>NW_026972129.1:9475000-12422500 GCF_036711695.1 Zophobas morio | reverse complement strand
ACTACAAAACCGAATGCTTTGAAATCTTGCAGATGTTTTAAGGTTATAAAGAGCATAATAAATTTTTAGTCAAAATATATTTGGTTATCTTCTACAAAAAACTGATGACGTCAGCTCAAAAGTTTGCCGAATAAATCGTATCTAAAATGTACAAAATATGATGAGTCTGTACTTGTGATTTATCATTCCATTCATATTTTTGGATTTGCATATGCAGGGTGACTCAAAAAAATTAATGAAGGCGTGAATTTATTTTATCGATTTAATCAGGAATTACAAAACCGAATGCTTTGAAATCTTGGGAATATTTTAAAGTTATTATAAGCATGGTAAACTTTTGTTCAAAATGTATTTGTTCATCCCTTCTAAAAAAATTGATGACGTCACCCTTAAATTTTGCTGAATAAATCCTATCTAAAATGCAAAAAATATGATGAGTTTGTACTTGTGATTTATCATTCCATTCATATTTTTTAGATTTTCTTAAGAGGTGGTTCAAAAAATTAATGAAGTCAATTTATTTTATTGATTAAATTAAAGGCAACACTTATTATTAGTATTACACCCCAACCAACCCAATTTGGTAGACACAAAATTTGTTAAAGGAAAAACTCGGTTGAAACATAAGGGTAGCACGCTTATTTACATCGACTTTAACATTACAGACCTGCATTTGTTTTATGCGCTCACTTGGTTCCGCGAATGTGAAATAGACATGTTTATAATCAACCAATTGTGAATTTCACCGTCAAGAATTAAAATAAAACCCAATGTTTTATATAATAAGCGGAAGTCGAAGCAATAAAACCGATGGTCGTTTTGTTTACAGTTTCTCTGTTTGACTCTCACGTATGCTGTTACGCCTGTCATCTTAAATTAAGAATGTTTATACATACACGATTTTCAGTTGCCTCTGATACGTATACGTGAGTAAATTGTTTCGTTATTTTATTGATTATTACAAATCAATATTCAAAACGACCCAATTCATTTTCCCGAAAATTTGAGAATATAATAATTTTATTCTTAGTATTACACTACATCTATCCCAACTGATATACGTGTCCTTGCAAAAATGTTGATGACGTCATCGCAATTTTTTTTTAAATTCCTACTACAAAAATGTAATGAGAAAAAACACACAATAGGCATGCAGTCGTTAAGTTTCCGACAGCGAGGGAAGTACTGTCTAAACTCTTTAAACCAATTTTTTTATCTATCTTTCTAAATCGATATTTTGTCAGTGTTTTAGTAAGTAAACGTCAAATGTTTTTTATCTATCTTTCTAAATCGATATTTTGTCAGTGTTTTAGTAAGTAAACGTCAAATTTTTCTCGAACTTAAATTCGTCATCTTAATAACGTACTGTTGACTCGGTGCGTCATTTTTTGAGCATGTGTAGATATATAAATCAGGTTTTTAAGGAAATTATCTCGTTTTCTCACAACTTTTTTTTTAGAAAGATTGTTAAAAATTACTTTACAAAGGTTTTGCATGATTTGTCATATGTTAACTGGCTGGGGCGGTCAATATACTCCATAGCTGTTCTAATTTCCAATAAGAACGTCACACGACGCTTGCAAACAAATAGGGGATTGCAAGGGTTATAATAATAATAATAAAGATAAATACGAGAAAACCAAGACAATGACAATAAGCAAAAAACATCAAGTAAACCTGAAGCGTATAAAACTACCTAGAACAAGTAGGTACGTAGTTTCAAATACCTAGGCATCATGACAGAACAAAATTGAAAAGTGGACAAAAAAATTAATATAAGAACAGAAAAGATAGTCAGACTCTTTACTAATGTAAAGAATTCTTTCTTAAGCAAAAATGAGATGTGTAACTATCTACACAAGTATTTAAAAGAGTAGTAACACACTTGGGTCTGCAACTTGGATACAACAAAAAGTCAAAAAGGGAAAATACAAAGCGCTGAGCCCAGAAAAATTACAAAAACCGCAGACTGGATCATACTGGAACATGTAATGAGAATCAGGGAAGAATATACGACGCTAAAATAATCAACAGAAAACGAAGAGAAATACCAAAAAAATGTGAACAGGAAGAAGCTAAAATGGCTGCAAAAAAGAGAAAAGTGAAATGAGACACGCTGACAAGTATTTACTTACTTACGTCAAGACTTGATAGTGTTGACGCAGAGTGAATTTTAGATATTTTAAATGGCATATTTTTAAAATATATTTTGTAACATTTTTAACAAATGATATGACAAAAATTGTAGATAAATATACATTATTTAAATACGATTTGTTTATTCGTCATCAAAATAACTTATATGTACATATGTCCGTCCGTCCAATTTTTGTGTATAACGAATATTTTAAATTCACTGTTAGAAATGCTACATTTTTGTTTTGACTGTTTATCCTTCTAAACAATAGTCAGCTGATCCAAGTTAATCGCGTTTTACAATAAACGAAAATGTTCACTGTGGTTAAAAATGTAACATTTAACATTCTAGTTTTTACAGTTGTTTATTTTGCATTTACCTTTGCGAAACCAGTAACTTCCGTGTGATCAGAAATGACTGAATCTGTTGGCAGTATGTACTGTACCTAAATTTAAATTATTGTCATCTATAATACACATCTACACACTAAGCTTAATGATTTTTTAGTTGTGAAAGTAGGATGTGCATGAGTTACTTCAGTAGAGACGACAAAACTCTCTCGCAGGATGTGATAATACAGTGTTTCTATAAATGATTATAGGGTCGAAGTAGGTACTGAAATCGTGCCGCCTCCCAGTTTTAAACTTTACTAAATGCCCAAGGACGTATGACAAAGACCACATGCATCTGTATAATTGGTTGCCTAAATGCCTCATATCTTATTAAAAAATAAAACTAATTTATTACAATAAAAAGAAACGGTTAAACATCACAGTAAACGTTGAAAATGTTCACCATTTTGTTCAAGACACATGTTCACTTTTTTCTTAATTTCACAATTTTTACTTCCCGAGCGTAAGCAAAGGAAGTATTGTAATCGAGTCCGTCGGCCGACTCTCTACTTTTACGTTTTCTCGATCTTTCATGACCCCTAGAAGACGAAGAAATAGGTCTCCCGGATTTTTATTAGACAGATAATCTCCGAAAGTACTGGACCGATTGTTGTGAAATTTTGTACTTATATTAGGAATATCATGTAGATGGTAAAACGCTAACCAAAATTTGTCTAATCATTTCCACCACTAATGCGATGACGTCACAAAATTGTACATAGTAAATGGGTCTTAAATTGTATAAAATAACATAGTCCTACACATGTAGTTTACGACTCCGAATTCAATTTTTACCCGAAACGTCCAGATTTTTGGAAAAAAAATCAAAATTATAAAACAACATTTTGCAATTTAATTTTGAATCTGCTAACCCGAATGTTTTGAAATGTTGCAAATGTTTTAAGGCTATAAAGAGCATTATAAATCTTTATTCAAAATATATTTGGTTATCCCCTCCAAAAACTTGATGAAGTCAGCTCAAAAGTTTGCCGAATAAATCGTATCTAAAATGTACAAAATATGATGCGTCTGTACTTGTGATATATCACTCCATTAATATTTTTTGGACTTGCATATACAGGGTGACTCAAAAAAATTAATGAATGCGAAAAATTTATTTTACTGATTTACTCAGGAACTACAAAACCGAATGCTTTGAAATCTTGAAGATGTTTTAAAGTTATCATAAGCATGGCAAATTTTTTATCAAAATGTATTTGCCCTTCCCCCCTAAAAAAATGATGACGTCACTCCAAAATTTTGCTGAATAAATCCTATCTAAAATGTACAAAATATGATGAGTCTGTACTTGTGATTTATCATTTCAATCAAATTTTTTGGATTTGCATATACAGGGTGACTCAAAAAAATTAATGAATGCATGAATTTATTTTATTGGTTTAATCAGGATTTACAGAACCGAATGCTTTGAAATCTTGGAGATGTTTTAAAGTTATTATAAGCATGGTAAATTTTTTAGCAAAATGTATTTGTTCATCCCCCTAAAAAATTGATGACGTCACCCCAAAATTTTGCTGAATCAATCCTATCTAAAATGTACAAAATATGATGAGTCTGTACTTATGATTTATCATTCCATTCATATTTTTGGATTTACATATACAGGGTGACTCAAAAAAATTAATGAATGCGTGAATTTATTTTATCGATTTAATCAGGAATTACAAAACCGAATGCTTTGAAATCTTGGAGATATTTTAAAGTTATTATAAGCATGGTAAACTTTTGTTCAAAATGTATTTGTTCATCCCTCCTAAAAAAATTGATGACGTCACCCTTAAATTTCGCTGAATAAATCCTATCTAAAATGCAAAAAGTATGATGAGTTAGTACTTGTGATTTATCATTCCATTCATATTTTTTAGATTTTCTTAATAGGTGGCTCAAAAAAATTAATGAAGTCAATTTATTTTATTGATTAAATTAAAGGCAACACTTATTAGTATTACATTGGACCAACCCAATTTGGTAGACACAAATTTTTTTAAAGTAAAAACTCGGTTGAAACATAAGGGTAGCACGCTTATTTACATCGACTTTAACATTACAGACGTGCATTTGTTTTGTGCGCTGACTAGGTTCCACGAATGTGGAATAGACATGTTTATAATCAACAAATTGTGAATTCCACCGCCAAAAATTAAAATAAAACCCAATGTTTTATATAATAAGCGGAAGTCGAAGCAATAAAAATTTCTAGACGACCATCGATTTTGTTTACAGTTTTTCTGTTTGACTCTCACGTATGCTGTAACGCTTGTCATCTTAAATTAAGAATGCTTATACATAAACGATTTTCAGTTGCCTCTCATATTACACGCCGGCGCCGTATACGTGAGTAAATTGTTTCGTTATTTTATTGATTATAACAAATCGATATTCAAAACGACCCAATTCATTTCCCCGAAAATTTGGGAATACAATAATTTTATTCTTAGTATTACACTACATCTATCCCAACTGATATACGTGTCCTTGCAAAGATGTTGATGACGTCATCGCAATTTTTTTTTAAATTCCCACTGCAAAAATGTAATAAGAAAAAAAACACAATAGGCATGCAGTCGTCAATTTTCCGACAGCGAGGGAAGTACTGTCTAAACTTTTTAGACCATTTTTTTTATAATCCTTTCGTCAATACCCATTGTTCAATTTCATGTTGCACCAGGAACTCCTGACTGCTGAGGAAATCTTGTCAAAGATATTTGCGGATTCTGCTCAAGTCGTCTCGAATCATCAACTTCCTCAGATATTGAAGGTCTTTCAGGAAACTTTGTTGACACTGGCAGTTCAAACAACTCTATTGATTACATCTCTAATATGAGCCTCTAACGATGTTTCTTGAATTTGCAAATTGGGATATTTGGCCAGAATTCTTGCTTACAAGCCGTTACAATGTTTAGTTTTTTTTTTTTGATACCACCTTTTTAGTGTTATTTAGAATGTAATACGAAAAATATATGGTAAACAGTTTATAAACAGGGCAGACGTTATAGACCACATGACCTGTTGCCGCTGGTGTATGTGATGTCACGGAGGTGTGTTTTGGCTTAAAATTTTGCTATTTGAATTTTTTAATGACGTCAACAATTTTTTTTTATGTAATGAGTAATCAATGTTCCACTTATAAACTGAGATATAGAAGCATATTTTGCTCAAATTTCGAGGGAAATATACCCCACAAAATTTTCAAGTTTTTATTATTGTCACAATAATCTTTAAACCATGTGAAAAATTTCAGAGCACTGGGTTGTGTAGCTGTAAAGTTGAATTGTAAGATTATAATGTTGCAGAATTTTAGTGTTTTTTTAACCTTCACGAATAAGGCTAAAAATAGGGGTGGACTTATTAAAGTACAGATCAGTTATATACCTTAAGTATATTATCTTGCACATTTTAAACAGGATTTACTAAGCAAAGTTTTAAAGTGACATCAAATTTTTGATTGCTAGATTAGACAAATTTTGATGTACTGTTATCTATTCTTGAAAATATGTCTGAAATTTCACAACAATCAATATAGTAATCTCAAAGATTATCTTACGCTCGGGAAGTAAAAATAGAGTAAAAATATTTTGATTAAGGTTTCATAACATTTAATTAAATTAGCTTTAATAGTGGCTTTTTTGTATAATATATGACTCAGAAAGAAAGAAAGAAAGAAAATAAACAAGTCAATAGTTCCTGCCATCCCACTTTTTTGTTGTGGAAGTAATAATTACGTAATTACTTACCTGAACGGACAAGTTTAAAAGTGCCACTTTCTTTTGCTGAAGGACTGAATCAATTGCACTTTTTTTCTTTCCGTTCACTTACGGTATACCTACTTAATAACTTTCAGCTATGCTAGCAGTACATACTAATTTCGAAGACACGAATTTATAACTTGTTTAGCCTTTATTTTTCCTTACATTCAAAAAATGCTAGAAACAATATTAAAACATTATGATTTATTTATTTCAAAGTCAGTTTGAATTCTACAACAGACGCTGATGTGTCTCAAATGAAAGATGTCGTTATATCCATGTTATATCTTACCCAACAAATTAAAAATAAACCTATGGCTTCCTGTCAACAAATACATAACAATTATAATAATAATTACTATCATAAAACAATATCACATATGAGGCTATCTATAACATTCATGGAGTCGGTCCCTATGAGTCTTAAAAGTTGCTTCCCCAAGACTGTTAATATTTAATAAATTCTTTAAATGTTACTTTGCAAGAAATAGGATAAGCATATGATTTTTAGACAGTTGTTAAGTGTATGGTCAATTATTCATGCACCACAAACCGCGTGAAAGAAGAATCGTAAATATAGCAAAAGGCTCTGAGTCAAATGTTTCGAAGAAGCCACTTGGTATTAGGTACATAAGAAAAATAATAGAACTTCTTATTTGTTACTAAAACTCAGATAACTTTCAGCCAGTCGAGAAGTGAAACAATTTATAATATTTGCGGTCTGTACAATTTGTGCGAAACATTTAAAACAAAGTAAAAAGCTTACATATTGTTTTGCGTCATATTTGCTGTTTCTGGGGTCTTTGCATATCTGATTTTAAAATATGAAAATATTTAAAATGTAAAACAGATAATGAAATTGCTTTTGTTTTGTGCAAAACTGAATTGCGTGATAAAAGTAAATGCCTATAATTACAAGTAATCTACTGTTACCTAGTTCTAAATTAGGTATTTTTTCTAACTAGCTAAGATTATGTAAAAATTATGCCAAATTACAAAAAATACATTGTCATAAAAAATCGAGGTTGAATCGTTTATTATAAAATATGCGTTTATGTTATTCTAAATAATGATCTTGCGTGATAAAAATAATTTCTAAATAATCACTAAGCGAAATTTATTTTTGCTATTTACAAATATACATATACTTATACAGAAACATAAACACAGGAAGGTTAGTAACTTATTAGTTAACAAAATAATCAATGTTCGATATTTAAAATGTAGAAATTACTGTGCATGATGGATATTGCGAAATCATTCAGTCAAGTAGTATACATGAAATAAGCAGTAATTTACACTACTATGTGTTGTCATGGCTCGCTTAACAAACAATGGTTTTAATGTTGTTGAGCGTTATTTCTGAAAATCTACAAATTTAATTATATTGTAAACTTGTTAGACAAAAAGGGGAAAATGAATCTACTCATTACATGAAATAAGATTCTATTTGCAACCTTTTGGTATGCCATTCTAATGCAAGATGTCCTGCTATTTAGAAAATTCAGCAAGATTAATAATAACAATGCTACGTTTACACTACATGATAATTAATTAGTTAATATTTTTGTTGCTTTGTACTATATTGTAAACGAACAAAATATTTTCTTGTAGCCCTGATGATGACACTAATTAATTCAAGTTTAGACAATATCTACTCTCATTATATTCTTAAAGCAATAACCTCGACTTTGATTGTCATAGATTTAAAAAAAAGTTCGCTCACTTATATGTCATCTTGATTATGATAAAAAATGTTAGACATTCAAACTGAAATCAGATTTTGAGACAACCGTGGTTGGGAAAATATGTCGAATAAATAAATACTACAGGTATAAGGTAAAGCTGGTAAGCTTGCGATTCGCGTTTTAACACAAATTTAATTTTAACATTAACTTTTACCAAACTAAAGTAAACTAAATAAACTATATAGTCTTTTATTCTTTAGTATTTGGTATTATTACTTATAGTTCAATCGCCAATGATGATGCGATTAGAAGCATTGGCTATGTAAGGTTAGGTCAGGTCAGGACCTAAATGGACCACTCACTTGCCCTATTAACATAGCATACATTGACAGTATGGAGCAACTCTGCTTATATTTATGAAATAAGAAAACCATAATAAAAAATAAACTTTAAGCAATATTCTATAAGTCATTTATTAGTTAGTAAGTCACCTAAATTTAATGAAAAATACGTGAAGTAGGTTGTAATAACTTGGAAAATTCTATTGTAAACACATTTTTTTTTAGTACAGTGACTTCGTGTAAAGCCGCTAGATTCTGGGTCGCTAGTTTTACTGCCGGCTAAGGCAAAGCTCCTTGCTTAGAGTTGGTTGTATCCATCTTGAGTGTTTCTGTCTTTGTCCGTGGCATGTAGCACAATGGATGTTTATGACCTTGTCCGCAAGGGACGCCACACAATAGACTAAAGAAAAAAGTTAAAAATATCACTACATTATTAAACCACAAATAAATATAAATTGCAAACTATAATTACTTAACATAATTTCTGAGATGACATCAGATTTTTGGTGGAGATGAACAAATAAATTCTAGCTAGGGTTTTAACATCTACACCGTAATCTCTCGAGAACTAAAAATACAGTACGTGGATGCACTTAATGTTTATTTTCTTATAAATATTAATTTTTATTCAGTAGCTTGCCAGTAAGAACCTTTGAAAACTGTCTAGGTTTCTAATAAGAACTTAAAAACAATTACCATGTTAAACCGTCCAATGTAAATTACAGCGCATGGAGAAAATATTTCAACACCGCACGTAAATTAGCGGATCTTGCAGTATGGATTTACATAGGGTTCGTGGTTCGTCATTTTTACTTCCCAAGCGTAAGTACTATAATAGGACAAATGGCTACTTTCATGTTTTCTCGACGCTTAATAATCCCAAAAGTACGAAAATATAGGTATCCCATGTCCGCTTGTCTATTTGTCTGCGTCAATTTTTATTAGATAGATAATGTCCGAAATTACTGAAATTTCAGGTGTATGTTATGAATGATGTGTGGATGGTAAAACACCAACCAAAATTTGTCTATCATCTACACAACCCAAATAATCCCCCAGACAATGGACCTGCACTTGTGATTTATGAATCGGCTTTGACTTTTTACCCTAGACATCCAGATTTTTGGAAAGAAATCCAAATTGTGTTGTAACATTTTACGTTTTTTTTACCGTGTATTCCTTCAGCGTTTTCTTTCGATTTTTCGGGGAATTGGTGATAGCAGAATACTCTAACACAGTGGTTCCCAGAATGGGGGGTGCCGAAAGGATTCAAGAGGACGCATAGAGTTTCTGGGGGAAATTGAGGACGTTTAAATAATCTAAGGGAACGGCACAAGAAACTATTTGAACACAAAGAACATTCATTAGGCCATTTAAAATAGTACTAGATGATCTACGGATGCTATGGACAAGAACTGATCCTGGCATTAATAAATTGGTGGGATGACATTAAAGCCATTTCACATATCAACCATTAGAACTATATATTTTAAAATTATTGTTTGTAATTCGTAACAAATCTTTTGTCAAGCTGGCATAGTTAGGATGTTTAATTAACAATAATATTTTTTCTTTATGTAGGCTGAAAGTATGAAGGGACAGGAGGGGCCGCATCATAATTTTCTTTTTGAAAAGTGGGCGGTGAGCCACATGTTTGGAAACCACTGTCTAACACTTGCAGCTTAACAGCTTGCGGAAGAGTACAGTACAAGCCGTTCTCTAACATTATAACATGAATTTCATAAAAATTTGGAAAGGGAAAGAAATTATGAAATATTGATTTTTGTTTACTAAATTATTATGGGTACAGAGGATAAGAATTCCGTGCTTTTAGACTTTTTTAATAAATTTTTCATATGATGTTTTTGTGTTCTAACTGATTTGTCAATAACATATTTTTTGGGCTATTGGGAAAGATCACAGCAAAAGTGCCAAATGTGCATTTTAGTTTTTCATTTTAATGTTTACTAACGAGGACATCAAGTTTCAATCCGATAATTTTGACATATAGGGTTAATTTGTAAGTAAAGTTTGTCTAGAATTATAAGAATTTTATGGACTCCCAAAGTTAATTCGTTTTACAGCCCTGTTGTCAATTTTATTGTACAGCTGAAGAGCGGGGCGCACTTAGGTACAGAAAACATCGGCTTTCCCCTGACAGGCTCTTTACCTGTACAATAGAATTGACGCCTGGGCTGTAAAACGAATTAACGTTGGGAGTCCATAAAATTCTTATAATTCTGGACAAACTTTAAGTTTTGTTGAATTCTATCACCTTATGACCGACGAAACGAAGAAAATAAAACTTGTAAAACCTCAATATAATTAACATTGATATATTAAAATAAACTATGACTCCGGACAAGAATGCTTGTGGAAATTGAGTATAACCTAACGACCTCTTAAAGAATATTCTGTACCTCTAAAATATCAATATCTTTGTCAGTCAAAACAAAGAATAGTTCTTTCAACTACACATTTTTTTAATCCTATTTAACGTTCACCCAATTTTTTTTTTTTTTTTTTCGTTTATTAATTGGAATTATTTCAGTTTTTTGCACTTTTTGAAATTACCAGTTTTATGACGGGCACAAGACCGTGGCGACGGTTGGAACAGAATCAAACACCGATTAAAAATCGTCATATTTTAGTGGATTGTCCTTGAATAAACAATTGAAAAAATTATATGCGAATCTGTTGCTGATTTTGCCCAATTTTAGCAATGTGAAACAGGTGTTTTTTTTTATGAGTATACTTGTTTGCCACAGTAGTGATTAATTTTAACAAACCACTAATTTAAATGATCCATTACTATGGTAATCATGAGCTCACTTTACATAATTTGAAACGGAATGATCGCAATTCTATTGACCAGAACTTTCCCAATCGCTAACTATTTCTATTAATCCAGGATTTTAGTGTTTAACTAACTTTTCGTGTAACATAAGCTTTTTAATTCTTTTTACACAATAATGTCTATAATTGTTTGTTGTTTACAATACTTATCGGTGATCGATGATTTTCTATGATAAGTTGATAACGTTAAAAGGCTACTTGCTCTGTGGTGAAGATGACAAAGCTATCAAATATTCTAAAGCTATCATGAGATTAAGAAAAAAATACAAAAGTTACATCATTACTATTTCCAGTTATATTTCTTTAAAAAATCAGTTCTTATGACTCAACAGTTTTTTACTTTTCAACTCAGCGTCAGCTTTGGACTCAACTTCTATCCTAGTATGTATATTATCAACATTAATTAGGAAGTAGTGGATATCTGATGAGTGAACAGGTGCACTTATGACAGATTTATTTTAGGGTCACTTGCACTACTCACATAGCAACACTCCTCGATTCAGTATCTGTGCGAGTTAATCGTTCCATCATTTATTCGTGTCAAAATAATTAGTGCTCCTGGTCGCAATTCACGTTAATCATTTTGAAAATTCTACAGCTTCAAATTTCGCCTTACAAATTTTTGACAACGCAATTCTACAAATATTTTTAAAATGCTCATTAAAAAAAATCTGTATCTCAATGGGCTAACAATTTTTTCATTTATAATAATTGAAAACAATAACAAACACATTAAGCAATTTGTATCGTTTAGCAAAATGACAGCAAAATGATTGCCTCTTCCTCTGTGTTTTAACACCGGTATTCTATTGGTCTGGATATTAAAATGTAAAATAGACAGTACAAAGCTCAACAACATAATTTTCTCCCAAAAAACTATGCCAAAATACATAATAATAATAATAATAATAATAATAATAATAATAATAATAAAAAAAAAACGAAAAACTATTCTATCAACATTTAACTAATTCAAGCAAAACTCAATTATCCGGTGAAATAGCAAGTTCACAAGATGTAACAACATTTTGGTCAAAACTTTGGTCTCAAGAATTTGAATTTAACCAATCTGCCAAATGGATTCCTCATATATATAATAAACTATCCACAGTTACACCAATGAATGATCATCAGATAACACTTGCCGAATTAATAAATACCATCAATAAGACACACAACTGGAAATCACCAGGACCAGACAAAATCCATAATTTTTGGATAAAAAAATTAAATTGTGTACATATTCATTTACTACATCACTTAAATCAGTTCCTTCTTGACCCATCCTCTTTTCCAACATTCTTATGTCATGGTGTAACATACTTAAAACCTAAAGATAACGACACAAAAAATCCATCAAAATACAGACCTATCACATGTTTACCGACAATATATAAAATATTAACCTCATGCATTACACAAAAAATATATCAACACTGTTTTAACTCTGACATCATTAATGAAGAACAGAAAGGATGTATTAAAGGATCCTTTGGCTGCAAAGAGCAATTAATCATAGATTCCATCATCTGTGAACAAGCTAGAAAAGAAAACCGAAACATATATACTGCTTTTATTGATTATAAGAAAGCTTACGATTCTGTCCCTCATTCCTGGCTATGCAAAATTCTGGAATTATACAAGATTGATACTAAAATCTGCACTTTTCTCAAATGTTCCATGGAATTTTGGAAGACCACCCTCCAAATAACCTTAAATGAACAAACAATTCAGTCAGACCCAATAATGATCCGAAGAGGAATTTTTCAAGGCGATTCTCTTAGCCCGTTATGGTTCTGCTTAGCAATAAATCCCCTCTCCGATATCCTGAACAGCTGCAATTATGGGTTCAATATAAGAATTAACAAACAAAGAGAAAACAGAATAAGTCACTTGCTATATATGGATGACATAAAAATATATGCAAGTACACAAAATCAGTTAACAAACCTATTAAATCTGACTGAACAATTTTCCGGTGATATTGGTATGTCCTTTGGTATTGAGAAATGTAAGACCCAAGCAATCAGAAAAGGCGTTTTTCACCAAGTACCACATATAACACAGAATAAGGAAATAATTGAAGCCCAAGAACGAAACGATACATACAAATATCTGGGTTTCTGTCAATCCTCCCACATCAATCATACCAAAACGAAAACACAGTTGAAAGATCAATACGTAGCGAGATTAAAATTAATATTGAAGACACAGTTAAATGGAAAAAATTTAATGAAAGCAGTAAATACATTCTGCGTTCCACTGCTAACATATTCTTTTGGAGTCATTAAATGGTCCAAAACTGATTTTGAAAATTTAAACATCGCAACAAGGAAAATCTTCACACAGTATAGAAGGCATCACCCAAAATCGTCGATTGAGAGATTCTCATTACCAAGACAGAATGGAGGAAGGGGTTTCCAGAACTTAGAAAACTTATATCAGAGACAAATCTCAGATTTGAAGAAGTATTTCTTGAAACGAGCGGAAAGAAATGAAATGTTTCGCACCATCACAAGAGCAGATTTGAACCACACACCCTTAAATCTGTCGAACACCGAAGAAATCCACACCCCCCACACAATAGATAAAATAATAAGTGGGCTAAAACAAAAACAACTACATGGAAAATTCTACAAAGACTTAGAAGAAAATCATGTCAATAAGAAGATGTCGTTGATTTGGTTAAAAAAATCAAGTTTGTATGCCGAAACAGAAGGATTTGTGTTTGCTATTCAAGACCAAGTAATCAATACCAAGAATTATAGAAAATACATCATCAAAGATCCGAACATAAAAAACGACTGCTGTCGCCTATGCAAAGCAAAACCTGAAACGATCCAGCACATAATCTCTTCTTGCAGCATCCTAGCACAAACTGATTACAAAGCTAGACACGACAACACAGCCAAAATCATTCACAAAGAATTAGCAACACTTATGAACTTAATCGAAGATACGACACCCTATTACACTTACATTCCGTCTCCATTCCTTGAAAATAACAAATACAAATTATACTGGGATCGCACAATACTTACAGACTTAAACATTACAGCTAACAGACCAGACATCATACTTATCAAAAAACACACGAACGAAGCCATTCTCATTGACATTGCTATTCCTAACACAAACAACATTATTCATACATACAACACCAAGATTTCAAAATATCTACAATTATCGATAGAAATGAAATCCATGTTGAATCTTAAAAAAATTTCAATTCTACCCCTAGTTATCTCTAATGTAGGTGTAGTTCCAAATAGCTTAGTTGAGAATTTAAAGTCTTTGCATTTGAATGATTCAATAATTGTCAAAATTCAAAAAGCTGTTTTGTTAGGAACATGTCATATTGTTCGTAAGTTTCTTGAACAGTCTGATCATGTCAGTCAGATTAGATTAGCACCAGTAGGTCAGAGTAGTGTAGGTCACTTTTCATGTGATGCGCGGATAAATGGTCGGTAGTTACGCTGGACTTTTGGGGATGGGGTGAGATTAGAGAATAATAGCAGACTAATTTGTATGCTGTAATTCTAGAATCTCGAAAGTTGTTCTGTTAATCTAATCAATGCATATCATTACTTGGTCTTAGTACCCGTAATGATAGAAGTCTTGCCTGAATGCCGGTCATTTCCGGGTCAGTGGTGGGTCTTAATCATAATAATACGTTTATTCGCCATATATTTATTATGCACAAAGTACGGACCCTATGTTCTTCGGTAAATAGGTATAAGTAAACTAACACCAATATAATTTGCATAGGACCAAATACAGAAACGAAAACTGTGTACCGCTGAATTCGATAAACTCTTTGATGCTGTAAAATCAGTAGGTAACTCTTAAATTTTAGTCGAATTGGTAGTAATTTTTTAAAAAGAATGTACTTACAGTGATACATGATTACATAAATGACTCGTTTTTAAGGTTAAAAAATCATTACAAAATGATTAGAATGACCCTAAAGATGTATGCCGTAATTATTTATTTTAGTTATTTATTGATCTATTTTTCTATTTGTGCATTAAAGGGTACAATCTTTTTCACACTGTCAAATAAACAAATCTACGCATATAAACAGTATAACAAACAAAATTAACAAGAAAAAATTGTCGAATGTTATTTCGACAGAACTTCCTTCGCCCCTGAATTAAGAGATATTTAATTGAAAAATTAGTCGGAATACGCGTTAGAATTTCATTTGACACAAAAAGCACTCTTATATCATCCATTTGGCATTATGTTACATTACATTTTTGAAACAAACAGTTTCTAGACTTATTTCTTCGTACTCTAGGGGTCATGAAATTTCGAGAAAACATAAAAGTAGGGGGTCGGTTGATGAACTCGGTTACAATAATTCCTTTGCTTACGCTTGGAAAATAAAAAATAAAATTAGATCAATATCATGATTGTATATATAATCATAAATGCGAGCCATTCCTCAGATGAGTAGAATCCATTCTCAGGAACATTTTTTTTTTATTTTGTTACGAAAAATTCAGTTCTTTGATTTCATTGGGAATAGAGTTACAGAATTTAACACAGTGGAATCGAGTATTTCTGGTCGTGATGAGTCTCGTGAAATCAGTTTTTAAGAAATGACGAAATCTGGCGCCATGAAAATGCGGAGATTTTGTGTATTTTTTGGCATTAATATATCTCAAAAATTGGAAAATCTCCACGCAGAGAACTGTTAAGCTTTTAAAACTTTTGAAAAGTGCTCTACAATCTTCGTGATAGCTGAGTTCGCCTATAACACGTACAATCGAACGAAAAAGTTTTGACGCTATGGGCGGAACCGAGCTGCCAACCCTCGTCAGTTTATCACAACATGATGTTTTCAAGGCCGAAATTTTAAAGTAGGCCCAATCTAAGATGAGAAGCAAGTAAATCTATGTTTCAGCTAAATTTTTACTATATAGTTTTAGCTTGGAGCTTAACACTCCTAAAAGAACATAAATTTTATTAGCCAGTTAACGATTCTTACAACCTTTAGGGACGTTTGGTTTTTTAAAATTCACGAAAATTTGGAATTAGCTAGGGGTAACAAGTATTTTCAGGAAGCGGGATTGCTTAAAATTAAAAATTGAAATAAAATATTAATATGTACTATATAAAGTCGCAGACAAAACTTTTAACTTAACGACAAAGTAGATTCACACTCATAGCCTACACTTGATTTGTTAAAATTCTGAAGCTTTAGCCACTATAGATAAGTGTCAAACAGAGTGACAGATATAATGTGGATATGAACATTCACTTGACGTATAAGTCACAATATGATCTCAACGTAAATTTTTACCACATTGAATTGTGGCTAAAACCACGAAAAATTTCCTGAAATTTTTGACAGAAATGACGTTTCTTTGTCGTTAAGTTTTATCTGTGACTTTATTAGTTATGCATTCTAGAAGTCTAGGCTCTCTCAACGAAGCTTTGACAGTTGTTTTCATTTTTTAGCAGTTCCTAAACTTTAAAGACATTATTACACAACGCGTCAGCATTTCTTATTCCAAAGCTTTAAAAAGTTTGCTTCTAATTTCTGACCTTTTACGACCAAAGGTTCAGAATGGAATTGAAATCTTAAAAACTATGAAAACATATTTTTTCTTAGCATTAAAAAGAAGAATTTATTTTACTTTTATGGGTGCCAAGTTCCAAACTAATTAGCTCAAATATAAATTGATTTACATACATCTTAGGTTGAACCACGGAGGTAGAAGAGACCGGAGGGAAGGTGTCGTGAATTTTGTGACACAGACTCAGGCACCGTTTATGACCCTACTTGAAATGCGCGCTGTGCTAACTAAGCTCCACCCTCTAAATGTTTAGCAGTCGTAACCAGTGGCGGGGCAACATATTTTATGTTGACCACCTTATATATAAGTCTCTAAATGTTATTATGATCTTTGGTTATAATCAAAGTCTATTCAAATTAAAAACACCAACAACACGTCCAAAACTAAAACAGCACAACTAAACTCAAACTCAAGAACGAACAATTGCATATAAACAGCACGGGTTACGTGATAGTACGCCACTGGAAATCCAAACCCTGTCAGCTGTTGAGTGTAGGGGCGCGTTTGCGTCGGGCTGGCAAATATTGGCGCCTTGTTCAAATAAGATCATAACCGGTGTCTGACCGGGTCTTGAACGATGCCAGAATCGTTACATTGCTAGCATACGGTACGCTCCCTCCGGTCTCTTCTACCTTCGTGGGTTGAACCTACCTTAAAATTCTGCTCTTGGAGACACCCTGTTGCGATAAGCTGACGAGGGTTGGCAGCTCGGTTCCGCCCACAGGGTCAACATTTTTGCGTTAGGTTGTACAAGAGGGAAAGTAGGGATTTATGCGAGCTTTGGTGTTGATCTGTTTGCGTAACTGTCGAATGAGATATGATGCTTTACAATTCATAGAGTTTGCATGAGCTTCCCAGGTCAATTTAGGATTTAGGGTAATTCCCAATAATTTTAATAGGGTCATTTCCTGTTTCAAGTGCTCTCCATGAAAATGTGATGCTTTGAGTTTTCTCTTCGTTATTAATTATTAGCTAAAGTTTATTTGCTGTAAACCATTTATGAATGACAGTATTTATTTTAGAGACATTCAATTGCAATTGCAACAGATTTGAATCGGAGTTTTTTCACAAGCTAACACACACACAGTGATAATCCTTCATGCAATAAAATGAAAACTGTTCCTGTTGTTAAGTTCTTCCCTTCTTAAGTAATGCAGTAGATTTATTCAACTTCAAAAATTTTGAAAACATTTTTGTATGTACACATGTATTGACTAAATGTGCTAGAGGTTTTGCAATGATTGGAACGTGTTTGGAGACCGGAGATGAATAGTATAATTAAAATTTTCAAATTCGTCAGTTGGAGCGATAAAAACTGATTTAAGGTTAAGGCGACCAGGATTGTTTAGGAAGTACAGATCGTCATCCACAGGACTGGTGAAGTTGTTAGTTAAAGTGTACTGATAAACAATGACGTAATCATACTTAATCACTTATCATTATCACTAATGAATGAGAGTTCTGCCTGTTTATCTACTTCTTCGATGCTTCATTAGCTCATTACAGAAGCATTACGGGTGTTTGGACGTTACGAAAAAGGTTTATTATTGTTTATGTGGAAACGTAATAACAAGCACGAGATTATGGAACTAGGGTCCTTAGGAGACAGAGTATATGGTCATCAATATATGAAACTTTGCTATACAATAGTTTTTGACAGTACACAATTTTTCATTTAAAATGTATCTATTATTTACTTATCGTTAAATAAAATGTTATCACGTCGAAAGTTTGATGGGATTCTTAAAAAGTTATCTCAAATATCTCGTAATAAAATAACTAAATAACAGGTAAAAAATTAAGGATAATAGATTAAAAATTAGTAAATATTTTACAAAAAATCGGCTAAAGTAATTTAGATAAAATTTCTCTCGTGTCTGAAGTAAAGTAAAACAAGTCCGGTAGATTATCGAAGTTGACTGCATTATTAACATCAGTTAAAAGCTCATTTTTTAGCAAACATTTATTTAATAAATTTTCTAAATGACGTCATCAAATTTCGACAGGGAATAAGTCTACACTGTAGATTTCAAGTAAGACAACACAAAATAAAGATATAAATTAGATTCCATCATTATTGTCCACGATAAAAATATGTGTACATATATAAAAATATATAACTTTTTTATTTTACACATTTTAAATTGTATTCATAACGCAGAATTTTCAGATAACAATAAAATTCATTAAAATTTGTTAACTGTCAGTCGTACAGTTCCGGAAATTATTTTCCGAGTAAAATCGATAACAGACGACAGACGGAAATGCAGTACCTACCTACTTTTTCACATGCAAAGACCTATGAAACGCCAATAAACAAGTCATTCGTTCCTTTTGCAATATTTTCTCAGCGAACGCGCAGGAAGTAAAAATGACACAATAAAGGGTATGCTAAATGTCTTATGCTTCAAAGGCGAGGAGTCAGCAAAATATTTTCTAAGAATAATACGAACTGCAGTAAAAAAAAACTTTACCCAAAAAAAAAAAGATAGATGTATGCTTTGCAATCATCAATTTTCTAAAGAATAGTAATTTCTATAACTAGAACGCAAAAATGTTCTTTATCGTCCGTGAATGAAATTGTGTGACGAGGCGTAGCCGACAATGTTAATTGTATTTCTTCTTTGTGTCACATATTTTCATACCCATAAAATGAATCATTTTCCATGGTTGTCGTAAGTCGTACTATATACTTTTACCAACTTATCAACAAACTACATTAGATTTAAAATCAAAATTTAAGTAATAAGTATGGTGATATTCTAACTTTTTATATTTAAATATATGTATTATGTAGGTATAGTTTCGACCAGAAAATCTTGGGCAGTATTTTCCTGTCATTTAAAAAAACACGTTGTAGTCTATGCTTTATTGTCATAATGATTGACACTTTTAAAAAATAAATTTTGACACACGTCATCATCCACATTCTAGTCAACGTCAAAATGACAAACATGGCAAATTTGAGGTTATAAGTACGTAAAGCTTGTTTTAGAGCTTACGTCACTGGAATGACAGAACTGCCCAAGATTTTGTGGCCGAAACTGTACATACTGAAGAAGAAAATATGTTTTATCATTTTTGTTTATTTGGCCATATGAAATTACCCTAAGAAATTTTCCCACACATCTGTGTTACTCCCGTTCCATATCCATTTATCTAGGCGTATTTAAACGTATTTAAATGTCGTGATATTTTAAGAAAGTAATTTGTACTTCTAAATAATATGTGGTAAAAGCACTTTAGTCTAGATATTAATGAATCGATAAAAAAAAGTTGTATGTTGTATACCTAATCAATATGCAGACAATGATTTTTGTAAAAATCTCTAAAATTATTTTTTTTAACATGTAAAATTGTATATGCATATTGGTACTCCAAAAAATGAATGCATTGTATATCTATTTATTTTTACGTAACATGTACAATGTCATTGTCAGTTCTTTAAATAACGGTTTTATAATTTTTAATTTATTCTCTCAAACTGACGTTTTAAGCAATTCTCCTATTTTTGTAGAGTGCACTGTGTTTTAAATAAAGTACATACCACACATGTGTGATCTTTTTCGGAATTCTGTTAATACCATTTTTTTTTTATTCGAGAGTTGGCATAATAGATTAAATTATAAATTAAACATTTAGTTCTAGCTACTGCTTAGGTACACAAATATTATATTTATTTGGAACAAATATGATATTATTATTATTATTTAGATTTCTTAGTGTTCTCAATAGAACTCTCAGTTTAGTTTTCTTAAAAGCTTTCTCATGAGTCATGAAATTAGTATATTGGCCGAAAGCACCAAAAACCTACAAAATAAGTAGTTCCATTAAAAGGATGGTACTGACACCATCAGTCAACAGGAAATGCTGACTAATAGGAAATATTGCTTTCAAAAACAGCATGAATTCGCTATAGGTTTCTTTAGGTATAAATTAATTATAATTATAGTATAGACAGGCAAGTCAGGTGATCGAGCGATCGCGCGAGGTACGGTGTAATCATAACCCGGTTAGTCGCAGCATCTTTACAAAAAAATGCGCAGTGTTATTCTTATGTGTCATCCTCGGCTTCTCTATGAAGTAGCGATTGATAAATGAAGTTCTATATTTAAATTGCGCAACTCATTACCATAATTAGTCTATATTTTCACATATTCCAAATGCACTAAGTTAACAAACAATCATGGAGAACATGAGGATTTGAAGATCGCAGTAATTGTATTTCTGCTCACAAAAAGTGCAGAACTGAAATTCTTTTATGCATTGCATTAGAGCATAAGACCACTCACCATTTTCTTGCTTGACCCTATTTCGATAATTACTGTGGATAATAAAAATCGGATGATGTGTTTCAAGCATTTTTTTTATTACTCTGGCAATACAGATGACAAACTGGCAGGTATCATCAATGGAAAATAACAATACTGCTACCACAGTTTTTGAAACAAATATTATTACATATAAATTTATGGCTCACTAGAGGAGGTTTTTTTTTGATTATATGGTATAATCAACTATTGCACATTTTGACACTGAAAATTTCTCAAAAAAAAATTTGAATTTTACTTCAAGTGAAAAAAAAGAAACAGTTGTTAAAATATTGTTCTATGGATAGCGATAACAATATAAGTATGTATCAAAAGATGGTACCAGAAAATTATATAACAGAAGATAATTTTAATACAATAATCTAAATTAGGTTTTTTTATTAAACTGACTGAAATAAAATGTAGGCGAATGATCAAAAACCATCCTACTAGTTAGCAACGAGCATTTTATTATACTTTAATGAAATCTAATGTATTTTTAAAGCTATGGTCATCAATCAAAGTATTTCGTTTGCTGCTTATAAAAGTCGTTTTAAAAACTTCAAATAAGAACAACAGATTGACAAATATCTCAACAGCGGATTATTTATAGGTATTCGTTAATTTTAATTATACGTAGATACCGTATCAGAACAAAGTGACATTTGACAAGATAATTAAAATAAATAAATATATATAAATAAATGTCGCTTGGAAAAAAAATTTCAGTAATTTTTTATATTAGAAAAATTTAAACCCAGAAAGATACTCTTAATTTTCTCGATGTAAATTTCCAGTGATAAAGCTGTGGAAAGATTTCTTCAAATGGGAGGTATGAGGCTTTCGTAAACTCTTAAAATAAAACACATTACATAATACAACAAAACCGTTCAGCACAGTAATACATACTACAGAGTCGCCGAACAAACGGGGTAATAAAAACGCGTGATCAACGCGTGAACAACAAACCTAGCGCTGGCATTAGTTAGACAACACGTGGGTTGAAGCCTTGGTAGAATCAGTTAGGATTTAGCATTGGATGTTCATGAGACTTTCACGTGACCACTCTAGTAAGAACATTCATCGGCGTTTTTGTCGCAGTTATGTAGTTATAAGGCCTGTATTTTCCAAATATGTACTGATCTGGGCTGGAAATCAAAATCAAGTTATGCAGTGTAATCATCAGTTGTATGTATTATATTCGGTTCATCTGTATTCAAATTTCATGGTTGAGTCAACCCTTTTAACGAGTTTAAAAGAGGCCTATCTGTATTCCTATTTCTGTTGGTGATAATTAAAATTACTTTTCAAGACATATTCTTTTCAACCAAATGTACTATAATCATTTAAAAAACAATTTAACAAAATTTGAGTCCCGAATTTCATTTCAGTTCTAAGACAGGGTACTAGAGTCGAGCTGGTTAGAATGTTAGATGCTTGTTGTAATGATGACATCAACATACAACCAAATGAGGCGACCATTAAATTCAGGTAGGTAAAGAGGCTGGTCCAACTTTGTATTCTCATAAATGATCACATTTTTTTTTTAGTTTTTCTTCTTCTAAGGCCAGTAGCTAATTATTATAGACTTAGCAAAGAGATAAAATGTTTATAAAAAAAAGTAACCTTATTTACGTAGAACTTCTCTCGGCCCCGAAGCACAACAATACAACATGTGGGAATAATTTAAATTTTAAAATGTGTTTATAAAAAACATAACTGTGTTCCTAGAACATCAGAGAAAAATAAATTCACTTCTGTCTAATAATTTTTATTATTTTTCCAACTTTTTCCTAATAGTAAATAGATTTTTGTTTTATTCTATAGTGCAGTAGGTACTACTTGTAATCTTATATTTTCAAAATTAGTAGATACATCCTAATATTGTATACAGAAATTAAAAAAAAATAACAACATGTGACTAAAGTATTTACAGGCAATAATGTACTTCACATTGAATTTTCCAATAACGTTTAATTAATATTGTTTGAAATGATGTCATAACGTTTAGTGGAGAAGTAAATAAACTGATTTTGATAGGCACAGCCTACTCACATCTTAGAACATGATTATGCTACACATTTAAATGATTTATATAAACATACTGTACTTACATATTTAATTTTGAGATGATCTCATCAATCTTTTCAAGATTATGGACAGATTAACTTTATTTATCTCTAAAATTACAGACTAATGCGTCTGGTATTTCTGGGATTATTTGTTTAATAAAATAGTCAACAATGGGACAGACTAACAATAATATCAGGATGAACACCAAGAACACACGATATTAGTCACTGCCGAAAATGACTTACAGCTATCTTTTCAGAAACAAACAAAACTACTGCAGCTCAAAACTAATAGTCACAGATCAGTAACTTTGTAAATTATGTCTCAAATAAAGTCATCTGTAGACAAGTCACAGATTTTTTTCGTATTTTGTTAGAAATAATTACATTTTCCTGTTACAATACTTCTTCCAAATTTTTGAACACATTCTGTATTATTTAAAGTCCCTAGCTAAATTCTAGTAAGCTTAATACATACTCTAAATCAAATTTCAGAAACATTTTTAAACGTTGATTACACAAGAAATTTGAAACAAACAGCAGTGAATATTAAGAAATTAATAATTCAATGATGCCAGTTTGCAATTATTTTACAAAATGAAAGGCGTCTTATAAATAAAACGATAAACCATTTGGCTTCTTCCATGATAATGCAAACTGAATATTTACTATGAGTTAATAATAAGTACTCTACGAACTGATAACAACAAATAAATAAACAAATTGAATCTGATAAAATTGTTCTTTGCAAGTAGTACAACACTAAAGTAGTTTATGCATTTTATAAGAAATACATAAAAGCTTTTGACAAAAATGTATGTTCAAGTTTCAGTAAGTTATCTACAGAGTGAGAACTACTGAAAATTTGAAGTATTTCAGTTATAATCTTATCTTTTCATGGACACTTATTATAAACTATAAGAGCAAATCTAAGTGAGCTTGACAATTTGATTAATTTCCGCTTCCGTTAAGATAGAAAGCTCATGCTTTCCTGAAATAGAATACATTGTGATCGTAAAATAAAATCAAGTGCGAAATTTGTTAAAATATCATGTTTTATAGTAGATTGTCGGCAGTTTAATTGGGTGAAAATAACATATTTTTCATTAATGGCAAAAGAATCGTCAAACTTTAACTAACAGTCGTTTGTTTGCTAAACTTTAACTATTCTTTACGACGTAACAGGAAAATTGAAATCAATATGCAACCTTAAAAGAGAGTCATGTTTCGTTAATAAAATGGTAAAAAATAATTCCGTGGATAATTTTGTATTGCATCATTTTTAAGAATCATTATCATAACAGGTAAGTACGAAGAATAAGCACAATTTCACAAACTCAACGATGACGGACAGCAATATATGCTACTATGTATAAAGAAAACGTGGTAAATATAAAACAATTGGCAACTTCCAGCCATAAAGCTTTCGAACGAAAATTTGCCCGAACATAATTTATTGAGCTATTATTTGTTCTTTGAAACAAGTTTATAAAAATACTATATTTGTAAAACTCTAGAAATAACTTTTTGACAATGCTAAAAACTATTTCTTCTTAAACAAGACGACCTACATTCATTGACAAAGAGCGAGTCTGACGTCATCAGACATTTTTTCAACAGAAGATAATAGTTTTGTTGAAAAATTTTTTTATATTACTTTCAGAATTGGTGTGTTAACTGGCCCGTTTTTGTCATTTCGTTAAAGAATTTTGGAATCATATATTCGGCATTACCACAAATATTTGCCCTCTATCTTCATCTTTTGATATACATATTTACTGTGTTTTATTTTGAAAGAACGTCGCACGGTGGGCTTATAAGTCTGTCGTTTTTATGTTGTTGGTAGAGTCCTTGTTATAAAAAATGTAAAACGTATCCATTATGTAATAAACCAGGATAACAAAATCAATGCCCAATGTAAATTATAACTGACAAATTTTACTGAAGTAGTAAACTGAAATTTCTCTACAAAATTCAGTATCTGTGCTTTGACACTTTCCGGAATTTGTTTACCAAAAACAAGGAAAAAATTAGACCTACAGGCGTAAATATTTACCGTGTTTACACACAACGACACGTGTGTTGGATGTGTGCGTGTTTCTTCTTGAAAAATAATCATTAATTAATAACAATAAAAAGAGGATTTTCGTGGAAACTGAAGAACAAAAGAAAATACGTTTGCGTGTGACCAAACCATGACTGATGGGAGCAATCATGTTGTTGCGGTGTAATTGGTGTGAGGTCAATTGTTGAAGGATCGCAATAACATCCCCAATGGAAAGTGTATGAGGATGAAGGATATGAAGTGTACAGGTTAAATGTTCCTAATGAATAAATATGTATCTCCCCTTGCGCATGTGTCGTAAGAGAGGGGAATGAAGTGCATAAAGGGAGTCGCCGACAAGTACGTTTTCAGTGGTTTTATACCCGCTACTTTCACATGGTGTATTAAACGTTTTATTTATAAACAAAGCATAGACACAACGCTCAGCTGATCACAAGGTGAGTTGCCACTTCTGCTGTATTTTTAACACCATGAATTTATGGCTTTTCCACACATATACATCGATCTCACGACTGTTCTTCCGCTTTCTTGCCTTTTTATATTTTTACTATGGAAACAATCGGTGTGAAACAATACATTTGTCAATGAATGTAGTAATCAATGAATGAGGCATGTTCGTTTACTAGAATTTTTATAGTGGAAAAATTTTTTCAAAATACATTTACCTCATAAATAGGTGGAACGACCTCTATTTTAGCAGGTAACACTTTTCAAAATTGGGTCAAAGATCGTGTGGTTGGAATTGATTTATTAAACAACACTGTTTATGTTTGTAATCAATTATTTGGAAGTATATCACTTGATCGCTTATTAAAATTCTACGCTTATGCAAATGCATCCAGTGATAGTGTAAGAATATCTGGGTCTTTCTGTGAAATATGTCAATGCAGTTGCAGAAATTTTCACGTGTTTTTTGAAAAAGGGTCATCCAAATTTCTGCTGATTTTGTTACTGGAAAATGAGAACTAACCGAGAATAATATTAGGCTGTAATTATTGATTTGTACCATTCAACAATAAATTTTAAAATTTCATCATCACGCTTGATGACTAAATTTCGTTTACCACACACCTACTTATTGTACAATATTTTTCTTATTTGTTTTATTTAAGGAAAATTTTTACCAGTGTGTCTGATGAAATTTAATAAAAAAATCAAATTGCCAACAAGGCAGGTGATTTTATCATTTTAAATTTAAATATACACTTGAGCAGTAATTACTTGAAAAATATTAAAAATGTCGTAAAATTTGGATTTTTGACTTCCCGGGTGTAAGCTAAGAAAGATGAAAATTTTACCGAATAAAACCTATTTAAATGTGCAAAATATTATGAGTAACTTATTTGTTTTCCAACGCATTCATATTTTTTAAAATTAGTTAAACAGGGTAAGTCAAAAAGATTTATTAATGGGCAGTTTATTTTATTGACCCAATTAAAAACGACTCACCCCATTTTCCCGAAATTTTAAAAATGCAATACTGTTATTATTAGTATACCACTGCACCTATCCAAATTGATATATGTGTTTTATCTAAAATGTTGATGGCATGACAAAATTTCGTAATGAAAAAAATCACCTGAAAATACGCTAGAAATTCTCAAAATCATTTTTTTAATTCAATGGAATAAATTTTTGACTGCTCAATTATTTATAAATAATCAGTTCATCTTTAGGTAATAAAAAAATCACTAACAAATTACAGACGACCGACAGACGAAAGCGCGGGGCACATTTTTTTCGTGCTTTAGGAGTTGTAAAACGTAGAGAAACGCCGAAATTAAAAAAAAAAAGAGTGAACACTGACTTCAAGTGCTTATTGGAAGCCCCCAATATACTGCCCAGAATTACAATGGTGATACGAATCAGATCGTTAACCATTAGTATTATCTAGCAAATAGTGAACATTGACTTTCTGTTTTCAAATGTTTATTGGAAGCTCTCAATAATCGCTCAGGATTATGGTAATGATAATAATTTACAACGCTGACTTTCTCTCCAATTGATAACTGAAAGGAACAAAGGTTCTATGAAGCAGACGTGCCTGAACACATTTTAGGTTGTAAATATACAAGGTGAGTCACTAAGTGCTCGTTCCTCGAAATTTACCTAATTATTAGAAATAGAAAACAAAGTTAAAGTCAAAAGTTGTACGGTTGCTTAATCACCATAAAATTAAAATTGTTTTCTACTATGTAGTCATGTATCCTGGTTTTTTTTTGCAAATGGAGTACTCCAGATGCTTTTACAAATTCTGATTGACTTCTTTTAGGCTTTATAAGCACAGTTTATTTTCGAATTTCAATGCGACTTCAAAGCGACATTTCCACGTTATTTCAATTTTCTTGCATTTTTTTAACAGTGGAAGCGTTCACAAAAAATTGCGACAGAGTTATTTTTAAAATCTAAGTTACAATATTTCGTAGAGAAATAAATAAAGATACGCGCATGGTTGTAATTTAAAAGTGAATATTAATGTACAGAACGTTTGTATATATTTTTACATCTGCTACTGCATCTTATTCTATTTTTATTCTCTTTCTTTTTTGCTAAGTATTTTCTGTATTTAAAGTTGGTACTTGTTGCGATTTTTACTTTTTTAACAGACACAAACAAAAATGCGAGACATACTTTATCGTATTCTAGGGGCTGTGAAAGAAAGAGAACAAAAAATAGAATAAGGTACAGAAACAAAATACGGGGTGTTCTATTGAAAAAACTGAAATATCGATATTTGAAAATTGGAACGATTTAGTATTTTAAAATTTTATTTAAATGCTACATAAAATATTGCAACACAGGTCTTAAAAATAACATTATTAAAAACAAAACACTCTGCATAATAGAAAATAATTTTAATGTATGCTACTCAAAGAACCGTACAACTTTCATTTTTGACTTTTTTTATATATTTAATAATGAATAAACTTTCAAGTGCCGCCCTTCGTGACTCAGCCTGTATTTTAGAACAGTCAAAACACAGGTAAAACTAATTGAGTTTATTCTAAAATGATATTAATTAAAACAAATTAAAAATGGAAAACCTTGTCGTCATTTGAGTTAACTACTATTCATCATCTAAATTAATAATAACCTATTGAAACTCTTTATTTATGTCTGCTCTATAGAGTTCTTCCATGAGTATTTTGCAATTTTAGTCGCCTATTCCCGAATTACATTCACAGCCACTGTTATTAATTTAATGGTGCGATTCGCAAAATCTTTAGTTCTTTCGGACCTGCAACTCAAAAGCAAGCAAGCGTTGTAAAATTACTGTTGTAATTCTGAGCAGTAAACACTTTCGGAAGCAGAAAAACAATGTTCACTATTTCCGGGACTCTACAAAACTTTCCCAACTTACGCTCGGGACGTAAAATAAACGTACAATGAAATACATAATAACTTGGTTTATTTTTACGCCAGAAAGATAACTTCCGCACTGAATTAGATCCACGCAGGATTAGATATCCATAAAATATATTTGTATATTTAACAGAAATTGGTTTATAAATCCAGATTATTGATATTCGGCAAATGACCTTTTATCAGTTTTACTCATATATGACGAATATCGTTTCTTTGTTGTATGTATAATGAGCATTTAATGATCCCGGCGTCGCGTTGTCCAAAACTATACTTTTCATCTGATACTGTTATCACTAAAAGATTAAACATTTGTTATTCTAATCGCACTTTGGAATTACAAAATAATGGATGTTGTAACATGTGGTTGTCCATTTAATCGGAAATTTTCTCTCGTGTTGTTTATAAGATTTCCTAGTTAATTATCTTCTTGATGAGATTCTTTGACCTATTTTTCAAGCAGCAAACAATTAGGGTTGGCTTTTATCGCAAATCTTGTCTTATCAGTTAATGTATTATTTGAATTACGTCTTTTATAAATCGATTACTTTGTTTTTTGTTACACAAGTGTCATACTTATAATAATTAGATTAATTACAAACGTGCTGTATATAGATAACTTGGTATTATATCAGTACGATATAAAACCACGTGCTTGTCATTTATTACTGTCACTATGGTTGGTCTTTCGCTCACTTCTTTTATTTAGATAATAAAATAGTTGCATATACACAAAGAACCCTTTTTTTAGTACCGTATGTAACACACTAACGTTAATATTCCAGATGAGTCATTAAAATTGAAGTTTGACTTCACGTTGACGCTACCAAGCGTCACTACCGAGATTTTAAATTCAGATTTTCCATGTAGTCTATTTTTCATTTATCAAATTCATCCACAATCTGGTGAATACCAGATCGAATGAAAATGTGGATGATAATTAAATTAGTCGTATGTTGTTAGTGTTTATTATAGCTGAAGTAATGTTCATTAACATCCTACACGTTTGAACGTCAATGAGGTTTTTATTCGATGGGAGGTTGCTCGGATCGGACGTCCATGTCGAAAATCTTTCACGTGGGTTCTGCATGGCAGACGGAACGAGAATGTTTTAAAACCAGACACCCATATTTATAAAAATTACTGTCTCATTATAAATAGTTTAACATCATCTCGGGCTCACTACCTCCACATTTTGTGTGGTATCATCAGTTTTGCTTGGGACATTTTGATGCTAATGACGATAATAATAATTACGGGGGTTAAGCTTCAGTCGACTTATTAAAATTTAATACTTGCATTAATAATGCGTTGACAGCGTAAGTTTCCGGAAAACAACCGCAAACGACGAAAGGTTGTTTCCAGGTGTTTAAGGCCATTTTCGTAGTAGTTAACAATTGATGATAAATTATTAGAAGATGTACCCTAAATAATATAGTCTAGCTTTTCGTTTCAACTGGATTTTCTAACTAGTTGTAACAGTCTATTGCTTTTTTTCTACTCCGATGTGGAAAATCATTAAACCCATTTTTTACGACTTGCATTGATTTCTAAATTAAGCAACAAAAATAAATAAAAGCAGAAAATTATTCGGGAACTGTCGAGTATAAATTTTTGCGCTCAGACTACAGATATTTTCCGGTGTGCTTTTACTCCTCCTAGTCTTCTACCGATTATATTAAAGTCACTTCAAAAAACTTCCTTTCAAACTACCAAGCAGTATAAAGAATTGTTGATGTTTTATTTTAATAATTTAAAAATCTTAACGACAAATCATTTTTTTTATATATATAAAAAGTTGGAGATGTGTGAATGCACAAATTTCTTAAATCCGGCGGGTTTCTTTGTCGTTATGATTTATAATTATTTTAGTCAAAGTTTCTTATTCCTGTGAGTCGGCTATAATACTCTCGTAGATCATTATTTCGCTTTTGCAAAAAATAACAACATTAAATGAGTCGATTTACAAACTTGCATAATGGGTACGTAGCTGAGATCAATTTCGGGTAAGCGGCACAGTGTTGCTTCTCTTATCAAAATATAACGTGCGTACGTGTGCATAGATGTAAATTATGCAAATGCTTATACATGTGAACCGGTAAATCGAAAAGTTTATTTATTTATAGTAAAAAAAAAACGTATTCTATACGTTAAACGTACATTCAGATAAAGGCGAGAGTGGACCAAAGCTCACTTTGTTCGCTATCTCTTTAAACCTGTATGGCAATTATGTAAATTCCTAAACCGATGTTGTTAAGCAAATGTAAAATGTGGGCTTCAAATTTCCTAATTTTTTTTTTAAGTTGTTTAGCAATGCAAAGGTTCTGAAAAAAATTCTCAATAGGGTTATTTTAAAACGTGTGTAACGGTAACGATATTTTGTGGAGAGATCAACAGAGATACACGCTTTATTGTGGTGTAAATTAATTTGAGTCTTAATGTCAGAGTGTTTATTAAAGAATTCTAAGCATTACAATATTCAAATACATATTTAAAAATATATAGTCTTCTGTTGAAAAAAACGAATTTGTGTTTATGTCTCAAGAGCGGAACACTCTGTACAGCTAAAAATAATTTTAGTATACCGTACTCAAAGAACCGTACAACTTTAGTCTGCGACATTTTGTTTTATTTTCAATAATTAATAAAATATCGAGGATGCGTGCTTATGGACGCACCCTGTATAGTGTGGAAATTACTTTTATAATAAGTTTAAGAAGTTATAAATTAATAAAAAGTTACAAGAACGCTCTTGTTATATACAGGGTGAGTCACTAAGCGCGCGTTTCTCGATATATTATTATTAATTATTAGTAGAAACAGAAAAAAAAACCAAAGAGTAAAATTGTACGGTACATTAAAAACCATAAATTAAAATTATTTTTAACTATACAGAGTGTTCTGCGGTTAATGTGTAACATACAACTTTTTTTAAGAAGCACCTATATATTTTTACAGATTTTCTCTTCCTGAGCTGTACAAACACAGTAATTTTTTAAATGTTCTTGAAATGTTTTAACAATGGAAGGGTTCAAAGAAAATAATCGCAATAGGGTTATTTTTAAAATCTATGTCGCATTTTTGAATTTTTATGTACAAAATTTTAGTAATTACAATTTTCAAATGCCGATATTTCGTTGTGTTTTTTTTTTCAAATAGAACACCTTATAATGTATTACTGCATCTTATTCTGTTTTTTTTTGTTCTCTTTTTTTTAATATTAAATTTGATAGTTACTGTGATTTTTTACTTTTTTAGGAGACATATCCACATTTTGAATGACTGAGGACAAAAAATAGACAACAACGTGTATATTAAAATCTGATTTACACAAATTTTAAAAGTAACCGTATTGCGATTTTTTTTCTGAACTCTTTCATTACCAAAACATTTCAAGAAATATAGAATAACGTGGTAACGTCGCATCGGAATGTCAGAAATAAATTGTGGTTATAAAGCCTAGGACAGGGCTAATAAGAATATGTTAAAATATATAGGGTGTTTCATTAAAAAAACTAAGTTGTGTGTTACGCTTTAAAAATGGAGTATTCTGTGTTGTTAACAATAATTTTAGACTATAGTTCTCAAAGAAACATACAACTTGACTTTTTTTTATTTCTAATAATTAATGAGACATCGAGGACAGCGCGTTTAGTGACTCATCCTGTATATACGATGTTCATTAAATAGCGCACGTTGTAGTCTAGTGAGCAAAGAAAACATAATTTCAAAAACCGTGGACCTTCAAAAAAAATTTTTTTTTTCGATATTTTACCACATTTTAAAATTCACTGTTTCGTATTGAGCAGATGAAATCTGACTTTAATAAAATTATTCAAACTAATTGTGAAAATATGTATGTCTTTTATTTTTCATTCTATAATATCACAAAAAAAATTAAAAAATGAATGTACCTGACAACAGTCGTTCATTTTTCATCTTTTATAATCTGTCTACCTAAATCGATATTTCGTTTTTGTTAGTGAATATTAAATTCATGTATGTATAAAAGTATTTTTTTTTAATGATTTTTCTCAAACATGGGCTTGTGAACTTAATAACGTGCTGTAGAAATAGTGCGCCATTTTTTTTGTCGTCCTGTACATTTTTTCTATTATTTTCTGGTGAACATATATTTAAATTCTTCATATAATAGGTAGTTAGGTTTTTAATCTTCACGTATCATTTTTGTATAAATCTAAAATACTTTTTCAAAAATCGTAAAAACGTTAATCCAGCACTTCCAATTAAAGTTAGTTTATCGATTAACACTAGACTCGTATGAAATAACCACAAGCAATTAAAGATAAAAATATCAATACGAAATCAGTTGCAACATTATGTAAAGTCCTAAGAGAAAATGTAGTTTTCAACGGCCGGAAACAATAACAAATGTGCATTCAATATTGTCAGACGATTTTTACCAGTCACTCTAAATCAATGCAACCTTTGGGGAACTTTAAAATTTTTAAAAGGAACAAATAATTACTCTTTTTTTATAGAAGAAAGCGTAGCGAAAATGCATGTGTTATATTAATTAATACTCGTACATACTAGTTGACAGTTGTTGAAAAGCTTTCATTTTATTATACGAAAAGGTTAGGTTATGTTATACCATTGTGGTTGTTGTTTACAAAAAATCAAGGCCAGCTTGATGACATTTTCAATTGAACACCTGATAACTAAAATATACGAAAAAATACATGGTACTTTTAAATGTTGGAATTCTTGGCGACAAGATGTAGTGGTTTTTAATCCATAAATTAGGGCCCCTAAATTTCTCTTCTGTTTTACAAATACTTGCTCAAATCCATTCGGTACCTACAACATAAACCAATAATTTATTATAGAAATATGTATGTGTTTTAGCGTAGTAACACTAATAACAGTTCCACACGATACGAGCAGCTCGACTATATCCTAATTTGTACACAGCATAATATTCAGCAGAGACGAAACTTCAGAGTTCAACGTGGTCATTCTAAATTGAAAGTTCACACAACATCTTTGGTGTTGAGCGTGTCTAATCGTTTAATTTAATTAATGGATAATGAACTATGATTGGGTTCATTCGTAGCAAAAAGCATGCTTTGGTTATGTTTGTTATCATGACCAGGTGAATATTTTTTCGTTTGTACCATTAGGTACACCTACTTTGTAATTATTTAGTATTGACAGCACATTGGTTGAAACTGGAAAAAAGTTAGCGTCACACTCAATATGAATTTTCAAATTTTTAGTTTAGTCATGTTCTTAAATTTAACAAAAAGGCTTTGGTTTTTCAGATTATTAACGTCTCAAGAACAATTGTGATATTAGTTTGCATTTGCACTTTAAAGCTGTAACGTCATTGACGGTTGTGCAAATAACAATGATGACAAAACTATACTTAAATTTATGTGGTCTTTTAAAGTTTGCGTAAATAATGAAGTTGCTGTATTTAAAATACCTCTTAAGTGGTGTCCGTACAACAACGTGTTGTCAAACCTAGGAAAGTCTATTTCTAAGAACCGAAGTTCGTCGCTATATTTTTTTCGTCGTATTAATTTGTTTACAAACATTTCGCTTTCTTTGAATTTCATTGTGACTAAATAAAGGTGGAAATATGTTTCCGTCTTTTTCAAACGAATAAACAAATACATCATCGTAAACAACACTCTGACTGAATGTTGACAACGCATCCACGTTCCAGCTACTGGTGTAATGATCTTGTGTTAATTTTTTATTAGTACAGAGCTCATAAACTGAAAAATAATCGGTTTATACCAGATTTGAAAAGCCTGTGTTTATGTTAATTTATATTTTCCAAATATTTTTCGAATAAATTACACTAGAATACTGTACACACCTATATCTCTCTTTGTTTCTTCTGAAAGTTTTATACGTTTTCTAGCAGTCAGTAAACGCGGTGTGGGTGAAATTTCCATTTCGTCTTTAAATAACATTCCGAATGGACATGTTATTTTTATAACTCTAAAACATATACGTTTATATGTTCACACATAAAGTTTTCCTTGAATACCGTTTGCATAGCTAATTATAAAAATTAGTAACGTGCAAGTACGTAGTGTAAATTTCCTTAAAACAAGGTGATAAAAGAGGTGTACACTTCCGAATTTACCAGCAAAACGCCAGTCGTTTGTGACCAGTAGACTTCACAAGATCGGCAAAATGGTGAGTTATTTCGATTTCTTTGGATTGCAAAAAAGTCTCACCTGGTTTTATTAACATTATTATTAGTCAACTGAGTGTTAACATATGGAACAAGAATAGATTTAACATTTCCCAAACACTTTCATGAATGAGCGTTTTCAAGGTAGATATCTATGAGGCCATGACATCATCTTTTATAAATCCTTTATAAACGAGCGAACGAAAACAGTGATAACTAGGTTACAGCGATTTTGATACGGGGATTATCAATATTTTTGCTCAAACACGCATGCGTTTTGCTTTAAATATCAATTAATATTATCTCTCAAAACTCCTTATATCACTTTTTGCACTGCAGTCTTGAAATTCGAACCACTTTCTCCGTGGCGTTTTGTTCGCGCTGTGTTTTCACTGTGTTTATTGCAACCGCGCCTTGGCACCTGCTAACGCACAACCAGACCCAGCAAGGACGGGATTGTTGATTTTACAAATCTGGTTCCCCAGATAAATAAATATTAAATCTAGCAAATAGTTGGTTTGTGGGCGCCTCCACGAAATCAACAAAATCTTAAAGTTGTTCTGTAAATTTCGACGCCGCCGACGCCGACGCCACGTGTATAACAGCTGACACGAGGTCAAAACATGTTTCGAGCTAATTTAACCATACGCAGCTTGCAGAGCTGCAACCCGTGTTTTGTTGTGGTCATAGACAGTGCATTGACTTTTTTAACACGACAAAAAGTGTTATCTCCGTCCACGGTAACAGGGAAATCACCATACTTTTCAAATGCCGTAAGAATTTTTTTATTATTATTATTATTATTATCATCATCTAATTTGTCTGACTATTTAATATTTTTAACATTTAGACACTGTTAACGCAAATAAATTAAATGAAATATGAGCAGGTACTCAACAATCAAAAAATGCATTCTTTTGTTATAATAGCAGCGTGAAGTTGAGCAAGTTTGTTACAAGAATAGTTGGAGTAATTCCAGAAAAGATTTTATATCTCGTTTTATTAATCTGTGCAAGAACGCATTTAAATACGTAATTATTGCATCTACTGCGTGCTTTGACAGATCGATCAAGACCTGTGAGCTATTCGCATATTAAACTCTATTGTACAAGAAAACACCTACTCTTCAAATTATCAGTCAGACGAATATGTTTTTTCTGTATCTATTTACTCCGTTTGTTGTATTTGAAAGGTCAGAAGTATTTTCAACACGGAAAAATCATCGGATCGTTGACTTCAGTTTATAAATGAACTGTTTTCTGCTGTAAAGGAGGGTTCCCCATAGTCAACAATTGCATTTCTGGGTCGATTGATAACATTCGATATATGTACACATAGGACTTCTTTGTGTCAGTATTTTTCCTTGCTTGTTTACGCTGCTCACTCAAGACGCTTTCAGAATAATTGAAAGCAGAGCAATAAAAAATGAATGCACTGAATCGACCGAAAATATCTTGCATCATCTAAAAAGTTCCTTTGCAAGTTGCCAAAACTGGATCCACGGTTTTACCAGTCATCGACTGACGTCTGGCAGCTTCGGGCAATAAGAACACATGTTCTTTTTTGTCGTTGCCGGGAAGAGGTTGTGTAGCAAATTACTAAGCAAAATAACAGGAATAAATTTTCAGAGAAAATTAGCTAAAACAGTAGTAATGCTGATATTTTCACGTTAATGTAGAGGTCAGTACACTGTTAAAAGATAATTAAATTTAGCGATTACTTTTTGTTCAACTGTTGGTTATCAATCACGTGGCTCTCTGGTAATTTTAACTATTTTGCAGATAAATCTGTGGAATGACTTGCAATTTTTAGAACCTGCTCCAGTTAGTGTTTTCGTGTGCAAATTATATTCAAGATTCTGAGTATCATTTACGTGCTGTAATTAATTCAAAGAACGCGTGGTATTAAATCAAAAACATGTTTTTCAGAGAGTAGATAGTTCTGAGAATGATTAGCGTTAGCGAAAGTTGGGATTCCTTTCATCCGAAGTTTTTTTTTCGTTGAAAAGAAAAAATTAAATCTTTTCAAAACCGCATTTGTAATGTCTAATTTCATGTTTACCCGAACTTTCACAGTTTGTAGAACACGAAAATGTCAGCTGCTCGTTTCCAACTGTCTGTATCGCATCGATGGTAAAACGCTAATCAAAATTTGTTTACCCAAGACTCCAACAAAAGTGAGTGTCTTGAAATTTTACATATTTATCAGAATGTGACATAACTCTCAGTGGAAATTTATGGCGTGATACGCTTTTTTATCTATGGTTTAACATTATCTATGTTTTTAACTTTCCGCAAACGGGTTATCGTAAAGGAAACAATATAGATAAAAATTTTACAATCAAAATTTTTATATTCATTCGCTTTAAAAAATGAATGACGTCATCTTAAAACATGATCTAATACATGTTTGCTAAAAATGTATCTTGAGATGCAGTTTATTTGGGCTAAGGTAATAATTAATTATTGTCTTCTTTATTAGAATTGCTTTTACAGAAGCGACTAATTTATTCAGTAAGCCAAAAACAGATGATCTAATTTTCTTGAGTTACAATACACAATAGTTCAAAAAATTACGTCAATAAAACCTTGCTTGAAATATGCATTAAAACATGCTCCTCTATATTGCAATAAACCATTCCTATATTTTAAAAATTGCTTTTAAATATGATACTTAAAATGATTAATGGAAGAACCGATTTATTGTGTCAATTATTATCTGAGACACGGCTCATTTAATTTTTATGAAATTATAACAGCACGCCAATGTTATGACTTATGATTAATGAATGGATCATTGTGCATATCAGAATTAATAGACTGAGCTAGATGAACTTGTTGATAACATCATTTCAAAATGTTGCGTTTTTCTTGGAAAATACGCCCTCTTACATTGAGTGATTTTATTCAACAGACAAGTAATCTTCGTGCTATTGATTTAACAAATTTTTCACTAGTTGAATGACGATGTAATATAATTTTTGTAAACAATATCACTATTTTTTTTTGCTGGGTCATAGATGTTTTCAAACTGGACTTATTTTGTCGCACTTGGTAATAAAACTTGACTTGATTGACAAATCATCAAATTTAATCAAAATAAATGTCATATCACTCAATTTTTCACTTTTTCGAAAATAGAATTATCAACATTTTGCCCTTGAACTCTAAATAATTGCGTTTTTAGGTTTATTTTTGTCGGCTTATTAGAACAACCACAAATAAAAAGTGCACCAATAGATTCAATTTTTATTTTAATTATTACCAGGTGTTTTGCTCACTTTTAGTACTTAACAATCGAAAAATTATCTTATTTATTTTCTTACTTTATTTCCACCAATAACTGTAATACAATACTAATTCTGTATGTCTAATAAATAACCGCCACAGTTGTTTAACTATAAACTTAGCTAATCAAGAAAGTGCACCTATATTTACGACTAAATTTTATTACAAGATTAAATTCATTTAATTATGTAACACGTTCTTTAGCCGGTTTAACAAGTAAAGGTGAAATTTGGTGCCCATACGTCACGATTGTGTTAGCTATAACCATAAAAGTCTCATAATCAGTTGGCAAAAAGAGGAAAACTACTGGCCACTTCTACCAGATAGATATGTATATAAATATAATCACAATCAGCGATCTTTGTTAGTTTTGGAAAGATACTTTTTATACTAACCAAAGGTAATCAAATATTTATCTATTAACAGTAATAGAAACTTTCCAGTTATATCTGCCACCGCAGACGCATGACGTTCTTTTTTCACATTAACTTAGTCGTGATAATTATTTAAATAAAGTATCTCTTTTATTTCTGCATTCATTGTTCTGTCGAGCAGATAATAAATGATTTGTAAACTAGACATCTCTAAATTATACATAATTTAATAATAATTCCCGTGTTATAAATAAAATCGTCGGATTCCACTCGAGTGATAAAAGACTCATTCGTGCGTCAATATTGATACCGATGTGTTCTTATTTGTGATAAGAATGTGTAGACATGTGACGGATATTCAGTTGGTCTCAGAATTCCGTGTCGGAATTTTCTATCTGGCAACGAATGTTTTTTTTTTATCACATTGGACTCGCGTGAACAACACGTGAATTTATTATCACACTTTGAGACTTGTCGGCTACTGTAACGTGTTGGTGATGTAATAGACACAATTATACCTACGTTTTATTGGTAAAAATCTAGACTGACGAGTATAACTGTGACACAGCTTTCCTAGTTGCTAAGCAAGAATTTGGTAAAAAATTCCACTTTCCATCTGTTATGGAAATGTCGAATTATATTATACCTATTATTGAAATTATTTTATTTAATGGATTGGGAACAGGGTTAAACACATATGGAAGTCAAGGATAACCGCACACAGTTTGTCTATTATGCGTTTTTAAGAAAAGTGGAAAAGACTCTCAACTTTAATAAAACCATTGATTGAATAACAGCTTTCAAGAAAACAGCCGCAAACACACACTTTAATTATGGTGAAAGATAATAAAATAAAACGTTGATAAAGGAGAAAATTCTAAAGAAAATACAATTTCCTGTGGATACCTATTTACAAAACATAATTTCCCGGAACAACATTAATTAAATTTGTTCTTGTGTCATTAACAAATAAATGATCAGTTACAAAAGCAAAACTGTCTGTTTTAAGCAGTATATTCCGTTCCAATTTTTCTGAATAGCCACTTTCTTCTTATCTATCACTGTCAATAATTATATTATTAAGCAATTAATCAAAGATAAGTATATAATAGAGTAAATATTGCCCTGTAATTTATTTTTCCCGAGATGACAAATTTTAGATAGAGTGTTTATTTGTTTTGGTTAAATAGATCAATAGATTTTATCACACATGTGTTGTAATAATACTTAAGATCGCACCTGCAAATGTCGTAAACTGGAATTACCTGGATACACAAATATTTTAGCAAAAATTTTCCGCACACACATAGTCAAAACAACCAAAGCAAAATACATATGCTAAAATTATTGTAAATTGTGAATATTGTAATTAGCCTTACACCACTACAACGGCAAAAAAGTAATTACGGCTTTCATGCTTCCATGAATTATAAAGTATCGAAAACATGTAATTTCGTGTCCTTGTGAATGGAAATATGTCGTTTTGTCTTGCTCTGACAATCACCATTCAGATTTACAATTATTGACAATAATAATGGTCGCTGCAAATAAAGGGTTTGTGAACTTGGAAATTTTGATAATTCAGTTTCACACCTCATACATTCCAAATAACAAATTAAGTTTGTTACCGACAATTGTATCTACAACAAGAACTCATTTTGTCGCTGTGATAAAATGTCCATGTAAATTTATGTGCACGAGGCGATAATTTAATATCTATTGAGGGCAGTACAATGCGTACAAACTACTTGTTTTTGTAAATAAGAGAGATCTCTAAAAGTCGGCAATATAAGTTGCTAATACTTATTTTGACACTTGTAATAAATTATTGGTTAACCTTTCTCAGCCTTTATCAAATGTAACGATGTGTTTATTTCTGACGGTGTCTTTTGAACGCTGTTCTGATTTCAGCGGTGCAACAACATTTTATTTATGGTTTGTTTATTAAAAATATTACAGACAGAGCTAAATTTAATTGTACTGATAAAACAATGTAAATAAACCCATTTCTTTTTTACAACACTAATTTCTAACAACTAACATTTAACATGAAATGTTGATCTAATAAGAAGGTTTGAATTCATTTAAAAATTTTAAAAAATGTACACTCAGTGCCATTTCATAAAAAACTATATATTCGATTCAACAGCTACATGTCTATCACGTTATAAATATAGGTAACCATGTTCTGATTGGAATGGTGTTACATTCTTTTGTTGCTTATTGACCAACACCTGTTTGGCGCTTACATCTGTAAATAAATAAAAACTTAATGTTGAAGAGTAACATCGTAGTGCAAATTTAAAACTTTTAAAATAACAACACAATGACTTTTTAAAAATATTTCTATTTGCAGAAAACTGGATTGAACTGATGAAGGTATGTGTGCCGAAACACGTATTCAACAGTTAAAAATATTCTATAATAATTAGTAATTACTTGTTGACAATTTCGAAATCTGTAATTAAAATTCACTCAATTTTAAAAGTCCCTGTAGCTTTGAAAACATATTTATTATTATCATAAAATTATAACAACAAAAATCGATTTTTTTCAATTTTTCAAGCTATTTCAGAGAATAATTTCTACCCAATATTTTTTAATTTTGCAATTTATAAAAAGCTATTCACTATTCTTTTATTTTGTTAAAGTAATTGGTTAAATTTAGTGTCGCACACAAAACTTAGTGACAAAGTGACTCGAAACAATTAATTTGGTATTTTTAGATTCAAGTTTCACAATTTTATAGATGCGACATGATTATAAAATTTATTTTCGTAAACTGATAAGATAAGAATGTCCCAAGATTGTAGATTAGTTCACAATTCAATTAATTTTTGCTTATGTAACCTTTGACATTAAATTTAATAAATACGATTTTTATTTTTAACTTTCTTTCATTCGTATTAAAATTATATATGTGTAAAATATTTCTAATTACATAGTAAAGGTGTTCATTTCCGATTTATTTACTTTGTGTAAAATGTATTTTCAGTGTCTTTCTTGTAATAATCAACGCTAAACATTTTATTAATGCCAATACTCGTATTTTTAGTGACATGAAAAAAGTCCTATTTAAATTTAACGAAGATTAACTGAAAAATATTTTTAAAAATTTTGTAATAGTATTTTACGTGTTCATCATCTACAAGCAGTGTTAATGCAACAAGTAAAAAAAATGCAAACAGAATGTTAAATTGAAACTGAAAATGTCTGTAAGTCAGATTCAGTTCTAAGGATAACTCGACTACAAATAATTTTGCTCGCCCGATATTATATGTTGCAAATGGTAACAAAAACTGAAACGTCGATATCAATCACCAACTAAAATTACACCTTTCCAGTGTCCTGATGAATAAATAATATTGTTTTCATGATTGACAGCTAAAATGTAGTCACACCTTTTATAATGACAGTTACCCAATAACTTATTTTCTTACAAAAAATAAAATATAATTTAGACACCAATGACAATATAATGTAAATTTTGCGTATTAGACAATGTATTAGTAACTATTTAAGTAAGATTTTCCTTTCCAAATTCGATATCAACAGTAAGATTCAAATCGATATTGTGTAAATTTCACCGATTTGTTTGAGTTTATAGAGTGCGATGGTTCGATGTCGGGGATTTCATCTCGGTAATAAGAAATGTATTTTCTTACCTGCTCCAAGTCCTTAATTACACTAACTTGGTTTTACCTTAATCGGCGCCTTACAGTAAAACTTGACGTGTGCTCCCATTTTGCCGTCAGTTAAAATTCTGCGTGTGTTTTCGAGGTAAACTGTGATCCTGGTCACTCTTTAATTTATGAAATGTTTATGTCAGATAATAAATTCACCCAGTTTTTGTTTTCTAACACCTGAAAAGCTATATTTAAACATTCTAAAATTAATAACTGATTAATTTACGTAGACTATATTAAATTAGATCTAATGGAAATGAAGCGTCGTGGAAACTGTCACCATGAACTTATAATTTATCAAATGTAATAATGCGTCAAAACGGTAATTAGGAAAGAGTCATTTATGCATATACATCCCTCTTAAAAATGAAATTAATTAAAAATTATATGAATCAACAGTTCACACGTTCATTATGTGGTGTTTAGATAGCACACATTCTGAAAAGTTAATTAGGAAATATTTTTCAAAATTGCTTTTCGTGTCTGTTCAATGAGGTATTATTAAAAATGTTACGTAGATGTGTCTAATTACACTTGATAAAAGGATGCGGATCCGACAAATGAGTGAGTGCTTTGTAATTTTAACTTACGGCCATTTTAAAATTAATTCGTTTATAAGTTAGGGTAAGCTTAGGCTTATAGCGAATACTTCCATGCACTTATCATGTATTGTTTCTTAATTTCACACAGTGTGAACGTGATATTTAAATATCAGCAGATTTTACTCACTTTCGTTTATTTGATGTCATTATAGTGTTCTTATCGCTATTAAGTAATAAAATGTGATTTGTATTTTCCCCAAAGTGCGGTGTTTTGCGTTGTTTATACTTTTACTATCTCAATTATTAATTGCTATGACGTTTGTTAAGTTGAATGATCCCAATCCGATAATTAATACGTGATACAAGATCATGTCACGAGTGGCAGCGTGCCAATCCCTTTATAATCAAACATGCATATAATTATCTTTTCTTTCAATGATTTAATAATTTGCTGAGTAATTTATTTTTCGGATGCTAATTTTCACACCTAATTGTAGTTGCACACATACACCTGCTTGCAAATAACTTGAGCGTATATATATAGAAACACACGTAAATTTTATTTTAATACAGGATTTCATTTTCTGTATTCATCTTTGCTTTGTTACAGAGGATGCCGAATTCAACCCTTGAGAATTCACCGAATGCGGTGCTAAATAAAGCAGTCGCAGAGAGGTATAGGAGTTTACCTTGCCCAGATGGTAAGGTGCAAGCCACCTACATATGGATTGATGGTACCGGAGAAAACGTCAGGGCAAAAACACGCACACTGGATTTCGTTCCTGCTAAAGCGGAAGGTATTTTTTTCCTTTCAATTATTGATTATTGCTGACCTTTCATGTCGCAACGACCATAAAGGAAAATAATATTTAACTTCGAAAGGATTTACATACACGCGACTGAAACGATGTCTGGTTCATTCATAATCAATTAAGAGGACCTTAAGTGAACCTTGGGAACCATAGCCTAATACAAATAAAAAAAGTAAAACTATATGTATTTTATGTAAAAGTATCATACAGGCTGACTCACTAAGCGCCATCTCCTCGATAGCACGTTATAGTAAACTCACTTGACTTGTACCTAATAAAACTTTACAGCCTCATTAACGGACAATAGAGGATAATTGTCCGCTATTATCCATTAATGGGCTGTAAAGTTTTACTAGGTACAAGTCAAGTGAGTTTACTATACTAATTCGAAATAGAGAGAAAATCATAGACCAAAGTTTCTCGGTTCTGTAAGAACCATGCACTAAAATTATTTTCAACTATACCTACTGTTTTTAAGGAGTAACACACAACTTAATTTTTTTCAAATATGTACCGTATTTTTACGTACCCACTCTAGTTATATATTTTTGAAATTCCGATGCGACGTTTATACGTTATTCCAATTTTTTTTGGAATTTTTTACACTAGGAGGGTTATTTTTAACTATAATCTCCGCGATAAAGTATACGAGTTAATGATCCAAATCTTTTTTTGAATAATCGGTAACATTGAAATCGAAACAAATTGTTAAAAAGAATATTACACTGTACTTTCGTAATTAATTTCTTAAGATGAATAGAGAGATCGATACATAAGTAATTTGACTGATTAATGTTTGACACAAAAAAACAAGCCCTACTTTTACTGATAAGTCATTTATAGCCTAGAGTAAATTTATTCAATTGAAAATAATCATCGTTTTTTTAATAAAATACTTCATTTGTGGCCATGTTTTTTGTACAGCCTGGAGTCAAAATTATGTATCTAGATGAGCCGCAAGAGTTGTATCACTTTTATAATGTGTATTCTGTATTCCAATACTCACAGTGATTGCGATAAAAATACATATCTCAAAATGTAAATACGTCTGTGACTCTGTATGGATGTTGTGTAACCCTGACTACTTCAGCTATCAATATTTCTTTTTCTTTCAAGTGTAACATAGTAAATATTATTATTTATTGTGTATTAAATTCCAAACAAGCAATTAGTGATTAACAAGCGTACCAAAATAATCGGACTTTTTAAATACTCTGATCTAAATAGTTGGAACCACTTTTTACATTGTTATTTTGAATCTAATTTTTGCCAGTATCATGCCCAGAAATATTACTTGTAAAACAAAATCTAATTGTAAAATATCCAGGTTATTTAATGGAGTTATAATATAATATATTTATAGTATATAGTGGAATATAATACCTATTTACTTTCAAAGCAACGTAAGAGTTTTTAAAGATTTTGTAAAATACATTTTCACCGCTTTAAAAGAGGAAACCTCTTCGTAATGGTTGCTTCCGTTGTAACGGGAAACCACTCCTAAAATTTCACGTGTCTAATAAAAGGCTTAAGGGCTTGTACTGGGCGTTGATGCGTCAGTCACTCACGACTTTGCTCTTTGTGTCTTTGTGTGTACTGTTATAATAAATAATAAAATATTTCAAAACAGTAATAAAAACACTTTTGACATTAAGTACCACCTTAAACAGCATTACTGCAAATATCCAACGTAAAAACGAAAGAAGATATTTTGTATAATGAACCGCATACATTGTGTTGATCAATTTTTCCAATTTTAAAAATGATGAATATCGAAAAGTTGAAGGATTTTTCAAAAATAATGTTTGTGACGTTGATTGTTTTAATTAAAATATTCTATATTTTATCATATTAGACTTCTACCATTATGTAGAATGAAGTAGTTTGATGTCACATATTTAAAAATGGAAATCTGAGATTTTGTACAATTTTTTTTAGTTTTAGTTACCTTGGATTAACAATGATATAAAAATTTTAAATATTTCCAGTTCTTTCTATATTTGTCAAATCGCACACTCTATATTTTTAACATTTTCTTATTATTACATCAATTACATTTTCTTTTGAGAACAAATTTGTTGAGGTTTATCCTAACAGTTTTTAGTCTGTTATTGTTAGGATAGATCCCAAAAAAATTGTTAGGCAGAAAGAAGTTCGAAAATGTTTTTTGTCCGATTTTAAAAACATGAGATGATATTTTGCAAATTTAATCAACCTGTCTAAAAATATGTTTAAATCTTGCACAATTTTTAATACGTATCATAAGACAAGGTGACTAAAAAGTAGTGTCCAAAATCCAAATCTCCATCTTTGAAAATAACAGAGTTGTTAATTTTTATGTATTTCCACCAAAGTATAAATATTTTCGCTTTTTTCATAAAAAATCTAAATTTGTAAAAATGTATAGGTGTTTTAAAAAATACAACTTTGGTGTGTAACCTATATTTCAAAATAATTGTAAATTGTAGGCTCAAATGAGTCCTATTACGCCCCGTTAAATATATTTTTGAGTAGAAAAGTAAACAACGTAATATCGACAATGTGGCTCAAAAAATAGTTCCGTGTAACTTTAATTTCATTTTACGTAATTTCCGGAACTAGTGAACTGTGCATTTTAGGTGCATTTTAAGTGCAGCAAATTTCACTTTAAAAGTTCAGCTCAACATACTTCTTTCTCTGTTATGTAACAATTGATCTCAAGTTGTAACTTGTACAAATTGCCATAACTCGTTGAGTGATCTTTGAACCGTCAAATTTTACAGTTTATTTCGCTTGGTATCTTTGACTACAGAACTCTACATGTTATAGAGTATTTTATTATAATATAATTTTTATGATTAGTGTTATATAGTAAATATTAAAATTGACATATTTAAACACGTCAGTTGACTCAGAAACGTAATTGTCTTTTAGTTATTAATAATAACACTGTATTAGGTATTAGTTTGTATGCATAAAAATTAATACATCCTTCCTCTACAAAGTTAAGATTTTGAAAAAAAATGGTACATTAACGATTTTGTCCATTTTGGCTGGTTCCCTTTCAAGGTTATAATTTGCATCAACAAAATAAAATTACTGTATAATCTGTCAACTGTTGACTACTTTTTTGATTGACTATTTTTTATTTATGAATTATTCAGTGGAATTGTGGATTGTTATAACCCAGTTTAAATAATCCCATTTAAGAAAATTTCGGTAAGACAACTTTGATAGGATCAACCGGAAATTTAAAATGTTCTTAAATCCAGCTCGGTTTAAATAACGGGCAATGTGTCAATTTTTGTTAAATCTACAATTTGTTTGTTTATTCGTGACGCACCGAGCCGTACAGACAGACGGGCGATCCGAACCTAGTCAGTCATCTACCCAAGTCTTGGAGTTGCGTAATTCGCATTAGTGCTTGACCCGAATCGTACCGCACCCCGTTAATTTACAATTTGTGGTGTTTACAAAAGGTCAACTCAATGATCAACTGCATATAAACAAATATTATATTCATACTAATTTACGAAACGAATATTTTCCAGAACTGCCAACATGGAATTACGATGGAAGTTCCACATATCAAGCCGAGGGTACAAATTCCGATACATATTTGTGCCCCGTGGCCGTTTACAGTGACCCCTTCGCCAGAGGCAACAATAAATTAGTACTTTGTGATACTTACAAATACAATAAAAAACCAACGGATACAAATAAACGAAACTCGTGCCTACAAGCAATGGAAGCGGCGAAAGAACACATACCGTGGTTTGGAATCGAACAAGAATACACGCTGCTCGACATGGACATGCGGCCTCTCGGGTGGCCTAAAAACGGTTTTCCAGGACCACAAGGACCATATTATTGCGGTGTCGGGGCCAATAAAGTTTATGCACGTGATATTGTAGAGTCACATTATAGCGCGTGTTTGTACGCCGGAGTTCACATTTCGGGAACAAACGCTGAAGTTATGCCTGCTCAAGTATGTCACATGGGAAATAATTTGGGGGTGTTTTTAACAACTTTGAATTCCAGTGGGAATATCAGGTCGGCCCGTGCGAGGGAATTTCGATTGGGGACCAACTGTGGATTTCAAGGTATATTCTGCATCGCGTTGCTGAAGATTTTGGTGTTATTGTGACCTTCGACCCCAAGCCGATCGAAGGTGACTGGAATGGTGCAGGCGCTCATACTAACTTCTCTACGAAAGCTATGAGGGAAGAAGGTGGAATTATGTAAGTTGTTTAATATTTTACAAAAATAAGTTTATTATAAATACACGTACTAGCGCTAAAACATTTTTTTTATTCAAATTAATGTCATTAATATTTATGATGTTTGAAACCTTAGGAGACGGTGACAAGTGTAAACCCCGTCGTACCGGCAATTTTAAAAACTTACTCCTTTGGCACGACATTCATTTAAAAGTTCTAAATCATCCTAATTCATCGCTGTCACAGTATGTTTACACGGCTTGTTGCAAATATGTATTCACATTAATCATAACTCAATTAAGTACTAATTAACTTATCTGTAAATTAGTTATCATTAATACGGAAATATTAATGAAGCTACGTGTCAGACATACTTTTTTTATTTCAAGTTAATAAATATTGTTAACACTGTTAGAACGGGAAAAATATTGTACAACATGTTAATACAATATTCCCTGCATTGTAACATATTTTATAATTGCAGAGAAATCGAAAAAGCTATCGACAAGCTCAGCAGGAACCACCTTCGTCATATCCAAGCATACGATCCCAAAGGAGGAAAGGACAACGAACGTCGCCTTACTGGAAGACATGAAACCTCTTCAATCCATGACTTTAGCGCAGGTAAGCAAAATGCAAACTGTCACACGACCTGTCTATGCAGTTTGAGTCTAGATCATATATTAAAATATATTTTGCAGGTGTGGCCAATCGCGGCGCAAGTATTCGTATTCCTCGCGGGTGCGCCGAAGAGAAGAAAGGTTATCTTGAAGACAGAAGACCGGCGTCTAATTGCGATCCTTACTCTGTCTGTGAAGCGCTAGTAAGAACATGCATTTTAGATGAATAATGAAAACACGTCGCGTGTTCCTAAATCAATTTTATTTTTGTTTACACATTTTACGTTTGTAATTGTATAATTATAAATTAATTATGAATTATTGATAAACTTTATATATTCTTTTGAAGAGTTTTATTCTTCGAAGTGACAACACTCACTATGTTCAGTATATATTAACGTCATATCAATAGTGTAAGTGATGCATGCTACCAAAACGGTTGAAGGGATAGACTTTAAAGCACGATGCTGTATATGAAAATGTATTTTGTTACGTTGTAAAATAGTTTATACAACTGTTGTAATTCCAAGATTTAAATATATTTGCTATATTCACAAGAATTTCCTTTAATGACAATGGTAATAACCACAACGACCTCGCCTCTTAGCTTCCAACTCGACGATGTTCAGAGTGCTATTAAAGAGTCTGAAGTTGCATGAAGGGTGTTTTAGGTTTCATTACCCAGAAGCGAAGTTGTAGACGTTTACAAAATACATGTTGAGGTGATTCGAAAATTAAAACAATTAGTAAAATTTCATTTTTTTACCTCTTAACCATAGATTGTAGTCTTTTCCTAAACGGTGGCGCATTCTTATTCTTAAGAGTGACATTTAAATTCCAAAACAAACTAAATAAGAGTCTTTAAAAAGACTGATTTAGAGAAAATATCGAATAAACCGAACACAAGGACGGCGATATGAGTATACAAGTAAGAGAGAAAGCTCCAGTTGACTTAAGCGGATAGGGCAGGTGTAATTTATCGAGCCGTATGAAAACAGTCATGCTCATTTCACTGTTAAAACCTCTCAACCAATAATATTAGGGTTTTAAAAGTCACGCAATTTTACAACTCTGTTCGGTAAACGGAGTATAGATAATAATTTTTTTGGCAAATTTTAAATTAAAATCATGTATGAACCAGTCTTATATTTGACGTTTACGGAGTAACTATGACTTCCTTATCCCGTGCAGGGCACCTATTGGCGTGTTTGGTAGTGCGCGTCTCCATGGCTCCTATTATAAACACAAGGGTGGAGAGGAGTGATCTAGCCTTGACCCTAAAAACCTGGTAGGGCATGCTTATGCGAGAAACAGAAATCACTCTAATTCTTTGGCCAAACTAAAACTCTGATACGTCCTTTAGAATTTCTGAACCATTTATTAAAATTAGTTACAGGGAAATAAGAAATAGAAGTGGGAAGGTGGTCGGTTGAGCCGGGAATATCACAACAACCCCACGACCAGTGTTGGGGACAGATATTTTTAAAAATATCTAGATACAGATATAGATATATGGAAGATAAAAGTATCTAGATACAGATTGTTTTAAATTTTTTCGAAATGTATTTAGACAACAGATACAAGAAAACAGATACTTTTTGAAGCTTTGGCGAATAAAATAACTGAAAATATGTTTATGTATTTTTTCTGTATTGTTTAATGAATTTTTTAAAATTAACAACATTTCGAATGTATTGTCACCTAAATTATTTCTTCTTGGTGTCAGAATTTGGTTTCCGCTACTAAACACCCGTTCCACAGGTGCAGAAGAAGGGATTGTGGTATTAAATTTAAAAAATAAGCATTTTACTGTAGCATAGTTATTCAAGACTGAAAAATCTTTTCTTTTTTCCTGCAAATAGGCTATCGCTTCGCTGTTTGATGTGTCGCAAATTGTGCAATATTTATTCCGTACGCTTAAAAAGAATTTTTTTTTTTGTTTTTATTCCCATACTACAGTGTCCAAATTGTGTTTGAGTATATCTAATAATTATCTCCAGCATTAAAATTGATATTTCAAAAGAATACGGGAAATGATTATTCTGTGCTGAAGGTCTGTTGTCGGCAACCTGTCTGTTCCGGTTCGAAGTTTGTTTAATATTTTGTTTTGATTTTGTTTGTTATCCCTCGGATTGCTGACAAGTGTATTTTGGTCACTTTCCACTAGAGGCGCCATAGTACCGAGCAAAAGAGCCCGGTACTTGGGGTTGGCGCTGTTATCGAACAGAGTTATCGAGAAACCCTCAGAGAGGTAACATCGCTAAGGTGGGCGTTAAGTGAACGCAATTGCCATCTTGTGTGACGTCAATCGCGAATTGTTGTCGCGAAACTTAGACACGTGGTTCCTCTGTGCATGCGGTCTACAAACCCTCAACCCAGGAGGCTGAACAAAACAAGGTAGGTGACCTTTTGATGCGTTTGTCAGCTTCGATCCAAATTTTAATATTATTTTTTTTGGAATTGTAAAATCGCCGCGAAAAAAAGGTGTTTTCAAAGCCTTTACGTCCAACACTGTCATAAATTATTATTCTTCAATATCGGCTTAGGATGTTTTTATGAGCATGTCCGGTAACCGTCTATCCCGGTGCGGCAGGTATATACATTTTAGGAAGAATTGCTGGTTCCATTTAAGGCAAAATAAATACAATTTCTTAGAAAAGTATTTAAACCCCTTATAGGATCAAAGGCTGCCTGGTAGGCCGGAATCACCAGAGTGCAACTTTAAATTTTCAGATTTTTGTTGAAACTCATTTTATTTTAATCTCGTTTCACGATTTCTGAGAATATATCGCGATAAATTATTCTACCGAGGGTTGTAAAAATATTTATTTTATTGCCCAAGATAATTACACTGAAACATAATCGCCACATTCTAGGGCAAAACGGACCTGCCAAGCCCGGCTCGCGTTAGGTCCAACAATGAAAAAGTGAAGAAATGACACATGTGGCAACAGGAAAAGATACTACATTTGTCTGAAAAATAAAGATATAAAACAGTAACAAATATGCGATTTATGCGAGAGAAATGTATGTATTGACCATTCGAATAGTCGATTACAAAACTAATTTGTGCTAATTGAAAAAATTAATCATTATGTAACACGCAATTATTATTTTCTAAAAATAAAACATACCTTAAACAAATATTTTTACTATTAAAATTACTCTTATTTAATAACACAAATATAACCAGAGGGGCTACCGGACCCGGGTTGCTCAGGTACACAGATAAAACGCATTGCCTCGACAAGCTTTGAACGCAAAATCACCAACATGAAGTATCAAAAATTACTACTAGTATAACTCAACTAATAACTACTGAAAAAAAAGTGAAATAAAAAAATGTATCTGTATCTGCGCCATTAATTACGATGTTATTTGTGATCACATTTTCTATTTAATCGTGTAAGTAAAGTATACTCTTTATTGTTTGAAATCCTTGATACACTATTTTTTTTGTTCATTTAAATATCATCAGAACCAAGGGGATTATTTATTCTGAATTTATTTTGGTTAAAGTTAGAATCTCTTGAATTTTGATGATAGCAAAATGAGTATTACAATTACAAGGAAGGAAACACAATTTTATTAAGTCACACTACCTTATCAAGAATTTCAAACAACAAAAAATTTGCATGATGTTAAATTATGCATTAATTCAAGTTATTTATTACATTAAATCAAAAATGTGTTCACAGGTTACATGACGGACCGAAACGAAGCCCCATATTATACAAAATAAAGCACATATGAAATAAATACAGCAGACACATATTTATTACTTTCAAAATCAAAATAATAATTCGAGAATAAATGATGTTCAAATTCAAGTTGTAAGACAATTATTAAACATCCAGGAAAGTATTAGAGCTTTCTCGTTAACTAAGCTATTTATATAACTGATGATAAAATGTACATTATTGTCGTTAGGTAATTGTTTCAGAACCATCGACATCAACAGTTAAAAATCTCAACATAAATTGTGAATTCACAAACAATAAAATAAAATAACACGTGTTGACGTATTTGTCAAAGCTTCACATTTCATATTAGAAAATCGCTAATTAACTAGTCTTGCGCTAATTAAACTGGTTTCATTAAAAGTTTTGTTAAACAATTGCCCTTTTGGAAAATTACAAACAAAAATTTGCCTACGAATTATTACACCCACAACACGGCGAAACAAAAAGTGACGTCTCAAAAACAGGAAGTGATTCTACTTGCCCTGTATCCTGTATTACAAAATTCCCTAGAACTACCAATCCGGCGGTGATTTTTTCGCTGTTCCCCCAATTGCACTAAAACATGGGTCTTGATGTCTACGAAATTTAATTTTTCAAACCCGGACACCACATTACAATACCTATTAATATACCTACTTAGCGACAAGGGAAGTTATTCCTTTTTACAGATTTTACTTAAGTAACTGTAGTATGTTTCTAATTTAAAAAACATTAATAAAACTTCAGATTAAAGATATCGATTTTTGTTATACTATTTTATTAATCGATTTTAAAAACGCCCACAAGCTATGTGGAAAGACCATAAGAATTACATCCGAAACCATCTTACTACCTGTACGATCTCCAAGATTCTAAACTAGCAACAGACACCTATTTGGAACACCTGACCCCCTGACCGTAACTGAATTAGCATTTTTCTTGCGTCCAAAAGTGCTCTAATAAACTGCTAATTTTTAAGTCACAATCTGCAAGGTTGTTTCGTGGGTTATCCTGAATGGGTTGAAATTTTGTATCAGCACTTCTCTCTCATGTTGGAAAATAAAATAAATATAAAAATTGATAAAATTGGGATCCAGTTCCAGCATTTATTTTGTGTCAGTCTACAGTTTCAGATTAAGCAACGGCAGCAGGTGTGGATAACGAAACAGGGGAAAAGGTAAAGCCGAAAACCTTTAAAGAAGCTAAAACATTGTTTCCGAGCGATTGATGTAAAAAACAGAAAAAAAAAACTTCAGTGTAACAATCCAAAATGCAATTCTATGACTAAAACTCATACTGATGTCAATTACATCACAATATGCTTCTCTGCAGTTCACTCTGGTATTCTGCACATCAACACTTGGAGAATATAACTAATGTTTTGTGGTTTATAAGTTACGAACTCGTATTTTTTTAAGCGAAACAATTTTAATAATAACTAATTAAGTAGCTCATTTTCTTGATAAAATTTTATGAACTTGTTACTTAAATCAAGAATACATTACATTTTCAAAATACATGGACATGGAAAAGTATGTATGTACATGTGCTTAAAATTTGTGATTGTCTTGTAAAAATTGGAACTTTGGCGTGAATTTGAGTTTTTTTTTCCATAAGTGGAATTACAGTTTTAGATGTTCTACAATTTTTATTTCCATTAAATGTCATTTTGAGATCTGAAATCTCTCATGAATACCATGAAATAGGCCACTGGAGTGGCAGCCGTTTTGAAATACCGGTTACTGATTTCATGGATTTTGACGCGTGATCACTTATTTTAACTCTCATTCCGTCCTCTATATATTAATTCCTACATGGTTAAAGCCTAAATCTTCTGAGAAACATGAAACATGTCTACGATTGACGTAATTATGCAAAGGCAAACACTTTGCGATCTCGTAGTCTAATGAACTCCAAAAAATTGTTGTCGTACGATTATTTAACCTGTGATAAGTTTATATTGGTTTTTATATCTAGTGTACATCCAGTGAAGGCACGTAAATATCAAAATAAAGTTCGTTACATAGAATGAAAAATATTCAAGCAACAATTGACAATTCCTATTTTGATTTTGGTATAGTTAAAAGTCTGAAAATTGGGCTCAAAACTAGGGTCCATGACTCTTTTGCTGCCATTTTATTCAAAGCAATAATAAAAATTGTATCAATTCGCTTCTTTAATACTCATTTTACTCTTACAAGGAGGCACATAGGTGCATTAAATTATACGGATTATTTACACTTAATAATGCGAGTTCCTCGTTTTGTTGTGGATAATAACGCACCCACTTCCTTTCTCGATAGTAATCCATACAACTGGTAAATTCCTTGGGTGAATAATTGTCAACAAAAATAGGGATAAATGGATCCATGTGTTCAAAACCTTCTTTTCTCAGAAGATACCTTACAAAAAAATTAAGAAAATTACTACTAGTAAAAAACGCTGCGAATATTACCTTGGTAAATGAGATTTGTGATCCTGTTCTGCAATGGCGATCTCATCTACAGTCGTTACAATGGCAGCATTATTCCAGTCAAACTTTGTTAAACTCAAAAAAGCTTCAGTTAATGTCACTTTGTTAGGAGGAACCACTTCCTTTTTCTCTTTGAAGACACGAGTATGGGGATAAAAAAATGCATTAAAGCCATCAATTGCTACCAAGGTTTTACAGTGTCCACTTCTACTCAAATGTTTTATTTCTTCAGCCAAACCAACAACGCACTCTGATGCATATTTGAGTCGGTTTACACCATGATCGACTAGTTCACTTAAGGGGGAACCCTTTGGAGTAGTTTCACGTTTGCTCCAAACATAATCTTGAGAAATTTGAAACTCTGGATTATTCAGTAAATGTTCATTTTGGGATTTAAAGTGTACCAACCAAGCGGCTGCATCTATATTAAGATCAATGTAACCTTCTCTAGTCTCTGAACTGCTTATTTCTTTGCATCTTCTCATCCAATTACCCACCCAAGGTACATGAACTATTAGATATCTGGCTTTATGTGCATAATGTAAAATATGAGCCAAACATAAACTTTTCCCGCTGCCTTTTTTACCAAAAATGACGAACCTCACAGTTGGTTTTGTATAATCAATCAACTTCAAGCAATTAATAACATCGACTGATGGTCTACGAATCATTAAGCAGGTTTCATTAAATGTTTTTGCTTGAATTTCAAATGACTTTGGTAACCCTCCATACAGAAAAATATTTTTTTCTTCTTCAGGAATACGGTAAAATTGACCCACGTGGTCTAATGTGTGTTTTAATGGGTCATTTTCTTCAGAACGAAAACTTTGTAATTTTGATTCTGTTATTGGCTGTGAGGCCGTCGAGAATCGGGTACACTGTAAAACACTGTATGCTCTTCTGAAAATGTACTCGGAAGCAAAAGATTTGATCATTTTTTATTATGGTCGATAACACACTTAACCTAAAAATGCTCAGCGCTGTAATATTAAGGGGCTGTTAAAAGTTCACTTACACTTAATTCGTAACAGCGTCTTGTTTATGAAAAAGCTTTCATTATATTTGTGTTTTATGTAAAATATTTTAATAACACACTTGTACAAAATGCCGCACTTAACCTCAAACTTAGATGACCAACGTGTCCTCCATCCAGCGTCTGATTTTAATGCAATCAATAAGGGATCTCATATTCATAATCAATAATCTTTCTAACAATTTACTATTAAAATATACCAAAAATACTGGGAGTGCTTAGCGCTTTATTGTGCAATATGTAAAAATAACCAAAGCGTCTAAGATTTAAATTGCTCAGTTCATAGAGAATAAATAAAAATTACATATAACATTAAGAGCAAAATTTACATAATGGTAAAATGTACAGCATTAATTTTACATCTGAATTTTAGCACAATATTCAATTGGCGTAACTGTATCATAAATGATGTAGGTTAAAATGTTAACAGGATTTGAGAAAATTGATGTTTGAACATAATTAATATAAAAAAAAACATTTAAAAGTAAATTTACACGGTACGCAAAATAATGTGCACTCCAGAATCAGTAAATACGGGCTCTGAAAGTTCTCCAACTTTCAAAGCAAAAGATGCTTCTTCGAATGGTTTCTGCATTGCGCCTTTCTTGAATGATCCTAAGTCACCTCCTCTTTTAGCAGATGAACAATCAGAGTATTTGGATGCTAAATCAGCGAAAGAAGCTTTGCCTTGAACAATTTGTTCTCGATACGCTACAAGAAACTTTGAAATAATTTGTCAGTGTGATAACAGAACTTACATTTAACTAATTCCAGTGCTTCCTCTTTTGTACGGATGATATTTTCTTCTCTCCATGAGGATGGTCTTCGAGAGTCTTTATGCTTTACCAGTAAGTGTGAGCATTGAACTTGTTCAGGTCCACTCGAAGAGACAGGTTCTGCGGGTTTATCAGGGACGTCCCATTGTGACTCTTTGGTGTAAATGTTCAGGTAATAGTGTTGGCCTAAAACGCATACACCGCAGTGCATTCAACACTTGCATATTACGAAAATGAAGAGAAAAAGGGCGAGACACAATCAAACAAATCATAACCAAAATACAAAGCTACTCTTCTAGACTCAAGTCTGTGATAAAATAAACTTATTCCCACTAAAATTAATATATTTAAGAAGTACTAACTAACCAGTTGACCGACTTAACCGTTTTTCCCAGCCGGCAGGCAACTGTTCATCCGCCATTTTTCCGCTTTTGAGTGTTTATTTATATCGCTAACTTCATTCGATAACGGTGTTCGTAGCAAATCGGCTACGCTTCGTCCAATGTCGCCTTTCAATGTTCTCCTGCGTTTTATGATTGGACGATTTGACTAACTGTCAATGCATACACCAATCAAATCGCGAGAAAATGACAAGCCACGTGTAAATGATCGTTTTCATTCCTTGTGATATTAGCTGCATACAATTTTGTAATCAGCTGGGCGGTGACAGTTCGATTTTGGACGTTTGCGTGGTTAGTTATCGACGCGTGCAACGCTCGACACGTCAGTTTCGGCAACCTCTGTTTTTATTTATATGTTGATTTTAATTTATTTCTAATCTTTTAATTTGTTTCTAATACTCTTATTTGGCTTAACGTGGCTATGAGCTAGGTACTCGTTTTTCTTCAGGCGGAATTCGTCGAGTGGTTTCTGGTGAAAGTGTGGGGGTGCTCTTATATGGTAAACAAAAACATATTCCAGTTTTCTGGCAATTTTTAGGTAAGTACTGCTGTTTTTTTTGAATGAAAAATGGTTTCTTTAACTTGGAATGCGTCTCCTCTGGTGCTACCAATAAGCACATTCGTTTCATGTAGGTCATTTATTAATTTAAAATTAAATCAGTTGCAATTGTCTTAATTATTGTAAAATGTTCGCTTTTCAAAGACAGCAAAGTTCAGTGGACTGAATTTTAAAAGTACCAGTTCATCTTCTGATTTCCTAGTTCCTGAAGAATTGAGGAAAACACCTGTTGAAAAGAAGAGACAGGTGAAGTAAGACCTGCGTTACCTACCTGTTTCGTGTTGGATGAGTCATCGCTAGGTTTCGTTGCATCTCGAGTCGGAAAGCTATTTTTAGATAAAATGATTAAATTCGGTTTACGTTATTGATTTTATATTTGATGATTTCCATCTTTAAAACAAAGAATTATCGTCAAGTGACACATTTTAATCTTGGATTGATGACATATTTATTACATGATTTGTTTCATTAACTCCACGAGGGTTCCCCAGACATATGTCTAAGGTGTAATCGTAATCATATATCACTAAAAACAAATAACAAGGCTCATTGCCATTTTAGTTCGAGTTGGTTTTAACGATGTTCGTTTTTTTTGAGTTAAGACAAAAAATAAATCACACGTATAGTCGCAGACAAAACTTGGCGATAAAGTGGGTTCGCAACCATAGCCTACTACATTTAAGAGTCAAAACAGAAAGACACACTGAATTGTCATTAAACCCGTTGATGTTCCTCTGTCGCCAAATTTTGCCTACGACTTTATTATTACATGATATTTTTACTTCCTGAGTGTAAGCTATAGGGACAGGGAGTAATAGGACCCATATAACGAATGATGGACTTTGGTTTCCGTCTATCTGTGGTTTGTCGGCGATTTTGTTGGACAAATTAATCTCCGAAATTACTTGAATGGTTGCTTTAAAGTTTTAGCTGTGTTCTAACCGGCGAACCTCAACTCGGGTCCAGGTCGGGCGTTTGCTAATCTGGCACCTTAACTCCGGTTCGCGGTCATCTTAGCCCATTAACTCCGATCCGGCAGATATATTATGTCTGACTTTAATTATATTTATTTAGTGCGGAAACACATTCCAGTCGTTTTGGATCAGGAATGAAGTAAACACTGTTTTAATAATTTTAACAATGTTAGTTATACATCACTGGTTATACATCTAGTTACAAAATTTTGCAGGTTGTGCAATACTGAAATCAGTCAGTTGTTATAAATTGTAACATAATACTGTCATATTTATATTAAATTTCATAAAGTCGTATCTACAAATGTGGTTTTTATTATATTACATAATTTTTTGCGATATGATGTTCTACCGTTCTTATCATTATGGCCGGAAGTATAATAAGACAAATGATGAAGGCACTCCGGATACCAGGAAGATTTTTGGAGAAAAACAAAGGAAACTACAATCAAATTGTATAATTTAAGTTATTGTATAAGAATTTTCAAATCTTACCCTAGACATTCATATTTTTGGACAGAAATTCAAAACTGTATAACAATAGTTTGCAATTTAACTTTGAAATTGCAAAACCGAATGCTCTGAAATCTTGTAAATATTTTAAGGTTATCGTAATCAAGATAAATCGTTAAGTAAAATTTATTCGTTTATCCTCTCCCAAAAAATTGATGACGTCATCTCAAAATTTAGCTTGTTTTTTACAAGTAATCCTAGTTGTATTTTGTTTTTTTTTTGGTCCTTTTTACTACTACACCAAACTTTTTTTGACATTTTTTATACATTTTAAGAAAATATTTAAATGGTGCCATAGTTTTGATTGAGGTTGTCAAAAATATTTAAATTTGAAATTCCGGAATTTTGTTTCATAAACTAAACTGAATGAGAAGTTCGTAAAAAGTCTTTGTAGTAATTTTTCAAGTTGGTGTCTATCTATAATAATAATAATAATAATATGTATTTGCCCAACAGATACAAATCCATTAACAGGACAAAAATAAATACAATTCAGACTTTACAATTAAAACTAAAAGATCTAATCAGACTTATCTATGCTATTCTCATCGTTAGGTTTTATTATTTCGTTAATTTGTCATAATTATGTTTTATGCGTTGCGGCGTTCATTCCAAAAGGAACGAACTAGATTGTTGAAGTCTTGCCTCATTTTATTGGAGTTCCAACAAAAGAAACATGCGTGAATATATACAAGGAACTGATTTGTGTTATTTGAGATTTGTATGAAAGAAAAACAACTGCTACTAAGTATTATTAATGGTGTTTTAAGGTCACTGACGCAGTTTAATTTTCGCTGTTAGGTTTTAAAAGGCTTTAATCGGCGCAGTTGGTCTAAATCGATACATTAAAATCTAAAAAATTTGCTTTTTATTGGGAGAAGAAGCGTTTTATTAAAATTCTTCGTGTGTTACTAATAAATTTACTTTCAATTAAATATTTATTCTGTTTCTGATTGTTGACACATTTATTGCATGATTTGTTGCAGTAATTATATATTACATATATACACGAGGAGTCTAAGGTATAATTAGAATATGTAATAGGAAAAATAAACAACAAGTTTCATTACAGTAGTTTTAATGATGTTTTTTTGAGTTATTATTTTTATGGAAAAGTATTTAGTTTATAGGTCTGTCGTTTCCGTTTATTTGTGGTCTGTTGGCAATTTTATTAGACAGATTAGTCTTCTGACTGGTTGTTTCAAGTCAAAACACAACCAAATTTTACAATTTGGCTCAGAACTATTTTGATTGATTATTTTTTTTTTTTTAGTTGAATTGAAGGAAAAAGTAAAGAGAAAATGTAAGATGATTGATCCGAAATTTTGCATACGCTTTAAGATTATCGTGAACATGGTAAATCATCCGTAATTTATAATAACATGTGCATATTTAAAAATAATAATAATATTTTTTTCGCTCTAGAAAGTTAATGACGTAATCATATAAATTTATTAAAAAGGTTTTTGTTAAAATGTGCAGTCGTCTGCGCTTCAGTAAAATGCAATATTTTTATTTGTCTATTATTTTAGAAACGGTTCGTTTAATTTGTTCTAAATTCTGAGAACGGAATGACGCTGACACATGAATAATTATTAGAATTAAAATGTTTATCCTCACCAGACATCATTAAATAAATCTTTATTAAAAACTGCATTTTAGCATGCATCGCTTGTGCTTCAGAGGCGAGAGGATTTATCTCTAAATAAGCTACGATCCATTTTTTGTTTAGTAACAGTAGTAATTAATGGTTTCATTAATATAAAAGAGATGAAGCGAGGTATAGCAGTGCTATTGAAAGTATTTTTAAAAGGAAACACGCTTCAATATTTCAACGAAAACCGTTCGCTGGTAGATTAGATTGAAAATGATGGACAGAATTATATAATTTGATAATATTGTACGCTAAGAATCGATAGTATATGGCAGACTGAAACTTACGCCTCCACAGTGGATTCTTTAATATAACATTAACATCATGAGTACTTTTACGAGTAAGAAATTCCGTCTAAATAACTTTATACCAGTCTTTTCGCAATAATGTTTAAAATTCATTACTGAAAATATTGAAATTTTTCCAGTAAACCCATTTTAAGTGCAACGTTTTAATAAAAGTGTTTCGTAAAGAGATTGAACCACGGTTTGAATTTAATAAAACGGCAACACCCAGTCGACGCCACACGTAAGGGGCTAGGTCGGTCCTGGGCTAGTGCATTTATTTGTACTACACGTAGCATCTCCCTTCTATGCTTTAAAAGGAGACCAACTTAGCGGATAGAGAAAATTACTACATTCAAGGATTCTTCAATTTTCACCTCTGTGTTAGTTGAAGTGTTATGTTGAACAGTCTCATTCCAAATAAACCGATTTATTTTATCGATTACTCTAGAAATATTATCATTTAATTAGTGTTAAAGTGTACACAAAATTAAAATATCGATGTACATCAAAAATTTAAATTTTTGTTGAAAACGTACACTCTACGCATGTTGTATTGGATGTGCTGGACGAGCAAGGGAAGTATGTAATGACTGAACAATTTTACAAACCTTTTCACTTTCAAGAAGCACTACTTGGCTTGCGAACGAACAGACCAGGAGTAACACATTTAAAATTCAAAGAATTCGTTTTTTTTTAATTTTGCATAAATTAAAGAACAAATTTAGGTCAAAATGTTCTATGTTATCTGTGTAAATGAGTAGATAATATTTAATAAGCCAGTTTAAAACTGGCTTAGTAGGCTGGTTAATTAGGCTAGTCCTCGTGCTATTTACAGTGGCGCAAATTTAAAAGAGAGATCGTTCAGTAAAGATCTCATAAGTGTAAGACCAAAAGTTATAGACATAATTTCTTTTGTAACAATCAAAAAAGAAATTACCAGCATTTTTTGGAATTACAAATGTAGTTTTAACTTTGCAAGGACGAAGGTGATATCAAAATTACAGTAATTCTTTTGCAGTTGTTGCTATTATTAGAATAAATGACATACTGTGGTATTTTGGGACTTTGGCTGCATCAAGTCTCTAAAAAATGATCTAATTTAATGCTGGTATGTATCATTACGCTGGCATCGGATTGTCAAGTAAGGACGGAAGTAGTGTGTAAGATTGTTACTGTAAACATAAGAAGGAAATTTTAAATAATTTGTATACTACTATAGAAATTCTACAGTTAAATTAAGTGGACTGTAAACAGTGTAAACCGTAAGTGATAACTTTTGTGATTCATCTAGAATTGTGCATTTTACCTGGAAGAGGTGAATTGATGTTCAAGGATGACCCGATTACAAAGTTTTTTGATCGAAGGGTAAGTTATTTTTGCATAAATTGGAATTATATAATAGAAGCAACTCCTTTATGGTTAGATCAATGCTTGACTCAAAGGAGATACTTAAGGGTGGGTTAACTCAAGGAATATATGTAATGCAAAAATAAAAAAAAAAAATGGATATGAATAATTTTCATGTTTACTTAGTAATTGATCCTTAATTTCACCTTAAGACACTACTTAACTTCAGTCATTTTGAGGAAATTGCTGTGTTTTAAGTATTTGTAGGATAATTGTAATATTTTTTTTTCTGAAGTTTTAATTTAATTTATGTAACAAATATTATCCGTGTATCATGTCGTCAGTAGGTTGAGATTTTTACGAATTTCATACATTATTTGACTATATGGGTAAAAGAAGTGGTCGTTTTCGAACATAATTGGTCATTTGAATAACTTATTAGATGTTGCAACGAAAATCACACAACGAGAAGTATTACTTTTTGATTGTTTGATTGATAAATAATTAGTAAGGGATAATATAAACCAAGAATTAGTGAATATCTGTAACTCTTGTCTGTTAAAATGTGTTCCTGCACGTCTGATTCATGAAACCTTTGTTTCTTTAAGACAAGTAATCGGAGAGAAGCTGTTAATAAGTTGCTTGTCAACAACTTCACACTGGAATTTTTAGTTTGAAATTTTATAAATTTATATTTAAAAGTATATTTAGCGGTATTTAATTATTGTAAAATAGTGCCAGCGGCGTAACTAAATATGTGCGTGCGCCACAATTTAAATGTTGCGCCTTACTTTATTTAAGGTAATAAAATAGTTATTATCATATTAACGGTTACCCAGACATAGCATTCGGAACGTTTTGCTCTATTCCAGCTAAATTCATAATAATTAGCCCTGGTGATCTGTTTTAAATATAGTGCGCAAGGGGCTGCGAGGCTGCTATTTACGCCATTGGACTTATTTTTGATCATCAAAGTTAATTTTTTCAGTCAGTTTTGTCTGCCTGTATAACAGTATGTATGACGAACAAATTCTGTTTGAAAAATCTCATTTCTGCTTGCTTGTGTGATCCATTTTTATTGATTAATTTGTTCAAGTTGGATTGTCAACGAAAAAATAACGAGAAAATTGAACGTTGTTCGTTGACTTTGTCAAATTTGCGCCCTATTAGAAAAATTGTTGTTTTGTTGTGACATAGTTATAGCGTCACTGGCATTTTTTGAGAAAAATTGTTTATTTATTAAAACCCAGCTTTTGTTAAAATCGTCGAATATTTTTATGTGTTAAATATTTTTGTTCAAGAAGGTACACAAAGAGCAATAAAAAACACGATGAAGGATAGTCTTGGATTTTTAAAAATTTATCTTTGCATTTTCAACTCAAATTTTCAACTTGGTGTTAACCTGACACAACCAAAGACGAATCCATGGTTGTTTTTGATCGTGCTTTTATTGCTGTCTTATATAAAAAGTGTGCTTTTAAATACGCAACATGTTCCACAAAAAGTAATAATAAAAAAAAATGTTGATGAATAGTTGAACCAAGTACCATATAATCGAAAAAAATCCTCCAGTAGACCATGATATTTGTTTTTAAAATAATGATGTTGGCAATACCAAGACGTTCTTTGTTCAATTTGATAGGTCTGGTTAAATAACTGTCAAACTGTTATATAGTGTCAACATTATTATTTTCCTATAGGGGGCTTTTTTCGATCGTAATAGTGGTTGAAGATGAGAAATTCTGCGTTTAGAAATATATGTATTAGAAAATTTCTCCGTGAGAATAGCATTGTTGTACTTTTTTCAATGTTCTTTTAAATAGGAACCATTATTTTTAGTGGATTGTTTACAAATATGGATCACTGAGTGTAGTGGTGTTTATTTAGAAAGGTGCAGCTTTTTTCCGTTTTTGCTGTTTAAAGAGACCTTAATGAAATAATGACGTTATGATTTTGAAAATCAAATATTCTAAAAATAATTCTATTGGAAAAGACTGACAAATTTCCTTGCCTTGCTTTTTTTTTTAAGTAGTGTGAGACGTTGTTTTGTGTCTTTTTTGGTCATATTTTACTACTACATCAAGCTCTTTTTCTCATATGTTTTAGTATGGACTAAGAAGATAAAGTTTAAATTAAGAACATGTATAACTGGTGTCACAATATTGACAGAGGTTGTCAAAAATTTTTTAATTAGGTATTTTGGGACTTCGAACTGAACTAGAATGTTTAAAAACCCTCTAAAAATGTTTCACGTTTCTGTTAAAAACCTAATAAGATTTGCTCATTTTATTTGTAGTGTGAGGTCATTAAATAGGTTAGGTTATTATTTCGCTAATTTGTCATAATTACATCATGTTTTATTTGTGGCGATATTAATTCCAAAAAGATCTAAGTAAGATGTTCAAGTCTTGTCGCATTTTATTGGAGTTAGAACGAAAGAAATACTCATGTGTATCTACAAGAAACTGATCTGAGTTATTTTAGATTTGTACAGTTGCAATCACTGAATCTTGGGCAAGGTTGTCAATGAACTGCCATAAACACTAAAACACCTTTAGAAACTCCTAACCTATTTTTTTGTTTATTTGTCATTACTATCCAATTATGTTAATGTATAAAATGACATGTACCAAAATTAATTTGACATTTTTTTAAAGCATCAATCACAATGACAGTAAAGCTGGATTTACACTTAGAATTTTTAAATAGACAGAAGAAACCTGCCCAAGATTCAGTGATTGCGACTGTACACAAAAGTAAAACAACTGCTGTTAAATAGTATTAAGGGTAGATTAAAATCAGTAGCGCAGTTTAATATTCTCTGTTAGTTTTGAAAAGGTTTTAATCGGCGCAGTTGGTATAAACCGACTCCATAAAATCCAGCAAATTTGCGCTTTATTGGAAGCATTTTATTGAAATTATTCATGTAATATTAATAATAATTTACACGGAATTAAATATTTATTCTGTTTCTTTTTTTGTGATTTAACCGGTTTTTAACGGAACACATTCTGTTAAATCAATGACTTTTAAAAAGTTTTTTGCTCACACATTGTATAGATTTTCGAAACCGTACGTCGTGTATTACCAAAACGAATAATTAGCACGCCAATAAAATTATTTGTGTCAAGATTTCTTTTTTTTATTATTTTTTATTATTATTTTGTTGTTATAAAAATGACGATTTTAAGGTAAACAGGTCATGGGCCCCCCTATGACTGCCTGTCGTGCGGAAGTTTTTGTTACGCCACTAAAATACTTTGAGAACTACTTTCTCATACCTTTCAAGATACTTTGAATATTAGTTTTTTCTTATTTGGATCGTCTAGAATATGCATACTCTTATTCATTGTAAGATACAACAATGTGACATCAATAAACGTTATTCAGAATTATAACATAGCTCAAATGTCGAGTCTTTTTGAAAACTTAATGTTCATTCATTTGAAAAATTCGTAGGCATGCCTTTTGGTTACTTCGACCATAAGATCAAACAGTTTAGTAGTTTTATAATAAACGCAAAAGGTCTTTTAAATTTAGCATTGATACAATGTGGGTCCAGGGTAAAGACTTCCCATATTTGGATTACACTAATTTTACACTCTCGTATGGTATATTGAGTGTGGTAATAAATAATAATAATGACAACGACAGCATACTCATCATATCGATATAATTAACTACAAACATGACCTACTGTTCCGCTCTGGTTGACTAATTTAGCAGATACATTTGCAAAATGCATTATTACAGAGTTTGTTAACACCAAATGTTTGTAAATACTACAAGTTTTTCTTGAACGTTCTGATACTTGATTTACACATTCATACCTTATATTTTGAGTAGAAATAACACACTTACGTGAACCATTGTGCCAATGTTATGTGGAGGAGGTAGGAGAAGGTCAGTGACTAGGCCACCGTAGGTGTGAGGTAAACGAAAACGAAGTTACATTGCGAGCTTGATTTTGTTATTTCAAGTAAGAAACTCGATAGCACAATTTGCGAAAATGTTTTATTTATCAATTGAATCAACTAAATTATTAACTGAATTATTTAAATGTTTTCATAAACTGACACCTACTTTGAATAGAACCACATCATGACATTTTGATTTCTATAGGAAAACCTTCACGCAAATTTCTCTCCGTTATTTTAGTGAATAAGCCGTGGCCGATGTTAGTTGATTAACGTTAACTACTGGGATGACATCACGTTGGATGAGCAATTTCGTCAGCATCATCCATGGCTGCACCCCCTGATGCATTTTCATCAGAGATTACTCGAGGGTGATATCCGATATGTGGCCTTTTTTATGTCCGTGTTAATTCAACTTTACGTTTTTGTCGAAATAGCGTGGTTGTTGCATGACACCTCGTTCACTACAACAATGGTTAACCTGTAGGCATCCGTGACTAATTCGATCACAACCATTGCCACATAGTATGTGTTGAATATTTTTAATGATCACCAGTTTTTCACTCTTGGTTTTGGAAAAGTGTATAAGTAAACGCGAAAATGTGTTAGTGTAGCCGTCGTAGTGATATATTGATTTGTGTGCTGTTGGAAGGAATTTGTAATTTTGTCGTAAAATCGATGGTTTCCGGTCATGCATGTCACAAGGTAAGTCAATGATGGTTCAACAATCGCTTTAGTTAATATTTCCAGCACGCGAGATTTATTTAGGAATTGAGTAAACCATTGTTTCCAAAAATGCGTAGACGTAACAAACACATGTTTCTGACGTCTGACTGATGATTATCATTATTGCAAGGTTTTTTTGTGGCTAATAATCGAAAATTCGTGGTTACAACATTATTACGCTTTTTTAATATTAGTACCAATTTTCTATTTTCTTTAAAAGAGTTTGTGTTTTTACTTCGATAGATGTATTCAGAGCAATTATGGATTATAATTTTTAATACATCATAGTTTTATTTTTCGATGAATATGAATCCGTTTAGTGTCAAGGAGATGACGTAAATGCTACTTGTGTCTTGTTCTATTCATCAGATTGCAGTCAAGCAATACAACTAGAATAAATCTAAAAAGAAAGTTACTTGAATTAAAGCGTAATGAGTACAAAATGATCACCTAAGGGAGTAATAAAGCGATGCAGGCACGAGAACACTGCTTTTCGTGTATAATTAAGATTATGAAAGAAAAGAAATAAAAAAATCCCAGAAGAAAATGGAGCATAAAAAATTATAACTCAATTTTTTTTTGCTCGTCTTTTTCTGACAAACATGTGCTTAAGAAATAATAATATTTTTGATGCGTAGTATGTTATGCCAGTTGTACACTGTTGACTTCCGACTTTGCGTGATACAATCGTAATCCTCATTCCATATGGCCACATTTGGTGTAGATCTCAGTATTGTAATCGTCTTGAATAATGTTGTCCAGATGGTTGTAATTTTTTGTAAGTTCAGCAATTCATACCTGTACGTAATTAATTAGTAGTAAGTACATGTTTACATTTACCGTGGTTAACGAGTAGATTCCACTCATTTTCATACATTATTTGCGATTTTTTTTTTAATTCTTGATGAATTGAAAATTAACGTTTAATCTTACTTTATTTACTCAAATATAATTTTTTGTATTAATAACATTCTTTACAAATTGAATATACTCAGTGACTATTAATGTTTGTGATTTTTTTTTATCAGGTTGGCAACAGATTAACATTTTATGATGGCATACCGGATGTATAATTTAAATTTTTGGTACCGATTCAGTAGCTGCCATCTTCTCATTGGTTTTTTAAGGACGGTTATGTCAAATTGACAACTGTGAATTCGATGCTAATATTGATGCCAATAATCCAGAATTGCCAAAGAATTGTTTCAATTATTATTAATAGTCATCCGGTATTTTAGAGTCATTAATCTGAGAACTGCTCTGTATTAAAGTTTATAAGGACTACAAAATTAGTCAAAAACTAAAATTTTCATTAAAAATTTGCAAAAGTCCGAGTAATAACTTGACCTCAAAAAAACTAAAATAAATGCAGTGCTTATAGTGTAACAATTTATTAAATTTGTTGTCTCATGTACCGAAATAATTGTTTGCCATTTTTATTAAAAATTATTAAAATCTGAAGCTTAATAAAACTTTGAAGTTTTTTGAAAACAAAATAATATAGATACATTAAATAAAAAAATATACACAACGAGCGTTAAAAAACCGTAATTGTCTTTTTTTCGAGAATGTAGGTGTCAGAGAACCATCAAATATTGTTGTCATCTGACACATCTGTCATATCTGTCATTTGGACTTCCGTGTTTCGTTCGGTCTAGCGTTTCCGTCTGTCGTCTGTGTCGATGTTTATTAAAGAGATAATCTCTAAAACTATTGGATCGAGTCCCCACCAACAATTTGATGACGGACCCTTATTTTTTTTCAATTAACGCCATTTAAATTTTTATATAATAACGCACTCTTAGCCTTGTGGTTTACCTTGATTGTAACTCTGGACATCCAAATTTTCGTAAAAAATTCAAATTGAATCATCGTATTTTATACCAGTATAAGAGCACTCACTGTGGTGAACTCTGTGGCCGTGCCATAAAAATGTATATAGAATTACTGACGCGAAGGTTGCCGATTCGATTGACTCATGGGTCATCTTTTTTTAACCATCACAAATGATTCACGTCATTTTTCCAAAAAATTGAGTATATAGTAATGTTGCACCCGCCTATAATTAGTAATAATAAAATAAAAATTATAATAACAGCTACTTACCCAAAATAATATTCATAATGTTTTCCTACATTGTAACTTAATTAATAATTTTAGTTGCCTATTCTGCTTTGAGGAAGTAGTTTGCTACATGCTTAATCATCGTATTCTGTCGATGTATAAACATAAACAATAGAAGTTAAGCATCTAGTGATAATACATTTTTTCTGGTTGGTTATCTGCTTCAAATATAGGCGTGGCACAGGGTTTGAGGGGGTGTTATTTGAGCTACTAAGGACCATGCTTTTTTACCTGTACTTTAACAGTCCACACATATCCTTATTTAAGTAGTAGCGATGGGAAAATAATTGTTTTTATTTTCCGAAGAAGCTGTATTTGCTCGAGTGTACTTCGGGGGCGTGGGAAGTTTAGTCTAAATAACTATACACGATTTTTTCATTATTAGTATGGCACGTGTACCGCACGTACCAGAACTGACATACGTGCGCTTGCTGAAATGTTGATCGAAACATTTTGCAGTGGAAAAAAATGCACACCATTATAAACAAATCAGCACAGTGTGTTTTTGTAACATATTGCGTTCGAATCAAAGGCAGTGGCGAGTACGGGTTATTACTGGTTAAAGTATGATACATTAATGAATTCATAAGCTTTACAAGAATCTCTAAAAAATACGATTTTAGCAAAATCAGATTTTATAATCTTTCAAAGAAGGACTAACCTTCTACCAATTTTTTATAACTTGGTAGAAAATTTTACATTGTAATAATAAAACACAGTCTAAATGAGTACAACCGATTATTAACTTCGTCATCAAATGTTTAAATTTATTTATAATTTTTGTGATTCATTCCACATGTAAATGGTTCCAAGTGAATGATACCGAAAGGAAAAGCCAAAATAATGAGAAAACAATTAAATCCGTGAGCGTGGAAAATTGCGGGAAAATTATATTCAGTCCTGAATGAATATTAGATGCGTTTCGTTTGATACTGTCGTGACTTAAGTAATTGTTCTCTATTTTTAGATCAATCCGAGGTGGTCCTAAGTAAAGCAGAGTTTAATTTAATTAGGTTCCTAAAAGACATTGCACGCTTATAGATACGATGAGGTATTTTTGTTGAAAGTGTATAAGTGACTATATTTTGTAAGATTAATTACTGATGTACATATTGTGATGTAATATTTGTATAATTATTATTACCCTACATGTTTTGTTAAAAATGAGGAAACGATAACAAAGTGTTAAATAATGATAACACATGAAACACGATGATTTTACTTTTGATTAAAATTTATATAAGCTACAATAACTACGTTTAACTACTTAAACGACTTATTTAGCTGATAAAATTTTGCACTTACTTTGGTAGTAGCGATAATTTAGAGAAGTAACAACATACTTTTACCGAATCTGAGTGGGATATCTAATGAATAAATTACTTATCCAATTTTTGTGATCTGATGACCTGATTAGTTGTCGCGCGATAACCAAGAATGCATATTTTCTCGTTATTATAATTGATCTGATTCAATTTCTTGATGAAAAGCTGACCGATGCCAATAAATGAACATTTTCTTGAATTATTTTATCCTAGCCATTTCACTATGTAATATTCGTTCTGGCAGAATTTAATTTATTCTGCAAGTAGATGTGGGAAGTTTATTATTATATTTTTCCATTTAGCTACATCAACTTTTATGAGAAATCCGACGATTTTTCCAACATTGACATGTCTCATTAAATATTTATTTCATCGAGAGTGCAGTGAACTATTACACATTTTTTGTTATTAATTTGGGGAGTAGTTAATAATATTGTATTATCTTCAGGGTGTGGCGACAAAGTATTTTTTTCTCGAAAATCATCGTTAAGAGTAACAGAAGCGGTTACAATTGATGTTTTTTCACTGACACTACAAATCGTCTGTTAATGTTTGTATTGTCAGTTTGATTAATTTTTTTTTGATGAGACATCGTTACTTAGCATATCTGTAAAAACTGAAAAAAACTTAAATGTATTGAATTAACTTAAGTTAGTATAGAGTTTTCATGATTTTAAGTGTGATGAATGAACAGCACTAAAGTTCAGATTTACTCAAGAAGAATGTTCTGACAGTGCTGCCGCATTTTATAATTACTTTCACGTTAATCTGTGGCCTAGTTACGTTCGAGTGAGAGTTGCGTAATTAATTTGCCGAACGTCGGCAATTAAGGAAGATAGGATTCAGCACATACCTTAGCTGCATATAATTTTAAATTAAAATTTTTATATTTAGCGACATGTTTGCATAAGAATCTCAGATCATAGTGTAATTTATTACAGATCTATTTCATTTAAATTGTACAGTTAATATCATGTTTAATAACACTGTTTTATTTACACAGGATGAAACATTTTTAGTTTATCTTCTATTCTTTTTATGTCGGAATACTTAACTATTCACACATGACTACAGATTGTTATTTTTATTTTACTATCGAATACGTAGACAACAGTTATTCTGAGTCTAAATCCTTAAATTAACACCTTTAGGTAACAGACATTTTGGAAATAATGTTATTTTAACATCAGATGTCGCGTGAAATGGTTTTTATAGTTTCGTTTTTTCTATTTGATAAAATGTTTGTTTGTTTATTAATTTTTTTGTTATAGAATGAAAATGTAACAAGGTCACCATTTCTCCTATTTAAATTAGCACGTTTCTAACGACTGAAAGTGTTGTCAGGAACCTGTTTTACTTTATTATGATTTTATAAATTATGGTCAAATAATTGTATGGACTTTCTGTGGAAAACAGTAGTTTTTTCTGTGAAACGGAGGCGCCTGTTTTCTTAGCATTAAGGAAAACATTGAATGTCAGTTGTACAAACACAAGCTACATTTACATTTTATACGTAATTTAAATTTCTTTTGTATGTTGGTCGGCTTCGAGTTATTTGAAATTGTAAATATTAATGTAAAGCGATATTTTATGTATTAATTCCTGAGCGTAAGCTAAGTAGTAATTGAGTCCATCGGGCGACTTGTCACTTTCACGTTTTCTCGACGTTTCATGACTCCAAAAGTACGAAAACGTGGTGTCTCGTTTCCGTCTGTTTGTTTGTCTGTCGTTTGTCTGTCGTTTGTATCGTCGTATCGACTTTTACTAGACAGATCTCCAAAACCACTGGACTGACTGTTGTAAAATTTTGTATGTACATATGTTAGGAATATTATGTAGATCGTAAAACGTCAACCAAAATTTGCTTAATCATCCCCAGCAACAATTTGATGATGTCATTTCAAAGAATTCTGTTTTAAAATGATTTAAATATACTTGTATGCTTGTGATATACGAATTCGCTTTGAGGAAACAAGCTCACTCAAATCAAACTAGTTTCTACGTGACACCCTTTCGATGTATAAACATAAACACTTGAACTTAAGCTTGTTATTACGGCGGAGAGGACATTTTATCCTGTTGGTTATCTGCTTTAAATATATTTTACATTGCGCTTACTTGTGCGGCGTCCTCTTGGAATTTGCGCCCCCACGGCGCAGGGGCTGTGAGGGTATTATTTATACTTTTAGTTTACAAAGGTTATCACAAAACAAAAATGGCAAAATTGAATTTTATAATTTTTCAAAGAAGCGCCATTTGCTGGGCTTGTATTTCAGGCGCGAGGGAAGTTCTGTCGACATAAACTTCGACCATTTTCTTTGATGATCATTGATTATAATGTTTTGCATTTGTTTTCTTTTGTCTACTGAATAATTAAAAAATAATCATTCGAAAAACAGTACTTTTGAGTATTTCTGGTGGTGGAAAATCGCTTTTGTGAAATTAGTTTTCCTGGGTTTTCCTTTTAGTGACGTGTTACGATTTGATAACAATATTTCCTCATTGACTAATCTGCTAAGTTTACACACCTGAAAACTTAGTAATAATAAATTAATACTACTACAGTTTTTTGGAACAGTATTCTATTATTTTTGCTGTTAATAGATGTAAAATAATACTCCTAATATTCTTAAATTATAAGAATAGCTTTGAACTCGGTGAGTATAAAATTTTAAGGTTTTCCAGTTATACAAGTTACATAGTTCAGGGTTATTTTGAAGAAGGAACAATAATTAACTATATATTTGTAGCTTATTTTCTTAGTTATGATGACTTATTCTTATTACTTAATAGCACATGTTTTATAAGGTACATTATAATCCCACGAGTTCAAGTTTGTAAAATGTGCTGTGCCGCTTGCCGAATTTTTATAACAAACGAGTGTGACAGTGACCTTATAAAACGAGTTTTTTTTATGTAATTTTTTTCTATGGAAGAAATTTAAAAAAATCATCAAAATAAATTTAGTTATTTTTTTCAGATAACCAAATTACAAAAAAGTTTTGAGCCTGAATTCCTTTCCCCACAAAATTATTTTTTTCTGTGCTCTACTTACCTTGACTAAGATATTGATTTACAAATTCGAAACAAATTTTTTTAGTACCTAAGCGAAGTAAGAAAACAGGTAAAAATCTTACTTGGTTGCAAAAAGCACGCAGAAATAACAAGAAAATCGTTTCACGGGGACAAGTGTCAATTATTTATCAAATTTGATTTATACCACATTGTGAAGCCAGGAATACGAATCCACAAAACAATGATTTAAGAGAGCATTGTTTTAAATTGAAAACGGCGATTTAATGATCGAATTGGAAAAACAAATGCTTAAAGCTATAGTTAAGAAAAACAAATAAACAGGGAAACAGGGAAGTGTAAAATTTTGTCTTCTAACAATAACACTTTATTAATTAGTTTAACAATGTTTAAGGTTGTTTTTAATTAGTATGAATCGAAAAAAAAAGGGTAAACATTAACTTTATAAGGTTCTTTGAGTAGCATACACTAAAATTATGTTCGACTGTACAGAGTGCATTGTTTTTGAAATATAACACACGTTTTTTTCTTTAAATAGAAAATTCAATATATTTTTACATATAGGCTCATTAGCTTCTTCCTCTTCTTAAGCTTTATAACCAAAGTCTATTTTTGTAATTTTCTTGATTTTTTTTTTCCTAGAAAAATCACAGGAGTATTTTCCAGATCTGTGTTGCAATATACATAGAAACAAACAGTGGATGCACTTTGTTGTGGTAACAGTTACATCAAATTTTAATATACACAGTGTTTTTATTTATTATTATGTCTGTATTTATTACTGCTTCTTACTCTATTTTTTGTTCTATTTTTTCAATATGTCGACGTGTCTTTCAAAAAAAAAAAAAAATAGAAAATGGCCATAATTCTCAACTTTAAATATAAAAATAACTAATAAAAAAGAAACAACAGAAAACAGCAATAAAATACATGGTGTTCTATTTAAAAAACTAAAATATTTTTTTATAAATAATAAAGCGCGTATTATTATGTACATATGTCTCTACAAAATATTGTAGCACATATTTTAACAAAATTGGAATAACGTGGCAAAGTCACACCAGAATTTCAAAACTAAAGTGTAGTTATGAAGCCTAAGAGACGGTCAATCGGAATATGTAAAAATATTATAAGGTATCTCTTTGGAAAAAACTGTGTGCAACGCCTTAAAATCAAAAGTCGTAGTTGAAAATAATTTTGATATATCCTCAAAGAAGCGTACATTGATCATTGACATTTTTTTTTTTTCTAATAATTAATGAGATATCCAGGACTCACCCTGTATATGGAGATAACACAAACATTACCGTTACAATAATTTTAAACAATTATTTTTTAATGTTTAATTGAATTTGAAAATTCATACGGTCCACGATCCACAAGCTTTCCAAATATTTAAACAAAAATTAGTTTATTTATATCATGTGTACTGTTCAATATAATTTTAGGTGATGGTTAGTGGGAGAATGAACTGCAAACTACATATAAAAATTTCCATGACTTTAACTACATTATGTAAAACTTTAATACGTCTTACTAACATTGAGTTGTATATTTAAAATTTTAAATTCGCAGTACATAAATTAGTATTAATGTTGTAATAACTTTAACAATAATAATATCTGTTTAATTGTCCAACAATGACGTATTTACAGGAGAATAGGTAAATTACAAGTACCCCTATTATAGATCAGAAAGATAGACTTTGTTTATAACTACTTATAGTAATTTAAATTACAGTAGGTTTATAGTTACAAATTAGTTTATGAAGTAATGGCAACTACTCAGTTCTAAACAGCATGTCCATGTTTTGTTAGTTTCGAAATTGTATCATAAGTTTTCTGGGATAGGTTCTTTATAATTTAATTATAAATGTCGAATTTCCTATTTGAAAAAAAAATGCTATATTGCATGTCCTTCTCAATGTTTGTAAAGGTCTTTACCACGCGAAATTGTCCATTGAATACTGTTTTTCGACAGTTTTCAAATCTACGGCTTGCACTTTTAGAATTCATTGAATTTTCGCTTCACAGATTATACCCGAATGGAGGTCCTATTGGTGCCCATGGCTAATAAATCCGACCCTGCTTGATACAAGCCTGATTTGTTACACAATATAATAAATAAATATTGACAACCTGTACAGGTGAGCGTATTATTATCAGTCAGTCAAAATATCTAGAAAAATCGATCTGTACTTTTAGAATGTTTGACTATTGATTATATCTGCTAGTGATTAAAGAAGAGTTCTATCGACAATTTTCAGTTTGTAGACGTATAATAAAGCTTCTTTATATGTACGTTACGATACTAATCCGCTTAAGTTGAAGAACATTACCTATTGAATAAAAAATAAATGAACTATGAGAAAATTACGGTAATTGTTCTCGAGCCAAGGTTAAACTTGTTTGGAACGTGAAAAGGTAACAATTAAGTGGAAGTTAAACAAAATCTGTGCGATTCAGTTCAAGGATATTATCATAGAAGTTGACGCGCAAAGTAAATTTGCAATGTTCAAATTCTTTCTGTGATTGAATGGCGTTACACCTCATTAATAATTTCTGCCGGGGTTAAACTCCTGGGAATAGATTATGGCACGTTGCAGGTTGTTAACTTGGGATAAAAAATGGAGCAAATGGCAAATCTCGAAAATAAATGAGGCTTGATCTTCTTGAAATGCCTGGAAAAGGCAACGGAGTAAAGCCTCGCAAAACGCCAACTGACCTACATTAAACTTAATGTTTGGTTAGTGTAATAGGATTCTCCATGAAATATGTAAACTAGAGGTAGTTAATTGTAGTAAATTAGATAATAAATTAGTAACAACATTACAGCATTACAGTCACTCCTGCTGTAAAGTTATCTTGGAAGATGGTGTACATCGCTTTTGGGATTTGCTTTTCCAAGCACTACTAACCGACTCAAGTTTCATATTCCAGCACTCTTATGTTCTTAGGGAAATTAGACTGCTATTTAATCGGTTAAAACAATCTGTTGTTAAAAACTGTGGTAGTTGGCGTTTAATTTAATTAAGTGGGATAACAAACGGTGGTGTTTATTCTTTTCCAGGAATTTTTATTGTGTTAGCGATTTTTATCTTCAACCTACGTTTTTGCCACGCCAAATAGGATTGTTTCAGTTAAATAGAAATTAATTAAAATACAGTGAAGCGTTTTTTGCTATTCTGGAAATTGATCATACAGGAAGGGTGTCTGTTCAGGTATTGATTGAACTTCTAGAATATCTGCTGCATTGCTTGAGCCAAATTTTGCGTAATTTAATTCTGTGGTTAGTTGGTAGTCAATTACCCTTTTAGACTATAACCGGGATCGCACTAATTACGAATTGCTGGCAATTAACTCTGTCTTGCTCTGTTAGTCCATTTTAATAGGTTTCTACACTAACACCGTGTCTTTCCAATCGCTTATTTCTGTTGCCCTACTTACTCCATATCAAATAAGCATCATACATTTTATTGTTTCGTCATAATTCCAAATTAATAAATGGTACCTCTAAAGACCTAGCGAACAAAATAGGGCAGAGGAAAGGAAGTCGTTTTAATACCCACCATAATGTTGGAAATTGAAATTTAATGCAGATATTACTTCTCGATTCAGTTGTAAAATATCACGAAGGTCTGAGTACTCCAAACGAATTCCCAGCTATTTACGCCGGGCGCAAGAGTTTATTGCTGAGGGTACATGGAACGGACGTTGTTTTTTACATGAGCTCTTGCAATTTTCAAATCGTGGTATATTTTAGCGAAGAAAAAAATCTTGGATCTTGCGTATTCGGGTCACATACGGGTGAACGATGAAGCGTTAGACGTCTCATCAAATATTTTCCATTCTATACGGTTGGGGGTTTTAATTCACTTAAAAGTACATTTTTCTGGCTAACACGAGAAAGTGCAACGCGAAATGGAGTGAGTGCAATGGTAAACACAAGCATTTGAAAGTTGGTTAAGTAAGTGCGACTTAATTAGAGCTATCTTCTACAGCAAAACTTACGAGTTTCTCCATTTGACGACTGTCTCCCGTTATTGCTCTTAATTAATTAATCGTGCTAATTGCACAAGTAATATCGACCCTCACGTCCCGTGGTAACGACATATAAGATATAAATATCAAACGTGTCATGTTTAACCCTTGTTCCACCCAATTCATATCTGGGTTGAAGCTTTCATAATGAATTTATAAGATGTTATTTCTACTGTACGGTTGTGGAAACTTGTTCTTAAACAGTACAGGAATAAAGGAACGGGGCACAAGTCGTATTTTATGGTATAGCAGTAAGTTAATAATTTGTCGTTAAATGGCAAGGGAGGGGTTTCTGTTTCCTCTATTTTTAATGAAACCTAACTCGGAATAAGGTAAACCGGAATTTTTTAAGTCAACTTTTTATGCTACTTATAACTAAAAATAAAATGTAGACTACCGGTATTTACGTATACTAAAAATTATTGTAAAAATTAAGATGTGGTTACAATGTATTATATGTTCTCATACTTGTTTTGTAAATACTGTAATACGTGTAGTCATAATTGTTTTCTTTTGTTTGCCCCTTTCAGTATGTTATGAATATGTTTGTTGCCGGATATTGTTAAGTAAAGTAAACAAACTCTTTGCACCGACAATAGTTCTGTTAAGGTAGTTTATTGACTGTATTGTGTTTATGCAGTGCAACATTTAAGGTAGTTAGATCCATTAGTGTCGTTGGGAAACTGAAACTGAAATTGTATCTCCAGAACTGACATCGGAGTACAGCTTGTTTAAAACTTGTTATTATTATGATATTTATTAATTTCGCGCCTGCCGTGGTAAGTTTGAAGTTACGAGATGTATCTTTAAACTAAATTAGCCGACAAAACTTTGCGACAAGTGGATTCGCAACAAATAAAAATACCACATTAAATTGTGGCTAAACCCACGTTTCTGTATAGCTCATAATATACGAATCCCCCGAAAATTTTGACTTTAGAAGTACAATAGACCGAGCTTTTCCGAAAAATTATAACATTTGATTTTGTTAATTTTATTTTTTATGAACATCTGTAATTTAAAATTAAGATATGTGTGTAGTGTTTGTTTAAATAAAGGTCAGTAGCATGCTATGCGTGTGTTTCAAGTGAATTTTTCCATTAAAAAATTTGGTGATGACGTCATCAAAATTTTAGCAGGGATATGCTTATCAATTTAGATAGGTGCAGAGTAATGTTAGTATAATAGCAATACCCAAAGTTTTGGGAAACTGGGGTCAGCGGTCTTGCTTTTTGGTAATTAAAATAAATTGTCCATTCATCTTTTTTTTTTCATTCACCCTATACAGCAACAAGTATAGACTCATAATATTTTGCACATGTTAGGTAGAGTTTTGAGATGATGTCATAAATTTGGGGGGTAAACGAATACGTTTTGATTTACCATACTTATGATAACCTTAAAAATGTTTACAATATTTCACAGCATTCGCTTTGGAGTTTCAAAGTTAAATTGTAAAATATAAAAATAATTTACTTTTTTTTTTCTAAATCTGGATCTCTACAAACAATCAATACGGATTCATGAGATACAAGTGCAGGAGTGTTATTTTATAAAATTTGGTTAGTAATTAATTACTATGCAAACGTTTTTAGGCCATCGCATTATTGGTGGGAACGATTTCGGAGAATTTCAGTTCGCATTCTGCCATCTACATAATATTCCTAAAATAGTATAAAATTTGACAAAAATCAGTCCAGACTGAAGGAAACAGGAAACCTATGTTTTCGTACATTAGGGGTCATGAAAAGTTGAGAAAACATGAAAGGCATAAAAAGCGAGCTATCAGAAGCTCTGAGGTACACTATAATATACGAAAATGATTAAATCGATACAGTGTTACAGTATATTATATGTGTCAAAATTAATATACATACATCATAAAACTTTGTTAATCAATTTTCACTTACACACGATGCAATATAACATGCTCATTTACATGCCGTTAACAATCACCTCATTTTAATTCCCGATCGTGAGTTAGGAAAGTAATAATGAGGTCCATCCGGCGAATGGCTACTTTCATGCTTTCTCCACGTTGCATGACCCCTACATTACGAATTAATAGGCGTCTCATTTCTGTATGTCTGTTGTATGTTGTTTGTGTCGATATAGAGATGTCCCACATAAAAATGTACAACGTAACGCATACTTTCTTAACGGGTTTTGACAAATTATTAAACAACGTAAAATACCTAAATGAAGATCGGCAATGAGTCTCTACTTCACGGCCAGTTCGCACTATAGACTTAACATCCTTTGCAATTTTTTTTTTGTGACAATGCATAAACGATTTAGCATAATTGCGACCCTCGCGTGTTTTACAAGATTAGAAATAGTTGAATTAAGAATGTTTGTACCTCTGTATCGCGTGATATTCTATTAATCACGACATGTTGTGAATTAATAGGAAGTTTTGTGTCCAGGGTACTTAAATTACCTCTTTTTTGGAAAAAAATCTTACTAGTTGTTTCATTCAGAGTAGATAAAATTAATCACCGAAATGGAGGCGGGTGGGTGGGCGAGGTTAGTTATGTGTTTTTCTGGAAAGTGGGACTGGGAATTGATAGAAATTAGGCTGTAAAAAAGCGCTAATCGTGACTTTTTTGTTGCATTATTTGTCATAAGATTTATTTCTTATTTTAGAAGAAAAATAAATGAGAAAAAGGGTGGGTGGGGGCTAAGTTTAATTTTTTCCTGGAGAGTCTTTTATAAGCAAGCAATGCCCCCCCCCCCATTTCATTCCAGTTCTTACTCTTAATATTGTTCAGTCTTATCATCGCAAGTACTAGCCCCGCCCACCCTCCCTCTTCTCATTTTAGCGACTAATTTTATTTCTCTATAAGATCCACCTTCCTTGCAAAGTAAAGAATGCTAACCAAAATTCGTTCAATTTTCGCACCAGCAAGGAAATGACGTTACTTAAAACATTTTGAATTGAACTTTTTTATGAATTCATTGATATAGCACAATAATACTTTCTTTCTGTTTGAAATACCAAAATAAATTATTTTAAATAAGAATAAATAAAAAAAGGAAGATGACATAGTTGTTGTTTGAAGTTGAATTTACCGAAATTATTATGAACAAAACACAACAAGAGGGAAATTTTATCAGCAGGGTTTTGTTTTCTGACCAATTTACGTTTTGTTTAAATGGTCATGTGAACAGACACAACTGCAGGTACTGGTCTGACACAAATCCATACTGGATGGAGCAAATTCACATACAGCGTCCAGAAAAACTGAATGTTTGGTGTGGTATTATTGATTAATGATTACCATGTAATTGGTCCTTTTTTTATTAATGGAAATTTAAATTCTGAGGGGAAATTAAGGCTCTTGCTGAAACGTATAGTGCCTTGCTTGTTTCCTAATTACGAAAATCCTGAGTTACCAGTATAAACTATTTGGTGTCAACAAGACGGTGCTCCACCCCATTTTGGACGTCAAGTGCGACAGTACTTAAGTGAAATTTTTACTGGCAGATGCATAGGCCGAAGGACTACTATTGAGTGGCCTGCCAGGTCACCGGATTTGACATCGGTTGACTTTTTTATTGTGGAACTGTTTGAAGAATCGCATTTATATCAATAGACCGATTCACAATGAAAACTTACAAGAACACATTCGTCCAGAAATTCTCATTAACTCATTACAAAATTTTATTTAGGATCTTTTTTACTGCCGGGAAGTAAATGGAGAACATTTTGAGCATCTTTTGTGGGAAACAGAAGTTTAATTTTGGTTTCGGTTGTTATTGGTTAATTTATTTATTGTTTAATATTAATTAAAATTAATAATTACTCCTATTGATTTATGGAATTATTGTTTAATGATTTATTTCGCAATTTCAATCAGGAAGTAAGTATAGTTGTGCTATACCTATCAATGAATTCAGAAAAAAAAACACAATTCAAAAGTGCATAAATTATATGGTAGTGCCATTTAAAAAAATCAAATTGGCCTTGCATCTCGTAAACAAAACGCAAAAAAAAAATTTTCACGAATAATTAGCAAACAACTTCTTGTACCCCTATACCTAATTTCAGGTGATTTGTACAATTGGTTCTCAAGATATTGAACCGTTTCCATACATTCTAGCGACTTATAAGAGTCTGTGCTAAAATGTTGATAACGTTAGTACAAAATTTTGTTGTGGAAAAACTCCCTTGAAACATAAGCATTCTTTACTTGTACTAATATTTCCTGAGTGTTTGCAGAGAATATCTTAAGTATAGTTTAGGAAATTTCATTGTACCCTATAAAATTTTATTGGCAATAACGAGACGGACAGTATATCGACAAGAGATATTTACAACTTCAGTTGTCGCGTGCCGGTAATCCCCAGATGTTAGAAAGCAAAATAATCCACGTCCGCACAGAGACGATCGTTACTCAGGAACGAAAATGACCATTATTTTATGAGTACAACTACCTGCTAAATGTTCTCAGACAAATTCGGGTGAACTGGTGTGAGCCATAAATATTTCTTACCATTGTAGTACTGTCCGTCTCGTTATTGTCAATAAAATTTTATAGGGTAGAATGAAATTTCGAAAACTATGAATGAAGAATAAATAAAGAAATTAATATATAGAAGAACCGAAAAAGAAAGGTAGTAATAAAATTGTTAAATTACAGTGTACATATCAAAATGAATATATTTACGCCCACCAGAAAGATTATAATGTCTTATGGAAGAACTATTCATTGTCTGACAGAATTGGAAGTCAAAAAACATTTTCGTAGAAAGGAGCATATATGAAATTAACATTTAAGGAAGTTGCTAGCTCTTTTTCGATCCGTATATCATGAAAATCAATTACAGATAACCGAAAATGTGATTAAAATAAAAAACTTCAGTAATAAATAACGAAGGTTTAACCTTTCACCAACATTTTGTAGTGTAACGTGATCTTGTAGGATTATATTTCCAATTAAATACCTACAATTAAATTCAGATTGCATCGTTAGAAAAGGCTTTAAATTAACAAAGTTTAGTTATTTTTGATAAAAATTAGTAGTCCTTATTATTATACTTATTATGATATTGGCAAGATCTTATTTCCAGAGAGTTTTTATTTTACAATTTTGTAGTAAACCAAATTTATATAATACTTCGAATAAATAAAAATGAAATCTCAGGATTTCCAATTGTAATATATAATTAATTTGCAATCCACACTGTTGTTGTTCATTTTTTGTTATTTTTTAACGCATGGTCATTCTTAGTTGTGACAGAACTATCATCAATCGATTTTAGTGTTCAGGTAAAACGCAACTTTTGATGTTTGCTAGTTTATGATATCTACTGTCTCTTTTTGTTTGTTATATTGCATGATTTGGTTTGTAAAAAGACCAGAATAGTGAATTTAATGAATTTATTCAGGAACAGTGATGAGGTTGTACAGTCAGAAAAGTATTTGTTTTGTTTTGTGAGGTGAAGGAAAGACAATTTATTTCGAAGAAAGTGTTTTAGAAACGTCGATGGGTTAATTAACGAAAAAACATGAAATATCAAGGTAATCACATTGCTTAAAATTGGGTGTGCGCTCGTCTTACATACTTTAGCACTTTGACTTTGGCAAACTCAATAAATTTTCGTTACGAAACTTGCAAATTTTGAAAACATTCTCCACGTTTTAGAATCTAAGCCTTTGTTATCAGATTCTGATTCCTAAAGTTTTTGATAAGAAATCCAGTTGTTGTAAAAGTGGTTCCTTTATCTTGGATTCATTAATTTATCGTGTTTCTAATGGTAAAAAGTGTGTGTAACTTTTCACAATTTTTTAATTCTTGTTTAGTCCGTAACATATGTTTTCTTTTAAAACAACTCGTATTTCCATCAACGATAACTAACAGTTTCACCTTAAAAATCAACGAAGTGTTCAGTGTTTGCTATCAGTATGATTTTTTTTGCCCATAAACAAGTGTCCGTTTTCTCAAAAATAATTTATGTATGTATGTATGTAACTGTTTATTTCTTTCCCATTCGGGACTTGAAAGAAGTCCGGTTTACATTTTTCCCTTAGTATATCTATATATGTACAAATATATATCAATTAAACATATTTTAACTTAAACTAATATTCTTTCTCGAAATGCTTCCTTATTTTCGTTTCTTTTCTAATATCATTTTCATCCATTCCAGACCATCACCTGTTTCGTTCAATAGCTCATTCCTATCTTTCTCGACTTCCCGTAACTCTTCACAATCCTTTAGCCAGTGTTCAATCGTCTCCGGAAATTCCCTACATAATCCGCATCTTCTATCCTCTTCCTCTTTCCAGTAACAGTTTTCTCCTTCTTCATTTCCCACCCTAAATCTGGCTATTGTCTTTCTGTCTTCATTCTTTCTCCCTCTTATTAGATACTCCGGTAATTTTAGACCTCCTATTATTTCTCCATATTTTGGATTATATCTGGACTCTGCTATTTTTTTCCTTTGCTCTTTTCTTTGTAACTCTTCATCTAGATTTAAAATTTCCTTCCTGGGCTCTGCTCCCTCTATCCTTTTTCTCTCTACTTCTTCTGTCGTTAGACCTCTTACTTCGTAAAATTCTCTTCTTTCTTCCGCTGTCTTCTTATAATTTACCCTTATCTCTTCCCACATTTCTTTCATTATTTTGCATTCAACGTTCTGCCTGATCTTCTCTTCAAATTTCATTGCCCTTCGTGCTGCTTCTATTCTTAGTTTTTCTCTCTTCGTTTCCTCTAATACAATGTACTCTGGTGTCTCTTTTTCCAACCCTAACGTCCATTTCAAATACTTTGCCTGTACTCGTTCTAGACTCTCCCTTTCCTTCCATCCCCAGATTTCAGCACCGTACATAATAACACTTTTTATTAAGCTGTCGAAGAGCCATATTCTTCTAACGAAATCGTTCTTCAACCTTCTCTCTGCCAGTCCCCATACCGCCTTCAACAATCTATTTGCCTTCTTTACTGTATTTTCCAAATGTTGGGTTCTTCTTCCATTTCTTTGAAATGTATACCCTAAATATTTAAACGTCGCTACTTCTTCTATCGTCTTTTCTTCCCATTGCCAAACCTCTTTCTTACTTCTCCCTACCGCCTTTCTGAAAACCATCATTTTCGTTTTTTCTACATTCATTTGCAGTTCTCTCCTTCTTACAAATGTTTGTAGGGTTTTCATCATCTCTCTTATTTCTTTACCCGTTTTTGCCAGTAGGACGATATCGTCTGCATACTGTAGTGACCAGATTTTTGTTTTCCCTAAAGTGACCCCTCCCATCTGTGCCTTCCTAAGATTTTCTTCTAATTTTGCTATATACAAGGAAAAGAGCGTTGGACTTAATGGACATCCTTGCCTAACTCCTTTCTTCGTCCAGAAATTCATCGACGTTTCTCCATTAACTCTGATTCTATTTTCTGTCTCTCTGTAGATTTCTCTAATTCTCTCTATTAGTGTTTTACTGATGCCCATGTCTTTCATTATCTGCCATAGTCTTTCCCTATTAACCATATCAAAAGCCGCTTTCAAATCTACAAAGAGCGCGTATACCTTTCCTCCTTTTTCGTTTAATTCCCTCCTTACTATGTGATCCAGGGTCGCTATGCATTCGATTGTTCCTCTTCCCTTTCTAAATCCCATTTGCACCTCTGGTAGCAGTTGTTTTTCCTCTATATCCCTTTCCAACTTATGTTGTAAAATGGAACTGTAGATCTTGTAAGTTGTATTCAACAACGTAATTCCTCTATAGTTTTCTACTTTTTCTCTGTTTCCTTTCTTGTGCAGGGGACTGATTAACCCCACTCTCCATTCTTCTGGTAACCCTTCTCCTTTCCAGATCTTATCTAACATTTTCGTGAGTCCCTCAACTATATTCTCTGTTGCGTAAATCCAGTGTTCGTTCTGAATGCCGTCTATTCCTGCAGCTTTTCCTTTCTTCATTTTCCCTATTACTCTTATCACCTCTTCCTTCCCTATTTCTTCCCTTTCTTCTATTGTGCCTGTTTCCTGTCTATTTACTTCTGTCTTCTGTTCTTCGTTAGTTTCTGCGCCTTCTAAAATTCTTATAAAATATTCCCGCCATTCTTCTATCTTGATGTTCTTACTTGGTCCCGTTTTTATCTTCCTTTCTTGGTTTATATATTTCCATGCTTCCGCTTCCGTTCTTATATCCTTTAATTTCTGGTCTTCTTCATCCTGTTTCTTTGCTTTCTTCTCTTTTATTAATTTCTTATAGTCCTTAATTTCTTTTCTATATTCCTTTTCATTACCTCTGTTCTTTAGCCATCGTCTCAGTTTCCTTCTTACTTCTATTTTCTTCTGCCAGCATTCTTCTTCCCACCATGAAAAAAAAACATTCTCCACGTTTTAGAATCTAAGCCTTTGTTATCAGATTCTGATTCCTAAAGTTTTTGATAAGAAATCCAGTTGTTGTAAAAGTGGTTCTTTTATCTTGGATTCATTAATTTATCGTGTTTCTAATGGTAAAAAGTGTGTGTAACTTTTCACAATTTTTTAATTCTTGTTTAGTCCGTAACATATGTTTTCTTTTAAAACAACTCGTATTTCCATCAACGATAACTAACAGTTTCACCTTAAAAATCAACGAAGTGTTCAGTGTTTGCTATCAGTATGATTTTTTTTGCCCATAAACAAGTGTCCGTTTTCTCAAAAATAATTTATACCATATAAATTAAAATACTCCTCACCCATATGGGGCAATCGATAGTTACACCCATCAATCAATAACTTATTAATGAATCAATTAATTAATTATTCCTGAGTGTTTGGAATCAAATTAGGTTTCTTTTGACTATTTGTACCCCAAGTATTGTTTGAATTGTCCACATTTGAAGGAAACTGCAGTTTGAAATTTTTCGTTAAAAATCGCTGTTTTCAATGTAACACCTTTATTTTATAAATATCGCAGACAATTTTTATTTGATTAATTATTATTAATTCACGATTTCACTTTCAAATTTGACATTTATGTGTCATTACTTACGGCATGTTTTTCTCAGTCACTTTTATTTTTTTATTTCTGGACTGATGGAGCGGTATGTACATATTTGTATCGGTACTTTTTCATTTGAAAAATTAAAAAAATATTTGCAATTACGTGGTCAATCAGAAAATCTGGTTTCAGTGGAATTCGTGGGAGTGCGTTTTTTTATTTTAATCCTTGAGTATCAAGTGTTAGCCACTGAAGGAAACTGGAGTAGGTGAACTTCCGTAAATGAGTTATATTGTTGCATTACTCTAATGAAGGTTTGTAATTTACTCTGTTGTAAAGCATTACAATAAATTTGCACTATTTTATATTTTGTTGTTTCATTTAATTAGTTTTTCGACCATTGGTCTATAAATACGTAACATGTCATTGTCACGCAAGCTGATTCAACAAAAAAAGCTAAAATATAGTTCAGTTTAATTAAAATAAAATGTGTTGTGTTTGCTGAAAATGTGTATTGTTCTTGTTAATTAATTTTATGTCGAATGTAATCAACATGCACTACACAGTGTTTCAGAAACTTTAATATATTAATTTTTGTTGTAATTCCATTGGCAGATGAAGGGTGATTAAATTTTGATAGCCGTCTTTCAAAACTCAAGTCGATTACACATGATTTGCTTTGAGGAATGAAGATTATTAAATATAGATCTAATCAGTAAGATGAACAACTCGGGTGTGTCTAATAAGGTACAAACTTCTTTATAAAGTGCAGCTTATTTCATTATGCGAAACTTCCTGGGCCGAAAACATTAATTTGCATCTCGCTGTATTATGAAATATTGGTTCAAAGCGAGCAGCTCCGCAAGTGGTGTCTAAAATTAGACATTTTCAGGAGAATAAGGTGGCGGCGTGTCTAATCGATTTTCAGTTTGCTAATATTATCTTTCTAATAAAAGTTTTTCAATTTTACCGAGAACCAACCGACGCGGAGATAATACACAATGAAGAATTTTATGGAAATAATTCACCAATAAATAACCGAAGAGTAGCTGAAAAAATATCAAGGAGAACAGTTCTGACCCCTGCGATAACGTCTATAAAACATTATCTAAATGTAAAAGGGAAGTCGTTCAGTTTTATTATTACGGCCCTTGTCTCTTTTTTGATTTTTTTTCTTTTATGCCGTGAATGCCTATGTAAATACAATAAGGTTTTATTGAATGGAAAAATAAAAAAAGAAATATTATACTTTCTGCTTTTGAAACATCCTTTGCGGGAGATTTATAATACGCCGTGGTCTGTTGACAACGTTTTCTTGTTTTTTTTATCGAAGAATTGCAATAACGTAATTTTGGAGGAAAGTCGGAGTTTGCTTGTAAAAGCATTAAGGAAGAATGCGGGCATTGTTGATTTCTTTCTGTTAGGAGCTTTTATTTGGCGGATCCTATCAGGTTTCGCTTGCAATCCTCGAGGGAAGTTGACCGCCTCGTAAGTTTTGCGGTCTTGGAAAACGTTTCGCGCAAATTTATAAACAAGGCTGGATATGGTACGCAAAGGAGCACTCAGTGTCTCTTTTGAAAAATATGGTTTTCCAACACGTTTCTTTATGTATTTTTATTATTCACGGAAAAAGAAGCAGCTTATTAAGCTTTATTCATTCTCGCGAGGGTAAACATTTATTTATATCATGCTTCGTTATGATAAATTACAGTCCATTTAAGAGTGAGCTCGCTAAATTAAATCTGATCACGAAAGAAGGTAAATCTAATTTGCTGCTGCACGGTAGCTTTTTCTTTGAATTATTTTTGAAACATTTTTATTTATGGACACAGTTCTTTACGATTGCAAAGCACTTTATTAGAAAATCAGAGGAAATTCAAATGATGTTTTTGATTTAACATTCTTTTTTGAATTTTGATGATTTTTATATTTCCCCTTGTTCTACAGGCGTAGAAAACTCCGAAGTTGTATGTAAAGCATCAGTGTGAAGCAACTTTATTTGGATAATTGTTTTTCTCAACAACTATGGTTGTCCCTATTCCACTCTTAAACGTTGAACAGTTGATAGAACAAATATAGACGTATACAAGGAATGCAAAAAAATCATGATTGCATGTTTATAGTTTATGTAAAATCACTTCAATGATACTCGAAGACATAAAACCGTGCTGTTGTGATAGTTTTTTTTTTATTCAGCAGACGTACGTGAAGAGGTGTTAGTTATGTTGTTTAATTATCATTTAATTTTGGTAACAATACTATTGATTAAAAATGTAGGCGTGGTCAATGTGATGTAAGCGCGTCGGTAGTGTAGCTAAATAAAGTTATATGACGGTTTAATATTGTATTAGACTGCTCATCTAGAAAATTGCCTCCTTATTCAGCTTTATAGCCATTTTCAGAGCATAAAATCTCACCAGGAATATTGCAATTATCGTCTGTTCATAAGCCACTGTCTTTTTCATTTTCACTTGCTTTATAAATTCTTGGCTTTTCACAGTTCGTGGAATGCGAAAATACAAACTTTCCCTTTTTTTTGATTTTGCGGAATTGTACTTTTTCTTGATAACCTCTATGGAGTAAAAACAATACAGAAGGTGCTAGTCACAGTGCAGTGTAATAGAAAAAAAACAAGTCAATTGGGACCCCCGAGAAGGTTTCACATTCTTAAAAAACGACACTTGGGGCCCCCGAGAAGGTTTCGCCTTCTTTAAAAAAGGACAGTTGGGACCCCGAGAGGGTTTTACATTCTTAAAAAAAAGACATTTGCGGCCCCCGAGAAGGTTTCACATTCTTAAAATAAAATAGTTGGGACCCCCGAGAAGGTTTGACATTCTTAAAAAAAGACATTTGGCACCCCCGAGAAGGTTTTACATACATAAAAAAAAACATTTGGCGCCCCCAAGAAGGTTTTATATTTCTAAAAAAAGATAGTTGGGACCCCCGAGAAGGTTTTACATTTTTAAAAAAAGACATTTGGCACCCCCGAGAGGGTTTTACATTTTAAAAAAAGACTGTTGGGACCCCCGATAAGGTTTCACATAAAAAAAGGCATTTGGCGCCCTCGAGAAGGTTTTATATTAAAAAAAAAAAGATAGTTGGGACCTCTGAGAATATTTCACATTAAAAAAAACATTTGGGGTCCCTCAGAAGGTTTTACATTTTTAAAAAGGACAGCTGGCACTCATGAGGAGGTTTCACATCCTAAAAAAAAAAAACATTTAGCGCCCCGAGAGCGTTTTACATTTTTAAAAAAGACAGTTGGGACCTCCGAGAACGTTTTACATTTTTAAAAAACACGGTTGGGACCCTGAGAGGTTTCACATAAAAAAAAACAGTTGACACCCCCGAGAAGATGTTATATTAAAAAAAAAGATTTGGGCCCCCCGAGAAGGTTTTGCATTTAAAAAAACAGTTGGGATCTCTGAGAAGGTTTCACATTAAAAAAATACATTCGGCGCCACCGAGAAGGTTTTATATTTTTAAAAAAGACAGTTGGGCCCCCGAGAAGGTTTCACATTAAAAAAAAAAAGACAAATCCTGCCTCTTGTATCCTCGATAAGAAAATGAGGTATACCGTTCTTGATTTGAGCAATAAAAAAATTGGAAATGCCCGAGAATCGACGTCGAACCCAGCACTCTCATTTGCAAAGCTGGTGCTCGAATACCTATTCCACGAGACCCGCTGGCCGCACTTCGTATTATGTATATAAAGTGTAGCAATAGTATACATTATAATAATAAATAAAATCAAGGTGGATTCATAAACCTCAAGTACAGGAGTATATTATTTTACAAAATTCAGCGATCTTTACTAAGCAAAATGTTGAGTTGACGCCATGAAATTGTTGGTGTGAATGATTAGACAAATTTTGGTTGGCGTTTTATCATTTGCATGATATTCCTAATACACATAGAAAATTTGACAATATTGGTGCAGTCGTTTTGGAAATTATCCGTCTAATAAAAATCGACACAGATAACAAGTAGACGGAAACGGGAGACCACTTTTTTCGTACTGTAGGGATCATAAAACGTCGATTACAATACTTCCTTTGCTTGCGCTCGGCAAGTAAAAATCCAAGAAAATTTGAAAAGTAAACTGGTTATAAAGCCTAGGAAGAATCTAACGAGAATACGTAAAAGTATATAGCTGTTCTATTAAAAAATAATAATAATAATAAGTTGTATGCCTCAAAAACAAAAGGCTCTGCACAGTAGAAAATAATTTTAAAGTATGCTAATCAATGAATCCTAATAAGTACTAAGATATCGACAACCGCGCGTTTAGTGACTCATCCTGTATATAGTGAACATGTCTGAGAAATAGTATATTTCTTTATTTGTGTACATGCAATTAATATACTCATTTCCTTTCTAAGAAATAATTTTTCAAAGATTTTTTATTTTTAATTGTGACAGGTCGTTAAAAATACATAAGAACCGGTGTTTCGTTGTGCTTCTGAAGTAAGGAAAGTTCAGTTTAAATAACTTTATTGTTTTAATTTGCTGAACATAACTGTAGTAGAATCCATGGCTAATTTCATGTTTTTCGAACTTTTATAATCCCTAGAGTATGAAAAATTAGGTTACCGTTTTCGTCTCTCTGTCATCTGTTGTGAGTTTCATTAAACAGATAATTTACGAAACTACTGGACTGATTGACCTCATCTTCCCACCCAACAATTTGACGATGTTATATCAAAATTTGGCAAAGTAAATCGTTGGTCAGTTTTATAAAATAACATGTTTCTAAATTTTTACGTTACGACATTTAGAATTGTATAGCAACATTTTACAATTTAACTGTAAAACTGAATGCTCTAAAATCTTTCAGACTTTTTAAGATTATCATAGGCATAGGGAATATTATTGCTGATGAAATAATACCTTTCTGAATTTAAAAGTCGATTTAGAATGTGTAAGTCTTCCTGATCCAAGCAAAGTACATGTACAATCTGTACACAAAATCATCAAGACCAGTTTTAACAATGTATTGTCATATAACTGTCTATTAGATTTAAAAAACGAGTAAGAGTTATTTAATTTTTATTACATGACTGGAAATGCGCAGCTGTGCACCACTGGATTGTTAACACTAAGCATAACAAATATACCAATTTGCCTCAGTGCGGAGGAATTTAGACGTTCAATCAAGTTGAACTTTCACCAAACCATAACAAAATAGGTATTCCTATCGTTGGAGTATAAACTACTAAACATAAGAAAGCAAATAATACCGTGCCATTAAAAAAAAATAATCACATTAAGCTCCTAATTTATGAATATCGATTTTATAAACATAAACTGAAAATATTTTTTGGTTTATATAGGAATGAAACCAAACATGTTTCAATTAATTTGTTTCTTATAATCCACGCCTTATAGTTATTAATAATTGTATTTAAAGGCCTGAGAGTAAAAGAAATAAAATAGCGGCATGTGTGTCGTTTTTGCTCAAAAGGAAAAACTGTTTACATGATTACATGGTCAAAATGTGATAATGATTCAAAAATTGTATAACTCGTAACTCGTGTGCCTGAGAGTTTGTTTAACAATTAGTACTCTGTTATGATTGAGTGCAACTATTCACGTGTGATAAAACGTTGCACTATTATGGGATTGGTAGGTCAATTTATTTTAATATATTTACTCTGGTAATACTGCATTTGCGACTAAATTCCATAATTTTTTGTATTTAAATGTAATTTTACAGTAAAAAAAAAGACATAAATAATTGTTTGCTTTTAGTAACAACAAATATACATCGTATGGTTTATGATTACTAATTAAGGCCATATATATAACGCGTGTTCAATTGGAAAAAATCATCAAGTTGGCGTTGCTTTTGTGACAGAAGAAAATGTAATGAAAAATGTATGTGTTTAATTAACCCATAATGTTGTGTATAAATGACATTTCCGCGTTGTCAGCTGTCATCGATTAAATTATAGGTTAATTGGGGACTAAATTATAGGTTAATTGGGGACATACTTCACAATGTTCATAAAAAATCAAGGCCAACTTGGTGAATTTTTCAACTGAACACCCGGTATATACCAACATACTTTTTTCATTATTCTTGTTCCAAATTATCTTTAAAAAACAGGATAAATGAATTACAAATTATTAAGTGGTGATTTTTTTTGTTCGGTTAGTCGGTTAAAGTACTATTTCGCCTATTAGCACACAGTTAAAATCATTTATTTATTAGTATTTCCTAAGACAAATTGATACGATATAAAAAGTATTTTCTGTCCGTAATACGTAGTTGGGGTTGTATACTACAGTAATACATTTATGAAACAATCATCCATATATTCTGAGCGTCAGCTGGCCCTTTCGTAATGCGCTTGTTTTCACAAAATTACATTATCGATTTCAGATCTTATATAAAACTCTAAACTGTGTTACTCTAGTCGTCAGAAATTGGTGTCATTTTTCATCATTTTTCTAACGTCCAATTGAATTTCAAGCACATTATTCTACACGTCCATGTCAGAAGGGGAATAGCTCCCCTCATCTAGATCTACAATTGCTAAAACTCATTGCGAATCGCATCTGCCACGTCAACCCTCGTTTATTGGGGCTGAAGTGATTAAAGGGAAGATTATGCAACTAATAAAACATGTGCGGATTCATCACTGAAGCCATTGAGTCGTATTAAATGAATGAAATCTTGTTACTGAAAATTTCAGTAACGAGCATCGCCAACGTTATTAACTTACGCTAAAAATAAATCTCTTATTTTTATTTTCTTTGATTTGTTTATTCTCATTTTCTCACCGTATATTTCTTCTGGTGACGTTGCGAAAACACATTTACATAACGTCGGATGGATTTTACAAACGAAAATAAAAATGAGGTTCACTGTGTCCAATGCAATTACAAATTGGTCCCTTTTAATGAAAACGCGAAGACTCTGACCTACATGAAGTAATAGTAATCTTTTTACGATATTAATTTGCAATGATTCCCACAGAACTTTGGAATGCTCTATTGATCGGGTCCTTTCGGAAACTGCCCGGAGTTTCCGATCCTGACCGAACGTTCCAGGATGTATGTAGATCCTTCGCAGTGCTCTTCCGCGAACGGTGGAATCTTCTTCCACCGTTTTGCCGGATCCGTGCTGACGAGTGGCGGTTTGTGCATAAACCAGACTATTTTCAACACTGTCGAAAACTTCAAGAAATCCGAGATTTCCTTCCAATGGGCAAAAAACACAGGCTACACTAAAATTCGTCTCTCACCATCCGTTCATTTCTTTGTTCTTTGTTTAAGTATGCACGTATTTGTTAGTTTTGAAGTTTTGTTTTTATCTGTTAAGTTAGTTCACGGGCGGTTAACGCCCATCCAATTATGATTATTGCGAAAATAATTAAGATTCCGGTATGTTGCAAACAGAAACTGCGACAAATTAAAATTACTCTGAAGAGCCATTGGGATTTCTACCCTAACGGGTTTATCGACATTGTTACTGAATATTCTACGAATTTCGATCATCTCTGATAACGAGCTCGTTGTGTAGCTTGTTATCGCTGATAGGTACATATCTGCTCGATGCCATTTGTGTAACTGGCGACACATGTTCAGAGTTGCAAAAAAATCATAATTTGCATATATGTATATGCATATTCGGGTTAGTTCATCAGATATGACCGTAGCTGTGCAGTTTTTAATTTGCGAAGACAGGTGTTGGAAAAATCATGTGTATAAGTCGGTAAACAAACTGACTTAGCGGATTTAGCAATCAGTAAAATTTACGACCGATTTGTTTCTTCAAATGTTTGATAATTAATCTATATGGCTTTTATCTTATTTATTTTTAAATAAGATCTATTTTTTCAGTTGCATTTACAATTTGGACTTTAGAATTTACAAAAATAGAGAGTTTGACGTTATATTATTAATTTATTACATATGGAAAGAACCTGCATAATTATTGCCACTTTATGTTGAACTACTTTTCTTTAATCATTTAGTGATGATGTGAAAATAAACAACAAGGTCAGCATTTATAGGTATATCTTGTTATGTACCCGTCGATGATTGCAGCGATATATAATAGTTATTCTATTTACCCAAAACTAATTGCCACATTTATTATTTGCTGATCGTTTTTGCCTGTTTGCTATGTTTATCTAAAATATATGTTTTAATATTTGTGGTTATGTTAATGACGAAAACGATGTTGACTGTGTTAAAATATCGTTGTAATGCTTCGGAACCGGAAAAAAATTGCATGCTTTCTGTAACGCTGTCAGCAATACTCATGCACATACATAAACTGTTACTGCCAGGGATAGTGCTATATTTTCGTTTACCCTTCTAATTTCGGTTTATCCATCCATTTTTTAAATATTATGTTTGTACATACCGTGACGCATTTCCAGTCTTTTTTTTCAGTAAAGATTTACGGATGATGATTTTTTTTGGAGATTACACGATCAAGTTTCCGACGGACTTGAACAAATAAATTCTACTTAATGCTTTGTAAATTCTAAAACTGTGTTAGTATTTTATCAATTTTTGTTGATCTAAATTAATTTTTTTTAGGACAACCCGTTGAAGTAAATAAAGTAGAGTGCAATTAACCTTAGGCAAAGGTGCATGTAATTTTACACACTTTTGTGGAGGAAATTATTTCATATAACTGATTAAACTGTCAACAGCTAACAAACATATAGACAGATGGAATGGAAAACTTACATGTTCGTATTTGTTAGCACTTGAGACGTAAAAATATATGTGGAAGCTACGAACATCAAACTCAATAATATAAAGTTAATAACAACTTATAGACACTTTGGAAAAGATTGAGATATTACATTTTACACTTTATCTCATAATTATATTACATAACATATATACTTATTGAATTTTTGATTAGATATAGAATTCACATTAACACTAAAAACCGCAGAACAGGAATTAAAATTTATTTAGTTACCTTTTCCAGAAAATTGATGACGTCACAAAAAATATTAAAAATTTCTCCATAGATGTAGGTTGGTGCTCCAGATTTGTTCTTATTTTAACTTTCTGAACCTCAACTAAGTAGTATTGTAATATAGTCCATTTGACGAATGCCTAATTTCATGATTTCATGGATAACCAGTAACAACCAGGTCTGTCCGCCTGTATGTCTGTAATAATCTCCGAAACTACCGAAAGGATTGTTCTCAAATTTTATATGTATGTTAGGAAAATCGTGTAGATGGTAAATCGCAAACCAAAATTTGCGTAATTATCTTTCATAGGAAGTAAGATTTAAATTTTTTAAATAACATAATCCTGCACTTGTTGTTTAGGAATTCGCCTTGCCATTGAGATTTTTCTAAAACATCGAAATTTTATAGAAACCTATTATACTAATATAAACGGAGCTTACCACGAAAAGTGTTCATCTTCATTCAGACTTACAACGCGAAAATCGTCCACGTTCGAATGTGGCATGTTTTTTTTTTATTTCTTATCTCAAAAATGGTACACCCCAGTGTTGTATTATTACTATTACACTACACGTGTCGGAATTGCCATACGTGTCCTTGCTGAAAGAATGTTGATCGGAACATTTTCAAATGGAAAAATCGCTAGAAGTACAGGCATAGTCTTGTTCATTATCAGTGCATTCATATTTTTGGAGCAATTATTAATCCGTTTTCTATCATGGAAGGCTAATTATAAACAATTTAACAGAGTGTGTTTTCGTAACATAATGCGTTCGAATGACAGACAGTGGTAGAGTATGGATGATTAAAGTATGACACATTAATGAATTCCGAAAAACAAGCTCTACAAGAATCTTCAAAAAATATAGGTATAGAGTGTCATTAAAAATGTCGGATGCGTTATCTATATTTTTTCGTATGGGTGTTATCCTAAAATAAATAGAATTTTTCAAAATCAAATGTTATATTTTTTCGAAAAAGCTGGAATTGTTGGATTGTACTTAAGGAGCGAGGGAGCTTTCTCTAAATAACCGTAGATTTTTTTTTATATATATATTTTTTTTGGTTAAAAATAACTTGGTACAAATTACTTTTGCAAATACGTAAAAACCTAATGTAGACTGAACATTGTTTCGCGAGCCTTAAAGTATGAAATAAGTAGTAGGTCTCCTATTTCCGTATCTGTCATATGTTGTTTGTCGCTTGCCTCTCGTTTGTTGACGATGTTATCTCTGAAATGACTGAACTGATTTTAGATTAATTTTGAACGTATCATGTTGACAGTAGAACGCTAATCAAAATTTATCTTTGCGTAGTTTATTGACCTAGTGCGTTTTTTAAACTTAGACATGAAAGTTTTTGGAAAATTGTTCAAAATCATAAAGCACAATTTTTACAAACCATAAAGCCGATTGCCGTAAAATTTTGCAAACGTTTTAAATTATCGTGGATATCGTCCGTTAATCTGTTCGAGTTTTTACTTGATGACGTCATTCACAATTTTACAGTCTTAAAGTGTTATAGTTCCAAACATCGAACAGGATGCCTATATAGTTACATACAGTTTCTGTTTGAGCTTATATTTTGTAAAATTTTTTACCCAGCATGTCTCAAAAAATTGATGAGTCAAGCAATATATTTTATTGATTACATTAGAAACGACTTAGCTAGCATACAACTTCGTTTTTATAAATAGAACATCCTACATAGTTTTACATATTATATTCTATAGCTTTATAACTAGTTTATTTTTGAAACTCCGACGAGATATTGCCATGCTATTCCAATATTCATATCTTGAATTTTTGTAACTAAAAAAATCGCAGTAATGTTATTTTTAAGATGTGTTGCAATATTTTATGAAGAGATAAAATCAAAGTTTAATATACAGCGTGTTTATAACTATAACAAACTTTTACAATTTTCAAATATCTATATTTCGGGTTTGCAAGTAGAACACCTGTATTTTATTACTGTTTTTTGTTGTCTTTGTCTCAAATATATAAAATACTTAACAAAAGAGTAAGAGAACTAAAACAGAATAGGATGCAGTACTAAAAAACCATTTGAAAAAAACTGAAATATCGATGTCTAACAATTTAAAAGTACTCTCTATACTAAGACTAATTTTATTTACCCGCAAAGTGCGTCTCTTTACTGAATAAAAGTTTACGTATTTATAAAGGAATGAATGAATGAATGAATTAATTATTTTAAGCTATAGGGGTTTCATAAAAAATTCTTAGAATCAAATTTTATCAGTTATCTAAGAATCTGGATTTGTTTAATTGTGCTTTAGGGACAAGGAAAATTCTGTCTAAACAACTTTGTAAATGAATCACTTATCATGGAAAGTTAATCCATTTTATCAGTTATCACGGAAAAGGTTTTTTTTTTAACTGAAACACAGTAAGATTCTAATGGCAGTATATTAAAATATGTATATTCTCACCAAGTTGGTGACGTCATCTAAGAAATTATTAAAAAAATCTTTCTTTAGTACGCTCAGAATTACATGGGGATTCATTATTTTTAATGCGGAACACTTGTTAAATATAGAAAAAGTTATTATAAAATAAAAATTTTAAGTTATGTCTAATTTGTCCGTCAACATGTAAAGCATGTACCTGGTGGTATAAACCATTCGCAGCACGGTTTAATTTAATTAACTTACCACGATTAAAGTATGGGAAAATTGCAATAGAATTTAAAACAGTTGATACGGCTGATATGTAGAGCTATGAAAGTGTAAAACAATGTAAAGATTCTTAGTCTACAGAAACTGCAGAAAATGACTATCACCATTATTTCTCCTACTTGACTGCCGAGCTTTTTCAAAAATATGTAGCAAAAATATTTCTTATCAATTGATGTTTTTAATCAGTATTGAGAAGTTCCAAAGAGAGAAAATAACAAGTCAGTATGAAAACATTCAAGGACAAAACAATCTTAAAATAATCCAAGAAATACCATTTTGATTTTTTGCTGCATGTTTACTAAACACCCCGTATATATATATTTTAATTTTAAATAAAATTTAAATGAATAATAAAAATGTAAATTTATATAATAATAAATAAAATTAATTGAAAATTAATTAACGAATTTATATTAAAAAATTCACTCACTGTAAACACTTGTACTTATTTTTTATATTAGGTTTCTCAGCTTTTGTCTAGCGGGTAACATTTGGCTTGATATAGGAGATAATAGGCTTCCGGTAAACACCAAATTTAATGACAAATTGCTTTTCCCGTCTGAAGCCGGAAGAAGGTTTATGTTATTGTTCATGGAACATCAATTTAAACGCACCTTCTATTTGAAGAAATTCAAGTTTATATAAGTGCTTTATGTTTATATTAATTTATAAATGAAATAAGTTGGAGACTGTTGCTTATGTATGTTCAAATTGTAGTAGTAATCATTCCAGAACTGCCGTAAAAGTTGAGAGCAGCGTCTTAGTTACGCGTAGTAACAATTACAACCTTCTCTTGGCCATTCTTGTATGTTATTCAACCTGTTATTAAACTTAGTTTTTACTGCATATCAACAAACATTACGCAAGCAAGTTATTGCCTGTTAAATAAAATTTGAGACAGCAATAGCGTAGCAGTTCCATTTTAGTGTTATTAACTATGACGTTTACAATATGGCTGCAGTTGCTATTTGAACCATTTCTATGTATTTGTTGTTAATAAAATTCTGTAGGGATTGTTTTAAGTGAGAACATTTCGGAATGTTACAAAGTTTTATTATATTCGTTGTATACTGAATGCATATGGTAGCTGCTATTCTTGTTTATGTTTTGAGGAACATCGCAGACAACGATCTTTTGGCATCGCTCGCTATAAAACAAACATGTTCAAAATCAATGTCTGCGGAAGAGCGTAGCATCCGATAGTTCAATCGGTTTATGAGATTAAATCGCATCCCATCATCCCCCAGTGTTAGTTGTTATTAGTCTAGCGAGGGAGGACTAGGAGAATTCTTAAAGTCTATTATCTGGTCCTTATGAAGGCCGCACAATCTAGATTTATATCTCTTTCACAATTGATATAAACTCGTCCTGGTCTTTAGAGGAGTACTAAAACTTTGCTTAATTACGTCTGCAGAACTTATTACGGCATAAATAACTACATCCGAGCATCATTTTTCATTCGGTTTAATTTGCGTCGCGCAGATTGTTCTATTGAAATTTAGTTCAGTGGACGCTAAGCAGATAACGTGACATAAATTGTTTTATATCTTGAGAAATTTGAAAACGTTTTCCGCAGTTGACGGTGTCTAAATCCGATTACCGACGGAACCGGCGCATCCACCAGTTTTCTAAGTAGGTTTTAGTCTTGTAGTCAGTTGATGGCATCTTCTGAATTGGAGCTTACACGAGTGCTTCATTTTTCGGGGATGGAGGAGATACGCGCCTGCAGATATTGTTTAAATTTTATCATTTTTTATTAGATCCTGCGTTGTTTATAAATATTAAGTAGTTTTCTACATAGTTTTTTGTACAGGACAGAAAACTAGCGATATATTTGTGGTATACTTTGAAAGTTAAAAGTTCAGATATAATTTATATGTACACTTATAAATGATGTATAAAAGCTTTCTTTTCTAAAAATTTTTGAAGTTTAGACAAAATGACATTCATTTCTATGTAATCGCATAATTCTCTGCCTGTTTATTCAAATCAAACATTTAATGACATTTACTATATCAACATTGTGTGGTAGTAAATCCTATTTAAAAATGCGTAAAATAATACGCCTGTATTTCTATTTTTAACTTTGTGCGTCTAGGTTTTCAAAAAAATCAAAGTTGTACAACAAGGTTTTATAATGGTATTTAGACGACAGTACCGAATTCACTTGCTTGAAATTTGGCATACACTTTAATAATATCGTGAACATGGTAAAATTCTAACCAAAATTTATGTTTGTTCTTGCCAAAAATTTGATGTCAGTTAATTTTGTTTGAAATTAATAATAATGTATTCATATTTTTGGTGGTACTTGTTGTAAATAAATTAAACTTTGTAAAAGCATACTTTACAGTTCGTCTTGGAATTTACGAAACGAGCTTATTTATTTTTATTGATTCTCTGTAGAAAGTTAAGTACTTCATGACAAACATTCATTCGATGGATGTTTGTTAAAAAATGCATGTAGTGGTACAACATTGTTTGCGTTGTAGTAATATATTTTATTTTTTTGAATTTATAGTATAAGACAATGTATAATATAATTGCTTTTCTAATATTCCAAAAATTATGGGAACACGACACTGTTTTTTATTTTAATTATAGATACTATAAACAAAATTAAATTTGCAAATTCTATTTTTTTTAATTTATCTAAACCGCTGTAGTCGTTTTATCGTGCTTCGAGGGGATGGAAAGTTCTATCTAAATAACGCCAGACTAGTTTTTTGTGTTTTAAATAAGTGATTTTTTTTTGTTAATGTTAAAAGATAACTTTGTTATTAACCTGAGATTTTATAGTCGAAAGTTTAAAAAGAAATTGAGGCAGTTCCAAAGATTTCGATCTATGGCAAGAAAATTTGTCGTATGTATACGAATAGGAAGTGAGTACTTTATGTGAGTTGTGTACTATAATATTTAACATCCTTTAAAATGTAACCAAAGCCCAACGACTTTTCATATTTTATACCCAGTCATGTACACAAATATTATGGACGGTTTTTAGGTCACTGGCATATTATAGCACGTTTTCCTGTAGATACATTAATTTAATAATAATTTTATTTATTATATTCTTTTATTTTATTCCCGTGAACTTATTTTTTTCATTTCTTCACTTTTTTATTTTCCAAGCGTAACCTAAGTATCGTAATGGACCCTATTACGGCGAACGACTACTTTTACGTTTTCTCGACGTTTCATGATCCCTAGAGTATGAAAACTATGTTTGTTGCTGTAGTTTGTCTATGTTAATTTTTATTAAATATATAATCTCCGAAACTACTGCACCGATCGTAGTCGAATTGTAGCAATATCGTGTAGATAGTAAAACTCTGACCAAAATTTGTCTAATCATCCCCACTAAGAATTTGACTACGTTGCCTCAACATCTTGCAAGGTAAATATTGTTTAAATTTTATAAAATAAAATGCTCCTGTACTTGCAGTTTATGAATCCGCCTTGATTTTTATCTTTGGCATAAAGATTTTCATAAAAAAATACGATTTGCATAAAAACGTTTTACACTAATACAAAAGCACTGCAATGAATCGCCCAAAAATAGCCTTAACATACCACTAATTTTTTTTTAATTAAAATGCACTAAAACTGCTGAAAATTACAGTAAAATAAGACTGTTTTCAGGCAAAAGTTAAAAAAAGATGGACACATTGAGCTAAAATGTGAATGTAAGTAAAAACTATTTATTTTTTCATCGGTTGATATTTAAGTGATGTTCTTGCAAGGAAAGGACAATAATGCAAAGATCAAAGTAAGTTTAATTTTAAAAAAGGCAGTTAAAATACTTTTTTGCACTCATGATCTTTTTTGATGGCTTTCGTGCATTCACCAGGGTGCGGGAGTTCGAACTTCCCGCACACGTGCATTTTAACTTCCCGTTGCCATGGTAACCTTAAAATACTCGCGTAGTGTCAACATTGTGATGTGTTGACGGCGCCATTGTTTATAAATAACTCACAGTTAATTTCTTCAGTTTAAAGGTTTATTCGTTGCAAAAAATATTGTACACAACACGTTCGTGAGCCTGCTTCCCGCATTCACGCAAATGCGGCACTCCCTTCGGTCGTGCCGCAAACATGCATTCATGCGGGAAGCAGGCTATCCCGAACTAGTTGTGTAAATTACTATGACACTCTTCAGGTTTTGCAATGCGGACAAACTCAGCTATTTCTGGCAGTTTAGTTGTGGTTTTGTTTTCTGTAGAGGTTTCCGTGGTTTCGCGGCCAGTCTGGTTCATGGCCTTTTGATTCGGTGGCGCATCACAGAGACACCTGAAAATTAAAAACAATAATTATGGGAATGAAATTGTTACATTGTTAATTTTCGATTTCTCTTTCCTTGAGGAGTCTTCGGCCTGAAGACTTTTGAAACTTTCAGTGTCATCTAAACTTGTTTATTATTGATGTAAGAAAGCACATAATCAAATATTAGGATCGTGTATATTTTACGAGTGTTTGCCTTAAAATAATAGTTATTTATGTATTAAGGGCATAATTAGGAGATTATGGCACCAGGGAATGTTTAAAACCCGACGAAGAAGGGCTTTTAATGCCGCGAAGGCCATACTCGACAATTATGTCCGTGGTACTATTGTATTTTAGTTTCTAAAATATTTTTAGCGAAATGTGACCACGTTGTTTATGTGTTAAATAATTCGTTTTTCAAACTTCAAATTGAAGAAGCGGAAAACGTTTATTCAAAAGAAATTTTAACAGAATTTGAAGTGGCCCAAGGAATGATTGGATCAAATATGATTTTCCCTAACTTTAATAAAAATGTTGAATATCGAAGCTTGTTTAAATAATTAATTAATTTAAATGATAAATCGTTGCTTAGCAATTTTTAATTGATCTGAGATCTAAAGGCCAATTTATGCCCGCATTTGCGTGCTTATAAACAACATTATGATTCTAAAATAGAATAAAACTTTCTAACGTTCTCAAGCTTGCAGGATTCCGCGATTTTTTGCATACCGCATTTTTAGATAAAAAGTAATGCAGTAAACAAAGTTTAATGATAGGTTCTTTGTCACTTGGCATATTTACATACGCACAATATTTTTGTTTAAAAAATGTATAGATGTTCTGAATTTCAGCATAAATAAGGCCGCTAAAAGGGAACGTAATCAGCGAAATACCCAGTTTGTTTCCGTTAATAAATAAAGAGAAGAGAAATGCAAATTTTACGAAGTTTCTTAACTTCAAAGAGATCGTTTTAATATAAATTTATTGTTTAATAAACTAAGGTCGATATACTGTGATTATTTTTTTTATTCATTTTTAAACCTGTTTTAAACCTAAAACTATATGTCATTAATTTTTTCACGTATTAATTATTACTTTTACTGGTTATTTGATTAAATTTTAGTTTCTCAAAAAATTTCCTGTAACGAGCTTTTATTGTGAACCATGAAATAAAGGCCTGGTTGTAGCGCTAATTACTATTGTAATTATTATTGATGATCTTACATGTCCTCGAAATATTAATGTTGATAATGTAGATTTTCAAAAACAGAGTGGGAGAAAACTGCGATAGCCAAATGCGAAACAGATTTCTCTCATTTAATATACCTATAAAAGAAGAAGTTATTGGTTTTTGTAATTGTTATATATTTTTTTACAAATCTAAATGTCAAATAATCCTTTTCAAAAACAATTAACCAATGCTTCACAGATAACAATATTTTTATTGCCATGTATACTTTTTATTGTTACATCATCAAAATCATTTAAAATACCACGAAACATGCGTTATTTGCCATTTCACTTCCCGAGAGTATGGAAAAATAGGTCTCGCATTTTTGTCAGTTTGTTGTCTGTTGTCTGTTGCCAATTTTATTGGACAGATAATCTCCGAAACTATTGAACTGATTAAAATCAAATTTCAAATATTATTAATTAAAAAAAAAATGTCTAATTTGGTGAAAAAGTACATTAACTCTTTCTCGATATAAGATGTTAAACGAAACACAAATTTGTACTGTTATAATTTCTATAACGAATATTTCCGAGTGTTAATTGCAGTGAATAACAGGAGATAAATTGATGTTGGTAATGTTTGTATAAATAATTATTACTTTTTTCGGTCGTTTAAAAATAGCACGAGTGCAGCCTCATATAATCGAAAATCAATAACAGGGATGTATTTTTAGGGATTACTAACAAAGAAATCCACATATCTGGCAGTTAACATTTATTTTCTTCTCATATAGCGAAAATTTATGGCATTCATAGTACTACTTCATGTGGACTGCAACATTGTCGGCTTAATAAAAATTGCACGCCATTAGTCACAATAAAATATCGATCTATTTGTCAAAATCTTTGTTCATTGAGCAGAATGGACCAGAATGAATCAATATTATGTCTGAATAGACGCCAAACAAAGCGTCCGGACGCGCACTCTCGTTTTTTAGGTAGCCAATTTAGGGCATCAATGAATGAAGTGCTTCGAAAATGATTTGAATTCAGTGTTTGATGCACAGCATGGTTCTACAAAAACTCGTGTCCTCAAGATATTGGTACACAAGGCGTCCTCGTAAACGGTAAGTTTGTGATAAAGTATCGGGCCTCATGGTCCATTTCACATGAAAGTGTTAAACGCTGCGGTCTTACCGTTATATTTCGGCCTTATGTGCGCTTTAATTTTCATTTGTGACACATTCGCACTTGAAATATGCCAGTTCGTCGGAATAAGCAGTTGGGGTTAATGATGTCGCTTTTCATAATCCGCTCGTTAATAGCAGTTACTGTGGACCTTAATTTAGGGTTAATGCCCAAAACATAAGCTCGCTGAAAATTGGATTTAAACCAATCTAGGTTTCAGATTTATTAGGGCGTGCAAAAGCCAACAATTTATGGGAATTTAATGTTTAATTAAATCTTGTTGAACTTTGAGTTGTGTTAGAAATTTCTGTTGGAAAGTCGGTTGCTTGATCTTTGGCGAAATGGCTAAGGAACGGTCCACTTACCGTTTTTATGTTCGCGTCATCCGTATGTTGCGTTTTACTACGGAAATCCTAGGAAGTAAACGACGTACTTTTTGCTAGACTTAGCGTTCTTGCAGAAAGACGGCCTGAATAGAATGAGGGATAATACCAACAAAATGATAAATAAGCAAACATATAGCTAGGTGCAGCTTGTTTGTGCAAAATTTTATAAAAAGGTATGCGTAATACGGACTGTTTTGAACAATATTGCATGGACATGTTCATTTCGTCAGAGCAAAGTATAAAATATGCTCTGACAGGTTGTTTAGTTTTATGTTCAGATGAGCTACCATTTCAAACTCGTATTATAAAATATTGTCTGTAGTATTCACAAAGTTCCATACAAAATTCGTAATTTCGTTAATTGAAGTCATCTGGAAACATCCTTGGACAGATAAATTTTTTTAATAAAATTTGATGACGTCACTAGTTACATTAAAAAAGTTATTTCAAAAACTAAAATTGGCTTTGGGGAGTGTTTTCTCAAGAAAATGTCAATTAACGGAATTATGAATTTTATGCGGAACTTTATCAACACTCTGTACATATATTGTATAAAAATACGTTAATCCTATTTTGAGATTTAGTACACCACTGGCACTGGTGTGAACAGGATCGTAGAAATAGACCTGGAAAGTTCTACGCTAGACTGACGTCGCAGAGTTAGCTATGTTCACGCACATTGATGCCTTGCTGTATTTTGCTGTTAATATAGTTTTCAGGTATTTTGCAACAAAAATCCAACTTTTGCAAAATAAAAATAAATGACTCGATAACTACAAGCATTTTTTAATTGATGCAGTTTGTTTTATAAAAGTGCCGTCAAAATTAACAGGGAAATGACGTCGTTCAGTGTCAACAACTTTAAGCAACGTATGAATGAAATGTTTGTTATTCAGTTCACGTTTACTTAACGTATAAAATTCATAGGCAATGCATTTTATACCAGAAATTCCGCAGCTGTATTGTCAGTTTTATCAAACCATTAGTTCTCGGAGAAGTCTTAGTAAACTTCTTCGGAAATTAAGATTAGATGTAACGACTTGGCAATACCTTTGCTAAGTTTTCGTATACAGTAGATTCCTTATGGGTTTTACATGCTACTAATTAAAAGTAAACTGGAGTATATGAAGTTTTAAGGGGGTGAATGTGATTATAAAAAATTAGGTTATCGTTGTTTCGTTTCAAATTCATCAATAGCTCAAAACTGCAAGTTTTTTTTAAAAGCGACTGAAATTTTCTATAACATTATGAACTAATAAGTATACCATAATAATTGTAAAGTTGATTAACTTTTCAAATATTTGTTTGACACGAAAACACGTCAATTAGTGTTTGCCAATAAATTGTTGATTAACTTTTAACGTAATTAATGCCATTTTGCGTGTAATTGCTCAATTTTTATTTGTTTAAACATTTGTTTGTTTATTTATATTTTTCCGGGATGAATATTTTTTGGGCGTAATAAACGTTTCCTTTCTTCTCTACATTTTTTTTCTCAATATCTGGTTGACCGAGCTTCACTCGGCGCGTTTGGTAGTATTAGATCAGATTAGGACAGATAAATATGCGTATAGTATGCATTTTGAAGTACACGCGCTAAATAAAAATACACATTAAAAAATAAATTCCATAAGCAGTCTTTGTTTTAAACACTGATGAGTGACATGTAGAGATTAAAGAATAGAAAACTGGAATTATTGTTTGACATTTATTACAATCTCATTTGTTACCCAAGTTCTCTCTCTGTCGTTCTTTTTTTTTTCCTAGTTCTCTCTCTCGACTCTAGAAAAAGGTCACAACCACATCGTTACTGCCAGAAGAGTTTCGCCTCTGGTGTGGTTAATATACTGAGTTACCGTGCTCTTTTACGTTATTCCTAATTTCTCAATCTCAACCCTGCTCCCGAAGATGCCACTTACGAAAGTGTGCGAAACGTTGAGCCCAAAAACTCAAATAACACGGTCCCATCTCGGAAAACGATCACATATTGACTCCGACCGTGAAACCTCTGAAATGAATGCTTGACAACATAACGTCAATTCAACGCACTTTCGTGTGCCTTTTATCCGCTCACTGTTTAGTTTTCTGTAAATTTTCTCACCTCAGAAGGTGAATTTTAACGTCCTCTATACAGTGGAGTATGTTTCGGTACGTACAATTGAACATAAAAAGGTACGTCAAACGTACTGTCAGACTGTCACCCAAACTACTCTTATAAAACAATCTCGTGTTTGTGTAGCGTCATCTGATGTTGCCTAGCAAGAAATATAATTCACTGCCTGAAAATTGCTGAAAATGTATGAAGCTGTAATTTTCAGAAGTTAAAACTACGATCAATCGATTTCTTGACCCAAAAAACCCCCAACCTGTAAATTTCATCGAAATCGTTAGAGCCGTTTTCGAGAAACCCATTTGCTCGTTTAATAGTATAAGATTAGTAAAAATATTTCTTGGTCAGGTACTTTTTGCTCATTTTAATTTTTCGCATACTAGTAATGGAAGGTAGAAGATGGGTATGACCTAATCTCATTACATCAGTAACATTATGCAAACTAGGTAACATATGTTTGCCGGAGAGTAATAAATTATGCTTTCTTCCGTAAACACGAATCTAGAAAAGATAATTTTAAATCACGTACTTACGCGACTAGTATTAATTTGAGTGGAGACAGCAAAATAAAAATCGTTGTATTATGTTTGGAGTTGAGCTTATGACTCATGAGCTGCAAAAACTGTGCGTCCTGTTAATATCTCGGGTGTTCAATTGAAAAATCAACTCGATTTTTTGTAAACATTGTGAAGCATGTCTATAATAAACCAGGTGACAGCGCGGAATCATACATATCTATATATAAGATGGACAATACATAAGCTGCGCTGTGATGCCAGTCGGCGCCATATTGGTACATACGAGTTATATATTTCGTTATATATTTGTCAGCTGTTACTTCAGGCTGTCATATCACAGTGGTTATCAGTGCAGTCTGAGTTGAAAGTAGTGAGAATAGTACTTGGAAGTGCTATATTCTTTTACTTTTTATAATAAGATTAAAATATTGGTGTACTAAATATTATTTTCGTATCGTGTTGTGTTTTCTAGAGTAAAAGTCAAAATGTCGTTTTGGTACAGAAAGTTTTGTAAGCCTGGTAAGAGAGATAAAAGCACCGTTCCGCACCATCATCGGTGAGTTAATTCGTTAATAATACAAGTGCGAAGAACTGCAATATTTAATTATAACTAAATTTCAAGAATACAGATGAATGAAATGGTGTTTTTTTCAATTGGACACCTGTTATGTTTGTCTGCTTGGGTTTATGTTGGCGATTGACACTATCGTGTTGTAAAACTAAATTTATATTAATTTTATTATTATTAGTATTTAAATATTCTACATTCAAATTACGAAATATTTGGAAAAATGTAAGTAACTTTGTTAATAACACAGCCGAACAATTTTAGAAAAATTTCTTGTTACAAGCATTATCCCTACGTTGTCAAAAAAATTTTTTTTTGAAGATTGTTCTTCATAGGTAGTTCCAGTTAAAGGTGTACTACTGCATAATGGGAATAAATATCTAGTACTGCCGACTGTATACTCCATACAAACTGCAGACACATATGAGAATATTCAACACTTGTTAAACTGTATTAACGACAAAAAGTTTGAGTGCAATTTGATAGACGATTTAAAAATTGTAGCTTTAGTAACTGGCTTCCAATCTGGATATACCAAGCATATGTGCTTCTTATGCAAGTGAAATACAAGAGAGAAAGCATTTCAACATCTGAAAACAATATTTCCTAAGCTTTCTGCTGCTAACATAAACCAAGGTAAAAACTAAAATATTACAGTGAATTTCAGTTTTCATATTATGTACGTTTTCTATAGTTAGGAATTTTCATTGGGCCTGAAATTCGAATGAAGGATCAAATGTTCTACGCCTATTTGAATGATACGGAAAAAATTACTTGGGAATCAATTAGCTTACTGATCAGTGAATTTTTAGGAAACAAACGTTCCACAATTTATCTCATTTAAATTTCTTTGCTGATAATCTTTTCATCGAGAAATCAAGAAAGTCGAAGAAAGATTTAAGAGAAAGACCCAAGTATCCATTCTTTCCGAATACCTGAGGCTTTTATAAAGAGTTCGATCCTTCTACATATTCTAAGCAGGTTATCTAATCGTAGACGTAATTAAATATCTGTCGACAGAAATCTGTGGAACAATTTTTTAGTGCTTCTTGCGCGTTTTTCTATGTAAAATTAGAATTCACTTCATTTTTCTAATTGTTCACCGGACGACAATAAAAATTTGAATATTTTTTTTTTGACGACATGGGTATATTATCTCTTTTAAGAGTTGTTCAGCATAAAATTACCTTTCCAACCATGTTTAGAAAATATATGTAACAAAAACACTGTTCTACTGTGTAATTTAATTGTTATTGATTTTAAAGTCGGTTTAAGAAGTTACGTTTTTTTTTAATAGAAACCTGAGTATCACCTCTTGCGCAGTTAAAACTGAAACAAGTGAACGAACGAATTTTTGAATTTTTTCTTTTACCAACCCGAACCGGGTATTTGACAGTTAAATGAATAAATAAGTAGTACATAAAAAAGTACTAACCTAAAAAAGTGATAAAATAGGTGTGATGTTGTCATTTTGATGGCACATTTATAAATACATACCATTAATTCAGGTGCTTCGACACCCATACACTATTCACTAACTATGTAGAGCTTATAATCAGTTGTTTACGTTGTTTTTATGGTACTAAAATGGGTCACTGTTTTTACCATAAGAGTTCAAACTTGGTGTGAACCACATTTTGTAAATTTCTGTTCATTGTGTAACTCACTTTTATTTATCTAAGTTACACCTTCACGCCACACAATTCCGAATTCTTAAAACGGTGCTTTGTAAAACGGACTCAACAAGTAGCCAATTAGAAAATAACATTTTAAAAATTCCTGACGGAATCCAGGCGCAATCGACAAAAGTAAATTAATTGTATGACTACTTATGGTTAATTATTACCGATTTGATATTCTGTTACAAGACATGCTTGTCATAAAAGTCGCTACAATTATGTCATATAAGTTAAACCGAAATGACAATTTATCGAGTTATAATTTATTTTATAGTATCTACAAATAACACTACATTATTAATAAATAAGCAGGTCTGTTGTTACATGTTTTGAAATTACCTAGTTTTGTTGCTTGTACTTTATTTACTTATTTATTTATTTATTTTACGAAATTAACGGTTTCATTTGAGAGAAATGTTTGTTTTTTATCGATTGACACGTGTGGCCTTCACACGTATTATATTAGATTAATTCGAAATTCATTAACTGGAAACTTTTGATGCAGTAGAATCAAAACAACTGCTATACAGTGCATCTTTTTTAAAATTTTTGCGGAGAAAATAGCCTTAGGGTTCTGTTTTAGTTTTTACTGCCACTTTTTACAGTAATTTGTTAATTTGTGCTTTAAAAAATCAAAATTATTTTGATTAAAAAATTTGGTACATCACAGACGGTTTTGTGACTTATCATTTTAACTTGTAACTTTTGACAGGATAATTTTTATTTAATCATTAAATATCTTTATTGCAGTTTTTAGAAAAGAAACAGAATGATGGAATTCAAACATAAATGAAGATAATATAAGATAATTTCACTGAAATTGCGTTTTTAATGTCCACGATCGAAAAAACCTGTGTTTATAAATCTGCCATAAAATTTTCAAAATGTGCTCTTGCCGGGTATGGAACGTTGCAGCAAAATTTTGCGCAGGTCCTCTGTTGTCGATAAGGCTTTAATGTATCCATCAATGACCATTTCTACTTTTTGTGTATTGCGCCAAGTTGACGAATTTTGGTCACTAAAAACCAGTAATCGGAGGAGTAATCAAAGTTTAGAAACGTCAGGTAAATGTCTGTTTTTACATTGTTGCCTACAATATTAGCGACAAAATTCAAAATTGCTGAAATTAGAACGTCAAAATGCCACGAAAACAAAGCTTTTAGATGCAAGATCAACAACAACAATGATAAAATACTGCAGAAAGGTTTGATAAGTATTTTTTCAGTAGAAAATGATTTTGTTAGTAGCATTTAAACAATATTAAATTTACTTATTATTTTCTTCTAACGTTGTGACGTTTTTGAGATGCTACCATTATGGTCAAACCATAACTTTTTCCAAAAGCGGAGGTGGGAGAAAGAAAAACGTAGCATTTCATTACGAATATTTTAAGGAGATATTGAAAAGACAAATCATGGAAATAAACGCAAAGAAATATATTTCATTTTAAACACAACTTTTGGCATTTGCGCGATATAATTTAGAGTTTAATGGATCGCGTGCTACGTTACAATCGTTACATAGAATTGTTCAGGCTATGGGGTTTAAATAATAATATGAAAACCATAGAAAAACACTTATTGAAAGACCGAACTTGCCTGCAAAAAGAATTCAGTTTCTTAAAACTTATTTGAAATACAAAAGGGACTATCCTGACATTAAATTCATTTATTTAGATGAAACTTGGATATACAAAAATGGTTTTCAAGCAAAAACATATCCCGTATCAGTTTCTTTCAAGACAAGTTCAAAAACTGTTGTAATCATGGATGATGCTAGTCATCACTCAATAAAATATTGCTGATATTCCATCAATTGTGATATCCTTGATATCCCTTGCACATTCTGACTATGAAGAATCTAATGAAGATTTAGCGACACGTTAGATTTAAACCATTGATATTTTGTTTTACGTGTTATTCCTGCTGCATTAAAACTTTCGTGTACATGATTTTGAACTTTGAACAATAACTAAACAAAGCGCATCGCTGATTAGCCATTTTCCAACAATGAGTTTACGTTGGTGACAAATTAATCCCTATAATTTTCTAAATTTACGTTGTTATATAAAATTATTTATTAAATATGAATCACAAATAAATCAAATAATAAGTTGATAGAAAGGCGTACTAGAGCGTGTCTAAATTCACTTTCTTGTTGTTGATTTTTTTTCCATATGTCATTTATCTGCGGCGTTGCCGGTTTTATTTTATTTGTAGATTACGACATTGGTGGTTTTTTTAATTTTGAAACAGTCTGCACATCTCTTGTTAAAACGCAACTTGTAACTTCTAGTTGATATAGTTAGCTTCGTTAATAATTAGTACATAGCCTGCGGCGCTTTCTGGTATATAATGCGGAGAAATATTAAAAAAAGAATTAGATGGTAACAATTCTAGGCAGAATTATATCATAATCCTGTATAATTAATTAATTATTGTCACGGATACATTTGTATTTGATTATCTATGATGTTTCAGTGTTGTAACTGTCAATACCAAAACAAAGTTTACTTCTTTGTGATGATAACTCGGCAAACACTTTCTTATTTGTATACCATTATTCGCAAAGGCATTATTATGAAGTGGGTTTCATTTCCGTTGAAATTATATAAAGCCTGCCAATACACTGAATTAAAGCGATTTATAGACCGATGTTTCATTTCTTTTCTCTGCTTATATGCTAATTTTACGTACCACACTAGGATAAATCTAAGTAATTACACCAATTTGCTCTAGCTAGTGTTGTAGTGCGGTAATATAAGATTACCGCACTCATTTCACATATCCCATTGAAATGAGGTTTACACAGTCGTTTTGTGTAATGATGCTTTTATTCTGTGTGTAACATAAGTATCAGTGTCATTTAGTAGTGGCTTATTGTCAATTACGTTAATTGTTGTCAGCATAGTTACTGTCATAAAAATTTTGCATACTTTACATTAACTAGTTTAAGATAACATAGACGTAGTACGGCACTATAAACAAATGTGTAATAGTAATAGTAACGGAATACTACAACAAAAAATTAGACTTTATTCACGGAAAATAGTCAAATGCCACACCTCAAATCCAGACCTGCTCCATACCTGGATGGTGTAATTACACATGTTTGCTAAACCCTCTTCGCATGATGTGTTTGTCAAACGTTCGCGTTCCGCATAGTGAACCATGAAGAACGTTCATTGCCTAGACGATTTTGGAAGCATACATCAAAAAGAGTCAAACGGTCGTTTGCACTTGCCGAATATATTAGTAACGCTACCTACACAATGCGATAAAAGTTTAATATATGTGGATTTCGAATAAAAATGTTCAGGAACGTGAAGCGCTCAATTATCAGTGGTCGAATATGGTTACCAGCCTTTGGTATATCATGCAAAGGAGGTTTCACTACTGCCATAAAGTTTATTGTTGGGTTTTTAATTACGGAAGAGCAGAATGATGTAAGGGAAATTTGATTTGACATGTCGAGTTTGGTTCTCAAAAATTTAGCCTAGCATTATTATTTAAGAATAAATAAAAGGGGTTTTACAGTTACCCTAGGTATTTTATATTAGTAATTTGTTATTATTTTTTTGTAAAACAGTTGTATTGGATGTTATACTTAAGATTACTTATAAAATGTAAGCATGTTTTACATTTTGATAATTAGAATGACCCATTTCTCGACAGTTGAAGGTCTCAGTAATTTACTTTCGTAGCTAATCAATTTAATATTAACAACGGTCAATCGATGGCATTTCATTCTTTCAAAGCTAATTGACGAATGAAAATCGAAAACGGTCAAAATCAAAATAAGTGTTAAATGTTGCATGTCACTGAGTGTAATTGTCAATTGTGATGATTTCCTCTTGATGGTCATCCAAAATTAAGTTTAGTTTCACTTACCACTGAAGTTCTGGCAGTATACTTCGTTATTTTTACCAGTTTAAACCCTAAATGAAGTAGTACATATTTAAGAATTGAATTAAACATTTTAGACATATCGTCTTCGCCCTAATAGGAAGTGTATCGTTTTTGATGTGACATTATTAAAATTTTGGTGTAAACACATTTTGGGTAACGATTCATCATTAGATTTCCGTAAAAAAATCTAGATGTCTAAGAAAAACGATAAATGGGGATTGGTGCATGTTCATTTTTTTGTCGGTATTGGATTGCCAAAATACAAGCCTGTTTACTTTGTTTTAATACTGTCAATGGCTAATTTTTAGGATCATCCAGAAAAGTGTAGTGAAAAATATAGGTAAAATTAGCAAGGCACTGTTTGCCAGATTATTGAATTTTCGAGAAACGGCAGACACAGAGAGGAAAATAATTACTTCTACTACTAATATTCTGTTGCCACGATAAATAATAAATGTATCAATATACAAATTTGGGTTTACTGTTTTTATATTCTGTTCTAACTAAGTGACGAAAATGGTGGTAATGGAAAGGTTTCCGCTCTCAAGATGTGTACTTAAAAGTTGGAGAGCTTTTTCAAGCATTTACTTTGCTACCCTTTTTCCTCTGTACCTTGCTGATGTGTCAATAACTAAAGATGTCAAGGAGAAAAGTTGCTCTAAGGCCGAGTTTTTCGATTATGTGACATATTAAGAAACTAAACTATGTATTTCAATTTTTTTAAATTTTTATTGAATTTACAGAAATTAAAGTAATGAAGGTCATATTTCATAAACCGATACAATCGCAATTCTGTTACTGTCCTACACCTAAAATTACGGCAATTAAGATATTTTTTGAAGACCATAGTTTTTTTCGTATTTTGATTGATTTTACTTCGATTATTAATGCAACGAATATGTCCAAGCATCCCGACGTTAATTTCGAAAGAGAATATTTCTTTAAAGCTTAAACCTTTTGTTTTAATAGATGAGCTTTTGTAAGATTAGAAAAAGCTTCATGTTTCTAGGGTCGGGTCCTACAATTTTTTCTTCTTTAATTTGATGTTTCATTGAAAAGCTTTTGCACTAAAGAATATACATTTTCCATTGTTTTTGTAATGGTAATTCAAAAAGCCAGCGTTGTAATAATTTGTTTTTCTTAACTTTGAAGAGTTCATGACTTTAAGTTCTAAGTGAAATAAAAACAGAGGAATTTAAAAATTGGTTTTTCATGTTCAGTTTTATCTTTGTTCGATGTTAAAAATGGAGCATTTCTAATTAACATTAATTAATTTATTAAAGATTTTTTTTATTTTATTATTGTTATTATACAGGGTTTCTTATTGATTATAGGGTTAAAGTAGGCCATGAAAACGTGCCGCCTCTCAATTTTGGATTTTACTAAATGCCCAAGACCGCACGACAAATACCACACGCATCTGTATAACTGGTCGCCTAATGCTTCATATGTTTTTAAAAATGAAACTGATTCATTACAATAAAAATAAACAAATTTATTGTAGTTAAACATCACAGTAAATGTTGAAAATGTTCACCATTTTGTTCCAGGCACATGTTCACTCTCTTTTTAATTTCAAAAATGTTCTATAATCCTTTCGTCAATACCCATTGTTCAATTTCATGTTGCAACAAGAACTCCTGACTGCTGCGGAAATTTGTGAAAGATTCTTCAGATGCTGAAGGTTATCTAGGATATTTCCCTTTGTTGACAATTCCAGTTCGAACAAATCTGTTGTTTACGTCTCTAATGTGAACCTCTAACGATGTTTCTTGAATTGTTAAATCACGGTATTTAGCCAGATATTCTTGCTTACAAGCGGTTACAGAATACACTCACTCTTCGTTTACGAATCCCCCATTGCGATAATAAGACAACAATGAAAATGTCTTGTTCAATAGAATAAACCATTTTCACAGTCTCTGCTTCCATTTGCGTACGCAAGCACTAAGAGTTTTGAAAACGATTGTTTTGTTGTTTTGAACTTGAGAATGACTGTAATTCACACTTGAAAAACGTAAAAACAATAAAAACGATGACTTTAAATGACAGGTAACAAATGACATTAATGACAGGTGAGAACTGTCCTAATGAGGCACAATTTCAGCGAGGTGAGTTTTTTGAAATTCATGGCCTTTAGAATCATTTATAAAAACCCTACATTTGGTATTACACTAAATGGGAATTGCTTTCATTATATTCTAAATACAAACATTTGCGTTATTTAATTTATTGTCATTATTGGTAGCAATTTTTTAAGATTTATTACATGAGACACTGGTAATTTTAACGTGTAACTTTGATTAAAAAAAACAATGCTAGTATAATGGTACTTTGTGTTGAGGGCTTTTAAATGACAGTTTTGTTAATGACATTAATATTTATTCCTATCAGATTTAAATTGGAAAACAATACTTTTTAGCGTTATACATAACCTATAAAAAAAAGAAAAACGAAAACCTGTAAAATTTAAACTTCAAATTTTTATTTATATATTCAACTCTGCAGGCCCAATTGACCCATGACTTCATTACATAATTGTCTCTATTCTGTTGTATTCTTTGATGTACGTCTCTACTCCTCGATTCCCACTTCTCTTACATTATTTCGAACCATCTCCAGTGATACCTCTTGTGAGAACTTGATTCGTTGGTCTTTATTCTGGTAGTCTTGAGATATATATATGTTCCATTGCTATATTTGTAATTATTGACTAGCCTTCTCTCTTTTAATTATAATTTTCTCACTCATCGCCATACGCTCTTCTTCCTGCTCTCGATATCTCTTTTTAGTAACTTTGCACCTTCTTTCATGGATTTCTCAAAATTTGTCCACTTCTCCTCAATATCTTCTTTACCGTCGCTGTGATGTTTTCACTTACTTTTCTTCGAAATTTTATTCATATTGTTTTTTTAATTATCGAATTTTTCCAATTACTTTTGGCCTTTGTTACCTTTTAGTACGGGTGGTTAACCCCGTTTTTTGGATTATTTCCAGTCTTTTTCATATAGAGCTAAAGCTTTTTATCGCTATTATTCCACATTAATTCCTTTTTGTCTATGGTTAGTTTTTAGTAGCTTAGTTTTTTATGTTTTCGTTTGCTAAATCATGGATTTTCTGAATTTTTCTTTCGTGTTTTGCGAAGTCATTATTAATATAAATTCTTGTATCTCTGAGTCTATTCATTTTAAATTTCTTACTCATAATTTCTAATTTTTTATCAAAACATTTTATTTCGGCTAAATAACGATTTTCTTTTATCTTTGTAAGCTTTTTAAGTAGCTTTTCTTCTAGAAATCGTTTAATGCCAAGTACCTGTTACTTGATTGCCTTCTTTTTGTATTGGGCCTCTTATTATATTCTCTACACCTCCCAAAGGTTGTTTTAAGTTCTGTAAATTCTTCAAGTCAAGATTTTATAATTGTAAGTATTCAAGAACATCTCTTTAATTCTTAAAATTATCAACCAATATATCTATGTTTAGATGAGAAACAGATGTATCTGTATTGTTCACACTATTTTAAAAATTATTAGGCGGCTCATATTTCTAACAGGTAGGTACATATTATTAGATGGGTGGTTCCATTAAAAGAAATATGAAGTGGTCGGTGTAGCTTGAAATGGAGAGACTTCAAGACCATGTTACTTAGATATATCTCCCTGCATTATTTCATCCCATTAAAGAAATATTCCCACAAGAAATTTTCGCTTGGGGAGTCGTATGTATAATTTACACTGCTACAAATTCTGCGATAACATTATCGACGTTATTCGCGACGATAGTTGATTCTCACCTACACTGACCTATAGCATAGTGTTCAGGTGTTGTATAAACAAGGGGTGGTCGTTGAAGGTTGATAAACGCCCTAATAATGTAAAAGCTGATAGCAATCAGCTCCACCCTACAACAGCCTCTAGACAAATTGGCAGCTGCTCGGGTTGGTCCATTTCAGTGATTTATCCGACACGACAACTGAGAATTAACGCAGTTGTAGCCAGTTTCTGCAGAAGAAAAAAACAACAATCGTAAAAGTAGAGACCATAAGACTTTTTTCTCGCACATAACTCTCGACAATGTAGAGGTAACTTCGATTTTCCGTAAAAATTGTCGGGTGGAGATAAAACTTTTATCAATTCACTGGAGAGCAGAGGACGAGATTAAATTGGAATTGTTTCTAATTTATGTTTTAAGGACTCTTGTAGTGGTGGAGTAGGGTCACAAGGCCGCGGGGTCATCCAGACGCCAAGCAGTCTACCCAATACGATCAATAGAATTTTCTTACCCGGAAATACTCCTGTTGCAATTTACCAGGCTATACATCATTCCGCTCGGAAGTTTTCCGCAATTGTAACAATATTTTTATATCGAGGAAAGTTTCAGTTACAGCGGAATTGTAAGTGGATGGAGAGAGTCAGATTAAATATCATTGTGTTTGTTCTTCTTGGCGTGTCCTTTGTAAACTGATTAATGGAAAACGTGATAGTACGCTGCGACATTTTTAGCATCGCTTCGAAGATAAGAGAATTGGTTTTGTTGTCTTATTTCTGGTGACTACAGGTTTTTTGAGTTTCGACTCATTAAAAGATTAAATTTACCAACGTCATTATCACGGAATGTCTTTTTTTTTGAAGGGCAGATTTTTGCATCTTACTTCTGGGAAAAAGTGTTTCCGTAAAAAATAGTTCGGTGTTATTTTCGCTGAAAGTGGAACAGACAAAACATCAGTAGTTTAAATATAAAGTTTCTGTTCCTCCTGCTCGGTCATTCTGTAGTGTCTCCTGAATATTTAGTTACATAACTTTCTGTACGTGGGCCGTTGGAGAGATGTGTGGTGAATTAGATCCTAAAGTTTATGGGTCCATTTGTTTATGACTACTGCACTGACATTTGAAATTTATTACATTCAAATAGCTAAATTGTTTGCTATTTATTTACAATATCAAACCAACAGGTGTAAAAAAATGTTAAATCATAAAGTTTCAACGAGGCCAGATTTGATGCGTTTTGTGTACATTGGCCTCAGGAAACTTACTTTAACCTTAAAATAACATCGATTTATAGTCTGAACTGTATATTTAGATGTAAAAATAAACATAGATTTACGTAATTAACTCGAAAGCTACCTATCGAATACATTTTGATTATTTTTTTACGAACAGAAGAAAGGAATTTGGAATGTTTGTGATTTATATAATTAAAATCAAAGTACATGCAGCTCCTATTTTCAGTTTAGTCTGACGAAAAGACAGAAATGACCAAAGTGTACCTTCATACTAAATTTATTTTCAACTGTGCAATCCTTTTGTTTCGTTTTTGAATCACAATGTATTTTTTTAATGGACATCCCTATATATTTCTTCTGTTCTGTCTTGTCCCAACTAACCTTTTTTTTTAATACATTACAAGCATGTTCTCGGTCTCAAATTTCGATGGGACACTGCCAAGACATTGTTTCCAATCTTCTTAAAATTTTTCAACAACTGACAGGTGCACAGAAAACTTGCAACAAAGTTGTTCTTAACATCCATATTGCGTTATTTTATATTTAGACAAAAAGAGTTATGTACTTTATTGTACCGGATGATTTTTTAATTTTTGTTGTAGTTTGTGGTGCTCATTACATCACCTAATTACGTAGGTCGTTTCCTATAACATACAACTTGTGTTAACATAATCTAAATTGTGCTTTGTTTTCATTTTTGCAAGTCAAATGATGACCTACTTTTCGCCTGAATTTGTTTTGTCGGCAAATTTTTGGGAGACAAGGTCAGAATTTAAAAACAACACCCAGTACAGTATCAATAAAATTAAGGCTTTATGTGCAGGGTATTTATAAAAACTCCTAACTTATTAATTTTCAAATGTTCGTAGATATCTTTTTTCTTCAAATAGAACATTATGTATTTTATTATTGCATTTCATTGTTTTTAATTCTCTTTTTACCTCCCGAACCTACGCTAAGTTAAGCTAAGTATCAGGATTCATCGGAGGAATGGCTACTTTCATGTTTTCTTGACGTTCCATGGCCTCTAGAGTATGCCACTAATACTATGATGACCAGAGTTAGGGATAGCCGAAGTGATAGGGAATCAATCACACAAATATTAAATACGACGGCGCAACGTCAGGCGATAAATTTGGCTGGCCGACCGTGCACTCTCATCCTCAGTGGCGTTTGATGCAGTTCATGGTTTATTTGATCAAGATCATCACGAAAATTTTGATGTTGAATAGTCATTTTTAATTTTTAAAACAATTTTAACATCAAGGGGAACTCGTATAATTGAGGAAAACCTAAAAAAGTAGTCATTGACGATCGGACGGCAATGAAGATCACTTCCGCTTTCCCGAAAACTGGTGATGACATCTCAAATTTTTCATAATAAATACTAGTTAAATTAAAAAAAGTAACATACTCCTGTACTTGTAGTTTATGAATCTTCTTTGAACATTTTCCCTAGGTCTCCAGATTTTTACAAAAAAAATCCAAATTGAACAAGAACTTTTATACTAATAATAGTAATAATATAAGCGGCCTCATCCGGTAGTCCTGCTCGCAATGCGAAGATTGTGGGTTCGATTACCTTATGTAGCTTTTTTTTTCTTACATTGTGGCCTGCATTATCTATTTTTTTAATTTATAGGGGTTATCATAAAAATAAAATTTCTCAAAATCAAATTTGATAGTTTTCGAAGAAACAGGGGCGCGGGAAGTATTGTCAAAGTAACCTTAGATCAATTTTTTATGTGTCTGTTAAAATAATTGAAAAATCGCCGAAACTATCAACTTCAGGCATAGAAAACCCATTTAAAATTTAGCATTGTTAAAAAAATTCAAGAAAATTATATTAACTTGGTAACATCACATGGGAACTTCAAAAAATAATTTGGTTCTAAAATTAGATCATGTGAAAATATATACCTATAAAGTGTTACTGTCAGGGGACAAACAATTACTATCAAATTGAAGTTATTCGCATTTTTTTTCTTTTTACTTCCCGAGCGTAAGTTAAGGAAGTATTATAGTAATAGGCTACACTCGGTGAATGGCTACTTTCACGTTTCCTAGCCAATAGAGTGTGAACAAATAGGAGACTCGGATCCATCTGTTTGTCTGTGCGATTTTGATTAGACAGGTAATCTTCGACTGATTGTTGTCAAATTTTATACGTATGTTAACAATATCGTGTAGATGGTAAAACGCTAACCAAAATTTGTATAATCATCCCCAACAACAATTTAATGACGTTATCTCAAAACTTTAGCGTAGTAAACACTATTTAAATTTTATAAAATAACATACTTTTGTATTTGTGGTTTATGAATCCGCCTTGAGTTCTTATCCGAAATATCCAAATTTTCCCACTTAAAATCCCATTTTTGTATCAGCATTTTACATCATTAATACAACTTTAGCATACCAATGAAACAGCATAGCGGAAATCGCATCAAACAAGTAACATAGAGAGACAGATAATTCTAAATAACTGAATAAAGGTTGACGGAAATAAGAGATTTGTTTTTCGATTCTTTCAATTCTGGAAGCTTTTAAGAAAACATGGAATTAGCTGTTGGTTAAGTTGATTGTATTATTACATTGTCCTAGTTTCTATTCGGAAAATATTCAGGGTGTGTCGTTGAATTTTATCTTATTTGTGCATATTTTGTTACATTTTTACTTATTTTTTAAACATTGATTCAACTTTTTTTTTGTTTTAATATAAATAATAAAAAAATGTCTAAAGTTATTTAAACATACTTTCCTAGGGGGGGGGGGGGGGCGTTCTTGAAATGATAAAAAATAATGCACTGATAAACCACAAGTATAGACTCATCTGAATGTCTAGGGTAAGAGTCAAGACTCATTCATAAACCACACCTGTAGAAATTTTTTGAAATTTAAATCATATTTACAATGAACTGTGTTAAGGGGACGTCATCACATTTGCAATACTTCCTTAGCTTCTTATGCAGCGACCAAAAAAGTTTCAAACTTAAAATTGTAAGTTAAAAGTAATTTAATGTATTTAAGCGTTTTTTTTTTTGTATATTGTATATTAATAGAGTCCATTAAATTTACGCAATATATTTTTAGTTTCATTTTATGTACATATTTGTATATTTCACCCAAAGTTACCAGTAGTAGCTAGTAAAATTTTATGGTGTCTCAAGCTTCACTTGTACGCAGATATGCGTATGCTAGGTTCGATGAAATTTTTAAAGAACTGGCTGCAATTGAAATCCAATAATTTAATTTTAAAATATTTTGTTTTTGTTTCTTCTTCAGGTACGTTTTCCCGAGTAATGTTGATTCAGTGTATACAGAACAGAAACACAATATCAGTTTTATTATACCAACATTTTTTAATTGTTGTTTAATGTAACCATTGTTCTAGGTTATATTAAATTTAATGTTGCAGTTTACGTGATAAAACTCAAATGTCACTAGTAAATTATTTCATGTGGAAACTTGGCTTTTAATAATCCATGTTTAAATTTTTAAATTGGTGACAATTTTTTGAAAATTTGTACTGTTAATTAAAAGGGTACCGAAAAGGGATGTACTTTGGTTTTTATCACGAAATGTTTACCTTCGTATTAATTTGCTATGAAAGGTTACATTACAACTTTAATAAGTGGTTATTAATTGTTAATGCATGTACATATTTTCGTAATTAGAAGGGTGGGTTTAGGATAGAGAATAATTTTATCGTCATTTTTAGCTACTTGAAATACCGTACTTATTAGCAGTGTGTAATATTACCTTTCAAGCGTCCACGAATAACGAGTAACTAAATAAATGTACAAAAATGTATCACTTTCGTCGATGTTGTTTTTTAGATAAAGTTCCTAGAACTCATTTTTTGCAACTATCTCGTCCTAAATAAATCAAAGTTTTACATTTATCAATAGTTCAGCATGTGTATTAGGAATGTTTGTAAATACCAACTGGGTTCGAAAAAAGCCAGCGCTTCTTTTCAATTTATCAACGTAGGAAAGACGAAGTGGATAATTTTTAATCCCGATAAGAAGCCGTATTCAACTATAAAACCGCCAAATCCCAGAAAAGAAATATCTTTATCTGGAAAACTCATTCCTTTTCGTGCTGTGCACCCACGGTTGGCGTAATGGGATGATAATGTTTTACAGCATGCCACACATGCATACAAATATCCACTCGTTATCGCAAGTTGTTTTGACGTTTTCTTTACATATTCTAGTTTCTAGTATTTGTCGCTTTCTGTGTGCTGGGTGAGGACAGTCACACTGCCAACTGACTTAATTTTGAATTTATAAATTCTGTGTGTATTAAAAATGTGACATTTGGATGGTTGTCATAAAGCAGCCGCTATCAACTTTATTGATACAGTAAACGCAAACGCTGGTTCCAGGCCGAATATAAAATACGACGGAAATGGAAAAGTTCGAAGGAGGTATAAAGGAAAGGGATATTTTTTCACTTTTCTGGACGAATGTTCGGTGTTCATCTCGGTCTTACATGTAACGGAAGCGTCTGGAGAGTTGCTTATTTTTGCTCGTTTGTAATAGCTTCAAGCAGAGTGTTATTAGGATTGCTATCTGTTGTTTTTAATTTAATCAAAACAAAGATTTTAATCACTGTTTTAAGAAAATTTCTTCGAATTCTAAATTCTAATGGAGGTGTATCTCGGCGAAACATGGATTTACCAAAACGCTTCTTCCATTAATTTGTCGATTCAGATTTGAAAAATAATTCCAGTAAAATTACAAGTAAAAGTTCAAGATTTACAATCTTGCATGTGGGTTGTCATTTGAGTTTTTTACAAAGATTGTTATTAAATTTGAAAAATAACGACCGAGGTTTTTACAAAATTGGGGGATTAATCAGATTATTTTTGCTTTGAACAAATTGCAACGAAAATTTGTGATGGTAATGGACAGTAAAACAAAAAACTCAAATTTTTGGGAAGATACCCCTATTTGATTGGAGGAATCTAAATCAGAATCAGAAGTAGAAAATGATGATATTGACGGCTCAAATTTGTACAACTACTTAAATGCATCTTGCCAGTGAGGGTAATCGTACCATCCGGAAAAGATTTTAGGTGTGTAGAACACTCCTGAAGAAAAAAATGCACGATTCTTGTAAAAATGGAAGAATTTACTAATTCCTGGACTTTTGAGTCTCAAATGCACCTAACATCAACTCTTCAGCAGCATCTCTTCCATTAATGAATAGTTATTACATTGTCCTTCAGTTAAAAATTAATTTCTCTAAAAATTTTATATAAGGTAAATATTGTGAAAAGTTGTCAAGTTTTGAATGTTAAATTAATTACTTTAACGTTTCTTCATGATATTTAAGTTAGCAATGTTGATTTATTATCAACGAAGTTACTAGATTTCTATATCTTGTTGCTGTCTAAGAAGGTTGTGAATGTATTATAGCTCCGATTAATGGCTGATACACACTATCATCTTTTACTGACATTATTTTAGTTTCGAACATGAAATGTGAGGAAAATTAATGGAAGGCTGGAAGGCTTAGCTGCTGCAAATCAAGGTTAACTGTAAACACTAGACATTCACAGGTTAATAATACACTTGTACATCATGCGAATCTTTAATTAAATTTCCAGTTCTTATAAAGTTCCCATTTAATTTCCAAATGCTTAAAACTCGGATTTTCAAATACCACAAACCGTGTAGTACTGAATTCTTACTACCCAGCGTGTATTCTTGTTTGACTACCTACTTTGGAAATTTTAACACAAAATTACCTTACAAACTGTTTAAGTTCTACATAAGCAACTTTTGCGTTAAATTTTTTTCATAGCTGCGATTGTTACAATTTTAACAACATTAAATTTCATTTAGTTTAATAGATACAGGGTTGCTAAAAAGTATGGATACAGTTAAATATTTCCAGAACGGTGTATCAGAACTCATTGCAATTTGGCACACTTGTAAAAATATTTGAACTCTATCCTCTGAAATATTATGATTTTTTTAAATAGCAGCAGGGGTCAAATTTAATATTTAAAAAAGAAACATTTTTTCCTGCATTCAGTAATGTTACAAATACTTTCCTTTATTTGCACTGAAAGGTAAAAAAAATATTAAAATAATACAATTTGGAAAAATATTTATTTTTTTTTTTGTTATTTCAGCCAGATGTGTTATTTTTACAATTATTATTAACTTTTATTTGACGCACACTTGGTAAAGAAGTAATAATAATAGGTAAAGGCAATATTTCCTAGGCCAAATAAACTTCCCATTTTTCAAATTGTATTATTTTATTTTTTTTTTTTTTTAGTGTCAATAGAGAAAGACATAAGTTACATCACTGAATGCAGAAAAAAATTAAAATTATTAAATTTGACCCCTATTGCCATTAAAAAAAAATCAAGTTGATCTTGTATCTCCAAAACAAATGTTGATGGAAATATTAGTAACATTTCAGAGGATGGAGTTTAAATACTTCCGTTACTAGACCGTTCTGGAAATATTTAGCTGTATCCATCCTTTTTAGCAAACCTGTAGAAACACAGGGGTGGTTGTAAAAGATCTCATATCAAGTTGGTTTTGGAAAGTTTGGCATTGCGGGGACACTCGTTGAAATTATACCATGAAAATTATAAAACTAAATGGCGTCAAAATTTTCTGACCAACCGAGTCTTCCGGATCTGGAACGGCTTAGCCGTAGAAATCGTTGAAGCAACTACAACTGCTTCCTTTAAAAACAAACTGGGTATATATTTGTACCAGTCATCTTAACACCCATCTGACACCGGAACTCTTCCTATGTGAGAAGCAGTAGTAAATTGTAGTTGCTGGAAAATTGTTTTCGGCGGATGGGCATAATAGGCTCTGCCTCTGCCCAACGTTTTCAATAATAATAATAATAATAAGAATTCCTTATTTCATCAAAGAATTTGTTAGAATCCAAAAATCAGATCAGTAAGACTGTTGTGGTTATCACATGCTTTAATTGCATTTAAATAAGGATTGTTGAAAGTAATGGCCATTTATCTGCAAGTATTTATTTTCTCACACTTAAGAAAGTTAGGTTATGATTGCCATTTATGACAGATGACGAGAAGTCGTCATCCATCAGAACGATGCGGAAAAATTACTTTACTAAATTTCAACACCAACTTAATGTTACGATTTTTTATAGTCACCTTGTATGTGGTTATAAATTACTTTTCGACAAGACAAATTATTTTGGCGAAGGAAATAAATATCATTTATATTCTTGTATCTGCACCTACATTCCACCTTCTTCTAGTTAATAATAAAATATTTGTTTATACATACATACGTATGGTGTGCGCGTTGTACTGATTTAGCAATTGGATTGATTAAACACACTCGTCTTTGTAGTATTTAAGTATCATTAAAACAGCATTAGGGCGTCAAGGTTTTCATTTGTAACTTCGTGTGATGTAAAATATGCATTAAATTAATTCATTAATGTCCTATATATATTACACTATAGGTTATAATACGATATATTTATAATTATACCTACGTATACATATATACAGTTTGAAAAAGAAATGCCACTTTTTTAAATATCTTTATCATTATTGTTATTGAGTTACGTTATTTTTCTCTCAAGCTGTATTTCTGTTTTGAGCGAATTGTTTGATGAAATCAGGTTTATCACGTCATTAATTATTTTCTTATTGTGCCAATACTGCATTTTTAGGGAAGAGTAGTCTTCATGTCTTCTTAACTGAGAGAATCTAGGAACTAGATATTTTTACTTTTTTAATTTTCTGTCGCTTGTTTGGTAGGCAAATTATAGAATAGAGTAGTAAAATTGATTTCTACCGCTTTTTTTAAATGTTGATGTCCAAACGATTCCCAAAGCCCGCCGAAGATTTTTGATCCATTTCCAAAGCCACAAGATAGTAGAAGTAGAATCAATAAACCAATAGGAAAAAATCTAAAACATACTACAGGTGATAAGTTCAACCCAATCTTTAATTTTTCAAAACAGAACATGTTTCCAAAATTTTAGTGTTTATGATCGCTAAACTATTTATGTCGTGTGAATTTGCCTAGAGGGACAAAGTTTAAAAAAGAGGATGAAAGCACGAAAAGGGTTTTAGAGTAATACTTACTATATACTTATTAATCATTAATTGATTTTCCTTTCTGTTCTGTACGGGTATGTAAATAAGTTCTACGCCATAACATTTCCTGTAAAAAGAACCATGTTGAAATATTTTCAAAACTACATCCTTACTTAAAATTGTTTTCCTTTTTACTTCCCAAGCATAAGCTAAGGAAGTGATGGAGTCTATCGGGCGAATGGTTACTTTCATGTTTTTTCGGCGTTTCGTGAGTCCCTAGTGTACGAAATATATGTCTAGCATTTCAGTCTGTCTGTCTATCTGTCTGTCTACAATTTGCCCAAATTTTTATGAGACAAATAATCTACGAAACTACTGGACTAACTGTTGTCAAATTTTATAGGCATATTAAGAAATCGTTTAGATGGTAAAACGCTGACCAAAATTTGGCTAATCATCCCCACCAACAATAGGAACATGTCATCTCCAAAATTTATATTAATAAGTGTTATTTAGATTTTATAAAATAGTCGCCCTCCCCCAATTGATTTCATTTTACAATTTTGCTGAATAAATATTCTTTAAATTTTATAGAATTAGGTTAATCCTGCATGTGTAATTTATGAATCCGGGTTCAGCTTTTACTTCAGATTTTTGGAAAAAAAAAAACAAAATTGTTAACAACATTTTACAATTTAACTTTGAAACTGCAAATCCCAATGCACATAATCCTGAAAATATTTTAAGGTTATTGAAATCGTTGCAAATGGTTATTAAAAATGTTTACGTTTATGTCCTTCCGCCACTGTTGTCGTCACTTTACAATTTTGCCGAATAAATGTCCCTTAAAAGTTATAGTTGTCGGCATCCAGATTTAACTTTGAAATTGTAAAACGGAAATGCTGTGGAATCTTTCAAATATTTTAAAATTATTAGAAGTATGATCAATCGTTAATCAAAATGTTTACTCCTCCCCGCAAAAAAAAAATACGACATCATCTTACATTTTTGCCGAATAAATGTACCTTAAATTTATGAGTGTTTACGCTAGACATCCACTTTTTTAGGAAAAACTGAGTTTGATCAACTAATTAGTCTTCTATTCTGCGTCGAGGAGTCCATTAAATTTCATTTTCTTCTAATCTGAACGTGCTAATAAATGAATTCAATACTTATCTATCTTTATAGTAGTTCAAGTGGTCAATTATGTAATAAGCGTAATACAATGCTTTTAAAAATTGGTTTTCCAATGATCTATATCAAACTTTTTGTTTTGTTTGCAAAATACACCTAGAAATGTGTAAAATATTAACATAGATTATTTTGTTACTATTATCTTTAATGCGTTTTAACTGTCACTTTGAGAGTATTTCGTCGTAGAATTTGGCTTTGGTATTGATTCAAATGTATCAATTTTCAGACTTGCTTATAAATAAAGGGCTAGAGTATTATTTATGTAACCATAAAATCGTATTTTATTGGATGGGTAGGTGAATTCAAGGGTTAGTCATCTTAAGGTACAATAATATTTTTGCGACCACAAAATAAAATTATCTCAAAATTTTGCCAACAAATTCTATCTAAAATATGCACAATAATAAACATACTCCTTTACCTGCTCTTTTACAATCCACTGTTTTATTTTTAAGTAACGGGGTTTATTATAACAAAAGAATAAAATTTGCACAAGCAAATTATCAATTTCTTGTCGTTTGAGAATTCCAAACTTTTTCATAGTATATTCATCGTCATTAGTTTCGAGTATCTGTTATTATCAATTTTTTCCAGATGATTTTGATAATTAAACTTCTGCACTAATTTATTGTATTCTTTTATCTTCTTGCTTGTAGTCTAAACGAAGATTTAAATAGCTAATTTTGTTCACGAAAAAATAGTTCATGAACATTTTGTCAAAAATGCAAACTTTTGACCTGTAATGCCATTTACAAAATAAAAGACCGCTTTTATCACAAGAACTTTATTTTAGTACAGGATGTACACTTCACTCGAACTTCTTCAGCAGGATATTTTTGAAAACTGACGATTGACGTGTTGCTTTTGTTACCAACGTACCCATAAACGAAACACTAATAATTTTGACAGTTTTTAAAATCAAAATAGTGTTACAAATTTTATAAACAGATCTTCGGAACATTAATATGTTGCTTTACATATGCTGAAATTAAAACATTTATCTTTCGGAAAAATTACTAAATAAATCTTTGTGGTTGTGCTTCAGGAGTGAGGAAAGTTCTGTCTAAATATTTTTACACGAATTTTTCTACATGTTTTCCAAAACTTCCCCATATGTTTTAAAGAGGAAAAATGAAAATAAATCGTATAGATAAATGTTGTTAGCAGCACATTGTAGTGTTTAGTCAAATGTTTAGCACCTGCTACTGTAGACTCTTACTCATTTCAAGATAAGTATGAATAACGATGTGATTCGTTTTACTCCTATTATTCTCCATGTTCGACTATTTTACTTCACCCTCATAACTTCCGTAAAGAAGACGTTAAAAATAAATGTACTTTTCCTGGTACAAAATTGGAAAGTATTCACCAACATCCTGATTTATGTATTGCGCAATAAATAAAGTTTGTTTTCCTTCTATCTTACCTTCGAGTTATAACCACCAGAGGAGATTGAGTTTCAAACCCGTATTGCCTTTTTGTGATTTTCTGAACACTTTTCATTCTCCAAAGTAAATATATCGAACGAAAATAACCCGTGCTTAAGTAGGCAGCGTGCAGATTAGAACTCAATTAGATTGATCGACCATTTAAAAATAAACTCTCGATTGCAGTGGTGGTGGATCGTTGAGTTGTCTCGTGGTCGAATCCGATGGGGGCTGCTACTCAGCAATGCCTCCGACAGCCATGAGGCTCGAGAGCCCTCCCTGCAACAATAACAATAATAACGCATCTGGAGCCGAGCTTGAACTGTTAGCCAAGCTGGAGGAGGCCAACCGTCTGTACGAGTCCGACGCCAAATCCCTCAACTCTCTGAGCGGGGCGTCGGGGCACTCGAGGAAAAGCTCTGACACATCGCAGATATCCCTGACGTCTGGTAAGCTAATGACCATTTCGGCGGAAACTTTGTGACCGCAAATTGATGTGCTTGCAGGCACTAGCTCCTCGCAGGAACGCCCGGAAGATTGCGGCGAAGAGGATCTTTGGACCACATGGGGTACGATAGTTAATGACTGGGAGAACAACTGGAAGAAACAAAATGTGCAAATTAAGGAATTAGTTCGCAAGGGGATTCCGCTTCATTTTAGGGCTATTGTGTGGCAGCTGTTGTGTAGTGCGGCCGAAGCGCCGGAGAAGAAGTCGTATGCTGAATATATAAAGGTATGTGCTTTTTTCTCCTTTTACAACTACGAGATTATTTTATGAAAACACTTGATTATAATATTGGCTTACTGGCAATGATGGACACTCTGAATATTAAAAAACAGTAGAAGTAATAATAATAATAATAATAATAATAATAATAATGGTTTACTTAATTTAGAAATAATATTAAGAAGGCACAAGAAAGGAAATTGCGTTAATTACTTGAGACAAATTTTAAGAAATAGACGCTTGGATGTTTACTAAAGTGTGATTAGATACTATTAAATGACCTCTTATACATAAAATATCAAGTTTTAAATTTTGCGCAAAAAGATTGAAAATTCCAACTCCTCAACTAAACAACTTCTGAAATTGTACGAAACACCTCAGTGTTTAGTACAATTAAGAAGTTACAAGTAGAAAAATTTGCAAAAAAAACCGTTTACATCTAATTTTTAGTTTAGGTAACAGAATGTCTGCAAAAATGATTATTATCCTTTATAAGAAGGCACAAGCCACCAAATTTAATTTTTGAATTCTCGACATCTCAATGGTCTGATAAAACAAACATTAAAGTGGCTTGGTCAAAATTCAGTAAAAATTGTAGCAAAAGACGATTACCTGCCAGACTGTTCAGAGCTTTACCCAATCGAAAAATATTATTATTATTATTATTATTATTATTATTATTGCACGCTCGAGCAGAGAGCTCACACTCTGTTATGCCCGCGTGAGCAACAATAGTTCTTAACTTTATTAAATTCAACAAATACAAATATTACAATTCAAATAGTTTACATATTCATAAAATGATCAAAATTTTTCTTGAAACTAAGTACACTTGGGCTGCACACAACTTGTAATGGGAGAGAGTTCCATGTGTCGAAAATACGGTTCGAGAAGAAAAACTGTCGGGTTCTGGTGCGAAACGCTTCTTTCAGGAGCTTGAACTGATGACCTCTAGTACGCACATCAGAATTCAAAGTAAACATGCTGTTCGTCGGAGGAACATTTAATATGAGTGCAATAAATGTTGCAATGGCGTCTCCTCTTGTTCTTCTTTGACCCAATGCAGGGCATTTCATGATTACGAGTCTCTGTTCATACGATGGTCGCAAAATGCCATAAGGTAATCGAGTCATACGCCTCTGAACGCCTTCTAACAGATCACTATCCCTAACTAAAATTGGATACCACACTAAATTAGAATACTCCAGGATTGGCCTTACATATGTTTTGTGTAGTTTTGCAACTGTGTCATGGTCAGGATTTTTAAACGTACGTCTTAATAGATATACCATTTTGTTGGCTTTACTTACTATTTTAGCGATATGTTGTGACCACGTTAAATCGGTGGTAATTGTTACTCCTAAGTCGTTCTGTGCATCTACTTTAGTCAGTGGAACACCATATATGAAGTAGTCAGCTCTGGGATTATGGGGGCCAATGTGCAAGACAACACATTTGCTAATATTCAAAGGAATGAGCCATTTTTTACTCCACTCCGTCACAGCTAATATATCCGTCGCAATTACATTTAGTTTACAGGACGAGTTATAGATTTTAAAATCATCAGCATAAAACGCACATGGTGACCGAATATGCTTTCTTAAGTCGGCTGTGTATACAAGAAACAGGAGGGGTCCCAATACAGAACCCTGCGGAACACCACTATTAGGCTCATATCATGAATTTATGCACGCAGAAAATTTAGGGGAACGTTTGCAGCCAGTTATTTTATGCCATTTGCATAAATTTAATTAGTACCGAGTTTGTGCAACAATCAATGAAAAATATTACAAGAAAAATCAAAGATCTTAATCGATGTAGGTTATTATAATAATTTTATTTATTTTTCGTACTCCCGTAGCTCAGTTGTTTAATATTTACTACTTGCAGAATTGTTAAGATATTTGGTGAACAACATAATTTGTAATCGAATCATCTTTGGAAAGCACTCAGCATGTCTCTGATTGTTAAAACCCTTTGTACACTGTGCAAGTGAATTTTTCATCATTTTTAAAATTAGGTCACAACTTGTGGTAGTAATCTCAGTAGTAATCTAGTATCCTCGTGCAAGTAGTAGAAAATAAATGGTGAAATCTGTTCGTCTTTTAATCATCAATTCATCATATTAATTGGTTTTTCGAGTTAAATTCACGCACACCAATAGAGACGGTTGAAGGTCGCACAGTAAATTTTATCCTTCGATCCGGATGAACATTTTAATCCTTGAACTTTCGAACAGTGATTAAATCACTCTGATAGATGTCAAAAAATGGCAAATCTAAAAGAAAAAATATCGGAGATTTGTAATAAGATCTTTAAGAGAACTATGAAGTTACGATCTACGATAATTAATAAATGGAATGAAATTTGATTAAAATTACAGTAAATGCTTAAAATGTTGTCCATTTTGTTGTAAGTATAAATGATCTCTTCGTTTAACTTCATCGATCACATGCTTCAACATCTCTACATTATTGTTTATGTCATTAATTTCTTGTGTAATTCTTAACCTTAATTCCTCCCAATTGTTAACAGGTGTTCGATAAATAGTGTTCTTTAAATAGGGCTATAAAAAAGTCTGCAGGTGTAAGATAACAAGGTTTGCGGGGCCAGATATTCTCTGTGTTTCGACTAATTATCTGATTCTCAAAAAATTTATGTAACATTGCTATTGTAGTCCTAGTCGAATGCGCTGTAGCCCCGTCGTGTTGAAAATAGCCTACGTTTATTTCATCGCCGTGAAGTTGTGATACAAAAATCGGCCGGAATTTCTTGCTGAAATCTTGCATTGGTTAAGTTACCTTGGAAAGCATTATATTGAATAAGCCAGATAATCACATGATCATTATTGTCATGATTACCTTTAAAGAATCTAGGCCTTACTATCCGTATTTGACTAATTGAAGCTAATCACTAATTTTTGGGGGATGAAAGGGAGTCTTAACATAAACATGTGGATTGTCGATGCTCCCACCGTCATAAGTATTTTTAAAATTAATGTATCCGCTCAAATGAAATCAGGTTTCGTGTGTAAAATGTATCAAAAAACCCCTGACAATAGTCAACCGTAGCAGAATATCGGCTTCATCTAATTCCTACACACATGTATTGTGTATGTATCCAAGTATTAAAGTCACAGCGAGGTTGATTATTAAATTAACAAAAATTTAAACCAGAGTAAAAAATCTGTTTATAGGCATAGTAGTTTTTCCCTTTTGTATGTCTATTTCAAATATTATGTCTAGAAAATTATCGTCACTTATAATTAATGCAAATTATGTACTCGTAACTTGGCTGGTACAAGTTTTCTTTAAGATACAAATTCCTAACTATATATTTTTCCGAAATTAAAAATCCACCAACACCGCAATTTTTTCGAAAATGCAGCTACCAATGTTGTCAGTGTCAGTTGTAGTGATTTTTCTAGTGTCCAATAATAATTTAAGGAATTTGCAGTTACTGATGCGCATGGGAGAAAACCGAAATATGTCAATCTGACAATATTGTTTTTTTAAAGTCCGTGAAAACGTCCAGAAATAGTCAAACAAGGCAACGGAACGCCAAATGATTTATTGCCGCAAAGATCCAAAAAGACTTTAAAACATTTTATTCGCAATTTATAGAATGAAGGTGTAAAAATAAGATTAACAACTTTTGACAAAATGTTTTAAATTTTTATTTTGACGAGATTTAAAACAAAAATTTAGAAGTTTATGAGCTCAGTTTTAAAACCTACATTATCTGTTAAACATAAAATGAACGTATTAGCAAAATATCCCAAATTATCCGCCTTATTGAAAAGATAATCTGGAAGATATGTAGCGGGAGTTTCACTGTCACAAAATGTGAAACGCCTTTTATTGTAACCCTATTTTTTAGTTTTGTTATTTTTGACACTGCGGGCATGCTGACACTGACTGCGACGTCACAAATGTTTTAAACATCGAAGTGACAATAATGCATAGACCGTGCGTCAAAATTTTCAAAATGACAGGAAAACGAAAGAATTTATGACTCCGATTGTTTATACCTAAAAGGCTAAAACATTTTCAACAAATAAAATAAAGCAATTTGTTTGAGAAGCCCCAGATGCTAAATATTTAAACAAAAACAAAACAAAAATCCACCGTACCTGGGAAAGCGTTACGAAATATGCAAGAAGTACTATGCCAACCAATAAATTTAGGGCACTAGTTGACTGTCGCGTTAAAAATTTGAATATAGTTGGAGTGTTATTGTCATTATGTCATTAAGCAGGACACACGTCAACCTGACATTTAAAAGTTAATGTTTGAAAAATGCGCAGTTAATAAAATTGACAAACAAAAAAATAAATGTTTTATATATAAAAATAATAATTAATGTCTGCTTTAGAACTAATGACAGTGAAATGATACTAATGCTCGAAATCTATTGTTGAGCACTATACAGGGTGAGGCAGCTACAAGGGGACACCTCGAATAACTTTTTATGAACCTAAGTACGTTAATGGAATTTACTTCATAAATAAATATGAATGATAATACGTATGTATCATATGAAATCTTGAATGAAATCACAATAATTTTTAAAAATCGTAACAATTTTTTTTAATTTGTCTGAATTTTTATTGCACTATAAAACTGAGAAAAAAATACTCCGTATGTTCAATATTTATTATTTGTGATACGTTTTATTTGATTTAATGAAATAGTATTTTCTTAAAGCATTTTCTACGTTTTGTTTTCTAAACACGGTTTTACGTAAGCAATAAAGCATCTAATGTTAATTAGCCAATAACACGTGACGTCACGCTGTGGCGGGAACTCAGCGTTTGACAAGCGCCGTGAAACTCCATAAGTGGCAATGTTAACATTTTCGCATTTCATTTAAAAGTGTAGGTATTTATCTAGAAAATAAACACGTGAATAGCTTCTTTCATATCTTTTCTGTGTATCAGGGTGCTTTTTTTGGCGATTTGAGTTTAAAAATACATAATAAAAATAAAAATACAGAACGCTGTTTTGGTCTGAATTCCTCGTCACCCAAAATACATACGTGTGTTTTAAGCGGTAAATCGGAAATTAATATTTTCGTTTGAGGTTAATGTGACGGGTTTAAGTGAAGGTGTGTGATTTGTTTTTAAAGTATGGATAATTTAAGTGATTATGCACGACGTCTTTCTTTCAAAGAGCAAAACAGATATGTACAAAAGTTAAACCATTTTAAACGGCGGAGATCCTTATACAATGAGTGCAAGTGATTTTAATTTGTGTTTAGACCATGTCCCTACCATAACAATGAATACTATTCTAAACTTTTTTATTTTTGGAATAAGTAAAATAACCCACAATGAAATTCGTGCATTCAAAAGTCTAGAGGCATTTATTCAGTTTTCTCTTTTTTAAACAACTGTGTCTTTCAAAATTACAAGTATTATGAGTGGATTTATTTTGATATCCTAAATTTTGTGATGGAACATAATCAGGATGGTCCACATCCGACAAATCTGCAGGTTTACCTAAAAGAGCACCAATGTAGTAATTTATTAGAAACTGTAAATCTAATAGGTAGTTACTGTACCTAAAATAAAATGATCCGAACAAACATAGGAATACTTTACTTTGGCTTCGTTAAATCCACTCGTTTCAAGGCTTTTAACCAAAGCTTCCGCTTTTTTTTCCCATCCTGTATATATTTACCTTTATTGTTGCTAATTGCTGGGAAAGGAAAATAAAATTTGTCCGCATTTCTGGTGCTTCGATTCGCGCAACCCACAACAGCACAAAATTTAGGCATTTTCTCCTAAAATACAAAATATTATAATATTAAGATGCTAGTGTATTTAAAAAACATTGATGTACATTAACAAAGAATTAATTTGCAAAACAAATGATATAAGATGCAGCGAAGTTAACCTGTACATCACATTGGAAAACATTATTTTTTAAGCCTATTCAAACGTTATGGTGCGTTTTACAGATATCTACACAGTGTAGAAACTGTAACAAACTTACCAAACCATAAAAACACAGTTGTCACACTCTCAAATTTAAATGAATTCCGAAAATATTAGCATTGACTCTTATGAGAAAACCGGCTAGTTGTCAAACGCTGCCATCTTGGTGACCTCGGATGACGTCAGTGTATTTGGCTAATACTAATGAAATTATTTCATTTATTACAATAATCCAATCCAACACTTTACCAAATTTTGCATAAACTTGCACGTAGTGAACCACGTTAGTCAAAAAAGTAATTCCTTTTTTTTAAATTTCAATAATCTAGGAATATTATTTTGAATTAAAAGACTACAAAATCTGAAAAATAAAAAAAAAATTTAAATGGTATTTTTGCAATATACTTTTTTCCGTCTTTTAAGCAGTGAATTTACGTATGCATATTATTATAAAATGGCCCCTTTTAGCTGACTCACCTTGTACATAAATTTTCATCCAGAAAATTGTATGACCCTACCTTTTTCATCAATTGCATCAACGAAGAATGCTCAGTTCAAAACGTTGGAATGAACAGCTTTGGAAACAATTGGAAAAGATGTTGTTACTTTCTTAAATCGTCCGAATTCAAGTTTATACACCGGACACTGCTTTCAACTGCAGTTTTGCTATAGCAGAACATTATAACATTATAATGTTAATTGACGCTGGTGATGAAATAACATCATTAAATCGTCACAGTTGATGGAAATCCGCAACAGTGTCCGAAAGATGCATTGACGAATCATTTAAAAAAATATCAACGTAGGAAGTCTAATTTTGAATTCTATTGAATACTTTCAGATCAGCAACTCAATAAACATTGTCTCATTAACATCAACAATGGCATTCACTCATGTGTTACACAATTGCCAAACCAATTGCATTTTAATAACTGTACCTCTCGAAAGGAATAATCTTTCACTGTTTCTGCTATACTTTTATTTTTTGACATTTGTATTTAATTGTATGTATAATATATAATGCTTGTTTACATAGTATTTGTAGTTGCAATTTGTGATTGGTAAATTTTGGAAATAAATTAGTTATCTTTCATTATTGTTATTGGTCGTAGAAAAAAATTGTGTACACTAGTCTCATTTAATAGCCATTAAGTCACTCATATTCATTACGACATTGGCTTATCATTAAATTATCGTTGTATAACATTTAATATACTATTATTTGTTTCTGACAATCTCGTTTATTGTATAAAATAGTTGTTTTGGTGATTAAAGATGAACGTTTGGTTTTTATTACAATATATATGGCGAAAATTTAATAGTGATTACTTATTAAATAATAATATATATTATTAGATAAGATTGACAGTATAACGTGATATTAAATGTCAACATTTTTGCATATAAAAATGATGAATAAATATTTTCTACGAGTAAAAGTTTTCCGTATTTATTTAACATTTAGCTAGTAACATATTATAGTCGAATAGGTGTATAAAACAAGTAGAAACTTAATGAAAGTAGTCATACTTGTAGACTAACCATAGGGAAAAGCAGTGACTATGATTTTAATTTTTATGCCTTCCGAACTCAGACCCAAGATAGGCTTAGATCCGGTCCCTGATTGGGCCACTTCATAACTTGAACATTTGCGTCTGTTATCCATTGAGTTACCAACCGGGATGTGTGTTTAGGATCATTATTCATTTGATAAACCCAATCCCTACACGTGTTTTCCAATCCATATAGTAGTGTTATTTTTTCTAGAACATTTTTTAATATCACAGCATCCTTGAATATTGATATCCACACACGTCATACAGGCTTAAGACTAGTGTATTTTTTTAAATATTAAATTGCAATTTCTGCTCAACGTATCTTTATATCCCAAGTTTAATACTGTAACGTGGAAGATAAATCCCACAAGAAGCTATAATTTCCATGTATCTCAGAAAAGTAGCTGTTCGGTCAATAACCGCACAAAAATAATAAATCTTTTGTGAGCTCTGCTTAAATTTACTTGAGTGGAGTAAACCCATATACCATAGTTTTAAATATGACAATATATAAATCTGATTAGAATGGGAAGAAGGAAAACAGTTCTCGAAAAAAACTGTGCACTTTTATTTAAATTACGCAAATACGTAAAAACAAAAATCTTTTTACCTATCACATCATAAAGAAAGAAAAACCCGTTCAATTATTTACATCATATTAGACATGTATCATATATGAAAAGACGTAATTTGTTGTTTACAAGAATATTCCTGGAGAAATAGCTACACAAGCTACTCCAGAACCATTTCCAGCTTCTTTTGAAAACAGTACATCCCTTTCAGTCAGCTCGACGAGTCAACGACTAAATTGGTCAAAGTGGACTGTCTGTAATATTAAAGTCAAACGATTTGGCATTAAAGTACACGTAAACTCAAAGACTCTAAAGTACATGCAAAAAAATATTTCCAAGAAACTCAACTTTTTTGCACTCAAAAATATAACTAAATTTTAGGATTTAAAAAAATATTTAATTAAATTATTATCAAAGAACATGCTGGAAATTTAGGAAAACCTATTTCTGACAGTGGTTAAAGTGAGTTGAAGCATTAAAATTGATCAGTTATTAATAATATTAACACCTTTATTACACAATTGTTAAACATTTTATTAAAAAATAATAGTTCCAAAATTATTTGTAGATTATTAATAACTAAAACTATTACTTTTTATTTTTTGTCCATCGATATTAAAAATAACCAACGTACCTGGATTAAAGTTATTTTGTGTTTATTCAACTACTGGTAGTGTTAAAACGGATTTCTGAATTTGTATGATTTGGATTAAATATTGAAAAAAAATCGCTAAAAATGTTTATTTTCTGGGCTAAGCTAAGATATAAATGGTGTTACAGAACCTTTACAATGTTCTGAAGGATCAGTGGGCGCACTGACATTAACATAAAGTAAGTTAGTCTAATCCAAGAACATGACAGCGTAGCTGTTGAAACGCATAGAGAGTTTATTGAAACGTTTGGTTTCATGGTGAGCTGTTTGTGTTAGTGTCAGTCAATATGACCTTGTTGTAGTGCTTAGCTTACGTCTGGAACTAAATTTACTATGTTTTGGGGTCGATGAAACAAAAGTACAGACAGCAGTTTTCTCGTATTAATCTAGTGAAGTGAAAAATTGTGGGCTGACCTCACCTAACCTATTTACTATTTTTCTCCATCTTCCAACATCGTATACTGAAAATGTTGATCTTTCTATGTGTTTGTTTGTGTGAAATTGCAAAACAGATTTCCTGTTACAGATAAGTTGTACCAAAAATCTGAAACGCTAACCAAAATTTGTGTATCCATCATTAGATATGAGAACAAATTAAATGCGTACTTGTTTTAATGAAATGTGAAATAAGTCCCAGCATTATTAAAAACATTTCAGCACAGAAGAAACTATTTCAGCATTTGTAAAACTGAAAGGGTAATAAATAAAATAATGGCAGATTATTTTTTCTATTTGCGCAATAAATAATGCAATTATTTAATTAAATTTGCTCATTCGTTAAAATAACTGTTTCTTTAATAAATCAATTTGTATTTGAGAAAAAATAAACGAGCATTTCAAATGTTCCGTAATTTACTAAAATGTGCATTAGTTCACAGTAAAGTGGGCATTACACTCTCACTCTTTAAAAGACGTGTCATGTGCTTCATTTCGCGCCAGTTCGGCAGGGAAGGAATCCGCCCTTCTAAAGCAAAAAAAGCATTAATTATTATTCACTAAATTAATAATGTTTAGTAATTGAGTTTTTTGATGAAAGAATGTTTATTTTAAGTTTCTTTGTTAATTTTTTCAAAACTTTTAATTTGTTTAGCTACTTTTTTGCTATGAATATCTTATGTTTTTGTTAATTTTGTATGCATTCATAATTCATTTTAATACAGCAGGTCTATTTTTGTTTGTTATTTTCTATACAGTTTCAATAATGCACGCAGTACAGAAAATCATTGCCCAAAACAATAATTTTACTATTCCAATTTGCACATAATAATATAATAGTATTATGCACAAAATGCAAAAACTTATGGCGCAACATAGTAAATTTAATGCACAAATGTTATTGCGCATAGTATAAAATTTAATGCACAAAGTATTAAAAATAATGCACACTTAATTACGACCCATTAGATATATAGTTGGCATTATTAAATTTTTCAGTTCATGTAAAAAGTGGACCAGTTTAAAATTTTTGATAAGGCATTAATTAACATTGTTTTAGTAATTATAAAACACCAATAAAATTTTATTTGTTCATCTTCTTCAAAAAATTGGTGACCAAATCAAAAAAGTAACATTAGACTGAAAATTCCCCTGTGTGCACATTTCTTTACTCAAACATTTAAGCCAATTCTATCCAAAGCCAACATTTCAACATTATATCATGGTATAACATGTTTACAACCAAAATATAATGACACAACAAATCCATCAAGTATAAACCCATCACATGTTTACCACAATTTATAAAACACTAACCGTATGCATAAAAACGACTGTTTTTGACTTTGTACAGAAAAACCTGGGACGATTCAACACATCATTTCGTCCTGTGGCGTCCTGGCACGAACTGAATACAAAGACAGACATAACAATGCAGGCAAGATCGTTGACAAAGAATTAACAGCAATTGTAAATTTAATTTCCATCACTATTCCTTGGAAACACCTGCTACAAGTTACATTGGCATCACACATACTTACAGACTGAAACATTGTTGTAAACAGAGTAATATTTACCAAGGAATATCAACGAATATCAGCCATTCTCATCAACAGTGATGTTCCTTAGTTGAGAACTTGAAGTTTATATATTTAACGAATCAACAGTTGTCCAAATTCAGAAAACTATTTTGTTAGGAACATGTTGTTGTTTCGTTCGTAAGTTTCTCGAGCAGTCAGATCGTGTTAACCAGAGTAGGTTAGCACAGCTAGATCAGAGTAATATTGGTCACGTGTCAGATGGGTGCGTAGATATGATCGATAGTTACAATAGGCTCATAGGGATGGGGTAAGATGTAATAATAACAGACGAATCTGTATGCTGTAATTCTCAGATCTCGAAAGTGGTTTTATTTGTTTAGTATCCTGATTGATGATCATTTCCGGGTCAGTGGTGCGTTTAAAATAATAACGAATGAATTACTGAACAGTATATGAATGTAGGATTGATTGAACTTTAGAAACAAGGATTTTTTTTACAAACAACTCTAAGCTAATTGTTATCTGTGTTATAATAAATATAAAATTTCTGAAATGACATTTTGTAACACAATCTACATAACGGATTTTTTTGAAATTTTGGTATTAAACTACTATTGATCAAATAATTAATAATAAATGAGAACATTGATTAAAATTAGTTTGTTCACCCCATTCAAGAAGTTATTGACATCAACTCAAAAAATTATGAAAGAAATAAATGCTTATAAAAAGTATGTCCTGAAGTGTTATTTTCGTTTAGTAACATATTTACACATTTTTAGTTTTTAGTAGTTACTTAACATGCCAAAAAAGTGAATGAAACGATGCATTTTATTGATTGAGTAAAAAAGGCATATCCAGTTTTTTGAAACCCGAGAAAGTTGTGTTGTTATTAATAGTAACATACATTGTGCGGATAAAATCATTATATTTGCCCCCGTTACAAATTTGATGACTTCATCAGAAAATGTACTAAGCAAATCTTATTTGAAACATAAAATATGTAATACGTTCTTTTACGTGTGATTTAATAATCTACTGCTATTTTTATTATATGGGATGTCCTACTAAAGAAAATGTCGTAGCATTTTAAAATTAATGATGGTACCATTTAAACAAATTATTAAATAAAATTTAATTAAAAAAAAAAACTGTGCATGCATTTATTATCTTTCGGGGACGAGAGAAGTTTTGTGCAAATCGTTTTCAGATTTTTCTAGAAAACCACATAAACGATTTCACGCGAATTGAGATAAGATTTTTATACGTAATTCACTGGGGGTAATGCAGTATTTTAGAAACCGTAAAAACTTTTATTTAGGAAAATATGTTATTGATATGCTATTTGATAGAATAGCGTTTGAAGAAAAGTGGAAATATCTCCCAGAGCCATTTTCATTTTTTTTATATGTATTTGGCTACAGGTGTGCAAATAATAAAATGACGAAAAATTCGAGTGATATTATTTTATTAAAAACACCTTCCAGACTGTCTTCACTATGGAAATACTGATAAATTAAAAATTAATGTTAAAAATCATAAATGTGATCTTTTACAATCATAACTGTATTATTTCCGGGTAACTATACAGGGTTAGTCACGAGAGAATTACTTCTGAAAATTATTTTTAAGCAACCCAAAATACTAATACCCTGTACCACTTGATATTATCTAAATTTAAAATGAAATGCCTAATCCATGATTGCGTTGACTTTGGCAGTGTCACTTTGACGTTAATAAATTTTTAACATATTTTTTTTCATCGTTGACTCGTCTCTAGAGCCCCATTGGATCGACGACATACAGTCAGATCAATCTGGGCTATACTAAAGCCGTAAGTGCTCAAGTGCTCTACCAATGTTGTTCGCCGCTAATGTGCATGTGTTAATTCGCCATCTCTGCGTCACCTAGAGCCTCTTCGAAGTGCAAATCTGCAACCTCTGGACTTCTTCGGCCATCTATTTACAAAAAAGCCGTAGCATCCCCCCAAAATGCCCAACATTTTCAACAGATTAGTATTAGTAGTTAAATTATTTACTTACTTGTTTGAGTTTGTGTTGTAACCTTTGAATAAAATGCCGTAAAAGGAATTTTTAGAAATAATTTTCTCGTGATTAATCGGTTGCAAAAGATCAAGAGGCACACTGACAAATTTATTAGCGGCGCCGGAGAAGATTTCCGACTGGCTGCGGTACCACCATGGACACTCACGTAACCTCCTTTTCCACAATTGTCAAAATGAGATTGCCAAACTCAAAGCAATCATGGATTAAGCATTTCATTTTAAATTCAGTTAGTATCAAATGGTACATGGTATTCGTATTTTGGGTTGCGTAAAAATAATTTTCAGAAGTAATTCTCTCGTGACTAACCCTGTATATAGATTTAATGTTGTTAATCGTTGTACATTTTTTTCTGTGCAATGAACTTTATTCCATTCTATTTTATTTTAAGTTTTATGCGGTAGTAAAAATGTCATTTTATGATAATAAAGATTTATCTTTACACTTCCGTTGTAAAATGTCGATATTGTTCCATTTTTATGTAACAGGCATTTTGTAACTACAATACGAAATAGAACTGTTCTACTCAGGTCAAGGAAGAATATCCAATTTGATAAAAGCGTCGACTTACTTCTTAGCTTGGGTAACTTATTGGATAAGTCTTCACAGTTAATGTAATTTATTAATTAGAAATAAGTAATTTATAAGCTTAATTTGGATTCGTAAGTAGTGTAGTTAATAGCAACATATTACTTTATTACTAATAATATCTATTTCGCAAATTTATTCAAATGCAAAACTTGCAACATATTAAGTGTATAATATTGCGTGTTTTATTCCCGGACGGATAATTTTTATATCTCCGGTAAAATAACTGATTTTGTTCGCTTGTTACATAAATAACTCTGATATGTTTTGTAATCATTGCAAGACGTTTCATTGCACACACACTAAAAAATTTACTTCAAACTAAACATAAAAAAACATCATTTGCCAATTTTATAACCTGTTCAGAGTACAAAGGAACGATTTAAATTTATATATTTATACAGTGCCTTCGATTCATCTGCTGAAAAATAAACGATTAAATTAAATGGCTACAAATACTTACAAATAACGACATATAGGCCAAAATATGTTTGCTAGCCTAGCAACCGACTTTTTGGTATGTCAACAGTTAAAAGATGTTAACTAAAGTTGAGTCAATTTTGAAACCTTGGTCAAAGAGTATGTGTCATGGATCATTTTACTCTCTTTGTGTTGTCACTTTAAGCCTCGAGCAAAATGATTCACTTCTTACTAAATAACCAAGTATTTACTGTATCCCATTATAATCATAGTTCAGTTTTCTTTGTAAATATGTATATCACATGAACAAATAAAAATTTCAACATTAGAAGTATGAATTCAAGTGTTTTAAATTACATCTAATTTAGCAGGTGTCATTTGATTTTGGCACAGCAGTTATTACACGGTTATTTTATAAGTGTTATGTTTTTATTTAATTATTATATATTTAGTGTATGTTAAAAATTTTTTACTTCATCTAATTTTTCTTTACCTTACGAGCCTAAACCAAGGAAAGGGTCATTCGGCAAATAGTTATTTTCTTGTTTTCCTCTACCTATAGTATGAAAAAATACTGTCTCGTTTTCGTCTGTCGATATTTATTTATTAAAAATTTTAAAATAGCCATCAATTTTGCATTTAATTAAATGTACTAGTAAATGTGCAGTACTAATGCTCTTAGCTAAGAATTGTACTAAATAAAGTACTTAAAATAAACTAAGTGAAAATTATTCATTTATTATTGTTATCGTCTTATTATCACTTATCAGTATTGCAACAGTGTTGAAATAATAATAATGTCAATTTTTACTTAGTTAGAAACCAACTCAATACTCACGTCTCAACTATTTTGTAACATTGTACATTGAATTTTCAGACGAAGTCCCCCTGTGAAAAGGTTATCCGCCGCGACATAGCACGAACCTACCCTGAGCATGATTTTTTCAAAGAGAAAGATGGCCTCGGCCAGGAATCTCTTTTCAACGTCATTAAAGCATATTCCCTGCACGATCGAGAAGTGGGTTATTGCCAAGGATCCGGCTTCATTGTAGGCCTCTTACTTATGCAAGTGAGTTTTTAGGAGATTTTTAGAGCTCAATAAAATTTTTACGTGTTTTCCTGTTTGTAATGGCAACATAATAAAACGGTTGACTGAAAATTCGCTATTTGTGGATTCTAGATGCCCGAGGAAGAAGCGTTTGCGGTTCTTGTCAAGATAATGCAAGATTACCGCATGCGAGATATGTTCAAACCGAGCATGGCGGAATTGGGTCTTTGTATGTATCAACTCGAAAACCTCGTGGCTGAATATTTGCCAGATCTCAACCAGCATTTCCAGTCTCAGAATTTCCACACCTCTATGTATGCTTCCAGCTGGTTCCTAACTTTATTCACCACAGCTCTGTCGTTACCTCTTGCGTGTAGAATTATGGATGTGTTTCTGTCGGAAGGGATGGAGATTATTTTCAAAGTGGCCCTCGCCATGCTGACTTTAGGGAAAGATGAATTGATGTCGTTGGACATGGAAGGAATGTTGAAGGTGAGTTTTGGGAACTGTTTGACGAAAAGTGTATGATCTAGTTTTGTAACGTTGTTTACTTTTCATATCAGCTTATCTGTAGTTCTAGTAACGAACAGGTTGATTAATCATTTGTAAGATGACAATGGCGGTTGCTAAATATTTGGATTCTGTTAAAGATGTAAGTGAAAATTATTTAAGTGAATTTGTTTGTGATTTGTTTGCAGTTCTTCCAAAAAGAACTTCCTGCGAGAGCGGAAGCCGATCCGGAAGGTCTTATGCAATCAGCTTACAACATGAAATACAATGCCAAAAAAATGAAGAAACTAGAAAAAGAATACAACGTAATAAAAACGAAAGAACAGGAAGAAATGGCCGAACTGAAAGTAAGTAAATATATTCGATACGTAACTGTTATTTAGTTTGCTTGTTGTTAGCGGTTGAGAACTGAAAATAAGCAGCTAAAACATCGATGTGAAATGTTAGAAGAAGAAAGCAAAGCTTTGGCTGATCGTCTAGTCCGCGGACAAGTCAGTAGAGCCGAAGAAGAAGAAACTACTTTCGTGGTCCAAAGAGAACTAGATGTGTTGAGGCACACACATTTAGAAACGACTCATCAACTAGCTTTAGCAAACGAAAAAATTAGGTCTTTATCTTTAATGATGGAAGAAACGGTAAGTTTACATTTCTGTCTGAACCATTCAGTTTACTTTTGTCTAACAGCATACTTCGAGACAATCTTCCATCGACGAAATTTCCTTGAAACAAGAGCAACTTCAACAAAGAGAGGAGATGATCGAATGTCTTCAAGAAGAATTAGTTAAAGTTAGATTGAGAGAAGCTGAAAACGATGCGCTCATCCGTGACTTGCGAGCCCGGATACATGAACTAGAAGAAGACAAAAAAACGTTGCGCGAGATAACACCAGATAACAGTGTAGCGCATCTCCAAGAAGAACTAATTGCTGTGAAACTGCGCGAAGCTGAAGCTAATCTCTCTTTGAAAGACCTCAGGCAAAGAGTTTCAGAACTTAGCAACCAATGGCAGAGGCATTTGCAAGAACACAAGCAAGAACCGACTTCTTCAGGAGAACCACACAGCACACCGAAAAAATTGCTGTTTTGGGAAAATCGCAATAACGAAACTCAAAAATTAGAAGACGAACTCATGACCACTAGAATAAGAGAAATGGAGACTCTGACAGAAGTGAAAGAATTGAGGCTGAAAGTGATGGAACTGGAAACTCAGGTTCAAGTGAGCACGAATCAGCTGAGACGCCAAGATGAAGAAATCAAGAGGCAAAGAGAAGAACTTGAAAAAGCCGAATTGAGAGACAGGGAGGCCGCGGCTCGGTTGCTTGAAGAACACAGACGTTACGCTGATCTGGAGAGTAAAATGCAAGATGAACTGATGAAAGCTCGAATTAGTGACGCAGAAAAGACACAAGCTATTGCGGAACTCACGCAGAAGATTAGTCAACTTGAACTGAAGGTAGTAAACTTGTTTTGGTACTTGTCGTGAGGAAGTTAATAATCATTTTAGAGTCAAGAAATTGCCACTGAAGGGGAGCTTCGAATTCAATCAGTTGATGACAGCGATCGAGTAAGAGAATTGCAAGACAAAGTTGCAGATCTACAAGCTGAGGTAATTTTGTTTTTCAGTGAAGTTGATTGAATGGTTTCATCACGTCTCACTGAATTAATTAAAAAGGCACACGCTTTTGCTTAACTAACATGTGTCCTGTATATAATATTGCTTAACGTCTAAAAAAAAAAAAATAGTGTGATTGTGCTAATATATTTATTTAGTTTCCCACGCCCATCACCAGTCCGGATACTGAGCCGTGGAAATGGCTCGAGTAAGTCAATACTAATGTAGCTTTGGAGTAGAATGTTTGGAACTGTATATGCATGGTTGTTGTAGCTAACAGTGTTTAAGTTTTTTTGTATTGTGCATTTATTACCTTGTTTTCCACTGATACTTATTTAAGGAAATATTAAACTTAAGTAGTTTGAGTGTCACCATCACTATATCAGATAAATTATTGGGCACGAATTTAATATTACAAATCTTTTTGACATTCTTGTATGTACTACCATGGTTATTGCAAAAAAGTTGATTATTTTTATCGAAACGATTTTATTGCTCATGCTTAAATGCAGACACATGAGATAATTACTTCTGGGGCATAAACTCCTACCCAATTTTCAGATTGTATTAAAGTGACATTTACCGTGAATACAACAATAAAACTTGATTAAACTGGTTGTACATCAAACATAATTGTTTTAAACTTCCATTATTTCATATATAAACATTATCACAGATAAAGTATGTAGTTATGATGGTGTTTTTTACTCTTGAATAGGAATTTTTTGGAAATATTTATTGATTCGTTTCTACATAGATTATGTAACTAGTTGATTTGTCATCTCGTACCAATATTTATATTTATTTCCTACGTAGAATGAAATTTGTTTAAAATAAGTTTTTTTCTGCATAGAGTTGCTTTCGCTGTAATAATTAGTGATAACAAAGCTAAGACTAAGCAAACGAATCCTTTGGAATATTTTGTTGTTTTTGTGAAAAAAACAAAAACAATGTTAACCCAAACATCACGCCAAAATGAGATACGTGCATAGTATTAACGAAAAATTCAAAATTTGGACTGTGATCGTCCACAAAATTGAGCCCTATGTTTTTTTTTTATGGCAGAATGCGTTGGAAAAGTGTCCTTAAATCAAAATGTAAAATGTGAAGGACGTATAGTTTACCTTGAGGAGGGCATAACTATTGAAATAAAAATAAGCTATTGGGGAACCCATTTCTAAACTGTAAAAACTCTCTGCAGCTGTGAAAATTGAAATGATATGAGAGAAAAACATTCAACTTTAACTGGAAACCGTGTGTTCCGCTTTCACCACACGATCTTGTGCTTTTATGTCAATTAAAATTCAAATCCTATCGTATTTACTGATTTTTTAACGATTGCTGGCTGATTGAATGAGTATTAGAGTTACAGGAAATGAAACAAATAACATTTAATTACGCCACACTTTATCCAGAATTTCAAACAGCAAAGTGTTTTCAGAATGCTAAATTATGCATTAATTCGAGTTAATGGTGAAACAAAAAATGTGTTCACAGATTACATCGTCGTGGACCGAAAGTAAACCTCACACTACGTAAAACAAAGCACATACGAAAATAAACACAACGGTCAAAATCAAAAATCAGGCGGATTTGGTGCGAATATCAGGTTACGAAAATGTCTCAACAATAAAATCTCCAAATTCAGATTGTCGAACGGTGATACACAAAATAACAACATTATAAAAACAAGCTCAAATTAAATCCCGCATTCGCCGGCCCACAATGTTATTAATTTGACAGATGAAAATTTTCAAGGTCCCTTCTCTCAAAAAGGATCAATGTTTAAAATTAGTCGAAATGCCATAAATGAACTATGATTAAATCTCAAGTGAGAAGTTTTAAAGTGTTACAATACAGATCTTTTGTATGTCATTGTTCCAAAGAATGAGTGAATGTCAATTTTTCTAGGTCTTCGTCTTAATTGCCATTACAGCGTTAGATTACATCATGCAATATCAAATCAAATGAATTAGATTTGGCAGTGAGACCAGTTGTGTTGGTTCATCTGTAAAGCTGTTTAGTCCAATCATAAGTTACTTACACCTTATTTACAACATCAAAAATTATGATAAGTGTCAATTGCGGTAAATGTCAAAAATTAAGTGTGTTCAGTTCACGGTGGTAGAAGTAAGGTGTGGAAACAAGCCGCTCCAATTTGTTGAATAAAACACGCATCCCAGTAGGCTTATTTACTACGAAATAGTATGCAGCACAGTATGTCCATCTATGTATTAACATTTCAACTTGTCAGTGTATTTATGAATGAAATAAGTGACAGATTCGTTGGAGGGAAAATAAATCACAGCACTACGGTTTGTGGTTGGTCTTTGGTGTGAATCGTGTGACTGGCGGATGATTCGACATTTGTGATTGGGTAATAAATGACATTGGCATAAATGTCAAAGATTTAATACAGTTTTCTATTACTTAATTTCAACTGATCTCTCTAGACGTCGCTGCGGTGTGGACAGATAATGACATATAATCCAAACCACGCGATTTGTGTTTTCTACCAATGATTTTGAGGAAAGTTATGAATGAGGTTTCCACACCTTACTTCTACCACCGTGGTTCAGTTAATCAACCAAAATATGAATGTCATTAGTTAATAGCAATTTGTAAGAATATCATCATGTGATATGGGTTGCTGGTGAGTTTAATTTTGTGAGATTAGTTTTATTTTAACGGTCTGAAAACTGCCATTTTACACTAAAATAAAAAAATCAAACTTTTACGCTTTTAAAAATAAAACCACTGCAATAGATAGCGATTGAGTTAAATATGTTGAGTAACGGAGATTATCCAAACCTGCTCTATGGACATTTGATATTGTATCCAAGGATATAAAATGTGAAGATAGATGCCAAAATACGTACGAAAATTAAAAATTTCGTTTATTAGCTGTTGCATCGTTTAGGGAGAATGATGAAACCTGAACCCTTGCCCCGCATAGCTCCTTATTTTGATGTACAAGTAACTTTTAGCTAAATGGTAATTTTTAATCCTTCATTTTAATAACGGTCAATTTAAACGTCCTCAAGCTGTATTTATTAAATAAAGCTCGTTCAACGTCAGTTTGAGGACGTTTTTTTTTATGTCTATTTCAATGATCTTTCTGATCTGTAATTTATAACAAATAGTTCACAGAATAAGGCCAATAGTTAATTTTGTTGCATGAAATATGTTATGGATTTTACTTACTAGCATTTTAAATCCAATTTGGCCGACTGATTATTATGTCATCAAGCTCAACCAATAACATTCTATAATGGTTCCATTTACGTTGTTAATTTATTGTAGCTCTGTTGAGTCTATTTGCACACCTTAATTTGTGACCTGCGCGTTTTGCCAAATCTTGAGCATACAAAATGCTTATTTGAGGATTTTTACGCACTGGACTTATAAGATAAGAAGAAGCGAATATAATAATAATAATCATTGTTTACATTCACCGTTATTTATGTAGTTATGATAATTTTTTATCATCATTGTACACCAAGTACAACTGTTAATTTCCAAGATCATAAATTATAAGCTATTTTGTGCAGATTTGTTAATAATAATTATGCGTTGCTGTTGATTAATTTGATTCTAATATGTGTTCCTGTGTCAGGTCATGAGGCTGGAGTCGTTCAAAAGACGAATAATCACCGGGGGTGGTCGTTTGCCGTCAGAAAGGTCGTCGTCCATAGATAGCACCGATGATGATACGAAAATTAGGTTGGACGATCCTTCCCTGAGATTGAACATAGTCGAGTCTCCTACCTCCAAATCTGAGCTTACATTTAATGAGTTGTGCAACAACCCCAGTGTAAAAAACGACGGCAAAATTGAACTCGATCCCAATATGAATACGCACACTTCTGTAGATGCTCATGAAGGAAAGTGTGCACCAAAGGTCTGACAACACGACTGAATTACTAGAACTAGTTCAATATAGAATAAGTTTTTGTAGTATTTTTTGCCTATACTTTTTGAGGTCAATATAAGGGGAATTTGTAATTATCGATTTATAGGCGTTCTGCCACTCCTTATGGATGAATAGAAAATATGGTGCATTTATATTTGTCTAGATTTACTCTAACTTATTGTATTTTTTTAATTATTAAAGTATATGTTATTAGGATTTTAAGTTTATGTACTTAATCGATTCTGAAGTGTGCAATTTCCGTGTTTTTTGTTATTTTGAGAAACTATGTGGTACCTATGTAATTTAATTAGAATTTTGTGCATAATAATAGATTTTTTTCTTGGAGTATGTAACCGAGAATTAACTTATGAATTAGTGAGACAACTAGACGATGTTAGATTAGATTTTCTAATATTCTATCTGTGTTAAAATGGTAGTATTAAAACTAAAAGGGCTGTTTATAATAATTATACTTTGCTGCGCAAAAGTCGTTGAAGACAGTATTTTTCTTTATTAAACCTGCTGGTCGAGCATAATGGCGTCTGAACCAGTCAACTACCTATTAATAGGTGCTATTTTGTTCTCTATAGGTTGCAATAATTAATACATTTAAAAAAAAAAACAACATTCCAACGTTGAACATCGAAAATGTTTTATTTTTAGATATAAAATAAAAATACTCTAAGGTGACATATTGCACGTTTTAATTGGTGTGGATAATTTATTTTTTATATATTTTTAATTAACGCGCGAAAATTTATTTATTCCAAATGATGTAATATTACAGCAATAAAAATTATACTGTGTTGCAATATGTATATGTTAAAAGTATTTTAATTTATGTATTGTTTGTGCTTTTTATTCTTTAAATATATTTGTATCACAAAAATACGCAGGAGTGTTTTAATAACTGAATGAAATTACCTCATCACATCGATACTTGGTGATTCATATCTAAAATTGCGTCATAAATGTTGGAGATATTATTACACCTGTTGGCTGTTCCAAATTCCTGATAAGAATAATGGGTATTACGATAATTGTTATTGTTGTAGCTTGTGTTTAAAATGACATGAAAATGTTTCTAAATAAAGTACATGACCAGAAAGTAGAATTACTGGTATGTATGGTCTCATATTTTTTCAAAATGTTAACAAGTTGACACTATTTCAGCGTGCCGTGTTTCGTAATATGTATTTAAAAGAAAAATGTGATTACTTAGATAGTGAATGCAAGATGTTGGCTGATCACGTTCTGTCAAGTCAAGTGACCAAAGCTGAACAAAGTGAGCTAATAATTGCTCTAGAAACTGAGTTGTGTAGTTTACGACAAATTCACGATCAAAAGCTCCACGAACTAACCATAGCTCAGGAACATCTGGCTTCAATGTCAATGATGCTAGAAAATACGGTAGGTAAGTAAATGCAACCCTTACGATTGGAACTTCCTAATTTTAAAATTTATAGCAATCATACATACTTACTTCTTTAAACGAAAATAAATCTATGAATGAAGAATTAGAAATTAAAGACGACATGATAAAGTGTCTTCAGGAAGAATTAGTTCACGTCCGTTTGCAGGCTGCAGAACAATGGGCTCTTATCCGCGAATTAAGACAGATAAAAGACGAACTAGAAAAAGATAAAGAAATGTTGACAAAGACGAAACCCGAAACGATTTCACGATTACAGGAAAGACTTATGGAATTTAAGGTAGTGGAAGCCCAGTTTGGTCTAGAGCTTGATAAAATTAAACAACTGACGCAACAAATTAAAGCAGAAGTTGAGTTGCATAAGGTGAGGAAAAACTTAAATAGCACTTTTATATTATAAATAATGCCAGGCGAGCAAAAAAAGTAAACTAGAACTAGATTTTTTTAATTACCACAAGAAATCATAAATTCTCGCGGCAATTTATTACTTATTGTGTTGCAGAAACAAGTCGAAAAAGAGAAAACTACAAAGGCAGAAGGCAATGTGCTACTATCCAAGAAAGGAGTTATATGGAAAACTGGCGAAAATAATACCGAAAAAACAGAATTAAAAGAAGAAATACAAAAATTGGAAAGCGAAAAATTGTATCTTCAAAGCAGGGTTTGTTATTTTCTCTCATGTTTCAGATTGTTGTAGTTGCTGATTTTGTTTTGTAGATACCAAGTCTACAAAATAAGATAGAAATTTTAAACAAACACGCAGAATACAAAGAAGTAGAGAGACGGAGGCTGCAGGAAAAATTAGATAGTTTTAAAGTAAAACACCAGAGTATAGAAAATATTACTTCAGAACGAAGGAGACAAATCGATCATCTTAAAAACAGTGCCTCTGAAAAGGTTTGTGCAATACGTAATAACACGGCAGAAAAAAAGCAGAGTATAGAGGAACTTTCAGAAAAGTTGCAAGAATTGTCTGAACGACGACAGGTATGTATGGGTTTAAAGACAGCTCATGTCGATTACAAATTATGGTGAATTATGCTTAAAATTACAAGCAAGTCTTATTCATTTAAAAAAAAATCAAATTCGAGGCTTATTAATTATATTTACTTTTTCTTGTTGCAGAGCTTTACAGGTCGTATTAGAATAAAAGAAACAACAACAGTTCAGACATTAGAACAACAAATTGTAATATTAGAAAACAGAGTAAGTAATGTAATAGCTGATACCTTAATATAATATTGTAGCGTAGGTACTGTTCATTGTTTCGCATTTTATAAAAAGCAATATATAGAAACATTTTATTTTAATTTACATCTTGGGTTACTTGGGTACTTAATAAATCTACACAAACTCACACTTTTTTAAAAACTTAAGTGTTGTTGGAGCCGATTATACCTAGACATGTACAATATACAGTGTAAATATGAACTTGTTACGGCTATATATATCAGTCGTTAATTATACTTGGGTCACAACAAAATTATATGTTAACCCTAAACCACAATAAATTTTAACAAACAAATTCAAAATACGTCGAAGTAGGCACTAATTTCAGTTTAATGATGATCTGCATGTTTAGACTCTTCATTTAGTTTGGTAATAAGAATTAGCCACGTCCTTGATCAAATTCATGAAAACATTTAAAATCTAGCTTTTTTGGAAAAATATAAACATGTGCCGTTTCTACAAAAAAACAGTTAAGAGAGTGTTTTTGATATTTTTAAGTAAGTTTGTTTATTCTATTTTAGAATCATAATCTTGTTTATAAGCACTCAAATGCGGGCATAAATTGGCCTTTATGGCACAAATCAGTCCAAAATTGCTAAGCAACGATTGATTATTCATTTACATATTAGGCATTAATGTTAATGTTAATATCATTATTATTATTAATGTGGGAGTATCTTTTTCAAAACTCTCTTAATCAGGCGTAAACCTATAGGTATTGGTAATAATTATATCCCGAGTATATTCCCATTTTGTGTCGAATACTTTGGATTGTAATTATACCTATTTTTGTCGTATTATAGAGTTATCAGTCCCGAGAAAGTTTTCAAACGTTAAAATTTACAACGTGTATCTAGTTAATGGTGTGGTACATTTTATTAACAACTATGCTTTTATTTTCAGATGAGCCAGTTGAAGTCTGAGACCGTAAAACTATGTTCAACAAATCGTCAGAATGAAATAATGTCTGATAATATGTAATAAGAACATTGTTCATTGTTCCATACCAGTATAAGTAAAATGTTTTTTAAGTCGAATATGTTGTTTTTTGTACGTCGTTATATAAAGTACACGTAAAATACTGCATTTTTTACTTAAAAATATTAAATAGGTGGGATTTTTATTATGGCCCATTTCAAAACTTCTTTTAATAGTACAAGCTTTCTAAGTTTTCGGTCGTTCTAGGTGGCACACAACTAAATAAGAAAATATAAACCAAAGTCGTGAAATAATTTCTCACCAAATAAGTATCACGCTAACCAAATCGGTATGCTTGTGTGAGAACTGAGAAGTGGTGTTCCAATGTTCTTTCACAATATAGGGTGCATTTTATTGAGGAACAAGAACAAGTAATGTTCTATGCAACAACAAATGATAGTCTGGGTCTACAAATTTAATGATGCCATCCAAACATTTTTCTATGTAAATCTATTAAATATTAGTATTATGCACGTAGTTTTTGGAAAAAGATAAAAATTGTAAAATACAAATTTACAGTCTAAATCAGAAACACAAAATCGATTGATCTAACTGAAAATTTGCATAAGCGTGAAGTGTGAAGTAAATCTTGCTTAAACCAGAGATAACAGAGATATGACAGCTTTTGAATGCTCCATAAGAAATGCATGGGAGCGAAGTGAACACAGAATTTGACGTAAAGGACGGTTGGGGGCACAACATTTGTGGTGGTAAACCTGATATCTTAATATCTATGTTAAATGTTACTAAATATATTACTAGTAAAAGTGACATAACGAACGAAAAACACGAACTCTGAGATAACCTCAATTAAATATGATGCGATGGTTTCAAATTATAAAAGAAAAGTCATGTTAACTGCATATGTATGTATGTATTTATTACAGTTACATACATTTGGTAAAATTTTACAAAGAGCACTTCTCGATTTCGTACAAACTGTTTGCACAGAACTCTTCTACAGGACCCCCTGATCACGTTCCTCACCTTCAAATGTTGTGGAAATGCTTACTTTTGCCACAAAAAAATTGTTAAATTTCCCATTTGCACACTCTTCAATGGCAAGTCGTTTCGAACATAACCTAACTTTTTATAGTCAACAACACGGGTAGGTGTAATATCGGGTTTGTAGTGGAGGCAGGGCGCTTCGCGCCCTGCACCCCATTACAAACATACCCCTAAACGTGGCACTTCTTGCTCCGTGGATCATTTAGTTTTTGGAATTCGTGCGAGTTCAACTGTGTGTGTAGTTGGTTGCCTACATGCGGCGCAACTAATAGTGTGCAAACCATAGGGCGAACACTAAATTTTTTTTTCTGACACTAGGAAGCATTTCCACAACTTTTGAAGGTAAGGAACGTAATCAGGGGGTCCTGTAGAAGACTTCTGTGCAAACAGTTTGTGCGAAATCGAGAAGTGCTCTTTGTAAAATTTGACCATACATTTTAACAAACAATATACTATTGGTAAGTACAGGAATAGTTCTATAAAAATAACATCGATAAGTAAACCGATGATTTTCTGCAGCTATAATTAATTATTAATCGATGAAACTGGCAAATGCTCTATAAATGGGACAAAATGATTAATTTACTCTGTTTTTTAGGTTGCTTCTGTAGTTCCCTATTATGGAATTTCAATGTATAAAATATACGTAATCGCACAAATAATGACAAAAGGTAATCAAGGGGGAGATTACTACATGGATGCTATTAAGGCCAGCTGGTTTTTAAGTTGTCTGGGAACTTGAAGCGAAAGTGTATTATCTACTGAAGGCATTTTCTAATTGTTCAATGTAATATGCAAACTGTTCATACGAAACATTAAGATTGCCATAAGATAAAGTTTCAGAATTGTGGGCTTGGAAACGACAATAATGTAGTTCTAGAATTTCTGCCACATGCATTTGTATATTCACAGCATATCTGAGAAGAGTGTTTTAAGCATGCATCCACTGAGTATCCACATATTTATCGTAAGATATTTTGTTCAGCTAAATCAAACTCTTTGTACTCTATCCTATCTATTTTTAGGGCATTATGAGATGGTTGGGAATTATTAATTATGGTGGTGATGTTGTACCTCTCACTTAAATTGGAGATATCTTCATTAGCAGATAAGAATTGTGGTGTGATCAGATGATTAAAAGAGGACTTGCGTTTGTGGTGTATTTATTTTTAATGTTGTCGGTTCAGTAGATAAGGGAAAAGTGAAGAGTGTTGTCTGTGATTTTGAAAATGAAAAGACAGGTCGGTAGAGAGCGGTGAAACGGTTGTGTCGAAAGGGTTCTTAGAAGGTACTCGAAATCTTCGAAGGATAAGAATTATTGGGAAGGGCGAACAAAAGATAGGTTTTACGACATGCAGGTGTACGAAGAGAAAGTTTCAGGATGATAGTGGTTGGAAGTCAATAAATACAGACTATACAAATATTACATGTTGCACAATTTTGTGGGATTTGTTAGCCCCCACAAAATGTTGCTAAATCAAAAGCACAATTACCAGTTGGATTGTGCTGCATATATTTTATACAGAACAATAGCTTGTATTTGGTTATATTCTAATAAAGTGTGATGTAAATAACTATTAATAATATGAGGATAAAAATAATTTTATTAACACCCGCACAGAACTAAAAGTGACTAAAGTCATCTTCGCAATGAAAAGGTAACATTCAATATTATAACTGTATTTGTACCCCTTAAAGTGTCGTCCTTGAATTTCAACGTTAGGTTGTAATAACAATCTTTGAATGAGCTAGAGGGTACTTTTATTATTATCCTCGCTATAAAATTGTACAGTTTGTGTTGTGTATGCACATTTTAGAGTTTTAAAGGATAAGAAAAGTTAATACAAGCATTTTGAGTAATTTAATGTTTTTTTTATCCATTTACTATTAATCAGGATGTAAACATTACAAAAGCACCAACAAATGTTAGATATAATACAATCATTTTTCGAATAAACTTAATGATTGTAATTTTTTTAATCTTGTCTTTTTCCATTTATGAGCAACCTAGTATTTTTGGAAGAAAGATTAACCACTTTTGGTATATTCTTACGATTGGAAATATCCCTGGTAATCAAATAGCCGCGCTACGAAAGTTTCACTCAAATTTAAATAGCGCGCCCGAAAGTGACGGTTTGGGGCACAGTACATAAGGACTATTGTCGCTTAATTTTGCGAGCTGTCATATCTCTATTATCTCTGCTTAAACTGTAAATGTGTTCCTTTATTTGTGTTTTAATGAAATATCCCCACTTTTGTTAAAATGTTTTATGTCTGAAAAAATGACATATCGGGGGAGAGTTCTGTTTAAACAACTTTAGACAACTTTTTTCAACTCAAATCACATTCGAATGTTTAACAAACAGCTCATCAGTGCTTTTTTTTAACGCTGGCCGTAGGGATTTACGTGCTAAGTATAAATACAGTGATAAAGTGACATTTATGACAGCTGACATCGTTTCAACACTGTGGTTTCAACCAATCAACACGTTTGTTAAGCGTGTACATGTCAAAATTGACAACAACTGTGAACTGACATATTAGGATGAATCAGAGTAACTCAGAATTACCAACACAAAAATTTGCTTCAATCATTAAAAGTCACTGGTAGTTTAGATGGTGTTATTGAATTTTCTAGCAAGTACAGTCTTTTCCAAAAAAATTCGGGCAAGAACAGCAAGTCAGGTTCTCATAGATCAATGAAAAGCAATAGGAATATGACTTTGATGTCAATGTCGTTCGCCCGAATTTTTTTAGAAACGACGGTATTTTCAAGTGAAATTCAACATATTGCCGTGATAGGGGCACACAACTCTGCTATTTTCTCTTAATCTAGTTTAATGTTCTAAGTACATTATCGTTACCTATTGATGTTAAATCATGACGAATATTTGTTAAGAATTTTTCGCTTATTGTTTCCCTCATATTTCAATAATACTTATTCTTATTCTATATTCTTGGTTACGAATAACTTACTCTAATCTCGTTAAGTCTCTTTCAACTTACTTTACTTTCGTATTAATAGACAACCTATGGAATAAAATCACGTCTCATTTTACCGTTCTCAGTTCCCAAAGCGACCCTTTACAGGTCCCCTAAGGAGTAATTTTTGCAACGGTCACCGGATGAAACTCGGACATTAAGGTCTCCCAAAACTCGGACACTAATATGTGTTTAATAAGCAAAATTAGAAAAGAGCCAACAGGGCCGTCCTATACGTATATCAATTTGGATACTTATATAATACGCCTAGGTAGCTGTTTTCGAAACCTTTGTCAAATTGTTGACCGTTTCCCCACTTAGTACACTATGTCTGATGAATTCAAGCCGTTGATTTAAAATCTTCAATGACTCCTTTATTTTAAATAAATACAAAGAAGTAGAAACTTCACTCATCCGAAAAACTAACAAACCAAATATATGGATTTCATTTTTTCATCCAATCATGTTTACTTGTAGAATACGTCCACTACTAAGCAGTGACGCTCAACTCCAATATAAAATAATTATTGAAATTTATTCCACTATATTTGATCTTCTGTTACCCACTAATATATGTGGAAGTGATTATACGTACTACATACAATCCTGCCATTATTACGAAACAGTCTGTTTTTGTTACTGAATATTACTGACAAAATAAAAACGCTTACATTAAATACACTTTAGATAGGTAGCCTTAACTGGCAAAAACAAACAAAAAAATGTAGTAAAATTAATTTATTGTCATAAATATTTACATGGTACATAACAACTAATACATACCTACATTTTACACAAAGATGTATTCTATTTTTTGGAATATATCATAATGAATACAATTTTACCTCAAAAGAAATTATTTTTTTATGATATTCAGCTAGTGGTAGTACTCGCAAGACTGTATAAAAATCTCTACTATTTTTCACCTTAAATTTTTTAATAATGTATTCGCGGGCACGATTTCTTGCAAGTTCAAGCAGAGTTGGCACCGGAAATTCTTGCACTAGTCTATATTTTGGTAAAATAAAATACTGCGAAATTTTATATGCAGTTGGTTCATCATAAGTTCCAGAAATAACAGACTCAATAGATAAATTTACATCATAGAGTAATCGGGGGAACACAACGTTCTTGCCTGTACATCTCTCCATCTGTTTAATGTCCATATGAAGCATTATTTTGAATAAATCACAATAACCAAATGTAACGTAAAGTGCATTTAAAGCATCAGCAGTAATATCTACTCCATAACTCGCCATACAACATAAAATCTGACAGAGAAGATCTACTAGTTCTCTGGATTCAGCAAAACATTGAATTAATATTGTAAGTAGTGCTAAATTACTGGCATTAATTTTATCGACAAAAGTATCTGAAACACTGCTCTCCAACAGCATAAACAAATTCTGAGCGTAATTATGCAAATAGTATGGACCTAGACACCAAAATAAGTCTTCTAGGCAACATCTACATAACATTTCTTCTAAAATATAACCAAATTCTTGGGTAAATATCATCAACATTTTCGGATTTAATTCACTAAATGATAAAGCTAATTCTTTCAATTCACCATATGTGAAATTTATATCACAGGTAATCTCCAATAATCTATAAAACATTGGCGATTCTCTTTGCATTACTTCAATAAAAGTATAAAGACTAAAATTCTTTTTATAACAATAAAACTGATCCGGAAAAACTTCCAGTGTTCGATGCAAGGTGCGCAGTTGTTCAACTAAATCAAAAAATGTGAAATACACACATACACATCCATTTTCAGTTTCATAATAATCCATATGTGTAGTATTTGGGTCAGCTCCAAAAAACAGCAGCATCCAAACAATGTCGATGTAACCTTTCTTAACAGCTATGTGTAAAGCGGTTAGTCCATCTTCATTTTGATACTCTATATTAATACCTCTTTCAATTAACAATTCAGCTACCTCTATCCAATTATTATACACAGCCAATTGCAAAACATTATTACCATCAGGATAAATATGATCAACATTGCAGCCTGATTCTATCAAACGAATGGCATAAATTTCTCCATCATTAGTTCCAAAAGCCTCCATTAATGGAGTTCTTGCAAAAGAATTGAACTCATCTTTAGTAATATCATCCAAAGTGAGCAAGTATTCAAAAGTGTCCAATCTGGAAGGCCGACCTAACTAAAATATTTTACAATTGTGTATAAAACATACGTTGCTTCCTTGGCATGATTTTGAATGGCCAAATGAAAAACTGTGTTACCAGCTTGATCACACGTATTGAAATTTGTTCCACATTTTTGTAGTAATTTGAGGCGAGGTACATCATTGTGTTGTATAGCTTGAATTACTTCTAAGGAAAGGTATTCTGGACCCTGAAAATTATCACTGTGTATGTGAGACGTAACACAAAAATACGAACCATGGATATTGAGGAAGCTTTGTCAGTCATAACACACTTTTTGAACTATTCTTTATAATTGAGGTACTTCGTAAATGTTAATATTAATCCTTCAATATATTAACATTAATAAAATTAATACAACTTAGACACTACATTTACAATTGACCTGAAGTACATAACCTAAAAAATATAAACAAACACAAAAATCCGTGGAATGTCACCGGAATTCCAATACCTTAAACTCTTAAACCAGGGACACTCAACCATGATCTAGGATAGTGTGACTGTATACTGTAAAATCTACCTTAGAAGTATCTAGAACCCTCACATTAGAATCAAGAACCAATATACATAATAACTCCACAACCTATAACATTAAAGTTAAAATGGGTTATAATTAAATTATTTTTGGCTTTTTTATTTAAAATTTAATGCCCAAAGGGCCGATTATAGGGCAAATGCCTTTTCATGTTGGTTGTAGAGGCAAGTGCATGAAAGTTGTATAAATGTGTATCTGAGAAAATCTTTTTATTTGAGCCCTACTTATTGTTTTACCCTATTTCCGATTTTTGATCATGAATGCATTTTTTGCATTTTTCGACCTATTTTACTTTTTTTCTGCCCATTTAATTTTTTCTGCATATTTTGTTCTAAAATCTGAATTTTTTATAACCCTATCAGCACATGTTTCTTACGAAGCAGGTCACATTTAATAGTTCCGGTATCTAGGTACGATAAAAAAATTAGTCGAAAGTTATTTCGACAGAACTTTCCTCGCTTCTGGTTTCACTTTCTTTAATAAATTGACTGATTCATTAATTTTTTTTGGTCACCTGTATAAGCAAATCTAAAAAATATTACTGCAATCATAAGTTACAAGTATAGTCTGATCATATTTTGCACATTTGCGAAAGAATTTATTCGGCAAAATTTTGAGATGCCGTAATCAATTTTTTGGGGTTGATAAACAGATACATTTTCATTAAAAAAGTTACGAATGCTTATAATAACTCCAAAACATTAAGATTTCATAGTATTCAGTTTTGCAATTCTTGATTTAATCAATAAAATAAACTGACTCAATCATTAATTTTTTTCACACACCCCCTATAAGTAAATCTAAAAAATATTTGTGCAGTGATAAGTCACAAGTATAGACTCGTCATACTTTGCACAATGCACATTTAAGATAGCATTTTTTCGGAAAATTTTTGGAGTTGCGTCATCAGTTTTTTAGAGGGATGAGCAAATACAGTTTGATTAAAAATTTACCATGCTTATGATGACTTTAAAACATCTCCAAGATTTCAAAACATTCGGTTTTGTAGTTTCTGATAAACGCATTCATTAATTTGTTTGTCACGCTGTATATGCAGATCCAAAAAATATTAATAGAATGATAAATTTCAAGCACAGACTCATCATATTTTGTACATTTTAGATAGGATTTATTCGGCAAATTTTTGAGCTGACGCCATCAATTTTTTGAAGGGGATAAATAAACATATTTTGATTAAAAATTTATCATGCTTATAATAACTGTAAACCATCTGCAAGATTTCACAGCATTCGGTTTTGCAGATTCCAGATTAAATTCCAAAATGTTGTTTTATATTTTTGATTTTTTTTGAAAAAATCTGGACGTTTCGGATAAAAACTCAATTCGGGGTCATAAACTACATGTGTAGTAGTAGGACTATGTTATTTTATACAATTTAAAGCCCATTTACTATGTACAATTTTGAAGTGACGTTATCACATTATTGATGGGGATGATTAGACAAATTTTGGTTAGTGTTTTACCATCTACATACATGATATTCCTAATATAAACACAAAATTTAACAACAATCGGTCCAGTACTTTCGGAGATTATCTGTCTAATAAAAATCCGGGACGGTAGACAGAGGGACTGACGGACAGACGGACAGACAGATGGAAATGTGGGACCTATTTCTTGGTCCTCTAGGGGTCACGGAAGGTTGAGAAAACGTAAAAGTGGAAAGTCGGCCGACGGACTCGATTACAATACTTCCTTTGCTTACGCTCGGGAAGTAAAAAGATAACAATCCAACCCGCGTTTTAGGTAAAAGGGTCCTGGGAATTTTGTTAGCAATATGCCGACAATTTAATAACCCAAATCTCTTTTTCTGCGAAACCATCAATGAACAAATTTTATTGCACAGCTAAATACGTAGTCTACGTTTTAAGATAATTAAAACACCTATTTACAGCTATATAGCTTTGATCATGTGTTAAAAACACCACCCCCTCCTACAACTTTCTTTTCGAGTTTTCTTTCTGTATCAATTAGTTCGTGTTGGGTTTTCGTCAAATGATTTTCAAAAGTGTAAAAGTGTTTTAATACTGTTCATCATCTAGTATTTTGTACCATTTTTAAAAATGTCCAAAGTCAAATCGTCTTTAAAGGATAATTTGAGGGAATGGACGAAAAACAAAGACGTTTTTCAAATAGAAAGCGGCGAATTGTTCTGTAAAGCCTGTGAGAAAATTATGAGTATAAATTATTATTAATGTTGCAGAATTTAAATGGGAAAATTAGTTGTAAAATTAATTCCATAAATTCGCATGATGTAACAATTTTTGAAATATAAATAAAATGTATTGTTGTAGATTCCATGTCAAAAGAAATGCTTTGTTCTTCAACATGAAAACGCACAAAACAAATCTTACTAAAGATACCAGACAAACTTTATTTTCCTAATTCAATAGTGAAGACCATAAGAAAAATTTTTACTGTGAATTACGCGTTGCATTTGTTGCGGCAAATACACGGTTGAAAAAACTTAAGATCGGGAACATCCAAATGTTTGCTATTTTATTATTTAGTCATTTTACATTGTACTTTTGTAGGTGATTAACAGAGTTAGAATAGATATTGAAGTTCCCGATATTTGGATAGCAGTAGATGAAACTACAAATTCTAATGAGCAATCCGTTGTAAACATTGTAACGGGAAAATTATCTGGAGAGGCACCTGGTACACCACATTTACAGGCATCGAAAATATTGGAAAAAAACAATAATCTAATAGTGGCACGTTTTATCAATGAGTCGTTTGGTAATTCTATTAATTATTAAAAAAAAATCCATTTTTCTCGGATGAATACATAGTGTTCAAATTGCATCTTCGTAACGTCAATCAGTTTGGTTATATTTATTAATGCACAGTTGCAAAGGTGCATTAACATTGCTATACAATTAGAACAAATTGCAACTTTGCTATGTAGTAAGGTAAGTAATCTGATGTAAGCCGAACTTAGATTTGGTCTTGAAGCATAAATGATTTGTGAATTAACACCTGCCATATTCATCATTGCATAAAATATAACCATCGGGCACCGTTTGGTGTTTCGAGAAACATCGTATGTAGCATTGAGTTTGTCCAAATTGTCAACAACTCCATTAGTATGGTTATAATATGTGATGATCTCGGGCTTATTTTTCTCTTCTGTGGCCGGATCAATAGCATCATCATGGTGGAGGCTTGAAATGAGAATCACATTTAGGTACTTCTTTGGTACATAGGACAAAACAGTAATTTTCTCTTGGAATCCAAATACTGAGGAGCATACGGGTCGATTTCTTGTAACGGAAAATTCAAGGGGTAGTTCTCACTTATTTTTTTTATAGTTCCTACGTACGTTATTTTATGATCTTGCAGCAATTTATTGACTAGATCGATACTTGTATCAATTGTCACAAGTAAGATTCCTGTTTGTTCCTGATATGGGTTCTATAAGCCTTAGAACTATGTTGTATGGATTATTTGGTTTTTCATATGTCCCGGGAGGCTGTTGTCCAACGTAAACTTCAAGATTTAGAGCATAAGACGTGGCAGAATCAACCAAAGCAAATGTTTTAATACCATATCTGTTTGGTTTGGGTGGTATGTACTGTTTGAACCCGCAACGACCACGAAAACCTTCAAGTTTTTCATCTATTGTACTATTTGCCCCAACAGTGTACGCATTCTTACAGTTCTGAACAAAGGAATCGAAAATATTTCTTATAGGAGCTAATTTGTCAACAGCCTTCCGCTGTGTCGAGATCGTCAAACCGAAGACATCTTAGTAAAAATTGAAAACGATTACGGGACTAACTAGCCAAAATCTTTCAACACCAAGTCTAGTTCTAACCCACAAGTCTTTTGTATTAAGCCGATTACTTTTCAAAGTACCAGCTAAATATAAAAGACCAAGAAGAGCTTTAATTTCGGAAATAGTAGTAGGCCTAGCTCTTCTTTCCCTAGCGTATTCTAATTTAGAGTTGTAAAGATTAGTATTTTCCACGATTACACCCAACATCTCATCAGTAAAGAAGACAGACCAACATTCCATAGGCGACATTATATTTTTGGCATAAGGTCTCACTCCTGGCAGACGAACAATGATATTTTCACGTCTGGTTCTTACTGCCCTATTGGGACAGTGTTTCTTCCAACGGATAGTGCTATTCTTTGTTATAAACGTTGCTACAGAATACAATATGATCGTAAGGAGAAGTGAAGTGTATAACGTTCGTCAGAGAACCAGTAAGATAAGCTAATGGCGGTAGGCAATATACGTACAAAGTGGGTAATGTAGTTTAAATACCTAGGAGTAGAAATATTAAGCCACCACGACCCAGTAAAAGAAATAAAATCACAAAGAAACAAAGTTGCTGCTATATGGAATAACAAATGATAGATAGCAAGGGTAGAATATATAAAAGACCTATGCAAGACAGATAATGATCTATGGTACATACAGACTTAAAATGCGGACATAACTAAAACAAAAGTGTGCTAAAAACTGGAAAATTTCTAAGAGACAGAATAGGAGACGAGAAGATTAGAAAGCAATGTGGAGTAGAGAACATGTCGGATGGGACCAACATGTAAAAAGGATGCAAGAAAACCAATTTGCATGAATTGTCTTGCACTGGAAAAACCACCACCTAAACGGTGGCGATCTAAGAAAATAATTCCCGGGATTAAAAACAGATCCTCGTATTTCTTCAAAGACTGAAGAATATTAAAATTTTAAGCACTGGGATGGAATCAAATGTTTTGTAAACCTTTGGATTCTGTTGGATCTGATCTCTATGGCATCCATGTTATAGAAAAATGTTAATAAACATTTGATTTTGAAATTCGACTCAAATACTGTAATGCATATTTTTAAAGTTTAGTTTTTTAGTGTAATTTTGTAATATTCTTAATTGTAGCTGCTTAAATTTAGTCTCTTTATGATTGTATTTCTCAAAGCAAGTAAAACAAATTATTTTCAGTTGCGTGTACAACTGAATTTATACTCGTAATGTGTTTAATAGCCCCCTTCATGGTCATGGTTTATTTTGTAACAACATAGAAAACAGTATTGATGTTTTCAAGCATTGATCACTATTTTTTAAATGTGAATGAACGACTTTAGAATAAGTCCTAGATATAATACTTAGCACCCATTTAATTTTTTGACCTTAGACAGTCACGCGGAGAAGATAAGATTATTTTGTAGTTACTAGATACGAAAAGATATGTCACGACTTAGATTTGTTGTGGTCGACAACCAGTGCGTTTCACCATGGCAAAATTAAGCGTAGATTTACCAGATATTGAAGTAAGTACACATTTTTTTTATAATTAGTCTTTAACTACTATTTCCTACAACGTGCACTTGTTAAAATGAATTATTTATTTATTTTTAAAGAATATTCTTGCTTTAAATCCACGAGTGCGTTCCCACTCTACTTTATTACCATCTGTTGTGACGAAAACAAATAAGAAACACTGGAAGCGAAACGCTGATAGGAAATGCCAGGTACCTATTTTAAATAATGTTTGTTTTAGTGATTAGTAATAAAAATAATGTTTAGAGTTGTTATGACCTTGAAAACGACTTTTCTGATATTAAACCCACCACGCTAAGTGAAAGAGGTGCATTAAGAGAGGCTGCAAGATGTCTAAAATGCGCCGATGCGCCGTGTCAGAAATCTTGTCCAACTCAGCTAGATATTAAGGCATTTATTACGAGTATTTCCAACAAAGTAAGTATAAAATACACGAACCTGTCATTATTTTAATGAGAGTATTATGTTAGAATTATTATGGCGCCGCTAAAGCCATTTTCTCGGACAATCCTTTGGGAATTACTTGTGGCATGGTATGTCCTACTAGCGATCTCTGCGCTGGAGGCTGTAACTTACACGCTTCCGAAGAAGGCCCAATTAATATTGGAGGGTTGCAACAATTTGCGACTGAAGTTTTTAGTAAAATGGGTGTTAAGCAAATTAGGGATCCTAAAACCCCTACCCCTAAAAATTTTTCCCAAAAAATTGTTTTGGTTGGAGCTGGACCTGCGTCACTGTCTTGTGCTACATTTTTAGGACGGTTGGGATATACAGATTTAACCATATACGAAAAAGAGGATTTTGTGGGAGGCCTGAGGTACGTACAATTTGTACGAAAAAACACTGATAAACAAAATTCTCTCTCAAATGTATATACAATTTTTAATAGAATGGAGAACGAAGTGAGGAACCATACACTTCTCATAAGTGTTTTATTTTGTTATTTTCAACGGACTTGCAAACCTAGTTCAAATATCGATAAAGATTTATTATCGGATTAAACAAAAAAACAATTTTGTAATAGTTAGATAATTGTGTAGAAAAATATTCCACTTTAAACGTCATACTTGATCGATTGTCTGTATTTTCATAGCTGATTACACATTACTTTGCTTGTCTTCTATTTTAGTTTGTTATTTTAATTTTCTTTTACCAAAAATAGGGATAAGTTGTTTATGTTAACGGTTTCCTTGATTCAAAACCATGTTATTGAAAATGAGAGCATCAATTACGATAAATTCTAGCTCTGTTTTTATCCTTATTTTTATTATTTCGAGGCTATATGTTTAGGGCGTCAAATGGTATTTTTTGCTGCGATATTTCAAATAACTAAGAAGTTCTTTATATTTATCCCTGGCGTTAAGAAAAAAATGTAGTGGGCAAGTGTAAGCTAATATTTAAACTAATGGTTGCAGAACATTTTTCGAATACTTTTCTCCTCCTGTAAACTGCAGCATTGTCTTTCAACTTACGCTACAAACTTTTTCCGTGTAAAAAAATAAGTATTATAGTCGTTGTAAAATCTATTGCTTTTGTAACTATTAAAAATAAATGTTTATCGTTTATAGAGGAGTGATTATGAGAATTGGGAGCTATGCTATACAGTCCAAAATCAAACAAATTACAAGCTAATAAATTTTTAACAAATACATTTTTTTTTAGTTCTTCTGAGATACCGCAGTACCGTTTACCAATATCTGTGGTAGATTTTGAAGTTCAGTTAGTTAAAGACTTGGGAGTTAAAATAGAGACCGGCAAAGCTCTGTCCAAACATGATTTAACAGTGGAAAAACTTTTACAAGATGCTAAAGCAGTTTTTATTGGAATTGGGCTGCCTCAACCTAAACTCAATCCTTTATTCAAAGGTCTAACACCTGAAATGGGTTTTTATACATCAAAAAATTTCTTACCAAAAGTAGCAAAGGCTAGTAAACCAGGTTTATGTTCTTGCAAGTCCATTTTACCCAGCATGAAAGGAACGGCGATTGTTCTTGGTGCAGGAGATACTGCTTTTGATTGTGCTACCTCAGCTTTGAGATGTGGTGCAAGAAAAGTATTTGTTGTGTTTAGAAGAGGTTTTACTAATATTAGAGCAGTTCCCGAAGAGGTAAAAATTTTTTTCTCTATAAAACGAAACTTAAGAAGTTAAAATTAACGTTTTTAGGTTAATTTGGCCGTTGAAGAAAAATGCGAGCTAGTTGGATTCTTATCACCACACAAAGTAAATATCAAAGATGGAAAAATTGTTTCGGTTACTTTCAGTAGAACGGAAGAAAATGAAGAAGGAAAGTGGGTCCAAGATGTTGAACAATTAACCACAATTAAAGCGAACTACCTTATATCAGCTTTTGGCTCTGGACTGGAAGATCCTGATGGTGGACAATTTTCACTGAATCTGTTTAAACACGTTATTACACACCATTTTTAGTTATCGAAGCACTGAAGCCTCTTAGTTTGAACGAAAATAAATTACCAAGTGTTGATCTCAATACAATGCAGTCCTCTCATTCAGCTGTATGGATTGGTGGAGATCTTGCAGGTGTAGCAGAAACAACAGTCGAAGCTGTTAATGATGGAAAAACTGCTGCGTGGTATATTCACTGTTTTTTGGAAGTATGACATAATTGTAGTTGTTATTTGCATATAAATATATAAATTTTAGGGTTTACCTAATACAACAAAACCAAGTTTGCCACTTTTCTATACAGAAATCGACGATGTTGATCTGTCTGTTGAAGTATGTGGTATGAAATTTGAAAATCCTTTCGGTTTAGCATCCGCACCTCCAGCAACCAGCACTGCTATGATTAGAAGGGCGTTCGAACAAGGATGGGGATTTGCACTTACTAAGACGTTTTCGCTTGATAAGGTATTCTTGTTGCTTTTAGAATGATGTTGTAATGCAAAATCATTAACTTTTAGGATTTAGTAACAAACGTTTCTCCTAGAATTGTTAGAGGTACAACTTCTGGACACAATTATGGTCCTCAACAGAGTTCTTTTCTTAACATAGAACTAATTTCTGAAAAATGTGCAGCCTACTGGTTACAAGGTGTTAAAGAATTAAAAGCCGATTTTCCCACGAAGGTATGTCTGCCAAAGATTAAAATAATCACAACTTTACTAACGTTCTTTAGGTCATTATTGCTAGTATTATGTGCTCGTACGATGAAGAGGACTGGAAAGAACTCTCAAAAATGGCCGAAGATGCAGGAGCTGACGCTCTAGAACTGAATTTAAGTTGTCCACACGGAATGGGTGAATCTGGAATGGGATTAGCTTGCGGCCAAGTAACTCTTTAAATTTGTCTATAAAATAGTGATTACGCTTCTCAATTTTTAGAAACCAGAACTGGTAAAAGGCATTTCTGAATGGGTGAAAGCCACAGTAAAAATTCCTTTCTTTATAAAATTAACCCCAAACATAACCGACATCGTTGAAATAGCGCAAGCCGCTTACGATGGTGGGGCATCGGGAGTAGCTGCTATCAATACAGTTTCAGGATTAATGGGTTTAAGCTCTAACGGCACGCCGTGGCCAGCAGTTGGTTTAGATAAACGTACCACTTATGGAGGTGTTAGCGGGAATGCGACGAGACCCATCGGATTAAGAGCGGTTTCTGCGGTTGCCAACGCTTTACCAGGTTTCCCGATTTTAGGCACTGGCGGTATTGATTCAGCCGATGTTACGTACCAATACTTGCAAGCTGGGGCGGCTGTCGTGCAAATTTGTAGCGCCATACAAAACCAAGATTTCACGTTAATTGATGATTATATCACGGGATTAAAAGCACTCCTGTATTTGGATGGCCGAATGCCAATGTGGGACGGGCAAAGTCCGCCAACGTTTAAACATCAAAAAGGGAAACCCGTCGTCCCAATACGTGTAGCTGACAATAAAGTAAAAGTTGTAATAGTGAAACATTAACATATAAAAAATATTTTTTTAGGCTTTACCACATTTTGGTCCATTTATTGCACAAAGAAAGGAGAAGGCCAAGAGTTTGAAAGCTGATGTACGTTTACATCACGATGGACGTGCGAATGGTTATTCGGTGACGGAAGAAAACGGCCAGAGCAATATACCAAAAGTTGCTGATATTATAGGAAGAGCTTTGCCTCAAATAGGGGCATATAAAAAATTAGACAACACAAAACAAGTGGTAGCCTTGATTGATGATGTATGTAAATTGTTCTTTGCAAGTTAAGATATATGTAAGATGATTTGTTCTAGGATATGTGTATTAATTGTGGAAAATGTTATTTGACTTGCAACGATTCTGGCTATCAAGCGATTTCTTTTGATCCAAGTACTCATATACCGCACGTAACTGATGATTGTACAGGGTGTACACTGTGTTTGTCAGTTTGTCCTATTATCGACTGCATAACGTGAGTCTCCAAAATAGTTAGACATAGTTTTTAATTTTTTTTTTTTAGTATGGTGCCGAAAACCATCCCACATGTGATTAAAAGAGGCCAGGCTGTTAAACTAGTACATGCTTTGGATCCTGCCGCTGTTTAAATAAAATGATTTTAATTGCATAGAGTCCAATATAGACCAAAATTAGAAAGCAATGTTTTAATATATCGATTGTAAAATTATTATTAAATGTTATCTCTTTAAAATAAGATTACATTATTAACCCCGCATATTGATCAATTATTGCAGTGGCAAATATGGAGGGAAGCTCGATCTGGTAGATCTGTTGTGGATCCTGATTCTGTTTTGTCGTCCACACTTACGGTAACGTCCGTTTCCCCAGCTGAGCTAACGGTGTCAATATTGGAAAAGGAAACTTTGATACTTCTTGATGATCTGTTTTGCCCTAAGGCGTTTGCTGCATAGCATACTTCGTCACCGCAGTAATTGTTGAACGCTGGGCATGAGTAAGATTCACAAAAATCGTCTTCGGATTCATGTTTTCTTCTTCCGCGAATAAAATGACAACACCAGTTTAGGAGACACACTGCTATAAGCATCTTGGCTGCGATAGCTATCGCTAAAATCTGAAAAATACAATTTAGTGACTTTTTGTCATTTTGAACCAATATTTTCTAACTTAAGATTTAGAGTGTTTAAGTTGAAGCAGTAATCATAGCTAAAAGCGGGGGCGGCTGGTGGTGGAGGGCACAAGGTCACGCACTCTCTCAACGTCTATAACGTCTACACTGGACATAGCAAAATAGTAATTTTGAATATTTCAAAAATTATCCGGAAGTGTGTTTATAATTATCAAAACTAATTTTTTTATGTTGCTCCATTTATATCAGATGTATCAAAACTTACATCTAAGGTAAGGTCTCGATAAAAGCGGAGACAAATCATTCATGATTCATTTAGACGTTGTGTTGCCATGGAAACCGCGCCTCTAGTCGTTGTATTTGGCTGGAATCAGGTCATATTTGAAACAGTGACCGCGAGTGAAATTATTTGATTTTAGATAAAAATAATGAATTCATTTGAATATTTAATAAAAAATTGTCCTCTGTCTTTACGACGATAAAATTGTAGTGAAAAATTTAGGGAGAGGCACCTCCGATTTATTAATAAAAAAAGTGTTCATGGCAAAACGTGAGACTTTCATAAATATTTTAATAATCACAACATGTGTAATAAATTTTTGTGGGTGTGTGGTTGTGAAAAAATAATAAATTGTTTTGTTTTGTGTGTCTCCTCAGTAAGGAGTTAAAACCAAAGGTATGTGGATAAACATTTTTTTTACTTTTATTGAATGTATGTCTGTATTTATTTATTTACCTCACACAATTTTGTCTATTAACTGGTAACAACAGCCTGCTTTATATCTTAATATTTAACTCATCAATCAAATTGTGTTCCCCCGTTTCAAAATATCACGAGCTGTCACTGGCTAGCAACAAACAAAAATTAAAAGAAGCAATGAAGAGACTAGAAAAAACGTCCAAAAATGGGACTATACTTAAATGAAACAAAATTGAAGACAAACCAACAATTTAGAAAAGGACAATACCTAAAATATGTGTACACACGAAAAGAGTAGTACAATTTAGAAGAGAGTTCAAGATTTACATATTTAGGAGTAGTATTTACACGAAGATTAGATATGGAGACAGAATTATAGGCAAGATTAATGTCAGGAAATAAATGCATCCACGTTTTAGAACATTACTTATTAAGAAGCAAAAATACACCTAGAAAAGCAAAGGTAATACTTTACACGGCAGTGTTACCACTAATAGTTATGTATGCAAGTGAATCGTGGACAACAAACAAAACAGAACAGAAGGTTATTAAGGTAAGTAGGTATGTGAGAAGGAAATACTACAGAAGATTTTTGTAAGAAACGTGGAAGATGGTATGTGGTTAAGAAAGGCACATCAAGAAATGGGGGAATAATAAGTACTAGTAAGCGGAGAAAGATAGGCAGCTCTGTAGTTTAGTGGTAAGGGCACCCGCCCGGGAAGGGGAAACGTTGGGTTTGATTCCCACGGGGCAGCAACATTTTTCTTCGCTTACCTGCATTTGCAATTTAGAACAATTTTTTTTAAATACGGATTTGAATGAGCAAATATTACAAAAATTTTTACACACTTCGTAGGTTCTGCATGTATATTATTTATGATTTCTTTTCTGTATTTTCACATACCTTGTAATATAAACGGGGATAAATCTCTACATATCTGTATACAGTATCATAGGAATTTACATTGTGAAATCTTTAAGTCGTGTTAATAGTTTTTCCAGTTCGAATTTCTAAATTATTTTTGGTACACCTTTAGTTCACATTACTTTTTATAAGTTCTGACAGTGGCGGCTGGTGACCTTTTGAAATGGGGGGACACAATTTGATTGATGAGTTAAATATGAAGATATAAAACAGGTTGTTATTACCAATTAATAGACGAAATGGTGTGACGGAAATAAATACAAAAATACATTCAATAAAAATAAAAAAGGATTTCTCCACATATCTTTTTGCCTTCGGTGTTCATGGCATCTAAAAGTTCATTTTGGACCTTTGCTTCTTTCAAATGATCTGATAAAGTCTAATTCAGCCATAAAATCAATCAGACCTCGAAATATACCTGGATTTTGTGATTCCCTACTTTCGTCATGTCCACGTAAAGCAAATTCAAACACTCCACAAAATTTTATGCACATTATCAATCGGCGTAATATATGGCGATTTTTGTGGACCCTTGCGTTATATGCCCGAATATTATTAATATAAGCGGTGTGTAGTTGTTTCCGAATGTCTGTATTATCGAGAAGATTATTCAAGAATATTTATCATACGTGTTCGCGCAGAATGAAAATTAAAATCCGCGATAATAACTCAACCCTCCAGAGCACGATCGCAACGGACTCACAAACCAGTTGTATCAGGCGCATATCAGGCGGCTACGACGTGTAGTTTCCATGGCAACCATGTAAACAAAACATCTAAATCAGCCATGATTCGGTCCATTCGGTCTTTGTGCCGGGCTTTTATCAGCATTTCATCAGAAATAACATATCATATATCCAAGAGACATCTTTAGATGCAAGTGGAAGTAAGTTTTGATACATTTTATACAAGTGGAGCGAGATAAAAAAATTAGTTTTGATAATTATGACACAAATTTTCGGATAATTTTTTAAATATTGAAAATTACTATTTTGTTATGTCCAGTGTGTTTGTAGACGTTGTAATTTTGGGGGGCACGTGCCCTTGTGCCCCCCGGCACCAGCCGCCCCTGAGTTCTGATAAGAAACCAAAGAAGTAAAAATAGTACAATTAAAAATGATATTTAATTTTTTTTTTGAAATGTGTCTCCTGACATACATACAAAAAAAATACCCATTTATATAATTCAAGCTTCAAACAGTTGTGGCCTATCATTACCAATGTATTACGACAATCTTGCGTGACAATTGTAATTGTAATGACGGCAGACGACTAGCTTCAACAAATTAACTAAAAATCAGAATTGTTTTTTTTTTTTTTTTGGAAAAAATATGTAAACGAAGCATGTACCAAAAAGAATTTGGAAATTCGCACTAGAAAAACCATTAATTAGTACGAGCTAATAACATCATTAAAACTTAAATAGAACAATTTTTAGACTGTCTATATCCAGATTCAAAAATTTGAAGTCGGATTTATTAACCTTCAACATCTGAACACGTGCAAATCAGAGCGTTTAGAATTTGTGCACTTTGTTTGGTCCGAGGAATTTTTGTTTAAAATCTCAATGATAAACCAAAAAGTTCCTACGATCAAATTGATATAAAATTAGAGAAATGTTTGTTCTTTCACGGAAAAATTACCTACTTTTTTAGAGCGTTGTTCCACATACCAAATTTGATTAAAATCGCTTTAGTGATTAGTTTTAAACAAAAATAATGTGCACATTGTATTTTACTTGCTCGGAATTTTCATTTTACGGTATTAAAAAAAAATTATAATAATACGATATTGTTATCTGCATTATCGTATAAAAATATTAAACAAAACCGATACACCTACACCGGTGATGAAGATTGTGCTGTTTCGATTGAAAGGTCTCATATAATAATAAACATAAAACAAAAACGTGGGCGGTACATTATTTCTCTTCCCTAACATAGAAGCAAAATACCTCTTTATCTTGCCTCTTGATTCCTTTCTTTTAATTTTTTCATTATCGACAAAATCAATATCACAAAGCTATTTTTTTGCAGTTTTGGGGCAAATTTGGAGAATAAGGCAGTTTTTCATTTAACAATCAACGAATCAACAGTCTAATTCTTGAGCAATCTAACAGACGCAAGCTGAATTTTAGCTCCGTTTGTGACGAAATGACACATCGCTTGTAAATATATTACGCATTCTTTATTTTCTATGTCAGGAACAACAAATTATATGAACCATATTTGTACACAACACAATTACAGCGTTACTTTTGTTTAAAGTAATCTGACAACCCTTTTAATCACATCATTTTAAGTTGATATAGTGGTATTTGTTCACTGTTGCAATGCTCTAGGGAGACCTCTCTCATTCTGGGTCATCAGTAACTTACTTCCAACGATGCTCTTAATTTGACATCTTTGTTATAAATCACATTCGATTTATTATCATTATTATCTACTTAGCCATTTTTGTTAAGAAAACTTAAATTTAGGTGTTATCTACTTACTACTAAAGCTAATATTGTCATGATTAACTTTTCTCTATTAGCCCTTTCCCACGTATTAAGTTCGATATTGCACATATGGAAGGTATTTAAGGTAGGATGATAGGCGCCTTCTGAACAGGCTGAAGTAGTCCATCCTTCATCACACGTACATTCTCTTGTAATATTATCGAGACTACCGTGGTGGCATTGAAAATTTACCTAAATTATAAACACTATAAAATTTTTTTTGACAGAATAAACAATACAATGTACCAAATTAGAAACACTGTGACATTTTTCGACGTATCCACCTTCTATCATTTCTAAGTCAGATTTGCAAACTGGTTCGTGAAGTTTTCTGCAAACATTACTTCTCGGCAAATATACAGCGTTTGGAGGGCATTCTGGAACTGGCTGGCACATTTTAAGGTCTTTATTGAGGTAACTTCTTCTTGACGAATATTTAACAACGCAATCAATCGGACAACAGCCTTCAGAGTTACTGAGATCTTGTGAACTGCACGTGTGTGATGAATCACCTTCAAAGTAAAATATGATATTGGGAAAAAAACGAACTATTATTATCTTGTCAGTGATCTACTTTAATCGTTCTTATTTTATAACCCACACTAATAAAAGCTAACTTAACACAGAATCGAGATCACATAAGTCAAAAAACAGCTTCGGGACGAATACTGCGTGAATTTTTTGGTACACCGTACTTACCTTCGTCATCCTCATATACCTTATTTGAATCAAAAAATATTTCTTTTCTAACTTCTTCGACGTTATCGTCAGTTTGAAAGTGCAAGGATACGAGACATTTTCCAACTCTATTTCGTAAGTACTAAAAATTTATGTGCTGTAAAAAGATAGCAACCTTTCAATTTCATACCAAATTTGGATAAATAAGTGTAAGGTTTTTTACGCTTTTACTATCTATATATCCCATATCGCCTCCAAGTAAATACATATAGTCTGATGTTTCCAAATACGGATCTCCTTCGACACATTCCACGTTATATATCGACACAGGCATTTTGAAATCAAAAGTGTTTTCTGCTGTTAAAACTAAAAATATCTTTGTGGTGATTATAAAAGGGTGCGTAAATATTCTTACAAAAGATCATTCCTATGTCATCCTTCCTAATTGTGTACAAACCCGAGTTCTAGGGAAAAATTTTTTTTCAAAATCTATAGTGCAGTGAAGGAAAGAGCTTACTTGTACGACAACTGTGCTAAATGTTAACTTCATGTTTAATAAAAGGTAAAATAAAAATATGAACATGAAATGTAACGGCACATGACACTGTCATTATTACGAAATGCCAAAACACAGATCTTACTTTGTTTTTTTATAAAACAGAATTCATTCCTTGATTTATTAACCTATACCAGTAAAATGCGGTTTTTCTTGAAAACGTTGTGTTTCAACATTCATTTTTCAATAATTATCATACTGCTTCAGATTCATTATTATAATACCCAGTGTTTGGTTAAAAGGGAAACATTTTGAAAATATTATGAAAATATTATAGTTTTCAAAAATAAGTTGGCAATAACTTGATGAAAGTGACACGAAAAACACATTACGGTGAGAAGAGTTATATGAAAAAATAAATTACTTTTCTAGGTATTTGAGACATTTTAGTATTTGTAGGTGAGGCTAAAGCTTCAGGTTTAAATTTTGATTAACGAACCTTTTCACTTGACTTATTCTACAAAACTGGAAATGTCTCGATATTTCATGACTCCTAGAGTATGAAAACATAGGTCTTCCGTTTCTCTGTCGTCCGAGGTCTCTTGGCGATTTTATTAGATATATAATTTTCAACAGTACTGAAAAAGGTATTACATGTTTTTTTATCCGTAGTTTTATTTTAATTTATAGGGGTTATTAAATCAAATTTTCTAATTTGTCTAAGAAGATAGATTTGCTTTATTGTACTTCAGGGGCGAGGGAAGTTTTGTCTAAATAAGTTTAAACCAATTTTTCTAAGTAAAGTAATTTATGAGCAATTACTTCTTTAAAAAAGAAGAGGATTTATTTATTTATTAGATTTGGGTAGTTGTTAATAAATCTACATCAGTACGTTCTTTTTTGACTAAAAAATAGTACGTTTTAACTACTTCAGAACCGTTTCCACTAACTTTTTTTTAAAGATCCTTCATAATACATTCGGGTTCGGGTTGGGTAGGAGGTATGAAGTCGAATGGATACTTTCAGTTGTTCGTTTTTCACTCAGCAAGTTTATTATTCTGAAGACGCTTGGGAATATAAAGTCAGGAATAAATATATTTCAATGTTGTCAGTTTATTTCTGTATAAACAATATTGCACCATAATACCTATATTACAATAAGCCCATTTGTGATACAATAAACAACATTTTTAGAAGCTTATATAAAGGCGAGATATAGAGAGCAAGCCAGCAAAAACAAAGAAGGGTACAAACTACCTGAAAATCTACAGAAATGTTAAACTACAAAGTAGTCGTAACAAACAATTCTGGTCGACTGCAGAAAGAAAGATCAATGTACCATAATTTAACCACAAAGTTACTCCCCAGGCGCATTTCACTTGCCACATTTCTGCTGCATTAACATCTCTCAAAACTAGTTTTAAAAAATATTATTATGTGCGTCAACTATGAGCAGAAAGCAAAATACGCTCGGGAGTCGTGAGAGCACAGACCGTTCATAAAGTGTGGAGCGTATGGACAATTTGTGCCCTAAGTTTACATTATAAAACTTCAAGTTATCACAAGACTACATTTACTAAAACAACATTATTATTAAAATATTCAGTTCCAAAATCAGAGTCACCAAAAATTGGACAGATGCAGTGATCTCGATATTGATAATCGTAGACGTGGCTACAACGAGGTCTGACAAACTTCTTATATAGGTACATTTCTTATTAACAATTATTTCCTAAAATGTCTTCGTGTCAAAATCATACATGCGGAGCGAAAGAAAGGGGAAAATGAAATGAGGTGATGGTTTTGACACTCAGCGTTTTGATATTAGTATAAAAAGTATAATTTTTAAGTAATACGAAACGAGTTGATATTATTTGTATGACGGACCACTAATGAATCTTAAGGGTGGTCCAGACGACGGCGCTTGGGTGGTTCACTGCACCTATTTCACAATTTACTGTTCGCGACCGGCCATTTATCACGAATAACGCCTCACTCGCAGGCGTCACCATGTACTGCCCAAACAAACCTGAAAATATTCGATTAGAAGTAAATTCATAGAGCAAAGAAATACCAAGGATATGTTCTTAAAGTAACAGATTTACGCACACCTTAAGACGAATATTTGTATCGCGTATTCAGTGAGAGCAAATATATGTATAATTCACAACATAGAAAACGAAATACATTTTATCTCTATGTCATAGTTCTGACATTGTCACCGCGCGTCACTATGACGTCAATCAGCATCATTTGATTACTCAGTTAATCGTCTTAAATTTCAAAACTGTACTTTCGGCGATATAACCACATTAAAGCCGCACTGTATATAAATAATGAACATTTTCGTAAGGCTGTAATTTAATATTTAATATTACACACTTATCAAAGGATCAAGTTACGTTTTCATCCTTTAACCACAATTTGTTAATCCATATAAATCAACCTGGAGTATCTTCACATCCGAGCGAAATACACTGTCTGTGTGTATCCTGGAAATGGTTTTTAATTTTGCCAGAAAGTTATAAATTTCGTCACATAAATCATTTTATAAAAATTTTTGTCGGAACGGCCTCTCTACGATAATTCCTAAAACATTTTAATATGCAATTTTTTGGTAGAATGAACGTTTATAAAAAGCTACTCACTGTGAACGTTAACGTAGCATAAATTAATCGCTAAATGTATTATAAAAAATACATAACCCAGAGTAAAGGTACGTTGAATTAGTTTACATACAAAATATCGGCATTAAAAATAACAAACGAGCAAAGATTATGCATAGATTTTTTCTGTTTTTTTAATAATAGCAACTTCTATTTGAATTTCAGATTTAGGGAGATCGTACATACGATGTATTTGATTTTGCAAGCTGTCTATTGTAATACGATCCATTTTACCGACTGCCTAATTTCAAATTTTCTTGACACTTCACTATTAATAGAATACGAAAATGTATGTTGTTCGTTTCTGTATGTTCTTGGCAAGATACGTCCAGTTGGCATTTGGTTTCTTAATATTGTGGTGTCCCAGTGTGAATTTAAAATCTCGAGCGTCGGACGACCAGTAAGAAAAGGGAGTGATGTAAAAGAAGAAAAAAAAACCAAGAGGGTGGTTTTTGAGTAGGGTAGTTTGCCTCGGCGAGGTCCAATTTCTTGCTCTGTGCAGTTGCTGCATTTTGTTGTCTTTTTTCTGTTTTTTTCCAACTAATCAATCAGCCAACAAAACAATGGAGCTTTTTTCACTTTAGTTATAAATTCTTGGTTAGTTCTTCGTTCCCAAGCATTTTCAACTTTCTTAACTCCAAATATTTTTCCAAGAACCTTTCTTTCTATTTATGACATCATTTCAAAAGACCATTAAATAAATCTTACTTTAATGATTACAACATCAAATTCCTTTACTTGTGGTTCAAAAATATTTGAAACTTAATTATTTTAGATTTTTGGCAAGATACAAACATTTTTCTTTAAAAAGCATAAAACGCATTAGACGCACAGTGTTGTGACTTTCCGGTACAGGAACATGAAAAATAATAGAAAATTATAACTGAGGTGGTCGTGTTGAGGAAAGGAACTGTCTGATTTCGCTTTCTTCCTAGTTGGAAAAGGTATACTTACGGGCAGTTTGAAGTCCAAAGCAAGGTGTTTAGAGGCATAACTTGGACACTCTTATAAGGTGTGATGGATTGTTAATGGGTCGTTACATCTATTATAAAAGGGTTAGCCTTCGTATTATAGGTGATGGATGTGGTTAAGTTTATTTAGGTTCAAATAACTCCTTCACGTCTAGGAGGTCGCCCTAACCATTTTTGGATATTCGCTTTAATAGTGCTCAGTTGAGATGTTGCGACTATAACTGTCATTCTTGATATACATAGAGGTATTCTTTGACTTCAATTTGATTGCGTTGAGTTCCAGGGACAAACCAGAATTTGACCGAACTTGATTGACTTCATCGTTGATAATTATTATGACATTATGCAATGGGACCCAAATAAAGTGAACAATTTTACGGAGACTTGGAGGAGTGGGGCTATAGATTTTTTTGTAGTAGGCGCAATGATCTTAACAAAGCTGTGCAGAACACATTGGGTTGGAACGGGTGATGATTTCTACAGGATATAGGGTTTTTAACAAGCTAGAGAGTGGAACGGTTAGAATACAACGGGGTCTAGGAACGAAGGAGATTTATGACGATGTGGGAATTAACGGTGTGCAGTTAAGAGCTTTGTCAGTTTTGCAAGCATCGGTAAATACAACAGAAACAGTAGAAATGATACGTACCAGTGCCTGAAATTTGGCACAACAAACAAAACGGGAATCTAAAGTTTGTTTGGAAAAATTGGCATAACCCACGCTGTCTCGAAAATGTTCTTTAAATCAAAATTAAAACTTTGTCGGTATTTGAAAAGACGTTGTAAATTTTCGACTCCAACATATCTGGCAGGTAGCCGTAACTTTTAAAGGAATAAAACAGAATTTCAAGGGCATCATGTAGTTCTTCCATCGATAGTAGCTGATTCAAGAGAATAACCAGGGTTGGAATAACCATTAAGCAAAATAAATACGTGCTTAAGGTGTCAAGGGAAAAGGGCACCACAGACATTTTTCGTACCCGAATTTACCATGGTCCATGGGCGACATAGTTAATGATCCGATTTGTGACAAAATCCACTCGAAAATTCCTAAAGCTATATTTGAAATGAGAGTGTCTTATAATCCTCATCTGATACCAGATGGGAGGTACCTATGATAATAGAAGCAATTTTGAATCTTTCTCTGAAAATTTTAGAAACATTGGAGTATCTAGTTGAAGACCAGTCGCAAAAGGGAGATGCTAGAAAAGAAGCCAATAATCTTGCACATAAGATGCAATAGTTAGACTTTGTGAGTTGCATTAGCGGAATTGGTCAACTTGAAATTGGCCTTTAAGCCAAGTTCTAGAAAATGAGAATGTGAACTTAGGCACATGTGTAGATCTGTATAGATTATGAGTTGACGAACTGTTTACTTCACAAGATAAATTTGAAAGATATGAATGTCGACTATAAAGGCAGCTAAGCTAAACTGGCGTCTCATCAAATAGGTACCCAATGACGGAAATGCACCAGAAGTATATTTGGATGCCGGAGATAAATTTCTTTTCCTTTGACACAATTATTGACAAACTCGAAACGGAAATGAAAAGAAGAGGAAAGGTGTATAAAGAAATACCAGAGAGATTTTCATTCCTAATATATGAACCACATAATGACCTTTTATCATTTACTAACATTGAAAAAAATTTTCATTGCCGTCAAAAACCGATGATGGTTACCTAAAGGACTTCAACAGTAATTTCTCAGCTGAGCTTCAGCAGTTTCATTCATATGTGCCATAAGTTCAGTGTAGGAAAAGTGTAAAAACCAAACTCATGCTGAACTTCATAAAACAACTGTGGAAGACAATAATGCATTCGCGTTTTTAAATGTAGACGTTGACTTTCGTATATTAGTAACATTAAGGAGTACAAATTACACAGCTGAGTGTCCATTTTCTCGGTTGAAGGATACTAAAAATCCTGTCAGTACAACTATTTATGCACGAGCTATACTTTGACCAGAATTCTTGTGCGGAGTCTGCCTCAGGCGTCTATTGACTTCCACTAATTTTTATGCGGCAACCGAGATGGGTGGGGGGAAATTGTTGAGATGGACCGTAGTGAAAATTTTATTGCCATCGACAGTGGCACTCAAAAAAAATCCCTATCTTTTTTCAATATCACACGTTTGTCACCTAACACAACCAAATCAGCATGATTGTACCTTATGTCCTATACTAGAAATTAAAAGGAAATAATGCAATGTTACGAACTAGAAAACCATTTGTGCCAAAATTCTTAATCTTCTAAGTACTTAAGGCATCTGCGGGTCTTAATCCGGCCCTGGATGAGCACTTTCATCAAGTTGCACTGAACGAGGACTAATGAAATTCATATCCGAAGATTTTCGCAATAGAGCTGTCTGATTTAGATACTGGATACTGGATGGTACTGCTTTAATTTTTTTGATCTTCCTCCAAACTTCGGACACTGATGGAGTACCAGACGAAATGTTGAGACGTAGTGCCGCCATGATTCTTACTTTTTTTGAGGACATATTTTTCATGTGCACGAAGACGTCTGAATTTCATCAGATTTTTTGGAGTATTGCGACGTTTTAATCGATTGAAATTTGCTGTGCTCTGTGTCAGCGCTTCTTGGCATTTAGCATTTGTTTATGTGCATTTGAGGCTTTGTTCACGGCTGTTTCTCTCATAAGATGCGCCAAATTTGTTATTCTCTCAGTGGTAGAAGCTACAGCATCTAATGCGGTGAGTTGTAAATCCAATAATTTTGATAATAAATCCCTGCTATATTTAGTTAATCTCCACTATGGTTTGGGGTTATGCGTTCACTATTTGCAAGACCGACATGGATTCGGTAGCTATCGCTATTATCACGAAAAATTGATTTGTTTGATTATTTCAGAAATATCATAATCATATTTTATGTCCTGAAATTAATATATGTAGCGATTTATATTATTACTTACTTATATCCACGAATCACGAGATGAAGACTTTATCTCAAAAAATTATTATATAATAATAACTATTTCAAAAAAAGAAAACAAATTTATTCCAAATCATTTGTTACGATGTATTACTCACAGAATCGGGGAAAAACGAACATAATCCCCAAGAACTATCTTCAAGGTGCTTCGCGTTTCTACGATTTTATGTTTTTTATTTTGCCTTCACAATGGACTTCCAGTTTTATTGATGTATTTTGCCATAAAGATAAAATGTATAATAAATATTTGTGTGGATTTTGACTATCACTTCACACTTTACAAGAACAGTAACTGCATTGACAAAGCAAATTTTATAAAACAAATAAATGTAAACATCGTTCCGTGATATAATAAAGTGTAATTAACAAAAATCGTTCTCTAGTTTCCTAGTTTATTGCACAACGTACAAACAATAATAGGATTTTTTTTATCTCAAACTCGCAATTCAGATTTCAAAATGACCCTAAACAGCACCAGATACTTTAAAGTAAATGTTGCAAAAAATGCATTCACAAAATTTACAAAAGTTCTGAGATAGCACAGATTACGATAAATGATGAAACTTAGTGAATTTGAATAATTTAATCTCAATTTTGAGATAAGCGTTACCACGTGCACATTCGTGATGGAAGATTTTGAAAGTTACAGAATTTGTCGGGGTTTATCGGAGATCTAGGTCGTCTAGGAGAGCATCCAAAGGAGTGTCTAGAATGGATAAGTCTCTATTTGTTGTGGTTGAAGCAGTTCGCTTTTATTCCTGGAGTTTTTGAAGTCCTTTTGTTCCAAACTAGTTGCAGAAAATTTTCTTGAGAGCGTACTTGTAGCTTATGAATAATGTGTTATTCTAATCTAATCTTTTCATAAGATGAAATTTCATTAATTCAAAGCACGGTAGCTAATTGTAGACAAACTTTACAGTTTTCATCTGTTGATTAAGCTTTTACTATTCTCAGTGCAGGTCGACTGTTAAGTTTCGTGAAATGCAGTCATATTACAAATTAGTGTATTTAAGAAGTACAAGCGACCTCTAAAAAGGTAAATGAAGTATCTGTTTAACGTATACCACCTTGGAACCGTTCCACTTTACTGCCATAGAACTGGACGCTTCGTATTCGGCAGTCTATCGTTAATTTCACGGCGTAAATGTACTTCAGTTTTACAAAATTTTGTAACAAAGTTTTCTAAACTCAGGGTTTGTTGAACACATCGATCAAATTATAAAACCGTTCAAAAATATTAATCATAGTAAGTGTATGCTCTGTGGACGGAAATATTCGTTTCAATTTGGTGCAGTTTACTTTAAAAACGCTACATCTCCATGTTTTAAAATTCATAAGGAAATATCTATTAATGCATGAACTACTGGTCTCACCTGATCCGCTGATTGGTCTGTTAGGGTTGTTCCATTTGGTCAGTTTCATGGGAACTGCTTTCCCGACTCCAGTGATTATCTCCACTTTACCTGAAACGTGTGTTTATTTTTTTTAAACAATACAAATTTGAAAATCAAATAGGGTAACAAAAGTTTTATTTAATTTATAATTAATTCATCTAAAAGTAGCGCCAATCAGTCAATTTTAGCTGATCCAGCCGCTTCTACCGCATTTTTAATTGCGCCTCATAATATAATATGACGAAAATAAATAAATACAGATGTATAGAACAAACAGAAGCTTTCTGCGGTTTTCGTTAATTCCTTGTCGTGATGACAATATCATGTTAGGATTTTTTTTAACCTCGGGTTGATAACTTCCTTTCCCTAATTGGGTGACTTGTTATGTAAAACATGTCCATGTTTTGGTTTATTTATCATGAGAAATTTAAAAAAGGTACATATTTGGTTGATCAACCGTGGAAATATAATAATTTTTACGTCGATCGATCCTAAATAATTAGTAGCAGGTGATTCGACACATAAATTTATTAAATCCTCTGTCTTAGTTTCCAGTTTTTAAAAATTTCTTGTCCCTAAGTAATTATGTTTACGCTTCTTGATTTTGCATTATTTGTAGTTTTTGTGGTCGTACCAACCTGTTAATAAATTAAGGAATAAAATATCTTCTTTATCTTGGGCACTTGCGTAAATATCATAACTGTGAGTGGTTTGACTAGGATAGAACGTGACATCCGATATATTCAGGGTCGTTTTCACATCAAAAGAAAACACGAGTCCATTTTCTACAAACAGAAAAATCAGCAATATTTTATCTAAAAATAAAAGGGCCTACCTGTTATTTCTTGAACGATAAGGGTAGCCCTATTGTTTGTACGATCTAAAGTAACGAGTTTTCTGGAATCTGGAGATATGTACGGGATTCCAGGCAAATTTGGTTTAGTTCCAATAACCGTATCGGTTAGGTAATCCAGAATCAATTGACCGGTCGGCCTGTTAGTGACAGGTTCCAGACATTGCATTATTACTAAACCGTCTGTAAAAAAGTTAATTTTTAACGCTGAATCCGATCTTCGGCGGATCACTTACACAGCGCTGAAAACTGAATTTGAGTTGGAACGCAATTATAAGGGGTTAAGTCTACTGATCTCGTATATCTTAAATTAACGAGATCAAGTTTATAAAGACCTCTTTGATTGGTATGTGTTGCGTAGCCGTATTTGAAGCTGTAGTGCGAGAGTTCCTGAAATGTAATGAAAAGATCATTTAACAGACACGGTTTTTATAGAAGAAATACTTGATCCGGGGATGGAATGAAAAGGCCTTTTACTAAATCAAAATGCCCATCGATTGGTTCGGGATGCACTGTGTGGTGCTTCCTTTTCTGGCCGGCATCTCGGATTACCTAAAAAAAGAACAGTTAAAATTTGCAGCGATAAAAGCTTTCAGCGCTTTTCACCTGAATGGTTTTAATGCCGGTGTTGTTTGTTGATCGCCAGTTTAGAATCCACACCTGATCTAAGTGAGGAACGTGGAATAACTCCACCGGGTATTTATCAGTACTAACAACCTAAAATAATGACCTCAAGTTGTTATACTTTCTACTATAAATATTTTTAATGGAATCTTTGCCGTACTTACATCAACTACTACCATTTGAACTTTGGAAATAATAATAACTCTATCTCTTTCTGGTTGGCTTGCGTACACATATCTGTTAGCAACATTTATTGCACGTCCCCAGGAACACTTGATTCCTTTATCGCCGCACACGTATTCCTGAAAAATAAATTTGCTAAAACTGAAAATTTTTACATTTTTACGTCAATTTAAATCAATTCTAATAGCAACAGAACTAATTACAACTATTACTGGTGAAAATAAATGCCGTTAATGTTTTATGTTCTTTACAGTTCCGTTTTTTCGTCTGAATAAAATGTATTCAAACAGGATAATGCTATTATATACACCAAAGAAGGAAACAGCTGACTATTTTAAGATTCTGACCCACTCGAGTGGTTGCTTTATCTCGAAGTTTTTTGTTTACTTTCAGCGTATTACGGACGGTGAAAAAGGGTTATTTATTTACAAAAAACGAAATAGTATTGTTGAAAAACGACGTTTTAAGCAAGCTATGCTCTAACTTAATTGATTAAAAAAAAAACGCACAAATGTTTCACAAATTTTTTTACAAACATCTGACACTGACGAGAAATAGCTTCTGTGAAACTGAATGTGTATACAATGATGCTTTGAAATTATAATATTCAAAGTTACGTTCATTATGATACAAAAAATATGGACATTGTGAACAATAGATCGTTCCAAATGAATTCCGAAACACATTGAATTGTCGACTGTAAAACAAGCTTAAATTAATTACGGTTTTTGCACTGTTGTTTGCGTAAATATGAGCGTCATCAACTGTGTTTAAATTTCTAGTGTTTTTGCTTGTCTTTTGCAGCTACAAGAATAAAAGTCAGATTTCTAGAACTATCGAAATTGTAACTTCCGTTGCATTTTTTACAGAGTACCTTATCGGTGTGGGAAAAAAATTTCAAGTACAGTTCATTATTTAATAGGACTACTTTTCAAATTCAAACGTCTGGGAGAGAAGGAGGCTTGAAATTGTCATATCAGTATGAACGTCTTGGAAAAAAATAAAATTTTGTTAAATAAACCTCACTTGGAATATCCACCGTAACATATTTTTTTACTTGTGATTTAATAATCTACTTTGCTTTTAATTTTAGGCATACCGACTATTTTAAAAGAGAAATAGTAAAATAACGTTTTATAATTAATGTTAGAAAAAGAACTCGCTTAACAATTTTCTTTCAAGTTATGATAAATATTAACACTGAAGTAATAACGCCGAAATGGAAGCTAACATTTCTTCATTCCATATATATGAGCATACTCTGACGTCTCTATAAAATTGTTGATGAATTCATTTGTTTCACAAAGAACGAACAATTTAATTTCTAATATAATATACATTTATATTAAAGTTACTGCACTTATATTAACTAAGAAATTGAGGATGCCGTCGCAAAAAATATTAAATGAATCTTTATAAAAAATGTGGGTGTCCTACGATGGAACATTACTTACATTTGATTAATAATAACCTACTGACTCTTTACTTTTAGGTTTTCTCGACCTTTCATGACCCCTAGAGTACGAAGAAATAGGTCTCCAGTCTGTCTGTCTGTCGTCTAACTGGATTTTTATTAGACAGATAATCTCGGAGACTACTGCACCGATTGTTATAGAAGTTTGTACGTATATTAGGAATATCATGTAGATGGTAAACCGCTAACCAAAATTTGGCTAATCACCCCCACCAACAATTTGATGACGTCCGCCCATTATATTGCATAATTAACATTACCGATTTTGTATGAAATAATATACTCCTGTACTTGTAGTTTATGAATATTATCTTGATTTAGCTTATTATCACTATATATGTTTATTGTTTAATCCACCATGTTCTTCACCAATATAACACCCAACCTCCTTACTACAAATGTTCAACTTAGTGGTAAAATTCCTGCTTCACAAACCAACGACGGTATGAAACGATCGACGGTATTAAATTTAATAAAATTAATCACTCATTTTTTATTGATCAATTTAAGAAAAGTGAGAATACATATAACAATAAAATAATGATTTATTAAGAAATATATTAGAAACATTCAAAATGTTTTGTTCAATTAAGACTTATTAATAAATTTGGTCTTGTGTTTTGAGACGAAAAACTCATTCTAATCAACACATGTCTACGTGACATTCTTCAAACATTTCAAGCACTACGCATATTGCTGAAAAACCACTCATTCCGTTGGTTATCTGCTGTAAGTATATTTTACAATGTCCTACTTGTGCGGCGTCCGGCCAGAGGCAGATTTATAAGGATATGCTAGTGAGGGACCTCTTCTGGCCTAAACGTAGCGGAAAATAAAATTTGCTTGTTTTTAATTTGGTTATTATAAAAATACGATTTCGTTTTCCCCTGACCGTTTGTTGAACCATATGATCTTGACGGTCTAGGACAATTCGGCGCGGCCGACTTGGCGCGAGACATTTTGGCGCAGGGACACTTTGGCGCAGGGACACTTTGGCGTAAGCCATCTTGGCGCGAGCCATCTTGGCGCGAATGAACTTGCACCAAGAAAAATAGATATAAATATACAAAAATTGCACCCGTTGTTAGCATAACCTAATTTTTATACTCTCCAACGCGGGGAGGGGTAATGTCGACTTTTTAATGGACACACGGGCGCTTCGCGCCCTGCACCCCATTATAAACATACTCCTAAACGTGGAACTTCTTGCTCAGTGGATCATTTAGTTATTAGAATTTGTGGGAATGAAAATGTGTATTTGGTTGCCTACACTTAGCATAAATAACAGGGTGCCAACCAAAGTACGAGCAATAAATATTTTTTATATTATATACCGACGTACTCGCGCCAAGATGGCTCGCGCCAAGATGGCTTGCGCCAAAGTGTCCCTGCGCCAAGTTGGCTTTGCGCCAAAATGGCTCGCGCCAAGTCGGCCGCGCCAAGTTGGCCGCGCCAAGTCGGCCGCGCCAAATAGTCCCATTCCGTGATCTTGAGATTGTGCAAAATGCAAAATTGGCAATTTCCGGGCGTTCCAGTAATTTATGACTTGCAGCCAGTCAGTTACCTCCATAAAGAGCTGCCGCCGGCTGACGGTTAAGTTTTGTTTTCGGTATAGTTTTTCATTCTTATTTTGCTTTTCTATTCGTTCAGTAATTTTAAAAGTGTGCGGGACCTTCTACCCATTTATCAGCGAATTTTATTGTTTGTTAAAAATTAAAAAAATGTGCTTGCATATTTAATTTTATGCGGAACTATCCTTATTGGAATCAACACTGCTTACGGCTTTCAGATAATTATCACAGTTTTGTTCAAAATTAACCTTACAATTTATTCATTAAGTATTAGATTAATAATATGTCTGAGAGTAAATAATATCTAAGTGGAAGCTAAAAAAGGAAACTTCCAACATAACAACATAATGGAGTTGGTAAAATGTCGTGAAGTAGTCACAGTCAAGTTTTTTTACACCTCATCCTTCTACTTTCTTGTTTTTATTTTTCTACATATTTTAAAATATTGACAACATGTAAATTAAATTTTCTAGGCAACGGCACCAGAGGCTGCGGAAGTGTTATTTATGTCCTTGGTTTTTACTTTATATTGGTAACCACAAAACAAATATCGTAAAATTTAATTTTATAGTTTTTCAAAAAAGCGGGATTTGTAGGACTTACTTACTTCAGACGCGAGGGAAGTTCAATCGAAATAAACTTCGGCCAATTTCTTAGAATTGCTACAATTACAAATGATATCTTAAAAATGAATGTATGGATTGATTTATTTTATCTACTAAGTTGTTTCAAGAAAAGGTATTTCTGACATAAAGTGCATAAGAAGTTAGATGTTAATTAATTTTACGGATAATATTTGTGTCAAAACTGACGAAGTTTAAACTACTTGCATGTAGATTATTCATCGCTTTCTCTTCTTCTCATAAATAAAGACAAGTAATTTTAATGACATGCGACATGTAAATTAGTGAAGACATTAGCAGAGAAGATACTGTATTTGATACAAATACGATAACTGAACTAATGAAATAAGGTGCTGAGTGGATCCTTATGGATCTTATGATCTATTTTGATAAAAATGAACACAAAAGTGACTTTCGATGGTTAATGTGATTATATCTTACATTTGTGGCATTTCAAAGTTGATTACTTTGATTGAATTTTTTGATGGATTTTGTTGCCGTTATGACGATCCTGTATACCTACTTGTCAATAGGGTGTAAATTGTTTTTGGTACCAAGCATACGTTAATAGTTATTTACTATACCCGATGGAAAAATTGTCACACGAGCCGAAGGCGAGGCGAGTTGGATAATCCATCATTAAGAAACATTACAATACAAATATTGTGCAACATTTTATCTACTTTCAATAATTTTCATAAATGACACAGTATTTTTTTTATTCCTCAGAGGATAATTTGCCTTCTGATACTGAAGTGGCTGCTCAATCTGCTAAAGATACGTTAATTTCTCCTAAATCTAAAGGGCGTTACGAGATAGTGTACAAATAATTTGGCGAATGGAAGGAGGTTAAAAAAATTGGTGACGTTTTTGAAAAGCTTGTTCTTGCTGAACAAGCAGAGAAGTTAAAACCATCCTTTTATATGGTGAAGATATTCCCTGTTCCGGACGTTGATGTCGATTAAGAAGAATACTATTGATATCAGCAAATATGATCAGGTTGTGGCTTTCTTGAAGCGGAAATCAGAAGGTTACCGACCTAGAAAATTGTTATTTTTTTCCAAGGAAGACATAAATCGATTTCTTAAGGAAATTAATGATAAGAATTTCTTATTTATGAAGGTAAATTGGAGTTCATATTATATGTATATAAAAACAATCTCAAATTTATTATACTTTTAGGGTGTTTTGATAGTCGGAGTTTTTGGTGCTTGTCAACGCGAGAAGATCACAAATTTGACGACACGAGACGTTAGAGACGAAGGATAATTTATCAGGATCACCTTACTGAATTCAAAAACTAAAATTGTGCGGGAAATTGTTATATAACGAGAGGAAATGTAAGAATTTTGCGTTCCAGTCAGACCAAGCGTGACAGATTCTTTCTTAACTATAGGCGAGTTAAATGTACCTAGCAACTGGTACGAATAAATACAATTGGAAGAATTCCAAAGAAGACCGCTATTGTATTAGGATTATCTGAACTCGCGATTTATACGGGCCATTGTTTTCGTAGATTCTCGGTATCATTACTGGCAGATACTCTCAAGCGTCATGGAAGCTGGAAGTCGGGTAGCGTGGCAGAAGGAGATGTTGAAATATCGGTCGAAAATAAGAAAATAATTGCTATTAAAATAATGGATTTGTTAGTTACTCTGGGTTCAACAAATAACGTCACGGTGGGAAAACCCAGCTTCAACGTTGGAACAGCTACTCGAGTTAACTTTACAAATGTTTTAAACTGTGTAATTCATGTTAATAAATAGTTTTGCAACTTTCTTTTTACTTCCTGAGCGTAAGCAAAGAAAGTATTGTAATCGAGTTCGTCGGCTCTACTTTTATATTTTCTCGACCTTTCATGACCCCTAGAAGACGAAGAAATAGATCTCCCGTTTCCGTCTGTCTATCCGTCTGTCCGTCTGTCCGTCTGTCTGCCATCCCGGATTTTTATTAGACAGATAATCTCCGAAAGTACTGGACCGATTGTTGTGAAATTTTGTATTTATGTTAGGAATATCATGTAGATGGTAAAGGGCTAATTCAAATTTGTCTAATCATCCCCACCAATAATGTGATGACGTCACTTCAAAATTGTACATAGTAAATGGGTTTTAAATTGTACAAAATAACATAGTCCTAAACTTGTCGTTTATGTCTACGAATTTGAAAAAAAAAATCAAAATTATGAAACAACATTTTGCAATTTAATCTGTAAAACCGAATGCTTTGAAATCTTGCAAATGATTTACAGTTATGATAAGCATGATAAATTTTTATTCAAAGTATATTTACTTATCCCCTCCAAAAAATTGATAACGGCACCTCAAAAGTTTGCCGAATAAATCCTATCTAAAATATACAAAATATGATGAGTCTGTATTTGTGATTTATCATTCCATTAATATTTTTTTGGATTTGCATATACAGGGTGACTCAAAAAAATTATCACTGTACATATTTCAAGACCGAGGGATGTTGCGTCGAAACAACTTTTGACCAATTTTTTAAAACTCATTCTTTACCGCACTAGTGCGGTAACAGATTTCTTTATTCAGTAATGCGGTAAAACATTATACCAAAGAAAAACCTGCAATATGATACTTTACAGATTGAAAGTAGATAAAATTATTATTTATTAAAGTATAAATTTTCTTAATAACTCGTAAGTTGATGATCTAGTTCTCTTTCTGATTTTGCAGACATATTCGTTTCATTTTTCGCTGGTATTTATTAAACTTGAACTTATTTTTTACTGTTATGTTTCCAATGAAAAGTCGCAGGTTATAACCAGCATTTTTTTAATTCTCATATAAATAAGAACATAGCCAATGCAAAGAGATTGATTTTCTAGTGTGGTAAACAAGTTCAGTGATCACACTGAAATCACAGGAATTAGTGATAAATCAGTGATTTTATAGGTAACAAGTCTCTTAAGCTAATACATGAATATGTAAGTAAAATTAAATTGTGGAAGAAAATAGAAATGCTTTAGAATATATTGTTATAATAATAAAATTGATTTAATGTAAAATGCATCAGGAAAATATTCTAGAAAACGCTCTTTTTCTGCTCCGTTTTCTGTTTTTAGCGACACTTCAAATTCGGAGCAGATCACAAAGATAAAATTTTATACATGTCAAAGTGTAGTACATTTCAACGGCAGTGGCTGTACAATGAATTAACAGACTTAAAGAAAATACAAGAATAAATTATTTGATGATATTTTGGATCAAGCGAAGGACAACACATTGTATAAGCGTTCATCAGTATGTGATAACAGGAGTGTTTCACTTTCATTGATTGATTTTGTAACGAGTTGGCCAATATCAACTAGTAGGTAGCACTCACTTTGATGGCTTTGGATATTAAAATCAAACATTTTATAAAATTACTTGTTTGACACAGTTTACCGTTTTACGTATACGCGTTATAATATTTAAGTACTAATTTATTTCATATAATCGAGATTTAACCCTGTTTTATTTAAACTAACATTTTGTAAAATATATATTACATGATCAAAAAGTTTTTAGTTTAAATTCTAATCTTTGCTTGCCAAAAATCAATAAATAATAATAACATTCGAAACTCAGGGAACCATCGCCATAACGGTAACTATACCTACTTATTTTATTTTTCAACCAACTCTGTACAAAAAATCTCACTACTGCATTTCTTTACCTTATTTTACGATATACATTTACTTTTTGATTGATTTTCTTTCTAGTCTATTAAAATTGTATAAATACCGGAGACTTGAAATCAAAGTGGAATTTTCAACGTCTTTCATCAAATCAATAATAATTGAATGTTATTTCATAATTTTTCGAAAACGTTAAATTGGTTTTATAGTGGAACATTTTTTAGTTTTACGACTGAAAACACACAGCGTTTATTCAATTATCTCAATGATTATTGTTAACTTTGGTGGTCTCTGTTATACAAGTTAATCATAAAATAATACAGGACAGAAGGCAGCTAGATCGCAGCAACGGGTTTAAAAGAGCGACTGTTTTTACAAACTCGTATATTCTATCAAATTGTTAATTTTCGCGATAGTTTCTAGTTGATTGGGATATTTTTAAACGAGTCTCATTTTATTTCTCTGTCGTCAACGCGGGGCTCAATTTAGTACAATACGTTCAAATTCTACGTGTCTCGATTTTGACGTCGTTTGATTCAAGTTTAGTTTTTTTGAGTTTCGGGATAATAATTTTCCATTCAATACAAATCAGTTTGAGTATTAAAGCGGGACGTGGCCGGATAGTATCTAATTTTTGCTACAGGAATCGATGATGACGGTGATGTACTCCTATATCGTGAAAAAGGACCGCAAAAACACTAATAGCAAAGAAAATGCTGAACAATTTAGAACTGAGGTCAGCTTCAGACTTTCCAGGCACGATAAAAACGGAGGGCCTGATGCTCACATAGATTTCGGAAGTAATGTGTGACTAGAACGATAAGTTTTGCACCTATTTTCACAAGTTGTATTTTAGTGCGCGTATATGAAAAATGTTTGCAACATTTTTATAAACCTGCCAATTCATAATTGTTTGCCATGCACGGAGTTCGCTTTTGTACACCGTATACAATATACATAGAACAAACAAAGTTTCTTTTTTAGAGGTCACACTATGTTGCGCGTTATACAAAGTTATAGGAGTGGGCTAACATTTTTTCTAAGAATAAAATTTTATTAATTAAAAGTTAATTGTTGTTAATCATAATTAACCGTATTAATTAATAGTAATAGTAATTAAATGTGATCAAATATTCTCTAATTCGTGGACTATTTGTTTTGCTTAATCAGTGAATTAATGAATTATTATCATTCATTAAGCTCAATTTATTATACCATTATTACACTAAATTCTCACCGATTATTATTAATCAATTTTTGGTAATTTTAAATTGAAAACCGAAATTTGTTCATAGTACCATATGATAAAAAAAACTCCTGTAATAGGACCTACAATTTATTTTTAAATTTTTATTGAATGATGATGTTGGCAACACCAACGCGTTCTTCATTCTGTTTAACAGTTGCAGTCAAATAACAGTCAATTACAGGGTCAAATGACTGAATTGCCTACATCATTATTTTAAAAATAAATTTCATGGCCTACTAGAAAAGTTTTTTTTTTTTCGTAAAAGCTTCCACAGTTATTTGACCCTTTATTTGTTATTTATTTGACAGTAATTGTCAAACTAAACAAGGAATGCGTTGGTGTTGCCTAGAATGCCTTGACGTATTATGTCGTTTTTAAGAGTGTGTACAAGAAATGACAGCGTCAATATCAAAATAATTTAGGTTATATGACTGATTATCAGAAACACGTGCATGTCTAATTATTAGACAGCGGATTTCTGTCGGGCTACGTCACGATTACAGGTGGGGACGCCCTGGATCGCCGGGACTCAGTAGCGGGTGATACATAATCACTGAATTTAATCGTCACTTATTCCATAAATATAATTAACGATTTATTAATCAAACGGCTTAGTACATGAGAACGGGAATTAACAGCAGAGTGCAACGAAACAGCGTTATTCTAATCTCAAATAAACGAAGTGCAGCCCGTAACTGCAATGAATTCCCATCCCGTACGAGCCGTACCGAGTTTGGCCTTGCCTAGCCCGACAGAAATCCGCTCTCTACTAATTATTGTGAAATTTCGTTCATCTCGACGGGTTTTCGGAATGTTTCTAAAAAAATTTTAGCAATCCGCCTAGCTGCGATTTTTTGTAATTTGTTATTTTTTGAAGTAAAAAGTGAAAATATTTTTTAAAATGCACTGCAGTCTATATAATTTTCCCTCACATAAGAAGACTATTAGGCTTTGGAAAGAAAGTTTGAGGCATCCAAATTCTAAAATTGGTTCTACCTTCAAAATTTGTATTCCTGTTTCTTAAATACTTTGATCAAGAAAATTTCGTCTACGACTTAGAGTTAAAAGACAACGCTCTGTATCTAAATATTTTAGAAGTCAAGATTTTTAAGATAAAGCTCCATTAAAAATTATCAATTCAGAAGAAACAATTAATGAAAAAAATATCAAAATTCAAAATTGACTACCCACTAAAAACGCGCAAATCGAGTATTTACAAAAGTACTACTAAAATTTATTACAGGAGAAAGAAGGCGAAATTTATTGTTTAAAAGAAAAAATTAACAGTTTAAATTTAGAGAATTTAAAAATTAATGCCAAACTGGTTGGAGGTAAATTTGGAATAAAAGAAGAAATGATTACAAATTCAGTTAAATCAAAAAAACCAGTCGAGGAGGCGCCTCGAGACTGTAGAAAAAGCACTGTCGATTAAATTTTCTTGCGGTTCTCCAGGCTATGAATCTTTAGTAAAATTAAATTATTTCTTGCCATCTTTACGTACATTACGTCGGAAAATAGAGCGTATCGAATTCTACCCAGGTGTATTGCACAAAACTTTTTATTATTTAAATTTAAAAGTTAAAATTTTTAAAGATTATGAAAAAGATTGTTGTTTATATTTAGATGAAACGACAAGGCACACTAGTGTTGTCAACATAATTATTTTAAAGAAAAATTGCACGGCCTCTCTTTGAAATGACACAACAAAGATCAACAGTTAGGTCTTTTAGATAATTATTTTACCATGGGAGTGAAGTTTTACCGCAGGACAGGAAACAACCTGATTTAATATTATATCATTATCATTATATTGTTACGTTGGACGGGTATTTCAAATCCGCGTGGGTTAAACTCTACTTTCCGCTCAACTCGATTCTTTAATTAAATAATGGATTTGGCTAGGCTCTACTTCCGTTGTCTGGACTTCACGAACTCGTCGTCACTGCTTCTAAGCTTGTTCTGGAACACCCATTGCCACATCGGTTTCTACGCTTTTCTTTAGCGAACGCCGTCCAGCCGCCGTCACGGACGATGGGTCACCCATCATCGCCGCATATACTATAGAACCCATAGGTGTCGTACTGGAGTGGCGTATGAGTTTATTTCGTAACAATATGATAAATAACAGGTAGCTCTCAAGCAAAAAGTGTCACTGAATGTTGATGATTTATCAGTTTCTGCTTCAAATTTGAAATAACAGATTTAAATAGTCTATTTTTATTGTAATCAAGTAGCTTCAGTATTGCTTATGTATTAATATTTATAATAATTAATAACTAATAACTTTAGGTTTAATTGACTTTTTTGGATTTAATTTCATCCTTGGAATATTACTCACGTTTATGTTAGCCATGTTGAAAATATTTGTATAAACTCTGTTAAGGGTTTTTTAGGTATTCAGCAAAAAATTTAATAAATACCTTTATATCTGCATACGCATTTGTTATGGATACTCTGGGAGTTTAGTAAGTATTAAAAGTGAATATTTTTTGTAAAACGTACTCGTAAATAGTAAAAAAGTAAAACTTTGAAAAGCTTTGCAAGGAAGCCACGGCTTGTAATAGAAAGCACCGCTCCGGTAAAAACCACAACAAACATTCGCTTCCTGCATCTCCATAAAAACGATAGGTATTAAAATGATGGTATGTACAAGTACAACCACGCTATTTTGCATTATTTTTTAAATCTGCTTTATACATTTTAACAAGCAATAATGAAATTGACTTTATATTATAAAAAATCTTGATATTATTTTTTCATATATTTCAGTTTTCTGCAGATATTTTCGTAAATTGATACAAATATTATTTGAAAAATATAACAATACATAGACACGATTTATCCTCTGGCAACACGAATTTATCAGCAGATAACAAAATCAGTGAAAGTTCAGTGACTACGCGTGATGTCAACTGTCTGTAGCACGTATTGAAAATTTTTAGATGTGGGTTTCGGAATCCGCATATCATTTTTCAGTCGGTTGACTGACGCTAAAAGAAGTGCTTCCTCAGATATGGTCCCCCCTATTAACAATATGTAAAGTTAGTTAGGCAGAACATTTTCGTGTCTGAACCACAAGTAACAGCGCGCAAAATAGCAGTTATAAAAATTGTCCATTTTGAATCGAGTTTGAAACAATATTTATGTAGGAAGAAGCCTTTCATTTATAATGACAATAATTTTTTAGCTCATTGGTATTATAATAATAAAGTTGCAAAATGTTTTGTTAGTAGGTACCACGCAACCCTACATTTTTTTTAATAAGTTTTACTTAATTTTTAGTTTAAAACAATATAATACTGAAAAAGTCATGCTATTACCTTATATTTCATGTTTATTAGAACGAACTAAGTATGCACTTATTATATTAGTTGTATGTGCAATAGCTGCTAAATGGTTCAGCCGACTTAATAATAAGCAATAAATTTTATTCTCGTTCACATCGTTACTAACAGGTGCTGTTTGAAAAGTTATTTAATAAAATACTCAAGCCTGTAATTTTCTCTTCCAACAAAAAATCTTCAGGTCGTTTCAGAAATTAGTTAAGGTCAGGAGAACTCATATAACTTCAGCTTTAGTGGAACGAGGACGATTACAAAGAAATAGGACGAGATACCAGATGCTTAGGTGCAGACCGCAGTGAAAAACAATGAGTCTGGGGACCTCGACCATTTCATTAATACTTACAAAGTACTCTAATTTTCTTGTGTCTGGTTATGAAGAGAATCCCGTTTTAAAATGAAAAGTTAAAATTAGACAAGTCTGAATAAAACCGATTTTTATGCGTCTGATGGTTAAAACAGATTGAGTATGGATTAAGAGTTGGATTTTTACAAATTTCGTGTGCAACATTGGTTGTGTTTTCTTGTAGGCGTCCTGCTATTGTTGACATTTTAAATGTGTCTTAAATTGCTCATATATTGAATTAATGTCAACATTTATTAGAAAGACTTTTGCGAAGTCGAACAGAGGCGGTGACACTTATTAATATACAAAACGTCGTTCCTATTATAGTTTAGTATTGCAGAGCGTATTTTCGATAATATGCTTCTTTTGACACTACATCTTTCTAAATTACAAGAAATACATTGTCTCAGCACATGGTTTTATTATTTTTATTTTCGTGAGCTTGGAAAGCATTGTAACAGGGTCCATCCGATGAGTGGTTAGTTTCATGTTTTGTCGATATTTCATGACGCCTAGAATACAAAAAAGTGGTCTCCCGTTTCCGTCTGTCTGTCGTCTGTGTCCATTTTTATTGGACAGATAATCTTCGAAATTACCGGACCGATTGTAGTTAATTATTTGTATGTTGGGAACATCGCGTAGATGGTAAAACGCACACCCAAATGTGTCTAATAATTCCCACCAACAATTTGATGATGCCTCCTCCTCATCTTGCGTAGTTAAGGTTATCTAAATTTTATGAAATAATGTACCCCCACACTCGTGGTATATGAATCCACCTTGATTTTTATCTCAGTTACTTTATTAACATTTTTTGTACAGTATTTTCCACGTGGTTTATGTAATGTTTTGTCGTCGCTTGGAATTGATGACTGGTTCTCGGATTTAAGAATTATGATTTTTTCTCGATACCTGATTTTTTCTAAATTAACACAAAATAACCAGGTAGGTTATTCAACAAACTCCAATAATAAATAATCAGATGCGTTTATGCACACAACGAAATTAGTTATTAGCGCTAATAAGCTTTGCAGGAGCCGCCAATTAATGCAGTGTGTGTAAGATTAGCTGCATAATATATTACATGTTAATAATTGCAAAACAGCGTAATTTTCAATTAACGTAGTTGAAAAAAAAATCGGACTTGTGTTTGAATCCCATCTTTAGAAACTTTTTTTTCACTTTTTTCATTTATTTCGTTTATATTTTTCCTAATTGTGTAAAATCATATTTTATAATTTTTTTTAATTTAAATAACCTTAGACCAATTTTTTTTTCGTTAGGTTTATTTCCTTTTCGGAAACACGCTTTACCCACAACTGTTTATTTTTTCTCTCTACAAATTAAAATAATAGCTCTACACATACATTAAAATTATTTTCAACTATACAGAGTGTTCTGTTTTTGAAGGGTAACACACAACTTTTTTCAATTGGAATACCCCATATATTTTTCGGGGCGATAATATTTCTGGAGAGATAATGGTACACGTTTTGCTGTGGTATAAATAAAATTGAGTCTTAACATACTGAGTTTTTGACAAAAAATTAAATTATTATTATTTTGTATATTTAAATTTGATAGTTATTGCGACTTTTTATTTTTTTTTGAGAGACACCAATATATTGAAAGAATTACGAGTAGAACAAAATGTAAGCTAGGATGCAGAATAAAATACAGCGTGTTATGTTTTAAAATTTTGAAATATCGTTATTTGAAAAATACATGGTGAATCTCTGTTTATCTCTATTTATTTCTCGTAAAATATTGTAACATAGATCTTATAAATAACATTATTTTGTTCTGTTTATGAACCCTTGCATTGCGAAAAAATTTAAGAAAATGAGAATAACATGGCAACCTCGCATTAGAATTTCAAAAATAAACTATACATATATATCATTAAAAAAAAAACTAAGTTGTGATGCTATGTTTCAAAAAGAAAACAAAAATAATTCTAGTGTATGCCTCAAAGAACTGTATAACTTTAGTCTCTGTTTTTTTTATATAACTAATAATTAATGATGTATGGAGGACAGTAGCCTTAATGACTCACCCTGTGTATATAATAATTTTGGAACGCCGTTTGCGACTTTAAGCAGGTTTTTCAATTTTCAGTTTTAATTACTTTAAATGTATTTTAATTTTCATTTTGACAATTTTTGTTAATTTGTAAAGGCTTGAAGATGGCTTAACTACCATTTAAGTGTCGAAAAGATAAACAGCCAAAGAAGAGACAACAATCAACAAAAGAAATAAAACCATTGGCAAAATAGTTAATACGTCTCGGCAAATAAGATTCACTTAATAAAACCCGCTTTAATTTATTTGCTTTCTACAAAAAGTGTCCTAGTACACATGCCTACGTAAATCAAAGATAATTATCGGTGTGTCTATTCGCAGTAAAACGTAAGACGTGATTCAACGAATGCTGTGTTAAACTAATTTAAAATATATATCTTCAATTTATTTGTGACTCAAGTATCTCCTGTTATTTGCCGTAGCTGAAGGCACAGATGGTTCTTTATCTAAATTAAGTCCACCACATAAATTTTCAAAGATCAGCGGTTTAACTAAAAGAACCCTCCTCCTGAATAAGCAGGAGCCGTTCAAATTTCACGGTAAAAATTCGATATTCCGCATTCAAAGTCTGCCTTGCAAATGTTGTTTCGGGATTTTTATCTCTCGCTGGTTCGTCGCGATTGTTATTCATTGTTCTACTAAATCTGTTTCTTTAATTTAAGCGGTCGTAAAGATCCGCTTGTTGAATTTACTCCTACTTGGGAAAATCGAAGCAAGTATGGGATTTAAGAAAAGGTGGTAGAAGCCTAAATGAAACTGAACATTGGAAAATTACCTGAGTGCCGGGAATGATGTCAGTAGATTGAATCCTGTGGTAGAGTCGACAAGTGGATGGCTCATACACTGACACTCCCCAATCGTGGAAGGCAAAAAAGCGGCGCTCTTCGTTAGGCGAAGCTGAAATCAAATTTCCGACATTTACATACTTATTTATTGCGTTTGACGAGCAGTTTTCGCTCTACTTACTGGGGGTGGGCTGCTCTTGTACGACCAAAGAACTTATGTCTCTCGTTAATCCACCTGAGATGAACAGAACGTAATTTTTGGAGGGTTATCGTGTTGTATTTTTTACCTATATTAGTGGCTTGGCACATGTAAGCCCCCGTATCAGCGAAGGCTATATTCCTTATTTTTAGAGCGGTTCCATTACCGACCACCTGATATTTCCTTGGATTTTCTAGCCTAAGGGTCTCGTCATTTTTCAGCCATTCTACCTGAAATTAATATCCGCAACTATAAAATGTCATATAAATTTCATAAAAGCTTTTTCGTGTAAGTGAAAGGTGTTTCAAATGTAGGGTAAGTGGTTATCTATTAGAAAGGCACGTTGTCTTGTCTCGTTTAGTCTGTGTTTTAAAAATGGAAAACGGTAATTGCTAATTGTGCTAGTCGCAGAAGCAGCTGTCACAAATTGCGAATGCATCGTGTGCCTTTGTAATAATTTGCATATAACACCCCGTCACATTCACCCAAGATACCTTAGAGCAACCTATATACATTATGCCAAGTATGTTTTACCCCACATGCATTAACCACACGGAAGTTAGTTCACATTTTCACGCAAAGTTTATGTACATAAAACTTTATAATATGAGTAATACGCAAATACTGAGTGAGTCTGTCCGTTAAATTTATTATTATATGTCATTTATTAAACTATTATACTGTCGTCTAAAAATCTTAAGAATGCCATTCTATTTCAGTATAGAGAATGTGAACACATTATTGTCGAATTTGAATGTAAACATGTGTATGTTTGTGTGTATGTATAGGTAAACAACTGTTAGTGCTTGTAATTTTGGTTTTAGTGGTGGTGTTCCAACAAGTACATGCCTCATCAATAAATGTAGTGCTTTTAAAATGTTGCATTACGGTGTGCTATTGTTAACGATAAAATGGATTTAAAGTAGTTCACCTGTTTGTTCTAAACAAATCTCAAAAAAGTTTTATCAATAAATTTTAAATTATTTTTGTAATGTGATTTTAAAACTATAAAATTCTCCAGTATTATACACGAATCCAAATCAGGCAATATACTTTTTGCTTGATGGGGTCTGCGAATATTTTTATCAGAACAAAAAAACATTACAATACATACTGGTAGTGGTAACTATATACAAAGTTCTGGCTGGAATGAATAAAATTTGAAGTAAAATGAAAAAAAAGTTTCCAATGAGTATCAAAAATAATGAAATGCTAAGTAATTTTGAAAATTAATTTTATCGATCATAAAATTAAAAATTAAAATAAAATAATTAGTCTCCATTTACTTTTATGATTTTTACTTTCCTTTTGAATACAGTGTTGATTCCGTACAAAATTCATAATACCGTTAAATGACGTTTTCTTGAAAACTCCTCGGACAAATAAATTTAATTTTTTAAAACACACTTTTTGACGTATTTTTTTTAACCAGTCGTTTTTTTTTAATGGCTACCCCAACTTTTTCCTTCAAATTCCGATACGTCTTTTTATCAGTAAAATGGTCATAGAAAGAAGTTGGCACCTTACGTAAACCTTTTTTGGGAAAAAATTCCATTATATTTGCAAAAACTAAAATTAGATTTCTTTTGGAAACCGCTTGTTTTTCTGAATTTATTAACGTATCATGCTTCATATCAAACAAAGTCCGTCACTGTCTATGATTCTAACGCATTATTTCACGAAAACACACTTGTTTATATTTGGTTTGGAGTGCACTTGTCCTTAGGAGACGGACAGGGGCGGCTCATGAGAAGTTGATGAGGTAAGGCACTAGATGTTCCAATAGCTAAATATATTGTCATGCTTGCGTTTTCAGTTCACATTGAAATTTTTCCGCAAAAAAATAAAATTTTAAAGACATTAAAGAAGTCAAGAATGTGTAGTTGTTTTATGCCAGAAAACCAAATTTGTATTTGATTAATTATATTACCAGGAATTTCGATAAAGATTTGCTGAAAAGATCTGTTACATTTACACTTTAGAATGTTTCGACAGTAAAATATAAATATCAAGTTTTCCATAAATTGTGTTAAAAAATGATCATTTTGCAACAAATTCATAGCTCTGAGGATATCTGTGAACGAATCTACTTTGCAAAACATAATAGTTATTTATGTATCAAGTCAGTAAAGTGATTTTTCTTTTACTGACGTGGTACATACAACTTTATATCGCCAACCTTAAACACTTATAATTAAAAATAATGGAAATATTAAGACATATAACATTTTATTATGACAGAGTAAACAGATAGTAACAACAAATACAAAAGAAATCTATCTACTTTTTACTTGATATATTAACTGTAAATGTACAACCTGACGCATTATGAAAATTAAGTCTTGAAGTCGAAGGAGTTTGAATTGAAAATATTTGAGGATTACGAATATGCTAATAATTTGATTAGATGAACCTTGAGTAAAATTATCATTGGTAACAAATATGTTGTCAGTTTGACTTTCACTTAAAATCGTCTCTGAGATTTTCTTTTTATTCAGCACAGATTCCTCAGCAATCGTGTCGCTGTTCCACCCTCCGTGGCGTTTTAAATTTTCCTTACTGCCGATGCCGCCTGCGTTGGCAAAGAGATTGGCAGACGTTCGACGGAAACAATGTCCCGTATAAAGTGATGGTTCTGGTAAATGCAAATACTTGGCAATTTTGGTTGGTATAGTTCTAAAAGTATGGATCCCTACCGGATGGACTGTGTATTCGCGATTTCTATATGTTAGGAAAAATCGGTCGTCCGGCGTCTGTTTAGGACGCAAAGATAAATATTTGTTAAATACTTGTATGGACTTTACTTTTTCTTCAAACTCTGAAGTGATTACAAATAATCGAAGTCTGTTCGAGTCATTTGAACAACTAGAATTGTTTCTTTATGCTTTGTCACTTACTTTTAAAATCAGAAGTTCATCATTACGGCAAGCCCCAGCAATGCCAAACACACTAATCTAAAATAATTATTACATTCACATCAAATTGGTTTTAAAAAGTTTGCATAAATTACCGTCTCATCAAGTAGATTTCATCCGGCGGATTTAGTAAAAATTTAAGTTTTTCATCTGATGAAAGAGTTTTAGACTTTTTTGGAATATGGTTTCTTTTTTGCTTTAAAAAAGCCGCAAGTTTCTTGTATTTACTAATGTCGACGTCATTTTTTGCTGAAAGGGTTGCTTTTACCGTGAAATAATACGACTACATTGACGAAGGAGAATGGGTATTCTTATTTTTCCGGTTTTAGGGTTAAAACCGGAAAAATATGCCAGCAAAACGTTTTCACTATATTTTGTAAGTCATACTGGCCATTGTATTTTTCGACTGATTTTTGTGGTAGAAGTTCGAAAGATGCTCTAACGGCTTCTTCTGAATTTCAGGCGGTTCTTCTTATAATTCGCGACAGAACTTTTGCTGTTGGAACTGTGACAGTGACAGACGAGTTCTATTTAACGTCATACAGTCATGCTTATGTTGACAATTATGAGCGGCAGGTAAATTGTTTGATTTCTACAGTAAAATAAAGTGTTTATTTACTTTCGAAAATCGCTATGGTAATGAATGGGTCTATTGACGGTTGGCAATAAAAGATAAAGAAAAATTGTATCTTTTTCAATTAATACCACTTGTCGGTGCATTACGGATAGCCTACATATTAAACGGCATCAGTTTTGCGTACACTCACAGGCAAGATTTGAATCTGTCCATGTGTGGTATGTTTAAGTGCACCGTTTAATTATAGAAACAGCAGAAACTACCTACTAAGATGAGAATAACAATAATTTTCAACGCTTTTTTTAAATATTGGAAAAACCAGAACGAAGGACAAATTAATTAATTAATTAAGCACACTCGGCTTTTTTCCCAAAAAGTGTAGATAAAAGAAACAAAAAAAAATACATGCCACAGTCGAACATGCGCTATTTTTATGTTACACACTCTAAAGTAAACAGGCTACGCGATAAGTTAAAATAAACTTGTACGAACATTGCTTATACTAGCAGAAAAAGTTGCTGTAAAATTTCTATTTTTTTGCGAAAATTTGGATGCTTCGAGGAAAATCTGAATACAGATTCATAAAAAACAAGTGCAGGAGTATGTTATTTTATAAAATTTAAATCCTACTTATTGTAAAAAAATTTGAGGGGATGTCATTACATAGGTGGTAGGGATCATTAGACAAATTTGGTTGATGTACCATCTATACGATATTCCTAACATACGTATAAAATTTGACAATAATCGGGCCGGTAGTAGAATAATCTCCTAATTATCTGTCTAATAAAAATCTGGACAGACGGCAGAAAGACAGACAGACAAACAAACAGACAGACAGACTGACAGAAACTGGAGATCTATTTTGTCGTACTCTAGGGGTCATGAAACGTCGAGAAAACATAAAAGTAGCCAATCGCTCAATGAATAAGATTACTTTACTCTCAGGAAGAAGAACCTTTTTTTTTAATTTTTATACGAAGAATCTAAATCTATGAAAATATAAATATGTAGGTCTTTCTTTTAAAAAATGCAATTTTGGTGTGTAATTTTTAAAAGGGACCCCTGGAAATCTGAAAATAATTTTAAACTGGGTTCTATTAGATTGCGTCAAACAATTTTTTAATAGTTCCCGGTAATTGCCTAATCCCACAGCCAAACTTTCTAGTAAGTCTAATATAGATTGCTGATATATTTATTACCATTTTAAAGTCACTATCTATTTAGTCTTGCAAAGTTTTAGAAAAATATAGGGGAGTACTATTTATTGATGGCCGGTTTTAGACCACTTCATGCAGATTACGTACTGCATTCTATCGATTTTTATTGAGCCTAAAATCTTTAGACCCACAAAACAAAAGAGGCGGGACTCTTGTCCGGGAAGTAGCTGTTTCTACTGGTCTAGTCATAAAAATTGTGCAATATTTATGACCAAAATGATAATGGAATCTAGGGAGTCATTACCCGCATCACTAATATTTCATTATATCCCACTAATTTAATGCAATTAATCCATTGTTACCTATTAATAACGAAATGAGTAATAATAAATGTACTTGTGGTAAGATAGCGGAAGAGCACAAACTTGTATGCTGCTGTGTAAGCAAAAAGTCCTTTAAGATTGAGTGCGTGGGTAGTGACTCCGTTACGTTTAACAGAATTGATGAGCATTGAAAAGGCAGTCCATGAATTTGAAGCAAGACAAAAAGAGCAAACAATTTAATGGTTTTTGGTATTAAGGAAGGAGAAAACTTAGCTAAAAAAGAACAAACTGAAAAAGATGTAAATTTTTAAAAAAATATGTTTTCCACTGTAGGTGTCTCAGTTTGTGAGAATGAGATAAGTCCTATGAGATGTGGTAAATATGATCAAGGTGAAACTTGTGTACGATAGTCGTAAACTTCGTGATAATGAGGATTTCAAAAAAATTCGAATCTCAACCGATCGTACTCCAATGTAACTTGAACTCTATCGCGAAGTGAAAACTGAACTGACCTCAAGGCTTGATTCTGGTGAGACTAATTTAACAATAAAATATATTCGTGGCGTCCCAACAGTTGTCATGAAAAATCAACCAGCAAACTAAAATTGCCCAATATACCTAGTTATAATAACTGAATCTTGCCTTTATAATTCCATTTTTAACAGCGAGCTCTTTCCTCATTGTTATACGATAATGCGTAATGATAGGAAATTTTCTTCGGTTGGTTGTTCAACTGGTGGCGGAGTTCTGTTTGCTACTTTAAATAACTATAACTTTCAGAAAATTGACACTACGCATATTAGCAATCTGGTACCATTGGTTGATATCATCATGTGCAAATAGATCACGAATGCCGCAGCTATTTTTTTTTTACTGTTTACGTACCACCAGATATATCATCAGCTGACATGTTTTCTTTTACTGAAGCACTTACACGGATGTTATTAGAACATTCTGTTTTATAATAGGTGATCTCAACCTGCCACATTTCTCTTTAGACGCCGATCGTCACATTGCTTGTGCAAAAACTCGCTGTTCTGTTGATTTTTGTAACCTCTTAAACTTAACTCAGTTTAATGGTGTTGTTAATCGCAATAACAATATCTTGGATCTAGTTTTATCAAATACAAAATTTGAGACAACGGTTCATCACGAGCAATTCTCACTGGTTAGGGAAGATCATCCTGCGTTGTCAGTAAATACATTTATTGAATTTTTTGATCCCATACCGTTTCCTTCTGCTACTAATGTAAGATACAATTTTCGTAAAGCAGATTACGTCAAATTCTATTCTAATTTATTAAATGCTGACTGGTCGCTATTAGATGCACAAAATGATGTTAATGTAGCTTTGGGAAAGTTCTATGATGTCGTTTATCAAATTCTTGATAATTCTGTCCCGAAAGTTGTAAACTGCAATGAAGGCAACAAGTTTCCTATTTGGTATAATAAAAAAATAATAAAGAACATCAAAATGAAGCTATACTTTAGAAAAAAATGGAAATGCTCTGGATGTTATAGGCATTATGCAGAATTCAACCGCCTGCGACTACTGACCAAACTGCAAATTTCTGATGCTTATAAACTGTTTACCCAAAAAGCTGAGCAGTCTTTGTAAAAATGCCCCAACGATTTTTGGAAATATATTCATCTTAAGAACAAAGAAACGAGAATTCCTGGTCTGATAAAACATGATGATAATGTATATCGTAATCCCTCTGAAATTTTTAACCTCTTTGCAGCAGTGTTCTCAAAAGGTTTTTCTGGCAAAAAGCAACGTATCAAATTGAAGACATCTATTATAATTTACCAACACTCTCTCTTTCTGAAGTTACAGAGTGTCAAGTCTTAGAGAGTATACGAAAACTTCCAGCCGGACAGACATGTGGTAATGATCAGCTACTTTGTTTTCTAGTAAGAGACCGTCAAGCAATTTTCACAAAACCTTTATAGAAAATCATAAACTTGTCGCTTCGTTACTGTGTACTTCCTGAAAAATGGAAAAATGCGAGAGTTGTGCCGGTATTTAAAAATGGTGATCGCTCAGATGTAAGCAAATACAGACCTATCTCAATTTTATGTTACTTTGCTAAGGTATATGAACAGCTCCTCTACAACATATATACAATGCTGTCAAGTCATGTTTGTATTTCACAACATCAACATGGATTCATGACTAACAGGTCGAAGTTGTAGACAAGGGAGGACAATTGGATGTCAGATATGCAGACTTTTCCAAAGCCTTCGATAACATCGACTATGACATCTTTCTACAGAACTTGAGCAGCTTTGGATTTACTTTGAAACTTATGAACCAGATGTTTTCTTATCTGTCTAATCGTTCGAATTTTGTCTTTTTTAAAGGGTTTGAATCTGATAATTACATGTCAAGATCTGGAGTTCCATAGGGGTCTAATTTTGGGCCCTTGCTTTTTAACTTGTTTATAAATGACCTCCTAACATCAGTAAATTGCAGCACACTCGCTTATGCAGATGATGTCAAACTTTTTTGCCCGATCACAATATTGAGGATTCTGCTCGCCTTCAAAGCAACTGGGATCACTTGCTTTGAAGGAGTGATTTTAATAGACTTAGACTGAATTTCGATAAAAGTTGTGTGTAGAGAGCGGATTTATAAGCACAAAAAAATTAAGAATAAGCGCTTAAATAAGCACAACATTTTCAATAAAAAAGTTTTATTTTAAGCAAAAAAGCATTAAATAAGCATAACACTTTCATTAAAAAAGTTTTATTTTAAGCAAAAAAGCATTAAAAACATAATCATATTACAAATCAAAGAACACTTCTTAGAACTTTGGATAAAATATTATTACAATAATCCTAGACTTTATATACTAACCGACATTGAAAACCGAACACCAAGAACGAGTTGGATTTTTTTGACCAAAGTTCGTATATAAGTTAGATATCAGTAGTACAAGAAATGATGAGAATTTGGATCGTATCGGTAGTACAGTTTGTCTGTACCATAATTTTTTTTGTTCAAACCATGGAAGAAAACATCAGCTCTTGTGTGGCTATTATTGTCACTGTCATCGAATTTGGTGTTGGTGGTTCTGTATTATTCTGGTGAGATGCCTCCTGCACGTAGACGTCGTAATTTCAGTCAACTTAGCGAGTTTGATGGAGGAAGGATTGTGCGCTTGCGAGAAGCTGGAAAATCGTTCCCGGAAATTGGAACCATAATGCAGAGGAGCGCAACCACATTTTTAGAATGTTGGTGGGCATGAACAGAGGAAGGTCGACAATGAAGTTCCAGAGGCACAGGTGGTCGACAGCAAACAACACATCGTCAAGACAGCCATCTTCGACTTTTAGCTTTAAGAGACTGTTTTGCAACTTCCCGATCAATTGAAGATAATGGTTGGCTTAGACAGGACGACTAGTCACAGTACGAACGATTTCCAGGCTAATATGGTCCTTTGGACTTCTCTTGTATCGTCCTCATTATGTGCTTCCGCTTAAGGTTGCACACCTCTGTGACCGGCTGCTCTGGTACAGAGAACGACAGCTTTCGGAACAACATCATCTTCAGTGATGAATCCTGGTTGTGTTTGGCAATGCATGACAGTCGGGTAAGGCTGAGAAGACGAAGAGGAGAACGGGGCAATTTGCAATTTGCAATGGAAAGACATCTGCATCGCACTGTGGGGGTAATGGTATCGGGTGCTATGGCGTATGGAAGCAGGTCACCTCTAGTCTTTGTTAGAGGCAACATGAATGCTCATCGTTGCATCCACGAGATTGCAGAACTCCATCTTTTGCCATATCTTCAGACGCTCCCAACCCCCTTTTTCAACAAGATAACGCCCGTTCTCATGTTGCACGCTTTAGTTTAAATCAATTTGAGTCAATATTTTGCCATGGCCACCCCGTTCACCTGACCTTTCACCCATTTAACATCTATGGAATTTAATGGGTAAAAAGCTCACAAAGTTAATGCATCCTCCACAGACCCTAGAAGCTTTACGACATGAGGTACAGCTCGCATGGGATGCGGTATCTTAGCCGGATAAAGATCATGTTATCAGATCCATGCCAAGACGAGTCAATGAGTGCATACGTCTTAGAGGTGGTCAAACCCGTTATTACTAAAAACTTGGTTCTTCTTTGATTTTTTAACTTGAAATTTTCATCGATTGGTCACCGACCCTCTGTAAATATGTGGTGTTAAAATCATTATAAAATTCTAACTCGTTCTTGGTGTTCGGTTTTCAATGTCGGTTAGTATATTTTACACACGTATTTCAGTTTTCTTTAAAACAATTTATGATTGTAATATGTTCCAAGTTGTCCACTGTAAAATTTTTTCGCCGATCATTTAAAATGTGTTTAAAATTGGAGAATGTGCGTTCAACATCCACACTTGTTGGCGCAAATTTGAATTTTACAACTAATGTTGAATCTAACTCCAAATTTTCCACCTTCTGGCCTTGTAAAACACGAGCAACGTCGGAAAGAACACCGAAACCTGCATTTTTATTTAACACTTCGTCAAGTTTTTGAGATACTCTAGTACCAATATCACCCCTTACTGCGTTTGCTTGTTGTTTAAATTCTTTCACTAAGTTTATGGCATCTACCAACAACATGTTGGGTTTTTCTAACTTTTCTATTACCTCACATACGAATTGATAATTGCTTCTTAGAAAAGCTAGATCTTGTCGCAAATCTTTGTTTTCCAAAATATTTATACAATCTTTAATCGATTGAGAAGAATCTTCGCTAAACTCCGTAACTACTTCCTCAAATTCTTTGATATATTTGTCATAATAAAATGTGGCCTGTAACCATGTTCCCCACCTCGTTATAATCGGCTCTGGGGGCAATGGTATGTTTGGAAATTTTTCCTAAAAAATCTTTTTACCATTTGCCACTAATTTATTAACAGTAGGAAACTGCAAACGTATTCCTTCAGCCACTCTGTTTAGGTCGTGGGCAATGCAAGTAGAGTGAATTAAATTGGGGTACAATATTTTTAGATTATTCCCTGCTTTCAACATATAACGAGCTGCATCCGAGATCATCAATAAAATTTTATTCGCAAAAATAGTGACGTAAGACTGTCATCTACAAATCTGGTAATCGTATTGCCATTTGTTTTATCTAACATTTTCAAACTTACTACATACCCTCGACTAGGGAAATTTTCATTTAAGATTCCAACAATTAAACTTGCCACGTATCTTCCACAACTATCGGTTGTTTCATCGACAGCGAACCATAAATAATTATCTCCAATGCGATGTTTAATTTCGTTGTAAACTTGCTGAAACACTGGGCCTACATAATTTTTTCGGAGAGTACTTTCAACCGGAATATGTCGATTGCAGTGTTTTTCAAGGAATTCTTGACGAGGGCCTTTCCCCAATTTTTTTAAAGGTATATTGGACTGGATCATCATTTTACATAAATCGAAGTTAAACTGAAACTGCTCATCTTTTGTGGAAGTAGATGCAACAGATTCATGTATGGTCTGCTGTTTAATTTTAGAAACTTCAAACATTTTCTTCCTTTCTACATGAAGAGTCGTTCTGACATGTTGCGTCACGTTATATTTTTTATCACTTTGAATCTAAAACAACGTACATATACAGGATTAACAAAGGAAAATAGATAAAAAAAAATTAGTGGGCTTACGGTTTTCACACAAGCTCTGCAGAATATTTTGTTATTTTCTAATTTTAATTCTGGAAAATCCCTTATCCACTCATACGGCGTCGATTTTACTTTCGGCATTCTTTTAAAATATTAGTAATATTACCAAAAAGAACTCAACATGTAACAAGGGAGAACCACGTATAACACTGTACTACGACAGATGCGATAGACTGATGGTTGTGAAATAAACGGTTCATTTACTTAAAAGTTTCCATTAGAAAAATTTTAAGGTAGGTAGTTGGGTACAATAATCCTTTTTTCTAGAAAATCTTCAACGATCTTGTCGCAAAATGCCGAAAAAGAACATCTGGTTAAAAGCCTTAATTCATTTTCAACGGAAGTAAGGATTTAAAGTCATAAAATCTATGGAGTATTTTTCCAATCCTATAATAAAATTTTATTACCCAAACGACCGGAACCTATTCACAGAAAGGGTCTTGAGTAAGTGTACTTCAATGGTCAAGTCCAGGTAAAATGCATACTATACGATACGGATAACTAACAAGTATTTGTCATCTCGACAAGGCCGGCATTTGAACAAAATATGCATTAAAACTCATATTCGTCGAAAAAAGCAATAAATAAGCATATAGGTTTTAATATGCATAAAATTGAAAAAAAAGCAAATAAGCATAAAAAAAAATGTGTCAAATGACTCCAAATTGTATCATAGTTACAGATATAAAAAAGTTTTGAAGTGCTTACATTTTTCACAAAAAGCATTAAACCTAGAAATCCGCTCTCTAGTTATGTGGTGTCATACACAAAGAAAAAACATCTTCTAAGGAATTACATAATAAAGGGAAGTCTTCTGCAAAGGAATGAGTATATTAAAGATCTTGGAGTCACTTTTGACTGCAAACTGTCATTTGTTAATCATATAGATTCTGTTTCTAAGGCTGCGATGAAAATGCTTGGTATCATTATGAGGAATGGCAAAATGTTCAATGATATCATGGCGTTAAAAACCCTATATTATGGCTTTGTTGTCACTAAACTAGAATATGGTTTGATAGTATGGTCGCCATTGTATCTCTCACATCAGCTTCGACTGGAGAGAGTCCAAATAAAGCTCTTAAAATACATCTCCTTCAAAATTGATGGTATTTATCCGGAAAGAGGAATTGATAATACTTAGTTCACTACTACAAAGACATGGATTCAGCTCATTGTCTGACAGGCATGGCTTACAATGTTCGAAGTTGATGCTAAAGCTCATCACTAATAAGGTTGACTGTCCATATATTACGGGTTACGTAAATTTTTATGTCCCGAAACATGCATCACGTTATGTGGAGACGTTTCATTTGGTAATACCAAGAATTAATATCATGAAGAACTCGCCAATGAGTAGAATATCATATTTTACTAACATCCACTATGATGATATATTTCATATTGCACACTAACTGTAAATTCTTTTGTATGTGTTTCACTCATTATTAAGTTTTTTCACAATTAATAATGAATTAATTAATTCTTATTTTGTTAATTCCATTATACTATGTAGGTATTATACAATGTGTTGTCCTATAAATAGTGCATAGTGTTGGGCAATAAATGCTATTATTATTATCATCAATATAATATATTTTAACAATTTTTCGTGTAACATCACACTTATTTTATTAAAAATCTTATTAAAAAGTATCCCAAGGATGAATCGATTATAAATTATGTTGCTCTCCCGAAACTCATTTACATAAACACGTACACAAACAGGAAAAATTCGAACACATTAGACGAAATGACGTTTTTTTTTTGTCTCAGAATCTGTTAGTTCGGTAGCAGAACCTGAATAGGGACATAAATGAAAAATCTATTCCAGTGTCTAACCGATATTCCACATTGTAAAATATTGTGGATACTCTTTCTTGACAGAATACCTGTGCAATAGTTCATTAAATATTGTTTACTTAATGCGTAGTGATGCGTGTAAATCTTACGAAAGGACATATTAGGCAAGGTATTGAATTTCCAAAGGCTTCGGAAAATAATCATGAAGGATTTATTATATAAATCTTGTCGTGCTGCCTTTATCGGAATTAAAATTTAATTTATTTTTTTATTAAAATTTGGTTACGAATCGAATCTTTTTCTTAAATCCTCGTATTCTTTTAAAATTACATTTCTCTCTTATTTATTATTTCTTGAAACCTGTTAATCTTTTTCCTGAAAAATTTGAACTGTGACATTTCAGATTATTTTCATATTTCCTTTAATAATAATAATTATGTTGTTTAATTAGTAGTGCAATACGAATTTCGCTGGAATTTTATGTTATGCAGGATACTTCCTCTAATCGTAAGAACTGTATTTAGGTCTAAAAAACGGAGAGATCAAATGATTTTTTTTATTTACTTACAAAACTTTTATGAAAATCGTGACGTTAATTACCCAGATAATTACAATTTTCTAAAACGCTTAAGGTCACAGTTTAAGCATGCATTGTAAGTTGTAAGCATTATTTCAAACTTTGTGAGTTGGTGACATTTCATATTAGTTTCTGTGTTTGCTAATGAAAGTGCATTTGGATGCTGGATCACACCGATATACTGCAATTAGATAATTAAATTTACGCATGTTTGTCACTGATATAGGATGCACAGATTTTCACTGTGCTTTTTCAATAAAAATACATCTTCAAGAGTGCGACCTCTTGTTGTTTTAGTTAGCATTAAAGAAAGCCAGTAAGAATACAACGAGCTTTATACTACAGTGATTTAATAAGTTTTAAGCAAAACTGTGGTTGCAGCAGTCAATGCATATCAGGTCACGAAGAAAAAAGAAAAACTCACAGTTGTTGTACTTAGCTCCTCTCGCATCAATCATATTCATAATGAAGCAAGTTTTATCAAAACATAATCAACAAACGGTGGGAGTGGTTCCTTATGAACTCTGATATAGAGGTAAAAATTGTAAATCGTTACCTACTACAAAACCTCTCTTTTATAGGAAAAAGTATCTCCATGTGAGGCACGTGTAGATATTTACGTCTGCAATGAGCGAACAAAGCCGTATGGATCAGTAATATGTATTAGCATATTATGTTTAAAAATTTACAGACATTTTAATAACACAATAATTGTTCAAAATGTCAAATTTCAGTAAATACGAGCTTTAATTTTGTTAGCTAGGTACTCAACAATTGGTTTTCAGCAAAGGAAATAACGAAACAAAAATACCATATTTGACACAACGTTGATACTTCAGGCCAAAAAGGTCCACTGTAGGCTATAATCATGTATAGAATGACCAAACTTACAACTTAAAACTTAACCCTGAAAAACTGACATATGTAAAACAATGGAACAACACACCCTAAAAACTTTTTAAGTTCTGAAATGCAGCGATGGTATTTCCATTGCATTTCTGTAATGTTGGAATTTTTATATTTGTTTTCAAGGCAAGCCAGTGACAAAGAAAATCTGATGTGGTGCATTTTTTGCGGAGTTTAAATATTTCCTCTGTTGCGATAGCTGAGTATTTAAAAATTCATCATTCTTTAAATCTCGGAATAAATTGTGCTGAGTTTTTGTTGACTTGATTCAGCATTATTTGTGTGCTAATTTTTTTGTTCATTTCATTAACACATACATACTTATTCATTGGTTGTGTAGTTAACAGCGACCGTGTAAAGTAATTATGCTCACGATTCGTTGCAGATAATATTTGCAGCTAACAGCTCAAAATAAAAATTACGCCGAGGTAAATTTTAAACACTTGCGTCAACATCATGTTGAGATTCGTTTTTGTGTTTAGCGACCGTAATATTTAATTTAAAAGTTTTGTTCTGTTTTGCGAGTTTCACAGAGTTAAGTTTTAAGTTGTTATGGAAAAGCATTCTTAGACGTGACTGGTCAGGCCTACTGTCCCTAGTCTCCGTAAGCTGAGCGAAAAGGTCAGGAGCAGGAGCATCATCAACTTTAAATTCTCTATCCTTACTAACTTAAAATAAGCTGAAAATTTACAGTTATTGCGAACCACTACTGATTTAAACAATTCTTGACGCTTTTGCAACATATTAAAAATACAATGATTTCAAAATTACTTAGTGTTATCCTTGAAATATTACCTTAAGATTTGCAGCTCTTAAAAAATTTTAAAATCGATCAGTCGTTGTGTTAATGCTTTACCACTACAGTTTCTTTGATTGTACTTAACAGTAAACAAAAATTTAGAATGAATTAGGTCACACATTATTCAATTTGTCGAAATTATTTATCATTAAGATTACACCATTCAAGCCATTACATAAAAAGATTGCATATAGCCTATTCTTTCTTGTTTTAACTCTGTGAATTTTTCAGTCACCAGACGGTTGAATTGGGGAATAAATTGAATTACTTTTTTTGATATCGTGAGCGTAGCTAACGCATTGAATCTATCTTGACCCATTTTGTTTCTTAAAAGGCTTTTTATACTTGTGAAGGTTGAAAAGCACCATTTTCCACGTTTGTCAAAGAGAACTACGGTATATTTTTGGAAACCTGTTCTGAATAAAAAGTTGCAGTAATGATAATGCCCCAGATGCATTTCCAAAATCTGCTCAAGAAGGGTTTCATATATGGAAAAAAAAGATAAAATGAATTACTACAAATTGTAGCTACTTTTATTCTGACAATTATTAAATCAAGAGTTTTAGTGCTGGCGTGAGTTGTAGGCACTTATTTTAGTAGAGAAAACTTAACACTGAAGTGACCTTTTAACTTATGGTGGAGATCCAGATTAAGTTTAATAACTGAGTGATTAAAATTACAAGTCTTTGAAACTAGCGGAAACTCTGACTTATTAAGTTTTCTCATTTTACAAGCAAACACAATAATTATAACAGTGTCATTTGCATTCGTAAATGTGTTGTCCCTTGTTGTGTGCTTAGCATCTTGTTTATGTATAAGAACAGTATGATGAGCACTAATACCTTTCCCAGGATAATTTCAAAGTCTAAAGGACTGTATACTCGCCTGTAAATAGTTAATTGCTACGTTAGCAATTTAAATATAATGAGGTTGTCTTCGTTTTGTTGTTGGGTGTCTAAAATTCACAGCATCGTAATTAAATAGGAAGGCAGTGTGCTAACAATTTTGTGTTTGTTTGGGAAAACTCGACAACAACAATTTGTGTAACCTAAAGAGATGAATCTCAATATACGTTTTTGATGAAATAAATGTATAGCGGCAGTTAGAGAAAAAGGTTTTCCTTTTTATGTAAGTATTATTATTCGCATAGGTCCATGAACGTTGTGCTTTTTTAAACATCTTGAGAATGTTATAGTATATTACATATCGAAGTGGAAAGTGTTTTATTATTTTTGAGAGAAAAGATAGAGGAGCGAAGCCCCGAGGTGATTAATTATTTCTCGAGAAAAAAAAAAAAAGAAATTTTCCACGAGGTTTTTATACTGTTTTATTGACAATTGTTTTAAATGGCTTCAGAATAAATTCTGAATTATTTTGTTTTAACAAAAATGTTTCAATTTGAACGTAATACGCGTAAGTCAGCAGGCGTTCAAAAATGCAATCATAGGAAATTTAAAATCGCATTGCCTGGAATTTATAGGTTGGAAAGTGGACACTTTTCAACCGATTAAAAAAATAAATCAACAAACAATTGTTCATTTTCCAAATTTTTAAAATTATATTATTATATATATTATTATAACGCTATTTTGGAGATGTGGTGGGTGTGTACGAAAATTTGCTTCTTATATAGGTATACCGTATTCTGAATTGCGATTTAGAAGTTTATTCCAAAATCGTAAACATTTACAATACCGTGTTTTAGATATACAAATTGTGTTCTAAAAGCTTTAGGATCTGTTTTGTGTAGGTGGTAGCCACACTGACATAAGATAAGTCAAAATCTGGGCACAAAAAGTAACAGAATTAATAGATTAATTAATGGTGTGTTAACTAGAAATCTGTACAATGAACTCATCAATGGAAAGTTTTTTAAACAATATAATCTTATAAATTTCGTCGTAAATAACAAATATGTGTAAACGTGAACCATTAGAATTCCTAAGGGCTCTTTTTTTAATTGGCCAAGTTTCAATTTAATTCTAGCTTCTAATTCACCTGCAGTTTTCTCTTCCCAAAGCCTTCGTATACATTTCGTTTTAATTGGAACCAAAATCGTTTAATTGGTTGTAATTTTATAATATTACGAATATTGTATGTATCATGATATATAATGCAAAGTTGTATTTACCATCGATATGATATTTTCACAAGAAAGTTTCTTGCGAGTACATTCCTTTATTAAATATTTTATTATGTTATATAATCGTGACTAAAAAAGTCTCTTATATATAGTTTCAGTTACTTATTTTTAATTTCATGTACTATATTTAATATTTAGATTATAATACTTACATGATGTACCTGTCATACCAAAAGTTTGTAATGCATTTGATTTTCATTTGCACTAATGGTAAAACATACATGGGCTTTCTTTTGACATTTTGCGTGTCTTTGAAATTTTACTTTTGGGTCGACTTCTATACCTTCTTTATAGAAATGTAGGTATGTTGTAACCTGTCGAATTATTTCCATCTAAGCTAAAATATGATGTTTCATTTTGGTTTTCATTATATTTTGGTGCTAATTTTTGTTTCCCAATAACAACTTCATTTTTCTTTAAAATTTTCCGTACACATTTATGTGACACTATAAACTTTCTTCCCATTTTTTTTTAAGATTATCAAATTTTTAAGCTAATGTTTATTGTCGAAGCTGTTCTTTTTTTAATACACTAGTTACTTTTAGCAGCAGTTTTACGTGTAGTTCAGTTTTTACTCCTCGGGAGTAAACTAAGGAAATCCATATATTCCCCGTATCTACTTTTTTTTGACGTTTTATGGCCCCGTTTCCGTCTATCTGTTTGTCGTCTGTCATCTGTCTGTCGTATGTCTGTCGTTTGTCTGTCACCCGCCTGTCGTGTGTTTGTCCTTTTAGTACTACTGGATCGATTATTGTCCAGTTCCATACATATCTTAGGAATATCGTGTAGATGGTAAAACGCTAACCAAAAGTTGTCTAAGCATCCCCACCAGCAGTGTGATGACGTCATTTTAAAGTTCTTTATAGTAAATTTATACAAATTTTATAATCTAACATACGTCTATGTTTGTAGTTTATGAACTCGTCGTCACTTTCTACCTTCCAGATCATCAGAAATCTTGCAAACGTTTCAAGATTATCACAAACATGGTAAACCGTTGATCAAAATTTACCCCCCCAAAATGAATGACATCATCTCAAAATTTTGCCGCATAAATCCCATCTAAAATGTGCATAATATGTATTAGGACTCTGTACTCATGGTTTATCAATGCGTACGCAGTTTTTTTATTTGTTTATAAAGGGTGACAAAAAGAATGAAACTGCCAATTTATTTTTGTTCAAATTAAGAACATCGCACCATGTTTTTCCGAAAATTTGGGAATTCTGTTCTCTTTTTCACTGCATCTATCCAAACTGATATGCGTGTGCTTGATAAAATGTATGTAGATGACGTCATCATAAAATTATGTAATGGAAAAATTCACTTGAAATATACGCATAACATGCTTTTTTACTTTTACTTTAATACTACGTAGACATCTTTATTTTAACTCATAGAAGTCATCATAAAAAATAAAATTTTCAAAATTAAACTTTACTACCCATAATTTTTCGAAGAGGTCTTATTTATGTTCGACTCCACTTCAGGAGCTAGAGAAATTATCTTCAAATTACTTTAGACCCGTTGTTTGCTTAGTTTGCTTGTTTTTAAATATATTTTCGGTATAATTCGCTTAAATGACCCAATCACGTGGTGTTAGAATAATTGTGCTCTAAATGTGGATACAGATGCACTTAGAAAGTTTATTCTCTTTCCTTCTGGTGCTGAATTACATTGTATTCTGTTCATAAAAATATTTGACTAAAATGTTTTCTATTTCCAAAAATGAAAACAAATGAGGTCAGTTTTTTAGTAACCTTTACTTGTTTTTACGTCTTAAGCATTTTTAACAACACTGTTAACTTTGCTCATTATTTTATAATAATATCTCTTAATGTCAATAACCGTAAAGGTGTGTTCTACTCACTTTTTCAAGATTTACCACCTGCTGCGTAATGTTAGTTACTTAACTAAATATTCCAATTAATAATAGTCTGATTAATGTAATTAGTTGATGCAAGCGTTTAAAAAATTACATCAAATATAACATGGGAGTATTAATGAAAAAAATACATTACTTGTCGTGCTAACTGTGTACAAAAATTTTGGTGTGTATTGTACAATAAGTTTGACCCAAGTGAATTTTGTAAACTGAAAAATGCTAGAGTTTGCGGCGTTGCTGAAACTCGACATCAGTGACGTACAACGTTCGTAGTAGAGCTAGGTCAGGATCAGACATTTAATAACGCTTGAAATGATTTGTAGTTTCAAAATCCCTGTATAAATGATATAAATAGCTTTTGTATTTGATGTGGATTAGAAACTTGCACTTCGGTTGTAAAGCTTCCCGGTATTAAATTTTTCACGAATTGAGCAGAATTTTCTTGCTGTTAAATAGCTAATTTAGGTACAAACTTGAAATGAAGTCGTCTTTGTACAACTTTAAAGGCGAGGACAAGTGAGTAAAAATGAGTTTTAGGGTAAAGTAACAAGAAATATTAGTAATGTAGCGAAAAAACACTTTCATATATCTGTGCTAAAGAGTTCATTTAGTTGCATGATCTAGTATTTTTTCATGCAGAACGTGCACATAGCGGTAATTTTTTTAATGAAATAGATATTAGTGCTTTTAAAACTTGTTTTTAACTAAATACTTTTTATATTCGTTTTGGTAGAGTTTATTTCAATTTTTGTTTTAACTACGTTTTATTATAAAGGTAAGATGAATATATTTGTTAATATTATTAAGACCCACCACTGACCCGGAAATGACCGGCATTCAGGCAAGACTTCTATCATTACGGGTACTAAGACCAAGTAATGATATGCATTGATTAGATTAACAGAACAACTTTCGAGATTCTAGAATTACAGCATACAAATTAGTCTGCTATTATTCTCTAATCTCACCCCATCCCCAAAAGTCTAGCGTAACTACCGACCATTTATCCGCGCATCACTTGGAAAGTGACCTACACTACTCTGACCTACTGGTGCTAATCTAATATGATTGACATGATCAGACTGTTCAAGAAACTTACGAACAATATGACATGTTCCTAACAAAACAGCTTTTTGAATTTTGACAATTATTGAATCATTCAAATGCAAAGACTTTAAATTCTCAACTAAGCTATTTGGAACTCCACCTACATTAGAGATAACTAGGGGTAGAATTGAAATTTTTTTAAGATTTAACATGGATTTCATTTCTATTTATTATTATTATTATTATTATTATAGTTAATTGTTTGTATAATTAATGTTTAAAAAGGTATTTTGAAGCAATATTTTTCGAATATTTGCATTTTAACAATAAAAATGGAGACTTTTGTTACCATTTCGCATTTTTTAAATATTTAAATCACAAAGAATGAGATCAAATATTATCTTAAGTAGAGTGGAATTTAAGAAACAAAAACACAGTTGTTGGAAATTCCATATCCAATCATATTAAGCAGGTACCTGGGGTTGTGAGAGGTGGGGGTGTGCCCCACCCACCCCATTCAGTCGGTACCGGTACACACAATTATGTAGCAAGAGTTCTGGAATAAATCCCAAGTACAACGGTCGCAATGTTCATTTTGGTCCTTCGAACCAATTCTAAATAATCACAAACATTTTTGGTCAATTCGAGCCGAATATCCGAACCAGTGCCCGAATAGCGGTATAACAATAAGTGAATAAGTGCGGCAAATCGATATTCAAAGCGGATCCAGAACTCCACGAAATCATAAATCAAGACACATGCCCAACATCCCAGAAGCGGATCATCATCAAGAGATTGCAGCAGCCAACATCCCAGAAGCGGATCATCATCGAGAGGTTGCAGCAGATCAAATCATCAAAAGGTCGGCTGATTTTATCCCAGAAGTGGATCATCATCGAGAGGTTGCAGCAGATCAAATCATTAAAAGGTCGGCTGATTTTATCCCAGAAGCGGATCATCATCGAGAGGTTGCAGCAGATCAAATCATCAAAAGGTCAGATCCTTCCTTTTTCTATCCTTCTAAATCATACGGTTCTAAATTCTTAGACGTATCAATCGCCCTGTGCTCAAGTTTTATCTTTGTCGTTGCGCGTCTGTAGTCTTCCGAAATGACCGAACTTACGAAGTTAAAAAATCAGCGTAAAATAATAAAGGCTGCCATAACGCGTATACAAAATAATGTAAAAGACGACGATAGTGTACCGGAATTAGATGCAAGGTTGTTAGATTTGACAGAAAGGTTAAAGGACTACAATAATATTCAAAATCAAATAGAGTCACTTCAGATAGTAGACGAGGAACATAATGAATCGTATTGGGAATCAGAAAATGATAAGGAACGTACCTCGGTTGAAAACCAATATTATAAAACTTTAGGTAAAATAAAAGGCATAATTATTAAGAACAGTCCGGCGTCGTCGAACCCGTCGCTAACCCCTAACTCTACAACTATTAACATACATAATGATGGTAATAAACTCGAAGCCAATGAACATAGCGTAAATTTGAAACCTTTACCACTGCCTACCTTTGATGGCAAATATAGCGAATGGTTCTCGTTTTTTGATCTATTTAAATCATTAGTACACAATGACGGGAACATACCAAATATCCGCAAATTCCACTACTTGCGTAGTTGTTTAAAAGATGAGGCGTTGCGGTCCATCGAATCATTGGCGGTCCGCAACGAAAACTACAGCAAGGCAATCGAAACTTTACAAAAAAGGTTTGAAAATAAAAGATTAATTGTTCAGGAACATATCATAAACATTTTAAACATACCCAGCTTATTAAAATCATCGCACAAGGAATTACGGGAAATTATCGACACAGTTTCCAATAATGTCGCGGCCTTACAGGTGTTAAATTTACCGGTCGATCAGTGGGACGCAATTTTGGTCCAAATTGTATTCGAAAAATTAGATTATGCCTCTAAAAAGGAATGGCAGTCAACACTAGACAAGGCAGTACCTACTTTCCTGCAATTTTCCGAATTTCTAGAAAAAAGGTGTGAAATATTGGAAGCGATGGATAAGTTAAAAACCAATAATTTACCATCCAATAAGTCCAAATCAATAATTTCTAGTCCTAAACAATTAAATATAAGACCGCAAAACTTTATTCAAAAAAGGTTTAATAATTCTAACGTAGTTTCCAAATTTAATTGCCTTTTGTGCAAAAATTCACACACTCTTTATCAATGCAATGAATTTCTAAGCAAATCCGTTCTAGACAGAAACATTATATCTCAAAATTTAAAACTTTGTGCAAACTGTCTAAGAAATAATCACAAAACTGAAGATTGTAAATCAACATTTTCATGTAAGGAATGTAATCAAAGACACCACACATTGCTACATAGCAATGAATTTGTACCATCCGCTAACACTTTGCAAAGGCAAACCTGTAACCAAGTCCTTTTATCAACCGCAACAGTTTTTATTTTAGATAAAAGAGGAGATTTTCAAACATGTAGAGTGCTTTTGGACGGCGGCTCCCAAGCACATGTAATCACTAAGGGTTTATGTAATAAATTGGGTCTCACACCAACAACTGGAACCAAATTTATTTCTGGTATCAGTACCTGCAATAATCGAACACAAGGAAATGTGAACGTAACTATAAAATCGCGCGTCAGCGAATTTGCAACAAATTTCGATTGTGTTGTTCTTTCCAAAATTACTCTGCCGATTCCTAGCGTAACATTTCCAAAAGAAATAATTAATTTGCCACCAAATGTAACATTAGCAGATCCTAATTATAATATTTCCCAAAATGTCGATTTGTTAGTTGGAGCCCAATTATTCTGGAAATTATTATTAGACGGACCTATTTTATTAGGTAAAAATCTACCATATTTACAAAATACAAAACTAGGTCACATTTTGTCGGGCGAATTAATTACAACCATTCCCGCTCCAAGCGTATCGTGTAACTTGGTAAATTGTAAACCCATTTTTAATTACGTATTTCATCAGGACGAATATAAGACCAATCACTTAGAATGTGAAAAACATTCCGTAGAAAATACAACTAGGATGTCGTCAGAACAATTCGTGGTAAAATTACCTGTTAAAGACCTTCACTTGGGTGAGTCACGCCCAAGGGCTGTAAAGCAATTCTTGAATTTAGAGAATAGACCGGATAAGGACCATAAACTAAAATCCGGCGACAAAGAGTTTATGCTAGAATATCGCGGCTTAAACTACACAGAGCTCGTTCCTTTTAATACTTTGGAATTCCCAAATAGTTATTGCCTACCCCATCGTACTGTATTTGAACAAACAGATTATGTAAAGGTTTTAGGTTTTTATTGGAGTTGCGTTGGTGACCTACTTAAGTACCAAATAAATCTCCCGCCAATTAACTGTCCTCTAGCTGTTACAAAACGCTACATATTATCTACGATCGCAAAAATCTTTAACGCTCTTGGTGAAATAAATCCAATTATCGATAAGGCAAAAATTCTCTTGCAAAACCTTTGGTCGCATAAATCATATTCGGATGAACCTATACCAGTTGAAATTCGCGACACTTTTATCAAATTTATTAAAACCCTTCAGAAATTGTCCAATTTCGAAATCCCGCGAAAGGTTCAAAATAAAATATTGCAGTACTCCACATCGGTAGGTACGAAATTTCATTTTATACCAAGTAGGTCGCCTCATTTTGGGGGATTGTGGGAGCGTGCCGTACGGAGCGTGAAGCATCACTTGCACAGGGTGGTCGATAATGCATCGTTAACTTACGAGGAGTTTTATACTTTATTAACCCGCATCGAAGCTTGTCTAAACTCCCGCCCCCTGACACCTTTATCCCAAGATCCAAATGACCTCGAAGCTCTGACACCGGGACATTTTTTGATCGGCGAGCCCTTAACAACGCCAGTGGAACGGGACCTAAAGGAGATCCCTGTAAATCGTTTATCTCGATGGCAACGCGTGCAGCAATTGCAGCAACATTTTTGGAGCAGATGGACCAAGGAGTACTTGGCCCAACTTCAATTCCGTCCCAAGGGTCACCAAATGACGCAACCCAACGTCGACGTCGGAACTTTGGTAGTTCTAGTGGAGGATGGACTGCCCCCGCTACGGTGGAGGTTAGGACGAGTCGCCGAAGTTCACCCAGGTCACGACGGAATTGTGCGGGTTGTGTCCGTAAAAACTAGTACGGGAGTGGTGAAACGCGCTGTGACAAAGGTGCGCATTATCCCTAGAGAATGACGATTTTTGTGTTGCCGGCTGTGCTTCGCGAATTAGATTCGTGTGATTATTATAAGTATTTTATATTTTTATGCTCCTCTGAATTTACAATAGCATGTACCATTATTCAGATGCCCCCCGCCAATTGTTTTGAAGTTAAACCTTCAACGGGGCCGGCATGTTGGAAATTCCATATCCAATCATATTAAGCAGGTACCTGGGGTTGTGAGAGGTGGGGGTGTGTCCCACCCACCCCATTCAGTCGGTACCGGTACACACAATTATGTAGCAAGAGTTCTGGAATAAATCCCAAGTACAACGGTCGCAATGTTCATTTTGGTCCTTCGAACCAATTCTAAATAATCACAAACAACAGTCATGATTAAAAATTTGAAAATATGTAAAGTACATGATGCTTTATTAAACAAAAAATGATTTTAATAAAGTTACCAAAACAAGTAACGTTTAAACTCTGTTACTAATTTTATTCCAAATTTCTGCGGAATAATAATAAATAAAACATTTCTACTTGAGGGATTACGTCATAAAATGATTTGTTTCCTGCTTCTGCCACAGCTAAAAGTCATTGTTGACCTCCATTTATGAGCAAATATATTTTTTAACAAGTGATTTTACTTTAGTATTGCAAAAGTTAAAATTACAAGATTCAGTTTTAATGATTCATCTCTTGTCTGAGCTTAGATATTATTTGCCTCATTGAAGCGATCTTATGCAAGACTCGAGAGTGAAATTGGCTGCTATGATACAGGTGAGACCGTGGAGTGGCTTTGAATATGCATTAGGTAGGAACAAACTTGTGGCGCATTAATTAAAAATGGAATTTTTGACCTTAATTTTTTAATTAATTTAGGCTCTTCATAAAAATAAATTAATTTCACTGCGTTATCTCCTCACATATTACATAATATGATCTTTACGGTGGCAGAATAAAATTGTTGGCGTTGAATTGGTTCAAATTTTAGGTAGAAATTTTTATAAATTTTATAAAAAAAATTTAAACGAAACGAACTAAAACATAAAAATTTGAGCGTTGGCGGTGCGTCGACTCTAAGTTATTAATTCGCACGTCATATATTATTACTAGCTGACCCCGTGAACTTCGTTTCATCTACAATTTAATTTTGAATCTGCAAAATCAAATGCTTTGAAATCTTGCAGATGTTTTAAACATATGATAAGCATAATAAATTTTTATTCAAAATATATTTACTTATCCCCTCCAAAAAATTGATGACGTCAGCCCAAAATTTTGCCAATGAATCCTATCTAAAATGTCTAAAATAGGATGAGACTATACTTGTGATTTATCATTCCATTCATATTTTTTAGTTTTGCTTATAGGGGGTGTCTCAAAAAAATTAATCACTGAGTCAATTTATTTTATTGATTGGATCAAGAATTGCAAAACTGAATTTTGAAATATTGCAGAGGTTTTGAAGTTACTGTTTGACATGGTAGGTTTTCAATCAAAATATATCTGTTTATCAAGCTCAAAAACTTGAAGACGTCATCTCAAGATTTTGCCGAATAAATCCTATCTAAAGTGTGGAAAATATCATCAGTATATTTTCGTAATTTATCATTGCATTTATATTTTTTAGATTTGCTTTTACAGTGACTCAAAAAAATATATGGATCAGTCAATTTATTTTAGTGAATAACTCAAGAGTTGCAAAAATGAATACTTTAAGATCTTGCAGACGTTTTAAAGTTATTGTAAGCATAGTAAATTGTTAAGAATATTTATTTATTGCCCCCAAAAAATTGATGGAATGGCTCACTCGATTTTCGCAGATAATTTTAGGAATACAATACAATTATTTTTAGTATTACACTGCACCAATCCAAGGTGGTATACGTGTTGATCGTAAATGTTGATTAGGTCATCACAAAATTGTGTGAAGAAAAGACTCAACTCGAAAATGCTGAATATGTTTCATTATACTTTTGGTGCGAAGGAAGTTCTGTCGAAACAACGTTCGATCAATTTTTTGACGAAGGTTGATATAAATAAAACTCAGTAGATGCTCGTACTTGAAATACGAAGTATCTACTCGAATATCAAATCAAAATATTTCTAGTTTTTCTAGATGATATTAATACTTCAGTAGGTAATAGTTGATGCTCAAGTAGCATCTCGATACAACAAAAAAGGACAACAGTGACAGTGTTCAACCATCAAAGCAAAAATCGAGTCACCAAAATATAAGTTAGTATGGGGTAGACACCTTGAGATGGGAATCTCTATGGCCAGTGTTATAAAAAACGCAGTGCACAATTTATGCATAAATAAAAGTTAATTACCTGAAAAGTTTTCGATATTCCTGCTCCTAATGTGTTTTTCAAACTGAATGCACCTTTTGACGACGTTCCACGTTCATGAAAGTCGCCATGTTTAGTTAACATTCACTCTTACAACGATCCTACTCGTTTTCTAAGCTGCTTTACAGACAGCTCAGTTATTTGCCACGCCGATCCTCATTTTTAGATTAAATGCTCACAAAACGCGTAGATGTTCAATTTGTGTCCGGAGAGATACAATGTTTCCAAGTAGGTACTCAGTACATAGAGTAGAAGCTCAGGTATATAAGAGTAATAATGAAGTAGGTACTTCGTACTTCGAATATTAGTTTCTACTCAGTTTTATTCATACCACCCAATGTCTCGCTTTAATGTTTGATTATGTTGATTATGAGCATAACGCTGATCAACTTCCATATCCGAATTACCCATGAAATAAATCATTGCGGTTTGCACCTGAGGTAGTTCGTCGCACATTTGATTGACTTCGTGGACCTATGTGAGGTTGTCTTCTTCTCGGCATTTTAATAAACTTCATAAAACGACATAGAATTATTTTCACAGTCAATCAAATCTGTAAATTTTGTCTTGAGAATTTTATAATATTGAAAACATCAAATTAAATCCTCGAATAACGGTAAAGTTTGAGGTTTTGTCAAAACCAACAAAGTGAATATAGGTAAATAGAATGGCAGATCAAAATTAATAAGAAACTTTCGCAATGTGTAATTAAATTCACTTTAATCAAGACTTTTATTAAAATAAACGACGTTTTTTTTTACGAAAAAACAAAGAACGATTTGAAATGCAATATAGTTTTCACAATTGCACGGAAGAATTAGTTTTGTATGACACGTCAGTTAGACGACAGGTCCGTCAGAAACTAATCTACTATTGAAATTAATTCGAAGTGGCGATTCCCATACAAAATTTTTAGAATTTTTTAATTTTTTAACTGTTCTTTTAAGTTTTCCTTATTTTTTTTATTTATGAACCATCCCCGTAATATAAAAAATTCTTCAAATCGGTCAAGCTGTTTTTGAGTCTTAGCGAGACTAACAGGAACAGCAATTGATTTTTATTATATAAACGATTAAAAAATGGGGGTTGGTGGTAGAAAGGTGAAAATTTAGGGTTATGTATATTTTTTGATGCCAATTCTTAAAAAAATAAAAATAAAAAAATTTGTCCAAAAAATAGACAAAAAGTTTTTGGGGTGGGCCACCCTTATCACTTAGGAGTTTAAAAAATAGTTTACAACCTATTCTCAGACCTACCGAATATACATAAAAAATTTCATACAAATCGGTCAACCCATTTCGGAGAAGTTCGGTTACAAACACTGTGACGCGAGAATTTTATACATAATGCATTATTATTTTAGAACAAATTTCATTACCATAAAAAAGGTTATACTGACTCGACCTTAAAAGATAGACATATGCTGTCGCGGACTTTTCTTTAGAACTTTTAGAGGGGAACAATTTCGTCATACATGATTTTTACGTAACTTTAACCGTTTAAGCAGCGTAAGCAACGGAAGCTGTCAAAGGAGGAATAATTTTCCCGTTTTTCCGAATTTTTCATTGCTACTTCGCTCCTAATGGTCGTAGCGTGATGTTGTATAGCTTATATGTAGATATGATACATGGACTATCCAACACAAAAAGATTTTTTGAATTTGAACCAGTAGTTTCTGAGATTAACGTGTTCAAATAAACAAAAGCTTCAGCTTTATTATATAAGTATAGAAGTATAGATAGGATACATAGAGAGCTCCAAGCATGATCTTACTAAAGTATATCGTATTTTTTTAAGTAAACTTATGAAATATTATTCGTTAAAGGATATTGTCTTTTTTGAATATAAAACAATATAACACTTATTTCTTCTTAGTGTTAAGCGATTACCTTTAAGTGTTATATACATGTTTCGATTCAAAAAAGACAAGATCTCTCTCACAGAGTTTCGCAATTTCTCATGGAATGTACTTCCATATATGCCTTAAGGCCGTCTGAGAATAGAAGTTCCCCACACGAAATATTTTTAATGATCATTTGTAAATAGAGGAAGTAATAAAGCTTGGTAAATCAATGCGCCCGATTGGAATTAACACACCAGCTTACAAGTTTTCAAAGTGGTGAATGAACGAATTCAATAACTTGCCAGTCAAACAATCAAGTTTTACTATCACAGATTCGCTGAATTTCAAATGTTTTGAAAGATATTGAGCTGTTAGTTTCATTCGATGTCAGTTCTCTTTTTCCAAGTGTCCCAATAGCACAAACCTTAGTCTATTTAGAATAATTGTTCGTCCCAAGAGGCTTAGAACAACAAATCGTAGAAGAATATATTTAAGTAACTAACGTCAGTATGAAACAGAACATTTTTCAAACAATGGGAAGTTTTTCATGGTTGAGCATCTCATGAGTCGATTTGCAAAGTATTTCTAATAAAAGCTTAAATATTTTCCACGGATATGGACAAGGTATGTGGATCATATTTTTGTCATTTTCGATAGAAATAAATGCGACATTTAAACTTTTATGTATAACTTTCAGTCTACAATTCACAGTTTGTTTAACAACATTAATTTCACTCACAAAGAAGAAAACACGAAATTACCTTTTTTTGATCCACTAGTAATTAAAAATACCATATGATCGAAAAAAAAGTTGTCTAATATGCCAAGAAATTTACTTTTGAAATAATGATGTTGCCATTGCAGTTATTCCGAAATTTATTTAGCAGAGATTTTTACCATAACTGTCAAACCAAACAAGCCACGCGTTGGTGTTGAAAACATATTTTTTTTAACATTAATTTTCATTGGTTGCTAGACGATTATATGGTAGTGATAAATTAGAATTTTATGTTTGAAGGAAAAATATCACTATTTTTCTCTACATCACTGCTGAGTTCCACCAATCCGTAACAGAAGATATCAAGTTTCAGTTTTTTTTGGTCAACGAAATCTTTAGTTTTCATTAAAGTTATAGCCAGATATAACGGCTTCAAAACAAGACTAATTGCAAAGTTTAAATTTAAGAAATTGATCGCTTAATCATCTACTTTTCAATCAGAAACCTCAGAGAGATGATTTTGACTCTATGCCTTTTTTCGTGAGCGTCTGAGAATTAGTCCAAATTTTTTAAAATTTGTTTTATTCAATCACAAGGCTAAATTCAGTAACAAATAAGTTCAATTTGCTGTATTTTTAATGACCATTTGAATTATATTTTTGAACATTTGACGTTTATCAAAATTGGATAGCTGCTCTCTGATTAAAAAATTATTCAGAACAAAAATTCTCGAAGTAACTTGTGAAAATGTTTCTTGGGTTCCATAAACACAATTATTAAAGCGGACGCTATTCGTGAATCACCCTGCATAGCACAACTTTATAATCGTGACAGAAATTGTTTGTTTGATAATTGTTTTATGACATTCTACTCTACTTATCACACAAGTAATTACCTTTGGAAACGGTTCCCCCGCCACATGGCACAGCATGGTAGCATCCTCTCCGGGTCTCTTCGATTGGATCCTCGGTGTGACGTGAACCTCTGGAACAGCTATAAATTTGCCCTTTAAAACAATCCTAAAGACCAATTATTGGGCACTTACTATGAACCGTGAGGATGTGCGTCTGAACAACGTCTTTGTTCCTTTGTGCATGGCAGGTGTAATTTCCGGCGTGCTGAAGCTGTATCCTGGTTAAGTAAAGGCTGCCATCGCTGAATACTCGTATTTCTTCTTCATTTAAAGTGGACAGGTCCAATTGATTCCGTCTCCATACGATGGGCGGCACGGGTGACCCGGTAACATCACACTTGATTTCCACGTTGTCGCCTACCCTTGCGCTCAGACGGTTTGTTTCTAAGGCTTTGTCGAGGGATACGACTGACACACCTGAATGGTAAGGTGTCGTTTTTACTCCTATTTGAGTTACGAACGTGTCACTTATACTTACTGTACAATTTGCTAAAAGCCACGTAGAATTCGTTTATGCTCAATTTGCCATCATGGTCGGCATCGTCGTATTGAATCATATTTGATAAGGAACAACCGCTGCTCAGACTATCCAGACGCTCTTGAGCGGCTATCTGTGATATAATTTTACATTGTTACATTGATATCAACATCTGCATAATTTTGTAGGGTGCGTACATTCACGAACTCGAAATTTAGATAATTTTTAAACCAGTTTTGGTCAATTTATTATCGTAATACTAATAATACGTCACTGGAAGATCACAAATCTTTTATAAAGGCTACAATTATTCTTCAATAATTTAGTAAATCTTTTTTCAGTTGTTGTTTATAAGTTATAACAATGTTCATCTGATGTGTGTCGTAACGTACGATTAGATCAAAACGCCCGTAACAGTCGTTGCTACTCGCTTGAAGAGCTAATTTCTCACCCGTATAAATTACGCCTTTCGCTTTGGGCTGACGTTCTAAAATTTCAGTCATGAGAGGTGAGTACACTTTCATACTTGTTGTCACATTTGATGTCTTACAAAGTTTCTAATTTTGCAAGTTACCGACTATGAACGACTAGAAAACTAGTGTTAAGATAAGTATTAAACTACAAATATATTTTCCTCATCTAGATTGTGTTTGTCTTTAAAAGTGTTCCAACTTTCAAATGATTTTTAGCAAAAAGTGGCTTACACGAAAGTGCTTTTTAATATTCATCTACCTACAGCGTAGAACGATTTACTAAAACCGACCCTTTTTTAAATGTTAAATTCGTAATTTACTCTTTTTAATTTCTGCGTCCACGGCATAAGCTAAGGAAATACTGTAATAATCATTCTGACAAATGTCTAATTTCATGTTTTCTTGGCGTTCTACAGTTTGTAGAATATGAAAACGTCGATATTCCGTTTTCGTCTGTTTGTCGTTTGTGGGTAATGTTATTAGATAATCCCCTAATGCTGGCTGGATTAGTTATTGTGATTTTGGGTTTATCGTAGAGTATGTTGATCCTCGTCAAACATTTGTAACATTATTTTAAAATTTTATTAAGTTGTATATTTTTAACGGCACGTATATCAGTTATCGTAAAAAATAAACATTGTACTTATTAATAAAATAAAATTTGGCAGTTTTACTTAAAATCTATATATAATGTTTTTTTGAAATTTTGTACGATAAAGATGTTTTTTTAGTGACTATACAGGGTTGTTTTAAACTGATATTGATTTATTAATTCCTTTCAGAAAGATGTCGAAGTGATCTCAAAAATTTATTGTGAGATTCGAGATGGCAGTATTACTTATTAGAGTTCTGGAATATCTTGTTATTTGTTAGAGTGTACATATATAAAAAATTGTGAATCGAGAAATTGATTTTGTTAATTGAATCCAGCTGCCTTATCTCATTTTCTGGAAATTTGAAGAATTTGTTACAATATATTAAGTCTTCACTAAAAAGTTGATAATGTTATAACAAAATATTATTTAAAAAATTTCCTTTGGAACGTGTAGCATTTCGCACCCTTTCAAATGCGATTTAATAAACTGTTGCAATTCTTACGGGAATACATAACTTACTGTTATGAAAGAAATTGTTCTAAGACTATCTAGATAGAACTTCCTTTGCTCCTGAAGTATAGTTGAGCAAGTACAACTTTAAAAAATTATGAAAGTTAATTTTGCGTATCTTATTTTTAAGGTCCAGGAGCATGTATGTTCACGTGTCCACTACAAAATTTTGTGATGATGTCATCAATATTTTAGCAAAGACACATGTATACATAATTCTAAAAAATATAAATGCATTGATAAACAAAAAGTATAGAGTCATAATATTTTGCACATTTTAGACAGTATTCATTCGTTACAATTTGGACATGACGTTATCAATTGGTTTGGGGGTGATAAATGGATAAATTTTGATTAATGGTTTACTATGCTTACGGTCAGTTTAAAACGTTTGCAAGATTTCATAGCATTCGGTTTCGCCGTTTAAAAATTAAACTGTAAAATATTCTTATACAATTTTGATTTTTTTCTAAACATGTATGATTTCTAAGGTAAATAATCAAGACGGATTCATAAACCATAAGTGCAAGGAGTATGTTATTTTATAAAATTTACATCACATTTGTATATCATAGTTGATGGGAATGATTAGACGAATTTTGGTTATCGTTTTGCAATTGTTTCTTAGCTTATGTTTGAAGTAGAAATAGAACTAACCTCATCTACACTGGATTTGTTTAAATGTTTGACTTCAGGCGTGACCGAAATTCTGTCTAAATAAATTTAGATCAATCTTTTCTCTGTTATTTGAAAACACATATTATGTGTATAGTATCTTTACAGTTTCTTGATCTTGAAAATTTGCGAAGTAACTTTTAAACGAAATTGTACCTAATTAGTTTAATAAAATTATGATTTTCTTTTAAAATTGATCAATTCAATTAGGTAAGGTAAACGGACGATTTGAGCAACTTTAATTTTTTGCATTAGAGCGCTTTTTCTCACTTATTTTTTAGACACTAAGAAAATAACCGAGGATCTGTGATCCTGAGAAAATTTTTGAAAAGGTAGGAAATTAATGTTGGAGGTGTTGTGATTTTTTTAAATTTTTACTTTAAATTTTTTGAAGAAAGTTTAACATGAAATCATATACTTATGTCAATAGAATTGATATATTTCTTCAAACATTTTGATCTCGGGAACAATCAGTAATTTGAGTTTGAATTTGAATATAAACGGCCTCTTTGGGAAACGTTTTACCTTTATATTTAGGTATTTTTTACTTACATTACTTACCTATTTTTTACGTGTAAGCTAAGGCACTACTGTAAGAGGGTCTATTTTACTAATGGCTAATAGTTCTCTCGACATTTTATAGCTCCTAGGATATGAAAAAGTAGGTCTCCGTTTCTGTATTCTGCTAGTCTTTATCGCTTTTATTTGTGATTTTATTACACCTATAATATCCGAAACTATTGAAATTATGATTGTGATTTATGAAAATGCTAACCTAAGTACTGATCATTCTCAGCAAAAATTTTATGATATCATCAGTTCAAAATTTTGCAAACAAATTTAAATTAAATTTTATAAAGCAATATCTTTCTGTACTTGCGGTTTATTAATCTGCCTTTGTGTTTACGTTTGCAATCTATATTTTTGGAAAATATTCAAAATTGTACATCAAATTACAAAAGCGACTGCTCTGAAATATTGCAAATGCTGATAAATCGCTGATAATTTGCACAATCCACAAATTTGTGGACGTCATCTCAAAATTTTGCCAGATATTTCCTATGAAATCTACAATATATTATGTGTCTACATTATTTGTGGTTTATCGGAGCACTCATACTTATTACTTCTACAAGATATCTCAAAATATAAAAAAAAACAGCAAGAGTAAATCCTCTTTATCTGTAGTTTAATAATTCACCCCAATTTTTTAACAAATAGGGGATATCACAACAAAATAGAACACGTAGAAGAAAATTTTATATCTAAGAAACTGCATTTGTTGGACTGTGCTCCAGGGATGAAGGAAGTTCTGTCTAAATAACTGTACACCATTTATATTTTCTCAACATTTCATGACCCCTGCAGTACAAAAAAAGTGGTCTCCTGGTTCCGTCTGTTTATCCTCTGTCTATCTGTCTGTCTGTCTATCGTCTGTGTCGACTTTTATTAGATAGATTACCTCCGAAACTACTGGACCAATTGGTGTCAAATTTTGTAAGTATACTATGACTAGTAAAACGAAAACGCTAACCAAAATGTGTGGCTAATCATGCCACCAACAATTTGATAATGTCCTTCAAATATTTTTTAGTAATTAAATTTTATAAAATAACATAGTCTTATAGTTGTGATTTATGAAACAGCGTTGGTTTTTAGTCCTAGGTATCCAGATTTTCGCAAAAAAATACACCTGAATCATCTCCGCCTTGTAACTCGAAGGTCGGCCGTTTTAAAGCCCACATAGAGAGGAATGTTTTTTTTTTTAAACTGTGATTCGTATTATTTATCTTTCATTAATTTATAGAAGTTTTCACAAAACATATTATAATTTTTCAATAAGCGAAATTTGTCTGACTGTAGTTCAGGGGCGAGGGAAGTTCTGTCTAACTAATTATAATTTAATTTGATAATACTTACCTATAACCTGTTATGAATTTTACAATTTGCAGCAAAAATTATTTTTGTGATGTAAAGGGAGCGGGCTGGTTTTGATGCTATTTCATGTTTCACTGGTATTATTTTCAATTTTCTTGGGTTTGCTAACGATTGAATTTTGCGAATTGTAAGCAGATCTACGTATTATTTAATTTGCTTTATTTGTAGAAAACGTTTTGAATAATTTAATAGACCTTTATTTACTCTCTGCTGCGTCGATTAAAATCTTCACAAAAAATCTGTGATAAGAAATGCGGTGAAGATTTTTTGTTACTTCATGCCGCGTAATGAAATTAAATGGGTTTTGACGCAGTCCATTTTGACTTTGGTGTGTGTGTTTGGTTCGTAAAGTGGTTCCTTTATATGGTTTAATTTTGTTAAAAATAATTTATTTATGTACTAAACTGTGCCGTGAGGGATCTTCAGGGTTCGGCGCGGAAGGAAAGGAAATCCGGATTTAAAGGGTAATTATTGCCATCACACTTATTTATCCGTTTGTTATCGTTTGTTGCAGAGTTATTTATATTTTTAATTTAAATATCTAATAATAATACTAAACTAGAATTTGGTGCTCTAAGCAAATTTCAGTAACTTTAATAAATATACAATGTATTTGTTACAAGTGAGCTCACGTAACTGCAATTATTATTATTTGAAATATTTAATTTATGAATGTTAAGCGTTTTTAGATTAGTTTAGCAGCGTTCACAAAAAACGTTCACCTTTGTTTTCTTTATCGCGATGAATTGATGATATTTAAATTTTGAAATATTTGACAATCTGTTACTCCTTGGTTGGTAAGTAAGTACAATTAAAATAAATTTAACAAATGAATAAACATTTTCACAAAATAATTTTTAGTGGAAATAATGAATATCAATATATGTCTAAGTTCGTTTTTAACCTATAATATTTTTCATTATAGTTTGTAGATGAACTGTAGAATTTTTATTAATTGTTTCTCAGTTAAATTTGTAGTTATTTTAATAGTAGCTGTAAATCGCAATTTTACATGAATTTTCAAATAAGTATTTTAAAGTCACGATTTTCTGTGAGGTTTGAGAATCCATTCAGAATTTATTGATTCTAACAACACAATTTTTTATGAAAGCATTTAATGTTCAAAAAATGTGCTTCTTTGTTATCCGCACTAAACGTGTACTGAAATTTTTGGCATACTTTTATTATTGAAGATTTTAAAGTCGATCAGCGGAAGAGTTGTAGATCATATATTAACTATTCATCTTTGAAAAAAAGAAATATTAAGCAAAAATTTTGTATTTAGGTTAACATTGTAAATTCGAACTGTACCTATCTATTATTTACCTTAAAATTCGTAAAAGAAAGTAACTTCATAATACCGTTGCATTATTCACTGCCAGGCAAAAAAACTCGGACACTTGCTTGTGGTCGAACTTTTGTAAAAAACATTCCAAAAAGCAAATCATTAATGTATTTATTTATTTTTTATTTTTTTTTATTATATTCTATTATGTTCCCCAACAAGCCAGAGGTCCAGTTATAGGGGAAAAGAACGTACACAACACCCAGAGACAGGGTGGGATCGAGCCCACGTCCCAAGGTGTAGCGAGCAAGTACGAAGTTAACTAACCCACCCCGGTCCTCTATTATTCATTAATAGAAAACATTATTTTATTCTGCAATATGTGGAAACAGAAAAAAAGTTAAAAAAGTTATAACACTAAACATTGGCTTAAATTTACAAATATTCAAGTGTCCGGGTTCTTTTGTCGGTTAAATTAAAATGATTACCCTTAGTAAAAATTACATAGTAGATTTTTATTAAAAAATATGTTCTAATAGTGATTGTATCTTAAGAATCAAAAAAGTTTCTCTAAATATATCTTAAGACGATTGTTTAAATTCAGAAATCAATAATCTGCTAAATTTTTCTGCTTTTAGTAGAACGTTTTTCCGTTTATATTTTTAAGTATGGTGTACCTAAGTTAATTTTAATGGTGTTTGTTGCAGTGGGTTCGCTAGCGATAGCCGAAGAAGATGCCATGAAAGTTAGTATTTTATATTAGTTTTTATATGGTGACGGATATTTTAAAGTTTTCATTAGCCTTTCTAAAGTTAAACAAGGACACGATATTTCTACATTTCATTTATTGTGTAATTCTGTAATTCTGTCTATTGTGAATTCTTAAGGAAATTCCTTTTGGATATTTGTTGATTTTTAGATATTGCCATTTTATTTAGCTTTTAATATCTATGCTATACTAGTTTTGTTCTATATTTTTGTTATTTTTGGTGCAGTCTGTATTTGTTCCACTGTACTTTTTGTACTTCTTGACTTTACACAGCGTAAGCAAATTTGCTTTTACCAGTTCGTAGTATCACATTCACCTATAACGTACAGGCCTGAGGTAGTTCATGGATAATAAACGAAACGTTGCGACAATTCCGTGCTAATGTACACAATCCTTTGTCCTCCGACAGCCAACTTACTACCACATCCCCAGTTTATAAACAGTCATGAACGATATATGTAATAAATGTTATCTGTAAGCCGTTACTGTGGTAAAGGTTGTCTGCAAGCATACATGTTCTCAAGGAATTTTTATTAAAGTGGGTAATGGCAATAAAATTCAAAATAGTTTGTTGCAGTTCTTGACTTTTTGTGACTTTATTTTATTTTCCAGTGTATGAAAGCAAGACGTACAGATATTTTTCATTTCTTATATATAGGTTTAGGACATTTTAAATACTTGTCTATGCCACCAGTTCGTAATTAATTGGTTTGAAATTAAATTGTGAAGCACCTATACGTATTTTTAAATATTTTTAGATTATAGAAAAATATAACTGAAACAATCAGAACTTGAGCTTCCGTAGCTGAATTTCAATTAAAATTTCGGTCATCAAGTTGTAAAAAAATTACAGATGTTACGCTAAAGAAAAAGCAATACACTGACAATGAAATAAAAATTATCCTGAATTTCAGTAAAACTACACAAGCTAGTGGGAATATACAGGGGGCCAGAAAAAGCTCCACCGGCTTACATTCTGAGAATGGACATAAATATTGAAATTCTGTAAACGCCATTGTTTTTAGCATGAAGGTGGAAGCTTAATTTAAAACACTGCAAATATGACACATAAATGGTGTCGGCGTTGCAACGCAAACTTATATATTTTTTAAAGTGCAACGTATATTTTGATAGACCATGAAATTACGATTACAATGATATAACAGGTTATATGTGCATTAGTTTTAACTGCAAATAATGGACGTTAATTAATTAAATGAAGAGACTTATCTAGTTGCCGTTTATTGTATTGGAAACAGACGTGCAAACACAGTTACAGTACTTTTAACGTCAGAAATCTAGGACTATCAAACTTATTTAAATATAAATATTTAGCCTCAAATTTGTGGTGTAGAATTTTTGTTTTATTAACCATAGTTGCTGTAAATAAGAAGTTTTTACCTTATTGCCTACCAACCTATCGATGTGAATGTCCAAAATGACTGATAAATTGTTAACTGCATGGGCGATAAATTAAATTTTGTTTCTATCTCTACACACTCCTTTTATTCTTGTTTATACACTCGTTTGGTGCTTGCTCATTGCGACAGTTTGAATTTATTGTTTTATTAGCAGTAGAAATATCGATATTTTTAACTCCCGATGCGAAAAAGAGGTGTTATACTTTGAAGCCTTTGTCCGTGCGTCTGTCTTCTTGTGTCACTGTAGCTCCCAAAGGGATTAGTGATGGGAAAAACTGCTACTTCTCTGGAACGGTGACTGACTGTTCCTGTGACACCACAGTAACAGTTACAAATAGCAGCTACTTTCTGTCACTGTTCTTCGACCAACTGCGCTCAGTCCTACTGTTCCAAACGCACTGGGAATAACAACAGCACGAAACCTTTATGTATTAAGACTTGAGGCAGAGTTTTAATGTATAAATCCGTTTTACTTAAGTAAAGAAAGTATTTTATACACATTATTTTTTACATTTCTATAATCAACACAAAAAGTAAGGTATTTCATTTTGGTATAAAGTATTTTTTCCACAGCACTTTTTATATTTGTTAAAAATACAACCAAACGAAAACCAAAAACGTTGTTTAAAAATGTTTTTCATTTGCATAATTTAACTTGATGACATACTTGACTTAGATAGTGGTAGATTAGCGGACATTGACTATTTTTTCTGATATGTAATATATATAATAAAGCACGTACTGAAAGTGTCGAATACCGTCCACATGTGATATCAAATGTCTGCAATGGTTCCAAGCCGTCACTGAATTGCATATATACAGTTCCAGTAGGTTAGGTCCACGTATTTCTGTGATTCGACTCCGTTGTAATACAAGTGACTGTTCCTCAGAGTAACTGCTACTTTTAAACGTGTGTCACCACGAGGAACGGTGACATGTGAGGAACAGTGACAAAGTAGCAGACTGTTCCTTCACAACCCAACACTAAAAGGGATAAACCAACTTCAATGCTTTTTTTTGTTTGAAAGCTGGTTTAATCGAGATGGTGCTTAGCTGTGTTGATGCTAATCACTTTAGGCATTTCAGGATCAGGTCATGACACAAGTATAGGAATCAGCTTGGTTGACTGTCGCAACGAATTTCAACCAATTTCAGACTTTTTAAGCGCATTTTTTTTGTGTCTGGTGTTTTGAAGAATTAACGCGTGTTGTATTGTTTTATTCTGGATATTTTATCAAATTCGTATATACTGGTTATTAGTGTTATTATTCTGGCAAGTACATATCTTTGCTTAATGTAGTCTATACACGGAATCACAAGAATACGAAAATCTGTGTTAAGAATCAACAGTTTTCTTACAAATAAAAACATCTTGTTGTGAATAAGTATGACCAGTAGTAGAGAGTATTATTTCTCCCAGCTATGGTTAATACAGATCTCGTGGGAAACTTTGGTAATCAGTCTTAAATTTTAACGATTTTGTGACCTTGGCGAGTCACATTCAATAGAAGTAAGATGTCTAACCGTTTTATCTCTATTGCCAATTTTTTTTATATCTTGATTGGTTTTAGAGAAAAATCCTTTGAAGTCTGGCAGATACGGGTATAGAAAAAATTCGACGTTCCTGTGGGATTCCTTTTCATCTTATTCAGTTCGGAATGCAAGCTTAAAGTATAATGTTCAATATGACATTTCTAGAAATCCGTTCTAATGCTACAAGTAGTTGAATATCAAAGAAATTCACAGTATTTTCGTTTAACAATCCCTTAACAATAAAAATACAAAATAAAGTCCACGATTGAAAATTGGACGTAGGAGCTTTTCTCTTGAGAACAAATTTGATCGGCTGGTTGAAGTTGTAGTTTTTTGTTTTATGCCTCAGAGTTTGTATTTTACTGTTTATACAGGGATGTCTGCATGGAGCGCATAAAACAAATACAACAAAATCATGAGCAAAACTGCATAAAATCTCTCGGTCTGGGAATGTTGTAAACCGTCGGTAATACTTCGTTCCCATCGTTATGAAAGTTTGCTGCTTCTGACTTCATTTAAAAGTAAATGTTGGTTTATAGTAGTGAAAAATAAGTTCTCTATGCTAGTCAACTTGTGTTCAACTTATCATTAAAAGTGTCTTTAACCGCATATCGAGGTTGTAACGAACGAATGAGTTAATTCCTTGGAACAAAATCTGGTATCCCGGTTATAAATTTCCTACCAGTATTATTTTGTTGCTGACACATTTCATTAAGGAAAGACGTGGAATGAATGCATTATTTACTAATCCGAGAGTGAGAATATTTCTCTGAAATCGTCTAGAAAGCGGATCATGTTAACACGCAGTGGCTAGGCATTTGTACTTTACAAGTAACTGATGGGAATCGTTGTTTTATAGTGATTTTATTTTCTATACTTACAATACAAGAGAAACAAAAAATAACCAACAATTAATTGTTATAACTATAAGAAACGTTTTAAATACACGAAACACAAGCACGATTTGTAAAAATTTACAATTCTTTTTTGTTTATTCATTGCATACCTGACACACCTTCACCGCGCGTGCTTTATGCGATATGCAAACTTGAGTGACAGGCGTCTATTTTAACTTTTTGATAACGCGATTTCAGAAAAAATTGTAATCCATCACACAGCATAAAAGTGCTTCTGCTAGACTCGGAGGCCAAGTTTCACTTTCATGCCTGGTGATGTAATATACGCTATTACAGGAACCACATTTTTTTTTTTAAATAAAATTTGCTAAATACATAATTATATGTAAATCAGAAATGTGTAAAAGTGACAATGAAATCTGTGGCAAAAAAATTTAATATGTATATACAGGGTGAGTCACTAAGTGCGCATTCCTCGATATCTCATTAATTATTATTAAAAATAGAAGAGAAAGTCAAAGTACAAAGTTGTACGGCTCCTTGAGGACTTTACTATAAAATTATTTTATTTTTAAGTATATAGATGTTCTGTTTTTAAGGCGTGACACATAACTTCGTCTTTTTAAATGACATATCCTATGCATTTTTATATATTATGATCCAACTTGACCTTGCTCTTCAAATTAAAATTACTAATGGGCCAATTTCAAGTTGGATTTGTGATATCGCAAGTCCCGTTGCAATGGAAGATGCGATGACAGTTTTTGCGATTCGCTATTGCTATTACTGTCATCGGGGACTTGTGATATCGCAAAATCTTTCTTTGAACATTGATTACGTTCTTGGTAAAATCTCTACAAATACGCGAATTTGTTAAATCAGGAAGAATTATTCATTCTTTCAACTGATGATACTTACGTTAAAAACTCCAATATTTTATTACGCACACATTTTAAAAGAGGTGAAAACTATATAGATTATAAAAATGTAAAGGTTTCGATAAATAATAATAATGAAATTATAAAAAACTGCTATAAAATTATTTAGAGAGAACTTTCCTCACCTCTGAAGAAAAATCAAACGAAGCGAGTTCTCCATACAAATTATATATTTTTTGTGAGAACCTATACAAAATTAAAAAAAAGTAGATGTAAATTGTTAAACTACCGCTAAGGAGGCATGCTATGAGTATGTTTTAACTGAGCTGATCGTAATAACTCTTTGTGATGACGTCTTAAACTGAAGTCACACAGTTCTTTGAGTAACATAACTAAAATTATTTTCAATTTTAAAGATTGTTCTGTATTTGAGGCGTAATATACAACTAGTGTTGCATACTGATCTCGTTGCAGACTTTATAACCCTAGTGAATTTATGGAATTATGGAGCGTAAGTTAAGGAAATATTGAAATCGAGTCCACCGGGTGACTGACTTCAATACTTTCACATTATTTCGATATGTCGTTCATGACCCTAAAGTACAGAAACGTAGGTCCTCCGTTTCCATCTATTGTCTCTCTGTCTGTCCGCTGCCTGTTAGACAGATAATCTCCGAAACTACCGAACCGATTGTTATCAAATTTTATATGTGCATTACGTATATCAGTACATGGTAGAACGCTAACCAAATTTTGTGTAATCATCCCCACCACTAATGTGATGACGTCATTTCAAAATTGTACATAGTAAAGGGTTTCAAATTGTATAAAATAACATAGTCCTACACATGTAGTTTATGACTCCGACTTGAGTTTTTACTCGAAACGTCAAAAAAGTCAAAATTATGAAATTTTGCAATTTAATTTGTAATCTACAAAACCGAATGCTTCGAAATTTTGGAGATGTTTTAAATTTATCATAGGCATGGTAAATTTTTGATCAAAATGTATTTGCTCATCCCACCTAAAAAATTGATGACGTCACCCCAAAATTTTGCTGAATGAATCCTATCTAAAATGTGCACAATATGATCAGTCTATACTTGTAATTTATAACTACATTCATATTTTTTAGATTTTCTTATACACGGAGACTGAAAAAAATTAATGAATCAGTCAATTTATTTTGTTCTTGTACGTACTATATCTTGTTATTATTTAGGTATACTTTTTGGGTAAAAAACCGTGCTTATTTAATGAATTGGTCCTCTTTTCTGTGTTGAAGGGACAAAATCAATCAAATGTCAGTTTCTTTTAATACATATGCATGCATTTAATACCACCAAGCATAAACACAAACAAAACCGTTAAAGTTAAACTAGTACTTGGAATTAAGAATACGTTGTTTCCCACTCATTATCTGCTTTAAATATATTTTTTATTGTCGGCATTTATTCAGACTGTGCCACTTTGGAATTTACACCCTCCAGGCGCAGGAATTGAGGGGGTGTTATTTACCCTTCTGGAGCGAGGTAAGTTCTATCGAAATAAACTTCGACCATTTTTTTTATATTTAGTATATGTAAATTTGATAGCACACACAGATATATCGAAAGAAAAAGAACAAAAAGTAGAGCAAGATGCAGTAACAAAATACAACGTGTTTTGTTTGAAAAGAACTGAAATATCGAAAATTAAAAATTCTAAAATTTTAGGTTTTTATAAATACTCATATTAGGGGTCAATTTAATTTACACTATAACAAAGTGTGTGCCTTTGTTTATTTCTCTACATATTGTAACATAGACTTTATAAATGACCCTAGTGCGATTTTTTCCCTAAACTTTGCATTGCTAAACAATTTCAAGAAAATTGGAATAACCTGGCAACGCCGCATCGAAATTTATGAGATAGATCGCCATTTTAAAGCCTAGGAGGAGATGACTGAGAATATGTAAAAATATACAGGGTGTTATATTTAGAAAAACTAAACGGTATGTTATGGCTCAAAAGACAACACTCGGTATATGTTGTTAAAAATAATTTCAGTGCTATTGTAGGTTTAGACTCTCAGATATAGAGGAACGCATGCTTAGTGGTTAAACCTACATATGAATCTGGATTAGAGATGTACCGACTGCAGTCGGCCGACTGTTTATAAATGCAACAGACAGTGGTTTTTTTTTTCTATTTCTGTGACTACCTTAAAAACTTGTTTTATTTTAATAAAAGGAATAACTGAAGTTTCTTTTTTTTCCAAAAAATGTGTAAAAGTTTTTTGGATAATTTTAACATTTAATTTTTTGTAGTAACTCAGTACAAAAATAAAGAATAACACAATTTAGGGCAGTTTATACAATACTTAACCAATTTTAACCACTTTTTTGGAAAATTTTTGGAAATTTTGAATTCGCTCTGCGTGTTTATTGGACCATATATCGTGACGGCGATTTCAGAATCGTAACTAGCGGAAGATTATCTACACTTTGACATCAATTTTCGGTCGATTAAACTAATTTTAACCGGTTTTGACAAAGCCGACTAGTCGGCCGACTGCAGTCGGTACATCTCTAATCTGGATATAACACTAGTAACAAGAGTATAAGGGCAGGGGTATAATACTTTGCACATTTTAGACAGGATTTATTCTGTAAAACGTTAATATGACCTCATCTCAAGTTTTTGGAGGGGATAAAAAGATAAATTTTGTTTAGCTAGTGATTTATTATGCTTAGGATAATTTTAAAATGTCAAAATACTGCTTTTTGTCTCAAAAATCTTGATGTTTGAAGAAAAAATAGAGGTAGATTCATAAACTACAAACGTACATTTGTGTTATTTTATAAAATTTAAAGGGTGTTCACTCTGCAAATTTTTGAAATCACGTTTTTAAATTGTGGATAGGAAACTGGTTAGTGTTTCACCTATAAAATTTCATAAAATCAGTCCAGTAGTTTCTCAGTATATCTATGTAATAGAAACAGCAATAGACAACAAATGACAGATAGACGGAAAAGAGGATCTATCTTTTCGTGCTCTAGAAGCTATGAACTGTCGAGAAAATATGAAATTATTTCTTCGCCGGGCAACCTTAATACAACACATACTTCTCTGGTTTACTCTCGAAAAGTAAAAATTACTTAAAACCTCCATTAAATAATAGGCTATATTATATATTTAATATGATGTTGTATATCTACAAAATACATTTTAGAAACATAGTGAAGTTGTTTTGCTTACATGTATTTTATTTTTTTTACTGCTGTCCATTGGTCTATGAATTTTAGAAAATATTAAAAAAAATAGGGTTTAATTTTGAAAAAAAAAAAATAGACCATAACACAAAAATATGAACAATGACAATTTTTTCTTATTTTGCAATAGTTCATTAGTTATTAATTTAACACAAAAATACAAAGAATACTATTGTTAAATAATCTAAATTCACTACCAACTGTCGATAATAACTAATACAGTAGCTAAAATATATTTTGCAAAAATTAAGAAACTCTCAGTTTTAAAATGTGAATTTAAGTAGTTTACAACATCTTGCGTCTAAGTTATTACTTTGCACAAAGTTGAATAAGCGGGTTGAACTCTATTTTTCTGCATGGTTTGTGCGACAGCTGTACTTGTTATCGATTGTTTATAAAGAACATTTCGTTATGTGTAACAAACTGACCACTGAAAATTATTAATCAAATGGATAAAGCTTTATCCTGTCCTCTGTATTTATGTGTGTGGAGAAATCAATAGGGAACCTAGAAATAAACATTCAAAAATTGCAAAATTCATGTTTGTAAATTTAACAAATATTGAATTTTCATTTAAAACTATATTGTTCGTGCAGCTTATTTCCAAAGTTTACTAAAAATATCGAAGCTGTGGGAATTGAGCTTTTTGGTAAATTTAATTAAATATTTTCTGCTATGGTACACTAAAATATTGGAACTCGTGTTATAAGTCTTTTAATAAAGTTTCATTTTAACAAGAAGATTACTGTTTTGTTACAGTTGTTCATTTTCTGAGTTGATAGTTGTCAATAGTTATTTCCCCTTGTGCTCTAATAAATTTTGTCGTTTATACGACACTAGCAATGGGTAAAGCTTCCACATGCTGCCAAACGTGTCACTTTACCGACTTAGCACTCACTTCATTACTAGACAGCAGGAGCGTGTTTCTATGAAGTTATAATCTGCATTAGTTTGAAAACAAAGCAGTGCACCTGTTCATTAATAGAGTTATAAATCAATTACAATGCCGCCAGTAGAAATTTGTAATTTCCATCAACCAGTAACTCGGTTAATTTATTAACATATTGTAGTGCGTGATGACGCCTTGAGAAGTGCCGATCTTAGGTGAGAATTTAATTAAAATTAGCCTAGAAGCGCGAATTAATCTCGAATGGATTTGCACCCAACAAAATATATTACTCGGTAATGATATTATCGTTGGAAACTATTGTGCTACGTTGTACCTCGTTTAATTCGGTCGCCTCCAGGTTACCATTGTTGTTGCTGTCATAATGGGAAAACATAATGGAAACCAAGTAATCTTTACTATGATTGTCCTGGGACATCAGCCTGGCATGGTTGTATAGCAATAAATTATCCTAAAAACAATTTAGTTGTCGGTGAAAAAAGCCAGTATATTGTTTGGCGGAAGCGCTTACTTTCATTATTTCATACTCTTGCATGGAACAGTCTTCTTTGTCGTAGGGCACCCCATCTCCCTTTTCTCTTTCATAGTCGATCTCGTTTTCCATATAACCAGGATCTTCCGTTTTGGATCCCGAAGATGGTGAAACTTCGGCAGTTGACTGGAAACAAAAAACAAATCAATAGTTAGTAGTATTGTCGGATAATGTACAGCGTGACACACAGAAGAATAGTACGACAAAAGAAGGTTTTTATATCCATCCAAACCACACCTTTTTGGCGAAACTTATGCTGGAAATTTATTATATATAAGTATTACTTATCTTTACTGTTTAATTAACGTAAAAAATATCGGTTCTTTATTCCCATATTCTAGAGCCTGTTTATCTCGTGCCATCAGAAATCAGAAATCTTGCCTGTTGGCAGTTTTATTAGGTGATAATCTCGGAAACACTGAACTGTCTACTCTGAAATTTTAGGCGCACTTTAAGATTATCGCTTAGATAGTAAAACGCTAAACAAAAGGTGTCCGTTCTTTCCAACTAACAATAAGTCACTGGAATTGTACATTGTGGAATGTTCCTTTGTCTGTGACTTTACGTGAAATTAGTTGTAAGTTTGTTTTAGCGTTTACAGAATTTGGTCTAAATTTTGTCTGTTCATTCCATAAAAAGGTCATCAGCAAAAATTACTAAAAGCTTCTTATAAATTATCCCAAGAACCAATAATGGCTTACTATTTTTAAATTTTTTCTGGGGTACTAGAAATACAATACTGTTATGATTAATGTTCACTGTGCGTTACATATTCGTTTCTACAAAAATGATGACATTTTTACAAAATTTCATTAAAAAAAATTCACCCTAAATATGAAATATAACATACTGCTATACATGTGATAATTATAATATGACAATACCTCGTATCTAACATTTTTTCAGAAAACGGGATGAATCCATTAGATATTTTCTAGATATTGTTACATTACCGATAATACAGGGTGTCTCAGAAATAATACATTAATTTTAGTCAGTTATAAAGCTCAACAAACTCAACAACTTATATTGTTTATCTTAAAAAATAAAGTTAACGGAATTATAATTTACCAGTTATGGGAGAAATTGCATAAAGGATTTATTTAAAAAGTTGACTATAATACAAACAGTAACTTAGTGATTGCAAGTAGACTAAGAAAATTTTATGTTTTTATTTCCTGCAAAAATTGATGACGTTATTTTAAAAGTTTGGTCAGTAAATCTCATTTAAAATATGTTAAATGGTATTTCTTTAGTTATACCCCAAGTAAAACTTTATCTCTTTCTTATGCACTTTGTGTGAGACCAAAAATTACCAAATTTTGAGTATGTCATAGAAATTTTATGTTAAATTTTGAAATTTGTCGTCAAAATTATTTCTCAAATAGAATCTTTGGTTTATTTAACGTTTTACTACTCTACTTAATTCTGAACAATGAAACGATTTAGTGATCTAACAAAACAAGTTATATTAAATAAATATTTAGTAAAAGTAGTATACCTATATATGTAAAAAAACATGCCAAGACGGTTCAACACAAACTACAATTACAAAAAGGGGAGAAGGATGTAGATATATTGTAGTTTACACTGGCAATAAACACGGATTTATTGAAGGAGCGTCTCTAATTTTTAAGGCAGAAACAAAATCTGGCGATTGTCATGATAACATGAACCAGAAAAATTTTGAAAAGTGGTTTAAAGAGCAATTAATATCCAATATTCCGGGACCGTCTCATATTATATTGGGTAATGCAACTTACCACTGTAGACTTACTTTGCTTATTTTAGTTTTGATAAGTACACTATACTTATATTTGCTCTTTATTCGTCGGAAAAAATTCCTCGAAAGAGTTGGAAAAAAAGAAAATGATTATCCTGAAAAAGCGATGAAAGATCAGATTTGGAATATTATGCTCAATACCTCCCCGAAAAATTGTAACATTTAAAAATCATTTTAATGGTATCGTCGGAATGTAAACGAAAGTATTATAAAAGTATTCCAAAAACGAATGCTTCTCCTGTTGATTTACTGAAAACTTGGGAAAATGTAACAAACCAAGTTCCCAATATACCCTTTTATATAAGCACATGCAAAAAAACATAGAGTCGGCAAGCCAAATGGAAAAGATTCTGGACAATTATGAAACAAATCAAGCCATTATCAATGTTTATTCCATTTCAGATGAAAGTGTCAGTGAAGATGATGACAGTAGTGTTGACGATTTAGAGTTGTGTTAAAATTAATGTCTAATTAAAGAATAAAACTTATAATTATTATTCAATTAATTTTGAACTTCTCCCATTTCCATTGATATGTTATCTTAGCAAGTTATCCTTAACATACAAGAAAGCACATACTTTTGGTCATTAAAAACCGTCACAGTCTAAGTGAACAGAGATATTTCCAGGACTTTATATGTTTTTGAAATATTGGGAACTTACTAAAAGTCGGATGAATAAAAATCAAATGAGTGCTTTTACTTTAATTAGACTACATATGTAGGTTAGAGAAACAGTATAGAACATGTGAAAAATGTGACTTGCGCAGGATATTTAATATGCTTTAGAATGCTATGGGAATAATGTCTAAATTCTCTAATAATTTTTTATTTTATCCAGTGTAAAACCATAGTCATATTTTTCAATGATTATAAGATCTAGGCCATTTCCATCTGTCCATTTGATAAAAAGTAAGATTGCTTACACTTCCCTGCTTGGACTGTTTGTTTAAAATAGTTAAGAGCGAGGAGATTTGACGTTTTGTTGATTATTATTATTTATCAAGCCGGTAATTTTTGAGTTAGTGTCTTTATTAAAAAAAAATTTCGTTGTTACATATTGTTATGTTGTTCTCTATTCTAGTTTTCCCCCATTGTCTAAACTAATGTTCGAAAAAACACCTTAACCCAACAGTTTTCCAAAATTTACTCTGGGGGGATAGATAGATTAGCTTGGTTATTAATTCATTATATCCACAAAATATCTGTCATTTGTTGGCGATTTTATTAGACAGATAACCTCTGAAACTACTAGAGCAATTGTTCTGAAATTTAGTTTGTGTCTTATTTAGAATATGCCAAATCGACCACTTTTGGACCCGACCCCTTTCGAGTTTACTGAAATTTTTACATTAGTTGCTACCCCACCAAAGACATTTCTGAAATTTTTTTCAAATTTTTTTACCAAACCAAAAAGAAGTAATGAATTTTTCAAAAAAATGGCTTTCTTTTTCAAAAAACTACAACTGGTTCAAAAATTGAGTTATCGGCACGTTTTTTTCCAAAATTTTTGTCTTTAAATGTATTTTTCAGAAAAAAAAAACGAAAAAAAAAATTGATGTGAGGTTCTATGAGATTTTTCACTTTTTTGCGAAAAACCGTCGATTTCTCGAAGTCTGACATTTTTGATTTTTTATTTTTTTTCCTAAAAAAAACTTTAGATTTTTTTCTGGGCATAACCCCGTGAATACGGGAGTGGGCCGAATTTGCGTTCTTTTTTTTTTCAATTAAGAAAAGAAGATTTTTAACTCGATTTTTAGCTTTTTTGTTTTAAAAACTGTATACATTAAAATTACTTTTAAATATGTAATATTATAATATTTCGTACTTAATTTATAACCTTACTTTAAGGTTTATGATAAAAATTTCACGATTAATAAAATTAAAAATCGATTTTTTAAATACTTATTAAACAAACTATGTATTTCCTTTTTCGTTGGCGCTGAAATAACTTAACATATTCTAGATTGATCTGAATTTGAAAAATTACGAACATGAAGACAACCATCTCTGTCTGGAATCACATTGTGCAATTGCCGAGTTCGAGTAATTGATTTTCTTCTTGAAAAGTGATCACTTAAATCATTTACAGCTTTATTATAATTCTCTTCTGGTGAAAACTTAACCGCTATGTTCAGAAAGTTATCCGATGAACAAGCTCATACACAAAGTTTTTGAGGTGTGGTTCTTGGTTTGTCTACTGCTACCTGAAGACTTGCTCTCGCTGGTAATCTTTTGAGTGTGTCACCAATACCATCCCATGAACCTTTTCCACGGGCAGTAACGAAAAAATACCATTTGGCAGGAATGCCAAATCATTTGCATGGTAGTATAAATTGACAAAGTTTTTGAAATTTTTGAATTTTCAATTATATAGAATATGTAAATTATTTAAGCGCCAACGAAAAACGAAATAAACAGTTTATTCAATAAGCACTTAAAAAATTGATTTTTAATCTTATTAATCGTGAAATTTTGATCATACATCATAACCTAAGGTTATAAATCAAGTATGAAATATTGTAAAATTAAAAAATTTAAAATAATCATAAATAGAATTTTTAAAATAAAAAACTTAAAAATTGAATTAAAAATTTCTCTTTTTAATTAAACAAAAAGAACGCAAATTCGGCCCACTGTTGACGGTTTTTCTCAACAAATTGAAAAATCTCATAAAACCTCCCTTCAAAATTTTTTTTTATTTATTTTTTTCTGAAAAGTACATTCAAAGAGAAAAATTTTGAAAAAAAAGTCCCGGTAACTCAATTTTTGAAAAAGTTACAATTTTTTGGAAAAAAGAGCCATATTTTTTTTAAATTCATATATTTTTTTTGGTTGGGTAAAAACAATTGAAAAAATTCTCAGAAACGTCTTTAGTGGGGTAGAAAAAAATATAAAAATTTCAGTAAAATCGAAAGGGGTCTGGTTCAAAAGTGGTCCATGTGGAATGGAATTACCCATATGTATAGTAAAACACTAATCAAAATTTATCTGAGCATCCCCACCGACAGTTTGACGATGTCATCTTAAAGTGCCGGGTGACTATTAATGACTGAAACAATTTTTGTGGTGGTAATTCTGAAATATTGGTAGCAATCTTAACATGTCAGTTCACAATTGTCAACTTTGACAGGAGCGCTGCTAACGCACCTTACAAACGTGGTGAGAAAATGACTTGGTTCCTAAATTTCATTTTGACAGTAGGTATGCCATCAGAAAATTTTAAACATGTCGCCAAGCTGACAAAAAAAACACAATCATAATTACAACCACAACACGGCTACCACGTATTACAACATAAATTCTACTTAAATATGTATTTGTAGTTTATTGATCCGCCTTTATTTTGTACCTTCAACATCTGAATTTCTGGAAAAAATCTTAAAAGTTACTATATATTATGAGTCGATGGTTGTAATTTACGAATGAATTTTCATGTTTTAGGACAGCTTATACCTATACGGCGTAACTCATTTCCCTGAAATTCTGGAAATACAGTATTGATATTATTAACATGCTTCTTTGCCTGTAATTTGACAGTTCATAAGGTACGAGACAAAAAATTATCACGGTGCAGAATTTTTGCCTAAATGTATTAAAAGAAAGTGAAGATACCTGGTTGATTGAGCAATTCCATTTTTAATTAATTTAATAAAACCTTTTCACAGAAAACACTAAACTGAACGAAATTTATTGAAAATATGTAATTTTGTTAACAGACTTATTGTGACAAATTATTATCACGCTTAAAAGGGAAATAACTAACTAACTAAATGAAAACTAATTTAATACCCAATGTATTTTCCACCTGCTTCTATGAGATTGTAGACGCGTTGCTTCATAGAATTGACCAAATGGATGAAGTAATTGACGTCCAAATTCTGCCAAGCCCCCAAGATACCATCTTTCGATTCATTAACTGTTGCGTACTGCTTCCCATCTTTATAAACCTCTCGTACAAGAGAACTCCATACATTCTCAATAAGGTTGAGATGTAGGCTTTTCGCAGGCTATTATAGCAAAGCTATATGTATTTTGTCGTTGAAACTACGTTTTCGATGAATTAGACACATGAATCGACGCATTATTTTGCTGAAAAATCACTTTGCTGTCTTGGAATAGGTTCAAAGGTGGTTTGAGGTGCATTTCCAACACATCTTGGTAATTCAGAGAGTCCATTCGATTTGATTAATGCTAAGTTATTATTTCCTAAGCTACTAAAGGCACCCCAGACCATAACATTGTCACCTCCTTGAACTCGTTTTGACAAATACTTTGGTTCTTTCCGTAAATCGTGCCAATAATATCTAAAACCATCAGGACCATCAAGATGAACTTTCTTTTCATCTGAAAAAACTATCTGGAACCATTCTTCATTTTTCGTCTGCATTTCTCTGGCCCATTCACGACGTTTTTGAATATGTTCTTTTGTGAACATTTGTTGTTTCTTATATTTGGCATATTTAACATTTTTGTCATTAGCCAGTTCGCAAAACTGTTCTTTTGTGAACAGGAAGTCCTAGGGTCGTTTTTATCATTTGAGACGACATGTTTATCCTTTATACCCGGAGTCACAATGGATCTTTTGGCACGTGCAGTGAGTTTTTCTTTTCTTCCACAATTTTGTCGTCCATTTTCACTGTATTTCTTTCTTACAAACGTGGAGATTGTGGTCCGATCTCTTCCAATCTTTCATCCTATTTCCGCAAAAGTCAAACTTTGGTCATAGTATGCCTCAATCTGTCCTTTTTCACGTTCTGTTAAATCGTTTTCTTTGCCCATGGCGAAAGACAATTATTGTAGCTCAGCCAATTATATTTCGACACTTTATCAGTTCTAACAAACAATTGCATATCGTGCATATCATACAAATAAACAACGATTACGCATACTACGTTTTTCTAATTGATTTTTATACAAAAAGTGATGCGTGATAATTTTTTATCTCAAAATTTCTTGACAAAATTGAGTTTTCACAGATCAGAAATTATTTGATGCAAAAATATCACTGAAAAAAGCATTTTTGTATACTAAATTAACTTCTACTGGGTGTATTATTTAGTCAAAGGTCTAGATAATAAAAAATTCTTAAAAAATTGCACCGTAATATTTCTAATTTTGTAAACCTAATATTTGAAAGTTGAAACAGGCGCTCCGAAATACAACAACTAAGTTCCTTATAAACTGATTTTTAACTTTGATTTAAATTTTACGTCAATTTTGTTTTTCATCCTGCTGTGACTTCAACAACTGTCACTTGAAACATCCTTTCTAACTATACTTTTCTTGTTTTCTTGGTTGTTGTTGCTACCTGGAGAAATACTCTTTACATTAAAAACAATACTTTTCAAAATTGTATTTGCGTACTTGCACATTCACTCAAAAATTGCATTTCCATTGGTCAGAAAGGGATCATGATGGAGTCGTGTTTGTGAAACGGACAGAAGGTAAACGGTGCGGGGAAATACTCGATTAAAGCAGCTTGGGATGAATTTCGGAAAGAATTTCCCAACAATATCATCAACCGTGCCCATTTTTGCAAAGCATTGCAACTATGTGTGACAAAATTCAATAAAAAATATATATCTTATTATATTATATATGTATGTATAACGAAACTTATGATAACGCATGTAGAGTGTTCCTTGTATTAAAAACTCTGTTTAAAAAAGTTTGTCGATGGCGTGATTTGTAGGTTTTATGGGTTAACTTTAATCCGTGACTACGCAGATGCTCATGATGATTAGTGTTAAACGTAGTTGCTAAGTCAGCAGATAAGCATCCGTTTAATACATTTTTTGTCGTCTTTTCAGAAATACTACATAAAGATAACTTTTTAAACCGCTCGGAATATGAGAGATTTCGTACTGTTTTAAGCATTTTTGTCGCAAGATACTGGGTTCGTTCTAGAAGGTTTATGTCGCACTGTGAGAGCAATACTCACGTAAGTCAAAATTTGCCGAATTCTTAAATTTATCATTAATGCATAAAAAAGTTAATGTAGTTTTAGTATATAAACGTATAAACGGTTTTTAATAGTTGCGTAATGCTCAAATTCATCAAAATGTTTGTATTGCATTTCCGAACAATACGTGTGCACTTAATGCAAGACTGCCGTATCTCAAAACTAAGTGAAATGCACGTAAGCTATGAAGCTATGAGATTTCAGTCGATGTTGAAAATCTGATACTCCTACTAATTTAGGTACAAATTGAACACAACAAATGCACAATGTCTTCTGATATAGTTAAGAACTGACCGAAAACATGGAAATCAATTTTTCTTTGAATAGGAAAAGTATGAAAGTTAATTACAGCGAAATACAAAATTTAAGATTTGTCAAAAATTCCGATGGAATTTTGTAACTTCGTATAGAAAGAAAGTATATCAGGAAATAATAGTCAATCAATTCCCGAACATCACGACAACGGCGGCATCAGACTTAAATGAAAATGATTAAACAATATTTATGAAGGTCTTTTAGCAATACGTAAAAAATACGATGGACTGAATCAATTATGTATAAAAAAATGAATGAAATAAAATTATAACAATTTAGCCATAGTACACTGACCGGCAAAAAAAAACCGGCCACCCTGAAAAATTTCGCAAAACGAAGCTTTAAAAATTATTAATTTAACTAGTGATCGTTATTTTATTAAAGAACCATTCACTATTGACATATAAGGTATAAATTAGCAAAAAAAAGAACCCAATTAAACGCAGAATTAAATTTAATTTAACAAAATAACAGAAACAGAGCGACACTTTGAAAGACGTCTGTAAGAGTTAACGGAATTATTTTCGCGTGAAAACGTTTATTAATTGCCAAATTTATAATCAAACGATGAAAAACACTATTTACAACAACAGCCTCCTTTGTTGTTGTTTTTTTTTTTTTAAGAAAATATCGTACTTGGTCTGTTTCTGTTACCTATTTTGTTAAATTAAATTTAATTCTGCGTTTAATTGTCTTCTTTTTTGTGCTAATTTGTACATCATGTGTCAATAGTGAATGATTCTTTAATAAAATAACGATCACTAGTTAAATTAAGTTTTAAAGTGGTTTTGCAAAATTTTTCAGGGTGGCCGGTTTTTTTTGCAGGTCAGTGTAGATGTTGAATGAATTAATACTGTGATTGTTTTGTGTTTTGTTATATTTTTTTCATTACAATGTGTTGCTAGTTTGCTCTTGTCTTAAATTTATTAACACGCAAGGCAAAATATTTGATATGGTGTAGCAGTGCAATAGTCACGTAAGTCAAAATTTCTTGTTTTCTATAACGAGTAGAGGGGTCTACTCTAAAGGAATAAAAACACTATAATGTATTTCGAAGCCTTTGGTATTTAAGATACAAATAATATATGAAAACTTGGGAATTTTAAATCATCATTACTCAAAACACGCTAGTTTTGAGTTACGTGAGTATTGCTCTCACAGTGCGATTGTCTCCTTGTAAATACGGACACCAAGGAATAGAGACATATTTCATGACTGGGCTAACATGTGTTGTAAAGAGCCAGAAATGATACCTATGATAACGTCGCATAAGCTTTTGAAAGCAGAACATTATTGTTTCAGCTTTTTTTAATGTTGATAAAGTACGCTCAGACCATTTGAGATTGCTTTGAATGAGGATACATAGAACTATATATTTTCCAACGTTTTTGCTGTTAATTTTCCCAACAACACATTTTTCTACGACTGTAGCACTATGTTTAGGTCGTCAGCGATATCGTGATTACTGTTAGGGTTTTTTAAATATTTTAAGATCGTCAGCGTATAAAGCATGCTCAGATTTTAAAAGACGGCTTAGGTCTGATATGTACAATTAAATAGAATAGAACCAAAAACGGAGCCCTTTGGCACACCAGACATGACGAAATAAATAAAATAGAAAAGGATTTTCCAACTTTGAGGAAAAAATATCCATCTGGTAGAAAAGACGATATCCAGTTAAAATGTGACCCCTAATACCCAATTGGTTTAATTTGTGTGTAAGTCTTTGATGAGGGACCTTGTCAAAAACTTTCTGAAAAACTATGTAAATACGTCAAAAGATTTACTATCATCAATAGTGGTAGACAAGTGGTTGTACAAATTGTTAATGGTGACTTAGAGAAATTGCATAGACTTTCTCTACTACAGTCATTTTCAAAATATATATGTAAGAATTACATGAAGCAGGTTTTCCAGTTAGGGCTGACTATTCTCAATGGTTTTTGGACAAATCTGACGATTAGCTGTTGGCCAAAATCTTTTTTTGCAGACGAAGCCTGGTTTAATTTGAGTGGCTATATTAATGCTCAAAAGTAGCAAGAAATTTTGGCAGGTTTTACACCACAACTTCACGTCGATAAAATAGAAGTAGGTTACTTTCAACAACATGGAGCCACAACATATTCGGCGAGGACAACAATAGCAATATTGCGGGAATTTTTTGGCAACCCGATCATTAATCGAAATACGGAGAATATCTCGCCCCCGAGATCTTGTGACTTTATTCCTGCAAATTTGTTTGCGGTCCTACAGAACACTAGAACACTATCATTGCACACTTGTCTACAATTTGAAAGAATTGAGGTTGAGAATAACAAAAGAAATTAACGACGTAAACAATCATAAGCCCATCATTTACCTATGCTACCAATAAAAAAAAACAATAAAATGGGCAAAATTTTCAGCATTTACTATAATTTTATTTTATTTATTTAGTAATAGTAATATTAATTAATCTTATAGGAGTATCAGTTTTCCTTGTAACTTCACTTTTATTTTATTAAAAATATTATTAAAAAGTGTTCGTAAAAATGTTTGCTTTTGCATTTATCATTTTTTATATAATTAATTAGTGTGGTTTAAGCACAGACATGATAAATCCTTTCCAAGGATGATTTCACTACAAATTAGGTTGCTTAAGAGAGTATAAATTTGCCTTGATAAATTTAATCATGCATAAAGTTTGTTTCAAAACACAGATATAATCCGATTTTATTATGTGCAGTTGAATGAATGAATTTTCCAATGGATAAAGAAAGAAATTTATGCACACGAGGATACTGAAATATATGCGACGGCAACCTCGAAACGTAATATACCTTCGAGCAACTCTCGTAAAATCTATTAATTAAAGGAGTGTAAGCTGATGACGTAGTTTGTTAAGGATAGGTAAGTAACGATTTGTATAGCGTCATAAGACTATTTTCGGAAAGGACGGCTATTTTTAGCGTTTTTAAAAATGCATTTGCTGTACTTTTTAAGTCTCTAACCTTATTATGTTCTCTTTATAAACCGCTTTATCACCCACCAGCTTGCGATCTGAATATTTATGAGTGGAGTATGGCCTACACACTCACGTAATATACATACCAAAATATTTAAAGCTCCACATTAAATTCCCCGCGATCAATTTCTAGATTTTATCAGTGCACATTTTTGTATATTTGGTTGGTGTTTTTGATGGTGGTGATACTTGGTCATTAAAATACTGGATAGTATAATTACAATCTTATCGGTTTTACTACCTGCAACAGGCGATTGTAACACTTCATTTAAAATTTATTACCATAAATAAGTTTCTTTTCACGGTATTCTTAGGTTTTTATGGTCAAAGACAACGAACTTTTCAATTTAAAGACAATAAGAATGGCATTTAATCAGTTGCTGGTAAGAAATAAGTGATAAATTTATATTTAAAAATCAAAAGCACATAGGTGCTTATTTCTGTTAAGTATTTCTTTTCCGACGCCCTTTTTTATAAGATATTTATATGGATATAAGCGAACTAGTTACCATTAAACTAAAGTAAATATTAATTTTTTATTCAAAGTGAAAATAAATAAATAAGATTTATACAAACACTTTGTCGAGATATTTACTTATATTTATCGTTCTGATTTCCTTTGATATGATCCAAAAGAAAATATTAAGTCAGTGTTAGCTTTTTCCGCTGTTTCTAAAGTATACTTTCTTTTAATTCAGGTTTTAAATGTACTGTAATCTAGTAATATTAATTGTTTCAATTTAGTGTTACACTGAAGTTCTTTATTAACATTTATTTTATTCATTTTACTGAACATTTTCAATTAAAGGTGCATTTTTTGTTATTCTTAATCTATTTTACATTTACATATATAATTAGCTTTCCGCAAAACTCAAGTAACTTCTGTGTAGGTGTAGAATGTAATTTTTACCTTGTGTACAGAGAGTTAAAAAAATTATACGGGGAATCTACAAAAAGCGAAATTATTATTGCTTCAAAAGAGAGAACAAAATTTACACTAGAATAACATTTTCTTCTGCAGATTTTATTTATTCCGAACTTTAAAAAATATATAATTTTGATTTAGTTTGGAGATACGAGTAGATAGATATAAGGTAGACATATAGAGTCAAACAAAATAAAATGTTAAGAACTAATAGGTGCACAATATCGTAATAAAAGAGCAAAGGAACGAAAAGTAATTTTCACTTAGATAATGCAGAAAACAGTTTTAGATTTAAACTTTGCCTCTGAAGTATAACAATTATCCAAACAAATGTAAAGCGGAATATTTATTTTAGGGTGGACGTGAACATCATTATAGAATTTAGAGAAATTAGAGCTTTGATAATAGTTGAAAAGCAAAAGTGGTCAGACATTAATTTATTGAGATATTCTGATTCAAAACTCAAGAATCCTTGCATCACTGTGGATGAATACAGTAGTTTTAATAAAGTACAAAATAAAGCTAATACTTATAACAACATTATAAATTAGACAAGTCTTCATTGAAATAATCGAAAACCTAATTTGTACTTGTCATTATTCTTATACCAGCCTAAGCAAGATCTAAAAATAAATATGCTTATGTTACTCAGCCACAAATGTCTGCATTTTTAATAAATATTGAATGATTTTTAAATCCTGAGGGCAAGCTAAGGAAGTGCATATTGTAATAGGGTCCATTCGGCGAATAGCTTTTATGTTTTTCGACGTTTTATGACCCTTAGAATACGAAAAGTACGTCCCTTTTTACGTCTGCCTGTTTGTCGGTCGTCCATTGTCTGTTGTCTGTGTCAATTTTTATTGAATTACTGAAACTACCAAATTGATAGCTGTCAAATTTTGTATGTATTTTAGGAATATCGTGTAGATGATAAACCGTTAACCAAGTTTTGTCTAGGCATTGACCCCAATAATTTGATGAAGTTACCTCAAAATTTTGCATATTAAATGCTATTTAGATTTGATAAAAGACCATACCCTGCACTTGTGGTTTATGAATCCGTGTTGAGTTTCTACTCTTGACATACAAATTTAGGCAAAAAAAAATCAAAATTTTATAATAACTTTTTACAGTAATTTAGTATAAGAGAAACGTGCAGGAACCGTTTTTATCTCAGATGGTTAGGCGTGTATTAATAACGCCAAGGTCGCGGGTTCGATCCTCTCGTGAGTAATTTTTCTTCTTACACTGTTATTATCACTACTTTTTTCTAAAAAACTGGATTTGCTTGACTGTACTACAGGGACGGAGGAAGTTCTGTTTAATAACGCGAGACGATTTTTTTAAATAATGTCATCAATTTCTAAAACGATGTAGGTATATTAAATTTTTCTTAATATTTTATATTTCCGGAATTGATGTCAGCGTCTCTTGTGTAAGATCAAGATCTAATATTACCAAACTTACTTTGTAAAAGTAAACTATAAAAATGTGGGTAGAATGTTAAGCTACAAAGAAAAGTGTGTGTCTTTTCTTTAAAGTTTAACATGAGGTCAAACATTTTTTGAAAGGAAAGAAAGTGAATAATTTTTTAAGAGTTTGGCTCATGGAATTTTTAATCTATTTTCATAATGTAATACTCGCATCTCCATTATTAACATACTTATTGTCATCGCCGTTTACTTTATTATCATCTTCTTTTAGAATTTTGGTGAAACTTTTCATCGCTTATCTTTAAAAATCAATATCTTAATTATATAGGAAATTTTCGAATCACGAATTTCACCACTGTTTTAAGTTTCCAGAACTCTACAAATTGTAAGAAAAACAAGATACCTTTTACTATAACTCAAGTCCGATAAAAAAGAGTACCCCAGTTATATAGAGGAAGTTGCCGACAGGTTATACGTAAAATTTCAAAACAACTCTGTTAATTTAGTGGAGATATTACATTCTGATAGTTTCGGAGAACATCTATGCAATCATCAATAGAAGACAAATAAACGGAAAGAGAAACTGGTATTTTCGTAGTTTGCAAGTTCTGTCTAGCGGTTTATCTAAGTCACTCCAGTCCAAATTCCAGAGTAATCAGTACGGTTGGAAATTACTAGTTAAAATTTTTCCAGCCAATCACAGACGGACCATCGTACTTACAGACGGTAACGGAAAGTCTCCATTTTCGAATTTTAAATATTTTGAAAAGAAACGTGACCGGTAGTGTGTTTTACTGCTCTGTCTTTTTCAGAGTTTTGGTGAGTTTGTTCCAATTTATTTAATTGCCGAACGGCACCAAAGTGTTCCTAACTGGTCGATCTTCCCCTGGGAAAATTCTCTAATTTGGGGCTAAACTCAAGATTTTACGTTTCTTGGTATTCTTGATGCTAACATTTTAATATATTTCGTTTTTGCTGTTAATAGATTCGTTCTTTTAATTCAAGGATCCGAGCTACCGCGCCGAGCGCGGTGCTTGCCTCGGAAATTGGTATGGAACCATGGAGTAGGACTCTTCTTTGTTTTTGCTTTTTTTTTTAATTTTGTTTAAGAGATTACCGGCAATCCAAAAATGTTAGGTTTGCGCCCAAAATGTCCAAAGGTTGTTATTGCATTTATCTTAGTTCGAAAGAGTTACATAGTTGATAAAATAATTGATGAGCAAGCACCCCATAATTAAAGTTAAAGACATAGATGTAGCGGTAAGAACCTTGGTTTTACAACTGTATCAGCGATGTCCTTTCTAAGAATAGGAAAACAAAATACTGAGTATGCCCATGTCCTCAGTCCGCAGGCAGATACATGTCCAGTATGATGATAATACATATAAATCTCCCTCAATCATTGGTAATAAAATACGATAATCCAATTGCCGTGTTTTTCTTGATTTTGATGATGTTTGTTTTAGTGCAGAACTAATGGGCACTTTGCAAATGATTGTCCAAATTCCGGCGGCACTGACACAATAGATCCCCAAAATTCTGCGGTCATACCTGCAGAAACGTTATCAGATCCTGTATTACTAGACGGATTGGTTTCTCTGGAAAATTATTCATTGTTCCGAAATGATCGAGTGCATATGAAAGGAGGTGCGGTTTGTATATATCTTTCAAAATATGTCTTGTCCAATTTTCAGGTCACTCCACTAGCGTTCAATAAATGCCTTGTTCCTTAAGTTGTTTAATAGGTATGCTACTTTTGTTTTGGGGTGTGTATGTAGGTTTCCTTCGTCTTCAATTGAGGACGATAAAATTTTAGTTTATTTCATCATGAAAAATATTTTATTTTTGGCATGCCTGATATTTCATGCCCCCTAAATACTAGTCAGTCCTATAATACATCCTCCCAACTCTTAGGTGAACTGCTGATTAACAGCCATTTTAATGAGCTGGTTTTAAAACCTACAAGATATAGACCAAATCAAACTCTTTCTCTAGTTGACTTAATCATCTCTTCCGATGACAATTCTCTGGTCAAGTTGGATTACGTAAGCCCAATTGGTAAGTCAGATCACGTTACCTTAAAGATTGACCTACAAATTAGCTTTAACCCTTATATGAGGACCGTCTCAATTAGGAAGACGTATATAGATTTTAAAGCCTTAGGTCACAATCTAAACGAACTTTGGGAATCTATATTGTCCAAGCAGGTAGTTGGTGATAACCGGAACATATTTAAAGGTATTGTTTGTAATGAGGTTGAGGAACATATGAACATCGTAACCGTTAAAAGATCTGCAAAAAAATCTTGGATTGACAGTAATATTCTAAAGTTAATCAAAAAGAAGCGGGCTCTGTGGCGCACGTTTGAAAGGTCTGGTTCTGAGACTGATTAACTATGCAGCCCACAGAACGTTTTCGAACCAACTTACGTCAGCAAGGATTGCGGAATCTAGGGACTTAAAGCTGTTTTACAAGCATATTCGTTCTGAATTGTTGGGTCCTGTTGGGTCTTTGCAGACTAGAGATAACTCGGGCAATATAGTGGACAAATCATACAGTTGCCGATGTTTTCGCTGATACATTCTCAAGAGTTTTCACGAAGGAATCGTCAGATGTAATGCCAATGATTACGGGTGTTACAAAGAGAAAAAGTATTACTACTTAGTTAGTATTACTACTTTTTTTCTTTGTAACACTGACTTTCCCAAAAGTGTGGTTTGGGAAAAGTTGAAAAAACTAAGAATGTCGAAGTCTCCGGGTCCTGATTTAATAAACAGCTAATATTTTGAGAAATTGTGCTGAAGCACTTAGTCCCCATTAGGATTCCGATGCAGCACTCTTTTAAGACAAGTTCCTTACCAGATGATTGGAGAACTGCATTTGTTCGTCCTATTTTTAAAAAGGGTGACAAATTTGATGCCTTAAATTACAGACTGGTCAGTCTAACGTCGATTGTGGTCAAAATGATGGAGTCTATAATTTATGACCAGATGTGTAAGTTTCTGCTAGACCATCAAATTATCCCATCCGAACAGCATGGGTTTTTGCCCGGAAAATCGATCCAGTCAAATCTACTTTGTTGCTTATCTGACTGGACAAGAGACCTAGACTCCAAGTGTCCTCTTGATATCATCTATCTCGATTTCTCTCATAATAGAGTGGAGTGCCACAGGGCTCAGTACTCGGCCCTTTACTTTTTATTATCTATACGGCTGATCTAAAATATATGCTCACATCATTGTTTGCTATGTACGCTGATGACGTCAAAATATACGACAAAAGAAGTAATTTTCAGAATTTAATGCAAGATCTTCATGTCATACATAATTGGTCCAAAGATTCGTTACTTCCGTTAAATTTGGACAAGTGTACTATTTTATATGTTGATAAAAAAAAACCCAGACATCCATATTGGGTGGGCAATATTAAGTTGTCCTGTACATATTCGTATCTTGCTTTTGGTAGTGTGATTAACAGCGATCTATCGTATCATGTGGCAAACGTCACGAAGAAGGCTAACAGAATGTGGCTTTTCAAAATTATATAAAATCTTTGTGAGGCCCTTGTTTCAATTTGCTAATTGTGTTTGGTCTCCTGTATTTCAGCAGGACATTCGATGTCTGGAATCAGTTCAGCGAAGGGCAACCAGATTCTCATATGGCAAAAATCGGCCACCATATCTTGAAAGACTTGCTTATATGAATCGTTGTCCTCTTTCTGAGAGGTGAAAGAGAGGTGACATCATCCCTGAATAAAATTGATTCCCCGATTAAACACCTGTTTCCTCTCAATACTTCTGAACGTATGTAGAAGAGGTCATTTTTTTAAAAATTTCCTACGAATTGCAATAACTGGATCAGAATACAAAATACGATACGATTATTAAATAAAAATTGCATTTTATTTGGATGTTCCATGTTGTAATTGACATTTGGTTAATTATAACTTGTCCAGGTCTAGGGAAAGCAGAAATTTCTCTAGGGGAGGTTCAGTCTCCCTTATGAAAGTACCAAGTCGCCCGATGTACTCGATTGCAATACTTCCTTAGCTTATGATCTGGAAGAAAAACTCAAAAAACCAGAAATGAAGCACATTTATACATCTGACGAAAGACAAAAAGATGTATCTCATGAAAAAATAGACAACAGAAGTAGCCAGTTTAATAACATCTTTACGCAATAATTAGGTATACCGAATTAGAAGAAACAGAGTGAATTGAAATTTTCTACGAGTTCCTAGTATTGTTTAGAATTTTCTGCTTAAACAATAAACTATGTGCTATAGTGTTATAAAAACTATGATATATACTTACCAGCATGATGTTGGCATCTTTGGTTGGTGTGACTTGCACAGCCTCCGGAATGCTTTGTGTATAAGTTCCCGTTGTGGCATCGTGAGTTTCCTGTTCCGGGACTGCTGTGGCGAACTGATTGAAATATAAGTTTGTGTGCTGCACCGATGGAGCCCAACCCTTTCCTGTAAATTGTCCTATGTAGAGCAACGTAAAGCGGCGGTTATCTACCACCCTTTAATCTACATGCATTATTATAAATTACTTTAACGAGCAAAGGGTGGCGAGAATGCTCATCCGCCCATGCCATGTGCACTGATTTCATTTGCATATGGCTATTTCTGCTGCAATTAAATCATTTTGTATTTTAACAACGTTGTATTTAAGCGTAAATTTATTACTGGACCGTTTAAATACTCAAACGCGTTAAAACATTTTTAAAAATTGTATTTCATCACTCTTACAATTATTAAGAAGTCGTTTAATATATAAAATGTTAATAAATGAGAACCGAACTTCACCAGTTAACAGAGCGTTGAAACGATTAGATATATTCTATTTCAAACGTTTGCTTTACAAAATTAAAATTAATTTCGTGAACTTTTGTATGACGTTACTTTAGATGTTGACATATAATTTTAGAGAAGACATACTGATTCAATTCCAAGGATGACTTGATCACAAATTATGTTGTTCGTCCCATATATTTTTGTTAAAAACAAAAAAAAATGGCAAAATCATTGTCATTGCACAGTTTTGAATATAAGGAGAGGAAAAGGTATTAAAGGATCACATGTTTATAATTCTAAGCATATGTATATTTTAAATGAATATTTTATTTCGTCGTTTATTTGATTTTTTATGTATAGTAAATTCGCCAGTAATCTTCGGAAAGTGATTCTTTTTGTAAGTAGACACTCTCAGGGTTCACATTACAGCATTTGAAAGCCAGTGATCCGAAATTAAGCTTCTATTCGTAGCTGATCTGAATTATTTCCCTTTATATTGAAAAAGATCATTTTACATCACTGTAGAAAATGTTCTGGCAAAATTGCTTACACATTTGATGTATTTCTGCTCTTATTACAAGTATGTAGTATAAAGAAGGGAGAAATAAAAATTTCCTCGCTTTAATCACTTTCAAACGCGGATCTAATTGTTGCCTGAATAAAAATAATTTATTTTGATATGATGCAGGAAAATTATATTATTTCTATTTAATATGAGCACCTGTAGACGCCAACGTGAGAACATTTCCTTTGATGAGGTTTTGCGTGTTATTAAACTCGGATTGTGTTACTCGTACATGTTTCCTAATAAGTGATATATTACTTGTTAAACAACACTTGAAACAACTGATATACATTTCATCTCTACTGAATGAAGTTTAAAAATTCGGTCGTTATAGAAAAACTGATCTAAATCTATTTAGGCAGAACTTCACTTACCCCTAAGTACAAGCGAACAGATACAGTTTCTTCGAAAATTCTATTTTGTGAATTTTATTTTTTTAGGATAATTTGTATAAGTTATACTATGCGATGTCAATTTTTTCATAACAAAATTTTGTGATGACGTCCATTAGTCTCAATTTCAGTAGGTTCAGTGTAATACTAATAGTAACAGTACTGTATATTAAATTTTTCGGGAAAATGGGGTGATCCGTTCTTGATTTGATAAAAAAAAATAGATCACCTCATTCATTTTTGTTTTAATCACCCTGTATAAGTAATTCTAAAAACTATGAATGTATTGCTAAACCACAAGTATAGAATCATAATATTTTGCACATTTTGGCTAGGATTTATGAGGCACAATTTTGAGATGACGTCATCAATTTCTTGGGAGGGATGAATGGACAAATTTTGATTATCGATTTACCATGATAACGATAACCTCAAAATGTTTGTAAGATTTCAGAGTATTCGGTTTTGCAGTTTCAAAGTTATGTTGTCAAATGCTGTTACATATTTTTGATTTGGATGATTATAGTAAAAACTCGACATAAACCACATTAACACAGCAGTTATTTTATAAAATTGAAATCACATTTACTTCTGAAAATTTTTTGTTTTGTTAGGTTAGACAAATTTTGGTTAGCGTTTTACTATTTAAACGATATTTCTAAAATACAACACAAACGATAAACGTACTCTGGCAGTCATGAAACGTAGAGAAAACATGAAAGTAGCGATTCGTAGCATGGACTCTATTACAATACTTACGCTAAAGTAATAGAAAGAACAAGGTGGTTTTGGAATCAATTTTCACAACGTCTTTAGCATTCATGGCAAATGTGTCAATAACGGTGACGATATTTCCGGGCCGATTGTAATTTTAATGTTAAAGGCAATCCTCTCGGGAAGTGAAATTTTTTTTATATGTTTGTGTTTTCTGATTAAATGCGACGAAAATGTAGCTTCAAATTAGCTAAAAAATATAGCATTTATACAAAGGAACCGTCACGTGATTATAAATCGGATGATAATTGATAATACACCATTCTAGTATAGTTTTATTTCGGGAACAAGTAATTTGATAATGCATTTTTGAAAATGAAGACATTTAGAAAAAATTACAACAGCATTAAGTGGAAGAATAAATAATTATTTATTGGTTACCCCTGCAGCAGTATTTTTGAACGAGTTATAAATTTATAATTGGTAATTATGCTCATTAAAACATCCTGCAGTGTAACATTAATGTTATATAACCTCAAAATTTGAGGTTCACGAAGGTAATAAAACTGTTCTGTCGCAAAAAAAATAGTTGTAGTTTGTAGTACGTACAGGGTCTCTAAAATGTATGGAAACGGTTGAATACCTTGAGAACCAATTGTACAAATCACCTGAACTTAGGTATAGGGGTACAAGAAGTTGTGCTCTAATTATTCCAACACAATAACTATAAAAATTGTGAAAATCTTTATAGCCTTTACATAAATAGTATTGAATGAGGGATGGTGTAGAGTGAAAAAAAAGTCATATTGCAATAGGCTTGTTATTGAGTAGTTAAAACTATGTAGTCTAGGAAGACAACCAAATTAACAGTTCTCGAGCAGAGTTGTGAACTTGTTCAACTATTTACACCATGTTAGAGAACATAATCAGTTGTTTATAATAATATTCCTGAAGGATCAACTACACAAGTTACTCCTAAAATGTTAAAGACCAGTTCCAGCATGTATGAAAGACAATGCAAAATCAACGTGCTCAAAAATTTACAAAAATTAACTTCGTTGCGTTTTTGCTATAAATGCGAAGGTCTTTAATTCAGCATTGAGCGTTTTTAGGGACTATGCAGGGCAGAGTATAGAAAGAGAAAAATTTCAAAAAACAATCTAAAGGAATTTACAAGGATATTTAATAAAATAATCAAAGAATTAGTTGAAAATTTAGGAAAACCTCTTCTGGACAGTGTTTGACAAAAAATCTGGCTATTTTACCACTGAATTAGTGCCATCAAAACTAGTTAATTGATATAGCTGACTTAGTACTTTACAATAATATAACCTTTTGATATATTTTTGTTCAACATTGTAATAAAAAAAATTGGTCTAAAGAGTTTAGACAGTACTTCCCTCGCTGTCGGAAACTTGACGACTGCATGCCTAATGTGTTTTTTTTCTCATTACATTTTTGTAGTGGGAATTTAAAAAAAAATTGTGATGACGTCATCAACATTTTTGCAAGGACACGTATATCAGTTGGGATAGATGTAGTGTAATACTAAGAATAAAATTATTGTATTCCCAAATTTTCGGGAAAATGAATCGGGTCGCTTTGAATATTGATTTCTTATAATCAATAAAATAACGAAACAATTTACTCACGTATACGGCGCCGGTGTGTAATATCTAGAGAGCGGATTTCTGTCGGGCTAGGCAAGGCCAAACTCGGTACGGCTCGTACGGGATGCGAATTCATTGCGGTTGCGGACTGCACTTCGTTTATTTGAGATTAGAATAACGCTGTTATGTTGCACTCTGCTGTTAATTCCCGTTCTCATTTACTTATCCGTTTGATTAATAAATCGTTAATTATATTTATGGAATTAGTACCGATTAAATTCGGTGATTATCTATCACCCGGCGATCCAGTACGTCCCCCCCTATAATCGTGACGTAGCCCGACAGAAATCCGCTGTCTAGTAATATAAGGGGCAACTGAAAATCGTTTATGTATAAACATTCTTAATTTAAGATGACAAGCGTAACAGCATACGTGAGAGTCAAACAGAGAAACAAAACGACCATCGGTTTTATTGCTTCGACTTCCGCTTATTATATAAAACATTGGGTTTTATTTTAATTCTTGACGGTGAAATTCACAATTGGTTGATTATAAACATGTCTATTCCACATTCGCGGAACCAAGTGAGCGCATAAAACAAATGCAGGTTTGTAATGTTAAAGTCGATGTAAATAAGCGTGCTACCCTTATGTTTCAACCGAGTTTTTCTTTTAACAAATTTTGTGTCTACCAAATTGGGTTGGTTGGGGTGTAATACTAATAATAAGTGTTGCCTTTAATTTAATCAATAAAATAAATTGACTTCATTAATTTTTTTGAACCACCTCTTAAGAAAATCTAAAAAATATGAATGGAATGATAAATCACAAGTACAAACTCATCATATTTTTTGCATTTTAGATAGGATTTATTCAGCAAAATTTAAGGGTGACGTCATCAATTTTTTTAGGAGGGATGAACAAATACATTTTGAACAAAAGTTTACCATGCTTATAATAACTTTAAAATATTCCCAAGATTTCAAAGCATTCGGTTTTGTAATTCCTGATTAAATCGATAAAATAAATTCACGCATTCATTAATTTTTTTGAGTCACCCTGCATATGCAAATCCAAAAATATGAATGGAATGATAAATCGCAAGTACAGACTCATCATATTTTGTACATTTTAGATACGATTTATTCGGCAAACTTTTGAGCTGACGTCATCAGTTTTTTGTAGAAGATAACCAAAATATTTTGACTAAAAATTTATTATGCTCTTTATAACCTTAAAACATCTGCAAGATTTCAAAGCATTCGGTTTTGTAGTTCCTGATTAAATCAATAAAATAAATTTACGCATTCATTAATTTTTTTGAGTCACCCTGTATATGCAAATCGAAAAAATTTGAATGGAATGATAAATCACAAGAAGAGACTCACCATATTTTGTACATTTTAGATAGGATTTATTCAGCAAAATTTTGTGGTGACGTCATAAATTTTTTAGGGGGGACGACCAAATACATTTTGATCAAAAATTTACCATGCTTATGATAATTTTAAAATATATTCAAGATTTCGAAGCATTCGGTTTTGTAGTTCCTGAGTAAATCAGTAAAATAAATTTACGCTTTCATTTATTTTTTTGAATCACCCTGTATATGCAAATCCAAAAAATATGAATGGAGTGATAGATCACAAGTACAGACTGATCATATTTTGTACATTTTAGATATGATTTATTCGACAAATTTTCGAGCTGACGTCATCAAGTTTTTGGAGGGGATAAGAAAATATATTTTGACTAAACATTTATTATGCTCTTTATAACCTTAAAACATCTGAAGATGTCAGAGCATTCCGTTTTGTAGTTCCTGATTAAATCAATAAAATATATTTACGCATTCATTAATTTTTTTGAGTCACTCTGTATATGCAAATCCAAAAAATATGAATGGAGTGATAAATTACAAGTACAGACTCATCATATTTTTACAGTTTAGATAGGATTTATTCGGCAAACTTTCGAGCTGACGTCATCAAGGTTTTGGAGGGGATAAGCAAATATATTTTGACTAAACATTTATTATGCTCTTTATAACCTTAAAACATCTGCAAGATTTCAAAGCATTCGGTTTTATAGTTTCTGAGTAAATCAGTAAAATAAATTTACGCATTCATTAATTTTTTTGAGTCACCCTGTATATGCAAATCCAAAAAATATGAATGGAGTGATAGATCACAAGTACAGACTCATCATATTTTGTACATTTTAGATATGATTTATTCCACAAACTTTTGAGCTGACGTCATCAAGTTTTTGGAGGGGATAAGCAAATATTTTTTGACTAAAGATTTTTGATGCTCTTTATAGCCTTAAAACATCTGCAACATTTCAAAGCATTCTGGTTAGCAGATTAAAAATTAAATTTCAAAATGTTGTTTTATAATTTTGATTTTTTTTCCAAAAATCTGGACGTTTCGGGTGAAAAGTCGATTCGGAGTTGTAAACTACATGTGTAGGACTATGTTATTTTATACAATTGAAAACCCATTTACTATGTACAATTTTGAAGTGACGTCATCGCATTAGTGGTGGGTATGATTAGACAAATTTTGGTTAGCGTTTTACCATCTACATGATATTCTTAATATAAGTACAAAATTTCACAACAATCGGTCGAGTACTTTCGGAGATTATCTGTCTAATAAAAATCCGGGACGGCAGACGGACAGACGGACGGACAGACGGACGGACAGACGGACGGACAGACGGACGGACAGACGGACGGACAGACGGACGGACAGACGGACGGACAGACGGACAGACAGACGGAAATGGGAGACCTATTTCTTCGTCTTCTAGGGGTCATGAAAGATCGAGAAAACGTAAAAGTAGAGAGTCGGCCGACGGACTCGATTACAATACTTCCTTTGCTTACGCTCGGGAAGTAAAAACCTGGCGATCCTAATACAAAATTCTGATGCAAGTAATTCATAGGGCATTATTATAACTAGAGGGTTTTGTCAACTGTACAAAAAAAAACTATAAATAATAAGCTAACTATATAGAATATTAGAAAAATTCAGTATTGATTTTGCCGTTAGTAATACCAAGTGTATGTGTATTGTTAATTAACTTAAAATTTTAAATACTGGAATGTGGGAAGATAGCTCAGCTCCCGATAGAATGTGTTAGTGTAGATCTCATGTCGGGTGAAACGTGGACCAATGGTCTGTCGGCAAAAGCAGACAAACTGGTGTGTAAATCAAATACCTTATTTCAACACACGACAGACACAGGTATGTTAATTCTATTTAAACTACTTAATGCTAGACAGCCGCCAGTTTAATTTAGTGAAAAGTCAACAACAGACAATTTTATTATTATAAATCGAAAAGAAATCCAATTTAAATGTAAATATAGATAAATAGAAATAAAATTAAATAGAAAAAAAATTAAGTTAAGTATTAGTAACTTTTTCTATCAAGACATCCCTTTGCATTAACTACTAAAAGTTAAAAATTTACGTTATATTTCACTAATGAGAACTAAAAGATATTATAGTTTTAATGTTGGAAATATTCCTACAATCATTAATTCATTAGTATCATCACGTATAACATGATTGAATTAAATGCATGTTTTATTTCATTTACATGAATAACAAAATTTAATTGTCTTTTCAAATTAGACATTCAAGTGTTTTATTACCTTAGTCGTATTTAAAATAGATAATTCTAGTAATTGTATAGCGATATAATTTAGAATCACTTATCTTGTTAAATTAAGAAGTAATACATTAACACTGTATTTTGATATGTTTAAGGACATCGGTTTATATTACTATTTTTCTTAGGTAACTTGGAATTGTCAGCTGAAATAGTCTGGAGCAGCAGTTTAAAAATTACAAAATTACAATCAAACATACTGTCACTATATATCTTCTCTAAATAATTTGACTGCTGTTGGTTCTGTTGACTTAAACCAATTATTTGTGAAGAAATACATTTATTCCTACTATTACTTGCGGTGAGTCTTTAAGCCTTAGTAAAATTAATGCTAAATTTTTTGCTAAAAAATGTTGACGCTTTTTTGTCTAATTCAGATATTTATAATTTTTTATTTGTTATATTCAATATTTTGTATTATATATTTAGAATAAGCTAATAATTTGTCTGGTATGTAAAACGAGCCACAAATAATTGCTCTCATTGAAAACTGACAATTTGGAGTTACGCACTTTGCGCTCGTAGGTACAGATTGAATAGCGACAACAAGTAAACATTGGTAACTATATCTTTATGATTCGTTCAAAGTTAAATTAGATATACCGTAAGGTTTTTGTTAATCCAAATTCATTTGTGTTAATTATAAAAGATTTGATTATCGTTTTCAATTTCGAAATTATATTTAATTCGATTAATTTGAAAATATCTATAAGAATTATATCGGAAATTACAACTGGACTCAAATAGTTTATGCAAATGGTTCAAATTCAACCATTCTATTCCGATTAAATTTAAATCTGGATAAATAAATAAATGAGTTCATGGGCAGTGAAATTGTTATAACTTTTCCTTTTCCTAAATTTTAGAATATTGTTTACCAGTTCTTAAATTCTAAGTACAGATAATAAAATTAATAGAGCTTACAACATTTTTAGAAACTACCCTGTGTCTATCAATACGTCACTTAATCAATAATCACTTATACTAAAATCACCTTAAATACATACTAATAATATTTTACAACATTAGTCAAAGAACCTAACCCGCTCAACTCTAAAACTTAAAGTTATACAGGTACGATCGCTAAAACCGTCTGCTTGGGGCAACACAGGACCTTATTTGCAATGAACGGAAATTCTATAGGCACGCGACACGGCTTACAAGTCTACAAGACCCCAGTAGGGGAAAAGAAGACTCGGCATTATTAACCAAATAATCCTAATTATGTCATAAAATTTTATTAGTATGCCTTTAAAGTGATGTTACAATACCTCGAAGAATGGTGAAACTTATCAGAATAAATACGGTATTTTTGGTTCCCAGCCTAATGTGATCCATAAAGAGTTTAGTGTAATTTAAAAGTAAAGGAATGGATATGGGGAAAGGAAGATATATTAAAAGTAAACGACAAAAGAATCCAATAAGGAAATAAATAAACACATAAAAAGAGGAAAATAGGGCTAACAAGAGAAATAATTTAAGTATAGGAACTTGGAATATACCAAGCAGAAAAACAAAATTGGTAGAGGATCTGATAAAACATAATGAGGAAATACTAGGAATTACGGAAATAAAAAAGTAAGTATGCCTGGCTATTTTCAAAAGTAAGAGCGAAAGAAGGGGTAGGATTTATCACAACATTAATAATATTAAAAATAGAAATGACGCTATTTGACTAAGAGCTGTGGACAATGATAACAGTTTATGGAGAAAACGAAGATGCTACAAAAGAGACTAAACATGAGTTCTATGGAGAACTGCAAAAAGCAACAAGTGAGGGGGAGGGAAATACGATAATAACATTATCAAGTATCCGCCGAAAAATCTTGGCAAGAATAATGGATAGACATATAAGAGAGAATATTCAGACAACATAGAAGACACTGAGTGTGGGTTTAGACGGCGAAGAAACACACGAGATCATATAAAATTGTGATCAGGCAAGCTAGCGAAAAATTTATAAACAAGAACATACATCTTTGTTTCACAAAGTTGGAAAAAGCTTTCAACCGATTAACCGCTTTTTCCAAGAAAGAAGACATATGGATGACCCTAGAAAAAAAGACAAATAGATAAAGAAACAATAAATATTATAAAAGAAATGGACAAGGAGAACACAGACATAACCGGAATTAACAGCGAAGGAACAAAAGAAGTTAAAACGAAGATGGAAATGACCAAAGGATGTGTGTTGAGTCCACGGACATACTCAATAATATTCGACGAAGCAATAAAGGAAGCTAAGAAAACATTGAAATAACTAAAAATGAGATATTGATAGATGCAACAAATCTAACTGCGTGAAGTAATGTTTGCAGATAGCATGATCATCATAGAAAAACAGCAAAACATCTACAGAGTAATTTAAAAATCTTAGACAAGGAAATATCAACAATAAATATGAGGTTGAACTCGAAAAAATAAAACTAAGAAAAGCAAATGCATAACATAAAACCTCAATGAAAAGTAGAACATTAAGTGCAAATTTACAAATATTTAGGAACTATAAAACAAAGCAACGGAAAAATAAATCATGATATAAATGAAAAAGCGAAGAAAGCAGAAAAAATCTTTAACAAGGTAAGAACAACTTTCCTAGTAATCTTAAACATGTGTGAAACAAAACCGGACATATTTTTATTAAAACGTTTGAGTTACAACTGTTACTGGTGAAATTTCGGAACATGCCGGCACACTCTCCAATATATAAAGTGATTTATAATTGTAATGACGATAAGTGCAACTCACCATGCTTGATGCAATGCACCCCTCTTTCCACTGTAATTTCAGTGGCGGTCATGCAGGAAGCTCTGTGTAATTCGCAGTGGTTTGGATAAACGTGACCATCCGAGCCACAAACCAACCTCCGATGTACGGCACATTGCCTCTGACAGACACACGTGGCTTCTCCATTTTCGACGACACACTCCCTTCCTTTCGTACAATAATGCACTAGGCAGGGATCTGAAACAATATTGCATTAACGTACCAACATGATTAATGCTGACGCCATTCAAGTTTTAAAACTGATCACAGAGACAATAAAATTGCGTTATAGCTTCTAAATCACCATTCTAGTCTATTAAAGTGAGTAGTCCTAGACATATTCTTTAAATAGATAAAGCGGAATCCTGGCAGCAGTCACGCAACTTCTCATTGAAAAGAGTATAAAAGAAGGAATCCTCTATTAATTCCAGAATCGTAATGTCGGCGCTTGAATCCTCGGAGGCTTTTGTAAAATAGTGCAAAATGTAGGCAGTCATGACAAGATTCAAGAAGTGGTTTAAGAACTTCGGCTTTCAGAAATGTAGCTTTGTATACGCATGAAAAAGTTTATTACGTTCGGCACCTTTTAACAAAGAGAATAATAAAGCATTTAATGCACTAATTTAATCAGGGGTTTGTTTGCTTGACAGTTTCTTTGCCAAAGTACACTTGATTAGGAAAGGCTACTCCGTGCTTCAAAGAGATTGAAGAACATCCTTAAGTCATTTCGTATTAACTAATATTACTTTGACTGGTACCCATTATTTGCGAAATATAACAAAGTGTTTTGAAATATTAAGTTCCGTTTAGAAAAATTGTCTTAAAGTCTTTCAAGTTTATTCATCTACTTGTTGTGGATAATGTGAATAAATTCCTGAATCTAAAATTCAAGTACTTAATGCATTGTAATTGTTCATGACAAGAGTCCATAATTTTCTGTGTACAAAATTAAAACGGTTTGATTATTCAAGTTTTTTCAGAAATGAAAACCATGTTCCGTTACTATAATATCAAACATAACTTGTTAATGTGTAAGTATTTCTCGTAAAGGATAGTGGACCAAAGATAGTAAAATTACTTCTTTATATTCCCTTAACAATGAAAGAAATACGTAAAATCAGTGCCGATTTACTGTTACATACAAGATTTTTGTTCTCATTCACCAATATTTTGGAAAACTAACATTAAACAATAGTTATTAAGCTCAAATACATGGACGTATATCGTAACCATTAACGAAAAACTGTGTGAAGTTTTTTATACAAAATATTTCTGTGTTGTCATTGTACTCGTATAATCCCTAGATCAAGTGCTCAAACGGGCTCCCGACGAACAAGCTGTCTGTTTCATTGCGTATCTATACTCGTAACGAGAAATGACGAAGATAATTCCTCATTAAATAAAATAAGTCCAAAGTAAAAATATTGGACGTGCATAAGTTATGGTTATTAATATTGTTATTATTATTTCAGACATTGTAGATACAATGACTAAGCAAAGATCTAAATTGATACGAAGATGAAATTCACGTTCCAGATTCTAGAACTATAGTATATTGAGTTGCTTGCAATTGTTTACTAACTTCACCCCACGCCCACGAGAACTTAGCCTGATTAGTGATTACCAATCACCTGACACCTAACCTACTCTACTCTGATCTAATCTGCTGTTTGAGAAACTTCTAAACCATATGTTTCTAACAGAACCGTTTTTTTTAACAATTAAGTATAATTTGTTAAAAAAAGTTATCAACTAAACATTTTGAAATTGCACACAAATTTAACATAACTGGTGATACAATTAAATATTTGTTAAAATTTGTCGTTACCTTCACTGTTATTGACCACTGTAGGTTTGCTAATACTTACAACGTCAATAACAAGAACTTCTTTGATGTGTTTCTTTATCTCTTTATCAAAATACTATTGTGTATGTTTAATAAGTATCAGTATTATTCTGGTGCAGACTAGTTAAGTGTAGTCCTTTCTTTGAGGCATGATAATGGAGAATATATGTAGATGTAATTGGAGATCATATTTTAGATCAGATGCAGTTTTGTTTCCAATAAATGTGTGGAATTTATTTTGCAGAATGTTAAATTGAGATTAGAGTTTTTACCAAGAAACTATTCTTTCAGTGAGTTTGAAAACACATCAGTTAGTTGTGTTTTATACGTATCGTGTCGTGGTAAGTGATGTTCACACTCCTCTAAGGAATTCTTTTATTCCACCCAGTTGCTTTCTTATGCAATAGAATTTTCTATTAATTCTTTTCTTCCATTAGTATTATTAAGATGGTGACCATGTTAAATAAATTTTTTTACGGGTGTTCATGTTTATATATTTATTTATGGTCCTGTAGTTTTGTGTGAGCTAGCTATTACTACAAAAATTAGATCTAACCTATTTATGAATATCATAAATTGTTTATTTGTTCCTCACTTGTAAACATTAATTTACCAAGTCACTGTATTCAACATGAAAATGTCACTTAACTGGCTATAGCCTGTAAAAAATGTTACTGGCTAACCAGTAAAATTTTTACAGCCCTGCTCGTGCTCATACAGCCATGTATTTTAAACATTTTAAGCTATTATAAGTTTAAATGACGGCCAAAATTGATTCAGGTAAATTTTCACTCACAATTGCTGCTTCCTCAGTAATATAGCTTGAAAACGATAAATCGAAAAACCTAAATTACAGAACTAGACAACACAGTAAATGCTATGACAAGTGCCATGCTGACCTGCGTTTCCAAGGCAATACGTCTAAAGCTCATACGATGTTTCTTCAAATATTAGACCTTCTAGAGTTTTTAATAATTTATAATAGTTATTTACAAGTGAGAAACAAATAAAATATTGAACAATACACGCAAGGTAACGGGTTTTTACTGGCGGACAGTCATATCCTTCTATCCACCAGTAAAAAGCCTTTTACCATGTTAGTAATGTTAAATACTATTACATATATTAGTACGACCCAGATAAATATTAATAAACAATATATATAAATATTGTTTATTATTCAAAGATACATTTTCAAATATTCACCAGCTTTGATTTTGCAAGCTAAAAATAATATACTGTTATAAATATTTTTACGATCAATTAAAAACATGACCCATGTCACTCTTAATAACAGAGTTCTGAATTTTCTGGAGCATTAAATGAAAAGTCACTAACATATATAGCTATTTTCAGTGATCGTTATTATTTAATTCCAACAGTTTTGAATTTTTACTTTCCGAGCGGAAGCTACAGAACTTACTATTGTAATCGAGTACATTGGGTGACTGGCTATTTCATGTTTTATCGACATTTCATGGCCCTTAGATTATGAAAAAATAGGTTTCCCGTCCGTCGTCTGCCTGTATGTGTTGATTTTTTTTTACACAGATATTTCCGAAACTACCGGACTGATTGTTATCACATTTTGTATGTATTTTAGGAGTAATGTAGATGGTAAAACGTTAATCAAAATTTGGTTAGTCGTCCCTATCAACAAAGAGATGATGTCATTTCCAAAAGTTACAGTAGTAAGTTTGATTTAAGTTTTATAAAATTACATATTCCTGCACTTGTGGTTTATGCATTCGTATTGAGTTTTTACCCTTGCGACATCCACATTTTTGAAAGAAAAACATTTTACAATTTAAGTTTGAAACTGCAAACAAAAATTTTTGAAATCTTGCAAACGTTAATCAAAATTTATCAGTTTATGTTGTGAGGAAACTCACTTGGAACATACGCATAGCATGCTTCTTTACCTGTGCTATTCCACACTTAAGTATCTTTATTTTAACTTATAGGAGTTGTCATAATGTAGGTTATTACATACATTTTGATGGACAAGAAATGCTAATGATTCCTATTTTTTCAGGTCAGGTCAGGTCAGATCAGTCAAGTCAGGTTAAATTATGATTTAACAAAGTGCAGGATTAATAAAGCAGAAAAGCAAGTTGAGATAGAGGAACTCCTCAAGACTAGTCGGAAAGCATATATGAACATAAACAACATTTTCTTACCGATAATGAAATTTCTAGTTGTGTACTATCTTTAAGTTAAATAAATAAGTAAATAAATAAATAAATAAATAAATAAATAAATAAATAAATAAATAAATAAATAAATAAATAAATAAATAAATAAATAAATAAATAATTCTTGGATATGCCATGAACGAAAGATTGTCCTCAAGTTGGCACCGAACGAGCAACCCACTTTTATCATCCGCGAACCCAACTGAAACTCAGAAAGATAGCTAAAAATTCAGTGTTCACTGAAGGGAGATTTTTATTGGTGATACAACTTATGTGAACTCAGCTCACCGTAGAACGTGAGGTAAGATAGACTTTTAGACCAAGACAAATTATTCATTTAAGCATTTCAATACAGTACAGAATTTTATCTGATCACTCTTTCTTATCGCATATATGATATTAAATAGGTGATGACTGATGACATTGCTACACGAGAACAGAAAACCATTTTTTGTTTACAGGAAGATAGCCATCACTCTGCCCTTGATATTGACGTATTAGTTCTAAGATTTCGCCAAAAAAGATTTCCACTAAGGTCGTAATGAGAATAAAACTTTAGAAAGTGTAATTTGAATTTATTTATGAATCGCCTTTATTACTACTCGGATGTTGATAGTATTGTCTCACATTTTTATTCCGTTTTAAATGAAAACTTTCAATTATGTGTTCCAAAAAAGAGAAGGTCTATAGGGAATTATTTTGTTTGATATAATTTCAGTATTATGAAGGGACTCAAATGCAAAAAGACTGCTTGGAAGCTTTATAAAAGAACCAGATCGCTTAATGATCATAAACAGTTTAAAACTTCGAAGACTAAAATTAACTTATTCCAGCTGACATGAAGACGTTTTAATATTAATTCTATTAGTTATAATAATAGTAACATAAATTTAGTAAAAAATTAAAACCTCTATATTGTTAACTGGTTCAGATCAAGTTCCGGCCTTTGTTCCAAGTAGGTATAGCAACTGTGCTAATCTGTTTGTTAATTATATTGAATTCAATTTCGTGTACTTTCTGCGCAATGGAAAATATCTCGAATTTTTCCGTTATAACCATCTATTTATAAAAAAAATTATATAGCCAACATTGTGAATTATATTTGTAGATCCGTGCAATTGTACAGAGGTACTGGAAACTGTTTTATATCCTACTTTTTCGATTTATATTTCATAAATGATGTCGTTGTCCACCAACCAACATGGCTTTACTAAGGGACGTTCTACCGAAACCAAATAATTAAATACGATGCTGTAGCGTTTGTGTGATGCTTTAGATAATAATCATTGGGTTAGTGATACATATGCTAATTTTTCTGAAACGGTCTACAATATGATCTCTGACTGTTGTCGAGGAAATTTTAGTCTAGTGGTTTTTCGGGTAATTTAATAACAACCTTCAAACCACAATCACGTAACCCTGCTATTTATAAGGGTTAATAGTTTTATATCAAAATTTTGTATACAAAATAAATAGAAAAGAAAAATATATTTTCCTGTTTGGTAAAGACGGAATTTGTATTCTTTTTTTTTGAAGTAATAAATCATTTGGGTAACCCCTCACTACACCATCTAAGGTATAAACTAGCTATTTTGCAAATTTCCTTTGAAGATTTTCGAGTGAAGTAGTATTTGCATATTTAAGACAAGATCTAACCAACGATTTGTACAGTGTGTTAAAACTGTTACCGTTCTGCAGATATTTACCATTTCGTATCACAAACCCTAATGTTTTATAAGATGAAAATGTGACATATTCGATGAGGTTTTGAATGACAGTTGTTTATCAAACTAAACACTTAGGTCCTTAAAAACCTCTGTTCTCTTAATGTAACTACCTTCAAGCGAGTAATCAAAAATAATATCTGAAGATTGTCGAGAGAAAAATAAAATGTAACATTTATGTTTGTTTAATAACAGATTATTATTGGAATTCCAGTCCACGTCAATACAGTGATGAATTTTTAAGTCGTCAGTATAGAGTATATATGGTATACGCAACCTCGATATCAAATTTTTTATGAAAAGAACAAGCAATAAAGGTCCCAAGATCGAGCCTTGGTGTATCCCCGCTTTTTGTAGAAATTTTCGATCGATCTGTGCCTCCTATACTGTCGAAAAAGCGACCTATTTCAGAAATATGACTCAAACAGTGTAACTAAGTCATTTGAAAATCCGAAGTTGTTAAATTTTTTGATGAGTATAGTATGATCTATGCTATCAAAGGTCTTAGTGTAATCAACCTGTTTGTGATTATCTAATGATTCACATAAGTATTGTGTAATTGTCACTATATTAGTTACAGTGTATCTTCCATTAATAAAGCTGTGTTGGTGAAAAGAGATGATATTAGTAATATGGTTACGCAAGATAATTTCAAATATTTTACAGAAATTGTTGATTATGGCTATAGGTCTATAGTTTTTCATATTAGAACGATCGCTACTTTTAAAAATGGAGATTTTCCACTTTGAAGGAAAAACACACGATATTTTATTAAATATTATATATTTTGAGAGGATACTTGACGAACGATTTACAATCGGACACACGAACATAGATGGGATTGTAGCTTGTATTATTATTATTTAAAAACGAATTGGTGAAATAATTTGCAAAGTTCTCGACAATTTCTTGCGGATTTGAGATACGATAATCATCGATATTCATGACAGGGGTAATAGAAGTTGATTTGTTTAAAAAATTAAGAAAATTCCAACAGCGTTTAGGATTTGTTCTAGTGTCTTGATTCAATTTCTTTATGTGATTCCAGTACGCTGTAGAGTTAACAATTTTCAGCTTTGCTCTCAGTTCCTTAAATTAGTTGTAAGTTCGTTAGTTTTTGGATTGTTTAAATTTCAGCCAGACTTTATAACTATTTTCCCTTTACAAAGAGTATCAATTCTTTTGTAAACCAGATAGAATATTAATCTAAATTCAATTACTGCCTATACACTTTACAACTTTGCACTTATTGATCTGACCTGACCTTTGGGATTTAATATGGAAAGAATTACTAATTTACAAACGATAGTGAATAACTAATTTTTACTTAAGTTTACGCATACAACGATGGATAACAGATTAAATTTTGATTAACACTGACGACAAGGTTTCAAAAAAATATTTTTCGACACCAAAAAGATTATGGAAATAATATATAAGTATATAGTTGCAATCTGAAAAAAGTTTTGATTCTGTAGTCATTTTTTAAATCAATTGCTACTGTTGCAGAACGAAAAATGACTGATGGGTTCACAAGCTTAGAACAATTAAAATTAAATTTATAATGCAGGAATTTGAATATAGTAGTATAATACTTTCGTGGCATACGGATTTAGAAATGAAAGCTTGTTCGCAATTTTAAGTTGATCGCACTGCGGAAAACTATTTTGGATAGAGGGCTTTTAAGTTTGATGGTCCGTACAGGCAACTGCAAAGCGAAAATTTCCCAATTGCAATTCAAACTCCAGATCATTACAAACTACTTAAAATAAGGACGTTCATGAATCACTTACTTGTTTCCAATAACGTGATATGTGTGGTTTGGGGACTATCTGATGTTGCGGAGTCTCTATGATGTCTTGACCTCTGTAAAAAAAAATACTTATTAAGAATTAATGACGCAACACAGAGAAATGCGTGACAGGGTTTACTTTCAGAATTGATATTTACAAGCGATAAAACCTAAGATGTCTAAACTAACTCCTGGTGTCGGATGTTCAGTAATGCATTCCCCGCTTATAACTAAAAACTCAGCATTAAATGTCAGAATAGATTACTATATGTAGATATGGAACTATGTAAAAATCTGTGCTCAATATCGATATTACGAGTCCGTTTCAGAACGGGAGTTTTTTTACAAATTTCGTGTTACATTTCACGATTACTCTGTTTCAGTTTGTGTTTAATCTCAAATACAAAAAATAAGCGAAAAACCTAATTTCCTGTTATATTAAATTGTACATTTTTACTTTGACAGTACACAGACATTTCGGCGAACGCAATAATTCTGTTTTAATCTGGCGAGAATTAAAGATTTTATCGTTTTTACGAGTAATTTAAGTCGCAATTTATCTGAGTTGCTTTAAAAATGTCCTTTCGTCGTTACAGACGATGTTAATTAAGTTAGAAAGTGCAGCCGTTGGTAGGTTCTTATTCCACCCGACATGGTTCCATCAATTTTACGGTTATTAGTGCTCGCTTTCAATTCATAATGTTCCAAACTTTTTCACTTACACACACTTTATTGAAAAGTAAAGTTTCCAATCTTCGATCAAGCGTGATTAAAAAGAAAATACATTGCAACTCAGTCAAGTAAAAGTCCGAATTACCAATAATGTAGATGAAATTCAGATTTACGAGCAAGTTCGGAACATTGTGGTTACATTTCGTGCGTAAAATTAAATTTTAATCAACAGTACTCAATCCGGCGAAATGAGATATTGCTTCATAAATTATTTCTTGTATGTTGGAGGAGTAGATTGTTCTAGTTTTCCCTCCAGAATGAAAAATCACCAGAGAACTATTTTTTTCAGGATAGGATGAATGATAGAACTTTTAAAACTTGAAAAATGACATTTTCAATTCAAAGCCAGACTTTTGACTTAAATTAGCAAGTCATATAAGGAATTGATTACAAGCTGACGGGCAAATTTCGTGGTTGCCAATCTAGAAACAAATTCAAACTGTTAATCTAGACTAGGTATAACAGCAATACTATCAGAACTGGCAGGTACACATACTGCGCCACAACACCTCTGGGACTGTGAATCTAACGCTGCAAACTTCGCCAGTTAATAGATTCTGAAATTAGAGCATAAATGAAGTGGTGAATCGATGCATTCAGGACATGGTACAGAATTGGTGGTACACATATCGGCCTTATATAATTTAACTAGATTTGCATCGGATGAATTTATTTGATAAGAGTTGGCGTATATTAATGTATCGTGCTTCTCAAGACATGAGTAATCTTTCACTGTATTTCAAGAATGATGTATTGTTTGTGGAAATGTCAGAGAACAAATGACATAAATATGAAACATTTGTTTATTTTCCGTAGAATGTCGATTTATTAACAATGATTTGTTTCGACTAAGATGTAATGTAAATTTTATAAGTATCAAGTGAATTAGTTTTACAGCTAGTTACATAAATAAAGAGAGAAAAATGTGTAAAACATTTTGCTGTTCGTGCGGCTTAGTTTACGGGTGATATATTTTTTAATGTATGCAAATTCATACCTTATATGACCTGACCTTAATTTGGGCTTATTAACAGGCACAATGTAAAGAAGGCACGCAGATTTCAGAAAGGTGGAGTTACAATAGAGTCGGGATTTTTAAATTTTTGTTTACCCCATAATTAAAATATAAATACTTAAATACCGCTGTTCTTCACAAAATAAAATATTTCAAAACGCACGTAATTAATTTTTTTTTTTTAGTATATTTTGATGATATATTATGTGACACTTTGGAGTTTAGATTGTTACCATTTAACGCTTTCTACCTTTTCAATATTAGTTCTATGCATGTAAGCGAAAATATACAAAATATATATCTGTGGAAACAAAATGAATCCACTTTTTTGTCAATTTTTTTTTTAGAAAAAGTCCTTAATTTTATAATAGGTAAAAAAAAATTGTAACATCCTTTCTTCGATAGTCAGTTTTCACTCGAGTTTTCAACGATCACTTGTATGATTTATGATATTCTTAATAAACTGACTTTCGTAGACTTTCTATTTTTTAATTTACTCCCTCAGAAAGTAGTACCCAGTTACTAGTTCTTACTTGGTACTTAGTAAATAATACTTACTTAAATTAAGCACTCACATGAAACAAAACTCCTTATATTATTGCATAGATTAAAAACAAAATGCGATGGTGGTAACAATTGTTATGTAGTCACTTTGCAGTAAAAATATAAAGGATGTAAATTTTAGAACTATGTATTTAGAGCATGAGAGTACTTTCCAGTGATACCTCTTGTGGAAAATTGATTTACTCTACATAAATTGTTTTTGAAAAGATATTTATATTTTTCCGTGGTTTATTGGAGGAAATATATTTTTACCCTTGAAAGAACTTTGCAAAATTTGTAGGTAACTTTAATGCATGTTATGAATGGAAAATCTTCTTTTTTCACATTTCAGTCGCTTTTCTAAAAGCCGATAAATTAATTAATTACGCTCTCTGAACATTCTGTAACAGCGCTCTTTAGCCTGCATGGTGGTAAACTTTTTGTTTTTCATTCAAGCTCAAAAACTTTCACAATAAAATAACTCCATTTTTATTCAGTTATAGAAGGTTGTCTTTTTTTTTAATGACAAATAATAAATCTATATTACTTTAAAGTAAGTAATTTTTATGATTTAGATGTATCAAAAACTTTAATAGTGAACTTTTATTTTTTTCTCCACAATATTTATACAGGGTCGCTAGAATGTATGGAAAAGGTTAAATCTTGAGAACCAATTGTACAAATCAACTGAAATTAGATATAAGTGCACAAAAAGTTGTGCTCTATTCATTCGTCAAAAAATATTGTTTTTTGCTTTATTTGTTTTCGAGATACAAGCCCAATTTGATTTTTTTTAAATGCTATTACCATATAATTAATGCACTTTTGGATAGAGAGTTTTTTTCTGTTGATGTAGTACAATCATAATTTCTTTCTGATTGAAATGGCAAAATAAATTATTAAACAATAATTAAATAAATTAATAATTATTTTTAATTAATATAAAACAAAAAATAAATTAACCAATAACAAACGAAACCAAAATTAAATAATGAATTATATGGTAGTACCATAAAAAAATCAAGTTGCATCACGAAAACAAATGAAGCAAAAACAATTTTTTTGACGAATAATTAGTGCACAACCTCGTATACCCTTATATCTAATTTCAGGTGATTGGTACAAATTAGTTTTCAAGATATTTAACCGCTTCCTTACATTCGAGCGACCCTGTATAATAAAAAATATAACAAAATTGCCAATCAATATATGCAGTTTCCAACACAGATTTTTTTATTATTAGCTAATTCAGATAGTAATTTCTATTAAGCTGAAATGTATTAAATCATCAATTAAATTGACGCAACAGAATAAACTTATAATGATTTTGATATAATAGTTTTGTAATAAAGCTTGTAATCCTATTGAGATAATATAATGCCTCTATGACGTGAATGTCAATTAGTGTTATTATCCGGACGTGCCTTTCTAAACATATTAAATCAAACTGCTTTAAATATGTTGGTCAATACCAGCGGAGAAATATATATACAGAATTTTTAGGGAAGGTTCATATTAATAAAAACGATTTTATTTAATTGTATTTTTTTTAAACGGGGAAAACTAGTTTTTTTTTCATCTGAGCAAAAAATCAATATTTTGGTATTTTAATCTTATTGCAAGTACAAGAAAATCTGAAATATGCTCTACCTCATTGCGAAAGTTATAATATAAGAAAATCACAATCGTATAGATAGGAGGATGTGCCTCCATTAAAATTCATCTAAGGGTTTTCTGAAATAACGTGCCCAATTTTATGGTGAATTTAAATATAGATAGAATAATAAAGGTATATATTGAATAGCAAGCAATATTTGTATAATCATTCCGAAAAATGAAATAAGCGGGAATAAAAAAAATTAAATAAAAATTACTGCCCTCTAAATTGAAAACAAATTCAGAGGATATATGTTATTCGACAGACATTCTCCGAAACTACCGGACTGAATGTTGTCAAATTTTGTATGTATATTAGGAATATCCTGTAGATGGTAAAACGCCAACCAAAATTTGTATGGTCATCTCACCAACAATGATGTAACGCCATTTCTAACTTTTAAAATATGTTATTTACATTTTATAAAATAACATACTCCTCCACTTGTAGTTTATGAATACGAATAAATTGCATGACACTATTTTACATTTTAACTTTGAAATTGCTAAACCGAAAACTCTGAAATCTTGTAAACGTTGTAAATCGCTAATCAAAATTTATCTGATGACGTTGTCTCAAAATTTTACCTAATAAAGCTACTTGTACTTGTGGTTTATTAAGCCTTCATATTTTTTTTAGAACTCCTCATACAAGGTGACTCAAAAAAATGTATGAATGAGGTGACATTTTTTATTGCCCATCCCATTTTCCTGAAAATTTGAGAGTACAGTACTGTTATTAATAGTATTACACTGCACCAATTGAAATTGATATTCCTGTCCTCGCTAGAATTTTTATATGGAAAAACTCAGTAGAAACATGTGCATACTATGCGTGTTTACCTGAATTTTAACAATCCACAGATATATTACTCTTAGCTCATAAAAAAACTAAAATTCTCAAAGTTAAATTAGATAATTTTTAGAAGCGGTATTTGTTCGGCTACAGTTTAGAGGCGAGGGAAGTTCTATTCAATTTCTATGAAGAATTTTAAAAAATATGTTTTATTTCATGAAAATGTATGCTATTTATGTGGGGTTATTTTACAAAAAATTTACCACAAAAGTAATGTGAATTGTTTAATTAAACTAACCCCATTTAAAGTGATTTTCATTTCAATAAAAAATCAGAAATCGGTTACATCACAGCACAGCACAAGGTGACATGACATAGTTTCCTTCCGTTAAAGCTCCACTACTACCACTACCACTGGTAACATAGAACGTATTTTCTAAAGAGCTTTACTCGTATTTCATAATTTTGGGAGCTGACTTTACACAAGAATGGAATGAAAACTTTTCAGGAATCTTTAATATTCTACAAATCAATATTACACAATTCCAAAGAAGTTCATTACGTGATCTCTGAGATAAACGATAAAGCTTGATGTTTTTTTAGAATGGTGAATACATAAAGCTAAAAATAAGGTTACAGTATGTTAAGATTTCAGAACCATGGGCTCCCTATTTATGGAGATAACTTGTTCATTAAATTTTCAAGAGACAGACGACGGATAGAAACACGGAAAGTAGAACCTGTGTTTTTTTGTTTTCGACGAACTGGAAAACGTAAAATTAAACATTCGTTAGAGTCGTGATGTTACAGTACTTACGAACAGTTATTTACACCGAACCGCTCGTATTTGAAGTGCAGTCATTGAGATATGAAGCAGACGTTCAGTGGAAATAACTGTGTTAATTATTTATTTACAGCAACGTTGCATTATTTATTTAGGTAATTTTTTTCTGTACATGACTTATTTGCCGTTTGTGGTTTGTGTACAATGTCTTGATAATTAGATTATTTTTGTTTGTTTCAAAATCGCTGTTTCTTTTGCACGATTGTGGTTGTGTATGATTAAAATAATGTACCGAAATTTATAATCCGACTTCGTGTTTCTTTGGTGCCTTGAGTAGAAACTGAATTTTGTTTGAAACGCTGCGAAAAAAAAATTAATAAAGTTAATCGTGTTTTACAAGTAATTAAGGTTTAGAAATTTGTTTGAAAATTTCTGTTAATTTTTCGCTAAGGATAAACACAGTTACCTGTTCTGAATATGTAGTGAGAAGCTTGAAAATTTTAAATTAGGGTTAATATGGAAGATAGCTAACAGGACCTTTGTGAAACGCATACGTTAGATCGAAGTAGGAGCATAATTAACTAAAAATAATTAGGGGTGCGGTTTTCGCAGCAGACACGTGCAATTTGACGCAAGTGGTTCGGCCTTTAGCTGCCAGGTGCAAAGTAGTCGACTGCAAATTGACTTAGGATTCAATTTAATTAGCTTGATGAATTTCGTCGTTAAATGAGCCCGAGCACTTTACTTTCGACCTTCCATATCGACGAAGTGGCACTTCTTATTTCAGCACACTTCCGGAGACTATAAACCACGGGAAGAAAAATTAAGTTAAGTGAGACCTAATTAAAAGTAGAACGGTTTTTGCTCGAAGGAAAAGAGTCGTCTTAATATATATCCGCGTCTATTTGTAGAAGGAAATTTAAGTAATAAATATCTTGAGCGAAGTGCATTATTCCTGCTTTTACCTTACGAAAAATGTCCGCCGGACTGAAATAAGAACTCTAACGTTGGAAGCTCCATCAAATTTTCAATTTATTGAGGGCAATTTTACTGCTGAAGCCATGCACACAATGTTATGATTCTCAGAATAAATGCCGAAGTTTTTTTACTGCCGACGACATACATATTTCACGCAGGGCTGAACACTCCGAAAAAATTTAAAGCTGTTCGCTTTTTGCCATTAGGACGGTTTCTTTTGGGGTAATTGTTGCGCAGTTGGCATCGCTTTTGCACCACTTAATCTTTGAAAACTATTGTGGAGTACAAAGTTTGAATTCCAGTCACACGTTGAGGAAGCGAAGCTTCAATAAAGATACGAGTGTGGCGTAAGCACCACTTGACTCAAATATTATGCAAGTTTGTGTATGTGGCTCGTGCACTGTGGGCTAAAATCCTAGTTCAACACCTTTTGTAATGCCGAGTTGTTGTAATCCCACCACGTCGTTTTGCTTATCTCGGTCTCATATTAAAATCATAAAGTACAGGTCCTGTCGTAAACATTTTAGTGGCTGTCTCGATACGACAAGACGTTGTTAACTCTGAAATGTCGATTTTGTTTGATTTAAGAATTTTACTTTGTAGCAAAAACATTCCATTTTTGCGGAGCGCATTAATAATAAAATTTTGCAGGAAAGGGAATTTCCGCTTTGTCTTATATTAAATTTTGATTGATTCTTTCTTCAACTAATAGCCTCTTTGATAAATGACTCAATCTTATTATGGAAGGTAATGGAACATAAAAATCTTTTTTGATTGCTATCCCTTGCATAAAGTTTTTGTAATGTATATAAAGCATCAAATAAGGGAACGAACGACGTACATTACGAAATCGGAAAAAGAAATTAGTCTAGAATATTACTGAATTCTACAGAAATAATATGAATTTAAATTGAGGGAATACAATAAAGCAATACTTCGGTTTTGGTATATTTTTTCAAATTTATAAAAATACAATTTATATGCAATTTTTTTATGCTAAAACTTGTTGAAGCAATTTCCTTTGTAAACAAAGTGGACACTACAAGAAATGCAAAAAATTAAGTCAAACCTATTAACTTAAATACGTAGCAAATGTTTTCGCAAAGAAGTTAAAGCTGCTTTAAAGCTTACAGTAAGTAGGTGTTTAGGAATATGTTTGTAGTTGTAATATAAGGTCGTTTCGTTCTAAAGGTCTCTTATTTCTCACAGGTTTGGTATTTGCAACATATTAATTTATAGGATGTTATCTTTGAGAATGAGATAAATTGAAGTTTACCTACTAATTTGCTTAAGTAAGTTTATACCTCGTACTGAACAGACTTCACGCTCCTAACTAGTAAAGCTTTTATCCTACTTGTAAAGTAGTACTGTTGCAATGTTCTATGTAAGGTGCAAAGCTGGGTAATGAAAGGATTAATTAAAATGAATGTATCCTGCTAGATTGTTCTTGTAGTATCCCATTAATTGTATGTAAAAACATTTTAAAATTTATTTTGAATTTTATTAGAGTTTCACCTGAAACCACTGAGTGAACAAAAGTTGATTTTACATTGTTAATTTTTTATTCTTCTTCTTATTATGGCTTTGATAGGCTTTAAAAAAAATTCAAAGTCATTTTCAAGAAAAAATGTGGAGAGAATTAGTATTCGAGTACCTTAATTTGTGTTTAATGGCCTTAATTGTGATTGAATAATTTATGATCTTTTGGAGGGAAACGTGAAACGTTTTTCCTCCTATGCTATTTATAATACATACGTGATTACGACCAAGTCCTCAGAAAGCTTTTGTTGAAAAGTACGAAATATGTTCTTTGGAGATGCGATCCGACAACGTGAGTTCATGACTTAGCAACGACGTTTTTGATTATTACTATGAAAATTATAGTAGCAATAAGTCTCACTATAAAAAATGTAAATTGTTAAATCTGTTTTATTCCCTCGGAAATTTAGTTGTGGCATTACTGATTACGATAGTAATAGTGAAATGACTGACAAATTAACAATAAATTAATTATACTATTTTTTTATAGTGTCATTTCCTCTAACTCTCAGACGTAATTTTTTTTTTAATCTGTGAAATTAATGTTATAACAATCTATTATCCCGGCGCCTCCACCTTTTTTACCAAATGTTTAGAAATAAATCTAAAATGCACCGTTCTTATCGAAACTTTTCTCAATTTCAATCTCAAGATATTGAAGGTGACAGGGACTTTTAATAGTTGAAATAAATTTTTTGGTAATTATTATCCCTGCGCCTCCACCACTCGAATCACGAATCTGTGCAGTATTTGCTATTTCTCTCTGCATCATTGATTACTTTGTCCTAAGTTAATGATATTCATGTAATAAGCAAACATAGAAAACATAAATGCACTTTGTTAAATCCAAGTCTATATGTTAACATGACGAATAATCATCTTGCTTGACAACTAAAGAAAATTTTCCTCCAGACAATTAAAAAACCACATCTTCAAATCGTTTCAATGTAGTTGCGTTATCATTTTATGAATTAAATTGAACGAATTATTGAACAATCAATTAACAAATTAAACAAAGAAGCAATCACTTTTGTTCCCTTCGGTATCAGCTTCGTTTGCAAATTTTATTTAATTATTCTGAAGGATTTAATTTAAAAGATTTTTTTAGATCCTTTGTTTTATTTAAATACAGCAGCGTAACACATTTTGCAGTTTCCCCTTTTCTCTTTGTCTAACATTCGTACAGATAAATTTTCAAGAATGAAACAATTTGTGCAGAATTACAACAAAGATTTTCACACTAATCCAAATTGCGCGAGTAAAGTTGTAATAAATGGTAGTGGTTTGTCGTAAAATATACGCCTTTATAAATTTATTTACAACAGCATCGCTGCTACAAAGAGTGTGACACTCTAATTCTGCAGAATTCAGATAACTCCCGCAATAATTCTCGAAAAGACGAATTAATGAACACCATTTATTTGTTTGTAACACTAAGACGTTTCTATATTTAAGGATTATCATTTTTAGTCTAATCGGCACGTAAGTGTCACGATTAACGAACTTACAATAAAAGTAATTGTGTTACGTGAGGGTAAATTTCTTGGTACTAAATAGTGAAATAACCCTATTTACATTCCAATTTAGGTTCGAACTAATAATTAGATTTGTCTCTGACGCCGGAGGATTTGGTGTTAATTGCGTAGTTAAGCTTATCTGATTATCATTAATTATGGGAATCGATGTTAAATTATTGCTCAGATGGATAACAGACAAGATGAAACAGTTGTCGCAAACATCCGGTGCACCGATTTTGAATCTTTTATTGCATTCCGAATGAACTTTACAGCCGAGCAATATATTCCTTTCATGTATATGCATGGAAAACAAAAACGTAAAATTCTCCTTAAAAATTTTATTTTCTTAAGAGATTCTTATTTATTGCTGTGTAAGCTCAGTTCAGGTATAGTAAAATTAAAATGTTCGAAAGAAGTTTTACAAGTTAAACTTTATCACGAAGAGTGACAAATATATTTGCCTTTTTGTGTTATTTTTGTCATATTTTCAGAGGTGTTGAGAGTACATTAAAGACTACTGATAATTAATTATACAAGAAAAATGTCTACGTCCGTGCTCACAAATTGGAGCAAGAAGCTTTACAATAGTCAACATTGAAAGAAATATTAATTTCATCCGCTGTCAGAACCAAAATTATTGGTTGTAATATTAACAAAGCTGCTATTGTCATGGTATTTTATAAGGATGTTGCATTTAATATTAGTTAAGTTTACGGATTTTTATTTGTAAAAATAAATCGCAAAAGTTTGAAACCTTTGTATATTACTTAACTAGCGTTATCATATATTGTTAAAAATAGTGCACAACAAATTTTAAACCTAAACATTTACTTCCATAATTTCTCTACATATTCTTAGCCGCCAATTTCCTCTTGCATTTTTGTAAGAATATTTCGCTCTTATCTATCCAGCTTTATTTCATATATGTCATTTCCAATGTCTGCTTGTCCATTCTTCACCAGGTTTTTGAAAACTTGATCAAGTCGTTTGGATTTATAACAGTTTCACAAATGTCGTTTATCTTGTAATCAATATGCTCATGTTCTCAGTGTTCGTGGTCAGATGTACGTACAACCAGATGATGCTATTGAGTTTCTCTCGTCCATAGTGTTGAAGTTTGATAACACCAATTATCGTTTTTTTTTACGTATGACGATGATTGTTTCAAATTTAAGATCGTCGGTCACTATGCGAGTGATTGTCCAAAGGCTGTTCATGACCCTACGGTTGTACACCCATGTCCTGCAGGCAAACGACCCTCTGTTGAGGTTGAGAATGACTATTCTGAGTCCGGCGAAATGGATCTCTGTAGTAGTCTTTCTAACATTAACTTAAAGAAACGTAAACAAAGTGATTCCACTGAGAGTTTAAAGTTTAAAGAGCTCCTGTTCCCCGCAAAAAATTTAATTAGCAACACTGAGGGCTACCCTTTAGACTTTGAACAGACTGTTGAATTTTTAGGTAAAGCCAACGGTAGTTACACCTGATATTCTAGACCTAATACGAACATATACTGACGATACGGAGGGTGTAATTAATTTATTATTTATATAACATATACGGAGTTGTCGAATACAAAAGTATCAAGAATAGATGTCGAAAAATACAGAGAAGAATCAGGAAGGCTCTTGTTAAAAACAGGGAAAATTTTCAAGACGATCGGCTGTCTGATACTGAACTCAACTTAAGTAATATATTAAATGAACCATTAAATGAACCAATACCTAAATCTCAGCTCAATTTAAACGGCACATTTAGTCAACTGAATTATTTTATAAGCTCAATTGCTTACTGCAATATTGCGTCTCTCATTGCCTAATATAATGATTTTTGTACGTTTGTCGACGAAGACAAGCCTTCAATTATTATGCTAACTGAAACATAGTTGACATCTTCTGAGACACCTAGATATAAGAGGTAATCTGTTAGCATGGATGAGGAATTTCTTTTAAACCGCACATTCCAAGTTAAAGTGGGAACATCTCTGAGTGGTGCAGGTGTTAAGTGGAGTTCCTCAGGGTTTAGTTTTGGGCCCTCTGCTTTTCTTAGTTTCTACTGCTAATTTAAAAAATGTTATAAAGTCGCTGTTTGCCATGTATGCAGACGACATAAAGTGGTATAACATAAGTAGAAATAGTATGATTCTCAAGAAAGATCTTAGTGACAAATTGAAATAGTCCCGGGACTGGTTGCTTCCTCTTAGTAAGGACCAGTGTAACGCTCTTTATCTCGGTAGTAAAAACCTTAAGCCCGCCTATTATATTGCTGGCAAAGTATTGGCTAAATCGGATTGTTCCATAGATCTAGGCATTTTAATAACGTATAATCTATCCTGGTCGTATCAGGTGGCGAAGATCGTTAAAAAAGCTAACACGATGTTATTCCCTCTCAGTAAAAGCTTTTCCAATGATAGCCCTATTCTGTTGTATAAAACGTTTGTGAGACCCATATTGGAGTTCGCCAACACCATATGGGCGCCTGTTTTGCAGAGGGAGATTGCACTGTTTGAATCAGTTCAGCGTAAAGCAACGAGAATACCGTTCGGCAGAGTTCGTTCGCAATACGCTAATAGACTTGCACTAATGAGGTTAACGAGTTTGGCAGTAAGACGTACAAGAGGCGACCTAATAACAACCTATCCTTCCTTTGAGAACTAACCTGCCTGGTGCTTTATAGTTCTTCATCTTTTCCATTGATATTTCATCCACTTTACTTCGATCGATTTTTCATTGTCTTTTCGCTGTTGCTGCTGGTCTGTATTTAATACGTGGTTAAAATGACTAAACCATATTTCCTGTTTGTCATCTATTCCTCCCACTACCCGGCTTTCCTCATCTCTACAATATCTTGGCCGTCGTTTGTACTGTGTCCTGTCTTTTTTTGCTTCCTGAGAAAAGTTTCTAATCTGATTTATTTATGAAATTTTCGCCCACTCGTATTAGTGTACGTTCTAGGAACATTTTTTTGTTTTCTTTTCCAGGCATACATTTTTTTTCTTCTTGTGCTATTTTTTTTTATATTGTTCATTCTGGCGACCTTGTGTATAACCTATTTTATTTGATTATGTTCCATTTTAACTCCAACTAGGAAGTGATGTAACCTTGCATCAGCTCCCATATAGCTCCCAGTTTTACAGATTTAATTGTCTTGTTCTAGTGGTATATGATCTATTTGGTGAATCTCTTGTTGGTGAAAATGTGTGCTCATTGGGCTATATCAATTTGAAATTTTTCTAAATTTTTGTAAAGTTACTTCTTCAAAAGTTCTCCTAACCTAAGCTCTGCCCTAACGTTCGATTATCCTATGATTATCCTATTTTCCGCTCTATTCGTTATTCCGTTTTTTGTGCGTTGTATCATGTTATATCTAGTTTTATTCATTTTCACTTTCTGAGCGTAAGCTAAAAAAGTATTGTAATCGTACAACTGGCTACCTTTATGTTGTCTTGTTTCATCACCCCTAGAGTAGAGGTCTTTCTTTTCCGTTCGTCCGTCAGTCTGTCTGTCTGTCTGTCTGTCTGTCTGTCTGTTTGTCTGTCTGTTATTCAGTTTGCCTGACAGAATTTCCGAAACTACTAGAGTGATTGTTGTCAAATTTTACATGTATATTAGGAATATCGTGTCGATAGTAAAACGCTAACCAAAATTTGAACAATCATCGCCACAAACAATAGGATGCAAATTTTATAAAATAAGATATTCCGTGTTGAGTTTCTACCCTAGACATCAAGATTTTTGAAAAAAAAATCTAAATCGTATAACAACATTTTGCAATTGAATTTTGAAACTGCAAAACCGCAATCTTGCAAACGTTCTAAGGTTATCGTAAGCATGGTATATTGTTAATAAATGTTTGTCGTTCATGCCCCCCGCCCATAAAAAGTGCTGACGTCATTTTACAATTTTGCTGAACAAATGTTCTTCAAATTTATGAGTGTTTTTGGGAAAACAATGAGTTCGGTTAATTAATTAATCAGTCCTTTCCTCTGCGTTGAGGAGGCAAAATCAATCAAATTTCAATTTCATTTAACGGCCGATGCTTATAATCTGAAAGTGCTAATAGTCGAATTCGTTCGAAATATAAACATAAACAGTCAAAGTTAAACATGTACTGAGAAACTGAGAATATCTGCATTTTTTCCCTTTAACTACGCCATTGGTTTTTACTTTATAGCGGTTGTCACAAAACGAAAATCCCAAAATCAAATTTTGTAATTTTTTAAAAAAGCGCAATTTGCCGGACTATACTTCAAGGACGAGGGAAGTTCTGTCGAAATAACCTTCGACCAATTTTTTTCGGTTCTCCTGTCTTATGGTTTCACATCCACCATTAATTATTTGCTTATATTAATTTTTTCAATCCTACTTTTACTTCATTTCTTTTTTCCTTTACTTCTTTTGCTACGTCCCTTAGCTTTTTTTTTAATTTTTCTTCAGACTGCGTAACTTCATTGGTCACAAAATACTTAATATAGTCTTATCCCTCATTATAACCACTTCTTTGTCTGCAGTCGTATTAGTTTTACTTATAGCCATTGATAACTTCCTTTCGTTTTTCTCAAAATCGTATAATTTGATTCTTTTCCTATATTTTCTCATTTGTTTGTCCATTTTCTCGATCTTATTTTCCTTGGTGAATCAACTGAAAAGATTAAGGGAGAAAGGTGGATGGACGAATCTGGAGAAGAAGTTAAACAATACCTTTTTAAAAGAAGCACGAAAATAAGTAAATAGATCGCCAAATAACAAGATAGGGATGATGAGTTCGAGCTTAGAGCAAATGGTTTTCCAAGATAAGATCCGTAACTAAAAAATAAAGGGCACGAAGGATAGTCAGTTTCTTGATCAATCATTGCATTACAAAGTAGTAAATATAACTAACAACATAGAATACGAAAAAGTAAGTCTCCCATTTCTGTCCATCATCGTCTATTTGTCGTCTGTTGTCTGTCATCTGTGTCGATTTTTATTAAACAAATAATCTCCGAAACTACTGTTGTCAAATTTTATATATGTTTTAGGACCAAAAATTTGATGATGTTACCTCAAAATTTTGCCGGGTAAATCTTAAATGTTATTTTATAAAATAACATTCTCCTGTACGTGTGGTTTATAAATTTTGGAGAATATTAGACTACTTGCTATTTTTAAATCAGTCTCAGTTCTTTTTATTGTACGAAACAAAAAAAAAAATACGGAATAATAATAATAAAGCTTATGTTTGGGAAGTAGAAGGTAAAATAAATTCGTTATGACCAATGTCATAAGTATGGCAAACAAGTGGGAATTTGTGGTGGATTTAATAAATGTAATTCCGTAATTATTTTGTTCTCTATGATAAAATGTACAGAAATTGATTTATGGATTACTAGTCTAATTGTCAAATGTCACTGGAATCTTTGCTAGAAAACTCATCATCATTATTAACACAAACCAAAGTTCTTAGCACGTAATTCCTTATGGCCAATTTAAAAAAAAAGTACCGTATATTTTTTGCTATTTGATAGACTTGGACATTATAATATTTTTCATTAATATATTAACAGATGCCAATTTTAATTAAAAAGGCAGAGGCAACCTTCGAGAACATTTTTTAATATTTAAAATGTGTTTTTACAGACACCGTTATCCCAATATAAGTTATGAAAGGTGATTTCCTTCGTGACTTTCATTTTTCTTACACACACGTATCATAAAAATTTAGATTTGAACCACTGCTTGATTACGATTTTTACAAGGACGGATTATTTTTGGCACTGCTCTAAAAATATGATTCCGTAAAAGTATTGTGTCGTTTTAACGCTACACTTGTTGTGATGAGCCCGGGGTTTTAAATACCTACACAAGAGTCTTCGAAAAAATAACAAGCTCATAATTCATCCGACCCCTAGGAGGGAAGAAAATAATAACGATCTGAAGGATTTTCCGCTAATACACTTTTCCAACAGTGGACGCCATTTGAGACCATTGTTATCGGAAGCAAACAAGTTTTTGGACGGAAATGGCCAACGCCATTACAAAAATCCTTTTAAACTATCTCTTAAGATATTCGATTTCAAATGGTAATAAAGGGTTCGGTTGAATTTAATTAAATTACATCGTTATCGGGGGAGCAGCAGATTTAGTCAATAGGAGTGTGATGGTGGTAGCAACCTACCATTATGTTTGTACGTGGAACATACCCTCGAGTGCATCGTAAACGAGGCATGGTGTTGTAGAGTGTTCTTACTACCGACGGGCAATCCGTATTTTGTTCCTGCATTTCCTGCGTTCAATTAACCTCTCGTGATAACGCCAGATATTACAAAGGGGGGAAATGCTTCTTTCTGTTCCATTCTACCCCTTGGGCAGTATTGCTGTTTGTTGCGGGTAGACGGTTTAACTTACTGGGTATCCTTGTGCTCCCTCTTTATGAATTAGTTCATTGTTGGAAATTTGAACACTGTATGACTCAATTTTGGAACAATAGTGTTTTAGTACCATTTATTTAACGTGATACATAATGGCACATCGGGCAAATTTGCTAGTTTAGAGTATTTAGAACACAGCTTCGTAAAGATAGCATCAAAGTGTGGCTATAACGATCGAAAAGACTCTAATAGAGTTGAGAATAGTAAAGTCGTTAGGACCTATCTCTCGATTTTGTATTGGAGAACGATAAATTTGATTGGATAACTCTAACAAATACACACATTTGACAAAACAATATATATACAGAATGGCTATAAAGTAGCTCATCAACTGTGATAAAATCTGAATGGGTCCATACACAAAATATAAGAAAAATTTTACTCTAATAAGAATTATAATTAATTAATTAATAATTATAATTCTTGATGGGAGGACGACATGAGTTACCAAGCATTTTTTGAAAGATATATTATTTTTATGTTTAACTAATAAAAATTGTTGTTAAGAAGAGTGGTTACGAAAATATTAGTACCGTTATGATTTTATGATAAAATTTTTTTGAAATCAACTACTCATTGTAAACAAGGGCGAGTACATTTTATTCCATTCACCTACTGAAGTGATTGAAATAAATTTTGAAAATTTTTGTTTGAAAATTTTAAGTTAACAGCCGGTCCTATCGTTTTTAAAAACAAATGGAAAATTGAAACAAATTTTATGATCAAATCACTGTCGAGTTTCCCATAGCTACTCCAAAGGTTAAATTTTTTCTTAGATTTTATTTAAGTACTTATTTAAAAATCACAATTGTAATTCAGATAAATAGTCTGAACCGAAACTGCATTTCCGGCTGTGTGAATTTTGCGACGGAAACTGCGTGTGTACCATCGGTTCAGCTTACAATAATAATTTATCATTATTTAAATCTATAGAGACTAATTTCCTTCTGCTAAAATGACAGACAGTCACAGCTGAAAATATCATTTTTTTCTTTCGAAGTTCATAATCTCCACAATTTGTCTTATTTTACAGTTGTACTAACAAAATTAACCAACAGGGCTAGCTACTACGCTTTGTTTAAATCTAAAAGTAGTGACTTCAGGTTGTCAGTAATGATTGAAATAATTAAATTATATTCGGTAATTTTGTTTAGATAATTTGAAACGAGGTCGCCTTTTCCTTGATGAAGTCCTATAAAGGATTAAAGTTTTAAAATTAAGAAGCTTGCTTCTAATGTGTTCTGTATCGTCATTCTTGGTGTTTGTTGTATCTCAATGCGTAAACATTTTTCCCATTGTTAAATTTTTCAATTTTTATAAGTAGTAAAATACAAAAAAATTAAATACCTGATGTTTGAAATAATGAATAAAATAAAACCGTTTACACAGGATTTTTGCTCCCGAGTCTAAACTAGGAAAGTATTAGTGATAGAATTCACTGGATAACTCGCTAATTTAATGATTTCTCAATGCTTTATGAGTCCTTGAACAAGAAAGAATAAGTGTTCCATGTTCGTTTATTTGTCGTCTGTTCCTGATTTATTACTAGACTGGTTGTTGTGAAGTTCTAGATTTTCTTAAAATATCGTATAGATAGTAAAACGCTAACCAAAATGTAACTGATTATCTCTAGTAAATTTGATGACGTCATCTAAAAACTTTCCTAAGTAATTGCTACTCAAAATGTACACACTAATTTGCTTTTATACCTGTGAATTAGAAGTCGAGTCTTATTTTTAAAATTGAACCTGTAAGTTTCTGGAAAAAAAAAATTGTACAACAAAATCAGGTTTAGTCACCTTATGTATGTAGGTTTTACATTTGCAATACGTACTAGAAATTACATTTTAACTTATAAACAACAAAACCGCCAATTAGAATTGATCTTTTCTCTCTTTCAAAAACTTGATCAAGCTAGGACAAAATTTTGTGAAATAATTCTCTAAATTATTATGAAAATTGTTAGTAGAGCACTCGATAATTTTGCTCCTTTGTATCATACTGATTGCTGCATTCTACTTAATTAAACGATGGTGTGGAAGTATCAAATAGTCATGAATACTAATGTTATAACGATGAAAATCTGAGTTTTTACTAAAACTATTGAAATTTTTATATGCTAAAAGAATAAAAAATATGTACAGAGATGTCAAAGGTAACATTTTCAGTTTTTTACTACCCGAGCGTAAGCGAAGGAAGTATTGTAATCGAGCCGGCGACCGACTCTCTAGTTTTACGTTTTCTCGACCTTTCATGACCCCTGCAGTACGAAGAAATAGGTCTCCGTTTCCGTCTGAATGTCTGTGTCTGTCGGTCTATCCGTCTGTCTGCCGTCCCGGATTTTTATTAAACAGATAATCTCCGACACATGTGGTTTATGCCGCTGTGGGGTGATCAGGTGATTTCAGGGTGATAGTGGTAGGAAGATAAGAAATACAGACTACATACAAATACAGTTTTGTGGGACTTGCCAGCCTCCACAACACCGTGCTGAGTTTTTACCCAAAAACGTCCAGATTTTTGGTAAAAAAAAATCAAAATTATAAAACAACATTTTGCAATTTAATTTTGAATCTGCAAAACCGAATGCTTTGGTAAATTTGTCTTTTCTAAAACCAAACTGTTCCCTTGAAAACATTTGAATTTGCTTAAAGAAGTTCACGAGAAATTGTTACAGCTGTCACCTTTTTTATATAGAACAATTGCTCTACAGGTCTTCAAAATTTTCGGAAATTTGCTTTCACAAATATTTATTGATTAAAAAAGCTAGATGTTGACAAATATGTTTAACTACTTTAACATTGAGGTCATAAATATATGGCTGACTGAACTTATATATGGCGATGGTGCGTGACTCATCGTCGCCGACGGCTACAGAGTGGCGTTCGCTAAAGAAAAACCTGGAAGCGGAAGTCGCGATGGGTACTCCAGAAAGACCTCGATTGCGGAATATCTAGAAAGAAGTATGGGTCGAAATAGAGGCCACTTCGGGAACGATTCATTCAGTCAACGAGGAAATCCAGTCAAATTGAGTCTTAATTATTTTGTATATTATCGCTGTGTCGTTATTGAGAAATAAATTGTTAAGTTTTACCCACGCCGATTATTAATTCCCGATCAACGTAACAATATTAACAATTTCATTCTCATCTGTAGGGTGCGAAAACAATGATTTTGAAACGGAAATCTTTAAATTTTTTTAGTAATCCGTACTACCTTTAATATTAAGACTGTTAAGAGAGGATAATAACTTATGAGGAATATTCACATTGAAATTATTGAAGTTGGTCGCTGTGAATGAGTTTTTTTGTTTGCTTTTGTGATTTATTTATTTAAGTGTTATTTAATTCACTGTTTATAATTGCCGTAGCGATTTGCTCTCATTATTGCTGGAAGTTATATAAGAATCATATGCTTCATTTTTACATAAAATTATTTATTTTATAGTTATATATATATATATATAGTTAGATGCATTGCTAGCTGTTAGTAGTAGTAGGATCAGTTTTACGGATAATATCAACGCTTCAAATTTTAATTTTAATTTTGCTAGATTGTTCGAAAACCATTTGATCTTAATCATTTCATTATCATGTTTAATAAACTTAATTAGTGGAAAATTTCTGATAAAATCATGGAGTAACTGATTATTAAATAACTCGAATGTACTTTCAAACTGAACTGCCCTAAATAAAAATATAGGTTATTTAAGTTCTAACTTATCTGATCTACACAATACAGTCGATACATTTTTAATCTTAATTGTAGGTATTATCGAATCGAATAACATCATTATACTTAAGTAATCGCCTATTTTAATATCTGACATTTCAATAATATAATTGACACGCATATCCGTTATGATATTATCAAGGCAAGTATTATTAATAAGATTAACTCTGATAGCAGTGTGGACAGTGGACAGTGGGAAACATATTACAAGAATGAACTATATATAGAAAATCAGATTTAGAAACAGCAGAAGTCAAATTTAATATAATAACGGATAAAAGTAACTGTTCCCATTTTACTAAAATTGTAAAAAAAAAACGTAAACATAAAACTAAAAATGAGTAAAATTTATAAAACCACCCACGAAGAAATATGTTGCAAATTTAAAATACCCAAATTTCAGAAGCAAAAAAATCCAATAATTCGGAAGATTATTTGGTTTTAATAACTCCAAACGTTAAATCAAAAGTTTTTCAAATGAACTTTCATAATTGTGTATTTGTGTTACCAACACGGGATACAAGGTTTCGTATAAGGGGTTTCTAGGGGAACGACGACCTGCGATCGTGGGTTCGATTGGTAATGCACTGTGACTAGTTTTCTTTTGTGCTATTCTTGTAGTATTATTCATGTTGGTGACGTCATTACAAAAGTATTGATGAAATTAAGAACAAGTCCATACATTTTAATAATAATTTTAATTAATAATTTTAGTCCTCGGTTTTGAGAAGACAAACTTATTCAAATCAAATTAATTTCTACGTGACATTCTTTCGATGTATAAACATAAATAAACACTTGAGCTTCATATTGCTATTACCTGGTACTGAGAGAACATTTTATCCCGTTGGTTATGTGCTGTAAATATAAAAGGTATATATGTCAGTCTAAAATAAAATATATAGTAATTTTATAAATTATTATTAACATTAAATCTGTGTCTAAAATATGCATAGTTCGAATGCAACAAATTTGCTAATATTAATTATTGATAGTTTTTTCAGTTTGTTCATATGTTATGTGTAGATTATTGGCAACATTTGCTAAAATTTGCTAAAAATGTGGCAATTAATAATTAAAATCAAACCTTTGAGTAAATTTTTTATACATTAATAAACAAATCCATTAATTTTTAACAAAATATCTGAAAATGCGACCGGTTTAATTCTCGTATCTCGCAACTGTGTAAAACAATATCTATTGGTACGAACTACCAATAAATTATATTTATCTATCAGAGACATATTTTTGATTTATGGCACGATCTATAGCCAACAGATGTTCCTTTATTACTTTCGAGATGAAATAATTTACTAGAATAAACAGCACATAAAAACCTTGGAGACATTTTATTTCATCCCTTTCCAAAATGACGACGAATCATAAAAAGAGCAATTGCATCTTAGATGCGTATTGACTGAATAAATAAGTAAATAAATAGAAAGCAAGCTTATCTAAAACCGAGTAGAATACTAGGGAACTACATTTCAGTAGTTATCTACTGTTTAAATATTTATCGTAAAGATACTAAGAAATTCAGAATGTTGCGGTTAAACGACCAAGCGGTGAATCTTCTAGCAATTAGTTTTGCCAGGTGAAATTTAACTACTTGTTGCTAATTTAGTACTGTATGTAGTGATTATCAAATCAAAGAAAATGAGTTATGTAAAAAAAATATATATCGCTATATGTAGCGTATAAATCTCTATCTGTTTAAATTACTGCACGTTGACGTACAACTAGTTTAGAAAGCATGTATAATTGAGTAATACGAGACAGCCCCGATATACCTGACTTAATTTCGTGTGCAATGTGGGTACCCAGAACTTGTCTACGTTGATCGTCTTACCTCCTTTAAGCTCGTCGAGGAAATTTTAGCGCAGTAATTGTGTGACAGAAATGTTAATGCGGTAGAATTTTTTTACACGGAAATATTAGATTTAATTATTCAGAGGTAGTCGACCGAAAAATCTCGTACATGTTAATTAAAAACCACCCACGACATATTTTTTTGTAAAAAGAAAATGGCAGCACTTTTATATAACGAATGCGAACGTATTTTTCAAATCTAGAAAATAGATCTTTTTTCATATCGTAAATTCTTGGAATTTGTATTGAAATTAAAAAAAAAATTTGTTTCACGGTTTTTGGTTTCTAATTCATATGATTGCTTACTTGTCATTATGGAAATTTTCAAAATAATGTAATCAGAACTCTCTAATTAAATCTGTTTTACAGAAAATTTTAAATAAATACAGATCCAGCCTTACTAATAAAAATTAATGGCAAAATCTTGCACGAATACCTAAGCAGTTAATTTATAGTATGATGCTTTTTATTTTTATAAATACTTGAGATTAATTAGCACGGATGAGGACCTTTAAAATTAACGGCCTATTACAGAGGCGTGTTAAAATATTAATAAATGATACCTTTTTATGTTTTCCGCTGTTTTTCACAACCTTCGAAGTCGCTCTCTAATTAAAACGAGTTTACAAAAGAGTATTTCAGAAAGTATTCCCCACAGTTTGAATAATTTTTTATGAAATACAAAAAGCTTGAAAATGTCGGTTCTAATTTAATCGAAAATTTTTAATAAATGAATAGCGTGCCACAACTGACTAGTTCAGTAAGTTTTGAACAGAAATTCTCTTTGAAATAATAGAAAAAACTTGAGAGAGATATTTTCAGAAGATCCATAATGGAACTGCTCTCTACATTTCTAGCGTTCGATATACTCGGTTTCACTCATTTAGCACTGAATTTCTGCTATTTTGAACAACTAATGGTTGTAATTTGGCGCTGTTTATAGAAATTATTGCTCATTTTATCATTCAAAGTCAATTAATTCACTCCATTATTGTGTGTATGCTAATGGCGTTTAACGGCTATTCAGAAATGAAAAGATCTGGAACGCTGGAAACGTTTTTGAATATTTTTTTACTTGCTTCTGAATGGTTTCACTTTGAATAGTAACTGTCAAATAAAATTAGATAGTGTAAAACAAGATTGAGGAATACGACGAATTATAAAGTGTTATACTTGTGTGTGTATAAACCCAAACAAAATTAAACCGACGACTTCGATAATTTTATTATTTTCATGCTGTCGTTAGAGTTTTCTATTTTTGTGACTTTTTGATTATAATGTACACTTGGCCAAATAATTCAGTGACTTTTTATCACACAGTTAATTAGCTTTAAATTCAGGGAAGTTATTTGTACAAAAAAGAAAAACAAACAAAATCTGATCCCAAGAATTTGTATTCATTAATCATCATATTCTTCTTAAAATGTAAGTTTTAGTATACCAGTCGCCAGAATTAAAAAATAACCTAACTGTAATGTATGATTGTTATTGTTATTCATATTGACCATATTTATTTTTTTTTAAACATAAAAAATATACCAAAAGTATTGCACACAAGACGTTCAAAACCATGTTTCGTTTATTTTTCTTAAGATAAAGATTTTCTAATTTTAAGCCTGACAATAAATTGCGCGCCAACTTTGCATTTTTATTCTGCTGGATTAATCTAAACTTTGAACATCCTCAATCGCAGTAGACGACTAGTTCTTAAGAAAAATCATTAAAATATTTCTTTTAAAAACTCCACCTTGTTAGAATAAATCAGGTGTTATATTTCACAAATGAACTTTTAATTTTTGCAAACGCAGAAAGACAAAGGGTTACCTACTCCTTAATGATCAAGCGATATTTCTAAATTACGTTTTTCTTTTTAAGAAATGGTGGATGCGCCGGGATAGAAAATGCGATAATCTTGATATTGTTTAAACGAATGTTGTTCTTTGAGCTTAACATAATTATACCTAGTTTTTCGTTTCACTTATAGGAAATCTTTGTTACATGGTAGATATTTGTTTACTAAGGAGATCTGGAAATCATCCAGTTGTCACGCAACCGGTTGTATTAAAAGTGTAACGTACTCGTATCTCTATACAGAAAGAAGCAGTTGTTTATTTGTGTCTACGGTTTATGCAACTGTTCGACATATCATTTGAATATGTATTCCATCAATACAGGAATTATTATCCCAGTAACTCAAAGGTAATAGCAAATGAAACACATTAGCCCTGGCGAGGGGTACGAGAAGATGCTATTATTATGACAAAGTACCAAATTCTGAGTTATATTCCATATTCTGAAATCTAGGACACCAGTTTTGCGAAATTAATTTACTAATAAATTAAAATACATAAATGAAAGGAAAAAACCACTCTTTAGTAATAGTCTACTTATTATGTTATCGCTTTATCACAAATATTTCTGATAAACTAATTAAATTAGAAAATTTATACAATAACGTAATGAATCATTTTTTTAAATAATAAAATAATTTTTAAATTTTAATGAAAACTATGTTATGTTCGGGAAACAAAAATCACACATTTTAAGAAAAAATTGCAGTCTACTTAGTGACACTTAAGCCTGAAAAAGTTTGCTGCCATAAGATATTTTTACTCATTAGAAACGTAGTAGCGGAATTACAAGAACAATTTCTACGAGTTCACAAACATATGGAAAAACAATACTGAGGAAATAAGTAGATATCCTTTATAAAAAGTTTCTGAAAACATTTCTAAAAAAAATTTCAAACAAATAAAAAATTGTCTTCTTTTAACATAACCGTTAATCTGCAATTATTAAAACTACAGAAGTATAAACATGTATTGCGTTTGAAACAACAATGAAAACTGAGTTTTTTTAAATTGTATTATCGGAAGAAAAATTAATTTAATCTGCATTATTTACTGAAATACTTGTTTTAAATCAAACAAAAATTTGTATTTCTTTGATTTTTTCGGTAAATTAATAAGAATAAATAAAAAACATACTCTTGTAAACTCCATCCGGGCACACACTGTACACACATATACAGGTCAATAAGTACAATTCAACAAATCTCGCTTCTTTGAAAAAGTGATTTTGCGAACTATTGTTTGTGATAACCTCTATACATTAAAACAAATATAGATAAAGTAATACCAGTAACAGTTTAATTAAATTCTATAATTTTGTTTTAACACTATACTTATATATTTTTTAGAATTCTTGTGGAGCTTGTTTTCCTGAATTCATTATTAACGTATCATACTTTAATTACCCATTCCGCACCACTATCTATGATTCGAACGTGTTATGTTACGAAAACTCACTTGTTTATATTTGGTCTGGAGTGCACTTATATTTAGGAAACGGTGAGGCAAGGCAAAAGATGCTCCAATATGTAAATACAGAAAAAATCATATTATTGTGCGTGTGTTTTTAGGTGTTCAAATGGATTTTTTTTTTAATGATTTTTTTTTATCTAAAAATGTTCCCGTCGACATTTTTTCAACAATGATACGTATGTCAATTTACACACGTACAGTGTAATACTAATATAATAAAATACTAGGGTTCACCATCCTTGACATTTGATCAATAAAAGAAGTAGGTGAATCATATAGATAATTAAAGTTAGATACATTTTAAGATAAAAAAAAACCACCCGGTCATCGCTCGAACGCGCGTCCTTCAGGTTGAACGGCGGAGATGAACTCAGCACTGTAACAAATTCTTGATGACGATGATTAGCCAAATTTTACTATCTATATAATATTACTAATATACACAGAAAATTTGACAACAATTTGTGAAGGCGGAGATTATCTGTTTAATAAATATTGACACAAACTACAGACATGGAAATAAAAAACCACTTTTTCTAGGGGTCATGAAACATCGACAAAACTTGAAAGCAGGAAGTCGCCAGATGGACTCGATTACAATACTTCCTCCGCTTATGCTCGGAATGTAAAAATATAGACTTGCATCGCGCACATTTTTGCAATGTACTGTATACACAACATGCTCCAAGATTGAGGATCAAAAAGAAAAAAAATCTAATTAAAAATGTTTGTCAGTGAAATACTTGTTTTAAATCAAGCCAAAATTTTTAATTTTCTGATTTTTTTCTGTAAAAAAAGCAACCCTGAATAAGTTAACTGTTAGTTTATCCTGAGAAAAATTCAAAAACCAGTGAACTATTATTTTTTGGGGGGTACTTTTTGATGTAAAATTTGAGATTGTCGCATAGCCCCCCTGTGCCCAAGAGTTTCCAATTCTATTTTAAGTGGCCAGGGCGTATGGAATGACCCTTCGATTGAAAAGTATTTTAATAGTATCTATCTGACTTTGTAAATTATTTTAAATTTATTATTCAATTTAATTAAAAATTTCATGAAATTACTTCATGCAGGGTGTTCAAAAAATGGCGCACTATCTCTATGACACGTTGTTCAGGACTATTTATGAAACAGAGAAAAAATAATTTAAAAAATATTTTTGTGCAAATGTAGAAGATACGGCCCAGTTTAATTTTGCTTCTCGAAATTTCACCATATTTGAATTCACTACTTTATGTTGGGTATAGACTTTCATTATTCAAAATAATTTTAGAGGCATGTCTTTATCCACAGATTTCTTCATTTTATAATATTACGAAAAACTCAAAAATTGTTTAGGATGAATCTGACGGCAGTGGCTAAATTTTCACGTTTTTTAATCTAACTATCTAAATCGATATTTTGTTTGTAAGTGAACGGCAATTATACTTGTGAATTCAATAATGTATCGTTGAGTTGGTGCCCCAATTTTTGAACACCCTGTATTTAAAATTAAAAAGTAATGTTTATTTGCTTTATTGAACATACAATGTTGCTGTACCGTTAAATTAATGTTACCAACATATGTTTTATGGTCTTGATGACATCTAACACCATAGAAATTACCATCCTTTAACTATTTCCGCATATTGGCAAATTTGCCAGAATTACTTGTTGACACTCCTAAATGAATTTTTCCCTAAACTTTTCCCAGATTTTGATTTAAGATACCCAAAACAAATCAAGTAGCGTCAGATCTGGTGAGCTAAGTGGTCATTCTACAAGACGTCTTTTGAAAATCCACCGCCTCGGAAATAATTATTGAAAGAATCTCATGACTAAATTCTCATTTACAAATCAGAGGAAGATTAAAATCTCAAATAATCCATTTAGAATTAGTCAACAATAGTGCTGTGTAAAGTGGTAAATCATTTTTTAGATCCAGAATAGTCTAGCCAGCTGGCATATTTCATCTTGTATAGTCGACGCACAATAAAAAAACCATAATTGTAAACGTGGATTCTAGTGAATTATTTTAGTAACTATATATTATCACTTGAAATTTTGACGAATCAAATCATGTTGGGGTTAGCGTTATTGGTATTCTGTTACTAACATAATTTTTTCATGTTTTTTTTTCATTGTGCGTCCACTTTATGTTGTGAAATTAGTACTAAATGTAAGGTACTTGTAAAGTCTGAACACTATGCGATTGTAAATTCTTGCCGCAAGAAATTCTGCCTTAATAATATTATTTTTTCTACTCTTATAGTAATCGATCAATTACAAACGGGTGTCCTTTAAAGTAAATCCATCATTACCCACACGAGTGGGTAATGACGAGTGGGTAATATACATAATTACATAATTGTACAGAGGAATAGCAGATGCTGTGGATGTTATAAAAATTTGTCAAAAGTGACATTTGCCATTTTTGTGTTTGTATGATATATCATGATGAGTGACTCCGAGGGTGAATTACAACCTACACCCCCCGAAATTGCGGCTCAGGCAGTTAGTGCAACTGATGATCTTCTGCCGAAAAAGTCAAAAGAGCGGTATGAGTGCCTCAAAACTAAAACTAACCAGTTTCTAGATCTTTTTTTTAATAAAACAACAACTGAGCTAATTCAGGCTGTCCTTTTTCATTGAAACATGCTGTATAGATATGTACAGTCGCGGCCATAGAAAATTGAACCATTTGACATAACATAATCTGATTTGAGAAACGGAACAGTGATTTTGTCAAAGAAAAATTAAATTAACCCTAATTTTTTTTTAAATTTAGAAATGTATGCCAAACTTAGTGATCCAGTTTACCATAGCTGCGACTGTACATTTATGATATACAGAGTGATTTTTTTAACCTGAAACTTTCAAATATCTCCAAAAATAAGCACTGTACAAAAAAATTTAATCATTGTATGGGGGAATTACTTTAGCGCAAAAAATTAGTCTCCTTCCCCCCTCCTTATAAGGGAAACCGTAAACAGAAACTCCGATTTTTATTACAAATTCGGATTCTGCGGTTAAAAGTACGTAGGGTTTGTCTAAAATATTTTTTTAGATCATGACGGATGACGCTGTAATAAACGAAATTCAATTCTTTCGATTTCTTCTACTGACAACCTATGCATACAATTCTGCAATACGTTTGCACTAAAAAATACCACGTTTTCATTGTAAGTAATCAAAAATGAGTCACCACATCATCGAAGGCAACTTGAATGGTGAAATGTACCGAGACATTTTGGAAAATAAACTGCTAACATATCTTAAAAACTTTAGCTTAGAAATGCGACAGGACATGTGGTTTCAACATGGTTGTCCAGAACACTATTCCATGGTAGCACGTGAAGTACTTGATCATGATTTGAATGGTCACTGGATCGGTAGAGCTGGTCCGGTAAATTGGGCTGCCAGATTACCAGATCTCAGTACAATTACCAACAACACGTGAGAATATGACTGAGCAAATCAGAAATGCTTGTGCCAAAATTTGAGCAGACACATTTCTCAGAATACATTCAATATGCGTTGAATTCGAAGGGCATCATTTTGAGCACTTTTAGTTGAAAGATGATGAGGCGATGGAACTCATGTAAATTAAGCACCCTGATAACTGAGAGACGATTAGGCGAAGAGACTCACACAAATCAAGCAGCCTGCTAGGTGAGAGGCGAGGGAACTCACTTAAATCAATCAAGCACCTTGAGAGGCAAGGAAAGAAGACTCACGCTAATCAACCATCCCGAAGGGAACAGAAAAGTACTTCGTCCACATCGTTGTTCCTGGGTTACGCTAAAAGCACTGTATTCGCCAGCCATGTTGTGGTGATTTTTATTGACAACTAATAGCAGAATTGTATGTATAGGTTCTCATTAGGAGAAATCGTAAAAAATTGGATTTTGTTTATTCAACGCCATCTATCACGAATAAAAAAAAATGTTTTAGACAAATCATACGTACTTTTAACGGTAGACTCCGAATCTTCAATAAAAAATAGCAGTTCCTATTTGAGGTTTCGAAGTTGACCTCTGCCCCACCTACAAAGAGTAGCGAGGGGGGCTAATTTTAGCACTAATAAATGTATTTCCCCCTCGGCATGATTAAATTTTGATTATCGACATTTTTTCGCAGAGTACTTATTTTTCGAGATATTTGAAAGTTTCAAGTTAAAAAAATCACCCTGTATAACACCGACAATTATCACTCAGTAGTGTTGTTATTGTATTCGCATTTGCTGCAGCTTATTTGACGTATTGGGTGTACGTTTTTCTTTCCAAGTATTCTTTTTATCACGTTCAAAAGGATTGGAAAAGAAAGAAAAAATTCCGTGCTTGAAACCTCTTCACGGCGTTGATCCCGTTGATGCGTAGTGCCTGTCACATAACCACATTAACGCGGAAAAGTCTGGTAATTCCGAATGAGAATACGCTGAAAAAGTGTTGGTGATAAAATATTTCACGCAAAAACTTCCCAGATGGAGATCTCCTTAAATATACCAACTTAAGCATTTAAACAAAAATTTATGAATCGAATAAAGTCAAGCTAGGTGGAAGTCGGCCGACCGGACATAACACTTTCTCTTTTTATGACAGAAGAAATTTACATTCAGACTCAGGTATAGATGGTGTCGCGTATCTCAATATCCAGACGGGGTGCATTTTATAGCGGGAGGGGGTTTTATTTATGGGTGGAAGCCTGCCTTCAGCGGACTATTTCGTAGATGTTTTATAGCCACAGTTTTCCCCTGCGAGCCGTCTCTGGTCGTCACAATGCTCTCTTTGCCCTTCGGCTATCAGAGTGCGCGAAGGGTAGACGGATACAAACCGCATGCAGACAATGCATAACCAGAATAGGGACAACTGGGCTTTCATGATAAACCAGGCAGTGGGAAACACCGGTGAGTCACGTCAACGAGCTTTATTGGAAGTCTTACAAAATGTGAAGTTTACTTGAGAGTTTTTCGTATAAGACATGTTTATTCTTCTCCAGTCAACCGCTTTATTATCAGTTTATAAGGCAAAAAAAAAATGGAATTTCTATTTGCGATAATAAGAACAATAAAGAGAATACATAATAAAGGTCCAAATACTTTCTTTCAAAGTCAGTGAAAGTAAATTTTAAATAAAAATTAAATTAAAAGATTTTTTTTATCAAAATTCTTTTTAACCAGTTTCAATTTAATACAACCATCTTCAGTGAACTACAATTGTCTGTTTAATATATTATATACACATTAATTAAAATGAATTCTCTTGAAGATGCTTTCCATATTAATCCGAAACTATAGTTAATTTACTTTTTACTTAACTATAGAAATCAAGATAATCAACTAAAATACCAAATTTTAAATTAACAAATTTTTCAACCTGCTAAACAAGCAAAATTAAAACACAAAGAAGTCGGTTGCAGAAATATTGAACCCACGGATAAAAACTACCCTTTTATTACAATCGCAACAGATGTTGTGATCACGTGAAAAGTCCAACTGAATCTACTAAGGCTTCAGGGCACGTGGTGACCAACCAATAACAATGGTAGGTTTATTGTTCATATGTTGATTAGACGCTTTTATTTACTGTATCCGTTCAATGATTCTACTATAGGTCAAAGTTTGCATACTATCTATTGGCTAGGAGAAACTTCAATGAACATAATATTTAGTTTAGTAAAAGTACACCAATATTTTGATCACCTCAGGCAAAATAAACAATTACTTATTACGTAAAATGTGCCTTAGCCCAGAAATTTCACACTTAGTTCCGTTTTTTTGTCACAACTGACAAAAGTAATTTTTCTGACATCAAAAAGAAATGATGACCTTATTTCATCAGTCATTACCTAGTACCAAATATAAATATTATTAGTGATAAAACATAGGTAACATTTTTTTGAACATTTTAAGAAGTACTTCATACAAAAGTAGTTCTTACATAAAAATGTTTATTGTCATAAAAATGCATAAAACTTCAAAAAATAAAAGGGCCTTTATTCCCAGTTTTATAAAATGGTCTTTTTAAGAAACAACAATTTTTAGAATTTATTAACGTTTCGCAGTTTACAGTGTACAAACATCTTAATTTCCCACTTCTGTCTGTCTGTTGCCGATATTCTTACACAGATAATTTTCGAAACTAGTGGATTAATTCCTGTGAGATGTTAGGTAAACTTTAAAATTATCATGTAGACACTAAAAAAAATCCTCTTCACTTTTAAAAAAATTTTGAAGACATAATCTCTACATTTTGTTAATAAATCTGTGTTGATATTTATATTAGTATTAAACAATTGACCTAAGGTTATTTAAACATAACTTCCCTCACCCCTTACCCCACAGTACAGTACAAGAAATCCAGTGTCTTCGAAAAATTATAAAATTTAATTATGCGAAATTTTATTTATTTTAATCCTTGTAAATTAAAACAAATTTATATATAATACAAAACACAGGGTAAGAAAAAAATGTCAACGAGGATGGGATTCAAACTTTAGCGGTTAGGGCCTTAACAACTCAGCCCACTCAACCACGGCGTTCTTGTTCGGTGAGTAAGTTAAGTGGCCGATTCATAAACCAAAAGTACTCTTAGTACTTGATAGTAAGTAGTATTTACTAATTTACTACACAAAATGTTGAGCTGATGCCATCAAATTGTTGGTGAGGATAATTAGACAAATTATTGTTAGCGTTTTACCACCTACACGATATGCTTAAAATACATATAAAATTTGACAATAATCGGTTCTGTACTTTCAGAGATTATATTTGTCTACTGAAAAGCCAGACGGAACAGGAGACCTATTTTTTCATACTCTAAGGCTAAGGGTCATGACAAGTCGAGAAAACATGGAAGTAGCCATTCGCCAGATGGATCCTATTACAATATTTCCTTAGTGTACTTACGTTCTGGACCTAAAAAAAAAATTCAAAAAATTTTGCAATAATTATTTGTTAAAAAATATGCCCAAAGATAATATTTTCCAAATTCTGTAAAATTATGTCTCACCACTACAACTATTAATATGAGATAGCCTCTTATGTGGTGTTTACTTGTGCTGTAAAAATTGTTTACTTCCCGATGGAAATATTGTAATCGAATCCATCGAACTAACTACTCTTATGTTTTCTCGACGTTTCGCCTTTCTCCCTTTCTCTCTCTCTCTCTCTCTCTCGTCTGTCCGGATTTTTTTTAGACAGATAAGCTTCGAAACTACTAGACCGATTGTTGTTAAATTTTGTACGTTTAATAGGAACATCATGTAGATGGTAAAACGCTAACCAAAATTTGGTTAATCATGTGCACTAACAATTTGATGACGTTCGCTCATTTCATTGCATAATTAACATTCATTACCTAGATTTTATAAAATAATTCCTATACTTGTAGTTTACGAATCTACCTTAATTTTGTTTATTATTATTATATTTGTTTATTGGTCTTCAGACAAATAATCTAGCAATCGAAGCTCCAGCGATTGAAACCAGTCGTAGGCATATCTTTTTTTTTCATTAGGTGAAAATAACCTTAATAAAATTAATCACTCTAATTTTTTATTCATCAAATTAAGAACAAGTCACCCCATTTTCTCGAAAATCTGAGAATACGCCCGTCCATATTCAATAAGAATTATGATAATAATATTCAGAACATTTTTCTCCATTGTGGCTTTGTTAATAATTTTAGTCCTGTATTTTGAAGAGGCAAATGTGTTCAAATTTAACAAATTGCAACTCGTACGTGCTAATCGTGACATTTTTTCGATGTATAAACATTAACAATCGAAGTACCATGCAGACTGATGAAAGTACACTTTTTCCTGTTCATTATCTACTTTAAATATATTTTATATTGTCTGCGGACTGCACCCCCTTGGAATTTGTGCTTCCGTAATATTATTTACGCTACTTTTGTTTTATAGCGGTTATTACAATACAAAAATCGCAAAATCAAATTTTTATTTCAAAGAAGCGGGATTTGTTGGAGTGTGCTTCAAAGGCGAGGAAAGTTTTAAAATAACCTTCGACCAATTTTTTTTGACAAATACAGTCAACGGGTAAAAAATACAAACAAAATACGAATTTCTGTACTGATTAAGTCAAAAACGATTTCCTAATTTTACACAAAAAATTCTAGTTAGACTATACTGTTGCTATTAGTATTATACTGTAGTATGTATCGAAGTTTGTAACGTGTAGCTCACTTTAAACATGCAGCATAAAAAATACATAGGTATACTTATGATTAAATATTCCATTTATTTTTTATTTTAACATTTAGATTTTAGAAGATATTCTAAAGATTTAAAGTCAGCAGATTTATTTAAGCAACTTCTTTAAAAATTTTAAATTAGACTAGTTAACATTGATCTAGTAATTACAATTTTTCAACAAAGTTGTATTTACTTATTTCCTCTAAAAAGCTAATGACGTCATGTATAATTTTGTTCAATAAATCTTACTTAAAATATGTATCTGCTGTTTCATCTGCGGTTGTGTACGTCACACTTATTTTTAAATTCGTCTATTTGGGTTATTGCAAAAAGTCCAAAATTTTGCAGATTAACTTAGAAAGTAGGTACTCAATAATTTTTATGTAATAAACTTTTGTAAATTCTTCTACTTTAATTAAAAATAATAATATCAATAAAAATTTCATTTTATACAGTAGGTAAGGCAAAACCATGTAACCGGCTAGACACGCCGGGAACTATTTATTACAAGTAGGTATATAAAATTATGAGTATAATTTCTGCTATTGTAACAAAAAAAAAAATACAATTAAATATAATTAATTTAACTTCCAGCAAAATATTGATGTAAACATGATGAATATTAATAGAAAAATGTATATATTTTTATTTGTGAAAATTTATTTGACAGAAAAAAATTATACTTCTTATCATACGTGGTCAAGCTTTAGGAGGAAATGATATCTAAACTTTTTAGACCAAATTATTGCTTGATAAAAATCATAAATGTATGATAAAAATATCGCGATTCATACAATTTTGACGAGAAATGTGAACTTTGGAAAAAGTGCAAATTGAATCTTGAAACTGAAAAAAATTTGTCGACAGCGGTAAACTCAATTCCTTATAATTTTTTCAGTTTATTGCGTAGGTAATTCATTTTCTTTTAAAATCATGGTTTAGGAAACAAAGTGCTTATAAACATGTTTAAATTTTCACAGGCTTTTAATATCGTTTAAATGATTCATTCGCTTCCGCTCGATTTAAATCGATCCAATACCGAATTTTTTACATATATTAAAAAAAATTTGAGGAAATAAAATACCTCCAAGTTATCACTAAATTTTTGAACAGAATAAAATTTGCATTTTCTGTTATATATTTTTCTAGAAGAAACAACCTATATTTTAATTTTGTTCGTCAATATGACAACAAGTTTATTTTTTTAACACGGAGTCATTTTTACAGAGATAACAAATAAAGGCCCCCTCCTGCGACTTTGGAACTCTAAGATGTTTAAGGATAGTGGTCTAAACAGATTAATCTCAGCATCTTGTTATAAGTAAGTAGGCAATTATGGTTAAAGTCAACCGGCTAAGCGGATCTAATCCTTTGTAAAGTTAAATGATTCGTAACTAACTTAGTAAATTCATGTTATTTAAATTAACTGTAAGTTATATGTTAGACGTGCTTATGTTTTTCATATTTTCCCGTAGTTCCTTAAACTTCTTATGCGGACGTATCCTAATTTTTGTTGTACCTTCCTTGAATTTCTGTACAAAAATAAATATTTTTTCCGTTTTATAAAAAATAAGAACATTAGTTATTCGTTTACTCAACAAAGCAACAGCCGAATTTTTAAGCCTTGCGAGTGGTAAAACACCACAAACTACTAAAACTTATAATGAGTTCGATTTTGAATCAGAGTATAACTTTTTTCCCGTTCGTGAAGTTACTGAAAACCGATGTTTTAGAACTGCCGAAAAGATAATAGATAACGACTGATACAACATCTAAAATTAAACTAAATGATAATGATTCACGAATCAACAATAAAAAAAATCTAGTTTCAACAAAACATTGTGAGATATTGTCTTCGTAACATTTGTAAAGTAATCCTAATAGGTACATAAATCCAAAGTGTAATTAGTTTGGATATGAAACATCTTTGCAGATAATAATCAATTTGAGATAAAATTTTAGAAGCTACACCCACTTTCTTTTTCAGCTATAAAAAGAGATCATTTTATATGCAGATAACCCTACATCTTGTCAAAAACAGTAGAACATGAATATTGTAAACATTACGAAAAGGGGGCTGGCCAGAGGCACAGAATGACATCCGAAAATCCAAGTGAATTAATAGTATGTAGTTTTATAAGGAGCAAAAATGAGACTTTTCGTGACGAGGCCGGCAATTACAGATGAGCCACGAAAAGTCATTTTAAATTTTATAAATAGTACCTAGATAAATAAATAAAAAAGAAAATTTCACTAACCTAACTTGAAAACCAAACTATTAAACATCACCACAACTATTCATAAATATCGGAATAAGTTTGCTGAACTATAACTTAGCTAGGTGTTTGAATTTAAAACAGGAAAACACAAAACACATGTCTTTTTAAAAGTTTCTGCAGTTTGATGTCATTCGCACCTGCTCCTTCTTTTCCGTAATTTAGATTCTGCGAGTTCACCTATAAATGCACTTTTTAAATCAATTTGCCGTGACGCCTAATGAAATTTAGCATGGCTCCTTCTAGAAGTACTTATGGACATTGCCTTAGTCGCTGTAACGTACATTTTAAGACTTTAAGTCACTTTGTATCAAAACTGCAAAAAGTAGAGTATAAGCAATAGGACCAAAACACCTTTTAATCATTCGTGTCGCTTGCTCACGCTTAAACTTTACACTCAGGATTAAAGACTCATTTAGATCCTACATCTATATTTTAGTATTTTGCACATCTGCAACTCAAACTACTCGTATTTTATCCTTGATTAAAAACAAAATTAATCCGTACAAATCTAAAATAAAATTAAATAAGTTTTAGCAAAACATTGTTTTAATAATTATTATTTGACACTACTTTCGAGTATAAATATTCTGTATGTTAAAGTAATCTAAAAGAATTATCAATATATTTACACATCGCAGTTATTTTTCAATAAAATTACTGTTCACCTCGTGAGTCGTTTTATCACAGAATTAATCAAGAATACATAAATAAATTATACATATTTTTCTTCAAAGTAAACTCTTAATTGCTTTTTATAAAAACCGGAAATCGACTGAGTAAACTTTTATTCAACTGATGAACACGCTAACGCAGTATTTGGAGCAGTATTTACATTTAAGTACGCCATTTTCGTACACAATTTTTATGGCTCTCGTTAAAGCAACATTTTGTGTTTAGGATGTCTATTTAGTTTATTTTGTAATTTTTCCCCAAGATTTAGCTGCAGTGAGAAACGAACAATAAGCTTTCTGTATACGTCAGACCCACGACGATGTCAACGTCGTCACGAGTAATGCTATTTATTTATGGAAAGGTTAACTCTGATTGTTTCGTTCAAAAGTCGATTCTGAACTGCCGTTTTCCGAATTTTGCAGTATCTTAACTGCAGTCATGTGTCAACATCAAAAGTATGGATTTGCTATTTTTAACAGCGACATTTGTAAATAATGGAAAGCATTACTTCTTTGTGAAAGTAAGACAGCTTTGGAGTTCTGCGGGTGAAGAACACAAAGGTCACGTATTTTATTATCTCAACATAATATTCTTAGAGTAAAATATAACAACAATCGTGAAAACGATGTCCTTTCGTGATGACATGTTTTGAAATAATTTTACACTAAAAGTTCGATAAAAAAAATAAAAAAATAGAGTAGTATTTTTTTATTAGACAGATAATACCTGAAATTACTGGACTGATTGCTCTAAAATTGTACATGTCTTTTAGGAATCCACGATGATAAAACGCTAACTAGAATTGCTCTAGTCATCCGCACCAGCAGTTTGATGACGTCGAATCAAAAATTTTGCGTAGTAAATGTTATTTAAATTTCATGAAATAACATACCTACTTGTATCCTTGTGGTTTATGAATCCGGTTCTATTTGTAACCTTAATCTTTATTTTTTTTTTAGTTTTGTGTTAGCAATACGCCGTACTTTAAAATTTTTATAAATGACGTACATCGTACTTTGTACATTCTGAACGCTCCAGTTTTAATTTTATTGTAGAAAGTTTGCAAATTCTGAGGCCGCAATTTTGGGTTGCTTATAAAAGACGACTCAAAAAATTAATGAATGAAGTAATTTATTTTATTGCTCAAACCAAGAATTATTAATTTTATACTCCATTTAATCAAATTGATATACGTGTTCTTGCTCAAAGAATTTTGTAATTCTGTTATCGAAAAACTCACTTAAAACATATGCATATCATGCTTCTTTATCTGTATTTTGACATAAGACACATCTTTAATTTATACGCGTTATCATAAAGAAAATCGCAGATCAAATTTTATAATTTTACATCGTAATTTTATTGGATTAGATTGAGTTGTCAAAATTTACGATATTTCTAAATGTCTTGAACAAGAATAAAAATAGCTTCTAGCTACCTGGAAAAACTGAGATTTAGTGAATAAGCGTTCTCAATCTTTTTTAAATGAGAAGAAAGTAAAAAGAAATACTCCTATTAATTTTGCAGTTGAAATGATGACTATTAAAGGCTAAAATTCAGTTCGAAATTAGTAAATATCAAAAGTATATACAGTATGTGGAATGTAGAGGTAGCAAAAATAAATAATACAAAAGTACGTAAATTATTGATAATATTCACATTACATTCCATGCACTTCTATATATAATATAATAATAAATATAGTAAGGACAGTGGAATCACTGTTGCTGTTTAGCACAATCAATAATGAAACGAAAGTAACTGCAGTATTGTGAAAAGAAAAGTTAAAGAAAAAGAATAATAATATTTAAAATTTATTGACATGTTTCGGTTTCTACCAAACCATTCTCAAAATTTAGAAGAAACAACAGTTAATAAATAACAAACAAAACAAGACACCTGTTTTAAGACGTAAAATTAAAATTCTTAGGTATACAATATGGATATGAATAGTTTCGCAAAATTCTTTAAGTCCTCAATTCATTACAAATAATATTCATTATAGATCAATATATTTTAGTTTTCAAAGATAAAATATACCTACCTACAAAAAAGGGCCTAGTGATGAGGACTATTGTTGCCTTCCCTACTGCTACGCGTGTTCATAGACAAAAGCCCGTTATAAATAATATATCCCATCACACTCACAAAAACAGGGAAAACCCCAAAAACGAATAGTGTGATTTATTGCATTAAATTCAATAATATTGAAAAATAAAAACATTAGTGCGAATGTATAGTCAATGTTTGGAAATCAGAATTTACATATTAAATAGTTCGTTGTAACATTAAAATGAAATTATAATAACGTGTTAAAGGCGAACACTAATCTGATGTTCTACATAATTTATCTAACTATTTACTTACAACAAATTAGTTAACCATGTTAAATTACGTTAAAAAGCTGTGGGCGACCGATACTTCACCACTCAAGCAAAAGATGAATTAGTGAGCTGTTTATGTATTTTATCGAGCGGAAAGACCTGAAAACAGAAAATAAGTAATGCTTTTTGTCTGTGTATTGCTGTAGTACATCCCATGGGTAAGGCTAAAAATAGGTTTCAGTTAAACTTCGCCACCGAGTAATTTTATGGAAATTAATGAAGAGTTGACCGTCGTTTTTTACTTCCCGAACGTAAGCTAAGGAAATATTGTAACAGGCTCCGTGCGGAGAATGGCTGCTTTCATATTTTCTCGATGTTTCATGACTCCTAGAGTAACAAAAAATAGGGTTCCCGTTTCCATTTGTCTGTTGTCTGTTGTCTGTCTGTCGTCTGCGTCGATTTTTATTAGGAATATAGTCTCCGAAAGTACTGAACCGATTGCAAAATTTTATATGACATGTTAGGTGTAGATGATAAAACGTCAAACCAAAATCACTGTTATTATTCCCACCGATAATGTGATGCTGTCACCTCAAAATTCCACATAGTGTGTGATATTTAAAGTGTATAGTTTATGAATCCGTCTTGATTTTTTACACGGAAAAAAATGTACAGTAACCTTTTAAGATCATCCGTAAGCATGGTAAAACTTTGATTTTCCTAAAAAATCGTCATCTCAAAATTTTGCCTATTAGAGCAAATGTGCAAGATATTATGAGTACTTATGTGTGTGGTTTATCAATGCATTCTTATTGTTTAGAATTGCTTTTACAGGGTGACTCAAAAAATTAAAGAATGAGGAAATTTGTAATTTATTCTCTTGATTAATACTGTTATTATTAGTATTACACTGCACATATCCAAATTAGTATACGTGTCCTAAACTGTTGAGGAAATTGTTGCAAAATTTTGTGATGTAAAATCACTTGAAACATACGCACAGCATATGCTTCTTATCTTTACTTTAACAGTGCACACAATCATTATATATTTATATTAACTTATAGGGGTTATAAAAAAAACAAAATTTGAAAAATCAAATTTTATAATTTTTCCAAAAACCTGGATGTCTTGTTCGGTACTTTAGGAGCGAGCTGTCTAAATTAATCTTAAAGCAATTTTTATGTTTTTTTATTTATGTATTTATTTTATCGAAATAGAGTCATTCCATCCTCTTATTTAGAACTTTTACATCGTTCTGCAATGTATGTAATATAAATACGAGTATAAATATATAATAAAACATAAAATGCTCCTGTACAACGAGAATATTTTCGATTCGATACTTCTTATACAGTAGGTTTGCAAACGTCTGATTCTATTGTTTCGAAACAAAAATCTGAAGCCTTTCTGACCGGAAGACATTAAGTAGCAGATGGTGACGGTTTCCTAGCGAACAATCTTGAGGTTGGCTATTAAAGGACGCGCTAAATTTATTCGTGGAAAGGATGTTCTTCTCAGAAACTGTATACTAATATTCAATGTACAGGGTATTTTCATAAATCCGTAACTTAAAATGGGACAAAAAACAATTTGGGAATGAAAATATTTTTTGATTCTATGTATCTGCAGATTTTTTTTTCACATCCAGATCGAAGTGAAGTATGTGGTCTGCACAACAAATTTTTAGATAGAATCACCCCCGACAGATGTGGGCAAATAGTCTTTTTTTCCAATTTTTTGTACAGTTCTTAATATCCTTGTGTTTTTGTTAAGTTGATTATGTGTTTTAATTTTATCTTTATCCTGTAAGCGTGAATAAAAGATTGGAACTATCCAGCAGTTTTATTCAAAAATTTATACACAGCCGTTTTCGTCGCTTTTAACAAACCTAACGTAACCTAGTGTCAGGAGCTTAAGTGTTCCGAAAAGATAAGAACAATTCCTTTGTTTTTGTCATTAATTTTAACACGCAGGCAGGCTGATAAAAAGGGTAAGTACCTAAGCAAAAGACTTGAGATAAAATAATAATCTTTGGTCATTCTTCGATATAATTTTTTTACACTTCAATTTTTTATTTTTAAATCAGTGATAATCAAAGCATTCAAAAAATTTTTATCTTGGTGTGTAAAATATCTCTTAAAATTCTTCTTTGTATTGTACTAGTTACTACCCGTAGTAGGTACTAATCTTTCCGTCCATTTATTCTAAAAAGAAAGTTTCGCCATTACTGTATTACTAAAAAAGGATTTGGATTGTCGTGTTAATAGATTACACTTTACTGGATGAAAGACAATTTGCAGCTATAGTTCAAAGGCAATACCACAAACGTTTTATCAGTAAGTTTTGAAATGAAAACTAATCACTAGATCCAATAACAGACTTTACGCCTGATCCAGCAAATCTGTAATTTTCTAAGTTATATTAAGTTCGTCAACAACTGAGAATGGTAATACTGGTAATAATAGTAACACCGTGAGTACGCCAGCAGAGCAATTGAAGTGTTATGGCCAACTAGAACTGAAATTTAAAAAAATACTTGATACAATATGAATGAATGAATGAATAAATAAATGGCTCAATCAATTAATTCACGGGAGTCCATTTTAGTACAAATTATAAAACCATAAATCTCAAAGCAAGCTGTGATGAAAATAATAAGATTAAATAAATGATAAAATTACAACAATCAGTAGTGATGTAGGTAAATCACATTGTAATACATTAAATAAACTTAAAATTAAACTTAAAATTAAACTTAAAATTAAACTTAAAATGACAGACCAAAAATTTCTACTTCGTCTATGTTAACTTCCCTAGTTCTATTAATCTGGGTTTTGCAAAAAAAAAAAAACATAATTCGTGCAATGTAGCTTTGGGTGATCTGTCTTTTGGGGTAGTTTAAGCTAAAAGGTTCAAGGAATTCTGAACAGCTGATATCTCCATTAAATAGTCAATCTTTTTATATGAGTTTTATACATAGGCGAGCATACTACGCATGCATATTCTAAATAAAATCTTACAAGGAAATAATTTCAAAGATCTATTGATCGATCCAAGTATTTTACCATAAGCTTTACTATCAGTGTACTGTATATGCAGAACAAAACGTAGTTAGGAGTCCATTATAATACCTAAGTCACAAATTTATTCTCATTTTAGTTCTATAAGAAGAAATAAGACTTGTCAAAATTGGTTTCCATTTCTACTCATTTGCACAAATTCTCAACTTTTAGGAGGCCGCTCTGGAGGACCGAACACTCCTATACCGGAGTTATATTTCTGAATATTTTCAAGTCGTCTCCAAATAGAATTATCCTCGAATATTTTACCGAACTACTAAGAAAGAAGTCTTAGAAGTCTATCAAATCAAGTGTCAAAAGAAGTTCTAAAAATCGTTTTAGTTCGCTCATTTAATACTTCCTACGCTATGGAATATCAATATGGGGTCACGAAGCTTTCATACATTATATGTTCAAAGGAGAGCAATTCGGATAGTTGTGGGTCTACCATATCGAGCTGATTGTCGCCCTGCTTGTAGGGAATTAAATATTTTGACATTTCCGACGCTATTTATGTTTGAATGTTTACTCTTTATAAAACAAAATATTCGCATCTATGACAAGTTTGGAGATTTCCATGTATATAACACTCGGACTACGGAAAACTGAGTTTGAAAAGTATTTGCCTAACAAAAACGCAGATAGCTCACAGGTAGGTACTTTGGTATAAAATTGTATAACTGCTGATGTAAAAAATCTCAATCTTATAAAATTTAAACAGTTTATACTATGATTATGACGAGTATTTAAATCGACATTATTTGTAATACTTAATTTTACAAATGTTTTTTCGCTATAAAACCCTATGAAACGCTTTTGAAAAATTTTACTTACACTGAATCAACTTGATTACCCCCCTCAAGACTATTCATAATATAATTTTTGTAAATAAATAAATTTGTTGAAGTTGATCTGCCTTGGCAGAAGCCATATTGTGCGTCGACGATTATCTGTTTCTCAAAAATCAGACAATTTGCCACAGGAAATGGGTAAGTTGAATAAATATTACCCGAAGGTTTCAAAACTAAAGTTCTAGTAAATACTTCACCCATATAGCTACCAGACTAAAATTAAAATTTGTTCGAACAGATACCTGTACTTTATTCGATCACTATTTTTGGACAGTTTGAAAATGACTTGCAAATAAATCGGCAACTTCATTTGGTTCTCAAGACGACGTTTCATTATATTGGGATAACTAACTAGGATATTGAGAAAATCGGAAAGACATGACAAAAATATCTCCACAGCCAACTCTAATCTGAAAACTTTTTAATCGCCCTTTACATCTAACACATCCTCAGAATACTTACAAAGGATTTTTAATGGCTTACATTTTGGACTTTGCCTATTTACAACCTTATCCAATCTAATGACTTTCCTAATGTTAACAGTTAGTCCTAGATCTTCAGTAATAATTTGTTTAACTAAATTATTATCATGTAGTTGCGTCAAGTTCCGACACATAAACAATTACATTCTTTGACCGTGTAATGCGATCATGTATTTCGTCAGTAATATCTTAATATCCGACTCATTAACACAGATATTTGTGTTTGTTGTTGATAATAATTTGCTTTTAGTTGATTAATCTAATCTTGCAGACTTTTTATTAAATTGCATAACTGAAGATTTAGAAAACTCACTTTACGATCATTTAGTTCGAAAGCTCTAATTTCTGTGTCAAAAACGTCTGCACAATCCACGCAATAATAATAATAATAATGATAACGCAATGGAAAATTTCGATACAGGAGACTCACATATTATTGAAGACGATATTAAAAAATAAAACAAAAGCTGATCCTAAACTTTCACATTTTTTTATTATTAATTTATTATTATTTTATTATTATTATTATAATTAATTATTATTAATTAATTATAACCTACTACCTGCTACTCTAAGATCGATTTTGGCAAATGACATATCCTTTAAGATATAGTGAACGGGTAAAATCAGTTTTATCTTAGCAGCTACAAGCCCCTCTTTTCTTAGGGGTATGTCATTTGCCAAAATCAGTCTCATCTTTGCAGCTACTAGGCCTGCCCACCCACCCTCTCTTTTCTTAGAGGGTATTTCATTTGCCGAAATCAGTTTTATCTCAGCAGCTACTAGCTAGGATAAGACTGATTTTGGCAAATGAGGAACACCCTAAGAAAAGATAGGGTGGGTGGGCGGGGCTAGTACCTGATAGGATAAGACTGGTTTGGCAAATTAGATCTCTCTAAGAAAATAGAGGGTGGGTAGGCGGGCGGGGTTAGTACCTGCTAATCTAAAATCGATTTTGGTAGATGACAAACGCTCTAAGAAAATAGTGGACGGGTGGGGCTAATACCTGCTAAAATCAATTTTATCTTAGCAGCTACAAGCCCCGCCCACCCACCCCCTTTTTTTTTAGGGGGTATGTCATTTACCAAAATCGACTTATTTTAGCAGGTACTAAAACCGCCCACCTGCCCTCAATTTTCTTAGAGGAATCTCATTTGCCAAAATCAGTCTTATCTTGGCAGCTACTAGGCCCGCCCACCCACCTTCCCTTTTCTTAGAGGGTATTTCATTTGCCAAAATCAGTTTTATCTTAGCAGCTACTAGCTGGGATAAGACTGATTTTGGCAAATGAGGAACACCCTAAGAAAAGATAGGGTGGGTGGGCGGGGCTAGTACCTGATAGGATAAGACTGGTTTGGCAAATTAGATCTCTCTAAGAAAATAGAGGGTGGGTAGGCGGGCGGGGTTAGTACCTGCTAATCTAACATCGATTTTGGTAGATGACAAACCCTCTAAGCAAATAGTAGACAGGTGGGGCTAATACCTCCTAAAATCAGTTTTATCTTAGTAGCTACTAGCCCCGTGCACCCACCCTCTATTTTCTTAGAGGGTAGCTCATATTAGCGGCTACTAGCTAGGATGAGACTGATTTTGGCAAATGAAAAATCCTCTAAGAAAACAGAGGGTGGGTGGGCGGGGCTAATCCCTTCTAGGAAAAGACTGATTTGGCAAATAAGATTTCTCTAAGAAAATAGGGGATGGGTGGGCGGGTTTAGTACCTGCTAATCTAACATCGATTTTGGTAGATGACATACCCTCTAAGAAAATAGTGGACGGGTGGGGGTAATATCTGCTAAAATCAGTTTTATCTTAGCAACTACTAGTCCCCCCCACCCACCCTCTCTTTTCTTAGAGGGTATTTCATTTGCCAAAATCAATTTTATCTTAGCAGCTACTAGCTAGGATCAGACTGATTTTGGCAAATGTAATAATAATAATGTTTATTTTACCAAAAAGAAAATAATTTATATAAAAAAAATAGCTAAGGCTGAAATAAATGGTGTGTTCTCTAAATTTTTGAAATTGAACTAAAGACACTTTTTAATAGATTTCGACTTCCAGACATTGGTTTCAGCTTCATTTCTTCGACAACCGCTCCATTTTTTTATTTTTTCGGGATATTCAAACAGAATATAAGGAGATTATTTATTAATAAATTATTAATAATTAATCTCCTTATAAGTAATATTTTCCTATAGACATCTTGGGCCACTAGAACCAAGAGTTAACGTTGTTTCGTAAGAGTAACTGAATCTACGTTTGAAACAGTATTTTCACGATGTGACGATTTCTACTCCGCAAATGCAGGGAGTTATAAATCATACACAAAATGGTAGTAGAACATTATTTTAAGAACGTGTATTTTATTTTAACTTTTAATATTAAGTGTTTCTTTCGAATAAATTTACTGCTTATATCTTTGCAAGCTGTACAGCTAGAAAAATGTGTCTCATGAATTATTTATGCCATGACCGTGAAAGTTGTAAGAAATCTTTTGTGATAAAAACGACGATCGAGATTTGAGAAGCTGGCGGAATAACAGAAATGGTGCCCCTAAATATCTAGGAAACGGTTGATCGTGTTGGGCACTTCATTATGAAGCAGATAAGCACCAGCATCTGAACAGAGTCGGAACATGATGGATGTCAGTCGACGTCCTGAAGATTTCTCGCGACGGGAATTAATGGAAGGAGCGTTCTGATCGCGGCTTCGATTATCCTTTCAGAATGTTCTATCAAGTGGGCTTTCCGGATCACGTCAGGTATAAAAGTATATTTCCGCCATCATGGCGGTCTCTTACAGGCTCGTACACACTTCGCCCAAACGCCCGTCTATATTTTATATCTCTGAAAATGTTTTTACGCACTACTTGTTTCACGCTTCTAGCCATTTTTTCCATTTCCGAGAATCACAATATTTCTATCTATGAAATTTACAATACGTTACGCTATTGAGAATAAAGACCTTCGACTTGCCTTTACGACACAAAATTTATGCGAGTGTTAAAAAATAAAAGCGCTCCAAAAAGTATATTCGAGACTGTTCGTGCTTTTACACCGGAATTGAGGGAAATGCGCAGTTTTCTATTCTGGACGGACTGTTTGTTTCTTATTTAACAGTTATTTTCCTGGTGTGTATTATGTAAATGTTGAGTACCTACATCAAAACATATTTTTGAATTATTAGCAAAAGTAGAACATGTGCACCATTTTGTTTTTGAAAACTAACATCGACTTATAAATTTTAAACGATAACTCTGGGTACAAAAAATAATCTTAGAAAAAACTAATTGCTGTAAATTAGAAGCGAGAATATACTGAAACTAACAGGCATATAAAAATATCTTTCTGTTTTAGTGATTGAATACATACTTCAAGATTAATAAAATGGAGTAATATGCAGGGGATTAAGTGAAGATAAATAAAAAACGTTATAATGTAATAAAGAATCCTACAATCCACTACACATTTTTACAATGTCGCACATAAACAGAAATAAGATAGCTATAAATGAGCATAATACAAGTAAAAGAAAGAAAAATGTAAAAAAAAATATTCTATTGAACCGTTTAAACCTGAAGAAACCATAAAATGTAAGTTAAAAGGGTATTTTTATTTTATCGCGATACTGGGTTGTTTATAATGAGCGATCAAATAAAAACACCTGTCGTTACTTCTCGATTTGAGGTTAGATCAACAGTTCGACAATGACAGATACAGTCAGTTGCAATAAAAACGGGATAAGACAGACTTTTAATTATTATTGTATCAATATTCTTCATATGAATTTTAAATGTGGTTGTTCGGTTTTTAATGCAACCGACTGTAGTCTACAGATGAGAGCAATGACAGAGGTGACAAAACTTGAAAATTGATAGATGTGCAGTTACGATGTCAGCTGGGCTACTCTTTCGTTTTTTCGAATTGCACGCAGACGTTAATTGTGCGAACCGATTATTTATGTATTTATTTCGATTGCTACAGAAATCGTTACTTTAAGTTTATAGGAGGTCAAGGAACCCAGCAACTTTATGTTTAGCGTAATACATCAAAACGAACAAATCCCCAACAAAAGATAGATGTCCCCGATCCAAAAGTTTATTTGTTTACTACAACACATAATTTATAACAAGTTACACAACAAAGATTTACATTAAATATTGTTTTAGAACAGATTCTCTTTAATGATGCCACTGAATCCAACTTCACAACTCTAACGACTGTTCTTAAGAGCCAACACTTTAATCAGTTAGGCAGTCGCCTCTCCAATCTCCCAGAGTCCATTATCAGAGTGACTGCCCCTGACTTCGAACTGTATTGAAATATTAATCTTACATATTTCAAACACACTGTTGTGTTGTTTACTAATTTTTGTTACAAATGTGTTCGTCTGAAGATTTATTTTACAGTTTGTTGTCTATTCTTGTCTATGCTAGAGATTTTTCTAAAAATGCATATAAACTGTTTTGTTTATTAGTCCCTTCTTAGATTACTTTTGTTTGCAGCAATAACCTAACCATGTGATTCGACTTTGTCATTTGATACTTTTACCTACACAATTTTATTATTATTATTATTAGAAAATATGGAGCAGAGAACAGACGCCTATTATGTTCCATTATGATAGATTTCCACTAATGGTGCTATTGGTCCAACTTATTTTTAAACATATTAACACCCTACGGAGAAGAAAGATCATCGGTTAATACTTAATTTTAAACGGTTGATTCAAGGTCGTCCATATTTTGATTGTGAAAAATCCTATATACCAGTGTCAGGACTCCTCTCTTTCGTGTTTGATACAATGGCGTAAAATTTAGGTGTCTCAAACAGGTCTGATAATTTTGTATTTTTTAGCCTAAAACCTGTTTTTGTTGAACTTTTTTTAGCAGTTCCTTATCCCGTCGTAGAACTGGTGACCAGACAATAATTGCATACTTCAAAATTGGAAGTATATACGATTCGTATATTTTTAGAAAAGTATCACGTGAAGGGTGTTTGAAGACCTTAAATTACATATAGGACGCAATATTCACATTATGTACAATGTGGGTCACTTGATTGGACCAAAATCAGTCAGATGTTATGATCACTGTGTTTATCAACTACCTTAATATAGTTATTATTTATCGTATGGGTGTTGTTTGCGTTGCCAAGTGTACTATTTTACATTCAATAATATTAGCCAGTCCAAACAGCAGCGGTAAATTATATTTAAATCCGATTGAAGTGCATAGTAATATGAGGCAGGATTGGCATATTTCCAGTCATCAGCAAAGAAACGAACTTAAATAAGTGTGAAAAGCAACGGCCCCAATACAGAACCCTGCGCGACACTAGACATAACCACCCGTTCGTGGGATACCGAGTCGCTTACTTTGACGTAAATCCTACGACCATGAAGAAAATATTAGATTCATGTCAATAATGGGCCCCGAATTCCAAATAGACCACGTCAACAGGATTTCTGTTATCAATGAGTGAACTCCGCTCGTCTAAACAGACATTGTAACAAAAATAAAGTGATTGACCGATGTGGAATAAAGGCGTGGTGAGTATCTGGACCAGTTGCTTACAGATCATTCTTTCAAGAATTTTAGAACACGCTGATGTGCTTTTGAAACTAACTTTTTGTCCCTTTTCTTAAAAATAGCTGTAACAGACGCTTTGAGCCAAACCAAGCCAAAACTTCGTGAAGATTAATTAGGTAGCACGCGTGTGAACTTCTTCAGTTGACGATTTTAAGTCTTGTCCGTCCAGCAAATGGGCTCTTTAACCTTCCTTTAAAATATTGTTCCTCGTTGTAGTTGTTTTAATTTACAAATCACGTCATTAATATTTTGCTAGTGTATCGTTGAAGTAGTGTAATACTCTAATTTTAAAAACTTCCAAGTCATTAGTCAAGATCAAATTGCTCTGTTGCTGGTTTGATATGTTGTTGAAGTTTATTTTATCATTAATTTTATTCGTTTCGTTTTGTCCATTTACACTTTAATCATCTGTTTTGCCATTTCGTTATTTTCTCTAATATTAGTGTTGTTTGTGGGCTACAATGTTGGATTCATTCATGCTTCCATTCATTTAATCTGATTCCTTTGTTCTTCTTTATGTATTTATTTCACATAATACGTAGAAAACAAACTTGTCTTCTTATAATATTCAGTTTTGACTATCAAACTCACTTGGTTCAAGATCATATCTTCTCATGCACTTACTATGTTCACTGTTAGAATATACCATAAATTTAATCGAGACCTTCGTTGACCCTTAATTTGTGGCTACACCGTCAAAGTAAAATCTTTTTCTAAAATAAAATTTTCTAGAATTTTCTCGTTTCTGAGCCAGTTAATTCTCTTTGCGACACCAGTTTCTGGTTTCAGTTTTTTGGGTGCCATTGCCGTGGAACCTTAATCCACACATGTTGTTATTACTTCCGCAACACCGACAATTTTCAACACATTGGCATTGTCAACTTAACTTTTTTATTGATTCTATCGTTAGCCTCCAAGCTCTGCAGATTCTTTATACTTCAAACTCTCTAGTACTCCAAGCCCAAGAACAATTGTTTATCTTGGTTCAAGCCAAGAAGTAAATACGATTTCTCTTCATCCCTTCGCACTCAAAAGAATCTACCGAAGTCTCCCAGAACCTCCTCCTTCGCCGGAAGGCTTTCTTTAAACGGGCACCAATACCATCGAGCAGCTTGGCCATGCCAAACTCAAACAATCAAGTCATCCGTCAATCAGGTTTTACTTTTACTGACTAGTCGAAACCTCACTGCTCCGCAAAATTAACGCAAAATTTTAAAATTTTATTTTGCACAAGTGGAAATCGTATATATGAACTGACCTGTACGAAGTCCGGACCTCAGTCCCATCGAGCATTTAGGGGACATAGTGGGGAAAAAGAATTAAACCATCCTCCCAGAGCTTACACTTAGATTGACGCAAGAGTGGCAAGAAATTGATCAAGAAGAAGTTAGAAATTTGATTAACAGTATGCGAGCTGTTACCAATGCTCGGGGAGGCAATACACGTTATTAAGTCTAACTGAGCGACATTTAAACTATTATCAAATAAGATGTTATTTTTTGGTTTCTTGCAATTTGGTTCCAAATCATTATTAGTTTGTGGTTTTTGTCGATTTTTGTTCTAGAATTTCTATATTTAATTTAATAGTTACGAATTAGAGACCAAAGTGGAAAAAATAACAAGATTATCTAAAAAAATAAAATTTTAAAATTTTGCGTTAATTTTGCGGGGCAGTGTAGTTATTGTCTTAAGACTCCGCATCGGACATATGCGTCTTACTCACGGCTACTTCTATCGTACCTTTTTTTGGAATGTCCATACTGTAGTTGTCAGTGGCTTTCTTAAAAGCCAGCTTTCTATTTCATTGTATTTTGACTTTTTTGTTAATATTTTGGTTTCTTGGTATTCTTTCTTATTGTACACTTTCTAAAATTGTAATTGTTTAACTGTACCAAATGGTCGCTAATAACCATAGCCGTTGGTGCGACCATAAACGCTTTAATAAAAAAAAATTGCTTTAATCACCTTCTTGGATTAAAGTCAGTTAATACTTTGAGTTAGTGTGAGCTTCTATTGTTGTGTTTTATCCGAAAATATTCGTTTTTTTCTCATTTCAAAATAAAAATGTGACAGAAACTGCAATACAGTCAATTCTCTTCTAACGATGAAGTTGCAATATTCTTGTTTTCGTTAACGTGTATTTTTAACTAGCTATGTAATCTCTCCCTAAAATTAAAACTACTACCACTTTTTTGTTTCTGAATAGAAGTTTCCGTTCAAATTCATATAAATTTTTTTACCTTCGATTACAAAATAGTACCACTAGTTCTAATCCCAATTCCCACACCGGTGCTACTATTGTTCTTTCAAGTATATCTCATAGCGAAAGAAGACTTTGGAAGTTGACAAAAAACAGTCAAAGAAAGAAACCTGATAAATAGGCTAAAAAACTCAGTTAGTAAGTATATCAGAGAAGTAAGTATATACCAGGATAATCACTACATACAATTACAAAGCCACTAGACTATCGACTACTAATTTGACGTCGTGCTCATTTGTTGAAAGCATCTTTAAAATACACACCAGAGTTCTTATTTTCGTAAGAGATGGCCGTGGTTTATATAAATTTTAGGCAAGTGTATTGGTCTACTTTATTAAGAAAACAATCTCCAAAGATTTAAAAAAAAATGCTATAAATACAGGGTGTTATTGAAAGGTACGTACAACAAAATGGACAGTTCTTCGCACAGTCTAAGAAGTCGGAAAAACTTATTTTGTCTTATCAAAATTTTAAGGGGAAAATTAACCTTTATCCAATCTTTTTAGACGCCACTGAAGGATAAATAGGTAAAATTAATTTATTTTAGTAAATCCTAGCAACTGTAACAATAAAACTTTTGTCAAGACTAAATGTTGCTATAGAAACGAAAGATGATATTTTTATCAGAGGCGTACAACGAATTTGGAGATAAATTTTAATAATTTTTATCTCTAAAAGGAGAACACTTTTACCTGAATTTTTTTTAACTTTTAGCACCCATACTTCGAGACCAATTGCCGATTTTATTTTATACGTACCTTTCAATAACAGGCTGTATTATACATATAATATAGAACAAATCTGTTTCGTTTTTTAAGAATATAATTAATACGTTAATAACCAATTCACTCAAGAGCAAGAACTCTTGCTACTGACTCGGATAAAATGTCAATATTTCGCAATTACCTATACTTTTGTACTTATAATAAGAATGAAAGTTATCAGGTTATTACACATTTTTTGGTTAAAACAATAAACTAAACCTTATAAGTCAAATCAGTGAAATATTTTCAACCGCATAGTTTATATCTTCCTTTCCAATACTGCAGCTTTACTAACAAAGAAACGTAAAAAGTCAGTTATTAGTTTAAATAACAGTCAAATTATATGACTAAATTTAATAATGAATCTACATTCAATTAAAAATTCGTGATTCAAGATACATAATTTAGTTACAATAATTTTCTCTGTGGTTGTACTAATTTGTATAAACACTTGAATAACTGAGAGTAAATTCTGTGCATACTTTGTGATTTTGATTTCGATTTACTTTTAATTCCCCCAAACTTCTTATTCATTTAATAAAACAAGAAAATTCACATTTCTGAGGAATTTATAAAAGAATCATTAAGTCTAAATATTCTTTCCTAAATAAAGCAGAGAAATCCACTCTGGACCAACGTCGGGTAACAGAATTGTCAGTAACATTTCATTAACACTTTAATTAAAAGCATTTCACGTTAAATATCACGTTTTCTTGATTTTATTTCAAATGAGAAGAAAATTGCGATCATTCCTTTAATGAAACATCGTACTTTTACCAAACCAAAAAATATGAGATCCATATCGTAGCAAATTAAAAATTTCAACTAAAAGAAAATACCATGGTAATTTTTTTTTATCTGAAGTGTAATAAATAAAACGTAGAGATTATTTTAATATGAATTTTGAAATTATAAAAGCCATCACTTAAAAATGATCAAATCTTAATAATTTACAGGTCTTTTGCAGAATCCAATATCTCAATTTTTTGTATACTTAATCCGAAATAAAATCATTATCTACTGTGAAAATAACTGCGTTTATTCTTGAAAGATTGCAATTTATAAACATAAATAGCTAACACTATCAAGATCGAATAAATATTGATGTCAGTACTTAGCTACTCACATACTCGTACTCTCCTTGCACTCACTGTTCAAGATGAATAAAAAGGATTAGAAAAAAAAAATTTTTAAATATTTTCGGAAACTTAAAGTTGTTTATCAACTGCTCTAACTAAACAGTGTAGTTAGCACATATACCCTTCTTGTAAATAAATTAATTTCTAACTTAAAAAATGGTACGAATCTTTTAAAACTCTAGGACCCCAAAGAAATGCCTATGACCTAAAGTCCATTATTACCCGAATATTCCGAATTTATCACGACATCAAAAAAACCGCTGTAATATTGTTGCATTTTCAAATGCATGAGTTGTAGGTGTTTTCCAACATGAATAGTTATTTGTTTTACGATGATGGAAATTTAATCAAGCTAATCTGAAATCAATTAGCAGGCAATTCGTAGCGATTACGCTTTCATTTCCATAATATTTCTGTTGACTTTACCATATGAACATATAAAAAAATGCTTCCGGATGCCCCGAGGTCTTGTAAAGTGTTGCGGTAAACGGCCAGCTTCAATGAAGACGTAACATCACAAAAAATACATTTTTTTTTTGTCCCCTGAGAACGTCAGTTTTGTAATTTAAGAAAACACAAAACAACCGTATCAGTATCACAAGGGTTGGGATCAAGGAATTTTGTCTTGAGAAAGAGAATTCGTAAATAACGCAAAGGGTAAAGCATCATTGGTTTAGTTCTTATACTGGGAACAAATTTTATTTACTGGGTAAATATATGAAGTAGAAAATCCTAAAATAACGTATTGCTCTGAATTTTTTATTTCAGACTCAAGCAGGGAGAAAAAGAGGATAATAATGATTAAATAAGTTTCTAAATCGTTTTGAATTAATGACTAAGTATTTTTATAGGAATGTTTGCACGTTTATAAGAAGCTACTCGCGAAGTTATACCTACATATGTACGAGTATTTGTACTTTTCATTAGTTATCGTAGTAAAATCTTCAACGCACCCTATCGCGCGCTACCATTTGACACAAAAGTGACACAAAAGTAAGTAGACCTAAATAGAGGATGAAAATTGTATAGTAGTTACATTACACAAGTTACAATCTATCTGTTAAAAACTGACGTGATATAATACATGTTTTGTAATTTTGTGATACTTTAAAATACCAACAAGCAAAAAAGGCTACAGATTTTAAGAGACGTATTTATATATTCATATCTACAAAATCTTTTTATTACTGCATATATAATGTGCGATCTTTTAAATTTTTAATCTAGGTTTGGTGGCAGTTTAAAAACGTGTATGCGGGATGGATACACCACACATCCGTCAGTGTCAAATTAAATGTGGAACATTAATACCTAACCTAAAAAAGTGAGCACGTGGAAAATTTGTGTTATCAACGACATGAATTCTTATTTCAAAGCCAACCTAAATTCAAAATTTAAAGAATCGCTGTTACTTCCTACAAACGATAATTATGAAATCAGTTATTCCAGAATCAACCCAATCCAAAGATGATTACGACATTAATGCATGCCATATAATTATCACATTCGTGATAGCACGCATTTGTTGCTAGCTTTGAAAACCAAAGATAACACAAATGCCTGGGATTAACATATTCATTCATATTACAGTTTCCATTAACAAACATGATGGGGATGGTTTGAGAGAACATATCAGAGATTTGTTAAAATGCCAGGGCCTGAAATAGATTACTTTAACGCTTAATATGGGGCTAGCAATTTATTCCTTCTGTAAACTCCGTGAACGTTCAGTTCTATATTAACAGTGATCATTTTTCTTAACATAAATTATTCTTTTGTAAAATTATAATAAATATTTTTCTACCTCTTGATGTTATTCTAAATTTACAAGGCGATGTACATATTTTTTGTTTTTACGGTGGTTTAATAACGTGAATTTCTGAATTTCTTTATATTTCTAATCTAGGCAGGCTGGACTTTAGAAACGTATTTGAATGTCGGATGTATACAACACACGATCTGTTATTGTCAAATTATATTAAAAACTATAATAACATCTAACCTAAAAAGGTGAAGTAAAAGTTTGGCGGTACGTTTATAGGGTTATCAACGACATGACTTTTTATTCCAAAGCCAATCTAGGTTAGAAATTTAAAGAATCGCAAGTTATGTTTACATAGTACATAAATGTTTAATGTGGGATTATCACATCCCTGTAAGTTATAAATTTTGATGAAAGTTCATATTTTTGAAGAACAGGTAGCCTAGATTACATTTTTTATTAATTTATTTTTATAAGGTAACGTAAACAATCTACTGAAGGGAATGAATGCCTATGCAGTCAAATTCTATAAAAAATGTGTAATTTATATTGTACTGTACTGTATTGATTTTAATAGTACAAAATTATATTTTAGGGCAACTTTAAATTACTTGACAACATTTGAGGATGACAGAACATATTTGGTAGAAGTGATTAATAATAGAAATAAAGCTTTTGGTTAGTGAAACCTTAAATGTCTAGTATTATTACATTATTAGTATCTAGATGTCATTTAAAATTTATAAAATATAGTCCTTCTGATACTTGTGGTTTATGAGTCAACCTTGATTTTGTCTATTATTATTAGCATTAGTTTTATTATAATTTTTGTTGTATAATTCTTCTTTTTGTTTTTTAAATACGCAATACGAAATTCCATAAGCGGCTTTTTGAGAGTTGTCATCAATTCACGGTTTTTTCTATTTTTTTTTATTAATCGAATCAATAACGGTTCACCCCTTTGTCCCGAAAATTTGAGGATGACCTTTTTTTTTATTACAATTATTTAAATGATATTCGAAAAACTAATCAAGAATTTGATTGAAGAGGTCCATAAAAATTACATTTGAGCAGTTTTGTAATGAAAAAAGGAGTGTTAAATAGATGCAAAAATATTCTTTACACAGATTATTTTTTATACAAATATAAAAGAAAAAATATAAGTGGATAATATTCAAGGTTAACGATCACTGAGAAGAAAATCATTGCCTACTTAATGTAATAGCTTTAAATTCTAAGTAAGATATTTCGTCAGAAAAAAGCGAACGCTCTTACTTGTTTATTTCGCACGAGAAATAGAAATGTTGAATCGATCTAAGAAGCAATAGGTACCCGAAAAAATATATTCGTGAACAGAAAATTAATCAACAAATCCATTAAATGTTGTTAACTTCTGTTGTGTTTGTTATTTAGATAACTTTATCTTATTTAAATAACATCAATAAACGTGGGCGTTTCAATTTTAAGATAAAAGCCGCAACTAACATTAAATAAACCCGCTACTTGCATCCATTTACTTTTACTTCAAAACCAGCTTTTTTAAGCTTGAAAGATTTGCTGACAAAAAAGATCGTTTACATTTAATAGCAAGAAACAAATATGTTAAAATATACATAATTAGCTAAATTCAAACACATTTTAATGTTTTTTTGGAACAATTTGAATAATAACAAATGGTAAATAATACATTATGTATCATATTTACGGTTTCCTACAGATTCCGTTAGCTGAGTGTGTTTAACTATAGTTCCTGTAAGTAATGACAACCAGCTATCATTGGTGTTAACAGTACCATCACTTTAAAGTTTGCGTAAGGAAATTACTACGTATGCACTACTAGTTATATAATAAATAGTGTTCCGACGAGAAGTCGTAAACACAATTAATCATATAATACGACAGTGAATTCGGTTTACATCGATCGAACTTGTTGACAATGCGTGTCAACAGCGAAGTATCATTAAAATGGAAACGTAAAGAATAAGACATGGAAAATTAAATAAATTAAATGCTAATTTGCTCACTGACTCACTTTTTAAAGAAACGGAAGTTATGAATCGCTGTCCTAAATTAGAGAACTTGGTGTAAATTTAGATATCAACGCATCCTAAAATAGAATATCATTTTGTTAGATGAAAATTAGAACCCCTGTCGTATTTGCGTTTTATTTAAAACGAACTTCTTTCATATTCTGGCTAAACTCTAACGCTGATTTATATACTTTAGAATACTAAGTAAACATCGACGACTTATCGATTATTTGAAAAACAACATTTTATTTCTTTAAAATTTTGGAAGCAACTTTATATTACGATTTATTGTTGCATTGTAAAAATCAACATTTAGGTAGGTATTTAGTGGTACAGAAAAATTCCAAAAAATTAAATAAATATTGAGAAATACGCCGGGATGTGCACACAATATCTACTTTACCTTAGAGGCAAAATCAACACGTTTATTAGAACGCTTTGTACAGTCAAATAATTTCAACTTTACTGTACCCAATACATTTAAGCGTAAAAGCGGAAAAAAGCGAATCATGTTTGTATTGTATTTGTACATTTCCTCGCCAGCACAAACATTTAGAGTAAACAATGCGAAAATTAATTATTAATGAATTAAATTCAAATTAAAAAAACTTACATACGTAGGATAATCACCTCCAAACAACTTAATTGCGTTTGGGTGAATTTGGCTTGACTTTCACCTGGTTTATATTTTGTGAGTTCACAGTTTGGTATTATTGATCAGAAAGTTCAAATATAAATGAAACGTGATAAAGGAATCGTCACATACAGGGTGCCGCATCCAAGTTTGGACATCAGGAATTAAGAAGGGGGAATTGGTTTTTATTTTATAATATCTCCCCATAACTTTAAAGCTATTATTGTTTTTTTATATTATAGCTTTTTTTAAATCGTTGCATAGCGCCGATTGTAAAAGGCTAAAAAATCGTATTTTGAAATTCGCGCACTTGTAAAAACAGCATATTGGTACAGAATTCCAGAGATTTAAATGTTTAAATATGAAGTAAGTATTTTACATACCACACGGAAAATAAATATGTAAAAATACGTATATAGGATGTCTATATGTGGCGTAATCTTCAAATGAAACGGCCTGTAGTTTTGAAACAATTCTTAAATTATATCCATACCTAAGTTAACAAGGTAACAAACACTTTTTTGGATATATAAACAGGATTATATAATTTTTCTCATCCATAACTTTGGGACATACTATGTATACGTATTAGCTATTATTAAATTAATAATCCTACGATTCCTTAACCATTGGCACTTATAACAATGCTATGCAAACAAAACGTAGGTAATTAGCAGGGTCGGCTGGTGGCAGGGGGCACAAGGGCACATGCCCCCCAAAATTACAACCATGCCTCATTTAGACGTTCTGTTTGCACCGTTGCCATTGAAACAGTGCGTCTAGTCGCTGTATATAGCTGGAATCGAGTCTTGTTCAACCAGTGAATATTACCACTAACTCAGTTGGGGGATGAAATTGTTTGATTTTAAATAAAAACAATGAATTCAGTTGAATATTTCTCTCTTCTTCTTTTCGACGGTAAAATTTTAATGAAAAATTTAGAGAGAGCCACTCGCGATTTATTAATAAAAAAAGTGTTGATGACAAAACGAGAGACTTTCATAGATATTTTAATAGACATAACAAGCATGGTAATTTTTTGTGGATGTGCGGTTGTCAAAAAATAATAAATTGTTTTGTTTTGAGTATCTTCTCAGTAATGATTTAAAACCAAAGATATGTTGACAAGTACTTTTTTACTTTAATTGAATGAATTTTTGTATTTATTTTCATCACACAATTTCGTCTATTAATTGGTAATAACAGCCTCTTTTGTATCTTCCTATTTAACTCATCAATGAAATTGTGTCCCCCCATTTCAAAAGGTCACGAACCGTCACTGATAATTAGTAAAACATAGCTAACAATATCAGATCATACCTATCAAGATCGAGTGCCTACGTCTTTATTTGTGTTATAAATAATTCACGCAATTTAAAATTTTTCATGTAGAGGAAAAAGACTAATAGATGCATAAACTGTCATTAAAAATTCCAAACTGAACTCCCTGAGCGCTCCCCAACAGCCCTCGTTGTTAGTTAAATATAGAATAATAGGAGTAAACCTGAAATTCCGGGTTTAATTGAACTAGGAAACAAAACAGTTTAGGTTAAAGTAAAGGTCAAGTTCGCAATTCTAGTGACGAATAGGGTATTTGTGCGACACGATGTGTAAGCAAACCCTATACAAATTGCTTCGTCGCCGCTTCCAGACGAGAATGTGTTGTTGGCGGATTGCAATTTTGAGGAAAGTATCGCCGCAAATCCGACGGTGTTTCGAGGATATTTCACCGTGTGCACGTGATCGTGGTGGCGAAATGCGGGGTGCAACGGCCTCTTTCAGTCGAGACGCAACAGGAATTCCATTTACTTAATTATTCAACCTGATACCGGAGTCATATATCACTTGGCTCTTAAACATTTACCTAATAGGATAAATTACGTACTACACTTTGTACTCATTTATTAAGGATTTACTTCGATAAAAAATGGACGTAGTATCGGGCGGCCAAGCACCGCATAATTAATTTTGTCTAATAAAGGATGGGAAAATAAAATAGGAAAGAACAACAAGAAAGACACTAATGAAATACCCGAACACTTTAAAGAAAAATTAATTATGTTGTGTCTAAAATTTACTCCATGTAAATATATAAAAATGTATTGTTTGGAGTATCAAGTACTATTTTCTCAGTATGGGGAAATTTTGTCGAGTTACAAGTTACCCATTTCTGAATTTTCCCCAGTTAATGCATACAGCCAATTCAAAGGCAAAAAAATGATTTTAGACCAAAAGCAAACGTTTTACACTGATTAAACGCAACCTTGCTTTAGGTAGTCAGTGTCAAACAAGTGTAGGTGTTTGCCCGGAAGATATTTTCCTAGGCAACATGTTTGAGGCATAACTTTGCAAATTTAAACGACTAATAACAGGCTAGGCCTCTGCCCGAACGCAAAACTAATAATAATAATTCGGTGACTTTAATATGCCCGATCTAAAGTGGCCATTAAACCCTAAGTTAAAATGCAGTCAGTCTAACCAACTATTGGTTGACTTTTTGATGAGCACTAGAATGCTGCAGCTGGTAGACCAGCCAACGAGAATTCGGCGAAACCAACAACCATCAACGCTAGATTTAGTGATGATATCGGATGCAAATTTATTGGCGAACTTGGAGTATCTAGACCCGATAGGTAAGTCGGATCATGTTCTAATTAAGGCTGACATGCAGTTGTGTTTTACTCCCCGCAAACGAACAATCACGTTCAGCAGATTAGTCACTAATTATGAAGATATCAACACTAGATTATCTAATATTGACTGGTCTTTCATTTCTACACACACTGACGTATCTTCCAGCTGGGATGCCTTTAAATTACGTCTCCAGAAGATCATTGACAGCTGTTCATCTCGAGTCACCGTTAAGAAATCTTCTACCAAACCATGGATTGACGGCAAGATACTTAAGCTGGTTAATAAAAAACGGTCGTTGTGGCGAGCGTACAAACGTACAAGTAGTAAATTTGATTATGCTACTCATAGAGCTTTCTCTAATCGCCTTTCCACGATTATTAAGACAGCTAAGGAAAACTACGAGAAACAATTGGTTGCCGATGCAAATCCGAAGCGGTTCTACAAATATGTCCGCTCAGCCATAAAAGGGTCCTTCGTTCAAATGCCTTTGATTAAAGATGGAAACGGCCAAATTGCTAGTAGTCAGCGTGCTGCTGCTGACATTTTCGCTTCAAGTTTTTCGAAGATATTTGTCAAGGAACCTCACATAACAATGCCCGTCATAAATGGTCCAGCAAAATCAGAAAGTCTTGATTTTGTCCACTTCACTAAAGACTCGGTACTTAACAAACTGCGATCACTTAAGGAGGGGAAATCTCCGGGCCCCGACGGTTTTTCTGTCAGTGTTCTAAAGAAGTGTGCGAATTCGTTAGCAGGCCCACTTTCCGTACTTTTTAACCAGTCCATCGATACGGGTATTCTACCATTAGACTGGAAAACTGCTCTGATCACTCCAGTTTACAAAAAAGGGGACAAACTCGATGCAGATAATTACCGCCCCATTAGTCTAACGTCTCTTGTCGTGAAGGTCATGGAGTCCATTATTTACGATAATATGATTGCGTTCCTTATGAAACATAATGTGATTCCACCAGCACAGCATGGTTTTCTGCCGGGAAAGTCTATAAACACCAACCTTCTGACTTCTCTCGCTGACTGGACTCGAGCGCTGGATACGGGTGACACAGTGGACGTTGTATATTTCGTTTTTTCCAAGGCTTTTGACCGTGTGCCTAAGCGTCGTCTTCTGTTCAAACTAGATCACTATGGAATAAGGGGCGACCTTCTTCGTTGGATAGACTCCTTTCTCACTGATCGTTCATTTAGGGTCAGAATTGGTAATTCTGTTAGTGTCCCGGTTAAGGTACTGAGCGGAGTCCCTCAAGGCTCCGTGCTCGGGGCCTTGTTGTTTATAGTTTATTCGTCAGATATCACCAACGGTTTGAGGTCTAAATGTGCTATGTACGCCGACGATGTAAAACTTTACAACTCTAGCTCGAACTGTATGATTTTAAGCAATGATATCACCTCAATCCACACCTGGTCCCGTGACTGGTTAATTCCATTAAATATATCTAAGTGTAGAGTACTCCACCTCGGAGGACAAAACCCTCGGAATTGTTACTACCTTAATGGCGTCGAGCTTTCTAAAACGAAAACCTGCTCCGATCTAGGTGTTACCATTACATCCGATCTTTCGTGGTCAGAACACGTTGCTTGCATCACCAGAAAGGCTAACAGAACAGTGTATTTAATCACTAAAGCTTTTGGGAAAGCGAACGTTAAGGTTATTGTTGCGTTATATAAAACATATATAAGACCTATCCTAGAGTTCGCGAATAGTGTTTGGAGCCCACACCTAGTACGAGACAACGATTTATTAGAAGCCACTCAACGGCGGGTTACTAGGCTGCCTTTTGGTCAGATACGTCCATCATATCAGGATAGGCTCAAACTGATGTGTCTCCCAATGCTCTCCCGCAGACGCAAGCGAGGGGATGCCATTACCGTATTCCGAGCGCTTACTGATGGTGACTCACCTATTAGATATCTCTTCCCTTTAAATACGGATGGCCGTACTAGAGGTCACGCTTTCAAACTCTTAAAAGAGAAGTTTCGCACAGATGTCAGAAAATACTTCATTACTAACAGAGTGTTCGAATTTTGGAATTCCTTACCCGCTCATGTTGTCAGTTGCAAAAATCTTACCGAGTTCAAAATTAGACTGGATTTACATCAACGAGACTAATGCTAACATAACTGTGTTCTTGCGCGGGCATAACAGGCACTAGCCTCTGCCCGAACGCATTTCTAATAATAATAATAATAATAATATTATTATTATTAATAAATGAATACTTCTTATGTTATTATTATATACTCAGTGACAAAAATAAAAACACCATGAAAGAATGATCATTTTATGATGAAATTTTATATATGATGGGCTAAGGGTTGTTAAAATTTGGATACGACATTGGATCACCCTGATCTTCGTTAGAGGAACTATATATAGATCCACGGCAATACATTGTGGATATTGTACAGGCCCTTCTTCTTCCATATCCTCACACCCTGCAAAACGCTGTTTTTCAACAAGACAATGCCCAACCACACATTGCTAGAGTTACTGTAGACCGCTTTGAAGAAGTTGTAGTGAATCTTCTCTCTTGCCGTCCAAAATCTTCTGACATATTCCTAATCGAAAATGTTTGAAATGTGATAGGTAGGAAGCTATCCAATTTACCTCGTCCTTTAGAGTCTTTGGAAGGATTTCGGCATCAAGTATAGGTGGCATAGAATGAAAAACCCCAGAACGGTGTTGATGACATCATTAAGTCAATGTCTTGACGTGTCAGGGAATGTAATTCTACTTCTTCAGTGTACAAAAATTGCTTTTCTTAAAACTACTGGAGTGATAGCACTGAAATTTTAATCAATTCGTATTCCGACAACACTTATCCTCTGTATAAAATTTCATTACAAGATCACGATTCCTTCTTGGTGTCCTTTTACTTTTGTCACTCAGTATATATGATAATTTCACGCCAATATAAATACGCAAAAGGAAGGTAACTAAATATAATGATCTTTGAAACAAGTTTCCATGATAATTTTTCAGTCACAATTTGAATGTCATTAGAGTCAAAATCAGTTCTTTTGGTAATGTTTCCCATGAAAATATTACCGCAATAGTAATTAGTACCATCCCAAAAAGTACAATATTGTTACGAAATAAACCCATACGCCGCCCCGGTGCGACACCTATGAGTTTTCTAGTATAGTATGCAGGAATGATGGGTGACTCATCGTCGGTGACGGCGGTCGGACGACGTTCGGTAAGGAAGAGCCTGGAAGCGGAAGTCGCAATGGGTGCTCCTGACAAGTCTAGGAGCGGTGACTGAAGCGTTTCGAGAAGGACCACGTGGCTCTTTAAATTGGAACCACCGTCGGATTCAGCCAGTTCAGTGAAGACAGAGTCCAGCCAAGTTGCGCCGATTTGTACATAATCGATTTTAATCACCGATCATCGTTACAATATCTACGAAAAATAAAATCTGAAGGCAATTTGAGGCGTTCTGAATGAAAAGAAATGATGAATTTGCTCAATCTAAGTCCGTCAGTCATTTAGTAATCACTTTGTCAATATGAAAAAACTTAACGGGGAAAATTTACTATAAAGAGTATGTTGAAAATGTTGGACAAAAAATGTTGGAAAAAAATTAGTGTGAATATAGCATCGTTTCTAATCCTTTCTCTGACATTATTTTCAAGAACGCAAAAGATGCAAGAAATGTCAAAAGGAAAGAGTTACAACGGCAACCAGAAAAAATAAAACGGAGTTAAAGTGCCCCGAGTAACGACATTATAAAAGTGCCAAAATTATGGAACTTGGATTAGCCAGAAGGTTTGCAGAAACGATTTTTTCATATCGAATCCTTGAAGCTGTCCTGGAGAGGTGGCAACAATTAATAGGAAGTTAACTGGTCTGATTGAGTATAATCCCATTTTTGCTAAAACCGCACAAAGGCGAAGAAATGTTGGGTCAGTAAGAGATTGATGCAAAACAAAGATGTTGAAATTGTTTGTGCCGTCAAGTTATTTAATAAACTCATGGCCAGAAGAAACAAAAATTTGAAAACAGATCGTCTGTTCCTAGCCCTAAATCCATTTTTGAATAAAGAAAACTCTAAAGGCTTGGTATAAATACAGGGTGTCCCAGAATTCGCGCCATTCCCGTGAATGACATGTTCCCTGTCCCGAACTGTGCCGTAATTCGCAAAAAGAATTGTCCAGGCTTTAACCGTGTGAGAACTGGAAGCCGATTAAGTTGACCAATAGAGAGGCTGCTTTTATATCCGAACGTTTCTATGTTCAAAGTTACCTATGCCAAGAACAAAAAATCCGGTAATACTAAAGTTGAATGAATTTTTTCCGAATCCCCCTCCGTCAACAAAAGGAAACAGAAGTGTGGTTATAAATTTAATCATTTTGACAATTGTTTGTCATAAACTGTCACGAAGTTCATCACTGACCTGAACAGACGCTTCTGCCCCCAAAGATGACTGATTAATGTACACAGAGACGTCAAGGTTTACTTTAAGGCAAGTAGCATGGGACAGAAGTTATTTCTGCTGCCATTCTAGTTAAATTGTGTTTAACTGGGCTGTACATGTCATAAACAACGGGCGGAATAATATCTCAAACGCTCTTACCAGTGCTGCCGCGTCGATACTTTGATTACAAATATATTTTTCTTTTGGACTATATCAACATAATATAACATTTCAAGATCACAAATCTGTAGTCCTGTGGTTGAAAAATTAATAAGGCCACCGAGTATTATTATTTGAAGTAATATAGTAATATAGAAGTAGTTTTTTTACTAGCTGTAAACACTCCTAGAGACGCACTGGCTACGGCTTTGTGGACCAGATCAAAGAGTCCCCGCTACTCACCCTAAAACACACTTTACTTCAACTGGGGAATTGCAGCCGCAAGATAAATTTCCGCGCACTGGTCATAAAAGAAGCTGTTTCATTTCATCGTAGGCAAATAATACATTTATTACTATTCGACATAGTGTAGATACTGAAGAGCAAGTATTAGAAGTCATTTTCTTAGAGCCCCGTGAATAATGTGTTGTTCTTTTTAACGAAAAGTAGTGCATTTTCAGAATTCACTATGCATCATATCCCTGATATTAAGTTTATCGTTATTTCTAAAAAAGAGTACCACATGTTCATTCAAAGAACGTAATTAAGTGTACTAAAACATAAATATCGCTTTTGATTAATCGGTGCTTATGATTTTCAATAAACAGTATCAATTTTTACCGAACAGCTTTGTTGCTGATACCTAATCTAAGCAACGAAAAAAGAGACGAGACTCCACTTCTCTGGTGTATTGAAATCATAAGTATCTGCTGTGGTGTCAATCAGGTGGGGGAGATACTGAAAACGGAGACTTATTCAAGAATAATATTGATGTTGCACATGATGATTTAAAACAGTTTCTTTAAAGTTGTGAGTACTTTCTAGAGATTGAAAAGATACGAATAAAAAATGTGACAAAAATCGTTTAGTTGCATTTTTTTTTTAAGGACAATACAAATCAGTACTAAGTTATTGATGTCTTATTCATACTAGTATAAAGAATATTTGGAAATGATGTTGATTTATGGAGAATGTAAACGCTCTGCAGCCACTGCTGTGCGCGAATATACAGGTCTTTTCCCGAATCGTCGGCTCCTTGACCAGCATGTGTTTCGTCGTTTGTTGCATCCAGCAAAAGAAGATGGATCTTTTCAACCTAGTCGGAAAGGCCGTGTTGGGGCTCCACGGATTATACGCGTAGACGGTGAAGAACAAGTGGCACAAATGATTGGATGCTCAAGATTGATCATGCATCGTATCCTTACAGACAAAAATCTGCATCCTTACTATTGACGAAAGTGCAGCATCTGCGACGAGCCGACTGCGCGACGAGTGCATGTTGCTAAATTGTTACTGCGACAAAATGAATCAAATCCTGATTTTTCACGGCACATTCTTTTCGCCGACGAATGTTCATTTTCCCGAAAAGGAATATTTAATGCGCACCATTGGCACTTCTGGGCAAACGAAAATCCACATTTCGCTAACATGAAGCATATCAAGAGCAATACTATTAATTTATGGGCTGGAATCGGGTAGTCGGTTGGTCCCAGATGCTGCACTCTCGTGTAATGGTAAGGATGCAGTCTTCTCTCTTGAAGGATACGATGAGTGGTCGATCTTGAGCATCCACTCATTTGCGCTACGCAGTGGACACTTCTCCTAGGATCCGCTTCCATCAATATTATTCTTGAATAAGTCTCCGTTTTCAGTATCTCCCCCACCTGATTGACACCACAGCAGATACTTATGATTTCAATACACCAGAGAAGTGGAGTCTCGTCTCTTTTTTCGTTGCTTAGATTAGGTATCAGCAACAAAGCTGTTCGGTAAAAATTGATACTGTTTATTGAAAATCATAAGCACCGATTAATCAAAAGCGATATTTATGTTTTAGTACACTTAATTACGTTCTTTGAATGAACATGTGGTACTCTTTTTTAGAAATAACGATAAACTTAATATCAGGGATATGATGCATAGTGAATTCTGAAAATGCACTACTTTTCGTTAAAAAGAACAACACATTATTCACGGGGCTCTAAGAAAATGACTTCTAATACCTGCTCTTCAGTATCTACACTATGTCGAATAGAAATAAATGTATTATTTGCCTACGATGAAATGAAACAGCTTCTTTTATGACATGTACAGCCCAGTTAAACACAATTTAACTAGAATGGCAGCAGAAATAACTTCTGTCCCATGCTACTTGCCTTAAAGTAAACCTTGACGTCTCTGTGTACATTAATCAGTCATCTTTGGGGGCAGAAGCGTCTGTTCAGGTCAGTGATGAACTTCGTGACAGTTTATGACAAACAATTGTCAAAATGATTAAATTTATAACCACACTTCTGTTTCCTTTTGTTGACGGAGGGGGATTCGGAAAAAATTCATTCAACTTTAGTATTACCGGATTTTTTGTTCTTGGCATAGGTAACTTTGAACATAGAAACGTTCGGATATAAAAGCAGCCTCTCTATTGGTCAACTTAATCGGCTTCCAGTTCTCACACGGTTAAAGCCTGGACAATTCTTTTTGCGAATTACGGCACAGTTCGGGACAGGGAACATGTCATTCACGGGAATGGCGCGAATTCTGGGACACCCTGTATAAACATAATTTTATATAGTGTGTGACCAAAAACTTATAAAAACTACAGAATATTCAAACTCTACTTGAATTGGCCGTCATCTACACATCACGAAAATGTAATATAGCATTTAAGATGCGATGGATCCTCTAGCTCATCAGTAATTCAAAGTAATATTTTAATAATCCCTTCTAGTCCTATTCAAGTCCTAAAATAATTTATAGTAATTGTGTTCTCAATTATTGTTCTTTTTAATTGTTAAAAACGTCCTTGTGTTTGATTAAAAAATTGCTTTTTCACATTGGTTGCCATGAAATTATCTCATTGAATTACGCTCTACACTTAAGCTATTCATTTCTACTGGATACATTTTTATTTTACCAACCTAATCAATTTGCCTTTTGGCAATTTGACTACCAAAATATCTTCGTCGAAATAAAAAAATTATCCGGTTAATGAATAGGTATTGTGTAATTATAGTCGATAATTAATACTTATGTGAAGTTAACGTGTCTAAGGAGGCAATCAATGACATTGTACCAGTAGCAGGTAGAATCCTGAGCCAGGAACGTAATAGAGTTTCAGTGTGCTTTAGAGAATTACTTTTCATTCAGTTTTAGTTCTAGCAAATACTTTACTTTTAATACATATATGACATACGTTGTTTCTAAGACTCATTTTAAGGATTTTGAGTGAATGCAAGCGTTAATTTGTTCAGCAACTAAGCAGGGAAGCATTCTTGAACCTTTTCTCCTTTTTCTCCATTTACTCTACTGATCTATCTGAAGAACTTAATGCTAAAGAAGTATGTGATCATCAATACGCAGATGATAGGAACTGGATAATGGCAACTTGTGTTAACATAATGAGTATGAGAAACTATTCATCAACGGTCGAATAGGACTGTGGGATAATATCAACAATTTAAAAAACATAATTATAAACGTAGTGAAAATAATATACCGAACGTAGAGAGCGGCGTGGCGGTTTTAATTCTTAGGCGTGCATAACTTTGTTTCAACTCTTATCAAGGTCGCGCGTTTGCATGCACGATAAGTTTTGGTTCTAGGGACATGTGCAATCGGTACTCGACGTCTATGAATTGATGTTTATTGCACTTGAAGAACAATTGATCTCTACCATACCGTGTTGTACATGTGCACGCATGTGCTGATTCGCACAAATTTTAAACTCACCACGCTGCTCTTTAGTTAGAAGATAAAAACAGACATAGCTACAAAACCAACGAATTGGTAGAGAGAAGACGTAAAAAGAGAAGTAAAACGGAAAAAACAAGTATGGAAAACGTATTGGAGGAACAGAATACCCAAGGACTATAATGATTAATATTAAAGAAGCCATGAAAAGCAAACAGAAACAGTTGAATAAATACAAACTAAAGAAGGAAAAATACTTATCGAAGAAGGACAAATAATGAATAGAAGGAACCAATATTATGTTAAATATAGATATCACATCCAGACAAGAAGAGAGGGCTGAAAACAACTCAGAAGAAGAAGAAATTGAGGACTAAAACAGAGGAAGTAAAACTACTGAAACGAAACAAAACAGTAGAACACGAATAAACAACAACAGAAATGCTGAATCAAAATTTAAGAGACAAAGCTATGGAACCAAACTATTCAATATGACTAAGAGAAGGTAGTATAATCAAAGATTGAGACCTAACAACATGAGCTCAGTTGCCTAGCTTTATGAGAGAATATCAGAGAAAAAAAATCAGGGGTCCATGAAGACCATATTTTTCCAACAAAACAACTGATCTGAAAGAAGAGGAAAGAGAGACAAACGTGGTATTCACATAGATCTAGAAAAGGCATTTGAAAGCATCCCAAGGTAAATTGTCTGAACGAGCTTGAAAAAGAAAGGAAAAAAAGAAAAGCAGTGTAGAGGAATAGAAAGCTTATACATACAACTACACCAGAGATTACATACGAACAGGAAATTGGCAATCAAAAAAAGAAAGACTGAGATACGAAAGAGTTTTGAACCCCATACTCGTTTCTACTAGTACTAGATAAAAAAGGAAAAGGAAAAGTGAAAATGTTAAATACAGAAATATGCAAAAAGTTAAAATTGCGTTTTTGCGAATAATTTAATAACTTTTGTGAAGAACGAAATAGACCTACAATATAACATACATGTGTGGAAAGAAGCATTAGAAAAAATAAACCTAAAAATTAATATGCTTTGAAAAAACGAAAATTATGGCAATCGGAAAAAAACCGACAGAAACATATACATTAATTGAAATAAACAGACAGACAATAGAACAAATAGAGATAGTTACTTATATAGTGAAGATACATGAACGAGGAATAAATGACAGAATTGATAAAAAAAATATATCACAAGATACAAAATATTTTCTGGAAGAATGAAGTGAACAAGAAAACAAAAATGACTGTGTTCAGACATGTGTTTTTATAAGCCAATACTGATCTACGCCGTTGAGAGCTGGGCCTAAATATACAAATTAAAATGAAACTACAAGCTGCTGAAACAAAAATACCTACATGCTATAAAAGAAAAAACTAAATTAAAAACGAACTAATTAGAGAAGAATAGAAGTGGAACCAATCACGGGGACTATTAAAACTAAATAGCTGAAAATGGTTCAGGCATCTAGTACCAACGAATTGGTATGGAAAACGTATTGGAGGAACAGAACTGTCAAGAACTAACTATAATCTATATATGTTACGGTTAAAGTGAATACTCGGCTAGTTTCCAAACTAACTGGTTGTTATGCAAACTAACCAAGTCGCTAGTTATTATAGACGAAAAACTATTTTCTCTTACATTAGCAGGGTTTCTTGGTTAATTTGTAAACTGCCCAGCTAGTTTATAAACTACCGTACAAGTTTGGATAATTTATATACTTTTTTTAAAGTACATAAATTAACCGAAATAATTGGTTAGTTTACAAACCAGCCACTTTGTTCTGGTTAAAATAAGAACTTTTTCTCTAGTACGATAAAATAACCAATGAATTGTATCATATTTTAGGCAGTTAGTATGCAAACAGACAGTTGTTTTAGTGTTCAATGTAGGCAATGATACAATTCATTGGTTATTTTATCGTACTAGAGAAAAAGTTCTTATTTTAACCAGAACAAAGTGGCTGGTTTGTAAACTAACCAATTATTTCGGTTAATTTATGTACTTTAAAAAAAGTATGTAAATTATCCAAACTTGTACGATAGTTTATAAACTAGCTGGCAGTTTACAAATTAACCAAGAAACCCTGCTAATGTAAGAGAAAATAGTTTTTCGTCTATAATAACTAGCGACTTGGTTAGTTTGCATAACAACCAGTTAGTTTGAAAACCAGCCGAGTATTCACTTTAACCGTAACATATATAAAGAATCTAGGAAAAGCAACAGAAACAGTTAAAACAACCCTTACAACTTTATTTTTTTTTTTTTTCATTTATTATTACATTCATGTCTAAAAATTACTTTAAAGTTTTGATTTATTTATAAGTTTGTAATGTTATTATAATTATATGATTGTGTTATTGTTAATGTTTATTAGACTAATAATATTATTATACAGTTTAATTATTGAGAATGACATTAATAACTATGTCTAGGTGCTCTACCAACATTTTATTGCGAAATAAGTCGAAATGAATTTTTGCTTAACCGTCTAGTTTGATGGTGAAAATATTATCCCTTTTGGCAAAACAAACAGGTGTGCGGGTGGTGAGCTTAAAAACTATTTACTGTGTGGTGACCTTCACCACGCTGAAGTGACATTTGGAAGGTAAATAAAAATCCTCGACATTGTGAGAGTAAACTGGGAGTGACAAGCATGCTTTGTCGCAAAAAATTACGGGTTGAACAGTTGTGTTATTGATTTTAGTAAACTAAAAAATACTAACAGGTTCTCTATATTCAAAACAGATATAGGGCGCCAGAAAAAACGTATTTGTTCTATTCCGCTCTCTGGACATTTACATAGGAAATTTTTTTGTCATCACTGGAATTTATTCTTGCCAACTTTCTATGTGTTTTATGATTTAGTGTTGTGTTTTCAATGCATTACTTGAATGGCATAGAACAAAACCCACGGAATCAGGCTGCAAGATGAATTTAAAACACCAGACACACTTATGTGTCAACAATTTTATATATATGTGTATAATTCATGCAAATGACTACACAATAAAAACATGTTGAATAAAAGAACATGATTTATTAAAGTATTTTTTATCACACTGCTTTATGAACACTACGAAATTTAAGCGTGAACTGTCTGAACATCTATTTACTCATTACAACACTTCGCATTAACTTGATGAAATTATCTAAAATGAGCGTAATATTAGCTCCCTAAGAAAATTTGCCGGGAGAACTAATTAAACCGTTACTCATAGGTACCTGTTGTGGTAGGTAACGTTTTAAACTTTCGCCTCATAATAACAAATTATTTCTAGCAAACTCAGTATAGCAAGTGATTTTATAAACACTGTTAGTGGTATTTACAAGCGTAACTATTTCGATAATTCAGATAAATATTGTTTTAGGATTAGCGATTAACTGAGGTAAGATATTGTAAGGTGTTTCCACAGTCAGTTTAATTCTTGTAACAACATCATCTTCCTAAAGTCTAAAGAGATTGTACGGTTTATTTGTGGCTTAAGCAGCAAATTATAGTCTTAAACGGTTTGGTTGATTTATCCTTGTTTTAATTTCCTTTGCGTTGTAACTAAATTGTTTTAAGAAATTCATCTGCATCTAAATTTTACCCGGAAAAGTCTTTTTTGCTTCTTGTTTCGAAAGGACTTATTTGAAGTCAGACTGTTTTTTTACTCGCATTTTTTCCTTCGCTATAAATTGTTAGCAATTTTCCTTGTTGTTTTCCGTGAAATACAGGAAAATTGCTATTCGTAACTATATAAATAAATATAGTTCTAACTAAAACATTAAAAATATTGCAAATCATTTCTTAGAACAGTGTAATAATATTTAATAATTAATAATAATTTATTTGTGGCAATAAAATTTTTCTCACTTACACGTAAACATATAAAAATAATTTGAATAAAGAGAAAATCAATGATTTGCAAGAATAATGTAAAAAGTATTGTACAAATATAGAAATAAATGTATCATCGCCCCAGGAATTGTTAAATCGCAATATAAATTCTAAATAATTAAATTTATTGTTTTATTATTCATCTTCCGAATAAAATGCTTTTTCAATTAAATATGCTGTGCTATACTTTAAAAACAATATAGTTGGATTAATTTAATAGTTTATTAATAAGTATGCTATTCAAAAATTTATTATTTAATCGGCCTAGCTTTTGTCAGCGTTAAACATACATCCTGCTGCTATCGCAATGGTGGGCAATAAATTCTGAACATCGATACAAGTTTTAACTGGAATAATTATTTTTAAAGAAGTCTATACCACGTGTTTGAAAAAAGTCCAGGTCCAGGTCTTAGTTTTTCTAGTAGAAAAGTCGACAGTGTTTCTGCTGTAATTTCAATAGTTTTGTAAACTGCAATCAGTGGTGAAAACCGTGTTCCAAAATTTTTATAAATAATTGAGGTATTGCTTTTTAGAGATACACTTATGAACGAGTTATATTTAAAGTTTCGTTACAATAACTCTATTAATGATGAAGATATTGCTTTTGAAAATATATTGAAAATACCCCAGAAGACTAAGAGTTAACGATTGACTGTAACAAAATTTTGAGATGACGTTTTGGTAGGGATGAAAACATAAATTCTGCTTAGCGATCCTAAAGTGTATGCAAAATTTTAGAACAATCGATTTTGCAGTTTCTAAGATAAATTATAAAAGTTTATTGTGCAATTTCGATTTTTTTTTTGAGATCGTGTTATAAAATTTTTGGTGAGGTGATCAGACAAACTCATGAGAGAGAGAGAGAGAGAAAAAAAGAGAAACGCCAGACAGAGGCATATAAACAGACGGTAAGGAGAATGCTACGAAATGTAGACAACAATGTGCTATTAGCTTCTTGCATAGCTTTTTACTTCCAGAGTACAAACTCACGAGGTATTGTAATAGGATTATGTCTGGGTTCGGATGTAGATGGTAAAACGCTAACCAAAATTTATTCAGTCATCCTCGACAACAATTTGAAAACATGGCCTCAAAATTTCACACCCTAAATGTTATTAACATTTTTTAAAATAATATACTCCTGCACGTACAGTTTATGAATTCACCTTGACTTTGTCCATTATTATTCTAATTATTGACACAATTCAGTATCGCTTTTGCTAAAATGTGGTCATTAGAAATATTTGTTATGGAAAAACTCACTTGGAAGATACGCATAGCATTGTTGTTTACTTGTATTTTAACTGGAAGGAGTTATCACAAAAAAGATGAAATTCGCTAAATTAAACTTTCCAATTTTTCGAAGGAGCATGATTTGTTCGACTGTACTTCAGGGGCGACGGAAATTCTGTCACAGGGGACTGATCATTTCATATAGTTTATAAGAAATAATTTAAATTTAATATCACACTGTTTAAAAAACTATGCTTCCTATATTTCTGCAGTAAAACTCATCTTGCACCATTCGATGTTAGGTACACAATTTGCAATAAGTGACAAAATATATTTGTCAACTTAAATATTGATTGTTTTTTCATTTTATTTCATGTAAAATAATTTCCGTTGACATTCTTAAAAAGTACCCAAATAAAATAAAATAAAAGTTTAATATCAACATTTAGTATCGTAATTACTAATAGAAGTGTAGTGGCCTTTGACATGCAAATTTGATCACGAATGCCACAGACTCCACCTATTGACATAATCTGATTATAAAATACGTCAAAAATGCAGAAAAAAAAATTAATTTACAGGGCAAGTAACTGTATATAAGTAGTATATGTACAACGTTTCACTCGCTACGCGAGCTTTAAGTATGACGTACGCTCGCTCTACCAACTTTTTGTATGTCATTTCTATCGTTTCGTAAGATTTATTTCGGCATTTTTTTGACATTTTTATAATTTAAACACCTAAATTTCGCTTTGACTCAACTTTAATTATTACTGTCCAAAATTAATCAAATGGATTATGTGTTTCACGTATAAAACCGCACTTGTGATAGCTAACTAAATACATATAAAAAATACCTCCACTTCGACAAAGTTACTATACTCACTGCCAAATTTTCCATTACGATTCTGCTTGACATATTATATAGTAATTTGTTCACGCCAAAGCAACAAATTTTAGTTAATCTCAGATTATTAACAAAGACATTCAAACTTCGATCAAAATTAGTTGACATGAAATAGCTGTTTTCTCTTTCAAAAGCACAAAAATCTAATAACACACACTCCCTTCAATTTCCAATACACCTAAGCTCCCCATAACGAGGGTAAAAGTAATTTGTAACTTACAAAAACCCCTTTTAATGAGCATTGGAACTGGGAATTAATTAAGTTAGATGTTTGAAGCCCGAAAGAGATAAAATTGTTCGCACCATCCGATACCGAGTTTCGAGACCAGAAGCGCCAAAGCCAAATGTCATAGCACGCGGCTGTGCAAATAGCCATTATCAAACCATTACCCGATAACACGGACAATGGGAACGGATTTCTCCATTCCACGTTCAAAAATCCAATGAAAAGTGTTGATCTTGTTTAAGCTGCCTCATAGAAAAATTCCCATAAGTCCCTGTTATAATGAAAACTCTCCCTGGTGAATAATGTTTTGCGATAATCACCCGCAAAAACACTTGTTTGTTTTATGTTGTTGCGAGGATTACGGTGGTCAACTTAGCAGTATTTATATATTCATCTCATGAATGTTGGTATGGAATTCATTTCGTCAATTTTCTTTCACAGGGTACGTTTTATGAAAGGTAAATGTCACGTTCTGACCGATAAAACAGCCATGTCGCAAAGGAGTCTCCAGTTACTTTGAACGAAGTTAGTTTTATTTCATCGCCACTGGTCATTGTTAACTTCATAAGGGCCCTCAACTTTATAGTTTGAAGCTGAGGGGAATTATATGTCTGTAATAAAATTTCCAACTGCCTTCCTGTAAAAGTCTAGGATTTCCGTTTTTACGAAATCATCTATAGTTCATTAGATACAGAGTGTTCGTAACGTCTGGAACAAATTCGATAAAAAACGTCTAGACGGGACATTTTTTCACAGTTTGCAGTTTAGAGAACCAACTGAAAATTTCTAGCTGACGTCAAAATTATTAAATACACGTATTAAGGGAGGGGCAAATATCTCAATATAGGTAATGATAAATTTCTTTGTCGAAACAGTTTTCCGAAGGAGTTATGTTTGAACAATTTTAAAAATTTTACTAGACTTCCTTAACGCTATCGTCAAAGCGTAAGAATACTGCAGAGTACAAAATTCGACCAAATACTTATAAGTAGTTTTATGTATGTTTCTAATATTTAAAACTCCCAAATAAAGTTACTTTTAAAAATGTAAATAAGATTACAGCTAACTTTTCAATATAATTATGTAAATCATTGAAGAGTTTTTTCGAAACTTATTTCTAAGATTTTTTCATTTTTATCTGCGCAATTTGTTCAAAATATGCACACATTTTTTACATATAGGTAGTTCATTTGACCTGTAAACAGAGTCGAGTTCTGAATCTACAGAAACTGAGATATTACTAGTACAAGTTTAGTTATTATAACGAGATAGCAGTAAAAAACACTGTCAAAGACGACCATAGATTTTTTAAAGGTTTTTGATTGTTGCACTTTCAACTAAAACTTTTAAATTGACGGTAGTCTGACAAATGGAAAATTCTAGGAAAGACAAATCTCCAAAAATCCATTGCTGTCTATGATCGTATTTTTACTTCCCGAGCGTAAGCGAAGGAAGTATTATAATGGAGTCCGTCGGCTGATTTTCTTTTACGTTTTCTCGACCTCTCATGACGCCTAGAGTACGAAGAAATAGATCTTAGGTTTCCGTCCGTCTGTCTGTCTGTCGACTGCGCGGATTTTTATTAGACAAATAATCTCCGAAACTACTGGACCGATTGTTGTAAAATTTTATGTGTATTAGGAATATCGTATATCTAATTAGTTAATTATCCTCACCAACAATTTTATGACGTCATCTCAAGACTGTCGAATTTAAAATTATTTATATACAGTAGATTGTATATGTTATAGAGTAGTATACTCCTACAATTGTGGCCTATGATTCTGCTTTGAGTTTTCCCCCTTGGCATCCAAATTTTCACAAAAAATTTTACAGACTATAATAACATTTTACGAGCAACACATGATCAACGAGATATGTCAGTAATCATTTCGCTTTGGCTTTCTATCCTAAACATAACCCCACCTTTTTCTTCTTTTTCTTTCTCACAGTATTGTCTATATTGTTCTTCCTATATAGAAATTATCACAAAAAAGTAAAATTTCGCAAAGTCAAATTTTATCATTTTTTAAACAAACATAGGTATAAACTATAGTTAATTTTTGAAATTCCGATGCCACGTTGCTCCTTTATCTCAATATTCATCAAATTTTTTAGCAATGCACAAACAATCACAATGGGGCTAAACAGATGTAGGCGCTGTGTTGTACTATCAACGTAATTGAATATTAATATACAAAGTGTTCATACAAAATTCTAAAGCAGTACAATTTCCAAATGTAGATATTTTAGTTTTTCAATAGAACACCCGTATTTGATTTATGCATTTTATTTTGTTTTTACTTCCCACGCGTAAGCTGAGGAAGAATTGCAACCAAATCTATCAGGCGACTCTCTATTTTTATGTTTTGTGGAGGTTTCATAGCCCCTAGAAGAATACGTAAACATAAGTCTCTGGTTCCCGTCTGTTGATATGCCGTCTACCGCTTGTCCGCGTCTGCGTCGATTTTTATTAGGCAGATAATCTTCTAAACTACCGGACCGATTGTTGTCAAATTTTGTATATATATTATGAATATCGTGCAGATGATTTAGAAAAATGGTAAATTGTGAACCCAAATTTATACAATGTAATTAAAAAAATTAATGAGTTAATTTATTTTATTAATTGAATCAGAAACTGCAAAACTGAATGCCATGAAATCTTGCAGACATTTTAAAGTTATCGTAAGCATGGTAAATTTGTAATCAAAATATATTTATAAAACTGATGACGTCATCTCTAAATTTTGCAGAAAATGTACAACGTATGAGGAGACTAATTTTTTAAAGAAAAACTCATTTGAGACATAGGCGTAGCACGCTTTTTTACATTTACTTTAACATTACCTACATATCTTTATTTTAACTGATATTCGCGAGATCAAATTTTAGAATTTTTCGAGAAAGCTAAATATGTTTTATTGTACTTCAGGGGCGTGGAAAGTTCAGTGGAATTAACCTTCGAGCAATCCTTTAATTTCGTCTTTTGTAGATTTGGGTAATACTAAAGAAAGAAAATTAATAAAATAAAAAACAGAGTAAAAAAGTATAAAAAATGCAGGGTTTTCTATGTAAAAAAGAATGAAATATCGATTTTGAAATTTGTAATATTTTAAATTTTTTTGTAAACACTCTGTATATTAAAACTCAACTTTGTTGATAATAAACCTACCACGATTTTTTTTTGTGAACACTTGCTTTGCTGAAAAATTTAAAAAAAACAAACATAAATTATGGCTATTAAGCCTCGTAGGAGGTTAATGAAGACATGTAAAAATATGTAAACTTTTCCACTAAAACAAAATAAGTTGCGTGCTCTGATTATTAAGATATCGAGGAACTTTATTCACTCAACCTGCATATTAATTTTTTTTTGGAATATCCTGTATAATTAATTACAAAGTGTCCAAAACTTGTTTAGCTTCTTGAGGGAATAAATTATAATGTGAGGATTTTAGTGTTCTGTTATTTTTGAACGAACGGGTAAGTTTCTAAAAAGTTCGTTGTGTAACCAAAAATTGTAAATTTTGATGACTCAGATATATTTCCGAAAAATTATTACAAGGTTCTATGTTCATGTGACTAATTCAAGTTTTATCGTCTTTATGACACTATGATGTACAGTAAAAATTCAAAATAATTCGGTTAGTGTTTTGCGAATATTATGCTTTAATATATAGATAAAAAATATACAGACGAATTACAAAAGGGAGATCATTAACAAACAATCCACAGACTACTGCTCTCGCGATTTAAAAAATTGTAATAGATCTCGCTCTTTTATTAAGAAAAATCAAATTTTCACAGAACAATTTTAACACACATTTAGAATTTTTAGTAAATATTTGCTTGTACCCAAGAAATTTAGATACAGTTTCGGTCAGAAAAGCTTGGACGTCAATATCATCCCACTGTCACAAAGTGTGAAACAACTTAACATCTTGTAAATTTTTTTTTTAGTTTTGTCATTTTTGACATTACTGGCCTGTTGACGCTGCATGCGACGTGAAAAACCTTTTAAACATCAAGAGTCAAAGAAACAATAAAGCGTAGACTACATTGAAATTTTTAAAATGACAGATAAATGACGGCCAAGAATTTTGGCCCTGACTGTACAATGTGTATTATAATAGCAAAAACCATGACACGTTTAAACGATAACCATCACCTGCCTATTTATACTCGTAATTTTGTATGTTTAACCCCCCGGGACACATTGTAAATCGATTTTATCTAATTTTAATAATTGTAGATCAAAATAAATTTAAAACCGGATTATTACAAAGCGTAGAATGGAAAATAAAATCCTGGCAGGTGATGACATGGATTTTACCATTTTATAACAACTAATGCTAGAAACAACAAGTCGATAAACGTTGATAAAACATGTCTGACCATCATGGTACACCCGTTATTTTGCTATGTAGTTTTCTTACGTTCGAAATTATAACAATACTATAAACGTTACCAAACACAACTAGTGAAAAAACTAAATATTTTCGTTTTACTATTATAACACTACTAATAAAATTGTAGCTATAAACAGTTCAGAACACAAAATTTAGATGAAAATAAAGAAACTTGCTGTTGGGGAATGAGTACTAAATTTGGCTGATGCTGTTTAAAAATCTGTTTAGAAGGATTTGAAGGAGAAACTACCGAATGTTACTGTTACCACTAAAATAAGAGGTTTTCCAGGAACATTTACATTATTTTCAAGATTTTCTAAAATGTAACAACGTGCGAAAAAATTGGTAAAAGTTTATTTCGACAGAACTTCCGTCGCTTCTGAAACACAAGTCCAACAAATCCCGCTTCTTCGAAAAATTATAAAATTAGATTTTGCGATGTTTATTTTGAGATAACCTTTGTAAAGTAAAAAGCAGCGGCATAAATAATACCTCGAAGCGAATTGTCCAAGTCTCGACAATGTAAAATGTATTTAACGCAGATAACCAACGGGGAAAAATGGCCTCTCAGCAGTAATAACAAGCTTTAATTTCAAGTGCTTGTTTATACATCGGAAGAATGTCACGTAGAAATTTGTTTGTATACCGTGCAAAGATTTTTGCAAAAATTTGGACGGTTAGGGAAAACATTCAAAGATGATTCGTAGACCACACGTAGAGGAGGAGTATGTTGTGGTATAACATATAAATCATATAAACATGGAATTCTTTAAAATGACGCCATTAAATTGTTGGTGGAGATGATCAGCCAAATTTTTGGGTAGCGTTTAACTATCTACATGATATTTATAATATACATAATAAAAATTGATAGAGACACCAGACAGACGAACGGACGGATGGACGGACAACTAAACTTCCTTAGCTTACGCTGTGGGACTTAAAATAGATGATTCTTCTTCGTTGCACGTGTCGACTTAATAATTACATTTTTTTTTTGCATTTACGTACTTGTCATGTTAGAAAGGGAATTAAATCAGAATCAGAGGATGGTTCATCTCTGAAAAGTCAGCGCTGTTAAAGTTAGTACTTATAAAGTTGTAAAGTTTCGTAGTAACTGAGTACTGTTTAAAATATCTATGCTTTACATTTATGGGGAAGATAACAAGCTCATTCATTTCGTGTATTTGTTGACTTTTTTTTCATCTCTTGTGTTATGTACACTGTGTATTTATCTTATTCTAAATGAAGCGAATTTGCATGAATTATTTTGTAGTTCCACAGATATTTTATTAAAATCCTAGAAACGTTTTTCCGTTTTTTCTTCAGTTTATCTCGTTTTGAACAGCACTGAAGGTTAACATAGGTATTGCACATAAAAATATGTTTTCTTTAAGTGGTCAGTTATGAGGTTATGACTAAAATTTGTGAAACTTGATGTCTAGAGCAATATATTGACACAATGCTGAGATTGTGGTACTAAAATAATTTCATAAAATGATTAAGCAAATACATTAAAATAATCAATTTGAAAGCCTGGTTTTTACTTACATAAAAGAGTAGACATTAATAGTTACTTGCTACTATGAACGAATCTATTAATGTTTATTTCCTCTGAAAAATTTTTAAACTTTGTCCCTGAAAATCTTATGATGAGTCCAGTTTCCATTTAACGTGATAAGTGATAAGCGTAACCACGGAAATGACGGCTCATTGGCTATCCGGGATCCTGATTGAAGTATTTATAAATACAAAGTTTGAAGTAAAGTTATTATAAATAAGAGTCTATTTATTTGCTAAACTTGTGTAGATACATAAATGTGGGTAACACAAGAAGGGGTATGAGAAAAGTTCCAAATACCCTCTCCAGTTACGTCAATGATTGGGATAATGTTTGGCAATTTACTAATAACTATTAACGTATATTTTGTATGTTTATTCATTGTTGATGTGTTACTATAGTAACGACTACACTAGAAACTGGATAAATAAAGCATTAAAAAAAGAGTTCAGATAACGAAAACAAATTATATCTACCTATTTAGTTATGCATAATGACAAAGTAAACATACTCATTGTTCATTTTCATATAATATGAAATGAGTTTTTATGTTAATTTATTCGGTCAAAAAATGTCGCTATAAATAGATAAAATGTGGAATGTTTTTACTGTTCCCACTTAAGCCGAAAAATGAATGTTATAATCAACGGGCGGAATTGTGTTTCATACGCTAGATCCAGTGCTGTCGCGGCGATACTTTGATTACAAATATATTTTTATTTTGGACTATATCAACATAATATAACATTTCAAGATCACAAATCTGTGGTCCTGTGTTTGAAAAATTAAAAAGGGCATCAAGTATTATTTTTTTAAGTAATATAGTAATATAGAAGTAGTTTTTTAACAAGCTGTAAACACTCCTAGCGACGCACTGGCTACGACCTTGTGGACCAGATCAAAGCGTCCCCGCTACTCGCCGTAAAACACACCTTGCTTCAACTGGGGAATTGCATCCGTAAGATAAATTTCCGCCTACTGGTTATAATTGTTAAAGCCATTCACTTACAACAACAACAACAGAAATGTCCAGTATGCTAATATTTCAACATTTTATTAAATAATAAAGTCACAAAACGTGGACTGATGAAAGCACACCATGTATATATATGATTTGCCAATTGAATTACTGATTCAAAGCATCCCAAACTTGTATAAAACACAGTACACTTGCATCAGATCCTATTTCTCTTGTGATTTCACATTTAGCAGAAGAGCATAATACTCAGATCTGCATTTTAACTTCATTTATTTTTGCTTGAATATGGAAATATCAGTTCGTCTGACAATTTAGAATTCCGATACATAGATATGCATCGCATGTCGAATTTCCAATGCAATAATCCAGATTACAAATCTCTCGACTAGGTATACAACATGTTTTCGTAGGAAGACATAAATATTTCTCGTTTTTTTTTTGAATGCGGAAATTCTATGTTGTATTTCAACCAACAGATTTTCCAATTATAATTGAAACTGTGTCACTAGAGAAGGAGCACGACTGTAACGAGTGAATGCACTGATGAAAGCGCACTGTACGAGAGCTTTTAAGCACAAGAGGCTGCTTTGACGACGTCCGCATTTTTAGTTGTGCATAAAAGCTTTTGAGATTAAGGTTTGACCAAGAATAAATAATTTGTCTACTGCTTAAGTGGAAGTCGTTCAACGGTTCTCTTTTTAAATGCACTGTCGAATGCAGCCAAAGCTTTAAAATGAACGGCTGACCTACAAAAATAAAAGAAAATATGCATAGATTTATCACTGCAGATTTCGCCTCTGGAAGTACGAACATTTTAAAAAACAGCGGAAGGATGCTAACATGCATGTATTACGAGCCATAAAAGTGCATAATTAATAGTTTCAACGAACAACGAATAAACTATTTTAAAAATTTGTGTACATTTTTTTCGTTTTTATCACGCAAACCTCCGGTTATAACAAAAGAAATAAAATAAACAAAACCAGTTATTTAATATTCGTTCCAATATTTCATATAAAGTCTTTGCTTTTTGAATTATTAACCTACAAAACTGCTAATATTGCTACAAAGGACAAATAACTAGTGTTAATTTACTTTTTCAAAGCTTAATCTAAAACGGTAAGATACTTATCAGCTCTTGACTACCCATCTGATCAGCTTATAACGTTGTAATTTTTCACGTATGAATAGGGACTTAGATGAGAGTGATCGGCTCAAAGGGCTGAATTTCGATTAGAATGTGCAAAGGAAGATATCGCCAGAGAAACCTTCCAGAGATTTATGGCAGATAGAGGACATTTCATTAATTGAGAGCTCGCGTTTATAATCCCTTAACCAGATTATTCGCGCTGCTTTGGAAAGCCGGCGTGGTTTTAGAATCCCATCAATCAATGAGAGATTTAAAGGTGTACAAGGCCAAGTTGAAGTTTCCGCTCGATGTCTAGAGGTTCTCGATTTAGTTTCAACTAAATTTAATGTGATGTACTTCCAAGTAAAGGTGTACTTGTAAAGTATCGAGTGTCTAGTTTATAAAGCAGCGAACTAGATAATGAGATATTTTATTTACCATCACTGACGAAAGACGGTATTCTGTCTCTGAAATTTACAGAGACGAAAGTTTTACTTTAACTATTACGGATATACGAAAATGTCACAGTAAACATAAAAATAACTACGGAAAGAGTTTCTCTTGATACATAAGTAAGTAGGTCATAAATTAAATAAGTATTTTTAGTATAAGTCGTAAAATGTTTCATATCCGTAGCATTTAATACAAACATTTAAATGAGGCAATTAAAATATTTATGCAGTACACGTTTGCCAAAATTGGGTTTCTAGCTTTTAAATTAAAAAAAATATTATCTTTCTCTCTATAACGGAAGAACACATATAGAGATATTATTTTTTTATTACTGTTTTAACATAACAAATAATTACAATAAAAGAAACATATTTTTCTTGCCGCGTTAAAATCATTTTAACGAACGCTAATCAGGAACAGGTAACGAGTACGTACAACTTTTAAACATTTGCTTGTAATTTTAGCACTAATTAGTTTGCAGCAATCTAGTAGCATTAACGCAGAACTCGAATAATCCAGATTCTTGTTAAAATAAAAAAAGACCTGCAAAAGCCAAAAAAGCGCTGGGATTTTTAGTAGAAAGTTAACTAAAATTTGCCAAAGCTTTATTCAGCAGCTGCTAAACCAATTTTCACTCCGGCTTAGAAAGCACTTATTAGTTTAGAATGTGATGATGTGTGTACACAAGAACGTTGAAGATATAATTTGTTGATGCATGTGTCTAGATTTTTTTCTGGGAACATATACCAATCGTGAGGAAGTGTAGAGAACTCCAAGAAGATTTTTTTTTATAGTCTCAAATAATATTTACAAAACCGTAATATAACAACAAAATCTCTAAAAAAAATACGACATATTTTTTTGCAATATCAGCCATGTAAAAGCAAATTTTAAAACACTAGGAACGGTCTCATATTTTTAAACGCCAAAACGGTCAATCACATCTACAATTTAATCTTATATCAAAATTGGCTTAAAACAAACATTGTCAAACGTAGCCCCATAAGAAGCAACGTGGTCAATGACTGCGCCCCACCGCATATTAAGAAATTTCCTTAGGTAATAACAGTTCAACTGATAGCGTCTACAGAAATTCTATTCAACACAATCAAAACGCTGGAAGAAATCGTTCCCATTGTACTCGTAGTATCGAAAATTTTGAATTGTGTCAAATTTTGTGGTGCATTTGAATTGGCGTTAAGAGGACATGAGGAAAATGAAGATTCCGAAAACTTTGGTATATTCCGTGATTTAATTAACTTTGTGACGGAACTTGACATTATTTTTAAAGAGCACAAAAATACTAATTTTAAGGGGTAATTCAGACACTACGGCTATAAACCTGACCCACAAAATTTTTAAAATTCTCGATTGGTTGAATGTTTTAAAACAAAAACAGAAAAACTAGTGGATAGACCAAAACTGCTACGGTGCATCAGTGTTGAGAGGAAAATTTGGAGGAGTTCAAGCGAAGAAAAAAAAAGAAGTATCCATTCGCAAATTTTCTTCATTAGTGTGTCCACCAGTTAAACTTAATTTTGCAAAAAGTTGCTTCGCAAAAAAAACTAGTGATAATCTTCTTACTATATGATTTTTCTACTTTTTGTTGAAAACCTCCTAAGGGAACGTCTATTTTGGATGACAGAGTGAAAATAAAATTACCAAAGGCGGCACCAACCATATGGAACTTCAACATCAGGGGTGTTGAAACTGTATATGTGTACATTTAAACGAAATTTTGACGTGCATTGGTAGAATATTATGAACAATAAGACCAACTAAAGCACTCTCAATCAAACTAGGGGTTTTTGGGCGACGGTTGTGAATCTAGTCGTTTTACGTCCCCAATCACGTCCATGAAATGTCACTGTACAGAGATGGGAAAATTATTTTTTTGGACTCTATTGTCACTTTTTTGTACTCAGATGTTGAAAATTTATTTTTTTTTGGGCGACCATTACAAATACAATGGTTTTAGGTCCCCAATCATGTCTATGAAGTGTCACTTTTTTGTATCGAAATGTCAAAATTACTTTTTTGGACTCAAATGTCACTTTTTTGGACTGACTTGTCAGTTCTTTGTACTAAGATGTCAGAAACTTACTTTGTACCCTTGACTTTGTGTTTTTGGCCAATATTTTTTTAAATAAAAGAAGCCAAAGGGGCCGTTATTTGAACTTCACCTTTACTAAATATCGTTGTGAAACATGACGGCGCCAATTTTTTTCTTAGTATTGGTTTTCATGAAATCTACATAACCAATAACTTTTTTTATCGTCACCCAAAAAAACGTTGTGTGTATTTGGGCCAAAGAGAACTTTTTCTTCCTCATCTGACTTGTCTAATTTCATATCGGACGAAAAAGTTCTTCTTTATTGCCTTGATACACACTTTGGCTTTACCCAAAAAAGGTCAACTGTAACCAATTCAGCATGCTTTAGTCAGTACGTGTCCGAAGCCATTCAGTAAAAATGGTATGGTTTTTCAACATCTTTTATTAATTTGTGTAAATCTTTTTTGATGGATAACAGTGTGTTTAATGTAAATAAGAATTACCTTCCTAGGTTATATACTTAGTCTTTGATGTGGGATACCACAAGACTCCATTCTTGGACCGTTGGTGTTTTTGCTTCTCGGGCGTAAGATAAGGAAACTATTGTAATCGAGTCCATCGGGCGACTGTTTTCTCGATGTTTCATGATAATTTTTATTAGACCGGATTAGACCTGACATGACCTGACCTGATTTGACCGATTTTGTCAACTTTTATATGTATTTTAGTAATATCGTGTACCTGATTAAACGCTAACCAAAATATGCTTAATCATCCCTAATTACAACGGGATGACGTCATCTTTAAAATTTATAATAGTAAATGTTATTTAAATTTTTCAAAATAAGACACTTTTGCACCTGTGGTTTATGAATTCGTGTTGACTTTTTACCCTGGACATATACATTAAAAAAAATCAAAATTGTATACCAATGTTGTGCAATTTAATTTTGAAATTACAAAACCGTATACTCTGAAATCTTGTAATTTTTAATGTGATTGTTACATCATTTATTCAAATTTTCTTATGGTAAAACTCACTTGAAACGCAGCCATAGCATGCTTCTTTATCTGCACTTTAACAGTTCACACATATCGTTATTTTAACTTATAGGGTTATCAAAAATAAAACAAAATTTGCAAAATTGAATTTCAAAATATTTCGAAGAATCTGTATTTCAGAGGCGACGAAAGTTCTGCCTAAGTAACAATTTTTGTTATTTCCGAATCACATAGTGAACGTAATAACAAGTTAAAAATTGAATTTGCCAATAACCTAAAAATTTTTCTCAGAGTATGTTCTATTGAGGATTTTTTGTCCCTACTGCTAATTTGTGCGGAAATATTAGTGATAAAGCAACTCTCCTATGCTCCAGACTTTCTGCTTTAAATATCTCAAGCAATGTTTCATTCGGGTAATGACAAAAGTTCAAGAAAAACAAAAATTTCAGCAATCGTCTCTGGACCTCATAGTGGTAAATAAACCTCATTTTAACGTCGAAGGTTACTCCAAGAACTCTAATAACATCTTTTCTGCAAAATTAGACATTATCAATTTCAATACCATAATCGAAAATTAAAACTTTTGATTTTTAGTGAAAAAATAACTACATTACATTTAGCAGAGTTAATTGAGAAGCCACATTGTTTACTTTTGTCACAAACTAACTGTAGATCGGCTTGCAATTTTAACTGATCTTCCTTGCTAGTAATTTTTCTAAATAATTTCATGTCGTCTGCATACAATAATGCCGGTAAAATTAAATTATCTGTAATATCATCTACAAAAATATTGAAAAATAGAGGTTCAAGAACAGATCCTTGTGATACGCTGGACGGTGTGAAATTATAATAGGTTATTTGAAATATATGCATTTAAATGCTATGATGTATCACATAATCGAAAGCTATATGTTATCTCATTTCCTTTTATATTTAGTATAGACAACGTTGTATTCAAGATCAAGGGTTTGCCTTTGATTACAAATTTACATTCAACGAACACGTCATTTCATATAGTTGATAATTGTTATAAGATAATACAACTTTATATACAGTAATTGAAAGGATTTTATTAATATTAAATCACTTAAATGCTATGTATTTTTCTTCAATAAAGTCACATCCGAGTATGCAGCACTTGTTCGGAACCCCGTATATAAGTTCTATATTAACCAAAGTGAAGCGGTTCAGAAAAAATTGTTAAAGCCTGTGTCATATGTGATAGATGGAGTTTACCCTGCCAGAATTTAAGACCAAGAAGAACTGTTACTTGGGTTTAATTATAATTCATTGGAAACACGCCGAATTTTGATAATGGTACATTTTTTATATAATTTCCTAAACAACAAAATTTACCAGTCCACTACACTAACTTACTACAGCACCTATTATTTTATACAAATTAATGTGTCCATGTGTTCAAATATAGTGACTTTGATTCAGAGTAATAATTTTTTAATTGTATACTTAGACTAGGAGAAGCATTTTTAGTTTGGTTAGATTTAGTAGTTTTTTTTTTTTCACTTTTCATTTCAGTTTAATTGTGCATATTTACTACTTTTGGTTGCGGGCCTGTTAGAAATAAATCCATTATTATTGTTATTATTATTATTTTTATTTTTATTATTTATTTGTACAGTTTCCATTCATATAGTTTTCAATTTAGGTTATTTATTTAACCGAACGTAGTAAACACGTTAACTTGAGCTTTGCCTTTGATTTTAAGAATCGCTCAAGGCTTAATATTTGGCCCAGCATTGTTTCTAATTGCATTGGTGATTTTCCCTCTCACACTACCAATGCTGATCCCACTCTGTTTGCAAATGACATTAGTATAATCAATTTTGAAACATCACTTTGTAATTATAGTTCAAAGCGATCTGCAGAAGAAAATCTAAACCGAAGTCTATAAGATTTGAAGGTTCATTATGCATTTTAGTTCCAATTCTATAAGTTGCCAGATTTCATCTTTTATACTTATTGAATACCGTTAATAAATTCGAGAAGTGAAGTCAAAAAAAGATCACAAATTATAAGCAAAGTTATTACGAAGTGAAAGAGTTTGAATTTTTAACCTACGTCACAGGCAACTTAATTACACGAAAAAAATTAAACTTTACCTATAAAAATAACATAACACTTTAAACTTTGTTGCGGTTCTGGTGCAAATCGAAATGCGTTGAAAAGTTTTAATTAACACACTGACGGAAATCAAAATAAATAAAAGCATCGTTAGGAAAAGAGGAAATGACTGTAAACAGCTTCGGACATTTTTATATTAAGGAATTTCAGCGTTGTGGTAAAAAATACATCACTTTGGACTCTCTGACATTTGCACCTTTATTGATACCCTGCACACACGCAATTCTCTCTTTCATCCCTTCACATCGCGGTGGCGTAATGGAAGACATTACAGCACTTCAGAAACAAATGTGACTTTTCTTCCCCCCGGCGATAACTTCGATCAGAGTTAACCATTCGGTATCGAAAATCAAGTTTAAGGAACTTTCTGAAACTTTTGCAATCTGCCTATCTCCGAGCCGATACAACCGAAGCAATCATTTTGATTCTTATTTTATCAACATTAAACTCGCATTATCTCGAGATCTAATAAAAAGATCGTATAAGGCAGAATTTTAATGATTTCTTATAAAACAACCGAATGAGCAGCCGATCGTAAATTGGACAATTATTTCCATTCACTGCGCTGCGTATAAATAGTCGATTTACGACTCTCGAAAATCACCTTAAAATATTTTAATTGGAATTTCTTCTAAATTCGAAAGCTGGGCACTCGATTCAATAACTCGAGCAATTACTGGAACCAAAGTTTTTAAATCATTGGATTATGGCAGGCGCCCTTATTTAGGAGAACAATTCCCAATTATGACCCGCTAAAACTCGAAATAAAACAAACTTTAGCAGTATTAGGATGAAGAACTGACAAATTGCACCTAGTGAACGAGGGAATTCAGGGCAAACTTTTGCAAAAATGGATATAACTGTGAGGCGTTTATTAACAAGTAAACTGAAATTACACTGGAACGCAAATTACTAAATAAAAACACAGCAGAACATACTTTTGAATACATTTATTTACTGCTTATTTAAGGGAAGTGCGATTTACACATTCGTCCAAATGATTTTATTGGATCAACTAATTTAGAATTAGTGCATAAAGATATTTTAAATAGGAGTAGATATGATTTATTGACTTGATTTATTGATGTTCAAATCGTTAATAAAATATCCACCAAGATAAATTCCAAGCGATAACGTTAATAATAATAGTCGTCATTTGCGTATCAAGTTACTAATATTGAAAAGTAGTTTTTACTACAATTATGGGTACAAGATCCAAGATTGCTAAGTTGAAACAGAAATAAGTAATAATATGAGAGAACGTCAGTGATGAGATGCATATTTTGGTTTATTTTCAAATCCATACAAAATACATAAAATTTGAAAATTTTGTGACAAGAGTTCGTATTTATGGCATACTACGCATAAAATTTTGTATAGTAGTACAATAAAGTAATGTTGATAGCAAACGTTTGTCTGCTGTCAAAGAAACAGTTGGAGAAATAGGTATTTGATGTAATTTTAACTGTCACCATTCTATAGAAGATTGTGTTGCCTGAGAACATTTTGATTAATGGCAGCAGCCAAACGCTGACAGTGCTGTACGCAATTTTTCAATTTTTTTCACACAAAAACCCTGTTGATTTATTGGAAAATGATAATTTCAGAGTTGTCAAACTTTATTTTATGAACTGAAATTATTATCTATGCAACCGAATAGAGTGTTATAGAGTATGCTTTCTGCGACTGCACTATATTATATGTTCTCTAATTATGATCTAAGAGTAATTAAATTATTTACAACTTTTTACAACTAAATGATATACGACCACCGTCAATGATTGGTCTGACTGTTGCGAATTTTGCTCCTCGCTTAAAGTTCGATTTGGTAAGTTCGTACGTTATATATTCAATTTACTATTGGTTATACTTAATTATTGCGAAAAACGTTAAACTTTTCTAATAATTGTTTAAACCATTTAAAAGTGGTTTTTGAACAATTGTTCTCCAACTGTTTTATCGCTTTGAATGGTAACTTGGATTTTTGAGGACTGATAACACATTTCTTTGGTGAGGTGAGGTACCCAATGTATTTATATACATTGAGGATTATTAACGCATTTTACACATTTCTGAAAGAGAAAAGATTTAGCTGTGGAACCTTTCAGCGTAATCCCTCAATATGAACCAATTAGCGAAAAAAATACAAGCAATTGTACAAGTTCTGAAAACACATCTATTAAAATTAATGATGTTGAAGTTAATTTCCGTCAATTAATTATTCCGACAAAGCGAATAATTTTGTCTAACGTGTGTCCTTCAGTTCCTTCTGGCATTTTGGAGAACCTCATTCAAACAATAGGTTTTATTACATTGTCACATATGTCTTTTATGAAAGCAGCCATTCTTCGAGAAGAATATAACCGCGTTTTGAGTTTTCGTCGGCAGATACCTGTACAACCCAATGAATCTCTTGAGCTTTCTGCCTCGATGGTCCCTAAACATGACAACATTAACTGTGGAATATTTCTTAACTTTGATGATGTGTGTTTTAAACGCAAACTTCTCGGTCATTTTGCTCAAGATTGTCCTGGTGCTACAGCTGAAAATGGCGCAGCTGCTGTGAATACATCTAAAACTAATACCGAAGCTCCTTTAAATAATAAACGACAAACAACTGACGATGCAGTTGCTTAAGATAATCCATTACATCTTTCTCTTAAGTCTTGGGACAATAATGATTGTTTTCCTGCTGAAAAGTAGGTTAAAAAGATTAGACCTTCTGATTCTTCCCCTGAACTTTTCTTGCCGGTAAAACATTTAATTGACAACGAGAACCGTCAGTATCCCCTGAATTTTACTCAAGCTGTTGAATTTATGGACGAAAGAGTCATTTTGGATGTAGTTTGTAAATATACTAACGATGTACAAGTGTTTGTTTAATGTTAAATGATATTGTGCCGTAAATTACTCATAGTAGTATGGTTGCAAAAGAGTATATAAAAGACTGAAAAAAGCTTACGACCAATTCTTAAACGAAAATGTCACTGATTTGTAATCGTTTCTTGATGATGAATCAGATCCAATCAAAAATTTAAGAGGGACCAAAAAGAAATTGTTCAAGAATTATTTATCCCATCTGTGCTTTATACAAATATTTGCTCCCTTTTAGTTAAATTTAATGATTTAGTTTCTTTGGTTTGTGTTAACTGCCCAGATTTTATCCTAATTTTCGAAACTTGGTTAAATAAGGACTTTCTGGATTCTGTCGTAGCGTTACAAGATTATCAACTCTACACATCTGACCGAAAGTTTAAAAGAGGAGAAGGAGTGTGTATGTATGCTTCTTCTAAGATTCCTGCGATTTATAATATTTCAGTTACTGATGTTTCTGTGACATTGAAACTCTTTTCTTAAAGTTATCACCTGCTTTTTTCACCCTTGTTATTGGATGTATACAGGGTGTTAGGAAATGCTTGCAACAAACTTTCAGAGCAAAGGCATTACAAAAAAAGGAATCTAAAATCTATGTACAACTTTTTTCAAAAATGTATAGTTTTTCTTTTAAATCGCCTTAAAAATAAGTATCACACCGTTTTGGAACTGCATGGAGGCCAATTTTTCAATAATACGTTCCATTATTAAAATTTCTATTGTTACTTAGCAACGAATTAGGAATGGCAGTCGGCTTTCTATCTATCAAGGGAATCGTTAAAAAAAAGCATCGTTGCTTAGTTACCGAGATACACTAACATTGTTCAGGTTGTTTCAAATATTATTGTTAGATTTATAACTGTCATTGTCAGTAATACTCATTGAGAAAAAATGCCAGAATACAGCATAGAAGAATATGTAAGACATGCATTTTGTTTATGGGGAGTGTGGAGGCAATGCTAGAGCTGCAGCAAGACGGTATGCTGAACGTTTTCCTGGGCGTCGACAACCGTATCGCGAAACCTTTTCAGCCGTGGATAGAAGGTTGCGGGAGACAGGATCAGTTTTACCTAAAAATCAGGAGATTGAACGAGGTCGAGATCCAGATATGGTCAACATTGAAGAGCACATTATCAATCGTGTTGAAGAAGACCCGTCAGCTAGTACGCGTGAAATTGCTCGAGAAGTAGGTGTTAGTCACTGGACTGTGTGGAGAACGCTACGAGAATCTCTTTTGTACCCGTACCACCTCCAGCGGGTCCAGAGTTTAAGTCCGAACGATTTCATTCCTAGACAAAACTTTTGCCGATGGATAGTGAACAGCAATAATGAAACTCCCGGATTTCTTTCTTCCATACTGATGACAGATGAATGCTGTTTTACTAGGGATGGAATACTTAATTTTCATAATACTCACCGCTGGGCAGATGCCAATCCTCACGCTTTTTACGAGACGCACTTTCAACAACGTTTTTCATTAAACATTTGGGCCGGAATAATAGGTAATCAAATGATAGGACCATATGTTCTACCGGAAAGACTGAACGGAGACAATTAGGACTTTCATTTTTTGGAAACACATTTGCCATTGTTATTGGAAGATGTACCTTTAGACATTCGACGAAGGATGTACTTTATGCACGATGGTGCTCCTGCGCATTTTAGTTTACAAGTGCGACAATTCCTGACGAATGTTTATGGTGAGAGATGGATTGGAAGAGGTGGACCCATCGCTTGGCCACCCCGTTCTCCCGATCTTAACAGTTGTGATTACTACTTATGGGGTTATATGAAATCAATTGTTTATCGAACTCCAGTTAATAATTTAGAAGATTTAGAAGCAAGAGTTATGATGGCCGCAGAACGGATTCGAAACGATCCTGAAGAATTAAATAGCGTCAGTAACTCATTACTCAGGAGAGCAGAAGCTTGTATTCGTGCAAATGGTGCTCACTTCCAACATCTACTTTAATTTTCTTGTTTTGTTTTTGCGTTTTTTGTTTTTTATTTTCGCTTATTCGTTTTGTTTGTTTATTATAATTAAAGGTTATTTTTCTTTGTGTTGAAAATTGTATTTAACAAATTGGCTTAAATTTTAAAATCGTTGGAAGATTTTGAACAAAGTTTTTAACTTATACAATACATTTCTTGTATTTGTTGATAAACTATGTATTCTACCTTTTTCCGCAAAGCAAAAGTAGAATATAAATTTATTAAGAAAAGATAATTGCTGGACAATCGAAAAATAAAAAGATAATGTTGGTTGTTGGAGTGCTAAGCAGTGTTTAACACCAATTTTTACCTGATTTTTGAGAATATTTCAACTGCTTAGACTATTTCTAGGATCTTTTTTTATTTCCTAATATTAAAAAAATTCTTAAAAACAAGAACATTTAGTATATGGTTAACCATTAAGAAGTAACAAAGAAAATACCTTAAGCGTTCTATGATTTCGGTACTCTAAGGGTACCTTTTTATTATCAATAATGAAATCACTTCCATTGCAAAGGGGATACTAAACACAGTTTAAGATGAGGGAATTGGCAGGAAACCCGACAGTTATCGTACAAAGGGCAAATGAAAGTGCGTATAAAATGAGTTTTTCTGTCATTTCAGTAGTAAGTGTTCCTTGCTACGGTTCACTTTCGCGTACACGGCTTGCGCCGGGATTGTTTGCTCATCTTGTTCTTGCCCAGGAGCCTCATGTACATTGTGTAAGTTCGGATTTTTACCTACAAGCGGCAAATTATTTTGTTGCAATTTTCATAACGAGTGGTATACGAACGATCAACAAGCGGAGTTAGTTGTCCTACATTCCCAACCGTTCCGCTGCTACATTAATGGACCACATTAGGAGAGTGATCAGACCGGACTCAGAAATATGGACCGACGAACTTAGGTCCTACAGACTCCTCCGAATCTTGGGTGGAGCGTCCTCATTTGTTCATCAAACAGTTAACCATAGCCGCTTTTTTCAAGATCGGACAACAGGGGTCTGTACTAATCAAGTTGAAGGGTAGTGAGGAGGATGAAAAGTTTTATCACGAGGTTGGGTGCCATGAGTTGTCCCTTTTTGCCGTAGTATTAGATCAACTGGGAGCGCTATTGCGCTTGAGTTGACGAACTATTTCAACATTTCATTTACCACACTGCTGAAAGATAGATTTTCCTAATCTTTCTAGTGTTTTCCTTCGGGATTTTTTTCAGGGGAAAAACGCAAAACCTCCTCTTTCTGGTATCACTGCAGGTTTTCAGAGGCCGTTTGTGGTGTTTTCTGAAATTTCCGTTAACAACCACGTTGGTACCCTTATTAGCGTGTCGGAACCGCGTCTATTTCGTTAAACGTCCGAATCAAACATTTTAAAACTCAAAGGTGTTTATTGTATTGATGTAAATGTGACATTTTTGTCAATTTTTGACAAATTAGATTTTATCGTTTCTAAGGAAATAATCATCTTAGTTCCAAAATTTTCACAACTACCTTAGAAAAAAAAAGACAACGTCGGCAGTTCTCAAAATGTGGGGACTGATTTTTCGATACGCTTTTTAGAAAAAACTATTAACCTTTGAAAAAAGTGTTACTAGCATTTTTTGTTGTTCTCTTCTTCAGGAGCCTACCTTCAAATTTTGTTGCAAGCATTCCCTAACACCCTGTATACCATCCGTTATCTTCAAACCTGGGTATTGATTCACTTTAGTACAATGCACTTTCCAAATTAGCAGAGCAATATCCAAACTTTGTCGTTTTTGGAGATTTCAACTATTGACTATTTCTTCAGGCAAGGAGTTCCATTGCTGAAAAACCCTATTACTCAGGAAGTGCTGCCTTACTCTGATCTTAAACTTGTCTTTAGCTAGCTTATAAGAATGTCCTCTAGTAAGAGTATGCGAGCTGAGTACGAAGAGCTTGTGTATCGGAGACGACTTATTGGACATGGCTTGAAATGTCATGATGAGATCACCCCTAGCTCGTCTGTCTGAGAATATTGGAATTTTCATCATTGCGAGCCTTTCATGGTATTGAGGCCGCATTCTATCAAACGGTATTCTTGTAGCTACGTTGGACAGATTCAAGCAAAATGATGTCTTTTTGTAAAATAGGCGACCACACACTGTTTGCAGATTCTAGAATGGGTCTTACAAATGTCTTATACAATTTTGCAAGGATAATAGGGCTACTTTTTTAGAATACCCGTCTCAGAAGAAACAGTGTCGAATTGGCTTTTTTACGGACATGTGCGATGTGCTGTATCGAAATTAAGTGGGAGAAGCCAGTCACTGGACCATTTTTGAATGCTTATAAGATCTTGTTTAAAAGTTTGATTTTGTGAGCTTAAATTGTACAATTTGGTATCATCTGCGTACATAGAAAAAGGTAACATCAAGCTTCTGCTGGACCTGATGGTACTTCCGTTACTGTTTTGAAAACAAGTTTTGATTTCTTAGCCAAACCTCTAAGCACAATAATGACTGATTCTTTTACCTCTGGAGTATTGCTTGATGATTGAAAATTGACGATTGTTAAGCCTGTTTACAGGACAGATAACAAATTTCTACCTACAAACTATCGTTCAATGAGTTCGACGTCACCAGTGGTAAAAATAATGGAAGCAATTATATGTGACAACATTCGTCAATTTCTTCAAACGCATAACATAATTCCAGTTGAGCAACATGGCTTCGTGAGCGATAAATCTGTGTCCACCAATTTATTATGTTGTATTAGTAAGGATTTGACAAAACATTTTGACGATGGAAATTTTGTAAAATCGCTTACTACTCAAGTTATCGGACTATGATGTATTAGGTCGACTGCTTCAGTGGATTTTCCAAAGTTAAAATTTCGGAAACATTGAGTACGAGCTTGCAAGTATTAAGTGGGGTCCCTTACGGTTCCGTTCCGGCCCCTCATTCCTTTTTGGTATATTCTGCTGATTTAAAGAATATTTCGTCCCCGATCTCATTTTGCGCCGATGATATTAACATTTATAGTAATAACTATAGACTGTTATTGAGTGATATTAAGAAAGTAATCTTATGGAACAAGAAATGGTTAATGTCTTTAAACTTGAATAAATGTGTTGTTTTACATGTTGAATGGAACAACCCAATGCAAGTAGAGTCTGCTCAGAGTTAGGTATAATTATTACATCTGACTTCGTTGAGTCTTCTCATAGAACTAAGGTTAAAAAAAAAACACGAATAGAATGACTAAGGCTTTCGAAAAGACTAATATGTTGACTGTTACAGTTGTTGAACTTTATGCTGGGTATATTAAATCTATTTTGGAGTTTAGCAACTCTGTGTGGTAGCCTGTTTTGGCTGGAGATAGAAACCTGTCAGAAGGTGTTCACCGATATATTACACATATACCCTTTGGTATTAGGCGACCCTCCTTTGAACAAACACTTTTATTGATGAATCTACTAGCAGTTGCATACCACCAGCTGATGAAATAGTCCTTTCGATCCTTAACTCGACAATATTTTTTGATAGAGTTTTCAATTCGTCACTCTTAAGTTTCACAATTAATTTTGATAATTATATGGCTAACGACAATAAGTGGATGTCTAACCACTGATACTGTGAACTTAATGTTGGATTAATAATGATTGTTATATTTTGTTGCACGCGGCATAACAGCGATTTCCCTCTGCCCGATCGAACTGTACTAATAATAATAATAATGATATTAATAATAAATTTGTACAGAAAATATTTGCAGATTACTAAGCGGCCAAAATTCTGAAGCTCAATGGGGTTCGACATGAAATAATGAGAGAAGGGTACATATGTAACCTCACTTGTGAATAACACTTTGACAATCATACTTTCTAACCCGAAGGTCTTGCGTTCCAAGCGCTGACGGGTAGCTTCTTTTCGTATCTTTAACTGTAATTCTTATTATTTATTATCTTTTTTTTATTGATGAAATCTGAATAGTACACCTCAGTGTTTTACTAACTGTCTTACATTGCACGTGTCGGAGTTGGCATACGTGCTGTTGCTGAAATAATGTTCATCAACATTTTCAAATTGGAAAACTTGCTATAAATACAAGCATAACCTTGCCCTTTATCAATTAAGTATGATGACAATCTATTTTTTTTAGAAACGTTTGCACTAAGTTTTCAACAAACTGATACTGTTTTTTTATGTTTTACAAAGTTCGTTCAGATATTCTCAGAGATGGTAATTTGTTATAAACAACTTTAGGTAAATTACGCGAATTTGGACGCAGTAAGTACTTTTAATAAGTGTAATCAATGGTAAACAACAGACATTAAGGTAAACCTCTTACACAAAATTTCTGATAACATACCTATAGTGTCATTAAAAAAAGTTGAATGTTGTACACAAATGCAAAAAAATGTATGGGTTGTCAAAACACATTTTTGTTATATTATAGATTATCCTGTTATTAGGGTCTTCCTGTTGGACAATAAAGATATACTCCTATTATTTATAGGATATCATTTAGATTCTTACGTAGCTAACAGTTCGCAAAATCAAATTATTTCATTTTTCAAAGAAGCGGAATTATTGAACTATTCTTAAGTTTTAGATTTTGTGTAAAAACCTTATTGATTGAAAATGCTTTTTATTCATTAGAAGAATCTGTAAAATTTAATTTTCGATATTTCAGTGTATACTTATTTATTTATTTTTTTGACGCATGAAAAATTACTATGTAATTTTTGTCATGAATAAATTACTATTAGTATAGTATTACTATTACTATAGGGGGCGAGAGAAGTACCGTCGAAATAACACTCCACCATTTTTTTATATTAAAAGTCGCCTTCAAATCATTTGTCTTTAACCATTCATTTAATTTTTACGTGTTGGATTAATTGCAAACATTTAATTGTTGAATCTGATAATTGCTAATTTCTTTAATTAAGGGATTAAACGAGGTAATTCTAAAGGCATTATTAATATATATAATACATTTATTAAAGTCATTTAACAAGTAAAAAGATTTTAAATACTTCCTTCTAGAGATTTTTCATGTTTCCTGTTTCGATATCCGAAGTAAACTTGAGTTATTTCCGGATTGTCTTTCCTCTGTACCTCTCTATCGTTTCAAAAAAAAAGAAAACAACACATCAAAAAAATTGCAGTTTCAGGCTCGTAAAGGAGCTCAATTCGCAAATGAGCGAAAGCACAGCTCTAAAGGTTCTCTTTTAAAACACTTCAGTATCTGTTGGGAGAAACCAGCTTTTAAGAAATTATTTGCAAAGTGGACCCCATTTTTAAGATGAATGAAAGATATGTAAGTTATGTAAGTATGTTATGCAATAACATGCTTGATTGAATGATGAACTGAACTTGTATTTAATTATGCCTCATGATCATTCTAAACTTTTGATTCAAAATTGACTACACTGTGCTTGTGGCTATAATTTCAAACAAACAGTAAAATTATTCTTCGTATACGAGTTGACGAAACCGATTTTTCGTAGACGTCTTGCATTAAAAGGAATTGCTTGCATTGCATTCACATCAAGTTTTCCACATCTCCGCGTTAGAATTTCCTTAGGGCGCGTTTTGTCAAAAAAACTGGAAAACTGTGTGTGAATTCCGGAAATAACCGACGCTCTGGAATGACAAACGACACCCCGGAATGTTGCTATTACAGTATTTAATTAATTGTATGTCGTAATTTAAATCGTAGCCTATTTGTAGCTTTGTAACAGGATTCAAAGCACAATTTTAGCTCTTATAAATCCACGTAATTATCCCGGTTGATAGTTGAGACTGGTGGAGTGTCTATATATGTATTCTTAGAGGCGATAAATCATCGAAGCGAGAAAGGGCCGTAAGCGTGTTCTTGGGCGTCTTTGTGTTCTAATCCGTTATACGATGTAATTATTATTCTCGGTCACGTCTATTTAACTAGAACGTGAAGGAGCATATTCCAGACAGAGCCTTGCTTCTTAGAAATATATTTGCACTAAGAACTTCAACGATTTGGCATAAGCCACTATCATCCATAATTTATCGCTATCTGGAGAACGTGCGATGCAAAAACTGCAAGCTCTCTGGATCTGACGTTTTATATTGGTCTAGAATTTGACGGACCATTAATTATTTGAGGATTTGCAATAAAATGATTTCTTTGGAGCACTTACGATTTTCGGTGAGATTTTACTCCCGATGGGATAGCTAAGGGAAGCACTAATGGAGTCATTTTGACGAATGTTTAAATTCACTTTTTTTTTGGCGTTTCACAGCACGTACAACATAGAGTGCAGTTTTTCAGATTTCGTCGGATTTTTTTTTTGTGTCTTATAGTTATAGCTCATAGAATACAAAAATGTAGAGTCCATTCTTCCACGGAATCGTCCGCCCGCTGACGATTTATTAGGTAGTTAATGTTTGAATCAACTACCCGAAATTTTTAATATCCGCTGTGAAAACTATTTTGCTTTAAAAAATGTGTATATCTACTGAAAAACCACAAGCGTACCTAGATAATATTCTGGACATTTAAAACAGAATTTAGCTAGCAGTCTTGAAATGACGTCATCAGATTTTTGGGCGTGACAAACAAATATAATTTGATTGGCGATTAATTATATTTTTGCTAAGTTTAAAATGTCTGCAAATTTTCTGAGAAGTTGATTTTGAATAATTATCGGAAATAATTTCCAAATTTGCTTATAGAATTTTGAATTTCTTTCGTAAATTTTAATGTCTAAGACGAAAAATGCGAACCATAAGTACACAAACATTATCTTATAAAATTTAAATAGGAATTATAATATCTTGCAAATAATTTGAGATTATATCATCAAATTCTTGGTGGGTATGGACAAATTAATTTTTGATTAATACATTTTTTACAGTCTACACATTAGTCTTAAAATGCATAGCAAAATTTCCACTTTTTAGAAATTTCTTGAAAATTATAATAATAATAATATATATTTCGTGATAATCATTACAAAAAATGTTTCACATGTCCGTAAACTTAAATTTAATAAACTCAGATGTAGAATAGAAAACGTTATTAATTAATAATTCTTTGACAACTTTACAAAATACATTCTCAGGTAACTTTTTTAATGACACTGGAAGTACATTAAATAGGGTAATACAATAATACCGTAGAGCTGTTCTGTTTGTAGCCATTCTTTATATCTTGTTTGATGCTCATGGTCCAGGGATCTAAATTGATTTGGATTAGCTTTCACATATCTAAGACAAGCATAAATATAAGATGATGGTAGTGTCATAATACATAAATTTTTAAATGATACCCTACTGTCATCTCTATAATTTAACCCGGCTATAATGCGAATACATTTTCTTTGGATAGCAAATAATTTTAACAAATGATGAGAATGACCCCATACTAAAATTGCATATGATAAACAGTTATGAATATATCCAAAATAAGCTGCTCTTAAAGTTTTTTCAGACACAACTGGTCGTAGCCTGCGAAGTGTGTAGATTCTTTTTGATACTGATTTGCTCAACTTAACAATATGTTGTTCAAAAGTCATTTTTTTATCCAATATTATCCGTAGCATATTAATTGTTTCCTCAACAGTATCCAGCTCTCGTAAAGAAAAATATAGTCTTTGAGTCTTACTCTCATTCCTACACAATTTATTGGACAAGAACCAAGTATTGATTTCATTCTCTGCTTGAGTAATTTCGTTTATTAATTTCTTTACATCCTGATTACTACCCGCTAGTGTCGTGTCGTCTGCAAACAAAATAAAGTTCGTCATGAAAGAACTGCTTGGTAAATCATTGATAAATATTAGGAATAGGATGGGACCCAAGACAGAACCTTGAGTAACACCATATCTTATTAAGTGTCGTGTTGAGTTTACGTTTTTATAATTTACATACTGGTACCGATTTGTCAAATATGATTTTAACAATAATAGACTTGAACTATCGAATCCATAAAGTTCCAGTTTTTTTAACAGTAAATCATGTGCGACACATTCGAATGCTTTAGTTAGATCAAGGCATATTGCATAGGCATGTTCTTTCTTACTAAATGCGTTATAGGATTTCAAAAGTTGTAAAGGATTGTTATAAGATTTTCTGAAAAGTCCTGAGCATTTATAGAAGTTATTCGAAGTTCAGTCCTCACCGCTTGGAGTCTTCTACTAATTGTAAACTGTTTATAGATTATTAATGCAGGTTTATTTAAAAAAAAAAAACTGCTATTGTGAGTGAACAGAGAAGCAAAGTTTTCTGAGGTTAACAACCACCATCTACACTCTCGAACTATCACCGATTAAATATTAACGCGTTCAACTCCAAAGCATCAAGTAAAACAGATTTGGTAAACTAAACAAAGTTTTAGTGAATATACGGGTTGTCGAAAAAGTCTTCCCAAGAATTAACATTAAAATTTAAAAAACACGTATCGAAAAAACTATCAAAAAATCAAAATACATATTTTATTTAAAAACTATGAGTTGTGCTTCACTAGAAGTGTTTTAATTTTCATAATTATTGGTACAACATGCCTCAAAAAGTTATACAAGCACGTCCATTGATAGTCACAGAAATATCGTATTTAATTATCTGAAATTCGGAAAAGAGTCACGTTATGTTGAGGTACACCACGCAAACATCATTTTTAGACCAAACAAAAGTTAATGACGTTTTTCAACGAATTATTTAGTATTTTAAATGCATTTTTAAAAACCCACATTTTATCCCAACATTATTTTAATTTGTCGACTACCAGTGTCCCAAAAAAATATAACAAAGTACCACAGTGCGAATCTAAATAATTTTACTGTTTTTATGCATTATGTTCTTTCAAGAAGAATATTCGAGACATTTTCAAATAAAAACGTTACCAAGTTTCCCATTAATCTAAGTTGACAGTATCTACCCTGTAGGTATTTTCAAATCATTAACGATCTACAAACATGTGTCGACTCCTGATTACTGCTTTGCGTGCCAGTTGCTTAATTTAGTTAGTCTAGATAGGTAGCTAATAAGACTGATGAGCCAGACATTTAAGAAGTTTAAAAAATAGAAAAATCGCGGGCTTGTGTTCTCGAAAACTATAAAATTAAATTACAAAAATAAATGTACGCAAACAAAACCATTGCCTCGACTATAACTGCAAACTATTAGTTATTCGCTAGTCTGGGGAGGATATCTATTCAACGACGAGAATATTACACTTGCAATTTGAGTCGCATATGTTCGCTCCAGTTGCATCATCAAATTTTAATTTACGACATAAATTTTAATTATATTTTAATTTACTTCGATAATGGCTTGGTTCATTTACAAGTCTTTATGACGTCGAAGTGAATTATTAAATAGTTTAATTGAGGATTTTAATTGAAACTTAAATAAGTAAAGACATAGGCTCATAGGCAAAACAACTATACGGTTAAAATGGAAAATATAACTTCATAGATAGAAGCTTGATGAAAACTTAAAATATAATTCTGCTTAGCAACAATTTCTACGATATACATACATATTGGAAGTGTAATTGATTCGCAGCAACTTTTTTTCTTTAACAAACATAAATCAGTTAAATTATCTACACACAACGTTCCCACCACTAAGCATAAAAAATATCTTGTTTATTGAGTTTGTTTAACAGTTTTTTGAGATGACATGGTCAATTTTTTGTTGTAGATGACCTACGACTTAGACAGGACAATGACACGATAAAATTTCGAGTTTTAGCGAAGCTTATTGCAATTCCTCTCGTTTAAAGTTAAAAATTGCCATTTTTAATTCACCTGATGCAATTTATTTCAATTGCATTTTCCACATTTATCCGGTGATCCCGGACTTTGTCTGCCTGATTCTAAATGTCAAGTGACAATGAAAGTTAAGATTGCTAATTAAAACTCAATTTGAATCTGTGAATGATTTATTTCTTGTCTAAATCTAGACTTTATTTGCTCCAGTGAATTGCTCTTGTATTGCTCTAGAAACTGCAGTCAGCTGGTATGAGCCAGTGAACTCATTCAATAGCTTTGAATTTATATTCACTGGGATTCAGTTCATGATGGGTTAATTAAAAATGAATTTCTTCGCCGCAACTTTTGAAATAATTACGTCAGTTTGTTTCTTTAAACAAATAATCGTGTGTAAAAACAGGAAAAAATATGAAAACATTTCAGTCGTCACAGTAATGCAAACATGTAGTCTCATATATTTTGTGCAACTAAACAAAACATAACAAAACAGACTACAGATAACAGATAGATAGGTGGAAACACTTCAGTAGTTTCCCCAATCTTGAAATCTTCAGATGTCTTGTATTTTTTCTACGAAAGTTTCCTATCAGTACCGCTATTTGGAGTGTGAAATAACTAGGTAGCTTAGCTTTTTTGACATAAAACTAGAATTTTTCTGATTCAATTTCTTTTGTAAAGAGATTGGTATTAGTGTTGGTCGTAATTTTCAACTTGAATCAGTGTATTGGAATGCTACTCCGTCATAATTACTTTTAATCACAAACAAGTTCTTTGACAGAAGTTTTGAAACTACAGTCAGCTCTGATACCCTTTTTTGTCTTTTTGATAAAAAGAATAATAATATACTTTTCTTTAATATAATTAATTTGGTTGTAAAATCACAAAGAAAATGCATGCTCTACTCAACCAACACACAGCTTTTGTCGTAAAATTTTGTAGCAAGTCCTGCAGGCAACTGTTCGTGACAGCTTTGGCGGTAATGTAGGTGTTATACTTTTATGCAACTTTTAATGCAGCACAGTTTTTATATACTAAAAGAACAAGGGCGCGGAGCTGAGTACGTTTCATCTCCTTTTCAAAGCAGCTTTGCACGCCCACTTTAAACAGAAATGTAAAGTCGCAATACCAGCGAAACGAGAACACGTGTATCTTACCTTCAGTACAAACTGGTTTTTTAGTACACAAACTAGTTTGCGAAGTTTTGTATGTTTTGTGTTTGCAGGTATGCAGTTTATTAAACCGTGTTTTGCTTGTGAACAATGGAACTTCGCATCCAACATAGCTCAATCAAAATTTTTACCATTCTTTAAAATGGCATTGTTACAAATACTCCCGTGTTTTGCGGGAAGTAAAAATTTACGTACACATATTTCGAAAAGCAACAATATACAGAACAATACCGTGTTGTTAATTAATGCAAGCTCTGTAAATTGAAGATAAAATACAATTGTTTTATAAATATTTCAAATTCAGAGAAAATGTGCTAAGAATTTAGAATGACCTCTGTTGATAGTGGAAGATTAAATTACTAGAACAAAAAATTAGTAAATAAAATTGAGAATAACAGCAACACAAAAAGTACTAAAAATAAGCGTCCAGCTCCCGCAGCCTGAAAATAAAACAGGGAAAAATCCGCCTGGGTTTCTTAATTAAATTACCTAATTAAAATGATTTTTTTAGTTGTGTATATATATTTTTCACAAATGGTCAGATAATTCGAAAGATCGTAAACCAAAAATCATGGTTTGAATTTTCGTAAAAATAAAACACGAGAAATTTTTAATTAATTTAAGTAGTGATGATTACGTTATCACGGAAAATTAACTTATTGTTCCAAATACAAATTTTTAATATATAAGTATAATTACATAGAGTTATGATTTGATCATAGGGTAAAACAACGTGGTAATAATCTCACATTAAAATTTTATAACACATAAAAGTTTACTTGAATTCCGAATGGTGCCTAATGTGAACTGTATTAATTAAAGTTGGACGAGTTGTTATAATTACGAGCAACGCATGTCGTTTTATATTATTCCCCTTAAAATTGATGGGAATTTTCATAACACCATAAATTTTCTAAACGTCAAAACTGTTTTTAAGTTGGCAAGAATATTCATTTAACATTTAAAATTATTTAGTTCAACAGGCTTTATATTGATGCATGAGTATTTTTAATTCCCCGTAAATATATTTTTTATCTTGTATAAATTAACAATTGAGATCCAAAATAAAATTAATTAAAGTTGCCGTCGTCTATCAAATTTGGATGGTGCTGCCGCCCCCGTTTTGACTTAAATGAGTGCCGACATAACATTTAACTAATAAATAACTGCGTGTTGACATATTATAGATACGATTGGTGGCAAACTTGTATTCTGGGTTTTGCTAAAGAACCTGCGTGTGAGGGTCTGTGCACGATAGGGTCATGTGTTTAAAAATTAATCATTCAACTTTACCATAAAATTGTATTATATTAACTATTACAGTATATTATTACAATAAATTGTAGCATAGTTTGAAGGAATTATTACTTGTATACTGGGTGATTCAAAAATGCCGCATTAATTCAACAGTACTTACGTTATTAGGTTCTAGATCTAATTTCGAAAAAAATATTTAAAAAATTTCTTACATCACAACTTGTTGTTCTGACTATTATTTTTCGGGTTTTTATTTCGTTTATTCTTGTTATTTAGTGTCATGGAATATTAAAATCCAATAGTTTTTGCAAGATTTTTTGTATTTTCAGTTACTCATTGTCAATTGGTCACAATTTAAAAAGTACGTTAATTAACGTGGGTTCAAGTAAGAGATGGTGCGGGACGTCAAATGTGTGCTTGAGAATCATTGGTTTTCTTCAACGTACGGCGCGTTAGAGAAATTGAATTTAATATACAGAGCGTTCAGTATAACATTATCTAATACATTAATATAACTCATTTAAATCTATAAGCTGAAGTTATTGTCAACTATAATCGCGACTTATTTCTCCTAAGAAATACACTTTGAAGTTGTTTTAACCTCATATAGGTTTACGTATGTAAATTCTTTACAAGAAAAGAAAGATAGTGGTTTCATTATAAGTTTTCAGAATAAGTACAATGTTATTTGGAACCTATTTAAAATTAAAATTTAACAGGTCGGAACTTCTTGGAGAGAAACATAGTTTTCAAAAAAAAATAGTTTACTTATTTTTCTACTTTGTGTCAATAATATTTTCATTACCAAACTTGGTTAGAAAAATATTTCAGTTTATTAATATAGGATGATATTAAATTTTCGAATCCTTTTAAGTGGAATGCTGATAGCTATAGATCAATATTTTACAAATATTTCAAGTTGTGTAAATGTTTCAAGATTAAAACCACTTGTTATACATTCTTTTTTGGTATTATGCAATATTTTTTTTGTTTAGATAATGTAGAAGGTGTGATAAAACAAATCGTCCTCTAGTTGGAACTTAAAGATCACGTCTGTACTCACATCACTAAAGGATGAAAAAGACGTGATAATAAAGCATTAAGAGCTTTTGAGTACCTAGTTGTTTATAAAATCTGTTATTTTAACTTCTTTAAAAATAAGTTTAAACGAGATCTCCTAAGAATTGAAAAAACAAGAACGATCTGCAAATGTAATCATCTTTTATATAAAAATGATAATATTGTGTAGTTTTAAAAAACCTTTTTGACTGTTTGATCTTACTGGTACTTTCCGCGAGTACGCTAATTAAGTGTTGTAATAGGGTCCTTTTGACGAATGCCTAATTACATGTTTCCGTAACCTTTCATGGCTCCTACCATATTAAAAATTAGTTCTGTCTTTCGTCTGCCTCATGTCTGTCACCTGTTGGAAGATTTATTAGACAAGTAAACTAGCGATCCGATTGTTCTGAAATTTTGAATATACAGGTATCTCAGATAAAATTCTGCGGCCTTATATCTTGAGAACGGATACAAAAATTGAAAATCTGTAAACGCCGTTGTTTTTAACTTAAAAAGGGAAGGTTAATTTTGATCACTGCGAATTTGGCGCATATATGGGGTCGGCGTTGTGTATTTCTTTTTTTTAAATTGCAAGGTATATTTTTAACGGGTTTTGATAGATCATTAAATTACCATTATTTAAATGTGCTGTATTAGATTTAACTGTAAATAGTATAAAATACCTAAATGAAGAGATGTAACTAGTTGTCATATGTCATACATAATTGTTGTGATGGAAACAGATGTACAAATACTAGTGTTAAATTTTCATGTCAGACATCTTGAACTACTTACTACAAACTTTCTTTGCCGCCTCTTGAAAATGCTTGAATTTTTTAATTTTCAAAAATATTTACATATTATGAAAATTAGATCGGTAATAGAGCCCCTATTCGATGGTCAGTTTGTACCCCAGATTGAATGCCCTTAGGTTTATGGTGATATACAAGAGATTTCGCTACAGTTGTTTGATTGAGAAGATAAAAAAAATTAAAGTATGAATGTTTGTGTCTATTTAACTAATGATACTTTAATCATCGCCACAAGTAAGGACTAATAAATAAATTTTTGGGACGATAGTTCGAACATATGCTTAAATTACTATTTTTGAAACAGGTCTTACTAAGTGTTTGTAAAATAAAGTGGTGGTATTTTATTTTACTCAACTCAAATTTTTTTGATATTTTTTTTTATCGACTGAAAATTAAATAAACATTTTTTATATCATTGTAATCGCAATTTAATGATATATCACAATCAGTTAAAAATACTTATGTTGCAGTTTACAAAAATATAGGTTGGCCACATACATATGTGTCATATGTGCAATGTACTAAATTAAGCTCCACTACTTCAATATACTTATTTTATTGAATCGATCAAAAATTATTTATCTGAGCTGTACTGTTGTTATTAGTATTAAATTGTGCTGATATACATATCCGAGTGTACTAAAAATTCATGACGTTACTGCAAAATTTATTGAGAGCATCCTGCTTTACCTGAAGTTGAATAAACCACCCTTACTTTTATTTTTACTAAATGGATTGTCCTTGAATGGGGACGCAAATCTATATAAACAACTTTTGACCAATTTTTAAGGGAAGGTAAAATAAAGTTTCTTCTCAAATTACGGACTTCCATGTTTAAAAAACATCAAACGTAGCATTTTTAGAAGTTGTAAATGTAGATAAATACGGGCAACTAAGGAAGGGTGTAGTCCTCAACAATCAGACTCGTGACCTGGTACATCTGTATTAACTGCTGTTGTTTAGTATACTGTTCAACTTGCGCCCATTTGTCTTACTAGACATTGTTGTAATTTTTCAAATCAATGGTAAATTTATGCAGCAAACATGGGTATAATCACGACGCAATTAGTCAAAGGATAAGTTTGTCACAAGACCCGCAGGTGTGTCTGATAAATCCTTTAAATAAGTACTTAATCGCCGTGTCAAACAGTGTAGTAGTATCTTTGAACAACCACAGGACCACACCACTAATTTCCATTCATTTTCTTGTAATCAAAAAGCTACGACTACCTTAAAAAACTGTGAGACCTTCACACTCGCATTTGCCTCTAGCAAAAATATTTAATAATTTTATTTCCATGCGTGTTTCATGTTTTAGAGAATGTTTGCATAAAACATGAAATGGGTAAATATTTAGGCTCACAAACGAAGCGGCATTTGTTTTTGTTTTGTCACGTATTTCTTCCCGATATCCCGTGCAATATAGATAAGGTACTTCGATAGAATAAAAAGCAAAGAGTTTTTGTCAACCCCAGGATGACTGCATGAAAAGTATCCCCTTGTCGGAAAAAATCGTCCGATGAATGATTCAAACTATCCGAAAAGTTCATTATTGACATTCCTACCCATCGCGTTGTTTTATAGTCCGTAAAAAATCCGAATGCTGACCTCTCAATCCGCCCCTTCCCGGAAAAAGCGGCGATCTTTGCGAAGCAAATTTCGCGGTCAAGCCTCGGTTATGTCCGCAATTTATCAAGAAAATGTATTATGATTTTCAGCAAGGTTTTCAAATTCCAGAATCCCCCGCGAAAAAAAGGGAAAGCGAACGCAAGTGCGGGTTCATGGGTTTATGAGTGTTACCTCAGCTTAGCACTCGTGATGGCACCCATTCATTTCTCTAAGTCTTTTGATCTCTGCGGTTATGTTAAGCTGACAGTGCTTCGCAGTGATTGATTGTGGGATCTTGTAGGCATTCTTTTTTTGTATATTTTATTGTTATAGTTAACGGGTTGGCAACGCGTGGTCGTCAGTCAAGCGGGAGCAGCGACAGGGTGGTAATCTTTCGGTGGCGGAGGGAGCATGGCAAGCACGCATCGCCCTCATCCGCACTTTTGGTGTGACTTGAGACCCCATTACTCTGCGGCTCACGTCTTCTGCTGCCCGCTCAGCGCAGATAAAAATGTAATATGAGTGGAAAGCCGTGACACTGCGATGGGAATTTTATTAGTTGTCGTCAATTGTTGACGACATCGCACTGTACTCGCCTTAGGGTCGCTAGCCACCGCACGACTCCACGCTGACCCGAAACTAATGTTTAATTAGATGAAAATTACGAGACCAAGCCTACGGCAAATGATAAACTTCGATGTATCTAATAATATTTTCTCTTTAACTATTTTGGTGACGTACACGACTAGTATAAAGAAAACATTTGTTTTTTAACATTTAACTCGAAGGTACCCATTTTATGGAACCTTATTGGAAAATTGTTAACTCTGAATAACACATTATTATCAGTACTCGAAAACTGACTGGACGACTAGTTTCCCTATAGAGAAATTTGGGTATAATTTCGATAACAAATTCACTTTCCTTGATCATATTAATGCATCTGTTTCTGCGGAATTTAGGACATATGGCTTTATATATACCGAGGGAGCAATAAAAAACACGATCCAGGTGCAATCATGGATTTTTGAAGCTGTTCGATTACCATTAAAGTGAAAATTTAAGTTGAAAATGCAACGATCAAACACAAACTTACAAAAATCCATGGTTGTCTATAATCGTGTTTTTTATTGCTCTCTCGGTACGGTATTTTAATTTGACGTACACTGCCGCCATTCGTTCAAAGACAGTAGTTTCTTAAATTTTTAACGTACTTAAAGGATGGTGTTTACCTCGGTGTTCATCTCTCTAAAAGTAATAAGCACTCTTTCATACTCTCTTGGTTCAATTTTTGTCTTTAGCTGAAGGACGAAATCAGATCTTTATGTAATTTATTTCACTTATAGTATCTTTAACATACTCGTACCTAGGTCTAAATCTCGTCAACAAGTTCTAATTTTATGCTTCAACTGTATCAATTTTTCAGTTTGATCGCCAAATTCGATCATAATAATTTATTCAACAAAGTTGCACATTTATGTGCTGTCAACTATCAACTGAAAATGAAATAAGTATCTAAGTCCGTTAAAAAAATGTGTTGCATTTTAAAAATATTGATATGCATACAAAATTAAGTTTCTCTCTTCTAGCTAAAAACAACGGCGTTTGCAGAATTTTAATATTTCTATCTGTTCTCTATATGTAAGACTGAGGAAATTTAACTAAGAAAGTTTTTTTATAATTGGGTGCTACCTGCAGTAATGATGAAGTTATTGTTATTATTATTTTAAAGATGTTTTTCCTCTTTAATAGTTGATCCTACCTATTTCTACCATATTCCCGTCATGAGTAATAAAAGAAACACCATGATTATACGAATAATATAAACAAACATTGGTTTAAACGTTCAGATAGTACAGACCAAAACCCGTGCATGTCAGAATTTATTTTTCATAAAGCGATTTCTTTTCAGACAATCTTTATCCAGATCAGCTTTTTTCATAACACTTTTCGTTTTTTTTTTTATGTAACTTAAATTTATTTCAGTACCTATGATATAACGCTAAATCAGTTCTGTTTAACGTCTTCATGAAAGCACCCTTAATTAATCGGGTCCTTTGAGCACCTATTGTAAAATAAAAATACTTCTTGGTTTTAATGTTCATTGTTTTTAAGAATTTAATTTATTTTATTAAAAGCAAAATGCTGTTCGGAGACTATTTTTTTTTACTTCTAGTCCAATTGTAACTGAAATGCATCTTCTCAAAATGAATATCTCTGTAACACAAATTGTAACCAAGCAGTTACTGTATTTTTTATTGGACAAAACGATTTCAAAATATATGTACCTATATACTGAATCTCTCAAGTTAGTCATCTGTCGTTGGTCGCTTGTTGGCCATTTTATTAGACAAATAATCTTCGAAACTACTGGACTGGTAGTTGTAAAAGTTTAGGTGTGTTTTTGATATTCCTTACTGATGGTACAACGGTAACCAAACTTTGTCTGATCATATCCAGTACCAGTTTGCTAATGTCATTACAAAATATGCAAAATAAGTCCTATCTAAATTTTATAACATAAGTTATTTCTGTATTTGTGCTTTACGAATCCACTCTTATTTTTTATCTCCTACATCTAGATTTTTGAAAAAGTCGCCTAAATGGCAAAAATGTTGTAACATAACTTAAAATTGCAAAACCGGATTGCCAATAATCTGTGTACCCTCTCCGAAAACTTGTTAACGTCATTTCAAAATTTTACTAGATAAACCGTGTACAAAACATGCAAGGATTATGATTATGATTCTACATTTGTCCTCGCTAAAAAGTCGTTGGCGTGACATGCTCTCTACTTGTAGTTTAACGATTCAGGTCTATCTTTATTTTCGCTCATACGGGTTACCATTAAAAAGTGTATATAAATTTTGATGATTTTCCGGCCTAACAAGGAAAATAAAAGAATACTATTCAAAAATCTATTTTATTTTTCGAGGTAGTCCCTTCCGACTTGAAAGCACTTAGTCCAGCGGTGTTCAAGTGCTTTTATCCCATTTCGGTACGCCGATTCTTCTAACTTCTCAAAATAGATGTTGGTAGCCTCAATGACTTCCGAATTTGTTGCACATTTGTGGCCAGCATGAAATTTTTTTAAATTTGGAAACAAACAGAAGTCAGTTGAGCCTAAATCCGGCGAATATGGTGCATGAGGAAACAATGTTGTTATACTATTTTGAATTTTTTTTCAAAATCTGGATGTCTAGGGTAAAAACCCAACACAGTTTCATAAACCACAAGTGCAGGAGTATGAGATTTTATATAATTTAAATAATATTATTAATGTAAATTTTGGATATGGCGTCATCCCATTGGTGGTGGGAAAGATCAGACAAATTTTGATTAACGTTTTACCTTCTACACAATATTCCTAACGTACACGTAAAATTTGATAACAATAGGTTCATTTGATTTAGGAGATTACTTGTCTAATACAAATTGACAAAAACGACAGACAGACGGAAACGTGAGACCTAACTTTTCGTACTCTAAAGGTTATCAAACATCAAGAAAACATGAAAGTAGCCATTGGTCGGATGAGTTCTATTACAATATTTCTTTAGTTTACGCTCGGGAAACAAAAATTATTGATTGATTTACTAATTCGTTATTTTTTTAAACATGTCTAAGCAAATCCAAAAAATAAACATACCTATGTACATAATTAATATATTACCAAAATTCAGACAACTTTGGATCATAAAGTATAATTTTTAATAAACAATAATAAAAAGTACGTCAAAAATTTCGGCAAAGACATGTTAGTCGATGTTGTATAACCACTAAATCCAGCTCATTGTCTTGCTAAGTTATTAAATTGTAATATATCATGTTAAAAACATGATTTATTTTACAGGACAGGATAAACGTTATGTTAAAAATATGGCTACAATTTAAATAACAAATAACAGAGCATATAACAGCATGAATTTCAAGCAATATTTATTTTGTTGAGGACAAACAGACAAGTTTTGCCCAGTGTTTTACTATACACGTAATAATTAATCTTAATAAAACACATCCAACATTTCACATTAATCAGTCCAGTAGTTTTTGAGATTATTTGTCTAATAAAATCGTCAAAAGACAAACGGCAATGATAGAAAAATGGACTAACATTTTCGTAGCCCATCACCTATGAAACGTGGAGGACATTGTAAAAATGACTTCTCTAGGTTACACTCGAAACCTAATAATGATAATCAAAGTCGATGTAATAATAAGGTGATATCAGAATTATCATTTATTTCTTGACGAGATGTTTTGTTTTCTTGGGTAACTTTCATTTTTCGCGCAATATTATGCAGAATACGCTTATTTAGAGTAAATGATATATACTTTGTAATCGGGGCTGACGATTTATTGTATTTACTATCGATTTATTGCAGTTCATTCGCATGATTGTCTTTGTATTTCACCAACAGCCTTCTATTCGTACCAACCACACCATAATCAACAATGGAAAACTGAACCATTCCATCTTAACAATACATTATTGTGTTGATTTGTTGCGAATAATCGAGGTTAATGCGATTTTTAACTTGTATAAGCACTTAGTACGGAATAAATGGTGACAAAGGTATTAACAGCAAATCGACATTGTAATAAGCATCTCTTTCAGATGAAATTTGAAACGGACTGGCAAATATGACGAGTGCACAATCTATGGCATTTGTTTCAGCGACGCTTCCTAGTTGAGAAGCATTTTGCATATCCGCTGATGTTGAAATTTCGAGTTTTAAATTTCAGTTTCAAAGTGCTGTGATCGCAAGTAGTTAAGGTATTACTTTTTTAAATATTCTGTGGAATTTTGGAAGAACGTTTATAAAATTAGAAAATAAAATTTCTCTGTTTCAACCTTTCAACATACATCAAAGGGATTAAAATTGTAACCAAATTATTTTTATTTTAAACACATTAGTTCTTAAGAGAAAATTTTCACAGAGCAATAAATTTTATCCAAGAACAAAAAGAGTAGACATTCGGCAGAAAAACATCACCCAAGTGCATTAAATAAGGGATTCTCATTGAAAAGAAATAAAGGAAGTAGAGATTTCTAGAACAGAGAAAATTTGTGCACCAAATAAATATTCGAACTAATGAATTTTCAAGGGATTCATCTACCACATACATCCCAAAATATAATTACTAAAATGAAGCAAAAAGAGTTACATTTTCAACTCTTTAAATATTTAGGTGATGATCACGTTAATAAAAAGTTGTTGATTTGAATGAGAAAAATCCTATTTACATGCAATTAAAAGAATACAAAGATAAACCCACAGATGAAAAGATCCCTGAACATGAAAATCTGTTGAAAGCTCCTCATCAAAATTTTACTTCGCCCTTTTGGAAAGGTCGCCACAATTAATTTAAAATACGTACACAGAAATGCGACCCAACCTAGTTTGCTTTCTATTTTATTTGCATTTTACTACGCTTTTAGCTAACTTATCATCATTAACAACACTGAAATTGGTATCAGTTATTAAGGGTCTGCTTTAATTTTGTTGCGTGTTCAAATCTTTTTTAGAGAAATAATTAGCATGCCGCGGAGAGCAGGGAGAAAATTTTCTTGCTAATCGAGTCATTTACGGGGGTTCACAGCCTTAACTCTGGCAAAGCTTTAGTAATGTGCTAATGTGTATGTAACCTGCAAAGTGGAAAATGCCGACACTGTGGACATTCTTTAGCTAATGAAGTGAATTAGCTGCAAAAAGATTGCCGATGTACGTGTTTAAGAATTTACAAAAACCGGTTATTTTTTTTACACTACAGAATTATGACGTTCTTCTATTATATAATTTGGGATTTAATTTTATGAAATTTCAAGTTTAAGCTCACTGTAAGGCCTCTGTAAAAATCTTTCAACCAGGCGTCTGCACATTGTTCGGAGCGCGATTCAAACAAAGTTTCCTATGTTTTCAGATTCAACATTCAGTGAAAATTTATATAACTGAAATGTAGTTGCTGGAGCGAAACCTGTTGAGGGTACTTCAAGTATCAATGCGTTCAAGAAAAGTGTTTTGAATTTTTAAATTACATTTTTGAATGACAGCCACAGGACCGCGAAGTGTTTCTAAACACTAATCTCCCAGAGATTATACGATAATACTTGATAGAGATTTTATGTGTTAGTGAACATGAATTACTTGTAAGCAGGTTTACCAACACGTATTACTGTTGCCACTAACAACGCTTAGTCGAGACCACTGCTGAAGGCAACCGTTGTATGTATATGTGTACGTATTCATTTTGAATACGGTTTGTTTACCTACAACCTACAATATAACTTCGCACTACGATTCTGAAACGACCGCTCTTCACTCCTTGACCTAATTTCACATTGCACATCCTGCACCGATAAACAAGACATTCGTCTTTAAAATTAAAATATACATATATAGATTAACAAGGCCCGTTTTATAAAAGCGTTGTTAATTCAATCACGCAAGTATAACTAACCATGTGATTAACCACCAAATCAAATTAGTAGTAATAATAACATATTACTTCAAAATAAATGTTTTAGAACATTTTAAATATAATAAACTCAGTTCTTCCATTACATAAGGTATGAGACAAAAAATTATCGTAATAATACATCCAGTAGAAGTTAATTTAATTTACAAAAATGTTTTTTCAGTGATATGTTTCATCAAATAATTTCTGATTTATGAAAATTCAATTGTATCAAGACATTTTGAGACAAAAAAATACCACGCATCTCTTTTATGTATAAAAATTAATTATAAAAATTGGTCTAAAGACTTTAGACAGTACTTCCCTCGCTGTCGGAAACATGACGACTGCACGCCTATTACGTTTTTTTCTCATTACATTTTTGCAGAGGGGGCAATTTAAAAAAAAAATTGCGTTGACGTCATCAAGATTTTTGCAAGGACACATATATCAGTTTGGATAGATGTAGTGTAATACTAAAAAAATTTGGTCTAAAGAGTTTAGACAGTACTTCCCTCGCTGTCGTAAACTTGACGACTGCTTGGCTATTGTGTTTTTTTTCTCATTACATTTTTGTAGTGGGAATTTAAAAAAAAAATGCGATGACGTCATCAACATTTTTGCAAGGACACGTATATCAGTTGAGATAGATGTAGTGTAATACTAAGAATAAAATTATTGTATTCCCAAATTTTCGGGAAAATGAATTGGGTCGTTTTGAATATTGATTTGTTATAATCAATAAAATAACGAAACAATTTACTCACGTATACGGCGCCGGTGAGAGGCAACTGAAAATCGTTTATGTATAAGCATTCTTAATTTAAGATGACAAGCGTAACAGCATACGTGAGAGTCAAACAGAGAAACTGTAAACAAAACGACCATCGGTTTTATTGCTTCGACTTCCGCTTATTATATAAAACATTGGGTTTTATTTTAATTTTTGACGGTGGAATTCACAATTGGTTGATTATAAACATGCCTAGACAGCGCACAAAACAAATGCACGTCTGTAATGTTAAAGTCGATGTAAATAAGCGTGCTACCCTTTTGTTTCAACCGAGTTTTTACTTTAAAAAATTTTGTGTCTACCAAATTGGGTTGGTCCAATGTAATACTAATAATAATGTTGCCTTTAATTTAATCAATAAAATAAATTGACTTCATTAATTTTTTTGAGCCACCTCTTAAGAAAATCTAAAAAATATGAATGGAATGATAGATAAATCACAAGTACAAACTCATCATATTTTTTGCATTTTAGATAGGATTTATTCAGCAAAATTTAAGGGTGACGTCATCAATTTTTTTAGGAGGGATGAACAAATACATTTTGGACAAAATTTACCATGCTTATAATAACTTTAAAATATCTCCAAGATTTCAAAGCATTCAGTTTTGTTATTCATTCATTAATTTTTTTGAGTCACCTGTATATGCAAATCCAAAAATATGAAAGGAATGATAAATCACAAATACAGACTCATCATATTTTGTACATTTTAGATAGGATTTATTCGGCAAACTTTTGAGGTGAGGTCATCAATTTTTTGGAGGGAACAAGTAAATATATTTTGAATAAAAATTTACATGCTTTGCAGATTCCAAATTAAATTGCAAAATGTTGTTTCATGATTTTGAATTTTTTTTCAAAAAATTTGGACGTTTCGAGTAAAAACTCAATTCGAAGTCATAAACTACATCTGTAGGACTATGTTATTTTATACTCTACAATTTAAAACCCATTTACTATGTACAATTTTGAAGTGACATCATCACATTATTGGTGGGCAGGATTAGGCAAATTTTGGTTTGCGTTTTACCATCTACATGATATTTCTAATGTACATACAAAATTTCACAACAATCGGTCCAGTACTTTCTGAGATTATCTGTCTAATAAAAATCCGGGACGGCAGACAGACGGAAACGGGAGACCTATTTCTTCGTCTTCTAGGAGTCATGAAAGATCGAGAAAATGTAAAAGTAGAGAATCGACCGACGGACTCGAATACAATACTTCCTTTGATTACGCTCGAGAAGTAAAAATGGATGGAAGGTTATTTCTAGCTAGTTTCTCCAAAAAAAAAAAAATGTTTACGTTATCAACATTTTAACAAGTCAATTTGTCAATTTGAGTAGCAGCGCAATAACACTAGTAATAACAAAGTACTCTATCCTCAAATTTTCGGGAAAATGGGATGAGTAATAGTACATATCCTCATTCACTAATTTTTTTGAGCACAAGCAATTTTCAAAAATATTCCTTTATTGATAAACCAAAAGTATATAGTATTTTAATATGTGTGATTTATTCGGTCCTATTTTTAAATTAACTTAAAACGTTAACTTGTAAATTGTTACACAATTTTTATTTTTTTTTCCCAAAAATCTGAATACCCCTGATAAAAACTCAACTACAAATGGAGGAGAATGTTATTTTATAAAATTTAAATAACATCTACTTTTGTAAAAATTGAAGATGACGTCATATTATTGTTGGTCGGGGTGATGAGACAAATTTTGGTTAACGTTTTACACTGTGCTATATTCCTGCTATACATACATAATTTGAAAACCATCGGTCCTGTATTTACGGAGGATGCCTGTCTACTAAAAATCGACACAAACACGACACAGACCAATAAACGGAAACGAGAGACGTACTCTAGGGGTCATGAAACGTCGAGAAAACACGAAAATAACCAGTCACCCGATGGACTCGATTACAATACCTCCTTAGCCTGCGCTCTGGAAATAAAAATATAACCAATTACATACCACTTGCAAAATTAATTAACGTAGGATGTTCAGTTCGGGTCGTTTCCTTCGTTACTTAAGATGACTTCATTAGTCCAATACATGAAAGTAAAAAAACTTTAAAGAAGTATTATTTACAAGATCTTTTGAAAAGGCTGTTTCTGACAAAAAATACATTTTCTCAACTTCATGTCTAAAACCGTGGATTTTTTTTTGACTCATCCCGTCCATTTGACATACTTAATATAACATTTATTTGCAATAAATTGTACTCTGTGGATATTAGAGGATTTGTGTTGGATTGGATAAGTTCTTACGGGACTAATACGAAACTAGTAGTTAAAGTCAAACACAACGTGCTGGGAGCGCTTCTGTTTACTTCATTTATTAATGAATTGACAAAATGACGTCTAAGATGACAAAATTGTTTTATTTGCTGATGACACTTCAGTGGCGATGGTAGTGGTGAAGTCCGAAGTAAACCATTACATTCATAAAAAAATTGGTCTAAAGAGTTTAGACAGTACTTCCCTCGCTGTCGGAAACTTGACGACTGCATGCCTATTGTGTTTTTTTTCTCATTACATTTTTGTAGTGGGAATTTAAAAAAAAATTGCGATGACGTCATCAACATTTTTGCAAGGACACGTATATCAGTTGGGATAGATGTAGTGTAATACTAAGAATAAAATTATTATATTCTCAAATTTTCGGGAAAATGAATTGGGTCGTTTGAATATTGATTTGTAATAATCAATAAAATAACGAAACAATTTACTCACGTATACCTACGTATCAGAGGCAACTGAAAATCGTGTATGTATAAACATTGTTAATTTAAGATGACAGGCGTAACAGCATACGTGAGAGCCAAACACAGAAACTGTAAACAAAACGACCGTCGGTTTTATTGCTTCGACTTCCGCTTATTATATAAAACATTGGGTTTTATTTTAATTCTTGACGGTGAAATTCACAATTGGTTGATTATAAACATGTCTATTTCACATTCGCGGAATCAAGTGAACGCATAAAACAAATGCAGGTCTGTAATGTTAAAGTCGATGTAAATAAGCGTGCTACCCTTATGTTTCAACCGAGTTTTTCCTTTAACAAATTTTGTGTCTACCAAATTGGGTTGGTTGGGGTGTAATACTAATAATAAGTGTTGCCTTTAATTTAATCAATAAAATAAATTGACTTCATTAATTTTTTTGAACCACCTCTTAAGAAAATCTAAAAAATATGAATGGAATGATAAATCACAAGTACAAACTCATCATATTTTTTGCATTTTAGATAGGATTTATTCAGCAAAATTTAAGGGTGACGTCATCAATTTTACCATGCTTATAATAACTTTAAAATATTCCCAAGATTTCAAAGCATTCGGTTTTGTAATTCCTGATTAAATCGATAAAATAAATTCACGCCTTCATTAATTTTTTTGAGTCACCCTGCATATGCAAATCCAAAAATATGAATGGAATGATAAATCACAAGCACAGACTCATCATATTTTGTACATTTTAGATACGATTTATTCGGAAAACTTTTGAGCTGACGTCATCAGTTTTTTGTAGAAGATAACCAAATATATTTTGACTAAAAATTTATTATGCTCTTTATAACCTTAAAACATCTGCAAGATTTCAAAGCATTCGGTTTTGTAGTTCCTGATTAAATCAATAAAATAAATTTACGCATTCATTAATTTTTTTGAGTCACTCTGTATATGCAAATCCAAAAAATATGAATGGAGTGATAAATGACAAGTACAGGCTCATCATATTTTGTACATTTTAGATATGATTTATTCGGCAAACTTTCGAGCTGACGTCATCAAGTTTTTGGAGGGGATAAGCAAATATATTTTGACTAAACATTTATTATGCTCTTTATGACCTTAAAACATCTGCAAGATTTCAGAGCATTCGGTTTTGTAGTTCCTGATTAAATCAATAAAATATATTTACGCATTCATTAATTTTTTTGAGTCACCCTGTATATGCAAATCCAAAAAATATTAATGGAGTGATAGTTCACAAGTACAGACTCATCATATTTTGTACATTTTAGATATGATTTATTCCACAAACTTTTGAGCTGACGTCATCAAGTTTTTGGAGGGGATAAGCAAATATTTTTTGACTAAAGATTTATGATGCTCTTTATAGCCTTAAAACATCTGCAACATTTCAAAGCATTCTGGTTAGCAGATTAAAAATTAAATTTCAAAATGTTGTTTTATAATTTTGATTTTTTTTCCAAAAATCTGGACGTTTCGGGTGAAAAGTCGATTCAGAGTTGTAAACTACATGTGTAGGACTATGTTATTTTATACAATTGAAAACCCATTTACTATGTACAATTTTGAAGTGACGTCATCGCTTTAGTGGTGGGGATGATTCGACAAATTTTGGTTAGCGTTTTACCATCTACATGATATTCTTAATATAAGTACAAAATTTCACAACAATCGGTCGAGTACTTTCGGAGATTATCTGTCTAATAAAAATCCGTGACAACAGACGGACAGACGGACAGACGGACAGACGGACGGACAGACGGACAGACGGACAGACGGACAGACGGACAGACGGACTGACGGACAGACAGACGGAAATGGGAGACCTATTTCTTCGTCTTCTAGGGGTCATGAAAGATCGAGAAAACGTAAAAGTAGAGAGTCGGCCGACGGACTCGATTACAATACTTCCTTTGCTTACGATCGGGAAGTAAAAAATGTGGTGGTATAAGAATAAATCAGTACTAATTGTTAAAAAGAATGTTCTAGAATTTAACAATCGCTTCCGTGTCCATTTTAAACAATTAATGTTTACATTATAATGGTTGCAATATTAAGGCGGCATGTTCACATCAATTCCTTGGAGTAATTGTTGACTCTATATTAAAGTAAAGTGAATAAATAAAAATTATTTTGAATCACCTGTACAATCATAATATTTTGCATATTTTAGATGGGATTATTCGCAAAAATTTTGAGATGACGTCATCAATTTTTTGAGAGGGAATAAACATGACATAACATTATCATTGTCCAGTACTTTCGGAGATTATCTGTCTAATAAAAATCGACACAGACGACAGACACTGAAAGGAGAGACCACTTTTTTCGTACTCTAGGGCTAGGGTCATGAAGGGTTGAGAAAACATGAAAGTAGCCTGTCGCCTGGTGGACTAGATTACAGTAATTCCTTAGCTTACGCTCAGAAGGTAAAAATTGAATAAAAGCTATTTTGGAATATTACAGTTACTGCAAGTTATAAATCTCCCTGTTTTGTTACAAGTTTGTTATATATTGGTTTATAGTATCCTGTCGTATGAAGTGCCACTGTGGGGTTATAGTAGAAGCTGGGAAAGAGTGTTTTATACACAAAAACGATTATTAGATGTACACCCACTTAGAATCACATCGACCGATATTTAAACAACATAAAAAAATTATTTTTCCTTGTACATACATATATGTATGTATAAAAACGTTTTAAATACTAGTCTAAAAGAATATAACAAAAATTGAGATTTTCACAATTATTAAAAGAGAAATTAAAATGCATTTGCAGTTTGTGATGAAATTCATACTGGCGAGTGTAAATTTCAGCAGGAAGATAAATTTTCATTGTAACGATAAGCAATCCTTACACAGATTTTTATATTACCCATATCACATTTTTAAAGAATAATATAAAAATAGTTGACCCAAATTTGAGCTCTGAGCAATGCCATCATTAATATTGAATAAGTACATTCGGTGTACATATTATTTGCTGTTCATTATAAGTGGCTTTATTAAGTACAAACGATGGTTACAAACACCAGAGGTTAACTTCCGAGAAAGAATGTAATAGCTCGTACTTGAACAAATTCCTGACTTAAATAAAGGAAATACCTCAATTTCAGATCTGCTATTTAAGGTGTTGCTAGAGCATTGCGTAAACCCCAGTAAATTAATACTCGCAGATCTTTTTTATAAAATGACGCTATTCTGGAATATTAGAAGTTTATTTACAAATTTACGAGTATATTAATAGTAGATTACTAACTCGAGTGAAATGAGGTTAATTACTGCTGAGCACTAAGGTGGTTTACCGAGAGGCGAAGCCTCGAGGTGAACCATAGTGCGAAGCTGGAATCACCCATTTCACGAGGTTAGTATACTATTTTATCCACAATCAGTTTTATTCACAAAAAATTTATATTCAAATCTAAAAAAATGTTTCATAAAATATTTTGTAAGTGGGCTGTCACTTCATCTGTCACTGGTTTACTCCTTTTTTCGTTTATGTCATTTTGCATTGTTTGTGCGACTTTAACTCCATTCAAATCATATCTGAGACCAGCGATAATGAATGTACTCTGCCAGAACTACGCCAAAAGGCTGGCGAAATTGTAAAAAATCTTTTTCCCGAAAAAAGCAAAACAAAATATAACAAAGCCTACAAAATTTATATGGATTGGTGCAATAAACATTGGATCCGAAAGTATTTTGCTAGCATATTTTGCAGAAGAAGCGGAAAAAAATCGCGAGTATTGTCGAAAGAGGAAATTCAAAAATTTAATAATTATTTGACATAATAAATTTATTGGATATAATCGGTTGTAAACACAAATTACTTTAAAAATATAGAGAATTTCCTAGCTTCAATATTTCCTATAATTTCTTTCGTTCTTTGGTTGATGAAGAGTCTTGGAATTTTGGGGAAGTTAGGCACAGGAAACTGCAAATACGGCAGGTGCATCTTCGGAAACAATGCTTTCACAAACGTTTTAACTCAATCTACTTATGTTACCTTCATTTTAAGCTTTTGTCATAAAATTTCTTTGGGAAGTTTCAACCATTCGGTTTCCCCAACTTGGCCCCAAAAACAAAAACAGAAATTATCTGTGGGTTGAGTGCTGATGTTCACTGATGTAACAATACAGAATTAGTTAAATTACTCTTCGAAAACTTGTTTATTAGATTTATAAGTGAAGTAATTTGCAGGTTATCAACTATGAGTTTTCATTGGCCCCTGTCAATCTGTAGCGGGTAGCGTACTTCAATACCGATTTGAGATTTCGAGATTGAATTCCTTAAATTTAATTTAAAAAAGAACAATTATAATTATTAATCAACCGTATAATTAAATTACTGCCAGAATAAACTTAATTTAGCTATTAAAAATAATTATGTAGACTTTGTTTAAATATTTGAAACATTTTTAATGAATGTAATGAGCGACCTCTATTGAATTCTATATGTACTTATGACAGGTTAATAATGTAAAATGACAGAAAAACGAGTTGGTAATGTGCTATTTGTCGCCTTCTAAAAAGTTAACAATAGTTTCATTATAATGACGATTGTGGATAAAATATTTTATTGACAATTGTAATGAAAAAGTGTAAAATATGATAATCAGAGTGAATCGAAACGTGTATGGTTTTTTAAGAAAGGCGCTTTTACTTATTTTTTCCAAAGCTTCCCGGCCCATATTCCAACATAGTGTGATTTACACGAACCCCTAGAAATTTTGCAGTAAATCAAAGCTTGGAGAATGTTCGCTCCTTCGTAAACAAAACATGATATTAAGCGATTTATTCAGATTTCATATGAGATGATTTTTGTTGAACAAGCCGAGAACTTCCGGAAGTAGAGCTTTGTTATGAAGATATGGTTGCATGATACTTGGAGTTGCTTCATCTAAATAGTATGCACATACTTTTTTTTTAATAAAAGTAGTTAGGTACCAGTAGGTACAGAATTACGTTTGTTTGGGAGAAGCTTCTTTTGAATTCGAACTGAAAACGAGAAAGAAGTTTATTTACTTCAAAGTATTTAATAATTACTAGGTCATGGAATACGTTTCATATGCAGAAAAAAGTTTTATATTTGACACTGTTCATTGGCATTTCTAATATTTCTTGTGCCACACTGATAATGTTGTACTCTATTCACTGCCTCAGCTGGAAACAAATTTGGGAATTATTTTAGTCAATTTTACAGTTTTGTTTCTCGTTTTTTTAGACACTAGCGACAATTAAATACATGTTACACATTACGTGCACTCAAAATCCGGAACAAGCCCTAATGTACCATTAAGTATTTAACAAAGCGTTAATTTTTAATTTCCTTTCTTTAAACCGCCCGTAGAATTTTGTCATTTTTTTAACTTAATACTAGTTACAGATTTAGAGATACATGTAAAATACTTTAGATAATAAAAACCCATTTACCAAACAATTGCAATTTTCGAGCGACTTTTGGGTGAACACCGGAATTACGCAACATGGTACAGCTTTTTGTAACGTATAGCGTTAAGTGACCTGTGCAAAAAATGAAAACACCCTTATGAAAAAAAAAAAGGAAATAATTACCGAGGTATACAAGCCTTAAATTTTTCAGCGCAAACGCTAACTGACAAAAACATCACAACCCAGAAACGATTCTTGAATGTGTGCTTTGATTAACTTGGCCCGAAAATAAATGTAAGGGAACACAACTAAAGCAAACATAAAATTCTTTATACTTTAATAAAATGTTCCGGGTAGTGGTACAAAATCGCTTCAACATTTAGTGACGAACGTTTTATTAGATGTTTTAAAATTCCTGTCCATACAGAAAATTGTTTCCAACCGCCGTGTCCGCCATGATAAAAGAGGCTTCCATGAAAAGAGTGACGCACAACACTTGCCCGAAGTTATTAAAAATTGATGTCCTCGATACTTGGCACGTTTTTCATGCAAAACGCACTTTGGCTCAACTACATGCAGGGAAAAATCTAATTTGGCTCTCTGACCCCTTCGCTGCACCCTCGTAAAAAAACCGTGACAACAATTCGCTACTAAACTTTACCTTACAAATTATTTACAAATTTCGCCCCTCTCAGGTGGAAAACAAACAGTACAACGTACTGATCAATACGTTCACTATACATGGAATGACCTAATTTTGGGTAATATGATGATACTAATATCCAAAATAATCAAGATAAAGTTCTTTGTAAACGGTATTGTAAATATTTGTTTAAATGTTAGTTGTTATGTTAAAGTTATAAATCTGTGGTGATCCACTTTTTACAGTAAATCGATTTTCAAACAGCTTCATGATAATTATGATTTTGTGTTCGACAGATTTCTTGTAATCATGTTAGGTAGGCTCACTGATTTTCAGTAAACTTCCTTGTTTGCTTCTGCTCAAGCTAATTATTTCGGTTCAACTGTTGCAATTTATTTTTAAAAGTGTCGTCATTATAATGAACGCAATTCATAATTTATATACATATATGATAGAGAAAAAAAATGGTGGCATTTTTTAGGTGCCATTTATTTTGTCATTCCAAAATTAATGGTAAATAAATCTCTTGTATATTAATCTAAAATTAAATGCACGTTGCAGAATTTACAGAACAGCTGACTATCAATTTTCTGGTATTATCTAATGCAAAACTGAGTATTTTTATGGGTAGGAAAATTCAAAATTGTGACGGGATTTCAGGCATTGTTTGTACCCAGCTTAATTTGATGGGAAACAGTCAGTTTAAAACAAGATTTATAGATTTTTCTTTTTTCATTATAGAACGTGATCTATATGCCACATTTTGTTGCATCAAAAAGAGAACAAACTTTGCAAAATAATTATTCATTTTTACTGAATATTTAAATAAATTTATGGGGCTGAATCTCTGGCAACATAAACCAACTATGTCAAATTACTGTTTCCAGTTACCTACACAATTATTATATTTATTGGAATCTCGACGTTTCCGATGGGTTTTCGTAGTAATTGATTTTGTTAAATTTGGTGTCAATAAATTTTATTAATATTTGTAATTAAATGAGAGAAATCAAAGCATTTAATTAATGCATTGTAAAATTATTATTTAAATACTTTTTATTTTTTTTATTTAAATGGTGCAAATAATGCATCACATCACACATATTAAAATATAAAATGTTTATTTTTACAAACAAGTAGTGAATAAATGTTTTTGAAGAATAAGCTGTAACATGCATGCAGAATTCGTTGTACTTCAGCGACAAGCGAAATTCTATTTATATAAATAATTTTATATCAATGTCTTTATTAAGTCAATAATAATAATAAACATCTAAGAAACGTTATAATTAATTGAAATGAAAAATTTCATTTATTAATGCATGTGGTACTTTTTATTGCTTTCAAACCGAATATTCTGTATTTTTTTCGGTTTGAAATTCACTCAAAAATGATCCTGTTTGGGTAATCTTCTTTGACATTACGAAAGATAACGAAAATTAAATTTCCATATTGTCAAACACGGCAGTTGAAATAAGACTTTTATTGCCCTTTTGCTTTTGTTGTTTACGATACGACTAAAGAGTAAGAAGATGTTTAGGTGTTCTCATATTTCCGTAATAGGATAATGTACGACAGCTGTTATTTTTGCGCTAAAGTAGAATTATGAAGAGTAATCAGGTTTTAGTAACTCGCTACAAATCAGTGGAGATTCAAAATGAAACATATGTTGCTCCAACGATTATGTGTTTGTTAATCCGACAAGCTTTTCGCATCAGACCCTAGTAAATTCATTAATACCGAAACTGACTACAGGAAATTCGAATTTACTCTTTGCGATGCGAAACTTTCTGTATAATTTCCTCAATTATTCTGATTTGTAAAAGTACCTAACTCCCCTCCAAACTTTGAAACGTTTTAACAGAAAAGTCTTCAAATGACGTTACCCAAGTTATCAGGTCGACAGATCAAAACAGTCGGTCCCGTAAAAAACTAATTTCGTCCATTGCAACGCAGTTCTTCAAGTTAATTTTTGATGAGAAAGTTGAATTACAGTTAAATCCTTCCATCCACGACTTCATAAATTAATCCAATCGACATCGGCCAGATTTATGGCAAAAGAATCGGTCTTTCTTAAAACTTGATCAATCTATTAAGCTGGACTTGCTAAGCAATATAAAATGGCTCATTAATCTCCGCGCCTTAACTGAACTCATTTCAGAGCCGTTATTAAACGGTTTTTAGAGGGATCTTGTGCTATGAAAATCTAACGAACACATAAATAATACTAGAAAGCGTCAGATGGAAACCGTTTCTTTCGTATAAATTCTAAAGTTAATTAGTCGTTAGCTGTTTTGAGTAGCGACTAACACTTAGAATTTGCAACTTAATTACATTTCATCGAGGAAAGTACACTTAGCACTCTGAATATCGTTTCTCAGACGAGAAGTTTTAGTTTTTCTAGTAAACGAATCTTATTCTCTTCGTCGTTACGATGCGACCGTCGGCTGTATAAATTAGGTTTAATCAGTCTTGTTTTATAGTCGTCAATATTTATAATCTCTCCGCAGAATGAAATAGTGGTCGTGATAAAAGTCGGATAAAACCGACCATCTTTAAGGCTATCTCTTGCTTTCGTCAAATTTTTTATTGTAAAATGCGTGAAAACAAGCCTAGATCTGTCCATTATAATGGTAAATTTGTTATTGACCTTTGTAAAACTAGAAACTGTCAAATCTGTAATAAAACTTGGGAGAACAATCGGAATTAGATTCGTGAACAAAAATAATTACGCAGAATAAATTTACAACTACACTGATTAAGTTTTTGCGTTTATAAAATAGGTACGTTATAAAATAAATCTGAACAAATGAAAGATTCACAAAACAACTTTTTCATACATATGTTAAAGAAATAATTACTTTTTACTTCCCGAGCGTAAGCTAAGCAAGTATTGTAATCGAATCCCTGGAGCGACTGACTGCTTTCAAATTTCCACGATGACCTCTAGAATATGAAAAAATGGGTCTCCCGTTTCCGTCTGTCTGTCTGTCCATCTGTCTATGTTGATTCTTGTTAAACAGATAATCTCCGAAACTACCAGACTGATTGTTGTCAAATTTTATGTATGCAGTATGAATACCATGTAGGTGGTAAAACGCTAAGCAAACTTTGTACGTTGTTAGTAGTTACACAATTTATCCATTTTTCAGCATAAATCAATTTTACAAAATTATTGTGTGAAACAAAAAATGGACAATGTAAAAGTGGTTTTCCTATATTGACGAAAAAAAGTGGCAAAAACCGTTTCAGTGGTTTAAAGCGAATGACGAAGATATATTACAGGTTCCGAAGACGATCCTTATAGTGTTAATGATGGTAAAATGGAGACTAGGGCATGGAAAGCAGTGAATGGGGGGAACGAAGGTGGTAGTGATGGCGTCGCAGTGATGGATACGAAGAAAAATTTTTATTTAAAAAATAATCACAGTTTGTTTTACTGCGTTGCTTTTTTCAGCTCTCCATTAAAGCTTAAAGCCCAGTATGTGGTGAAGGTAAGACAGATTCTGACAGTGAGTAAGGATGAGACAGTGGTAATTACATATTTTTGTTTTTTTTTATGATCAAGCTTGTGTTATGAATTTACTGTTCAAGGAGACTGAAGGGTTTCAAGAATTACTATTTTTAAAAGCGAAGAGTTTAAAAAGTTTCCTGTTTGTTATCTATTAAGTGATCGATTGAAGTACCATTTGTTAAGAAGTGTATTTTCCCATACTTCTGTTGACTTGATGTTAGAAAAGCGAGATTTCTTTTTAAAAAGTTGGTCTACATTTATTTAAATAGAACCTCCCTAGGCTCCTGAAGTACAATCGAACAAATATAGCTTCTTTAAAAACATAAAAAAGTGGGAATTTTATTTATTTCTGTATGGTAAATAAGTTAAAATAAAACATGTGCTTCTTTACCCGTACTGTTATGCATGTAGCGTAAATAACACCCTCTCACCCCTTGCACCTTGGAGGTCAAATATATTTAACGCAGATAACCAAAGGGAAAAATATATTATCAGTACATGCTCAACTTCAATTGTTTATGTTTATACATGAAAGGAATGTGATAATTAAGCACTTAGCAAACTGGCTCCTCAAAATAGTGGATACGACTAAAATTATTAATTAAGCTACAATTAACAAAACGTTCTGAATATTATTTCATCGGTAACAAAAATTGTAACTCATTAGTCAGTTAATGGAACCAGCTTTTTCGCATTAGTAATTCAAGTTTTTTACGGAGTTTATTGCACGTCAGTGCTTTTATAGTGGTATAAAATGTAATGATGCATTTTAGATTTTTTTTAAGAAAATCTGCTTAGAATAAAAAATCAAAGCGGATTCATAAACCACAAGTATAGGTAATGCTATTTTATCAAATTAAATGGGGTTTACTAAACAAAATGTGTTGGTGTGGATGATTAGGCAAATTCTGGTTAGCATCTACACGATATTCTTAACATATTTGCTTACAAAATTTAACAATCGGTCGAACAGTTTCGAAGAATATCTGTGGAATAAAATCGACACAGACAACAGACAAACAGACGGACAGACGGACATAAAAATGCGAAAACGGGACATCTACAACTCTAAAGTAAGCAGTCACACAATAGATCCTATTAGAATGTTTACCTACTTAATTTACGCTCGGAAAGTAGAATGGTCAATGTGGGTTCTCTCAAAATGAAACCTGATCGCCAGTGGCCTCTCACATATGTATATACACATACATGTGAAATTAAATTGAAATTTATAAATAAAAAATACCTAAAGAAAAATAGTGACTTCTATGTATATGAACAAGTTTATAACACTAATTTATCCATACATTTTTTCTTAAAACAAGCTCTGCGAACTTCAATAAGTTACTGCAGCAAAACTGAAAAAAGGAGAGAAAATTTACGACGAGCAACTAATATTTATGTTTCATATTCGAGAGATAAATGCAATGTTTTTGCCATAATAATAATAAATCTTTGGCAGATCGTTGAAACAGTTTTCTGAAAGAGTCTGTTTAGTAGAAGAAAAAAAAAAGACTGTTAGATAGTATTGATGATATAGTAGTTAAATTCTTTTTTAAACTGTATGCATAATTGTTGGTAAAAATAGAAATGCATGATATCATCAATTTTAGGAGAACGTCATATCTGTTATTATTAATAATTTTGTTAGCTGTCCCTGAAAAAAATTAAAGCGAAGCTCTATTTGTATTGATAGGTTCATAATAAAAATTTTACCAAAATTAATTGAATTTTAAATAAATCGTGAATAATAAACAAGTACTAAATTTTAACACATAGCTCATTTAAAGGTGATTTTTGAAATAGAGAAAGATAAAAATATTATCTCGCTGAGTTGGTTTTCTAAAAGGTTATTAATTTAGCTGAAAATCGATTATTTTTCTTTCCAATTTTTGGACAATAGTAAATAGTTAATGGATTTTTATCAGTATATAAAATGGTATACTCAAATCTAAAAATCACTGAAACGTACGAATCTCGCATAACCTTTCAAATTCAGAGATGAATCTGCATTTCAAGAGGACATTTTGTTTTGTTTTGGCATCTTTGAATATTACAGGCAAATGTAAACCTTTTGGGCGTAAGTGTAGAATTTACTTATTTATGTTCTGTTTAAGATCGATTCATTAAAAATATTTGTATCAACTGAGTCATTATTTTAAAGTCTCATTCTCATTACCCCAAAACTTGTTCATAAATGTGGTAATATATGTAGAATACAAAGATTACCCTGAGCATATAAGTACCTAACGTCTAATCGACAAAATTAATATATTTATACACCTTATAAATCAAATCCGGTGTTAGCAACATCAGCAGCAAAGTCTACTACTTTGACAATAAATTTAATGCAGTTTACATTGGAAGCTGCACATAAGGAGATTTATGTTATTTGTGTAGTTTGCATATCACAAAAACGGTCTTCTTTCTGTATGTAGTTTCCTCGATTTAAACGGAGTCGAATGACAAGCGTATGGATAACATTAAGCTCACTGAACAACCTGCTACATAATTTTTCATCATTTTTGTTCGTGGAAAATGATAAAATTTGATACGTCGACCTATATTTGTGCGCCTATTATTGCGATCATTGCGGTAAAGCGATACTATAGTGTGTCTATATACCTTTGTCCTAAGTTCTAAAATTAATGGGGTAAATTTACTTAAAAATCAGAGGGAAAATAATGGCTAAGTACTTCAAAGATGTTATTTTTTAAAGTATAAACATCAACTTGTACTTGAGGTTTAAGAACTTCCTGAATAATTTGGCTAAAGTTTATTCACTTAGTAACACGATTCATAAATATTTTGATTCTTTTTCTCTCAAAATTGCTAAACACATTTTAGCGTAACAAAAATGTAAAAATGTGGTGCTGGATTTAGAGATCTATTAATACCGCTAGTGGTCATCGCCTCGTTCGAGATGCTGCTAGAAGCTTGAGCAGGCGTTATTTCTTATCGATCTGTGAAATGTGAATATAAATTCAAGTGGAAGCGATTCACTTATAAATGTAACACTGACAACTAATTGTCACCAGCAAATTGAAGAATATTAAACTGCATAAATTGTAATAAGAACTATCACTGTGTAAAATTAGTAACGTATTCGTAACTTTTGTGATGGCTGACGCTTTCTGGTTCCAACAAAATTCATATTTATAAACATTAAACCTCATTATTTTAAGATTGTCTAGTTGTTAACGCAACAATATTTTTTATTTAGGGTTTAAATGAACTGTTTTTCATCTATGTTAAATAGCTGTTTAGACCGATCTTGTTAAAGAGGATAAAATATTTGTAAAATGCTTTACAAAACCATAAAAATTATATAATTTTTTCTGTGGTAATTTCTTTTACCTTTTAATTTAAATTCATGTATTTTGTATTAAAAAATTCTAATTTAATTTATGCACACCGCATACATAACATTGAAGGCTTTATTGCCCTACGACTTTGCTGATGAATTTATTCTGAGGTTATAATAATAACAGGGCTGAAACTCTTTTGATTAAACATAAAATGCAAAAATTTGAATATAAATTAGATCTCTGTAATTTGTAATTTACAATTTATTATCTTTTAGCCGCGTTGGATTTTTTCCTCAAATTTTGTGTTAGTTTCCTTCCGAAAAAAACCGTGTGAAACTATACTTCCACAAAAGTTTCGTTGAAGTGGCAAATACGAATTCTGTTAAGTGTTAAATAAAATTGGAAACAAAAAAATATTAAGTTTTTAAAATGTTAGAAAAATACTTTAAATTAACTACGAATTTGCGTTCTTTACGGAATTATTTTTTGCTCGATATCTACATCTACAGCAGCAATATTCGTCGCTATAGTAGAATTTAATTTTAAAATTTTTTTTGCAAGCTTTAATAATAATAATAATAATAATAATAATAGGTTTATTCATTCCAACAGACGTTAGTCTATGGTGGACATGTATACACAAAAAGACATTAAATTCAACTTAAACTAAACTTACAATTTAAAAAAATCTAAAAAAAAAAAAAAAATCTAACATCAGAACAAATATTATGTACATATATTATTGTGCATATCGTGCTAATAACTTTTTTTTGAAAGATGCTTTATTAAAATTAGCGTGAAAAATATCAATGCTATCGTCTAAAGTACAGTTATTATAAAGTCTAAAACATGTAATTAAGGGGCTATTAAAGTGATGATAAGAATTAGGAATTTGATAGTAAAAAGTGGATGGATTTCTGCACAATAAACGAGGAACACAAAACTTAATATTATTTAGTAACGCTGGACAGAATATATCACCACGCACCAATTTCTGCAAAAATACAAAACAAGCAATATTTCGTCTATACTCGAGAAAATTTTCATTCACTATATTAAGAAGAGCTCTCTGGTTACAATGACTAACAGGATAACAGTCGAACATTTTAAAATACAGATACTTAGCAAATTTCCTGTTAACGTTTTCTATAATATTAATGTAAATTTGGTGATGAGGTCTCCAAATTATAGAACAGTATTCTAATTTTGATCTAACTAGACTATAATAAAGCTGTTTAATACATAAAATATTATTAAATTCTTTAGTATTTCTACAGATGAAACCAAGTGTTTTGATAGCTGAATTTGTTATATCAATGATATGAGGAACAAATGACAATGCAGAGTCTACAATTATGCCTAAATCGCGTATTTGATTACAGTTTTCTAGCAAAGTTCCATTAATATTGTAATAAAAATTAAAATTAGTGTCTTTCCTGGAGAATGTAATTTTTCTACATTTTTTTTTATTAAGGCTTAACTTATTCTGTTCACACCACAGCGCTAATTTATCTACATTATCTTGTAAAACTAAACAATCTCTGTTCGTTTTTATTACTTTAGCTATTTTTAAATCATCGGCATATATAAATACTCTACAACTAATAACATTTAAGACATCATTGAAAAAAACAGTAAACAACAGCGGGCCTAGGTTTGAGCCTTGAGTAACTCCGCTGTTCACAGGAAAGAATGTTGACTTGACTCCGTGAATTTCAACAAATTGTTCCCTACCAAACAGGAGATTTCTAAAAATCATTAATAGCTGATGACATATTCCTAATGTATCAAGTTTTTTTAACAATATGCAATGATCTACCCTATCAAAAGCTTTGGATAAATCAGTGTATATGGCATCAACTTGAAAGCGATTATCTAAAGCTAAGGATACGTATTCAGTGAATTCACATAAATTGGTGACAGTGGATCTTCCTTTTATAAATCCATGCTGTTCTAAGGCAATTTTTGAAATACAGTGGGTATATAGGAAGTCTGACATAATACATTCAAATAATTTAGAATAGTTCGATATAAGTGCTATCGGTCTGTAATTTACAATGTTAGCTTTGTCACCAGCTTTAAATACAGGAAATACACGAGACACTTTCCACATTTGTGGATAAATAGACGACTTTAAAATTAAGTTGTATATATGACATAAAGGTTTTAACAAATACTGAAGACAATCAATCACTAAAAATGCCGGTATATCATCTGGACCACAAACGAAATTTGGTTTAATTTTTTTCGCAGCTTTTAAAATATCACAGTCATTAATCACAGGCAGGTTGAATATGAGATTGTTATCACAGACAGAATTATCACAGATGGAATTATCACAAATAGGATTATCACTTACTAAAGAGCATCGGCAGCTTCCGCAGTATTCACAGTTAGTTTTATTACAACTTGATGCAACACAGGGTTTATGGTTGTCATTGGTGTTTAATATTTTAGTCGCAGTAAATGATAGTTACAAATATTTTAAAATGACTTTTAGCAAATTGCTTCTCTGTCAGAACCTTTTTTCGCCTCTTAAATATTTGAATATATACTTCAAGTTGGAAAAAAATTTAGTGTACTCAAAATATCTACGGTTTAACAATTTACAAAATCAATCGCCATCAAAGTTTTAAATCATCAATTCGGATTTTAAAAAAATAAGTTATAAGTATATAAAGCTGTTTCAAGTTGTTTGGAGAAAATTGAATACAATTGTAGTAGTATATTTAAAAAAGAATAATGTAACCTTAAAATAATTATTCTTATTTAATTTTAATTCAGAATTGCAAAGGTAAATTTGCAATTAAAATTACTGAGGATAAACTTAAATAGTGATTTAGATTGATCTGAACTAAGGCATATGAACTTAGTGTTTTTATCCACTCTATAGGTTTTTGAATAATTAATTACAAAATAAAACATTATAGGAAAAATTTGTTCAAACAGAAACATAAAGTTTAGATGCCGAAGTTATAGTACTTTCGTGTAGGATAAAACCGGTATTAGTTGCATAAGGGGGTTGCCTTAGAAACGTAACCCTCCAGGCAATTTAGTACTCGGGCAATAAACTCAAAATTGTCCGGAGTAAAATTCATTATAAAACTTTATGTTTTAATGCGTTATTAAAACAACAGTATAAATAAATTACCTTAATGTGTGAAGAGTTAACCATGGGATGCAACGCCGCCGCTAGAAGTAAAGTCACCCATACCGAAGTCCTTCCGGTGTTCCCGCTAGTTCCCATCTGAAATTTAATGAACAACGTTAATATTTCATTATGCTGTAAATACCTTAATTATCCTATTTTTAATCACGCAGATATGGAGTCAGATATGCCACATGACATCCATTACATTACGCTGAAAGTTAATTAAATTGTCACTAAGGTCAGCGTAGGCTACAAATTCAAGCTAGTTACACTAAAACCATGAAAAACTTCATCGGGTTTAATGTACTGAAAAGGTAGCAAATGGGTATCAAGTATGTGACTGTTATTATATATTAATACCGCTTTTGTTCCAAAGTTTTGCCGAACTAATATAATTTTGGTGGATGCGCCGGGATAAAACGCTACATAGTTTATTGCAGAGCAGTAAAAAGTTTTAAGAAGTCGATTTTATTTTAAAATACTTAATTTAAGTGAAGTTAATAAATTTTACGGAAATCCTTCAGTAATTTCATTTTTGAACGAAAATGGTAAACAGAATTGTTGGGGAACTAAAGATAATCCTGGTCAAAATTAAAATAGATGATTAAAATGTAAATTTAATTATCCAAGTTTTGCGGGGTTAAATAATGATATCTATGCATTCCGCATTTTGCTGATATTAATGGATGGTCTCATACGACAGCTACGACGTAGAGGATCAGCGTGGTAGGAGAGCTCGTATTACTAACTCAAGATAAATGATCTCTTTCACGTAATTAAGCGGACATTAATTAACTTAATTACTTGGAATGCTTCTGAGAACTATGTTATTATAAGCCAAATATCAAACTTTCCTAAAAAATGCTTGCCGCTCGATGTCGTTTTAATTTAGCTGCTTCGTCGAAGTAGTTTGAAAGTATTGAAACGTTTATAACCCTTTATCCTCCTACACATGCCATATAAAGTTACTTATTAGTTTTAAAACTAAATGTAAACTTAACCTCTACAACAAACATTTTTGTTTATTCTTTCGGTAAACTATTGCAGCTATGACAGCTGAAAAGTTTATTAAAACAGAAGCATGGATCAAATTATTTTCAAAATTCAGCATTACATTAAACTACTATTACATATTTATACCAGTATAAAACGTCAAACACTGATTTACATTTTTTCCAGTTTATTGAAATTTAATATTTTCGATGTATCACAACAGTTGTACTTTCATATCTGACACAATATTGTTACGCTATTTTACAGTGGATAAAAACGTAATACCGGGACATGGAATTAATATCCCACGTATCGCATTAAGTATTTCAATAAAACCCTTTTTAGGTAGAGTTACTCAGATAAATTAAAATTTTGTTTATTTTATCGACATTTTCGTTTTATTATGGTAGCTGAAAGTTTCCGCATTAGCTTAATGATGTCCTGCAGCTGCTGCCTGAACTCGCTGGAATAATATTTCATGTGATTCAATTTTATTAGATTCGTCAGCTTGTTCTAAAATTATTTCCTGAGTTGGGCAGCATGCAAATATGGCCTATTATACTCTGAATTGTTTGTTTATAGTGCTAATTATCAACTCTGACCCTGCAGTATTAGTATTCACATCGAAAATGCTGGTCAATCCTTTCCACTAATTAAGTTGAAAATGTGAGGTTAAGCAGAGCTTACAGAATTTGTAACGGCTGTTGTAAATTTGCTGAAGAACACTTTTTAGTTTCCAGATGCCTACAACTGTCGTTTAAACCAAGTTACTTCATTATGTAAGTCCAAAGTTTTGATATAAGTCTCTTAGGAAAGACATATCCAGTCTTAAATGTAAATTAGGATGACATAATGTGGGCTAAATAATGGATAAAATATGTTTGCGAAAATGTAATGTTCGCAGAAGGATTTAACAACTTTATGGCAACATGCTGAATTACTTTAAACTAAAATATATATTTAAATATTTCATTGTTTCTCCAGCACGAAAATATTCAGTGAATTACATATTTCGATAACAACCATCGCAAATTACTTAGATAAATAAGGTAAAATTGTTGTAATAAAATTGAACAATTCAATTATTTTAAAAACTTTCGTAATAAGTTTTAATAACGTAATATATTTTATATAGTGTTATTTATTTTATTTAATCATTGACAATTTATCATACAATATTTAATTCGATGTGATAGTTGACGAGATATTGACTTAAAAAATAAAAATAAATTGACAAAATCTTTTTTGAACAAAATTCAAAATATTTTAGATTTGTCTAAAGCGTACCTGCCTTATAAAAAAATTGTTTAGAGAATACAAGATACTGAGACAGCTGTTATTGAGGTAGTTTTATGAAATTTATTCCATAATTTAAAATTTATGTTTAATGACGGAAATTTTTTTTATGAAGTTATACATTTTTTTTAGATTTTTTAAAACTATTTATAGAGAAATACTAAACAGTATTCAGGAGGTCATAATTTATCGTTTGCAGTTTTTTTTAAATTACTAATTTTTCTTGTCGATTTAATTCCAAACTTACTAGAAACAGTGTACTATATGTCACGAGCTTCGCTCACGTGTCCGCGTCTCTGCTCTAACGGTGAACAATAGGCAATTTTCACAGTACATAATTCACCAACAGAAGTATATTTTCCCAGATTCACGATAGTCTTTAGGATTGGGAAAATATTGTACTTAATGACTGCTACTTTTTTATTTAATGTATATTATATGTCTTATGTTTATTAATAAATATATTAATGTAATTAAGTATCTATTTTTATTTATAATTCTATTAAACTCAGAGATTTTGAATAAAATAGTTTGATATTGTTTAAAAAAAATGCAGAATAGTAGAATAAACCTCCAGTTTTTCACAAGTAAATAATAAAAGGAAGGAAAGTCCCTGACTGGAATTCAAACCCATAATTCAAAAGTTTGCTTAGCATCTAACGAAAGAACAATAAATCAATGGATATTTGAGTTTCCTCTACGTTTTTATTGTAAATTCACGTAAACCTTACACAAATTGAAGAAATAAATAAATAAATACTTAATAAAGGATCATCTGCATAATTAACTACACCAGACCTAGACGAGGAAAAGGAAATATCATAGTTGAGTTATTATTTTGCTTCATATTGATGTGATCTGACTAGAAAATTTATCAGGTCAATAAATCTACTTCTTGAATATTTCATTTATTTGTTTATTTATACCTTGTGCACCTTCTTGCTGTATATTATTGTGTGGTGGATATTATAACGAATATTATCCAAAAACCCTGATTGCATTACTCTTGTTGTATATACATAATATGAACAGTTTTAGGTTTGAGGTCCCTTTGTTGAGGAAATATTGACTTTTTGTTCTGCTTTTTTAACTGCACGGGAGTCCATTAAGCCTGTTTTAATGTAAACAACAAGTTTAATGAATGTGTACATTTTCGGTCTTTCAGTGTATTCAATTGTATTCCTGAGGTAACTATACTCTAGATTTATTACTATTATTTATTATAACTTTAATAAACAATTTTTTCGACGAGTGTAACAAATTTCATAAATATTTAAAAGAAGATATCTATATATAATCGCATCGTCTTAAATATAATAAGAAGAGCATAGTTAAATAATATTTCGCTCAGAATAATTGAAATAAATTATTTTGATGTTGCCACTTTTGTTGGCGAAAGAATTATTTTACATCAAGTATAGTATAATAAGGGCAAAAATAAATATTATAAGAATATTCAAGTATAAATGTAACAATCTTTGTCTTTGAGTCTAGAATTTTTAAAATCAAACCTTATCTCATATAATATACCTACGTTAGTTTGTTATTGTCATTATTAAACTCTATGGATTCCAACAATGTTACTAATGTGTACTATATATACCAAGATCTTTATTTTTACTAATATAATATTTTAATAAGTTTATGTACTGGCTCCCTCCAGGGAATAGTAATGAAAAAAATTACAAGCCTGAAGATACCGATCCCTTAAAAAGTCGTAAAAAATGTAGACCCTAAAGTTAAATTTATTTTTTAATAAATACGTAAAATGTAATTTTGTTTTTAATTTCAATAAAAAATTCTGAAAAGGAAAGTGGCTGCGAAATCATCTTTATTTCATTTTTATTATTCCTTTCAAGCGAGAGATTTTATACTGCTGATTAAAAAATTTACTAAATACCGACCCTTTGAGTGTAATCCTGTAATCCATATTAAATTTTACAATATCTTTATTTAGGTTGATTGGTCAATAAATATTTTCTGCGTTACTTCTTCTCTTAAATATCAGCTGGACGTATTTGGTGGCGGTATTCTAAATTTTTCAAAACGGAATCTACGAGTTACCACAGGCAAACTTTTAAATTTCTAATGAAGCCGTCTGTGACATGTCAGTACGGGATTTGAATAATAAATCTGTTCGTGTTTAGATTTAATTCCAAGCTAAATTTAGCAACTGAGAATTTGTTTTATAAATTAAGTTAAGTAACAGTTTAGCAACTACAAATGTGTGTTAAACTTAACATTAATAAAACACTGAACTTTGATCTTAAAAGTTGCAGGACATAACACCTATTATGTTTGCCAAAAAAATCTCCATTTTTCAACTTAAGCTAACAACAAAAACGTAGCTCCTTAAAGTGAAGGTGATATTAAAAAACTCAAGTGTTTTATTTAGGTAATAAGTATTCGCATAACCAATATTTTATCTCAGAAAAAAAAGTTTCTCTGCGAGGTTAATCAAGTTAAAAATCATTCCAGTGTACATAACTTTTTTAGGGGTTTATTTAGACCTAAAATGATTTTATAGAACTGATCTTGGTTACTTTTTAAGATATTTGATCAAAAAATATTTTAAATTGTTTTGTAAGCAGTTTTGTTTTTTAATAGAGGATGCATGAAATCTACATAACAAAATTATCTGGTAATTCCAAACGAAAAAAATGTGAGTTACAAAGTGATTTTTTGTTTTTGAAATTTTTCGGAACCGAAAAAAATACTTGGTGCACTTTCTTTTTTACAAAAGAACTAGGTATTAAGTCAAAAAATCTAGGGTCGTAATAGGTCATGGAAGCGTGCCGCCTATCACTTTATATGTATTTTACTAAATGCACAACGACATACGACAAATACCACACGCATCTGAATAGCTGGTTGCCTAAATGCTACATATTTTATATTATTAAAAAAAATTACCGCGGTTCTCTCTCTTTTTCTTATTTTCAAAAATGTTCTGTAACATCATTTCGCCAATGCTTTCGTCGCCAAAAAAATGTCTTTATTAACCAAAGAAAACACTGCATTTCAAGGTGAAGATAATTATATCGACTTAATGTTAAGAAAACAGTAATGCAGAATAAATACTTCTACCTTAAGACCTTATGGAATCAGTTTTCCGTAAAAAAACCTGATTAGCTATCACAGGATGGATGTGCCCGACCATCTGAAATAAGACAAATAATTCCCAACAAGCAATAACCGAAAGCAGTTTTTCAATTAACTTCTCTGAACCTTAAATGACAATAAAGACCCTGGAATTTCGCACAATTAGATTAACCCAAATAGAATACGTGCAAGTTTGTAGTGAGGTCGCCTTAAAGGCGCGCGCACGTGAATTCATTATGTGCACTTCCGTGTAATAATCTGATCCAGTTTGCGGTTGAAAATGAAGACCGTAAATTATATTATAACTGACTTAAAATAATCTAAGCTCTTTGCGGTAATACAGATGTGAGAGAGGTAACAGGAATACGTTAGGCGGTAACTTACTTCATACGTGAGCTCCGTAAAGGCGACGCAAAGGGGATAATAAAATCTACGCCTGATATTCAGCACGTTTTTCATTCACTTCTGGGTTTATATACATATAAAGTTGATCATTTTGCAATAAAGAAATTTATGTATTAGATAATAAAATAAATCTTTTTTTTTTGTTTTTTGACAGAGACAAATAGGTAAAGCGTAAATTTTCGTAGATCGGTCGATATTAGATTTGGTGTAATTTATGTTTTCAAGTTTGGTAGTCATTAGAAATGTCACTGTCGAAAGAACGAAATGATATAATATTTAATTAGAATTAAATTTTACCATAAAATGTACAATAAAATTATTCTACACATTAATCATAATACTGGACCTGTCTTGGGCGGTGGGTTACATTAATGCCAGGTAGGTGTCATAATATTTTGTTGAGAATTACTTTACTTCACCGCTAACCGTTTTCTCGACAACTCGTCTATCTGTCGTCTCTCTGTGTCATTTTTATTAGGCATATAATCTTCGAAACTAGCGGACCGATTGTTGTCAAATTTTATATACATATGTTTTAGGAATTTTGTGTAGATGGTAAAAGGCTAACCAAAATTTCTTTAATCATCCCCACCAGTAATGTGATGACGTCTCCTCGAAACTGTATGAAATGCTTTTATTGTACTAATATATGTGGAACTCGCATTTATTTAAGAATTTTTTTGTTTCTTATACTAACTATACTATTGTCTAAACTTTTTTAACGTATAGAAATTATCACAAATAAAATTTTGCAAAATTAAATTTTCTTAACAGTATATTACATCAGGCACACGTATTAAAAGAAATTTGGCAATCAATTTTTTTCTTTTATTGAACTTACAAAAATTACCGTGATTGTAAGCCACAAACAATGCAATGTATTGCTGAAAATAGATACATTAATAAAAATATATTAAACTTAATTAATTAACAAATCTAAAAGATTTATTTCTACTGCTAAACCTGTAATATTTTACTACTTTCATTAAAACTTAAATTAAACAAGCAAATCAAGATTGTAGAGTTTGCGTGTAGTTAATTAACGTACATATTTAGAGTCGGTAAAAATGAATAAAACAAGTGCTTCATGTAGATATATGACGTGAGCAGTAAGCGTGCGCGCGGCTCTCGATATCTGATTAATTATATTAGATACAGAAAAAAAGTCAGAGAATAAAGTTGCACAGCTTTTGAGTAGTTAGACCGTACCTCTAGAGTACGAAAAAATACGTGTTCCATCTGTCTGTCTAGCTGTCAGATAATGTCCGAATCTACCGTATCGATTGTTATCAAATTTTTTATGTCCCCACCAAAAATGTGTTGACGTCACCTCAAAATTATACATAGTCAATGGGTTTTATTCGAAACATCCAGATTTTTGGAAAAAAAATCAAAATTATATAACAACATTTTTTAATTTAACTTTGAATCTTGTAGACGTTTTAAACTCATAGTAAGCACGGTAAATTTTTAAACAAAATATATCTGTTTATCTTCCCAAAAAATTGGAGAGGTCATTTCAAAATTTTTCAGAATAAATCCTATCGAAAATATGCAAAATATGATGAATCTATACTTGTGGTTTAACATCGCATTCATATTTTAAAACTGCTTATACAGGATGACTCGAAAAAAATTAATAAATGAGTAAATTTATTTTATTGATTAAAGCAGGACCTGCAAACCTGATTGTTTTGAAATCTTATAACAACTTTTAAAGTTATTAAATGATAAATTTTTAATCAAAACGTAGGAGCAATTTTATAAAAACTTGTTAAATTTAAAGGGTGCAAATTTCCGTAGTAACGAGTTGAATTCGTAAGTCTAATTAGCTATATATTTTTTAACAGCCTTTAAGTTTTAACAGGTTTGATTCAGAATTGCCCCTAATGTCTGTTTATTCCCCCAAGAATTGATGAGGTCATCTCAAAATACGATGATTCTTATCTGTTTATAATTTCTCATTGCATTCATATTTTAAAAATTGCTTGTTTAGGGTGATTCAAACAAATTAATGAGCTTATTTTATTAATTAGGTAGACGACATTGAACAGGTTAAAGAAATTTCACATTTTAATTTTTACATTTTTTATATGTTTTCAAGAACCATAATATTGCACATAGGTTTGTTTCTACATGTTTCATGATCTACACATATTTTATAAGTACAATTAAGTGCACATAACCTCATTTCTTACTCATTTTGTAACCCAACAGGCGATTGTTGAAAAAGGCAAAGGATATATGCCTGCCGAAACTTCCAAAATGAACAAAATTTAATTTAATCTCTTAATTTTTGTCAATCTGGGATCAGTTACCAGGAATAATAACAAAAATTAACAATACAACTGGCCAATAATGACCCATTAATGAAAATTCTAAAATGTTACATTTTCATATATAGCGCTTTTTTTTTTAAATTAATAAAAAGTAAAAACGTGCCAAAGTCGTATCGGAATTTTAAAAATAAACTGTGGTTATAACGCCTAAGAGAAGAAGAATATGTAAAAATATTTAGAGTTTTCAATTTAAAAAAAAAACTGAGTTTTTTGTTACGCTTTAAAAAGAGAACACTCTGTATAATTAAAAATAATTAAAGAAGAACAACCGTACAACTTCAATCTTTAACTTTTTTGACACATGTTTAATAAATCATTTAAAACATTATTCTTCCCTTTTCATAAGCGATTAACCTTCATTTTATTGATTGATTCTCAATAAGATTAAAATTGCTCGGCATCACCACCGTAGCTTCCACACTATTTGTAATTAAATTTAAAAAATAGTAGAGTTTCAATTTATTTCCCGAGCATGACCTAAGACCACTCTCATAGAGACCAATTGACGAATAATGGCTAATTTCATGTATTCTAGATGTTGTACAGCTCCTAGAATATGGAAAATTAGATCTGCCGTTTTTTGCTGTTTGTCCTCTGTCGACCGTTCGTCGTCTATTCGCGATTTTCTTAGTTAGATAATAATCTTCGATACTTCTGGATTAAATATTAGAATTAGGCATGTAGGTTTTTTGGAAAAGAATCATAATTTAACAACAAAGATTATCTTGTGGATGGTAGTGACTAATCAGAATTGATGTGTGCATCCTTTCAGAAAACTGAAGACTTCATATTAAAATTTTGTTAAATAATCTTACTTGAGGTTCATAGGATGACATATTCTTCTGCTTGTGATTTAATAATGTATTCGTCTTTCTAATGCTACGTGTCTGGATTATAATAAAAAATTGGTCGAAAGTTATCCCTCGTCTTTGAAGTATAATTCGATAAATTTAGATTCTTTAAAAAATTATAAAATTTGATTTTGCGATTTTCCTTTTGAGATAACCTCTATTCTTGGAATTTGCGGTCCCAAGTACGAACAATGTAAAATATGTTTAAAGTAGATAACCATTAGGATAAAATGGACTCTCAGCACTGTTAACAAGCTTAACTCAAACGTTTATATTTATACATCGAAAGAATATCGCGTATGAATTAGTTTCATTTGAATGAGTTTGTCTCCTCAGCACATAGGACTAAAATTATTAAATGAGCCACAATCGAACAACAAAATTTTCTGAATATTGTAATACCTATTTTATCATTATTAAATAAAGAACGTACGTATTCTCTCATTTTCGAAAAAATCAGGTGACTTGTTCTTAATTTGAACAATAAAAAATTTGTGATAACCTCATCAGCATAGATAATACTAGTCATAGCACAAACCAAAACTAGCCACAACGCAATACCAATGCAAGAAAAAAAAGAACTCCAAGTTCGGCATTGAATGTGAGACCGCGCAACCGCAAGTTAGCGTTGTTCCAAGAAACACACTCCACCACAAATGCTTATATCCCTTGTTGGTACTACAATGTTATTATACCTTGCAAATGTTTTTGCGAAAATTTGAACGTTTGGAAACAAAACCAAAACAGGATTCGTGCACCACAAGTGTAGAAGTATATTGTTGTACAACATTTAAATCATTTTATAATAGAATTCATTGAAACGACGTCTTTAAGTGTTGATGATAATGAGTGGCTAAACTGTGGTCAGCGTTTTACCATCTACATGATATTCTTAATACATACACAATCTGACAACGTTTTTATTGATTTTTATTCATGGTTGATCTAATTTATTCAAAATTTTAATATTATTTTATTAAATAGGCGCTCTCGTAACAAAATTAACACTTGCATAATCAACTACAGTTGTAACTTATAGCAGGAAACTAGGCTTGCTAAACAATATTAAATCTTTTTTATCCTTTTGTTTTGGTTAATTTTAAAATTTTTTCTGTACAACAAAATCACATTTTAAAAATATTTGTATATACCTGTCTATGTATTTTTTACATATTAGTTGAAATATAGAATTCTGTATATTTTTCAAATACTGTGACGTGCTCCCTAGAAGGTATCGCCTGTTATTTTCAACAAACAATCATAACTTAACTTTGGATTTTTAGAAGTTGAATCTTATGTTTAAAAATGGTTTAGTAAATAACTAAAAAATACTGCAAACCTTCCCATAAATTTACTCTTTAAGGGTCTTTATTTATTATCCTACAGACACACCTCTGCACGGATCATTTACGTTCAGATCCAAAGCTATTATCCTCAAAATACGGCAATAGCAAACAAACAATACGTATTGACATTTAAAAAAACAGTTTTCCAAAATAAGCTTATTATGTATCATGCAAACGGAAGGTTATTTGAGTTTAGAAAAAAGAAACTTAGCGATTAATACCACCCCAATGTTAGTAATATTTTTTCTAGAATTAACAGCAAACTTCCCTCGTCTGCGTTGAAATACTTACTTTTCGTGAAAGTGAAAAATGGTTTCGTGGACGGGAAGCTTAAAAAATTTCGCATGCAAATTAGACGTTAGTTCCCCCTTAATTAAAAAGTTGAAAAATTATTACGGTTAGTGTCTACATGTGAAGCAAAAGTTTTCTCGAGAGACTGTCTAATTCTAAAGCGTATAAAAACTTTTAAATTAGAGAAACTGCATTAATAACAATTTCTGCCCATTTCGTAGAAAACTACAAAGGATGGGACTATGCATAGAAATTGATAAATAAGTGTAAAATTATTCCATCCCGTGAGGGTTACGCTTGTAAAATTGTTGAAGTACTGTACGTCATGGTTATTATTATTATGAATTATGACTATATCAATATTTAATTTAGTTGTATATAATCGTTTAATCGTATTAAATATACGGATGAATACCCTTGCAAATAAAAGATAAAACTTTTTTTAACAATTAAATACATATTATTTTATTTTATAAATTTCCTATAGAACTAAATTCAAAAACGAGTCTGATTTTTATATATTAAAGTGCGATATTAATGTTGATTTTTATAACTTATTACTACAGGAAAAAATTATGTTAATATTGATTTTATCAAAAATATTTTCAGGTCATCCAGCTAAAATAGTGCTGTTAAACTGTCTAGATCTGCTAAACAAGGTACATAACACTAATATTTATTAATCGTAGACAAACAGTGCTATGATGGAATACATTGTATACTCATTATTACTTTATATTCAAATCAACCACATTCAGATAATGAAAGGAATAAAATCATGTGGTCGTATTCAAAATTTGAAAAATAATCTTGTTTTCCCCATGCTTTAGCAGATAAATGCAGTTGAATAAAAATGAAGCAATGTAATCTCCCCCAAAATCCATTTTACAGGGGTTTACTACCTGATTTGCGGCTGGCTATTATTTCGATTCGCCGCTGTGTTAGAAGAAAAAGGAATTTTTATTTATTGAATGGGCTTTTAAAGTGTTAATCTGAAACTAAGCCACAGTTTACAATAGAGGAGTTACTGTTAGAGTGATTTATTTTTAGCGATCAATAGAGCCCGTCCGGCACCAACCAAACACATCCACAACAATGTTGTTGTGTTCGTAGATGTAGATTGTAATCGCTAGCAAAAGCCAGCTAAACCGGTACATAGAGCACAAAGCGGTCCTGTTTTGATGGCTGAAGTAATGCTGCAAGCGGTTTCCTCGTGTGTACTTTATCTCATCTAGAGAAGCCTAATTTCGTAAGGCACTAAGTCGACACTGCTGCTTTTCCCTTTTCATGAAATTGGCAGAAGCTTGTCAGATGAGGAAAAAAATGTGAGAACACACTGCTCGGACCTTTTTTTTTTCTTTTAACGTCTTGATTAGATAAGACTGAAAAGTCGAAATCCTTGAGAGCAAATACTAAGGAACTATTGTAGGAAACGAGCTTTCTCGAAGTAAGTTAATAGCGCTGTAACTACTACTGACCAGTTAGAGTTAGAGCTTTTAGTTTTAAAGCAAACACAAACAACGAGTACTCAATAAGTTTCAGGTTTAACGTAGGGTAGGTGTCATTAAAATAATTTAATTATGACAATAAAAGATGCCATATTAGTAGCTAACATCAAACGTATGAAAGGTCAATTTCAAAAAGATATTTTAGGACATTTTTGGTAAAACTTTCTAGTGTCTATATCTTTGTTTAAAATATATACATAGAATTAATCAAATATATTAAATACATATTTAGAAACAAGTATTGTAATGAGTCATAACTTCATTTGCTTGATGCAGGTGTCCACTCCATAAAAAATATAGGTTAGCGTCGGGACGCCGACGTTATGGGTCATTCTTGTAATCTACTAAATTAAGCTTCCCCGTTCACGCTACAAACAATGGCGTTTACAAAATTTCAATATTTCTATCCGTTAAGTTTTATCTGGGACAGCCTACAGTTAGATTATTTGGAACCAAAAATATATTACAATATTTATTTATAAATTCGTAATGGAATTGCATCACGAATCACATCAATTTAAAACATATACAAACACATATTATATAACACAAATTATCCAGGGCGTATTTGGTTTAAAAATTATATATCGCATATATCCATAATTAGATTAAAATCGCTTTCCATATTGTGGAATAAAAAAATGTTATTTTGATCAAATTTTTAATTAAATATTCTACCGAAAGTAAAATATTTACGTTGTATTTCTGAACAAGTGTGTTGCCTCCCACAATATGCGTGGAATTTTAAACAAGATGCATACTACATTTATTTTAGAGTTAGTGGGAAAATCAAACCCGGATAATAAGAAACCGTCTGCTGCTTTGTGCAATGAAAGAGTTTTAAATTACCTAAAAGATAAATTTTTACTTTTTAATATAAGGATATTATTATTATTATCCCCACGACACCAAAATTTGTTTTATCCATCGAAACACCTCGACAATTAGTTAAAAATTTCGGCAGCTCGGGGAGAATAACGAGTTCCAGTTAATGTTGGTGTTTGAAATTATAACTACAATATTTATAAAACTATCGCGAAATAAAACAAAACCCAACCAAAAGTTGTCCTTTCGTATCCTCCGAGATAGGTTGATAGGTTAGATTTTGTTAAATAAATCTTAATGAAAATGTATAGGATGACCGACTAGTTTTAACTAAAAAAAATCTTTTTGGAATGAATTTTGGTAAGACAATTTTCGTTGTTCATCACCTCTAAAAAGTTGATGATGTCAGGGAGAAAAATCTGTGACTTATTATTTAAACAAAAAGGTGAAAGAAATTTCAGTATGTGTAGATTAGTTTTGTCGTTTCTTTCGGAAATGTTTCCAGAAAGTTATTAAATAAATCCATATTTAATTACACGTTCTGACATGTTTGCCGTATTTTGTGTACTTGAGAAGCACGAAAGTTACGTGTTAATACTGGTTTACTTTCGTATAACATTTTATCCAATGTACTAGAGGCAGTTATTTCAATATTTGGACTCGAATAAATTTTGATACCATAATTGTCTACTTCTGTTAATTTGTTCTTCGTAATATACGGTAACAAAATTACGAAGGATTTGATCAAAAAACAATCTTTAATAGATTAAACACCGAAGAGAAATCCATTTTCTTTTTACATTTTAATATAAAGACTTTTAAATTAGTAATATTGATAAAAGTTTTATAATTTTAAACTTAAGATTAAAGTTACGATTTATTGAAAATTAAACGCAAAAAGTTATCACAGTTCCTGAAAGTCCACTTCCGCAAAATATATAAGATCACTTCGACATTTTAACTTTGAAATTAATAGCATCTTCCAAGATACCACGACTGTCTTACCGATAAGAAAAGAAACTGGGAGGAAAACTGGAACAGTATTTATATGTATACATTAGGTCCCACTAGAATGTTGAAAAGAAAATTACGTTCGCTAAGAAATATGCAGTCTAAAACAGCATTGTAATAACAACATTGTCATAATATATTTGGAGGGATGAATATGTTTTTTCTGTAAATTTTAATAAAACACACGTTGAGTTCAACCAAAGTCGTATTTTAAACCTGGTTTGAAAATAATAATCAACCGAATTTAGAACCGAATCATAATCAGCCACACCCAAGGTTTACTTCATTTCTTTCAGCTATTAAAGTATGTCATAATTAAGACCCTGTTTTGTGCCATCTTTATGTGATCTCATTAATTTTAACATAAAAATAAAAAATGTATATTTGCAGAAAGGTATGTTCACAAACGACGCTGTATTAATGTAAAAGAGCCAACCCAATAAGAAATTCTGTTTTTTATTTTCATTTAATTAGATTTTTTGTGGAGCTATTTGAAACTCGACACAGATTTATTTGGAAGTCCCGCATAAAACGTATATTTCCATGTAATTTCCATATGAAAAAGTGGTAAAAACAGAAACAGAGCCCCGTAGCCTCCAATTCAGCAATGTGCATGGTAAAACGCGTAACACATGAATGTTTTACCATATAAATCAAGCTAGAACAACGAAATTTAAAACAGCATCCTAGCAGAATTTCAGCAATTGCATAATATTTTCACCACCTTTATAGATTTGGGAAGAGGAAAGTCGTTACTTCACGTTCGCAAAAATGGGTAAAGGTTATGATAATGTATCATTTTAGATATTTATTAAATACAAATACTTGTCAAAATCCACTACTGCTGCTACTTTTGAAATGATAAATAGGTTGTAATTCTAGTCAAATAAATTAATAAATAAGCAAAATAACTTGCAAGTGGTTTATACTACAGAATTCAAATTTAATGAAAATAATTCCTCCGTGTGTCTGTCGTACAACAGAAAGCTAAGTTTCACGTTACCGTAGACTTAAGAACTTTTTTTGTTTATAGAGACTTACGAAATGGTAAATTAAAACTTTTAGCTCATTTTTCTAGCCAGGTACATACACTTTTTGTCAAACATTCAAAAAACCATTTATTAATAAAATGTCAATCATTTGTAAACCAAGAATAGTAACATTTTCCATTATTATTCATGAAATTCAAAACATATTAAAGCTTACTGCCGCACATGAATCAAGCTATGCTTACATTGAAATTCTGATATTTATTAATTTTAAATACGCAGCACGAAAATTGTATTAAACTTTCGCAAGTATAAATATTCAAAATTTATCACAAATTAGTGCAACGTTAGCTTCTGTAAATACACAATTTCCAAAATAATAAATAATTAATAATTCTGCAACCATTTACATATTTATAGTTAGTGTCGGGATTTTATTCCGAAAAACTGAATACTAATGAGTGGTAACTACATGCAGATGACCACAACAGCTGATCAAATACTTATATGAATCTCAAAATTTGTAAAATTTGTCCAAGAAAAATAAGGAATAATTTACACTTCGTATGTTTTGCTGAAAAGTTCTCTGAGTATCTAAAATGAGTAAAAATGTGTATAAATGATTCAGTGTAAGTAACAAATTATGAGTAAAATTAGACAATTAAATTTTTATAAAGATTATTATAAAGAGTTGAAAAATTATTATTGTGTAGAAATAGTCTTGATGAGGTGTTGAAATATTACTCAAAATAACGGGTGATCAAATAGTTTTCAGATTAGTGTTGGCCATGTAAATATTTGTCATATCTTTGATCAAACTGCAAATGTCATGCATAACCTCATTTGTAAATAAAAAATTTGATTTTTTGACATTTACAGTTTAATCAAAGACAAGAGAAATATTTCCATGGCCAACTCTAATCTGAAAACTTTTGGATCACCCGTTATCTTACATCCATTAGAAACGTATTCAATGTTGCATTAAAACCGAAGTTACATATGCGCGTTTCCAGACGTACGCCGTTGTGTTTGATAAAAATATCAGTTGACTAAAAATAATAAAATATGTTCATTGTCTATCATGTAAAGACAAAACTATTAATCAGCACAGAAATAATCTTCTAATGGAAGAATTCAAATTAGTTTTCTATAATAATAAAGATTTTTCTCTTGTGTCGTAACAACTGTAGCCCAAATGATAATATACAAGAAATCCATGGTCTCTCACCACAAACTTGTTTCATTGTGAAATACTCAATGTAGTGGTCGTCAAAGCTTACAAAATCAGTTCACCACAAAGAACACAAGATCTATGAAAATCTTACAAAATTTAAAAGCGTGAAAGCCCAATCATCAGGATTATTGATTTATGAATGCAAAACCGAAATTTTGTTTCGTCTTTGACCAACAGCGGTCCTATTAGTGAAGTATAGTGGAAAGCTGACAAAATTAAAGGATAAAACACAATTCACACTATTTTAGCTACTGAAAACACAGATGTCAACCTTACAACTCCTGGTTTTGCTATTGCTGAGCTCTGGTTCAATCTTTCCAAAAATTTTCTTCGGACGATGTGTATAATGCATTTCGTTGCTCATCTTCTATCTCACGGAAAATTTTGAGTCAAAATCCAACAAGGCTTCGTCTGAATGTGACATTTTCGCTGTTATTATCAACCAAAATATAGACTTCATAAGTGTCCACTTAAATACGCTTGTTTTGTTTATGACCAAGTCGTATATGGCGCTGGATTATATAAAAGCCTTTCACCAACAAATCCAGAAAGCCATCACGGAAATTGAAAAATGAATTCATAAAGCCAATTTTAAATTTTCGCAACGTGATCACTTTTCAAGATGTCATAAATATCAAACTTTTCTTAAACGAAAATCTTGTCTACCAAGTACCCCAAACTTCAGTTCTTGAGAAAAAAAAATCACAACGTCAACAACATGAAATGCTTAACTCATCAATTTTTGGATTCAGGAATTACTTCTGGCTAGAAGATATAGAATTCCATATTACACGGTTCTAAACACTCAAAAAAACGTTACAATTAAAAACTATGCAAAAATATCGCCTTTCTTCTCGCCACTAATCCCTGCAAAATAAGTTTTATTCTCGTTGATCTAAGCGCTGAATCAATTCTTGCTTACAAACACGATACCCTTCTGCTAGTTTATAGTAGCTATTTTGTTAGTAATCTGTTCAATCTTCCTTAACTTCATCTATCTTGTACACTACTCTTCTTAAACCTTTTCACTAGCTCTGGTAGACCTACAAACATTCTTTTACCATCTCTTTTCAGACGCCTCTCCCCCCTGGTGTCCCTTGACCTATCATCGAACCAAGCCGCAACAGAATTTTCGCGCTAAATTCACAAAAGTTTCTCCCCCGAAGAAAGAATTCTTCACTTGTTTTTTTGTAAATTGTTTTAAACATCAAAATAAGCAAAGGAAGTTCCAAAATTTACTTTTGAAAGTTATATGAAGATAAAGACTATAGTGAAAATAATATATGTAGATATAAATGACGATTAACAAAAAGTATAATAATTATCGGTGGGTTACGTTTTGTTGAACAAAATACTTTTATTGCTGTTTTACTATCACAATAGGACATTCGAAAACGGAGAGTGAGTACCCTGTAAGCGCTTGTATGTAATAGCTGGCCAAATACACTGAAACGCACACTCAAGAAACGTCGTTAGAGGCTCACATCAGAGATGTAATCAACAGATTTGTTCGAACTAGCAATGTCAACAAAGGGAAATCTCCTGGAAGAACTTCAGTATCTGAGGAAGTTATTGATTTGAAAAAACAACTCGAGCAGAATCCGCAAACACCTTTGACAAGATTGTCTCAAGAGTCAGGAGTTCCTGTTGCAACATGAAATTGAACAATGTGACCAAAGCATTGACGAAAGGGTATTATTACAGAATATTCTTGAAAATAAGAAAAAGGGAACGAACATTGTCAACATTTACTGTGTCGTTTAACCACAATAAATTTGTTTCTTTTAACCAGTTATACAGATGCGTGTGAAATCTGCAGTGAGTCCTTGGGCATTTAGTAAAATCCTCATAAAGTAATAAGCGGGACGTTTCCATGACGTATTTCTATCCTATAATCATTTATAGAAACCCTGTATATTTATATTTTCAACGAACTGTAGATAAAAGCGAAAGGAAGAGAGCTGATAATAATAATGAACATTAAAAGAAATATATGTATTTTAGCAGAAATAAAAGACGAAAGAAGGACAATTTAACATGTGATGCATATAATTTTGAAGACATAGAAACACTTTGAAAGTAATGATAAGGTCAAACAACTGAAGACGAAGTACTGAAACTTCGAATACTTTGAAAGTAAAAAGAATGCAAGGATGTAAACATATCTATAGAAAAATAATAAAAAAGTTAATAGAATGGACATCACCGAAAAACAAAGCAAAGGGAAGACTAAAATAAAAATAGAATGAACAAATGACAAAAAGACAGACAGATTTATTTTTAATGAAGTATCATAATGTAGCTCTAGTAATGTGACTAAAATGTCGTGTTTGTGCAGTAATTATCAGCTTAACAGATTACGGAATTTTAACATTGCTGAAAATCAAATTGTATTATTAGAAAGTTTGATGTAACCTCATTTAAATTCGTATTATTGTATCGCGGAAATAACAACCGTATTTGAGCATTAAAAAAGCATTGAAATCATTTAAAGAACCAGTCTGTAATATTTCTTAAGGAATTTTCATACAAAGATTCAAGCAAAGAAACTTAAAAACCCCCGACACAAAAAAAGGATTGCTGCGACAATCGGCACTCTAACTCGCAATGAAATGAGGATCTTGAAATGGCTGAAGTGACTATCCTTAAACATAGTTAAGAAGCACCTCGATTAAACCAGCTTTCAAACAAAAAAACTGCAATGAAATCGGTTTATCCGTTTCGGAGCCACAGACAAACACATCACCAAACAAAGGCTTCATAGTTATAATAACCCCCTTTTTTCGTCGGAGTAAAAAAATGAACTCGTAAAAAGTCTGCAGTTGGTCAAGATTCCCTGCGACGGTCGACGTAGGCATGGCAGGCAAAAGTTTCAAAGTTAAAATGATGTTTGAAGTGATTATCATGTTGTGTATAACCCGAGCTTTGTTTCTATAGTAATTGATTACCTTACGTCTTGGTAGTTTTTATTTTAACCTAAAAAATGCAAAGTAGCTGTGAAGAAATAATGTTTGTTTTATTTGAAAAAAAAACCGATGAGGTGCTACGCTAAAAAACGTTACAATTACTTAAACAATCTGTTAATTTATTTACATCACGCACAAATATTAATTTTAAAGTACTTAACCTGTCAACTGAAATTAACCACTTCGTATATTAACATTCCTTAAATAAAGAATGATGCAAAATACTGCGAAATGAAAACCCGCTTGTGTAATAACACTTTTTATCTTGTGCTGTAAATGCGGAATGAATTCTACCTTCAAATGAGTTTTAAATGAGAATCTAGGAGTACGTAAGGGTTGTACTAACTTTAACAACTAATGTAAAATGTAAACAAAGACCATCAATTTGATTCCACAGGAATGGAACCGGTTTTCCGTCTTTCGTTCAAAATGTCAGCATTGTTCACATATCCTTCATGCATGGCTGAGCTCACGTTTTCAGTTAATAGAAACTCAATGTTTTGAAAACCGATACAGTTTATGTGTGCCCTTTTGATTTAAACTTATTTTCGATGTATGAAACGTTGCGCGATTTGATTTAGTCGCTTCAATAAACTCTCGACACAAATCAGTGAAAAATGTCGATTAAACATGACGATAAATGCAATTATTTGGCAGGCACCACAAATTTATGTTGGCGCGAAGAAGCCAAGTATTCAGGCCAAATTGTAAAACACATCAGTCGGAAACAAATATCGCCGTAATCCGGGAAAATCCCGCAAATTATGACCTCAAATGATCCAAACTGCGCATTCTGCTTTATGAAATGAGAGAAATATTTTAATATATCCACAGCGACATTAATTAAGCAGAGCGACTGCAAACATTTGGTATGTAATTGAAATTTATTTATGGAGTAAAGTTCGATCGCAACTCTTATTCCCAGGCAATAGCTGGGGGACGCGTTGTGAAAAATGCCTGGCTTTTGTTGGCGTGTCAGAGGTAATAGAATACGAAAGTGCAAGTTCGACATTTCTTTCTCTTGGGTACTTCTTGAAACAAGCTAAATATAGTTTACTCTTTTTTAAGTAAAATTAAGTTCTCCTAAAAAAAATACATACATCTTGAAAAATTTTATAATTCCGACCACTGGAATATTAGTTTGGAATAACATATATCGTAGCAGTTTATTTTCACTTCAGCATAACAAAACCTATAGAATATTTCTGATAATAAATCTAGCTGCTGCAGATCTATTTCATGCAGTGCGCTCTTTGTAGTTTTATACGTACAATGAAAACTGCCGTCCTCTAAAATGATGAACAATCTCAAAGTCTCAACTCTTGAGGCAGATCTCTGCAATTGGTTGATAAGAAAAGCAGAAATTTCAAGTGAAAATATAAATGCGCTTTTGTTCTCTCATTTAAAGTGGCTGAATGTAGATTCAGAAAAGTTTCAGCGAACTGTTAAAATTTTATAGCTGGAGTTAACATTTTAATTTCAATAAAAACATGAATAAATTTAAATCAAGCAAAATTTATTCGAAATTACAAACTTCTTGCTTCTGTACAAATGTCGAGTTAAGTCATTCTTCCAAGATATTGTAATATAAGCGTTTATTGGTTTAATTGAATTTCGCAACTTTACGACAGATTAACTCTAATCCGTGCTTAGTATGGTTCAGTGGGCCAATGTTAATTAACTCCAGTACTAATTGAATTGCTCAGTGTTTATGAGTCGGTGTGGGTTACACAGAATTATTTTTGCTTAACCTCGAACTGTTTTTATCGTGATTAGAGTGAGTAAATTTTAATTAAATTTGGCTGTTCTAAGACTAGAAAGAAAACGGGGTAATTTTGCCATAAACGACACCTGAATTTAACGGAGCCATATTTAAGACCAATAACTGTTAAATTTGTGCAGCCGTGAAAACGAGATGTACACGTACATTTGTATTGTACTAACTAACAGTCTTTACTGGTTAACTTCAATTATAGAAGACAACCATAATTAACAATAATTAAAAAGTATTCATCTAAATATTCAAATAAAACTTAAGCGAATAAAAAGTTCTTTCTTAATAGATATGATGAAAGGTAAAAACAGCCACAGGAAAATACAAGAGCAGCATTTTCCACTAATTCTGTACACTTCTAAAAGGATTAAACATCTGCAGGCGTGTAAAGTTTAGAAACAAAACTTTTACTTGTTTCTTAAGATGTTAGGGTTCTAAATTTTTATTTTCTTTTAATACAAGAAGCCACAAGATTATCGAATTAAGTTCGACATTATCTAATCGTAAGTATCATAGATTAAAAATAATTTAAAATTCCATGGTCACAAGTTCTTTAATCTATAAGAATATGGAGAGCGGTCTACATTTCAACTAACCATTTGATTCTAAGACATAGAACATATGTAGATATACTTCCACTTTATTTTTATTCTTTTCCAAGAAGACGAAACGCTCGTATTTTCAAGTCAATACCAAACCTAAATAGAAAAACGAAAGCGAGTCTAAGTAGTATTACGTCTACATCACCACAGAAGCTTTCTAGTTTCATTTTTATGACGATATATTGATTTTATTATCTGAACTCAGCAAACTTATTCAATTTTCATTTTCCTCTACATTTTCAAATGCAGATGTAATCCATATTTCTTTAAAATCACTGATATTGGAAGAATTGATTTTAATTAAATTTTTATCGAGATGAAATTCTTTATAAGGAATTTCCTGAATGATATTAAAATTCTACATCTCATGGAATACTCTAATATCATCGCAAAAGATACACATCAAAGAACATATTTTTTCATTCAGTTTGATACTTATTGAACGGAGAAATTATACACAAGCTTGAGAGATCCAGTTTATACCATTTTGTTTATTATGCTATTATTCATTTAAATCAGTTTTTAAGCAAAAACATAAAAATGAAAATTAGGCTCATGAATTTTTCATCGCAATTTTTGTGTCTAAAATATTACTTCTGGAAAACCTTTTCCGAAATGAAAGAGGAAAAAGGGTCTTTTTATTGGTTATTCACCACGCCATATGTGTATAACGTTGCATTATGCTCAATATGTTATAACTGTTGGTTATAGAGTGCAAACCCATTCCATTCATAAATTATTAACTTTATTCCATCGGTTTATCGCAATCAATCTTTTTACTCTACACTAAAACTTTAGAAGTGGGTCTTCAAGTAGTAAAGTTAAAGTGCTCTCTGTGAGTGCACAATACAATAGGTTTATTTACGTCAAGTATTAAACCATTTCTACTTTCAAATATTTACCTACTGTTTGTTATTTTACGAAAAAAAAAAGTACAAATAGTTGTTCTTGAATCAGAAGTAATGATTTTCACTACAGATAAAAACATATTCGTTCTGATGTACAACATGTCCATTGTCCATAAAGTCAAGAATAAGAAACCTGACAAAATTTCGGAAAAAATAGCCACAAAAATTTCATTCAGTTTTTCCATATTCTAGAAATTTTTTGACTGATGAAATTAAAATATCGTCGATATTTCTTTTTAAGAAGCCCTTATTTTTGTTTATGTATTTTAAAAGAAGCGAATGAGTAATATTGATATAAAATAAATATTTTTACTCTAGTGACTTATCCAAAAAAATAATAATATATGTTACATATAATCAAATACAAAGCTAAATGCAGAGAAATACATGTTATTAGAAAGGAGTAGATCCTATCAAATGGCTTTTTATTGACCATGTCATTGATTAAATAAAAAAATAAAATGTCAAAATTTAGTAAATTAGTTCAGAAAAAATAATTCAAAATTATCTGTTTACTGTCAATTATTTTTCTTTTAAAAAATTCCTTCAACGTGTTTAAAACTACCTTTAAAATGATCCACAATATACAATTATTACTAATTAAGATAGACAAAAGGAACCAGAATAAACTTGTATGGTTCTTGGAGTAGCATACACAAACATTGTTTTCGACTATACACAGTGTTTTGTTTTTGAGACACAGCGCACAACTTAGTACGAGTTCTTAGAACATTAAGCTAATGAAAATTTGTAAAAACATATAGGAATAGGCTCTGTATTCCCAAATTTTCGGGAAAATAAATTGGGTCGTCTTGAATATTAATTTATAATCAATAAAATAACGAAACAGTTTACTCACGTATGCCGCGTGTATTAGCAGATGCGACTCAAAATCATTTATGTATAAACATTCTTAATTTAAGACAACAAGCGGTAACACTTGTCGAGATTATACACGTGAGAGTCAAACAGAGAAACTGCAAACAATACCGATGGTCGCCCAGACTTTTTTATTGCTTCGACTTCCGCTTATTATATAAAACATTTGATTTTATTTTAATTTTTGATGGTGTATTTCACAATTGGTTGATTATAACGTGTCTATCCCACATTCACAAAACCTAGTCAGCGCAACAAAACAAATGCACGTCTGTAATGTTAAAGTAAATGTAAATAAGCGTGCTACGCCTATGTTCCTAACCAGTTTTTACTTGACAAAATTTTGTGTCTATCAAATTGGGTTGGTGCAATGTAATATTAATAATAACAGTGTTGTATCTCCAAAATTTCGAGACCATGGAGTGAACTATTCCTGATTTAATCAATAAAATAAATTGACTCATTCATTAATTTTTTTCAGCTACCTGTTAATCAAATCTAAAAAATATGACTGGAATGATAAATCACAATTACAGACTCATCATATTTTGTACATTTTAGATAAGAAATATTCAGCAAAATTTTGGGGTGAGGTCATCAATTTTTTAGGAGAGATAATGCGTTTACAATTCAAAATCCATAGTTACTTTGAGGACAATTATGAAGGTCAAGTGCTAAGTAGTTTTTTTCACTGTTCGTAGACTATACATTTATTTATCCATCAATAAAGTATTGTAACACATATTTTAAAAATAACCCAACTGAGATCTTTTATGTGAATGGAAACAATGACTAAAAAACTTCAAGAACATAGGAATAACGTGGCAACGTTCCATCGGAATTTCAAAAATAAACTGTGGTTATACACATATACCTTAAGAAGAGGTCGATCAGATTCTCTAAATTCCTTTTGAAAAAACTAAGTGTTGTGTTACAACTTAAAACCAAGACACTCTGTATAGTTGAAGATAATATTAGTTTATCCTGAAAGAAACATTCAACTCTTGTTTTCGATTTTTCAATTTGTAATCATCAATCAATAGTGTGATATCTAGGGGTGCGAGCTATCAGTGACTCACCCTGTATATGCAGATCATTAAAAATATATTAAATATTACCTAGGATTTTTCTTTCATGGTACATTGTTAGGTTGTTGAAGGTCATCATTTTGAACGCATGATAAAATAATAAAAAATAATATAGTTGTTTTGGCTTTGACATAAATCGCTTTGTGAAAAACTATGGAATGTGAATTAATAGTTTTCAAAAAGATATATCGACCTTCTTGTATTAATTGTTTTGTTATTTTCATATTTTCTTACAAAATATGAGTCATTAATGAGTCAAATTTATTGTCTTTTTTAAAATATGTACTCCAAGGGTCATGAAACGTCGAAAAAACGTAAAATTAGAGAGTCGGTCGACGGACTCTATTACAATCTCAGAATTGTTAACTTTGTTGAACGTCAAGCCGTGCGGTAGAATTCCCGCAAACATACAAGTATACAGTTTGTTCTCTTAACTGGAAAATGGTGCAAACTGTCATTTCATATAAAGTCATAATTTAACAATGTAGCAACTATGCAACTAATCGCTATTCTAGCTTCATAATAACAAAATATACAAATGATACAGCGCTTTTAAATAAATAATTATCTGCTGATGATTATCTCGCATCACAATAAAATTAATTATATTAATTGAAATGCTGCAAATTTTATTTTACGCTCAGAACACATAAAAATATAGGCATCGTATTAAACTCATATATTCAAAATAAACCGTCCTATAAGGACGTCATTAAAACTATACCTATGCAGTTTTAATTATCCGGCATATGCGCAACGAGAAAGTTGAAATGACACAATATTATCTTAAACTTCTGTACTGCAACGTTGCCGCAAGCTATCTACTTACCATATCTTGACACATTTTAAAAATATGAAGCAGGTTCGTGTGAATAAAAATAGACTTGAAGTACAGTTACGAAACGGAGAAACAAAGTTTTGCAGAAAACACAGAAAATTTGCAAGTAGATGATGTAGATATTACGCAAGTGGTTTTGAAAGGGTTTTTCCTTGACATGCCCGATTTATTCTTTATTTAGAGATAATCGGCTAAGAGATCTTGCAAAGGTTGCATTTTGCTGGAGGAGAGTGTGCAGGCGGTGCATGCTAGACGAATTACTAAATCTCCCTAAGGAAGTTACCCCACACTGTCGTCCTGAGTCATTTTATTTTCCTCACGTACACATCAGGATTATCTGCTGCTAGGAAATAAAGAAAATAATGGCTCTGACGGCAAACAACTTATTATGGGATTTATGCACCAGACAGTATTAATCTGTTACTCACCGCTACAAAGAATTTTCCTTTTATTAAAAAAAAATAAAGAAAGAGTCTTGTTTACCTGCAATTTCTTTACAATACCGCGTTATCTGCATTACATGCAGTCTGTGCACCAGTGGTAAATGACTATGTCTATAAAAAAAATATTAATAGAATATTTAAATATTATTAGAAATGAGAAACACATTTAATTTACAAGAACGCGTTTTCTATGCACAATTAAAATTTTTCAACTCATCCTTTCATTTCAAATTTTGTTAAGTGAAAATTGCTACTTTAACTGTGATTTAATAATCCACTTCTATTTTTAACTGAATGTAAACTACTTGAAACGTCATAAATAAAGTTAGCGTATTGTTGTGTAATAAAATTTCAAAAAGTCAGTCATTAAGGGCTTATTTCAAATTTACAAAAATATGTAAAAAATTGGTTGCCTCTTTTGAAAGGGGTGAATTCTCGGTTGAACATGACGAGAGACCTGAAAAACCGGTTTCTGTATCTACCCCCGAAAATATGGATACAATTCACGTCATGATTTTGTCAGATCGTTGAATTGGTATGAAACATGTATCTGAGACACTAAAGATTTCATGTGAACGTATGCATCACATAATTCACTTCGATCTGGATATGAAACAAATTTCTGCAAAATGGATTTCTAAATGCTTGAATGCATCAAAAGCGAGCAACAGTGGAAGCGTCGCGCTCCTTGAGTGTTCGTTTTGACGACGATCCTGATTTTTTAAACAGTGTCATTACCAGGGATGAAACCTGTCTGTATTTCTATGACCCAGAAAGGCAGATCCGTAACTGGAGAATACTATTCCACTATATTGACAACTTTGCGAGAAAATATTATGGAACAAAGACGCGATAAATTGTCCTGTTTCTCCAGGATAATACGCCTGCACACAAATCGCATTTTGCAATGAACACGATTCATGATTTGGAGTTCGAAATGCTTGAACATCACCCTTATTCGCCGGACCTGGCTATTATTTGTTGAACTGAAAATGAAAGTTATGTTAGTTGTACTCCCAAAGTTGAAAAAGTTGCTTTAAAAGTGTCTTTACAAAGAGATGGACAGTAATATTTCCTTAATAATACAGTTTCTAAAACTTTCATAAAATGAACATTAAAAAAAAACAATGTTCAGTTATCTATGAAACAACAATCGAATAAATGCAAGTACATATATCTTTTAAGATGTGTTAGGTAGGAGGTACACTGTTAAGTAATTGCTTTCAGATGTTTTAGTTGGATGATTAGAAAAGGTTATCTTTACAGAACGTTAATTATTTTCAATACTCTTTTAGATCGGCAGATTAGTTATTGGTAGATGTTAGTACTAACTGCGAATAATGATTATTAATTTATTACAAATAGATTTGTAGTTTAATTAAATCTATTATAATTAAAAATTGAAAAAACTAGGATTAGTATGTACAATATGTACATTGTACAAAATGTGTATACGATAGAGCACCGGATGTTTAATAAGTTCAATATGATGTGCGGTGAGTCATCCTTGGAATTAATTTCGGTACGTCTTCTCTAAAATGATAAATGACGCCGACTCTAAAGAAAAGTTTTTAACGAAATTAATTTTAATCGCCATTAATTTTGTAAATCTAATATTTGAAATAGACACTCAAAAATGCAAACACTATCATCCTGATAAACTGAATTTTAACTTTGATTTAAATTTTACAACTTCGCTCTGACTTTAACATCTGTCACATGAAACCTCCTTTCTGACCTTACTTTTCTTCTTTTCTTGCTTGTTTGTTGCTTCCTGGAGAAATAATCTTTACGTTAAAAACAATGACGTTTCCATTGACCAGAGAGCGCTTATATTAGGATAAATTCCGGGAAAAAATTACTAACAACATGGTCGACCACCCCATCAAACCTCAAAATATGAGAATATGGAGGACCAAAAATCCACATGTTTATGTTGAGACTCGCCTTCATCCTCAAAAAAATTGGTGTTTGGACTGCAATTATTCAACGACGTATAGTAAAGCCTTCATTCTTTAATGATAATCATAACAATAATAATCGTGTGATTAACTGTCTTATTCAATATAATCTTCTTAAAGGTACCCTAATCGCTGTACGAAATTTTAGTTGATTTTTTACCATAACTTTACGACGGTAAAGTGGAAGTAGGTTATTTTCAACACGACGGGGCTACGGCGCATTCGGCTAGCAGTGTAACGAGAATTTTTGACAACCGGATCATTCGTCCAAGTACAGAGAATATCTAGCCTCCAAGATCTTATGATTTTACTCCTGCAGACTTTATGGCCCCATTAAACAACACTATTTATCGAACACCTGTCAATAATTTGGAAGAATTAAAGTTAAAAGTAACACAAGAAATTACCGACATAAAAATAATAAGATGTTGTGGCATGTGATCAATGGAGTTAAATGAAGAATTCATTTATTATATTTGTCATCAAAGTAAACAACATTTTCAGCATTTATTGCAATTTAATATTATTCAGTTAATATATAAAATTAATTAATCTTGTACCAATTTTCCTTGCAACTTTATCCTTATTGTATTAAAAATCTAATTAAAAATTTTCTGTCCATATATTATATTATATACAACATTGGTTTAAGAGTCGAAACACCACCTAACAAACATCGGTTTTCAATTTTACAAAAGATTCACACATTTAGATAATTTATTTAAATTAATTAACACTTTTAGATTAATGTTTACGTTTCATAAAGCAATGGTTTGTGGTAAAAGTTGGCTTTGACCAAATAAACATACTGCCATTTCATTTCACTATTTAAATGATTAATTAACCTTGAACGTACTACATGTTTTTGATGTTGTAATTTCTGATGCACTTTGCGTCATTGCACTGTACCGCCAATATCCATTAATTGTAGGTTATTGCAACAAGTTCAAATACTGATTAGACGTATAAATACATTAAAACGTAATCTCCGCCGAAACGTCCGATCATTCTTTCAATATTCATTCCTTGTAAAGAAAATATTTTTGCGCCTTTAGATAAACGCGTAAAATTAATAACAGTAATCAAGTTTCTACCTCGAAAATGGACCAAGAAAAATAAAACTCAAGACGTTTGGGAATAATTTGCGTGAATTTTTTACAAAGGAAAGTCACATATTTTTTAGGCAGACTTTTAGAAAGCATTTTATAGAGGAACACGATAAGGTTGGCTGGATCCAGTTTTAATTATAGTGGCAATGTGTTCACGTAAAACTTTAATAATAAATGAAACAACAGTTAAAGCTGCACGTAGTATTATACCAGTACGTAGATAATTAAATGGGGTATTTTGGACATGAGACACCGCTACTTGAAGTGGCTGGATCGCCATGGGCAATTGTAGGAAGTAGTCAAAAGTCTGTTCGCTACTGCATCACATGACACAGTGACTGTCTAGTCTAAGCAAAAGGGATTGCACTCAAACTTTCAAGGATTGTTCAAACTATAAGAGCTGCGATAAGCTGAGTATAGAATTTTGCAAGAAGTCCCTGACCACGAACTCAACAGGAGCCTAAATAAAGCCGAATACAGTCTTGCACAATGTCGTAAATGTTATTCCTAACACGGCAGACAGCTGCAAGATCTGTGGAAGATCAGTTATATGCAAACAAACAATAGGGATGTGAAATTGTTTGATTAAATCATTTTCAGTTAACACATTGCTACAGGCGTACGTATGGTGTTGTATTTATTTTACCTGTTATCATAAGTTACTCTGTAAGTTGTTGATGTGGAAGTCCAGATATACATGTTTAATACATTACATCAAATCGCTGCTTTGTATAGTTGTAACGGGCTGTTGAAGTGAATTTCTGAGATTACTTACAGTTGTGATCTACATAAAGGAAGTATTGTGTATCATTCTTTACAGGTAGAGAGCGGAAAATATGCAGCAAAATTTTGGGAAATATGATCGTATGATATGCATCAAATTTATGCAAATATGCAGTAACTTTCTTAATATATGCAGAGATATGTAGTTGCATATGCTCCAAAAATTAAAAAAAATGGTAATAACCGAACTAAATTCATTTACAAATTACAAAAACAGGTTTCCCGAGCATACGTTTTATTACAAAAAATACATAAATCACATTGCAAAGTGTTTAATTAATTCTCACTAACACATAAATCACATTTTTAAAGATAATATTGTTATACTAAAAAATAAATATAAACAGAACAAATTGAAAAATAGTAGTAATCGACTATTTAATTACTATTTTGGTAACAGTTTTTTTTTTATGTTTTTCGAAATATTTTAACAAAAAGTTTTTCCGGTGATTTTAAAATACGCTTTTGTAAATAGAAAAAGTGCGTACTACGTTCACAGATGTATAAGAATCCTTACCGGTTTAGAGCAGGCGCGACAAAACAGAGTTCCTTCTTGAAGAATAAGTTCAGGAAAAGGTTTCATCCATAAATTAATTAGAGTTATCGTCGACATATTGACACACCTGTATCGCTTTAAATGCTTTCAATGCAAACTCACGATGAAAAATAATAGGGTAACGTCCCTTCGACCACCATAAAACATACCATTAATACGCTTAAGTAACAAACAAAAATATTGCGTTTTTCTAGATAAATGTCGATAGAATAACATTTTTTTTTTCAAATTAGCACAAAAATTGATAAATATGCAAAATACGCACCCGTTGCTTGAAATATGCAGCAGAAGGCAAATATATGCAAATATGCAATTTTTTTATAGCTGTATTCATTTTTAATTAGCATGATTCGTTCACATATTAAATATCAAGACTTATATGCACAAAATACCGGATATGCAAATTTCATAAAATCCGCTCTCTATTTACAGGTGTACCATTTTGAATTAAACAAGGTATCACTAATAGAATATTTTCACATTATCCTCATTAATAATAAAAATTTTAAAAATTATTGAGCAAGAATAAGGATCTAGAGTAGGTATACACTATATTTTCTACAGTTGAATATTTTAAATAAAAATATGATAAAATGTCTTCCAAGGTTAACAGTCGACTAGTAAAAATATATCACTATTAATAATATCAAAGGCATATGAGAAAAATTACGAATTTCTTTAAGCTTTAGTATTAGTCAAAAAGCATCTGAAGTTTAAAATTTGCAAAGTAAATTATTGTTTGTGTAAAAGTTCTCTTATACCGTAGTACTAATTACTTATCTACATGGTTCACAGTAATATGTGAATGTTTGTTATACCCTGTTTAAACTTAGTAAGTGTCACCCACCATCTACCTAAATGTCATGTTATGAAAGCCAACACAACTGTTTATTTCTCTATACTACAGTATAGTACAGAACAAAGGGTTGTGTATAAATTATATTAAAACCAAATTAACCTAAAGGCAGCTTATTGTTTTTTAAAAACACAAAGTTTAACCGAAGGCAAAGTTTAGATTCCAAATGCAATTTATCTAATTAAAAATCTATGTTATTCACACAACAACCTGCCGCTGTATAAGTACATTAATAAAATTCAAAGAGAAAACGTAATTACGTCCACTAATTATTAAAAATAGATAAATAAAATCTTAAAAACCGCCGTGGTTAATAGTATCAGTTGGGATTTCATTAAACCAGCAACAATTTGCTAAATTTGTTATTTTCTTTAGCAAATAAAAATGCCCAACAAGGGAAATAAAAGTACTGTTTTCAGTATATTAACGAGCAACTACAAAACATTACTTTTGACGTTTACTGTGATATGTCAAGGAATGCAGAAGGCTAAAAAACAAAATTTCCATAAGCATTTCTGTTGGATATCGCAATAAAAATTCATCTCTTAAATGTTCAATTTAAAATTGATGAAAAAGCGTTTTGAGGTCGAATAACGATTCCCAAATTTCAAAAATAACGCAAATAGCTAGATGTTACTGGTTGAAATTTTTCCTGGAACGACACTTCGATTTAATAAACCGTTTAAATATATAAACTTGAGTATGTAGTGTAAGTGGTTAAGGATGCTTTCTTCCCAACAGTGTTGTTTAAAGCTTCCATGTGAAGTTCGAATTGAAAGATACCCATACGCGGGCCTTATTATAACTCGTAAAGGCAATTAAAAAAACTTGTCCAAGGTTATTTATATTTGGTAGAACTTCCCTCGACCCAATTCAAAAAATTATAAAACAGTTTTTCCGAAATTTCATTTATTTTATGATAACCCTTGTAAATTAAAAAAATTAATCTAGGTTATTTAGACGAAACTTTTTTCACGCCTAAAATACAGTGCAACATATTCAACTTTTTCGAAAATTTATAAAATTTGATTTTGCGAATTTTATTTTTTATGATGACACCTATAAATCAAAATAAATATGTGTGTAGTGAAGTGAAGGTAAAGAAGCATGTTTTCATTGAATTTTTCCCTAAGTTTTGTGATGTTGTCATCAACATTCCAGCATGGACATCATATCAATTTTGATAGGTGTAATGTAGTACTTATTAACAAAGATAGCATGACATTTCGAAATTTTCTGGAAAATCGGGTAAGCGATTGCTATTTTAATCAATAAAATAAATTGCCTCATTTCATTAATTTTTTTGTCATTTTATATAAACAATTCTAATTAAGATGTCACTTGCAACAACCATTCACATCAAAATGTGAAAGAAAACAATGGATTTTTACCCAACTCTGCTATCGAGGACCTGATTTTGCATTGACGCTTGCTTCATTTTATACATGTAAACAGATATTTCTTCACATTTAATAATCATACACGAGATTTTCTTAATACAAAAAAAAATGGTTCAAGGTTATTTGCACTTTCGAAGTATAGTCCAACAAAGTCAGCTTCTTCGAAAAATTATAAAATTAAATTAACCCTTATAATTTAAAGTAGAGACATGTATGGACTGCCAAAGTACAGGTAAACCAGTCACAGGCGAATAAATCAAAGAACGAGCCCTCGACCCTTCACATACAAAGAGAACGCGTTTATCGCTGACCCATAGCCCATGTTTCGTATTGTTCGATTAAGTACTTAAAGACCAGCTTTGTTATGGGAAATATTGAACAATAAAAAAATATAATAAAAAGAAATAAAATCAAGGCAAATTCATAAACCGCGAGAACACGACCACGTTATTTTATAAACTTATATATGTAGTCATAATATAAAATTTATGTGGCATATACTAACCAAACTTCTAAGATGATTAAGTGGGGATGATTAGACAAATTTTGGTTAGCGTTTTCCCATCTGCACGATATTCCTAAATAAAATTTGGCAACAATCAGTCAGGTAGTTTCGGAGATTATCTGTCTAATAAAAATCAACACAGACGACCAAGTTTTCGGACGAGCATTTGTCGCATAAACCCTATAAAATACTTCCTTAGCTTACACCCGAGAAGTAATAACAAAGTGTTTAAATTTTTGTTACACCTAAATAGCAAAGTATAAATTGTAAAGAAAACATTTATTTGTTTTTAAATGATTTTCCTCAGAATTATTGTTATAACTGTTAGACAAAAGAATATTTTTATGTTTATATAAATACTATTTGAACCCCCAAGTACAGTCATTAAGTTTATAGTAAACCCACTTGTTGTTTAGTTTTTTTATTTTAACTTAAGCTAAGGACTGGTTAATTTGTTCTAAGGTCACTTATTTTAATATTTTTTCACATGCGTTAATTTGGTTTAAAATTAGTGATAATTTTTTAAGGTTTACTTTATTAGGTTTGCCTGTAACCAATTTTACAATGTTTTTCAATGTATTCACGAAATATTAAACAAATGATGCCTTTTACTTTTTCGTGTGACAAGTTAAATAACGAACTTACGGTTAAAATTATTTCTTTTCTATATTAAGTATATTTCATATAATACGAATGTCTAATCTAACAATATATTTAATTAAAAATATTCAGGAACAAACTACAGTAGCTTTGGAACTTTTACGATATTGGTGACGAAATGAGTAGAGCATCTGTTTGATATTTTATGCCGACTACTGTTTGTAGGGAACTTCACTCTAAAGTTAGTTAATGACCTTCTGAAAATTGTTGTAACATTTCCTTCAGGTCTTCAACAATCCCATTACTAACATTAGGTCTTCCTAATTATTTGCCTTTGTTTATAGCCATTGTTGCCGCAATTCTGGCCACAATGTGTCTAATTTGTTAAATTAATGAAATTCTAACAAGGTTTTCATCTAGAAACTTTACCACCTGATCTTGTTTACGTAAATTAATATAGGTCTGTTCCCTATTTCAAAATATATCATTTCTATAATACGAAAACTGACAAAAGTGAAATTTCGTATGCATTTGACGTTAGCACAAATATACATACACGTGTTGTTAATAAAATTTTAACAACATTCATACATAAAAATTTAGTAAGTAATTTATTTCACTTTTTTACCCACTAAATAATTCCAACAAATAAATTAGTCTTAGAAAAAGTTAACTACGAAATGTTGAAGATGAATCTTTAGTGATAACGACTGAAATGAAAATAGGCATTTATGTCGGTTGGCCACCACCAATGGACATCTTAACCATTTTACGTTCATTTAACTTTGAAAATATAAAAAGAGATGAATTCCCTAAAAGCTTTACAAGAGTACTTGAACAACGAATCGTTTTACGGGTAATTCAATTGCAAACCCACTACAACCAATACACTAAAATCTTCAATATGATAAATACCTACTCAACTGTATATTGATATAAAAAAAAATGTAATTTTGCCTAAATACCGAAACACATAAATGTAATTTTTACATTTATGGCTGAAATAGCCTGTTACAACAGCCTGAAATATACCTACCCAAGCCACGTTCAGTTAAAAAGAAATGAATTTTGCTCCACAATAAAATTTTAATTATAGTAAATTTGTGCTGTAGTTGGTCGTAAAAATAAACAAAAAAGAACACACCAACAGGCATAAACACAAATGTAAGTTATAAAATGCTCGTGCAGGAAACAACATAAAAAAATGAAAATATAAAATGTTAGAACATGAAATTTTATTCTTTTATAAATTGCTCCAAACATTGCTGCTTTTATTTTCAAACAAGTTATCATCACACAACACACTCACATTGAAAAAATGGTTGAACATAAAACACAACGATAAAATCTTGACCTTTATTCAGCCAATTCGTAGCTGCATTGTAGACACTTGCGATTAAGCGAAAGTAATTTAACTAGTGTCCTAGTACATCTTAGGAAGACCGTTTTAATTTAGCCATTTCCCGTAGGAACAAGGGAAGGTCGAAAATTCGATTAAACTGTCAGAGGGTCGTAAAAAAGAATCTTGTTTATAGTTATTTTAATTTCTTAATAAGAAAGAAGCATTGCGTAACGGCACATCAATATGCAGCGAGCGCTCCAGAACGATCTTCTTAAAACGTTACGTGCTAAAATTTTACGAGGATAAGGGTAGTGTGTATCTGTTTCTGCTACTAATTGTGTGTGGGATGCTGCGCTCTACTGTTAATCTTCAATGCTTTTTTAGGAGTGTGTTTGCTAGAATTGGACACGTTACGAGTCTTTGTGGAGGTTTGATAAAAGAGTTTGTTCAATTCACAGATATTTTAGATATATATATACACTGAGCTATGTAATATAAAGGTTCATTAAAAGTTATACATCAAAGCTTTTTTTAAAAATATTAGCCTGTTTACTTTTACAGATTTAGCTTCTTAATTGAAAAATGTCATATTAAAAAGACACGAATGAATTTTGGTTAATAGTTCATATTTAAAAACTGTAGGTCAACAATTTTGCACAGATCTTATTGGTCACCTTGACATGCCTAAACAGGATTGAATTAGCAAACTGTCAATTTTGTCATGTGTTTCAAAAGTATTTTACTGCACTTCCACCTTGTTTCTCTCTAATAATTCAACTTTTTGTTGTTACCATAATTGTTTACACCAACATTTGTTCACTGTTAAGATAAACCCTAACAAATCTGGTGCCAGAACAAATTTTAAAAATATTTTAAAATCCAAATGCAATAACCCTGTATGCATAAGTTCAAACCCTATTGAGTTTTTACACATTTTTTCAAGACAAGGTGCAAAGTTATTAAACCACCACGTTTAAAAATGGTGAAGTTGTAAATTTTTATGATAATTTCTTTGATCTTGAAAGTTGTTAATAAATAGACTTTTGTGTCTGACATTAGTTTATATCAATCAACTTATTTTGAATTAGGAAGTAAAGATTATTTTAAGCATTTAAACAATATTAGTAATCACGTAATTACAAAATTTTACAGGTTGTGTAATTCTAAAAGCAGCAAGTTATTTTAAATTATAACATAATATTGTTATATTTATGTGAATAACAATTCACAAAGTCGTATCTAGAAGTTTGGCTTTCATTATAAGTATTATACAATTTTTTGCGATATGAACTTCTGCCGTTAACTAACTTTTTACTTACTACACGTCTGTTTTGTGTGCTCTTTAATTTCACGTATGTAAAGTTCGGCTAAAAATTTTGTGCGGTTATGTTTTCATTGCTACTCAACTTGCGGTAAGTTTTATGAGTGCAGTAATCCGCTTGCCTGGCCGGTGACCTTCTCCTATTGTAAGAATAATAAATAATTTGTGTTTCAATATCGCACGTGACCTACCTAACTGTCTATGTAACGTGTAATTGATTGTATTGAATTTTAGGATTTTAAACTTTTAACATAAAAGCGTCAGCTAAAATTTGTGCAAATTTTACAATCCCTGCTCTGATGATCGTTCGTTTAAAAAAATGTTTGAATAATACAGGATGATTATTTTATCTATTCACGCCTGGATAAGTCCGAATAGGCAACACATTTTACTTTCCATAAACAATTTCGTCTTAACTTTTTTATAAATAATAAATAACGTGTAGATGCCAATGATTGCGCCAAAATTATGTCAAATTAATGTGAACTTTGGCTAACAGTGCTTTCGATTTCCGAAAAAACTGGTATGCTTTAAGCCTTTGGGAAAGTGTGATGGAAATTTCAATGTTGCCGAAAAAAAAAATTAAGAGAAATCGACCAATTTAAGAAAACTAAAGTTAGACGTCCTATAGTAACAACTTCAAAAAATCCTCACTCACGTGAGGATTATCTTCCTTAATTTCAATCTGGGTAGCCTGATTGACATTATAGAAGATAATCCTCACGTGAGTCAACGGCAGATCACAAGACAAACTCAGATTAGTCAGAGTTAAGTTTTTGATATCCTAAGGGCAAACCGATTTCACCCATGTTACTTCAGCTCTTAGCATTTACGCGGAAAGGATCATGGTGTCGTACAGATATTCATAACACCCAAGATTATAATTAGACTATTTGCTGTCATTATGACATGTTGTGATTTTTGTGTTGTTGCATTTAGTAACTATGATTGCTAATTTAAAAAGATTAATAAGTTGCTTATGGTATGTATAATGCGTTGCCTAAACGAAACTATTTAGGCATGAACAAATAAAATAATCACTCTGTATTTACCGTGAAAACAATTGAATTGACATCATCTGATTGTTGTAGGGATGATTAATAAATTTTAGTTAGTGTTTTACAATTTATACGATATTCCTAACATAATTATTAAATTGACAACAATTGGTTCGGTAGTTTTGGAAATTATCTGACTAGTAAAAATTAAAACAGACAGACGATAGACATTCAGATAGAAGGCAGATTTACATACTCTAAGTAAGAACATAGTTTGTCAGTTTTAATCATTCTACAAACGAGTCATGTATTTTTTTAAACAGTTGATTATAATAAAATAGTATATTAAGTAACAAGTGATTAAAACAGTTTAATCCCGTGTTAGTTATACTATTTTTTCCAGTACCGACAGATTTATTCTAAATTCAAAAAACTAACTGTGACGCTTGTTTATTATCGTCCTAAAAGAAGTCGATAGGACATTAAACAATTTGCTACCGGAAAAATCCAAATCTATATACCACAAGGAATATCAGCATTTTAGCACAGATATTAGCAGGTTTGACAAAACATCAGTATATTTCAATTTAACATAGTATTATTTTACTAGCCCAAGAAATCTGAAATATTATCTGGCAAGCAAGTTAACGAGTTCTTATATGACGTTCCTGATGATACCTAGTTACCATTAATAAATAAAATGAATGATTTTGGCCTGTTTTTTACTCATTTTTGACAGTTGGGGGATTAAATCCTTAAAAACACCTATTAATTTACAAAAATCAAGTATTAAATTTAATAAAAACATGTCGGTATTGAAAAAATTAATTTTAAATATACTAATTAAATTTGTTTTTCTATAAATACTTAGTAGTCCATTTCGGTCATCTCTAAGAGCACAGAAAAAAAAATTATTCAATAAACAACAATCGTGATTTTAACATTTTTTGTGCCGAAGTGTTTTGCAATGTCTTGCAAAGGAAATATTTGGGACGAGGTTCCTTTAGCCATCCAAGAAGCGGCAGCAGACGCCGTGGTGGACCTGTTGCCAAAAAGATCAAAAATGAGGATCAATAGAGGGTAGCAAACTTTTGAAGATTGATGTAAAGCTAGGAAGATATCGGAATTAATGAAGAGGTTCTTTTGGTTTACTTTTCGAAGAAAACTAAACATAATTATAAGTCTTCAACCCCACTAGACTACTGATTCTATGCTTAAGTCTACAATATTGACAAAAAGAACATTGTTAGGTGAACATTTAATATCATTACCTACATACTTAAAATCAAGAATTTTGACGGGCATTGAAATCGAAAGATTTTTTTCGAGGGACCCCAGATAAAGAATTTTTAATATTAAATATAGAAAAATGAATTGTTTTGTTTCATTTTTAACAGTTTTGAAAAAAATTTCAAGGCGTATTAAGTATCGTACATTACGTCCACCTCAAACGCCACATAGACGTCTACTTTTGAAGTATGAAAATACTAATAAGTAGGTAACGTAGCAACTTATACAGTTCTACTGGACACAGTCTACGTCGCAGTTCTGCTACTGTGTTGGTAGCGTTGGTAGTAGCATAAATCTTAAGAGACATGACGGATGGAAGTCCTCCAGCGCCACCGAGGGTTATATAGAAGACTCGTAGGAAAATAAACTCGCGACTGCTAAACGACTAGCGGAAGGAAAATAGGAAAATCACACTGAAATCAGGAAAGACGGTGTAGTTGCAGGATCTTCGAAATTTGACAGTTAATAATGGAAATAGAGAGAAAATAAGGGTGCTTTGGCTAAGATTTACATATGCAATGTACAAAATACTACTCTGGATATTAATATTATTTAAATAAAATGTAAATAAAAACGTTTAAATATACTACTCGCCGAAAAAATCGCAACACCAAGAAGTAGTGTTTTGATTTTAACTAAAGTTTGTGGGTGTCATTGTCTTGACAAAAGAAATGCACCATAACATTTGCAGTTTAAAATTCGACGAACAACAACAGTAAAAAATTAATAATGTGTCGGTCCACCCCTCGCATTTACACATTCTGCAACTCGCCGTGGCATACTTCTAACTAAATTATTGATATCCTCCTGAGGCAGGGATTCCCAGGCAACCTGGACTTCATGTCTAAGTTGAGCTAGAGTCTGTGGATACTGTGGTAATTCACCTAGCCTTCTGCCGATCATGTCCCACACATGTTCAATAGGTGACAGGTCCAGTGAACGAGGAGGCCAAGGAATAATTTGCACTTGGGCATCTTCTAAGCACCTCAAAGAGACCCGTGCAATATGCGGCCGGGCATTGTCCTGCTGAAATGGGGCATCTTCGATGGTTTGAACAAACGGTATAACAACCGGTTCCAGGATTCCATCAACATATCGTTGAGCTGTCATAGAGCCTTGAATCATGACTAAAGGTGACCTGCTGCCATATGCAATAGCTCCCCATATCATTATGCCCACAGTTCGAGCCACATGCCGTTCCACAGAAAAAGCAATATTCCTTCGTTCTCCACGAAAGCTTCTAACCCTTTGCCGACCATCGTGCATGCCTAAACAAAAGCGGGATTCATCTGAAAAGACTACTGAATTCCACTCAAGATCCCAGCCTAAACGTTTGCGGCACCATTCCAAGCGTTGACGGCGATGTTCTGGAGTTAGCGGTAGTACCAAATGGGGACGATAGGAACGTAGTCCAAAAGACTGAATGCGGGTGTAAATTGTTCTCATCGCAATCGGCCGACCAACCGCCGCATACCAGTCATCTGCTATCCTGCGTGTAGACACATGTCGGTTTCTTACTGTCAATGTTGGTAGGTACCGATCTTCACGTGGATTCGTGCTCCTCCTGCGCCCAGAACCTCTAGCTCGGTGACCTCTACCTTCCTCGTGCTATGCTCGCCAGCATCGCAATACAGTTGAAACATTTCGATCCACGCGAGCAGCGATTTCCCGAAATGACAACCCTGCTTCGCGAAGTCCCAAAATGCGACCTCGCTCTAACAGACTTAGTTGTTGAAAATTTCGACGTCTACGCACACGAGACATTGTGACAGTACTAATATTGTCAGATAGCACAATAAAACACAAATTCCCATGGTGAACAGTAATGCAAAGAAATTATCAGTGGCAGAGAACAATAAGAAAGAAAAAATTTTATAAGCTTCGGTTTTCGGTAAAATCTATTGTAACTTTTATCAGTACATTATCAAACATAGATACACATTTCCACAAAGTTTCATTAATAAAAAACTGCCACTTCTTGGTGTTGCGATTTTTTCGGCGAGTAGTATATTTTCGTGCCTAAAAAGAGAAATGCAATTTTCGCTCCACATTTTCACTGCAAAAATTGTACTTTCGCTCCGGTTTCAGAAAAAAAAATTACACTACTTTAATTTTCAACGTTTATGTGAAAATAATTTAAATTTAAAACCCAATCAAATCTTCCGCAGTTTGCCGCAGCCAAACCTGAAGCATTCCTTGTTAAAATGGGCGAAAGTGAAATCTAATTCTATAAATTCTACAAACACACTGGGCATTGCAAAATAGTAATTTTCAATATTTAAAAAATTATATGGAAATTTGTGTCATAACTTACATCTAAAGATGTTGTGTCTTGGATATGATATGTTGCTGAAGTACTGATAAAAGCGGAGACCAAATCATGCCTCACGTTTTGTTTACACCGTTGCCATGGAAACCGTGCGTCGCTGTATATAGGTGAAATCGGGTCCTGCTCGAACAGTGACCACTATCAGTAACTCACTTGCATGACTTCATTTTCATTCCGCGGGAGTGAAATTGTTTGATTTTAAATAAAAATAATCAATTTAGTTAATAAAAAATCGTCCTCTGTCTTACGACGATAAAATTTTGGTGAGAAATTTAGGGAGACCCACCCTCGATTTATTAATAAAAAAGAGTTGTTCATGACAAAACGAGAGCCTTTCATGGGTATCTTACGAGACGTAACAAGCATGGTAAATTTTTGTGACGGGTAAGCGAGCCAGCAACTTACTCAACAGTGCTTGTTAAGTAGACTAACCGATCAGAAATTTTATTGCTAGTTCTAGCAACGGAGTCATATTACTTAAATACGACTTGTAATAAACTGATACCTGAATGATATTTTGCTTGACACAATAATATTTAAGTTTTTCCAAAAGTACCTATTTTATGATTCACGCAATCAAATGCCTCACTTAGATCAAAGCGTAGCACTGAGTAATATTTGACTAAAAACCTTGCAAATATCACAGTTTACAGCTACTTTTATTGACCTGAAACCAAATTGCAAACTACGTACCAGTTCCTTATTATTTTAACACGTACTTTATTGTGCAGGAATTGGTTGCTTTTGCATTACCATTTTTGTAATTTTATGCATTGCTCAGCTTAAAAGTGTAATTATAGATCACGCTTAACCGTCAAATGCCGTGGAATTATTAATTTACCGTCTTAAATATAAACAACTAAATATACTAGATATTTATAGAATTCAGCAATTTGTTAAAACATTTCGAAACTGATCTATTTAACTATAAAGTCCCCAAGAAATATATTTTTTTAATTCATGTAAAAAATGTCTTTACCGGATTACCTTGGGATTGAGAAAGAAATACGATTCACCTGTTGCTGTAAAACTTTGTATCAAATAATAACATTTAATTGCTAACATTTCCATAGAACCTTCCAGCTGATTTTTTTGTTTTAATCTTGCTTTTGTTATTGTTACCTGGAATTAAACGAAATTTATCTCATTTTATTTTATTTTTTAGCGACTGGTAGCTTTAAAAATATAATTTTCTGATTAAATTGTTATCCAACAGTCGTTTTTTTACCTGGCAAAAATGCTATACACTGTTGAAATACAATTTGCAAAGAGTGTGAATTTATCATACCCAGCCTAATCTGAATCTTTTAAGAGTATGAAACCAAGCTTAGTGTAGACTTTATGGGGTACCTATTTACAGAACCAAATACATACTATTTCCATATTTGATCTTAAAAAAAAACATTGCATGCCGCATATTGGATTTGTCGTGTCCGAACACATTACATAAGAAGGAGAAGAAATTTTAACGAAAAGTAAAGAACGTGTTTTCAAATGTACGACAGTGTCCATTAAAAGCTTTGAAAGAACCCTACTTCAATGTGAGAGCTCAAATAAACCTTATACCGACTGCAACAATGTGTAAATTCACCAAAAAAGACAGAAAATGTTCAATTTCACGAAGTTGCAAGCGGGTGCATTACATGATCCTGAAACATAAATTGTAATTTTCATCTCCCAGAAGGGTGGAAATTGGTCCAAGTTATTTAAGCAGAATTTCCTTCGTCCCGGCAGCACAATCAGATAAGTCCAGTTTCTCAGAACAATTATAAAATATATTATATTATTCTCGTTGTTACCTTTATTAATAGAAATATAAAAAAAATAAACGCTCCTACATTTTTTTACATTTTTCGTTAAGTGGAAGCGTTAATACAAATTTTAAACTTTCCTCCAGTAGACTGTTTTCTTTTGATTCGAATTTATCCAATTTATTTTTTATAACGGTAGCAGATTCCAAGCAATTTAATGGTTCCTTTGAGGAACCACAGAAAACGCAACGACTTGCTTAAATTACTTGGCATTTGACGAAAAACACATTATCGCTCTAATTCTAATATAAGATTCACAGTTTACTGACATATCCAATTCTGACTGTGTCAGTTAATACGCCTTGCAATATACTCGACAAGTCTGCTTGGCACATGTTCCAGTTAGATTTATGCAATTTTCCAGGTTCATGACTCGATGCAAATGTTCTACTAAGACAAGAAACAGCCCCGGAGGTCGCTTAGAGGCTTCTTTGCAAACCGCACAAGAAAATAAAACGATTATAGCGCTCATAATTTCTCCCAAGAAAAACACAAAGTGCAACAACAAAACCAAATCGGTTTAAATGAGCAATCTGGAGGCGGAGTGAGCTGAGGTTGTTTCAGTTCAATTATTCCGGCTCGTATATCTGTAGAACGATACATATTTCACAGCTATGAATTTGCAAATGTATTTTGTAGATGTATGTACCAGCAGTATGCCGAAATCTCATGTTGCTTTCCTCTGCTAAACTTTTATCATTCGGTTAAACCATTCCGCAGAGGGTGGAAATTATAGCACAGTGTGCAAGTTTGTTCATAAATTCCCACAAAATTTATTCGCATACTGAGTTGGTTTGGAATTTTCTTCGAACGCAACCTTTCGCCGATACTTTCCGGAAACTCAGCAAACGTATTGTGTCAATAAACCAATTTAAATATCTAATATAAACGCTAATTCAATGTGAATCTCTTCTGACGTGGATATTTTATAAGATACGTAAATAAATAAGACCTCGTGACCACAATAACGACTGTTTTCTTTAATCTTCCGTTAGAGGACCGAGTAAATAATGCCAATCAGAGCTTCCTTGAGTTTATTAAAAAAATATATAGCTATAAAGGGGTTGTGAATTTACTCAAAATTATTGAAGAAAAAAAATCAGTCCCTCGCCCCTGAAGTGCAATCAATGGACGAATTCATCAACCACAAATACAGAACTAGGTTATTGTTTTTAAATAGCATTTATCATGCAAAATTTTGAGATAACGTTATCAAATTATTTTTGTAATTACTTAATAAAAATTAACACTGTTGCAGTCACAGTAATAAAAATTTAATTAAACCAATTATCCCAACTCTAAAAACTAGTACATGACAGACAGGCTACAGAAAAAATATTTTTGGGTTTGTTCTTTATTTCTGAGACTTCTAAAACTTCTGAACTATATCTTAAACCCTTAATAACCTTTTTATATTTTACACACTTATTTGACTTATCATTATCAAACACGAGCATTTTTTATAATAAAAATTTTGTTGTCAGTAAAAATTTCATGTGAGCCAATTCCTTGATGTTATTTTTTATCAATCCCGTGATTATTTTCACGACTTCCCAATCGGCTTGGGATTTATAAAACTGGCTGTAAAGATATCAATCAAAAATATCTTGGGCACACGAGAAGGCGTATCATCACATCCTTTGAAAATTCTTATAGGATAAACGAAGGTTTTTTAAAGTTGGCGATAGCAGTTAATAACCGTAAATTTTTAAGTATCTTTGGAAGTTTAGAGATATATTTAAAAGTAAAAAGAAATCCTTCAGTTCTGACGCATTGCATGAGTTCACTTCGCCTTAAAGGCAAATGTTGGAGAATGCAGCAGGTACGGTATACGAGTAGATTGGAAAGTAATTAACAAATAGCTTAGTTCAAAACTAGAAGACGACAGCTGTTGAAACATGTCGACAGTGTGTTGAAATTTTCTGTGATACAGTGATACCAAAATGCATTATTAACTGTCAAGACACAAACTTATCATAAAAATAATGGTAACATCTTTTATTCAAAACTTTACTTCTAAGGTGAAGATTTGGTAGAATTTTTATCTGAACTTTTTACTAAAATTATGATGATGAAAATCAACTATTTTTAACCGCCTAATTAACACAAATAAGGTGTTTCGTGTAAATGATAAACTATAGATAAACCTGAAAGCTCATTCCGTCTGCCTGTCTGTATGTGTGTGTGTGTGTCCGTCGTCTAAGTCAATTCTTGTTAGACAGACCGATTTTTGTCAAATTTTATATATGTATTACGAATACCATGTAGATGATAAAGCGCTAACCAAACTTTATCTAATCTTCACCGCTAAGAATATGATGTAAATGGGTTTTGAACTGTATAAAACAACATGAATCCGTGTTTTACCCGATATCCAGATTTTTGAAAAATACACATATTCTACTCAATTATCAATTAAAATATGACGAGGGGTATGAAAATGACAACTTTGCTAGAACAGTACTCCCGGAATGCTTCACACATTCATGAGCTCCTATTTAAATGTATGCGCTAAATTTTCCGATAATTTGCTAATCTTCTAACTCCTTCCCAGAATTATTTAAAGCCATCCGTTAATATTGCATTTTGTTTACATAATTTAGTAAGACTAATAGTTCGTTACTTATAAATCCACCACACAGTGACTACGGCTTAAAACCTTAATTTGACTTGAATATCAAAAAAATATTCCCTTTCAACGAAGGTTTATATTTTAACACAATACATTTTAAAACATTTATTAAATTTCCTGACAGACGAATACACAAACAAAAGCTATGAAAATTTCTGGGAAGTTTCAATATGTAAAACATGAATAATTTGATTCATTAATGGAAAGTAATACTGGACAAACAGATATATTCTCATGTATTTATTATTCAAAAAGCATATTGTGTTATGTAGCGTGAAAGTTTTGCTTTGTCTGTTGGGCTAGAAAGTTTGCACGACGAAAATAAAAATATTTATATACGTACACTGCTGAACGAAATATGTATTTGCAAAATTAGAAATCCCCATTTGTGCGTTGAATTTGCCACGCATTTCGCTTGCTACATTTGGCTTTATTCACAAAAAAGCAGAAATCTCACAAATTTGTGTTTCATTTAGATTGGTTATTATCTTGTGAATTTTTTTGCTAAAACTATGCAGCTGTAGCTGACCTGACAATGAAATGTTAAAATTCGCCACCGTATTTGGGTCAAATGGCAGGAGTTTATGAACTGTGATAGCATAGTCAGTCTTGCAGAGCTGTCAATCATATTGTTGGTAATTTAAAGTTAATTATTATCCAAATATCGACGTTAGAAATTTCTCCAAAATCAGAATTCTTTTTTATTTTGACGTTATCAGTGAAGTCAAACAATTTTGCAAAGTTTGAATTAAGAACAATGTAATAGTAATTTTACATGTGTCAAAAGAATGTCCTCAAATTAGTATCCTGTTATGTTGAATGGGTATTTAAAATTGGCGTCGATTCGTTAACTGAATAACAATCGTTCCCGACGGTGGCTTCTATTTAAACCTATACGTTCCTCTCGATGGATTGAGAACGCCGCTTCGAGGTTTTTCTGCATAGCATTTACGTGCAGTAAAAACACCATTGGCTCAAAGGTGGATCCATGTGGAGCTCCATAATTAATATAAGAAGTACTTGATATAATATTGTTAAACATTACGCATTGCCCTCTATTCTTTAAGTAAAGTACAATTTTCTTGAAAAAATAGTACACAAGATACATTGGATTGTATCCCTTTCCTTTCATTAAGTCATTCATTTTCTAAAATTTTCATTAGAATGAGTGACAATGCGACAAAAGCATATATCAGACCAAGCGAAAAACTTTTACGAATCTCTAAATATTATTTAAAGGAAAAGAACATGTAAGATCACAGACTGGTAAAGGAGTAGGCTACATTATTTGCCAAATACAAACGAATTGGACAATAATGCGTAATCTGCATGAAATCAATAACCATATTGATCAATAATTGCCTGTAATCTAGGCTACTTTTCTTGTGTATAGAACTAAACTGGCTATCTTAAAACAATTAGAAAAAATGCAGATTTCGATACATAAGTTGATAAGTTTGGTATGTGGACGAATTAAATTTTTCTTTAGAGATAATGAGAAGGACTATGATTCCATACCTATATGTCTTTAGATTTTTTATTTTGTAAATTCTGAAATTCGTCACACAATTGATGTATGACACTTGCTCAAAGGTATATTTATCAATAAATTGATTGTATCCATAATGGCAGGAGGCAAAGATGAAATATATCTTCAATGCAATATTTACAGCAATATGATAATCCCCAAAAACATTGGAAAATCTTCCACGATTCAACAGTATGTTCAAAACGTCTCATTAATATGCTGACTTTTCCATAACAACAGTTACACGGCGTACAATAAGAACCATTTCTATAAATTTTGAATTCATAGCTTTGTAAACTGTCGGTAATTTGAACATTTACAGGCGAATAGTCAGCTTAGGCTCGAGCTGTTTCCCCTCAACAAGGCGTAAATGCATAGAGGCGTACGTTACGTGATTCGTGGATTTCAATCACACCAAAAAAATACTGGCACCTTTTCTTCATTGGCTTTTGGAGTACATTACAAAAACCAACATCTACTCAAGTTGTCAGTGAATAAAATTATGAATTGAGTTAATTATCTATTTATCAAATTTATTCATATAATACCGAAGTCTTCTCTAAATTACGGCTGCATGGAAGGATAATTTATTATTATCGGTAACTAATAAAGTCGTAAAGTTCAATAATTCACTAGTCGGACAAACCAGAGCGAATGGTTCTGATTTTGTTTAGGTGGAAAACTTTCAGTCGAGAGCTCTTATGAAACATAGTTTATAAATTGTAGCTGTAACTGAAACACGTCCAATCAATAATGAATACACGTTTATCAAATCACAAGAAAAGCTTCGTACTGTGGTTAATAAAATTAGTATTCAGTCGAAACATGAATTTTCATTTTTATGTTAATATATATATATATATATATATATATATATATAATCTGTTACCCTCTTTTACCCATTGGGTGTCGAGGGGGGAGACGCACCGAGCCGCTCAGATAGGTATGGCGATCTTGGCCACCCATCCACAAAGTGACTGCGGACAGCGTTGCTTCATGAGCATTATCGCTGTGCCGCGCTAGGGGCTATCTGAGCCGTACTGCTTTTATGTTAATAATATTGTATAAATTCGACGCTATTTTCCAGTATGTTTTTCTATATTGATGGCAAAATGTATTCACGTAATCTGCATTAAATTGTAAAATTTACGTATGCACTCATGTGGTTTATAACAAGTTGTAATGCTCTTAATTACATAATATCGAAGTTATATTCCAAAAACAAATGAGCAATACATAAATCAAAATTTATAGACAACCACATGTTGAATAATTTAAAACGTAACAACTACATAGATAAAATAATTATACATACACTGACTTGAATTATACTTTTTTTTATTTGTAGCGACTATCATGAAATAAATAAAATTTCGCAAAATCAAAGTTTGTAATTTTTTGCAGAAACTGAATTTGTTGACTGTCCAAACATGGTCCCATTGTTAAAGGTGTTCTAAGGGCATTTTGTAAAAAATCCAGTTGTTACATTTGTACTTTTTGAAATAAATAGAGCAACATAAAATGTGACTCCATGTAGAACTCCATTAAATATTCATGACGGCTTTGCGAAATGTCCTCTAAAAGCTATTAGATATGAGATGTATTTTTCTGTTCGTTTCGAATATAATTATAAGAAACGAGTATGTTGAAAGTCGGAAAGAGCACTTGCAGACGTTAAATTTTCAGTTTCAAAAATTAAGCCAACTCGCATCCACATCCAAAAAGTAAGCAAATTATAAGTAAAACTCTCCCAATGACAACTGCCAAAAAATATTCGAATGAAAAAGTGCATTTCCAGGCTTAGCGTTTTTAGAGCTCAAGTGTGCTGCATTTTGAAATGAAAATTTTAAGATTGTTAAAAAGATATTAAACAAAGTGTTTACTATCAATAAATAAATATTCTAAAAAGTTCCCTCTACGTGAGGTATTTGTTGTGCTTTAGGAACAAAGAAAGCTCTAGGTAAATAACTCGTCAGATCCATCCTTATTAGAAAGTCGGAAACGTCAAAAAACCAGTTTTATTTATGTACAATAAATAATTGCCAACAAAAAATCCTGTAACTGCAAAGAGAACTTTTTTTATATATTTTTGCGTTTAACATACTAAATTAGCTAAGTGACGACATGCTGTTCTCAAATTTAAACTGCTCTAAGTCGTAATGTTCAACTTGTCTTATGCACAACATTTATGTGAAATATTTTAAGAATCAATACTCGATCAAACAATGACATCACTGATTTAAGCAATGAGCTACTACGAGTACTGTATGTTCCTAAACCAACACCCAATCTCTTCTAATATATAATATCCAACGTAATGTTGATGTGATCATAATGATTGGTATCGTTTCCAGCGCCAGCAATAATGAGTTGATTTATAGCAAGAGTTTGGTAAATAATGCTATTCTACTTTTAAATATTGTAACGTTAATCGGTAATTTAAAATAGACGTGGGTAAAACGCAACAATTTATTTCTCAACTCAAGTTTACACGACTAATTGCATAGCGATTATATACAAAATAATTCCGGCGCAACTTGACTGGATTCTCACAGCATTCACTGGACTCGACTCGTTGACTAAATAATAAACCCGCTTCAGGCTTGTCTTTATGCGAACACCGGTCGGCCGTCGTCACTGATGATGAGTCACCCATCATACTACATACTAGAAAACCCTCGATAAACCCACAGGCGTCGTACCGGGGCGGGGCATGGGTTTATTTCATAACAATGTTATATGACCGAAAAAAACTTGTCCAGTAGATTTTGAAACTTATTTTTAAAATAACGAATTGGCATTGTAATTATTTAAGAGTAACTGTTAAACCGAACAATGAACACCTTTATGTTGCCAACATCATTATTTTAAAAATAAATTTCATGTCCTACTGGAGTGTAAATTTTTAGATCTAGGTATATTACCGAATCGTATGTAAAAGTTTTATGCAGAATTGCAAACCTCTATGGGAATTTTTAAAGACGACCATTTTTTTCTATAAATGTGTACGGATCTATCAAAAAACTCTTATCTGACACCATTTTTTTTATTTTTTTAGAAAAAATCTAAATATGTAAAACTACAAAGATATTTTATTTAAGAAAATATAACTTTAATGCATGTATTTGAAAATAATAAAACAATGAATTAACTGAAAAAACTTTCTCAAAACGAATTTATGGGACCTTTTTTGCCTGCCAAGCGTAAGCTAAGGAAGTATTATAATCGGTCCATCCACAACTACTTTCATATTTTTCTATGTTTCATGACCTCTAGAACATGAAAAAATAGGTCTTCCTTTTCCGTCTGTCTGTCGTCCGTCGTTTGCGTCGATTTTTATTAGAAATTTTGAAATTTCATGTTAAGAATATCGGATCAGTGAAAGGTTAATAAAAATTTGTCTAATCATCGCTAGCAACAATTTGATGATGTCACCTCAAAATTTTGTAAAATAACATACTAATGTATTTATAGTTTATGAATCCGCCTTGAATGTTTTATAGTAATATAAGAGCAACGTTCAACACCACTCGGTTTAATGGAGCTAATACTGCGATTTCGATTCATTCATGAGCCACTTATCTGTCCTTACACTGTGACTGGTATTTTCTATTTTTTTTTTTTTTCTAAAAATTAATTAAAAATGTTTGATTGTACTTCAGGGGCACAGGAAGTTCTGTCTAAAAACACAAGGCTAATTTCTATCTTTTGCAAAAAACTGATCGCGTAGATCTATTTAAGCAACAATTTCAATTGTAAGCATAAAATATGCGCTGAATTAAATATGTAAATTATCTAAAAGTAATACTTCGATACTCCGTCTTCCAGTTACATTCAAATTTATTATACATATTAATTGCTGCTGTACTTCGAAAATGTGTCCACATCAATTGTATTATTGTTTTTGAAAAAGTAAAATTATTAAAATAAAATTGAGTAAATCATTTGCCACTTGTATTTCGCACAAAGTAAAATTAATTCGAATATGCAACTTATGTACAAGCTTTTTAAGTAAAACCTTCTCTTGGTATTTGTCTTCCTTGAGAAGATATTTGCATTGGAGAAAGTTTCAACACACCCTATAAACACTTTTCAAATAATTACATACCTAAGCGTACGCACATCAAGTTGCTGTTCTCAAAGTTAAATATTTGCTACAGCGAGTCAAATAACTAATTTAAATTGTAAAACTGTTAAAGCTCCCTTTCTCTAATAGGGCAAAAATCTTATGATATTGTTGGAAACTCTTCCAAACATAAAAATACATTATTAATAAATTTAGGTAAAAAATCTTTAGGAATGACTAACGCCCACAGTTTCATTTTATTTGCAACAGAGTGAAATTGGATGTTCACTGTTCAGAGAGGTGATGAGGGTAGCTGTGGCTTATCCAATTTTCGAGAATATATTTAAAATTTATTGCAGGTCGGGGGAACAAATTTGTTGACAATTCACCAAACAGGTTAAATGCATTTTAGCCTCCGTTTTAAGTGCGAGGATTTATACCCATTTTCTGTGAAACAGCTGAAAGGTATGAGTCCAACATGGAGCGACTTTCATTAGCAACACATTTCTCTTTTATTTTGGTCGTTTAAAAAACACTTTTGCAGAAACTGTAAATTATTTAGATTTATCTTGGCTGTAGATGTTAAATTTTTTAGGTTCATTAAATTTGTACCGGAAAAAGTCGTCTCTCCATGTGGCGTTTACCGAATAATTAATTGCTCTATGCTCCATCACATTAATCAAATCAATATCATTCGTCACTGAATGATTTCCTTTTGTGGGTGATTCTGCCGCTGACATGTAAAGCTGCTTAACACCGAGCGGGTCATCAGAGGCACACCAGACACCCTCAATCACATTGATCAGAATTAAACTAAAATCTGCTGAAAGCCAATTTTTTTTAATTAAAACACATCTCGCCCACTTAATATGACATTTGATTGAGCTGATAGATCAGTTTCATGAGGATTAAAACGATTGTGATGGGCAAAGTGTTGATTTTTAGTCATCGCTGTTTGAAAACTTAATTCCGATAATTAATTATCACAAGCGTTCGCGCATTGCCATTGACACGGACGAAATGTTCAAACAGAAAAAAATATACTGAATTAATGGTGTCTGTTTACAGAACGATTTCGGTTGGAAGTCAGGCTTTGAAAATTTTGCGACAACCAATCGAGAGAAGTTAATTTACTTCTCAATCACGTTAACTCGAAACTTCTTCGTACATGACTCATTATATAAATTGAGATACGAATTACTGAGCAATTTCATTTCGAGCAACACCTGATTACTGCAAATTATTAACCCTCATCTCCCTCGAAAACGAGATTTTTTATTCGTTTATTTCGTAATTTGCAGAGGAACTTCCATTCTACAAATTTTGTCTCAGCGGATTTAAAATTTAAGGAAAACGCTTTAAAAAAATTAGTAAAAATTATTTAGTGAAAATAAGTAGCATTTGGAAGTAGTATGAATATATGAATTTGAACCACTTGGTCATTTTGAATTGTTTGTCCGGTATTTGTAGACGTGGGTTTCAAAAAGCAACACACTCATTATTTTTTAATTTTATGTGAAATATTGACGCGTGTTGAGAATTGGAAAAGAAGAAGTTTTCTCGCTTCTGTGAATTTTTATATTTTATATACATGTATATCTACGTCCCTGGTTTGAGTTCATAAGGAAAAAAAACTTTATTTTCTATTTTACAAAAAGTGAGAAAGGAATAATATTTTTTGCTTATTCAAAATAAATAAATCTACAATTAATGTTTTAATATTGTCAAGCTGTGTTCTTAGAATCGAAAAAAAAGAAAAGTAACGAACGACTTTTTTATTTTATTTTACAAAAGAAACTATGTCAAAGGAATAAAAATTATTACTTAATTCACACCAATTTCTACTACTTGACCACCGAAAAGGGGAACTCTTGGATACAATTTAAAAAAAAAAAATGCAAGATGATTTGTTTTCTTATTCACATATAGAGCATAATCTAACATTTATGAACATTACTGTAACAGATTAGAGTTATTTCTTGTTTTTAAGCTGTCTTTAATTATTATTTTTTATTATCTTTCCATTTATCTTAAAAACTCAGAAATAATATAATTATAACGCCTAATTTACATTGTCTTTGGGAAATTAATAAACCACGGTAATATTAATTAATTCTTTGAAAAACATTCCAACGTTAAATTATTTTCGACTATATAGGCTTGACGCGGTGACTCATCATCGCCGTATATACTAGAACCCATAGGCGTGGTACCGGGGCGGCGTGTGGGGTTATTTAACACTACTTTGAAAATTAAAGTGACAGATTTTATGTATAGTTATCAACTATTCAAATTTCCTGTTAGTGTGCTCATTAGTTACTTAAAGTAAACTTAAATTGTTATTCCCCTATAATGTAAAATGACAATATAGAGTGATCAACATGTTTTGTGTGGACTTTTCGCGTTCGTTAAGGAAATATAGATTTGAACGTTTGAAATTATGAACATTAGTTATATTAATTTTTAAACAGTCTGAGCTTAATGTATAAATTAAATTATAATTATTTAAAATACTGATATCAAAACTAAAATGTCTAAAAACAGTGGTAGGATTATCTTTACCATATTACCATACTTTGCAGCATTTATACTTTTTTTTATAATTTTTGATATAATTTTACCAATTTGATCATCGATTGTTAGCTAAATTAAAATTTAAATTGTTCTCTGCCTTCAAAATGTTGAAAATTTTAATGGTATGAATAACTCTCCATATCATTAAAAATTTAATGTGTTTGTGAATTATTTTAATAAAATAAATTTTAACAACACTTGAAATCGCACTGAACTTATATGTATTTTATAACGTTACGTATTTTATTACTTTATTAACACAAAAGAAGTATATGGAAATTTTGCATAAAATCAGTGTAAAGATATTTCACTTTAGGAAATTTTAAATGTGACAACGGTATAAAAACACTTTAGACAATATTTTGGTCCATCAAATCTTCGTAAAACATAGGACATCTAACTGACACAAAATAAAACTTCTAATATGTCCTAGAAAGCTGCTTCCATATTTTCACGCATTACTATCTCAACGTAAACAATGTTATTACTGTTGGCTTTTCACAAACAAAGGAACATTTCAATATTTATCAGTGCACTGTTTTTTTTTTTTTAATAATAAAGCACGTTCAGAAACCAAATTAATAATTTAATACAAAGTTTAACAGGTACTATCATAATTTGTTTTAAACTACCAACAAAGTTTTACATTTATTTACATTTACTATGCATTATGAAAACAGGTAAGTGTTTGTACCTTCAGCGGATACATTATGTCTAATCTACTTGTGTATGAAGTTTCTCGGTATCCCAAGAGTGACATTTCAGGCTCTTGCTACTTCCATACCATTACACTTCATTTATAATGAAACAGATTAGAACACACAATCTGAACTTTAATTTTTTGCGTTGAATTACGGTCAACACTTTTCTAAACAATGACGGTTTTAGTTGTTGCCTTTTTATGAAACAAAATACGAATGTAGAATGTGGAATTTTAGTAAGAGCGCAAAGTAATCGAAGTTTATTGCTACATCATCGCTGAAATTCTTAGAATATGGCATAGAATACATTTTTCCATAGCTCCCAAGACAAAATAATACCGTAGTTGAGTCATAATGCTGATACTTGAGATGAGTGCAGAATGGTACAATCAGCTGCAAATATTTTGGAAAACGTTGAATATTAATCCCATGGAAACATGTAACCCGCAGTACAAGTGGCAATTCCCGAAATAAAAGTTTTAGGCGTTGTAAATGCTAATTATATTATCTTATTACGCAAATACACAAATGCAGAAAAAATATGGAATATTCGTTTGGTTTTCACTTTTTTAAAATCAAGGCTCTAATATCCCAAAGTTTTTAATAAAAAATTAGCAAAATTTTGACATTAATGGCTCAAAATAGTTACAAAAAATGTCAAAATAAATAAACCTATTAAGAAGTAAGAAATCTCTTGTACGTAATGTTAGTTTCTTTATATTATATTTTAAGCCCATATTTGAATATATTTCAAAGAAAATACTTATTATGTACGCTTAATGTTTTCTACTTGATACAAAAAAAACACTTACTTTATAAATAGGGCAAAAGTGGCTGCTAATTTCTCCGAATAGCAGTAAAAGCAATCTCTATGGATGTGCATATACTTGATCACGTCTAGACGAGTGAACAAAAACTAATCAAAGGCAACTATCTTTGTGTAAAATTAAATTATTGAAGCGTGTGACGCTTGCCGTAAACTCAAATTCTGTTAAGAATCAAGCCTTAATTAGATTAACGACGAGCGGATAATGAATAACTTTATTGATTTTTTACAAACAAGAGAAAATTAAAAAATTAAACAGGTTATCTCTGAAACTATTTATTTTATGCACATTTACTTTGAGTTGCAGTTGTACTTTTAATTATATCATATCGATAAACCTCGAAAGCACGGATTATACCCTCCTCCAACTGTACAAATTTTTGTGAAATTTTAGGTGATTTTAGAAAAATATCGTATAGAAAGTGAAACGCTAAATAAGATTTATATAATTATCCCCACCAATAATTTGATGAGGTTATCGCAAAATTGCATGCTTCTATACTTGTGGTTTGTTAAAAGCGTAAAGTTGTGTTTAAATAACTAATAACTTTTTTTCTTGCGAGCAATAACGAACTATTATTTAAAATTGTTATAAAAAACGAAATATATAAAATGATTTCTGTAATTTATTAATTCAACTTTTGGAAAATATCATGTCCCCAAAATTAAAAAAAAATACGTGTACTTGTAGGTACACGGCATGAATATTTAACGAAAATAAATTATACAAATAATAAATAATAATAGAATTATTTCCCACAAGCTTGTGCCAATTACAGAATATACATAATATAACAATTAATTTGAAATGTAAAATAACAAGAAAATTACAATAACACAACTAAAGAGCAAGAACAAAAGAATTACTTAATAATATTTAACTATCTGGTTTCTCGTAGTCTAAGTATACAATTAAGTAAGTGTTTCTCGGAATAAAAGTTAATATCAGATTTTTTAAAAATTAAATCATATCTAATATTCACACATAGATAACAAAAATAAGAAATCTTATAAACGTCCAGGTTCTAGACATATTCATATAAAATAAAAGGTGAGTTAAAACCTGGAATGGTAAAGTTAATTTGGAAATTTCAATCTATTTTGTTGTTTATCAAATTATTTATATAAAAATTTTACTGTTATCAAAGTTCGATATGTTTCTACTGAATGATAATTAAATCTAACTAATAGTTAATTCTCCTTGACCATAACCTCTGGCGGGGTAATACATATGACATAAAGTTCAAAAATTTTCTCTAAATCGCCTGAATTTAGTTAACATAGAACTTATATACGCGGCTCCAAGCAAGTGTTGCATATTCGAGATATGACTTTATTCACGAAAAATAATTAAGTGATTTAGTATGTAGTAGTAATATCCTTACAATTGCGGTATACAAATTCAAACATCTTACAGATATTTGTAATGAAAAGTTACCCATAGAATTTTAATAACGGCCTGCCAATTTAATACAACATTGTATGTATGTACTATAAGGAAATCAGAAAATACTTTGTTTTTGACTATACACTATACATACAAACATATACTACAACATAGAATTTAAATATTTCTAAAAATAACCTATTTACTTCGCACCATTTTAAAATAGTGTTAAGATCCCTTTAAAGGAGCAAACAATACTCAATAGAACATACTTTGAGAAAAATTTTCCAGTCGTCGGCAAATCAAAGTTCTTGACTTGTTGTTCGTTCACTGTGCCATATAAATAACAAAAACACCAGCGGTATAAGATTGGAGGCTTGTGGTATCCCATACTACATCACCGAGAAACGTAATTTTTGTCTAACACACTGTAAGACAGCATTTTTGTATATTATCTATAGCAGATTTCTCAAACACTGGGCAAACATACGATTTCTTATTAATAATACTTATTAGATATGATGGTGGTGTAAAGAAGATTAAGGCACGCACAATTCGTTAAGAGAAATCTGGAGACTTAATCGAAGCTGTGAGTGTATTTCTAGATGTATCCAGGGTTTTAAGAATTAATTTCATCCATCGGTATATGTGCGGTCACAAATGAATGAGAAAAATGAGGTTTGAGGTGGTAAATTAACGGCAGGATTAGAGGTAATATATCGAATTATCCAGTCTTAAAATAATAACTAAAAGCATTGACAAGTGACTCAGGAATCAGAGATGGAAATATCATCAGTGAGTCAAGATTCGGACAGTACTGTTACTACGATCGGTAATTGGAATCGGCGTGAGTGAAACTCAACAAGCTAATTCTCAGCAATACCAATTTACACGACATACAGCGTTAAGGCAACTTGTTTTCACTGATCAACTGGAATGGCTTTGACTAGACTCTAATTCTCTCATTGACCGACTGCCCGTTCCCGACGGTGGTCCCTATTTAAACAACCATGCGTTCTTCTAGAGAGTTCGCGATCGCCGCTTTCGAGGTTGTTCTGGAGTCTGACATCAAGACTTCCGACAAACCGTTTCCAGGCTTTAATTTATTCGAACGCTACCGACACCCACGGTGAGTCACCGGCCATCCCCGTACTTACTAGAAAACCCTTAGGCGTTGTACTGAGGCGGCCGGTGTATGGGTTTACTTCGTAACAATACTATAATATCAAAATCACATATACAAGTATTATGACAAAAATCATTCATCTTAGACTGTATGCCACGTGTGTTGCAATTAAAAAAAATCAAGTACTATATTGCAATTGGCGATGATATCTTAAGAATGTTATTTATTTTTTTTAATGTATTTCTCTGTTCTTAATTCGCTTCTTTAATTGCTGTTTAACTTGTTTGTAGATACAACGTTATTTGACATGGTTAAATTAAATGAAATCGAGATATATTTTAAGTGGTCGACAATTTTTTGTATCTTTGGCAGCATCCTTATTTTACTTACCCCCCCCTCCCCCCCCCCGAAAAAAATTCACTGCGAATTGAAATTTATACGTAATAACAATATTTAATGATTAAAAAGGGCTTACAGAGATGATCCTAATATATTAATTTCAAGTAGAACCACATTACCAATGCAAAAACTACGCGTCACTTAAAAACAAACGTCACGTTCTTCGTATTTTTCTGCTGTGCTATGATAAAAATATATAAAAACCCGGCTGAAAACTCAAAGTAATAAAATAACCAGTTGAATTTAATAATTTAATATACTGCAATAACCACCCTATCTAAACATTGTAAACCATTTAGACATAACGATATGTGTTTTCTTTTATAAAACTGCTGCAACAAAAATACTATTGCTGAAAAATGTATGATCTGGCAATATTGCGCTGAAAATGTAAACATAACAGTACACAGCAAGTAAGAGCACTTCAAAATACGTAAAAGTTTATATTTCATTCGGTTAAAAAAAAATGACTTTTATATCATCTACCGTAATACGGACACTTTGCATAGGTGAAAATATTTTTGTAAAGTAAAACTTTCCTCGCTGAAAGCATTGGTACATCAACACTAACAACTTGGGTAAATTTCAACTTCATAGTTTCTTTGTTGTTATAAAGTCCATACAAGTTTAGTTTAAACATGAAAAAAGCTTCTATGTGAGACGTCGTTCTTTGTTGATTACGCGTTTGCGAGCATTACAATCTAATTTCAATTGAAGTTGTAAACTTTCAAGACAAATAAACGTCAAACCTTAAACTTCGCCACGCTAATTATTGAACTCCCGCTTTCTCCATATAAATAATTAATTTACATAAGTAAAATAACACATGTTGTTAAAAAATTATTCAATAGTTCAAATTGTACATGAAATAATATTTATAATCTTTTACCTGTTAGCAATTTGAAAATATTTTTTTCGCCAGTTGTTCAAACATTTCAAAGTTTGAAATATTTCTCTTTAAAAAAAATGTGTTCAAAACAGAATAACGCCAGTCATAATAATTAATATAGAATTGACTCATTCAATTAAGAATAAAATTAATCGAAGGAGTAAAACACCCTTAAAAGGTACAATGTACAAATGGAAGAGTAGAGGTTCTGCATCATTGAATGGATTATTCCTCGCCTTTGAGGATTTCAAAGCTTCTATTGTTTTCAAAAGGCAAATAATTTTTAATCAGTGCGGATTGTCGTAAAATGCAAACTCTATTGAGAAGTTGTAATAAATCAGCAGCGGTAGCAGCAACGCACTTTGGAATTGGGGCAGCAGCACGGATGCTGGGACCGAGTACAAATGCCACGTCGGCTGTTATTTTTGGGACTCCATTATACGAATAGCTCAACCCTAAACAATGTGTGTACAAACTTTGCCGGTTCCTCGTCGACGATTACTTCAAAGGGCACCTCGGCTTCATTAAACGGTTGAAATTGGCCTCTAGGAGTGAGCAGCATTGGCTTCTAAGCCCTCTTCAGCCGCGCCCTCTTCTCAATAATACGATTATTAAGATTTCTATATTCAGTATCGTTAGGCTTTCACATCTTGTTCGCGCCTTGTTTGCCATCTCATCAGACTTTATTAAAAACAGTGATGTCTCAGGGGATTCTTTGAAACTCCACATACATCCCAATGCGGACGGTAGAATTAACTGTGCGCAAACTTTACCACTTGTTCAATTCTTAGAAAGTTTCGAACCAAATTTTATTTACTTGCGATTTCTTAATAGGGAAACTTGTTTGGGTGTCAAAAACTTTGCTCTCTGAATAGAGTTAATTAAAGACGTTTTTAAAAAAATATGTACAAATTTCTCGCGGTAAACTTGGCGCAGTCATAATTAATGCAAGATTAAGCAACTCAACATTGGATGTTTGTAATTTCTCGTTAATTTATTTTTTATTTCTTTACCAAGTAAAGACGTGTACAGTAGTTTTAATGAAATATAAAGAAAAAAAAAATTAAAAATGTTGATCTTGTGTTTTTTCAATTACCGCAAAAAATATTCACTCAATTTTCATAAAGTTGTAGGCACACATTTAAAAATAAATAATATAAAAAAAATAATTAAACTTAAATAATGCGCCCTCAATAAAAATTTTGCAATGTCGTGTACCGTATCACTTGAGAGAACCAAAATGCCTAAGGATAAGGAGGAGGCAAATACTATAGCGATACTAGAAAGACGAGGTCCAGCTGAATACAGTAATTATAGGAAGATATAGCTTACAAAATCTTAGCGACAATAATAAAGACTGGATTAGAACCTACAAAATGAGACTTCTAGTTTTATAAAAGCAAGAGGTACGATTGATGAACTTTTTAGTGTAAAAGAGATATTAACCACTTGTTATGAATATAAGATTCCAGCCGAAGTGCCATTTATCGATTTTAGAAAAGCGTATGACTCTATAAAAAGGATCACCCTCATAGCCACAATGATGAATGCGTTAAATACCAGCAAAATTCACAAAACTGATTAAGATTACTTTAATAGATACTAGAATCAAAGTCAAAGTAAGGGGAGTAATTTCGGAAAATGTTGCCATTAATACTGAAATTAGACAGGGAGACCCCTTGTACACTCTTCAATATGGTGCTACAGAAAACTATTACGGTGGGTAAATGAACAGATCCAGCCATATACTGTACAAAAAACATAAGGTTACAAGTTAATATCGACAATGTAACCTCGATAGCAACGAATATGAAGCAACTCAAAGACATTACAAGAAAGCGGATAGAAGGAGGATCAAAATAAATCAAAATAAGTGTAATTGGATGCGGGTTGGATCGTAGCAAAAAAATCTGAAATTTGAAACAGTTATAGAAGAGAGGAAATGAAATTTGAAGAAGTAACTAAATTTGTGTATTTAGGTACACTTTCTATTTAATTGCGAATAGAAGATAGAAGTCGAGGCAAGTTTTTAAAAGCGCCCAATTGTGCAGGGTCAATAAACCACTTAATAAGATCAAAGGAGTTGTCAAGAAATACTATAAAATAATTCTAGTTCCAGCGGCACTAGGCGGTTGTGAAACAGGGTTAATGAACAAGAAAGAACGCAGAAGCAATGTTGCAAAGATGGGAACAGAAAATGATTAGGAGAATATCAGGGGGGTAAAAGACCCAAGAAGGATATATCAGAAGAACAAATGAAGAAATTTGCAGGCTTGGTCGAATCGAAAAGATGACAGAAGGAAGCAAGAGTGGGAAGCCAAGAAAAAGATGAAGAGAAACAGTTATGACAGATCTGAGAGAAAAAGAAGTTAAGAATTGGACAAAAACAGCCAAGAATAGAAAATTATGGGACGAAGTAACAGAACTAATGTCTAACAGATATTCTCCGAAAGTATGTCAAATTTTATATGTATTTTAGGAATATCATGTAAGTAATAAAAGGCTAACCAAAATTTGTCTGAACGTCTCCACGAAGAATTTGATGGCGTTACTCAAAATATTTTATTTAAATGCTATTTAAGTCCTATAAAATAACATGCTCCTGTACTTAGTTACGGTTTATGAATTCGCCTTAACTGTTTATTTTGGGCATCCAGATTTTAACAAAAAAAATCCAAATTCTATAATAACAGCCTACAATGAGTGTAACTTTTTTCTTACAGTGTGATTGGACTGATTGGTATTATCTATATATTTTTTTAACTTATAGGAGTTATTATAAAGTTTCACAAAATCATTTTTTATCATTTTTCGAAGAAACTGGATTTATCGGACTGTACTTCAGGGACGAGGGAAGTTCTGTCTAAATAACCTTAGACCAATTTCTCAAACTGCTTACAGCCATGTCTCAAAAAATATCTTTTACCTAAGCTTTCGGAAACACAATTGTTTTGTATTTCAATAAAATTTAAATTATTCACACAATATCATTTCTAACGCATTTTTTGTTATGATTACAGTTATTTTAAATGTGTTGTTTGCTTGAAGATTTCTTACTGAAGTACTAAGTTATACTGATGAACATCCATACAACTGTTATTTATAATGAAAAAGATCAAAAATTGAAGAAGATGGGTGCCATCATATTTCACAAATGACAAACCCAGTTGAGCAACACTATTTGTATAATTATTTTTAAACGAAGCATTTAACAAGATGTTAAATATTTACACTTAATCTTCGGAGTTTCAAAAAAAAAAGACAATTTCAAATAAATTGTAAATTTCTACCTAGAAAAAAGTGGAATAAAATGTTTAACATCAGCTCTTTGTTGTCGTTTCCAAATCTGATTTATTGGATATGAATTTGAATAAAAATTGAGGCATTACAATTTTATATATAATTTTTTTGCTGTCCGCTATTATTTATTTACGACTTAAATAATATACAGTAAATACATACGTAAGTATGTAATTTTTAAAATTAAAATTAAGTTCTGCTAAAATTTTCAAACGCATATTTATAACGTAAAAATTGGTCCTAATATCTGCCTCAGAATTCTAAATAACAAAGCCCTCCGTACACTATTGTTATACTAATGCTTCTAATTTTAGTTGATTTCAAATCTGATTTATTGTATATGATATTGAATTAAAATTATCATTTTAATATGTAAGTAAATATTTCATGAAATTCTTGTTTTATATCATTTGTTTACGCATTAAATAATAGCTTTCGAAATATGTATAATTACGTAATTTTAAAGTAGCTATTCTATTAAAAACTAAGTTATGATAATCTTGAAAGCGCCGATTATAACAACTGTTTATTTTTAACGAGCTGGTAAAACAAACAAATTGATCTCAGAATTAGCCCTAATATCTGTGAGCGCTCACTTTGGTTCAGAATCCTAAATGACAGAGCCTACCGTACACTATTGTTCTTGTATTAATGCGTCTTAGTTGTCATTCTCTGTTTCTGTGAATAGCCACCATTTACATTAAGAACTTAATACCTCGGTCGTGTTCAACACAGCCTAAGATTTATTTATTTTGATGATAACAGTTTTTTATTGCGTCAGTTGAAAATTATTTGAATATTATAAAATATACTTTAAATTATTCTATTTATTAATGGATATGTTTTTGTTGAAATTAGTAATGTCGTTTATAACGACATAAATAATAACTGTAAATATTTTACTAAATTGGTAATGACATCGATCATTACGTACTCCCACCAGTCTAAAGTTTGCTTCAACATAAAATTTACTTTCCACTTCTAATCAGAAACATATTTACAACAAGTTAAATAAGTGCACATAAATCGAGTGATTTGTCCACAGCCCACATTCTCTTCTGTTAACGATCTACAAGTGAACACTTGGTAACAAAAAGTCAAAGTTGTTCTAACAGCATATTTACTCGACAAGACAAACTTTTTCGTTTACTTTTCAAACTCCGAACGTTTACTTTTCATTGAAGAGCTCACCAAAAGCACACACTTTCAAAATGGTAGCATCTTGTCCTATCACAATTAGAAAATGTATGTTACAAAGCGTTACGATAACTAAAACTTACCTATTCTAAAAAGTGATCGTTGTTTCCTGCGCTTCTATATCGATTTCATTTATCCGCCTTGCTGATTTCTTATTCATCTAATTTATATTTGATGAGAATTGGTTAAACCCTTATCAGCCTCGTTACGTACGGTCCGTAATTTCCAAGTCTTATAAGCAAACTTAAAGCAGAACTAAGACCGAGAAAATTTTCTAATGCACGATCAATCCAGGTATTTAGAACCGTGAAAAGCTCCTAAACTGGATTTAACTGGATGAAGCGGTTCTGACAGTGATTTTCACGTTTATGATCCCTCCACGTCTTAACGGGTTAAATACAATGGGCAAACTAACATCGAACAGCTCAAAGATAATGGGACCGATAAACTCGGGGTCTTGTTCCCGGAAAATCATACAATATTACAGCTAACTACAATCATAATTGCGAATTAGACCTATACAAATAGTTGCTTAACTTGATGTTTGCTTCCCTGAATCACCCCTTCATTACCGCGCTCGAATTGTCTACTCGACACATTTTTACGACCGTTTTTACTCCGAAGTCTTTGTTTTAAGAAGTCTCTTTTTATGCTCTAAAATTAATCTCTTACGCTAGATTTTTAGGTGTTTTCAAGATATGAAAGTCATTTTTCATTCAAGTTTTATAAAATCTCAACAGTTTTAAAGTAGGAATAGGAGGAAAATTTCGTTTTCTTTGTGACTTTAGGAAAGGGCTGATTTTTTTTTTATTCTGAACCATAGCGGTCTTTTCTTCTGAAAAATTAATTTCAACAGTTCTCTGAAAACTGTTATTATTACACGACAATTAACAATTTTATAAATCTTCTGTTTGTAAAGGCTTTAAGAATAACTTTTTCCCGAGAGCCACACTTCAACCAAAATGTGTGAATTTACAAGACAAAGCGATGGTATAAAATAAGAGGTAAGAAATTACAGCACATTGTCTGGTCTTGCTTAGTACATCGACTTTCTGCCTCAAAATATATTAATATACTTTCTCCGATCCAATAGTTTTCATTTACGAATTCTTTTCTCAAAATAAAATAATATGATAACAAGCTATCAAGGATCGAATATCCAGGTACTACTTTTCGTTAAATTCAAATATTAAATAAATAAAATGTTAATCCGAGTTATTGGTTCATTTCTTATCCATTACTACTGTCGATGTATAACGATTTACATAGAAAAAAGTTGGTAATGTACTTACATGGATTTGGAATAAATTATTCACATTTAATTTCTAAAAAATATTTGTTCACATAGATTAGGCTTAGTTTATTCCGACGACGTGATAACAGTAACTATATCTGTATCGGAATTTTTAGTTGGTTTGTACACTTTAAAAATATTTTTTGTCAATAAAATTAATCAAGAATCAACTTGCTTCACAACTAAAAATTAATTTTAATATTATAATAGTATCATTAACAATTAATGATATATTGATTTTGTGTGAATAAGTATAATTTTACTAAATAAATGTGTACTTTCATGTTTTTTCGACGTTATATAATCCCTAGAATGTGAAAAAGTAAGTCTCCCGTTTCCGTCTGTTTGTCTGTCATCTGTGCCGATTTTTGTTATCTCCAAAACTACTGAACCGATTGTTGTCAAATTATATGTATATGTAGATTTTGAATATCGTGTAGATGAAAAAACACCAACCAAAATCTGTCTAAAAATCCTCACCAACAACAGGATGACGTCACATCAAAACTTTGAATAATAAATTTTACTGAAATAACATACTCCTACACTTTTTGGAAAAAAAATAAAACTGTATAACAATATTCTGTAATTTAACTTTAAAACTGCAAAACCAGATGCTATGAGATCACCTGTTACAATACATCCTTAGCTTACACTTGGAAGTAAAAATGAATGTTTCTAGTCATTTATTTATCTATTACCAAGTTATTTCATCTATTAATTTTGTCACAATTCCGTGAAGACAATGTTATCATCAGTGTGTTATATAGGACAAAATAAAATTCAAAATAATTAGCCCTACCAAGAACTGATTCTATCTCTCAAAAAATTATTAAAGAATATAGCTGTATTAAAATAAATATATGCATGCCTTTAGGTGCTTGCGGTAATTGTTTGTACTACAAAGACTGACGAAATTATGTAGTTTGTTAATGTAACTTCAAGAACACTCGTTTCTAAATTTAAGCCTTGATAAGGCTTACGTATAAATATGAAGTACCCATCCAGTAATTGACAATTATAATTTACAGTTTAAAGCTGATGCGTAGTTTCTTTACGTAAAAACGCTTTGACTTTATATAAAACTGCTTTTAAATAAAATGATCAAAGAAGCCTTTAACTGTTGGAGTAGACTACCAAATATGTCAAATACAGCCCCACACATATTTCTCTTCCAGAAAATGGAATTTTTGCAGTTTATGACAAGCACTAATAGAAAATAGGTATTTTAGTAACATAAATCAAATTTGCCTCCCATAATCTTACAACAGACCGTGCACCGTCCCACAAATCAACATGTTATTGCTCGAAAGAAACGAAATTAAAATGGAATGACGATTTATTCCTCTTTTTCCCATTTGCCAGGAACACAATTTATAACGTGAAAAGAAGGCATGTAAAATCGAATCGCTTTGTGATCTCACCAACGTTTTCATACATCTTTTCTAAAAATAACGGCCGCCAATGTTTTTGCGGTTATCGCCATCTGCATTAATTTCAATTAGTTGAAATTAACTTTTCGTTGAAACTCGAGTGAACTTGATACAAATTTGTGAAGTATTAGTCGGACGCATCTGTTCTTTTTCTTCATTTAAATCACCAACTTCCAAAAAGTATCGACTTATTGCAAGTTAGGCTGCGGGCACAGTTCAGTTCGCGAACAAAAGTTTTAATTCTTAGATTTCTCCACTTACAGTTGGGGTGCTTACGACCCCCAAGTGATAAATTGCTTTCAGAATGGTCTTTGTATGGAATATAAGTTTTGTGGTATATTCCACGAAGAAAATGTTGCGAGAGCACAACGTCATTGTACCGAAAATCAAAGACGCTCAATTTGCGACGAAATACGAACCAAACTTGAAACACTTTCGTTTCTCATACCCTACTAATGTTTTCAGAACGAATAAATATATATGTGATATGTGGACCATTGTATTCTAGGTAGGCTACCATATTTATTAGGTTTTACGTGAATTACTGGTGCCTAATATGTGCGTGACAAGACACAATTAATTTTAATGTAAATTAAACATAGCTAATTGGTGTTGTTTATGGATCTATAATAAGCTCCATAGTCCAATACAAGAACTTTCATAATGTGTTTTGTATAAAAATTTTCTTATAACCACAAAAATTGTTTAAATTATTTCTTAAATTATTATTTGTGACAAACGGCGTGATCGTCTGAATTGGCAATAAAATTAACCAATTCTGAGAGAATTTCTTGGGCTGCTGTTGCCAAACCTGATTTAAATGGTTGGCGCTGTGTCACTTTTAAACGCTCAAAAATGTTTGGTTATGAAATTTTTATAATAATCATTAACAAATTTTGACTTAAATTAAATGTCACTGTCAACCATGTCAGTTTTAATAACAGGAAGTAAGGTGGATTGATAGATGTATCAATTTCAAGTAAAATTCATTGATATCAACTGAAGCAGTACTACTTGATCAATTGTATAACATAACATACAATAATATAAAGAAGTGTAACACAAAGTTAAAAAAAAGATTTAAACAAAGCTGTGAAGAGAACGTGCAGACGCAACGTTCTAGATGCCTAAAAGTACATATTTATATTGCTTATAAAATTATTTGATTTTTAGTAGAAATATGATTAGAATTTCGCATATATAATTATTAGGCTAACAGGGATGATGGACAAATTGAGCAAAACAACGATTTTTTGCCTTGTGGCAAACAGCTGTTATCTCAAACATTAAATTCGAAAAAAAATATCCCTGATTGAATTTTAATTAATAAAATTTTAATTAATAGAAAACAAACATTGTCCTAAGATCCAACAAAAGCAGATTCTTGGAATAAACTGCTTCATACAGTTTTTTTAGTCAGCCTGTATAAGCAGTTCTAAAAAATATTAATACATTGATAAATCACAAGTACATACACCCTCACAATATTTTGCATATTTTAGATAGAATTTATTCAGCAAAATTTTTGGATTGGCACCAAGTCTCTGCAAGATTTCAAAGCATTTGGTCTGCAGTTTTTGTAAAATGTAACAAAATTTTTATTTTTTGCAAAAATCTGGATAGATTGCATAGAATAAAAATATTATATCGAATTCACAAAACACAAATACAGGAGTTTGTTATTAAATAGAATTTAAATAACAATTACAAGACAAAATTTTGAGATGACATCATCAAATTGTCAATGGGGATGATCAGACAAATTTTGACTCGCGTTTCGCCATCTACAGGAAATTCCTAAAATACATATCAAAATTGACAACATTCAGTCTAGCATCAGTTTCGAGAAAACATGAAAGTTTTGACCGTTTCGCCCGTTTTCATAACAGGCATTTTTAGGAAATGGACAAGATGAACTGGAAGCTCTGGAGAGAAAAAAGCGACACCGAAGATAAAATGGGCAAAATATAGAAACCTTTTTTCATTTTTGAGATGGTCCAAACACAAAAAGAGCCTTCATAGGTTATATTCTAGAAATAGAATATTCTATATATTTTAATTATTCTGAAAACCTCTTGTTAGATTTATAATCATAATTTATCTTTGAAATTCCGATATAACGCTGCGACGTTGTACCAGATCCTTTCAATTTTTTTAAAAATACAAAAGATCACACAAAAAATCTCAATATTGTTATTGTTAACATGTTTTTACGTTTAAGTTTTACGGCCCAATCACGTCCATGAAATGTTACTTTTTCATACTGAAATGTCAAAATTACTTTTTTGGACTCACTTGTCACTTTTCTGTACTCAGATGTTGATAACTTATTTTTGCGTACTTCGCCTTGTATCTATGTCCAACATTTTTTAAATAAAAAAATGGGTAGACCGTTATTTCGACAGAAGTACAATAAAACATATCCTGCATAAACACTTCTAACAAATATAACTGGAATAATAAATCACAAGTACACATGATAATATGTACATTTTAGAAAGAATCTATTTCGCAAAATTTTGACATGACGTCATCAGTTTTTAAAGGGATCGTAAACGAATAAATGTTAATCAACGATTTACCATATTTCCGATAACCTTAAAACGTTTGCATTCGGTTTTTCCATTTCAAAGTAAATTGTAAAATGATGTTATACAATCTTTTTTTACAAAAATCTGGATGCTTACCGTAAAAACTTAACACGGATTCATAAACTACAAGTGATGGAATACGTTTTTTATAAAATTTAAACAATATTTACTATTGCAAATTTTGGGCATGACGTTATCGTATTGGTGGTGGGGATTATCACACAAAAAGATTATCTGTCTAACAAAAATCGAGGCAGACACGCGGACAGACGGAAACAGGACACCTATGTTAAACTATTGAGGGGTCATGAAACATCGAAAAAACATAAAAGTAGCTAGTAAGTCTATGGAGTCGATTATAATACTTTCTTAGCTTAAGCTCGGGAAGTAAAAATTCGAAAATATTGCAATTTTCACATATCAATATTTCAATTTTTCTGAGCGTACCTACTTTAAGGAAGGATTTTGTAATAGGTTGCATCCGGAGAATGGCTACTTTCATATTTTCTTAATATTTCATGTCTCCCGTTTCCGTCTATCTGTCGTCTGTCATCTGTGTCGATATGGTAAAACGCTAACCGAAATTTCTGTAATCATCCTCACCAACAATATATTGACGTCACGTCAAATTCTGCATGGTTATTTAAATTTTATAAAATAATATACTCCTAGACTCCTACCCTTAAGCTTTATAAATCCATGTTGATTTTTTACCGACACATTCAAATTTTTGGAAAAGAAATCAAATTTTTATAATATTTTACAATTTAATTTTGAAAGTACAAGACTGAAAGCTCCAAAAACCTTGCAAACTTTCATTCCCCCTCAAAAAAATAATAACGTCATCATGACATTTAGCCGAATAAGTAAATCCTATATATCCTATACTTGTGGTTTATCAATACACTTACATTATAGAATTATTGCTATACAAGGTGAAAAAAATAATAAATAAGGCACTTTATTTTACTGATCAAATGAAGAACGACCCTATTCTCTAGATAATGTAGAAATGGAATAATGTTATTTATTAGTGTTACACATTCTTCTTTACTTTTGTTTTAACAGTATTTACACACATCTTTATTTTAAAGGAGTTATCATAAAACTATAAAATTCGTAAAATCAAATTTTATAAATTTTCGAAAAAGCTGTATATATTGTACTTCAGTGGCGAGGAAAATGCTGTCTAAATAACCATAAATTGTTTTCTAAACCCATGCAGTGTTAACAAATTTCAAGTCGATTAGGATAAAGTAGCAACGTCGCATTCAAATTTCAAAAATAAACGGTGGTTAATCATTATAAACCCTAAAAAGAGGCCAATCACAGTCAGTTAAAATATATGAGGTTGTTATTTATTAAAAAAAAAAACTGAGTTGTATGTTACGACTCCAAAATAAAACATTAGTTCAATATTATTTTTGTATAGACTATTCAAAGACCCATACAACAATTGGTTTGTATTTTTTTTACGTGCTTAATCACTCACCCTGTATATTAATTAGACGACTATAATAAAAGTAAAGAATTTAATTTCTAAACAACGTAATAGAAAATGTAGAGGTATATGGCTGTCATAAACATGAGTTAAAATATGAACCCTAAAAAATGTTCATATTAAAATACGTGGAGACATAACTTAACGACGCCGTTTTCTCCATGGTTGCAGATATCATTTTTAACGCAAATTAGACACTGAAATAGAATAGTAAAAAGAACCTAACTACTTCGTGCGTGCTAAGTTGTTTTATGTCTGCATTCGACCTACTCAGAGCCGACCTTAATTTAAAAAGGGATTATTTCAAATGGAAATATATTATGGCTTTTACGAGTGCGGGGTAAGTTTTTGCACTGCATTAAAATGAATGTGATATGAAAATTCCAACGGCGCCATTCTTTCCTGACATGTGTAAGAAAGCTATCTCCGCGTTTCTAGCGGTTTTTCTTAAGGTTTTTCTCCAGCCAAGCGTCTAGAAACTTCCAGGGGAGGTGACAGAATGTTATATTACATCACGCAATTTTGCAAAGTGCATAAGCAAAGTTTTTAATAGTGCGGCCAACCGCCCCTTTACAAAGCCACGAAACCGTCGTACCAAATTCCGTGAGACATCTGGGAAATTTTCGGCTTCTAGAATTATTAATGTTCTTAATGTGTACGCACAATGCTTACACCGCGAGTTTAAAGCAAGCAAAGTGAAATAATGGGTGAAACCAATCGAAAAATTGTGTCTGTATTGTACAGACTAAATTAAATTTCTGAGCAGAAGGTAAGAATCTGTGGCTTTTTTTTGTGTTTATTAAAGTTGCTTCTTAAAAATAATATTATACCGCCACAGTATCTACCTTTTTCTTAAAATGTAGCAAAGTATATTTTAAAAAATACCGCGTGGATTTTGAGAGATACTAAGTCTAAATGTTTACCCAGGCAAATGAATAATGTTACCTCGCTGAAGTTAAAACCTTGGTAGTTCTTTTTAAAAGCCATTGATTTTCCAGTCTTAAAAAATAAGAAGCAAACTTTATTTACAAAGTATTATTTTCGTATTAAAATAGTGATATAAATTTAAATAACAAATATAAAATAAATGTAACATTAAATTACATTCATTAGATATAAACTTTGTCTGGTCGTTCTTTTTTCAAGGTTACTGCAGACATTGAAGAAATAATGTAAAATAAAGAAACAATTAATTTTTTAGCTGGTCTCGACAGCTGAAAAAGAAATATTAAAGAGCTTGAAAACTGCTTCCAACCAATCTGCATGTAGATTCTGCGCAGAAAGGTAGGGAGACAATATTTCGACTTCAGAATTCAGCAAGGTAAGTTCGAATACATACAAATAGGCGATTTTGTAAATCATAGGTCAGTCAGTATTAAATAAAGTTCTTGGTAAGGAAAGCTGCAGCAAAAGGGGGTGGGAAGCTGTAGCTGTAACTGTTAGGAATAACAGTTCTCAGTTTAGTTATCATTATCATCGCTGATAATAATTCAATAATAATAATCAACACATGAAATAAGTATACCTATAGTAACATTAAAATGAGTTTTAAATTTGTTATTTATACGACAAGGATTAATTATGAATAATTTGAGAAATTTTGTCGCTATAAGCAGATAACTTTGCATAGTTTACTTGACATAGTTTCGACGTGCGTCTCCTAGAGCAAACAAGGATTTATAATAATAACTCCTAGAACTTAGACAGTTCTTGAATTATGTTTGTCATCTGATAAATGTGCAAACATTATAATGTTCGTCGCTCTATTCTTATTAAGAAGAAATTTATTATTTTAGAAACAGATATGTCACAGTGTCGAAACTTAATCACTAACTAAAGTATTGGAATAGCAGTCGAACTCTTTTTTCAAACCACACAAAAATAAGACTTCGATTTATTTGTAGCTAGAATTTCAGTTGATTGACCTTAAAACAATCTACATCGATGGTTTTGATTTTTTAACAAAAATTTGTGGATTATAGAAAATATATTTCCTCAGTTATTTTTCCAAAAAAAGATGTAATTAACAGAGCATATTACTTTCTTTCATTAAAAATCCCTATAAATTAAAGGAAAGATATACAGTGTGTTATTGAAAGGTATGTATAAAATAAAATCGGAAACTGGTCTCGAAGTATGGTGCTAAAAGTTAGAAAAAGTTCAGGTAAAAGTGTTCTCCTTTTAGAGATAAAAATTATTAAAATTTATATCCAAATTCGTTGTAGGCCTCTGATGAAAAGATGATCTCTCGTTTCTATATCAACATTTAGTCTTGACAAAAGTTTTATTGTGACAGTTGCTAGGATCTACTAAAATAAATTAATTTTACCTATTTACCCTTCAGTAGTGTCTAAAAAGGTTGGATAAGGGTTAATTTTCCCCTAATAATTTTGATAACACAAAAAGTTTTTCAGACTTCTTAGACTTCGCGAAGAACTGTCAATTTTGTTGTACGCACCTTTCAATAACACTATGTATAAATGTAAAAAATCATGCTACGCATGTGTTTCAAATGAGTTTTTTCTTAAAAAAATTTTGTGCTGCGATCATCAACATTTTTGCATGGATACGTATATTAATTTGGATAGGTGCAATGTAATAGTAATGAAAACAGTATTGTATTCCCAAATTTTTGGGAACGTAAATGGAATGAGCAGTTCCTGATTCAATCAATAAAATAAACTGACTCATTCATTAATTTTTTGAGTCACATATGTATAAACAATTCTAAAAAATATTAATGCAATGATAAATCACAAGTATAGATTCATCACAATTTGCACATCTTAAATAAGTAATATTTATTTGACAACATTTTGAGATGACGTCGTCAATTTTTTGCGGGAATAAACAGATATATTTTGATTAAAAATTTACCTTGCTTACGATACTTTGAAACGTCCGCAAAATTTCAAAGCATTCGGTTTTACAGATTCAAAATTAACTGCAAAACGTTATACAATTTTGTTTTTTTTTTTCAAAAATGAACACGGATTCATAAACTACACGTGTAGTCATCACATTGTTGGTGGAAATGATTAGACAAAGTTTGGTTATGAGTGTTTTACCTTCTACATAATATTTGTAACAGACATACAAAATGTGACAAAAATCGATCTGGTAGTTTCGAATATTATCTGTCTAACAATAATTGACACAGACAGCGGACAGACAGATCGATGAAATCGGAAGAACCATTTTTTCGTACTCTAAGAGTCATGACCCATCGACAAAATATAGAAACAGCCAGTCGCCCAATGGACTCGATTACAATACGTACTTTGCTTACACTCAGGAAGTAGGCAATTGGTACGTAATTTTGTTTATAATTTCATAAAAGTTCAGTTCATTGTTTATAGAAAAATGAATGGCATTCGACGTCACACTAAGCCTCAACGAGGGTAATTAGTGCAATATCAGTATATTAATGATTCTCTAATATGAAATGTGTAAAACATTGAACTGTTTTTGTTGTTTGTTAATTCACAGTTCATGTTAACATATCCAACTGTTCATGGTTTTAATACAATTTAACAACAATAATTCAAAATGTTCCTGTAAAACACATGGTAGGTACTCCACTTTTTTTGTAACGATATATCTAAAACTATGGATTTTTTTCACTTAAGTGATTACATTTCCCACACATTTTAACGTCTCACTCAAGATTTTATTTTCATTTATGTCATTCAAACTAATAGTAAAAGTTAACCCATTTTGAGAGAAAGGAACTTGGAAATTATCATTAGTTAAATTCATATCACTCGAAGTGGTGGGTGAATTTTATGTTACGAACGTAACTATTTTCTTACATTTGACATTTATTTTCAAATCATTATTTTTATTTTGACCATATTTCATATGTACCTTGTTGTGTTTATTTCATGCGTACTTCGTTTTAAGTGTGAATTCTTTAAGACTATGATGTAACTTTGATAACCTCGTTTTTTATTTAACCATTCACTTGACGGGAGTACAAATTTCAATTTAATTCGGTCACCTGTATAAAAGGGATATCGACGGGAACAATTTTCTGCTTTGTTCTCAACTTAATACGTGTCGGATCTTTTTTAAATCAACAATAACTAAATGAACGAGTTACAGTTGATTGGTCAATGCAACGTAACGCTGAAAACTGAGGAGAGCTCGATCGCCTTGATCACAGCCATAGGTCCTATAACCGTGATCTATGATTTGCCGCCATGCCATAGTAATAACTTGAGACAAGCAGGTACATACTATCATCTAGTTGCTGCAATGATGTTTTCTTTTTTTTTCTTTTTACTTCCCGAGCGTAAGCAAAGGAAGTATTGTAATCGAGTCCGTCGGCCGACTCTCTACTTTTACGTTTTCTCGATCTTTCATGACCCCTAGAAGACGAAGAAATAGGTCTCCCATTTCCGTCTGTCTGTCCGTCTGTCCGTCTGTCCGTCCGTCCGTCCGTCTGTCCGTCTGTCCGTCTGTCCGTCCGTCTGTCCGTCTGTCCGTCTGTTGTCCCGGATTTTTATTAGACAGATAATCTCCGAAAGTACTCGACCGATTGTTGTGAAATTTTGTACTTATATTAAGAATATCATGTAGATGGTAAAACGCTAACCAAAATTTGTCTAATCATCCCCACCACTAATGCGATGACGTCACTTCAAAATTGTACATAGTAAATGGGTTTTCAATTGTATAAAATAACATAGTCCTACACATGTAGTTTACAACTCTGAACCGACTTTTCACCCGAAACGTCCAGATTTTTGAAAAAAAAATCAAAATTATAAAACAACATTTTGAAATTTAATTTTTAATCTGCTAACCAGAATGCTTTGAAATGTTGCAGATGTTTTAAGGCTATAAAGAGCATCATAAATCTTTAGTCAAAAAACATTTGCTTATCCCCTCCAAAAACTTGATGACGTCAGCTCAAAAGTTTGTGGAATAAATCATATCTAAAATGTACAAAATATGATGAGTCTGTACTTGTGATCTATCACTCCATTCATATTTTTTGGATTTGCATATACAGGGTGACTCAAAAAAATTAATGAATGCGTAAATATATTTTGTTGATTTAATCAGGAACTACAAAACCGAATGCTCTGAAATCTTGCAGATGTTTTAAGGTCATAAAGAGCATAATAAATGTTTAGTCAAAATATATTTGCTTATCCCCTCCAAAAACTTGATGACGTCAGCTCGAAAGTTTGCCGAATAAATCATATCTAAAATGTACAAAATATGATGAGGCTGTACTTGTCATTTATCACTCCATTCATATTTTTTGGATTTGCATATACAGAGTGACTCAAAAAAATTAATGAATGCGTAAATATATTTTATTGATTTAATCAGGAACTACAAAACGGAATGCTCTGACATCTTGCAGATGTTTTAAGGTTATAAAAGAGCATAATAAAAGTTTAGTCAAAATATATTTGCTTATCCCCTCCAAAAACTTGATGACATCAGCTCGAAAATTTGCCGAATATATCATATCTAAAATGTACAAAATATGATCAGTCTGTACTTGTGATCTATCACTCCATTCATATTTTTTGGATTTGCATATACAGGGTGATTCAAGAAAATAAATGAAAGCGTAAATTTATTTTACTGATTTACTCAGGAACTACAAAACCGAATGCTTCGAAATCTTGAAGATATTTTAAAATTATCATAAGCATGGTAAATTTTTGATCAAAACGCATTTGGTCGTCCCCCCTAAAAAATTTATGTCACCACAAAATTTTGCTGAAAAAATCCTATCTAAAATGTACAAAATATGGTGAGTCTCTTCTTGTGATTTATCATTCCATTCAAATTTTTTCGATTTGCATATACAGGGTGACTCAAAAAAATTAATGAATGCGTAAATTTATTTTATTGATTTAATCAGGAACTACAAAACCGAATGCTTTGAAATCTTGCAGATGTTTTAAGGTTATAAAGAGCATAATAAATTTTTAGTCAAAATATATTTGGTTATCTTCTACAAAAAACTGATGACGTCAGCTCAAAAGTTTGCCGAATAAATCGTATCTAAAATGTACAAAATATGATGAGTCTGTACTTGTGATTTATCATTCCAATCATATTTTTGGATTTGCATATGCAGGGTGACTCAAAAAAATTAATGAAGGCATGAATTTATTTTATCGATTTAATCAGGAATTAGAAAACCGAATGCTTTGAAATCTTGGGAATATTTTAAAGTTATTATAAGCATGGTAAACTTTTGTTCAAAATGTATTTGTTCATACCTCCTAAAAAAATTGATGACGTCACCCTTAAATTTTGCTGAATAAATCCTATCTAAAATGCAAAAAATATGATGAGTTTGTACTTGTGATTTATCATTCCATTCATATTTTTTAGATTTTCTTAAGAGGTGGTTCAAAAAAAATTAATGAAGTCAATTTATTTTATTGATTAAATTAAAGGCAACACTTATTATTAGTATTACACCCCAACCAACCCAATTTGGTAGACACAAAATTTGTTAAAGGAAAAACTCGGTTGAAACATAAGGGTAGCACGCTTATTTACATCGACTTTAACATTACAGACCTGCATTTGTTCACTTGGTTCCGCGAATGTGAAATAGACATGTTTATAATCAACCAGTTCTGAATTTCACCGTCAAGAATTAAAATAAAACCCAATATTTTATATAATAAGCGGAAGTCGAAGCAATAAAACCGATGGTCGTTTTGTTTACAGTTTCTCTGTTTGGCTCTCACGTATGCTGTTACGCTTGTCATCTTAAATTAAGAATGTTTATACATAAACGATTTTCAGTTGCCGTATACGTGAGTAAATTGTTTCGTTATTTTATTGATTATAAAAAATCAATATTCAAAACGACCCAATTCATTTTCCCGAAAATTTGGGAATACAGTAATTTTATTCTTAGTATTACACTACATCTATCCCAACTGATATCCGTGTCCTTGCAAAAATGTTGATGACGTCATCGCAATTTTAAATTCCCACTACAAAAATGTAATGAGAAAAAAACACAATAGCCATGCAGTCGTCAAGTTTCCGACAGCGAGGGAAGTACTGTATAAACTCTTTAGACCAATTTTTTTTTTGTTTCTTTGTGTGGAAACGGTTGAGGCTCGCCACTTTCCATTTGAACGCATTCCGTCAAATAAAGGAAAACGCACAACATAGGGTGACATGTTACTATAAGATGTTACATTGATTTTTTTTAGAGAGTTTTACAAAACACAATTGATGCTGTAAATAGAATAAAGATCCCAGCGATTCGTTCATTCCTATTACTAGACGCTCTTTCTTCTCTAATCCCGTTGTTTACGTCTGGCGCCGCGTGCAGTTGTCTTACTGTTCAGTTAATTGCAATAAACCGCGTGGGAACGTTACATTGTAAAGGTATGTTTTATCATGGAGGTCAAAAGAAATCTTCCTGAATTTGAATTAGTATTCGAACTTCTTGACAGCTTAGCAGAAGATCAGTGTAATGTCGATATACTACAAGTGATTTTTTTCAAAGTGTTATTTCGACGTGTTTTTCCACTATTTTGTTGTGTCAGTATTTCAGTAAATTCTAATTTTTAGTTTTAGTGTAAGAGAAAACATAATAAAGAACGGGGAGAACGTGGAAAGTATTGTTCTATGCCCCAGTTACGGTGTCGCAATGTTAATTACGACGTCAGTGAATCTTCAACAACCTCAACACCGAAACGGACAAACGAATATATACAGATTTAAATCATATCTTGACGTTGAAAGTCGATAAGCCGGAAAAGACAAGAGTACAGTAAAGATAGCTTTAGACAAAAAGAATATTTAATATTCCAGGACAGAAGAGAGTCTCTAAATTCTAAAATTTTAAATTCTAAATAAAAAAACGTGCATATTTTTTACCCAAAAAGTATTGGCGCTAGTGAAAAAATTTACCAATCAGTGCAAATTTCATAGTTCAACAAACTATGAAGCTTACAAATTGTTAGAACATCGTGTCAACGATGGCTAGTTCATGTTTTTACCGTGTTTGATCTAGCAGGAACTGAAGCCTGGATAACATGTACAAAAGTGACAGAACAACACACAAGCAGACAAGATTTTTTATTCACACTTGCTGAAGAGTTTCGATACAGCATGTTCAACAGAGACCACAATTTCGTGCTCCAGTGGAAACAGACACTCAAATTTTAGCTAAAACCACTTCAGTGTAACCCAAAAATACCGGTGTCGAATTACGGCAAAATGCGCTAACAAAATAAGAATTTTTTGCTGTGAAAATAAAAAAGTCTTATACCTATAGAAGGTGTACGCAACGAAATAAAAAAAAGCAGTAAAATTTGTATAGAAAATGCTGGATCAGTTTAACATTGCAGTTCCTTCATTTTTCTAATATTATACTTTATTACCTTTGTCTGAACACATTAACCATAGAAATTACATAGAAATTTTAAAATTCGAATTTAAACAAATGTGTTCAAAGTACACACTCTATAATATCTTGATGCACGTTTGTTTATTTTACTGAAATTTTTAGGTACTTCCCGAGCGTAAGCGAGTCCATCGGCGGATTCCCTAATCTTGTGTTTTCTCGACTTTTCATGACCCCTAGCTCCAGAAGAAATAGATCTCTCGTTTCCGCCTGTCTGTCTGTCTGCCGTCTGCCCGGATTTTTATTAGACAGATAATTTTCGAAACTACTGCACCGATTGTTGTCAAATTTTGTATTTATATTAGGACTGTCATTTATATGATAAAACGCCAACCAAAAATTGGTTAATCATCTCCACCAACAATTTGATAATGTCATCTCCACAATTTACAATAGCAAATTTGTTTAATTTTTATATGAATTCGTGTTAAGTTTTCACTCTACACGTCCAGATTTTTAGAAAAAAATAAATAAAATCAAAAACCGAATGCTCTGAAATCCTCCAAACCTTTTAAGGTTATCTTAAACATGGTAAATAGTAAATCAAAATTTATTCGATTATCCCTTCCCATAAAATTCATGACGTCTCAAAATTTTGCTGAATAAATCTGGTCTGAAACATGCAAAATGTTATGACACTATGCTTGTGGTTTACCAATGCACTCACAGTTTTTAGAATTACTTGTATAGGGTGACTCAAAAAAATTAATGAATGGGGCAGTTTATTGTATTGATTAAATCAAGAACGACTAACTAGATTTTCCCGAAAATTTAAGAATACAGTACTGTTATTATTAGTATTACACTGCATCTATCCAAATTGGTATACGCCTCCTTGCAAACATGTTGATGACGTTATAAAAAAATTTTATAACGGAAAAACTCACTTGTAAAAAACGCATAGCACGCTTCTTTATATTTATTTTAACACTACGTACATATCTTTATTTTAATTTATAAGAGTTATCATAAAAAAATTAAATTCGCAAAAATTCAACCTCATAATTTTTCGAAAAATCTGGATTTATTTATCTTCGATTTTTCATGTCACAATTTTTCGTTTTCTGATTTTCTTTAATTTTTTTATTTTTCCATGTTTCAATGTTTCAGTTCCATAATTTTTCGTTCTCGCAACTTTAATTTTCCCATTTTTCAACTTTTCAACTTCCAAATGTTTCAATTTTCGTTTCTTAAATATTTCAGTTCTTGATTTCCAGTTTTTAGATTTTTCCAAATTTTTATTTTCTACTCTTTCGTTTTTTCATTTTTTGGTGTTTCAATTTCACGATTTTGCAATTTTTCCATTTTTTTTGATTAAAAATCGAAAGACTGAACAAACGAAACATTTCAAAATCCAAAAATTGTAAACTGAAGAACTGAAGAAACAAAAAATCGGAACATTGAAAAACTAAAAATCGACAAACCTAAAAATCGAGAAAAATTACTAGAAAAACTGGAAACCCAAAAATTGTGAAATCAAAAAGTTATAGAATCGTCAAAATTGTAAAGCCGAAAAACTGTAACATTGAAAGATCGAAAAACTGAAAAATCGAATAAATGAAAAAGGTTTAAAATCCAAAAATGGAAAAATTCTAAAACCGTAAAATCGAAAAAGTGAAAAATGTTTCAAATTATAATTTTTGTTAAATACATATTTAAAATGAAAACTATAAAAATTGCAAATTGGAAAAACGAAAAATTGAAAAAGTAATTGAAGAAACAAAAAACTGAAAAAACTGAAAATGAAAAAACAAAAAATTATAACATCCGAACATAGAAAGTTCAAAAATTCATAAAAAAAAAAATAAAAAACCGAAAAATTGCATATCGAAAATTTTAAGACCAAAATTAAAGGTCAGTTTACGGAATATTTTAATTGAGATGAAGCTAATCCCACATTTAATGAGGCAATTAGTGACACCAGATTAGCGGTCACCTGGTACTTTAACACATTAAAAATTTAATCGCAATCAATTAGTTAATTGAACTTCCGTAACTCGGCTCTAAGGAATCTAAAAATTAAAAGATTAAAAATTAAAAACTCGAGAAATTTTAAGTCGAAAAATTGAAAATTCTAAAAATTGAAGAAACAAGGAAAATGAAAAATTGAAAAATCGCAAATCCAAAAACTGCTGAAACGAAAAATTGAAAAAAAAACATAAATTATAAAACCGAATCATCGAAAAATTGAAAAATAAAGAAAATAAAAAACCGTAACAAAAAATTTCTAATCGAAAAACCGAAGATGTGAAAAATTGAATTGAAAAATTGAAGTCAGAAAAGCTGCTGGACTGTTATTTACGTCACTGGGTTTTACTTTATAGAAGTTATAAGTATACAAAAATCGCAAAAAAATTTTGTAATTTTTCAAAGAGGGATTTTTTGGGTTGCACTTCAGGGACGAGGGAAGTTCTGTCGAAACCTTCGACCAATTTTTTTCTGATTATTCTCCCTTTCGTAATCGACATTACAATTATAACATATAGAACCATATAATATACTTACAATACAAACATTATATATACTTCTTGTTTTAGTTACAACAATGCCCATTGGTTTAATAATAATATTAGAGAATATTTGAACATTGGCTTTCATAATACTAAAAAGTTACTATTTGTATTATTTCGTAATCAAAGTTTAGATCTGATTCGTCCACCCTACACCAACTGTGTGCATCTTTCACATCTTTAGATACTTAATTTATTTTTAATATCTAATACATAAACGTTATGTAGTTGGTTCATGTCATACATAGCGGATTTTACATCCATTTGTTAATTTTCTCCATTCAAACAACGTTTTACTTTTACTGCGACCTTTAATTTTTTTCCTAAAAAATTGAGATACATATATAAAAATCTCTTTTCCGAATATTTCAACATTATTGACATTTGCTTGCTTGCACGATTTTATATATTTTTATATTTTGTATTTTTATGAACCAAACCTAACGTAATACAACGCCCACACATCATTTCTCAAAATGGCAGACAAGCGTTTGCACATTAATCCAATTTATTCCAATCCTGACACATAAAATTCAGTGCTTCCTCTAGGGACTATCGTAATCAAATCAGTGTTTCATTAGTTAATTGGGTAATTAGAAACCTCCGTCAATAACCGTCTTCTGACAATCTCCTCATGTACGCACATATCAGTGTAAATAAAATGAAGACAGCTTTGCATTTGGATCAGCAATTGGAGTAGTCCGTAAATAGGACGTACGTCCTTCAACAAACATCATAATAATCATTTCCTTCACTTGACACAAAGCAATCCATTCACCCTAAAGAGAACACGTTTAATTGAAAAGCTGTTCCTTAAAACATGACAATCACTGGAAACAAGCGCATCCGAAAATTAACCGCATTTCCTTCTGCATGTTATCCGACCATCTGGTAATTTATTGCAGACTAGATCGAAGACGATAACACCAACCCTATTGATCACTACCAACATTCAAACAAAGAATTTAGAATTCTAATAATTCGAATACCAAGGCGGATTAGAATGGAATTTCAACGAGTGAATATCAATAAGTGGGTTAGGTATGTACGCTATAGGTTGTCGCAAGTATATTGTCGGATATTAAAATATTCGTCCCCCTTTACCAATTTAAAGCCATTACAACCCTCAGCGATAAGCGTTAATGATACTAAAGTCCTTAAAGTAATTGAACCTATTCTTCGTAACAAAAATGACATAAGAACGGTTTCTTGATAGTCATTACATCCATATATTTAGTTAGAATTCTCACTATTAAATTTGATATATTTATTACTGTTATTACAGCTTTATACATTTTTTATCGAAATGGATTTAATAAACACACGATATGTTTTTGTCTGTAAACCACTCAAAGTGTTCCACGCATTTAATAAATTTAAAGACTGCGAACTCCCACGTGAAACATTTAATGTGTATTTCATTTCAAGCTTCTCTGCGTTACCAATAAAATTTGTGTGCATAACACACGTGATAAATTGCCTCCTTGATAAATTCATAAAAAACTCCCTCTTTAATGAAGCATAGAAAATACTGTATTTAAATTTTCTTTAGAAATAAAATAACGTTCTCGAGAGTAATGCTTCTTTCTAAATGAACTTTTATAAATTATTATTTTATAAATAAATCAGTGTTTTTGCCCAGTACATAAGGATAAATCTTAGCAAATAAAATATTCAAAAAAGTTCCCATCATATAAACCTCCTGCATACTAATCAGAAAAAAATTGCTGATTTAGTGTTGGCTTGTTTAGTTTTTTTTAATTTTCGACGTTTATAAAAGGCTAAAAATCCACCTTGTCGCTTGAATAAAGTCACAAAAGGAACCCAAGGGGTAGGTCACCAAGTATTCTAAAAAACAAGCCTAAATCCAAAATTTCCTGATTGTTTTTTGTCAACAATATGATTCATCTTGCATTCATTCTGGTTTCTGAATACTGGCTTAAAGCTGACATTCCTGATTCAATTATATCTTTCTTTACCTGACATATATATATGTGCATCATACTTACAATGTGCCAATTTAAGCTTCCCCCTTCAAGTTACAAACTAAGCTTTTAGAGAATTTCTAAATTTCTATTCATTTTCAAGATACAAGGCCGCAGATTTTTATTTCGGACAACCCTGTATATTCAGATCAGTTAATTCGGTGTATAAAACTCATATTTGTGTTAACATTTAGTTGTAATGATCAATTGGTGCAAGTATAAAATTGTATTTCGGTATATCGTCAGTGATATGGCAATACCTCCTACCTAACATTTTCTTTTTAGAAAAAAAAAAATAACCTTACTTGTTTTTGTTTATTTGCCTATTTTTGATCATGAGTGCCTTTTTTCGATCTATTTTGTTCTAAAATCTGAATTTTTTATACCCCTAAGCACATGTTTCTTGCGAAAGTCACATTTAATATTTCCGATACTAAACTTGCGAGCATTAAAATCGGGCCACTATTCAAATATAGCGTAGAGCCTTTTTGGACTGGCCAGCACGTAGCCCGAATATGAATCCTGTAGATATAGAACATCTGTGGGATGAACTTAAACGAAGAATTAGAGATAGGATCCCGGCTCCTGGGTCACTCCAAGAGCTCAGAATAGCCATTGAAGAAGAATGGACTAATATCCCGCAAGAAATTGTCGTCACCTTAATTGAGTCCATGAATAGACGAATGCGAGCGGTTATTATTAGAGCTAGGGGAAGCAACACCGAATATTAACATCATTTTCTTCTTTAAATTGTAGATTTTTTAACATAAAAAATTTCGTTATTGAACATTGTTTTTTGCCCAAAAAAGAATATTGCAAAACAATTTCATGAAGTTTTTCGTAACTCTGTTTTAAAGACAGATATCTGGTCTTTCTAATGGCTTTTTTAGTTTCTTTAAGTGTAATATAGTTCGGTGGAAAATTTGATTCAAAGTCAGATGTGAATAGTGGCCCGATTTGTGTGGCCCGATTTCAGTGCTCGCAAGGGTATAAAGAAAGATAATCCAACCCGAGTAAAAAGGTTTGGGGGAATTCCGTTATCAAAATTCCGACAGTTCAATAACCTAAATCTATTTTTTTGCGTAAACTATCAAAGAACACATTTTAGAGCACAGCTAAGTACGTAAGTAGGTTTTAAAATAATTACAACACAACTTGTCTCCTGCTTTTCTAGAAAGAGCTCCTACAATTTTCTTTTCGAGTTTTCTTGCTCTATCAATTAGTTCGTGTTGGGTTTTCGTAAACTGAAGTTCAAAAGTGTGAAATATATTGTTACAAGATATCCATGGAAAAAAATAATCAAATCAAAATTGTACTCTTGACTAAAAATAAAGTTATTTCTTTTGCAAGAATTTTTTAGAGCCACGTAAGAATTGGTGTCAGAAGTGGGATTCTCTCATAAGTTTTTAATCCCACTGACGAGAAGAATGGCTACGGATGATCATCACAATTTCAAGATTTAATGGAAATGATGAAAAAGTTTCAAGTCAAAAGAAGAATGAGCTCGGAAAAATTCGGGAAGAAGTGATGATAGAAATGAGAAACAATTTAAGGTTGAAATCAATACTAAGGTGGAGACTCTTTTAGAAGACAAAATTAGGGTGCAAAGCGAAGAACTGGCTAAAGTTTGTGAACAAAGAATGGCCGTAGTAAATGAACGTCTTACAGAAGGAATTTCAAAGGTAGACCATAAATTAACTACTGTTGAAGCAGAATTTAACAAAAAATTCGAAGTTTTGAAAATGTTGACACGCCTTATATAACAATGTCACCGAATGTGAACGATAAAATCATTATTAAACCCGTCGTCTTCGTTGATTCACTATTATTAAGGTCTCTCCAATCCCTTAAAAGTGACATTTGGTGGCGTATACGTCGGGAGGAAAAGGAATCTGTAATGTCGGTTCAGGGTTGAATGTCTGTTAGTCTTCAACGGCGCTGGCCCCTGCTTTAACGTGATCTGTTGATGTTGGCATAATACTTACCAACAGTTTGGTTTCGCTAGCCTTTTACTGGTAAAGGAGAGTAGTAGTAATAAGAATCCGTCCATATCCGAGCAGTAGCAACAAGTCAAGTAAAGCAACAATGAAAAACCTTCGAAAAAATTGTTTTCTCCAACCGTCATAAAAGCATGACATTTTTTAACTGTCAGGGGTCTCTAAGGTTAACGTTTTCTTTACTGAGATAATAAAAGATGGTATCTTAGCAACAAACAAGTCACTTTTTATCCTTACTTTTTCGAATATATTTGCACTGTTTTTTCCTTACACCACTCCATGAAACGTTGATATGCACTTTCATAAATTGCTCGGAATTTCTGAGGAAGAAGATTTAACGAAACTTCTTTGGCACACTCTAATATATCTTCTGGTACTTCATTACAATCCATTTTTACTTTAACTTGCAACTTAATTCGCAAATTTGCAATATGGCGGATAATGTTTGAAAATTTTCTATGACTACATCGAAATGGGCTACTTTATTTTCCAACAAATAGTATATATTATTCGGTTCTAAAGTGTTTTTTTTTCGCCTCGCAGTAATTGCTCTCGCTCGGCTACGCTTCGCTCCGCCTCGCAAATGAAATCTTTGCTCGTCGAAAAAATATACACTTTGGAACTTAATAATAATAATATCATATTCTGTTATTCGATTAGTTACCACTTCTCCAACATAAACACAACAGTTTAGTAAAATTGGATAAAACATCGGCAAGAAAATGAAAAAATAGCAGAGTTCTTCAAATTTGACGTGGAAATATATACGTAGGTATATTTTGATAAACTGAAGAGTACCAAGTTCTAGATGGTATGCTCGCGTCACCGTGTGCGGCGAAAGAAGCAAGAAATTACTTTTTTGGAAATATCTCACTTTTACTTTGAAGTAACAGAAAAGTAACTGTTAGCAAAATAATAGAACATTCAATTCCTTATGTTTTTTGTGTGACACATTTTTCTCTCAGATGAAGAGTTTTAGAGATAGAAGAGGATAAAATACAATCTTAACATTTACTAAGAAACAAGGACATTAAAAATCTCTCACAAGTCTTACAATTTTAATATGTAGTTTTCTGCTTAAGGGTTTGGAATATAAATTTTGTTGAATGGTTACATCTGTTCGCGTTTTGCAAAAACAATTAACAGAGGTGGAATTAATTCGGTCAAAATAGTGTCAACAATTCATATCTGATGTTGCTGAACGTAACGACAAGCTATAAATTTTGATCTAAGTAAAGCATCAGTTAGTAAAATGTTGATTATTCTCAAGGCGTTACCTAAAGGCAGGTAGGGTATGATCTCCGTTACAACAGTAGAAATTTGATGGATGAGCGACACAAAATTTATGCTTAGGTATTTTAAAGATCCCCTATCTTGAATATGGATTAACCCCAAAAGTGGTGTACACATGTTGGTAGAAAGAAAGTCAAGCAGTCAACTTTTCTTGTAGATTCCGAATAATATAACCAGCCAACATTGCAGTTGAAGCAAATATTATGCCAAATCCTACTTCATCAATAGTTTCACTAATGGATTCTTAGATGGAAGATGGTAAAGTGAGCTGCGAAGTTTCCTCATGGGTCCCTTCAGAGAAAAATGCTACTCCACTGATGAAAACTTTGGAAATATTTGCAGAAGGTGCCGCCGAAATTATGCCTATTTTTAATAGAAGTATTTGCTCAATGGAGTAATGGGCTGTTTTGGCATCTGTTGCATCATGCGAACCGCCTCTCATTCTGACACTGCTCCATCTGAACTAAAATGACGAGGGACAACGTAGAAAAACTTGCCTTCGTCAAGTAAATATTTTATACATTCACTTGTGCTCTGGGCAGTGAAAACAAAAGCATGTGCTGTTTCTTTGGTCAAACACTTTATCTTTTTTAATTTAGAATTATCTTGCACATTTATAATATAATTGGGAAACGTGGTGGAGAACCAGAATAAGCGTTCATGGCTAATTTTGGTATAAGGAGCCCAGTTACCATCCAGTTGCTTAATACATATATTGAGTTTGACTACTAACATCATGCAGTTTAAAAAAGTGATTGATGGGTTCTAAATCTTCAATCGTAGCATGTGCATTTCCGAAATACATTGCACCATTATTATATTTGGCCAGATACTTCAGCGCTGCTATAACTGGAGTTGAAAATATCTGAACAGCCCTTAGCACATTCGTTTTTTCCAGATTGTTAGGGTAAACTTGTTTTTTTATCAAAAAGGGGATGGTAAAGATTTTTTATTAAGTATTTAGATGTAATCATCTCATTATTGGATGCCATGTCATGCTCCAGAAAAATATTCCGTACATTCTTCCTAGCATAGCAATAGTCAAAACTACAAAATAGTGGCAGGTCAGTATTAATAGGGTGGTTAATTCGTATTTTGAGTTCTCCATCCCCAAGAGCTTTAAAAAGAGCCACATTAGACTTATGGTTGTCAGAAGTAATTCTCAAAATAGTGAAGCCATAGTCGTGTACAATTTTTAAAGTATTTAACGTGGTTTCATAAAAAGATGCCGTTGAAAATATTTTGTGGACATAATATCCCACTGACTGGTATTGTATACTTTGTTGAGAGACCGTGCATCACATAACATAACAATTTATTTGCTAAAACAGGTCGCTTTCCTAAAGGTCCAGTGGTTACAGACAGTGGATATACCATAAAAAGTATCTTCATCACTACTGGATTGTAATTTCTCTCAGCTGAATTTAAATTTTGTGCTTCAGCCGTTAGTCTACTTGTTGTTAGGTTGGGCAAATTTGTGCCAGCTCCATGTACTTTACCGATGTATCTATTTAAAATGGTTTTTGATGGAGTTTTGAGAAGATTATTTCTTCTAACATACTCATAGCCTTTAGGGGTTACAAATCTCCACGCAATGCATTGATTAATTGTTGTCTCGGACCAGCGTGGTGTACTTTTAGAATAATTGTAAATCTGATCCAAAATAAAAACTGCAAGAGGATTATAATTTGCAGGATAACCTTATTGTTACAAAAAGGAATTTCGTCATCATGTATTTCGGTTTTTACTTGAAAAAGAAGCAAAATTTCGCTACCGGTGGCAAAGTCACGACGCTATGGGCGTGGATGGTCTTCAAAAGGATATGCAGTAGGAAAGTTTTTCTTTGAGGTGTTTGCATTGTTATCGGAATGTGTCTCAGGAATTATGAAGCTGGATTCTGGATTACGTTTAATACTTGCTGGGGCGCTTGAAGAGGTAGAAACAGGTAGCGGTGACTTGGAACCATGGAGGAACAACGTAGAAACAGAGCCGGGTTTAAGTCTTTTATTTTGATAATAACAACTTTCCTCAAAGTGTTTACCACAAATCAATAAATCACTTGCAATAATATCACCTGAAATAGTTTTAATGGCTATATATTCCCTATGGTAAAAGATTCAGGTAGGGTACTTACTTATATCATTAAAAACCTTTTTGCACCACACTCTTTTGTTCACAGTGTTTGAAGGGAATCTGTGCATTATTTTGTGGTCTCCAGGATTCTTGATTACCCCACAAGCAGAAACAGAGCAATATTTTTTAGACATTTTGATAATATCAACTCAAACACAAACTGTTTTGATGTGTGACAAGACGGTTTAGTTACAGGTTCCTATAACTGCCGAAGGGAGTGACATCCTTTGATAGTTTTCCTTTTGACAAGTCGGACGATTGTAACCAATTGGAGAGACTTTAATGGTGAATCAACGAAGACGACGATTAAACCAAATCCATACGATGATAAGGCTTCGTGGGAAGAATATTTCATCCAGTTCAATATCATAGTCGGCATAAATGGCCGGAATAATTCAGAGAAGGCTAATGTACTGACGGCAATGTGGAGGGATTCAGCTGTGAACACATTTCAGAACTTACCACAGGAAGATCGATTGAATTGTAAAAGCTCACATCAACACTAAAACTGAAATTTGGTGATGCCCATTTAGCTGAACTTTTGTATGGTAAACCTCGGAATAGAACACAACTTTCAAACGAAAATCTTACGTCCGTCGTACGCGCATGAAGTTCAGACGTTAGCAAGAAAAATTTTTGAAAAACTCCCCACTGGAAACACAGAAATTAGTCGTATTGAAGCAATTTTTAGAGGGTATATAGGATATTGAAGTTCAGAAGATTGTGCGATTATCCAGTCCTCGGACTTTGCGAGAAACCTTGGTCAACGAGCTTGACATTAAAGCTCCTGTAAAGGCAACTCGGTTGACCAACAAAGTTAGAACCGTTGAAGCTGAAGAGGAATATGAGGTAAAGGCCGCCAATCTTCAACGTTTGATGTAAGATTCTCCAAGCAATGTAATTCGTTCTTAGAAGTGTGGAAAAAAAGGCATATACGTTCTCAATTTAACAGGCTTTTTGTATGGAAAACGGTGGGTCGAGGCACCAACACGACGTCGGAAAACTTATTGTTGTCGAGGGGAGAGGGCTGGTTGGACAAATAAGTAGAAGCCCCACTATTATCAATATAAAGGTTGTAAAAGCAGGAACTAGTCCAGCGTTGCAAGGGTTTAAAGAAAACGTGCCCTGTCGAATGCTGGTGTACACCGAGACAAATGTAATCAATTTAGATCCAAAAGCATTTTACAAAATTTCTGGAAAAACATTAAATAGCAATAATATTCACGAACAAGTCTTGTTGAAGACTTGAAGGTTGCTAACGGAAACCGAATTCCAGTCCCTTGAACAGAAAAACTTGAATTTGAAACTGATCGCTTCAAAATAAAACATAAACCTTTCATAGCAGCAGTAAGTGAAGATTATATAATATATTTTGGTAATGGAGTTTCTTCGTGGTAATGGTTTCATGCTCGATTTAAAAAATAATGTTTTTCGTATTGAAGATGAAGAAATTCTTCTAGATTGTAATAATTTAACAGTGGAAACATTACCTCTTTCGTCAGAGTTTATTGAGGAAATCCATCTCCACAATTTTGGACATCAAGTGCCGTATTTCTTGGAAACCAAGAAATCTCTAACCTGGAATAAAAATATAATCGTTGCGCGAGTTTTGTTCCAGTTAGCACTGTTACTAATCAGAATTTTGAATGTCTCTAATAAACCTGTTAAGATGAAGAAGGGAACTCCGTTAGGAGTGTTACAACCTGTTGAAATAATATAAAATTTGGAATATTCAAATAATCAAGAGAAAATTCTAGGCATAAATGAGGATCAGCACACGAATTTGAATAGTGGGATTACCAATTTCACAACTATGCGAAACTTGCTGTTTGGTGTTAACGCCGGAACAAAAACGAAAATTCTTAAGTTATTGAAACAATATCAAGAAGTTTGCGCCACGTATTCAAGGGATTTGGGCCGAACGCACTTAGTAAAACACAGAATTGATGTGGAAGAAGCAAGCCCTATTAAACAACCTCCAAGGCGAGTACCTTTCTCTCGAACTGAAGAACTTAATAAATTGGTTGACGACATACATAACCGAGGAGTCGTCGAACCATCATCGAGGTCATGGGCCTTTCCCACAGTGTTAGTAAAGAAAAAGGATGGATCTCCAGGTGTAGATTAATATCGAAAACTTACGAAGAAAAATTTTTATTCTTGGCCAAGAATTGATGACATTTTGGATGCGTTGACAGGATCAACATGGTTGTCCATTTTAGATTCGCAGAGTGGGTATTGGCAAGTAGAGACGAACGAAGTTGACAAAGAGAAGACAACATGAACTTCGTGTGCTGGATTATGGCAATTTACAGTTATGCCTTTTGGTCTCTGCAATGCACCAAGCACTTTTGAACTTAATGGAGAGAGCGTTGCAAGAAGAGTGCTATGGTGTATATAGATGATATTCTTGTCCATGGAAGAGATTTTAATGACCATTTGATTCAATTAGAACAAGTTTTCCAACGACTAAGAAATGCTAAGCTCAAATTAAATCCAAGAATAGGTATGTCATCTATTCCAACGAAAACTTAAATTTTTAGGGCATGTATTAACTGGTGATGGAATTCATACAGACTGTGATAAAATTGAAGTAAAAAAGAATCCCCAGGACTGTGCATGAAGTTCGTAGTTTCTTGGATTTGTGTAGTAAAGGCCATAAGTAACTTTCATACTTTGCTGTTTGGAAGAAAAAATGTGGTACATACGACCACTCGGCTCTTCAGTGGCTGATGAACTTTAATTCGGAAGGACAAACTGCTCGCTGGTTGAAATATTTACAGATTTACGACTTTGATGTTTGTCATTGTCGTGGGAAAAATCATATTAATGCAGACTCTGTCGAGAAGAACTTGTGAGGAAACTTGTAAACGCTGCAATAAAAAAAAAATATGGTGAACGTTTGAAGGTTTTAGAAAAGCCCAATTCGAAAATCTTAATAACTTATCAAGCAGTTACATAACAGCGATTACGGGGGACACTCGGGTGCAACTAAAACTGGGTAGGGTGTACAGAGAACATGTGGAAGATTATTGTAGAACATATGACCTTTGCAATTGAAAGAGTACCAGTAGATATTTTGGGTCATCTGTCTGTTACCAAACGAGGAAACAAATTTCTTATTGTTTTAATGGATTATTTAATAATTTGGTAATTTCTATACCAAATTAAGAGGCTGAAACAAGCGCGGAGCCCCATGGAGCTCCATTCAGATCAAGGGCGAAACTTCGAATCCGAAGTATTTCGCGAAACAATGAAGATTATGGGTATTAATAAAACAAGAACGACTCCTTTACACCCCCAACATGATAGTATGGTAGAATGTTTTAACAGAACACTTCTCGACTGTCGCTCGAAATTCGTAAATGAAAATCAGAAAAATTGGGGTCAGAAAATTCTGGGTTTGCCGGCATATAGTCGGAACGGCTGTTCACAAGACTACACAGAACACTCCGGCCAAAATGATGATAGGCCAGAAACTGTGTCCTCCACTAGATTTGGTCAATGAATGATTGCATTTTAAGATTGTGGTAACCACAAAATTTTAGTGGTTCAAATTTTAATTATGACTCACAGTGAACCCATTCCTTCTTTGATAATTTTAAACAAACATAAAATGTTTTAGTTCGTGGTACAAAACACATTTTTTAAGTAATATGTCTTGTGGGTTCATTTGAAAATCTAAACCGGAGTAATATTTTCTCAGATAATAATCTTTCAATAATAATTTCAAAAAAACACCCAGTAATTTTATATAAAATCATTCGTTTACCCCTCAAAAATAACTACTATGTACTTCTAGCTATGCAGTATAATTCCAGCACCATATGTGCCCCTAATTACGTAAAAATCTATCCCCTAATTTCTTAATAAGCCGTTTCATTTAGAACTCATTCTCGTTACACTAACAACATTATCACCATTTATTAACCAGCCACAGTCGGGCTCTTCTTTAAAGCGAAAAACATGTCCCAAAAGTGGCGGAAAAACTCATCAAGACCAGACAAGCAAGTAAAACGTTTAATATGCATGTCGTGTGCTGTCAAACAGGATGTCTGTGACCGCCCCCCAACTGTCATTCTGAGTCTGCAGCATATGTGGATTGTTTGACCTCGAAAAGCACTTGCGTAGTCCAAGCGAAAGGGTCACCAGAATCTAATTTCGGGGGATGAACAGTAAACAGTGTTGTTTAAAAATTATTCAAGTAAATTAAATTACGTTCTGCAGACCCAAAACGAGTAAAATGCTTCAGATAGAATTAGATGAATGATGATTTAGAGCTAAACACATGTTTATTATTCTTGCTTTTTGTTTAATTAATGAGTTCCTCGATTCCTTCGTAAACAAATTACTGTCTGAGTGTAGTTCATCCCGAATAAAGTTTGGCGAAAACAATGTGAAACTCCTATTTTATTCAGTTCCTACAAATTCCTTTGCAATTAAATTCCTCTGCTATACTTTTACATCAAAATTGTTAAATCATTAAACAGGAGGTACGAACTTGAATTTTCCGTACTAGCTGGTAAATACACAAATATTACAAAAAAGACTTCCTTTACTGAAGGGAATACGCTGCTGGAAGACAAAAATTTATAATTTACTACTCTAGTTTATTATAACAATGACAATAAAATTTCAATCTTGTTAACCACATCTTTAAAACATCAACAAGAGATAAAATATTTCCCCCTTTGACACTACCAATAATTATCCATCATCCTCGAATGTATATGACATATTACAGAAAGGACAAATTATTAAAATGGCAGCTGTAATTTCCCCGGATTTTCTTTTCGTTCTACAAGAATTACCTTAGAAACATCGAAACTTGAGTAACCACAATAAAAGATTTAAACCAGAAGACAATGTTATGATCCAATATACACGTAAAACGACGTTATGAAAGCAACTCGCATGGATTTTCGAAGTAGTAAGCGCTTACATATATTGAATGATTTATTCTTTACGCAATTGCCCTATTTTTGCCAGTTTACTCGCGTACGTTCGGTCTGTATATTGGCAACTGAGTTATTTATAAAACGTTCGGTTATTTTGTCATAATTTATAAATTATAGAGTTAATGTGCAAATGAATATTTTGCCAAGTGTCAAACAAGTTAAGTAAAAACTCTGCATTTGTCTTAAATTATTCCTCATCCTTGCGCTAACATTTCAATATTCATTGTGAACCAACATATAACGTCAGTTTCCCATTGATTACAACTTTTGCTTTAACAGGACGGCAAAATCAACATCCGCGTTAATATGATAATAATCATTTCTACACAATCTATACACCCGTGTGTGTATTTTTCAACTTTTTTATAAACATAAAGAAGATTTGATCGTAATAAATCACCAGAAACTGCTTATCAAATCAGCAGTTGCTATTCTATAGATAAGCTTCCATATTCGTTTTAAGTTAGAAGCCTCAATTTTGATTGATTGATATGTGACAACTTTGTAATATAAGTTGATACGAGCGCAGATATTTACACAGCGCTCGAAGACTAGCTTTAAATTGGAAAACGGAAAATGTATTCTAACTTGTATTGACAGTTCACTAATATTTTTAACCATCAGAATTTTAAAGTAAACACGTTTTGAACTTATATTTTATAAATAGTTGCTGAATTTATTGAGTATATGATAAAAAAATGGAAACACGATTATTATATTGTCCTCTCTAGATAATACCGCAGCATAAAGAACAGGTACCACATTTCAAACCTTTCTGAAAGGGTGAATGAAGCAGTTTTAGGTAATTAATGTTATATAATGTAAGTGCAATTCTATCTAAAAATTTTGTCTTAAAACGATCTCTACATACAAAATAAACATGTAGGTGGTTTTATTACTAAAAGACACACAAAAGAGCATCCCACGTTGTACACATTAAAAATGATATTTACTTAAAAAGAATATGAAATGAGGTATCGACTTTTTGGTGGAACACATATGCAAGGAAAATAATCTTAGTATTCGTGGTAAAAGTAAGAACACGTCAGAGCTTCCAGATAATTTTGATTTAACACTTTTTGTTGACCAGACTTTAATAGGGTTATGTAACTTCTGTATCTCTGTAATGTTAGTGTCCTTCCTATTTCGTAAAACAATTCTAAGGTTACCTGTACAATTTGGTGTCCAAACTTATATTTTTGTAAAAAATTATGTAAGTAGTATAGTAATGAGTCCGAACTACACACAAAAACAACTTTTTGCGAATAATTTAAATAAAATATTAATATAATTGTAATAAGTAGAGAGCGGATTTTATGAAATTTGCATATCCGTTATTTTTTGCATATAAGTCTTGATATTTAATATGTGAACGAATCATGCTAATTAAAAATGAATACAGCTATAAAAAAAATTGCATATTTGCATATATTTGCCTTCTGCTGCATATTTCACGTAACCGGTGCATATTTTGCATTTTTATCCATTTTTGTGGTAATTTGAAAAAAAAAAGATTATCATTCTATCGGCATTTATTGTAGTCCCAGTTTAAAGCGGTTTTTATGACAAGATAATTAACATTATCACTTCGTTATTACCCCACGACGGACAATATTAAATAACAAAGTACGGCCTTGCAAAGAAACCGACCACGTTCTTATTTATGGCTAGGGAATGACTTCATTGTCCCCATCGTCAACTTCGACACAATGGACCTATCATAAAAACCACTTTAAACTGGGAAGACTATATCTAGAAAGTCAAAATTTCATTCATCATATAGCAAATATTTTCCTGAGCTTCAAATAACTAGGAAAGGTTTGGGTTTTATGGTAGTTTGGAGAAACCACTGGGTGTTAAACCATCCAGCAGGTAAATTCGCGCTCTAATTCCTTTTGGAAATAAGGCTTGTCCCAGAAACTTTTGCACATATTTTGTTTTTGAATAAAATAAGAACGTCTCAACAAATCGAATCAAATTTATTTACAGTATACTATAACAGCAGTAAAATTATGAATTTCTTAATTACTTGTTTAAAATTAACGGCTTACGGGAAAATAATCTCACTTTAGATCTAATGCGACGCATTATTTTTTGCAAATTTGCGCTAGAAACTTTTTTACTTCCCATCATCCACAATTTTTTGAAGAATTCAAAATTTTTGGCGCATTTTCCTTCTTCCCTTAACTAGAACCCAATATCTTTCAACAAGCCGGAGTTCAGGTAAGTTTGAGGGGTTATTTTCATTGTCTGGATATTGCACTCTAATCTGCGCAAACCAATTCTTCGCTAATTGTGAGTAATGCAAAGTAGCTAGGTCTGGCAAAAAGAAAGTAGAACCAGGGTGAGCTCTTAAAAAAGATAGTAATCGAGCTTGAAGGCATTTTCGGACACAAAAATCAGTGTTGGTGCTGCTTTCAACAAAAAAATCCTGTTTCTCTTGCCACATTGGCAAATTGCTTGCCAAACAAGAACTTTGCGGCCAAATTTTTGCAAAAAAATTTATTTTTCTTTGTCTCTGACATCTATCAATGGTCCGTTTTACCGTCTACTGCGTCGCATTAGCCTCTTTCACTATTAAATTTAAAGATTTTTGACAATGCTCGGACCAAATTTACAAAATTCGTTGTCTTACACTAACTCTTTTTGACGATATTTTGAGAGCCGACTGATTAAAATAAAAAAACTAATGACAGATGTGTAGACCATGGCCTACTGTAGCATATTTTACTTAATTCAAATGTCAATTAAACAACTTTAATAGCAGAATTTAAATATGGTGCAAAACTTTCTGGGACAAGCCTTACGTTCATTCCCAATATTTTTGTTCGTTACTTCAGTGTATTAATGACTAGCTAGTATCTGCTAAGATAAAACTGATTTTGGCAAATCGGATTTCCTATAAAAAAAGAGAGGGAGGGTGGGCGGGCCTTGTACCTGCTAAGATAAAACTGATTTTGGCAAATGGGATACTCTCTAAGAAAAGAGAGGGTGGGTGGGCGGGGCTAGTAGCTGCCAAGATAATACTGATTTTAGCAAATGACCTATCCCCTAAGAAATTATTTTAAGAAAAGATACTAGAGGTTCCAAAGCACTTTCAGTTTTTTTCCAAACTGGAATATCTAGAAGCGCAAAAATGTTTTAAGTTTTTCAAAAAAAAAATAGAAAACACCAAAATCCCCCAAAGTTGTTTTAAATAATTTACAAAAAAAATTTCCAGGAGCTCCCAAAATAATACACCATGAGTAGCCAAGAGTCTCCCCTATTAAAAAAAAAACACTGTGGCACTCGAGACTTTCAGTTTTAATACTAGTTATTATGATAATGAATGTGTTGTTTAGTTGTTAAACGTAGCAAAAGAACCAATTTTAAAATCTTTGTAACTCCAGCAATGTGTGAGAAGGAATTTTTTTACTGTTTTTCTCAGAGTCACCAGTTGATTGTTAACAGCGTAGCGGAGAGTTTTTCCACCATTTTCCAGACACCCGGTATATATAATTTCGAGTACCATAACCTGTTACGGATAATAAATTAATACACATTTGTTACTTTAAAACCAACTTTACTTGTTCTGCCTGAAGACGAAAACGTAGGCTCTCGAAACATGTTCCGTTACTAATAAACTTTTTTTCAAATTTTAAGCTCCATTTTGTGAAATAGGATCGCTAAAAATTGTTGAATTTTATTTCTACTTAAAATATACATATTTTTTTTTGGCATTCTAAAAATCGGTGATCTATTTAGTTCTCAAGTGCCAAAATTTAGATATTAAAATTTTTTGCAATGTTACAAATACTTACAAAATCCGAGTCGAAACACATACACCACGATCAAAAACATTTTGATTTAGAGTTGGCCTTACGAGCCTCCTCATTTCAGACCACTGATATCGTTGACAAAAATTACAGAATTGAAATGACATTTAACTAGGGCAAAAATTTATTTTATGTATTTGTGGTGGTCAAAGGGACGTTATCCTATTATTTTTCATCGTGAGTTTGCATTGAGCATTTAAAGCGATACAGGTGTGTCAATATGTCGAAGATACTTCAATTTAATTTATGGATTAAACCTTTTCCTGAACTTATTTTTCAAGAAGCAACTGTGTTTTGTCGCGTCTGCTCTAAACCGGTATTTATTTTTACATCTGTGGACGTAGTAGGTACACAGTTTTTCTATTTACAAATACATACTTTAGAATCACTTTTTGTTCAATATTTCCAAAAATATTTAAAAATAAATTGTTACCAAAATAGTAATTAAATAGTCGATTACTACTATGTTGCGATTTGTTCTGTTTATATTTAATTTTTAGTATAAGAATATTAATATTTATGATTTATGTATTTTTTGTAATAAAACGGAAACCTGTTTTTGTAATTTGTAAATCAATTTAGTTCACTTATTAAGCTTTTTTTTTAATTGTTGGAGCATATGCAAATGCATATCTCTGCATATATTAAGAAAGTTACTGCATATTTCCATAAATTTCGTGCATATCATATGATCATATTTCCCAAAATTTTGCTGCATATTTTCCGCTCTCTAGTAATAAGAATAAGCAAATCTCTAACTGATAATTTGAAGAATGGGCAGCGTGTTGACAGATTTTCTGTGATTTATCAACGACATTCTATTCTTGCTGCAGCCTAAAATTTAAGATTTTTTTATGTGCAACAACTTGAACTATTTTAATTTACTTACGCAATCTGTATTTACTGCTTTTGTACTAATTAAATGACTTACCTCCAAATATACTTAAATAAACCGCTTATCTCAGGCTCTAATTTGTTCACTCCAGGCTCACTTTCCAATAAGTCTACTTAAATAACCAAGTCATTTTGTGTGCAGACGAAACAGCGTCTCACATTGCATTGAAGAGGTATTGATATCTATGCAAGGCACACAATATAATATAGCTTCGCATTGGTTGCAGCATAATATAGGGGAACTAGGGGCTTGTTGTAACAGGGGTAAGTTGTAACACTACGTTTTTACCAGCAATTTAAACTCTTTAATATCAGGTATTTTACTGAATTTAATTCTTGCACCATAAGACATCATGTCATCACAACCACTGTTCCTTGAGCCAGCGCAGTGAGTGGATCTGTGCACATGTTTCGTTTTGGCCAAGTAATGTAAAATATTGCTTTAGTAAAATTTGGTTTTTCGTATCAATTATTAATTAATTTAAAACTTTTAGTTTTGCATGTAGCTCAAAAATTACTCAGCTTTAATATTCCTTACACATTTTGACGCTAAGCCACATAATTTTGTCGAAATGTAATTAAATGTAGAAAATTGTGCTACGGGGCATGTTGTAACAATAGCTTTGGGGCAAGTTGTAACATGTTACAACTTATCCCAAATTCACTTCTACAAATCTCGTACCTAGCATACGAAAAGCGAGCCAAAATTTTGACCTATGCCATATATCGCTTTCCAGATATATTAAGAAAAAGGAAGACAAAACTCAAATCTTTAATGTTGACTCTTCTTCAAAAGGTTTAGTTCAGTTTTACTGAAAAAAAATTGTATATAATGAAGTGTTGTGTTGATTTTTGAAAAATAAAGTCTAAATATGTATCAACATCAGCTTTATTTTTACTGGTACTACCTGTCTCATGGCTGTTACAACTAGCCCCAACCACGGGGCAAGTTGTAACAATGCACTTTTTTTAAGAAAATGCCTGGTGTGAAGTGAAGATGAACAGTTTTGACCTTTTGCCTGTTCAGTCCAATAGGGGAATAGTTAGACTACCGATAGATACTTTTATAATGGTCAAACAGCTAATAGATACCAAATTATATTCGTTTTCCTAAAAACTGTTACAACAAGCCCCTCGTTCCCCTACTCCAACTTAATGAGAACAGAACAACGAAAATTGTATTCCATACTTGCTTATCACAGGAAATGAGTCCTGAATTTCAGAAAATTACTCTAGATCCTTGTTTATTCTACGAGACAAATTACACAAAATATCCTTTTAGTGCAAGTACGAAATACCTAAGATAACTTTATTGTAAGTAACATGTTGTTTTTATGTTAAAGTAAGTTCCATTCTACTTTAATCTGGAGTGATAAATCTGATATCATTTATCAAAAGAGTTCTTAGATTATAAGGCAGATTTTCGGAAATCCAAAGTTACTGATTATTATCGTATAGAAAAATATTTCCTTTGCTTAATTTTACCAACACCAAAAATATTGTTTTATTTAATTTATTTTTTACGTTTGCAAAAGTACATTTATTGCTTCCATAAAACTCAAAAATAAACAAAAAATTTAATTCTGTTCATGAATCTTACTAAATAATAATTTTTTAAAGTAGCAAATCGAAACCAATGAACTGAATTTTGCAGCTTCTAGTTTTTTATTGACAAAACACAAAGTTAACAAACCTCTCTCAGGGAGCATACAATTTAATACAAGCATAAAGGGTATTTTCTCAACCTCGGTAATGAATCCGTTCTCCCACAACAAATCCCACCTGCGTGTGTGGGCGATAAGTTATTATTATTATTTTTTGCGTTAACATTAACAACTTTCAGCGAAGATGTATATATAATAATGACAACAATGGCAACCTTAATTAATTGCCATAATCTTAAAAAATTAGAGAAACATTTCGTCCGTAAAATACATTTTTTGGTTACATTTTCAGCACACCTTGTTTCAGCATTTATACAAAATAAGGACTTAGTGATGATTAAACCATAGGTACGAAATAAATAATACAATTTGTAATATAATTAACACTTTAATGGGAATAAATATGCTAATTTTGATACTCATAAATGATAATAGAACACTTACAACAATACAGCAGCAAAATTAAATAAACCGTTTTAATAAAATCAATAAAATAACTCACTTTATATTCACTTATTTTATGATGAAAATTTAGATGCCTAGGGTAAAAACTCAAAGCGAATTCATAAACCACAAGTCAAGAATATGTTATTTTCCAAATTTAAACGGCGTTTACTAAAAGAAAATTTTAGGCGACGTCATCAAATTGTTGGTGGGGATAATTAGACAGGTTTCGGTAAGCTTTTTACCATCTACACTATTTTTCTAATAAACATATAGAATTTGACAACAATCAGTCCAGTAATTTCAGAGATTATCTATATAACAAAAACAACACAGGCAGAGGACAGACAGACAGAAGTGCGTGTCAAAAGTTACTTTTCAGTAATCTGATATAAATATTTTTAAAATGACGGCCTCAACTTTCAAGAAGGAATCTTGGATGAGAAAAGAAATTAAAGGCTACAATTGTACGGTTCTCTGAATAGCTTACAATAAAATTATTTTCAACTATACAGAGTGATCTGTTTTTAACATGCAACACATCTCGTGATTACGTGATATGATTGCTCGATTCTTAGGTTTTACAATATTACATTTTTGAAATTCTGATGTTAGTCCAATTTGCTTGAAATTCATAAAGCGGTAGAGCATTTGTGTTGAAATATTTTGGAATACAGTACATTTTAGCCTTATTATACCAAACGTTTATAAGAAAATTTTAAAATATTATAATCTGTAAATAGTCATATCTCAGTTCTTTCACATAAAATACTCTCTATTTTATCACTGGTTTTCACTCTGTTTATATTGTTTTATTATTTCTTTTACATCTTAGATATCTAAAGTTGACAATTTTTTTTTTTAAGAAATATACCAATTTAGAAAAAAACGTAAAATATGGTACGTCCCAAAAAAAAGGCAAGACCAATTATGGCAGATTAAAATATATAAGGTGTTCTAATTTATATCGCTCGCCCACAACAAAGCACTCTGTTTAATAAAAAATAATTTTAATATATGGAGCTCAAAAAACTTTATATTATAACTTAGTTTTTACTGTTTAGTTTCCGAGCCTAACCGAAGGAAGTATTGTAAAAGGGTCCATCGGGCGACTAGTTACTTTCAAGTTTTCTCTATGTTTCGTGACCCCTAGAGTATGAAAAAACTGGTTTCCTCTTTCCGTCTGTCTGCCATCTGTGTCGATATTTATTAGACAGATAATCTCCGAAACTAGTGGACTGATGATGTCAAATTTTATATGTATATTAGGACTACCCCTACATGGTACCACGCTAATCAAATTCGGTTAATCATTCCCATCAACAATCTGTGCTTCACGAATCTACCTTGATTCTGTTTATTATTATTATTAAATTATTATATTTTTTATTGTTTAATTCGTATTGTTATTTAGATACTTAATACGAAGATGTATAACACCCACTGTAGTCCAGAGGTAGCGCGATTGCTTCAAAGATGAGAGGTCAGAGGATTGAAGCCGGCGGCGGGAGATTTTTTTTAAACATATCAAATCAACGGCGGTTCATCCGATTTTCCCCAAAAATTTGAGAATACAGTTTTGTTATTATTAGTATTAAGTACCGTGCATCTGTTAAAATTGTAATGCATGTCATTGTTAAAATGCAGATGGTGTCATAAAATAAATTCACAAAATTAAATTTTTCGAAGCTCCATTTGTTGGATTGTATTTCAGGGGCGAGGAAAGTACTGTACAAATAACCTTAGACCTTTTTTTTTCGCTCTCACTAATTAATGTGATATCAAGAAGCGCGCACTTAGTGACTCTCCCGCAGCAAATGAATTTTCTAGAAGTTCTGTAGTTATTAAACAAAAATTAGTGTCTATCTAAATCTTAAAAAAGTCCGTTACACAGATAGTTCCAAGACAAACGTAAAATTTCATTTTAATTTTTTTTTCTTTTTAAAGCCGTATGGTTTATTAAGGTTAAAAATATAGACACAATGTTAAAAAGCACCAGATTTAAATTAGATTTACGCAACAAAATTTTGAGATGAAGTATCAGTTTCTTGATAAAATTGTTTATTATCAGTATGATAATTTTCAAATATATGTAAAATTTTAGTTAAACTGTTGTTAATAGGTCAATGATATCCACAGATTTGGAAAACCTCCGAACGTACATAAAGTCAAAGAAAATACACTTGTAAGAGATACTTGCTTCCGACTGTCATTTTAAACAAATCTTAATACTTGAAAACCTCCGACATAAAAAATTAACCCTTAGAAATTTTGAAATTGGTTAAGATTCGTTGCAACGGTCGACGCGCTATCCCCACCTTCGTGTGAATTAAGCTGATTCCCGCATCAATTATTTTATGAGCTGATGATCGTGTAATGACCGAAGTGATTATGATCAAACAGAGCTAAGAACCATTCCGTAAACCAACTTTCAAACAAAAAAAAAACTCCCTGGAGAGACGTTAATTAATTTATGAAGTAATTAAAGTATATTTCACTAGTAAATTATGCTTATTACTGAACTTAAAACTTATTGTTTTACCTTTGGTTTGGAAGAGCCGATAACCTGATATAATTTTTACAAAATTTAAAGCAGATTTGTATTTTAGTAAAATTACCTCCATATTGCAATAAATAAATCTCATTAAAAAAAATTTTAATTTATAAAATCATATACTCCCAACAATGTTATCTTTTTTGTCTAACAATGCTTTTTGAACATTTATCTAAACCTGGAAATTTTGAGTCACTGACTTTTAATTAAAATACTAGAACAAAATATATTATCTTTCCCTTGACTTCAATATAAATAAGAAATATTGCAATCCACATCTGTTTTTGGTTAAACCAAAAATCGGGGTACGCTTTTCGGTAAATATATTTATGCATTTATTAAATTTTGTCTAGTAAAACAATTGATCAAAACAAAACATCAAATTCGTATGTATTTCAATTTTTTTCTCTAGTTATGATCGAAATTTTTGACTACTTTCCACACCAGTGTAGAAAAAAGCTACTATAACAAGTGTCAAAAACCCATTTTCACTGTTAAACTTTTCACATGATCTTTTGCATTAGTCATTGTTGCACTTACTGCTTGATCATGTTATATGTATATAGCATTAAAATTTACTTTTAAAATAAATTAGTCAATATTAATTTAACATGTTAAAATATTCATACTTTGCTTTTATCACTTAAGTTATTCTGTGGTATATATTGGGAAGGAATAACTTTGTAATTTTAATTCATTAAGTAGTATACACAACGTACAACACCCAGTGAATATTGTCTAATATAAATATGAAATGATAATAAAGAGATGGATTTTCATCAGGTATCACCATTCCCGGCGTTTCAACAGAAAATGCTTTCATTCCGCTCGATATCAAACGAAAGGAATTACTCAAATTAGTTATCGCCGAAAGCAACAAAATGCTTTATTATGAAAGAACTCTATAGCGGAACTCGCATTCCGCAATTCCAAAACAAATAAGACTGGTGTATAGGTGCGCTGCGGAAACAAGTTTCATGAAGACAATACGAAAAGAGATGAAGCAGATAAATTTAAATAAGTATACTACAAACATCGACAGCTATACAAATGCTCGCTGAGTATTTTCCTGAATACGAAATCAATTTCCAGTTGAGCTGTGAAATGTATCGCACACGTTTCCTAGTCTATAAATGTGTCCCATTTTTCCCTCGAACAACTCTTGCGTGAAAAATAGAAAATGCCTGATTGACACATAAATTTAGCAAAAATAAAACTCCACGTCAAAACATTGATCCGGGCAGTCTTGAGGCGGCCGCCGCCCCCAACATGTTGTCTATCGCTTATTCATTGCATACACGTGGCGGCTTGCGTGCCGACATTTAAATACCTTAGCAAAAATATAAAGGGTTCAGCTTTGTTTGTAGTTGCGATACAATCTTTCTTCGGCAAGTGCCGGCAACGTCTAATTTATGGGCGTTCCCTCTAATTCTTTTCTGATCGAAACATCATAGTTATTCCGAGCCGAAAGTCTCCACTTCTCACCCGGCCCCTTAATCCAGATAACATCAAACGCAGTTTAAAGTAAAACAGCGCTTTAAAAGCCTAATCTTGCCGCGTCGCTCCTTAAAGTGGTAATTAAACTTTCGAATTTCTGGCGGGTGCGCCGGGCAAATCAACAAACAACAAACCCACACCGTACAAAGAAACCTAAGAATCTTAAACAACTCCAAGTTGAATTATTACAAGGCGACAAACAGACCGGACAAAGAAGTGGAAATTAAATTTCAGCGGCATCAACAGCTTTGTTTCAGGTAAACGCATCGCGATTCTACCTTTATATAATTAGTCTAAGTGCTGAAAGCAGCTAACGCATTGTTTACTCGTCACGAGTCTAAATTAAGTCCTCTTTACGTTATCAACGTGATCTTACTGAAGAAAGTTTCATCAACTTCTGCTAACACCAGAACTTAAACGAAATCAAGAAAAATTATCAAAATATCTTAAAAAGACGCGTTTGCGTTGACGCCGCATCCAGTTAATATTGGATGTTCCAGATAAATAGTTAAAATAAATGTACTTACGTTGTCGCTATGAGCAGCAAACACACACAATGTGCAAATTATGAGATCATATTACGGGATCACCACCAACGCCAGCGTCACGACGTAAACTGCCGTATAGAAGGGATGCGCGTCGTGACGACCCTTACCGGCGCATGCGCACAATGAATATCAATAATATGATTGTCATATAAATGCTGCTGAGTAACCTAATATAATAGAATGAATTATCTTGTCGCGGTTTAAAGCCCTTCTAAAAATATTTATTAAATTCGAATTTGTTTATCAGAGGGTGCGCTATCGAAGGCCGAAAGCGCGACGCGCGAAATTTATTGGAAACCTGTTCCTGGCGCGATAAGACCTAATGTTGTGAAAAATTGCGCAAAACTTGTTTTGTTAAAAAACAAACGCGTATCTTGGGAATAATAATTTTCATTAAGCGTGGGCGCCATTTACGTTTCGTTTTCTAGGTCTTTTCCTCGTTCGTTCTCAATTAAGGATTTTTCGTCATCTAGGGAGTCCCGAAAAAGTTGGCGATTGTATCACCAAAACTGTTTCCTTTCTGACCTAATTAAGATCGTCGTAGATTTCAATATTAGGGGACTGTGTAGTAGGAGTTGCGACATTTCGCTAATAATTTCTGAAGTAGGCAAATACAAAGCGACGACGACCAAGTCGCGATTAAAGTCATCGTCGTTAATGTGTTGATAATTACGAGAAACTACTTTGAAGGGTGTATGGAAATCGCTAAAATTGGGAAACTTCAGTTGCCGCAAAACTGCAACTGGAAATGTAAATAGGTTATCGAGCAAAGTTTGCACTTACTGATTGTTTACGAAGTTGTGTATACAATCAGCGATATGAGTTGCTTAGAACCGTTTTGGTAATAGAACGAGAACTGCAAACCAATAAAACGAACTTCGTGTTTTCGGTATCGCATTTCTTTTAAACTTTCGTTACACAAATATGGCAACACAGACACTAAAATTCTATGGAGAATACTAACGTCCTTGCCACCACTATTTATTTTTTCACGCTGTAGTACAATATCTATGAATTCATTTTTATTACTATTAAGTTCAACACGTATTCGGTTCACTGATATTTTTGTGCAACTCATAGTTTATTTATAAAAATTGTTTAAAGATTCAGATAGAACTTTCCTCGCCCCTGAAGTACTGTGCAAAAAATTCAGCTTCTTTGAAAAATTATAAAATTTGAAATTGCGATTTTCTTTGTAATAACCCCTATAACTTAAAATAAAGATATGTGTAAACTATTAAAGTACATATACCATGGTTTAAATGAGTTTTTCTATGACATGATTTTTTGTTGGCGTCATCATCCTTTTAGCAAGGACACTTATCAATTTATATTCATAATGGTTGCAGTAATTTTTGGGCTTTTGTGATCAATTCTTAATAGGTTAAGTAGTCTGGAATTTCGGTTAGCCGTTCTTCATTTGATATATTAAATAAATTCATTAATTTGCGTCTCCTTGCATAAGTAATTCTAAATTAAAAGTACCTTTTATTTGATTGAACTTTAAATAAACATTTACTGTGCAAAAAATTCGATTTGACGTTCTCACATTGTTGCTAGAGACGATTAGACACATTTTGATTAGCGTTTTACCATCTACATTATATTCATAAAAATCAGTTCTATAGTTTCGGAGGTTATCTGTCTAATAAAATTGCTCACAAATCACAGACAGAAGGACCAAAACAGGGAACCTATTTTCTCATACTCTAGGGGTCATGGAATGTGGAAACACGTAGAAGTACCTACGCATTCGCCGGATAGTCCCATTTACAATATTTCCTTAATGTAAGCTCAGGAAGTAAAAACCTAAATAGTCACCGCAATAATCATATTATGAAAAGAAGATTTGCAAAATATTTTATTTTTAGCAACACCATAAAATTATGTGGACTATTTAATTACACACTGTACTTAAATTAATTTAAGGACAGTGTGTTCTACTTGAATAAATTGTTCAAAAAATTCTAAAAATGTCTTTATGTTGTTGCTAAAAATAAAATATTTCGAAAATTTTCTTTTTCACAACACTTCATAATATGATTACTGTGGTGATTATTTAAGTTCAAGTATTTAGTATACATAATAGAATTTTTCAAAAAGTTAAATTTGAAAATTCTTTTTCCATAACGTCCAAGCGAACTATCGCTGGATGAAAAAATAATGATCCCAAAGTTAGTTCTACGTTTACTTTGCCATGACTAATACTGTGTGATTTTCTAAATTTTAGCTCTAGTTGACCATGAGGTGTACGTCAACAGTACAATTGAAACATCAGATGAAATAATTTTGTAATAACTCGTCAAAATTTTTTAGGACACGTATATCAACTTGGATAATGGGAGTGCAGTACTAACAATAACAGTAGTACAAGTATATTCCCAAATTTTGTGGAAAATTGGGTGAGCCATTCTTGATTTAATCGATTGAAAAAATTAATTGCTGGAACATTATTTCGACAAAACTTCCCTCACCCGTAAAGTACAGAATATCAAATCCAACTCTTTCAAAAAATTAAAAAGATTTGTTTTGCGAATTCTATTTTTTATAACATCCATTGTAAGTTAAAATAATATATAATACGCGTTTGTTTCAAGTGAGTTTTTCTGTCACAAAATTTTGTAACGAAGGCATCAACATTTTCGCAAGGACACGTATATCAGTTTGGATAGATGCAGTGTAATACTAACAATAAAAGTATTGTGTTCCCAAATTTTCGAAAAAATGGAGTGAGTCCTCTTGAATCTTGATTTATAATCAATAAAATAACGAAACAATTTTACCACGTTTACCATCAGGGGCGGTTTGTCCTTTTAAGCAGGTGAGGCAATGCCTCAGCAATGAATTTCCGCTGTATTAATATTTTTATTATTTGTCACCAATACATTTCCGCCCATATCTTTTAATATTTAAAAAATAAATGTAAAAAATTATAGTTATTCTTATCTTGGTGGCTCTTTCGAACAACCTAGAAGAAAGTAGAAGAATCTGAAAGAGTGTGCAGGGATTTGAAATGATCTGGTTAAATTTGAATGAATCGGAGAGAATATGAGAGAATCCGAGAAAATCTAGCAAAACCTAAAAGAATCTAGGAAAATCTGGAAAAATCTGGAACAATTTGAAAGAGTCTGCAGGGATCTGAGCATTTGTAAGGATTTCAAACAATCTGAGCGGAACTGAAAAATTTTAAAGAATCTTGAGGATTTCAATTCAGAAGGAAGAGTCGTAAAGAAAATGAAATAATTTGAAATAATTTGGGAAAATCTGAACCAGTTTGCAGGAATCGGAAGCGATTTGGAAAATTTTGAATGGATCTGGAAGCATCTGAAACGATTTGAAACGTGAAAAATTCTTGAGAATCTGAGGGAATCTAAAAGAATCTAAAGGAATCTGAAGGAATCTGCGAGAATCTGCGAGAATCTAAGAAAAATTAGAAGATTCAAAAATAACCTGAAGGAATCTGAAAGAATCTAAGGGAACTTGTGAGAATTTGAGCGAATTTTGAGGAATTTCGAAAAATTTAGAAAAATCTAAGAGTTTCTAAAAAACACTGGAAGAATTTGTAAGGCTTTTGAAGGATCTGCAGGGATCTGAAAGGATCTATAAGGGTCTGAAATGATCTGAATAGAACTGAAAACTTTAAAAGAATCATGATGGTATCTTTGGAAGCATCTGAAAAAATTCGAAATAATCTGAAACAATCCGGAAGCATTGAAAAGCATCCGGAATAATCTGAAAGAATAAATAAAAAATTGAAAGAATCAGAAAAAGATAATCAGAAAGCAAATAAAAGAATTTGAAAGCATCTGAAAAAATTTGGAGAAATTTGAGGGAATCTAAGAGAATTTGAGAGAAATTGGGAGATTCGGAAAGCATTGGAAGGAATCTGAGGGAACTTGTAAGAATTTAGAAGAATCTAAAAAAAACTGGAAGAATCTGCAGTGATCTGAAAGGAACTAAATGGAAAAATTTCATAGGATCTGAAAAATTTTGAGGAAATCTGAGGGAAACTTGATAGATTTTTTGGCACAGAAAAATTACATAATGTTTCTAAAATCTCATTTTTGCCGAAAAAATGTTAACTAAAAACGCAATCATATATGTATGTAATACCAGAGATGCGACTAAAGAGTGAACTGAAAATCATTTTTAGTACTCATCGTAATTTAAGACAAATTGCGATAACGCTTATAGAGATGTCTACGTGAGAGTAAAACAGAGAAACTAAACTAAAAGACATTTTCTACGAATTGCAATAACCGAATCACAATGCCGATAATCCAGACGTTTTTATTGCTCTGACTTCCTCTTGTTAAATAAAATATTGCATTTATATTGAGTTTCGATATTGTAATTAACATTTGGTTCAGCATCCCCTGGCCTCCCCCTAGTTGGTCGGCTACTTTGCCTGCCTAGTCTGCGTGGCCTGATGCCTGGTCCTAACCGGCTGCCTGGCCTGGGTGCTCGACCTGGTTTGGCTGGTCTGCCTGGTCTGTCTGACCGGCTGGCCGGCTACCTGCTGTGGCTACTCTGGCTGCTCTGCCTTACCAGCTGCCTCGTCTGCTTGGTCGGCCTGGTCCGGCTGGTCTGGCTGCTCTTGCTAGTCTGGCTGCCTCCTCTGGCTGGTTTGGCTGCTCTGGTTGCTCTGCCTTGCCGGCTGTGTTGTCTGCCTGGTCCTGCCTGGTCTGCTTGACCGGCTGTCTGGTCTACCTGGCCGGGTGCCTAGTCTGAATGCTCTGCCTGGCGGGCTGCCTGGCTACTCTGGCTGCTCTGGGTGCTCTGCCTAGACGACTACCTAGTCTACCTGATCTACCTGGTCTACCTGTCTGGCTGCTCTGCCTAGACGACTACCTAGTCTACCTGATCTACCTGGTCTACCTGTCTGGCTGCTCTGCCTGGTCTGGCTACTCTGCTTGGTCTTACTGGTCAAGTTCATCAAAAAATGTGAAAAAATCCAGGACAAAAATGGCCAAATAATATGACTAAAAGGAGATGTAATACAAAAAAGATATAAAAAAAGAAAAAAATTTGAAAAAGAAGAAAATGCTCACAAAATATACGAACAGAGAGGTCAAAAAATCAAAAACTAAAAAATAAAAGGTAAAAACGGGAACCTACTACAAAAACGGGTCAGAAAAAAAGAGAACAAAAAAACAACAAAAAAAGTCTACAAAAAATGTTACAAAATCGGAGAGCAAAAATAACAAAAAAAAGTTGACTTCAAGAAGTAACAGAAAAAGACGATCAAAAAAAAACAGAAAAGGCGACTACGAGACAAAAAAAGAAATGACAAAAAAGAAAATAATAAACGGATGGAAGTTCACAAAAAATTGCTAATCATTTTTACACCAAAGACTAAACAACCCATTGGAAACCTGTAGACTGTGGTTTCGATCTTGTTTGATCTCATCAGTACAGCACATTCCACCGAGTTGTCTAGTATTCAATGTGTTTCGTTATGTGCTAAGGATGTGCTATGCCGAAAGGTCCTCCATTCGCGTTATTTTGAAGAACCATCAACTAGCCTTCGGTGTAAAAATAATTTGTAATTTAGAGGAATGCGGTTAAATCCACATAGTGGGAGAAAAACATAGGTCTGCCACACTTACTTACATCTCTATAGTTTACAAAAAAAAGTTACAACACATGCGAAAACAAAGCATTGAAAAAATAAAGTAAAATGGGGAGAAAGAGCCACAATAAAAATTTGCTGGGAACGGGCACCAGAAAACGTGACCAAAGAATGCAAAAAGATAAAAAAGGCCACAAAAAAAGAAGAAAAAACAATAAAAAGTCAAAAAAGAAAATAAGAAAAAAAGGATCAAAAGTTCACATAAAAATCGATAAAAAATCGAAAAAGAGAGGTCAAAAAAATAACTACAAAATTGACAGAAAAAGGATAAAGATGCAATACAGAAAGGCGAATACAAAAAGAGACAAAAACAGAAAATGGCTACAGAATGATACTTCTAACATGCATATAAAATTTGGGAACAATCGGTCAAGTAGTTTCGGGAATTGTCCATCTAATAAAAATGTACAGAGACGACAGACATACAGACGGAAATCAGAGATCACTTTTTCCGGACTCTACGGGTTATGAAGCGTCGAGAAAACATGAAAGTATCTAGCCGCTAACGTTCGGAAAGTAAAAACGTCAGAAAAACTCGCGGGATTCATGAAAAATCTAAAATTGGAGAAATAAAATAAACCATTCCTGAAATAATAAAATAATAAAAATATAGATGCCCAATATCAAATTTAAGGTCTTCCACGAGCAAAGTGGATGCATTTAACCATTTAGCTTCAGGCGGTGCCGAGGGCCGCGTACTCTAAGGACGTTGATAATTAGTCCATTGAAATGTTACAATTTAAGGACCGAATATTGCATTTTTTAGAGGACGCAATTTTATTTTTGGGACATGTGTGGGAGATCAATAGAAGCTTAACCTCAAGTTTGTGGGGTCGCCACCCTTGTCCCCCGGCCGCCATCTTAGAAAAAGGGGCGAAAACACTTTTTTCGTGATATCTCGGAAACTATGCGTCTTACAAAAAATTTGTTGAGTCATAATTTGTAGCAAATTGTCTTGCCTACAAATATGTTTATATAACTTTTTGCCCTAAATTAAAAATTAAAGAAGTTATAAGCAAAAAAGTAAGAACATTTTTATAAAAATTGCTCTTTGCCTTGTCATCAGAACGTTTGCGAACAAGGTCCAAAATGCTTTTTTTTGTACCTTCATCACGTACATTACGTACATTTAGTTATAAACGTTGCGACTTTTTTAAAGCGTAAATCATGAGTGATTGTTTCATATGTAAAAAACCTTTTGGGGACATCAAAATTCGAATTGTGAAAGCTAGAGGAGTGAAAACTTTGCTTGAGCGAGCAAAAATCAAAAACGATGTGGATAATGAATTATTTTTACAAAGTGTTTCTGAAGTAACTGTTCATATTCCCTGCTATCATTATTATAGTGATAGTCGAACAGATAATGTTGTTCGTCGTCTCAGCTGTAGCAGTTCATCATCTTCAGTATCAGAAAATCTAAATACTGATTTTGATTTCTCAAACTATTGCTTTATTTGCGGCGAATTATTCCAGAATCAGAGTGATTTGCGTCAAAGCCGTCAGTATTTTCATATGTAATGTACGTCATGAAGGTACAAAAAAAAACACTCAACTTCTCATGCGTTCTGATGACAAGGCAAAGAGCAATTTTTATAAAAATTTTCTTACTTTTTTGCTTATAACTTCTTTAATTTTTAATTTAGGGCAAAAAGTTATATAAACATATTTGTAGGCAAAACAATTTGCTACAAATTATGACTTAACAAATTTTTTGTAAGACGCATAGTTTCCGAGATATCGCGAAAAAAGTGTTTTCACCCCTTTTTCCAAGATGGCGGCCGGGGGACAGGGGTGGCGACCCCACAAATTTGAGGTTAAGCTTCTATTGACCCCCCACACATGTCCCAAAAATAAAATTGCGTCCTCTAAAAAATGCAAAGCTCATGTAACATTTCAATGGACTAAATAGACAATTAGCGAAACCAGGTTCCGTAGAACGTACAGCACGCAAAACGTAGAAAAAACTGTTATATATCTTGCAACGAAATTCCGGTATGACGGACAGTGACGGTCCGGAATCTCTCCGATAACATGTGGTGGCGGCGTACCTGGCTCCCAAGCTTTGGGCCGACTAGTGTCGCTGACTTAAAAAACACATCTGGCCGACCTAAGCTTATGCGGCGACCTTCACGCCGCCGGGGGTGACGCCTTCGATCAGGAGTGGCGGGCGCTCGGGCGCCAGCTCCCTCTCCGGGGGAGGGAGCGTCGGGGTTGCTCTAAAGCCGGAGAGACGGATATCAGATGGTGAGCGCCCGCGAAAACAAGAGAATAAAATAAAACGGCAAGGAATATTTTAAATAATAATCGGGTTTATTTCCTGTCACCAGCTACACGGCTAAAATAATAATCTTACGGCTAAACTTAAATAAAATTATTACAAATCGGTTTTACAAACAAAAATAAACGAAAAGAATTTAATGTCCGGCACGGTCGTTCCTCCTGGGTGGCGACTTCCTTCAAGACAGGCTCCTCCTGGACCTGGGGGCGGCGACCTTGAAGCTGGAAATCGCGCAAAGACGATTCCAAAAACCGGTACTTCAACGAACAGACGACCCAGGTACTTACGGTGATCGGAGGGTCACACTGCAATTCAAAAACATTTTTTTGGAAACAGCCACAGCACTTCCACACGACCTGAAGCTTCAGGCAAGAATCCTCTTCCGCCGCGGCGGCGCGGCGATCGCGGCTTTACCCCCGGCTCTCGCGGTACGCATCACGGTTTCCGGCCCACGAATATTCGCTTCGTTACAATCTATGGAAACATAGAAAATGCAGTGCCCCATTGGCGATTGCGTACGTTAACGGAAAATAATACGTTGTACGGAACGTAATTTCGCTAATTGTCTGTTATGATATTTGCAGAGTAGCTCTGTACGTAATAAAACAATAGAAAAATAAAACTAAAACAGACAATTTGCGAAATTACGTTCCGTATGTACAACGTAATATCCGTTAACGTACAGAATCGCCAATAGGGACACTGCATTTTCTATGTTTCCGTAGATATAACAGTTTTTTCTACGTTTTGCATGCTGTACGTAGTGTGTAATAAAAAAAATGAATTCTAACTGATGTTCTGGAATCATTCAATCTGTTACTATAGTATCAAAATTTAAAAAAATCGTTATGTAGGTATATTCTAAAACGAATTATAAAATTTGATTTTACAAATTGTATTATTTACTTTCCGAGCGTAAGCTAAGGAAATAATATAATCGAGTCCACTGGGCGATTGGTTACTTTCATATTTTCTCGATGGGTCTCCCGTTTCCGTCTGTCTGTTTGTTCGCCGGCCGTGTGAATTTTTGTTAGAAAGACGATATCCAAAACTACTGAACGATTGTTATCAAATTTTATATGTGTGCTATGAAAATCATGTAGATGGTAAAACGCTAACCAAACTTTGTCTAATCATCCCCACCAACAGTGTGATAACGTCATCTCAAAATTGTACATAGTAAAGGTGTTTTACATATGTAGTTTACGAATATGTGTTGAGTTTGTAACCAAGGCACATAAGTATATCTACAAATAACAAAATTCCCTAAATATATATATGCATATATTATTTATATACAGTAATATTTTACATACATACATCCGGTTCTAATTAGATATTGATCGCACATGAGTGTTTTCGATATTTACCACACTACTGCTACAAATAGGCAGTGTTCTTTTAAATTACATTTTCATTAATTTTTCAATTTATCCAGTTAATAAATTCCCTCGTTTTACTTTCGGGGTTTTCAAGATTTTGAAGATAAGTATTACGATTAAAATACCCCCTGTAATAATATTGATGATAAAAATCAAGTTCCATTTGTATGTTTTTTTGTAAAGACTGGAATAAACTCAACTCGGGATACTTTAATTGCCTCGTCATTAAAAATCCATTTAACAAGTTCAAAGTACATATAATTTTTGTAGGTATATTAAATACGAGTAGTGACGGTCGTGGATCTTGGCCCCTCGTTAAAGTTAATCCATATATTATTACGGAAAGTGTTATTACGTCGGTTCTTCGCAGTATCGACATCCGTCAATCAGTCGTATAGACGATTTCCAAACATTTTCAGTCATTTCCTACCTACACACATTTGCGTTAACCTGACACGAAATGAGAGTGTATTTGTACATCGACAGCCACATATTTTTCGTTACAAAAATACTGAATGAAATGTTATAACCCACACAAATTTAAATCATAAAGTATGTATGCTCTACATGCAGTCGTAAAAATGTTCGTGTTACAGTCACTTTTAATGATAAAACATATGAGGTTGGTGCTTTCAGAAGAAAAATCATTCATTTTCATAAATTTATGCAAAGGAACAACACGTTCACTTCCTTTAACGAGCGCAATATATCCTGAGAATATGTTTCGAAGTGCTGAAGCCGCAAAAATGCCAACATATAAAAAATGTGTAGGAAAGCTATTTCCGGTATAAGAAATATAGTTATCGAATATAACCCAAGCAATAATTTTATCGATAGTAATCAAATATCCTCAAATTGTTCAACGTCAAAGATTTCACATTTATGCTGACATTCTTTTGATTGCTACAATCGTAAAAAATTTGAAAGTTATTTTGTGTCATACCCTTTTCTACGATACGAGAAATACTAAATTACTTTTTTTACGTCGTATTATTTTTCTGATTTCGCTCGTATTAGGTTCTTGTACTTGTTCTGGACCCGAGGTGATAACTATCTAATAATAATATGTAATTACTAATTAGTTATGTTAAAAAAATATATCAACACACTGAATCCTCGCCAATTTTGTTATTTTGTAACTAATACACGCCTACAGAGACACAAACTGCTGCAAACGTATCATAACTAAAATCTCATAGTGACGGTCTCGCAATGCTGTCGCTGTTTTTAATTTGATTTGCCTACCTCTATTGTTTATTAGAATATACATTCCGCTATCACAACACATAACGCGAATAAAAAACAGTAATAAAGTGTGTTTTTTTCCAAAATATCAATCCTTTGGGTTGTTACACGGAATTCAGTTCATTTATTTTTGCCTGCAACTTGGAAATTCAAGCAAACGAGAACAATTAAAGTTTGGCCGCTGCATTGAAATGGTTGTCACATAAAAAGATTTTATAATAATAATAATATTAATAATAATAGTAATAATTAGAGTCCGGAATTTATGAGATTTGCATATTGATGACTGTTCATACTACAACTAAAAATACTTTCAGATCTAGGCGAATTAGGTAAATAGGAATTAATTGACGTATATTAAACTTTGCATATTTTGCATATATCAAGATTTTTCACATATTTGCGTATCTTTTGCATATTTTCACATATTTTGACAATTTTTAAATTTTCAAAGCATAACGCGAACTTTATTGCAAGTGTCGGCGTTTAACTTCTGAAGGTCGAAATCTACAAGACAATGTCTTTGGTTCGAAAATTGTCAACAACAATCGAAAATTTTAAAATGGGGTGTATTGAAAAATTGAATTTTTGAAAAAATTGCTTAAAATACCCCAAACAATTCTGAGATATACATTTTGACATGCCAATTGGAAAAATGTAGCGTGTTTATGATACTGGAACGAGATTTTAGAAATATCCGGTTTGAAATTTAATTTTTTTTAATATTCTTAAAAGTTGCCACATTTCAGTTGGTGATTCTAGAAAAATGGTGGAAGTTACATTTGCCAAAAAGGTCCTAGCCCCGCCCACCCACCCTCTCTTTTATTAGAGGGCATGTTATTTGCCAAAATCGGTCTTATTTTAGCAGGTACTAGCCCCGCCCACCCACCTTCTATTTTATTAGATGCATCACATTTGCCAAAATCAGTCTTATCTTAGCAGCTACTAAATTTAACTTTTTACTACAGAGTTATATGTTAGCAAATACCTACTAGCCCCGCCCAACGTCGCTGTTCTCATTCTTACGATTTTATTTCTGTTGAATATAATTCCAGACAAGAAAAAAATAAATAAAAGGTTTAAGGAACCACTAGAAAAGAATCAAGGTTATATTTTGTTATCAAAAGTAGCTAAAATACATAATGGAAATTCTAGTAGTGGCGTTAACATAGAACCAAATTTAATTAGCGCTCGTAAGTATGCACCAATTACATCAGTGGACGTAGAGAGGAATTTCTCTACCCTATAAACAAATCTTGTCTGATAGGCGACGTAATTTTCTAATTGACAACATTGAAAAACATATAGTTGCAAGTTATCACATTAATTCAGACGTTTAAGTGTTTTTTGATGTATCATTGTACTCGTTTTATTTACAAATATTTGTTATTTAGTTGTTTTTTTTGTAAAATAAAGTTGTTAAAATATGGCACATTATTGTTTTAAATTAAACCTATTAGACTCTTATGGATACACTACCAATTGCTTGTATGCTCAATAAAAAAAAGTACAAAATGTGTGCATATTTTTATAAAAAATTTGCATATTTTCGTAAAATTAAAACATATTTTCTTATTTTTTCTGCATATATATATGCACATATTTTGGCCAAATTTCGTGCATAAAATTCCGGACTATAGTAATAATATTGGGATCGTAAAATACTTATTGATGAAACATTACAACCAACAGACCTATCATATTTATGAAAAAACATACCAAGGCATTGAGACCATTCTTATCGACTTATATTTCTAACACGAACAATATAATACCACACCAAAATTTCAAAATATGTACAGTTATCAACAGAAATGAAGGTTATGTTAAAACTTGACAAAATTCCCTATTTACTTTAGAGCAAAACATTAAATACAAAAATTGTAGAGAATAAAAAGCTGTATCGAAATCTTTTTTTATTTATTTTGGAACGCCTTATGGTATTGAAATAAAAAGAAAAAAGTACTCAGTATTTGTGGTAAAATGGTACTAGCTAAGAAATGTGACAGTTCATTACTTTTGTCACTAATTACTGAATTTTACACCTTTTGTTCTTGCAAAGTTGGATAAAATGGTACTACGGCAGGTAGTTAGTTCGGGAAATTTCAACATTTGTAGCAATTTACAAAAACCGACAAATTTTAGGACAACAATCGAAAGACTCCTATAACAGTTTGATACGCAATAACTGTAAACAAATTCTGCAAGTGCCAACGGAATACTCCTGGGACTAGTGTAGAAATATTGGAGCTGTTCTGAATTCTGAATAATTAAAAAAAAAAAAGAAAGTTAAGACAATTCCAAACTCTACATTCAAAAATGCATAAAGATTATTAAAAGCAAAAACAACCCGCGGGGAAAATAGTAACTAAAATGTGTGACAAAATTTGGCAGCCAAGTCGTACCTTTCTGATTAGATGAGATACTTCTTGGCCAATCATCTCCTTTCGGGGGTGGTTTCTCTGGGAAGCAGTTTCCCATAATTTGGCCTAAAAAAAGAGCAATGACTTGGAGCGGATGGTCTGTCGGGAAATTCCTACAATTATTCATAGGAGCATCCTTCCCGTACAATAGGCTTACACACATCAAACAGAAAAATATCCATAGTTTACAGGGACACTCTACGGCCATTGACAACGGTGAGAATTCCCACCCTATGCTCGAACCCTAATAAAAATTATCCCACTTCTGAACTTACTCGCCAATTTCTTTGGCCCGTACCCGAGGCAGCAATACAAAACACACCTCTACAAATCCGGAAGCGGGACAATCTGTCCGGCCGAAACTAAAGCTCTTTTGTCAAAACTTATCTTCTATGTACAATAATTCCGCGTCAAAGACTGACATATTTGGTGCTTAATGGCTTTCGATCAAATTCAATTTTATACCTCTAAACAACGGGGTTCCACGTTATTGCTGAGGCCTATTGTCTAAAGCGCATCAAATCGAAAACCTGTCCGATCTATGGACGTTTTTAGGAAACTTTATGGTGCGGATGTATATTGCAAGGAAATTTAGGAATTCTGGATAATAAGATGGGACGGCATAATAAACCATTATTAACAGAAATGGCATCCCCGTTTTCTGGAAAAATTCCCATCAGAAACGCGACGGCTGCCTCTTATGAACGCGACAAGACTCTATCCGACAATGCGGTGTTTTGCACGTGTTACACAGCAACTATTAATTAATTATAAGTTCTTTGAAAATACCTTGTTCAGGATTTTTAGACTCTATTGCAATAACTGCTTTGATTTTGTTTTTCGGAATTGAGAAGAATGAGGGCATCGATTTAGGTTCGGGATGTGCACATAATATACGAGATTCAGTACTTTCAGTTAGCTGCTTTTTCAAATAGGAAAATACGTCTCGTAGGCTGCTGACCATTTCATCAAATTTAACACCCAAAAAGTCGTTTAAAGATTCTGAAACATTTTTTCGTACAGTCCGGACATTTACAAAAGAGATTCGGAACAGACTGAAGTTGTGGGTGCAGATTTTCCGACACTTCGATACATTTGTAACGAGTCTGCTTACCGCAAGTTCCTGAATATATTAGATAATTCCCTAAACAAACATAAGCTCACAGATGTCATTTACTTGGACTTCTCCCCCGCTTTTGACGAGTTCCTCACCAGCAATTGTTTTATAAATTAGATCACTAAGGCATTCGTGGAGATTTAATCTTCAAACAAGAAATCTGTTCTGTTCCCTTCCACTTCTAATCCAAATTGTATGGAGTGCTTATAGGATACTCCGAAATTTTCATTTAAATAAGTAAGTGTATATATAAAAAAACTGTATGCTGTAATTCTAAGATCTCAAAACTTATTTTATGTATGAGCAATGCTTATCATTACTTGATTTTAGTACCCGTAATGATAAAAGTTTTGCCTGAATACCTGGGTCAACGGTGAGTCTAAATAATAATAATAATAATAATAATAATACTAATAGATTTATCTTCAGTGAGTGTAGTACACAAATGCAGCAAACAGTATAAATCAAATGTACGTACAAATTTTGGTTAGTGTTTTAGCATCTAGACGATATTCTTAAAATAGATCTAAAATTTCACAACATTGTTCGAAAATGAACATAACTAAAAGATACTCGTCTAATAGTTATTCAGCTACTTATGACCAAATTAGGATGTCGCGCATTGAGAAACTCAGCTGTGGTGCATATTTTGAAGAAAAGATTATGGCTTTTATAATCAATACAGATTTGTCAACGAACATTACCAATGAACTTGACAAGATTTGTGGAGAAATCGTGGTCTCATTCGGAATGTCTTGCACTTGTTGGCACTTAATTTTTGCTTGAACGATTTTCACAAATCTAACGACACATCCAATAAATGCAGTGTCGAATGATTGGAAAAGGAAAGACATATCAGATATGCAGATTTTCATAATAAATTTACAATTTTAAAATGATTCCGAGGTGCTAGTCTTATTGATGGAATTTTGTTATGCACTGATACATTGAGTCATAGAAGAGAAATATTAAAGCTGATCTGATCATTCCAGCTGCTCATAAATGCTCCACTTATTTGGCAAGGTGCAGAATTAACGATTTTAATTTTTACCACCCATTCAAGTTATTGACCGAGTTGAGTAAAACTAGGCTTAATTTAGTTACGCCGCAAATGAAGTTGTAATTGGAAGAACCGTTGAACTATTATGTACGATGAGATGCAACTATATTGATTCCGCTCACAGAAACAAGCTGCCAGATATTTTTTGGATAGTTTGTTGAACAAACTATAAATAGTTATATCCATTTTAGTTATAGCAGTCATAGTTTATATGTGTTTCTATGTGGTACAAATGTACTCTACTAGAAGATACGTAATTTCCAACATCAACTAAGCAGTTATCTCTAAACACTGACCTGAAAAAAAAACTTGCTTGTAACAATTGTGAAACCTCTGCATCATTTTTGCTACAATGTACTGAGTTAACACAAACAACCCGCCAAAACTGAGATATGGGCACAAAATTTTAAAACCCGCGAAAATTTAAATTTGGTCTTGAACTATGATCGTCAACAAAATAGAACCCTCCGTTGTGTTTTTTTATGATGGAACGCGTTCAAAAGCAAAATCATGGAGCGCAAATTATTTATTCCTCCATTCTAGAGATTGGAAAGTGAAGTAAGCGGACCTATTTCCCGCGTGTAAGAACTTCTAGCTTTCAAAAATGAAATCAAATGTAACAAATCGATAGAAATATTTGAATACAACAAATTTAAACACACAGAAAAAAATCGTCTTTAAAGTAACTCAGTGGTAATACACAAGTTATTACGATTATTCCTCGATGATTTTACTCCATTAATACACACGTTATTTCTATACCTACAAAGCTCTAAGATGAATATGTGTTCAAATTCAATCTGTAGAAATATAATTTAATCTGTAAGAAAATATTAAAGCCCTCTCGTTTTTACATCCACGATGATACTAAATAATTTAACAGATGAGAATTTCCAAAATCCTTTGTCTCAAAATGGATCGATGTGCAGTTCAAGATTAGTTTAAATGCCATAAATGAATCTCGAATTATACCTTGATATGAAGTGTGAATAATAAAAATAATAAAAACATCCGGAACTTTTAGATAGATCGTTACAAAAAAATAAATCCAGCCTGAATAACTGAATTTCCGCTACGTGTTTCATATGTACATTATTGTAGTAAAATTTTATTAGAATTACAAACAGTTAAAAATCTTAACATGAACTTCTTTCAAATGCGGTTTCGCGGCGCACAATTTAATATTTAAAATCAGGACACTACAGTACACTTAATTATGATCCATCATAAACAAATTACATATTGAGTTGCGACCATGATTTTTTATTAGTCCGTCATTTGAAAATTTTTAAATTTGTCACGTGTTACGTCCTGTTTTAAAAAAAATCTAGGAATCTTTGTCTAACACTGAATGAAGCATGTCTGTTTTTACTATTTTTCTGTTTTTTACGTTAGCATCCAGCCCTTCAATATTTTTGAAATAACGTTTCTTAAAAACTTTTATTATATGCAACATGTCATACAGACTATGTAACTATTTGTCGGTAAGAGTTCGCTAGATTGCTTTTAAGGGTTGAGGATGCAACGAACCCGAAGCGAAACCCGATCTCTGCCAAGTCTGTTGTCGCTGGTGAAACATATTACATTACTCACTAGTTAATTTGTATCGAAACACTTTGTTTATTTAATAAATCAAATAATTGTTAAATTTCTTTGTTAGAAGTGAACCTTGTGGTTTCTTCATCTAAAATTCCAATGAACTCTAAACTTTCTTACGAGGGTAATTTGATAAGATCTTAGCCTACCATAGAAGTACAAACAATTTGAAAATCAAATTATTTTTTTATTCAACATAGTACGTAGTCTCCTTTCAAAGCTATACACTTGTTACAGCAATCTTGCAACTTTTCCAACCCTTTAAAAAAAATGTCTTCCTGCTCTTCAACCCAAGTCTCCACAGCCTCTATTATCTCGTTGTTTGAAGAAAATTTATGGCCTTTTGAAGATTTTTTTTAATTGAGGAAACAAATAATAAACCGAGGGAGCTAGATCCGGAGAATAAGGAGAATGGTCAAGTGTTTTAAACCCCAAATCATGAATTGTGTTCATTGCAATGCGCGATTTGTGTGTCAGAGCATTGCCCTGCAAAATCAGAACACATTTGGAAAATTTTTTGCCCCTCGTTTCCACAATTTTTTCGCGCAGCGTTGTTAATAAGCTTGAGCGGGATTCTTTTGTTATGGATTTGCCCTTTTCATGATAATCAACCACAATTAGCCCACGCGAGTCTCAAAAAACTGAAGCGAGTCCTTTTCCGGCAGATTTTTGCACCCGAAACTTCTTGGGCCTTGGACAACCAGAATGTCTCCATTCCATGGACTGCTGCTTTGTTTCTGGATCGTAGAAATACAGCCAGGTTTCTTCCATGGTGATAATACGGTTTAAAAAGTCAGGGTTCTCATCAAAAAGGGCACATAAACAGCGCGAAGTTTCCACTCACATTTTGCGGAAATTTTTTTCATGTCCAAATCGGCGCACGTTCACAGGAAATCGTCTCAGATATCTGTTTTATGGAAATTCGACGATCTGACAATTGTGCACTGCGTCAACATTTTCAAGAGTGGATAGATACCTAAATCAGTCTTCCTGGTCTATCGTCATCTTCAGCCGAAACTTTTCCCTTTTGAAAGAAACAACCCAATTTTTACAGTGGCGCAAGGACAACTTTCACCAAGTGTTTTAGACATATCATCGTAAATTTTTTTACTCGTTAACCCCTTTAAACACAGGTACTTAATAATCGATCTATATTCAGTTTTACTGATTTCCATATTTTCTTTAGACGTGAGTTTTCCAAAATTCTCGTGCACAGCAATGCTTGTACTTCAAATTTGACAGTGACATTTCTAATAAATTGTTGTTTGTTACCATGGTAATAAAAATTTGTTTTGTGCAGTGATAAGTACTTAGGGTAACAATTTATCAAATTACTCTAGCAGTTGTCATTATGTCATATAAACTTAACAATTTAACATCACATTCAGTGATTCTTAGAACCTTTGCTGTAATTTCGTCGAATTAATAAACCTAGTCATAAGTTATTTTGTTGAATTTCATTTAGAAGAAGTGAAAAATCAAAAATCTGTGACTTTTCAACGACTTTTTTTATGTTCTCAATTGCTCCTTCCATCAATGAATCTGATATTATGTAAATTTTGTAACAAAGTTTTAGATAGATTATAATATCAAACGATTTTTGGTCATATTTTAGAAACTTTAGTAATTCTATTTGAGTTAAGCTATGTTGCAACGTTTTTTGTATCAATCAAGGTTTTAAATAAGTTTTGTATTTGACACAAGATTTTGGAAAAACCAAGATTTTAATGACTTTTTTTCTGAAGTAACGAATTACCTTGTTCTAGACGGAAAATCCGCACTCTGGTAACCCTATGTTCGAGTGAACCGGCTTTGGATGGATATTCCAGTGACATTTAAACAAGCAATTGTTAAGTATACTGGCACAAAATAAAATATCACGAGATCGAAAAAGAAATGAGTCAAAGCTGTCAAATTGACAGTTTAAAATTAGAATTATGACACTTGCTTTTGAAACACATAAAAATTAATCAAACTCTCCGTTTTCCAATTTTGTCCCATTTCTGAAGTAAGATGAAGTAAGATTGTAACAAAAAAGCTTTAATTTCGTTTGATAACATTGCAAAGTACTTTTGTCAGCGTCACGTTTAATACAAAATTATTTTAAACTAAGACAAACGACTTTTCGTGCATGGCCAACTTTGACTAATTTCTTTTTCGATCTCTCGGTATAATGGTTTTATGACTGACTCTGCGGTCCCCAAAAGGTATCTTAAACTGATACTGCTAAAGATAAACTGGTCCTGATAGTGTCATAAATCTGCATCTAATAAGCTGAATTATTCGTTGGCAAGGTTTGCGGATGGTTCAAAATCATAAAGCCACTATATCTCTCGTACCCACCATACGTTTCTCCTACTCTAGGTGACACTAAAATTAAATTTATAACCTCACTTTTAGTTTTTAATTATTTCCAAAAAATTTTAGAACAGTCACGATGAGCTCCCAGTAGTTTTTTCCATAAGTATCACAATTTTTCGATGTTATCAAGTATAGCTTTCACTGAAACCAGAAATTCGGAAGCAGAGGAGAAACTTTTGTTGAATCGCAGGGTTTCCGTTTTTGCTATGTATTTGATCTTTTCTTTCATCAACTGAATCAGCTGAGAGAAGTGCATATTTTCAAATTATTTTAAAATATCCTTAATACTTATGCTAATTTACAAAAAGAGGTATGTCATATAGCCATATCCTATATCTTTACTGCCTACATTTTCGAAAATTTTTAAAAATATAATCGGCTAGCAACTATTGGCTTACTTAAAGAAAAATAACCTTTTATTTAATAAACAATTTGGATTTAGACAACGGTCTTCCACCTCAGAAGTAGTGATGAAATTTATAACTCTAATTACTGAAGCTTTTGAAAAAAAATTACTTAATAATGTTCTTAGATTTAACTAAATTTTATAAACTAAAAATCCTTACAACTTCATAAACAGTATCATAGAATTAATAAATTCTTATTTAAGTTCTAGATATAGTTGGATTCATGTATCTTTTTACACACGTGACCAAAAGCTAACGTCCGAACTAATAACTGTTACTTTGTAGTAATTAGTCAAAAAGATGACAATGTTCATAACGTCAACATGACACAAATGTGTAAGCTCAGGCAGGTCTTTTGGTTTCGGTGCTTTCCGATTGGGTCGTGATTTTGCCGGACTGGGAAGGACGCGGAGTCTTTCTTTTCGAGTTTTTAATCTTCGAAACCGTTAGGCGAGTAACGCCTAGAGCATCTGCAACTCGCTAAAAATTTGAGCGAAATTATTAACCATGAACCTTCAAACGGTTTTTACTTACTCGTTCTGTACCATTTAGTGAGATTAAAGGACCACCGTTTTTCTTCTCAAGAGCAAAATACTCTATAAAGTTGGACACGATCTCCTGGGCACGGGAACTCAAACGTTTGCCCGTCATGTTGTAGACCAAACACGAACAAGAAATAAGATAACAAAACATAAAAAATAGGACAACGAAAGAAGAATCCTAACAACCAACGAACTTTACGAAGAACTGAATAGAAAACTTGAATAGAACAACGAAAAACTGCGATTAACCACTCTGAGTAAAACCAAAAATGACAGTGACGTTTGATGAAAAATCGATGAATTCAGTCACTAGATTGACTACATCAGTGCCTGTCGCACTATGTGGACGCATTTATTACGTATTTTATCTTTTTCTAATTCAAGGAACTTTGTGGAAGAGAATAACTGACGTAGAGCGTAATTTGGCCTAATTTCGGTAGACATACTATTTGTCTGGCTCTTCGTTTTTGTAATCCTTAAAACAAAGATTCTTATGGTAGGTGCTGTCTGAGCTTGTATGATACTTCGGTCACGTGTGTCAAAAGATACATGAATCCAACTATATCAGAGTTAATCTTGATAGTTCATTTTCAAATTTAAATCCTCTCACGCATGGTGGACCACAAGGATCAGTACTTGGGCGTCTCTTATTCTTAATTTATGTCAACGGCTTATCATTTATGTTGTATACCGCAAACTAATATGACTCTAATATAACAATTATATTACAAAAACCCTGCCTGTTTTGACTCGTTAACGTCGAATGCTGATAATGATAATTTTATTTCGTATTCAAAAACCTTTAGAAAATTTTAACACTTATATATTTCGTAACGTATATACATTATATTTGTAACTGACTCCCGATCTTTCCCCTGCGGTGGCTGGGTCAAGAGAAAGATCACGATTCTTCATTTGGTACCGCGTAGGGGATGCTGAGTGAGGGTGGGGATGATGCGTGGTCGTCCAGGCCCTGTATGTTTAACTGATTAAGAAATTTTGTCATTTCACCACTGTCTGTTAGAACGAGTCATTTACTTCAATATACACTCCTCATTACACTATAATCATCTTCATATAATAAAATAAAGGCTTCGATTGAAAAAAATGTGTATTTTTATTTATATTAAATATTATTATTATTTTGATGATCTTAATCTATTAGTTTCTTTCAAGCTTATGTTATCTGGATCGTAAATCACTCATCCTTTGGTTTTTCAGCCCCTTCGTCACCCATACCTTCTGCGGGACCAGCGCCTGTTTCATCTGCTTGTACTGCAGGTTCACCTTCAGGTGGCGGAGCAGCTTCTTCAGGCGCCGGAGCAGCTTCTTCAGGCGGCGGAGCAGCTTCTTCGGGTGGCGGGGCAGCTTCTTCAGCAGGCACAGCAGCTTCTTCAGGTGGAGCTTCGGCCGGTTGCTCTTCGCCTTGTGGAGGTGCAGCGCCAGCACCTTCAGCGGTTTCACCTCCAGGTCCCCCTTCTCCTTCTTTCTTCGATTGTTCTATCCATTCCTCAATACAAGTTGCAGCACAATTGATGAGTAAAAAGAGGTACCATAAAGTGAACATACATGGAGGATGCTGGTAATTCTTGAGATCAAAAAAGTCGAACTGCATTTTGGATTGTTACACTAGAATTTTGATTTTTTTAAATTTTTATAAAATTCAATGAGTTGAAGTTTGAAATGACAGATGATAATGTAATAATAGACAACAATCGGCTATAAAAATCCAAGGTTATCTATCAAAAAAGTGTCGCAGCGGGAGCATTTGATGCGGAAGTTTAATAAACCGACATCAGCAGTTTTTAACTTATTGCAAAAATTGTGAAATGCGGTACGACAGTATCGAAAAATGTTTATATACCTCTCCAAAAAGATTGATTACTTTGAAAACTTATTAGTTCGCAAAATCATCATTTAGGTTTGGAGACCTAGTACTTAGAGGTATCTTAGTAATACTTCACAGGATTATCTAGGTACAAGTTCTAAGGGTTTTTTTCTACAAATGCTGACAATACGAAATACATATGTTTAAAATAACTAATCAACGAGAAAAAATGTATTCTCAATACATGCTTAACTATTTATGTTTATACTTTGAAAGAATTCGACTATTCCAAACATTTTTGTCAAACACTAAGGAGCCTTAAAGATAAGGAAGGAAATTTATAAGGAAAAGTTAAAAAAAAGTGCCACTGCCACCAACCTGTTTTAACGCACTGGGGAACATAGCTTGAGACATCTATGTTTTATTGTGAACGTTTCGATTCTATCAAGGAAATAAGTAAAGTATTCTTGTATCACTACCTATAATAATTAATTTAAACATTTTGACAGGTTATTTTGTCACTTGACGAAAGGTCGTCAAAGCGATCCCAAAAAGTAAATAATTGGTGAGGAATAAAAGCTTCTCTAATGTATATTGTATATCATTTTAAAATCTGTGCTAAAGAATTTGAAGACACATTAAAGAAAAATTACACCTACAATTATTTAAGTAATTTATCAAAAGTTTTCAGTGCTGAAAATGTAAGCAATTTTGATTATACAAAGACATTCGAAATGTGTGCAATAAAAAAATTCGGAATAGCTCACAATAAAATATATTGCACTGTGTAAAGTGCACGTTCCTAAGTGGTAGCAATGTCTAGAAAAATATTTGAAATTATAATATAAATTGTTATACACGCCACTGGTGGTGTTCCTTGACCTACCCAAACTATATTCAATGAATGGCACAGAACGGCTAGGATTAAGAACCAAAAAAGCGACGCACTATATGCAAAAACACGATCAGAGCCAGTCATGTATTGGTTGCCGTCGTGTGTACGGTTAACGTCTTTGACAATGGTGAATTTTTCCAATTCAGAACATGTGGACATGGTAATGCTTTATGGTGTGGTTAATGGAAACGCCACGTCGGCCCGAAAATTGTAGATCGAGCGCTTTCCAAATCGCGCGATTTCGTATGCGCGAACATTTACATCAGTGGTACAGCATCTTCAAGATCATGGTACCTTGAAGCCTCAAACTCACGATCGTGGTCGTGATAGGACCGAAGCTATACTGAAAGCTGAACAACAAATTTTGGAATGCATCGAAGAAGAACCCGACATCAGCACTCACCGACTTGCAGCTGAAGTTGGAGTTTTACTGTTTGTAGTGCATCGTACATTAAAAAATGCAAACTTTGGAGCCCGCTGATTTTCCACGACCTGTAATTTACTACGAATGGTTGTTACAGCAAAGTTGTGAACCCCCAACTTTTTAAATTGCATTCTGTTTACGGTTGAAGCAGGATACACTTACAATGTTGCTGTTTTCAACAGCCATAACACTCACATTTGGTCCGATGAAAATCCATACGCTCGTCAAGAAGAACGATTTCAACAATGGTTTTCCATAAATGTGTGAGCCGGTATCTCGAGTTCTTAAACAATACGTTGGAAGACCGGCTAGATGCGGAAGTGCCTCGAGGTGAACAAGTTGAACAAAGTGAACAAGTGGAGCACCACCCTATTTTGCTAGGGCAGTAAATGAATGGTTATTCAACCATTTTCCTAACCAGTGAGTCGGTAGAAACTCAGTAACTTGCCCCCCGCGTTCACATGATCTCAATCCGTGTAATTTTTGTCTGCGGATTGGATGAAACAATTAGTTTATGGAAATCAACAGTGTCCAGAACCAGAAACTATCGAAGAGCTTCAAGAACGAGTGGAAGTGGCAGCCACTACAGTTCGTGGAAATCCTAGAGTTTTTTACGTATTCGTGAGAACATGTTGCGACATGCTGAAGCTTGTGTTGCTAGTCAAGAACAACATTTTCAATATTTATTGTAAAAAGGTAGTAAGCATTCGAAGTTGCTCTTACTTTTGTTCTAATAAACAATGTGGAATCGTTGTGGTAAGAACCAAACATCCGTCAGAATAAAAAATCGATCACCATGAAGCATTACCAAAATCGGTCCTTCGTAGGACCACCACTTATTTTTACAACTAATAATCTTTCGCATTCACCTTTAACGATGGATGAATACATGAATGAACGATTGATAACCAGCAAAAAATGCGTTTTACTGTTAGTTAAAACTGAAAGTGTTTACATAGTTTTTCCACCTACTGTTTAAAAGGTGGATCAGTGGAATCGCATCGAGGGTGGTTAATGAGGATTTTACCCCATTCGACATTTAATTTGTTTTTACTATATTTCCACATTACTACGGCACGTGTGTTACAATTATTGCATATATTTCAAAATCACCCTGTATAATTATAAGTTTGCTAATATGTTTACCCACGTTATTTGAAAACAAAGCTTTACAGCGAAAAATTTAGAGGAATATCTAGTATACAAATGTAATAATTATAAACAAATAAAAAACACAAACTAAACGAGGAATTTTTTGTTGCCTAAAAATGCTTCATTTCGGATTATAAATGACTATTTTTAATATTTTGAAGGACTATGTTAAATTTTAATCGCCTAAAATCCGGACCTTACTTATTATCATTTCATTCAATTACAGTGTTCTATTTAGAAATTAATTTTAAGTTTGATTTAAATTTAAATACCTACTTTATATGCAAGCAATCGACAAAGAACTGTCTCTCCTTGCCACTAGAGACGTTCCACAAATTGACATTGTCATTGTTCCTTAGGAAACTTCAACTCTGTGCCTCAACTTTACGCCATCAAATGCGATAAGTATTGTAAAAAACTATCGCGCAATAAATATAATATGCACTCTAAAAACAATCGTTTCTTGATAAATAGTTTATTTGTAAAGTAAATTTATCTTCCACAGTTTATGCTACTTACTAATAAGGATTATTAAGCAAGAAGCGGAGATGATTTGAATAAATTAACACTTTTCACAATTGACAATTGGAATATCAAATATAGAATTTATACTAGTACGTGATTCATTCTTTGGCCTGAAAATTTTAATGCTTAATATGTTACGGACGCCGAATTATGGCGGGCTTTATGTGGTAGGAATTTGATGAATTAGCTAACGCATGTTGAATCTCCCATGAATATATCGGTCCACGAAGAGTACGCAGCTTGTCACCGCATTAATGAACATTCTAAAATATGGATGATCAAATATGGGTACTTGTTATACATTCTGCAAATGTTCATTGTTATACATACAAGGCATGTAACTGAACTAGTACTGGATTAGTTGAACTAAATCGACGAGGAATATCTTTAATTAAAACGTCATAATCATAATTCTTCTAAACGATTACTTACACTAATTGACGAAATACTTGTAACAACGATGTTTTCTCATTTTTGTTGGAGTGATCACCACTGAATCTTCGACATATTTTAATTAAAGCAATCATTATCGCAATTTAACATATTTTGTTTGGCTAAAAAAAGTCGATTATTTGGCCGCCATTTAAACTTTAATTTATCTTAATTTATTTTGTTCAACAGTTTTTTGAACTGCGAAGAATTCAAAAATGACTTACATAAATAATGTAATTGTGTAAATGTCACTGTGCATAAAGACAAACGATTTACGATTGTCCCCTTAGTCCTGTAAAAATATACCTATCACAGTATTCAGAAGACAGAAAACTGACGTTTCAATTGATTTAAAATTTTACTACTTCCGAGATTATAATAGTATGACAATACAGCTGCCCCAGTTAAAACTCCCCGGTCTTATTTATATCTTGAGAACGGATAGAAATATTTGAATAATATATGTAGCAAGCATATTACCTTAATACAGCAGGTATATTTTTTAACTGATTTTTACACACGGTTAAATTGTGATTACAATAATAATGATATGCAACATTTCCATATTTATTTCATTTTCATTTGAAAAAAAAATAAAATTTATTATATAAACAAAACAAAATAAATGTTGAGTGAAACAAAGGACTGCCACCATTTTACGACAGTTCGAACTTATGCTAAAGTGGATGGCTCAAACTAAAGAATTTGGTTCCAATAAGATAGGGTACATCCACATTTTGACGTGGAAATGAGAGTTTCTTGACAACATTTTCAAGAAATGGTGGATACGGCGACGTCAATTGTTTGAATGGCTGAGTGGCCGGCTCGTTCGCCAGAATTAGCGTACTGTGATTTTCTCGTATTTAAAAATCGAAGATTTACAGTAGCAGACCAAACAATTTGGATGACTTCAATTTAAACAGAAATGGGCTCCGCGCATTGTTCAAGAAAACGTCAATTAACGGAGTTATGAATTTTGTGTAGAACTTTATCAACACTGTGTGTGTGTAATATAATACAGTACAGTTCTGTTTATCGTACCTAATATTTATTACAAATTATTATGGTACTCGTATCATTATATATTAATATCGATTTATAGACTATTCCACACAGGTCACGTAATTTCCTTAAAGTTTTGTGTGTAGGATAATAAAATCAACAAATTTATTCCTATCAAAACGTTAATAATGTCATTTCGAAAAAGTGTTAAACAATGGTGTAAATGACTTTAGTATTTTATAAAAAAGTACACATATATACTGAAAAATAATAGTTAATGTTTGAGTTCTCTTTGGTATTGTTCTGAAAACAATTATATTAAAACGATTAATTAAAAAACACAAAACTTCTTATACTTTAATAAAATTAGAATAGGTCAAACGTTTATAAAATTTATATTGACATTATTTAGACAAAACTTCCCTCGCTTTTGAAGTACAGTCGGACAAAATACAATTTCTTCGAAAAATTACAAAATTTGATTTTACGATTTTTTTTGACTCATTCTGTATGTATAATCAATTCTAAAAAATATTAATGTACTGATAAACCATCAGACTTATATTTTGCACACTTTAGATAGGATTTGTTCGGCAAAATTTTCCATTTTTACTTCCCAAGCGTTAGCAAAGGAAGTATTGTAATCGAGTCCGTCGGCCGACTCTCTACTTTTACGTTTTCTTGATCTTTCATGACCCCTAGAAGACGAAGAAATAGGTCTCCCATTTCTGTCTGTCTGTCCGTTTGTCCGTCTGTCCGTCTGTGCGTCCGTCTGTCCGTCTGTCTGCCGTCCCGGATTTTTATTAGACAGATAATCTCCGAAAGTACTGGACCGATTGTTGTGAAATTTTGTACTTATATTAGGAATATCATGTAGATGGTAAACCGCTAACCAAAATTTGTCTAATCATCCCCACCACTAATGTGATGACGTCACTTCAAAATTGTACATAGTAAACGGGTTTTAAATTGTATGAAATAATATAGTCCTAAACATGCAGTTTACGACTCCGAATTAAGTTTTTACCCGAAACGTCTAGATTTTTGGAAAAAAAATCGAAATTATAAAACAACATTTTGCAATTTAATTTTGAATCTGCTAATCCGCATGTTTTGAAATGTTGCAGATGTTTTAAGGCTATAAAGAGCATCATAAATCTTTACTCAAAATATATTTGGTTATCCCCTCCAAAAACTTGATGACGTCAGCTCAAAAGTTTGCCACATAAATTCTATGTAAAATGTACAAAATATGATGAGTCTGTACTTGTGATATATCACTCCATTCATATTTTTTGGATTTGCATATACAGGGTGACTCAAAAAAATTAATGAATGAGTAAATTTATTTTACTGATTTACTCAGAAACTACAAAACCGAATGCTTTGAAATCTTGAAGGTGTTTTAAAGTTATCATAAGCATGGTATGTTTTTGATCAAAATGTATTTGCTCATCCCCCTAAAAAATTTATGACGTCACCACAAAATTTTGCCGAATAAATCCTATCTAAAATGTACAAAATATGGTGAGTCTCTTCTTGTCATTTATCATTCCATTCAAATTTTTTCGATTTCCATATACAGGGTGACTCAAAAAAATTAATAAATGCGTGAATTTATTTTATTGAGTTAATCAGGAACTACAAAACCGAATGCTTTGAAATCTTGAAGGTGTTTTAAAGTTATCATAAGCATGGTAAGTTTTTGATCAAAATGTATTTGCTTATCCCCCCTAAAAACTTTATGACGTCACCACAAAATTTTACTAAATAAATCCTATCTAAAATGTACAAAATATGATGAGTCTTTTCTTGTGATTTATCATTCCATTCATAGTTTTTGGATTTGCATATACAGGTTGACCCAAAAAAATTAATGAATGGGTAAATGTATTTTATTGATTTAATCAGGAACTCCAGAACTGAATGTTTTGAAATCTTGCAAATGTTTTAAGGTTATAAAGAGCATAATGAATTTTTAGTCAAAATATATTTGGTTATCTTCTACAAAAAACTGATGACGTCAGCTCAAAAGTTTGCCGAATAAATCCTTTCTAGAATATACAAAATATGATGAGTCTGTACTTGTAATTTATCATTCCATTCATATTTTTTGAATTTGCATATACCGGGTGACTCAAAAAAAATAATGAAATCTACTGCGAATAAAAAACATAATAGACATGCAGTCGTCACGTTTCCGACAGCGAGGGAAGTACTGTCTAAACTCTTTAGACCAATTTTTTGGGAGGTGATAAAGGAAGACATTTTGATGAACAATTTGCCATTCTTACGATAACCATAAAAAGTTTTCAAAATTTCACAGAATTCAGATTTACAATTTCAAAATAAAATAGAATTGTAAAATATTAAGATATGTAGTTTTAATTTTTGTTTTTTTTTCCAAAAATCTGGATGTCGAGAGTACAAAATCAGGACGGCTCCATAAACAACAAGTGTACGAGTATCTTATTTTATAAAAATATTACATTTACTATGCAACATTTTGAGGCAGCGTCGTCTCAATATTGGTGGGAAACTGGGGATGATTAGACAAAAATTAGTTGGCGTTTGCCATCTACACGATATTCCCAAAATACGCACGAAGCTTCCGCTTAGGAAAAAAATCTAGAATATAATCTATAAATTATAGTTTACTTTCAGTCTCTAAATTCAAAAATAAAATATCAGGGTTGCTGTAATTTCATCTCGGATTACTGTAGCCAATTTCGAATTTATTATGATGCTGCCATCTACTCGTTCGTTGTGATAATTATTACGTAAGGGCACGATAAGAGCGTGGTAAGAGCACGTAAGAGGATGAAATTGAAATAGAAAACTACTAACTTGTTGTATCAGACAATTAAAACGATATCTACAAAACGAAATTAAAATATTTATTAATGACCACAGAACAGACTACAAATGAGGTAATGACCTAACAATGAACAATGCAATGAACAAACCGAGTTGGTGTGACTATTTATAAATGATTAAAATAAATTTTTGTCTTGGCAATTCTGAATTTTTTGCAGCAATGCCATCCATAAAATTTTAAAAATGTTTCCAACAGTGAGGTGTTTCCACGCAGACAAAAGAATCACGATCATTCGATCACTCGATAGTCTCGGTACATGTAAATATGTACAAACATACTATTTACTGTATGTATTATGCCGTACAAAAACGACTTCAAATCGACATTAAAGCGTAAATTTGCTTTTATCAACAACTAATCTTACTTCTTCCTGTAGATTTGTTTTGCTTTTGTGCAATTACTTTTAAATTCAAAATTTCAAATTCATTTGCAAATATCAGTCAGAATGTCAATAACATTATACACAATAGTATGAATTAATAAACCAGTAAATAAAGCACATGCATTTTTCACCAGTTTCCTTTATACCTATAAAAAAAAACATGAGTCTGAGAAACAGGAAGTAGTTATTTTTTAATAAAACAATTATCACCTTCAAATATCTAGTCTAATACATGTTGAATATCAATTTCAACAGTCATGTGAAAATACACTACATACACTTATTTTATAAATTAATCACAGTCCTTAGAATTGTTGAAAACGTCAATCAGAAGGGGAAATATTTTGTGCTGCTGCTACTAATGTGTCATGAATTTCTTTTGCATATGCCACTTGAGCACTAGCAGTAGCAAGAAATTGAGGGTAAGTCAACATGTTCTCATTTATACCCAAATTTTCACTACGGTGAGGAGCAACAGGTATGTGTAAATATCGATTACTGCTTTCAGCTTGACCAAGACACTTTATAGAAGTTTTCTAAAAAATCAAAACCACAATAAAATATTTATATTACAAACCATAATACTTACCAAATGTAATTCTATTTGGTCACAGATGGAATAAAACTCCTCTAAATTCTTATCAAAACGTGGTATAGATACATCAAACCCTTTCCTATAAAAAAAAAAACAAGTTCAAGCTGCAATAAAGCACAAATAATGGTAACTTACAATGATCCAGCATCCACTTGACTATTGTGATTTAGTGTTTGCGCTGCTGTTTTTATAGTATTCTACAAGAGAAAAGATTTTTATGTAAGCAACGACAGCTTGCACATTGGACAGTGATACTCACAGACAGAGATTCTCTGAGGGGGCCCACTAGAGTTTTTATTTTCGAAATATTATCCAAAGGTGAAGGAGGTTGTTGCTGTTGTTGTTGCTGCTGCTGCTGCTGTGGATTGGGAGGTTGTTGCAGCATTCCCATGCCTACCACATTCATTTTTTAGTAAACTTGTTTTAAAAATGTCTGTACTATTAAAAAAAAATTATAAACACAACCTTACTTATGTCATAAACTCAATTGCTATTATGGCAGCTGTTCTACATTATTCTGTCATCTGTCACAATTGTCACGATGATCGATAAAACAGTGAGCGACTTGTATCTAGTTTCGATAAACAACAATAGATGGACGGAGGTAATATTAAATATATGCACCAAAACAGCAACTTTTCTAAAATTTGTTTTTCTATATCACTTTAAATTAAGAGAGCTCAACTTGTAAAATTGATCGTATATTATAATAATAGAAATGTTGCTATTCGTTTCAATTATGAGTGTGAATCGCTCATGTTGGGTATTTGCAGTTTCGAATTTGAGTATCATAAGGTCAAAATCATATGATCAATCAGCCTGGCATACATCTGACAACACTAATTCTGTGTTAAAGGCGTTGTCGTGGGTGCTTGTTCACTAAAGTCTTCAATTTTTGGAAAGAAAGGCCAAAAAAAGTTGCAACCATGGCATTAAGCGATATGGATGTACAAAAACAGGTAAATATTTAATTTACGACAACATACACTTTGCTCAGGATACGCCTGTTCAAATTACTCTTTCTCGTCTGGATCAGATTTCTAAATGTTATATGTATTTAATTTATTTAGATTAAACATATGATGGCTTTCATTGAGCAAGAAGCCAATGAAAAAGCCGAAGAAATTGATGCTAAAGCTGAAGAAGAGTTTAACATCGAAAAGGGGCGTCTTGTTCAGCAACAAAGATTGAAGATTATGGAATACTATGAGAAAAAGGAAAAGCAGGTTGAGTTGCAGAAGAAGATGTATGTATGTAATTGTCTGTAAATAAGCTGCCTTGACGCTGTCATGTGATTACAGTCAATCATCAAACATGTTGAACCAAGCCCGTTTAAAAGTATTAAAAGTGCGTGAAGACCACGTCCATAGTGTTCTAGATGACGCTCGCAAGCGTCTTGGTGATATTACTAACGATCAAACCAGGTACACTCAACTGCTGGAATCACTCATTCTTCAAAGTCTTTATCAGGTATATGTTTTAACTTAAGATGTGAATATGCCTTTTCTACTTTTTTTTCTTATTATTTTCTCAATTTTTTTAGTATTTGGGAATGAAAGACAAGGTATCACTTTATATTTTCCTTTTTTCCATGTTTAATATAGACAACTTTAGTTTGTCTCCTCACATCGTCCATAGTTTTACTACTCTAGCATAATTCTTTATAGCAGGTTAATCCAGCATGGGGCCTGGGCAGTCCACGAGTATTAACTCTATACTTAAAAATTTAGATCTTAGCTAGCATAGGACAATAATATAGTATAACATCTATTAACTTTGGTATCAACATAATACTAAAATAGTTCTCTATTCGTAGCTGTTTGAGAACACTATAACAGTGAGAGTCCGATCACAGGACAGAGCATTGCTGCAAGGAATTTTGCCTGTAGTTGCCACAAAATACAGGGATGCAACAGGGAAAGATGTGCATCTTAAAATTGATGATGAGAGTCACCTTCCGTCTGACACCACCGGTGGGATTGAACTCTACGCCCAAAAGGGAAAAATCAAGATCAACAATACTTTGGAAGCTCGTCTGGATTTAATTGCACAGCAATTGGTTCCCGAAATCCGTACCGCACTATTCGGGCGCAATGTTAACCGTAAATTCACTGACTAAATGAGACATTGCGGTTCATTTCATAAAAAAAACACACATTTTTACTGTTGATTCCAAGCATTACAATTACCACTCCATAATTGTAAAATAAATTGTTGCTTCGTGTATGTCATGTGTTAAATTATATAGGTTAACAAACTGTAAATGTAATTCCATTTCTTGCTTAGGTGAAATTAGAGGTTTCAATAACAATGTTATGTGGTGGTTGGTAAAACTGTGTTTGCGATTTTACAGCCCCATATGTAAATAGCAAAATTTATGTTATAAATAAATATGTTTAAACAAAGCTTCTTTATATATAGTAAAGTTCCAAGTAAAATTAAACATTTCAGTAATAGTCCCTAGTAGATTCTTGCAACAAGCATGCTTTTTTTTTTTTAATGACATGCACTAAAACTGGAAATCAGTTTTTCCAAATTTTGGCTAAGTTTCGGAAATGAATTTACATTTTCGATAACGATACCTATATCTTTACAAATGTTTTCAACAAACTGAAAGTACCTAGTTGCAAGTTGCGTATAAAAGTTCGTACATCAAGTTGGCGTTCAAATTTCGATAACTTTTCCCGCCTGATGATTGATTTGAATAACGACTACTCAGTTTTTTCGGTGTAATTTAGCCTGATAGGTAGGCAACCAATAATTCAGCTCCAACGATAGATCTGCTATCCATGTTTGTCTGTCTGTATCCGTTTTTATTAGACACGTAATCTCCAAAACTGATAGAATTACCCATGTTGATGACATTTTTTATTGGTCAAATTAAGAACGAGTCACCCCATTTTCTCGAAAATGTGGAAAATACGCACGTCTTTACATAATAATGAAAAAATAAGAATTATAATATTCAGAACATTTTGTTCGATTGTGGTTTAATTAATAATTTAAATAACTAACTTCTACGTGACATTCTTTTGATGTATAAACATAAATAAACACTTGAGCTTCAGATTGCTATTACCTACTGCTGAAGAACAAGGGGTGTTATTTATGCCTCAGGTTTACTTTACAGCGCTTATCACAAAACGAAAATCGTAAAATCAAATTTTATATATTTTTAAAGAGCTGTATTTGTCGGATTATACTTACAGCCTTCGATCAATTTTTTACTGATCAAATTAAGAACCTCACTTTTTAGATTTACTTATATAGGGTCACTCAAAAAAATTAATGAATCAGTTAATTTATTTTATTGAATAAATCAAGAACTGCAAAACTGAATTCTTTGAAATCTTACAGACGTTTTAGCGCATGGTAAATTATTATTAATCAAAATCTATCTGTTTATTCCCTCCAAAAAATTGATGCCGTCATCTCAAAATTTTGCCGAATACATTCTACCCAGAATGTGCAAAATATGATGAGTTTTTACTTGTGATTTATCATTGCATTAATATTTTTTTGATTTGCTTAAACAGGTGGCTCAAAAAATTAATGAATGAGACAATTTATTTTATTGATTTAATCAGGAACAGCTCACTCCATTTTCCCAGAAAATTTTGGAAATACAGTACTGTTATTTTTAGGATTACCCTGCACCAATCCAAGTTGATATACGTGCCCTTACAAAAATGTTGATGACGTCATCACAAAATTGTGTAAAGAAAAAACTCAACTCGAAAATGCTGAATATGTTGCATTGTACTTCAAGAGTGAGGGAAGTTGTGTGGAAACATCTTTCGACCATTTTTTGAAATTTTACGTTTCCGACAACGAGGGAAGTACTGTCTAAACTCTTTAGACCTTTTTTTTTCTTCTTTTTCTAGTCGCTCGGTATCTCTTGTACCGAGGCGGCTATATATCTGTTATCATCAATAATCTCTTATAATTTGATAAAATGCCAGTGTACAAAATCTGTGACGTAAACCTTAAAAACTTCCCTTGTGGCAATAAATACCACACTAATTAAATGTTTAAAAATTGATGGTGCAGATTTCAAAATACTGTGTAAATATGACAATTTTAGATTTTTATGTGATGGATGTCTCATTTTAGAGGGAACATCAAAAATTGATGAATTAAAAGATTCAGTTGATAATTAATGTTTAAATCTTATTGAAGAACAACACGATCATAATGCTTTAATATTAAAACAAGAACAAGAAACACTTCCTTCGGAAAATTCAGCAAGCAAGGCTATTAATTTCATACGCAAGTGTTGTTAATAAAAATAAATCTTCTGTTATATTACAACATAGTACTGTAATCAATCGGTATATGTTACCTGCTAAAAAAGATTTATTAAATCATGTTGATCTTGTTAAATCTACTGTTGAATTTTCATCTGTTAAAACTGGTCGAAATGGGAATCTTATCATAAGTTGACTCTGACAAAATTAAAAATTTATTTACCAAAAAATTATCAGATTATAACGTTAAAGAGTTGCCAACCTTAAACCCGAGGATAAGAATTACTGGCATTGATAACGATATTGTGCATGAGAATAGAAATCTCTTAAGTGCTGATAAGTAAACATGTATAGTAAGAAAATATACGCCTTTGAAAAATAATAACAAACGTATGCAAGCTCTAGTTGAATTAGATTTAACTTCTTACAACAATATTAAGGCTGTTGGTAAATTATTTATTGGATATGACTATTGTAAAGTTTGGGACGCAATTGAAGTACGTCGTTGTTACAAATGTTCAAGTTTTATTCATGTCTGACAATTAATTGCTCAGCTAAATCTCCTGTATGGCCTAAATGTGCTGTCCTCACCAACTTAAAGAATGTGAGCCAGATTTTCTGAAGTGCACTCACTGCAATTCTCTTAAAGAAAAGAACCCTGATCTTTGTGATAACCACGCGTCTCATGAATCTTATGATATCAATGCCCTGTGTTTCAAAATCAACTTACTAAGCTTAGGTCTATAATACAGGGTACCAAATAGCAATCACAGAGTTCTCAGTTGCATAACACTCCTACTACTACTACTACTACTTACCGATTATGAGTCCCTCTTTATCCAGTAGTTCGCTTAATTTGTCATTTTTGTTTTGTTATTACCAAAATGATATGGGTGGTAAAACAGGAGAATTTTATTTATCTTTAATCTCATCATATTAATTTAAATTAATTGCATTAACCGAAACTTGGTTAAACGATAACATACATGATGCAGAGTTATTTGATATGGCAAGGTATAATGTTTTTCGTAAAGATCGCAATTTTAAATCATGCCGCTGCTCAAAGGTGGTGGAGTGTTTCCTTAGATCATATAATAAATACTCAAACTGAAAGCTGTGACTAGACATGAAGCTATCTGTTGTCGTTTTCTACGTCAAGCGGAATAGTATAATGCTATCCTTGTGTGATCACCACATCTTCATCTTTGTTATATGCATTTCATCTGTATATGTCTATTTCACTTCCATCCTTGTACCGCACCAGCGCAACAAATCGCTTTTGACAGATGTTTCTTCTAACCTCTCTTTCGTGTTCTTGTACGAAAAACAATTTTAGAATTTAGAACAAAGATCCTGTTTTAAGTGATGTAATCATAAAGGATCACAATTGCTGCCCAATAATTTACTATTCCTTTCGTTATCTACTGTGAATTATTTATAAAATCAAGCTGTCAACATCTTTCGTACGAAGTTAGTTCAGACACACTTCCTCAAATTTAGGCGCGCAAAATTCAAATAGTGATCAGGCAAGGATAGCTTCATTGTAATCCCTCCATGCACAAGAGAGATATGTGACAGGAGGATGTCGTCACAGGCTCTTCTAGGGAAAGAACACGGCGTGGTGGTATCTATTTATTATATGATCTAAGAGTGTTTCTAGCTGCAGATCGTACCTACTATATCTGCTAGTATATGTGATAATTCTATCTACAATAACATCTATGACATTTTACCCCTTATTGATTTACTAATGGTAAAGATTATTCTGAATTCTCGTACTATTTACATTCTAGTCATTTACATACCTCCTCAGTGTCTTAGCAATGATTATATTATTTTTTCGATTTCCTTTTGTCCTTATCTTTTTTGTATGAGCCTCAATTAATTATTATCATTTGAGATTTTAATTGTCCAGATTTTGTACAGTCAACTTTAAATACAATACCATTGTCAACTTCGTATCAATGCATCAAAATAATCGACTTTTGGATTTTATTTTTATCAATAATGACACTCAATGTATTGTACGTCGATGTGATGATCCTTTATTACCGGAAGACGATGATCACCCCGCTCTTAAAATTGTTAGTACACTGGTCATTTCTATACAGTTATACCAAGGTTGATGATGCTATTTCTAGTTTATACCAGATATTAGATGAAATTTTTCAAGCTTATGTTCCAAAAAAAAATGTTTCATGTAATTATCCCGTTTGGTTTAACGGCAATGTCATTAGGGAATCGAAACAGAAAATTTCTGCTTGGAAGAAGTAGAATAAAACTAAATCTCCATACGATTATTCCACATTTGAAACTGTAAGGAAGCTTGCAAGTTGTACATGCAACAAATTAATCGTGTTAAATCCGATCCTAAAAGGTTCTGGGTATTTGTAAATGCGAAAAAAAATCAGAAAAAAATCTGATAGAGTTAATTCCTTTGCCGATCACTTTGCTCAATCATTTATTAACAGGAATCCATCTGTTAACCTAAATTGTTCCAGCTTAAATAAAAACTTATTAAATATTAGGAGCATTAGTGAGGAATGTATGCACAAAGCTATCAAAAAATTGAAACCTAAAATGACCAGTGGACCCGACCAAATACCGGCTTTTGTGGTAAGAGAGTGCAAATGTGTTTACTGACCCGTTGACTATTCTTTTTAATCTTATTCTTCAAACATGTGCTTTTCCAAAAAAATTGAAAATCTCTCGAATCTGTCCGGTTTTCAAAAAGGGAGAGAAAGCAAATGTGGAATATTACAGGCCATTAGCTATTATTTGCAATTTTGCAAAAGTGTTTAAAAATAGTATTGCATAATTTCTTTTCGAATCATATATCTCAGATGCTTTTTAATCTTGTTTCAATTAGGTACTCAATTTTTATGTAACTCATTAGATAACCAGCGTCAAGTCGACGTCATTTATGCTGATTTCATTTGATAAAATTAATCGTGACCTCTTTTACTGCAAAAGCTGGAATGTCTTGGATTTTCGAATTCATTATTTTTATTGCTAAAATCGTATTTAGAAGACAGATCTCTATTTGTAAAAGGAAAAGGGTTCAATTCAAAGTCATTTCAGTAAGAAACTGGCGTTCCTCAGGGTTCGGTTTTGGGTCCCCTTTTGTTTAAAGTTTTTGTCAATTATATTGTTGAAGTCATAGATGTGCAATCACATCTGTTTGCAGATGATCTAAAAATTTATAGTACAATAAATTCATACGACGATTCTCTTCGGCTGCAAAAATCTCTCGACAACAATTTTGAATGGTGTAACGTGAACAATTTCGAGGTTAATAAAAGTAAATCCTAATAGAAAGAACTGTTAAGATAGCAAAGCATCAGTTCATTTGTCACTATATTAAAGAGATAGAGTATGTCTATAATCTATTGGTTAGTATGTGTTTTCCGTCTGTTTTTTGACTTCGGATTTTAACACAAGGATGGGTGAAATAGCAAAAGACTGATGAAAGAAAAAAAGAGACAAAGAAGAAGAACAAAAGACAAGAAAGAGAAAGAAATGAGAACGTTAAGGGACTCAGCAGAAGTTAAAGTGTGGACATTCTTAAAGCACAACAAAGAAAATGATGAAGAAGGAGAATGGATTTGGAAAGCAATGGAGCAGTGGCAGTTCACTATGGAATCGTAAATGCAAAAGGGTGGGAACAAGTATGAAGATTTAAAACTGAAGATAGAAAGAAAAGAGAAAATATTATCATCCCGTGAATATTTTAATAGTTCTGATAATAATTCTTTCATTTATTACGAAAAGAATTTATGTGTAATCTGTAAATTTTGCGTTGCATTGCACAATTAGTATTTCCAAAAAAGTTAAATTAATGTTACGATGTGTTTTTTTTAAATTGTCTGTTGTAGATATGAGTTACATTTTTTCTTATACTGATTAAACAATTTTACATAGTAATTTGTGATCCATCTGAAATGGAACAAGGAGGAATTAGAATTTTACTCAATTGTGGTTCTAAGAAAAACAAAGTTTATCCGTTAGTAACACATTTATTTTGATTATTAAAACTGCTCTGTCATTTTCTTTGTGAAATACTTCTTTTGATAAATAGTAAGGCATTCATCAACTACAAATTTACAATTTACAAATTTCGTCGAAATATTAATTTGTCATGCAAAACTGATTTTGCTAATTGCTTAAGTATACCTATGTTAGAGACTCCGTTAAAAGTAGCATAATCTAAAATTGTACATCGGTAAATATAAGTTTAACATGCGCAAAAACAAGGCTGTTTGGATGAGTATGTTTTTTGCAATAGATAATAATAAAATGTGATATAATTGTAATGTAATTATTTCGATTATTCCCTTGTTTATGATGCATTTATATATATAAATTAAATTATATAGTCTTTATTTTATTTTTGAAATGTATTACTTAACAAATTTCAGCGCTGATGTCACATAATTTACTACTGTTACTGGGGCAATAAAACATTAGCAACATGATAAGTACCTACTGGAAGATAAATAAATTTATTTTCACAAACGAACTTTAAAAATTTTCCAATACCCACTAGTTATTTTTGTTAAAACTTTTCATTGGCTAATAAATATTTCATTATTTTTTAAGCAAACCCTAAATTAATATATAATTATAATTAATAAAAAGTCTTGTTTACTTTTGGTTTGCTTGTTTTTTAATATTACTTAATTGATATGTTGCGTAATTGCAGCGTTCGTGATCTTAGATATTTTAATCTAAAAAAATATTTAAACAACAAGTAAAATATTTGATGTTCTCTGTCCTTTTTCTATTTATCGTGCTGCAGGAGTGCAGGGAAAATATTAGCACCAGTATTTGTGTTTAGACGAGTCTAGACTCACTTTAAACACAAGCGCACTGATCGGAAAGTCGTGTTTGTTTACGTATCTCATCTCGTACGTGGACGGAATAATAAAATACTAAATTGACGAATACATTTGATTCTAATTTAGTGTCCACCATGCCTCCAAGCGGTAAGTAATAGCAGCTATTATTTGTTTTGTAAAACTTTAATAAAATTTAATCTTGACCTTAAATGTAGATATTAAGGTCATGAACGTTGGTGATTATTTAGCGGTTAATGGTGCTACACATAGATTACGTGTGGTATACTTTTGTATATTTTATATATTTTTTTACTGTCAGGTCCTGGATATGCTACCCCTTTAGATGCCATGAAAAATGGCCCTAGAGAAGAACTTCTCTATGTAGTCTGCATTCAACCAAATCAAACGAAGGACAAAACGGACCTTTTAGCAACAGTAGACGTCAATCCATTATCACCTAGTTACTGTCAGGTAGTGTTTTTGAAGCTGTTTTTTTAAGTACAATGTGCGCATTCGCTAAATGCATATCCTTGATTAATTGATTCGATAAATTAACTGGTAGATAGCTTATTTGGATCCAGGTAGTACTCCAGAGGAATACATAACAAAGATGTCATATATATATGACTTTAAAGAATTCAAGATCGTGTTTAGTATGTTTTAATTTTCAAATTTGCTACTTCATAAAATTTATAAATTTGCCACTACTTAAAAATTATTAACCTACTGAATTTTTGTATTACCACACAAAAACTGTAACATCTCCCACGAGTGAGAAAAGATCAGGTCACTCCACATATGAAATATGATTAACACAAATGTAAACTACTACCTAGTTTTCACTTTATGATGAAAGCAGTGATCGTAAATCATTTGAAAATTTATGCACTATTGACAATCTTATCAATTTAGTATTTTTTTTTATCAAAATGTATTTGTGAACAAATTTAGTTATCGCTACAGAAAATTATTTGTACATAGCAAATAAAGGAGACAATTTAAAATGAGAGGTACATATTGAGAATTTCATTTCGAAAATGAACAACCAATAAAAATTGTATTGATTTTAACATGTGAGAAAATACTCATAATCACACCTGTGTGGACTTTTATTACTTATTTCACGAATATCATAAAAAGTAATATTATTTCTAAATAAGTATTTTTCGACAGACAAATATTATTTAATTAAAAAAAAAAACAATCTATAGGTATTCAGACAGAAATTCGTTCGCTCCCGAAGTACTTAAACTCCAGTTAACCAAAAAGGTACTAAGCGCCAAATGCCAAAAAACGAGTTAAAGATTACACAGGACAGAATTTATTGTTAAAAATCAATGTATACAACTTTTTTGCTCAAAATATTTTAGATGGTAGTTTATGATAGAAGTAAGGGCCTTCTAGGATATCTGACATTATCTTTTTATCAAAAAAATATATATAATATAAAAAGCATCACTGAACCGACTCTTTGGTCTGACCCTTGTGAAGCAACAATTTGTTCTGATATTAAAGAACATTTTCAATTTTCAATGGACGTTTGATTTAGTTTTACCAAATTTCAGTTGTTCACTTTTTGGTTAAAGTGCTCCAACTATGAAAGCTAATTCTGCAAGTTTTATTTTTTTATGATAATGCTTGAAATAAAAATTAAACAATTAATTTATTACTTTTTTTTTACATCTTAAATATACATTAAAAAAATAATAAAAATACAGCACCAAAGCGCATACAATTTGCATTTTGACAAACATTTATTTAGTACATTTTTACGTTGACGTCATTAACATTTTAGAGGGTATTAATAAATATATTTTAGTCATTGTTTTGTAATCATTAAATTAGTGTTAGTAGCTTATGTTCTAGAAATAAAAAATAAACATACGTTACATGCAAACGGTTTCAATACTTTACGTAATTATTCTGTTACGTAATTTCAAAATGTGTTATCCTAATTAATTGAGTAGTTAACAACAATCGTCGGGATAATGAGAACTTACATCATTTAATTTAATAAGCTGCTAATAAAACACAAAAATAGAGCTTTTATAAAAGTTAATAATGTATGTACTTCATGTATAGGTGCTAAAGGAATAAATTAGACGAGTAGGTCAGAACTGTACAGTGTTTGTGTACAATTAATTATCACGTTTTGAATTTGAAACGTGAGCATATGGAGTTAAATGATGCATTTTATTGGAAACCTGTTATATTTTGTGGTGTTTAAACATATGTTTTTGTTTCTAATGTTGCAATATGCAACGAGTGTACACAAATTTGGAAACACAACAAACATAATACAATTATGGGAAAGAAAAGTTGACAGATGTTCTATCTGTACGTGTTTGGTCATCAGCTTAGAGAAAATATAACACTACAAATTTAATTTGACGTTTCCTGATTTTTTTTATTCTATTGTTACACTATTATCTATAACTGATTTTTTTAAATCGACTTTACACTAACCATGCGCGTAAAATTACACAACAATCACTCCAGTAGTTTTGGAGTTAATCTCTCTATGAAAATTACAAATAGACGGAACGGAAGATCTACCTCTCACATTCTTAAAGCTAAACTTGAAAAAAAAATTCATCCTGTACTATTTTAACATCTTCTCAAAACTTGGCTAGGACATGTTCTTTCTTTGCCCATCTCTGTTTTTAAATTTACGCACAGAGTAGAGGTAATGCTAAATAAAATAAAATTTATAGAACCAAATTTTGTAGATTGTCATAACAGACTTGTCGGAAATGTTCTTAAGACATTAATACTCTTAAAAAACTGTAGTTCCTTTTAAATACAAAAGCTACCTTTTTTTGCTGGATAGATTGGGGCTGTCGTGGTTTGTTCTATGCTTTTATGATGTTTCTGGTCCACTGTAGGTTAACTGATAGAAAAATACTTCTCTAGATAATCCATAGACTTCCAACCCAAAGACCTAACGATGAGCTTCATCACAGTGGTTGGAATGCTTGTTCAAGTTGTTATGATACTAAAGGCTGTTGCGAAGTTCCAGTTCGAGATAAGTTGATTTTGCCTGCTTTAAACTCCGACAGAATTTATATAGTAGATACTGGTAAAGATCCACGAGCCCCATCTATGTACAAGGTAAGATCAGTACGTCTTTCATCACTTTAGATTAATCTTATTATCTTGGAGGTGGTCGAAGCTGAAGAAATGCATCGTTACAACTGCTCGACTCCACATACAGCTCACTGCCTGGCAAGTGGAGAAGTCATGATATCTACAATGGGAGACGTTGACGGAAATGGGCAAAACGAATTTATCTTGTTAGATGGAAAAACATACGAAGTGAAGGGAACTTGGACGAAAAATAAAAGGGGGGCTTTCAACTACGACTTTTGGTACCAACCATACTTTGACGTAATGGTGTCGTCGGAATGGGGTGCTCCTAAAATTTTCAAACGTGGATTCGATTCTTCAGATCCTCTAGATACTAAAATTTATGGCCGGTCGATTAATTTTTATTCTTGGTCTAAACGGGAACTCATCCAAAGCGTCGATCTAGGATTCGAAGGTGTAACTCCTTTGGAAATAAGGTTTTTGCACGACCCTAAAGAACCTCAAGGGTTTGTAGGTTGTGCTCTAAACTCTAATATATACAGGTTACTACTTATATTTTTTTGTTTTCTTTGCATAAACTGTTTTTTTGAAGATTTTATCTCAAAGAGGATAAAACTTGGGCTGTCGATAAAGTTGTAGAGATACTTCCTAAAAAAGTTTCTGGGTGGGACGGGGAATACATCAACGGCATGATAACAGATATCTTGATTTCGCTAGATGACAAATATCTTTATCTCAACAACTGGCTTCATGGCGACGTTAGACAATACGACATATCAGATCGAGCTCATCCAAAATTAACTGGTCAGCTATTTTTGGGAGGCAAAATTTTGAAAGATTCAGATGTCAAGGTTTTGGAAGATAAGGAATTGAAAGAACAGCCGTCCCCTGTATACATTAAAGGAAGGCGCATCTTGGGTGGACCTCAAATGATGCAGTTATCTCTTGACGGAAAACGTCTATATATAAGCTCAAGTTTATTTTCTCCATGGGATCGCCAGTTTTATCCAGAAACAATAGAAAATGGCTCTACAATAGTAAAGATTGATGTCGGTACTGAAAATGGAGGCCTAAAACTTGACGAAAACTTTTTGGTAGATTTTGGAAAAGGGCCTGACGGTCCCCTATTAGCCCACGAAATGAGGTTTGTAATTGCAACAATTTTATGGACACTGCTATTTCTTGCTTTGTAGATACCCTGGAGGTGATTGCACATCTGATATTTGGCTTGCTCAAGATTAATACTATAAGCAGGGGATCTTTGTTTTTTATATTTTGTGTATAACATAACAGTACATTATATAAATATGCTTACAATTTCAAATGTTTCTTATTAATCTAATTATTTTATATCATAACATTTTTTGTTAATAAAAGTAATAGGTCGAAAGATTTATTTTATATTTTACTAGCAAATATAGAGAGTTAAAAGATCAGAATGAAAGGTTACTGAGATAGCTAGAAATGCTGTTTGTTTTTCCATTTACAAGAAAACTCTGAGAAACGCTTATAGCTTTCATTAAGCAATGTGGATATATGATATAACGGAACAAGTAAAGTCGAATTTTCAATGTTACAGGATAGCAAAAGTTGGTCCTCCTAGTAAAAGGGTTGCATGTGGTCAGTGACCAACTCTCGTAAAATCCAACATTATATGCAGAAATCTGTTCTAGGACTGACAGGTGTAAAATCCAGATGAGCTATTCAAGAATTAATTCCTTATACAATACACAGTAATCAATGTCCATAGGCAAGGACGATATTACAAACATCTGGGTTTCACTGGCTGTTTCATGTTGACTACACCGAAACCAAAAAGAATTAAAAAACAATACCTATAAGGAAGGCTGAAATTGTGAGAACCCAAACATCGCACCGAAACTAGATATGGGCAAAATTTTTAAAATCTGGAAACATTTGGCTTGAACTGTGATAGTCAATAAAGTGGAACCCTACGTTGTTTTTTTTTTGTTTGTTTGGCGGAATACGTTCAAACGCAAAGTGATCAGAATAAAATATGGAGTACAAAATTGTTTACTCCTCCATTTTTAAGTGAGAAAAACTGTTGAAAAACCTCTCCACCTTTCTAAAGAGAAATCAAATGTTGCAAATTAAAACAAATATTTGAATGTCACAACTCTAAAAATACAGAAAAGAAGTCGTTATTAAAGTAACTGAATACAAATGTACAAGTTATTACGATGGTGTGGCAAAAAATTTAAATTATGGCAGTCGAGCAAGAGAAGGACCACGCCAGTGAAAACAAACTATGCAGAGTGAGGACAGCATAGCGACAGCTGCGCGAAGGGTGTCTTCTCGTGAAGGTTTACTTACTTTAACTACAGTCACAACAAGCGCTATGGGTTTTAAGCACTCGCATTCCTGAGGCTTATTTTCGTAAATGGGGCAGTCGAGTAGACTCCTGGCTCACTAGGGTTAAAAATCAGGTATTGCAGATAAACATTCACTTGAAAACAACAAGGAGGGGTCTTTGCAAGCGATTCCGTGACTTCATTTCGAGTCAAGTTTAAATTTTTTGAATTTTGATAACAGAAAAATGAGTATTATAATTACAAGAAAGGAAACAAGCAAAATTTATTTATGCCACAATCACTTTACCAGGAATTTCAAACAACAAGAATTTACATGAGTTAAATTATTCATTAATTCAGTTTAATGATTAAATAAAAAATGTGTTCACAGAAGTACATCGTGGTGGACCGAAAATAAACCACACAAACAGGCAAATATTAAATATCAAAAATCCATCAGGTTTGGTGCGAATTCCAAACGTACGGCGGCAAATTTAAATTATGGCACTCAACAAGAGAACACATTTTTAACGAAAAACTCTATGCAGCGGGGCGCACAGCGACAGCGGCACCAGAGCGCTATAAGAGTGTGGCGATCGAACTATATCAATTTCATTCTAGAGCTTAGATCATATAATAAATAGATACCACCATACCGTGTTTCTTGAGATGCAGTTTTAGGCCAGGCGCCTCCCACCACTTTCCGTCAGCAGCGTCCGCTGTTATTGCTTCGCTTCGCCCGTCGGTGCATGTTCGCTCATTTTAATATTGGTGATTGGGATAGCAGGCATCGCAGTTGAAGGGTTTGATTCACCAATACGTGAGGGTTTGGCAGTCTTTACGCTTTAGTTATACATTATTTGTGGTTAATTGAAAAGAATTTTTATTTCCTTTTGTAATTTTTAATTATTAATTGATTGCATTTCGCCGCGCGACACTGGAGTGGCAATGATAATGAGGAGTGGGAGTTATAACCGCGTCCTTGAACTATTTTTGCATCTCTCTAATGATTACATCACTTAAAATAGGATCTTTGTTCTAAATTCTAAAATTGTTTTTTGTACAACAACTCGAAAGAGAGGTTAGAAGAAACATCTGTCAAAAGCGATTTGTTGTGCTGGTGCGGTACAAGGATGGAAGTGAAATAGACATATACAGATGAAATGCATATAACAAAGATGAAGATGTGGTGATCACACAAGGATAGCATTATACTACTCCTCTTGACGTAGAAAACGACAACAGATAGCTTCATGTCTAGTCACAGCTTTCAGTTTGAGTATTGGTATCTATTTATTATATGATCTAAGTTCTAGAGCACAACAAAATTACCCATAGGGAGCGTTGTAGCACGAGCGAAGTTTGGGTCTCCTGGCTGTTCTCCCCCCACGACGGTGATTCTCTAACGAGCACTGCCGCACAGCACACATTACGAACATACCGTACGGTCGCAAACTCGTGGTTGGGTCCCGGCTATGGGGAGAAGCCGACAGCGTCACGTCATCCCGACCGCCCCTGACTTTCATTCAAAATCTGCGTCTTTTATGCAGTTGGCGCGATAAATCCCACCAGCTCGAGTAGGAACCGTGCCCTCCTTTTCCGCCACGTGTTTCTATGTTATTTACCTCAATTCTCTTTAAATATTTAAATTCTAGGACTCTGATAATAAACTACAACTGAACAAGTGCCAAAGTTTAAAAAAGAGCAATAAACAACATTTGAGTTCGGCATACAGCCACGTGAAATTTTAAACAACAAAGAATTCTTATCTGAGATTAAGACTGGACCTCAGACAATTATATGTAAGTATGATGGAAGCGTTAATGAACAAAATATTTTCAAGAAAAAAAAATAGCAAAGATTTATAAAAACAAAAAAGATCTGGTGTGAAGTAAAACTTGTGCAGGCAAAAAAATTACGCGAGGTTAGAAACTGCAGAGCATGAGAATTTACGTTCAATTTAAATTATACAGCAAAGAAAATTACTGAGTGTAAAATTTCGAGATAGAGAAAAATTGCATGAGGTGAAAAAACAAAATTACATGAGGTTAATCACACTTTATCAACGATTCAAACAAAGAATTTACAAGAAGTTAAATTATGCCACACTTTATTAACGATTCAAACGAAGAATTTACATGATGCTAAATTATGCCATTATCCAAGTGATTGGTTACTTACCACAATTAGCTTCGAGAGCATGGACTGTCCCAAGCTTATCCCAAACAAAACACATGATAAATAAACACAAAATGCAGTGTTTGCGAGGAATGTGCGTCTCGGTGATATAATTTTCAACGTTGCGAGAAAAATGTCTCGATGATGTGATGAAGATATGATAATAATAACTGCCTAAGGGGAGAAATTTTTAATCCCTCCGTCCCTCAGTCCACGATATTATGAATTCTATCGTACTTTCACGGTCCTTTTCCCAGAACGGGATAACGTTAGATTGATTTAACTGCCGTAAATCAACTATTTGCAATCTTGTGTGAGGAATTAAGAAGTGTTATAATGTAACACTTAAGTATAATTATCCAGAAAGCTTATTTATAACTTGATAAACAAAGGATGAGTCCTGATTAAGTGAATCTCATGCAATCTCCCAGCAAGTGCTTTATCGGAACAAATTTCAGGACCGTTAAATTGTGTTCGAACTAGTAACGGTTAAACTCCTAACATGAACTGTGAATTTACAAATAATAAACAAATTTACACCACGCCTCGGTCGAAAATTCGCATATTTCCGCTTCAAAAAAGCATAAGAATTAGCTACGTGTGTTGGGGAAACTGTGTCGTCGCCATCGTTATGATTAATTTTCGTTACACAAAGGCTTCCCCTTTTTATTAACTACCAAACTAACTAACCTTAATCTAGCTAACTCACCACGTGGTTTAATTCACACCAAACAAACCAGAAGTGACGCCTCTCACTCCTCTAGCCACCAAAACAACTTCTACCAACAGAAAATGCCCTAGGAGAGCTACCAACTACCCAAAAAGCACTAAACTTGCACATGGTTAATTTAACTATTTTCTTAATGATTTTTTTTTTAATTCAAATTATTCAAATGCGATTTCGCCCCGTTGTTTTTTTTCAGCGCGAAATTTTAATTCAAATCTGGTTACCACAGTGTTAATGGAATAGTCAAACTTTTATTCATTTGACATTATTGAATCAGTAATAAACTGATACTGTACAAATTACACTCGTTGAGGTTAACTGTGGCTCCTAACCGAAACCAAGGATCAAATTCTTCTACAAATGCATGATTGCCTGCTTACGTTATTGGATGATTTTATTATTTTTAATTTTTAATTTTTCAAATGCGGTTTTACAGGCTTGTTTTTTTTTCTCTCTCAGGCGAAATTCAAATTTCAAGCTCAGGACACCACAGTTTTAAACATGGAGGAAAGAATATACCTAATATAATATTATATTCAGTCGTCCATGGGTTTAAATACCTAACTAAATGCGAACATCTAATGAACAGCAAATACAATGGTTTAAAAAAAAGACAGTTAAAGACAGTGATAAATTTTTAAAGATTTGCAAGGAAATCCAATTAGCACAAATATATGTCACTGACAGTAATTTATTGAAAAAATTCTATTTGTATGTAAAAATAGATGACTTTTTTGACCTTATCCCTAGGAATTACAGAAAAGATATTGTCAAAATTCCACGAAGAAGTTATGATTGTTGTCACCATTGTTGAAGAAAAACGCACCATTTTCTCTAGTAATCTGTTGCCACTAAGTATATAATAAAGACGAACACGATAACTCAAGGAAAATTGTTTATAACTACTTATCAACAAGACACTGACCATACTGAACCAACTGAAAAATACTTACAAACCTAAACAATACTGTCAACACACTGTGTCGATATAATGGAAGATGAAGAAAGATAATAATCAGGTCCAATAGGTACATAGCTAGTACTAAACTATTGGATGTGTGTTGTTCAAATCCTTCATTCCGGCCGTAATATTTTCATCGCTTTCCACAAGACCAAAAAAGCTCATCTCATTGGGCATTGGTAATATCGACATATCAAAATAAAATTATATATAATTTGTATGGAAGATACTTATTTAATACACAATTTAAACAAATTTTCAATTTTTCCTTTAGTTATCTCATACAGAGGTTTAAATTAGTATTAAATACAGTTTAAGAATTGTAATTGTCAAAATTTAAAAAAATATAATTTTGTATGGAAATATCCTGAACAATCTGGTCACTTTAATCGCAATAGATTTGTATCAGAAAGGATCGATTGGAGTAGTATAGCTGACTAAACGACTTGTGAAAGCTTTTAAGAGTCTTATGGTGATTGATGATTTTTTTAATATTTCTAGAGAGATTAAGTTTCGCTCATTACTCTTATCATTATCATGAACTTATTAAATGTGTTAAACTGCCAGTTTTTTATGAATACTTTTTTATATCAATAGCTCTGTTGATCTAAAAATATATTAAAATATTACTTTACTAAAATATAGAATTGAAATTTTAAAAGATAGACCTAAAAGTTTTGCCCCATTATTTTTAAATCTGAGCTTTCAGTTAATTCGTTTGTTGTTTCAACATTCATTTGGGTGAATTTTTTTCTCAAAAAATTCTCAGCACTTTTCGTCATGTGTCAAATAATAGCCAACTTCACTTACAAAAAAAGGCACAACTGTCAATATTTTGTAGCTTTGAAAGGTCTGTGTCAAATAGGTTCGTCACTTAGGTGGAGAATTACTTAGTAGATTTTCAAACCAGTTGTCAAATTTAGACTGCGTAGTGGCGCCACCACATGTATGATAAAGAACTAAATTTAAACCTGATGGAGAAATGGTTCGAAACCACCGAACCAACAGCGGTGAGCCAGCCGAGTCTAATCAGTTACAGATCAGTCAGTCGAGTAAGGATGGTTGGTGTGTGTAGTATAGTAAGAGGTGCGTGCGTTATTTAAATAATGAACTGACCTTTAATGTGACCTCTTAAAAACAGTAAACATAAAGTGGCGGTCATTTATTTAAACTAAAGTGGTACCAAATAAATTATATTCTTATCAGGAGTAATACATTCAAAGGTCAGTATGTCGTATTTTTATTTTATTTTTCTGATAAGGTATACAACTGACAGTAATAGAAATTTTTGTATAAATTGATCAAGCAGAAATGCTTGTGTCCTGCAATGCAGATATTCTTTAAGGAAATTGTACAAGCAACAAGATTATCGATATTTTTATGAACACACAATTCCATAAATAAAAAGACGAATCAAATAAGTCATCGACACAATAAACGACATATACGCCTTAAAAAAATTGTTTAAATTGCGTGGACTTTTTTAATCTGTGATTATTCTGGTACGCTGGACGAAGGCATGGTGGCTTAATTATCCATTGTTGCAGTTATGTAAATAATAAGATTTGTAAGCTTACACAAGGTACCGCTATGTTTGTTTTAATTACTGCCGTATCTTTTTATTTACTAGAAAACTTTTGAGGTTTACGTAGAACAATTAACATTGTTTTTAAAACACACCTAAGTTTAAAATGAGTATCTTCGTGCAAAAATGATCAATAAATTTGTGTTTGTATTCACCCCTTCAAATGTTAAGATCAATACTTGCACTGTAATTTGATCCGTTTAGTTTACCTTTAGTCCTCAAACTGTCCAAAGTAAATAATAGATTTAATCTCCTTTGGTTTCTGGTTTTTAAAAACATTTGCGCCTGTTACTTTCCGATTACATGGAAGTTCTGTTTATAGCTTGCGGTTATAACCCATTAACCTTGCATTTAAGATTTTCAGAATAATATTTGAATAATTAGTTGTAAATGATTGCACTGCAAAACATTATTATATGTTTATTAAAAAATAATTTACATAACGTGCCACTTTTCTGATAACATCTTACTTCTCAACTGTTGACGGTACGTCCACATAAATTTCGCATTTGTTTAATTAACAGTTAGGTGAAGGTGAAGGCTGGTTTAGCAATGCATTCAATTAATTTGGTAATAATTGCCACAACGAAAGCTAAAATTGCAATGGATTACGGGGTCATTTTTCATCAGTTTTGGTTTTCTTTGAATATTGACGTTTATTGTTGAAATACTATGTTAAATAATAATTATAATCGAAGTGATAATTACGGCAGTCGTATTGTTTTTTTTTGTCTTTTTGCCTTGTTTTCTCCGAGTGTTGTACAACGACAAGAAAAAGCGACAGGTGCTGCAAGAGGTAAAGAAATTACGTCGATATTATAGGAGAAATCAAAGCTTTTTCAACAAGTCGACGTGTAAGCCATTTTTCGTTACTTTTACTAAACATCAATCATACTCCTAGAAGTATAGAGATTTTCAAAACGTTTCATTAGGCTCGAAAATTTAAAAGCTACCAATTTGCAGTTGTAAGTACCTACGACATTTTAAGATAAGCTAAACCGAGATAGCGTTTTTACAAAATTTCAAATTTTTCTTAAACTACCATATTGTGTGACATATCGGGAGATAAATGGGATTCAAACCATATTTTTGGACTAGAGATAAAGGGATTTTATCGTGTTTGTATAAAATTTTCTTACCTATTCAATTCGAGATATAGTGTTTAATACCTAAATATTATTTCTGGGGCGCTTTTAAGTATGAGAAGTACTATACATATCAGCACCAATTTTTAACGCCGGATTTATTGTAAAATCATATTAATTTTGTATTGCTTCAAATCTCCCTTGAAAGCTTAAAGCAATAGTTACAATGAAGTCTTGTTAAAATTTGAGAAGAGCTTTCATTATGTAGGTGTATTTCTTAAAAATTTCACCGATTTAATTTCAGCTGAAGAGTCCTGATTTATTCAATCTGTGAGCTTCTATTATGCTGTTGAAGAGTACGCAAGTAAATTCTAACATCGATTCGTGAACATAAAATGACTTGTGCTTTACCTTGATGAAGCAGTCTAACTTCTCTCTTTAACAGTTTTACTCAGTACGATTACGTAATTCTAGGAAACATGGTATAAAATTATAGATAATTGATCACTTCTCTATTAATTGCAAAGATTGTTGTCATTGTTTTAAATCAGATTGTTTTATCAGTCGTCCTTGTTTAGCTTTTTGTATGTAATTTGTTAGGTAAACTGCGCATTTTTCTTATACTGCACTTTCAAACCGATAAATATATTGACTTAACAGTCGATAAAATTTCGAGATTTTAAATTTCCAAAGGTGTGTTCGGGTATTCCTGATTTGTTGTTTACTTTTATTTTTCCGTGATTTAAATTTTCAGCGTTTACGCTAACCTCCGGTGTTTATTCTCATCCCTCTCATATTCGCAAATAAATATTACTATTAACTAATTTATGCAAATTTTGACATTTAAAACCAAAAAACAGTATTTAAATTCATTATAATGTTCATGTTGTTACCTGCCAGACCCCAATTAGGTTGTTAATACAGATAATTTGTAACAACGTTATTATTAAGTAACAATTTTTTATTATAAAAGTTTACAAAATTCTTTACTTTTAAAAAAATCCTTCAGCAACTTTTACGTGTTTCTACTATTTTTGAAATTGTGTAAACCTTTTGATTGGAGTCCAAAAATGTGACGATCCAACACCTCTTGAAAGGCGCAAAATTTCTACAAATATCATAAAAATTAATTCATCTTTATTTAATTTAGTCAGGTTCATCGCTTGTACAATTAATAATAGATGAGTCTTGTTTGACCGTCAACATTGATTTTGGCATCAGCTGGGGTGAAAAGAATTCTTGGCATTTATTATTTACAAAAAGAAAGTTGCTCGTTAATTCGTACCACGTCAGTTTGAAATCTTATAATTAATGACCGATAAGTAATTAAGAGATTTATCATCATTTTTTATGCTAAGTAATTTCAGTAACAAATTATCGAAATTCATAAAATATGCCAGAACATTCGTGTTGTGCTCGCAAAGCGACTGATAACTGAATATAATGTATAGTTGGTTGTATTTTTGTAATCATTATAAAATAACGCTAGGCATGGGTAAAGTCATATTATAAAATGTGCAACGATAATGCTATGTAAAATTTGTTTCATAAATATGTATATATATTTTTTTCTAAAGTAATACGTAGTAAAAAACTACAAAAATTATAATAACGAAGTCAGAGAATAAATATTCAAGGCTGACTAATTGCACCGATTTCTCTTTTGACTCATCAAGTCTGCGAAGAGAAGAACCGGAGATCCCTAAGCATGCTCGAAACTGTAGTGACTTCATTCTCCATGACATTTCTCCATTCAGAGAAGTTGAGCAAGAAATAAAGTTTTTGGGGGAAATTTCAGCAAATACTCAGTTAACCCCCCCATCTGTTCGTGATAAGTGCCCACTGCAACTTCAATTAAAATGTTAAACATGATGTAACACGACGCAACTAAGCGAGAGCGCGTGCAAAGCATTTTAATTGTTCACGAGCCAACGACTCTTGTGGATTTAACGAACCCTCCCTCTTCAGATGGAAGGAAAAACTGCAACCCTAGGCTGTCGGACAAAAAATTGTCGTTTGGAGTGAAGTGAAATGGATTATCATCGAGAAACCGGCATCCACTTTTCTGCTTGTAAATTGTCCGTTTGCTCCACTTTTGTAATCGCCAAGAGATCAATTAGGACCACTTGTTTTATTACGAGTATCCCAAGAAAGTTGGTAGAAATCAAGCAAATGCTTCTTGAGAACTGACATTTTCAGACTGCAAACAAATGGGTGGAAGTTCGTGAATGAACTAGATGTGGACTTGTAATTATTGACAATATGACTTTCTAAACGGTTGCTGGAAGGCACATTGGCACTTCCTTTAAAGTGCAGCGCCGAAATTTTGCGAAAGTTGATTGATGATGGCCGAAATACGGAAGTACGGCGTGTTGTAATAAAATAAAATGTTTTCGGCTATTTGACCTTGATCTAGTCAATCAGCTGGGTTTGATAAAGAGTTATCAGAGTGAATCATCTGTCTACCTTGAGATAACCGCATGCCATGGCTTTTTGTTGAGTTCGTGGCGAAACGGTTCTTGAATTTTGGCGTTTCGGTTAGTTCGTAAATCCAAGAAACAAGATGATTAAATAGTTTATAAGGCCAAGAAAACACCTTCCGGCAAGAGATGAACAACATTCGCTTACGCATTCCAACCAGTTCTTGAATAGAAGAAGATGGTGTTGTAACGATGAATTTAATCGCGGCTTCAACAATCCCATCATGTAAATTCTCACAATATGTGGGACAAGATATTGGATCCCACAAGTAAATTATGTAAAGTATATTGCACGAGCACCGTTTTTATGAATAATTGGGACGTCAAAATGTTCATGTATACCATAATAAAGAATTATGTTTTTACACAATTACTTACGTAATTATTATTTATTGTCTGTTGTGTCCATTATATATTCAGTCTTGAATCCTATTACAACACTTCGAAATTATAGACTGCTTCATATGTCAAAATATGAACCAAACTTTAATTCTAAATGTACACCGACAAGGTGTACTTGTAATTTCACTTGATTACCTAATGGAAAAAATTCCCTTTGTTGCGTAGATGATTTGTGTTTGTGTGTCACTTTGATTAATAGACAAACATACCCATTTCGACTCCAGGAATGAGGATAAAGAACTTACAAGTTGAAACAATACGCGCTATTGATACTGCTGAGTTTACAATGTCATTGATGTTTTAAATAATTGTATATTTAAATCGCCTTCTTCATAGTACGGCTGAATACTAATGACTATTTTACTTCGCTAGGCGTGGTGATTTCGAGGAATTTTCGTTGGCTTACCTTGCCTTACCTTCAAAGTATACTTAGCTTTTGTCCAGGTAATAAATACTATTCTGTTATTTTCTACCTGAACGTCAATAACTTTGATGATACACCTGTTAAACAGGACAAGAAAATTTCAAGGGGAACCAAGACTGTTGCTCTTTCTCTTTCATTATTATCACTTATCAGTCAGGAAATGGTAGGTAGTCATTGTATATCCGTGTCAATATTTCGCGAACGTTTATTTTCTAAGAATGAAAACTTGTTGGTTGTAGATCGGACCATCTAAGCTAAATAATGCCATTAAATTTCATAAGACTATCTGCAGCCTGAGGCATCGTTTACGAGAATATGTGTTGCACGTAATAGGTACATTAAAGTTGATGCAAATGGAAATTATGTATGCACTTGGGTATGGGTCATTGAACTGATAAAAACACTATAAAAAGGCTAAAATGATACATTAATAGTTTCTATAATTAATGTAGTAGTTTGACATACAAGAATGAAATTTGTTTTGTGTTCAGTGTTTGGCATTCTCGAATTGTTTTTTAACTCGGTTAACGCCTAGTTTACTCACAACTGCCGGAATTAAAAATGACACACATTTTCTATTCGAGAGATTAAAGAGAAATATTACAGCGTTATTGAAACAATTTAGTTTTTCGAGCTACATATATTGGTATATTTTAACAGTAAAGTTCAAGTGCGTTTGACATGAAATACTCTAAAATAATTTAAAGCACAATAACACTAAGATCAAAGCGCATTGTGAATACAAATTATTACACAAACGCAACAGTTACTACATCAGAAAGCTCTTTTATTCGAGCAACTAATACAATTATGTAAAACAACTTTTAATGGATCCTTATAAATTTAACCATGAAGTAGTTACGTTTTGGTCTATGAAAGTTTTTTAAGTGTGTTTATATGAGTTTCAGGAACGTTACTAACAACTATGCGGTGAAAAGCTTGCTCCTATGTTGGTACTTCTGGTTGTATAAATATTTACGCAAATTAATTTCAAAACTTTATTCGTGAAAATAACTTCTAAAAAAGTGTTTCGATGTTTTATAAAAATTTAGTGCTTGTAGTTAGGTTTTAACACTCTAGGAAAAAAAAGATCATTTAGAATTCCGTAAATTAAAAATAAACGAATATTCCCACAGTAATCTGTAATTGTTTGAGATTTATTTCGACTAGCATGAACATTATTACATCATCTACACATTTTGTTAAAATTAAATATTAAATAAGTAATTGTGTACGTCATTGTCTATTTTTTAAAATGTAATTTATTTGAAATAAATTATTCTTCCATTTCACGAATTTTCAACAGAACTTTTCCACATTTTTCTTCATACGTAGAATTAACGAACCATATTTTAGTCTCGTTTTTGTTTATTTAAAAAAGTTTATAACTTATTTTGTTTACCTAATATTCACACTGAGCTAAACATGTGGAATGTATGACTTTTTTTGTGATTTTGTTAATATATCAATATTAATTTATTTACAGGGTAATGATTATAATTAATTAATAACCTTTCTATAAAGTTAATCGCATCATTACAAAATTGTACTTAGTAAATGTCGGAAAATGTATTTCGAGAGGCAACGTTGATTGCCCATTAATAATGTAATTTTGTCATGTAAGTGTGAATCAATTAATTTTATTTATTACATGTTGCATTTCCACAGGCCTTATAAGTCTAAGGCTTATTGACAATTGTTCTTCATTCTTCCTTGCTTGCAGTCCTCTTTTTCCTCCCAGACCCTTGCCATTTTCTTAGCGGCTCTTGTTTCTGGTAGTCTTTCAACATATCCTAACCATCTAATTCTTTGTGATTTAATTTGATCTCTAACCTTGGGGCTATTGTATAGTTTGTATACTTCTCTGTTGGTCCTTTTCAAACATACTTCTCCTTCTTTTATTCCCCTATATACTCTTCGGAACATTTGCCTTTCTCGTATCTGTAATTTTTGTTCTTCGGGCTGGTTATTAAAAATCCAGAATTTACTTCCATAGAGGGTCTTATGACAATTCTGATTAGTCTCTTCAGATTTTGGTGTTGCCTTTATTCTCTATTTGATTACACTGCTTTTTTCATTTTTGCTATTTATATTCACTCCTACAAAGGTAACATTATCTTGTTTTTACAAATCAACAAGTCTTCCCTGGTGAACAGTTATTTACTACTAGTTTTTCTTCCCCTGTCCCTTCACTAGACCTCATCACTATAACGAGACTTTTCCAGTCCCATTTTTTTTTGCAGCCTTTTTTACATTCTGGTCATATCCTTAGTTCTTTCTTTGTTTTTTTTAGAAAAACAGGGTGGCCTGCGAACTATATGTTGGTGCTTCGGGTTAATTATTAATGTCCCTTGTCTATGAAGTTAACTCTGTCTTATTACATTTTCTCTTACAATGTCGTATAGTATGGTTGATAAGATGTGGCCCTATCTCATTCCCCTGCTGGTTTTAAATGTTTGCGATTTTGTCCATTCACGATTACTTTGCTCTCTATGTTCACGAGTGTCATTGTCATCAATCTACTCACTGAGTATTCCTAAATTTTCCATTTCTTCACAGATGCCTTCTTTATGGAGTCTGTCGCATGCTTGTCTGAAGTCTATGAACAAAAACTTTGAGACGTTTCTTCTTAATTCAAGAAGATTGTTTTTGTTGTTTTATTGACGAAATAAAAAAATTAAGAACCTCATTTTTTATATTTGCTTATACAGGTCACAAAAAAAATTAATGAATCAGTCAATTTATTTTATTGCATAAATCAAGAATAGCAAAACTGAATACTTTGAAATCTTGCAGACGTTTTAAACTTATTGTAAGTACGGTAAATTGTTCATCAAAATTTGTATGTTTATTCCCCCCAAAAAATTAATGACGTCATCTCAAAATTTTGCCGAATAAATTTTACCCAAAATGCATTCATATTTTTTAGATTTGCTTATTAAATTTTGTATATACAAAATAAGTCTCTTTAGAAACGTCATTTTTCACCAGGATAACTGTCATTCGAATTGTCGCCTTCGTGTTTTTTTTTTAAGGATTATTGTTTTTACAAAAATATAATATGTACTATGAAATACACAACAGTTAAAATTGTAATTTTTGCGTTTAAATAGTTGTAAGTCCATATACTTATTTATGTAACAAAGAAATGTTATAATTTTATTACTGTATAATTAATTTTACTTTTAACACTACCAATATCACGATAATTAATTAACTGAATTGCGAGAGAAATGTAGCGTGATCATTTTTTGCACACCAAAAAACATTTACATAATTAAATGTGGCTTTCTGTATTAATTACATTGTTATTATAATTTGTACATGTTTGTGTGTACGGGCAACAATTTAATTGTACGTGTATCATGTTCTTACAAATGTTGTGTTCAAGGACTAATTTTGACTCACTTCTATAAAAAGTTACTTTTTTTATCTTAATCATTATTTCCTATAGAATGACCATGATTTTTTTGTGGAAGGTAATTTTGATAGGTAATTTTTGCAATGTTAGTAGACCATGACCTACCTCTTTAAGCGGTGTTATTGTGATTGTATTTTTTAAAGGATACTGTGATAGTATAATACGAACACGTTCTATGTAAAAATATTAATAATAATCCCGTTAATTTAGAATCTAATTTGAGTAATTTTTAAAGTATGTTAATAAATAATCATAGAACTACATCTATTATGTACACTATACATGAACGTAATGTGTGGTGCCATCAACATGTGTGGTGCCATCAACAACTGCCACCACTCCACACAAACGAGAGATCCTATTCGACGAAATACATTTTCATTTGGAGTTGCAAAGGCATGAACTGTGAAAATTTTCCTCGTTGTTTTCAAGCAACAAAGCTCCTAAACCAGAACGATTCGGATTCACAATTTTGGCAGGCTTATGAATTTTACTGGAATTTCGTGTTGGCTGATGTAGAAATTAAATATAAACCACGTTTCCGCCTGATGTTTCATGAATTTAAAATGTATCTTTTCAAATTATTGTTTTTCGTTTCTTTCGCAAACAAAACTTTCCGTCCAATGGTTGGCAATCTAATCGAATCATCTGTTTGTATGAATAAATAATATTATCGATAATTGAGTCAGTTGGAAAGTTGACCGTGAGAATTTTTTTGTTTGTTTTATTTCTTCGCCCGAAGTGAGAAACGTCTACAATGATTTACATTTCGTTATTATTTGCAATATGCAAACAAAAAATGGGTGAAAGTGTAATAAAGGTTCGTTCTATTTCCAGTGGAGATGTAGCTCGCGTTGCAGATAATTTTGTTTTATTTTTTAATATGCGATCATGATCAAAATAGAGAATGAAAACAAACATTTTTAAACTAGAAAACCATATCTACAGAGATTTCCGTGATATATCGCAGCAAGAATTAGAGCGCATTTAATCGTTATCACTCTGTAAATGTCCCTTACATGTCAATATTAATCCGCACATGTAAATAAGTATGTGAACACGCTACATGGGTGTGCAAATATAAATTTTAGTACACATTTCTTCTAATTTCGTTTTTTGACATAATTTTCCGTCACGTCAAGTCATTATTTCGCGTAATAATCTCAGAGCGTGTATTACTCAAGTAGAAATTAGAAAACAAACGATACTTAAAAAATTTGAAAGGTAATGCATTCTAACATCCTAAAAAAATAGAGTATAACAATTGTGCAAAATCTCAAGTGCAACCAAGCTTAAGTAACTTAATTGCGAATGAGAAATAAATAAATTTGGGAATATATAATCACATTTTTCGGCAACCATGAAAACTAAGAGTTCAAAAAATTAAATTGTTTTAGCTTTTGCTCATTAACGTTCACTCAACGACACTTCATCCGACGGTGTTGTCTTGCATTTATCGGACTTCTACGCTCTCCTGAAACGGATTTATCAAAATGTTTCATTTAATTCCAACATAGTTTTGTTATCGAATTATATAATAATTTTATTGATTCGTGGTTTCGGTTTACAACAGGTGAATTAAATCAACACGCAATTACCCGATCACGTGATAAAATTCAACCAATCAAATGTCAGAGCCACCGGTTAACCGAACGTTAGATTTTAATTCGAATTAAATATTTAATTCACCTGTTACAGTGGAATCCACTCGGATGGTGATGACGTTAGTCAATATACATAGAAGCTTTCTCGTCGTGCTTATAATAGAAGTAAATATAGAATTCATTCTATTCAAATGATCTAAATCTGATTTAGGGTGGTGATACAACGAGCATTTCATTTTATGCTCCAAATTGTTGTATTTTAATTATTTTCCGTATTCTTTTCCTTGTCGCCTTCGTCAGGTTTGTGCTTGATACAATTTTGAATGAAACACGGACTTTAATGTTTAAACTCATTATATTCCACATATAGTGTAGGCGTAATTAACGAACTAATGAGAGGTTGCTAATGTTCATTTACATTACGCGGCCTTGCTGATAGTAATTCGTAAAAATTAATGGTAAATTTCTGGTACTTGTTAACAATGTTCACCTTTAAGGCGATACTACTCGATTTCAGGCAATCCGATTTCAATTTTGTACAGTCCACCGCAACCATGTGCTGTCGCAAATGTATGTTATAAAAATATCAATATTTGTGAATGCACAAAGTATCCCGAACAAAGATTGAGTAAAGTGAACAGGATTTGGAAAGATTTGGGTTCGCATAACTAGTAAATAGAAAATACTACTTGTTTTTCTAAGATTAGCAAGAAAGAATTAGCAAAAACTCAAGAGTCTCCGACGAAGATTACGCTAAAAGTTGTTAAAATAAAATATATTTTAATTTTAAACCTTTGGTACCAATGAAACATTTTTTTTCCAATGAACGTTCATGCTAACTGGAGACCCACCGGATGCTGATATTCGTAACTGACGTTCGTAAATTTCAGAAGTAAGTCAGTGGAAAATCAATGACGGATTCACCTTCCTAGTGGATAATCTGTACCCTGTAATTAATGGGCATTGCAGGCTGCACGTAACGAGGGAAGTAATTAATGATAGTACCGTCACATCAATAAAGGAAATTTGATTATTTACACGTCAGATAATGCAATAAACACGGGTTTGATCCAATTATATTGTAAACTGGCACCTATGGATGGATACTATAATTCCAACTTTTTACTTTCCGTTTCCGTCTCTTTGTCATCTGTTGGAGATTTTATTAGACAAGTAATCTCCGAAACGCTGGACAGATAGTTCTGAAATTTTAGATTTGTTTTAAGAATATCATGTAGATGGTAAAAGTAGCAGAATAACTTCCTTCTATACATGTATACTATACTGATTAATTAAAGCAGAAATGCGGGTTACCTTATTTTTGTGAAATTCTGGGAACGCAGTACCTACTGTTGTTATTAGTGTTATACTCAACTTATCCAAATTAATAACTTTGTCCTTTGTAAAAAGTCCATAACGTCATAACAAAATGTTCTCAAAAAAACTCACTTGAAACGTAGGCATGGCATGCTTGTGTAATTCTAGTTAACCCATTTCTATTTTAATTGCATTTATTGCGGGTACAAACTTTATGATTTGTCTAAAAAACCGGGTTTGTTTGATTGTGTCTAAATAACTTTGGCCATTTTTTTTTTGTTAATAAATACATACGGGTAATGACATTAAATCTGGTAAAATCCTACAAAACACCATAAAAAGCGACACGAGTTCATCATTTCAATTATTTTTCCATTCTTCCAAGCGGTAATTTGATGAGCGGTCAGATATTCAAATTTTAACCGTAACTGAATTACCCGAAAAATAATAATAATTTGCAAATCCGTATATACTGAATAAACACTAATAACTTAGTTTGTATTCAGGGCCGGATTTACACTCCACAGAATCCCACACAAAGCATAAATCCGGTCCGGATTCTGCCCAAGTTGATATTACAATTTATTAAAAAATTAATTCTAGCATGCTCTTTTAAGAGTGGTTTAATCTACTTCAAATCTGAAGTCCACAAGCACTAGTTGATCTAAAAAACTAAATTTGGACTTTCATACTCCGTACTTTGTGCTACAAATTACATGACAGGGTCCTTGGAAATTAAACCAATACTGATTCAGGGATCGTAAACACGGACTGCGGTTTATTTGTTATTCTCTCCAGAAAATTGATGATCTCATTGCTTGTGACTTCAGTAACATGCATTTGTTTTATAGAAATAATAATAAAAATTAAATAGGGGCTAACAGATACGTAACCTCAGCTAACAGATTTTTTGGAAAAACAAAAAATCAATTTATGAATACAATTTAAACCGAAATTCTACAGTAAAACAACAACAAAACTACCGTAAATGTTCAAACTGCCATCCATCAACCATTTGGTACATACCAGCACGTGTGTACACTTTATATTATATTGCCGGTTCAATGGTATCTGAGGTGATTGATACTGCCCATTTGTATTCGAATTCGGTTGTTGGGGTCGTCCAAATTGTTTGATCTGTTATTGTAGCACCCTCACAAAAAAATCAAGAGGGTTAAATCTGGTGGACGAACCGACCATTGAAACAGTTTTCTTCCCTCGAAAATGTTGTCAAGGAACTCTCATTTAGACTGCAAAATGTAGATGTACAGTAAAATGTAATACCACCCATAAAGCATAACTTCGAGAAAATTATTACACCAAGTACTTCGCGACATTACTACACCTATTTTAAGATCTTTTCTACGAGTTATTACTGGACTAATCAACAAAGTGGGCTTCTTCAGGCTTCTGATATGTGATGCTCTGGTCTCCATGCAGTTGCGTTTGTTGTGTGCTCTCTAAATCGGTCTTGCCCGTGTTGATCTTTAATAGTCACGTGATTTTATCCTGATTTGAAACTTAAATCCGGGGGACAGTCTATTTTTCGTGAAGTTTAGTTAAGTAACAAATTATGTGTGTAAAATGGGACAGAAATAAAGACAATACAAATTAAGTGGTGAAAGAAGGCACCTTGAACGCTCAAGAGCGCATTACGTGAATTACATAAACATGATGACGTTTTGAGCAGCATTGTTAATGCGGTAATAATGTCTAGTTTCTTAAATCAAGCAATTAAGAAACACGTCACCAAGATTCGTTGTTCGCTCGCCCAACTATAACTAATCTCTCATTGCGATCAGCTCATAGAAAATACAGCTAAGCGTGAGCGGTTAATGCAAGATACAGGTTGCTGTACTTTCTTGTATTTTATTTATAGAAACAGTTACCAAGAGCACGAGCCATTTTAAGTACACCAGACACCTGTATCGACCAACTCACACTATCATGTAATCTTGTTTTCACCTTGGTATGTATCCTTTCATTGATTAGTTTTCATATATAAATAAAATTATCATCACTTACGTTTTTCTGCATTTCCTACACACCAACAGTAGTAGTCAAAATAACGATCGACCCACTTCTTGATAATGTTAAGTGGTTGACTTTCCGGCCCACTCGCTATCAGTTGGTGGATGTTGCGTTCAATATTTATGGTAGCGCCTTGGATAAATACCGATAAAAGGAGGGGACAATAACGGCCAGTCTATGGCTCTATCAATAATAGATTAAGAACAGAAGACCATTTGCGCCGCTTCCGACAACGTTACCACATACATGACATTGGGGGACATAACATTGTTCTCCACGTTTTAACTAACACAATTAGCTGGTAATTACAGACAATGACCGGGTAGAATTGTATACCTTTTGTTTTAGCTGACCACGTATAAACGCGCAAGAATCCAAGTACAGGTAAATTCTGAGAAATGATTGAGCCCAGAATTCCCATATTTGAAGACGCAACAAATTTTCCAGTGGGTTGGCTGATCGCTATTAAATTGTCTACCGCAGTTTTTGTTCGGTATTTTAAGCCAACCGCAAAAATCTCTGGACGAGAATCTGTGACCGCAGCTGACGTCTCCGAGGGGTACACAAAGCCCAGCGCTGGGAAAAATTAATTTGCATTTTAATGTGAATATGTCAGCTTGACAGTTTTATATTCATAATATCGACTAGATCTAGAAATAATATAACTAAAAAAAAATTAAACTAACATGGGGTGAATTATTTGCAAGGATGATTTCAGAAGGTCGCGTTGTATGAAAGTGAATCTATTCTATTTTCAGCTAGAGTAGGAACACAATTTTTCTATCTGGTTAAATTATAACACCAGAAACTTTGATAATAGATACATTTTGCCTGATACGTTAAATTAATACTAGAAAGGTACTTTTGTAGATCAATTTTATGGCGTAGTCAATTTTCATTAACGGGTCGTTGCTTTTCTATGAAACATACTGCAGTAAAATACAAATTATACAGCTATTCCATAATTTCTGCTAATAAATCATAGAGTTTTACTACCTAATCATAATTTATCCACGTTTACAATAAATTTACAAGGTGCAAATTGGTAACAAATGTCACTATTTATAGCTGCTAGACTGATGAACATTAATGAAAAAGGCGTGGTACAAAATGCCAAATATCCACCTGTTATATTTAATGCAAAAATTATATACTTTTGTATTAACTGCGATTCCGAAACGTAATGGTTTTAACAGTTTCAATTCTAACAACTCAAAATAAATTCTTTCATGTTAAATGTATAATACTCCTATTTTTCTTTTTACATAAATACATAAATATTAGATATTACTATTCGGTGGCTATTCTGTAGGTCGTTGTGAATGCAGCGTAGTTGATAAGGTTGGTCTTGTATATGGAATATCTATTATCTATTATTGCTCAATTATTATTCCTTTTAAAGAGATTTCCACAATTTCGATCTTATCGTTCTAAGCCTAAATCGTGCGCGAGTGTATTGGCAACATTTTCTGAATTTCATATTTATCTGTGTCATATACATTCTCAAACAAAAATTCTTGTCTTCAATTAATAATTTTTCTACTATCATCTTTTAAGTTGGCACCACTGATTAGTGACATTTGATGGTGTGCAACCAAAACGTCTAAAGGTAGCCACACTTTCAGCTCAGGTACCCAACGAGCGCTTTGTTTGTGGAGCAGTTGATTCACGCTCCGAAGGAGTATAGTCGTTTTAGCTGCACGGGACTACGGAGTCAGGTCATTAATGTCATTAGCCAGTGATGCCAATTTAACGACGGTCTCCATGACGTGCTTAAATTCGTTTTATTTTTGACCTGACGGTATGACTAACATACCAAACGGAATAATTAGCCACTTGTTTTTATCGGTTAATCGATAACTAGTAAGCACATAATAATTCAGCTCTGATGATTTACAACCTCGTTATTTCTTTTATGCTACAAAATGAAATAAACATCATATAAAAATTAAACCAAGCAGATTTGAGTGTTTTTGATGTACGGTCTACGGTCTAGTCACTTAGTGGTTGTTGGGAAATCTTTGATTTGCGGTAATTTCCGGAAGTCTCGTTCCTGTCTGCTATCTCCACAGTTTTGGTTGTAAATAAATTTCAGTTTAGAACGGAATATATTTCATAGTGATTTCGATTTCTTGTTGAAATCTTTCCATGCCGTTTTGTTCCAAAATCACCCCCTAAATGAATGAATATTTCCTTATCCACACTAATTTCGGAGTAAGTAAAGTACACAAAAATTCTACTCAGCTAATCATTCTTAAAGTAAAATAAGCAATCAATCATCTCGCAATTGATAATTTCTGATTTGTTAATACCCCAATACTAAAAATTTCTCCGCTTGAAGAGTCAACCTACAAAATTTCCTTCAGAGATAATCCATCAATAATACTTTGAGAAACTATCGCAAATCTATTGTTTAGTCCAACACATTAACACATTTCACTGATGTTCTACTACAGATATTTCACGCTGATTTTAGATAAGAGGTCATGACTCCAACCCAAAAAAGTTTGCAGTTGGTTATTGTAATTATATGGAAGTAACAGTTAACAGTTTATCATTTGCGATGAAAAGTTACCAGTTTTCGTTTTAAAGAATACTAAATAGTTACAAGTCGTCACATGATTAGAGGCAACGGTATCACGCAATGGCTGTGAGTAGAAAACTTATGAAGGACTAAAATGTTGTACCTACCATTAAATTTTGGGCGAACCTACAAAAACACTGAAAACAATACATGATGCATGTTCAAACTGTTCCAGATCCAGTATGCACGGTGTGTTATTCTGCCACATACAACTTTTCGAAAAAAAGTCCTCTAGTAGGCCATGAAATTTATGTTTAAAACGTTCTTTGTTCAGTTTGACGTATAGAGTCAAATAACCGTCAAATAGCTCGAATGCCAACATCATTATTTTAAAAATAAATTTCATAGATTTCCAGAGGACTTATTTAATTTTTTAAAAAAAGTTAGTCAGGTCTTAACGTCCCAGTAATGATTTCAACGAATGTGCATGCTTTAAATGCATTCTTTCTTTTTCATTCTGCTAAATCCATGAATCACCCTTCATAATAAATGATAATAATAATAATTTCGAAACTTGCCGACCGTTCAGACGAAATCATTTACAAGAATCGATTCTACTGCAGTAAGATTACAGTAAAACTCATCCTGTGTCGGTCAATTGCCATGACGAACCCATCTAACTGTATACCTATCAGTAGTGGACTGAAACTAAACACCACACCACATCGTAGTAATTATTCTTATCAAATCACATTCGTTACATAAACGGTACATTATACGTGATGACATAATCGCATTTGCATAACTGAGAATGCAAGTTCCATGCGCTGACACAAGACTAAACACTAATCCTTAATTTATGCCGGTAAGAACTGTATAATTTTTAACATATCAATGATTTAACAAGAAATATTACAACTTCTATCCACTACGATTAAAAAAAACGTTTTATTAAATAATTAATAATGTTTTATTATTAGCGGATTTATCCTGTATTGAGATAAACTAATGATTTTGCAAGAATTGATCGTGGAGGTAATTCAAAGAACGAGAAAAGTACTCTACTCAATCAGCGTTACATTTCCATTATAGCAAGACTTCAGCGAAGAACAGTTTGTGGCCCTTTGTTTGACGACTATGACTATCGAGAACGATCGAAGGGTCAGAAACGATACCGTTAGATAGGAGATAGAAGGGTTTATTGTTAGTGCAAGGACTTTATTCATTATCTGTGTCCCAAAATGGTTTGTCAAAAACGTGTGTTTTGAATTCCGGATTTCGGACCGGGGAGTGTTCTCATTCGGGCGCCATCCTGAAAATAAAGGTGCAATTATTTTTTATGTATCTTTAAGCTAAGAATTATTTTTTTATGATTGATAGTTGAAGAGTCGTCTCAAATTTTTGTTATGACGAAAAACTGTTAATAAAAATTTTTGTGAGACTCATGGTTACTGAGTTAAATGAAAAAATTAATGACATCACCTTCAGTCCACAAAACTTAGTTTTAGATTCACAACTGACTACCCAACTAAACTTAAAAATTCTCTCCGTACTGAAAATGCACGGTTGGCAATTTTTTAACGCCGGATTGAGTGGATTAATATGTAAATGTAGGTATTTTTTCCATTTCTGTCACAGAAAATTTATCACGCATCGTAAACCTTGCAACATTTGTGCAACAAGAGAAAATAATCATTTTAGTACGCACGTTATAGGCGACTTCAGCGGAGCTTAAAAACGAAATACTCTATTAAAGCCAGAGGACTGGACTATAAATTCGTGTATAACAATTCTTGAGTGGGCGGAAATGTCGCCGCAAATCATTAAAAAGTATAATGCGCACGTTAGAGTATGATTTAGGCCGTAATAATAAAAGCCGGCATGAAATTTCACGAATTTTTTTATGCTTTCAGATCCTCCCTCGATGTCCCTCAACGCTCCAGGATGGAATTGACGCAACAATCGCCTCTGGAAGTGTCGGGGTGTGGCAGAAGAAGGAATAAACGCAACGACACCATGTAACTCCAAGACTGACTCTCTAATTTCCAATGGGTGCCAACATGGGCAAGAACACATCGCTCCTTGATGCGTTGCCATCAGGTCAGGGCACCCTCCACGTGGTGATGCTAGGTTTAGATTCGGCGGGGAAAACGACCGCCCTTTACCGCTTAAAATTCGACCAGTACCTGAACACAGTTCCGACGATAGGCTTCAACTGCGAGAAAGTGAAAGGAATGATCGGGAAAGCCAAAGGTATCAACTTCCTGGTGTGGGACGTGGGCGGCCAGGAGAAACTACGGCCTTTGTGGAAGTCGTACACGAGGTGCACGGACGGCATAGTGTTCGTTTTGGACAGCGTAGACGTCGAGCGCATGGAAGAGGCGAAAATGGAGCTCATAAGGACGGCCAAAGCGCCGGAAAACTCCGGAGTGCCCATATTGGTGTTGGCCAACAAGCAGGACCTTCCGGGGGCGCGGGAACCGCGCGAGCTGGAGAAGCTCCTGGGACTTACCGAACTGGGAAGCGGAGGGGGGCATTTGTGGCACGTTCAACCGGCCTGCGCAATCACAGGAGAAGGCCTACAAGAAGGACTGGAAGTTTTGTACGAGATGATTTTAAAACGAAGAAAACTCGCCAAAATGTCCAAGAAAAAAACGAGATAAAAATGTCACGCTGTGAGTGCTTTGTGTAGTCAATAGACAGTTTTTTTAATTTTGAGGATTTTATGTGAATCCAACTTTCGGTGCAGTGTTTTCTATAATAATAGCGATACAGTATCAAAATTAGATTAGTGAGACTTTCGACACGTCCATTCTGTTATTTTATGGAAAACCCCTCTGTGATATTCTTATTGAAAACACTGTTGTACAAGCCAGAAGCTTGCCTCTATATGGGAATAGTGAGTGTTTTATATCGATTTAAACGAAAATGCATAGTTTTTTTGATCTCCCTTGTTATGAAGACGACATAAATTCTAAACTGTAAATACAAGAAATGATATAGGTAATTTTTGTAAGCTGTTTTCTTTCGATGGCATAGATCATAGCAACAAAAGCACAAAAGAAACAATTTCTCCATTTTGAGGTGTTTGCATCAACATAATTATTACATGTATTCTCCTGTGCAAGAAACCTATTGCAGTTTGTTAAGGTTTTACCTTAATTATAGTTTGCACGCTTGAAAGTGAAACGATGAGTATTATATCATTGTATAATGAGAAAGCAGTGTGAAAAAATACCCAGATGGTTCCCATACGCTTTATTACGTCGAAATGTGCAATTCTAGATCATAAATAACTATTTTCTTGAATAGAATTGACACCCATCTTCTCCACTCATTCATTAGCAGACAATAAGAAGCCTATTAGAATAAATTAACACAGAGAGAGAAGCTTGAGTGCTGCGTCAGTGTATTATCTAGCAAATTGATAGATCTTCTTATCATTAAGCATCATTCATACATCGCGAGAGCTTGTGACAATTCGATTCAAGAGAGTAGTTTATTATTACCAGAACCAAAGGTGCTCATTTATTTATAAGTAGTTTTTAGTTATCGTCATCATCATGTATATTTCCATTATTACATTAAATTGAGAATGGGGTCGATTTTGGCGTTCATTATAATATCGATGACTGAAACGTTTTCCACTATTAGGTACATATATCATTAACGATTTGGAGACATCATCAAAAGCCATCCAATTACTGCTGTGAAATATTATACATTTCTCAATTTGAAGTAATAATAGTCGAACGACCAATATAAACCACCAACTGTTCGATATCGGCCTTTACCCTAAATTTTGCGATGAATGTATTATCGGTCCTTTATTCCCAAATTATTTTGTTGTTACTATCCTATTAATGTTAAATTATTCCTAGAATTATATAATTAGAATTATTATTCCTGTTGCTCGCCATGTTTATATAACGTAAATCTGTAAATATGTACCTAAATGTAATATAATTTCTAAACATTATTATTAAACCATATTTGTTTTATAAAAAACGGGGTTTCAATTCCACACACCCGCGTATTTTTATTTACGCAGAAGCGTTTTCGTTGGAGCTAGTCAGGCACAAAACACGGTCAGAATACAAGTTTTAATAATTGACTACCTGCTGCTTTACAAGAACCAACCATCTGCTCCATGCATTCTACCCAGGATATTATATCACGACGTTCAGTGGTATGGGATTCAAGAAAGCTTTATTAATGCATGGGAACCAGTGGCGGCTCATGAGAGACAATATAAATTCATTTATAAGGGAAAAAAAACTTTGAAAGCATATTCTGTGATTTCGTAAGTTTCGCAATTTATATAGCAAGGGCTCGATGAGAGTTTATTCTTTAGATTATTCGAACCTTTTTAAGTTTTTATGTATTATAAATATCAACAAGTGGCGATTATTGTTATTATTGACAGTGTCAAGATTATCGTATTGAAGGAAACATGATAATGTTGCGGCGTGAATATTCACCAATTGTGACAGATGAACGTGAATTTGCAGTAGTGATCTGCTATCGTTTATACACATTTGCGAATCTAAGCTCCTAGATGTTTTCTAATTCTACGAAATTATTTCAATTTGCATAATTACCGATTTGTACTATTACCGCAGATTTAAAATATCAGATTTTTGATTAGATATTATATTTTGATGTGTTGGGCATTTTATCGAAGCTTGACATACATAAAAAAATTACAAAATTATTTATTTACCTAATGAAATTGATGTTTATGTCACTCTTGACATATAAATGTAATCAGTGGATAACAATAATCCATAATAAAATATTTCTTAAAAAATATATTCTGGGGAACATTAAGTATCCATAACGAATTGTCCAGTGAACGTAGACTCTCATTTTTACTATCTTTTCGAAAGAGGGATTGCAGTGAAATTGTCAAATTGTTTGCATATGTCAGTTTATTGTGGAACTTATTGTTAACATATTGAGGTAAGCAGTGTAGAATAAAAAAATATCAGTTTCCGTTGGTAGATCTGATTACCATTTCGAAACATTCTGTGTATACTACGTATAGAGCACAAACATAAATATATTGCCATATACAGATTACAAAAAAAAAAACAACCTAAAATTCTCCTTTACCAAATAGAAGATACGTGTATCATTAAACCCCATGCGCGATTATTAATAGGTTGTTTACTTGTTCTTACCGATTTTATCATTTTGTATTTATATTTGTTTATTGACCTTCAGCGATTCATATCCTAAAATTTCACAAAAGCACCATCCGTAATTTAAACACCGCCATTTAGCTATTCCAATTTGAACAAAAGTGCAACCATTCGAAAAGATTTATGTTAACAATTTTTCATCCAGTCGACATATTAAACAGTTAAAAACAATACTCCACACTCACGCATCATAAAATCAATGATTCGTTTTTCGATATATGAAAAAGGTTACGAGCTGCCACTGATCTGAACGAACCCTCAGCCTTTGAAGTGATTTGATTGGAGAAATCCTGGTCGTCAAATATTTGTTGTATGCTCTGATGAAACCTAAAAATTTGCTGACGATTGAACGGCCAGCTTTTGTTATATTAAACGCTGGAAAAGAATCCGGGATGATCTTGATCGTATAACACAGCTGCCATGAAGCCGTGAGATTATACATTTTCATTTTTACAGCTTCGCCCATTAATAGTCCGTATATGGCAGCTTTAAATTAATACTCTGGATGGTCGGTGTGGAGGTGGATGGCGTCACGAAGCAGATTTACCAACGATGGCAGCGGTGGTGAATTAATTAACAATTAATCGGGTATAGATTGACTGTTTACGGCGACCCGAGATCGAAAGGATGAAGGGGTCAATTAGTTCGAATGGAAGTTTATTTCATTTAGTTACAATTTGATTGTGTTAGTTCCATGCGGGTATGCACGGTCAAGTCTATAACACGAAGTGGATCTACAATAAATGAAAGTGAAAATAAACGAGCAAGCTTAAAGCACAATTACACGTCTATGTTTTACAAGCCGAATTTGTTAAATAATAAACAGAGCGCGCTTATAACGTGTTATGATTTCTTTAATCATACATGTAAAATTAGGAGTGGGTTGACTCACAAAGATAAATAATTCAGACGCCGCATGTAGAAATTAAAGTTAAAACCATTGTGTTAACACGATACTTCCGGAGCATTTAATATCATGAACTTTTTTAATTTAATAAATACTTTCAGGGTGGAAATTTCACTAAATTATAAATGAAAAAACAATACTTATGCTGAATGTTAATCCCAAAAATATTTGCCCATCGTTATTAAGTAAATATATTTCTACAAAAACCATGAATTTATGAATTTTTAAACGCAACTTACAATAAATGATTAAAATATTCGTAAACATAATGCAGTCCGCAGCAATTGCTTCTTATTGTTATTAAAAATTTAACAAGAAGAAAGGACAAAACAAGACTAGAAATCAGGGTGTATTTTTAACTAAAGATTTGTGTATTGTTTTTATAATGACGTCATCAAATTTTTATTAAACGTATTAATTCTATTATTCAATTGTAATATTGTTGTATTTGTAGTATTTGTGAAATTTTAGTTGACATTTTTTGACATTGCAAGATAAAATTAATTTTGCGAGTTTTATGGTTTTATGACAACGTCGATACGTAAAAATGTGAACTGTTAAAGTATACATCAGGGAAACAAGCTGTGCGTATATTTCGAGTGAATGTTTTCCCAAATTTTCTGGAAAATGAGGCGAGCCGTTCGTGATTTGATCAATAAAATTAATTCTCTCATTTTTGGGTCTACAGATTCATAATATTTTGCACACTTTAGACAGGATTTATTCGATAAAAATTTTGAGATGACGTCATCAATGGTGAGGGAATTATAAATGGATCATTTTGATTAACGATTTACCATACTTCAGATAACCTTACAACGTTTGCAAAATTTCAGCGCAATCGGTTTTATAGTTTCAAAATTTAAATTTACAATGTCCTTTGTGTTGGTATTATGTAATTTTTATTATGTTTTTTATTTGGACGTCTGCGGCAAAAAGTCAAGACGGATTCATAAATATGTTATTTTACAAAATTTGAATAACATTTACTCTACAACATTTTGAACTGACAAATGGTTAGTGTTTTACCATCTATACGATGTTCCTATTTCGGATATCATCTGTCCATTAAAAATCGACGTAGACAGATGACAGACAGACTGTTAGGTTACGTTCTGGAAATAAAAGGTAAAACATTGCTGCATTTACGATATGATTTAGATATGTCGGATATCTACTAGTTTTATTCATAGAAAATGTACAAAAAGTGCTTAAGCTCTCGTCCAGGATTTTTCGTTACTAACTACATAATTAGGTACTTATTTAAGACAAAAAAGTTCTAACGTCACATATTGATCTTAAGCTTTTCAAACTACTTCTCAAAAATTCCTCGATTCATTTTTTTGAAAAATTTGTAAAGATTAAAAAAGAAAATCAATTGTTGCTTGATAAAGTTTGTTTTAAGTCTCCAGTGCCTTGTAAAGATTCTTATGACACTTTTTAATCCAACTGTTTCAGAATAAATTGGTGTCAGCAATATTTACTAGTTCGTTCTTTCACATCACTAAATCTTAAAAATCCATTTCTCGTGCAAATTACCACAATTCTCAACGTTTAGAATGAACTGTTAAGTTTCAGTTATTTTTTCTTTAAATGACTTGCTTGTATTTTTGTTTAAATTGTTTATTCAACGTGGTGGCGACAATTCAAATCAAAATATAAAAAAAGTTGGTGTGAAGTTATTTAGATCCTCGCCCCTTAGATACAATCGAACAACACCAGTTTTTTGAAAAATTATAAAATTTATTTCTGCAATGTTTTATTTATTTTATGACAACCCCTATAATTAAAAAAATATATAGACAATACAAGTGACAGTACAGGGTCTTAAACTCGACTACAAGGCATTTAATACAGAAGAAAGATATCGGTTGTATGAACCACGTGCAAAATATTGCACAAATATTTTTTTAGGTAATTATTGTAATAAAAATCAAGACGGATCCATAATCCACGAGTACAGGAGTGTATTATTTCATAAAATTTATATGAACTTAACACTGCAAAATAATGAGGAAATGTCATCAAATTCTTGTTGGGGATGATTAGCGCGTTACCATCTACACTACGCGCTATTCTTACCGTTCACACAGACAGACGACAGACGATAGACAGACGGAAACGGAAAACCTATTATTTTGTACTTAAGGGGTCATGAAACGTTGAAAAAACACGGAAGTAACCGTCCGATGGACCGTCTTACAATACTTCCTTAGCTTACACTCGGGAAGTTTCGGGGCAAATTTCGACGGTATCTACTATTTGACCAGAATGCAATACTATCGCATTAAAATTTTACTCATTTCAAAGTAGATAACAAAAATAATTAAAGTTACATTTGTAGGACAGAGTGGGCATCTGCATAGTCGTAATTCATTTGTAATAATAATTATAAGTCATGACACTGTATTATATGTTATATAGTCATGGTAGTTATTACTTGTAAGTACTAATCTCCAATCTGTTGTCCGGTTGTAATGAATTCTTCATTTATTGCTCCTTTAGGTCTTCCAACTCTCGAATAATTTTCTTTTAAGTTATTATTAGCAATCTTTTTTTTTAACTTATGGTAAATAGTGTTTCTAGAGTTAAATTATTTGCCACAAGCACTCCACAGCAACTTAATTATGCATTGCATTCTGTACCTATACAAATTGATATCCCTGCTAAAAAGTTTATGAAATCAGCATAAACATTTATTTAGAAAACCTTATTTCAAATAACTAGTGATCAAAAAGTTTTCAGATTAGGGTAGACGATAAAAATAGTTTTCACTTCTTTGATTAAACCAGTAAACCTTACAAATGTGAGTGTCAACAAATTGAAGACGTTAAAATCAAAATGGAAATCCAGGATTCAAGTGATTTAATGTCGAAACAGCGAATTTAAGACGAACTTTTTGCTCTAAGCAGCTCATCATTTATTTTATGGGTCGGAAAACAAACATAACCTTTTCCGAAATTTAATTTAGACAAGTCTGAATTTTGGCGCGTAAGGTTTACCAGAGAAATGAAAAATATTTCAATAACCTACCTTAATCTGAAAACGATTTAATCAGTCGTAACATACACAGCACCCTCCTTCACTTATAGTTTCGTAAACCACCCCACTTTTTATCCCCCGCCCTTTCATAATATCTCATAAAAAAATTAAATTTGCAGAATAAAATATTATAATTTATCGAAGAAACTGGACTTTTTTAACTGATTGTGCTTCGGAGGCGGGAAGTTCTATCTCGATAATTTCAAACCACTTTTTTTAAATTTTGCTGATAATGTTAGAATAAAATCTTCAAGATGATATATGATATTAGAAGTGACAGGATAACGAAACGGAGCCGAAACGAGCCATATCCAATTTTGCTTACATCAAATTTGGTTCCAACTGGATGAAGCGTCTTTGAAATCCCCGTTAGTGGAAAATAAAAAATACGTCCAGAGAAATCGAAAGGCCGATACAAACGTAGACAAGGAATATCATCGCGTGAAGATCTACTAAAATATCTACGGTAAAAATTATTGATCGCATTCAACTCCATTTTCAAGAAAATTAAAAAGTGCATTTTTAATCCTACCCAATAGAGATTTTATAGAAAAGGCAACTCTCCTAGAACGATCGGATATTTAAAAAGAGGTGGAACTGTCTTGAGATCATTTTGAAGGGAGTTTTTCGCATGTAACTAATCCAATTACCGGATCAAATCCGAAAAGACCGTTTCCAAAAATGTACGTTCCATTAATAAATGTCAGTATGGCGCAAAACGCCACCTATATTGATCAATTAAATTCATTCGCAACCTGAACAGCCACCCTCGCACTTGACTCTTGAGTTCTGACTCCCACAACATCTGTGTCGCTGGCCATTTTGGAGGCATGTTAAGATAATTGTGAATGTCTTTGTCGCGGTAGGGGATGGTGCGTGGGAACCTCTCTGCCTATCCTGTAGAAATACACTAACCCAGTTGGCTCTGGATCAATACCCGCACAAAGCGCACTCTGATCCAGGTTCGAGGTTCGTACCAACCCTTGGCCATGGACATGTCACGCTACTGATGGTGATACATTAATCAGGAATGGCCTTGTTGACTTAAATTTTGCCTTGCTAATTCTATTTAAGCGTGGAGAGGATGATGAAATTGTGAACGTTTTTGACATGACTGCTGATTTATCCCTTAACTGAATTAAACAAAATTGCTCGTTTAAGACTCAGTAACAAGATACTGTAAATTATGTTTATTTTTTAATTCTGTAAAAGTTGAATTATTTCAGACGTTACTTCGTAAGAATTGCAGCTAAGTAAAACTAGGTAAGGAAAGGACTGTAATGTTGAGCTTTAGTCAATGTCAGACGAAATTATAAATTAAATTTGACTGTCTGCCTGTCTGTCTGTTAGAAATTTTGTTAGATAGGCAATCAATAATATATTGCAAACTCTATTAATTAATAAGAAGCGATGTGAAATATTATTAATCCTAACAAGCAACATAATAAATTATTATCAAACTTTGAAATGACTTGATAGCAGTTTAACACATAATTTGCTATTTTTCAGCGAATAATGATTTTCGTAAATTTATCTTTCAAGAAGTTCATTTAATAATGTGAGAGATGCTACTAATAATTTCATAAATAATAGTAATCATGATGCTTATGATGTCAACGTTAAAATAATAAAAAGTGTAATTTATATAATTATCACAAAGTATTCTGATTTATAAAAAATTGGGGGAGGTTATTTCGACAGAATTTCGCTCGCACTTGAAGTACAAGGAACCACATCCAGTATTTTCGAAAAACTATAAAATTTGATGTTGCGAATTTTATTTTTTTATAAGAACTCCTATAAGTTGAAATAAACATATGTATGTAATGTTATTTTTTACTCGATTACAGTACTTCCTTAGCTTACCCTCGGAAAAACGATCGCCTAATTTCTCCAATTCCCATTTAACGTTTAATTGTGTTTCACATAGTTTCCTTCTAAATAAATTAACTTACTGTAATTTTGGCAACTCAGTCAATTAAATTATTAGAATTCCCCAAGGCACCATCTTAGGACCGATTCCGCTTTTAATGTTCATTGACGATTTATGTAACTGTTTTAATAAACTGAATTTATGTTGTATGCAGACGATACAAAACTCGGTGCAACTCATTCAAATCTAAAAGTGCTGCAGATTCATAAATAGACAGTGTAGACTCGATTGTTAATGATTCATTTGTTGTTAGTAACGGAAGAATTAAGATAATTTACTTTAGTCTGAGAGAGTTAGAAGTCATGAACAACATTGAACCAATCCAATTACTCGAAGTTTTACTCGATAGTCGATGACACAGGAGACTCAAACCATTTATCTGGTGAAGACGTTTTTGCAAAGATTGTATGTGATGAGTCATTTGCAATATATTGTATCTACAGCATTCCTAAAAACTACTTATTTTGGTTACACACAATAAAAGTTGTCAGGCAATTTTGATTTGTCATCATTCCTGTCGTTTCTACATTTTTTTATAGAAAAAAGGTGTATATTTGTTATGAGTAAATAGAATTACTTATAGAGATGATGGTTCTAATGCTTATAAAAGGTTGGGAATAATGAACGTCTGCTCGATATACTGGGTCCCCGGGTGAGCAACATATTTTGTAATCGAGTCATCCTTGGAAAAAATTTAGGATATCGGTGATTAAACCATAGTGACAAATGTCAAAAAGTAATAAAACTTAAAAACAAAAATGGCTTGACATTTTTTCATAAGATTTTTGATAAAATAAGTGTGTAGTTGCCAGAGAAAATGGTGTAATATTAAGTAATTTTATTAAAATAAATAAAATTCAATTTGTAGCGGAGCTTTCAAAGCGCTCCGCTAGTACCCTCTCGAGGGCGCTGTCCTCGGCAGCGCCAGTATCAACCCCACCAAGCTCACCCCCACTGGAACGCACGCCACCAATGCCTTCTAAACTTACAAGCCATGATGTTGAAAATCGGCAACACTGTAAGGTAGTCCGATGTCATCCAATGCACGTGAGCAGTTTGTGTTTGAATTTTTTTACTTTTGAGACAGTTTCTGTTATTTAAAACCACCCTACGGTAAGCTTTAACTTTACTTTAAACCCAGTTGTAAGTCTATTACAATTGTTGTTGCTGTCAAGTCAAGAAATCCATTATTAATTAACAGATTAATGTACCTAACCTCAAAACTTGATTTTCTGCAGATGCCTCGTAGGTGTTGCGTTCCAGCCTGCAAATCTAATTATGACAGTGAAATTAAAAAAACCAACACTACTGTGACAACATTTTCCTTTCCGAAAGATCCTGCCCGGAAAAATGTGTGGATACGAGCAATACCACGTAAAGATTGGACCCCTTCTGCTACTTCAGCAGTTTGTATTAATCATTTTAACGATCGACATGTTGTTAAATATCAAGTTTGTGTGAAGCCTAATGGGGAAAGGCAGCAAGTCTTGTTGAAATATCCAAAACTTACAAAGGATGCTGTACCCCAAATCTTCAAAAATTTACCAGGATATCTCTCAGTGGATTTAGTGCCAGAGCGAAAAGATCCAGAACAAAGAAGAATTCAGTTGGAGAAACAGCATGCTGCAAAAATTGAACAATTTTTGTTAAGTGACAATATCAATGGCTACGATAATTTTGTAAATAACTTTAAAAATCATCTACAAAATCTATCAGAGTGGAGTTTTAAAGTGGTAGAAGATGGTGTGTGGTGTTATGTGCTGAACATTGATCATCAAACTGACTGTGAAATTCAAGAACTTACAGTCGTTTGTAGTGTTAATATAAGGAACGATTTAGGAGTAAAAGTGTTTGTAAAAGGTAATGAGATATCTTATAATGACTTGCGGTGGCTGTTTACTGGTACTCTAAAATTAACCAAATGGTCACAATTTGAAAATTTATTGTTGCGGTACAAAAATGTACCACATAGAGAAGATACTGTTCCTGAACATTATATAAATAAAGCATATATTTTTTTAGAAAAAGCACATGCATTGTTGAATGATGATCATGAATATAAATATAAGAAGTATTTGGACAGTATTCTGCAGCAGCTTAAAATGTTATGTCAGAAGAAGAGCAAATACAGTTCATCAGTATTATTATTTGCATTTATGATATATTCACAATCTGTGCCTGCATACAATATTTTGAGAGACTACTTTTTTCTGCCACATAAACGATATTTGCAGCAATTGTCTTCAGGTTTCAATGTTTCAACAAATGATTCTACCAGTACAACACATTATATTGAACATTTAGCTAGCCATTTAACTGAAAGAGAAAAATATGTGGCCCTATTGATTGATGAGATTTATGTTCATAGTCATATAAGTTTCAAAAATAATAACATTGTCGGTATGGCAGAAAACCATCCTACACAGGCGGCAAAAACTGTTGTAACATTCATGATCACTGCAGTTTTTGGAAATTTTAAAGAAGTGGTTCGTCTGTATCCTGTAAATAATCTCACTGGGGAAGAATTAAAACATGCTGCATTGGAAACAATCAATGTGGTTCAGAAATGTGACTTTAAAGTAATACTTATTATTACAGATAACAATCGATTGAACCAAAATTTTTTTAAAAATTTGGTATCAGGTGATACATTTTGTAATCCGTTACACAGTAATATGCCTATATTTTTAACGTATGATTTTGTGCATTTATTCAAAAATATTTATAATAATTGGTTAAATAGAAAAGATAATTTGAAAACATTCACTTACCCAGATTTTAATAATTTCGAACATGTTAAGCAGGCACGTTTAGAACATATTAGGATATTTTATAATCAAGAAAGAATTAATGGTTAAGAAAGCTTTCAAATTGAATAGGAAAACCTTATATCCCAATAACTTTGAGAGGCAAAATGTTAAGTTGTCGGATAATGTATTTCACGACACCACTATCGCAGCATTAAAAACAATTCCAGCCTATCATGAAACTGCTGATTTTTTGCAAATAATCAGAAATTGGTGGGATATTGTAAACACCAAGAATATTGTAAAAGGAATTGCTAAACGCAACAGATTTTCAGGACCTATTCACAGCATGGACGATGAAAAAATTCAGTTTTTAAAAAAATTTTTGCTCTGGTTAGAAAAGTGGTCAACCTTAAATAAAGACGGATTATCGAAGGATACGGCTTCAGCATTATTTCGAAGTACTTCCATTTTGTTAAAGTTTGCCGAATATTCTCTAACGACTTTGAAAGTAAATTATATTTTACCAGGAAAATGCGAAACAGACAATCTGGAAGAACGGTTTGGGCTGTATCGCAGATTATCTGGGAGCAATTACCATGTTTCTGTCCGACAGATTCTAGAGTCTGAAAAAAAGTGTAGACTAAGAAGACTCTTTCAGTCAGTAGGTGCTGGTACAATTTCTTTGAAGGACGCATTAAATTACGATGTATCTGAAGTTAGCGATGAAGATATTTCTGATTTTGCCGTTATTTTAGAGGACAGTTTTCATCTAGAGGAAGTTGTATCTGATGAAGCTGTTCAGAATTATATTTGCGGATATGTTTCACATTCAGTATTAAAATCGCTGTCATGCTCTTTATGTGAACAATTATTGAGAGTAGGAAAAGGTTGTGGAACTGGAGATGTATATTTTGATCACCTACAGAGAGGAGGGCTGTCTGTTCCTTCACACGAAATCAAATATGTTTTTAATCAAATGGCCAGCATTTTTCAATTTATCATTACATCAGAAGATTATGAAAAAAAATTCTTTCAATATTCCAACCACAAAAACATTATTACTAAATTAACCATGCGTCGATTACAGGAGAATGATTTTTTTTTAAATGTTGACGATGGTTGTGCTTGTGGGACAAATCTTCAAGATATTTTCAAAAAAGTATGTTCTATAATGGCCAATATTGTATTAAACAATTATTCTAAAATTTGTAACGATTTTGTGTATTCCAGTAAGAATAAAAGGAAGTTGGATACTCTGCAAAAATAAGTCTTAATATTATGGTCTTAATTAAGTTTCATTTATATTATAACTATTATAGATATGTAGGCGTTATGTGTTACCGACCAATATTATGTATTTGTGTACTGAATATCATTTATTTTGTTTAATATAAACTGATTATTAATTTTTTTATATTTTTTTCAAGCCCTTCAATGTGCGATCCGATCTCGGGTCGAATTTTTAAAAGCTTTTGAATTAAGAGCCCAATTTAAGCATTTTCGGTTTTCAGTAGTGGAACAATTAACTCTTGTCACGGTCTTGAATTGTCTTATTTAAAAATATCGTAAGTACCTACATATATGAAATCACACTCTTTTGAAAAACCATTCACATTATTTTTTTGCGGTATTTAATTTCATTGTTGTGTCGTAAAATTAACATTCACAAACAAAGGCATTTTAAAGATATCAACCGTCAGTTGAAATTATTATTTTTTGATTTTTTTATCCGTTGTAATATTTTTATTGCTTTAAACTTTTTCAGCATTGGAGATTAAATATTGAACGATTATGCGAACACTGCAGATACACGCGACCAAGCGACATTTAGCGCGTAGGACTACCTAAACAGCCTACTGCAGCGTTGCCAAATGTAACATCGTGGCTTGTAAGTTTAGAAGGCATTGACGCCACCTGAAGCTACTTCATTGTGCAGGTACTCCCACGCATCTCAACCCTGCCTATAAAAGGACCACCGTAACCACTTTTCAGGCAGATGGAACTCCACCATCTCCACCTTAAGGTTTGCACTGTCTCGGTCCCCTTCTGGTCGTTTCCAGGGCTGCACTGTGTTACGGTCCCCTGCGCTACTTCGAGATCATCACCAGGGCTGCACTGTGTTACGGTCCCCTGCGCTGCTTCGAGATATTATCACCAGGGCTGCACTGTTTTACGGTCCCCTGCGCTGCTTCGAGATCTTCACCAGGGCTGCACTGTTTTACGGTCCCCTGCGCCGCTTCGAGATCTTCACCAGGGCTGCACTGTTTTACGGTCCCCTGCGCCGCTTCAACGACGTCATCTCCAGGGTCGCACTCTCTAGGTCCCCTGTGCCGCATCGCCGACGTCGTCATCTCCAGGGTCGCACTGTCTAGGTCCCCTGTGCCGTATCACCGACGTCGTCATCTCCAGGGTCGCACTGTCCAGGTCTCCTGTGCCGCATCGCCGACGTCGTCATCTCCGGGGTCGCACTGTCCAGGTGCCCTGTACTACATACATCGCTGCCGTAATCCCCTACGACGCTCTGAGTCCCAGGAGCCGCCACCATCCCCGACGAGAATTGCCACCACTTCGAGAACCTATACCCTACTTTTGCTTTGTATTGTTTGCTTATTATCAATAAACCGCTGAGCTACCACAAATTACAGTAAGTTACCTCTTCGTTTAACTCCAACTGTGCATTATTATTATCATTTATGTGGTTAATGTCTTCTGTTATTAATAATCACAGAAAAAACTGTAGGAGTAAGATCACAAGATCTTGGGGGCCAGATATTCTATGTATTTCGACTAATGATCGGGTTTTCAAAAAATTCCGGTAACTTTGATATCGTGGTCTTAGGCGAATGAGCTGTAGCCTCGTCTTGTTAAAAACAACCAACTTCCATTTCATCGTCGTGAAGTTGTGGTATAAAGTATGCCACAAATTTGTGCTGATATCTTGCACATGATTTTTGTTGACATGATTACCATCAAAGCATATAGTCCCTGCTATTATCCGTTGTTGATTAATTGCAGCCCAAACACCAACTTTTTGAGGATGAACATGTGAATTTTCGATGGTCCATATTCTCATATTTTCAAATGAAACCAGGGTTCGGCTGTAAAAAAGGTTTTTTCCAACTGTGTCCAAGTATCATGACAATAGTCAATTCTAGCTAGAAAATCGGTTTTATATAATTTTTTTCACACGTGTTACTCGATAAGGAAACAATGCTAAATCTTTTCACAATATTGCTCGGCAAGTTTCATACGACAATTCCATTCCTTGTCTAACATTTCCAATATTTTCTGTTGTTCTCTTATCTTCCGACATGCCACTTCCCTCCTTTATTTGTAGGCTTGTAGAGACGAGGTTTCCCGCTATTTTGTCACATATCATTATAATGCGTTACAAAAAAGGGCATAGTCGATGATGCTGCTGGAAACTTCTGCCTGGAATTCATCCCAAGACGCTTGAATCGAGTACTCTCACACACCGTTTACTTTCGGTCCATTTCGAAAGTACGAGCTTTCTGGCCAATGGAATTGCCTTTTTGGAGTGAATACATAAATATGCCAATGAAGCCCCGATAAGAACTGCTGTGACTGTTAAAAAAATTTAAATGAAAGTTAAAACTCAGTTTATGAGAATTCTAATTTTTGCCTTTTTGGGTATCCATTTGAAATATTAGATTATAAAATTATCGGCAATTTAAAAAAATTTCTATGACTTAGCTTTAGACGCAACATATCGTTTCAGAGAAGACATACGGATTCAGTTCCAAGGATGATTCGATTACAAATTATGTTGCCCGTCCGATGTATGCTCTTCTGTTTCATGTACTTATACGAAAAAACAGTTTAGAGGGTTTTACCATTTATATAATGTATAAGACAGTTTCATTTTCTTTTATCATTCCCTTTTGAGGATATTAAAAATAGGAACCAAAGGTGTATGTTTTTAATATATTTTTGAGAACCATAAAAAATAATGGAATACGATTTTTTGTCATCAACTGTACAACACTCTTCCACTCATTTTTACGTTAAAAACAAAAGTTATTCGAGTTATAAAAAAATGGTTGAAAGTTGTTTCGACAGAAATTCCCTCGCACCTAAAGTACATTGAAAGATATCTAGCATTTTCGAGTTGAATTTTTTTTACACAATTCTGTGATGACGTCATCAACATTTTTGCACGAACACGTATATCAACTTGGATTGGTGGAGTATAATACTAAATATAACAATATTGTGTTCTCAAAATTTTCTGGAAAAATGAAGTGAACCGTTCCTGATTTAATCAATAAAATAAATTCACTCATTCATTAATTTTTTTGAGCCACCAATTTAAGCAAATCTAAAACATATTAATGCAGTGATAAAGCACAAGTAAAAACTTATCATATTTTGCACATTTTGGGTAGAATTTATTCGGCAAAATTTTGAGATGACGACGTCATCAATTTTTGGAGGCACAAACAGTTATATTCTGATTAACAATATACTATGCTTACAATAACTTTAAAAGGTCTGCAAGATTTCAAAGTAAACAGTTTTGCAATTCTTGATTTATTCAATAAAATAAACTGACTGATTCATTAATTTTTTTGAGTTACCCTGTATAAGCAAATCTAAAAAATGTGAACGCAATGATAAATTCCAAGTAGAGACTGACCATATTTTGCACATTTTAGACAGGATTTATTAGGCAAAATTTTGAGATGACGTCATCAATTTTTTGAAGCTGATAAACAGAAACATTTTGATTAAAATGTTGCTTACAATAACTTCAAAACGTCTGCAAGATTTCAAACTTTTGCAATTATTGATTTTTAATCAAAAAAATAAATTACCCAGTCATTAATTTTTTTGAGACATACCGTATAAGCAAATCTAAAAAATATTGATGCAGTGATAAATCACAAGTATCGACTCATCATATTTTGCCCATTTAATACATAGATAGGATTTATTCGGCAAACTTTTGAGCTGACGTCATAAATTTTTTAGGGGGGATGAGCAAATACATTTTGATCAAAAACTTACCATGCTTATGATAACTTTAAAACACCTTCAAGATTTCAAAGCATTCGGTTTTGTAGTTCCTGAGTAAATCAATAAAATAAATTTACGCATTCATTAATTTTTTTGAGTCACCCTGTATATGCAAATCCAAAAAATATGAATGGAGTGATAAATTACAAGCACAGACTCATCATATTTTGTACATTTTACATAGGCTTTATTTGGCAAACTTTTGAGCTGACGTCATCAAGTTTTTGGAGGGGATAACCAAATATATTTTTAGTAAAGATTTATGATGCTCTTTATAGCCTTAAAACATCTGCAACATTTCAAAACATTTGGATTAGCAGATTCAAAACTAAATTGCAAAATGTTGTTTTATAATTTTGATTTTTTTTCCAAAAATCTGGACGGTTTGGGTAAAAACTCAATTCGGAGTCGTAAACTACATGTTTAGGACTATATTATTTAATGCAATTTAAAACCCATTTACTATGTACAATTTTGAAGTGACGTCATCACATTAGTGGTGGGGATGATTAGATAAATTTTGACTAGCGTTTTACCATCTACATGATATTCCTAATATAAATATAAGTACAAAATTTCACAACAATCGGTCCGGTACTTTCGGAGATTATCTGTTTAATAAAAATCCGGGACGGCAGACAGACGGACAGACGGACAGACGGACAGACGGACAGACGGACAGACGGACAGACGGACAGACGGAAAGACGGACAGACGGACAGACGGACAGACGGACAGACGGACGCAAATGGAAGACCTATTTCTTCGTCTTCTAGGGGTCATGAAAGATCGAGAAAACGTAAAAGTAGAGAGTTGGCCGACGGACTCGATTACAATACTTCCTTTGCTTACGCTCGGGAAGTAAAAAGGTAAGTCGTTACTTAGGTACCTACTGAATCGGCGTCACTTCAAAATAGTATTTATAGGAGTAAATGGGTTTTAAATTGTATAAAATTACATAGTCCTACACAGGTAGTTGATGATTCCGTGTTGAGTTTTTACCCGATTTTTGGAAAAATAATCAAAACTATAAAACAATATTTTGCAATGCTGCAATGCATTTTTGTATCTGCAAAACCGAATGCTTTGAAACCTTGGAGATGTTTTAAAGTTATGATAACCATATGGTAAATTTTTGATCAAAATGTATTTATCCGCTTATACAGGGTGACTGCGAAATAAGTGCAAATATTTTAACCACGGCATCCCCCACCCTAGTAGAGCCGAAATATAGAAAAAAGAAATTAAAAATCGAATGGGGCAAAACCCCCATGAACCACCCTCGATACGAAGGCACTGAGCCACCTTGTAAACAGAGTTGGAAAAACGTTCGAATAAAAACGACCTAAACACTTTCAGTTTCAATTAAAAGTAAAACCGACTTTTTGCTGCTTATCATTCGTTCATTCATTTACTCATTCATCGTTAAAGGTCAGTGTGAAAGTTTTTTGGTAATTTTGATTCTGACGGATGTTTGGTCCTTGTCACAACGATTTTACGTTGTTTATTGGAACAGAAATAAGAGCAACTTAGAATGCTACTACCTTTTTACAAGAAATGTTGAAAATGTTGTCCTTGACTAGCAATACAGGCGTCAGAGCGTCGCAAGAGGTTTGTTGATAGGTAAAAAAACACCGGAGTAGCGGGTGTCACTTTCACTTGTTGAAGCTCTTCGATAATTTCTGGACACTGTTGATTTCCACAAACGAACTGTTTCATCCAACTGATACACATTTATCGAAAACCGTCTCTTGAAATCGTACTTGTTGACGACTACGTGGAGTTCCATCGGACAAAAAGTGAGTTACACAACGTGAACAATCAGTGGACTCCAAACCGTGCACTTTGTCAACATGGTATGGATGTGGCCGTATTCTTTTAATGTAGGATGCACTACAAGCTGTGAAAATCCAACTTCTTCTTTCTGTCCTATCACGGCCACGATCGTGAGTTTGAGGTTGAAGGTACCATGATCTCGGAGATGCTGTACCACTGATGCACCCATTACCATATCGACACAATCTGCATGGGAAAACTGCACCATAAACCGATTTCACCGACCGCTCGATGCTAACTGGCCCTTTTCGTGTTTTTCACGTTTCGATTAAAAAAGTGCCTGATAAAGTAACTTTTTTGGTTCTTTAACCGACTCGCTCTGTTCCATTCATTGTAGTAATTATGTAGGTCACAAAACAGTCCAGCGGCGCGTACAACAATTTACATTGAATTTCAAATAATTTTTTCTAGACACTGCTACTACTTAGGACCGTGAATTTTACCCAGTGACATAATCATATTGTGAGCTATTCCCCATTTTTTTTTTGCATGTATTTCGCAGTCACCTCAGGGTGACTGCGAAATAAGTGCAAATATTTTAACCACGGCATCCCCCACCCTAGTAGAGCCGAAATATAGAAAAAAGAAATTAAAAATCGAATGGGGCAAAACCCCCATGAACCACCCTCGATACGAAGGCACTGAGCCACCTTGTAAACAGAGTTGGAAAAACGTTTGAATAAAAACGACCTAAACACTTTCAGTTTCAATTAAAAGTAAAACCGACTTTTTGCTGCTTATCATTCGTTCATTCATTTACTCATTCATCGTTAAAGGTCAGTGTGAAAGTTTTTTGGTAATTTTGATTCTGACGGATGTTTGGTCCTTGTCACAACGATTTTACGTTGTTTATTGGAACAGAAATAAGAGCAACTTAGAATGCTACTACCTTTTTACAAGAAATGTTGAAAATGTTGTCCTTGACTAGCAATACAGGCGTCAGAGCGTCGCAAGAGGTTTGTTGATAGGTAAAAAAACACCGGAGTAGCGGGTGTCACTTTCACTTGTTGAAGCTCTTCGATAATTTCTGGACACTGTTGATTTCCACAAACGAACTGTTTCATCCAACTGTTACACATTTATCGAAAACCGTCTCTTGAAATCGTACTTGTTGACGACTACGTGGAGTTCCATCGGACAAAAAGTGAGTTACACAAGGTGGACAATCAGCGGGCTCCAAACCGTGCACTTTGTCAACATGGTATGGATGTGGCCGTATTCTTTTAATGTAGGATGCACTACAAGCTGTGAAAATCCAACTTCTTCTTTCTGTCCTATCACGGCCACGATCGTGAGTTTGAGGTTGAAGGTACCATGATCTCGGAGATGCTGTACCACTGATGCACCCATTACCATATCGACACAATCTGCATGGGAAAACTGCACCATAAACCGATTTCACCGACCGCTCGATGCTAACTGGCCCTTTTCGTGTTTTTCACGTTGCGATTAAAAAAGTGCCTGATAAAGTAACTTTTTTGGTTCTTTAACCGACTCGCTCTGTTCCATTCATTGTAGTAATTATGTAGGTCACAAAACAGTCCAGCGGCGCGTACAACAATTTACATCGAATTTCAAATAATTTTTTCTAGACACTGCTACTACTTAGGACCGTGAATTTTACCCAGTGACATAATCATATTGTGAGCTATTCCCCATTTTTTTTTTGCATGTATTTCGCAGTCACCTTGTATAATATACAAAATATGATGAGTCTGTACTTGTAATTTATCATTCCATTCATATTTTTTGAATTTGCACATACCGGGTGACTAAAAAAAAATGAAATCTACTGCGAAAAAAAAACATAATAGACATGCAGTCGTCACGTTTCCGACAGCGAGGGAAGTACTGTCTAAACTCTTTAGACCAATTTTTTTAAGAGTATAGTACTCGATAAGACTGATTGTTTTACCTACTATAATTTTACTTGATAGATCAGTTGTGGTAGTGACTCCGATTCAGCAGGTACCTTAGTAACGACTTACCTTTTTTTTAAGAGTATAGTACTCGATGAGACTGATTGTTTTACCTTCTATAATTTTACTTGATAGATCAGTTGTGGTATATTCCTTCGTCGGGCATTCCCGCGTTCCATAATCTCAATTATGCCCTTAACACATAAATAACTATTGTATATTTTTATTGGTTTCAGTTATTAGTTTGTCTCTGTATCTGTTTCGAATATGTTATTTTTATGTGTGAACTGATTTCGATTGATCCGCCCACCACTAAAGAATGAAAATAAATATGATTTTCTTAAAATTCTGCGAACGTAAGCTTATGACTGGTTTTATGTGGTATTAAAATTAATATGTTGATCCACACCAAAAATTGTATGACGTCATTTCAAAAAATTGTTACCATTAACACATGGTATTTCGGTTGTGCCTTAGAGACAAAGGAAATTCTATAATTACATCTGTATTAGCTGCAATTATGAGAATAGATTAGTAGTGTAAGTATATCTATTTTCAGCGTTGCAACACAATTCTGCGAAGTGTTTTCGTTCACTACTGTTGTACGAAGCCTTTTGTACAGTGCAGATAAAGTATAAAAATAGGTACATACACAACAGATTTATTTTCTACAACTATTTAGAAATGTGGGAACGACGGTTAGTAAAAATATCTCAAGGTTAAAATAATGTTTTTAGTTTTTAATTTTGCACACACATACATTGACATTTCTATGGATACTTATTATTATTACTTATCAAAGAAGCAGTTCAAAATTGAAAAGGTCGATAATTATTTTTTAAACATTTTTTTACATTTTCATTGTGTTCATTGGCTGTGTGCATTGCGGGAATAAAGAGATTTTCATGTCTTGAGCCCGTTTTAGCTTAGTGAATATGTGCATCATGCGAGATGAAAAACATGAAATTTCTGTTTAGCAAATCTTATCCAGAAAAAATAACTCAACTGATTTTGCGAATTTTCCAAAAGCAGGTCAAATTCCATTTTTAGGACGACACATTTTCATGCCGGACCTGAGTTTGTCACGTCCCCCCTTCACTCCGGCAGCTCCCATACAAAAATTTTGACAGACAAAGGGATCGAATGGTTTAGCATAATACTTACATCTTGTCGGTGTTGAGAGTCTTAAAACAATTTTACTGACTTACTATTAATTACTGATTATTACTTTTTATTAGGTATAAATAAAAATGGGAACTATGCCAGAGCTACTGTTCATAATTTTAATAACAATCATCTGAAGAAAAATTTAAAATAGCAATAAATGATGGACTTTAAGAACAAATTTATGAAACTGGTTGTTGCGAAGCTCATACTCAACGACTTCAAAAACTCCGTGTAGGAGTGGAATTTTAGGTGACAATATCGTAGGATTATTTATAATGGAAAATTTGTCCTCTAACATTTATCTAGATATTATGCAAAAACTAGATTTACCAGCGTATTTCTGAAGTCCGTCAGCAAGATCCAAATTTGTTAGAAAATAAATTCATATTTCAACAAGGCAGTTTTTATATAATGTATTTCCGGGGCAGTGGACTGGCAAAAAAGAGGTCCTGTGTAACGGCCAGCTAGGTTACCAGATTGAACGCGACTTGATTTTTTATGGGGGAGCCTTAAATCAATGATCTTCATAATCAACCCAGAATCTTTGGAAGAATTAAAAGAAAAAATCATTTCAGTATATAAAGAACACCAGCATTTACTATTCCATGGAATTCAGTGGAACTCATTTTGTACACCTTATAAAGTGAAAGCTCATTAATTAGTGTAGTTAGTTCATCATAATAAATTTAAAATGTGTGCTGACTAGTGACAAAATAATTAACATTTAAAAGGAGGTGCTTACTTAGTATGGTTAGGTGTCATTAAGAACCATAAAACACATGTTGGTAGCATCGTTTTCACAGTAGAGCAGTGTTACATGTATGTTAAAGCAAACAAACATTGTTTTATAAACGCTAAACACGAAATAATTTCATAGATTTTTTAAACAAGTGGAAGACAAATTTTAAAATAATAAATCCAGATAGAGTATTAAAATACTTTTCAATCAAGAGATTATTTAACCCCTGTATTTGTAACAATAATAATGTACACAAAAACTCAAATGTGTTCCTACTTCAGTGTATTTTTTATTATCGTATATTTCAAAATAAATTAAGATAAATGTGTTTTCATAAAATAGTAAATACAGTTTATCAGGAGACAATCTGTCGTATACAAAGATTATGTTATTAGTCTTGACCTAGACAGCCTATTCACAGATAAAAAGATGAAATTACGTAAAAATAAATTTGACTTCACAAGATTTTTACCTCAAAAATCATAAAAGTCGGTAAATTTCTTGAAAATTTAACGTCTCCCCTCTTAATATAGGATGAAAAATAAAGTCACTTGCAAAAATCTGAATAATTAAAAAAATAATATTGAATTTGTCTCGAAGTGGCATTGCACCACTTTTCAAATTAACCGAGACAACAAAGCATATTTTGATTTTGAATTTTTAGTTCCAAAACGACAAGTGAGGGTATTGTAACACGGTCGTTTTTCGGATGTCGATTTTTATTATGTGTCTTTGGTTGCATTGATTTGTCCAAGAGACAAAGAAAGAATTAAAAAAGTAAAACTTTCTACAGATAAAAAAACTATTTATAAATGTCGTCATGACGTGTACAATACTTATTACAATAATAACAATCAATTAATTTAGCAACATAGTTGCGTGCATTGTAGAAATATAATTTTAAAGCTTATAGTTTTATGGCCAATAAGATTTCAGTTTATATTTAAAATGAATCCGTCCTTTGCAAAATTCAGTCGAAATATAGTTCGGATTTTTATTAACAGATTTTATTTGCAATCTCTTTCGTAACAGAATTTTCTGTACTGCTGCCAGACAGATTTGTGCGCCGTTTTAACATTGTAGGTGTCACATTTTCAACGGTTATTTTTATGCTCCTCGGTAGTTGTTCCAAATTTTCTTGTTAAAAAAATTGGAACGGAAACTTTAAAAATGTAGCTGAAAGTAAATTGCAAACTCGTCATAGAATTAAAATTTTAAAAAATGAAAAACTTACGTTCGCAAATTTTGTTGCGAAAGATAAAATTCGAAACTGTGAAAATTTTCTTAAACTATAATTGAATGTCAATATAAATCTCTTACAATAAATATTGTCGTGATTGTATTTGTGTTGATCTGTACTGAAGTTTCTGAATTGTAGGTTACAAAATTCTTATTGTTTAATTTATTTCATATACAGGGGGTGATTTTAAAACGAAGCACTATTTTTTAGATGTAACTATTTTAAGTCACTAACTTTATTATTTTATTAATACACCAGCATATAAAATTGATAAAATTTTAACTGTAATTAATCACATAAAAATTGAATTACAAAAATTTAAAAATAAATTGTAATGCATTGATACAAAAAAAACACAGAGCCTAATGTGTAATAAATTAAAACATAAAAAATTGGCCTCATGTTATTAGACAGAACTTCCCTAGCCCATGAACTACAGTCAAATAATCCAGTTTTTTAGAAGAAAAAATACAGATAATACATACTAGTGTAAGTGTAAGAAAAGTGTGATTTTGATTTTTTAGGAAAATATGGACGCTTACGGTTAAAACTGAAGATGGATTCATAAACCACAAGTACAGAAGCACGAAAAAATCTAGGTTGATCCACTGTTCAGAACAGTTTTTAATTTTACATTAGTTTTTTGATTGGTTCCACTCTCCCATTTTTTTATATGTTAAAGATAAAATAATCTTAAAGCACTCCCTTCATTTCAGTTACATTTCAGTCCATAAAAAATGTATTTAATTAAAGCCATCCTATCACGAGAGAATAACTTAGATCATATGCAAACAAAAAGCTCAACTCCTTGACATAAAAACGTCTCTCGCGTCTACTTTCGAGTTGTTTAAGAAATTTCGATTAAGTACAAAACAACAAACTTACTTTGTCGCTAATAACAGTTTTCAGCACAAAGTTTTCCTTCCGAAACTGCCAACAACTAAGTTTCTCCTCAAAGCTGCTGTAACATTGAAAGCAAAGCAATTACCACTATCTTAAGCCGTATCTAAATTTATGATCAATAAAAGCAAATATAGATACACTTGCTGCGAACTTGTCACCAGTTGGTGAACATTAATTCCCCCATCTTGCAAATGTAAATTTTTGATTAGAAAGGGGAGCATTAAAACACTTTAAAGTAGAGTAGCGCCTGCGGCTACACTCCGTCTAGGAGAATTGTTTATTTTCTTTAAAAAATACCCTCGACTCGTTCATAACAGAGATTTCCAAGGTTTATGTAAAGTACACCAGCCTGAAGCCATTCTATTATCAACTGAGAACTTTCCTCCGCCTTATTTTAACGGCGTTATATACAAAAAAAATCGCAGACAAATAAATTCAGACTAGAAATGTCGAGGCACAGCCAAAGTAAACAACCCTCTGAGTAAATCTAAAAATAACACCCTCATGCAAATAGTATAAGGGGGCCTCAATAATGCGTCGCTTTACCCACAAATCTAACTTGGATCTTTCGGCGTATTTTTTTCCTCTTCTCTTTGGCGTTCATTTATTGCGACTAATTAAACCTAATGCAGGCAAATTTATGCAAAAACTTTGTAAATAGATGATTATTAGAGCAAGAAAAATATTTCCAACCGATCGACCGTTTCTACCAAACAATGCCCCTTTGTGTTCGTTTTGCGTATTATAATATTTTCATAAGATATGATAAATATTCCCCTTTTATTGTTGACGCTGCCTGACCGTTAAATCCAATTTTTGCTGTTATGTATTACCTATTTACAGTTGATCGATAATCACATTGTAATTCATGAAGTCCATCCATCAAACAAGTTGAACAAACCACGAACAATAATTTCTTCGCGTATGCTCTCAGCACCAGCAGTATTCCATCTGAATCCTTTCATTTATTTACACTCTTTAGATTTTAAAGGAAGTGAAAACAAAATAAATTATACTCAATGTGAATTTGACATCTACACGTGTATTATGTAACACCATCGCAGGTCGTTTATCAAAGCAAGATACAAAGCTACTTTTCCTCGTTCTAATGTCAAAAAGCTGCAGTTAAAATTAAAATAAACACGCTGTTTATTACAGGCAACAGCTGACATCGACACTGCCGGAAAACAATTTCATATCAACGGCCGAAAAAAAAAAACGTGACGAGCTTTTATTATTTGACGCTTTATCGGCTTGTGAATATCTAGATTTCATGTGGCGTTGAATTCAGCCATATCTACGTCGATTTTCTTCTTCTAGTTTTTTGTGGCACAAAATTATGTGAGCTCCAAAGAAAAATTATACTTACACATTTAGTTCAATGAAAATGATAACAAAAAATTCGATGAAAATGTCAAGGCGAAATGACTTCAGGCAAAGCTAATTCTGTACAGATTACGTACCATTTACGTTTATAAGTGGGTTTCAGTTTTTTGGAGGAACGAAGAAGAGTAAATCCAATAAGGAAAAAGCAAGCCTTAAAATAAGCCAGTTACGGCTCTGTGCGCGGTCGTTGCTTCTTTTATTAGAGAGGATCTGTTGCCTATTATTGTCATTAGGGAGGTTATTGATCCAGTCGAAAATTAGTTAATCCGATTTTTAAACGAGGGGGATGGGCTTAAGATATCTATTTAACTTTAATTAATTCAAAGAGAAAGTTTCCGCCTATGTGCGCGGGAGCTTTTTTTTATTTTTAATGTCATAATTAGCTATCAATATTTCTAATCTGACTGTTCCCGAATGCGAAAATTATTTGCAGATAATAAATACATAAATTCCGATTTGACAAGTATGTTCAGTACATTAGAAAAACATCTAATAAAACTTTAATCGATGTTGGCGTCATCATTTAAATTCGCGCGTGCCGGTTACATTAAAAGCGAGCTACCGATGTACTACTTTTTGACACCGTTTGCAAAAGTTTAGGGTATTTAGTACATCAAAAAATGTGTAAGAAAAAGTGGCGTTAAAAGTTTTTGAGGTTGTTGCCTTCACATTGTCGACTGTTACGTACAATATTAAAATAAATCTATATTTTTACTTCCCGATCTAGAAAAATACTATAACAGGGCTTATTTTACGAATGGCCAATTTCATGTTTTCTTAACGTTCCATAGCTCCTAGTATATATGAAAATAAATCTGCTGTTTCCGTCAATTTGTCGTCTGTCTGTCTTTCTGCTATTGTCCGTTTGTTGGCAATTTTATGAGAAAAGTAATTATTAATTATTTTTAGACGAAGTCGTTTCAAAATTTTGCTAAGTAACTTTAAATTTTATAAAATAATATTTTTCTGTACTTGCACTAAAACGCCCGTTTAAAATTCAAAATTGTAAAAGAAAATTTAAAAATGTATCTTAGAAAATAAAAAGCCGATTGCTCCGAAACCTTGTAAACGGCTTAAGTCATCGTGAGCACGCATAATCGCTAATCAAAAGTTATCTATTCACATTCTCGAAAAACTTAAAGATTGCTAGACAAATCCTATCAAAAATGTGCAAAATTTTATGACTCTACCTTGTAGTTTTTTTTTTGTCGTTTAGAGATGCATGAACCAAAAATATTCGAAATTTGTTTGAACTTTAGCACTAAAAGAGTTAAGCAAACCTGGTTAAATATTTTTATATATAAAACATTATACTTTAAGCTTCTCTAATCGCTAATGTTCACATTGTCGGTACAGAAATGTCGTATACATTTTTTATTTTCTTATCTGATAACTTTCCAAGCGTTTTCCTCTAAAATCATCCAAAATTGAATTTCAGTGTCTATCAATGGATTCATATATAAAATATATATACATCGTAACACCTCTGGGTAAGCTAAGACAGTATTATAACCATCCGGCAAATGGCTACTTTCACGTTTTTTCTAGGTTTCATGACCCCTAGAATATGAAAAAATAGGTCTCTCGTTTCCGTTTGTATGTCTGTCGCCGTCTGTGTCTTATTATTAGACAGACAATCTCCGAAACTACCAGACCAATTGTTTAATATATTATGTGTTAGGAATGTCGTGTAGATGGTAAAACGCTAACCAAAATGCGTCGAATCATCCCCACCAACAATATGATAATGTTTCAATATTTTTCATATTCAGTAGAATTTAAATTTTACATAGACAACGTACCACTGTACTTGTGGTCTATGAATCTGCCTTGAAACTGTATGACAATCTTTTATACTAATAAACTAATAAGTATAACCAGAGCTCGCGTACGAACATTCGCTGGTGCAGTGGTAAGAGTCGGCCACTTCGGACTTCGAACGGGAAGATCTCATGGGCCTTTTTTTCCTTACACTATTATTCATTCTATCATTTTATTTATATTTTTTAATGTATGGAGGTTGTCATAAACGCATAATTTATTGGATTGTATGTCAGGAGCGCGGGAAGTTCTGCTGAAATAACCTTCAACCAATTTTTATAATTTTAGGTTTAGGTACCCTTGGCGCATTTTTGTTGTTTCCATCTCTGTTGCTTTCTCAATATTTATAAAACAGTCTTTTCGAAGGGTAATTTGCTTAGTGAGGCTTTACATGTACATACTGACTAAAAAAGATAAAAATAGTGACATTTAGAACTGGATTTTATATTAAAATAAATAAATAAATAAATAAATAAATAAATAAATAAATAAATAAATAAATAAATAAATAAATAAATAAATAAATAAATATAAATAAATAAATAAATAAACATTTGTTTACTGCGTTTGATACATTTAAATATACCGGGTGTTCCACCTAAGATTTTCGGTGCTTATATCTCAATTATTTTTCGGCCGATTTTTTGAAATTTTGTACTTACGTTTATTGAAAGATGCAGATTCCGTTTTATGTCGAAAATGTTTATACTGAACTTTCCTCGCCTCTAGAGTACAACATGTCCAGATTTTATTTTTTATGATAACCTCTATAGTGATAGGGGTGATTAGACAAATTTGGTAAAAGTTTTACCATCTACACGATGTTTCTAAAATACGTATAAAATTTGACAACAATCGGTCTAGGTTTCGGAGATTATCTATATAATGAAAATTGACACAGACAGATTGACAGATTCTAGGGGTCATGAAATTTCAAGACAACATGAAAGTCGCCACTTACTGGGGAAGTAAAAATTATCTAAATCTTTTGCCGCCTTAAAACCACTTGACTTTACCAACTTTTTATAGCTTACACGTAATAATATTCTGACAAGGAATAAATATTTTTAAATTACAAAAAAATCATGACACTATAAATCTGTAAATTTTTAATATTCCAAAACAGATGTTTTTGTTATAAATTTTGTAATAAATTTAAGAAACATGTTCAGAACTTCGATGACCCCAAACAGTTTGAAAGGCTAGTTTATGGATTTATTGTAGATAGAAACCGTATTTCACTGATTAGTTATGAAGACCATCAACAAATTGATATGAAAGTCAAAATAGTATCAGTTTTTGGAAAAAATATTTTTTGTGAAATTTAGGAAAACATTTTGTAACTTTGTAACCTGTTTGAGCAGATAAATATATTAATTTATACATGTGTAATGGTGACATTACTGTATTCTTAATGATTCAACGAAATTGGCAAACCATTTCTGAAATAAGCTGGTAATTATTTTCATAATAAGCATATTATAACCACACGCCATGTCAAGACATTGCTCTTAATGATTTTTTTTTTTTTTCAAATGACGTTATCATATTTTTAAAGAAATCCAAATTCCAAAGAAGAATGTGTGTAACCATTGCTTTAAACTGTAAAATTTAAATTAAAACGTAAAAGTACATTATTAAGCTACACGATACAATTACGTTGTGGTTTGCTTACTATTTTACCTTCCCAGCAGTTGTTTCAACGACATGTAGAGTTATAGACGATAACGATAAACATGAAAAATGTGGTATTTCTTAACTTCTGCCAACTCTAATCAGGCGTAACATTTAAGACACAACTTAAGTTTAAATTTGTTGAGACGTCTTTAAAATTATTATTACTACAAAATGCGAAAAAAAATTCGTTACAGGTTATAGCTTATAATAAAACTTGTGAGCAAATTACTGACAATTAGCATTAGCAAACAAATAGGGAAGTGTTGTGTAAATAACTTGTCAGATTTTTAACACCAACGGTTTTATGTAAAATCCTTTAAAATAAAAGTTGCGTAATTATTGTTGGTGCGTGGTATTAATATCATAATAACACCATACTAGTTAAACTAGTTATCGATAGATTTTATTACGAGTTTTACAACTCAAGGTACGTTCTTTGAGAGTGATAATAAAATAACGCCCAGCCACATCCAAGCATAAGATCTGATAACGCAAAGGCACTAATAAGTTCCCAGTATACACAAATTCGCTTCCTTAAGGCACCAAGAGAAATTTTATACGTATGAATTCCGTAACAGTCAGCAATGGGCAATTTGTTTAAAACGTCCCAAATTAGTGTCTCTTGCGCCTGTTTAATTAAAGAGTTCGTGTGAAAAACAACTGTCGTATTAAACAAGACACTTTTAACAGAAGTAATTTTAGTTTAGTTTACTGGAAACATAATACTTGAGAAACCTTGGGAAAACGATAAATGCATTTCCTGATGAGACATGTGTTGTATAGTTTTACGACCTTATTTCACATCATAATATGAAAGAATAAGAAGTATCGATTAAATAATTTATCTCTATAGCAACCGCCTACAGCAACGCCAGATTGACAAAATTTTGCACTTGTAAACGTGTGACTTTTTTCGTGATTTTTTAGCATGACAGAAGAACAGAAAAAACAAGCAGACTCAACGGAAGAGTATGCAGAGTGTCCGGTTTTCGAACCGGAAAAAAATCAGGGTGGTTTGTGGTTTTCTGAAAATCCTAACCTTTTCTCGAGCGGTGCCACTTTATCCTGCGCAGAATCTTCACAAAATAAATCTCTCAAAGTAAATTTTGACACACGTTCAAAGAAACTTCGCTTCGATGTGAGACCCAAACCGAAACCCCATCACAGAACCAAGGAACCAGTAAAACTGCCTAGAATCAAGCCGAGATATTTTACAAGTGGCTGCGGAATCAATGATCAAAATCAGCGAGATCTCCTTAACGAGCCATCTCCCTTTGTCTATCCGAAAGATCAAGAGGAGATTGCACACAAAGTGATGACAAAGGCGTGGAGATCAGAATTGAGAAGAAAGGAGCTGTCCTATAAATATAATGAAAGGCACAATTACAAATCTCGGCAACAGGCTGATATGTTAAACAGATTGTATGTGAAGGAACCTCAAGTAAAGAGCGCTAAAATGGTCACGGATGTCGATCCTGAGTTTTTTACGATTGTAGAAGGAAGACCTATACCTGAAAAGTTAAGGCTCAGAAAATATATTGCAACTGTTCGCGAAGTTTTAAAAACTAAAATTCTTACTGGATACAGAGGTGACGACATTATGCTTATAGATGAAAGTTTAATTCTTGAGCAGAAAGAAATCGACAGGATCAGAGCAAATTATCAAACGTATGTTAACACGTTTGAGGAATTTTTGTATAAAGATCATACAGCATCCATGAACTTGTTAAAAGAATCTGATCGTGAAGCAATGTTAGCTCAAGAAAAATATGAAGAATATAGAAAGTTATCAAGGGAGTATGGGGCGTTAAAATCAATTCTGTACAGCACCGAGGAAAAGTGGAGAAGCTGTAAACTGTATCAAAGATTTCTTTACTTGGTAAGTCCAATGGCATGGAGGGAAGAGTACGATTACTATTATATCCAAGAGGGAGACTTAACTGCTTTTCAAGAGGTGTCTTCAATTTTTGCCAAATATAGGTTAAACGTGACTGACGAAACCGCGTCTCTGGAAGATCTCATTACCCAATTTAGGAACGACTGTGCTCAACAAAAAGAACCAGCTCTTTATTTTACTGATCCAAATCAGCTCCTCGACGTGTTTAGGTTTATGGAATTACAAAATCTGAACTCCCTCTTACATTCTGAAGAACTAGCTGCTCCTTTGGAAAACGTAAAAGAAGGAATGGCTAGAGCTGAGGAATTATTTAACGCTGAAATCAACGCTCTTCAAGAACTTATTGACAAACTTGCTGGTGGAATTTCGTAAGTGCATTTCTGTATTGTATGAATAAATTAGAAATATTTTAATTAGCTGGGAAGAGGAACGTGCCAGATATCTGGAAGAATTAGCCCTCGAACTAATTAACGGCCAATTCAAGAATTTAGTCGTTGCCGAAGAAGTCTTAAACCTTTACGTTTTTGTCGAAGATGTATACGAAACGCGAATCGGTCCAAACGATGCTAATCTAACCATGAGCGAAATGATGAAAATGATTGAATCGAAATTTCGCGAAGAACTTATTAGTTTGGATCAAATGCCATCAGAACAAGTGGCACAATTGGAAGTTAGTTGCTACAGAGAAGAGGCTAAAATGATGAAGGTGGCGCAACAGGCAGCCAGACAATTATTAGAATTTGAGATGCTCTACCAGAAACTGCAGAAAGTATTTTCACCTCCTCATAGAAGAGGTGGTAGAGGTATTAACTTGTCAATTTTCTCGATTGTTGTCGTTTAATTATTACTGATACTCGCTACTAAACATTGTTGCGGCGTACAAATTAAATATTTGTTGGTTGCAGAACTTAAATGGAGATCACCACCTGTAAATCCACCAAAACCAGTGCCTCCACAACCCAGAATGTTGACTGAAGAAGAAAAAGAATTTCTTGAATTCTTTTCAGAATATTGCAAATACACGGACAATTTAGAAGATTATGGGATTAATATTTCGCCTCAAGAACAAGAAACCCAACAACAGGAAAGTAAACAAACTACAGAAAAAGTATCTAAACTTCGTCTGCATGACTAAATTTATTATACTCAATTTATCAAAACACAATAAAAAAATTTAAGTTGATTGCAAATATCAATATCACTGAACGAGATACATCTGGCTTCATTCAAGCTAAATAAAAATTTACTTTGATATTTGAAAACATTCTCGTATCAGCAATAGCGTTACGTGACAATACAGTACTGATACACGACCTCGCTATTCTGTATTGTTTCCTGGTTCCGGTGGAACATGGCCGGATGTCCGCCATTTGAACAATAATTTATATTATGCATCGTTACCTGTTGAACTCATTTTTTCATGTTACCCCTGTGGTTGTCCTAATTTAACGATATGCTGCATAAAAATAAAGGTTGTGGCTATCACATACAAATTATGCTTTTCTCTTTTTTTGTATTAAAAATAAATGTTTGTATTAATTTACCCTTTTGCAGATATTTAGGTTTTGTAAATTTATAATTATAAACGAGGTTCCTTACAATTTTTGTGTACATGAAGTAATTTAATTTGTTACATTAAACTAAATAAACAATTATTGTTTTGAATGAAATGTTGGTTTAACATTCAAATAATTTTCTTTTGATTATAGCAGTAATTATCTGCCATGTATTCTTGTCTGTACAAAAACACATATTATCTCAAATATATTAACGAGACATTAAATGATTTTTTAATTCCACTATGATAACCTGATAACAGTCAGTTTAACATTTTAATAATTTAGATTTTTACTCGATTTAAATTGTTCAAAAAAATTACCATAAATGCATCATATTTGTGTGCAACATAAGTAAGAATGAAATCGGAATAAATAAATACTTTAAAATCACCAAATGTAAGTTGGAAAGATCTGTATGAAGTTTTAATTCCGTGCAGTAGCTACTACAAAATAAATATTAAATGATCGAAAAAAGTCCTCTAGTAGGTCCTGAAATTCATTTTTAAAATAATGATGTTATCACGGCAGCTATCCATCCATTTGACAATTATTTGACCGTAACTGTCAAGCTTAACAAGGACCGCGTTCGTGTTGCCAACATCATTTTTAACATTAAATTTCAAAGCTCGCTAGAGATTTTTTTCGCTCATATGGTAGTTCTACACTTTTAATTTTACTTAGTAGTTCTCTTATTTCTCACTGATTGTTTGCTTTTATATACGACTTTAAAGAAAATGAACACTTTTTAAAAACCTTTGTATTTTAATAGTATATTAAAGAACGAGTTTCATAAGCCAAATATTGAGGCACGAATCCAAGTTTATAGAACGAGCGGCGAAGCCGCGAGTTATATAAAGGATGAGTGCCTCAATGGCCTTATGAACGAGTTATTTATACTATTTTTTCTACCGCACACGTTTTTTCCCAAAATTTAATTAAAATTTGCACTTTTTTTAATCTGGGGACTTTTGTCGTGGTTGGTGATGGATTGGTCTGACACTAACCACGAAATATTTGAGGTTCGAATTTTCACAACAACAATTGTAATTCGAATCAATTCGAATTTTCGTAATTTAAAATTGGTTAAAATGTCTTGCGAAGAAGTTACGCGTCCGGAAACGTGGGAAATTTTAAGTTTAGATTTGCCACTGACATTCACCTGACATTTCTCGTCATTGCTACCAATCTTACCGATCTAAATTACACCAGATCTATTAAAGAACGCCTTTCCGCTATTAACGAACTGCTGTGACGTCATTTGCGTGCGTTAATAGCTCTATTAGAAAACCAAAAAACGTGGGCGGTAGAAAAAATACTTTTAAATATTTTTTTACAAGTGACTCTTGCTTGCCAAATACTCGTACTCTCAGTTTAATTTAATAAATCAATATAAGTAAATTCTAGCAATTTATTTTGTTGTTAAAATGAAGTTGCATGAAAATATTTCCCGGTTTTCTCTCAAACGATTTTTTTTAAGTCGGTCACGCTTCATCAGAAATAAACTGAAATAGAATAGTTGTACAAATAGCTACTCTATCGTTGAATTTATTTGGTTCTTCTTACGTAGCTACGTTTCATGTTCAGGAACCAATTAACTATACAACAAATTTCTTAACTATCTAATTATGTTATATCTCAAGTAATTAAAACAAAAATCAGATCTAAAGTTTTTAGCTTCCTAAAAATATGTGTTTTCCATGAAACAAGTGTAAGTAAACTTACATTATAGTATGTGTCTTAAATTATTTGTTAAAATAAAAAAAAAAAAGTTCTGGAGGCGCCGGGCATCGATCCCGGTACCTCTCGCATGCTAAGCGAGCGCTCTACCATCTGAGCTACGCCCCCTGATGTCCGTGCTTTAATTATCTCATGTATACACGTTACACAAGCAAAATGAAACTATCAATTTTATCAGTTAATAATGTTGAAATAGTAAACTGAAATTCACATAAAATTACACATGTAACAACCTAACATCGCAACTTTTATTAAACTTTTCACAGCCGATTTTACAAAAAAAAAAATGTAGACCTTATAAGTCATTCTGATTCAGTTACCTAAGCAAACATTTTTGAAAAGCGCCGCAAAGGTCCCTAACGAATATTTAGTTCGTATTAAAATTTAATGTGCGATTAATCAAAGATCTGAGCACTTAATTGAGTGAATTTGATCATATGATCGATTGATTGCCTGGTTGAATTAATGATGTGATTAAATATTAGTAATAATTTAATATCCAATAATAACAATTGATTGAGCGAAACTATTAAATTTTTCGGGTTATCTGCCCTAATCATGCATTAAAAGATCAAAACATTATTTTTCGTAAGATAATTTTCTAAACATAAAACTTTCAGAGCCCTCAGTTGTTTTTTTAAACGACTATCAATTGTTTTAACATGTTTTGGTACACCATATTCTGCTACAGATATTTGTAAACGTTCAGATTTTTTATTTTCATTGTGCATGTGGTGCTAAGGACAATTTTGTATTTATTATCTTAACTTAAAATAAATGTGTATATAGAAAACATAATTTAATTTTAACCGTATTAACAAAGGTTATGAAGTGTCAAAACTACTAAAAATTTTTACAAACGTGCAACGTAGCAGGTATGTACAATACTTATTCCCTTATCAAATTAAGCATAAATTCATATTATGTATTATTGTTACTGTTATCGCACAGTCACTGTACGATACACCAAAATTTATTATCCACGAATACAACTTTCTGACAATGCATGATTTATGTTTAGGTATATGCAAATATGTTGGCATCAGAATCTTATTTAAAATAACATCACGAATTGACTGAAATAATATACTGTAAATGTATGTATATAATGTAAATCATAAAATGCCATGTTTCCAAAATTTCAGACAAATCATATACTTTTCTTCAGTTAATCAATGTTTTGTTCGATTCATTCATACTAATTCTGAGACACGTTGACACACAGTTTTAAAGAATCACAAATTGTTCAGCTAATATATTTTTTTGAGGTGACGTCACCGATATTTTGGAGGGATAAATATATCATTTTTTATATCTACAATGTAATATTAATCATGACTCCTCCATCCTTAGAATTTTAGGTAAATTAGGTGAATATTTTAAATAATGGACAAACTTATTTGCGTAGTATTTTTTGTAATATCCTATATTAAAAAATAACAAAATAATATTATACACACAAGATTGGGTCATTATTATGTAGTGTATATAAACAAATTAACTTTGATATTAAAAAAAAGAAAACGACACTAATCATATAGAACTGACGTGTTAACATAATTAAAAAAAAATTAAAAAATTAAGTTTTTCGAAAATGCATGAAACGAATACTTTCTTCTTTACTTTTAATATTTAGTAATTTATAAATAGTAGATAAAATTTGTGATTAGTAAAAATCGTCCTCTAGTTGGTACTGGATGTTCAGCTGTCATTGTCATTCTACGTTATAAGAGGTAGACGCACGATATGTCTTCCACAATCTTAAATTTTGGTGGCCCAAATACTTATGACAACATTATGTAGAATAGGCGAATATTAGTAAACACGTTATATATTGGCGATGCTGTTAGCGAGCGCAACATCTATTACACTGGTTAGAAATTTGTCAACATGTGTGAAGTAGATTGTGTTGGAATATTAACTAATAACTAACTAAGTAAAATGTAGCTAAGAAATTTTACGTTATAGGTTCGTAAGTGGTTGCCGAATGGATACGCAAGTTTAAAACTGAATTCATCTAAAAATAATACTAAAACATTTCATTTTTGTTGCATGCTGTGTTAGTGTTGATAATACAAGAGATTCTGTTCCTTGGTTTTTAACTTTATGGATCACTTGTATATCTTATAAACTTCACAAATTAAAAGATGCTATATTTAATTTTGACACTTTTAAGATAAGATAACTGTAACAAATACGATAACATCACTGACCACTGCACATAGCCTCCAGTAGAAACAACAGAAGACGTAATACAATAATAAGGCCAATTTTTAACTTTAGTATGTAGGGCTTTACAACGTCATATAGTACCTATTGAACATGTTACAAAAACGCAATAATCTTGTTGCAAATATTTCTTAATACCTTCTATAAATTGCCAGATTCGTGAGTGACATGCAAATAACGGGTGTTCAGTTATTGAAAACTCATTAAGAGTAGGCGTTGGAATTTCATTTGACACAAACGGCATGTCCTTTCTTATAACATATAACAGGTTATGTTTCTGATTTTTCAATTGAACACCCGTTATGTAATAGTTGGCTCCACAAGATAGCACTTAAATATTTATACACACACTCAACAAATTGACAAATTCTGATAAACACTCCCTTCTAGACGTATTTGATTAAAATAAATAAACAAAAAGTAAAAAAAAGTCAAGGTCAAATAGATTGGTCGAACATAAAATTTGACATTTATCTTTAATATTAGTGTACTTTTTTAGAAACACAAATATTATTGCAGCTTTTAGGTAAACATTTGTGTTTTCGGTGACAAAGTTTAATTGGTAATTTTTGGAACGTTAAAGTTCTTGTGTAGTAGTACTCTTGCAATTTGTTTTCAAATCAACACTTCACTTTTTGTTAGCATTTCAAAAAGGGCATGCAGAATGGTTTTAATGCTGGTAGAAAAAAATCTAAATCACCCCAATATACCTATAAGGTTATATCGGGCGATCAAATGAATTTGTGATGGAGTCATCCTTTCAAAGATATTTAGCATGACAAATGTAAAAGCAAAAATGGCGGTCAGTTTTTAATTTTTAATAAAATTGTATAAAGTTACAAGAAAAAGATTAAATGACAGTAAATGCTGAAAATGTTGCCCGTTTTTTTAAGCATATACATATAAGCCCTTCATATAACTGCCTCAAATCTCTACATTGCATATTGTTTAATTCGTTAGTTTCTTATGTTATTGTTAACCCTAATTCTTCCAAATTATGATCTTCGATGAATTGTATTCTTTAACTAAGTAAGATTACAAGATTTTGAGAACGAGATATTCTCTGTACATATTTCAACTAAAGATCCGGTTGTTAAAAAATTCCCGTAACATTGCTATTATGGTCTTATGCGAATGCCTGTAGCCTCGTCTTTCTGAAAATGACCCACTTGCGTTTCATTGTCGTGAAGTTGTGGTATAAAATCTGCCAAAATTATTTTTTGCTGATATCTAGCGGTTACGTTATCTTGAAGAGAATTACACTGTATACATAAGTGTAAGTATTACCATGATTGCCTTCAAAGGATAAACCACCTCTTATCATCAAAGGTGTCCAAAAATATGACAATGGTCGATTCTAGCTGATTTTCCAGCTAGAAGTTCCATACGCTAATTCCATTATCTGTCTAACATTTTCAATAGTTTCTGGAGTCTCCTTAACTTTCGACCTACCATTTGCCTCCTTTTTTTGTAGAGGCGAGGTTTTTCGGAACTTTGTCACACATCGTTTTAATGAGTTGCAAAAATGAATATATAGTCTTCGATGTTGTTGGGAAATTCTTCCCAGAATTCATACCAAGCCGCTTGAATTGAGTACTCTCATTCAACTTTTCCCTTCTGCCCATTTCTAAAACACGACTCAATCTACCAGTTCCAATTCGCAAATAATGCTGTGAAAAGAACCACTTTTATTGTAGAAATTTATCCAGGGAGCAACAACAAGTAAGAAAACAAATAAGTAAGGTTAGAAGCGACGTTTCATGTACGAGTTGTAAAGTCACAGTGAACCTGATTAATAAATTGACGGAAAATAAAAAAATTAAAAAATTGAAGTACAATCCAACAAATTCCGCTTCTTTGAAAAATCAGAAAATTTGTGTTTTCTGATAACCTTTATACAGTAAAAACCAGTGGTGTAAATGACACCTCGAACCTCCTGCCCCACGGGCATGCAAAGTCCAAGGAGGTGCCGTTCGCAGATATACATACACACAATATGAAATGTATTCAAATCAAATAACCAACAGAAAAGAGTGTGTTATTATCAGTGTAGATGCTTAACTTAGACTGTTTATGTTTATACATCGAAAGAATATCACGTAGAAATTTGTTTAATTTGAATGAGTTGCTTCCTCGAAACAGAAGAGTAAAATTATTAATTAAGCCACAATAGAACAAAATGTTTTGAATAAGATTATTATTATTCTTATTTGATCATAATTAAGTAGAAACGTGGGTATTTTCACATTTTCTAGAAAATGAGGTTCTTAATTTGATCAATAAAAAATTGGTATAATTCGACAAATCCAGCTATTTAAAAATATTGTAAAATTTGATATTACGTTTTGTGATAACTGCTTTAAAGTAAAAACCAGAGGCATAAATAACACTCCTTGTCCTTCAGCACTAGGTAATAGCAATCTGAAGCTCAAGTGTTTGTTTATGTTTATACATCGAAAAAATGTCACGTAGAAATTAGTTTTATTTGAATGAGTTTGTCTTCTTAAAGCAGGACTAAAATTATTAATTAAACCACAGTCGTACAAAATGTTCTGAATAGTATAATTATTATTTTATCATTATTATATAAAGAAATCATTTTAAAATACCATTCATTGAAATAACGTCATCAAATTGTTGGTGGGAATGATTAGCCAAATTTTGATTAGCATTCAACCATCTACATGATATTTCTAATATACATACAAAATTTGACAACAATCGGTCCAGCAGTTTTGGGAAGATTACGCGTCTAATAAAAATGGATACCGACACCAGACAGACAGACCGAAACGGGAAGACTGCTGTTTTCGTACTGTAGGGGTCATGAACGTCGAGAAAATCTAAAAAAGTAAATACATTGATTAATATTTTACTTTTTGCCTTGTGGGTGTTCATTTCAAATATTAGGTTTATAAAATAACCGGCAATTAAAATTCATTTTCTTAAAAAATTATCTACGGTGTAACTTCACACTCAACATTAAACATATCATTTCAGGGAACATAATATACGGATTCAATTCCATGGATGACTTCATTACAAATTATGTTGATACAAGCGGAAAATATTGTATGCCAAGATTAAATAATTACTGACATAATTTCGGCTGGCATTTTCTCAAACTAGAATATAATTAGTGTTATAAACAACCACGAAAATAAGCTTCTCTTGCAAAACATTGATAACGCAACTACAGTGTGAAACCACATGTCACAACCAGAAACTAACTTAACACAAGTTATCGAATTAGGGGACTAGGAACCACACATGTGCTATTTTGCTCGCTTCCAATTGAGAAGATTTAAAGCAGGATGCAGCACATGAGCAGCTGGAAGTTGCCCTTTGACAGTGATGGGCTCTGTGACGTACATTTTTAAAAAGACTCTGCGAGGAAATAAACGTCAGATGTTCTCTTCACTAAGATATTTCTAATTAGAAGCGTACTTAACTCAAACAGTCAACGGGTAATTTGTTGCGACAGTTACGGAAACACACATATTACTCGAAATAAATTGGGTTTCACTGACTCTTTTACAATTAATTGACTGTTAATGGAAAAACTCTAGCAGAAGGAACACAGAGAGGTGAGCATTAAAAATAACGGGGCACATTCGACATCTGGCGTGAAAGAACAGCAGCACTCGAGCATACAAATAATCTGTGCAATGATCTGAAACGAGGATATGCCTTCTTTTCCTTGGATAAACACAAAGATGTAAAACGCGACGATTAAATAGTTTCACGCTTCGTTGTATGTATAAATATTGATTATTCACAATTAATCCACTGCAATAGGGTCACAGCAGCGAAAAAATGTCAAACTTCCTTCCTCTGGACAATAAATTCATTAAGCATAACTGTAATAAAGAACACGTTGTTATCGCGACAAATAACAATAAATGAGCCCACAATAGCAACAGAAAATGTAACAAAAGCCATCCATAAGGACGAATCCGCTGCAGGAACAGGATAATGTCCGCCGTTGCCGGAATCGATTCAGTCTGGAGCGCTAGGCAACAGCCACCCGTACCCAACACTCAACTTTCAAAGTGCACCTGTAAAAGTTAAACGTTGATTTAACGGATAATCTTCCTAGAGAACGTCTGATCTAATTAAAATTTAAAGACCCTTTTTGGCGTACATATTTGTGCACGATTTTTCATCTGACTTGATTCTCTGATTCAAGTGCCTCTTAAATGGGTTTTGCAGGACTGGATTGAATTTTATGCTAGAGGGAACTCGTTTTATGGTTTATCGATGGTTGTATATGCGGCAAGTCCTGCGTTTGACATAAATAAAAGTAACGAACGTGTGCAAGACCAAAATTTATCGTTATTGTGGTTAGACTTTAGTGAAACATTAAAGGACAAGAAGAGATAAGAGATTATGTAAATGACCAAATATCCTCAAAGTTACTTGAATAAAGATAGGCTTGGTGAGATAAAGCTTTAAAATAGTTTGTTATTTGTATTACGTATAATCTGTTCAATGAATGCAGATAACATTTTATCACTCTGCTGTTACACTGCACACTGAAAAAGTATTTCTGCTTCGAAGATCCTACTTTTTGTTTCTTAATATAAGTGCGAAGTGATTTAAGCAGGTGATAAATGTGCTGCACAGTTGCAATATTTCTTGTTTTTTTTTTGTGGAAGGTATCGCATATACGAATGTCTTCTAGTCTGAAAAATTGAAACTGTGCGTGTTCCAGTTTATTTTCGTTGGAGAAGAGTTATTTCCGAGATTTAATAACATAGTTTCCTGGTATTTTTCTTTTGTTATTCGCCTAAATAATTTAAAATAACTAAAACTCGGTGTTGCTTAACAATGTAGAAGAATTCTCAACGAACTTAAGTGAATAAAACCTGTTACAACACCGTTAATTGTGTTGTGTACATTTCACTTTCACTTTGTTTTGGTAAAAACGCATTTGTTCTCAACGTACCTGGATGTTATTTACACGTGCCTTATTTTAGGAAAAAAGTTGTTATTTTTCATTAACACTAATGTCGTTAGATTTATTTATGTATTTAAAGGTCTTTGTTTTCTTTACAAAAATATCAATCATTGTAAAGTTTGAGAATATAAATAGTAATTCAAAATTAAAATTTTCGGAAACTATTCAAATACCGTAATATTGATGATTTGTCGAATGTTACACCTCGGGTGTTTTCATAAGGTGGCATTTTGTTAATTCAAACTGATCGATAATAATCTGTATTTTGTCGGTGCAATAAGTTCCTCTGTGGAAGAATAATTTTATATAGCGAGTAATAATTAAAGAGGAGTATTAAAATATATACTAAACAATACCCTTATTACCTTTGCGCTATAAGACAGTCTTGGATTGTTGGATTCAGTGATCTGTGAAAGTTCAAGTAAACATGAAATTGGACATTCGCGCGGCTGCAATACACCCCTTAGTCATTTCGCAACAATACAGAAAAAGTTCCACCCAGAGTTTATATAAATACACTTAAACTTTAACATTTTCAATTATTTTCTTATATTTAGATTTCTTATGGCAAAAGGCAAAAAATGTTTGATTTTCTGACTAACACTACTTAAAATAACTGCAATTGCATTTAGAAAAAAAAAAAAAAAAAAAACAATTACTGCCCCGCACTTTTTAAAGTTAGCGGTTTGTAACTTTAAGTAAACAAAACTTCAGAAAAATCGTCGTTTTTTCGTTACTTTTCAAGCGATAATTAAGGAAGAACTGAAAAGGGATAATTTTAATGAATGACTAATTTAATATTTTCCACGAAAAATACAAGTTTTAATTTTCTTCACTTAAAGATCATTTCCACAACAACTCAAAGAACTGAACGTTTAATCTACCTTAAAATAAACTGGCATTTTGTTAATCTGACAGCAAACGTTAACTAAAATTTATTCGCTCATCCTTATTATTATATCTAGATATTGTTAAATAAAACCATTCGAAATGTAAAATTCAACATGCTGTTTCACTTGTGGCTCAAATCTTTGTTTTCACAAAAATTTTAAGGGAACTGCATCATCTCAAAAAATTGTTTTTTTTGTATTTTTACTAATATCATGTAGATAGTTAAACGCTAACCAAAATTTGGTTAATCATTTTCGCCACCAATGGGATGACGTCATCTACAAAATTTATAAAAGTCAGTTTTTTTTTAATTTGATGAAACCCATGCACATGTGATATGTGAATCTGTCAAATTTTCACCCTAAAAATCCAAATTTTTGGAAAAAAATTGAAAACTGTGTAATAATATTTTGCAATTTAACTTTAAAACTGTAAAACCAATAATGCTCTGAACTCTTGTATATATGTTAAGGTGATTGTAATCATGATGGTAAATCATTAATCAAAATGTATTCGTTTATCCCTTCCCAAAAAATTGATGACGTCATCTCAAAATTTTGACCAATAATCCTCTCTGAAATATGCAAAATATTATGCCCGCATACTTGTAGTTTATCAACGCACTCATTGTTTTTAGAATTACTTATGCAGGGTGACTCAAGAAATTAATGATTCAATCAGGAACTGCAACACCGAATGCTTTCAAATCGTGCAGACGTTTCAAACTTATCGTAAGTATGGTAAATTTTTAATCAAAGTATATCTGTTTATCCCTCTCAAAAAACTGATTATGACATTATGTCAAAATTGTATTGAATCATTCCTATCCAAAATGTGCAAAATATAATAAGTCTATACTTGCGGTTTATCATTGCATTAAAAATTTGAAATTTCTTATGCAGGGTGTAATGAATGAGTCAATTTATTTTAGTGAAATCGGGAACGGCTCACTCCATTTGGGAATACAATACTGTTATCATTAGTATAACACTGCACCTATCTAAAGTGATATACGAGTCTTTGCAAAAATGTTGATCATGTCATCACAAAATTTTGTTAAGGGAAAACTCATTTGAAACGTACGCGCAGCACGCTTCTTTACATTTATTTTAACGTTGCGTACCTATCCTTATTGTAACTTATTAGGGTTCTCATAAAAAAATAAAATTTGCAGAATCAATTTTTATAATTATTCTAAAAAGCTGAGCTTGTTTCATGGTATATCAGTGGCGAGAAAAGTTCTGTCGAAATACTGCACCGAATTTTCTTACTTGCTCAAATGAAAACGAATAACTTTAAAAGACGTATTTTTGTTATTTCTTGGTAAAGATAACAAATAATTATCTACTTAGTAAAAGCATATCACGATAAATTCCAGCAGTATGACTATAAAAGAAATCTCATTTATCAATAACCTTAACAATACAGTGTTAGTTTTACAATTGCAAAAAATGTGTTCCTTATACAATCTGTAAAAAACTGGGTTAAGGTTATTATTTATACAGAACTCGCCTCGTCCTTGAAGTACTGTACATTTACCCCGCTTTTTCGACAAATAATAAAATTTGATTTTGCGAATATTTAATAAATTTAAATAAAATTTACAATGCAAAATTTTGAGGTGACCTCATGACACTGTTGGTGGGGATAATTACACAAATTTTGGTTAGCGTCCACCACCTACATTATATGTATTCCTAAACTATAAAATTTGACAACAATCGATCCAGTAGTTTCGAAGATTATCTGTTTTATAGAAATCGACACAAACAGGCCTATGATATAAAAAAAAAAGTGTAAAGTATACATCTAGACGAATTTTGCATGAATATTTCTTTAATATAATAATATTTCTTTAATATTATATAATACAATTACATTACTACTGTTAATTTTTAACGTCAGAAAGCTTAGAGTGCTACAATATTTCTTTGCTGTGTGTCCAAAATGATTCAATGGTTTAATTCTGAAAAATATTTATAATGGAGATTGGATCGCCAGTAGGGGCCTACTCGTTGGCCAGCTCGCAGCCCAGATTTAACATTCTTAAATTTCTTCATAGATCTGGCGCATTTATAACCCTCGCCTAATTTAGAATATTAAGAAAAATACATTGGGAGTGTTTGAACTTTTTAGCACGTGATTTAATGGCTAACTACCTTAATAAGAAGGTATGGTCAGCGTCAAAGACACCAGGTCGAATATATTCTGTTTTTTTATACAAATTTTACTAATTGCTTGTAAAATAAATTGGTAATTCTTTAGTTCACCCAACTTATTACCTTTTTAATTATCACTTTTTTATCGATTAAAAATGAAATACCCACCAAAGTGTTTTATATCATTATAATTGTAATTTAATGAGCTATCAAAATCCGTAAAAAAGCATATACATTGCAACTTAAACAAACATGGTATTGCGTCGCGACGCCAACGTTAGACACGCGTCCACATTTGCAATATACTAAATTAAGCTTCCCCCTTCAAGCTAAAAACAATGACATTTACAGAATTTCAATATCTCTGCCTGCTCTCAAGATAAGGCCGCGGAGCTAAATCTGGGAGCATGTTTTCATATAAGGGAGCAGTGATTTTATGAATTGTATATAAACTATAAGGAAGGGAGAAAATCTTAGATAGAGATGAAATACCTCGGATTTGTAGAATCTGTATACACACACACCCAACGGTTTGATAGCGGAACGTTAGAGATTTATGGTGGACTTTAAAAAAAAATCTTTCACACAATCTAAAAGAACTCATTTAGAGCTGTGAGTTGCAATTATTTTTAAACAAAGATTTGTAATAGACAATTTTGAAGATATTTATTGCACCTTTCTAAAAAAAATTATTATTTTTGAAAATTCACAACCCCCCTATTTTCAACGATGGAGGTTTAGAATTTTACAGTAATAAATACCAGTTATTAGTCTTCTCAGTTTTTAAAACGGGATATCTGTATTTTTTAAACTTTTAGAACTTGTCTCTATAAGTCGGTTTTCTTTCGGTATCATTTGGAAAATGTGAGAAAACTGGCAATTTTCAACTCTAACCACACTTATAAATTAGCTAAAACACTAAACAGTTAATTATCCTTGTATCAACGCAATATAACGAAAAGGTTTTTAAAATATCAATATATAATTTGAAAAATGTTACTCAAAAAACATTCCCTTTGTTAAGGAACTAAAAACCGGTAAAGTGAAATATATAATATAAGTAATTTTAAATTGATTTCTGTTACATTCAGTCAAAGTTTTCCAATAATTGTTCGGACATCTGTATATGGAAATACATGTACGTTCAAAATAAATAAATAAACACATTTCGACGTAGGCAAATAATAAGTAAATACTAATATTTCGCTTCCAACGAATATAGTAACGAGCAATTAATTAGGTCAATAAAAACACAAGCTCGAATATAAACACAGTTTTTAGTGTAAGTAATCATTATAAGTACACTTTGTGGCATTAACATCCTATAAACAAACAAGACCATATGTTTTTAAGTGTCATAAAATAATTACAAGTTAGTATTTTAATTCACTTTCTTTTTCCACTGTTTATTCGAAGCTTGCCTAGAAAACACAAAGAGAAAGAAAGACGTTCAAATTCAAAGAACAAAATTGATGAAATTTACTTTTCATTTATCCTAATAACGAGTGATACAGTCTTACACAAAGCTCTTCATCTTCCCGACAGTGACAGATTGTAAATTTGTAACGAGAATCAACTCTCGAATGATTTATTAAGTAAATCATGATACTGTACTGGTATTAATCTTATGAAAGTCACAAATTTAAATTAATTAATTTTTACCAGACACAGATTCATGTTCGTTTTATTCACGTATCAAAACTAAAATTATGATGAAAAGACGTCTGGAATTTCAATGTAATACCAATACGGTTCACTGTTTCGTGGACTCTTTTAACATTCAAGCCAGCGGAAGCTTCCTCTTTTATTGGCGTTTTTCGTTGCTACAGTTTCCAGTTGGTGCTATCAGTGCCCGTTGGAGACAGCAGCTGACCTCGGGTTACCAAAGAGGGGAATGCAAGACCCACACAACAAACTCGTAAGAGATCAAAAAACCGAGTCGACTGGCTGCTATTGAACCCTCATCAATTCGGATTGTTCACTTAAGAGATACTGGACTGTGTGACCTGACTTTATCGTCACATGTGACAAATGAGCTCTTTCTCGAAGATATGAACCTAATACTTAAAATTATGAGGAATGCCTAAGGTAAGATAACAAACAAGCAATGCCAACTGTTACTGATGTTTTTTAGAACTGAAAGCAACATATGATTGAAATTAAAATTTACGCATACGACAGACGAAAATAGAAAAACTTGAACTATGAAATTTTTACATTTTAATAAAATGAGACAAAACTATCGTGCGTCGTTTAAGAACACAGGTGCTAAATAGTTCAGTTACTCTAATTAGTGAAGAACGATTTCCTAGATGAGTAACTTAAATTTAAATTAATGGAATATATCAACTCTAGGTAATTTAAATAGGTAAGTTTAATTATGATAGAATAATTAAATTGAATGTCGAAGACTAAGCAGGAAGCTTTCGTCAGTATAACTCCTTGTTAGGAAGTTTGAACGAGCAATTCAACTTGATCCCAAGTTATTACCACTGATAATATAAATTCAATTGGCGCCGGAGGTTTTCAGTTCTGATTTAAATTCATTCGTGAATATTGTGGGAGTGATTACAATGCGGCGCCAATTACGTTTGCAATTAATTTTTTAATATAACCAAATTGGCAATGAATTTGCTAAATTTTTAGAATTTCGTGGAGGAGTGGGAAAGATTCGAATCTACCGTGAATTTGTGATATAACGACTATTTGTTTATATTATGCGATCGAAAACAGAACGAGTTAGAGTTGGCGTTGCCTGTCAGCCTGTGGGTGGTACTACTTTCTATTTGATGTGAATCAATGTCAACACAGCTTTTTACTAATCACTTTTTAATTTTTAACACTGACAAGTAACAGAGTGTTAGCTGACAGAGTGATGTGATATGTCAGTTGTGCAGTAGTACCACCTATACAGCTGTTCTCACAGTTAACTCTACAATTTATAATTCGTTTTATTTTATACACTGACCTTATCGACAATTTCAGGATTGCAAGACTACCATATGACAGTTACGCGCATCTCTAAAATTATCAGATAAACTAAACAACGTTATCTTATATTCTTGGGTAGTTGCTCAAAAAACATTTAAATAATGAATGATTAAAATTAAAAGGTCATTTAACAAGTTTCTTGACTCTTCCGTAATTATGTTCTAACTATTTTTGGTATTCATTAGAATACCAGATGTTATTACGTAAAGTATAATAATTAACAATTATCAGCATTTATATTTCATCAGGGACGAATTACGGCTCTTTGTGGTATCGTTTTGTAACTCTATTTTGAAAAATATTGTTAATTTGACTGGTCCTTTTCAGTGAAGCATTTTAACAGTGAAATGTTTACAGAAAAAACTATCTATTATGAATTCTGAATTATCACCACCAACCCTATTATAGTGGACATTTTTCATGATAACCTTGACAGCTACTTTTCTAACTGCATTTTATACTGTTTACCCATCAACGTAGTATTATTATTATTATCAATACGACTGTAATTACTTCAAGCGATAAAAATGCTACTCATAAATACTACAATAAAAAAATAACCGCATAATTAAAATGAAAACTCATCTCACGTATTGATAAGGCAAGTGCTAGGTTCAAATGGATCAACTAATAAAAGTATTACTTTTTTCGCATTACTGTATATTAGCTTACGTCACACTCAAACTTTGCTACTACATTGCACTAGCCACAATAAAATGCTAAATAACATTGCGCTATAGATTACAGATTTCGAGGTACTATGCATTCGTGACTACATTTTACTTACGAAGCGTAAATTAAAGAAGTAGTGTAACAATGCCCACCCGGCGAAAGGCTACGTATAAGTTTGTACTGTACATGTGGTTTATGAATCCGCCTTGATTTTTTACGTTTTTATTTATTTATCCAGGCTGGTTTTGCATTATAGAAATATAAGAGGAACGTTGACTAACGGCTCCTTAGATCAATTGGTTAGCGCGCCTGCTAATAATGCAAAGGTCGCGCCTTCGTCCCCTCACTGGCAACTTTTTACTAACCGAACCTAAACGAAGCAAGTGCTGTAATAAGACGACTGGCAATTTTTGATTTTTATAGGCATATCATTTTTGAAACTACTGGGCCGATTGTTGTCAAGTTTTATATGTACCTTAAGAATATCATGAAGATGGTGAAACGCTAACCAAAATTTGTCTAATCATGTCCACCAACAAAGTGTTGGTGTCACACTAAAATGTTTGCTCAGGAATTAAGTGTTACATTTTATAAAATAACATACTCCTACACTTATGGTTGATGAATTTGTCTTGATTTCTACCCTAGACATACAGATTTTTGTAAAAACAAAACAATATTTTCCAATTTAACTTTGAAACTGCAAAACCGAATGCTGTGAAATCTTGCCGAATAAATCATATCTAAATTATACAAAATACATGTTGTTTATTAATGTATATATAGTTTTTAAAATTACTTATACAGAGGGCAATTTATTTTATTGATCAGCGTAAGGTAATAGGATCCATTACCATAAAAATTGATCGAATGTTATTAGACAAGACCCGGTTAAAGTACAGTTGTCGAAGCTTATTTCGACAGAACGTCACTGTGTATTAGAAAAAAAGAAAAGGCCGGCGTTGGGGAACAAAAAAGCGCCTCAGAGAACCTGCGCCGGGGATGATCGTAAAATGTTATTATAATCTGCGAAATTTTTTTGAGAAAATTTGGATGCCCAGGAGAAAAACTCAAAGCGGATTCGTACACCACAAGTGTGGGAGTATATTACTTCATAACATTTAAATGATTTTAATGTAGACTCTTCTGCGACGACGTCATCAAATTGTTAGTGCTTTACCATCTACATCCTAGTCCTAATATACATACAAAATGTGACAGCAATAGGTCCAGTAATTTCGGAGATCATCTGTCTAATAGAAATCGATAGACAGACGGACGGACGGACAGACGACAGACAAACGGAAACGAAAAACCCATTTTTTCGTAATCTAGGAGTTCATGAAAAGTTGAGAAAACGTGAAAGTAGTCAAAAGTCCAACGAACTCAATTACTGTACTTTCTTAGATTATGCTCAGGAAGTAAAAATGGTGTAAGTTCATTTAAACAGAACTTTCTTTACTCCTGAAGTAAAGTCGAAGAAATGAGCTTCTTCGAAAAATTATAAAATTTAATTTTGTGAATTTTATTTTTTTATAATAACCCCTATTAGTTAAATTAAAACTATGTGCGGACTGTTAAACTATAGGTAAAAAGCATGTTATGAGTATGTTTCAAGTGAGCTATCCAGAACAAAATTTTGTTATGACGTCATCAACATTTTAACAAGAACACTGTATTCTCAAATTTTCTGTAAAATAGGATGAACCATTTTATTTGATTAATAAAAAACAACTAGGGCCCGGTCCCGGGTGTGATGCGCGGACCTCTCTTTTGTGAAGCGGACGCGTTACCCCTAAATTAATTACAAAGATGATAATAGAAAATATTATGAATATATAGAATATTATCTATCTAAAGAACGAAACGGATTAAGCAATAAAAAAATAATAACAAAATCAAGGTAAATTCATAAACCACAAGTACAGGAGTATATGATTTCATAAAATTTCGATATCCATAACTACGCAATATAATGAACCGACGTCATCAAATTGTTGGTGCAAATGTTTAGACACATTGTAGCGTTAGTTATCGTTTTACCCTTTACAGGACACTCGTAACATACATATACAATTTTGCGACAATCGATTCAGTGGTTTCGGAGATTACCTGTCTAATAAAAATCAACACAACCAATAAACAGACAGAAGCGGCAGACCATTTTTTCATACCCTAGAGGCCATGAAACGTCGAGAAAAGATGAAACTACTCAGTCGTTCGATAGATCCTATTACAATACTTTCTTTGCTTACACTCGGGAAGTAAAAAGTGCCCCATGAAAGGGTCAAATCCGCGAAGTTCGTATTGATAGCAGGATAACGAAATATATTAGCATGCAAGATTGTTATATAGTTTTGATTCTTTTTTTGTGAAAATCTGAATTCCTAGAGAAAAAGTCAAGGTCGATTCATAAACCACAAGCACAGAAGTATGTTATTTTGTAAAATTTAAATAGAATTAACCATGCACAATTTTGAAGCGAGGTCATCAAATTGTTTGTGAGGATAATTAGATAAATTCTGATTAGTTACCATTCTTCGGATGGACTCTATTACAATACTTTCTTAGTTTACGCTCAAGAAATAAAAATGCAAAAAATAGTAGTCTTATTTGTCGTGGTCCTATTCTCCAAAAATACTTCAAAACAGAGCGTCTTTCCGAAAATTTCCAAGAACAAAAATAGTATATTACATACTGAGGTGGAAAATATACCTTTACCTTCGATACTTCTCGAGAAAGGATTGAAACTTTACTATTTTATTCACAATCGTTTTAAATAGTTTTTAAAAAATAATCCAAAAATTGACGTTTATAACTTGACAAGCATTACAATTTTTACGTTTGAGGTTAGAAAGTGACATTCACTTCCACCTCAAGGGTGGAAAGTGACATTTACTTCCATCTCTTGGGTGGAAAGTGACAGATAAATGACATATGTCACTTTGTGAGGGAGGAATTTTTTATCTAATCAGTAATCTGCCGTAATAAATTGTTCATTTATTATTTTTTGGGGCAAACCGTATAAGAAAATAAGAGTGGATTTGAAAACCACATATACCTGTAGAAGCACGATACTCTGCTCATTTTAGATCAAATTTACTTTGCAAAATTTTAGAATAACGTTGTCAAGTTTAACAGAACGGATGAACATTGATTAGCGACATACCATTTCAAAACGTGTGCAGAGCATTATTCCCTCATGTCTTAAATAAATTGCAAAATTTTAGCATACAATTTTGAAGCAGTAAAAAGCCATATTAGCATGCACATAACTAAGTAGGATTTACTCAACAAAATTTTAGCATTTTTCTGTCAACACAGTAATAATAAGGCACACCCAGAATTTTATAGTAATCTGTTCACTACTTCGAAGACTCAAGTCACCAACAGAGAGACGACGCCAGACAAATCACATGCAAATGAGAGACCTACATTTTCATATTCTAGAAACTACCAAGTAAACGCCCAGAAAACATGAAATAAGGCATATGTCAAATGGATTTTATTGCAGCTTATGATCGGGAATGAAAGAAAAATGTAGAAAAAAAATTAGGTACACGTTTTTTTTAATTTTAAATAATATAATTAGCCTTAATAATCTTTCATAAAATGAAACAAGATCATTTGAATTCACCAAATTTAATCGTCTTGTTTGATTTTACCATCCCTATACTCTTATGTTATTAATGAGATAATCGCCATCTTCGCGAATATTTTATTCCCCCGAAATTGAGAAATGGATGTATACATTAATATGTACATTTAGTTAAACCACATAAATCATCCAATATCGCTCGTTTACATTTTCGTAACAATGACAAACAACTCTAGAGTTGATAACAACGTTAAAACTTCAGGTAAGTAAATAAGTAAAAATAATAAGAGAAGGTTTTTGTTTGTTACCGTGGCTTTTACACAACGCAAACAATGTTCGTGGCGAGATTATTTTCTACGTTATCTTTCGTTGTTCTTTCTCCAAGTAATACCGCTTCTTCAAATAAAAACAGTTTCTAACAGGTTCCATCTCGATTAGGTGAGAGGTATATAATGACGCTGAATTTTTACTGGTTCATTTTTTGCGTATCACTTTGTAAATCTGTACCCACTAGGAAAAATTATTTAACAAGCCGCTTACTATCCACAGTGAAAGAACGAACACATTCTTCTCATTCAAAACGCACTTGACAGTGAGCCGATCGAGGCTAAAAGAAACTGAAATGGAAATGTTGCTGAGTGACCGATATTCTTTGCACAAAACCACACCAGCTTCCTCTCGCATCTAATCACAGTGACCCACTATCAAATGGAATGTAGCCAAAGTTCGTGAGCTGATACAGGTGTCAGTGTCAGTAGGTGTACTATTCGTAGTAAAATCGTTAAGTACCTGTCACAACAAAATTTACAAAGAAAAATTTCATGTTCTCCATCTGTCTCTCATAAATAACCTGACGCTTATTTCCGTTCACATATGTAACGTATCTTTTCATTGGTTTAATTCGGTTTTTATTGTAACGTTCATATGTGACACATTTATCACGTAATTTGCCACTTTTTTGGCACAGCTTTTAATCTCCGCAGCTTTCAATCTAAAACCTTCATTAGTTGAGAGCTTAATTCTCCTCACGTGGAGAATTTTTGTTGTTGCGTGCTAAATTAACCAGAATTCCAGTGCTACAAAGTAACTCGTTGTGACAGAAAACGGTGGAATGAAAAGAAATTAAATAATGCGTATAAATAAGGCAAAATGATTCAATTTCCGTGTCTTGTTCTTCTATGGACCGTAAGCCATCATAGTAACCTAGTTAGCCGCTCCACCAACGATACGGTTTATCAAATATGTGTCTGTCTAGACTGCAGTTACAAAAATGGGAATATAGTTCTCACAAAATACTAAAACCTTTGTTAAACAACACGTACGTTTAACAATATTACGAGTAATAAATTTATCTGGTACACCAACAGCCTCAATTCTTGCACAAGACCTTTATACGAATAAACGTGTAGTTAAAAGAAATTTTATTATTTCAGTACTTTGACAGTACCAAAGTTTTTTCTTTTTCCAAAACTGATCTACAAGGTACAACACACATTGTCGATATTTATATCCCTGAATAGGCTAGAATATGTAAATGCAAATTAACATACAAATGTACAACATAAAATTCAAGAATATATCAGACTTAAAAATACTTTTAAACTTAGAAGAACTCATCTCTAAAACACTCAATTAAACTTCAGACGAGAAAACTTCAATCTCTTCTGTAATAACTTCCGCTGAGTGTCACTATTTCTTGAAATTTTAGAGGTCCCAAGAAAAGGTGAAATTGATCTCGAGTTTTCATTTGGTGTTCTATTATTGTAGTGCTGGAAGCTGACGAGACCTGATTCCGTCGAATATCCGGAGGCTACGCATGCCGCTAGATGCCATGACTGCTCGCATTCTTCATTGTGATTATACACAGACAGTAGCTAATGCACCTAATACATACATCCACCTGATGTGATTCGGGATTTTAGTACTTCCTGTAGCCGCGCCCACGTGCCGGTAATTGCTCTCTAATTAGCCTAGTTGTCGGCAATAAAGTAAAAATGGCCTTTAGTAGGTTTAACAAGTAGGTAGGGTAGAATCATGAGCGTGAAACGGCCATCATTTATGAGTTTACGACCTAAAATGAACCCTAGGGTCCAACAAAACGCATCTTAAAATTTATTTTTATAAGAAAATTTACGGGGTATTTGTTCTAACTGGAGGTAATCCTTTGGTTAAAATAGAATTTTATCGCGAAATGGATATATAATGAAAAAATGTGTCGTAAAAGTGTCCACTACTTTAGTAAATTAATATTTACAACCTTTTACTTTAAAAAAAAAGGAGAGAAATTTTAAACACAAATTTAACAGGTAGCAGACGCATCACGAAGACGAGAAAGGAAATAAGTTTTTTTTATAAAACTATTATAGACAGTAGTTGTGTTCCAATGTAGCCCCTAGTATTACGTTTCCTCCCTAGGTAAAGAATCAATATTTCCTCCTATCCGTCGCAGCAAGACAAAAATTAATGCTACCGACGTCGAGCTTATAACACAGTTAAGGACGTGTAGTACCTACCTAATTGGAAGAAAATTATGTGACACTTTCGAAGTTTTTTTTAATAGCGTCATGTGCCTACTTTGTGAGAAATACGGACTTTACATATAGTGGCACCGAATAACATTATTCTTAAAAAATTTATTAAATTGGTACTGTGACAACTCTTAAAAAGGCACACCAAAACCAAACACAGACACTTAAGCAACATTTTTTTAAGTTCTATTATATTTACTCTGCCGACTTACATTATAAAATAGCCATATATTTTCGTCTACATTCTACTTACAAGTCGAAATACTTAACTGAAAAATATATAATTAAGTATCGTCACTTAATTACTAATAAAATTTAGTTTTTCGTTTGAAAACTTTAATGCTGTTAAAACATCACACGATGTGTAAGAGCTCATTTTAAATTTCAGACTTCGTTAAACTTGCATTTTTCATATTTTTACGTCTTCACGGTTCATTAATTAGTTTTATTATTTTTTAATTAAGCAGCTGTACTGCCCACAGAATGTCATACCTTAATTAATGAAACTCGTGGATGCCGCTACAATAATTTTAAAATAAGATTTTATTTTGTACGTGGAAGAATTTTGTGCTACATTGAGAACGTAATAATAACTCGAATACGATTCTTACCAGTGACGTGTTACAATAGTAATTGCAACTGGAGGGGAACCTACAACATTATCACGATTTTTTTATGACATTATATGACTTTTTTATGTATCATATCGAATTTGCCGTTATACGGTATACGGCAATAATTACATTCGTATACAATAAAGAATGACTCCCATTTACCCTCAATTTGAATTATATTTCGAAAATAGCAATAAATATGTAATTACCCTATTTTACTAAAAATAATTGATTTTTTTTATTTTTTCTGATATCGTGTTTTGGAAAGATATGTTATGAGAAGTTTGTACGTTGATGAACAGCAATTCTTAGTTCAGTAGAACCTTCAAATTTGAGAAAACCAAGCTCATTTTATTCGAAGCTAGTATGCGACACACTTCTGTATTGTTGTTTGCCTATATTAATCTATGTATTTGATTTTGTTATTAAATATTTTCAAATTACAAAAATTGTGTGAATGCACTTTTTCCACTTGAAAGAGAACCGTATTTGAAATGCTTATAAACATTGTTCCCAATACACTCCAGATAAATATACCCAAAATATTTTCAAACCACATATTCGTTACCTGTACGTACTACAATAATCTACATTCGACAAGTAATACATTCTGGTATTTTTTTTAATTACTAAACATATAAAATTAATGTTTAATTTTTTTTATCCATGTAACAATTATTATTAATGTTTTTTGTAGAGGTGGTCCACGAGCAATGAAGAGCCCGCCTAAATATTAAATGCAACCTAAAATACACATTCATAGGTATCATGCATGGAGGAAGGTATGAATAAATAATATAATTGTGCAAAGTATATTAAACATAGTAATCTTGTTGTAGTTTTCACAAAATCCGCTTAACATTTTCAAGAAATTTCATTGTATGTAATAATAAATTCAGACAATAAATTTTGAAAGGGTGGTGTAATCCATTACTAATCGCTAAGGGGATAATATCACAGCTCCTTAGGGGTCAAAAATGAATAGTAGAAGCCTTCTGTACAATTGGCTCGGAAAAACTTCGGCAAGGTATTCTCGCACAGAACTTTAAAAATGCATATGTGCTAGTACTGGAAGTAATAGCAAGAATTGGGAAGAAAATTCGAAGACAAATTTCCATTTAAATTAACCCCGAAAAAACAGACGAATAATTTTTATTCCAAATATTCGGCACCAAAGATTTGTAGAAAAAAATCATTTGAAAATATCCTTGTCATTCCAGTTTTTTGAAAATTTTGCTCCATCGGAAAAAAAAACTAAATCATATAAATGAAGATTCAAAATTTGCTTTCTCTCTCAAAAAAAAGTCTAAAAACCGTACGAAGTCTTTGAAAATGTATTTTGGGTTGCGTTTCAAATTCAATCAGCGTGGACTATCTTGTTCAATAAGATACCAGCATGACCAGCGGTAAATCCTTGAATACAGGCGGCGTTCGACGAATAAAAGAATTTCGAACATTTTCAAAAATGTTAGAGATGTTGCAAGTTCTTTCCACAGCAACTTCAGTGCGATTACGTAGATCTTCCAAATTGTTAATCTTGACTTTAATTCACCCCAGAGGGCAAAATCATATTTTTTAAATCGGGTGATCGATCGGACCACTGAACTGATCCTTCTCGAGTTTGAGAAAGCAATTGTTCAAAAGTTTCTCAGTATTCCAGCATAGTGTGAGGGCACACCACTCTGCATACACTACATTCGCTGAATAGTTAATAAAGGCAAATCTTCTAATACCTAGTTCAGGAATTGAATTGTAAGAAAATGAACATAAGCGTGGCCTGTAACTCGTCGTGGAAGCACAGTTGAACGAATTACGTGATTTTCTGTTAACTAAATCTGGAAGTTTCAAGAACTGCACCTTTTACATATGATATAGATAAAGTAGTTATTCTTTTAGGATCCACCAAAGTATACACAAACATTATTAGGGGAACAGCTGGTTCTTGGAATGATCTTATCACAATTTCTTTTAACTTTCGACCACGCCATTTCAATATCGTTGAAGTCACAGTGGTAAGGTGGCAGCCTCAATACCCAATGCCCATAATGTTGGGCGTATAAATCTAAATGATAATAAATGATAACGTTTTTGGGGTTGTTTGTTAGCCAATATTCCCCAGATTTGGTCTTTCATGATGGCTTTGGGTGGATAATAATCAAACCCATTTTTAGTTAAATATGCTATCATTTGTGTCTTTGTCCAACTTTTTCGAGGAATTTCTTCCTACAAATAAAGTAAAGTTTTATTACAATATATGAACACCCATAAAGACTAAATTGACAGCTCAAGTTTACTATAACTTGCGTTATCTATCACAATAAGAGAAGGTTCGTGCAAACTTGGTATTAACTGCTCTTTGAACCATTTTTCAAAATTTTTTTGGTTCATGTTATCATGATAGTCTCAAGATTTGCTATTAGTTTTAAAAATTAAAGATGCTCCTTCAATAAAACCATTTTTATTTTCAGCGTAAACCACAATGTATCTACACTCTTCTCTAGTTTTTACAATAACAGTGTTTACTTAACCGTCTTGCTATGTCTTTTTGCATATACTACCCTTATTAAATACCCACGTTTCATCAAGAAAAAGAAGTTCATATAAATTTTTTCCTTCGTATTGGTGGTATTCACGTACAAATTTTTTTCTTTTTAATTTAACTGAAGGCCGTTTCATCAAAAATAATCTGTTAATGTTTTTCTTAAATTTGAAACCAATTTTCCTTATCCAGTAGGTTAACGATCTAGGACCAATGTTAAAATCAGGAATCTCTTCCATTACTCGATCGTGCAGCAGCTTAATATAATGTATTCTTTAGAAACAACCATTTTTTAGATAATCTCCCAGATTGACATTAAATCTACAGGATTGCCTTTTGTCTTTAGGTAGCTAATTCTAAAAGACATATTTTTCTTGTATTCAAAGTCGCTTAAACCTTGACTTTTTTGATATTTCCGAAATTTTCAACATTTCTGTGGCCAGTTCTGTCTTTTTTTTTTGTTCAATTCCTAAACATCTTGGTTTCTATCAAGATAGTCTAACACATTTAAAATTATTTGTTTTGCTTGGTCGTTAAATCGCTTCATTGTTGACTGGGACAAATGACAAACTTCAAAATTAGATATGAGACTCTACTACCTACTCAAAATTGTGTGATTCTTTGTGTCACACAAAGTGCATAAAATAGAAAAGAGAAGTTTGACTTATAATTGATAATTCCACGACTTTAAATGTTTCACTCCAAAGTGCTGAAAATGAGAAGAAATCATGTTAGAAAAAAAATGGCCATTCGTCCAATGGACTCGAATACTATACCTCCTTAGCTCACGCTGAGGAAGTAAAAATTTATTTGAACTTTTTTCTTCGGTGTTTACCAAAGAACTAATGTCAAAGCTTTCGTCCACACTTTCCGAAACACACTGTATATTAATTTTAATACATTTGTAGCAAAGAGTTAACGTCTCGAAAACAGCAAATTTAAAACAAAATTGCTGTACATTTTGGTAACAAAGCATAATCAAAACATTTAAGTACTGCGACTTTCTCGGGATGGCGTCTCCTTATTTCATTAGGCTCACAAGCGCACGGGATCAAGTGAAATGAGATGGAACGGCAAGTTAAATTTAGCTAGTGTTTTACGGTTCTTAAATTAGTGTATTAAATTTGGTTGTACAAATTATATTCCTATGTATTGCCTAGAAAAAAAAACTTCTTTGCCAATATCTAAACCTCGAAATTGTATTACTTTTTGAATGTGATTAATTTTTTTTGTGCATGTTGGTGTAGTCGGAAACATCATGTTTTCATATTGAGTTGCTTTTTCACGATCTCTGATTCAATCCTTAACGCCAAAATAAGACAACTTGTGAAAAATTTGTAATCGTTAATAAATTAATATTTATCTAATCTTGGGAACTATTTCATTATTTAGATACGATTGTACTAAAAATGATGTTCTAAAGTACCATTGTTCGTTCACTCCAGTTACACAAATGATTATTTAAGATTAATTTACATACATTATATACTTACATTAAGTTAAATCAGAAATAGAGAAATATGTTTGTTTGAATATATCCGCTGAGGTTTATTTAAATGTGTCTCTTATTTTATTATCTGTATTTATGTATTATTATTTGAAATGTGATCGGTTCTTGTTCTCTGTATTTTAAACTAAGGTACATTACTGCTCTCACCGAATTTTTCGCACAGGCAGCGCTAATAGGTCTAATATAAATTCGGGTAACTAAAGAACAAAATTTACCTTCGAAACATAGTCGAATAAATATAGACATTGGTAATTGGTTTTAACGAGGATTTTCAACATTAATTATATGGATAAATCCGTAGTCCTTAATTAACGCTCAATAAAAAAACAAATGCTTAGTTTTTATATTTTGAACTTGAAGTTATTCTCCAAAGGATAATGCGCAGTTATTACAATATTCCATGTTAAAAACACACAAAATCTACCTCTGCAAGGCAACGGCAGGATATAGCAATGCGTGTGTAACCCGCTTTAATCACAACTGTGTACAAAAACGACGCTTTAGGCCTTTAGGTTTGGAAAAACACGCACGTGTTTAGCTTTTTATTCACTCGAAATCCTTAATAAATCTGAATAATAATAAGTTTACTGCTAGCAGGTACAAAGCAAATGCCCAATTAGAGGAAATTAACAAACATCAAAGAAATACGAACCCAGTTGTAATATTAGATAGAGATTTCAACAAAACAATAATTTTACCACAAAAAAATCGTTAACCCATAAATAACAGAAAGCCATATTTAATGAGTTAAATGTTAATTTCTATGTGTCACCAGTTGAAGCTCATACAATATAACTTCACGTAATGTAAGCCTGTTTGCTCCAAGTTTGATTTAAAAAAAAATGGGTCACTTTTTAAAAAGATCAAAATTTGGAAGTGTTATCACGTTTTAAATATGGAAAATAACGACTTAATGGAAAAAGTATTTCAAATTAGCAGACATTAGGACGGCCTCCAGCTCTGATGGCGTTGGTAGAGGTAGAGATACAAATTACGAAAATCTTGTTTAAAATGTAATGTAAATTGGGTTGCCTAGGTATCACTGTTTGTTTTTTATTTAGTTAAAGGAATCAAGACATAATTCTTCCTTTAGAACCGTGAAATGGTGGTAATTGAACTTAAATGAGCATATCCTGCCAGAACAATGCGGTTCGATTCGGAACATGGATAAGAGGGAACGACTGCTGTTCTCACAAGACGAGGATTTTTGACTCCAGAGGGAAGCTTTCCAAAGCACCATGCAAAGCGGCTCCGGCTTTACTTTATTAATAGATTTCCATGAAATTGTATTTTCTTCTTATTTTTGGTTTCAATATTAATCAATTTTTATCTTTACTCCCGACACATGATAATATTGCACTGTATAAAAACTGTGATATTCATTAAATCAAAGAGTCAGAAAGACTACATTCACTAAAACGGTATGATTAATGCTAAAAAAAAAAGAAAATTTTTGTAAGGGTGTATTTACAACTCGGACACTACCATTTAATTAAAAAATATATCATTTCTCTTTGAAGAGCAAAAAAGTCAAGTAAATTGTTGTTTAAACAAAATATTACAGTAATTACATTTAATACTCACGTCTAAACCGTTACATCTGGCTGTATAATATTTACTAGAATCTTTAGATTAGCTGAAATCTCTTCACACTTCACACAAGAAAAGTAAGAAGTGTTTTCATCAAAAAGTTGATATTCATATCGATGCTTCGAACACTTATCCTTTATCTATAGCAATGAATTAATTTAACGAAATTGTTTAATAAAAAAGTAACTTTCTAGTAATGCCAATTTTATAATGTTGTCATTACTTCTAAATTTAATAAATTGAGTACTTTTATTACTTTTAAGGGTGTTCGTGTTTTTCCTACTATCTTTTCTCGGGAACATCATATGTAAAAGTACTTTTCACAGTCTGTGTTCCTCAGTCTCATAGCGGAAGTAAATTTGGCAAAGGAATAAGAAATGCTAGTCGATCATATAATTATACCCAGGAATGGGCTCCGTTACATCCCCTGAGATTAAAATCCCCTAACATCTGTCTGTAGTAAAATAAAAGGCAAATACATAACACAGACGGACCCCTTCACCATGAAGGACGATTTTATTTCATCGTAATATTTTAAAATTTGGTCTATTTCACTGCTAGACTGTGAAATTTCGAATAGCGATTGTGAAATATCGCAATATTCTCCACGACATAAATATGTGTATTAACTTTAATTATTATTGTTATTGAATAATTTCCGGCTTTAGGCAACCAGTAATATATATACGAAGGTAAAATGAAGTTTATCTTTCGTAAAGAAGTGATCTCTAATTTCTGTGTTTTTTAATTTCAAACCCTCATTAACATTTTAAAATGCGGTCTACAAGATTTGCTCATCGAGTATTTCTATGTCAATTTCGCGCCATCCAGAGTCTGACAAAACTTGCCGAGCTCGTCTACATTGAGTGTTTATAACAATGGTGGATGCGCCAGGTTAAAAGAAAAACTCTCCATCAAAATGATAACGTACTTTCAGTGCCGGAATAATGAATGCCTTATTTCATGGGTACTGGTGGTAAAAAAACGCTTATTAAAAAAATTGGTAAGAATTTATTGTTGAATATGTTGTTATGTTAGAATATTGGAAATCTGTTGCTAAGACATGTTGTTAACTTTATAATGGCTAGCAAAAACCTCTCGCTACAGAATAACAAACAAACTACAAAGAAAGTATCGAACAGATACGCAGCAGTCAGATTCTCTATTCAAGTTTTCAAGTTTTTTTTTCATGTTTAGTCGACGCTTTGACGATCCTAGACTATTAAAAAGTAAATCTCCAGCTTCAGTCTCTCTGTCATCTATTGTGAGATTTCAGATTAATTTTACGAATATCGTGGAAGTGGCAGAACACCAATTAAAATTTCTCTGTTTATTCTCAAAATTTTGCTAGTAATTAAAATATCCAAAATAATATGCTGGCGTACCTGTAAATACTACTACTCTAGTCTTACTTTTAACCTTCAAAAATTAAATGTTTCTAATTTTTCTTATTAATAAAGTACAGTTAGGGACATGGAATTTCAAACGACCTGTCAATCATAACGACAATAAGGTATAAGACTACAATGTTTTTTTTAAATATCAGAAAGTTGTCGTTTAAAATTCCATGTCCCTAACTGTACAAAGTCGATTGCTGTGAAATTTTGCACACGCTTTAAAGTTCCGTGGAGAAAATAAATCGCCAATCAAAATTTGTATGAGCACTTCGTCCAAAAACTTGATGACTCCCAAAATTTTGTCTTGTAAATTACATATGTCATCTGAAATGTTCAGAATAGCATATTTCCATACATATTATCTTCATATACTTCTATTTTTTAGATTTTATTTTATCGATTAATTAAAAAACGGCTTACAGGGGTTATCAAATCAAATACAAAAATCAAATCTTATATTTATTTAATAAAATTCGACTTGTTAAACTGTGCTCGAGGAACGTGGGAAGCTCTATCTAAAAAAATAATATTTTTTATTACAAATTTTTCAGATTGTTGAATAACAGGCGGAAATTCTTTCTTAATAATCTGAAATATTAATTGAAAAAGATGACCTACACTCATTTAGTTTGTTACACAACAAGATTCCCAATTACTAAGAAAACAATAGTCACATAACAGGGTTACATGGCGTTTACAATGTGACATTAATTATTTGATTCAGTTCCTCAATTATTTTACCTATTTGTCACTAACGAAGCGTTACTAGGTAACCTTTTTTGTTCTTTTACAGCATTGTCGTTTCTTGTAGGGGCATTATTGTACTAAAATCGAAACAATGGATATAATTTTTAAATTTAACATTCCCTGCCCCCTTTATGTAACGTGTCAAATCGTTTTCTGCCAATTATAATATCCGAAATATATTTAAAGTAAAGTAGTACCAAGAAAAGTAAAATAATTTTTATTTATTCATTGTTGCCGCATTTCTTGTTACAATTTTTTAATGACAAATTGTATAATTTGTACTGTGCTAGTTAAGTGTTAATGGGTTCCAAACGGTATAAAGCTAATTATAATATAGTGCACTACTTAGACCACAGTTAGCGGCGTTTTGTAACTATAAAGTATTCTTTTAAATAAATTGTTGAACCTTAAGGAATAGTCACGTTTTTACTCGTCATAATTATACCTGTTTTCTTCGTTTAACACGCCAATAAATAGGTGAAAATTTTAAACGGTTAAAGGAAATCTTTCAGCTTTTTAGTCAACTCATCAGCAACATTATTTAATCAATAAGAGTCAAATATAATTTAAGCTTGACTGAGATTTAAGCACTTTTAGCACAATCATAATTAATTATTTAAGTCATTAAAATTCTTATTGATCTAGTAAAAAGTGGTGAAGAATATTCTCACTTAATAAAAATAAGTTTTTACACACATCGCTATTTATCATTGTTATGCACATAAGTAATACGTTTTGACAGCACATAATAAATGGAAAGCTGATTCGGATTCATAAACGCAAACAGCTATTCCGTTTTATGGTGATGCATATAATAACGATGATATAAAATGATATTTGCATCCCCCATGCTGCATTTTCATATGTAATGTGATGTTGCTCGATATTCTGCAGCGAGTATTTCATTTTTACTGCAAATTTTCACATGCCGTACCACCATGAATTATATCGTCGTAAATATTAACGACAGTAATAAATGTGAATGTTTTGCCTTCTGCAAATTACATCTTAAATGTGTAATTATTTTCATGCACCAGATACTTAATACTCAAACAAAAAACGCTAAAACGAATTTTGTTCTACGACACTTACCAATTTAACTATAATGGACTAAGGTTAGGAAGTTGGCCGTAATTTCAATAACTGTTCCATTCTTAATTGTATACCCAAGACATGAACAGAGGATTTACTTGGGATGCCCACACAATGAACAATTTCGAACACGTTCAATCGACGTCTTTCCTAAACAATGCGGTTTAATTTACAGTTGGTTAAACATTTTAGAAGTGCACTACGGAAATCGATTTCTAAGCTTCATTCGCTGCATTACAATCTGCAATCAATCCTGCTCTGGTAGTTAATGCTATATATTTTTCGTATGGCTGAAATTTCGTTTAGCAAAAAAACTGTTACAGCACAATGTTTACAAGACGATGCACAATTTTACACACTTCGAAAAACACAATGAAATGATTATTTCAGTTTCGAGTTTTCGTTTGTTGGCTGTTTTATTAGACAGATAATCTCCGGAACTATCTCCGATTACTTTGAAATTGATGACGTCATATCATATACGTCAAATATTGGTTGCGAATAACGCCCTGTAAGCATGCAGTAAATATTAAAATTTCATCTGGTGCGTCTATTTTTACGTAAGCACTGATTGGTCATAAAAAATTTCAACTAGTAATTTTAAGGTTTATACGATTGTGTTAATCTGCTTTCAAGTTTTTCTACTAAAAATTAATTTGTTCATCTTCTTAGACAGTTAATGACAGCATTTTAAACCACTTTTAAAAATTTTAAAATAATAACAAAATATATCCTCTGTTATTTTTATTTTCAAATTTTTGACTAAAATGTTGGTGCTACTATAGTAAAGTCAAATTTTTTAGAGATAAATATTAAAACATCGTGTTATTTTGAAGTTCTCTGAGTAATTTTGTACGATTTTTGACGAGCTTGTTTGTCCGATATTTATGATAGATATATGTGTACAGTTGTGTCTGTTTTCATAAACTATTTCTTTACCTGAATTTTGGCTAAATCTGTAATAAAACTCATACTGAATCTTGTGTTTTTGAGAGTTAAATAACAAATATTCTACCGCTCCATAAATGTATCCTGAAATTGCCTAGTTTTTTTAATTTATTTTGAATTCATTGGAGTCGACAATTCAAAATCGGTTACCTACATGAATTTTTTTAACCAAAATCAATGTGAAAAAGCTATACAAGGGTAAATTTCTCATTTAACAATCGTTGAACGTTCGACATATGGCACCCGTCTGGCGTCCGACAAAATTAAAATATCATTGACATCGATTTCTATTGCCAATATGTAATTAATTTATCTTTAATAAATGCGTGGATCACCTTGCATCAATAAAGGTTTACCTATATTTCCCAGTGTTGAATTTAATTTTTCTCCATTTTCTTTCACTTAGTGTGAAGCGATGTTGATCTTTCATAGGTCCGCATTCCTCTTCTTCATGCGGCTTAACAAGTTTTGGAGGAAGTCGAACATAGTTCTTGATTTTCAAGTTATTATACAAACATGATAAAATTGCGACAATTTGTTCTCTTATGAGATCGTATAGTCAACTCACTATTTTTAATAACGTATCGGGTAATAAATCACTAATCTAGGTTATGGCTGAAATTCTGTATTCAATATGCTATATAAAGATTAGTTAGTATAGGTGTTAAATTCCTAATTTCATAAAATATTTTTAAATATGTGAATTCGCCTCAATTAAAAAGTCTTAAAATTACCGAACCGATTGTTGACAAATTTGATATGTGTGTTATGAATATCGTGTAGATAGTAGAAACTGATGACGTCACTTCAAAATAGTACACAAGATGAGTTTAAAATTTTATAAAATAACATACTACTACACGTGTAGTTTATGAATTCGAGTTGAGTTTTTGACCCAAACATATAGATTTTTTGAAAAAAATCAAAATTATTTCACAACATTTTGCAATTTAACTTTGAAATTGCAAAACCGAATGCTCTGACATCTTGCAAACGTTTTAAGATTATCGTAATCATGGTAAATCGTTAATCAAAATTTATTCATTTATCTCGTCCCAAAAAATTGATCCTGCAAAATTTTGCCGAATAAATCCTTTCTGAAATACTCCCCTATACACAATATTATAGCTCTATATTTGTGGTTTATCAATGCACTCATAGTTTTTAGAATTACTCGTTATATACGTATTGTATAACATATATAGGGTGCCTCAAAAAAATTAATGAATTAGGCAATTTATTTTATTGATTAAACCAAAAACGATTCACCCCATTTTCCCGAAAATATGGAAATTAGTACTTTGCTGCATCTATCCAAATTGCTATACCTATCCTTAAAAAAATTGATGATGTTATCACTAAATTTTATAATGGAAAAACTCCCTTGAAAAAAAAGCGTAGCACGCTTCTTTACCGTTACTTTAATATTACATACATAACTTTATTCTAACTTAATAGGGTTTTCATAAAAAATAAATTTCACAAAACCAAATTTTGACATTTTTCGAAAAAGCTGGATACAATTTACTGTACCTCAGGGGCGAGGGAAGTTCCACTGAAGTAACCTTAGAACATTTTTTTGAAAATGTTAAACTAACCACCTACTAATATTACGCGAGAGCAAGGAAGTGTGGAAAGGATTAGTTTGAAAATTTGTGTTGTATAAGAACTTGTTTCTTAAAAATTTTAAATAAACTTAATCTCAAAAATGTATGTCCACGACATCTTCAGAACTAGTTGTCAAACAATATTTACACAAAAGACTGAACCTCTGCTGCCAACAGAAATTTGTTCCCGCAGAGGAACGTGGCTAGGTTTTGAAAATATTTTTAGATGTATTTTTGTTAAAATTATACATTTATACAAGGGTAAAAACTCAACACGCATTCATAAACCACAAGTGCAGAAGTATTTTATTTTATATATTTAAATAACATTTAGTACTGTAAATTTTGGAGATGACCATTGGTAGTGGAGATGATAAGACAAATTTTGGTTAGCGTTTTAGCATCTTCACAATATTCCTAACATACATATAAATTATAAAAATTGACACAAACGAAAGACGATGGACAGACGGAAGCGCGAGACCTACTTTATCGTACACTAGGTGTCATTAAACGTCGAGAAAACATGAAGGTAGCGATTCGTGGGATTACGCTCAGAAAGTAAAACGCGCACTGACAGAAAATGAATGGACTCGGTCAAGAAAGATCTGAAGTTACTAGGGGTACAAAACTGGAAAACTCTTGCACAGGACATGAAGAAATAGAAGGTTACTATAGAAGCCTTGGCTCTTTAAGGCCTGTCGTGGTATTTTATACATATAATTTTAAGTGTTAGATGGTATTATGAATAAATAATAATAATGATTGTAAAATAATCAACAATCAAACAACACTCAACAAGAATATTAGTGAATTAAACAAATCTCTTTAAAAAATTGTCTAATTAACCAGTAAACTTAAGTCATTTTATACTTTTTTAACAGTTTGACTAGCATCACAATTTAATGTCAGGATAATATAAATTCTTATTATAATGTTATTATTCATATTTACTGGAATATCATTTTAAGACCAAATATAGTGATAACGTCTCTAAATGTAGATACAAATGCAATAATCAGTGCAATAAAAAGTTTTCAACAGTGCTAGGAATTTAGGCATAATTACAGACAGAAATTTGTCTCAAAAAGTCGTATATACGGTATAGTAAAGAAAAAATCGTTCTTACTATTCTCTCAAACTGCCACATTCAATTTTTTTTATTTTTGACGTACATCTCGAGCCCTTAGTATTTTCTTTTGTGAAATATTATCTTCTTACATACTATCCATGTCTTAGTTATTTAACCAAAAGCAGATCTCAGTTAATTCAAAATAATTACTACAGATATACTTATTTACGGAATTTCTGAGATGTGATCGCTAATTACCTAGTATTAAACAATTAAGTTGATCGAATATAAAATGCTTGGATATCATTTGTTATTCATGATTTGTTGTAATGTAATTCTCATTTCTGTTGAGAAATAATTTTAATTAAAAAAAAAATATTCACAATTTCACCACTGATTTTAAGTACCTATCTAGATAAGTTATTTATGCCCAAATCTTCTTCAACAATATTTCTATGAACATTCTCTTACACCATTGCCAAACTGCCATTTTCATTTATTTCTTTTTTTACTTAGATTAAAGGTGCATAAATTTCGGGAAAAATAGGAATTATCTAACTAATTTTTAACTATTTTTTTTTTTTTAAATGAAATGTTTAATTTCTATATGTATATACATACTTTGAATGGGTATTTCATTTGGTTAGAATGTCGGATACCAGTATAACAATCAGTCAAGATTATGTTTTCTTTTTGTATTGGTTAGTTGGAGCAGCTTCGAATTTTTAATTTGTATTTGAATAGAAGTTCATTGCTCAGAAAACACAGAAACGAGAAAGAAAAATCTTTTACAAAAAAACAGAATAACCAGGCATCAGAAAACGAACGGTTAAAAATATTTTTTAAATAACTAACGTCCCGTAAAAATGTATCTAAAATTCTGACCTTTGTGGATTCTTTTTCTGCTACAGTTTAGCGAGTCCCCTCGTCTTCACACAAGAACCCACTAGAACAAAAAACATAATAATGATTACTACACAAACAATATTAACATTAAAATTAACATGAACTGAAATGACTTTTAACAAAGTATTACAAATTATGAATACATGTTTTCTAAATTTTGGCTTTTTAATAAAGAAAAATTGCCAAACTTGGTTTCTTCTGAAGCACAAACAATTTTTTATGCATGTTAAAGGGTATTCTTAGAAACAATTTTTTTTCTAAGCACAAACACATTTACTTTTGATACAGACAATGTAAAACTAATAATGGTAACACTGTGTTTTCAAAATTTTGAGAAAATTAGTCAAACTATTATTAATAAAATTCATTTATCCATCAATTATTTTTACTGCGATGTCCCCTAGGTATCACAAGTCATAAAAATATAACTACGTTACCACAATACTTACAAACGCGAGGGATGCATTTTAATAAATATTTATTATTTTACTAATTACTAGACAAATTTTTCAACTACGCTGTCAATGTTCTAAACGGAATAAATACATTAATCTTAACCGTTGTTCTGTAAACATAAATCGGTGTTCACCACCCAAATGTTAAAGCAAATTGTAAAATTTCATTGTACAAATATGATAAAGAAGCATGTCACAATTTTGATATGATATTATCAAATCTTTAAAAAAATATAGTATTTGGAGAAACTCATTTTCTACATATATTAAAAATTACTTTTAGGATAATTTTACATCTATTCAATTCATATATTATTTGTCCTTATCGCCCAATTACAAGTAGGAGCGTATTTTCAAGTATTATAAAATTTAGAAAGAAAATGATAATTGTAATGGGTAATTGTAGTTTTTTGCGCTAGAGCACTATTTAACATAATCAAAAAATTATTGAAAAAAAAATTATAAAAATATAAAAATAAAATTAATTAGGTAATATAAAAAGTATAAGTTAATAGAATGGCACCGTGAATGTTGAATGTTAATTGGATCACATCTGGACACAATAAAACTCGGTTTTCCCACATTTTAAATTTGATGCCACGAAATACATCAACCGAATGTGGTGCTCGTTTAAAAGATTCATTGCTGTAATCTTAAATTAACAATTTTAACTTAAATTTTTTTACTAGTAACTAGAAGTGTTTTTTATTTGATCATTCGTTATGTTTACAATATACCTAAAATTTAATAGAAGACAGCTGAAAACGTGGAAACGTCAATTATTCACACCTCAGTATGTATTTATAAAACACATGCGTTTTCGTTGCGTTTTCTTTAATCAAAAAAGCAACACCAACTTGATGGCTTTTTCAAATGAACACCCCTCACAACGAATGATAAATCGGTAAACAAAGGCACATTTACCCTTTAAATCCAGATTGCCTTTCTTTCCGCGCCAACCTCTGGAAAGTCTTGTTGTACACAACACTTTTACTTTAGTACAAAAATAAATTATTAAATTTTATTTTTAATAAAAATAAAACATTTGAACTAGGCAGTCTACGGACCAAACGAACACACGCACATATCAGGGTCGAAAATGTATTGACCTAAAAGACATTAAACTTCTTTGCATAACGGGAAGTAGCAAAAAATTTCAATGCGTTGCTTATCGGAGACTTTTTTCTGGAACGACGTATCGCATTATTTGTAAACAGAACGAAATTCTCAGTGAGTGATTTTAAAACTACGAAGGTTACAACTTTTTTTAATCAAATAAAACACGAATGCTTTAATTCTGCGAAAATTTTGGGAACAACTATTACTGCTTATGTTACACTGTACCTAAACATCAATATTAAATGTTAATACATTTGTTCTCGTTTAAAAGTCGATGACGTTACCATAAAACATTCCTAAATTTTTAGTTACGTTAAATTAGCAGTATGGTAAGCAGAATAGCTTTCATTATTTCACTATACAGGGTGATTCAGAGCCCTACTGTATAATTTTAATAGCAAATTATATGACCAAAAAAAATGATGCTAATGAGAGCACGGTCAATTTTTCAAAATATACTTATGAGAATATCTTAAAATTTCTTGGATGATAAAAATTACTTTTGATTATTATTTAAAAAAAAATGTTTTTGTAATATCTTGGCAGCAGTTCATTCAATTTTCAGAGGTTACGAAAGAAATGCGTATTAATGGCATTTTCAAGGCAACTCAGCAACAAAAATTAAGAATACCATGTGTTTTTAAGGTATTCAAGCAATTTTTTGCTAATGAAATGAACGATGGTGAAAAGTAGTTTTGATAATGCAGCAAATTAAAATTTCTATGAATGCTCTATTTTTAAGATATGATAATAATTGTATTAGAACTTTTTACTTATTTGTAAACTTTTAAAACTATGCAGTAGTGCTATGAAACAGCCTGTACATTTATTATTAAATTATATATCTAGATTTTGAAGTTGCTCCCCAAAATTTGTTGCCCTATGTCAAACATCATAACATAACATTGCGCATGTAATCATAAACATTTAAGTGTTACATTTAGTAGATTGATAATGACAATGATGACAGAAATCACGTTAAATTTACCCTACATTGTCATTAAAAAAGTGACATTGACCATAAATCTCAGAAAATAAGTAGTTAGAGTGACAATTTTAAAAAGTTTGTTATTAAGGACTTTCAAGTGTACAACATTTGCGCAAAAATTTAGACAATTATAATACCTAATCGGTTAAGGCGACTCTTTATCCGGAACACTATTCAATTTAACGCTGTAACATGTGATGAGAAAAATAAAGAAAAGTAATCTCAGAACAGGAAATTACTTTTAGCGTATGCAAATGATATCATTATAATAATAACTAAGAAAAAAGAAAGAATGAAAAAATGTTAAAAGAAATAACAGAGGAAGGACAAAAATTGGTTCCAAAAATAAACGAAAACAAAACCAAAATAATGGGGGTTGGAAAAACAGCAGGAAATATAAACATAAGAATTAATAACATCAACTCGAAGTAGTAAGTCAATTCAGGTATCTGGGAACATATTAGAGAGTAACGGAATGAGAAGCTCAGAGATTAAAGGAAAAATAATATCAGAAAAACAGAGCATTCTATGCAAACCGAAAAATATTAAATAGCAAAAACTGACAATGAACATAAAATGAAAATCTATAAAAGCATGATAAGACCTACACCATGACAATGACGAAAAAAGGTGATGAAGAAAAAAAAAGAACGATGGATAAAATTTAATTTTATAATTTTTCGAAAAATTTGTACTTCAGGGGAGAGGAAAATTCTGTAAATAACTTTAGACCAATTTTTTTTCAAATACAGCTATCTTCAATAAACGTCAAATAATACACTTTGCGTTCCCTACAGATTGTTCTTCCATTGGTCGATATAAATCTAACAATTATTTCTAATATTTTTGCAGCAAAACGGTAGCTGAAGCTTGCAAATAATTTTGTCAGTTAGAAATTTCAAGCATTTTACTATTATACCACTAGAATTAAATAAATGACCAAAACAAAATTTTTATTTAAAAACTATATGTCTTTTCTGTTTAAATGACGTACAAAGTCGCTTATGTCGTTTTTGTATCTTTTCATGGTTTCTTTCCTCGTTTGGGCTATTTTTCCTTATCTTGATTCAGTTCAACAAATCCATTGCCTTTAATGACATCATTACTTAATGGGGGGGGGGGGTAGTAATACAATTTTTATTAACGATTTATTAGATTTACAATAACCTAAAAACGTTCCCAAGATTTGAGAGCATTAGGTTTTGTAGTTTCTAATTTAAATATTGTTATTATTGTTATACAATTGTGATTTTTTGGGGGGAAAATTTGAATGGAAATGATAGAAAACCAAGGCGAATTCATAAACCACAATTACATGGATATGTTATTTTATAGGAGTAAAATTTAAATAGTATTTACTATGCAATATTTGGAGGTAGCGTCATCAAATTGTTAGTAGGGATGATCAAACAAATTGTGGTAGCGTTTTACCGACTACTACGATTGTTTGATGAATTTTGTAGATAACGAAAGCCAATTCACGAAAATATTTATATTTATAAAAAAAAACTGTTAAGACAGATTTTACTAAAATTTAACAATTTACCTTTGAATAACTTTTTTTATTCTTTAGGTTTGTTGGAATAATTTTAGCATTATAAATAGTAAATACATATGTTACGTGTTAGAACAACTAATCTGATTTTTTTTTTTTATATGGTTGCTTTTGTTCATCGTAGTTTATTTCTTTTTTAATACACATTATATCTACAACTCTTGCAAATATTTTTACTTTCAAAGTCTAAGCTAAATATTGTGATAGGGTCCATTCGACGAATGGCTACTTTCATATTTTCTGGACGTTCTTTGACTCTTCCACTACGAAACAATGGGTCTCCCCTTTCCGTCTAAATAACAATACATTAAACAAATCTCAGAAACTAACACACCCATTGTTGTCAAATTTAGAATGGTAAATATCGGAACATTTCCAAGTGTGAAAACTCACAAGAAACACAAGCATAGCCTTGCGTATTCATATTTTTGAAGCAATTGTTAATCGGGTGTCCGTTTCCCATGAGTGCAAACTGCATTCCGCGGCAGATCAAATATAATCAAATTAACAAAGAGTGTGTTTTTGTTCAGGAAAATAAACTCTGCAAGAATCTCAAAAAATATGTCATTTAAAAAAAGTTGGATATCGTAGACAAGCACAAAAAAATGTATAGGTGTCATTTAATTTCTTACACTATTATTGGTCTTACCTATTTTTTTAAGTATAGGTGTTATCACAAATACATTGGACCGTACTTCAGGGGCGAAGGAAGTCCTTAACTTTTGAGCATTTTTTTGCTTTGAAATTGTGTTTAAATATTTTGACGGTAAATTAAAATTTTAACAGTACTACCTCAAGCTTCAGAAGTGGTAGTCATCGTAACAACTTCTTTTCTCCTGTATTGCAACATATTTTTACCCAAGAAAAAACTATTATCTGCTGATAATTTATAGTAAAGTTGATTAGGCTTGCGTAAATTATGTGCCAAGACGTTTAAAACTATTATATGCTTGAACACAAGTCCCTGACTGATTTTTATATTGTCTTTCGGCATTAATTGTTTTTTCAGTTCAAGGAGCCCTATAAGTTACCTTCATTATAATTTGAAAGGAAGTATGGCAAATTAATACACAAAATTATAAATATGACTAAATAGTGTTCTATGAAAGCAATTCCAAAGAACAATAAAGAGCAAAAGAAAACAACTCAACTCAACTCGACTCGATATTTCCATCACGTCACGAGAACGTATGCAAAGGGAGGTTCCAAGTTCTCGTAAAAAATTCATGCATGAACTGATTAATTTATCAATAATGTCTCTAGCATTATGAGAATACACAAATACAGTAACACTGCAGATATTAAAATCAGTACTTTCATAATAATGCTGACGTTGTTATCTCAAAAAAATGTATTTATGCTGTACATTCATATCACATTCATTGAAAAATACGCTGTGAGATTCATATGGGTTGTTCTGCTTCCCAAACAAGGGAAATTAAGTGGTAATAAATTAACACCTAATCTGAAATGAAATTGCGAGTGCAACACAGATATGCAAAAATTATGTTCGTTTCTAATAGTTTTCTCCTTTCGATAACCTTATCAAAGAACGGCGTGATCAACATGGTGAAATTAGCAGAACGTGCTCGCACTAAAAACAACAATTATTCTAAACGCCAAAAATTAGAATAAACCCATTGTTATAAAACAAGAAGAAACTGAAATGAATGGTGTAACGTCACCCAAGTTTTTTTTCCAATTATTTCCGCTGCAACGGTCGTGTTATTTTGGAGACTATACTTTCTTCACCAACCGCCATGCATGGTAATGGCAGTTTCCCGCATTTCACTGGAACCGCACGGATTTCTAGAGACATCCGCGGCAACAATAGTAGAGCGACCTGGTTTAATTCGTGTAAAAGCTCCATTATTTCTTGAAGATACGACGTTGGCCACGGTTCAAGTTTGGTGCCAGTGCTAAGAAGACACTCACGTCGAGCGCACTTGCAAACGTGTTAGTACTAGTGAGAGTACTCTGAGAAGTCTGATTGTTACTGCTACGAGAAGACAAATCGATTCTCACATTGGGTGTTAATAGTGCAAATGTACCTGCAGATGTGGATGCTCTTCCTGTGGGCTCTTAGTTTTACTGACCTCGTGGTGTCTATTGTGGCTGAAGACACGGCATCCCTTGTAGATGCGCCCGGTAAGTAAAAGAATGGAAGCGCAATCGTTCCCTTTTCGCACAGTTTCACAACTTAATTAGCCCATAGTCTTTATTCTTGTCGACTTATCGATAAGTAAATCTGCTTTCTGTTTTTATCTGATTTGCACAAACAAAGACGTGTTAAAAAAGGAACATTTCGTTTAAAGACTACATTTATTTAGGCTTTTTGTGGCCGATTAACTTGTTTAAAATTAATTTGAACCAAAATGACGTATTCATATTTTCATTTACCTATCAAGACAACTACTGTTTCGACGAAATGTTTTTTATTTTAAAATTGAAAGTTTAATTCATGAGTAAATATCCTTTTGTAATATATTATTTAATACGTGTTGAGTGTAAACACATGTAATTTTAATGTTGTAAAAAAATGTTACATATATCTTCCGGTTTTATGTAAAGAAAAAGATTTCTAATTTAATGTTTTTGAAAAGAATAATAACTTAATATAACTGTTCAACGACGTACTTCGATGATCTTTTTGTCTTAAAATAAATTAATTTTAATTTACATGAATCGGTTAACTCCAAAAGAAAACACATTAAACAAACAAATTTCTTAGGATTTCCAAAAAATAATTTAGTAAACAGAATTTTACATCAAGGTCCATTTATGTATCAAATGAAACAAAAATTTGTGGCTGCAATACAGGCTTCAAAAATTATTAAGCTGAGGATTATTTTTTCATTTTAAGTAAAGACGTTTTTCCTTTCAAGGCAAGGTCAGGTCAGGTCATTTTCGAATATAAAACATGCTCTTGCACGTTTAGGTTATATTTTTTAAATAACTGACTCATAATCGTGTTTTCGAAGAAGAAACATATCCGAAAATTGACGTTTTTCATAAACAAAAATAAATATAGTAGGATTGTTTTATCTCTTCCATCACGTGACTATATTATTTGCAAGTTGCAACAAAATTCACTGTCTCTATTTTTGTTCAAAGCGTACTAAAATACTTGCATAAAGAAGTTCATTTGTCTGACCAAGTAAAACATGTACATTTATCTGTTATTTGCTTGATTCGTATAACGAACCGTAATCATGTGATGGAAATGATAAATTATTCCAACTGTAAGTAAATGCAGGATCTAGTTTTATAACAGTTTATTGTTACGAAAAATGTATAAAGGAACTAACCAAGAATCGATTAAATTGCGACTAATTGTATAATGGCGTTCTTTGTCTAGGAAACAATGGAACAGATTTTTTTCTGATCTAAGGTAGGACTACAGATGTTCACTTTTCACATGTCGTTTCTTTTTAACAAAAGGTTAATTTCTCAAATATAGAGGTGCTCGTTTTCTCAAATTACTAATTCGAATTATATTTTATCACACTGTTATTAGATATTTTTAGGACAAATTATTATTTATTCGAATTTCTTTAGAGCTTCGGGAAAAAAAAACAGCTGCAAAGAACAATTTTCTATAACACAGCAAATAAAATTCGCTTTACTAAAATCGTATTCAAGTTGATGTAAAAAATGTGTAATACCTATGTAATCTTAATAAAACTTTGGACTATAAACGTGTATTGCAAAAATCACTTATTTTGGAATGAACGATGTTCTGCATTAAAAAGTCAGAAGTGTTTGTCATTAAATGATGTTCTATGTACATATAACCAAAATAATTATCTTATAATAAGTTTGATTCAGCCTTCAATGGCAGTTTTTCTTATATTCAAAAAAAATTGTATGTGCTTTCTTGTATGTTACGGATAACTTTATATGGACAACTCTAAATCATCAACACTGCTATCATCATCTTCACTATCACTATCATTTGAAACGGAATTAACATTGACTTGGTTTGTTTCACAATTGTCCAGAATCTTTTCCGTTTGCCATGCCGAATCTATGATTTTTTCCGTGTGCTTAATATAATTTTTTCAGTGTACATCGGGAGCTTGGTTTATTACATTTTCCCAAGTTTTTAGTACATCAACAGGAGAAGTATTAGTTTTCGGAATATTTTCATCGTATTTTCGTTCACATTCCGACTATACAATTTCAATTGCATTCAAATGACAGTGGTATGGCGGAAGTCTTAGGACACAATGTTCGTGTTCTTGAGCAAAGTGATCTCAATTATACAATTTTTTGGGCAGTCTATTGCGCAGAATATTCCAGATCTGATATTTCATCAAAATTTAAAACCAACTTTTCTAATTCATGTATCTTGGGTCTAGCTTTAAAGTGTGATATCTCTTCCATAACTTTAGCGTGAAGCGACTTATTATTAGTTACGTGTTTGTTAAAAGCAATCATTTTATACATAATTTCCCTTACTGACAAATCTACAGGATTTACTTGAGTTTTTATATTTCTAATTGTAGAGGACTCTTACTCCGTATCACTTGAACCTGTACTTTTTTGCAAATTATATAAAGATTTTTCTGAAATTTTTAACATTTCGGCCGCCAGTTCTGTTTTTCTTTTTTTCTTAAATTGCACAACATCATGATTTCTTTCTAGATAATCCAACACATTTAACATAACTTGTTTTATTTGAACATTAAATCGTCTCATTGTTCAGAATTAAGTAGAGTAGTAAAACGTTAAATAAACCAAAGATTCTGTTTGACAAATAATTCTGATGACGAATTTCAAAATTTGACGTAAAATTTCTACAAAACTTTAAACTGTTTGCATAATCTTTTATCTATGGTTAGAACCTTCAATGTTCAGTCTATCTTAAAACGCTGTCCATCTAAGTTAGCGCTTTTCTCTAATTATGTCGCTGTAGATTTTGCATAAAATGTCAGCAGAAAATATGGTTATAATTATGTGATAACTTTGAGTTAATGTATACGTTTTGTAAAATTAATAAATCCACTAATTTGAGACTAAAAATTCTAAACACATATTGTTCAAGCCGCTGGATATACCTGGAGTTAAAGAACAAACTAACCCTTGTTTATATCGTACAGTTCGCCACGTTAGGGTTCATCACTCCGACGCGAGGTTTAGCTGCATCAACATCAATGCGCTAGCGAATTGCCGCTTTGCCCGCAAGACTCTGCCCTGTATCTCTTGGACAATATTTCCTGATTTTAATTTAATCAAAACTGTACAACACTGGTAGCGCAATTTAACAACATAATGTGCTTGCGCGATTCTAAATATTAGAATAATGTACATTCAACATACTACAAACACACTGAATTAAATGAATTCATGACATTTATGTTTATCTTTGTTAGTAAGTACTTGAAGCATATTAATTTGTGCTCATATCAGGATTGCTGAAGTTGTTAAGCTTCTGAATAAAATTACTTTCCACTATTCAGAAATTTTCATATTATTTTAGCATGTAATATGCTTCTAACCGTGGAATAGTGTAACCACGAAACCAATGATTTCATTTACTGCGAAACTGCCAGAGTTAAGTATTTATGGTAATGCCACTGCTTCTGAGATAGAACCAGCTCTCTTTTCTCCCACTTTATAAATCTTAAATGTGCCTTGTTGCAGATTTGTTCTTATTTAACTGGTAATAACTTAAAAGTAGCTTCATTTCTTGCCTTTAATAATTCCGTTGGTGTGGAAGAAAAATCGCAGTCACTGTCTGTACAGAGGATGTTGCGTTTTATATTCAAGCCAAGGTTCAAGATTCAATCAAGAGTAGACGAACGACGTAATTAATTTAAAAAATTGGGTTCATGGCATTAGGCAGAACTTATTACATCGCCGCTTACGTACTTCAAATAAATTGAATTAAAAAAAAATTAATACCAATATAAGAAAAACATGGCGCATGAAGAGATCGAACCCGCTACGTCTCTATCTCTAATCAATTGAGCTAATGACAGTGATTGGAAGTAATTCAATTATGTACAAGTAATTCATTACTGTAATTCAATTTCTTTTCGAGTGATGAGTAATTGTAATGCATTACTTTTCAAAAAATGTAATGAGCATTTGTAATGAATTACTTGAGCAATTCAGTCACTATTACAATTATTACTTTTTGCAATTATTTTTAACCCAAATACTCAAAAATATTGTTTTGTTATTCTCTACGAATCGTTTAGCTGACCTGTTGGGATTATTATACCTGGTTCGTCTCCACAAAGAGCAGGTTGACCCAGTAGGGAGTTAAAATCTAAACCGAGTTTACCACAGAATTTGTTAAGAAACCAGAAAAATTTGTTAACATACTATAACCTCATTTGACATACACCTGTTAAAACTTTTATGACTTAAGCGGCTTAAGCCAAAGCACCCTTATAAGTCAAACTGGCTATTGTAAGCTTTGTGGACCCGAACCGCAAGATTATTACTGTCCATTGTTGGCATAATGTAGCTGTGAACTGAGTTAAGTAATACAATAGCCAGTTTGACTTATAGGATGGTTTGGCTTAAACCGCTTAAGTCATAAAAGTTTTAATAGGTATATGTCAAATGAGGTTACTCTATATAAGCTCTTCATCATTTTAAGGGTGAGCTAAAGCATATTCCAGCATAGGCAAATACATATAAACTTCTGCCCAAGTTTTTGCCAAAAGTATACGTCCGATTGTAATAAACTTCACACCGTTGAAATGAGCGGAAGAATCCCTACTCAAACTGCTTGTCCGTTTTTTAAATTTTGTTGTTAAAAAAAACTGCAACGCGTTAAAATTGTGATGAGTATGAGATTATCTGGTTTTCGCTATTTATGGATCAATTTTAAATTTTCAAAAAGTACATTAGTAGAAATTGTATTAAAAAATCCATTGCGCTTTAGAGAAATAAAATATCTTAATAAATAATTGAGTAAATAGGGGCAGAATATTTAAAATGTTTGGTCAAACAAACTTTAGCCATTTTTCTGGTCCACTCAAGTCTATAACAGGTAACCGATAGAGCCCGTCCTTTTAAACCCTCATAATCCGATGAGAGTGACTTTAGAAAACCTTAGAGGCGGCTTTAAGGTTTTCTAAATTTAATCTGTAAGTCACAACGTCAAGTAAGATGCAATTAAAGACAGACTTTTGAGTTTATAAGTTTAAGTAATTGTTAAAGTAATGCATTACTTTTTAAAAGTAATGAGTAATTGTAACGAATTCTCTAAAAAAAAATTGTAATTGTTATGAATGTTACTGAACTTATTCCAATCACTAGCTAATGAACACTTACTACATATATAAAATTTGACGTGACGTCATCAAATTGTTGATGGGAATGATCGGATAAATTTTGGTTAGCGTTTTACCATCTACACGATATTCCTAAAATACACAAAAATTTCGTAGTAGCAGTAGTAGTTTCGGAAATCTGCGTAATAAATATCGACTCAAACGACAGACGATAGAGAGACAGACGGAAATGGAGAATCTACTTTTTCATTTCCTAGGAGCCAGGAAACGTCGAGAAAACGTGAAAGTAGTTTTTAGAAAGGTGGACCCTATTACAATACTTCCTTAGGTTAAGCTTTGGAAGCAAAAATCATTTTTTCTCACAGCCATGGCTGTTTTCATATGACATTCCCATTACTTTTTAATTTTTTTTTTCATATTTTATCACAGGTATACAAATAAATATATACAGATAAAAAAATACGGTTACCACTGTGGAGTCTTTAAAAATTTCATACTTTGATTTAAATCTGTTACTTTTCCTTTTTGCATAACACGACCATCATTAAAAAAACACAAAGAGTTCAGGAAACTTTAACAACAATAAAAAGAATCTCAGCTTTGTTTCTAAAAAGTAGATGGAATCAAAAATTATAAAATATATAGTTGTAATCTGTAAGATAATTACGCACAGAATACAAAATTCTGTGTTGTAGTAAATATAATTTTAATTCAATAAAAATAATTGAAAGCTTCAAAAAGTGAAGACGTTATGTTACAAATATTGAGTGTGCCATATAGTAAGTTTTAATATTAGAGTGATAAGTTGTGACTATTTTTCATTAGCTAAAAATTGTTGTTATTCTTAATGTAACATTTTAAAATCCCTCCTGTTCTTTAAAAAATATTTTTTTCTACTCGAAACTTTCATCCACATAGAAAACAATCAATAATCTCAGTTGATTATTGCACTAAAACGATATTTCGAGCACATAACAAGTTCAACCACTTTCCAAAGAAGTTAATTGATTAGTTAGTAACTTATTACTTATTCTTATTATTATTCCTAATAATACAAAAATTTGATGGAGGCATCTTGACATTCGTGTTAAGAGTATCAAATGTCCTACTTTCTAATAGATAAAAATAGCACCCTTACTAGGCGAGATATTAATATACGGTAAAAATCAAAATTAATAAAAACGAATGTTTTAATGCTCGTTAACTGCCGCTCTCATGTCTTATTTAGAAATTAGAAGATACATTTTACAATAAATCTCAAATTTTAATAAAGAAGAATTATATAACCATGATTTTAAATGTTGAAATATAGTCCATTCAAAATGTGTACTTAAATTTGAATGATGAGGAAAATAACTTACAGACTGAACAACAGGGAACAAATATGGCCTTAGCAAAATAAAGAAAAATCTTCTCTTAGAACATACTCGTGGTGATTAAGTGAATATAAGTGCTTTTCTTTTTTAAATACCAGTACTTAAAGATCTTGATCTAACGCGACATTTACAACTGCAATCGTGCAATATTTTACGACAACAATAAAATGAAAAACTTTCTGACTGTTGCGTAATTGCAAATTAACAATATTAAGTACGTTTTCATTTTATCAGGTCTTTATAATAAACCACGTAACATTTATGCGACTTTGACTTAACTTACTGCCGCATCAAAAACAAATTAGCTACCGTGATGAAATAAATATACTGTAAGCAATTATCTGAAAGAAGCTTATAATAATATTAAGTTTAACCCAATCATTACACATTTATTTTGTGCATACTAGAACTTTCCCACTGTATTAAATACATATACTTATGACTTTCTTAGTTGATGTTAACGTTATTTATAAAGACGTAACGGAATTAACTGTTTTATTGCTGGATTTCCATGACACTTTTTTGTAAATTTCTTTCTTCGAATATCGTCCGTTGATCGCAAAAGAAAACCCGTATCTAACGTTCCGCAGTATAAATATAGGTCATTCTTACACTGTCAAGGTTAAGGTGCACAATACTGTATTCAAATAGCACAAATTAACTGAAATAATGTTGATCTGCATGGTTAAAAACAACCATTTTTCTGTCATAATCAAATCTTAACAATAGGCTTTCAGTTGACTCAACACAATTTCTTCATACAATCTCTTCTTGCTCTAAATGGGTATATTTATATAATTAGCAACGAACAATTTAGTAATTATTATATTAAAGTCAAACCGCTATTATTTATGGCACACGACATGTATTATTTTCTGAAAGTACCCACTTTATAATAGTTGGCAAAATGAAGATAATAAATGGTATTAGTTCACACAATAAACGTTTAAATGTGCCTACGGATGTGCAATGAATTACTCAAAGCCACTGTACACGTAATATAATACGTAAAAATTTACGATCTTCAATTATTAATCTAAGAATATCCCCTACTAAGTGTACTGTGAAGCGTTCTAGGGAGATAAATCGATTTAACCCTTTTATATAAAACAGTTATTTTAAAAAGTGTGCAAAAGCTGCTGTCAATGCATCTTAATTAATTGATTCAAAATATTTTTTATAAAACATTACCAACACACTTTTCATTTAATTTAACAATTTTACTATATCTATTAAATAAATTTTGTGTGAGAAAAAAGTACTAAGTACCAGTTTTCATACGAGTGTAAATTTTCCTCATAATGACGTGTTACCTAAGACGTAACTCACTTAAAATAGCTTTAAATGGTCCTATTTCTTAGGCTAAATTCAATCAGTACATGGACAGATGTGCATTTGACACAGTTATGAATATCTTAATAAAAATAAATTATGTGTTAATTTAAGTTAACTATTAATCTGATCTAATTTTCAGTAATTCTAATAAAGTTGCTAGGAATTCGTTAAGAACCTTAACTCAAACGAAACATATCCACAAACAAGAAGCTACGAAAAAAAAACACAAACTGCCTTTGTTTTAGAGACCTAAAACATCATTGGGATCTTTGTTTACTTTGTTTCCTTTCTTTACTAGATTTATAACTGTTTCACAAAAAACCTACTCTCTCGACCTATCTGATGTGTAAAAAATAAGAATCAAGTTATTGTGAAATAAACGTGAAAAAGTAGAAAATTAATGTAAATTGCAAAATAAAAAAGAAAAACATGCAATAAATAATGGAAACACATATAAATTTCATGTAACAGTGTAGAAACCATGTAGGTACTTGTCATGACGTTTCTAATCACATATACAAAAATATCTTCATGTTTTTCTCTATTTTCTCTATTTTTGCATAAAAACAATATGATTTTTTTTATTTTGTTCTATCACCACTAATGCGTAATATGTGTAAAATGTTTAAAAATATTAGTAGTACTTTCCTTTTTAGTTTTTTTTTTTCTTAAATTACAAACTGAACTATCTCTAAGCACAGTATTTTATTAAGATCGCTGCATGCAGAAAATGTACACTATCCAAATATGTACAAGATTTGAAAACCTATTAAAAATTATATATATTCTTAATCCTATTGTAGTATAGTAATAAGTATGTACACAATAAATACATCAATGTATGCTTGCTACTCCTGGTAATAAATGTAATAATAAAGTAAGACGCGCAGCACATTAATGTAAAAAGAAAATAAATATTTAAGAACGCTTTACAAATCTAAAAAACACAGTTTCTAAACAGTTTAATACACTTCCAGCGCTGCTACAAACAATAATCTAATTAAAACTAAACTGCCGCTTACTGAATTACCTATGCTTTCGAAAAAGTATGTAGTTAGATTACAAAGCGGAAGAATCGCTTAAAGTTTCCGAGTAACTTAATAAATTACTTTAAGTATACGAAATTGGTTGTTTCATCCATACAGTTTTAGCAACAGTATAATACAATATTGCAACTTAGTACCAACTCGCAGTTACCCTTGTTATAAGTAATTGCATTTTCTTGCAATTTTACACAGATTATTATGCATAAGACATAAAATAAAACAAATGTCTATTTAACAATTCTTTCACCTATAAATAAATAATCTACGATATTTTAAATTTCCATCCAAGTTCACTCCACTTTCGTTACGATTTGTATTACTTTTAGTTTATTCATGAATTTCTTCATCAGTGTTGATGTTTCGGCACCGTATGTTAATGCAGGTTAATACATTGTTTAAAAAGTTTTACTTGTAAATATATTTGGATATTGTTTTTGAGTGCCTAGCTATGCTTTCTATGCTTTCCGAACGCTGGTCTTGTTGTCTCCACCTGGTGTAATTTTGGTGATCCAATAAAATATAAGTCTGGACGTTTTGTATTAGCTCGTTTTTATTTGAATTCGCGGGTCATCTTCGTACATAGTTTAAGTTTTTTGTTAGGGTCATGTGCAGACCAGTACTCGAGGCCTCGTTTTTCAGCTCTGTGTAATAAACACTATATCGTCTACGAATCTGAGCCGACTGAGGTTTTCCATTTATCGAAATTCTTTTGCTTTCTCAAATGTAGTCTTTTGAAAACATCTTCTGACGCTGACGCAAATGTTTTATTCCCAGGTTTACTTAATAGATTGGTTTTGGCTTGCAGCTGGATAGTGGATGTTATATATGTACTCAAGCATTTTGATAGCTCCATAATCAATTCTCGCATTTCTTAATGCCTCCATAATTGCCCATGAAATCCACAAATGCTAGACAAATCTTGAAATTATACTCAGTAGATTTCTCTACAATATCTGCTGATTCTATTGCTCTCTTAAAGCTGGTTTATTCTATCGATTGGTAGTCGTCAAGTTTATTACTCAACTGATTTGTTATACCTTAATAATTGTAAATTTGTATATCTGACAGAGTTCTCTAAACTGGCTCTATCTCCCTTTTTAAACAATAGTGCCATAATAGAGTTTTCCCATTTCTTTGGTATTTTTTCTTCCAGCGTACATTTGTTAATTAGATGACATGACATACATAAATATTTCCACTTGCTGCTTTAATCATCTCTTCAGCACTTGGAACTTTCTTATCTGCCACATGTTTAAGTGCACAATATCTTTTGTAATATCTGGTATATTTTCGGAACTAACATTTATTATTTTTATTTTATGGGCGGCAGTCTTCTCGTTATTTTAGGTTTTTGTATTGTAAAGATCTCTGTGGAGGCCTTCTGATATTTTCACAATTTCGTTTTTGTCCCTTGTTCCTTTAGTGTTTATGTCTTTCAAAACGAAAATACACATCTCTATTTTTCTGGATCAGTTTCTCCACTTCTGCTTACTAGTGTTTATTTGCGACTTTTCTCACTAATATTTTGCAAGCGTCCTGAATTTTGGGTAACATGGTACACCGAAGAAGGAGACCTAGTGAGATGAAATCAATATGTTAAAATTACGACTAAAATGATACATTATGATTAAATGATTATAGGGTTAACTGAGTCATGGAAGCGTACCGCCTATCACTTTATGTAGACTCTACTAAATGCTAAGGACTCACGACAAATAACGCACGCATCTGTACAACTGATTCCCTAATTGCTTCATGTCTTATTAAAAAATAAAACTAATTCATTATAATAAAAAGAAACAATTGTTTTGTGGTTAAATATAACCGTAAATATTGAAAATATTCACCCTTTTGTTCAAGGCACATGTTCACTCTCTTTTTAATTTCAAAAATCTCTGTAACATCCTTTCGTCAATGCTTTGCACCCCTTCTTCAATTTGATGTGTTGCAACAGGAACTCCTGATTGCTAATACAATCTTGTCAAAGACGTTTGCAGATTCTGTTCGAGTCGTCTTAAATCATCAACAACTTCTTCGGATACTGAAGGTCTTCCAAGATATTTCCCTTTGTTAACACTACCAGTTCGAACAAATCTGTTGATTACGCTATAATGTGAGCTTCTACCCATATTTCTTGAATTTGCCATTCAAGGTATTTGGCCAGATATTCTTCCTTACAGGCGGTTACAGAATACAAACACTCTCGGTTTACGAATGCACTATTGCGATAATAAGACATAACATGAAAGTGTGAACCATTTTCACGGTCTTCGTTTCCTAGCACAAAAACAAAATTTTCGTACGCATGCACCAAGAGTTTCGAAAACAACTGTTTTCTTGTTTTGAGCTTAGATCAACGAGAATTACTATAATTCACACTTGAAAAACGTTATAACAATAAAAGCGATGACTTTAAATGACAGGTTATAAATGATATTAATGGCAAGTGAGAACTGTTATAATGAGGCATGATTTCAGCGAAGCGAATCATTTATAAAAACCCTGCATATGAATCTGTTTAGAAGTGAATTCAAATGGTAACTACTTACTAGTAAACAAAAATCGGAATTATTAAATATTCATTTCCCCTACAACAGTTTCCATAAGAAGATCCCCATTTCCATACAAACTTATGTGAAACATGCCCACTTAACTATGGGTTTCTTTGCTCGCCGCCGTGCCAAGAAACCGCTGATTTCAACCAAAAATTGAGCCTTCCCTTTAGAATTTGCAACAGATCATACGTATTAACTGGAACGTAAAAAAACGGAAAACGGTGTTATTTTCGGAAGTTCAGTCTTTTTGTGGATCTGATGGAGTTGTCTCGGTACATTATCCTATTTCCTGTAAACCGACGATTGAATCCACAGTATGTAATAATCTGGCGTTGCTTTTTCAGTTTAGACTTGGAGTCCATTTTAAAAGTGGATGGTACTGTAGACAGATGTCAGTACGTTGGTGATAAACACATAGAGATAAACATTTCAACATGACGTGGATTTTTCAACTCAACTAAGTTAATACTAAGTTCACTAGTCGAGATGATGATTTGGCCTCACTAAAAGCAACCCTATTGAGAATTTGTGGTATGAAGTAGACCGTCGGATTCGAAAAAATCTTCTGAATAATATAAAAATCCTGATGAATTGCTGCTATTAAACCAGTGTAGATCAATAGCTCTTCGGGCTATATAGATCATTTAATGTTAATGTTATCGATATGAAGGCAGTATGAAGAATTCTTGAAACATCGTTATTATGACAAAATATTAATCCATTTCTACAAAATAATTGTCTATATTTTTGTTTCTCTACTCTATTTGCAATAATTATTTAATACACTTTAATTACTCTTCACAAGCATTTCAGCATCATATTTATAAAGGGTGTCGCGTCCAAGTTTGGACATAGGGAATTAATGTGGAAAATTGGTTTTTATTTTATAATATCTCTCCAGATTATTTTCAAGCTATTATTGAGCGATTCATTTGTGGAGGTAAACTAGGCCAATGGCCAGTATTTTTTTCAAATCGATGCATAGCGCCCATTCACTACAAAAAGGCTTAAAAAAATTTATTTTGAAATTAGCACTCGGTCCAATTAGTCGCGAAAGGTTTCGTCTTAGTTCGACGATCGCGTCCTTAAATTAACCATGGAAAATCGAAATACTTACTGATTAAATTAACCATTACAGAACAAGCAGGTTCTCGTTTAATCGCAGGAGAACATAGCTTGAATAAGATTTTAATAACAAAAACTCACTAAAATCGACCGGCACTAGCAACATAATCTCATAAAATATTTTTTTTCACTAGCAGCCTGGACGCATGCAAATGTCGACTCATTTAGTGGTAGCAAATTCAACTTTTGCTACCACGGGTTCAAAAAGAAAAATTGAGGTTATGTACGCAATGTTTGATGTGATTATTTCTTAAAAAATGAACAAATGTGTGCTACAAACATTACTTGAGTATACGCATGGTAGTTGGTAGACGGTAGAAGATAAAATGATTAACTCAGCGACAAGTATAAACGGTTTTCTTTGTGTTGAAGATTTAGATCAAGTTTGATTAGAAATCAAAACAAAATCACGTTGCGTCAAAAAATTGAACGTTTATTTTTCAGTTTATTGTCTTATGGTTTCTACTAGTGAAAAAAATAGTATATTAACCACGGTTGCAAAGCCACTTCTAGACCTCGCACTTAGAGCCCTCGACGCTGCGCGTCTCGGGTTCTAATTATTGCGCTCGGTCTAGAATGCTTGGCTCTGCAACCTTGGCTAATAATATACTATATGCAATTTGTGCATTTATTTCGTTTAATTTGTCCTACAATAATTTTTTTTAATTGTGATTTCTAAGTGACAAGCGAGGAATAATTTCTAAATTCACTTTGAAGTTTCGATTTTCTATGGCTAATCCAATCGGACTGAGCGCTAATTTCAAAATAAGGTTTTTAAAGCCGTTTTATTAGTTGTAATACAACGATTTGAGAAAAATACTAGCCAACAGCCTTCGTTTAGGTACCTACACAAATGTATCGCTCAATAATAGTTTTAAAGGAATCTTAGACGATTTTATAAAATAAAAAGCAATTCTCCATGTTAATTTCCTATGTCCTAACTTGGGTAAGACACCCTGTATGCAGTTCTGTACAGTGCACTAGTTTTAACCCTTTCATCTACTTTTGGTCGGTACCATACTTCTATGTAAATAACACATGTAATATATATTATTGTTATTAATATTATTACAAGCTTAATTACATAGCTTTACTTGACAAAGAATAAACCGAATAGAACCTGTTTACGACATTGTTATAATTGCGTCAAGCACCATAGTTAAGTGTGGACATTCGAATTTGACCGTGTGTTAAACTCATTTCTCAGATTGAAGTTAATTTTTTTACGACGTTATAGTTTGACGAAATTGTAAAATGTTGTAAATACAGCCCATCTGAAATATTTCCCAAGCTTTCTTACCAAATCAACAATTGCATAAACGGCACTTAAAAAGATCTCCGATTCCGACATTTTATTTACAATACCTCTTCTTGCAAAAAACTATTTCCGCCTAAAATTCTGTTGTAACTAAAAGTCGCATTCGAAAGATTTAACAGATACGTCCTCTTCAAATTCTTTGCTTTACGCCATCCGTACCTGCAACTTCCCTTACGACAACAGATAAATCTAACGAGTTGTTTATGTCTGATTTGTGTCTTAGATCTTCCCGGCAGACAGAACGACAAATTTTCAACAGCCGAATACCCATACGTTCGCGGAAATGGAAACAATCTCAGTTACGACGACGACGACCGTCTGCCATATTCTCGGCGCTGTTCAGAGCGCCTCGAAAACGCGTTGGATCAAATTCGTCGACGGCAGATCGCGAAGCAGAAGACCCTCCATCTTAATGGGTATTCCTTGCATCAGCAGCTCCGATCTGCGCCCTACGACATGTACGTAACCGACATGCGGGTTCGACTGCCCACATCCAACAGCTGGGTTAGAGTGGATCGGTGCAGGTTCAATCCTCGCAATTCCACTCTGGAGACCCGCTTACTGTTCAATGATCTCACAATCAGCGGCAAAGTGAATTTGTTCAACGGCGACATGCTACAGAGAGCGCCCATTGATCCTAATCCGGAGGATTCTTGCAGCATGATTCTGAGGCTGAGGAGGGCGGGCATTGGGTAAGTTCTTGCGTTATTGTCGAATTCGAGGAGGAAACGCCGCTCTCTCTAACAATAGCGGATTTAAAAACAATTTCCCAGGTTAATTGGGAGGAATTGGCTTGCATTTATGTAATTATCGATTAAGATCAAGTTCCGACACCATTTCCCACAACTATGAGGCAACTTGTAAAACTATTCGCAACTCTCCCCTTTCGTCACACTTTTTCGGGAGCTAATTATTGCAAACATCCGCACGCAAAATTTACATACAATTAACACTTTTCATTAATCATAATGATAAATCTTCGCTGTGACGTTTCCCCAAAATTGCATCAATTTTCTAGTGTCTAAATTACTAATTAATTTATTATGTCTCTCGTTAGATTTCACACCGAGCCTATTCGAAGAGAAAGGGGCCAATTTAACGTGAAAACAGATTCACATTTCCTTGAACCTGGATTTATAAGTGTGTACGCGTATGGGTGTGAACCGAGACTTCGAGAACATCGTCGTGGATTCAGGGATGAGGAAGAAAATGAGGAAATGTCAAGAGAGATGGAAGACATTTTTCTTAAAGGAATAAGATCTTTACTCACTTCATACATGCAGAAAGAACTACAACCAGCCATCAAAGAAACACTGATGAGAAACATGGGCTACACTATATCATATGGTTAAATATTTGTCAGTTAATATTTATTGTATAAATTTGTATAGTTTAAACCTTTAAGTTACTGTATGTCTTGTTGTTTTTCTTCATTGATAAATTAAAGTTTCTTTTAAAACTTTATTATTTCAGTCATGGTGATCGTTGTTTCCTCCAGTATTTAAGAGAAGTAATTATAAAAAATAGAAACCAAAGTATTTTTCTGACGCTTCATCGTTAGAAAACAACAATTATGTTCATTAATGTTGGTTTTCAGTCTTTAGTATCCTTAATGAAGGTAAGTACAATAATTTCTAGCAAGCAACACCCTTCCTGTACCACTAATTTAACATTTATAAACTTCACTTTACGAATGAACTGTAAAAGTCGACATTTTTTCGTCTTTGTATGAGACCTATATCAATTTAGCTGTTTTATCTAACTTAAAATTCATCATTTTAATGTTTCAAAATCTGTTCCTTATTTATTATTTTTAATATACAAGATTTCTTTTCATAAGACTGCTGTATTCCAACGTATTGGACTTCAGTATGTAAATATAATTTTATTTAAGCCAATGATGTAACAATTTATGTATTTTAAAATGTTCATAGTTCAATTTTGAAAGCAAAAAGTGTGTTTCATTTTGTGTTTTGTTATCATGACTAAAATTTGCAAAATTTTCTGTGGCGATGCATTTACAAAATATTGGGATCTATTACAATTAAGCAAAATGTCTAAAGTCCGTTATAGGCTTTGACTTGACAGCGTTCAAAACCCGTAAGCAACACTTTTTATATGAGAGAATTGGCGGCGGTGTTGTCGGTTATCCAAAAACCTACCGATTTCTGAAGAACCTGATGCATGAATCTTGCACAAACTATCATAAAGTTTTTATTCGTACTAGAGTTTCATTTTTATATATTGAAATTTCATAGTAAATCGAATTATTTTTTGAATTTTCATAAATTTAAAATTGCGTTTTTTGGTTTTTTATCACATCATATTTCAAAAACTATACAAAATTTTGTCTTAGTTTCTTAATTGTAATATAACCAAACAATACTTATTTTAACAATGTAAACTTTACTGCACTAGTGTTTTTAAATTTCTGCCAAAAAAATATTTCTTTGTGACTTGCACAAAAGGTGTATTATTAAAGTTTTCAACATATCAATTTTTTTAATTATTGAAGATTTTAAAGTCTACAGTAGCGGTCATTTCTACGGAACCACTCGATAAAAAGTCAAGTTGATAGCCCTGTCATCTAGTACTTTACGCCGAACGCGGTTGGTAGCGGTAGTTGATATGGCAATCGAAACTAGCACAACACGAATGTTTCGGTTGCCCTCAAATATGCCGCACTGTATCCCGTGCAGACTGTATGTTCTGTTCATCTATTTATTAAAATAAAATATCTACATTAACAATGGGGCCATCTAACCTGTCAAATTTTTGACACATATGTTTTCCCCCAGAAACCCGTCAAGGTCACTTACACCAAACAAATTTTGAAAATTTACACTAGGGAGTGGTTCTATAGAAAAGATCGCAACTTTAAGTTGTAGATTATACTCTAAAATAATTTCTGTAATGAAAAAATGTTTGACAGCGATATTTGTCTTTGAGGTAACAATTTTTAAATTCGAGTCATATCTCGGATGCGGCACATTAACTGAGATGCGACATTTGTGCATTATTTGAGATACAAACTGCTTGCCAACATAGTTAATTGGAAGAATTGTTATTGATTATCTTCATTATTCTAAAAAAAAATCACTGACTGCTAGTACTTTGCCACCTATCAGTTTCAAAATTTTCAATAATGAAAAAACCTGGTTTAATTAAAATTTCGAAATGCGTTCCGTATAGGTAACGAAAGTATTGTTATTACTGTCAAAAATTAAGGCAAAACTTTAAGTAGGTTCTAAAACATGTACGATAAATAGCAGAAAAATGAAAATTTAGAAATATGAAAATTCGTAAAAAATCGGTTAATGGATGTGGAATGACAAAAGATTTTCCAAATTCAGGTACATTTCAATAAATTGTACTCCTATTTTAAAATGATTTGAATGTTATACAAAATTACATACTTACATCTATACTTGTAAATGTTCAAATTTTCGCAGAAACACTTGCAAGGTATAATAACGTTATGTTACCAACGCTGGACAGAAATCCCCGTGGCGCAGTGGCTAAGTCGGGAACAATGAGACCTGCTACTTGCAGTAGTGGGTTCGATGCCGAACTTGACCATTTACTTTTTTTCTAGCATTGGTAATACGCTGCGACTACTTTTCTTTTGTGCTGTGACTAGTATCATTCATGTTGGTGACGTTATTACAAATTTTTTTATTGGTCAAATTAAGAACAAGTCACCCCATTTTCTCGAAATTGTGAAAAACCCGTCTTTATAATAATAATAATGATAAAATGGGAATTATAATATTCAGAACAGTTTGTTCGATTGTGGTTTAATAAATAATTTTGGTCCTGTGTTTTGAGAAGACAAGCTCATTCAAATCAAACTCATTTTTACGTGACATTCTTTGGATGTATAAACAGAAATAAACGCTTGAGCTTCCTAGATTGCTACCTAGTGCTGAAGGACATTTTATCACCTTAGTTATGTGCTTTAAATATATTCTACGTTGGTTATCGTAAAACGAAAATCGTAAAATTAAATTTTATAATTTTTACTTCCCGATCGTAAGCAAAGGAAGTATTGTAATCGAGTGCGTCGGCAAATTCTCTACTTTTACGTTTTCTCGACCTTTCATGACCCCTAGAGTACGAAGAAATAGGTCTCCCGTTTCCGTCTGTCTGTCCGTCTGTCTGTCCGTCTGTCTGCCGTCTGTCTGTCGTCCCGGATTTTTATTAGACAGATAATCTCCGACAGTGCTTGGCCGATTGTTGTCAAATTGTATATTTATATTAGGAATAGCATGTTGATGGTAATACCAGAGAACATAGAGAAGCGACATAGAGGCTGATTTTGCAAAACCACCCTTATTGACATTGGAGTCCTCAACCGCCAAAGGCAAACGTCAAATTTAAATAGTCGATCCCAACAAAAACCTTGCTTCACTATAATTGTAATTCGTGTGACCTGAATGAAAGTGAAGGAAATAGTAAGCAGCTTGTAATATTCTGGTAAATCTAGTGTCAATTTGTCGAAAATAACACGCGTCGTTAAAAATATTATGACATTTCTTCTAGTTACTTTTATTCCTAGTTACAAACAAACACTGCTACCAACATAAATTGAGAAGTCCTCAACCGTCATTTGATTTAAACTATGGCGCTTCTCTATGTTCTCTGGTAATACGCTAACCAAAATTTGTCTGTTTAATCATCCCCACCACTCATGCGATGACGTCACTTCAAAATTGTATATAGTAAACGAGTTTTAAATTGTATAAAATAACATAGTCCTATACATGTAGTTTATGACTCCGAATTGAGTTTTTACCCGAAACGTCCAGATTTTTGGAAAAAAAAATCGAAATTACGAAACATTTTGCGATTTAATTTGGAATCTGCATAACCGAATGCTTTGAAATCTTGTAGATGGTTTACAGTTATGATAAGCATGATAAATTTTTCATCAAAATATATTTACTTGTCCCGTCCAAAAAATTGATGACGTCAGTTCAAAAGTTTGCCGAATAAATCCTATCTAAAATGTACAAAATATGATGAATCTGTACTTGTGATATCATTACATTCATATTTTTTGGATTTGCTTATACAGGGTGACTCAAAAAATGATGAATGGGTGAATTTATTTAATTGATTTAATCAGGAACTACAAAACCGAATGCTTTGAAATCTTGGAGATGTTTTAAAGTTATCATAGGCATGGTAAATTTTTAATCAAAATGTATTTACTCATCCCCACTTAGAAATTGATGACGACAACCGAAAATTTTGCTGAATAAATCCTATCTAAAATGTACAAAATATCATGAGTCTGTAAATGTGATTTATCATTCCATTCATATTTTTTAGATTTGCTTAACGGGTCGCTCAAACAAGTTAATGAATGAGTCAATTTATGTTATTGATTAAATCACGAATAGCTCACTCTATTTTCCCGAAAATTAGGATGTACAACACTGTTATTATTAGTATTACATTGCATCAACATCAATGCATCAACCCAATTTGATAGACACAAAACTTTGTAAAGTAAAGACTCCTTTGAAACATAGGCGTAGCACACTTATTTACATTTACTTTACAGACGTGTTTTGTTGCGCTGACTAGGTTCCGTGAATGTGGTATAGACATGTTATAATCAACCAATTGTGAATTACACCATCAAACATTAAAATAAAATCCAATCTTTTATACAGGGTGTTATTGAAAGGTACGTACAACAAAATTGACAGTTCTTCGCGAGGTATAAGAAGTCTGAAAAACTTATTTTGTGTTATCGAAATTATAAGGGGAAAATTAACCCTTATCCAACTTTTTTAGACGCTACTGAAGGAAAAATAGGTAAAATTAATTTATTTTGGTAAATCCTAGCAACTGTAACAATAAAACTTTTGTCAAAACTAAATGTTGCTATAGAAACGAAAGATGATGTTTTTATCAGAGGCGTGCAACGAATTTGGACATAAATTTTAATAATCTTTATCTCTAAAAGGAGAACACTTTTACCTGAACTATTTTTAACTTTTAGCACCCATACTTCGAGACCAATTGCCGATTTTATTTTGTACGTACCTTTTAATAACACGTTGTATAATAAGTGGAAGTCGAAGCAATAAAAAAGTCTGGACGACCAGCGGTATTGTTTGCAGTTTCTCTGTTTGACTCTCACGTATGCAATCTCAACCAGTGCTATCGCTCGTTGTCTTAAATTAAGAATGTTTATACATAAATGATTTTCAGTCGCCTCTGCTAATACACGTGGCATACGTGAGTAACCTGTTTCGTTATTTTATTGATTATAAATCAATATTCAAGACGACCCAATTTATTTTCTCGAAAATTTGGGAATACAGTACTTTTATTTTCAGTATTACACTACATTTGTCCAAACTGATATACGACGTGTCTTTGCGAAAATGTTGATGACGTCATCGCAATTTTGTTTGCCCCCCTACAAAAATGTAACGAGAAAAAAACATAACAGTCGTCACGTTTCCGACATCGAGGGAAGTACTGTCTAAACTCTTTAGACTAATTTTTTATTGATTAAATTAAGAACCATTTCTAGAAAATGTGAGAATATTTAATTATAATCAAAGAATAATAACCATAATAATAATAATAATCATCATCATGTTCAAAATATTTTGTTCCATTGTGGCTTAATTAATTTAGTCTTCTGTTATGAGGCGACAACTCATTCAAATCAAACAAATTTTTACGTGACATTCTTTCGATGTATAAACATAAACAATCGAAGTTAAAGACGTACATTGATAATAATACACTCTTTTCCGTTGGTTATTTGCTATAAATATATTTTATATTGGCGTACGACTGCGAACGGCATCTCCTTGGAATTTGCGCCCCCGCAGTATAGGTGGTTCGAGGTGTAATTTACACCACTGGTTTTTAATATAAGTACCTACATATAAATGTTATCAGTTATCACTTATCAGAAAAAAAGCGAGGGAAGTTCTGTCGAAATAACCTTTGACCAATTTTTTTAAATTTACATTAATTTCTGCTGCATTTTCTGGCTTAAGCATTATTATGCGGCATTTTTTATGACTCGGTGAATTTTCATACTTTCGGATTATTTGCTCAGCGTGTTTTCAGTTCCAGAAACTTTATGGAAACATTCCTGGCTAAACACAAACAACAAGGTGCACAGTAGACACACCTCGCCTGAGGAAATAGTCTTGGCGATTTCTTTTCCCGCCAATAAAACTTGTTTTGACTTGACGACATCGGAGTCTAAACTCTGTTTCATTCCTTTTTTTTTTGTTGATTGCCCATTCAGAAGGATTACAACTGAGATTGTAAGGGTTTCAGAAGAACATAAACAGGTTGAATCAAATTCATATAAATTTTGTCTTTATTTTACGTTAAACGAAGTCGGTTGATAAACACTTTTCCACTTTCAAATCAGTTGCTGAAGAAATGAAGAACGACTAAAATAAAAGTCTCAGTCGTAATTTGAAGAACAATAAGTTATTGCTTTTAAACAGTTGAGTACCTACTCTTTTTCATACCGATGGCCACTCAATCTTCGGCCGCTCATATTTTTATTTAATTTAAAGACATTGGCAACACACTACTTAAACCATACACGTATCAACAATAAAGTAAATAGGAAACTAACCATTTTTTCCAATATAGAGTAGCCACAACGTGCAATTGGCTGACTACAACACTGGTTACTTAAGTATTACATTTCCGAGATAAAATTCTTTTTCTCAATAACTGTACAACATACAAGACCTACACAATAATGTAAGACAAAACTGCTCCTGAGACATAATTAAACCTCAACGGTGACGCGATTAAAACCGTTTCTGAAAAATATAGGGTGGTAAGTTTCAAGAATTGACCTTAAGTTTGCAGGTAAATTTTGAAATCAATAGATAGTTGTGGGACGATGTATAACTACAGTTTGCCGCCCCTCAAAATTTGCCACATGGGCCACTTATGTTAATCCAGAACTGCATAAGGAAGAAGTTTGCAATATTGTAAAAATCCGAGTACCTATAATATGACTATGATATCCGAATGAGATGAACAAGCGGCAATATCAACTGCGAAATTAACTGTAAAATTTGTCAAATTTACAGTAGGAGTTTGATAATTATAGATAAAAATATTTATTTTCAGTTGAATTAGTTCATTGTGAAGATTGGTGATGATCATCATTGTGATTCGAATAAAAATTCCTCTACGGTATAGGCAACCAAGTAAACACGAATATTTACTCGTAAAATTTTCCAAATCTAGATAACCGATGCAGCAAGAGTTCTTACAATTAGAAGTGGCTTTCTATTGGGGTCGTGAGGGTTTGACACCCACACACCCGTAAAGGTCAAAACATCAAAAAAATCTTTTTTTTCAGAAAAAGTCCCAGACACTTCTAAATTAAAATTTTACCGCACTTGTACACTATTGAAATTGTTTCTTGTAAACACACACTGTAGTTTGTAAATATGTGGTTATAACATGACGTAGAATTAAATATTTATTTGTGCGGTGTCCTATACATTTTTTTAATTATTACTGTTAAAATTAAACAAGGTTCAATATTCTAAATGTAGATATTATTCTTGCAATCTTATAGGAAAATTTCATACGAGCGAAGTATTGTTTGGAGGATAAATTTAAACTGATTCTACATAATACAGCTCCTGACAAAACTCTCTTCAAGTGTTCATCTACAAGACTAACAACTTCGTCGAACTTCAACGAAAACACACCTGACAACTACTTTATATAAGACATTCAAAACCCGACACAGACGCCCACGCATGCATACCTCCTACAGGTCGAACGGAAACATCATCTTGATTTGGTAAAAGCAACTTCACTGGAAATTAAATTCTCATATCATTAGGCTATATTTTAGCAACTAAATTTACTGATTGAATAAACATGGATTTTTTAAGGTCTGCAAAGAACGTTGTCCTTAAGTAAGTATTAATAAACGAAAACAATATAAATTGTCAGTCTATTCCTTCACGTTAATATACATAACAAAAAAAAAAACGACATATATTATTTATAATAATTACTGAACACATCTACCACTGATCACAGAGACAATATCTACAGAACTTAAAAAAGTTCGTGACTAAAACGGTAAAATTTAATCATCTTCTCGCTGGCTTGCCAGCAACTTACAAATTGTTTCATAGGTGCTAAAATATAAAGCAGTTGTAAAAACTGCTTTGAGAATACTCGGGGAAAGACCCTTAAAAAGTCCCGAAAATCCTTCAACTTCATATATCTTCACAAGGCAGTCATAAAGACCACTACACTTGAAAAATGCCCCAAAAGAACTACGACCGTGTTCGAATCCCTGTATTTGCATTCTTTTCTTGGCTAAATCAAGTGGATATACTGCAGTCTTCCCACAGAAACCAGCAAAACTGCCTGACAGAAAACTGCTCACAAATGTTGTATCTGTGGTATCTGTTAAATACTTGTAAAAATTATTAAAAAGTCTATAACACATAAACTGCACTCCTCCATGAGGGGCTATTTGAAAAAATGTGGGTAACATGCCTCTATATAAAGCAAAAAAGCCTTCATTTCTTACAATTGTAGTGAAAGCTTGTGTAACACTTGAGTATACTTTCTGGTGTTCACTTTGGGCAACAAGTCTTGTCCTTACAACATCAAATGGAAATGATGCAGCTGTAGCGGTACAACCTGCGATTATAAATGTACATTTATATCTTTTATATAAATTACAAATATTACCTGCCACAGCTCCACAAGTAAAATTTATAACAGGATAAAACGATGGGGACAGATCGAATGTTGCAGCTTTCTCTGTTAATACTTCAAATGACCAAAACTGCACAGTTCCGTAACTCACGGACAAGAACTGAGCAGGAATATGTCCTTTCCAAAGAGCCTTGACACCTTCCTCTTGTATTATTAATTTTGTTGCATGAAACACTGAATGATACTTTGACGAACTGCTCCGCAATATCGGTTCCACTTGAAGTTGAAATCTGATTTTTAACACATCCAATGGTTGTGTTATCATTCGAGTTATTACACCTGAGCCTGCTCCAGCTATCAGATAATCTAACTGCGTTAGTTTTCTTTGTCTATATTTACTATATCCTACCATTCCTTGCTAAAACACTTATGGAACAGCAGATAAAACTTTAGTTTTCAATTAAAATGTTACATTTTGTACCAATATATTGTATGTTCACAAAAATTTGTATTTTCATTTTTCTTTTTGAATACCCATCATTAGTGACAAGCAATGACACTTGACTGACATTTACGTAACCTCAAATGTCACACGGCAAATACGACATTTGCACGTGGTTCTGCAAACAACATAAATGATGTGAGTTTGACATTGGCAGTAGGCGAACAAATTTTTTATCTTGCAGAATTAAAATTTTGCGGGTTTTTTATCACAAATGTCGTAACTACCGGTAACTACATTCTGCAAAGCGCATGTACCAAACGGCAAACACTTGTTTAAAATAACTAGCCATTAATTAAAATTTTACAAAAAATTATGAATACAGAATTTTTGTTTGTTGTTTAAACAGCTAGTTGGATTGGCTGTAGTTGGGCAAATAAATATTCAAATTAAACCAGTAGACGTTTGAACATCATGTTATTTTTTGTAAGCTGTCAATCTTGCTGTCAATCTCTAGCTGTCAAGACGAGATTCTAAAATAATAATTCAATTTGTACATAGAAAAAAAAAATTGAATTTGTTCTGCAGACTGAGGTGTTCCGAGGTACGTTTTTTCTGCGTATGTGGAAAAGTTACAGATTTATACACTTAAAACAATTCTAACCTCACATCAGTTAGTACAGTATTTGTGGAGTTGAGTACATTATATGAAGCAAAAATGGTGTGTGAAGACGTTCTAAAGGTTAAAAATTTACCAAAAGAACTAACAGATGCAGAAAAAGAAGAATTTCTGAAACACTTTGGCGCTACCAAAGTCAAGCAAATAACTTCAAAGTCTCGCCAACGCTCGGTCGTTTTTGCAAGATTTGAATCCAAAGAAGTCGCAAGAGAGGTATTATTTCGTTTACATCAAGCCTATGTTCTAAAGAACCGTCTGTGTGTTGAATATGCTGTACATGACATTGGTTTACCCAAAGTTAAGAAAATTGAAGAAACTAGTAGCAGCAGCAAAGAACACTTTAAAACATTTGTAACCAAATTAAACTCATTTAACAGTTCAGTTGGGTTCCAACAGCCTCCTCCGCCCCATCTAAAATATTCATACCCTAAAGCAAACCGTTTAACCATTAATAACATTGGCCATGCTTTAGCAACTGTACCAAAATTTTATACGCAAGTGTTACATTTAATGAACAGAATGAACCTCCCCCCACCTTTTGCTGTACCAGATCCAATGAGACAGCGCGTGCCCCAGCAGCCTGTGCAACAGAAGAATGTCGTTCCACCGCCTCCACCAAAACAACAACAAGGAAGCTCTTCTGAGTCTGAGTTAGAAAGTGATGAAGAGTCTAAGACAACTAAGGAAATAATACCCCAGAAACGGGTTCTTCGGCAGAAGAAAGCAGTGAAAAGACCGAAGTTTATTAAACCGGTAACGTCTACAGTACCTAGTACGAAACATGAAAAGCCTGAGGATGTCTTTGAGAAAACTGATGTAACTACGCAGCGCAAAATTGAATTAAAAGTGTCTGCAACAGCGTTAGAGAGTAAACAAATTGAGGAGCAATCTGAACATGTAGGAACAATACCATCAAGTTCAAAGGACTCTGAAGAAGAAGATAACAAAGATAAGCAAGTTATTTCTGCAGAAGAATTGACTTCCAATCAAATTCCAGAGAAAGATTTAGATGTTTTGCCTGTTTTCAAGAATTATCATCCAGGGGCGCCTACATGTAGGCTATACATTAAGAACATAGCCAAAAATGTGGAACTAAAAGATTTGGAATACATTTACAATCGATATAAAGTTGAAAATGAAGAAGATAAAACTAGTACGTTTGATATAAGACTTATGCAAGAGGGCCGAATGAAAGGGCAGGCCTTTGTAACTTTAAATTCCGTAGAAATTGCACAAAAAGCTTTAAAAGAAACTAATGGGTATATATTAAAAGATAAACCGTTAGTAGTTGTATTTGCTAGATCAGCGCCTGCAAAAAAGTAAAAACTAAAAATACTTTGTAACTGTCTCAACAACAAAACAATATATTCTTTGTCATTGCAGTTGTGTTATTCTATCTCCCTATAAAATTCTATTATTAGCTATTCAGACTAGTGCGAGTTATTTTTATTGAATGAGAATTTGGGCTGCTCTGGAATATTTTGTGTGCATTATTTATTTTTAGATTTTGTTCCATTACAGTGCATTTTGATTTAAAATCAAAAGTCGTAATTGACGAAACGCGTCTATAAACGAAGTTTTACGGTTTACATTATCGAATACTTGCTTTACGTAGCATTTGATTTAATCACACACTCCCTGTTTAAAAATTCAAAAAGTGCGCCTGCACAAAATGTTCCCGCACGTAAAAGATTGGCAACACGAAAGCCCCTATAATCCGCTGTCACTTTTGACAGGATGCGCAAAAGTCCGGCGCAAAGTGCAAAAAATAAACATATGTATCTGTTTACGTCACAGCCGCGTCACCAAAAATTAGATTTGCCGTGGTTTGTTGGTTCCGTGGCAGCTCCTCATTATAAAATATCAATTTTGGCTGAAAATATGGAACTAGTGAAAGATTTTGTAAATAACCAACTAACTCTCTACCTGTTACCTGTGGTACTGGTTATTGTTGTAGTGATTTTAGTGTTCACGTTTGGATTCAAATCGGCAGAACAACCACCTTTCGACAAACTCACTAACGATGACCGAAAACAAGCAGGGAAAAAGAAGAAAATAAAGGAAAAGGTAGGAACCGTAACAGATGTACGAACCCTTTCGGGGTTGTACTTTTTAATTCAAATCGTTGCGGTATGCAACGGCAATCATTTTTTATCTAACATATGCTGCGGCCCCAAATGGAGTCGATTTATGTCGTTCAGTTCCCGAATTTTGCTGAAATTCTAAAATAAACCTGTTTGCTTAACTAGCCTGTATCTTTGCCAGTTTCAGATCAAGCAGATATAATTGGGAAATTTGTATCAAAATGCTCAGTAACGAACGTTAGAGGAACAAAAGAATGCGTAGTATTATCAATTTTATTTTTTTTGGATAGTTTAAAAGTGTGTGGGAACTCCACATGTTTTTATTCTATTAGTTGATATAATCAGAGCTGTTGAAATCAAGTTTAAATTAGCTCGTTATCTCCTAAAATTTTCATTCGATTTTTTTTTATACGAATTTAAATTCGTAATGTTTTCAGAGGACAGCTTTATTATTTCAATTTTACGAACCGTACGAATGCATATCTAAAATTTAATTAACAAACCCACGAGGATCTGCCTTCTCATATGTACAAAAAGATTAGTTGGAACATCTTATCAAAGTGCACTGTATATTAAAATAGGTGTATCACTCGATGAACAATCCATGTTGATAAAAAATGCCAAGACAGATCTTTAGAATAAATTACAAATTACGTAAGTGTTTTTTAGAATGTTGCAGCTTCTGCTGTCAGTTTGACAAGGCACATCCTGAATTACTGCGCAGTAGATGTTCAACTCTGCACCACTAACTAGCCAACATTTACAATTCCAAATCTAATAAATGTAATAAATGTTTCAAATGTTTCATTTCTCTGAAAGGCATCGTGTCATTTTGTTTTCATATTTTTAACATTCGTGTTTCAGACTCTTCAATAAATAAATAATTTTAGCAAGAGTTCCATATGATCGAGAAAAAGTTGTCCAACAACCTTTGAAATTAATGTTAAAAAAGTTATGTTGGTAACACTAATGCGTTTCTGATTATGTTTATTAATTTGACATTATTTATATTATATTTTTTTATGACTTACTGACGACTCTTGGATCATTTAATACTTTGTACATTTTTTTTTCTAGTTACTTTCACAACTGTGGACACATGACTTGAAATTTCACATAGCTTCGTAATTAACTAATCCTGTCAATTAATTTTGTTTGGCACAATTGTATAATATTAAGGAATGATTTACTTATATATTTTTTGTAAGTTCGGTTAAGTATTTTTCTCTATATTAAATTAGAAGATTCAAGATTACAAAAGAAAATAATGGGTTTCATTAAATAATGACCACAGTAACGGAAATAAGCAGTTTAATGTGAAAAGGGAAGCTTCTAATGTCGCAATTGGTTTCTTCTCGTTTTTTTGTTTTAAACGTTTTTTGTGTTTGGTGTGTAATTTTATCACAACTTATGCACAAAGGAAGGTGAAAAGTATATTTTAAGATTTGTAAAAACTGTTCAAATTAGTATAACTGTATCTCAAACATTGTCATTAAATAACTTCAATTTATTTGTAATTTGGCAACAAATTGAACATAATAGTGTAGTGGCATTTAAATTATTTGGTATTGAAAGGTGGCAAAAACTTTCATCATCCAAAACTTGTATTATTTTAATTAACCTTAAGTAGTACCGGTGAAGTGTAAGTTTGCGAAAACAAGAGTGCAGGTGTAATGACAAATTGTAAAAAATGTTCGTTAATATATTTATCATGTTTTTGGTACATTAAGATTACAAACAAATTACAATAACTATCGACGATGTAACAAACAGTAATCCTGATCAACTAAGTGTTAAAATAATTTGGCCGTAACTCTATTATAAACCTTGTAATCAAAAGTCGCTGAGTGTTTACGTGACTCCGCGTTTGTAGTGTTTTAAACGTGAATATGTATGTTGTAACAATGAGTATCGATTTATCAAACTCATAAAACATTTCTACAAACTATATACAAAATTTTGAGAAATAAAAATCACTGACACATGCACATTGGGTTAAATTAAAATTTAAAATTTCTAAATTAAGTAATATATTATCTACCCGTGTCAGCTTTTATAAATTATTACACTAGCATCATACTTAAAAATATTTTATCTCACTACTGATATATTTGTAGAGGTAACTTGTGCCTTGTGCATATCCCAATTTAACCTTAAATCGACGCCCAGATAGTGTTCTTTATCTTTATAGTTCATTTTTCACTTTTTTCGAACTTTGAACCTTAACGGTGTATTATCAGACAAAAACTAGATATTCCTTGTTCACTTGACATCTATTCGGAAAAATTTATATTCAATTAGATTATTCGTTTCGTATGTAAAACATTAGTTAAATGTTGTAATTATTCCCTAGAACGTAGTATGTGGTGAACACAAAAAAATCAATGTTGTTACGCAAACCATTACAAAGTTTTGAGCACATAAAATTTCCGTCGAATTTAATCAGTATACACTGAACCATGGCTTGATATGCAATGTTGAAATCATGTATAAGCAAGTAACACATTGATGGTAAAAATTAAACTTTCCAGTTCGATTAATTTTGCATTCGTTATTAATGTAGCTGGAAATTTGATTTAATTACATAACGTTTACAAATTTTATTTCAGAAAACAACCGCTAATGGTCATGTTTCTACTGGAGATACTAAAAACGAAAAATCTCCAGTGAAAGACGCAAAAAAATCACCAACAAAAGAAGCCTCTGATGTTCAAAAGCAGAAGGACAAAAAAGTAGATAACAACAAACAAATCGAAAAGAATAAGAAGAATGAAGCAATCAAGAACAAAGTCATTGAGGAAGTGAAAAATAAGAAGAACATTAAGAAGCTTTTAAACGAGAAACCTTTAGATTTCGATGACGGTAATTGGGAAACGGTACCTAGTAAAGCGGACAAGAAGAAGAAAGCCGATCAAAGTCCTGCTAAAAAGGACAAAAAAACAAAGAAGATTGAAAAAACCGCCGAAATTGAAAAGCTAGAAAAAGAAGTGGTTAATAAAGAGTTGCGCGAAAAAGAAAAGGAAGTTAAAATCGAAAAACCGGTGGAAGAACCAGTTCAAGTAGAAGAGCCTGCGGTGATAATTGAAGAAAAGAAAGAAAAGAAGAAAGAGAAGAAAGCAAAGAAAGAAAATGAAAAACCTGAGAAAGCAGTGATTGAGGAAGTTCCAGTTCAGAAGGAAGTCGTTAAACCGAAAGTTGAAGAGGTGGTTGACGAGCCCGTTGAAGAAGCTCCAAAACCTCCCGTCAGTGAAGGGAGTGTAGCATTTAATGAATTCGGAGGTAATGTATAATATTGTTTAACCTTCTGTTCTTTACCACACTGTTTCTTTAGATACATGGACAGAAGCTAAAGTACCGAAGAAAAGCAAGAAAAAAGCTCGTCGAGATAACTAGAATTAGATCAACAAATCAGATATTGTATTGCGTCAGGTATGTGATTACAACTTGTGCTACGAGACTAGATCTCAAAAACTAAAAAAGACTCAAGTAGCTGATATCACAGAAAACTGAACTCATCATTCATTTATAAACATACTCAAAAGAATTATGGATAATAGAGTGCTGATGTGGTATGAAGATAGTATTTACAATCAAATGAAAGCTTTTTTAATAAATGTTAGGTAGGGGAAGGCAGCATAGCTGCAATATTTAACGTGCATTCCATGAGGTCGTATTGTTTGTTTGTTTGGTTGTTTGTTAGTTTGTAGAGTTTCTGTATCGATTAGCAATCTGTATTTTGTGCCAATAAAAATCAAATTAATGTCTGACCTATCCAATGAAATAAATGGCCTTATAGTCTTGCAGTATGTTGCAAATATTCGATATTTTTAATAATATATTTTTGCGAAAAAAAGGTAACAATCGTAGGTTTAACGTCTTCCACATTGTTTATCATGTCAAAAAACTGTTCATTTCCAGATGTCATTTTTTCATTAATACATCAATTTTGCTCAGATACTTTCATGTGTATTAGTAAAATGCCTAATTAAGTTTATAGTGATTAACAGCGTTTATAATAGATTTACTTGAGATTATGTGGTTTAGGCAGCAACATTTTGATATCAAAAAGTTTATATCGTTCATTAAGAAAAAATATAAATAACATAATCTCAGGTAAGCCGTCTTGCCAGAAAAATATTTTTACTGCAAGTTAGTCATTTTTTATTGTAGATTTAAGAGAATGAATGTAGTGTATTTTATTTTCTATAGTTAAAATATTTTAAATGCGTGTATTATAGTGTAACTAATGTGTAATATTAAATATTTCAAAATAATGTTTTGCTGAATTGTATGTAATGTTCTGTTCAAAAGTTAAGTACGATTTGTTCTGATTGTGGACCGATCAGAATATTATTTGCCGAGTTTTGTGTACTTTGCTATTGTTTTTGCAACCTAATGACATCAGTCTATGTACAATTCCAGCTCAGAGTGTTGTAAATAATCTGTATTTGAATTTGATATTTTAAATGTGTATGTAAAAATATTGTTAGGTTTTTTTGTCACTGTACTGAATTTTCTTCTCTTGTCTGAAACACTAACAGGGTGTATAAAAATTATTTTAAGAAGCTTGTTTGTAACTGTCATTATTTATTTTAGCCCGTTACTTTTTAGTCGCCGAAAAATTTTATTATTAAATGACAAGCTTATTTGTTTCGCGGAAATAAATAAGCCCTTACGTGTAATTATACTGAATACAAATTTGAATTGTGTATATAACTGTGTTATTATATTACTTGTAGACATTTTGTATAAGGTCTGTGGAGTGTTATCTTTTGGGGACCATTTTCACAATATATTTTGAAAATTTAACTTTAATTTTATTATTTAGCCGAAATTATATGCATTTAGCCTTAATGCAATATACTGCGCTTATACCTTACCATTAACAATACCAGGATTTTTTTTTTTGGTTGAAAATTATGCATCAACTTTTATTATTTCAAATTTCGTATGTGCAACAAGTTATATTATAAAATTTAAAAATTACGATTCAAAAGCACTGTCAATTCTGTTGTATTCGCTAATTTTTGCATGAAAATCTCAGCGTTAAAACTGTATTTACGAATACGACTGTTTGTCAGGAAAAACGAATTTACGAAAGTAAGCAAGTCTCATACAACGACGACTCTTCTTTTGAATATTTAACGTCCGATGCTTTGATTCCTTTGTGACTTGAACTAAATGATGATAATAAAGATGTTTAGATCTTAGATCTCAAATTTAAATTGAAGTAATAAGTGGCAGCGGGTATAAATAATATTCACCGTACTTACCCTTTATAAAATATTCCTAATAACCGTCGTTTCTGAAGCAGTTTTTCTGCGTAATCAGAAATATAGTAAAATATTCTCTGAAATTATATACAGAGAAAAATAACTTTAGGTACTTATTTCTGATCTTTTGAAACACAATAAGTGGCACTTGTATGTTAGAATGTGTTACTCTATAAATGTTGATTAATATCTAAATACTCGGGATGATTTTGTTAACTTTTTTTTATACCTGTGTTGCAGTTGCAAATAAAGTTATTCCCCCGGTTTTTGGATGAGATAAATAAATAAGTCACACGTTACTGTTTCAACCTTTCAATTTTGTATGTCTTTTTAAGATAAGTTGCAAACTCTGATTATATAAGTTGATTGTCGTAGGGCAGCCTCTATGTGCAAACTTAAAAATTATATCAATTTATACTACAGACGGAATATAACGTGTTATAAATGCAAAATCTAGATGAAATTTACTTAACAAAACCACAAAATGACGTAATTGATTTTTTAGTGGGACTAGATTAGAGATTCGGTTAGCATCTTATCATCTTTATGATAACCTTGATTAAATTCAACATTTCAATGAAGCGATTCATTAATTTCAGAGATTATTTGGCTAATAAAGATTGGCAACAACGGAAGTGGAAAACTTATATTTTCTACACCACAAGTTATCACCACAGTGGGTTATCAACTTATCACTCAGAAGCTAAGATGTCAAGTAAAAATAAAAAATAACCAAGGTACGTTCACTTGTTTTCCAACAAGGTTAGATCAAGCAGTTACTGGATCATTTGAGCATTTACCACTTAGCACTGCAAGGAATAGAAAGGTTGAGTTATCATTGAGGTTTGTTGGAAATTTTTGTTCCATTTGTTTAAGAGTAATAACTTTAATTTACTACTCCTTTATTTGTGAGTAATAAAAAATCCATAATTGATTACAAATTTTTAATTCCTAAGTAATAAGAACGGCTCAGTCCGTTTTCTCGAAAATTTAAGTTACAGTACTGTTAAAATTGGTATTACACTGCACCATTCAAATTAATATGTGTCCCTGATAAAGTTGAAATACAAGCATAGCATGCTCCTTTACTTATACTTTAACGTATCTTTATCTTAATTTATATACGTTATCATAAAAATAAAATTAGCAAAATTAAATTTATTTATACTTGTTCGCCTGTATTTCAGGAGCAAATACCTTTAGATCAACATCTGCAAACTATTTAATACCTATTAGAGTTTCGTGACACCGTTGATAAGGAATCACAGTGTTGAGTATTTTACAGCGAGTCAGTGATGAGTTCTATTTAGAACTGTTTGCAGACAAAATTTTTGTGACCATTCTATGTGGGTCAAAAAGTTTAGGATTTTTGTCAAAGTGAGAAAACAACAATAACTTTTATGTAAATATTTCTCTCTATATACGCACTTCTTAGTGGATCCTTTATAAAAAAAAAGGTTTGATTTTCTTATATTTATATATATATATATATTTTATTTATACATCAGTAAACAAGTATCTCTTTTCCAGGAGAACATGTTAATTCCGTGAGTTAAGAAAAACTAGAAAAATAAAACTCGTGCAAAAGATTATCCTCTCTTCCTCCATTTTCCCTAAAAAAAAAAAACTATTCGCTTCAGATTTAAATTTGAATTTACTCTTACGTACCAGCACAAAGGTTACTTTCGATATTTAATAACTATAAGTTGTTTTTTCACTAAGATATATTTATCTCAAATTTGACGCATTCGCAGCTTAGTTGGTCCACTAGAAAACGTGCCCAGGTTTAGATTTAAAGTTCAAAGATATTAAAGAATCACACACTAGAGGCTGCTCTTTGTTAAGAATCTCTTATATGCAGACACTAATATAGTGTGAATGTTACTTTTGTATCAACTAAAAGATTATCATGTGATTAAGAGAGATTGGACGGTACAATAGCAGGATTAGCGACGATTACAAAATAACAGGTATTGATTAGCCATAGATGAAAACATAGGGGTTGTAACTGAGGGAACTGAGGCCCACACAAAAGAAGTGCCAAAAAACGATTTCCGAAGCAGCAAAACATAAAATATACTTACTAAAAAAGTAAATACTTATAATATTATTCCAACGAAAATACGTCCAGTCCTTTTCAGATCACAAAGAGTCGGAGATCGCAGTATGCACGTCTGAATTTTGGAACTTTTTAAATAATAATAATGAAAAAAAAAAAAAACAACTAGTTGACGTAAATTTCGCACCTTCACATTAGTGGACTTTCTTGATAACTGTACCTATATAAATCGACATGACCAACAAGATACAAAACTTTTTGCCCTTTTCCCTCATGTAAAACATGCATTTGCATGTAATTCCAGTCCTTATTTACCACTCAACGGGTGAAGATGAATAAAGAAGTGATTAAAAATATCTACTTTATTATAATTTACATGAAATTATAGACATCTGTTATGAAACAATATTACAATAGTAAATTAATATAAATAAGGATCTGTCATTTTCTTTTAGATATTTTAAATATTTGATAATATACCATATACTATTTATAGCAATGTGTTCACTCTTCATAAACAACGTTTAAACAAACACATCAAAATATCAGGAACTTCACATGAATTTTAATTTTGTTAAAAACCAAATAAAATATAATGACACCATACGGAAGCTAAATCAAAAATCACAGAATACAACCCACATGAATAAAATTCGGTTAATTTTTGTACCAATTAGAGAGTAGCAACTTTGAAGTCACTTCACTATTAATATCTTAGTTTAATGAAAAAAAAAATAAATAACTGGAAATTCAGTCTTAAAAATTGTTAATTCAACTTAACAATGTTCTTTCGTTACCACCAACATCTTTATAAAACAAATTCTGCGGGCAGTAAATTTGCAGTAGTGGCACGAAGTCTGCACCTAAATCTGAAAGCTTGATGCTCATCTAAGGTACTGTAACAGCAGTAACAATAATAAATAAGTATTGTTATTTTATCACATTTGTGGAATGTTATTTGATACACGTGTATTTTAAAAAATGAATGTTATTAAAACAGTTATTAAAAACGGCTCGACATGACCATTTTGTTATTGATGGGTCGCGACTAATTCTTTCATTCATGTGAAGTGCTAAATTTAAGATATCACAATGTTTTCTAACCATAAAAATACATACAAAAATAATACGATAACGAGATCAAAACATAAACGAAGAAACGAAATGCCTGACTAGGAATGGACTAGCTGGAAATCATCCCTTACTTCACCTTCCCCAGAATAGTGGGTTCCTCTTTCAAAAACGTGCTCGACCTCTGCATCGTCGGTGCGGGCTTCACTTCCTTACTATCGCTAGCTTCGGCCTTCCTCGGCGACGCCACTCTTCCGTTATGCATCTTCTTCGGCGAAGGCGTCCTGACGTCGACCTTTATAGGTGACGTCACCCTGCTGTCCAGCTTCCTCGGCGAGCTGGCCCGACTGTCGACCTTCAGCGGCGAGCTGGACCTGCTTATAGGTTTCCTACTAGAGAGCGCGGGGTTCGGCGTCGGCTTGCGCAGGTTCGGATTCGACACCGCGTTCCTCGCCGCCACGATGGTCGTCTGCTTCTTCTGCGGTTGCTTAGCGCTAGGGGGCGCTGGTTTGGGCGGAGGGTTCCTGGGCGTGCTCTTGATGTTCTTGGATGGAGCTGATTTAGCGGCGCTGCTTTGGGTGGGTTGCGTCAAAGTGCTGCGCCGATGGGTGGACGGGCTCGGGGGCACCTGCGGGGCTCGCGCTGCCAACAGAAGGCTTCTGCGAAGCGAAGGGCTGCCGCCGGAGTTGTGAAGACGGGACTGGGCTTGGTTAATTCCGGGACTTGAGTTGCGAGACGAATCTGAAGAACTTATTGTCGGGCTCTGACTGTGCACTTTCGTGGCTGATTGCAGGGGCACTTTTTTGGTTCGTTTGGGAGTCGCTCGAGGCAGGCGACTCAAGGGTTCGGTTACTGGGGTCAGATCTTTTATGCGACATCTGGAAGTTTAAAATAGTATTAAAATGTTAGCTATTTATCGTAATAACACTGCTTATGGAGATGAGTTTTCGTAACGATATATTTATATATTACTAATGCTATTGATACGATCCTACAGAATATACAGGATAATTTACGAATAATAATGAGTCTAACCAAGTTGAAGATGCAATCCAAAATACATTTTCAGATGTTTCGTAAATTCATTTTTTTATTTATCAAAAATACCGGGGGATTATTAATGATTGATGTAAATTTTTATGTTGGCAATTCTGTCATTTTAACAATCAATGTCATAATAAAATTTTAAATGGGTTGTTAACCTGACAAAAAAAGTTACAAACATAGTCATTCGATATTAAACACAGTCATCTAAGTTTTGACGCATATCAACGTTTGAATCCGTGAAAAACTGACATGATTTATGTCAGTATTCTCTTAAGAGCCTCCCGTCAATGGTGACAAACTGGACTAAAATAATAATCTTCTGAATGCAATATTTGATCTTTATATTTAAATTTTATAATCGTAATTGTTAGATTATGTAGCTATCTACAGCCTTAATTCTACTTGAATATCATCCCCGGCCATAAGCGTTGGTGACGATAAAATTTGAGAAGAGTGTTAGATTTCGTTAACTTAATTTTTTTAAATAGAATAATCATAAATATTTCAATGTTCTGATTGGTTTATTACGTTTTACAACATTTTATTTTTGAAACTCCAATGCGACGTTGCCATGTTATTTAAGTTTTACTGAAATTAAAAAAAAAAAAAAAATGCAAAGGTTTAAAAAAGATACGAGATTTGTTGTGGTATCAATAAAATTGAGCATTCATTAGTATACAGTGTTTATAAAAAAATTCTAATATAATATTTAAATATCAATATTTTAGTTTTTCTTTTAATAAAATACATTTTATTACGGTATCCTACTTTATTTTTATTTTCTTTATGTCGATGCGTCGGTGTGTACCTTAAAAAAGTGAAAACAGGTTCAATTTTATTGTTACTGCAATAAAAACTATACCTTTATCTATCCATACAATATTGGAACACATATGTTAAAATTAATCCTATTACGTTTTGTAAATCGGTGGATTGTTAATAAAAAAAAAAAATATAGTATAACATGGTAACGTCGCATCGGAATTTCAAAAATTGAATATTATACAAATTGAATCACTTTGTGCGCGTTCCTCGATATCTACTTAATTATCAGAAATAGAAAAAAAAGTTAAAAACCGAAATTGCACGGTTCTTTAAGGAGCATACTCTAAAATTATTTTTAACTATGCAGTTGTTCTATTTTCAAGGCCCAACACAACTTGTTTTTTTTTTTTTTAATGAAACATCCTATATATTGTTATATATTTTAATTAACTTTTTTTAGGTTTTACAATAATAGTTTATTTTTGAAATTCCAATACGACATTGTCAGGTTATTAAAATCTGTGTTACAATATCATGCGCTTTGTTGTGGTATAAACAAAATTTAATCTTTCATATACATACAGTGTTTATATATTTTTTTTTATTACAATTTTCAAATATCGATATTCCACTTTTTTGTTTTCTTTCTTTTTACTTCCCGATCGTCAGCTAAGGAAGTATTATAACCAGAGAACGGTCCATAGCCGTGCACACAGTTTTCGCAGTGTGCTCAAGGTCTAGAGCTCGCTCGAGATTTTCCTCTGTAAAACGTGTTCTTTTGGGGGTTAATAAGTCTTTCAATTTTGAACATGAACGATCCACGTCATAACTGGTTATGGGACCGTAATTAAAAAATCGGAACAAATTTTCGTATGTATGTATTTTGTTCTAATGTTTGGCTCTGTCATGCCGTCGCAAAATTGATGCAAAGTGTTTAAATCGGGGGTGCTACTAAAAACAGATTCTACTTTTATTTTTAACTTCTTCCCAAATTCACCTGGAAGCTTTTTAAATTGGGTGAGAATACTTTGAAATTTTGATAAAGCATCATGCAACTTTAAAGTTTCAGAGTGCAAATAAACTATAGTTTACGATGAATCTTGACAATTTTGTGCAATGTTAAATATTATAAAAAAATAATATAAAATGCTGGGAATATAAAAATCAAAATAAGATACGTAAAAAATTAAAAATAAAAAGTATACTGAAAAACCTCCACACAGATATATACATATAAATAAAAAGAAATTAAAATGTTATACACATTTTTGTCACTAATTTGCTATTTTACAAATGAATACTGCGCCGACTGCGCCACTTCCAAGAGCTTGATGTGTAAGGAGTACTCGACGCCTATGTACAGGTGCGTATTGCACCTAAAAAACAAGCGATAAGACTGTGATCCAAATGCAGTGTAGTCTGCCAACGAATTGATCGACACCGTGCCGCGCTGGTCATGTGCATACATGTGGTGGTCTGCACAGTTCTTAACTCCAAGGTCGCCGCCCTCTGATTATAACCGAGTCCATCGGACGACTGGCTACTTTTATATTTTTTCAACGTTTCATAACCCTCAGAGTGCACAAAAATAGGTCTGTGTCGATCTTTATTACACATTACAAATTTTATATTAGTTTTACAAGTTAGGAATAAAACGCTTCATCCCCACTAACAACAGGATGACGTCATTTCCAAAATGTTCAATAGTAAATCTTATTTAAATTTGATATAATAAAATACTCCTACACTTGTGACTTATGAATCCGAATTGAGTTTTTACCTTGGACGTTCAGATTTTTTTGCAAAAAAAATTAAAATTGCATAACGATATGTTGCAATTTAAGTTTGAAATTAGCTTTGTAATCTTGCAAAGTTGCACGGTTATGGTAAATCGCTGATCAAAGTTTATCCTTTTATATTGATTTTATTTATTGATGACGTCATTTCAACATTTTGTCGAATAAATCCTATCTGAAAACCCAAAATTTTATGAATTTTTGCTAGTGGTTTATCAATGAATATTAATGAACAAGGCAATTTATTTCATTGATCAAATCAAAAACGGTTCACCCCATTTTTCCAAAACTTAAGTATACAGTATTGTTATTACTAATATTACATTGCATCTATTCAAATTGATATATTATGTGTCCTTGCTAGAATGTTGATGACATTATACTAAAATTTTGTTATGGGAATAGTCACTAAACTCACTTGAAACTACGTACAGCACTATTTACCTGTACTTTAACACTCCACACATATGTTTATTTTAATTTATAGGAGTTATCATAAAAAAATAAAATTCGAAAAATTCAATTTTATCATTTTATTTTCTATATATAAAGTTGATGGTTACTGTGAATTTTTACTTTTTTAAGAGGCATATCAACATCTTGGAAAAATGTGGACAAAAAGCACAGTAAAATACAGTAACAAAATACAGGCTGTTCTATTTGAAAAAATTGAAATATCTATATTTGAAAATTGTAAAAATTTAAATTTTTTTATAAATCTTTCCACTACCAAAAAATTTCAAGAAAATTGTAATAACGTCGCAATGGTTTTAAAGCCTAGGAAACGGCTAATTAGAATATGTAAAAATATATATGATGTTTAATAAAAAAAACCTAAATTATGCTAACCCTTAAAAACAAAACACTCTGTATAGTAAAAAATAATTTTAGAGTATGGTCTTCAAAGAACCGTACAACTTTGCTCTTTGACTTTTTTCTGTATCTCTAATAACTAATTGATGATAATATATAATCAATGAGATATCGAAGACCGTGCGCCTAATGACTCACCCAATAGTAAAGCCCAAGGTGAGGTCAATCAGAACAATCCGCATAGATAACAATAATTTTAATGTATAATTTTTAAGGAGCCGCATAACTCCAGTATTTTGACTTTCTATTATACTTTTAACAATTGATAAAGTATCCTGCAACGTACACATACAGTGGCGCAGTGGCGGCCAATTTAAAGTACGACACCTCTTGAAAATAGTTTTTCAAAAAATTTACGTGGTGTAAACTGGACTCAATTGAATAGGTATTTATTGAAAATGATATTTTTAAATTGTCACTAAAAATTTGAAAGTTAGACCGGAAAAAGAAAAGTGCCCTACTTTATTTTGGCCGCTACTGTATTTTATTCATCAAATTACAGAAAAGAACTTTTCTCCGTTGTTTATTATGTATTCTTATAAACAATCATTATAACAACTATCAAAATTACACGAACGGCTATTTCCATGTTTTCTGGACGTTTTATTGCCCCTAAAGTATGAAATATAGGTCTCTCGTTTATTTACTTCCATCCTGCCGTCTGTCTGTGTTGACTGTTATGAGACAGATTATATCCGAAACTTTCAAACCGACGCTTACTAAAATTTGTCTAATCTGCTGTACGTATGGTTTATGAATCCGCCTTGATCTTTAATCACAATTAATTTACAAAAATGCTTCTGTTGCCACGAGTTTCATCTAAGCGATATCTCGCACACGTACGAGACAAGTAGGTCTTGTCCGGGTGATTTAAGGCGTTGAATTTGAGCAACTTGAACTCAGAAAACGTGAGTTCGAATCCCATCCTCGTCCATTTTTTTTAATAAGACATTGTACTTGTTTGACTGTCTTCAGGTGCGGGTTCTAAATAACTTTAGACCAATTTTTACTGTAATATATCGGCGTCATTATAAACAAATAAATAAATAAATAAAAAAGCAATACTGAAGCAACTTTTATACAACAGGTTGGTCAAGTTGTCTGTAATTTACCTAGTGGCTTTAATAGATTTTTGGTACTAAAAAGGGGAAAAATAGTTAAAAAATTCAATTAAGTACGGTGTCAGTAGTCAACTCACTAATAGTAAAATATTATTTTGTAGAACTATTATTTAAATAAGCAGTCATAATTTTCATTTACTTATGATGATAATGCAAGAAGTTGATATGATTTGTTCTAGAGTTCTAGACAAACCATTTAGGTGGTAAAATACCTTCTTCACAACTGTGATATGAGTTTGTACAATTAATTTTGTGAAAACTTCATTCGTATATTTTGAAGTAATTTAGTTTTAATTGAAGTCTTTTTGTGAAAAATCGTTACATGATGGAGAAAAACGGGGTTCAGAAATAGATTCAGCACCTAAAAATCATAAGAATCAGCTATCAAATTGAAAACAAACTTATCTAAGAAAGTGGACTTGTTGAGATGACAATTCTTCAGAAGTGTGAGACATTCCGTTTAAATAACTTAGGACCATATTTTTTAATGGGAATAATTCACATATTAAAACTATATGTTTCTGTCAAATGCATTGCCACAGTTTTTATCGAATTTATTCCAGAATTTACAGGCACAGTGCACAAGTAAAAACAAACATCGTGTTCGGTAATTAAATATTCCTACATAATTAACAGAAAGTTTGCAAATATTCTCAAATATCTAAAATGATGTGTGATGTGTACGAGAAGAATTTTGGAAAGTATACAGCTAAAAAACGTAAACAGATAAATGACATTGAACGCTCAGAAATTAAAATATTTTGGAAAACTTTTTGAAGATTTTCATTTTATGGAGATGAATCTCTAAAAACTGCGATGTCCAGATCAATTGGGTATTTTTCAAATGTTAGTAAAAAAGAAATATATTAATGCGTTAAAAATATTGATCTACGAGCCCCTAAATTTTTTAAACTATTCTCATATGTGTAGTTATGTTTAATGATTAATAAATCGCCGGCGCAGTTATTTCTCAACTGTTTGAATTTATAGCAAACTGTCGTTTCACTTGTATTTAAAATTAATGTAGCATACAGTAGGCGAATGTAGGGCATACACAATAATACAATAATACTTCATAAAACTCTCCCACCTTAGATTTTGTTTGGTAAGTAGGAAGAATCAAACCCGATCGTCTCTTTCCGAGATGTACACTACTACGTAGAGTTTTTATTTGTTCATCAGATTTTAACAAACAGAAAAATTAAACTTACTATAATTATTGCTTGCAAGGTTGATTGCTGTTAAAAACAGTTAAAAGTGAAGATAAATGCTCTAATGCTAATTTGCGTAGTTAGAATTGGCATTTAAAATTTTATCGGTTACAAAATATACTTCATTTCAGTAATACCCTTAATAATACTGATTGCAACTGGATTCTAACTACAAGCTTAATAAAAACAATATCAAAATAGTAATAAAATTAATAAAGTGAGTGATAATACTGATAACGCTAATATATTTGCCCTTTTTAACTAACAATTCATTGTTTATTGCTTAAGAGTCAATTAGGTAAAGAGTTTGAAGAAACGCAATTAAAAACATCACCTCACTTCCACTAATAATAATAATCCGATTTTTTTGCTGGATTGGGGATTAAGGATTTATCAAGATCAATCAGCACATGATCCGGAAAACGCTTAAATAATTTTATTTCTAAAGCCATTGATGATAATCAGGTCGATTTCAAGAGTTTGTTAATCAGTGATCGTGGTGTTTAGTCTATTCATTTTTGCAAACCCATTGATAGTTAAAACAATAGATTCTGCAATAGATATTGGTGCAATTTAAGCCGACTGAATTCGACGATTATACTTATCTAAAATTATTCCGTAAAACCACATTTGTTCGAAATTTTTGTTCAAAGAAAAATAATTTTTTAGGGTGACTGTTTTCACATTTTTGCTTCTATCAATCGCAAATCTAAGTGGCTGAGAATTTATGATTATGAATTTATACCCTACGACAACACAAATTTATTACATGTGGCAAATTTTCAAAAAAATAAATAAATCAATAAATAAATAAAAATAATGTGACTCCCCTGGATTCTGATTCCCGTTAATACGGCATGCAATTATGGTGTACTTATCTACAGGTGTGCAAAAAGTATCTTCATTATTTAAAACGCGATTTTTTGAAAATTTGTCTGCTCAAATAGTCAGAATGAAAGAATATCTTTCTTTCAATTTTTTTAAACGAAACGTTTTGTATATTTTCTCATTTATGGATGCAGAATAAAAACTACATCAGAAATAACAACCACAAGACCAAGATATCTTTCAACGTAGTAACAGTTTAAATTTGGGTTATAAATAATGTAACAAACGTTCAAAATGTTCCCCATTTGTAAGCTGACAATGGCTTAACCAATCATTAAAATGTCGTACATTTTCTGCAACTTGCAGAGGAATTTGGCGTATCTCCTCTGTGATGCAATGTTGCAATTCTTCTAGATTGGCTGGCCTACTTTATAAATCTTACATTTCAAATATAATGTAAAATGCCAAAAAGTCAAGTTGGCAGTAAGTTAGCAGGTTATTCAATAATAATTGCTAAAAATACTGGAACCAAATAATCAGGGACATCTAACGCAAAATGTGGCGAAGCTCCACCTTGTTGGAACCAAAGTCGCAATACCACAACTTCATTCTCCGATAAATTTAAAGTTGACAATTTAAATTTTCGAATCAGTACGGGTTTGATTATTTGGCTTCTGGTGCTAAGTATGAGCTTGTATCCAAAACGAATTGTTTCTGCAATTGTGGTTATTCACCGTACTATTGAGAGAAAATGCGGCTTCATGCCCAAATATCACTGTCTGAAAAGTTAATTGGTCATAATCATCTCCACCACAGTTTCACAAAACTACGGAGCAATTTCAAGCGACTTGTAGACAGACGGAATTTCAGATTTAAAAATATTACAGACAGACGTTTCAGTAAGATCGTGATGTAATGCTAGTTGATGTAAGGGAACTGAAGGGTGACTCAATGGATACACTAAGCTTAAGTTCTACGTCAGTTGTTAATTTAAGGCGTTCTTTCTGGACAAGTCTTTAACATGACGACTTGTTTCATATCGTGGACTTATATTGTTACGATAGACATAGATAAGCACTATTAAATAAAACACGAACGAACTTCTTCGTATGCGTTTTAATTCACTCATTTTAGGCATGATTTAAATCGAGTATTAATAAATAATTAATTAACATCTCTCATTACTTATTTTCATTTATTAATTTTGTATTAGTTGCTATTTAAATCTTTTAATAAAAAAAGTAAAGTCGGGTCCATTTCCGGCTAAATTGGAAGTGCAAACAATTTAAAACGTTAGTATTAAATTTTCTCATGTAAACCATAAAAATTCGCTTGTTAAATGACCCATACAAGTAGAGATTTTTTCCGCACCTGTGTAATAAGTTTTTGAAATGACTTCATCAATTTTTTATTTGATAGGCTAATTAAAACAGAATTCCACGAAAATTTGATAACCTGTTTATGACAATCAACAAAATAAATTGATTCGTACCACAATTTTCAGTGACATGCTGTGTAAACGATTTTAAGAAACAAAAGACTATTACAGCCGCACAAACAAGATATACAGCATTTTACTACGTATGTTTGAGTAAATAAATATTTATAATTTTTTAGACAATGTCTTCAACTTTCCGGGAAGGATAAATAAATAACTTTATTTTTCTACTATTTCATTTTATAAATTTCGGAGAAATTACTGTGTCCGCTTCTGCTATAATCCATAGAATAATAGACTCAAAAACATTTTTTTAAGAGATAAAAACAAGCAACATCGTATTTCAAAATATACTTTTCATGAAAAGAAAACGAATAGAAAAATTTTAGTCACACGTTTGTTGTAGCAAATCCGTACAATAGGGTTAAACATACAGGGGATTGTTAATTAAATCATAGGAGCATGTCACGTTGCACATTTTCAAATAAGATTCACTCTATAATACTTGCATCAATTTTGAAAAAAAGCGTATTATAATTTTCAAAAATAATTCCAAAGTACGGTTAGGTTTAGTTAGTTTTGTTCCCTAAACTCTATTCCATAATATAGGTACATGATTTTAATAAACAACGATAATGTTTTAGTAACTGACCATGAATTCCACTTAATCAGAATACTTGGAACAACTTAAAGCATAAAATTCAAGAACAATAATGTTAACATGTTTTGCCAAGTTAACATAATAATTATGTGTGTAGAAAATAAGTGCACATACAATGTAAAATCCATTGTTTTAGAAAATAAGGATAATTAATAATTTTATTGCCACGGTAAATAACTATAGAAAACTTGGTAATGAATTTTCTTTGACATTTCGGAGAATAAAATTATTTCGGTTTTTGTTTTATTCTTAAGATTAGCATATGAACTGTAAAAATCTAACCGGTATTTGTCTATTTATATCATCAAAAAATTGATAAGCTTAAACTACTGTCAAGTAAATAACTTTAAATGCCTTTTTACGTCTGGTTTAAGTTACCTTTATTTTGTAAAATAACAACGTGTCATAAAAACTTATCTCGGATCAAATTAATTTACAATTTCTGTAATAGAATACACTGCAGACTATCTCTGAAATTTAATGCTAAAGAATTATGTTGACAACACCAACGCGTTCTATTGTTCATGTTAATCGTTTCACATTCGCGGTCAAATAACTGCCAAATAAAGTGTCAAATAACTGCAATACTAACATCATTATTTTAAAAATAAATTTAATGGCTTATTTTAGGATCATTTGGTATTTTGGTAAAACAATAACATAGATTTAGAGGAAATTAACCAAAATTTACTAAGTTCTCCATATAAATTGGATGAAATTAAAACAAACAACAAATAAGTATTTATCCTCATCGAAAACGTTATTCCAAAAAATTAAATAAAATAAAACATTTGATCTGAGGTGCTATCACATACGACTTATTGTCAAAATAATATGACCCTTTTATTTTATCAGTTATCTCGAAAATGGTACACTTAATTTCCAGGAATTCCTGAGAACTCAATTTAATAAACGTAAAAAAAAAATTGGGCTCCGTTTATTTGGATAGAACTTCCAAGAAATCCTGCTTTTTCGAAAAATTATAAGATTTGATTTTGCGAATTTTTCTCCTATAAGTTACAATAAAGACACGTATATGATGTTAAAGTAAAGGTAAAGAAGGGTGCTACGCATACATTTCAAGTGGGTTTTTCCATTACAAAATTTTGTGATGACGCAATTCACATTTTTGCAAGGACAATTTGAATAGATGCAATTTGATTCTAATAATAACAGTACTGTAGTGCTAAATTTTCGAAAACATTGGGCAACTCGTTCTTGATTTAATCAGTACAATAGAGTGTCTCATTCATGATTTTTTTTAAGTCACCCTGTATGAGCAGTTCTAAAAAATATTAATGCATTCATAAACCACCAGTTTAGATTCATAATATTTTACATATTATAGATAGGCTTTATTCGACAAAATTTTAAGATGACGTTATAAATTTTTTGGAAGGGGATGGACGAATAAATTTTGATTAACGGTTTATAATGTTACAATACAAGATTGTATACTTTTCGGTTCAACAGTTTCGAAATTAAATTGTAAAGTATTATTATACAAATTTGATTTTTTTTCCAAAAATCTAGCTGTTTAGGAGAAAAACTCAACACGGATTCATAAATCACAGTTGCAGGAGTATCTTATTGTATTAAATTTAAATAACGTTTACTGACGTCATCCTATTGTTGGCGGGGATGTAAGTTCCAGAAAATATGAAAGTAGCCTTCCGGTGGATGGGCCCTTGTACAATACTTCCTTAACTTACACTGGGGAAGTAAAATAGGTCTAAGGTATTAGATAGAAGTTCCCTCGTCTAGGGGTGCAGCTCAACAAATATAGGTATTTCGAAATTTTATAAAATTGAATTTAGCTATGTTTTTATAACCTCTAAAAGTAAATAAAAATAAAATAACTGTGGACTGAAAGTACAGAATTATGCTATGCGCATGTTTCAAAATGCATAAAAAACGACGTCGATCGTTTATAAAGTACCGCGTTCGTATCTTTATGAAATAAAAAAAAATGTATGTTTAGGGTAACAAATAAAGAGAGATTCATAAAACACAAGTATAAAAGTACGGTCGTGGACAGTGAATTTCGTCCACCCAATTTCTTTGACAGAAAAAAACTCTAAATTAGCCTTTAGATCTTTCTAACCTTTTTTTGTCATTTTGACATAAAGGGGCAAACATTTTTTTATACGATAACTAACACTAGTCCGCGATAAGCCCAAAAGTGTAGCGACATCCCGTCTTGGAAAAGGGATATTAGTTTACCTTCATTAAAATAACTAATCGATGGCAGGTTCGAAGCTAAATTAAATTTGACAATACTTACGTCAGTCATCATGACAATAAAGCACTGACTACAGTGAATTTTTGTGAATTCGCGTGAATTGTGTGGACGAAATTCACTGTCCGCGACTGTACATACATATATTATTTTATGAAATTTAAATAAAATTTATTACGTAAAATTTTGAGGTGACAGCATTGACTTGTTGATAGAGATTATTAGACAAATTTTGGACAGCGTTTTACTACAGCGTAAAAAAAGTGACCCATGAGAGGATTGAATCCGCGATCTTCGCGTTATTACCGCCACGCTTCACCTCCTAGCTCATTAGATCTGCAAAATGTTAATATGCAATTTTGATTTTTTCCCAATAATCTGTATGTAAAAAATTGAGAAGAATTCATATGACACAAGTGTAGCAGTATGTTATTTTATAAAATTTATATGGCATTTACTATGCAACATTTTGAAGTGACGTCATCATATTGTTGGTGGAGATGATTGGGCAAATTTTGGTTAGCTTTTTATCATCTACACAATATTCGCAAAATACATATACAATTATAGACAGCAATCGGTCCAGTAATTTAGGAAAAATTGATGAACAGGTGGAAACGCGAGCCCTAATTTTTTTGTATTCAAGGAGTTATGAAATGTTGAGAGAACATGAAAGTAGCTATTCGTTCGATGATCCTATTATCTTAGCTTATGCTGGGGAAGTAAAAATGTACATTAATTCAAATAAACAGATTTGCAAAAGTGTTATTATCAGATTTCGGCATTGTAGAAGTGATGCTCATTGCCGTCCGATCTCTAGCGCTATTGCAGTCGTGGCCTACAACTTCGGGAATTGTTAATAACAATTACTACTTTTTCTAAGTTTTCCTCAGTTATATACGAGTTCTTCTAAATGTTAAAATGCTTTAAAAATTAAAAATGACTGTTCAACATCACAATTTTCGTGATGATTTTGATCAGATAAACCCTGAATTGCATCAAACGCCACTGAAGTCGCACAGTCGGCCAACCAAATTTATCGCCTGACGTCGCGCCGTCGTTTTTAGTATTTGTCTAATTGATTCACCATCACTTCGGCTGTGCCTAACTCTGGTTATTATCTCAGATGTTTATGTTCCAATAATAGTGTATTGTTGTTATAATTATATACCAAGCAACTCGTTTGGTATGGAGAATTTACTTAATCGATTATTTTTTCAAAGAATATTAAAACATAAGTAATAACAACAATATCAATGTATAGAGCAACGTTTCAATCACTTTCATCCAAAATTAATATTTAGCCCCGAAATGGCGGTGACAATACGACAAAAGATGGAAAGAAAATGTGTATGCAAGGGCTTGCAGTATGGTTCTGAACCCACAGCATTAATTTTCGCTTTATAATTCAACTGTCTCGTCGTTTAAAGGCCAGTGTTTGCTGTTGAAGGTTTCATGTCACAAAATTACTGTGCTGAGCAGAATGCCAACTTTCTGTAGTGGAGTGAAAATACGTTGAGAAGAATAGGTTAAAAAATGACTGAGTAGGCGTAACGACATTCGGAGAAGTCCATTTACGAATTTAGAGAGAGTAAACTATGCTGCTATTTTGCGAATACTAGGTCAAGCCTTATTAACACATTTTGAATACTCAACATAGTTTTTCATAGAATTTCTGCCATAATTAACACAGTCTGTACACTTCTTACCTCACTTTGTAGGAACAAGGTGCGCACGTGATTAGTCTATCTGTTCGATGTTCTAAGTATAGTAGTTTAATGAATGATACAAATATCGTACATTATGTTTCATTTTCTTACCTTAAGGTCGAATCCAGTCTCAGCCATGCGTTACTCCTTATAAGTCTATCCGATTGTGCTACTAAGCACTGTTCTAATTGCACTTTAATTTTGTATAATAAATCATTAAAAGGTCTACTCCAATTTTGTTCGAGCATCTTGCAGCACCTCGCGTAACTCCTACAAGCTTGTTCCACACTCAAATTCCCTGCAGCAGACAACAACTGATCTTCCACTTGTCCAACACTCCAGCCTAAGCCGGCATCCAGCGCTAAAAACGACGGCGATGCTAACACTGCAGCGAAGTGTTGCCTATGATAGAGATGACAAGCGTCGGAAAGTTGCAACACCAGTTGAGTTACCGGCTCTGCCCACCTAAGCGCTGGTAAAGTAGCTAAAACTTTGTCGCAACTTACTATAGTTTCTAAAACTTTGTCTGCAGTCATGTGAACCACATGTTGTTGGTAACATTTTTCGCGTAATTCACGTGGCAAACTGGCAAATGCTCGACTTGGCCAAACTCTAACAAAGTGTTGAGTTATCCACTGTAAGCACTTTTGGTATAAATCGTCCAAACCATACGCTGCGGATAATGGCAGAACTTCTAACACGCCAGTACAACAACCAGCGCATGGCTTGTGAAAACTGTGGCAATGACGTTGCTTTAATGCGTGTTCGACTACTTCTTTTAGTCCTTCTAAACCTAACATGTCTGCTAGTGAGGCGAGTTCCACCAGGCTGATGGAGTCGGGTACGTGGGCCGCACCACTATAGATGTGACAGAGAGCGAAGTAAACAGATTCGTATGAAAAACCCTGCAAAAAAAACACAGATGCTTTGATTGCTAAACGACAAAAATCAGTTGGAAATTACGATGGTTGGTGAAATTTGTCATGCTGTCTTTTATTCTTACTTGGTTCACGCGCAACAAATTTTGCTTCGGCTCATAAAATTGGCCGAAGGTTGTTTCGACAGAACTTCATTCGAACACAAAGTAGAGTTGAAGAAAAGAGCTTCGAAAAATGATAAAATTTTAGTTTGAGAATTCTATTTTTTTTATGATGCCTCCTATTAGCTAAAATTAATACATTAATACATGTGTGGGTTCTTAAAGTACATTTCTAGTGAGTTTTTCCATAATTTTTTTTGATGACGACATCATCATTTTAGCAAGGAACCATCAATTTGAGTAGGTGCAGTGTAATAGTATTAACAACTGTACTGTATCCTCAAATTTTCGGAAAAATGAGTCGGCAACAAAACATGTCGCCTCATTCATTAATTTATTTGACCCACCTTGTATAAGAAATTCTAAAAATATGAATGCATTGATAAACCACAAATATAGACTCCTAATATTATACATACTTCAGATTTCTTCGGAAAATTTTGAAAAGACGTCATCAACTTTTTTCGAGAGGGGATAAAAAACAGAGATTTCTTAGTAACTAGTTACTAAGAAATCTCTGATAAAAACAGATAAATTTTGATTAACAATTTACTATGGTTACAATAATCGTAAAATATTTACAAGATTTCAGAGGATTCGGTTATGTAATTTCAAAATTAAATTATAAAATGTCGTTATACAATTTTAATTTTTTTTCCAAAAATCTGGACGGCTGGAGTAAAAACTTAATATGCATTCATAAACTACAAGTGGAGGAGTATGTTATTTTATAAAATTTAATAACATTTACTATTATAAAAGTTGAGGATAACATCATATTATTGCTGGTGTGGATGATTAGAGAAATTTTGGTCAGCTTTTTACCATCTTTTCCTATTATACATACAAAATTTGACAATAATCGTTCCAGCAGTTTCGGAGATTATCTGAGGATGATGGATGGCAGATAGACAGACGGAAACGAAAGACCTATTTTTTCGTACTCTTGGTATCATAAAACATGAAGAAAACCTGAAGGTAGTCAGTCGCTCGATGTTCTCAATTACGATACTTCCTTGGCTTACGCTCAGGAGGTAAAAAAATAAATAAGGGTTATATTTATTTGTTGAATGTAGATTATTTTAGCAACAATAAATTATAAAAAAAATTATAATGGGTGATTATGTAGCAATTCCCTAAACTGAAAGTAGTGTCTTAGATTACCTAAATATATACAATCTTATTTATCAACAATTGTCGATTTTATACTTTGAAATTATCGTTCAAAATTTGATTTATTTCCCGACTATATTCTGCAGCTTATCTTCCCACCGCACAATTATGTTGCATGAGAAAGCAAGACGAGATCGAAAACACATCTTTCAGTTGGTCGGAGTGGATATCAAGCTATTTTCGTTTATTTACAAACTATGTCCTTCGATTTTTAGTCTGATCTTTGAGAAACGATTATTGTCTTTGGATTTCTACCACAAAGGAAAAATTTGGTGTTAAGGGGTGTTTCTACGTCTGGAATTTCGAAATTTTGTCATTATATAATTATATTTAGAATATGCGTATATCAAATTATTAATAAAAAAAAATATATCGCATGTATTCTAACGTGTTGTTCTGAAACCTTATCCACAGTAACATTTATTAAAAAGTTGGTCTAAAGTTACTTAAACAGAAGTTCCCTCGCCTCTGAGATAAAATCCAACCAATTCACCAGCGATAAAATTTTATTTAAGCTAAAAATACACATGTTTAGTTAATATCAATCACAGTGTAGGGAAAAAAATAAGGGAATCGAATCCTCGCTATTAGCACGACGTTTCACAAACTGAGCTAACGTTATTATACAATCTGGATTTTTTGCGAAGATCTGGATGGCTGTGGTAACCGATCAAGACAGATTCATAAACCACAATTCAGGAGTATGTTACAATATAAAATTTAAATCGCATTTACCCAACAAAATTTTGAGGTGACATCATCAAATTGTTAGATAGATATTATGTTGATTAACGTTTTACCATTTACACGATATTACTAAAATACATTTAAAATTTAATAACAATAGGTCCGGTAGTTTAGGAGATCATGTGTTTAATAAAAATCGACACAGACAGCAGACCTCAGATAGATAGGCGGACGTAAATGGGGATACCGATTTTTTCCCTCGATGGATCCAGAATTTCAAGTTTTTTGTTGTTGTAAAAGAAAGGCAACATTTTTAAACTCAATACCAATCTTAGTTCAAGAGTTTGAATACATTTCACATTTTATAAATGTTTTAGCTGGGAAAGTGTGTATACAATTGATTGTTCTTCTCATATTAACATCCTAAACATAATATATGGGATTTTTTTCTTCTGCTATATTTTTTGAAGAGTTTTATTTTTTACACGCCAGTCGATATATTTTACAGTTTGTATTAGAAAATATTTTACTAAGTGGGCATGCAGCTACTGATATTTTAAGGTTGGTGAAAGCTATTTAATTATTACTACTGATTTTATTACTGATCAGTAACTTGTATACCAACTTCAGTAATTTTATTATTCTAATATGCAAATTTTCCGCTTTATAGAAAAATCACTGCTGACTGCTGATAATAAATGTGAAATCTCCACACCAAAACAGAATGCCGTCAATAAACACAAAAGAATTACTATCAATTCCAACCACTTGTAAAGCTCTTGTTTTCTATGTAACCTCATTTACTCAGACAATCAAATCGTGTAATAAATAGAACGTCATTACAAAGAATATTTCGACTACATTTTGTGCGATAACTATGATGTGTAATCGATCTTCGTTGACATTCAGTTAGAATACAAAATTTCAGTTTCCTACTTCCTACCATTTGTACGTCTGCCGTCTGGTAGACTATTTGACAAGTAATCTCCGAAACTATTGAAATGATTAATGTAAAAGTTTACGCATATTTTAAAAATATCGCGTCGATTGGAAAGTACTAACAAAAGTTTTCTCTCAAATTTTTTTTGAAACTTTGACAAGACACAAATTAAAATTTATTTATACATTTATATTCATCTCATTCTGACAGTCAATAACAATGTTTGTTAAAAATATGCTTCAAGGTGCAGTGTCATTAATGAAGTAAACGATTTCGATGATTAATCATAATCATTGTATACTTTTAAAGATTCATTCATCAGAATAATGACGCTTTGACAATGACTTCCACTTAGTCGCACAGTCCTAGCAGTTAACTTGTTTGATTGGACTAATTCCCCTAACGGCAGGCAGCATAATGAACTTTAGCGAATTTAACGCTCGACGTAAAACACAAAAACAACGTGACTTTAACATAATCTTGTATGGGGCTTTTTGGTTGATAAAGGACAGTAATTGTACAGACACAAAGTGATGTTACTATATGAACGAGAGCTTTTTGAACGACTCTCGTAATTGTGTTTAATAATATATGTCTCATTTCATCTGCATACACTCTATATACGCTGGCAAGTAAAACGTCAAATGAGATTCGTCCCTAGCCATGTAATTTACTGTAATACAGCAAATCGATTTATGTTTTGTGTTACTGATATGAGCAACCATAAAATTGTAGACGTTAATACTATGCAATTTATTACATTACCGTGTATAAATTTTATCTATGTACTTTTTTTTACCTGTAAGTGCACTTTACAGTTACTTACTTTAAATTAGTTTGGTACTTATATCGGAAAATTTAACCAAAAATCTCAGCCGAAATAAAGTTACATAATACAAATTGATTACCACCATCCACGAATTATTAATGACACGTAATCAAAATGTGACTTACGTTATTTTAAAATAAGTCAACGGTACATTAATTTCAGCTTAATTTCCTTCCGTACAAATTGCCATTTCCAAAGCAGTTGAACAGTAGCCAGTAGTTTTTTAATATGCACTTTGTTATGAGGGCGTTAATTATATGTATGGTCACGATTTCATAAATTGAAGAATCAAAATGATGCATCAGAAAGTTAAAATATTTTATAAGACTGTAATAGTTTAAACTACACTACACTTTTTTTTCAAGTTTTTAAATCGCCCCATTATACATTCACTTTGATGTTTATTACTAAAGATTATTAAATAGGCGAAACGCTTAACAATTTTAGCCACTGAAAGTAGCTGAAGAGAATTCCAATGCGATCTAATCTTGAAAGTTGTGATTTATTTTCCTTTGGTTTTTAGAAGTGAAAAGATCTAGAGTTGATCTGAAGTGTTCTAAATATTTCGATGATTTCAATGGTTGCTACCAGATACGAAGTTTATTGTTTGAAAAATGCTAGAGATAAGTACTTCGTTCTCGAAAAACACAAATTTAGATTTTAGATTAACTCTGAAGGTACCTATTGAAAATTTTCAAATTTTGCAGATTATAAATCTACGAAAAATGAAACAAATTCACTAATCTATGTCATGCATATGTGGTTAATTGAATTTAACCTGTTTAATTTTTGCGTGCATTAATGTATTTTTTATTCATGTTCTAATTAAAAACATAAACAAGGAACTGTTGTACATCACATTAGTGAAATGTGTCAATATTGACCCTACAATTTTTATATTTGCACTTTCTTTAACACAAGTAACACATCCTGGTTAATAAACATGCAATTTTACTTTTAATTAAATAAATATTTAACTCGAACACAAGTTTGAGAAAGGTTATTGGTCTAATAAAATTTATTAAACATAATTTTTTTATGCATGAATGGCTAAACAGCAAAAGTTGTAACACTTATTTACATAAAATTTGATAACAAAGTTCTTTTTCATGATACACTATTTCCTACATGAAAAATAAATACCGGTAGTGATACTCCACCAATCATGTTATGTACTACAATTCATTTCATTTTTTAATGCAGAAACAATAATTATAAAGTGTTTAATTAAAAATAAGTGATGGGTCTTAATAAAAAAAAACTACGAGTAGGAACATGTTCTTGTTTCAAAAATAACTTTTTTTTAGAACTGTAATTTCTTGTAGCAGCGTTTAAGCAATGATGAACAGTGTGCCACGTTGTATGTAAGGTTTTTTAATCAAACAATTTTCCTTAAAGTTATGAACACATATTTTTGACCACATAAGTCTAAGTTGACTGTACTGGTGCTGTTTAAATGTGAATTCGTATTCGTAATTTATAACAGTTCTAAAGTTTGCTCAGGTGTTCTATCACATATGCCTACATAAGAAGCAAATACTTTTAAAATACCAATGACTCATTGAACCACATTTACAAAACTCTATGTGTGAGGAACATCCAGAAATTAGATTCCATTTGAGTTTGGCTCACTGTCTTTAAATAAGTTAAGTCTGGTATTTGACACGCGAACACAGAAACATCATACTCATCAGAACGATTCAGCTCATTCATTTTGTTACAAAAACGAAACATTAATATTTAGTTGATTTTTCAATAAATATAAAAATATACATTATACGACGATAACAGTTTACATTTAGCGGCAAGTTCATCAGACGGTGCGCTAACTGCTAAGTTAGACGAATTATATTATTTTATCTGTCATCTTGATAATATAATATAATGGTGTCATTTTTTCCTGTGATTGGCAACATATTAAATACCAAATTTCCGAACAAATATTAATGCCATTCTCTCTTACTTTTGTTTTTTCTTTAGAGTTAAGGACAATACGTTTAAATTCAAATCCATTAAGTAATTCTAGTGTCCGATACACCCAGTATACGAAACTCTCTCATTTCACACTACACATGAACTAACACTTATTTACCATGAGAGTGAAAGTTTGGTGTTCAATAACAACGAGTAGTTCATGTGAATTGCACACTACACCTTTTCTAAAGATACTACCAAAGCTTGGCTTTAACATTGTCTCACATAAAATGAACATTTTCCTAAACACTGGTAGGAAAAGGAGATTGTTGTATTATTCATATTCCTTGCCGAAACAACTATTAACAATGTTTCCTTTAATGATTTGTAAATAAAAGATGTGGACAAAAATACGCGTATAACGTATTTAATATATCGCCTTTACTAAGTACAACATACACTATAATTGGGATGTTATTTTTTCAAAGAACACTACTTCGTTCACTATAACCATTTGACTGAAATAATGTCTGTATTTTTTGTGCCATATATTCTTTTGTATATTTTTAGCTTCGTTTCTTGAAATCACAGAATACATCATTTTTATCGCCGCCGGCAATCGCCGGTCACCCGACCTCAAACCTCCAGTCAACAAACCCAGGGAGGTCCACAAAAAAAAGATGGAGGTTTCCTTTACCTGCCGGTTTAATTTCGTACATAACAGCAGTGGCCAAAATTATAGCAACAAACACGCATGGCTGTTGAATGTACCATTATATGTATCAACATTAAAAAGATGCTAAAAAGTATGGATATAGCTAAATATTTCCGTTAACGATTTACCAGAACTCATACAATTTAGAAAATGTGAAATTTATTTGTCCTAAGAAATGTTGTCTTTAGCTATTATTTAATTATTATTATTGCCAACTGTGCGTTGATAGAAGAATTAAATACAAGTCAATAATAATTGTAAAAATGACACATTTAACTGAAATACAAAAAAATTAAGAAGTATTGTAATACTTTTACTTGTGCACCCTGATCACCGTTTTGGAAATATTTAGCTGTATCCATACATTTTAGTAACCCTGTATATCAATTTGGACAGGTATAGTGTAATATTAATAATAATAATAATAGTATTGTATTCCCAAATTTTCAGGAAAATGGAGTGAGCCCTTCTTGATTTAACTAATAAAATAAATTGACTCATTCATTAATTTTATTGGGTCACCTCTACAAGCAATTTTGATTTTTTTTTTCCAAAAACCTGGATGTCTCGGGTAAAATTCAACACTGATTCATAAATTGCACATATAGGAATATGTTATTTTATGCAATTTAAAACCCATTTTACTATAGACAATTTTGTGGTGACGTCATCACATTGTTGGTGGGGATGATTAGACAAAGTTTGATTAGTGTTTTACAATCTGCATGATATTCATAATACTCATCCAAAATTTGACAACAATCGGTTCTGTAATTTCGGAGAATATATGTCTAAAAAAAATCGACACAGACGGCGGGCAGGCTGGCAGAGAGACGAAAACCTGATACCTATTTTTTCATACTCTAGGGGTCATAACATATCGAGAAAATATTAGTCAGTCGTCCGATGGCCTCGATTACTATAACTCATTAGCCTACGCTTGGGAAGTAAAAAGACGCATTCTTCACGTACTTATTGACTCTAAAACCAAATTAGTCAATATTTGGTCCAGTAACTCTTTGTTTCAATAACCACAGCAAGATCTGGCGTAGATCTCATTAAATTATCAATGGAAATGGAATCAATGTTTTTCCAATAATTCTACCACATTACTGTACGTTTGGCCTCTAACAGCATGATTAACATTAATCCCATATCATTTCTACTGGATTGAGGGTGAACGCATAATCTCTCTTTGCTCATCCAGAAACCAAGTCGTTACAAGGTTGGATGTGTTTCCGATCGTTATCTTGTCCAACTAAGGAACATTACGTTGTTAAAATGACAATAAACGATATTTTTAATAATATCTCTGTACATAAATCGATCTATTTAGTGTGTATTAGGCACAGTTGTCCCATTCTATATGCAAAAAAGAAGTCCCAGACCTTTATAAAACCGCCGCGCCGTCACCTTCAACCACAGTCATGTTTAACCACAACCCTGCCATAATCTTTTTTAGGTTGAACGCCGTACAGATGGTATACATAAAATCGACATTTCTTCAATCATGCGCTGATCAGTTTAGTCTTTTAGATTAAGGCGAAAAAGTAATGCAGATAATATTAATAACAGTGTAAGAAATAACGTTTGAAGTTTAAATTAGTGATAAAATGTGAGTTTTTACAATTTAAACTAGTTTTGTGTCTGCATATTTGGAATGGTTGCAGAATAGGCACATAACCTTATTTTGTTATGTATGTACACATTGAATATTAATAAGTGTTTTTACAATTTTGCGAAAAGAATACCCACAATTTGATAACTAAGAATATCTTTAAATTTTCCCCAGATGGAAAATATCATCTTGGCTTTAAAATTAATAATTAGACAGCCTAATTTTCTTATAAGAAGTTTCAAAAAATATATATTTTCATTCTCAAAAAGTATATATTTCAACCTGTTCCACTGGCAAAAAATCCGCTACAAGTTCTGAATCTCATTGTCACTATTAATATTGTTTAAATATCTAATAAGGTGAGCCCCTCTATTTAAATCAAAAAAACTCAGTGTTATTTTGAATGTTCCTCAGGGCGGTGTTCAAGTTATTTTATAATAGATCAAAGATTTTTTTACATTTCTGAAAAAGAACGTTTTAAAAACTTTGCGATTTCCAAATTTTAACAAAAATCAATTTTTAAAAAGAGTTTACATCTGGAATGTTCAATAATTGCGGATTTTTTATCTTTTATGTGGTTGTTTCAGATCCGGTAACGAACTTAAAAGTGGAAGCGGGAGGTAACTGTCCGGTGAAATTCTACGTCAAAGTGTGTATGGAGAGAACAATTTGCATTAAGCTAGCATATCTTGTATAAATTACCAGGTTCTTTTTTACAACTGCTTGCTTCAATACATGTATAATAAACTTATTTCATAAACAATCGTTATTTAGCATGTCAGGTATTTTACAAGTTATAAATAGTTGGCCCATAAAATATGTTACGATATTTACTCCGTCTCAGGTAATCAATATACATTTGTATTTTTTTCGTAACCACTCGTCCACGAATATAGAAAATAGTAAAATGTGGTAACCGACAGAACTTCACAGTTTATGAATACAAATTAATTGCTCTTAATAAATGTTCACAAAGGATCTATTTACTGTCACGCGACAACTCTCAAAACTTTTACTTTTACGAAGCATCGTGTATTGTTACCGTTACATCACGTTCTACAAAAATATCCGCTTACAAAATCGATATACCTTTATCTCCATCTCTGCTTCCTAGACTTCACCGCAAATGCATCCAATCACTCAAAATTTCCAAACGATTAAATTTTTAAATAGAAAAAGTCAAATTAACATGCTCATGTACATAAAACTACGTGTGCAGTTAATTAAAATTGCGCTAAGCATAAAGAAAATACAAACTTGCAAAGAAATAATATTTCCGGAAGCCTCCAACCAATTCCCGCTTAATAAAGCTGCGAAATATTGGCATCTCGACGCTAAAATACATTTGTGTGCTTTGAGTTTATGCCCGTCGACCTCGACGGTGACATCTGGTCCAATTTCTTCCAAAAACATCCGCAGCAGATCGGTCCCTAAGCGTCGAACCGAACGTCTTGGCTGAGAAGCACTGGTGTCAGTTGCACTGCCAGAATCGGACAGGTCTCCAGATTCGGGTTCCAGAGGGTGCGGAGCACTGCGGTAGCCTGCCGACCTTGACATCAAAAGAGGACTCTCCACCCATGAGCTTTCTGGAATGGATTTGCTCATCCGGGGGGTAAAATTTAAATCGAGTCTTGGCTTCTGGCATTCTAGATCCGATAGTTTCACGAACTGGGGCCGTTCCTGAAAAATCAATACAATACGATTACTTTTTTAGTTGAGGGTCAAAGTGATGATCATTAATGCAAAACCGCATCGTGTGGGATTCTTGATTCATGGGTCTTGTTTGTCAAGCATAGTTGTAATCACGATTCCTTGTACTTGTGGAAATTTACCATTTATTCTAGTAGGCGTTAACTAATTTGGAACATGTAAATTTTTTTAAATAGATATGACTTAAAAAATAGTGTAATGTTAAGCTTTACCAAAACGGATTTGACATGACTCAGTGTTTACTTTCGTTTTAGACTAAAGAAAATATATGCGTATTGGATGCTTCACGCACATCCATCGATATTTTGGAGGATCACCAATCGTGATGCGAATTCAGCAACAAGTACAGGCAAATGATTTAAAGTTGGAAAACTAAGCTCAATAGTCCGAACGGTATCTACATAAAAATTATTTAATAAAGATAATATATTTCCTTACTGTGGAAATAGTACAATTCTACAAGTAAAGAAAACTCACTTTTCTTTACTAGTAGAATATACTATTTTTGTACACTTGGTGGATCTGAAAGTGAAGATATTTCAGAAGCGGCAGATGAGTTTTAATTTGCTTCCCGCTAAATCACGAAACAAATATGCGAAATGTTACGAATTCTTTCGTGAATGAAGAACACGAAAAAAGTGTATACATTTTTAAAATAGATCTTACTCATTTGGTTTTTTGTAAAGTAAAAGTCTAAAAGCGTCCTCAATGTAGTGGAATTATTCAATCTTTAAGAGCACTTTACAAATATACGAAAATGTAGGATAATAAGCCAGAAAGTCAAAAGTTTTAACATCCGAACATATTTTAAAGTTTCTCCACGAAGCTTCAAATAATTCATTCTTCTTCATCAAAGTGGCTATAATTTTTGCTTTGAACGGAGAATGCCGAAGCGAAGAGTTATGTTCTCTAACAATAGATAACATTACATAATACGAAGACAATGGGGTGTTTTTACTATAAGTTCTAAAGCAGATGCAATTTAACTGTATAAAGAGTACCGTAAGTTGTAATCGAAATAGTAAATGCACAATACAGGTATCAACACAGGACATTGTTTGCGTCGAACATCGGCTACATTGCCAATCGATAAAGGTGGTAGAATTTCGCATTTAAAGAGACTTGGGGGGGGGGGGGGGGGGGGTGGTCTTCTGCAACTTCGGCCGAATGATATATCGAAGACAGTATCCCAAATAAAATTAAAACGTCAAAAAAAATTCAATGATCTGACTCCTGACTCAACAAAAGTTTCCGAGCGTTAGCATCCCCTACAGGCTTTTCGCCAACTTTGAGCGTCAACACATCGGCGACCCACTTTGTCTCTACGGATGCTTCATATGGATTAAATTCTCATAATTTAACAAACTGTTCTTCCAATATTTACCAAAATAAATTGAGATTGTGAAAGAATGTTTTTGGTTTGTGTACTCTGTTGCTAACTAGTGAAATCGCACATTAATTTATTATTTTACACATAGTACAGGGAGTGTTTCCTATCAAGTAATACACAAAAAAAACCTATTCTAGTTTGTTGTCTAGCTCTGGGAGTGTTATGGGGCGTTGCCATGCAATGTAAAATTTCAACGTTAAGCGTAACACCCTTGATGAAACTAGAACGTCTGTTTCAAAATTAAATCGATTCTGATGTATGGTTCTGGAGTTCAGCTCTAATGCGATTGTCTAAATGCAGCACCATTACCTCTAAAAAGTATAATTCTTTAATGCTTTCAATTAAAATTGTTTAATAACTTTACGTGTCATGATTCCAAGGGTATATCATTAAATAATTCAATATGCATTACACCATCATTATTATTACACGTGAACTACAATTTTTGTTGTTGTTTTTTTTTTTGTAATAAATGAATAGATTACTTAGTCATCTTATCAAGGATAGGTATGGCAGATCAGCATAATAATAAGATCTTTAATCGTACATGTGCTGAATTACATGTTAGTTAAGTTTTTTTTAAATCTATAAATAGTACAACACAGCATCGGTTCTTTAACATATCAACTTTGAGAGAATATTTTTTTAACCATCTGTTTTAAATCCTTCAAAAAAAGGGGGTTGAACACGTTTTTTATTTTTTTCTAGATCACCACTGAAATATTATAAATATTACCATTATAATCATTACAAAGACAACGGTTTCAAAAAGTTTGTATCGAGAGAAAACTACAAAGTACGATCTAAGACAGCCATGGAAGATGTGTCTTTGATAGAATTTCTGTCTTGTCAGATTTCCGTCCAGTTGAAAATTTGGGTTGAAAAGACAACGATCAAAGACAAACTTTCAAAAATCCATGGCTATCATTGATCGTCTTTTTTACTACTCTATCGGCACTTAACTATTAATCTTGAGTACACAGTAAAAGTAATAAAAACAAGAAGAAAAGGGCGAGAAGGAAATAGCTTGCATAAAAAAATTATATAACTGAAATACGAATTGGATTCCGAAAAGGAAAATGATCATGCATTCAGTCTACTTTTCGCTGGATGGTAGTGAAATAAGTAACTAAACATCCGTGGAAAACTATTAAATAAATGACAAAATATCTTAATAAGTGACAACTGTAGGGTACTCATGTGTGATGTGAGATAATAATGAGAGTATTATTGCAAGGTGTCTTTTATATCCATGAATATGACGACAATTATTGTAGAAAGTAGTAGTTAATAATTGACAATGTTATTTTATGGTTTATTCCCGTTACGAAACTTTTTCTAAAGTCTGGAACATATTAATTATGCTCGATTATTATTATTAATACGGAAATTAAATCCTCTATTAGGTTTTGCATCAATTAAGGTAATTAAAAACGACTGGCGCTAATTTATTTTAGCATATTTCAACTTTTTCTACATGACTTGACTAATATTGCATATTTGAGATTATTTATGTCTTTGCATCTATTTTTGACTAATTTTACTGATTTTATTACTATTACATTAAAAACTGAAAATTATGTCTTCTTAAAATTAAATGTGTCAAAAATATTTTTAATACCTCCACGATAAATTCAGTTATGAATATATTTATATGAAGCTTTGTTCAAGCCATACATTTTTAATTTTTTTCATTTTTTGCCTTCTCTCTCTAGTTAGCGATTTTCTTCTCCTAAATGTCTTCCATTAGTTTTCCTCCATTCCTTTCTTCGAATCGCTCTATTTTTCCTACCTTCTAATGTTCTTCACGTTATTTCTCTGATTATTTTCCTAGGCATTGTAATTTCCTCGACTTTACTACTACCTACCACATGGTATATTTATTTCCATATTAAATCTTCTTTCTCGATCTTCGTATGTTTTTTCATTCCTCGTAGTACTTGTTTTCCTTTGTATTTGTATTCTTTTTGCTCTTTTTTTTTGTCAATGTCCGTATTTCGCTCCCCACTTTATTACTGTTTTGTAAATTCTTATCTTAGTCGTCAAGATACATGCAAACCTGAATCTGATAATTTTTTGTACGACTTCTGCACATTTATTTATTCTTGTAAGTTTGAAGTATATTTCTAGTGTTTTTTCGTATTTTTTGTTTACACATGCACCTCTGTAAATAATAATAATTTTTCGTTATTGTGTTTAAGTTATTATAATCTTTATTTTTTAGTGGCAGATATTCCGTTTTCATTTTGTTGATATTTAGTTCCATTTTTATTCCTTTCTTTATGAACTCTATTCTTACTCTATTCAGTGCTTTTAATTTATTTGCGATCAAAACTTTGTGATCTCCATACGCCAAGACTAAATGGTTTCTCGTGCAGTGTTATTTATTTTATTGATTTTACTATTTCTGATAACCTCCTCTAACTACTCCAAATTCTCTGGTTTCACGATCCTCCAATCTGGCAATGCTTACTATTTGTTTTAGTGTCATGTTTACTAATTTAATTAACTTATATAAAATGTTTTCAAAACTTTCAGAATTTTTTTCTCTGTTGATTTAGTCTTGAAGTTTATCGACAGCATGTATGTTGACAAATTGTATTCGTATCGCTATGTTAACATTTTGTTTCAGCAGAAAAATCTGGTCTATCGTAGATCTACCCATCTGAAATTCGCACTGGTTAGCTCTTTGTCGTCTTATGTGGTCCCTTATTTGGTATTATGTTGGTATATCACTTTATATGTTTGATAATGGTACGTACAATCTGCAATATCTCTCTTTTTTAATAACGGTACAATAATCGTTTTTTTAGGTTTTTTGACATCTTCTTTTGTGTCCATACGTTTTTTATTAACGTCGTTATTTTTTTCCTAAATGTTGTTTCTCCATATTTTATATTTTCCGTTGTTGTTGGCTTTCTTCCAGCATTTTTATTGAACTCCGGTGTATCTGTGTCTGGTGTATTTACATTTTCTTCTATATGTTCCTCTTGTGTCGGTTGTTTTATGTTACCTCTTTGTTCATTAGACTTTCAAAGTATTGCTTCAATCTTTGAAACGTTTTTTCGTTGTACTTCGTTCGCATCTTTGGTATACACTCTTTTACGTTGATATCCTCTCTTTATTTCTTTTGTTTTTCTGTTAAATTTCTAATATTTTTTTCTTTTCTATGAGTTTTTTCCGTAAACAATTTAGATCTTAAAACTGAATTATTCTCATTGCTAGAATCTGGTGGATAAACTAAACGAAAGCACATACTGAAAGTTTGTGGAAAAATTGTATACAAATACATATTTGTTTAAGTAAAGTTGAGGGCAGAGATTTTGAAAATATTGAAAGTGAATTAAAACCGGATGTAATAAATGTTTGAAAGTATACACCAATCACATCCTTTCAAAGAATTTGCCGGCATATAAAACTACATATTAACTAATCGAAGACAACATTGAAAATCATTTTTCAAAAACTGCTTTACAACAAAATAAACTATGTAAAATTATAACCCGAAGAAAATATTTCCACTAGAAAAAAAGTAACAGTAAAAATACACAGATTCACAATCACATTGATCGATGGACCCGTTCTAAGGTACAACGACGTGCCAAAATAACACTTCAATAAATTTTCCGTTAACCAATTCATTACTGATGCAAATTTCATTCATATTGCCGTAAATCGGCAATAAATCGGAAACCGATCGTAAAATGATTAAAAAAAAACATAAATTTCCCCAGTTAGAATTTCATTTCTCTTGTTTAAATAATTGCGAACGGTGTCTGTAAAACAAACAAGGGCTTGTGATTTAACTTTTGTCAATACTTCTTGTTATATCAATTAGATAAAACCTAATGAGTTATCTACGAAAATTAAATTTTGCAAATATCTTTTAAATAACAAGGTTGCTGCAAATAATTACCTAAACTACTCTTCCTCATTACACATTAAATGCTACTTCAAGCTATTCTCAACGTTCATTATTTCTTTTTCCCAAACGAATTCCCACAATTTACCGTAACTTACTAGGCATAATAGTCATACAGTAATAAAATTATAATTTCACCAGACACAAGTAGTAAATGAGCAAATTTGGCTACGTATCTTTTGACCTACAATGCACTGAATGAGTCATGAAAGTCCAACAAGTATATGGATTTTCTGATAAAAATGTAAACATACTTCAACTTTAATTGAAAGTTTATAGATTAAAGATAAACTTCATATCGCACAAAAATTAAGTGACAAATTTAATACTGCAAGGTCCAAATTGCAGATTTCACCAAATGTATCATGTTTATCTAATCAATATTTATCTCTGCTCGCGGCAAATTGAAGTAGATGTCTATTTATATTACGTCCTCCTAAATTACAACTTTCACAAGCATTAAAAGCTTCGCAAACGGCTATGAATTCTGTGTCGGGGACTTGACGGATATTGATTGACAAGCGATTAAGTCCAATTTAATAAAAACGAGACTAGTTTTCTAAAATTACATATGTAACTATAACGCTAGGCAGTTGCATTATCTAGAGCCTACATATTCTTTTGGATTAATGCGCTAAGTACTTTGGAATTTACGACGTTATTCAGTTACCTTTCTTGTAAAACAATGGTGTCCAATTTAGCGAGTACAAAATGATATTTACACTAAATGCAATTTTACTAAGTAGGTTGACATTACGTCGTCCTTTTAAGCTAGCATTAACTACGTTGTTGAAATTACGTCCATAGGATTGTTGCTTTATTATTTTGGCCAACAAATCCTGACAGCATTACTCATGGACTCCTTTTACGGGCATGTTTAAACATTTATTTCTTCTTGAGTCTATAATTCGCCTTCGTAAAAAATCTAATACATCTTTGGCTAAATCAATTCGACCTACTATTTTTGCAGGAAATTTTTTGCGAGCGACAGGTGTGCAACGGGACTCAAATTCTTTCCTACTTTTTAAAGAAGGTAAATTAATTACCTACTATTAGCAATTTATGCAAAAATAACAGCCTTTCGCATACTTTTTAATTTAAAATTGAACATTAAACGTGTTTTCCCATCAATTCAATAGGTTCGACCATATTCTATCGCACCTAATCAAAACACATTATTTAAATTTATCGCGGGAGGTCATCTGCATCACGGGTTAATGAAATAAAAAGTTATATTTCAGGATTTAGCTCATCGCTAACAGGTTATGGAAAACTGGCGAATGCATGATGTAAGAAATCGAAAAACATTGCACATTGAAATAATTGTATTTGTTTTTTTTACATGAATCTCTAACCAGAAAGTCGAGTTTCAGATTGTCATTTATTGGTTAAATTTTGAAAATTCATTAGCACCACTCTCTGTTGAGGAATTGTATTTATAGAATTGTACCTCTGTCATTAATACAACTGCTCATTATTTCATTTATTTCCCATATGCGGTATACAAACAGAATCATTAAATCCTAGTTTTCGATAAATTTATCCGTACTTATGATATTACAGATAGGAACTTCCGATTCTGTACAAAAAGCGGTTCTGCATCAAGCCGTTAATTTTCTTCTTCCGGTCTGGTGTATGCAGTGCACCAATTTTTGACATACTTGAATTATAAAATGTTAACGTACAGACGTCTGTTTTGATGTCCGACTTTTGTGGTAAAAAATAACAAAAACTTGCTACGTGGGCATTTGGGCCTCAAAAGTTTTAAATTTAATTATTAGGCGCATAAACTTAGTTAATGGACTATACCGTGGTTTCGTTTCCTGTCGAGTATCATCACAAATAAGCGGATCTCGTTAGAGTTCTGATTCTGCTACGAAGTTATTTAAAGAGCAGATCTTCTATAATATTTACAACCTAGGGAACCAAAATTTTAGTTGTCTATATGCGTAACTAATTCATTGGAAAGTCGGTGGGATTTCAAACAATTCAGTACGAGGCAATACGAATTTAAGCTTAAAGTATGTTGCTGACCCAGTAACTTCACAGTTCTTTTTGTTACTTTTAAATTCCCAGTAAATTTTATTTTACGGCGAATTTAGACAGACAAGTAAATTCTTGACATAAACCAAATGAGCTGCAGAAATGCCAATTAACGATCAACTTTATAAATGTTTATCTTGAAAACAGTAACAAAATATACAATTAACCACCGTTTTATTAGGCCACGCGGTCACCGAAAAATATACGATAAATTCACTAAAAAATTAAGACACGTTTAAAATAACAAAATCGACAAAATGATAATTTTTTTCGAGAGTTATAATTTCTATTTAATAATAACAATTATATCTTTACTGATGTTATTGGCAAAAATATTAGGCGCGCTTTGAAAAAAATCATCAAAATTATAAAAGGCTCCACGTTTTACTAACCTTCTTTAATTTTTGTTATAATATTACAAACTACAAATTCCGAGTGGTTATTTCAGTGGCATTTCTGGCCCTATAGTGAATATCTGAATTACATTTATAGCACGTAGTTTATTATGTATAATGTAAATGCGACATAAACGTAATATGAAGGAAAAGTTAATGTACCTTTTCTCTAAAAACCCATTTAACATCGTCTCTGTAACTGATTCCTGCCATCAGTCGCTGGGCACGTCTTTGAATTTTAAACATTCCCTTGGTGTGGCTGCTGCGGTCCCAAGTCAATACACCGCATGCGAAGAGCTTTGAAATAGAGAAAAACATACAATTCGAAGAATATTGTCCTCAATTTGGTCTTTCACACTATGTAGTAGATATGCGCATATCGTTGATTTATTAGATATGTAGAATACATGTTGGGCCCAATTCTTTTATCAGTCAAACATTCTTGTAAGCATTTCAACAGATTTTAATATCCCAGAATCTGTTGAAATGCTTAGAAGAATGTGAAACATTTTTCCTGATTAAATAATAATTTATTTTTGCCAAACTACTTTAACTTGAATGAGTTTTAAAAAATATGCAATAATTACTGGTTTCAAATCTTCAACAACAAATTGGTTTTCTTTTGTAGGAATACATTGTGGAATATATAGTGGCTACGTTGTGTTTTAAATTAAAATTCGTTTTAAGAAAAATTATCACAATTAAGCATTCGCATTTGACTCTCGTGGGGGGAACGTAACAAAACAAACCTCCAATTTTTCTTTCACTTCACTGTGTTCCCATGCTGGCTTCCGAATTGTAATTTTTACACATTTGGCATTCTTCTACTCGTAGGTTTAAATACCTACATTATTTTTATTATCGGGTGAGGAACATAATTCGTAATCGAGTCATCGTTGGAACTGAATCGATGTCTTATCTGAAATGATGTGTTCAATGCTAAAACTATGTCTTAGAAAAGTTTTTAACAAAATTAAATATAATTTTATAACCACAATATTTGAACCAGACACTCAAAAAGGCAAAAATTAAAATCCTTTTCAACTTTTTTTTTTGAGAATAATAGAAGAAATTAACGACATAAACAATAATGCTGAGATCTTGAGACGAAGAGTTCATGATAATATGCTTACGACAAAATGAGCGACATTTTCAGCATTTATTGCAACTTAATTTCCCAGGTATTTAATTAAAAATCTCCATTAAAAAACATCCACCATTTTTGCTTTTACATTTGTCATTTTTACTTAGCGATCCTAGGCTAAGGAAGTATTGTAATCGGGTCCATCGGCCGACTCCCTATTCTTTAACTTTTCTCGAATTATCATGACCCCTAGAGTACGAAGGAATTTTCCGTACGTTTGTCTCTCCGGATTTTTATTAGACAGATAATGTTGGAAACTACTGGACTGATTGTTGCCAAATTTTGTATGTAGGTAGGTTAGGACTTTCGTGTAGCTGGTAAAACGTTAACCAAAATTGGGCTAATCATCCCCACCAACAATTTGATGACGTCATCTCCAAAATTTATAATAGTAAATTTGCTTTTATTTTTATAAAATATGATACTCCTGCACTTGTGGTATATAAATCCATGTTGAGTTTTGCATTACATAGGCAGATTTTTTGGAAAAAAAAATTATATAATAACATTTTGTGGAATAAATCCTCTCTGAAATATGTAAAATATTGTGACTCAATGCTGCAACTATATTGATATAGTACGTGTCCTTGCAAAAATGTTGATGACGTCATCACAAAATTTTGTAATGGAAAAACTTGTTTTTTTTTTTAGAAAAATCTGGATTTATTTACATTCAACCAATTTTTTTGATATCACAATTTTTTGTATTCTCTTTATTTTTCAAAGTTTCTGTTTCACAATTTTTCGTTTTTGCAAGTTTATTTTTTTTAATTTTTCAATTTCTCGACTTCCAAATTTTTCAGTTTTTGTTTCTTTAATGTTTCGATTTGAAAGTTTTCGACATTACAATTTCTCATTTTTAGATTTTTCAATTTTCGTTTCCTCAATTTTTCCAAATTCTTGATCTTTATTTTTCATTTTCCTGATTTTATATCACGATTTTTCGTTTTTTTATTTCCTTTATTATTTTAATGTTTCTGGCGATTTTATAATTTTTCGTTTATTCAATTCTTCAAATTTTCAATCTTTGTTTTTCACTTCCCCGATTTTCCAAATTTTAATTTTTTTTTTTTCAATTTTGGAATTTCTTGATTTCTCAGTTCTCCGATTTTGCGATTTTTTTAATTCCCAATATGTATTTCGTTTTTTTGATTTTACAGTTTTTCGATTTTTAAGTTTCTCAAATGTTTTGTTTCTTTAATTTTTAAATTTTTCAAAGTTTTTATTTTATACTTTTTGTTTTTTTCATTTTTTGTTATATCAATTTTAACTTTACAATTTTTTCATTTTTTTATTCGAAAAGTTGAAAAATCAAAAAATTAAAAATGGAAAAACTAAAAAATTGAAAAATTGAAAAAACGAAAAATTGCAAACACGAAAAAGTGGAAAATCGAATATTTCGAAGAACTGAAGAAACAAAAAAATCGAAATATTGAAAAACTAAAAATCCAGAAAATTGAAACAAATAATGAATCGAAAAATTGGAAAGAAGAGAAAACAAATCGAATCGAAAAACTGGACAACCCAAAAATTCTAAAATCAAAAAATTATAGAATCGTCAAAATTGTAAAGTAGAAAAAGTATAACAGCGAAAGATCGAAAAATTGAACAATTAAATATTGTAACGGTTGTAACGAATGTTTATTATTACTTAAATATATACAGATGGTGGTATAATATAAGCCTACTAGTACAATATAGTCCAAACAGAGACACTTAAGTTAACCGCCCAGGTAGAGTCCGTCGCGCACGGGGATGAGTCCGTCAGCACACAGGTCAAAGTCTGCCGCGCACAGGTAACAGTCCGTCGCGCACGGGTATGAGTCCATCGCGAAACTATACTACGGTAATGTCGTAAATGCACACTTAAACTCCGTATTCGTACACGTAGATTCCGTACTCGTAATAGTCCAGCCAATTACCCCTCTCTTTAGGAGAAGTGAGTCCGCGGATCAACCCGGCGGGAAGTAAATGGCCTAAGACTTTGAGTATTAATCGCAGAAAAAACACAAGACCTAGGAGTGGGTATCCAACTCGCTGCAAGGGCTTAATGTTTTTTAGCTGAGAGTGGGAATCCAACTCTGGGGAAAAACTTTGATGCAGCTCCCTTTATTGGGGTGGGTTTGCACTGAGCATTCCTGTGCGCCGGTAAAGCTTAGGGGGGATAAGATAAGGCTTGAGTCTGTACGGGGGTGGCGATCGGAGCGCTATTCTGGTGGGCGCCCGGGGCATTTATTGGGACCGTTACAATATGAAGAAATCGAAAAAGTGAAAAATTTAAATATTGTAATAAACATTTGATACATATTTAAAATGAAAACTTTAAAAATTGCAAATCAAAAGTTGAAGAAATCAAAAACTGAAAAATCTAAAACTGAAAAAACGAAAAATTGAAAAATCCAAAAATTGAAAAATTTTACATTGAAAGAAGAAAAATTATAAAATCAGAACATTGAAAAACCGACCAACTGAGAAAATTAAGAAAATAAAAAACCGAAACGAAAAACTGCAAATCGAAAAATTATATTTCGAAAAATTGCAAAATCTAAAAATTAAAACATTTAAAAGTTAGAAAATAGGATCGTCAAATTGAAGAAACAAAAAAAAATGCAAAATTGTAAACCGAAAAATTGAAAAACAAAAAAATTATAAAACCTGAACAATCGAAAAATTGAAAAACGAAAAAATTTTAAAATCTAAACATTGAAAAATTGAATAATTGAAAAAATAAACAAAACAAACAACTGAAACATTAAAAATTGAAAAGTCGAGAAACTCAAATCGAAGAATCGCAAAATCGAGAAATTGAACAAAGAAAAAATGAAAAATTGAAGAATTGAAAAAAGTCAAAAAAGCTGCCGTTATCTACGCCACTGCTTTTTACTTTACAGAAGTCATCAACAAACAAAAATCGTAAAGACATTTTTATAATTTTTCAAATACCCGGGATTTATTGGGCTACACTTCCGGGACAAGGGAAGTTCTATCGGAATAACCTTCGACCAATTTTTTGACATTTATTTAGTCACCGACAAGCTAAATCGTTTCCAAGGATTATGTTGCTCGCCCGATGTAAGCAATACTTTTTTTTCTTATATAAAATACGATATTCTTTAACAGTGTAATAATTTTATTGTCAACAAAGTTGAATAGGACCGGAACATGGTTTAAACTTTTCTCTTTTTAATTTTAAGCTATAAAAACACTGTATACATAGCAAAAATTTCCAAAAGACCCAACCAAAATAAACAAATAGCTAATTATTCCAGTTGACTGATCAAAAAGCGCCAAATAATGAGAACACATTCAATGATTTTCCGTTTATTTGTTTATTCGACGGATTGAGCAAGTTTTGCTGACCTGATTTTTTAAGCAAAACAGTACCTAAATAAACCGATAACAAATCCACGAAACCTAGGCATTAGTTTTCTGAAATACTTTAATAATAGGCATTAAAGATAATCGAATAAACGCGACGCACATTTTGCTTTGTTTTGTCGGGATAATCGTTCACAGATAGGAGAATCATTTATGCAACTGAGATAAGCTGCAGTGTAAAAATTAAGCAAGAAATTTTATATTTCAATAATAACGCTTTGTTACAAGTAATTTACATATTTAAATGAGAGAGAAACACTAAACAACACAGTGTCAATGCCCCGCTGAATATAAACAATGAAATAGGGGAAAAGATCACAAATTCGCTGTAAAAATTACAGTCGTTTAAAGGAAGGATAAATTTACTGCCTCGGTGTACCTGTAGATATGGATATAGAAGCAGTGAGTAAACACGCAGGATGAATAACATTTCCGTTGCATATTTAAAAATCTCGTATTTACATATGAAATATTTATAGATAGGTACGTGAGTAACTTGATGCCAAAGATGATTTGTATTCCGGTAAGTTCACTTACGGAGTATTGTTTTACAATGTTTGATTAAAAATGCATTGTTGACATTGTTAATACTTCCAAGAACTAATGTTAAAGAAACGTAACGTAATTGAAAACTATTATCACAAGGCTTAATGATTTTTCTAAGAAACGTAATCCATAGTGCACAATAGAACAGCTAATTCAACTATACAGAGTGTAACGTAATTAAGCAGGAAAATTTTATCGCTGTATGTTAAAAGATGCCCTTACAGAAAAATATTAATTATTTTAAGTTCTAGTTTCAATAATGCTCAGATATCCCTCTCTTTTGTTGAACATATAACTATAACCTGTAACCACTTTTAAAAATAATTTTCCATTCTAATTTACTCAAAAATAGTTTTATATTCAGCATCAGCGTCAACCCTTATAAAATTATTTTCTTTGACAAATTATATTTGTCAACACAAATTGAAAAAAACTTAACATAAAGTGATATTAATGACGTATTTCAACTCCACTTTCTACTTCTAGGTAAATATTAAATTAGTTATAAATTCCAATATTTTTAAGAATGACAATTAAGAAAAATCCACAATGTACCTTTAAAGCAAATTCAAACAAGAAAAAAGAATGTAAATGGCTTGTTGAAAAATACATTATTATGTGTTATCAGGTTATCACTGCTATTCAAAAACAGAAAATTTTGCATGATATATTTAAATACGTACTTAGTATATTTGAGCAAAATACTAAACTAACACATTTTTTTACGCAGATTTTTTTATTCACAAATTATAATTAGACAGCGGATTTCTGTCGGGCTACGTCACGATTTTAGTGGGGACGCGCTGCATCGCCGGGACTCAGTAGCGGGTGATAGATAATCACTGAATTTAATTGTCACTTGATTCCATAAATACAATTAACGATTTATTAATCAAACGGCTAACTAAATGAGAACTGGAATTAACAGCAGAGTGCAACGAAGCAGCGTTATTCTAATCTCAAATAAACGAAGTGCAGCCGGTAACTGCAATGAATTCCCATCCCGTACGAGCCGTACCGAGTTTGGCCTTGTCTAGCCCGACAGAAATCCGCTCTCTAATTATAATACATACAATGAAAGTACATAGATTTTACATACAAGGCTCATAAAATCCAAAATCTTTACAAAAGAAAAACTGCAACTGACTTATTATTCTAAAATCAATTTCAGTTAATTCTAATCAGCCAACAATTAGTTAATTTACGAGTATTTTAGGAATACACGCACAAAAGTAGAATATCGAAACTCGAAATATGGATTTATTATGTGGTACAAGTTTATAATTTATACTCTCATGTGGAGAGCAGATTAACAAAAATAAAGAAGAATGTGCGAACATTTTGAAATGTTTTACCACTGATAAAATTTTAATTCACGCAAAATATTTGATGTAATCTACGCTTTTGTAATTGCGTGACTAAACGTAAAATCAATAACTGCTTAATATAACATTAATGAAATAATCATCTAAAAATGTTGAACAAATACATAACAAACGCACGTGAAACTAAATGGGTCCTTTCATTTATTAGTAAAAAAATTGACATACAAGTAAAAGATTCAGGACACAATTAAAAAGTTCAGCTCTTAAGGAATGTGATGCCCACAACAATACTATACTTTTTCAACTACTATATTGCAATATTTTTTAAATTTACTTTATATTTATAATTTGGATTAAACAACTATTTATTTGCTTAGAAAATCGGACGAAATTCTGTCGACCGTGAAATAACTTTAACTACAAATTTTATTTTCGATTGGGAACGATCATCGTCTTTCTCGAGCGATTCGAGTGCTTTCGGCCCATGGCTGCAGGCGGCGAATATTAATTTTAGCCTTTATTACATCAAAATGTGCCTTTTTTATTTCCTATATGAGTAATGTAAGCACTTTTTTTGAAATCTTTAGAGTTTAATATTCGATGCAAAAAGTTTGTTTACTAAATAGCTACAAAAGACCGCCGTTTTTTAAAAATAGGATTTATACTTTCATGTTTATAAATTTTATTTTTTTTATCAACTGAAAATGAAGTAAATATCTAAGTGTTGTGCATCACGATTGTAAACGCAATTTAACGGTCTATCAGAATCGTTTAAAAAATATATACCTTGACGTTTTTCTCTACCCGTTCTTAATCCTTTTTGTTTGAGAATTGAGTAGAAGGTCTTTCAGTCTTAATAGAAAAATAATTGACAAATTTTTGAGGCATTCAATTGATTTTTCAAAATATATACATTTAATTTATCCACTTTCGATTTATGCAGTGCTTAAATGGCATGGAATAGTGTTATTTAAAAAATCTTAGAAGATACGAAACGAATGTCATTGGTTTTATTACAATGTCTTTAACTGTGTGCCATCAAAAATTGGCTAGTTTATTTTCACTGTATTTTAACTTAAAGTAGAAAAGCGTTTTGTAAAGTGTTAATTTTCGGCTTTTTGTAATATAGCAGTATAAGGTTATTTTTGTCTTTTGAAGTTATTACAGTTATGATGATTTTTTTTCTTTTTCTGGTATTGGACAAGGCTGCAAGAGCCTGATTGAAATTACGTAAGTCGACAAGTTTCATTATTATTCCACCACAACGAAACTTGTCGTTGATTTATGTATTGTCAGTCCGAATCTTTCTAGTTCTATTCAACACCGGAAAAACAAAACAATTTATCACAAGTTAATATAGTTACTCGGCGTCTGCACGCTACAGAGAAGAAAACTGTAGAAAGCTGACGAGTCGCCATTGACCTTTATATCGGCTGATCAGAATTGATTGTATTCGAATTATCCTTTTAAATGTAGATGTATGGCTTTACTGAAATGCTATAGATAATTGTGGTGCCTGAAGCAACGGCACTTTTTATTAATCCGACGTTGTGGATAGAAACTTAAATAAATAATAAATGAATTTGTGATATTTTTGTTGATTTATTAATCTGAGTGACAGTTAAAAAAGAAAGTACTGTAATCGCTGCCACAAAACGACCTAACCCCAAATTCTTACATTGACTCCGCGAGTTTGTTTTGTCTTTGTAGCTGGTGATCGAACTGTACTGTTTAAGGTGATTGGCAATTTTGTGAACAGTTTCCTAAAAATGTGTGGTTCATTTATGAGAAACCAGAAATTTAGAAAAAAGAAAATAAAGTGGTAGGCCGACATCCAAGAGAACTCTAGAAAACATTGAGAATGTAAGAATGGTAATGGAAGAGACTCCTTCAAAAGTTGTAAAACATTTGGTGCAGCAAGTAGAGTATAGTACTTATCAATTAATACTCAAAAATTATTTAAACCTTTGCCTATTATATTAACTCACAAAATCTACGAATTTAGAGCAGTGAAAATCCACATATTTACTGAATTTGAGCTTTGACGCCATATATTAGGGTCCCTTTTTTACAGATATCTATCCATCCAAATTTAAAATGTATTCAGTCTCTTATAATGCATCTCACAGCTGCACGATAACAACGAGACTTGTTGGTATTTTTATAAATCAAATTCATGATGACGAATTAGCGGTGGGATACTTTCAACAAGATGGGGCCACAGCACATGTAGCCAGAACCACAACTGCGTAGTTACGTGAATTTTTTTGCAAATTATTTTATCAGTCGAAGTATAAAAAATCTCTAGCTTCCAAGATCTTCTGTGGCCATATCTGAAGATCTCAATTTATCATATTTCCGTTGATAACGTCAACTAATTAAGTCGAAAGATTGTGACAAAAATTAACGAAATCAATGCGACAGAATTAACATTTTATTGCAGTATGTTAATAAATTTTCTGAAACTTCACATGTATATTCGGTTGTTGCAAATCATGTAAAGACAACACAAAAGAGACCGTTCAGAATCGATTTTTTCAACTTGACACCAACCTAGATTGGATCGATATTCAGAACAGAAGCACTTACGACCCATTTTTGCTTGTGGTTGCCATCGGCGAGTGTGACAGGATAAAAAGGCGCATCTTGAAACCCTACGTTCGTATCTGCCATTTTTGTGTTTGTCATTTTATTGGATCTATCAGTATGAATCTATGAATCTACCAAAGACAAGGATATTAATTTAGAAGGATGTCTCGTTTACAATAATTCCTGATCACGCTATCTAAAATTTTTGACTGATACCTTACCCCCTCACCACTTCGTAAAAATAAAAATTGGAAGACATATTTCGAGAAATCGTAGCGTTTTTGTTTTCACTGATACGACTTACCTGAGTATTATTTTCTTTAACTTCTTCAGCTTTTGATTGATTTTCCTCTTGATGCGTACTTTGCTCTGTATCTTTTTCCATTTCATCCTCATCCTTAGTCTCTTTATCTTCTGGGGGCTCTTCTTGGCCACAACCCTCGTCCTCGCTTTTCTGCAAAGGAAAATTTTCGCTGGAACTCGATGACTTTGACGATGAGGACATATGGTTGTTATTGCAGTGAGCCTCATGCTCTTCTTTGTCATTAACCAACTCGATCTCATCAACCTGCCTACTTGGCCCCGCCACTGAGCTAATAGAGCTAACACTCGAGGAGAGACTACTGTTCCCATTGTACTTGGTCGTGAGACTCAACTGTTTTGACTGCTTGTTCTTCTTGTACGAAATCAGCGACGAGCTCAACTTGGTGGGCTTGTCCTTCTTGGGCCCTTCAAAGTCAATGACCATCGAGAAAATGTTCTTCTTGGCCGACGTCGACGGCGGCGTCTTCGGCGGATCCGGCATTTCGTTCAGATCCACGTAGAAGCCCAAAGGCGACTTCCTAGCGGCCTCCTCCTCGACATCCAGATGCACGATGGAGTTGTAGGGCGTGCTGGTTTCGGGATAAGTGGGCACGGTGACGCTGATGTCGGTGGCCTCGTTGCCGGACATCTGAAGCATGGAAAACTGGGGTATCGACGACTGGAAAATCAGGGCTCCTTGGCGGCGTTCGTCGTGCCGCCGCTGGTCGGCGGCGACCTCCGCATCGTCCGAGAGGCTGGCGGCGTCGATGAAGCACCCGCTCAGGAGCTGCTGGTTCCTGAGCTGCTTCTGTTCCTTAGTACGACCTTTGCGGTCCTCGTCGCTTCCCAGACCCGAATCCATCGTTTTCACATAATTTGTTCACAGAAACGAATTAAAAAGAATCGATTCTTGGAGGCCACCGATGAGGGTCACGCCGCTGGGTTCATACTTCAAGCACATCACGCGAAATAAACCGAGCTTTTTTTTAAACACCTGTGCTACATTGGAGCGAACACCTACAGTACTTTATTGACTACCTTTATTATTAAACTGAACTGAATGAACAGGTTCTGTCAAAGTCTCGGCGAAGTTCGGCTTACGATCGATTCGGGTTCGGAGTCCAGTGGTGGAGAGAGCGTGACAGTGGTGGGCATGCGTGCCGTCGCCGTTGCGGCGCTTGACGTAAGGCGGCAAAGAGCAAAGACGAAATTGACACGACTGTTTTTAAATAACTGTAGTATTTTTTTGACGGTTTAATATTATTTTTATTATCGCACTAATTAAAATATAGTAGCAAGTTATTTACGTTGTAAGTGCGGTAAATACTAGTTTTTTAAACGAGCTGTTGACGCCGAATTTTATCTATACAGAATCGCGCATTGCAGACTTTCAAATAATAATATTAATAAAAATTATTATAATAATACTTTATTAAATCCTGTTACTTTGATTAGAAAAGACAACAGATACACTGTAGGTCAAAAATGTGGAACGGGTCAAACATTTCGAAAACCACTTACTGCAACTATATGGAATTTCACCAGACTTTGCACAATTTAAGGTGCATAATATGTAGTATTTTTAAATTCTTGCCTGAACTAGTCACTTAGGGATATATTTTCTTCCGAATTCGTTGTTGTTACATATGTGTATAATTTCTTCTATTTTTGCCGAACAAAAAATTATTCTTAATAATCAATTAACGGCTCAATTTCAGGTTGTTGGCTTAATGCAAATCTGTAACTATAGCTGCTGGTGTTGCTAAATGGAAATTCAATTTGTTGCAATCCAAAGCCATTTTGAAATTAAACCCTAAACCGACAAAACTTTACGAAAAGAAAACCAATCGATTTTGCTTGCAAATAACGAAAATTAATAATTAAAATTAAAAAATCAACAGTAAAACAAAGAACAACTTGTGTTCTGGAATATATGCTGAAATGGTCCGTCATTTACTTCATTCTGTGAATAAATAAGTTTTTGTTGACCCGATATTATATTATTATAGATTCCAGCAAAGTTTTGATTGGCATTACATTATAGACATCAAAATTAATTTAAATTTCACCAAAAAGCTACCGAATTATATAATATTGTGAATAACAAACAAGTAGTCTTTCGTCAATGTATCCGTGAAAATCTGATTTATTTTGGTTTTCATTTGACGCTGTAATTAGAAAATATGTATAGTTAAACAAAAGGAAGTTGCAAAAAAAATATCTTGCCTTAAAACAAAATTGTTGCACAAAAAATTCATTATAACACCGTTCAGAATTTGTATAAATCTCTTTTTGATATTTTCTACTACTATTTTCACGTCTTGTTTAGTAAACATGAATCAATCTAGAATTTAGAAGAAAACAACTAACTTGACTTAGGAAACTTAGATCATTTTTCTCACATTTATGTTAACAATAATAATTATAGGATCAGGAACTTGCATTATATTATAAAAACAAAAATCCAATTTGCAAAAAAAATAATAAATCCCAAAATAGAATACAATCAAAACAGAATTTTGCGCTCAAGTAATAAATTCAAAACTGTTTGGAATACCATATTAACGACGCAAGTTTTAATAACAAATTTGATACAATAATTCTATATATCCCATATTCAGTAAAGAAATCTCGTTATCTTTTCCATTAATTTATTTAGCGATCCTGTTATTATGGATAACAAAACATATTATCAAAACACAGACATCATTGGACCTTACGTCATACCTCTCTAATGAATAGTTGTTTAATGGAGTAGTTTTTGAAAAGGCGTCAACAAAGTCCCGCATGGGATAAACAAATACATTTTTTACGATGTTCTGTACAGTTACTAGACCAAGCTTAGTGGCATTGTAATTATCGAACAGGTCTATTATCTAAGTTCTAAGAGAAATTGTAAAATTTACGATGACCTGTATGAATTATGTACCTATTAATTAAATCACAGATAAAGGAACCTGTCTACATGGCAACATTTTGAAATGACTTCATCATTTTTGGATGGTGTTTTACCATTCTGTACTATAATATTTAATCGCACCAAAATTTGAAAATAATCAATCTACTAGGTAGTATTATTATATGAATTTAGATAGACAGAAATGGAAACAGGAGACAGGTATTTTCGTTTTCGGCGAGGTATGAAACATCAATAAAACATTAATAAATTCGGCGTTCGTTACAATGGCTAAAAATATTTCCTTGGAAGTAATGAAATCGTGCACATCAGAGGCTGGTCTCTAAAAAATCGACTAAAAATGTGAGCAACATAATTAGGGATCGCAGGAGGTTCTGGTAACAAAATTTTGAGTCTATAGGTACTTTATCAATACGATGTGTAAAATAAAAAAGTCATTGAGTTGTAAAGTCTTGACCACGGTCTTGACCACGGCTCTGGACGTATAAATTTGAATTTTTGACAACCAGAGAGAAATAGGTTATAGTTATAAGAGTTTAAAAAGTACAGACATACTTTTCTTGAAACATAGCGAACTACAATCACGAATTACGCTGATCATCACATAGTTAAATTTTAAAAAGGTTTATTAGGGTTTTACGGCTTTCTAGAATTTATGGCAGTAGGTAATCACATGGTCGGTCTGTGAAATGGTCGACCCGTGGCTATAATATAATAAAATAAAATATGCTAATTAGACAGCAATAAAAAAATAAATAATTATTCGTCAGTTTATTACATTCACAAAGCAAAAATCTCCACTATTGTTTAAAATTAATGTTGAGTATCTGAAAATCATTTGCTTGATATTTGCTTTTATTTTGTGTGCTGCTACTTCTTTTACTTCTTGAACAAGTCTTTGAATTGCTCCTTGTTAAATCTTCCGGTTTACTTTTATCTCATGTAAGATTTTTATTTCTGACAAAAACCTTAAATTTTTACATATTCAAATATATATTTTTTTAAGATGTAGGTACCTGTGTTATACCGAAGGAGTAATAAAAAGTACTATCAAAGACAGCTATATATTTTTAAAACTTTGTCTTTGATCGCTGCACTTACAACTCAAACTTTAAAATTGATAGCAATCTTAAAAAGTACTCTCTCGTTATATAACAACACACACGTTTCGATGATCTAATGGATGTAAACATAACATGTGTTTATTAGTGTCATATTTGCACTCGCTCTTGACAAAAATACCCATTACAGTAAACCCGTTTTGATTCGACGAGATAGAGATGAATGTATCGTTTTATAGTTTACACAGAGTAGTACATAGAAAAAGCTCTCAATGGAACAGGAAAAATGTGTGAAGTACCTATATACAGAAAATTAATTTTTATTAAATTACGAATGAAGTGCTAAAGAAGTATCAGCTTAAGATTACAAGCAAAAGATCACCAATCAGTACCTGTATCACAAATACATCATTGTAAGTACATACTTGTTTCCAAAATAATTGAATAAATGAGGGTCTTCAAAATATAACTTATCAATACTTTAGTATTATGTTTATAGCTTCTCTAGTGCGACTTCCACGCTTGTGTCACTCCTGCCCCCGACACAGGATTATATCATAAAAATGAACGGTTTCAATTTCAATAGAAACATAAAACTTACTTTATATAACATTTTATTTGCAACAAAATATGCTGAGCGGCAAAAAAAATCGGCCACCTGAAATTTTGGACCGTTTCTGTTACTTTCTTTAATTAAATTTAATTCTATATTTATTTGTCTCTTTTTTTAGCTAATTTATATATCCTGTTGTTCGCAGTGAATAGTTCTTTAATAAAATATCAATCACCAGTTAAACTAATAAATTTTTAAAGTACTAATTAGTAAGGTATACTCATAAAAAATTGCTTTTCTACAATACATTTGTGATACAAATGCTAAGTAAGTATTCTTGTTAACGTAAACTCTTGTACTTAAATATAACATTGCTTTATAAAGCCAACAAGGAATGGAAGAAGTCACTATAGAACAATATGGACACCTACGATTACTTTTAATTTAAATCCGTTTAAAAGTTGTTTTCTAAATGTGGCTAATCTGGTAACTGTTTTAACTTTCGTCGTTATTTTACTTTAAAGACTAGTTTGCAGCGTAGAACCGAGATTCCTTGAACGATTTTCGCCTTTACGATTCTTTACTGCTTGATGCCTACCTTATTTGAGTAAAACCGTGTGCAGAGCGTTCGTGGTGTAGATCGAGTGTTGATTTGCCCTATATCCACACAGAAAATCGATACTACCTCATTACTTACTTACTTTTACCTAGCTACTTACTTTTACCTTCTTCAGCGTTGAATGTTTGGAAACAACTTTCGTAGTGCTGCTGCAATGGCGTAGATTTTTCATAATGACTGCAGCTCTTGTATTAACAACAAAATTCGTATTTATTATTTTGTTAAAACACTGTCACATGATTGTGCTGCTTTACTGAATTAATTTTCACTTTTCCGAGTTAATGCGCTGGGAAAGTACATGAACAATACTCGGCTAGATATATTGAAAGTTAGTGGTGAAACAACATAAACCAAAATTTCGGAGGATGGTATTTGTGGTATGTGGTAAACTACAACTAAATTGTTCCCACTGGAGTGGTCAATGGGGTAAATAATTTTTGGAACCACTATTTTAGTATCATATGCTAATAAAACCTTTGCCGATAGTCGATATGAAATGGTTGTCTGTTTTTAATTTTAGCCTTTCTGTAAATTGTAATGTACAGCAAGGACCGTAAGCTAAGGAAATACATAGGTACTATAAGAGGGACCATCCGGCGAGTGGCTAATTTCATGTTTTCCCGACTTTTTACAAAACTTAGAGTACTTATTTATGTAAAAGTAAAAACTGTACGACAAAATAGGTTTTTCGTTCCCAGCAGTAGTTTGTTGGCGATTTTATTTTATTAAACAGATAACCTCTGAAGGTACGAGACTGAGGTATATAGTTGAAAACTTTTATGCGTATTTTAGCAATACGCAGTAAAACTCTAATCAAAATTTGTCTGATCATCGCAACCAACAATTTGATAATAACGTCACCTCAAAATTTTGTACAGTAAATAGTTACTATTTGAATTTTATAAAATAACATACCTACTTTTATACCTGTGGCTTAACTATGCGTTTTGATTTTTTTTCTTAAACATTCAGATTTGCGGAAAAAATCAAAATTTATATTTTTCAGAATTGGTTATATATGGTGGAGTTTTATCATTTATCTAAGAAATTAGATCTATTTAATTATAGGTACCTGTTTCAGGGGCTAGGGAAGTTCATTTTGAATAAGACTTTGTTATTTTTCGCAATGCTTACAGTTTTTGGTAATTTGAATCGTGAGGTCAATCACAGTTATTTGAAATTAATTGCGCTCATTAATAAAATTTAAGCGATAACCTTTTGTAAAATAATATCCTCTTATATAGATAATTATTATTAATTAAGCGTTGTTTTCACTAGTTTAAAACATTTGTTTATGTTGACACATGTTGAAGACAAACAATTTGTGTAGCATGTAAAAGACGCAACGAGAAATACAATTTCAAAAGTACTTTAGTAACGGGTATCTAATTAGAAACCTGGTCAAAAGTGCTGCCTCCTGATTTATTGTTTTACTTCCCGAGCGTAAGCGACTATTTTTACCTTTTCTCGACTTTTCATGACCCCTAGAGTACGAAGAAATAGGTCTTCCGTTTCCGTCTGTCTGTCTGCCGTCTGTCCGGATTTTTATTAGACAGATAATCTTCGAAACTACTGGATCGATTGTGTAAATGGGTTTTAAATTGAATAAAACAACAAAGTCCTACACCAGCAGTCTAGGAGTTCGTGTTAGGTTTTCACCCGAAACGTAGTGCTATTCAGTTGTATTGTTGGTTGCGTTTTGAATTTTTTAGGAGAAAAGCTTCTCACGAATAGGTATTGAATATTTGTTTAGGTACTGAGGTGCTGTGTAACAGCAAATCATAGCAATTAATGAGAAAAGTAATAACATATATGTGCCGCAGAAAACATGGCATCACGTACTATTTTTCACTTTAACAGCGATTGTATGACCCTCTCCAATTAGCGCCAAGTTCTAGTTCAAGTTAAGTTCTGGGAAACTGTATAAAAATAAATGGTTAAATTTTGTTTCTATGGTTAGTTTATTTCCTCAAACCAAATGGTCTTAGTTTGTAACTGTGATTATTAAAACCAGGAATTTTCATAAAGCAAGTACATTAGGAAAGTGAGAAAATTTATTAACATTAAATTTTAATAAACTACATTAATTTAAATAAAGAATTGAACATAGGATTTCTTTGATAAAAAATTTATTGAAGAGAACATTATTCACAAGGTAACAAGTCTAGTAAAAATAAAAATTGCTTGAAAATGGACTTAATGTGATAACATATTTGTCACGTAATATTTGTAGGCCGAGGTCTCAAAATAAGTTTACCTGAATCATCACAAGACATGTTAAAATCATTTAAAACTTCCCTAGTCCTAGATGTTATGATGGAAGCTGCTATTACTCTCTTGTGCACACCAAGGAACAAAATTATTACTATAAGAAAACAGTGATATTAGGAGATCTACATATTATGATTACGAAATATACTTACGGAACATAATAGTAGAAACAATAAAGAATGGATGATTTGTGAGAGATTGTGAAAGTGGAACTATGCGTGTTTCTGGGTCCATCAACCATTGGCCGGCGCCTGTGGCTATACATATCGAAACAACTATGAGTACAACTAAAAATTAACGATTGTATTTTTGATATCTGGTAAGCAACATTTCTTACTTCTCCATCTTATTGTGGATGGATGTAAACAAGCTATAACCTCAGTAAGTCGTCTTTCAAAGGCTTTTAAATCTGAAATGATATCTAACTTATAGGTTACGATTATACTTTCCAAGCTAAGCCGATATTTATACCTTCACATGCGGTTTGCTCTAGGGACATACTGAAGTTGATGGCACTTGCAATGTATTACTTATGAACACTTTGTGTTTTGTTGTAAAAACAAATATTTGAGAAAACCATTTAAGTTATCTTAAATAAAATTTGACATTTCATACTAGAAAAAGACACTATTGAATTTTGACGTTTTTGACAAATACAAAATTCTTGTAGAGTAATCTGCACAATGTCCGTCAACATTGCAGTATTCATTGTTAGAGGGCACCACCATCAATGACGCATATCACACTACTACATTCGATTTCAAATCAATTTAGCATACCTATTTGTTAACACATTTTAGTAAACACTAGCAGTTGAAGCATAAAAAACTGTTATTTCCGTGACGTATTGTTGGTTATATATAAATTAATCGATACAAAAGCAGTGACAAAAATATTAAATTTGTCGATTTATGGAATATACTCTTTCGCAAATCTGGAGAGTGATTCTCAATACCAGAAATTCAAATATAGTAAGTTAGCAATGTGATTAAATGGATAAAAATAAATAATACCATTCTTAATGTTATATTTTTACAAGTTTAGTGCAAGTTACATATTTCTATTAGCTCAGATGAACTAGAAATAAAGTCCCTGATTCAATATAACTTTTATTTGTTCTAAATCAAATATAAATAACACCAATAAAATAAAAATTTTAGAGAGGAATATACATTTTACCAGCAAATAATTTTTAGTTTGCTACGATATAAATATAAATAGGTAAACATACCTACTTATGGTTTAAATGTATCTTGGTTGGTATCAAACTTAGGTGTGAAGTGTTGCCAAAGTAACAGTTAAACATTTACCGCACTACCTCCTGCCACTTTGAGAGAGTAATAAAAAACACGATGAAAGACGAAACAGTAAAGCTTTTCATCAAAATAACAGTCATTCTGTGCATTTTGAAATCATGTTATTAATTGAAAATAGGTCATTATGTATACCCCATCATCGCTGCTAATGTGATAATAATTATAAATTAGTAAACGATAACAACCAAATTTTTTATCACTTTTGTGGCGGTTGTGTAACAAGATAGATGGGGACTACTACGAAAAGGTGGAATCAAAAACGCAGAGTGCAGGGGCTGTATGAGATTTGACTCTTGGGGATAACAAGCGGATAGTAAAATGCGTTCAACAAAAAACTCCTTAGGTTGGTGTTGGAAGAGCAAATTGTATTTCTCACCATCTATTACTTACAAAGAGGAATGAGAAAGGCAGTTGATGAAAATGTAACTGCAACTAATAAAGACGGTTTTTTGATGATTACACATTATTGTGACTTTACAAAGCGAAAGATAATAAATAATAAATTTGAAGTTCTCGGCTATGTCTATTATCTTTCGAAAGGGAATTTTTATTGAGAAGCCTTTTTGTTATAAAACAATGTTTTGGGCGGGATTGAGCTTTCATTCAAGCCTGTTATAACATCAATGTTTTTGCATCTGTTTTCTCTGTCTCTTTCCAAAAGCAGACACGAAAACATACCATTGTAATAAGTCTGAAGGAACATAGTTTTGCAAACATAAAATAACTGAAAAAAAAAACATCAATACCAAAGTCATAGTGATGTTAAAATATTTTGTAAGTATATAGTTTCGTTTTATAGGTCATATTTTGAGAAGTTTTTAGATCATTTTTTTAACAAAGACTAGAATTTTGTAACAACTATAATTGCAGTTCTATTATCTATTTGTAGATTTATAAACATATAATCAAAAGTCTACATTGTAACATTTACGAAATTAGTCCATAGTTCAAAAGTCGAAAAAATATACAACAGACCATTATACTTTTATCAGATTACCAGAAAAAATTTTTGTGATTAGCCAGTTATATTGCAGCAGAGTTTTTCTTCTGTCTTCTTTGAAATGCTTGGAGTTATTTAATGCTACTAATGTATATCTCATTTTTCCATCCAGTTAAAAATTACAGAACCTTATTTCTTTGTTAGTTTGATCTATTAGATTAACTTCTACATTTTCTTGTCATAAAATAGTTATCTAAGTATACTTCTATACTTATATAATAAAGCTGAAGCTTTTGTTTATTTGAACACGCATATCTCAGAAACTACTGGTTCAAATTCAAAAAATCTTTTTGTGTTAGATAGTCCATGTATCATATCTACATATAGGCTATATAACATCACGCGACGATCATTAGGAGCGAAGTAGCAATGAAAAATTCGGAAAAACGGGAAAATTATTCCTCCTTTGACAGCTTCCGTTGCTTACGCTGCTTAAACGGTTAAAGTTACGTAAAAATCATGTATGACGAAATTGTTCCCCTCTAAAAGTTCTAAAGAAAAGTCCGCGACAGCATCTGTCTATCTTTTAAGGTCGGGTCAGTATAACCTTTTTTATGGTAATGAAATTTGTTCTAAAATAATAATGCATTATGTATAAAATTATCGCGTCACAGTGTTTGTAACCGAACTTCTCCGAAATGGGTTGACCGATTTGTATGAAATTTTTTACGTATATTCGGTAGGTCTGACAATAAGTTGTAAACTATTTTTTAAATCCCTAAGTGATAAGGGTGGCCCACCCTAAAAAATGTTTGTCAATTTTTTGGACAAAATTTTTTATTTTTATTTTTTTAAGATTTGGCATCAAAAAATACACATAACCCTAAATTTTCACCTTTCTACCACCAACCCCCATTTTTTAATCGTCTATAAAATAAAAATAAATTGTTGTTCCTGTTCGTCTCGCTAAGACTCAAAAACGGCCTGACCGATTTGAAATTTTTTTTATATTACGGGGATGGTTTATAAATAAAAAAAATAAGGATAACTTAAAAGAACAGTTAAAAAATAAAAAAATTCTAAAAATTTTGTATGGGAATCGCCACTTCGAATTAATTTCAATAGTTGGCGTTTCTGACGGACCTGTCGTCTAACTGACGTGCCATACAAAACTAATTCTTCCGTGCGATTGTGAAAAGTATATTGCATTTCAAATCGTTCTTTGTTTTTTCGTAAAAAAAAAGCGTCGTTTATTTTAAGAAAAGTCTTGGTTAAAGTGAATTTAATTACACATTGCGAAAGTTTCTTATTCATTTTGATCTGCCATTCTTTTTACCTATATTCACTTTGTTGGTTTCGACAAAACCTCAAACTTTACCGTTATTCGAGGATTTAATTTGAAGTTTTCAATATTTTAAAATTCTCAAGACAAAATTTACAGATTTGATTGAGTGTGAAAATAATTCTGTGTCGTTTTATGAAGTTCATTAAAATGCCGAGAAGACGACAAGCTGACATAGGTCCATGAAGTCAATCAAATGTGCGACGAACTACTTCAGGTGCAAACCGCAATGATTTATTTCATAAGTAATTCGGATATGGAAGTTGATCAGCGTTGTGCCCATAATCAACATAATCAAACATTGAAGCTAGACATTGGGTGGTATGAATAAAACTGAGTAGATGCTCATATTCGAAGTACGAAGTACCTACTTCATTATTACTCTTATATACCTGAGCATCTACTCTATGTACTGAGTACCTACTTGGAAACATTGTATCTCCCCGGACACAAACTGAACATCTACGCGTTTTGTGAGCATTTAATCTAGAAATGAGCATCGGCGTGGCAAATAACTGAGGTGTCTGTAAAGCAGCTTAGAAAACGAGTAGGATCGTTGTAAGAGTGAATTTTAACTAAACATGGTGACTTTCATGAACGTGGAACGTCGTCAAAACGTGCATTCAGTTTGAAAAACACATTAGGAGCAGGAATATCGTAAAATTTTCATTTTATTTATGCATAAATTGTGCAGTGCGTTTTTTCTAACACTGGCCATTGAGATTCCCATCTCAAGGTGTCTACCCCATGCTAACTTATATTTTGGTGACTCGATTTTTGCCTTGATGGTTGAACACTGTCACTGTTGTCCTTTTTTGTTGTATCGAGATGCTACTTGAGCATCAACTGTTACCTACTGAAGTATTAATATCATCTAGAAAAACTAGTAATATTTTTATTTGATATTCGAGTAGATACTTCGTATTTCGAGTATGAGCACTACTGAGTTTTATTTATATCAACCATTGTCAAAAAATTGATCGAACGTTGTTTCGACAGAACTTCGTTCGCACCAAAAGTATAATGAAACCTATTCAGCATTTTCAAGTTGAGTCTGTTCTTCACACAATTTTGTGATGACCTAATCAACATTTACTATCAACACGTATACCACCTTGGATTGGTGCAGTGTAATACTAAAAATAACTGTATTGTATTCCCAAAATTATCTGCGAAAATCGAGTGAGCCATTCCATCAATTTTTTGGGGGGAATAAATAAATATTCTTAACAATTTACCATGCTTACAATAACTTTAAAACGTCTGCAAGATCTCAAAGTATTCATTTTTGCAACTCTTGAGTTATTCACTAAAATTAATTGACGGATCCATATATATTTTTTTGAGTCACTGTAAAAGCAAGTCTAAAAAATATGAATGCAATGATAAATTACGAAAATATACTGATGATGTTTTCCATATTTTAGATAGGATTTATTCGGCAAAATCTTGAGATGATGTCTTCAAGTTTTTGGGCTTGATAAACAGATATATTTTGATTGAAAACCTACCATGTCAAACAGTAACTTCAAAAAGTCTGCAATATTTCAAAATTCAGTTTTGCAATTCTTGATTCAATCAATAAAATAAATTGACTCAGTGATTAATTTTTTTGAGACACCCCCTATAAGCAAAACTAAAAAATATGAATGAAATGATAAATCACAAGTATAGTCTCATCCTATTTTGGACATTTTAGATAGGATTTATTTGGCAAAATTTTGGGCTGACGTCATCAATTTTTTGGAGGGGATAAGTAAATATATTTTGAATAAAAATTTATTATGCTTATCATATGTTTAAAACATCTGCAAGATTTCAAAGCATTCGATTTTGCAGATTCAAAACTAAATTGTAGGTGAAACGAAGTTCACGGGGTCAGCTAGTATATTATATATTTTAAAATCTTTTAATCTAGGTAATTGTAAATTGATTTAGAAAAGCGTCAGTCAAAGTTTTTAGTTCATTGTCTCTGAAACGAATTATAGCACAGGAAAGAATATCAATAAAGTTATGTTCCTATATTGATAATATTGTCCTATGGAAATTACAAATCTGGTTTCACTGATAACATTTTTTTGCCGTAGATGTTAGTCCTAAATGAAATAAATCTAAGCTTATTTTAAAAGTAGATGAAATCGATACAAAATTACTTCATTTTTAAATTCGGATAAGAAAATTTTCAACATTTTTGTACTTGTCTGTTGGTAAGCAAATGTTCAACCACAACACCAACTTCCCAAGGTTATTGCAAAAAAAAATGATTAAGGCGCACGTCTGATCTGGTTTCGTTCTATCTTAAATATTAACGACGTGTCAGCAGTTGCATTTTGCAAATACGAGACCTGTTGCTTAAAAAAAAATCGAGTGATTTTTAAATTTCTGCTCTAGTTGGCATGACGCTTACGTGAGCCGTTTCAACTGTACTGCTGACGTACGCATCATGACCGACTAGAGCAGCAATTTTAAAAGTCATACCGGTATTTCAAATTAACAAACTTGAGTTCAGGGGACCTCCATATTTATATCCAAGTCTAGTTTGCAGTTTTTAATAAAAAAAAATATATATAATAAACTTGATCAACTTTTTGACCACTCTTTAAGGGCCAAGTTGATGTAATTTTTAAGGAAAAAGTGTCAGCTTCCTTGTGATACCGTTTAAAAGCCTAAAAAATTTGCAACTGGACTGCAAAATGAAACGAGAAATCGGTTAATTGTACAAGCTGTGATGGATTAGTTGAGTTAATTTGAATATATTTTATAATATAATTACGTGATATGTCTCGTATTTTTAAAATGCAACTCCTGTTAGGACCAAACCAGACTAAACGTTCCCCTTAAATCCACCCTGTCCTCTCGTACAAACAGTGATTGCCAATTTTAACATGCTCCAACGAGATTTAACTAACCAAAGTTGCAATTGCTTCTCTAGTGTAATAAAACGGCTTTAGGAACTAACTTTGAAATACTCGGACGCATTTGCAACACAGGGAAGGTTTTCATGGAAAAACGTCCACACTTGTAAGTTATGTCCAGATTTTACAACATCACTTCTTCTTATAACAAACCGCGTGAGACTCCGTTCATCTCTGGAAAAATTCACTTGCGGAAACGCCAAGATCCAAGTGAATTACTGTAAACACTGCTGTTTTAAAACGAAACTAACGCTCTATTCAGACAAGACATTAATGAGTAAATATCATGGCCTTAATCTAGAAAAGATTCATCACGTGAGGACTTCAGCGTAGAAAACTACGTTTGTGAAAAATGCAACTTTGAAACAAATGTCTTGATAAAGTGTCCCCAGCACCGAACGAAAAAAATCTTCAGAGTGTGAGTAGTTTAAAAGAGACTGAATTTGAAACGTCATACAGAAGAACGCCATTTCAATATAAGGTATGCGTGTTTAAGATTCCACATAAATCTTATCCATTTAGATGAACAAGATGCCAAGCGGTATAAGTGAGAAAAAATGTCTATTCAAAACCAAACCACAACAAAATTTGAACAGACACGCAAATTTCCTTCACTTGAAGGAAGAAGGTCTTAAATGCCACGAATGTAAAGAGTGTCAATTCAAAAAGAGAAAAGCAACACAAATTTTTAGTCCCAGGTGTAAGGAGGTTTATAAGATTTATAGTTAAACATCGTGGATATTACATCCTGAAAAGGCGATCAGAGGGGCACACGCTAACAAATGACCAAATTCTATGTAACCCTGAAAATCGATTTATTGCTTAATTTCCTTTATCCACACATACTTCATCCAAATTTATAAAACATACTCACTTATCCCAAGGAAAACATTTTTCAAGCTAGTTATGTCTTACACCTGAACTCTCCAGTTAATTAATGCATGTCGATAAATTTTTACATTTTAGCAAAAAGAACACACTTTTCAAGTATAATCTTTGTGCACATTTTTTAAATATTTCATTTTAACTAAAAATAGGTTATTTGTTGTTGACGCACATTTTTTTAGATCCTAAAATTGGACTAATTTTCCTAAAAATAAAACTTAACAAAAAAGCTTTTTGGCCTACAAGACAGGATTTGAAAAGTTTCTTCTAGAACGTGGCATAACTACTCGAGTAATTTAAATTTCCACAAAAATCTATCTTATCTATCCAAGATAAAAATTGAAATAAATTACTATCACACTGTTTTTCAGTCTCATTTAAAAATATAGAAACAATACCAAAATTTAGCTGTCTTTTACTTGACTTTTAGCTGCTCCCAAAAATCAACTAATATTTCATCATTTCTCCTTAGTTTTTAAAATATATAGCAGTGGAGAAGTGAGATAACCGAGTTTGCATAAGCATAAGCACCTAATAAGTCAGGCGTCGGAACCTCCGCCAACCACACTTATGAATGTAGGACTTTATTCATTTTGTACTTTGTGTGGGTGTTCCCAGTCATTCTCATTTCTATAAATTTATTTAAAATAATTTTAACGTGAGCATTTAGTATTTATCATTTGAACTTCTCATGCTTATACAATTTATGTTTCAAAGCAGGTCGTTTGCTATTCCTTGCAGACTGCCAACAAAATGGTCATGAAGTTACAATAGAATAGTTCCAAAATACACAAAGTGAAAAAATGTATATAAAGAATAAAAATAAGTACAAGATTGGCGATGCTAATAACGATTTACCAGCCAGTTATAGTTCTGGTTTTGAACTTCTGCTGAAACATCTCATCGGATTTAAAAAACCAAGGAATAAAAAATTCAAGTGAAAAAAGTACAAAGTTCAATCTGGTGAAACATCTCATCGGATTTAAACCACGAAACAGAAAATAAATTGGTTGCAAAGCAATTTTGTATTGTTTTTTTAATTGTACATTTTTTATATTTATATAGTAATTATGTTCAACAGTTAGTTATTTAGATTCTTCAATATTAAATTTATTGCAACTTTTTCTGTCCCTTAATGATATTTTTCTTTTTTTAGACAACCATCTATATAATATTTATTATTTAGAAATAGTAAAATAGTGTAAAGGAAATTTTTTCATAATCGATATTATCTGTTGGTTTTGTTTTTGGGATTGTTGTATTATTAAGTAGTTTTTTTTTAGTTGATCATGTAACAATGTCGGCTCCACCTGTGTACTCACGAAGTGAGCCTTTAGTTGGGTGTCTGTTCTCCATATTTATGTAAAGAAGCTTAATTTTTTGCTCGAGTCGTTACATGTATGTGACACGGCTTCAAACTTTTAAAACGCAATCTTTCATGTCCATTTTCACCAAAAAAAAAAAAAAATGTTTGCTGTATCTTCGAGTTTGTTGACAAGTGGATTTTTTACAGTACTCTATCAGTTTATTCTGCCACTTGAGCGAAGCGTCTGTTTATATAAATCACGAGAAAGTTTCTTAAAAATTAGAAGCGTACGACATCCGGGGTTTCCCAAAGAAGGCAATATGTCTCATCTGTACTTGAGGTGCAGTTCCTCAAGGAGCCACCTTAGGCCCTATATCATTTATAATATGCACAAATGATTTCTGTCTAAATATTAATACTCATGCTCATGTTTCACTCTTCGCAAATGATACAGTAGTTCTCACATTCCAACTAAATAGAATTTTCTGCAAAAAATTTGTAACCACACTACAAAATACAAATCAAATTTTCAGATGGTTTAACCAAAATGGTTTCTAGTTAAACAAGATAAAAATCGCTACTTAAGATTTTATATAAAAAACATACAGTTCAATTTGGGTAACATTAAATGTCACATACATAATTCAGTCAATAAGTAGAACATTCAGTGTCAACTTTTTGTTATTAGTTCTGGATGAGAGACTAAATTATTGGTATCTCCATTGCGAGAAAATTATTGGTAAGTTGTCAAAAACCTGATATCTAATTTTAAATATCCGATATTTATTTAGTGGGATTATTTGTTGTCGATTTACGTAGAAAGTCACACCTGCGATACAGAATTTGCGTTTGGGAATCTTCTTCGGCGGCTTAGGGCATTTTCATTGTTCAGAAAAGGATAATACGTGTCATACTGAATATTTTCAAAAACCTTAATATACTCACTTTGCCTTCTTTTTACATATACGAGATCTGTGTGTTCTTTTTTAAACATAAACAGGTCTTTCGTACTGAAATTCATAATTTTAATACTAGAAATAAAAACATGTATCACATCATTCACACTGCATTAAGTAAAAAAATATTTACAAAGCCTCCTTGCAGACTATTATGGTTGTCCAACAACGATTAAACCGGATTGTCTTTTGTTGGCTTAATGTGTTTGTTAAAATGTCTCGGATATTTAAGAAATGTTGCTTGCTTAGACCAGCTTGAAGACTGCAGCCCCAACAGTTTCCGGGTGACTTGATAAATTTAGAAACAGGTGAGTTAAAAATCTTGAAAAAATTCTTGTAGTAATCTAGTCCATTGGGCGACTTGCAGGTTTCATGTTTTCTCGACGATTCATGACCCCTGGATTAAGAAAAGAGTGATCTCTCTTTTCCGCCTGTCTGTCTATCTGTGTCGATTTTTATTACACACGTAATTTCCGAAACTAATGGACCGATTGTTGTCAAATTTTGTAGGTAAGTATATTAGGAATATCATGTATATTGTTAAACGCTAACCAAAATCTAGCCAATCATCTCCACCAACAATTTGTTGACGTCATCTCAAGCAATTCCATTTTGAAATTCTACTCTTATGCTTGTAGTGTACGAATTCGCTTTGAGTTTGTTCCCTAAATGTCCAAATTTTCGCAAAAAAATAATGCAGTATAACTCTATTTTACCACAAACCGAGTCTATAATCGGTCGTGAGGTTGCAGCTAAGGCCAAATTTGGCTATTTCTTTTTTTCTTTTGGGTTATGACTAGTATTATCGATGATGTTGATGACGTCATCACAATTTTTTTATTGATCAAATTACGATTGAGTCGCACAATTTTTTTTTAAATATGAGAATACGCACGTCTTTATCTACTAATGATAAAATAAGAATTATAATATTCAGTTATTCATGTTTTGAGAAGACAAACTCGTTCAAGTCAAACTATTTTCTACGTGTCATTCTTTCGATGTATAAACATAAACACTTGAGCTTAAGCTTGTTATTAGTGCTGAGAGGATACTTTTTCCAGATGGTTGTCTGATTTAAATATATTTTACATTGTCCGCAGTTGGGAGCGCTCATTCTTGACACAGTGGCTGTGGCGGTGTTATTTATACCGCTAGTTTTTACTTTATATAGAAATTATCACAACAACGAAAATAGCAACATCAAATTTTATAATTTTTCAAAGAAGCGGAATTTGTCGGATTATACTTCAAGGACGAAGGAAGTTCTGTCTTTTATCAGAACTTTGGATATGATATAGGAGAAAATGCTTGTTGTGAAAGTTCCTAGCCAACGAAATACAAAGTCCATTCTAATAAGGTCTGAGAGGCGCTGTCTCTTGGTGTGAGTTAGTGAAAATATCGGTAAAGGTCGAACTGTTCTACAGATCTCTATTCGTACTCTACGGAAACGAGTTTTGCTAGATTTTGCGTACTGCTCAAGCCGATCTCAGTGCTTGTCTACCCATAACTGCAAGAAGACCCAGCTACTTGGGATGTTATTTATCCATCCTTCAGTATTAGCGATCCGTTTTATTTCCAAACTTAAATTGTCGACAGCGAAAACACATTTTTATGAACCTCAAAGTTGTTCCCGTGGGTATAATAATGTTTTCAATTATAATATAACAAGTGATATGATTATTATCGATAATATTTCGAGTGAAACCGAGCTGCAGATTCAACGAGTGCGAAGCACGAGTTGAATGTGCTGCTGCGGTTTCACGAGCCATATCTTCGATTATTAATCATATCACGAGTTATATTCAACATGAGAATATAATAAATGAACACATTTTTTGATAATAGAATTGATTTCGTCGTTTTGAGCTTGCCCCCAACGTTGGCAAGCCACAAAATACAAAAAAATTTACGAAATTTTAAAATTTGTCAATTTGACAGTTTTTAAATTTAGGTAGCAACAGACCACAATAAGGCAATAAAATTATTATCGCTGTGATAGACATGTAACTAAGGGCATGAACAAATTCTATTGGAAGAAATGGGGTCATGTGATTCATGAATTATATTCTCAGTTATAATATAACAAGTGATATGATTATTATCGATAATATTTCGAGTGAAACCGAGCTGCAGATTCAACGAGTGCGAAGCACGAGTTGAATGTGCTGCTTCGGTTTCACGAGCCATATCTTCGATTATTAATCATATCACGAGTTATATTCAACATGAGAATATAATAAATGAACACATTTTTTGATAACAGAATTGATTTTGTCGTTTTGAGCTTGCCCCCAACGTTGGCAAGCCATAAAAGACAAAAAAATTTACGAAATTTTAACATTTGTCAATTTGACAGTTTTTAAATTTAGGTAGCAACAGACCACAATAAGGCAATAAAATTATTATCGCTGTGATAGACATGTAACTAAGGGCATGAACAAATTCTATTGGAAGAAATGGGGTCATGTGATTCATGAATTATATTCTCATTGTTAGACAACATAAAATTTTCCGAGTTTTTCAGTTAAATATTCCACCGGCGAACAATTACACGAAACTGCATTTTAACTTTACTTAAAAATAAAGAGATCAAGTGAATATGAACTAGTATTTTTTGTGATTAAGGTATAGGTATACTATATTGCTCATCCAGTAGTGTTGGGCATTACTATGACATAACTACATCATTTAGTTAACCACATTTTCAACTATTAACTACAACTACAGTAGTTACAACTAGCAACTAGTACTAACTTCAACTTGTTAAATGTAGTGCTCACTCTTAACTACCAGCTGGTGTTTGGTGGTTAACTACAAAACTAATTACCTTTAGCTGTGGTTAATTATTGTTGTAGTCAACTGATTATTAACAAATAGTAACTTGTACTACAAAAGGTTTTGGATTTGTTAATTACTCATAAAAATACAACCCAAAAAAGCAGTGCGAGTTTAATTTAATTTTAATAGTAAATAATGACAGTTAATTTAAGATTTCCAAGCGATCTTTGATATTTTATACCATTTAAAAAAAGTAAAACATTGACTTAATGTTAGATGCTACCATGTTAAAACTAATATTACAACAAAATTGATCCAAAATGTATTCAAATATATAAATAAATAAATAAATTTATTGATCCCAACAGCACAAACCCAATTACAGGAATCAAAAGGTAACTCACAAAAAAAAAAAAAAACAAATTAAGGCAAATGAAACTTTAACGTTAACATAAAAAAAGTTAATCCCTACGATAAGTCCTGTACATACCGGCATATAGTTTTAACGGAGTCGAAATGTATGTCACATTTGTGCGCTATCCTACACATTAAAGCTATCGGGGACTCAACAAAACCATTTGTATTATAATGTAACATGTAATAGTATATTACATACCGAGGCGGAAAGTATTCCATTACTGTCGAGAGAACTATAGTTTACCGAGAGGCGCAGCCTCGAGGTGAACTAGTTCTCGAGACATAGGAATGGTACTTTTGCCGAGGTTTGTATGCTATTTTATTCACAATCGTTTTAATTGTAGTTTTAAAATAAAATAAAAATGTCCTAATTTAAAACTTTGATTTCTGTTTAATATGAGTCACTCAGCAGGCGTTGGAAAATACAAAAATTGACATAACTTGACAGTCTTCACCATAAGCTCTCCTTATAGTTATTTATAATCGCTGATTTCCATCTATCATTAATTACACATACGTAACGTTTTAAGGTCGAAAGTGACATTCATTTCCATCTCTTGGGTGGAAAGTGACAGTTACTTTCAGCTCTTGGGTGGAAAGTGACAGATAAGTGACATATGTCACTTTCCACCCTTGAGATTGAAGTGAAGTATGTAATAGCTCACTTCCAAACTTTTAAAAAGTTTGAAAGTTTCACATTACTGACCGATTGTGAATAAAATAAATTTTGTTGGCGTGTGTTTGCGCATGGCATAAAAAAATTTAATGCGTATGGAAGCTCTGGACAGTCGATCTTGTTATTGAGCAAATTATATAAAAAACGAATGATTATAATATTTCGTCGAACGGCTAATGAACTAACATCAATTCTAGACAGTAAATTTAAATGGTTAATAGATTCTAGATAGATTAAAAACTTCAAAAATTTTCTTTGTATAGCTTCCAAATTGTGACAATGAATATTATAAATGGGATAGCATTATAAAAGCACCATATTCAATCCTAGTCCTAAATAGAGAACAAAATAATATTTTAAGAGTGCCAACGTTTGAAAAATCCCTGCAATTTCGATATATGAACCCATGTTCTATACGCTTTTTCGATTACATCTGTAACGTGATTTACAAATGTGTGCTTGGTGTCAATTGTAATACCCAAGTCTTTGAAGTTCTGTACTCTTTCAATTATATAACCATTTATATTATAGTCATATCTAATAATTGATTGTTTCCGGGAGTATGGTAAAATTTTGCATTTATCGTAATTGAGTGTTAAACGATTTTGTATACACCATATGTGTAAGATGTTGGGACACGATTGTAGAAAAAAACAGTCATTGATGGAACTTATTTTAGCGTATGACTTGAAATAACCCGCATATATTAGTTTATTGCATGGTATCGCATCAGCTAGATCATTGATGAAAAGTAAAAACAGTAACGGGCCTAGGTTCGAACCCTGAGGCACACCCGAAAATGGAATAAAGGACTTTGACGTAAAATTTCTATAACTGACTGTAAATTGTCTCTGTCGTAAATGTGAAGCGAAAAGTTTTATTAACGAACTAGAAAATCCCAGTCTATACTTTCGATATAGGCAAGGGCAGAAAAATACTGCTAGTCCTTCGCGTTTCAATAGAGAACATTATCCGTGTAGGAGATACCCTGAGAAGGTCTTATTTTGAATTTGTTTATTTTTGTTATCCTAAAATTTATATTTATCTCTAAATTATCAAAACCAAAGAGCTCACTGTATTTCACTTAAAAAAATTATGATAGTATATATCAAAGACTGCTGTGCAATTGTATTGATGGTTGTGTCTTTAAGTTTTTAGGCGATAAGCTTCTCTTAAATAACACTGTAGTTGTGCAAATGTGATATTATTTAAATACATTTATTCAAATACATTTTGTGTAATCCAGTTGAGAAGTAAATAAACGTAACACTGGAAATAAATTATATCAATAATTCATATATCAATAATAAATGGATAGTTATTTGTAATATGAAATGGTAATGTTATATAGCTTTGTCTCACAGTCATTTATCTATATACTATAATAAATTTACAGACTATAATTTATCGTGTCTGACGACCTACTGTCTAGTACATAGTTAGTTAACTACAAAAACAATTAACTGCTGCCTATGCCGACCTAGTATCTATATGTGGGCCGTATGCACGTAGAAATTTTGTGTTGAGTCATAATTGGTACCTAATTATTGTACAAGTTAAAGTTTCTATCTAAATATTAAAAAAATTCTACATTTATTTAGATAGAGATATTGAGTACCTAGAGACGACCTTCCAAATTTCGAACCAGTACAATCATTCTTGCGGCTTGTCATGTGGAATATACTTGTATTTTTGCAAATCTGTAATTTGTAAATGAAGGAAAAGAAAGCTAGTTATCAGTCACAATTTTGCATTTAACTACATTTGTATTAGCTGCAAGTTGAAGAAGTAGTTTAACTACTAACTACATATATTTCTAGTTAATAGTACATTGCAACTTGCAACTAAGTACATCAGGTATAAAGTAGTTGTAGTTAGTAGTTGTAAGTATTTTTTGTCTAGCACATATTCAAAGTCAATTGAAATAACTATTAAAAGTGATCTTTCTCATAGATAATAATGCCCTTAAAAACTCATCATTTTAATAAAAATGTAATCGTTTTAAATTGTGTTTAATTAATTGTGTTACTTCCATATTCTCAGTCTCTAGTGAGTCCAATTTTGATATGTTTGATGTAGACTTAAAGCTCGCCAGGAAAAATGAGTTGAGGCGTTCCTGAGAAAAAAATTAAACAACAGTTTCATAAGTCTTAAATATGTTTCGCTCTACTCGAGCGGGATCAGCACTATCCGAAGCGAAAATCTCTCTTATAGTATCTGGTCTATGCGACAAACTATTTCTTACAACCAGGCGCAAGACTGAACATTTTTTCAGGATCAGTATTAAACGTATTAGCGTACAGACAAAAAAAAATGTTGATCAGTATAAGCCCGGTATAAGTTGTGAGGTTCCCAACTAATAGGATTTTAGTGGACACTGCAGTGTGCTATTTGCTTCAATATTCACGCAACATTTCTAAAACGGGGATAAATGCAGACTGCCATTTTCAGCTATTCAACCGCTTTCGAGTATACGGATGAATAGACGCCTAAAAAATGTGCTCTCGTATGCATAATAAAAATAATCTGTAATAAGAGACGTGCCATGTGTGCGAAAACGAGTCGAAAGTGTGTTGCATTTTGATATGTGTTTGTGATGCTACAGGTGCGCGTTGTTGGGGTAGGATATGATATGATATGAAATGGTATCTGCAGGGTCGACAATGGCGGAGGCGCGGGGCGAGATGGCCGCCCGGGCGTCCACGTGATCCACTATCGACCGGTTCGCCCTTCTCCAACGTCCCATTTTAAACACGTACACGTTCATACACACATTCATTATGCTTTTTCTGCCATTTTCGGAAAATTAATGGACCACTTTTTAACGGACACTTGTCCCTTTTAGCGCTACACAAGTTTCGGCCGCATGACCAACCCATGGGTGGATGTTATCGGACATTGTGGGAGTGTTCTGGAGAGGGGCGGGGGACGGTACCACTTGTGGAATCACATGCCTTCGCTTGCTCATTATCATGGTTATTGGTTCATCTTTCAGCCGCGGATAGCTGCTCAAGACGTGACAATTTCATAAAGAATTTTATTTTCATTCCTCACTCTTCCTGGCAAAACCTATTTGGGGAGGTGAATTAGAGTATGTAAGTTAAAACAGAACGAAGGCGCATTTAAATTTTTATTTGATTTTTAAGTTGTCGGAAAATCATATTTAAATTTTCTTTGAACGATGTTTGAAGATTTCGTGTTAAACTGATCTCAGATGACAATGTTACAGTTTCATCATTGCCACAAAATTACCATATTAGATAAGATGGCGACTTTTAGAAGAATTAAATTTCTCCTTATGATTTGTGATTTTTTGTGAAATTAACTGTATTATTTATTAACCAGTAAACACAAACTCAATCGGTTCTCAAGATTCATGAATAACTCTACTAAAAAAACACACACACACACACACACAAATAACGTGATTCATCACTGCTAGTTTTATAATTATGGTAATTTAGGACAAGCCTGAGTGTTATTGACCAATTTTCAAGACCTCGATATACGCTGTAGGACAAAAGTAAAGCAATGTGTATGGAGAATATTAATATTTTGAATTTTTTTTCGTATAATGATTAATTCATTACTGTAAGGATTTATTAGATAGATAATTTCCGAAACTACTGGACCGACTGTTGTCAAATTTTCTATGTATATATTAGGAATATCATGGAGATGGTTAAGTAACATTTGGCTTTAACAGTAAAACAAAATGACATTCTTAATTATTTATTGTTAAAGTACAGGTCTTGTAACATTTATTTGCAATATCAGAATTCAAATTATAATTAAATTAAGTATATAAGAAAATGCTGTTTACAGAGTATTTGTATTTTAGCCATAATTTTTATTGAACTAATTGATTATTAAATGTTTTTCAAAATTTTACCTTTCAACATCGAAAGAGGTTCTTGGAACAAATTTTAAATTCTCTATTCTATCTGTATCTATATCCACATCTACAAATTCTCCTCCCAAAACTTTACTCACAAGCGCCAAGGTGTTAAAACCTCTATTTTTTACTAAAACATGCTTAAATTTCTGAAAAACTTTTTCACCTATTTTATTTTGAACACTGGATAGTTATTGAAAACAGTATTTTATTAGCTGAATAGAGTCTGCCTGTGCTAAATTGTTTCATTTAAGTTTTAAAATTGTATCACCAACTATGGAAAAATTAGCTGAAATAAATGTCAATTGAGATGACAGTTCTGTTTTAGCAAAAATTATTTTAGATTCTTTAATAGAGGTAGCATCATCTGATAGATCATTAACAAAATTCTTAATTACGTTGTAGTTTTTGGTATTCAATGCATTTAACCATGTTCCCCACTTAGTTACAACAGGTTGTAGAGGTAGTGGCAGATTAGGCAATGCATTTCGATAAAATTGTACTCTCAAAGGTGATTAACAACGGGCGGAATTGTGTTTCATACGCTAGATCCAGTGCTGTTGCGGCGATAGTTTGATTACAAATATATTTTTCTTTTGGACTATATCAACATAATATAACATTTCAAGATCACAAATCTGTGGTCCTGTGTTTGAAAAATTAAAAAGGGCATCGAGTATTATTTTTTGAAGTAATATAGTAATATAGAAGTAGTTTTTTAACAAGCTGTAAACACTCCTAGCGACGCACTGGCTACGACTTTGTGGACCAGATCAAAGCGTCCCCGCTACTCGCCGTAAAACACACCTTACTTCAACTGGGAAATTGCATCCGTAAGATAAATTTCCGCCTACTGGTGATTAATGATAATAAATAAATTTCTGATTTCTTCAGCCATTTTATTTATACCATGAGCTAAGCATGTAATATGGATTAAGCGAGTAAAAAATATTTTTAGGTTGGATGAAGCTTTGCACATGCATGATTTTTGATGAAAAAAGTTCGTTAAACCTTCATGAATAAACCTTGAAGTTGTATTATTATTTGTCTTTTCAAAGCTTCTGTGCTAATCAAATATAAAGTGCCACATTTTTCACTGCTCAACAAATTTGCGACATAACGTCCACATGAATTGGTTGTTTCATCGACATGAAAATAAATTAGATTATCGCCTATAATTTGACGAATAGTGTGCTTTGTTTTTTGAAACACTTTGTCCATGTAGTTTTTTCTTAAGATACAGATAGTGCAACTGATTTCATGGTACGCTTTTTAAGAAATTATCGTAGCTTAGAGTTATTAAGTTTTGATAAAGGAATATTGGCACTGAGGGATGCTTCACCCAATTCGAAATAATATTCTTGTTGATCTGTCATCTTCTGAGTGTTGGAGAAAAAATCTGCGAGCAGACTTTGTGAGTTCACATTAGTAGAATTCTTCAGCTTACGGCTTGTCCCAATATGCTGAGTTGTCGAAAACTTCTTTCCACAGGCGACCTGAACAATAAAATTAAAGATAAAAATTTGGATAACTTACTTACTAATTAAATTAAGAATGAAACGGGTAAATGACAAAACGAGTAACTGCTAGAAGGATGGTACCAGAAGAGTTAAATCAGGGAGAATTAAGATAATTTTAAGCCGGATGCGGCCTATTCGATATACCAATAAACGATTTTTTTTAAAGCCCATTGTTTAAAAAAAGAAATGATATGGCCAGAAAACATATTTTTTTCTGATTGTGCCGCATTTTAAGGAATATACATTTTGTATACAATCCGAGCCTTTGTTATGAAAAAGGGTCTACAACTCTTCACGGTATGAAATACCCTGAGCAGTTCTCTGTGCTCACGTTTGAACTTTAATCAGTTTATTTAAACATGACGAAGGTCCGCAAATTAATATGGCATAATTGAGATTATAATTCACTAAAGAGTAATATGCTAATCTAAGAAATTTTAAAGAGCTTTTATTAGGTAGGTGAAGTTACGCAAAAGAAAAGTGTTTTTGATACTTTATCCACTATATAATACCCATGTACAAGTATATCATTGTTCGGATTGTTTCAGGTAGTCACTTACAACACTTTCTATTTATATTTTTATTTCACCTAGAAGATTCTCTGGTACATGAAAATGAGTAACAAGAAATTATTGTCAAAATGTGTATTATAGAAGAAAAGAAAAATAAAAGAATTAGTCACTGTGGCAAGATGAATTTATTCTATGAGTTTAGATTTCTTCTTATACTATTCATGTAGATTCGGATTTAAAAAAAAGAAATTAGAATGTACTTATTATATTTCTAGTGGAGATTCAAACTCTCAGATCCCCAAGTTTCCTAGATTTATAATAGCATAATTTCCATTAGACTACCTTTTTATCGGTATCTGAATAGAGAATTGGGTATCTTATCCAATATGGCGACTCTTTCGACATAATACCATTTCCTATTCAAGCCAAATCGATGGCCAAGACGAATCCTTATTCCTGCATGACAGTTTTAATATTTTTTTCTAATGAAGGTTATATTTTTAGACTGCGGATAATTTCCTCTTAACATTGTCAATCAGTATTTAATTTATCTGTCGGTAATCTCTGGTTGCAGCGTTTATGTATAGTATGTCCTGAATAAAACTCCGCGCTTTTATCTCTTGATAATGGATAGAAATACATATTGACATTCTATAAACGGCATGGTTTTTAACTTCAAGGAGGAAGCTTAATTTAGTATACTGCAAATGTAACGTCAGACATCTGCGACTACGTTCGTATTTTTCTACCGGTAGTATTGATATTATTTAACTTAAACACATACCAACAAAGTGTCTATTTCTAAAAGATCTCTACGATAACATAACTTTGACAAAGCTAACTAAGTTTTTTTTTTATTGGTTCTAAAACTAATCTATTTGAGCCGTCTGAGCGTTACATTTATACATATTATGTTAAGTGCGACTGTGGAACAAGATAAAGCGAGCTCTGCTTACTCAAAATGTGAAAATATTTAACTGAATTTATTGTTAATGTTATTATCACAGGCGAGTACTGTATTATAACGTGCATTATTATAAAAGATGGAAATCGCAATTTCATTCCTATGTACGTAACATTAATTGTAACCAAATTGTTTTATGTAAAACTGGTTCTGTTGTTGCTATCGTTTCCCAGTTCTATTCAGTTTAAATCCATGTTCCGTAATCGGGGTTTCATTTTGCACGGTTTTATTCCAGACGGGATACTTCAACAGCACATGTTTCCATTGTGTTTATCTGATTCACTTATTACGACTAAAAAACAGTTTGCCCTATTTTGTTAAACAATAGTGACAATTTCGTTTGTTGTATTTTATGTAAGCGTTAAAGAAAACTGTTATACATACCTGTATTTACATGATTTTGAACTAAACCTCTAATTAAAAACTATTAAACAAGTAAATATAAAACGAAGCTTCCCAAAATATATTTCTTGTTAGAGATTGATAATAATAATTTAGTTATTATTGTATGAGAAAATGACTGGAAGTGATTAAACACTTTGCATGACTAGAAATCTTTCGTGCAACATGAGTACTACGCATCATCGAAAGAAATATCGGGTGATCAATATTGATCGTAACTGAGTCATCCCACCACAGCGGCAAAGCAAATGTAAGAATATGAGGTTAGGTTGCATTCATGTTCACATATAATGAGCAGGTGGCTAGATGCACATCTTTTTAAGTGTCATTACACTCATTACTCATCATACAGTTGAATTGATAACAAAAATTTACCATCAAGGCGACAGTAGACTTTCTGCATTGTTTTTTTTTGTTATTAGTATACACAGTAATGCAAATTCTATATAAATATTTTACGATATAATTTTGGAGATAATAGAAGTACAAAAATTTCATTACAGCAACTGATAGAAAAATCTGGTGATTCTGACCAGTCTGTATATACTCGTAAGCATCCACTTGCTTTAAGAATTAAGTGTATAAATTATAAATGAACGGCTGTTGTAAATAGCGGTGTTTGAAGTTCTTTTCCCAGTCGAATTCCGGAATAATTAACATACAAATCTTGTTATTTGTACATGAGGGAATATTTGAAACAGTCACTTGGACAAAACTGCAGTAAAAATGTAAATATTTATTTCAAAAAAACATTTTATCCTTGATACATTGTTGATTGTCTATGGAACATTAATAAAAGTAAATAAACTATAATTTCATAATAAAATAATCTATTTCATTTTTTACATAGAATATTGCTTCTGAGTACGCAAAGTGTAGTTTTAATAACATTTATTAAATTAAATCCAGCTAAGAAAACATTCTTCAATTAATTGTGAATAAAGTAGTACACTGCGTAATAAACAGAAAAGGAAGGAGTTTAAAAAGTAGAACTTAAGCAATTTCTTGTTCTTAGGAATCGCTTATATTTTTTCCAGTGAAATAGGGTCAATGAAAAGAAAATATTTCAGCCTTAAAAGCTCACGAAAGTGTAGTACTCAAAGTTGGGGTTTTATGGTAATCCGACAAAAAATAATTTTATTAAACACAAAGAAAAAGTTTTTACTATAGTTTTTCTTTTTATTTTTTCGTGAGTAGTTGCGATACGCTGACATTTTGTAATAATTTGTAACTGTAATTTTTTGTTAGTAACTGAAAACATACTCTGTATTTGTAGCTTCATTATGGTCTATATTATATCCACGTGCATTTGCTTTTGTGTCCAAATGCATTGTGTGCGTCATTAACATCGTAGCCGAACATCGACGCCGGAAAGATTTCGTTGTTGGGTTTAGAGCAAATGCCACATGTCATGTTACGTAATTCAGTGTAAAATCTTTAGTATAAAATAATGTTCTCAATTCTCATATAGTTATCGATTTTATAGCTGTTCATACAAAAACTGCAAAAAGTGCTTTATTGCAAACAATAGTGGGAAGTGAACATTTTTTTATACAATTGTTTTCAGAATAGGAAAAAAATATAATACTGTGATTCTCATTATTCAAAAAGATATAGTATATACTGTGTTCTAAATTAATTAATCATTACAACGTAACATTTTTTTCAAATGTTTTAAAATTTCTGTCTTGCATGTTGTATGATATAATTGAAAACTGCTGAAGAATGTACTCGTACTGAAGCAATTAATGTCGCTTGAAAATAAAGCAACATTCAACAAAACGGGAGGATATTGCTTGTAATCGCTTTAAAGAATAGCACGGGGATAAAGACACACATCACTTCCAGAATGTACTGCTGATCTACTTTTCAAACAGATCCAGCAAGTTAAATAATAAGAGTCTCAATATTTAATGGTAAGAGCATCCTTTGCTGTAAAAAAACAATGTGAACATTATAAAGTAGGGCATTTTAAAGAGAAATTCTGTTGGATTTCAGCCTAAAAAGTTCAAGACTTTTACAGAAAGCATATTTGTTAGTTTCTGAAAAGAGTTCCAGAACTGTAGTATTCGACGAAAATGGTATCTAAACGTTAAGTTTGATTTTATTTCATTAATTCATTGTTGCACATTTTAGGTGGTCGTAATTTTTGGTTTCACAGGGACTGGGGGAGATGGAATTGAAAGAATGAGTGTCGACGACAAAACTACTACTAACAAGAAAAAGAGATATTTTGTTGTTAAATTTGATGTAAAAGAGGGTAATAAAAGATATTTTGTTCGTTATTTAAACGGAATTCATCAACATTTGTACAACGATGGATTGTGAGTTGTATTTTTATACAATATATACAATATTTATACAGGTATAAATTCAGGAATAGCTCTGTAAAAACCCCAGTTTCTCTTCTGCCTGAAGACGGTACTGTGTACCGAAACACGTGTAGCAGTGACTACAAATATATTATTTAAACTCTGAAAAATTTTTCATTATTATTAAAATTAATATGGAGTTTAAACACGTATCAGCCTCATCAATACAAGTATTTTTATAAGTTTTGATTTAAAACGATTTTTAACAATAGCTCATTAGTAAGTACCTATATTATTTAATTTTGCTAATGGATGCCTGTATGGTAAAACATTTTGTATTTCAACGGGCAATGCTTCTAATAACATGAAGAGATACCAGCGGGTAACACTGTTTTTTTTCATCGCTGACCTTTTCGTGAGGAAATTTAGAAAGATTTGCAACTTGTCTATTACATACTCGTAACAAATTCACGTATGAAGAAGATTATTGTTTTGAAACATATTTTTAACCAGAAATAATCGGTTAGAATTAAAATTACTACTCCCAAAAAACATTAATATATATTAGGTCTTAGTTGCTAGTGCTATTGACTCTTATTTCTGTTTAAAAATTGGTCTAAAGTTATTTTGACAAAACTTTCCTTTTACACAGGGTATAAAATTTAGTATAAAATTTAATTTTTTATGATATGTATATATTTTTTTATGATATTCCCTACTAGTTAAAATAAAGATATGTGTTACTAAGTGCAGGTAAAGAAGCATGCTATGCGTGAGTTCCAAGTGAGTTTTTCCATTTTAGCTAGGAGACATCAATTTGAATAGATGCAGTATAATACTAATAATAATAATAACGATTTACAAATCCTAGTATAACCTTAAAGCGTTTATAAAATTTCGGAGCATTCAGTTTTGCAGTTTCAAAGTTAAATTGCAAAATGTTGTGATAACCCAGAACATCCTGCCTTAAATTGACACGTGAAAAAAAAATCGAAAATCCCGCAAAAAATAAAAAAATTCAAAAATTTGGCCTTGGCTGTGATCGTCTAACAAAATGGAACCTATGTTGTGTGTTTTTTTTTGTGGTGGAATGTGTTCAGATGCAAGTGGTGGACCCCAAGGTTGGAAAAGTACCGCTAAATAAAACACAAAATATATGGAGGAAACAAAATCATTTATTCCTCCACTGCCTAATTTTGAATCAAATTAAACATTCTGAATCAATGCAAATATCTGAATATCACAAATTTAATAAAAACAAAGGAAAACCTAAATTAAAGTAACTGGATGCAAATGCACAAGTTATTACGGGCGTGTGGCGGCAAATTTAAATTATGGCAGTCACAAGAGAACAAAGTTTTAATAAAACTATGCAGCGGCAGCGGCATCAGAGTGTGGCGATGAACTATATCAATTTCATTCTAGAACACAGCAAAATTACCTATAGGGGGCGTTGTAGCAGGAGCGAAGTTTGAGACTCCTGGTTGTGGCGGTTCTTCCCCCACGACGGTGATTCTATTCTATCAGCAAGCACTGCCGCACAGCACCCCTCCATTACGAACATACCGTACGAGCAAGCCGTTACTGTCGAAACTCGAAAATTGTTTAAATTTAGTTACTGCTGTTAACAATAGTAAATTTCTGATTATTTCTGATCTCGAAGGTCATTTGCGACTGCAGGGTAAGTCGAAATTTGTCAAAATGTGATTGTGTGAAATAAGCTACTTCCGAGTGAAGCTATTTATTTCTTAACAAAACCCAATCTAATTACTAAACTACTAATTAGGTTTAGTTTAGAAGATGGAAACACACTTAATGAAACATCTTCATATTTATGAAAATGTTTCGATGTAACGAGCGTGCGTAGCATGTAGTATTAATTCCCAAGTACTAAAGTAATTTTAACTATTACTCGTCGAGTATTTTTTTTCTAAATTAAAATTAACAAAGAAGGTGATGTTCTCTTCTTCGAGATTCTTTGTCGATTATTTTTCTGATGTTAAAATTTATTTTTAATTTTTGTTTAGAGACGTGTTCACTGTATATCGTGCGAGGGTGATTATTAAACAGGTTAAACGATTTTAGAATGTTCGACCTTGATTATGCTAGTCTTCTCATCCGAATACTCTATTTTATCTAACTAGGTAGTAGGACAACGTACTCCATTCGAAGTACCGATTTTAAAGTGATCAAATCCTATGAACAACGATCTCATCTCCTATTGCCACCAGCAGTCACCATCAATTTGTCATCAGGTTTAAAGTAAATCTGCAAAAATATTGGAAGGAATCAAACACTCTTCATTATCTAACTAGGTAGATGTTTAAAGGAATATTGTCGTAGTGTGTTAAATATACAGGGACATTTTTTTAACTCTGAACATACACCATAAAATCCCTATGTTCAATCTGAAAAAAAACACATCAATGTTTTGGAAGTATGCAACCAATATTACATGAAACCTACGTGATAATTAGAAGAAAAAAAATGATTTAAACTTGTCAACTTGTCAAAATATAATTTAAAAATTTGAGAATACAAACAATGTTTTATACAAGGGAAGAGAAAGTACAAATTTTAACTTGGTATCGTAGGCACAGAATTGTACGTGATCTTTTTTCAGTAAATTATGCCAATAGACCAATTGTGTCAACACCCACGGATGCGTCGAATATAAACATCGCTTGAGAAACACATCAAATTATGTCCTAACTGAAGAAGTATTAATATACAATTAAACATCTTATGTTATCCCCGCAAAGTTTTAAAACAGTTTAAATACAAATTTTATAAATTCACCAAATCATCAATAACTAAGTCCAGAAGTAAAATTAAAAGAACAGATTTTTGAGAAACAGTATTTAATTTAAGAAAAAATAAAAACATTTTACAAAACATCGTATTTACAGATGAAACATTACTATCATTAGATGGTGAAGTCTATTCCCAAAATTATCGGTTAGTCCTCTTAACCTTTGTCCCTTCATATCTTTTTCCTTTCTTTACAGATATTAGTCAAATGCTAATCCTCGTCTGCAAAATTTGACAAGAGCACAATATAATCGTAGGGCTAAAATGTTAGAACCAAATATAAACCAAACCTTAAACCTGGTGCATTTTTTATTGAAGAAAATTTGAATTCTAATTCCTTTTTAAGACTGCTTCGTTACCACATAGTGCACCAAATTCAAAACTTAAATATTAATGATGATTGGTTTCGTTTCAAATGGATGGAACTCCCCCACATCCAACTGCAATAACACATTATTTACACGAAATTTTTAGAGCAATTGACCAAAAATATAACACGTACCTACCCATAATTCGAATGATTACATGGCGATAGTACCAATTTAATATTTGTACGTTTCCTTCTGTTGTATTCATTTCTTAAATTTCCAAATTATATTTTGACAAGTTGACAAGTTGGCAAGTTTAATTTTTTTCTATTAATCACGTAGGTTTGGTGTAATCTTGGTTGTATACTTTCAATACATTGACGTGTTTTTTTTCAGATTGAACATAGGAACTTTCTGGTGTATGTTCAGAGTTAAAAAAATGTCCCTGTATATACATTTATAATCTAGATACAACTGGTTACTTATGTATAAGGTTTTTTTTAACAAGAAGTGCATAACTGTTATACTAAAACAGTAATCAAAAGAATCTAGGAATTTAATTCGGATACAAGGCAGGCGTGCTACAATTTTGCAAGAATATAGGAAATGGATGCTTATCCTACAGGACTCTAAATAATCTGAACGCAGTGACTTTTCAATCAGCTGTGGACGTCTCTGCATGATCTACGTTAGCATCAATTCCAACTGCGTGTAAGGACACGTTGATCAGTCATCTACTGATATGATGATATGAAATTTACAAAAAAGGAAAGAATTTACTGTTTTTACATTTTCTTTGGTCACAAAGTAGAGGTTAGGATAGACCCCATATTTCATAAACCTGAGAATCTGTAAAATTCATAAAATGTATTCTGTAAGGAGCTGTTAGTGTCAGCACGGTGGCGAACATTGCCTATGTGAGTGCAGAAGGAGAAGGAAGGCCTTCAGATAAATCTTGGATTTCGTTTTCCCATTTTGTGCCATAAAGGAAGGACGAAAGGTGGAAATGTTATGTTATACCAGATGTTACTCATAACATCTGGCATATGTTACTCATAACATCTGGTATCAATTGAGCTTATGCAGAACGGTGAGAACTGAACTGGCAGAGCTCAAATTTTGACACGTGCCTCACCAAATAGAACAGGCCCGTTTGATTACAGCTTTCCCACCATAATTTGTAAGTTACCTTATATTGATTCAAGGCAGTCGGAGCTAAAGAATTTAGCATGACTTTAGTGATCAATTGTAACAATTCTCTTGTTTTGCTGACTACTGATAGCTTGCCGAAAACATGTATGGCCGGTCGTACTGCACCGGCTAGAGCGCTGAAAGGGAAAAAAGAAGGATGTCTGTCATAAATCCTAAATACACTGCGTTTCAAAAAAAAGTACCATTCTGAACGAGCATACTTACAATCAACTTACAAACAACTGGTTAAATTTTCAACAAAAACTGACAATATTTATTTACAAAAAAAAAAAATGTGTTGCATCACTGCCTATTCTAAAATACTCAGCAACTCTTCTAGACATGCTGGAAATCAGATGATCGATTGCATCTTGAGGTAACGTGTCCTAGGCTTTCCGCAAGTGTGGACATAATTCATCATGTCCCAGACATATTCGATTGGATTTGAATCAGGTGACCGTAGCGGTGAGAGCAAAAGATTGACATTATTTTCGATCAGGAAGTTTAAAGTAATGCTAGCGATATGAAGGCGGCCATTATCTTGTTGAAACACTATTTCTGGAAGGTCTTGTAGTAGCAGAAGGAGAATGGGTTCTAGCACCTCACTGACGTAACGACGGGCATTTAATGTGCCTGGAATAAAATGGATATCCAAAAGCCGCTGATAATGGTTATTCGATTTCCGTAGCGAAACATTTATTAAACGCCTGGTTTGTTAATGAGTTATCCATTATCAAATGTGCTGAGCCACAATTACAACAAAAGAATATTTACTACGCGTTCTGTTTTATCGAGACTTTCTTAATTATGTTACTTATAATGCAGATATTGATCAAAACATTGTAGCCCATAAAGGCTGCTCTGGGGTCTAAGTAGTTTATGTATTTAGGTTCATAGTATTTGTATAGGGACCTTGACTGTGATATGTTGCTCTCGAATTCTCTAAGGGACACCCGAAAAGATTTCCAGAGAAAAAAATCATCTATCCTAATGGAATTAACAGCACTAGGTATAAGGTTCATCCAATCAGGTTGGAATGATTTCTTCGTTTTGAAGATTTTTCGGTACGATCACGCATTTACCAAAGAAATGTGACTGACACCTAATAAAGACTTAGTAAATTTGCCTGCAAGTAGATGTGTTGTGTGCGTGTACACATACAATGCAGTAATGACAAATTGGTGGCAATAGGAGGTTATATTGTTGTTCAGAGGATGTGATCACTTTAAAAATATGTTCGTGGAAACGAGTACGTTGCACTACTACCTAGTTAGTTAATAAAGAGTGTTCGGTTAAGAAAACGTTAGCATAATTAAAATTTGACTTGGAAATACAGAAACGTATAGATTCTTTTATCGTATGCATTTATAGTGAATCAGTGAAGAAAATTGAATATAATACAATTATTATGGATTCTTCCTTCACGCCTAACAGTGTAAAAGACATGAATGTTGAACGACAAAAGTTTCCTCAGGTAGGAAAACACATATAATAAATACATGTTTATGGGTCGGAAAATTTTATTATAGGTGGGTACCACAAAACCTGGCTGATATTGAAAAATGCATGAGTGTCCAAATAATCAGTTGTTTATTTGACAATGTGCTGAGTGACGAGAGTTACATGTACCAAGATAGCTTAGAGACAATACTGATTGACCTTATAGTTATTTTTTATGGAGTTAAAAGTATTATCAAATATTGGTGCTAAAATAGTTTGTTTTTCAAGATTGAAAAACTATTATATATATATATATATATAGAGAGAGAGAGAGAGATTTTGTAAATGATTCTAAGGATGTAGTTGGCCATGGATTTCAAAATTTCCGCTTCGCTGAAATTATAAAACTTAAAGTCATCGTTTTTATTGTTTTAATCTTTTTCAAGTGTGAATTACAGTAGTTCTCGTTGATCCAAGCTCAAAACAACAAAACGGTCGTTTCAAAAGTTTTGTTTTTGTACCAGGAAGCGAAGACCGTGAAAATGGTTTATTCTGTTGAACAAGACACTTTCATTGTTGTTTTATTATCGCAATGGAAATTCGTAAATGAAGCGTGAGTGCATTCTGTAACCGCTTGTAAGCAAGAACATCTGGCCAAATCCCGTGATTTGATAATTCAAGAAACATCATTAGAGGCTCACATTAGAGATATAATCAACAGATTTGTTCGAACTGGCAGTATCGACAAAGGAAAATTTCCTGGAAGACCTTCAGTATCTGAGGAAATTGTTGATGATTTGAGACGACTTGAGCAGAACCCGCAAGCATCTTTGACAAGATTTTCTCAGGAATAAGAATTTCCTGTTGCAATATGGAATTGAACAATTATTGAGGAAAGGGTGTTACGAAATATTTTTGAAATTAAAAACAGAGTGAACATGTGGTTTGAATAAAATGGTGAACATTTTCAACATTTACTGTGATGTTTAACCACAATAAATGTCTTTCTTTTTATTGTAATGAATTAGTTTTATTTTTTAATAAAATATGAAACATTTAGTCAACTAGTTATAGAGATGCGTGTGGTACGAGGTATAAGCGCCAAATATTCTCGGCCTAACCAAGAAAGAGACATGACCCAAAAAAATTAAATATTTATATTTCAGCATAATCTCTGTTAACTTCAATATATTTAAAACTACGGTTAACTAACAGGATAATCCCTTTAAAAAAATAATTTTAATTTTTATCACTAAAATGATGTAGTATTGCCGATTGCACCTCGAAGCTAAGTCAGTACTGTAGTGTGGGTGATCAAGTTACTCGAAGTCACAGGCTCCTATAGCAGTTTGAGTAAGACATGCGGTATGAACGGGCACATTGTCATGAAGCAATCGAACGCCTCTTGTTAATTTTCTCGGCCGTTTTTCCCAAATACGTTGTCAGTGGTATTTCGTTCTTTAAATTCAATTAACAACATGCCTTCACAGTCCCAAAAAATTGTGGCCATGATTTTTTTGAAAGATTGGTTCGTCTTCAAGGGTTTTTTACCCCATACGAAACAATTGTGATCATTTTTTTTAGTACAATATGAAGGACAATCTTCAGCAAACACAAAAACCATCCTGTCCTTAATATCCTCTGGAGCAATTCCTTCTTTTGCTAAGAATTTTATTATCGCTCGATGTTGAATTTCAAACAGGTATGATGAGTCCATAATTTTTTAAACTTTATTCCTCAAATGTGTCGAAACTAATGGGTAGTGGGGGTTGAAGTTTTACACACATGCTACGGGTACCCCTCTTGTCTTTTATGAGTTGTACAAATTTCTCGACGAACAATCGCAAATTTATCAGGCCGAGAATATTTGGTGCTTACCTCGTATTTGTCGTGAGTTTTTGGGCATTTAATAAAGTCCATATAAAGTGAAAGGCGACACGTTTCTATGTCCTACTTCGACCCTATAATCATTTATAGAAACCCTGTACTTCCACATATCTGTCTACAATTTTCGGAAACTCGTGGAAACACGACGGGAGTCGGATATTTTGAGGAATTTTCTGCGCTACAACAGTTCATCGTCACAAATGTTTGGATGCTCGTTCTAGCTCCAACTTTGTCGTGACTATTTATGTTTTCTATTATAAAAAAATAATCAAATACTTAGTTTTGGTAGCTCGGAAGAAGATATAAATGTGTTTTAGCAGAATATCCCAGACTTGCTTCAAGCAGTTTAGTGTACGGTGTTTCTACGGTTGCTTAAAAGGTATTGCAGAGCTAGTTTTTTAATGTTGGAGTCACGTTTTTAGAACTAGCTTGGAACTACAATTAGTATTGAAAAATCTTTCTCCGCGTAAATATAATACAGTGGCTCCCGATCAAGCAGAGCAGCCTGCTTTTCTCCAACAGATGGTTTGTTATGTTAATAAAACAGTATGATTGGGAATTATTAAATTCAGCCATACGATCGGCAGTTGATGCCACAGGCATCAATTTACGTTCAGGAGACAAATAAAGGGAGTTTTGAATTCGGAATATTAAAATTCAATTTTGTTTTATTTTAAAATAAATGATTTTTAAAGCCATTATTGAGTATTATTAATAAAGAAAGGCGGCCGAGGAACATCTCTTCTCTGCACTCACTCGGCGCTCAACCCGAGTTTACTCGAATGAGCGTTTCAGCCCGAAGCCTGACGAATTAGACATTATTCAGTCATCAACGTTCCTGATTCCAGACGATGCAGAAGAGAAGAAGAGAAAATTTGTGGGTTTTATAAAATTTTAGTGGTCGTTTTCATAATGAAATGTCGGATTAAAGAAAGTTCTGACAAATGATCGTAGGAAAATTATGATTTATAGCTTCCATGGAAAATCCTTCTCCATTGTATGCATTACGGCATTGCATTGAGCACATAACTTAACTTGCTGAAACTTTTATCAGTATACGCTCTCTTCTAATGTCATAGCCACTTGAAGCACTGTCTTCCACCTATCACTTTTAGAAATTCCAGACAGTTTTGTTTTCCAAAAAACACATTTCAAACTACGTTTCAGGAACTGCGCTGTCTAAAGCAAGTAATCACAGTCAAGCCGTCCTACCCATCTTGCCGCCTTGTCATTAAGCTTATCATCCAGGAGCTTAAGATCGCGAGAGACTTCGCTCCCTCCAGAAGCCATAACCTTCGTTTTTGTCAGATTACGTGCAAAAAACATGTCGTTCGTAGCTTTTATCACTGATACCGAATCAAATATCCCATTTATGTGTACAACAAGTGTATACATGTCGCGCTGTGACAACGGCGTTCGATGTATCAGCATTGCGCGCGCATTTTAGCCCGGCCACCGTCTACCTACTTGTTACACCGGAGTCTTGTCTGCCTGCTCCGGGCCGTTGGCGGGTCTCGCTCCGGGAGCTTAAAGAAAGTTCGTTTACACGGCTCCAGTTGTGATATGTGCGTGATTGCGTCGTGCTGTGACTCTCTACACTGCAGCTTTTGCTGCCACAGGTTGCTGTTACAGTTGGCTCCAGAAACTGTTGTCTCAGGTACAAGACTTCTTTTTTGAATTTCGATGCTAGCGGCGCTCGCGACTAGTTGAGCGCTTTCTGCAGCTTTTACAGCTTTCATGAGATTCATCTAAGCGGTATGAATGTTTCCTGGAAGACCGGTTATTTTAAATGCCAGTGTAAATCTGATTTACACAAAATAAAATATTATATGGTGGTATATATTAACAAAAAAAAAAACTTACTGATCGATAGTCTGCAAGTGAAGTATCGAAGTTTTCGATGTTTGAGATTGAACAATTCATTAAAAACAAGCAATGAATCAAAAATTTATTGATAATTATCAACAAAGAACGCTACAGGTGTTTTTATATTAAAATTGTATTGCGCTGGACTTTAGTTTGTGCGTAAATTACGAATTAAAAATTGAAATATCGTTTCCAGAGATTTTTTTAAAGTGTAGGGCTGGGTTTCAAAATAATGAACTCTATAAAACAAAGACAAGTCACGTTCGAGATATGTGTTTTAATTTTGTTCAAGCGTTTAGCATTTAATGACTTATTTTATCTGTAAACAAGGTGAAATATATGCTCTTCGCTTATAATTATGGGAGTTGTTTGTTTGCATCGTTTCGTTATTATTTCGCAATGTGGTTTAAACAAAAATTAATCTTCTACATATATATTATTTTTATTTTTTTGAACAGCAAATATTGTTGCCAAAAAATTTACATTTCTGGTCGAATTTTGGAATTCCGAATTCTTTCCCAAGTGTAATTTTTAACATTTGCTTATCTGTGATAACAATAATAATAATTAATAAGATTTTTTTTGTTTTCCGTTACATTTTCTAGATAGCCTTTTGCTACATTAGTACTTCTCCGTCATCAACATACTCTTGAATTTAGTAATCCATTCTTTTCTTCCATCCCCTGGGGAAGTTGCTAAAGATCGTGGAAAAGTGTGACCTGTGTGTTTTTTGCACTTAGTAATCTAAGTTAGAAAAATATAATTAAAAATTGGGCTGACTATAGTTATGAAAATGAGAGAGTTATGTACGACTAGCATTAGCTAAGCAACCCCAGCATAATAATTCCACATTATCCCTTTTCGCCCAAATACTATAAAGTTTACCCTAGTTCCCATTCTTGCACATTCCAGCAACTTAGGTACGATGGATCAACTTAAATGGATTTTATTTTCTTGCCTGGACTTTAAACAGCTTTTATTTTTTTTTCATTTTGACTTCCTTCCATCATTTTTAAGAGACTTTAGTTAAATCTTGTTTAAAATTTATGCATTTTCAATTCTGCCACCATGGATACTTTCACTGGGAAATTTATAAATGAGAATTATGAACATGGTCAATTTTAATTAATGTTTCTTTGTATTAGTAAAAGTTTGCACCTGCTACAGTAAAATATGCAGACGTACATTACATTAAAATAATAAGATATTTCAATTTTTATTAAAGTAAATTAGCACATTAAGAAATTCATGAAAGCTCCAAGAATAAAAAATATTTAATAGCTTTAGATAATGTAGGAGCTAACTAAAAATTCGAGTTGGTATATGAAAAACGTAAAAGCATGTGATGCTAGTCTGTAACACCCATCCGTCAAAATTTATCCTATTGACATTTCCAATTTTATAAACGAATCTCAAAGTCGGACGTAACGTATGGTGTTATATTTTTTCTAATTTAAATGAGAGAATAAGCAATATATTGTGATGGAAATTTTAATATAACGTTTTCTCGAAAAACCCATTCAACATCTTTTTTGTAATTGATCCGATCATTATTTGTAGGACACGTCTCTGAATTTTAAATATTCCTTTGGTGTAACTAATGCCACCCCAAGCCAATAATCCTCAAGCTAAAACGCTTTGAAATAGGGAAACGTATTCAATTTGCACAATATCGTCTTCGACCAGATTTTTCAGATTACGGAAAAGATAAGTATTAGTGTTTTAGATATGCAGACTTCATGATTTTTTTATCTCATTTGTGACTTATGAATCAACATTACTTTAAATATTTTAACATCATTTTAATTCAGTAATAATAATTATATTTATGTTGTTTATCTTATATAAAAATAGCGGATAGTCAGGTGTTGAATTTTGTACTACCCAGTTTCAATGAAGCAATCTCATTGTTGTAAATTTGTCGCTTCTTGACGATATAAGTTTTCAATAAACATTTATACAAGTAATGAAACAACATAAAATGTCAGAGTAAATAAATATTTATGGAGTAATTTTTCAAAAAATTTCCCTCTCTGGCAATGCTTTGGATATTGTTAGCATCCAGAAATCAAGAAAATTATTTATTTGTTTAGTTAATGAAATTATAATTGGATCCCTTATGTATTTTATGATATTTACGTTAATTTCGTAACAATCGCAATTTTAATTAGATCGTAGCGCATTGTCAAGTCCCTGAGCTTCCAAAGCACACACTTTATTCTAATGTTGTGAATTATTAAAAGTTTCATCATTTACGATTAAGTGAGTTACGTTATTACTAAATTAATCTCATTGATTACCTTTTTCTGCTGAAATCAGGCTGCAAGAAATGAATTAATTGACAAGATTATTAGCATTATTGTTAAAAATTTTCTCATCCAGTAATTATAAATTGTCAAGTATTGATTTTGTGAATAAAAAGATCGTTATGTTTTTGTCGACGTTGCGCTAATTTTTATTATCGAAGTCTGTAAAAACGCTGAACATCATTTGTGGGACTGACGTCAAAAAAGTTGCGAGCGTTCTGTTACTGGATAAGTCAATATTAGCGGGTTCAGAAATATTGATGAATTGTCCAAGAATTTGTTATTTTCAGTATTATCGAAGATTATCAGTCAAATAAAGTGAAAAAAATTTATACAAGAAATAGGTAGTTTTGACTAACGTGGACATTTAAGCCATCAATGAAAATAACGTCATCAAGTTGGCGGTCGAAGAGCAAACCGTTTTTGACCGTACGTAATCATTTATCTCTAGTTATCAATACATTAGTTTTAGTTCTGTCAGTTCTTTTCTAAAAATCTAAAATATTAGCTTATTACTCTTTGTTGTTGAAACGTTAAATTTTAGAGATGATGTATTACTTTAGTATTTTTATTGTCAATAATACAACATTGTATCGAGAGAGCAAAAAAAAACACAATCAAATGCAGCTATAGATTTTTGAAGAAATATTTATGAAACAATTTTCCTTTTGACAGTTTACCGTCAATAATCAAAGTGTTTTTGTTGCTGTTTTAACTTAAAACATTGCTTTCCCGAAAATTGCATGGAAATAATATAATTATAATATAATGAAAACTACACCAAAATGAAATTTGTAAACATATAATTCTAAAAATCATTATCGACAGCTTTTCAGATGCAGAAGCTGTTAGTGCTTATTTTGTTGCATTTTAAAATCAGAGATCTGTTTAAGGTGCAGTAAAATGAACAACGCGGTTAAAACGGTGTGAAAGAAATATGTGTATCATAAAGTTAAAGTCTTGGTTTTGAAATCGTCAAAGACCTTTACCTGGAAACAGCGTGATAGATTTTTTACGAGGGTTTATGAATTATTATGGTTACATAAATATATGGATATTTTCGGCAAATTATTTGATTCCATATTATTTTACGCTTTCCTAATCTTGGGTAGAGTTTACAATTTTTTAACACGTTCCATTAAATATTACAAATTAAATAATGTTTATATGATTAGCTGACACCACAACCTCATATTGGACATTAAGTTCCATATGACAAATGTAATGCTGACGATGTGGCAGCAAATAGATTAATTTTTGGTAAATTAAATAAAAAATCTAGTTTGTAATCAAGAGATTGAAAACAGCGTGAAGTAAATTGTCTGAATATTTATTTTTTAGGTACGTTTCAATATTTTAATTTTACGAAATCGTCTAACGGGGTACACATTTGTTCAAGCAGCCGATAAAACAGGGTATACAGCAAGGATGACATAAATCAATAAGATCAAACATCTAAAATCTTTCAATTTCTACTCGCTCCAAATAGTTAACAAAACTGTTGTGAAGTTTTCTATATAGTGCGTTGTAATGACAACAATCACACTTGTTTCAATATTTCACCGTAGACAAGTTTTTAATTTAATTTCAAGTTCTCCAATTTTTTTATGCGAAATTTCAGTACTTTTATTCAACGATCTATTCTTTTTATTACAAAAGAATTTAATTTCTAGGCACAAGTATTTCCAACCTGCAAACTATTTCAAAACGATTCAGTTGTTGTAAAAAATTTAATTAAAACACTGGAGTTATTAAACCTGATATTACTTGCTCCCGACTGAGACATTTTGTCGCTTTGAAAATGAGATACAGGATTACTGCAAACATTACATTTAGCCCCGATTGGGTTAATTGAAATTTGTCCGTTACGTCCTTCATAAGGATTTAGCCATTATTTCTCTATATTGCTGATAAGTTCCACCCCACGTTCATTTCAGGTGGTTGTAAAAAATGCTGAAAATGAAATGCGTTTATACGGAACTTCTTGCATAATAACCGTGCTGTAAATTTTCATTAGGCCTGTGTTAATAACACACAATGTATTGCCTGCGTTTTAAAAATATTGTAACAGTTTATAGGCAGAAGAATGTTAGAATTATTAAACAGTAGGTCATTACTTTGAGATTAAACGATATTATTTTTCTGTTATTAAAAATTCACAGATGTGGTTTCACTAGTGTTTAGCGATAAAATCGATTGGATTGCTTCATTTGAGTGCGAACTAAGTTTTTCCTTTAAGTAAACGTGGTTGTTTTTGGAGAATGAATTTTTAACAACAGTGTGGGGTAAAAATGTTAAAAAATCACACACACACATTTTATTATTGGACGTTAATAATTAATGGTTATTGATTTGTAAGAAGTTATAAAATATTAATAAAAATCGTCAATATAATGTATGTCCAGTGAACTTTAAAAATGTCAGTTTCATTGTTATATTTCACATTTTGCCTCCAGCTGGTATATCGATATATTTATTATGAGTTATGAGGTTATGACTTAGGAGTTACTTTTACTGGTAGGTACTATGTGAAACACAAGATGGAAAATTTACTAAAGTTTAGCATACATAGGTAATAATTTATAGTTTTCGTGATTTTTGGCTACGTATATGTACAAATTTAAAACATGTTAATATTTTTAAGTAATTAACTTATAAACTTTAATGTTGTTTTTGTTTTCAAGCACTTTGTACAAATTTATTATCTTTTATTCTACAGATGACAATGAGGGAAGTAATCAGAAAGTTCAATTTGACGATTGTCCAGGTTTGTATTTTCTGGCGTTTGACAATTAAGAGGAGTCTATCAATTTTTTAAGTCTATATTTTATTTTACATAATATAGGTATCATACAGGTTTCATTAAAAAAAAGCAAATGCAGGTTCAAACAATTTTAAAACCATATTTCTAGTTTGGATGACGACGCATGAATTCGTAAGTCAAATATTTACCATTTCAAACTTGGTTTAACTTGATTTTTGGAAAAACACAACTTGTTCAGGCAAGTTTTTTACAATATCAGTATCTAAACTAATATTCAAACAGCATCCCTGTACAAACTCTGGTTGTGTGTATATTTCTTCTTTATTAAAATTAATAAACGTTTAGTTGATTAAGATCTAAGAAAGTGGAACTTCGCCCCTTCAAAACGTGGAAGCATATACACGTTTCAGAAATTGTCACGATTTATATTAAGCATGCACTTACCAACTCCATTTTATAACATTTCATACGTAAATAAGTTATCAATGTATCACCAACAAAAATAAAATTAATGTACGCTTCGTGGTATGTTTGTCATCCAGAATTCGATCAATATATTCTGAACTAGACAACAAATGGTGTCACAGCGTGGTGTTTATAAACAACATACTCTTTTTTATGAAAGGTAAACAAAACGTAGTTTGCTTTTGGTTTAATGCTTTCAGTGGGATTTTAGTTTTCATTTCATATTTTTTATTTTATGAATGTAGTTGTTATTTGTTCTATTTCAACAATATGTTCTGTGAGACCTTAAATAATTATTCCAAAGTAATTAAACTTAGGGTGCTTTTTATTTAACATATTATATGTACTCAGATATGCAGCAAAGTTAACATATAAATTTAAAATATATATAATTAATGCCAGTTTTGGAAAAGTGAATTGAAAAAAAAATATTCGGCTAGGACCACAATGGCAATTTTTAGTATTTACTGTAAATTAATTTCAGTTAATTAATAAAATTAACTAAATTGTGCCAATGTTCGTTGTAACTTCACTTATTTTTTTTTAATTTTTTCGATATTTTAAAACAATATAAAATTATATATATTTGTACATACCTCACCTTTAGCTTCTCTATTAAACTATTTGTAACAGTACTTTTTTCGGATGCACGTGCTCGTCTAGATTAATATAAAAGTTTCCCTTAAAATCAATGAAACTGAAATTTAATTTAACAACTGGAATCTTAAACATGCGCATTTTTAAAAATAACACCCAATCGATGAAAAGGAAATAATAAACATGATTGTGCAATAGAAATTAAAGTTTAGACGTATCTAATAAGAGAATATAAAAATGCTTGTTAATAATTTGAAGTTTCTTAAAAGCTCTTCTTTCTGGACGAACTTAGGCAAACAAATTTTTCTTTAACCACTCACTTTTGGTGCGCAAATAACATTTTATTTTCATCCAGCCTACTACTCCATCCGCCGCAAAAGGCAATTTTATTGTTTGCAAAGGCGGGATTTTTGGCTGAAATTCTGCAAAATAGCTAGAACTAGAAGGTGAAACGAGTTTAAACAGTACAATGGGGTAGCAAACAATTTGAATTGTAAAACAGATTTCGTCGGTTTACGATCACATATTTACGCAGGAAATTCGGGAGAGAAGGCAATTAAATTCTGGACAGCCAAAATTTGGTTCGAACATAATGTTGGGATTATTATAACTGACAAGGTGAGGGGTAAGAAACCCGGTGGCACGCAATTCCGGGATACAACAACATAGTTCAAGTTTCACCACTCCAAGATAACTGCGGCAGACGGGAGAACTTGTGTTATTGAATTAACTTAGTGATATAATGGAGCAAATGCAAACGCAATTTATTTTAGTGCACGAAATTGAGTTTTCTCGGTATTTTTTTAGCGTGATTCTGGGGCTGAGGGCGTCTATTGCATTTTGTTTACGAGAAAATTGACATATCAGCCCTTTAAGTAAATAAGAAAAATTATCGTGAAATAAATTATGAGCCATTAATGTTTAATTTCGCGAGTAATGAGTTAAGATTCATAACTGTCACAATCGTAATTGCTTCTCATTCTTCAGCTTGTCATTTTAATAAGGAAAAAAGTAACAGAGCACATCCATGTCAAATTAAACACAGCGGAATTGTGGCTCCGTGTTGCCTTTCTAATTACTTTATGTTCAATCAAGAAGTATCTTTAAATTAACTTTACCGACATGAAAATAAACATACCTATTTAATTTTGTACCTCCGAGGGAACGGTTTTAATTAAAAAATGCAAATACATTTCTAGCTTAAAATTATAGCGAACGATTTTTATGCTGAAAAGTTAAATTGAAGGAAAGTCAGCAAAATTACACGATCTGAAAAACGTTCATGGTGATGTTCTGATAACATGTCTGCTAAACGTGAACACTCTGTTGAAGCCACAATATGACCGATTTGTCAACATGTTACCAACCGCTTACCCTTTGTGACGCATTGTTGTGCGAATGGTATCGTATTTCATGGTCTTAGAAAATCGAATTTAATCTAAACCAGCTTTATCAAAGAATGACAGATATCATTGAAATTGACAAATGAGTTAAAAAAAATTAACTTTACAATGGGTCTAATTTACTAAAAGCCAGCTGAGTTATTTCCCTTTGAGCATTCTGCGAGCGCCTTGTATTCAGAGCTTTTGTCCTTTTATGATGGAAAAAAATTCGCTGTGCTTGACAGGATATGCTTCAAAAAATTATGCAAATTGCACATGAAGTGAATTCAGGGATAGCCAGTTTTCAGTATAAATGAAAATGAACTGAAGAGTTAATTAACGTTATTGACGCCGCGAAACGAGGGAAAACACAGTTATTGATGCGAAGACTTAACAGTGTATTGGAAGAGAATCTTCGCTGAGGAAACATCGTAAATTTATTGATTGAGGTTTTTACGAAGCATGTAAAAGTTATACAACGCCGTTAACAGAGACGACCATTTTTACACTGCCGATATATCTAAGCTTATGCCACCATTTTCAAATAAGGGAAGTTTCATTCAACTGATTTAGTGCCATGTAATGTTGTGTTAAACTTTATTTTATGTAATTTGAATTGATTAATAAAATTCAAACATTACGCTCGGAAATATTTTCACGTAGAAATGACTTAATTAATGGGGATGTTTTCGTTCTATAATTTTCTACTGTTGCAATAGTTTAATATAACAAATGGTTTATTATTTTATCCTGAATTTGTTTGATGTCCCCTATTTAATTTGAAAAATCAATTTTCAACTTTTTTATCAAAGTTTAATGACATTTTATGTAGGTATGCTGATTGTTTACAAACTGAAAAAAAAGACCCATATTAAGAAACTAAAATATATTATAATTTCGAAGTTAATAAAATATTTTTAACAAGAAGAATTAAGATTACTATACTGGACATTTTACTTGCGAACAATAACTAACGAAAAAACTGTAGTAGCGTCATTTTAAAAAATATCTGATTAAGTTTTCTCCGTTTTTTATAACAAAAAATACGAAAATGCAAAGTTATTTGTTAATATCTACACATGATTTATTCCTTGGAAATTTGCTCTAAAACTTTTTCTCATACATCAGGTTTTTATTTCCATAGAGATAATTAAACAATGTGCTGTAGTAGAATCTTGGTACAAAACTTATTAATTTTATTAAATAAATAAAACAGTAAATGTTAAAAATGTTGCCAATTTTGATCTAAGCATAAATGAACTCCATCCATGTCGTTAATTTCTTTTACTATTCTCAAAATTAATTTCTCCAAATTGTTGATAGGTGTTCGATAAATACTGTTCCATACAGAACAAGTGTGCAGGAGTGACATTGCTATTTGCCAAAATTTTTTTGTAATTTCTAAAAGCGGTTAGGTTACCTGGAAGACGACTAATCACGTGATTATTATTCCCAGGATTACCTTCAAAGCATATCCGTCGTTGACTATTTTCCAAATATTCCAAAGACCACTTTTTTTAAGATGAAGGAGTCTTAACATAAACATCCGTGGTACTTCATATTCTTATATTTTGGGAATTAATGTAGTAGTAATGAAATGAAGCTTCACCTGTAAAAAGATTTTCTCCAACCCTAGCTGGAAAGTCGGCTTCATGTAATTTTTGCAGACATGTTATTCGACAAGGTAAGAGTGCTAAGTCTTTTCGCAATATTGGTTGACAAGTTCCACATGATAATTCCATTTACTGCACTAAAAATGTCGGAATATCTAAATTCTAAAGGGCTGAACTTTTAATTTAGAATTGCTCATATCAGGGGTCTCAATTCACAAATTCAAATTTTCTAATTTTTTGAAAAATTAGATATGGTGTACTGAACTTTAGGGGCGAGGAAATTCTGTTTAATACCGTAGCCCAATTTATGTATTTGAAGGCACAGATGCATAAATTTTAATTTTATATTCCCTACAGTATATTTAATACTTAATTTTTGGGCCGCTAGACTATTTATTATTTCCATAGCAGCCAGAGTTGGGACCGTATAAATACATCATGTATAAAATCAGTATTTTACATTTGTATTTAATGTATGATACTCAAGGGACTTTTATGCGCACGCATTTATGTATAATATATATTTAAAATAAAAACTGATGGCGACAACAATAACAAGTTTTATTAATAATTGGCAGAAGCGACGAAGTAAAAAAATATATAAAATAAAATTAACGTAACCTATCAACAAAGAAAACAAAATAAAATAAAACTCCAATTAAGTTTCTTTTTAATAAGTTGTTGGCCAAACCTAGCGTGTTTATATAAAAATTAACTGTGGTTCAGTTGGCGGTTTTAGGTTTAACGATAGATTAACTATAAATATTCATTTTATTTTTGTTTGTTGTCGTCTCCGATTTCCTTTTTCGTTTGAATTATATAGGTACTCCTAAATTTTTTTACAATATCTGAACAATTTTTACTCTCATACCTTACATGTAAAATGTTTTGCAAAAAGTGAATCTGTCTTTACAAAGAAATCAGAAAAAATAAAACAGGATAACATAAAAATAAATAATTAAAATGAGAAATCCTGCGAATTTAAATTTTTGGCAGAGGAAAGCCACTTAGTGATTTTGCTTATCATCCTAGAATTTAAGTAAATAATCTTAAATAACTGCCGCACAATTTCCATCGTTACATTGTAAAGACCCTACTCCTCTTACTGCTTGATCTTACTTTCTAAGATTTTAATTTGATTTTGAGTATTATTAATGATAAAGGATCAGAGGAGAAAGAAAGTAATATTAGAGGAAGTTGCTGCGACAGAATTAAATTTATAAAATGGCAGGGGTGCTTTTAAGTGATTATTAGATATCAAAATTAGCTTTGATTTTAAATATTTTAATCTTAGTAAGCGAAGCATGATTAAACGTAATAAATTAAGACGAATTTTCTACGTAGATATCTCGCATTGCAAAGTGATTAGAAAAAAGCTCATTAAGGAAACAAAAGTAACATAAAAGGTCATATAAAAGTTAGATTTACGGTTGCAGAGACACAATTTACAACTTCGGGGGAAAACTGACGAATGTATCAATTTGGCTTTACAGTATGTTCCGGGGTCAGCTAGACCTCTTCTACTTCAGTGCGTTGGAATTTCTGATGAAATGAAAGTTTAAATGCCGCGAAGAGTCTCCTAAGAACATTTGCTAAGGTGCGAATTTCTTTTTCACTTTGTTTTAATTTTAAACATTGTTACGAGTATTTTGTAGACTTAATATATTTTCTCCTTTTCTTAGTAAAAATACTCACTAATGTTAGTAAAGGTAAGTTTGATTTTCTAAATTAGTTTAACTAAACACGCGCACATATTTTACAGTTACAAGTTGACAGTAAGACGTATATGAAAATTGTACATAAAACATCCTAAAATGAAGTTTCGTCAAAGTTGGAAGTATGTATTTGTCTCCTTGTTTTCACTCAGGCTACTAATTGAGTTGATATTTACTAAAAGACAGTTACATCCTAATTAACTCTCTTTGCTGGTCAACCGGATTACAAGTTTGAACAGTCCCTAACTTGTACTTAAGTTGTTATTGAAGCGTTAAAAATTTTCTAGAGAGTTTCGTCTAACTCTCAAGCTTCACCACTGACTGCTGATGTTGGAAACTGTTTAATTACTAAACTAAAATTCTTGGCCTCATTGTATCAAATTTAGTTAACTGACAAGTCGACGCAACCGAACCATCAATAAAAATTAAGCAGAATTTTTTATTTTTATTAGGTGGCTATTTATAACGGAAGCGTACAACATCATTAATCCATCCTTAATTTTTCATTTTTTATAAGTTCATTTTTCAGAAAGATGAGTCTCTCGAAAAGATGGATTAACACTTCAAACTGGAAAGCATTCGTGGCAGCCTTAAATAAATTAAATAAATATTGTATTTGCATAAACCAATCTGTTTATGCGAGTTTCACTATTTCACAATTTTGTTGGAAAGAAGGTAACGTAGTTATGAGTTTAAAAGGTTGTTGCTATCTGCTTTATGATTGCGAGAGTCATGCATTATAGCAATTTTGTTTAGTTCCTTCCCGCTGTATAACTTTGACATTGCATGGCATAAAGTATTATCCGAATTCCTAGACCATATGTAATAAATTATGCTGATGTTAGTGAAGTTGATTTAAGGGAATTCAGTTGTTAGTTACAAACTGGACGTCACGGAAACCAATATCAGATTCTGATTTTGTTAACGTTGATGTTTATCAGAAACCTTTAATAAATCATGGGATTATTTATAATGGAATTAAATTTTACCATTTTCTCTTGGAAAAATGTTTTGTTGCAGACAATTTCAGGTCCACTAAATGAGGTTTAATATGTTTACTTGTCGCACTGTGAGAGCAATACTCACGTAACTCAAAACCAGCGTGTTTTGAGTAATGGTGATTTAAAATTCCCAAGTTCGTATATATTATTTGTATCTTAAATACCAAAGGTTTCGAAATACATTATAGTCGTATTGTCAATCTATTATTAATCGTGTTTTTATTCCTTTAGAGTAGAACCTTCTACTCGTTATAGAAAACAAGAAATTTTGACTTACGTGACTATTGCACTGCTACACCATATCAAATATTTTGGCTTGCGTGTTAATAAATTTAAGACAAGAGCAAACTAGCAACACATTGTAATGAAAAAAAATATAACAAAACACAAAACGATCACAGTATTAATTCATTTAACATCTACATTGACGGGCAAAAAAAACCGGCCACCCTGAAAAATTTCGCAAAACCACTTTAAAACTTAATTTAACTAGTGATCGTTATTTTATTAAAGAATCATTCACTATTGACACATGTTGTACAAATTAGCACAAAAAAGAAGACAATTAAACGCAGAATTAAATTTAATTTAACGAAATAACAGAAACAGACCAAGTACGATATTTTCTTTAAAAAAAACAATAAAGGAGGCTGTTGTTGTAAATAGTGTTTTTCATCATTTGATTATAAGTTTGGCAATTAATAAACGTTTTCACGCGAAAATAATTCCGTTAACTCTTACAGACGTCTTTCAAAGTGTCGCTCTGTTTCTGTTATTTTGTTAAATTAAATTTAATTCTGCGTTTAATTGGCTTCTTTTTGTTGCTGATTTATACCTTATATGTCAATAGTGAATGGTTCTTTAATAAAATAACGGTCACTAGTTAAATTAATAATTTTTAAAGCTTCGTTTTGCGAAATTATTCAGGGTGGAATTTTTTTTTTGCCGGTCAGTGTACCTCGGCTAAATTGTTATAAAATGTGTTATAATTGTATCTAATTCGTTTTTTATACATAATTGATTCAGTCCATCGTATTTTTTTTACGTATTGCTAAAGGACCTTCATAAGTATTGTTTAATCATTTTCATTTAAGTCTGATGCCGCCGTTGTCGTGATGTTCGGGAATTGATTGACTATTATTTCCTGATATACTTCCTTTCTATACGAAGTTAGAAAATTCCATCGGAATTTTTGACAAATTTTAATTTTTTTTATTTCGCTCTAATTAACTTTCCTAGCTTTCCTATTCAAAGAAAAATTGATTTCCATGTTTTCGGTCAATTCTTAACTATGTCAGAAGACATTGTGCATTTGTTGTGTTCAATTTGTACCTAAATTAGTAGGAGTATCAGATTATCAACATCGACTGAAATCTCATAGCTTCATAGCTTACGTGCATTTCACTTTAGTTTTGAGATACGGCAGTCTTGCATTAAGTGCACACGTAATGTTCGGAAATGCAATACTAACATTGTGATGAATTTAAGCATTACGCAACTATTAAAAACCATTTATACTTACATATACTAAAACTAGATTAACTTTTTTATGCATTAATGATAAATTTAAGAATTCGGCAAATTTTGACTTACGTGAGTATTGCTCTCACAGTGCGTTGTGTAGAGTAATATGATATGAATCAGTTAATACTTTTCCTCATTATCGGCACTACATTTTTAAGTTTGTGTTTTCAGTTGAAATATAGTTAAGATGGTGACCAACAACTACATTCGGATAGTTTAAATTCCTATTTAAATGATATTTAACAGTTGTAGAATTTGATCCACAGGATCGCTTTAAATTCTAGTACCGGCAATATTTGTAATGTCAAATCTATGAAAAAAAAGTTTTTTATTGTTCTAGTAAATATTTATTTCCCCCTTCACAAGCCTGTACACACCTTAGTTCTAAATTGTGATTAGTCATAAAAAAAATTAAAGTTGTACGGTTCTTTGAGGATATTTGTATTGTTAAAGAAAAAGATTAATAAGAAAACTGGAATAACTTGGTAACGTTGCATCGGAATTACATCTAGTCTTTGCCATTTCTATTGAAACACCACTTGTTAATCGTAAATTTGGCAACGTTTATATTCAGACGATTTTCTAACTATAAGCCGTTGTCAATCAACCGAAAGCTGTTACCAATTGCTAAATTTTAAGCAAAATCAACAGGCGGTGTTTCAATAAGTAAATTATCGTTATATAAACCCTAGGAACTAATGACCATTTATTAAAGAACCATACCTTTTTAGAGTCTGACTTGTTGTTTCTAATAACTCTAATACCGTGCGTTGATTAATTATTTAGATTAGTAGAGGTCGTGGACGTTAAACTGACAGATTTTGATTGTCTTTGATAGATTTCAGCCGCGCTGCTCTTTGAAACGTCAAACTTACAATTTTTTTGAAAATAAAAATTCTTTGAGGAAACTGTAACAGCACAAAAATATCTAAACAATATCTTAACTGTTTTTGTTCAAGAGTTACAGGACGGTTAACTCCAAGACGAATTTTTTCGACATGACGGTGCCATGGCACATACAACAGTAATTCTTTGATGATAGAGTGATAAGTTTACGTTCAGTTCCTGAGTACCCCCCAAGGTCACCAGATTTAACCCCTCCGAATTACTTCTTGTTCGGTCATCTAAAAAACACTATTTTTAAAACTCCCATTCACATTATGGAAGAACTGAAAGGCAGAATTACCGAAGAGTGTACTCGTATTACTCTTGCTACACTGCAAATGTGTTTGATAACATGAAAAGACGTGTCAATTTATGTATACAGGAGAATGGATACCATTTCCAACAGTTTCTTTAACTTTGTTTTCGCCTTTTATGTAAACTTATTCACAAATCTGCAGAAGTTATTTTTTTTTACTAGTTTTTCTAGTTTTCAACAAGCAAGAGTTAACCTTCGTTTGTAAATTGATTTATGTCAGTATGCAACCAACATTATACATGTGTTTAATTGCATAATCTGAAAAGTATCGTTCAAAATCGCACAGCATTCTTTAATCTAAACAATTAATGAACACACGATAGTTAAAGAGATATCGAGGACCGTGCGCTTAGTGACTCAGCCTGTATGTTTTCACGAATCTTCAGTTTGATGTTTCTTAGAACGTAGAACACAAAAAGGTAGGTCTGTCTGTCGTGTGTTGCAAATTCATTAGTCAGGTCATTTTTTTTTAATGTATAATGAATGTAATGAAATGTCAGCTAATCGAAATGTATTCATTCTTCTCTTCTGAAATAAATGACGTTATCTAATCCATCTGAAGTTCAATCAATATTGTTTTATTTTTCAAAATTGATTATAAGGAGAACCTGAGAAAATTAGTGTTGAACTGATTTATTTTGTCAATTATTATCTTAGAACCAACTCTTGAAACAACTGTTTGATGTTATATTGCACACCTTAAAATTTATTTCCACTGAAAGGCTGATAACGTCATTTCAAAAATTTTTTTAATAAATCTTTATTGGAAAGATCGACACAAGATCATTCGTGTATTACGAGTAGTTGTGCTTCAGAGATATTGAGAAATTCTGTGTATACAATTTTATAAGTTTTTTAGTGGTTCTAATTAGGCACAAATAAAGAAGATTATTGAGAAGCTGTTTCGAATTATGTGAAAATAAATTTCTACGTCAAATAATGAACGACGGTTATTAAATTCCTACTGCAAATTTTGTTGTGGGTGGCAGTTTCATAAAAAAGATATAATCTATCTAAAGCTTTGAAGATAACTCACGTAGGACGTATTTCGTATATTAATAAACTTTAATCACTACTTTTAAAACTGAAAAAATATTTCTTGTCATTTTGCTTCTGATTTTTTTCTCTATTTAATGCTTGTTTTTTGTTACAAATATTATTTTTATTAATGTTATAAAATTTTAGATTTGTAATCTTAAATTTTGACAATTTGATGTGCTCAGATTTGACTGTCACTAAGACCCTCTAAGATATAAGCAATGAAATTCGATACATCATACATAAATGTTATCTACACACACACACACACACACACATACGTGTGCGGCCGTTCTTGTGTGGCCATATGAAATAGACCGACTTGTGTGGACTCGGAAGTCTTATAGTTGACATTAATGTGTCTAAATTTAGAATAACATATATATAAGTTCCACTGCTTAACACCCACTATTTCTGCACTTACTGCAACGACCAACTTCTGGGGACAGGCCCCATAAGGAGGTACACATTGTGTGTCTAGCTACGGACAAACTTGTGTGGACTGTCCACAGAATTTGGTACACAGTTTTCTGTCCTTTTTTGTCGACAGTCATAGTAATCCGTATGCATTTAGTATTGCTATAGAGTAGGGTGGCGCAAAAAAACCGACTATTTTTTTTTAGTTTCGTGTGAAAATATGTTAGTTTATCATGTTTTAAGATCCTCCTCCGAAGGACAACTCAAAAAAATTTTTTAAGAGGTCGCTCAAAATTTTAAAAAAATTCCAAAATCGTCAAAAATTGATTTTTTTTTGTTTGTAATTTTTTTTCTAGTTACAGTAATATTTTGTAGATGAAAAAAAAGTTTCCCAAATTTTTAGCTCAAAATATTAATTTTTAAAGGTCCCTCATATTTTTTTTAATTTACAAGAGGGTTGCCTTGGATGTTTTCGAGCGACTTGTTAATATTTATACTAAGCTTCAATGAATTTTGTACCTTTTAATTACCTTTTATTTACTTAAATTCATAACCAAGTTTATTTAAATGTTGTTGAAATGTTGTAATTGTTTAAATAAAAATATCGAGTTATTAAAAAATTATATTTCCAGCATTGTGTTTGATTTTTTTCCATCTCATGGAGTATTTTCACATTATCTCACTAGTTAAAAGGTAAAAAATTCATTGAAGCTTAATATAAAGACTAAAAAGTAGCTCGAAAACATCTAAGGCAATGCTTTTGTAAATTAAAAAAAATTATGAGCGACCTTTAAAAATTAATATTTTGAGCTACAAATTGGAGAAACTTTTTTTTCGTCTATAAAATATTACCGTAACGAAAAAAAAATACAAAAAAAACAATTTTTGACGATTTTAGAAATTTTTAAAAATTTGGAGCGACCTCGTAAAAATTTGTTTTTGAGGTATTCTTTGGAGGAGGGTCTTAGAACATGATAAACTAACATATTTTCACACGAGACTCAAAAAAATAGTCGGTTTTTTTGCGCCACCATACTATAGAGTGTGTGCCAAAAGTTTGGAAGCGATTAAATTCAATAAAAACAAGAATAATTTTCTGACAGGTCGATTTAATAACAAAAAAAAAATCATCTTCTTACGCAAAAATTTTGTTTCACTTGCTTATTATTTTCGAGTAATGACGTAATTGGTATTTTTTAAAGCAACCCCTGATTGTTTTTTTCTTATCGTAATGGCCCTTTTGATTATAGTTACATACTGCGTACCTCATCGAAGTTTGGATGTAGGCAGTTAACATGGGGAATTGGTTTTTATTTTATAATATCTCTCCAGATCACTTTAAAGCTATTATTGAGCAATTATTGAATATTATGAATATTATATTATACAGGGTGACTGCGAAATAAGTGCAAATATTTTAACCACGGCATCCCCCACCCTAGTAGAGCCGAAATATAGAAAAAAGAAATTAAAAATCGAATGGGGCAAAACCCCCATGAACCACCCTCGATACGAAGGCACTGAGCCACCTTGTAAACAGAGTTGGAAAAACGTTCGAATAAAAACGACCTAAACACTTTCAGTTTCAATTAAAAGTAAAACCGACTTTTTGCTGCTTATCATTCGTTCATTCATTTACTCATTCATCGTTAAAGGTCAGTGTGAAAGTTTTTTGGTAATTTTGATTCTGACGGATGTTTGGTCCTTGTCACAACGATTTTACGTTGTTTATTGGAACAGAAATAAGAGCAACTTAGAATGCTACTACCTTTTTACAAGAAATGTTGAAAATGTTGTCCTTGACTAGCAATACAGGCGTCAGAGCGTCGCAAGAGGTTTGTTGATAGGTAAAAAAACACCGGAGTAGCGGGTGTCACTTTCACTTGTTGAAGCTCTTCGATAATTTCTGGACACTGTTGATTTCCACAAACGAACTGTTTCATCCAACTGATACACATTTATCGAAAACCGTCTCTTGAAATCGTACTTGTTGACGACTACGTGGAGTTCCATCGGACAAAAAGTGAGTTACACAACGTGAACAATCAGTGGACTCCAAACCGTGCACTTTGTCAACATGGTATGGATGTGGCCGTATTCTTTTAATGTAGGATGCACTACAAGCTGTGAAAATCCAACTTCTTCTTTCTGTCCTATCACGGCCACGATCGTGAGTTTGAGGTTGAAGGTACCATGATCTCGGAGATGCTGTACCACTGATGCACCCATTACCATATCGACACAATCTGCATGGGAAAACTGCACCATAAACCGATTTCACCGACCGCTCGATGCTAACTGGCCCTTTTCGTGTTTTTCACGTTGCGATTAAAAAACTGCCTGATAAAGTAACTTTTTTGGTTCTTTAACCGACTCGCTCTGTTCCATTCATTGTAGTAATTATGTAGGTCACAAAACAGTCCAGCGGCGCGTACAACAATTTACATTGAATTTCAAATAATTTTTTCTAGACACTGCTACTACTTAGGACCGTGAATTTTACCCAGTGACATAATCATATTGTGAGCTATTCCCCATTTTTTTTTTTGCATGTATTTCGCAGTCACCTTGTATACTCAATCCCTCCAAAAAATTACATTTGTTGTGCTGGAGAGGAGACGAAATTTCTGTGCAAATTATTGTACAGATTTTTTAATATATTATAGCAATTTAGATTTATAATGACGCTTCATAATGATAATTTGTTCTATACACAACTTTAGAGTTTTGATTTGTTTGTTTAACGTCACTAATGGATAAAATTTTAACAAAATATGTGGACTCTTAAATAACAGGTAAATAATCATGATATGCGTATGTTTCAATTAAGTTTTCGCATTAAAAAATGTTATGATAACGTCGACATTTTAACAGGGATACTTGTATCATTTTTGGATGTGTTGTATCTACTATGCTTCAGGGGCGAGAGATGTTCTATCAAAATAACTTTAAACCATTTTTCGTTTCCAAATTTATGCAGTGTAATACCAATAAATAAGAGTAACTACATCCTCAAATTTTGAGGAAAATTAAGTAAACTGTTCTTCATTTGATCAATAACATAAGTTGCTTTATTCTTATTTTTTGAGTGGCTTTGTATAAGCAATTCCATATTGAAAGCATGGTCCCTAAAATTTACATACTTCCCATAATTAAAATTAATAAAGCACAGCGATCGTCGTTTTAAAATACAAAATTATTTGTAAATTCGGAATTTGTAAAGTACGACGTCCGTCGTTCATTAAGTAATGGAACTGTCGGTCTGTTGTTTTAATCTTAAACTTTCTCAATACATATAAGACTATTGTATCAAATATACTATTTGTACTTATGTACAATAGGGGACTATTAGCAACTCACAATATGGGTTTGTAGTTTATAGCATCTTCTTTCCCCTATGAAATAAAATAATAAATACCGCGTGCATATTTATTAATATTTATTATTATTTAAAAAAAATCATTTGAGATGTTTTAAGGGAATGAATACATTACTTTTAATATTCCATAACCTCGAATTTTGTTTTTTTAGAACGATCTGTATATTTCAAGTTGAAGATAGAGATATATTACTAACAAAATGGTCTAAAGTTATGTAGACAGAACTTCTCTCTCCCCTGAAGCATAGTAGATACAATATAGTTAGTTTTTCCATTACAAAATTTTGTGATGAATTCATCAACATTTTATCAAAAACATGTAAGTATATCAATTTGGATGGGTGCAGTATAATACTCATTAATTCATCATAAATATAAAACGTGTATTAAAATGTAACTGTTATAATATAATATTACTATAAAGTAGGTAATTTAACATAACTTATATAACATAATTTATATTTTATTTATTGCCTTTTAAACTTTTAATTTTGTTATATATCCAATTTTTAACGTCTCTCCAGCATCTAGTATCCAAAATTGGTTTATTTTCTGCGATACATTTCAGTGCTTCTTCTTTCTTAGGTACGATGCTGTGTCTTATATTTGACCTAAAAAATTTAAGAAGAGCTTCTTTTTCTTCTGTGGACCACGGCCTACGAATGGTTGGTTTTGTAGTAGTACGCAGTTCTAAAATAAAAGATATTAAAGTATTGCCAGTAACAGGAAATCATATTTAAAGATTACACTAATAATAACACAAAAGTAATTTAAAATAAGAAAATAATGAAGTAGTTTGACTTCACCAATATGCTAGGAACTAATCACATTAATTAACCCACAATTAACTTAATTCAATACAGAAACAAAGTCCGGCTTAAATATAATAATTTGCAATTAAAAATATTTATATTAAAATCCATGTTTAACCTATTTAATAACGAATAAATGACATATGTAGGTTTTTTTGCTTATATTAGAAAAACAATAGACCGCATGTCTCGTATTTAATCTGGGTATACAAAATTTCAATTTACTAATAACCATGTGTCTTAGTCCATAGAGTTATCAACTAATTTATAAATAGTTAAGATTAAAGTTTTCCAATAGAACGTGGTTTGAACATTTATTTGCGGACCACTGTTTCTCTTCCATAAAAAATAAATATTCTAAAAATTTTCGTTGCACAAGTATTACATTATAACAGTTATAGTAAGAGAACCAAGTAAGAGCACAATATTAAGTTTAGCTCTGACTAATGCAAAATATAATGTTTTCAACGATTAATAAATATTACTAACCTTCTTACAATTTCGTAAAATAAACCCTAATGTCTTTTTACTATTGACCACAGTATGTTCTACGTAACTCGTAATTGGAAAATTGGGAGTGATGCGTCCCCCCAAGTTCTTTAACACTCTTCTAATACATACTACTATTTATATATGTCATTTATGATAAAAAATAAACAACATTGGGTATTTGTAACTTTGTGACGAGAGAATAATCAATAGCAGTATGACAGTCTCACCTTGATGTTTAATTGATGCCACTTCTCTTTTTTTCACTGTTGAAAACTTCGTAGAAACCGCTGATTTTAAGACGTGATCATCGCTATCTTCTGCTGATGATGCTGATATATTTTCTAATCTTGTATCTTAAAAACAAAAAAATTTGCTTCTATTTAAAGAATTAAACTCTTAAACTTACTTTTACTTCTACTATCGTCTTCGTCACTAATGTCATGTTCTTCGTCGGTGATATCGTTTCTAGTTTCGTTTTCTGAATCGATGTTTGGTAACTCTGAAAAGTTATTAAATTTTTTCATGATTTTAAAATAATTTTGTATATATCACCTGCAACATTTATTTCATCCAAGGATTTCCCCTTGAAGTTACTAATTTCTCCTTTGTCAAGCGTCAATAATAGTCTACTAACTTTCGTTAATTCTACAGCAGATTCATGTAGACGATAAAATTCTCGATGAATTCTTATATCATGACCTAAATGACGAGCTAACCAATCGTATTCTTTGTGTTTAAGATCTAATATTTGCACTACTGTTGCGATATACTTTCTTAATTTGGTACTAGTTAACAGAGAGGGACTTTGCAAATTTGCCTCATTAGCAAATTTCCGTATACAGTCGTGACCTCTTAAAGATTTTTTAGAGCCGCTACCTCTCGAAAATACGTAGATATTGTCCCTAGCAATTCCAACATCATCACGGATCTCAATTAATTTATCCACAGCAGCCTTCATTTGATGTGTTAAAATGATTGGCACTTTAAAATTTTTTCTGGATTTACCAACTACTTCAACTACAGTTAGATTATTGGCTAAACTATTTTCTAAAGGTGTCAAAGACTCTTTTAATTCAGAAGTACATTGTTCCTTCCAATTAGGACGTATGGCGTATTGGTGTAAAGTCATTCTAGCTGCTTCCCCCGATCTACGTTTATTAAACAATATAATTCTGCATAAAGTAGCCTGAGCTAATCGTTGCCAATTTTGCGGCGAAAATTTCAAATTCTTGTCTTGTATAAGATCTTTAATTACAATATCTAAAAATTCATTAAGTTTCATGATGTCTGCTGTCACCGGTAACAACTGAGTTGCATTCATTTGTTTTTCACGAAGTGTTCGTAGTGCTGCCGAAGATACTTTAGCATTCCATTCCAAAGTCATTAAATCTAAAAATGATTCCATTTCTCGATTCATGGTAAGATCTCCTTTTCTCAGTGCTATTCCACGTACTATCAATGCAGACTTACGAAGCCCATGTCCAAGCTTCAGAGCCAAAGACGGTATATTATAGCATCGTGATGAATTTGTTTCATTTCGAGTAGCAACACATAATCGTTGCGTTGCCGCAATTAATATATCGAAATTAATGGGCAACATGATTTGTTCAAACTTTGTAATCTGTGAATTACTTTTTTGCACTTCTAATAATAAACGACTTAACTGTCGCATGGATTGACGAACGTACTCATGTTGCTGAGAAGTGTATTTTTCGTACATCATACACCCATATTTTACAATTACTTCATCTTCTTTGCATAAAGTGCCAATGTCGTCATTTTTTAAATTTCCCAGTATATGTCGTACAAAATCGGTTGAAACATTTAAATGTTGTCCTAAAAGAGCATAACTTTCTCCTCTAACATCCCTTCTAGAAACACTTTTATCTTGGGTTGAGTGGTTTAATGCACACTTTTTTGGACAATTGTATTTTATATGGTGCCACAAATTGCTTATTAAAAAAAAACCCAAACAATTCGGACAAGGACCATATTTTTTATAAAGTAAGCTATCTTTGTCGTTTGGACGTCTACTTAAAATGAGATTACCTTTCCGACTTGTTAACACCTCAATATTATGATAATAATCACCTGCTCTAAGTATGCATAGAAATCCTTCCTTTCGTTCTGCTGATTTTGCATCTAATGACAGAAGACGTGCAACTTCAATTTCTTTTGAGTGCATAATTATAAGATGTCTAGTTATTTTACCGATGGATTTGTAACAAAAATAACAAACATGTTTTTTATCATAAACACGGTCACCAGTTTTTGTTTTTCGATTGTAAGTAACAGATACTTCTGTATTTGATCCATCAGAATCAGACTCGTCTATACCTTGGCATTTTGCTACTTGTTTCAGCTCTTTTTGTTTTGTTACAGGACTTGTACCATCTTGACCTGAGTTAGATCCACTATTTTCTTCAGCACAGTGTTCAGAAAAAACAGAATTCAAATGATATTTTATTTTTTTTGCAGAAGGAATTTCAATATCTGATTCATCTGTAGAAGGTATATATTCACTACCAGAACTGACAAAGGGAGGAGTAGGTGTTTCTGGCAGTTCATATCTATTTTTGTCATTGTTTTTTCCTTCTGCATTGTTTCCAGTTAAAATATGTGTATTTGGTAGTAAATTATCTTTTTGGGCACTCGTCAGGTCAAACAAAACACCACTAGAAATACTTTGCGTTTCATTGAATATTATTTTAGTGTTGATGTTGGATAGAGTTATAGGTGAAGATCTTAATTTCAAATCATCGCTTACAGTTTCTGTTATCGTTTTAATAAAGCTACCGTCGGTATCAGATGTCGAATTTCTGCTGTCAACATTAAGTAATGAAAGAACTTTCTTTTCTTCTTCTGATGGGAGGACAAACATAAATCGACTTTTATTTGTAACTGTCACGGTACAAATTATGTTTTCTTCTGATATATGATCGTCGTAACTAACGCTATACATTGCTCCACTCTTCTTCTCTAGCCATTTTATTTTAATCTTACTTTTATCTCTGACATTAAGCAACTTTGCCAAAAAAAAAGGTTCTGAAAAAACACACAAATTAAGACATTTGGTAGAATAATGAAGTCACAAAAGAATAAGAAACAGAGTACTGAATAATTGTGTGTGTTTTTTTTAATCAGTTATTCATAACAGAAAATGAACTTTGATTTTACCTTCAATACTGTGGACGGCAACATACTGTCCGATTTTCAGGTCCGGCTTTTCCATTGTTACCCTAAAAATTAGGCGAACATATAGCTTAAAAATTATGATTTAGTACTACTCTATACTACTAATAGTACTCCATAAAAAGTAGTAGCAATGCATTTCAAACTTTATAATAAAAACGAAAGATTCTAATTGTTTGTATATTCTTTTCACTACCATTGGAACTGTTAGAATGTCATTTGATTCGACATAAATTTAAATATGATACAGAAATTCGTGCCATCTAATGGTATGTACCTATGTGCTAACGTAAAAATTCGGTTACAGGATTTATAGGGTGACATATTAACTTAACTGCATAGTCGATTATCACTAGAAATATGCAGCAAAATTTTAAGAGATATGATCATATATGAAATTTATGCAAGTATGCAGCGACTTTATCAAAATATGCAGGGATATGCATTTGTATATGCTCCAAAATTTAAAAAAAAAACTTAATAAGCAGAACCAAATTTATTTACAGATTTATTGAGCCTATGTTTTATCACAAAAAAATTCGTAAGTAACATGTAAAGATAATATTCGTGCACATGAATTAACTAATGAACTTAAACAAGTATATATTTTGAAAATAGATGAAAGAAAAAGAAATTTTCTATTGGTTTATACTTAAATGTTTTAACTACAATAAAAAAACAAAAAACAGATTAAAAACAAAAGACCATGTAATTACTATTCTGGAAATAATTTATTATTAAATATTTTTCGAAATTTCCAGTTTTCTCCAAACTGACTCAAAATTTGGACCCAGTCCTCCGTCCAGGACACATTTGCAACCTCATTCATATTATTTCGTCTTTCTATATTAGTGCCGATAGAATGGTAATAACAAAATTTTAAAACTTATATTTAATATGATTCGTGGCAGTTTTTATCTTTGATGTTCGTTATTTTTTTCGCGGTAATTTTTCTGCCATTAGGACTAAATAACACTCTTCTTTTTTGTAAGTTTTAATTTTGCGACGTGTCGGAAATGGACATTTCATAACGAAAAATTTTAAAACTATCGTAAAAATTGATAAAAATGCAAAATATGCACCAGTTACGTGAAATATGCAGCAGAAGGCAAATAAATGCAAACATGCAATTTTAACAATAGCTGTATTTATCTACGATTAGTGGATAAATAAAGACTTATATGAAAAAAATAACTGATATGCAAATTTCATAAAATCCGCTCTCTAGTTATCACATTTCGTTAAGATTCATTTACTCTTAAATATTTCGAACTATTCATCTTCAATTAAAAAAAGATTTAAGTTTGCGTCTGGACGTGACGACATATATATATTTCATATATGCAATGTACCTACTAAATTAAGCTTCCCACCTTGAAGGCAAAAACAATGGCGTTTACAGAATTTCAATATCTCCATCAGTTTTCAAGATATAATTCCACGGAATTTCGTCTGAGGCACCTGTATAATAATAACAAGTAATTTAATTTTAAACATTAGTATTTATTAACCAGTCTTTAATTTTTAAATAGTTCTCAATTTCATGTTCAGGTAGGTACAGGAATATTTCAGCAGCAATAATTTAAATTTAATCAAAAATAAAGGTATGTAGGTACCTAGTATTTGTTATTGTGCTTAACACGGCAGTATTCTGTGTAAAACGTTGTTCATATGAATCTTTATAATTTGTTTACATGCTTAGCCATTTGGCACGGACGAATAATTAAAGGGCATTCTCAATTTAATCCTAACCTCAAACTGTGACCACGTGATTATTACACCATTTGATATAACTTATTTACAACAGTAATAAATTCTCCAAACTTTCAACAGCAGTATGTAGTAATAACGATTAAATTATTCTACTTACCTGCAATTGTAATAATAAACACTACCACAAATTCGAACAACGGAATATTTGAGCCGTATGGGGGCAGCACTGTATTGCCTATGGGGAAGTCCCCACAAGTCCGTGACATGCCTGTCGAAATGACACAGATTTTGAACAAAGTTGTGTGGCCATTTTATGGGAGTTAAATTTTAGTGGAAGGGAGGCCACAGAAATGCAGTAAAAATAGGTAAAAAATTGTGTGGACATGTGTATGGCCCCATAATTTGTGAAGGCCGCTTAATTGGGCGCTATGCATGTCCAAGTCCACACAAGCATTGGAAAACCAACGCTCACACACACACACACACACACACACACACACACACACACACACACACACACAACATTTTACCAGTGATGAAGCAACCTGAAAAGTCGTAGTCATAGTAACCGTATACCGCACGGGCCACTTAGCAATATTTCGAAAGAATTCGTAATAAATATTATACATTTTTATATACATTTATTTAACTCGGGTTGTAATTTATCAGTTTCATTGATTGTGTTTTCCACAACGGCCATAAAATAGCTGTCGTTTTTATGGTCTTTGCTTCAATTTTTTTGTATTTCTATAGTTTTCGAACATATGTATTGCGACGAAATTCTGGTGGAACGGAGAGTTCGGACTCTCGTCGATAACGTGTGGTGGCGGCGTACCTGGGTGCCAAGCCTTGGGCCGACTAGTGCCGCTGATATAAACAAACACATCTGGTCGACCTAGGCTTATGCGGCCACCTTCACACCGCCGGGGGTAGTGCCTTCGGTCAGGAGCGGCGCCAGGTCCCTCTCCGGGGGATGGAGCGCCGGGGTTGCTCTCAAGCCGGAGACACGGATTTCAGTTGGTGAGCGCCCACGAAAACACGAGAATAAAATTAAACGACAAGGAATATTTTAAACAATAAATCGGGTTTATTCCCTGTCACCAGCTGCACGGCTAAAATAATAAGTCTTAATTAACTACAGTGCAAAACAAAACAAGAAAAATAATAACACATCCGGCACGGTCGTTCCTTCTGGGCGGCGACTTCCTTCAAGACGGGCTCTACTCCTGGACCTGGGGACGGCAACCTTGAACCTGGAAATTGCGCGAAGATGGTACGGCGACCCGGGAGGGGAGCGCGGTGGCGGTACACGATACGTGCACGACGGTTTCGACTTGTGACGGTGACGACAAAAAAAAAAACGCTGACGGTGGTACGGTTTTTCGCTCGGAGGCGGTGATTCCAAAAACCGTTACGGAAACGGGCAGATGACCGAAAAAGTACTTACGGTGGTCGGAGGGTCAAACTGCACACTTCTCAAAACTTAAATTTCTTTTTGGGGAAAAACACCACTACACTTCTTCTTGCTCTGAAGCTTGATCACGGATTTTCCCCCCGGCCCTCGCGGTCGCCCCACGGTTTTCGGCCCGCGAAAATTCGCATCGTTACAGTATTATCTTAATTCCTATGTAGGAAACTAATATAAGTCTTTTTAAACCTGTATAGTATACGAATCAACCAAATAATGGAGCAGTGGCGGAAGAAGAACAACATTTACAGTTTTTTTTTTTTTTATAAAAGAAACCAAACTTTAGAGTGTAACTTTTCTAGCGTCTGATGATTAACATTCAAACAAGTGGGTTTCTTAGATAAATTATAACATGTATTAATTTTGAAAATTTTATTTTTTATGTGAACTCGTAACTTCAAACATGCCGTAGTTTCATACAAAAATTTGGTGGTTGCGTTGTTACCTTTTAAGTAGCGGCTAAATAGATCAGTTTTACCACCTACAATGTAATGTTAATAACAACAGCTGCGTGAACGGAAAAAAGACTTCAGTGTGAAGTAAAAATATTTCGTGGGAAAACTCGGACTTAAAATAACTTACTACTGAATGACGTAAGGAAATGGACGACCTGAAGAGGGAAAATCTTAATCTAAAAATCCATATTAAAGAACTCTTATTATAATACCAACAAATCCAATTTAGACAATAACGAACAACTTTATAACTGTCTACTAGACCGGAAAATTAGTGTTTTTATCGTCTCCTGTCTATTTCTAGAAGTCTCGCAAATCACATCGTTAATAAGTAAAAGAAACGACAATCTGAAAAATGAATATTGATCAATAAAATATTATCTTCCGACGGGAACGATGACCTTTTAAGAAAAAAAAAAGATGACTAATGAAACAGTTAAATAGGATGCTTGTAGGGAAACTGCTTCGGAAATAGAAGCAAAATTAATAGACGAGGAACAAGTAAAACAAAAGAAACACAATGTTGCTAGCCTAACAAAATTAAAGGATAGTTCTCGAAGTAAAACGAAAGAAGAGTCTAACGAAATGCCAATAGTAACAAAAGAAAAAAAAAACATCACCAGAATTGTTCACCAGACAACGCAAGACGAAGCTTTAAAAAATCACCACTGATTATAACGAAAACCCAAACTAACAAACCAACAAACCACCGAGAAAATGGCATCTACCAAAAAGCTGCACCCTTGGATTAATCAGAAAAAAGATACAATTTTGAATGAAAAACTAGACGAAGGACCAACTGGAACACAAGATGAAACGAGAGACAATAAGAAGAAAACTATATACTGGGTTCAAAGAAGTAATCGATCACAGAAAGAAATATATTTATACAGAAAAAGATGAAATACTGGATCGTTTTCGAATAACATTTTAAATGAAATCTAGAGGAAAGTACATCACTCTAAGAAGGTGCTACAAACCCTAAAAAGGAACTTTCCACACCTAACACACAGAGACACAGTCATGTAACAAAAAGCTCGTTAAATTATACTTCAATTTTTTAGTGCATTAGAACCATCCAACGCACATATAGATGACAAATAAATAAGACCTTTATAAAATTCATCATTAAATTGAGATTCGGCGCTTTGGTAAAATGTGCTGCAAACGCATTTAATATACGAGTATGTATTTGTAGAGTCAAACAATACATTGTTTTGGTAGCTCATTTGTGATTGTTTTTTAAGTTTATTAATATGTGTCCAGAATTTACTAAGACCAGCTTTTATGTCTATAGTTTTGGAGTTCATAAGATTTCTTGTGCTCTTTTCTTCAGTTTATACCTAGTTTAAAGTTTCCATTTAAATTTGATCTGCTTAATACTATTAAGTGTAAACCAGGGCGGATAGGAGTAATGACGTATATTACGTGTTTTAGGAACATAAATATCAAGGATACTAATAAACTTGTTATAGGACAAAGTACAAGCCGTGTTAGCATCACTTATATTGTGTAAAAAAAAAACAATTCACTTACCCAAGATGTAGATAAAGATTAGAATAATTAGCCTTACTCTAACGTAACTATAAGGGAAGCATGCTGCACGTCTTCAGGTACGAGATAATCCTGACATCGGTCAACAGAACACAAACAACGGAATAGGATCAAAGCTAAAGATCGACCGTTATTATTCATGACAAAATTGTATTGCTTCTAGTCATAAATATTTAAAAAAGTAGTTAAAGCAGAGAAATGTATATCTCAACTTCCCACGATGTTAAAGGAGAATATTATTATAATTAGAAATTTCAGTGGGTTTCATTTTTAAATGTTACTCCACATTTTCGCCTTATAATACTTTGGTGCAAGGTATTTTTATATACACAGACTGACTTAAGGTTAGTCCAATGGTCTCTAATGTAGTTATGTCGTTAAAATAATCGCAATAATATATTGCCGCTTCAATTCATGAACCCCATCTTGTCAGAACAGGTTCTGGAGGCAATGAACAATCCGGTAAGCCTTGGATACTCAAATGAGTTTTAAGAAATATTTTCTTCACGTTGAAAATTAAACCATTGATATCTTCATATTGATGCCGCATCATTTCAGCTACTAAACTTAAGGCGTGAACCAAACATGTTACATGAATTAAGTTGGGATAAAATATTTCCAGATGTTTGTCCCATTCATGTATGCAGCGCCGTTCGTTAAGAGCAGTTTTAATTTTTCCTATTTGATTCCCGTTGACCATAATATACCTGTATTATTATTTTTGAATTAACATTATCATTTCAAAAATTGGGTCACAGACCAAATTTAAGTTCGGCTTATATCAGATTACTTATCTTACCATATAACAAGTTGCAATTTTGCCCTAATTGTGCAACATTGTTAATGCAACTTTCCAACCATGCATTGGTAAACATAACCAATCTAATTGACAATAAGATGCAATTTGAACATTAATGCAAGTCGAAGGTAATTTAAATCGATCCTAGAAATTTTTTTTTTTTAATAATAGAATTACCTAACGACCCACTGATAAAACGTGCCACAGTTACATTATTGGTTTTCTCCAATATTTTCTATGCCAGTAAATGTGGTGCACCAGCTGCCTCTACAGATAATTTTCCCACTACAATGTTTGCAACGTATTGCCCATTATAATTTGTAGTTTCATCTAGTGCTATCCAAATATCGTGAACCCCAATATCTCTTCTAACTGTATTAATCACCTATAGAAGTACAATGTTAAATAACTAAACAAATAAAATTGCAAAAATTAGGATGTTCCTAATCTTAAGTTTCTACGCATTCACACAATACTTACTTCATCGTAAACTTGGGACAAGTAATTCTTTCTTAAAATTGATTCTTAGGGAATATTGTTTTTGCAGTTTCTCTTCAAAAATAAGCGCAATATTTTGTAGTCAAGTTTCTTGTCAAAGGTATATTTCCGCAACAATTGCTCTGCATAATTCATAGTAAACATTTTTCTTGTGGTTTTCACTATAAAATGAAGAAATTAAAGTTTGCCTGGTACCTTTAGTACGACTTGTTTTGTGCAAGTCATTATTTTCATGTTGAAGAACATGACACTTCTTTTAACATGAAATCTACAACACATTTTATTTATTTATTTTTCAAAAATTGCTATATTATTATGCGAATTTATGGAATTAATTTCACAACTAGTTTTTCCATTTGAATTGTGCAACACTAATAATAATTTATACTTATTTAAAATTTTGCCACAGGCTTTACAGAACATTTCGCCCTTTTCTATTTGAAAAACGTCTTCGTTTTTCGTCCATTCCCTTAACTTGTCCTTTAAAGACGATTCGACTTTGGGCATTTTAAAAAATGGCACAAAACCATAGCGCTGCACCCAGACAGTCCGCCAGAGCGGGAAAGTACCTACTTGAGAACACAACAAAAACCGCTACTGAGAACAAACCAGACCGATAAGTTAAATGGATTCTTGACAAAACCAAGATTAAGTAAGAAAAGACAATCAAGAACTCACCGATCCCATTATAGAGGTTAACTCAAAGGTCAGAAAAGCACCCTCACACTTCCTCAACTTCGCCTTTTTACTAACCAAATGCACCGCACACAGCTCACACACACATCATAAATAATTTTGAGATGACGTCATCAAATTTTTGGAAAGAATGATTTGTCATGTTGACGACAACTTTAAAACTTGTTCAAAATTTCAGAACAATTTTTTTTGGGGTTTCTAAGGTGAACTGGAAGATTTTTAAGTGACTGATAATTTTTGATAGTGAAAGACACATTTTTGTTAACATGATATGTGATAATCCTAAAGTACACAGCTTTACAGTATTTGTGACCACCTCACTGACAGACGACATACATTCAGAGGGCATGCAGGCAGAAATAGGAGATCTATTTTTGCATATTCTAGGACTCATAAAACGTCGAGAAAACTTGAAATTCGCCTTTCAATAAATGAACTTCCGAACCCATTGTCGTTAAATTCAAACACAGAACGATGAACTTAGTTTTCAAATGTTCTGCCTCTCTTCCACATTAGTATGCCGTAACACAAGGAAGAACAAAAGCTTTCAATTTTATAGCAATAAAAACTGATCATTACGGTTATTTTCTTTTTGGCTGAGTTAAACTATGTAATCTTGGATAACGTGTTTTGTAGAAACATTTCGCTTTTAGATAAGTCGTTTACAAAAATTATATAGTTACTTTAAATAATAATACTTTTCATTTAATATGTAACACTGTACCATATGAAAATATCTTGACAAAGTGAACGTTAATTAATTCCTATGTTTTTTCTGCGCCGGTTCTCTATTGTTACAAATAGGAAACGTTATTTAATTAGGGCTACGACAAAGTCATCCCTAAAAAATACATTTAGTAATGAAATTAAAATAAAGTATACCCCCGCTTTCGAAAGCAGACTTTTTAGCTGTCAAATTAGAGTTGAACTTGCCAGTTTTTCTTGCCAGGGTGAAAATAATATGCCATTACCGTTAGCTCCGTAACGGGAAAATTAGGACAAAAAACATTACGTTTGTCGCCTCTAATATAGCAGATAAATGCATTATTTTTTAAGCAAATATTATAAAACTGTGGGCAATACACAAACGATGTTTTCAGACAAAATGGCATATACGTTAAAATAACTTAATTTAGGTGGAATGTATCCGCTACGTCCCCTGAAAACCAAATACTTACTAACTGTGTTTTTTTAGCTTTTTCACTTCACTGAAACAGTTCGACGATTTTCGGTACCTTGTTTTTATAATAGTTTGCGTTGAAGCTTTAAGTAAGTTCTTTTATTACTGTTACAAGTTTTTTAAAGCCCTTTAAAAGTGATGTAACTGCTTTACCGCTCTATTGAAAGAAGAATAAGTTTTTTAGTGGATCTTATTTTCTTTTTATTCTCCAAAATTTAACGGTATGTTAGACAGCAGCTCATTTCTTTCCCAGCTGAAGCGGAAGTTTTATGGGAGGATCTACTTATAAACGGCTAGTTTCTTGTCTTCCAAATGTTTTACACTTTCCGTTTGTCTGTCGTCTATGCGTTGAAGATTTTGTTAAAAAGATCAAACACTAGATTTTAAGAAAATTGTATAGATGGCAAAACAGTTAATTAAAATTTGTCTGTTCATCTGTGTCAAGACACTAGTATTCATTAGATGATTACAGATTATCGATTAAAATTTAAGCAATTTATTTCATGATTAAATAAAAACGAATGATCTAGTTTATTATACATTGGATGTAGTAATAAATTGTCTTTGTTTTAATGTTAATGCATAACAGATATTGCCAAAAAAAATACTGAACCAAATTTTTAATCTGTCCAAGAAACCAAAGCTGTTGATTGTGCCTCAGGGACGAGGAAAGTTCAGTCCAACTAATTTTAGGCCATTTTATTTTAAAAATTTTAGTAAAATCCTTTTTGATATTCACTTTGAGCCGGACTTAAGAGTTGTTACCAAATTCCCGATCTAACATTTTGTGTCATCATAGAAGTGGACCCAAGCTCAGACAGTTTAAAAATTGAGAGGTGTCCATGAAATAATAATTGCAAAGCCACAGCGCTGTAAAGTTTTTAAAGGGAAAACTACCAGTCTGCCATCAATGTTTGCCATAAATTTCAGTAACCAGATGCTTACCGTTATGCCAAAAGCAACCTTCTCTGCAAATTGTAAAGTTAACTTGATACTTATAGAGTTGGGTCGAGTCTATAACTAGATAACGAAATGGCAAGTTAGAGGAGGCGCTGTGGGTAAAATGGCCCTCAGCGATTTTAATAATTCAGAACGAGTCATTGGACTAAACGTGCTTCATCCTTACTTAGTTATTTATTAAATTTTCACAAAGACATGAAATCCACGAAATCATGGTTCATTCGCGTCGTCCGCACTGAGACATCTGATGTGTCTGTGGTAGGACCATCTAAGTAAAAGATTCAATTTTAACTCATTAATTTAGATGTTCTAATAAATTTATTTCCACTTATAAGGAAATATTTAAGTGTTGTCATGTTGAGGTATTTGATATTATGTGTGCGATGTTAGTTTTTAATGATTTAATGATAATTACTAAAAATATAATCATAATAAAGACTATTTATAAAAGTGTAAACTACTTTTTCGAATTTATTGGTATGCCAAGAATAGAGTTTGGTACCAAATTTTAAGGATCAGATGAAGATTTAGGTTAAATCTATTTTAAAATATATGTTCTATTTAAATTATTATTACCATTTTTTATTTAATTATTACTTCCCGAGCTTACGGAAGTTTTCTAATAGGGTCTACTACTTTTATGTTTCCTCGAAGTTTCGTGACCCCTAGAGTATGAAGAAATAGGTCTCCCGTTTCTGCCTGTTTGTTCGTCGTCGGTCGTCTATGTCGATACACATCAGAGTTTCCTTCTAGAATTTTATTTCTATTTTTACATTAATTATTGTGATTTAAAATTTTTCAGTTAATGTCGCTAATGATGAAGCTTGTTTCTTGGATAAATTTTGATTAACGATTTACCATGACTACGATAACCTTAAAACGTTTGCAAGATTTCAGAGCATTCGGTTTTGGAGTTTCAAAGTTTAATAATAGAATGTTGCTACATATACAATTCTGATTTTCATTTCAAGAATTTGGATGTCTAGGGTAAAAACTCAACGGATTCATAAACAACAATGTAGGAAGTTCTTTTATAAAATTTAAGTAAAATTTATCATTGCAAATTTCAGAGATGACGTCCCCCATTGTTGGTGGAAATGATTAGCCAAATTTTGGTTAGCGTTTTTTTTTCAACACACAAAGAGACGACAGATGACGGACGACAGACAAAAGACAGGCGAAAATGGAAGACCTAGTTTTTCGTACTCTAGTGTCCATGAAGTGTGGACAAAATATAAAATTATCCCTTTGGATTCCATTACAATACTTAATTTATATAAAAATATAAAAATTCAAGAAAGAAAGAATATAAATACATATACTCGTAAGTCCCATAATATATTATTTTAGAGCACGAATCTTAAAATTAGCAAACGAGTGCGTTAAAATATCTTATGTAACGTGTACTTTATTCTACTTTTCTACTTTGCATGCTTTTTCCATTTTTAAATAAAAATTCGAATTTTTAAATTTTCAGGGAATTTAGCCCTGCTTGGAATAATAAATTTCAGACTACAGAATTTGAAGTTTAAATTTTTACAATAATAAATTAATCATTTTAACTATGTGTGAAATTGAAGAAAATACCATTTCACTCATTGACGTTAATTTTGTTTGTTAGTGAGACTTTTAATGACTACCAACTTTTATAAGTGCTAACTAAATTACACTAGTTCAATTACGAAACTCCATTAAATACAGTCGCAGACAAAACTTAGAGACAAACTGTATTCGCAACAACATAAATGTGTTTATACTTGATTTGTTAAAATTTTGAAACTTTAGCCACCACAATTAAGTGTTAAAATATAATGTGAATGATATCAGTGACATGAGCATTTGAACATTTATTTAGTATTATTTACCATATTTCATTGTGGATAAACCAGTGTCCCTGAGTAGGTATAGCATAAAATACAAAAATTTTGACACAAATGATGTTTCTTTGTCACTAAGTTTTATCTGAGTCTATATAAAGCACTCAGTTTGGGTACTCTCTAACATCTCGGTTATAAATCCGAAGTACTATAAAGAAAACTTTTGAAAAACTGTGAAGAATCAAAGCTGTTCAGAAAATCAATATGTTTATATACCGCTACGAATTCTGTCATATAAAATGCATTGTTTGCGCATTTCGAATTACATTTTTTTTCTTCCTTCAATTTAAAAAGTTGATTTAAATGCAAAATTTTGCTGGATCATCACTAGGAGAGTTTTTTTACCAAATTAAATTTTTCGGGTATGCATTTTTATCATGCATAATATAGTAACAACACTTTTGTGTCAAAATTGGTTTAACACAATTTCTCAATGATAAAATACTGAATTTCAACGCACTCACAGTTTTTATAATTACTTAGTATACAGGGTGATTAAAAAAATTAACGAAAGAGTCAATTTATTTTATTGATTAAATCAGGAACACATAACCGACTGCTTGGAAATTTTGTAGACGTTTTAAACTTACTATATGGTAAATTTTCATCAAAATATATACGTTTGTCCCCCTCAAAAAAAATTATGATGCCATCTCAAAATTTTGTCAACTGAATCCTACCTGCGTAAAGTGTGCAAAATGTGATGGGTCTATACTTGCGAGTTATCAGAATGTTAAAAGTTTTTGAATTTGTTATACAGGATGACTTATAAAAATTAATGAGTGAGCAAATTTGTTTTATTAATTAAAAAAAAAAAAACATAAAATTCACATAATTAATTTTTTTAATTTGTCGAAAAAGCTGGATTTGTTTTATTGTACTTTAGGGACGAGGGAAGTTCTGTCGAAATAACCTTCGATGAATTATTTTAAATTAATACGTATATTTTTTAGCGGACTTTGAGACCTTTAAATTTCGATTACAGTGACAGACAACACTTAAAAATTTAAAGACATAAAAAGTGAAAGTTGAGTGAAATAAAGGACTAGCACCATTTTATGACAGTTCGAACATATGTTAAAACAACTTGAAACTTATCAATCTTGTCATATTGTTTTCAGAGTTTTTATGTTGCTAGGAACTCTTTCTGGTCATGAAAGTCACGAACACTCTCTGGAACTTCCTGGTCCCACATATGAGGACAAAGTTAGAACTATTTAAACTATTCAACCTATGGAAGCTTGAAAATGTTGGAAAGTAATATTTATAGTTTCCCTTGCTTTCATTAAATAAGCACTGATAATTGTATTATTAAACTTAAAAAAATATATATATATATATGTGCAATGTATGCGCCTTTAGCTACAACTGTTAATTTACTAGTACTCCAACGAAATATGAAACCAATAATAAATGTTAGACAATTATATTTATGCGTGTCACGATATATAATTTATCGAAATATACTATACAGAACTTAAAAAGAAATGTACACCCAAAGTTTAATTTGGACAGTGAGAGTATGATATTGATTGTTTAAACACAATTAGAGCAGCTTGGATGTACTTGACCTGTTTTTTTTTTGTTGTTCTGTGGGAAATGTATGACTCGTTTATTATCTTCTATAATATGTCAGATCTTGCAGTGTCACCGGGCATTGAACATCACACGTAAATTGCGTGTGGTGTTTTTTACATTAATAACTAACCGTGTTTAGTTGTTACAATTGCTTCAATAACAACAGTGTATTATCGTTACCGTAAAGAATTAATAAGTTTCATGTTTGCATTGACATAGTTGTACATACGTCGTGTTATCAGATCACTATCAAATTAATAATTTTACACTTGCTATTTTAAAATAAACTTGTTTTTACATTCACCGTAGCACAACATATAAACTCTACCTGCACATAGCAAGGTCCAAATGTAACACAATTTGTTGACCCTTCATTGTTATAATTTATCAGAGTTTGCTTTGAATTGGTTACCACGACGTTATGGAATAACAAGAAACTACGTCCTGAATTACTCATTCGAGGGGTTGTAGCTTAAAATCGAAGCTCCATAGAGTGAAGGGTCCGCAGGACATGATGAAAATTCAGTCTTTTCTACCGTCAGTCTATGAAAATTATTAAATTGAAATTAATTATGGAGCACCTGCATAGATTTCTCTGTGTAGCATTCAAACCTTCTTTTTACCCTTTATGGGTCGGTTTGTTGCAATTATCCTGTACGTACGATTTCTATAATTTACCTTGAAATTTGACTGCGTTTTGTGGCCAAGAAATCTGTTGAATTTAACATTAACATGTACCGTCTGGAATTCTCGCTATGCAATTCTGATTACAACGGGAGAGGTTACGAAGGGGGTATGCAGAATAACGACTTGTTATAATGGGGACAGACTACCGGGAATTAATGTTTAAGGATGAGGTTTAAATTCCACTTAAAATCTCGATTATATAATCCTGGGTTGATTTATTATCTGAAATCTGCTATCTTTAAATTGTGCTGATTTTAGCAGATCCGGTAAGAAGCAAGGGATTTCAAGGCAATTTTTTCACTCGGAAAATTGTGTGAGGTTCTTATTCTGCAAACTTTTCTCGTAGTAGTTAAATCTCTACACCTGAAAGCATTGAAGTAAACAAGAATATCACTTTTACGCAATGTAATTTGTTCGTTTGGCTTATTTAGTGCACTCATAAATAAATATGTATTTATAGCAAAAGTTTATAAACTTTCATAATTTTTACATTACCTGTACTCTGCCCTTCTTTGATGGCTGTTAGATAATTTACAACATTATGACGTCGACGGAAAATTTTATTCCAAGCGATAGTGTTCGAGTTTTTTTGTAGACTGATACAGTCATTTTATGTTAGAAGAGCGTCGCGCTATTAGGTGTTCAAAACCGTAACCAATAAGATTTAAAGGTTAATATAGTACAGTCAATCCGATCTTAAAAAAATGTGCAAACGTGCATTTTGGGTAGGCAGCGATTTTTTATCTCCGTAACCGTGAGTCGGATAAACATTTGTTTCGTATAACGTTGTCTTGCAACTCCTAACCGTCTAATTAATCAATTTTCAGAATTAAGTTAATGTTTACACTACAATAAGATTCATTCGTACATAATGAAAGAAACCTAGAATTTTAAAATTTCTGTATCTGTTTACCCAAAACTAAAAATATCTGGCAAAGCGTGAAACAATTAACAATAATTAAAAGAATTGCATGTTTATAGTAAAATTTAGAATTTTTGTAGAAGTGTATCAGGATTTTGTATCCTAGAAAAACCGTGTGGAAATTACGGGACGTATTTATGAAATATACAACACATACGACCAAATACACAGAAAAATCGTATATAAAAAAAAATAATAAGTACATAAAAATTACTATTTAGATAGAACTTTCCTCGCTCCTGAAGTACAGGCGAACAAATACAGATTCGTTCAAAAATTATAAAATATAATTTTGCTAATTTTAATTTTTAGTGGTAGCCACTATAAGTTAAAATAATGATATGTATCTTAATCTGTTAAAGTACTAGCAAAGAAACATGCAATTCGTATATTTCGATTGAGTTTTTCTATTACAAAACGGTACTTTTAAATTATACAAATTCATCTGTTCACATACAGACGCAAACATAATTTGATCCAAAATTTACTATACTTATGTAGAATAATTTTAAAACATCTGCAAGATTTCAAAGCATTCAGTTTTGCAGATTCAAAATTAAATTACAAAATATTATATCATTTTCATTTTTTTTTTCAAAAATCTGGACATTTCAGGCAAAAACTCAGCATAGTTTCATAAAATACACCTGTAGGAGTATGTTACTTTACTAGATACAATTGAAAACACATTTACTCTGTACAATTTTGTGGTGACGTCATCACATTGTTGGTGGGGATGATTGCACAAAGTTTGGTTAGTGTTTTATCACCTATATGACATTAGTAATACACCTACAAAATTTGACAACAATTGGTCCGATTGTTTCGGAGATCATCTGTCCAACAAAAATCGTCACGGACGGCGGACAGACAGATAGCCAGACAGGCAGACATATGGAAACAGGAGACTTATGTTTCGTAGTCTAGTGGCCATGACCCATCGAGAAAATATGAAAGCAGTTAGTCGCCCAATGGACTTATTTAGACAGAATTTCCGTCGCAGGCGAAGAAATATAGATTCTTCCAACATTTGAAAAATTTATTTTTACGGGTTTTATGTTTTTTGTTGATAACCCCTATAAGTTAGAACAAAAATGTGTGTGAACTGTAAAATTACAGGTAAAGAAGCGTGCTATCCATTTGTTTTCATAAAGGAATTTTGTGACAACGTCATCAATATAAGTAAGCCGTTCTTGATGTTGATCAATAGAATATATTGCTATTAAAGTGTAAATTTTAATAAATATCTCAAAATTTTACATGATTAAAAAAAATTCGGATTCGAGTTTTTTCCTTTTTTTGGATTTCCTGTGAAAATTTGCCATAGTAATGTATACTTTTTTTACACCATCAGAAACTAGAGATTTTAACGAACAAAAAGCACAGGACTTTTTTAAAAACTAAACATTCTGACGTGAGAATTTTCGATTGAAAATTAGGGTGGTTTTTCGATATTAAATCAAAATAAGGGGGAAAAATAAATATTTTGAATCAAAAAAACTACAGTGAGTTTTGACATAAATAGTAAGTTTTCACCAAATTTCGTGAAAAAAAAAATTTTTGTGGGAGATAAAAATAAAAAACCAAGAACTCGGTTATTTGCATTTTTCGCATAAATTTTGAGTTTATGCAAAAAAAGTCAAAATACAAAAGTTGTAGATCCTTTTATTACCTAAAACTTTGCCATTTAACTTTTTTTGATAGGATTTGTGGTTTTGCTGGAAATCGTGATAAACCGTCTTCTACCCTTAAAAGCTCACCTTCTTCCACTTCCCGACCTCAGATCGCCCGTAAATTATTTTTCCTTTTATTTTTCTTATATTTTCCTTCTTTTGCAATGGGTATCAGCCTGTTCTAAATTTTTTCTTTCTCAAAAATTATCGGCACGGGCCTATATGTTATTTTATAAAATTGAAATAAAATTTACTGTTATAAATTTTGGAGATGAGGTTTCTCATTGTTGGTGGGATGATCAGGTAAATTTTGGTTAGCGTTTCACCATCTACACAATATTTCTAACATTCTAACATACATATATGTATTATGTATACAATTTGACAATGGTCAAGTAGTTTTGGAGATTATCTGTCTAGTAAAAATCGCCACAGAGAGACAGATAGACAGCTAGACAGACAGTCGACAAACGACAGACGGACGGAACATGGAGAAAACAAGAAAGTAGCCATTCATCTGACGGACCCAATTATAGTACTTCCATAGCTTACGCTGGAGAAGTTATAATATAAATTTTGAAATGAACCATTTGTAACATTTAAAATATTTCAGTGTAGATTTTGAAAGAACAAATCTTTAAAATTTCACAAATTCCAAGATTAGTGATTATATTATTGGTCTAGAAAAATTAATTGCATTCTAATTTTTAAAATGACGGTCGAAAACGAAAACCAAAAAAAAAAAGATAAAATTGTTGAATAGTGGCGCACCCGGGAACTGATTCTCTCTCACCGTACCTGGGTAAAAAATTCTATATTTAATTTTATTAGGCAATTAAATAATAATTAACTAAGTTGTACTTCTGTTTATAGCACAGCGTAATTTCCGTCAATAAATGATTTGAGTTATGCTTCTGTGTGAATTAAATCCCTATGTTAAATAGGAGTATTTATTAGTTCACTGTTGTAATTAAGAAAAACTGAAAGGGGAAGGGAAAACAGTTGAGTATGGCTCAACTGTCTTATGGCTCAACTGTCTTTTATCCCTTTCCCTGTCAGTTTTTCTGTGTGCGCCACTGATGATACAAGTAACATTTTGGGATCTAAAAATTATATTGCTACAAAGTAAAACCTAGTACATGTTCTTTTTAAATTTATGCAAAACGCTAACCAGAATTTGCATATTTTAAAAAATAATGACATCGACTCAACGTGAGAGCAGAGTGATACGTTCCGTCATCTGTGGCTTAATAATCCATCCCTGTTGTTAACTTTACGTACATGAGTTATCCTAAAGAAAATGTGCACCAGTAGGTCTTAAAACGTAAATAACAAATTTATTTGGACTTTTGTTTGGTATGCAGTGTGGATGTGGGGATTATAAAACATGAAGTTATAAGATATAATCAAGAACAGCTAGCTATCTTTCTCATTGTCTGCACTGCTCACAAAAGTAGCTAATTATCGAGCGCCAACTAGAGGACCATTTTTGTTGATCGCACACTATTTGAATATTCAGGTCCGCTCCAACTACATGAACCGATTTATTTTAGAGATAAGTTTAGAAACGACTCGTCTAAAATCGCAGACGACAGATTTTCAAGAGATTTGTGTATTGTTATAAGCTACATGCAGTGGTGCGGGTTTAGTCACAGCTTAGAGTGATGATAGTGAGAATGCTAAGTCGAATGATAAATCTTGTGAAGGGCATCTAATATGATTGACAAGGAACAGTCGCAACGCTTTTGCGTAGGTTTCTTTTACTAAAGTAGGGTGCGTGTGTAGTAAAGCCGATAGTTTTCAACTTACGAACATTGTTAGTAAACGTAGCTGTTAATATTCCGCCTTCGTATGGGGGTTTTTTCTTCTATATTGAGTGTTTCAGTTTCTCATATAAATATTTTTTGGGCATTTTGGAACAACTATTTAAACTTTTTGACAAATTAAGCGAGAATCCATTTTGTCAATAAGTTTTATTTTAAGGTTCTTGAAATTTTGGCACGATTAATATATTTATTTGTACCCAAACTTGATGCCATTCCACTTAACGATCAATAAACCTTCACTGAAAAATCTTCCTGTGATACAGGAAAACTTTGCTGTTAATAAATTGGTAGTAGCGTTATTATTTTTTAAGTAGTGTGAGAGTGAAGTCGCCAGACTTTTGTCTAGTATCACTGTGAGTGGGATCCTAATAGGACTATCGTAGTGCCAGGATCTGTGATACCTACCAGTAGTTTGAACAAAACCCCGTTCCATGTCTCAACAGTGTTCAAACTCGGGCACCAGTTTTTATGTAATGTGTTCCATTCCAGCATTGTTAAGACACCACACTGGATAAAAAAACTTAAGCAATGGAAATGCTTGACTGACTGCTTGTTGTTGGAGCGTGGGGTCATGCCGGACCACACTCTGTCCTAAAACGATGAAAAAAATAAAAAGCCATTAAAAACGAAATCGTAATTTTGAATATTTCTCAACTTCGAAAACCTATAAATTGTGACTCATCAAAACCCATAATTCCAAAAAGTGACCACGAAACCCTAAAAAATGAAATCAAGTTGTATTTATTCGAAATCAAAAAAGAATTTAATGTTAACTTCGACAAAAGGTTCGCTGAACTTTTTAACCGATTAGATAGGATAATAAACAACTTGAAAATAGTCTGCAAACAGTTTCTAAGTTACAGTGATGTGACAAAAAATTGATCTAAGGCTATTTCGGCAGAACTTCCTTAACCCTTAAAGTATAATCCGACAAATCCAGCTTATTAAAAAAATTACAAAATTTGATATTACGGTTTTTGTTTTGTGATAATTTCTGTAAAGTAAAAACCAGCGGCATAAATAACACCCTCGCAGCCCCTGTGCCATACGGACAATGAAAAATAGTAAGCAAGAATATCTGGCCAAATACCCTGATTTGCAAATTTAAGAAACATCAACAGATTTGTTCAAACTGGCAGTGTCGACAAAGGGAAATCTTTTGTAAGACCTTCAGTATCTGAGGAAGTTGATGATTTGAGACGACTTGAGCAGAATCCGCAAACATGTTTCAGCAGTCAGGAGTTCCTGTTGCAACATGAAATTGAAGAATGGGTCCGAAGCATTGACGAAAGGATGTTACAGAACATTTTTGACATTAAAAAGAAAGTGAACGTTTGTTACATTTACTGTGATGTTTAACTACAATAAATTTGCTTTTTATTGTAATGAACTAGTTTTATTTTTTAATAAGATATGAAGTTTTTAGGCATACAGATGAGTGTGGTATTTGTCGTGAGTCCTTGGGTATTTAGTAAAGTCCAATAAAGTGAGAGCCGGCACCCTTCCATCACCTACTTCGACCTTATAATGATTTATAGAAACCCTGGTTAAGAAAATATCCTTTTGTTTAAAATTCTGTCATGACAGTTAAAATTTTCAAAGCGAACATAATCAGTAGCGACTCCTTTAAGATACATAGGTATTTACTATTCATTCACCAGAGTAGAATAGACAAAAAAAGCAAACAAATTTTTGAAGGCAATAAATGTGCGGAGGCGAAAATTATGGATAAATGTGTATCTACATGTTCTCTACAACTCTCTATATGGAAATTGTACTCTCCACTATTTAACCGGAATTTTATTTATTTCCTAATTCTTAAAGTTTCCATAAAAATGAACTTTGAAGATATTTTATTCTGACTTCGTGTGTATAAGAAGTTTACATCCATTCTTGTAACAATAGTATTGTTTCCAAACGAGGCTATTTACGTATAAATCGACAAACACATTACCAAGGAACGTTCACGTTGTGGAAAGTGTAAAAAATAAACACAAATTCTTTAGAAAGTGCTGTATACAGTGATTGAATTTGCTTACCAACATTTTGTGCATGACAAACACTTTTTTATAACTTACTCAACTTCTATCCTTAAAATTTAGTGAGTTAATTAAAAGTTTTAACGATCAGACACATAAAAATTATTTGCTTGACAATAAGTAAAGTTTATTTGCCGTAAACTTGCGAATTAAATTTGTGAAATAAAAGCTACAGCAACATCCTTAAAAAAGCACTCCCTGAACATCAACCATAAATTTCGCATTACTACGAAACAGATGGTTCTTAAACTCTTGTTTGTACTTCAAACAGATGTTATTTCATTTATTTCTCTTCCTTGCCATGCAAGATTATCGCGATAAAATTTAACTTCATTCTTGTTGTATTCTCATTTCAACAAAGCAAATTCTATTTTCTCCTTATTCTTACCCAGTCTCTTCCACTTCCGTTTATAATAATATAAAAAAATTCCATCAAACATCAAGCTGTGCAATGACCACGTAACATTTTTTCAGCGTTTTTTTCGCTTTGCTATGTAAGACAAGATTTCTTATTCTGATTAAGATTTGTGACTCGGTTATTTTGTTACGACTCGACGCCTAAAAATTTTTATTACCGTGCTTTTATTTCAATTAGGGTTTATGTTAGGATTATTACGTTGAAAGGTGCGGCTATTTACAAACCTTCACTGTTCTTTAATGTATACTTAGGTCTACGTTATCCATGTTAATATGTTATTTATGCGGGATAATTATTCTGTGCCTACTCATACAGAAATCAGCTAAAATATCAGTTGACGCGAACTTACGCACGATACCACATATACGAACTCTTCACAGTACGATACATTCTACCATTTGTACTTCAAAAAACTTAACATTCTCAGTCTGACCCGTCTGTTCATTTCTAGGTCGGATATCTTACCTAGAAATCATCCCACATCTTGTATTAAATTAAACGTTGGTCATGATTATTACACTCGTACTACAGATCTGTGTTATAACATGTTAAAGAACTATCAAAATTCAGAAAAGGCAAAAACTATTATCGTATTAAATTTGATAACAAAATTGGAAATCACTTAAAGACTGTACCCGGCAAAAACTAAAATCCGTCGCTTTTTGTTAAAAAGGGCAATCTATTCATTCAAAGATTATTTGAGTGACACTTGGCAAAACCTTGTATAATTTCCTTGATTTTTATTTTATCCAAATTAGAGTTTATTTTTCCTTTATTTTGTGTTTTTCTTCATTTTTTAAAACCGTTACAATTTATTTTGCCAAGTGCAAATGCATTGAGTCTATCTTAGCGCTAATAAACAAATTACTATTATTATTATTATTAATAAATCTGTAGCCTGCAGTTTCGACCTCCTTAGTACAGCATATTAAAAGATTGTCTAGATATTTTGTTTACTTTTCTAGATCCAATATGCTACATTTACTTTGATGTAGCCCTTTGTTGAAATTTTATATATTATATTTTTAACCAGCGTTCAAACTAAGAAAAGTATCAAATTCACCTGTTACACTTACATCATAATTAAAAGTCAGTAAACTAGGTTTGTAATTACAGTAGACTTCTTTTTGGCAAGGTGTTGTAAAACTGTACCAATTCCGACACCTGATATGTTTCTGTTTTTTATCTTCGTCTAAAACACTTTATTTACGCTTAGAATTTTAGGGACGGAAACCTATACTAGGAAATACAGTGTGTTGAGCAAGGAGAGAAAGAGAAACATACTGTTTTACAATTTAAATTTAATTACATTTTTTGTAACGAAGTAAATTTTTGTAGAAAAAAGGTTTCACAATCCGCTAATCCGCCAGCAAGTCCGGAGAACTCCAGTCGTACGCCATATTCACAAGTTACCGTCACTGTTCCAGGATCGTGTATTGAAAATGAATACAATTATTCTATGTCTAAAACAAGGACGGCCATGATAACTGCGACAAACCCTGTTGAGTGAATTTGTTTCGATGTATTATTCAGAAAACTCAGGATCTACAATTCTTTTACTCAATCAAGCATTACAAATCACAAAGAAGAATATTACTTTACTCACCTTATAAACAGTCCATTGAAATTCTCTTTAACATGAATCATTCAAACTTCAAATACAGTGACAAACCACTTGTGTACTTATCTACCGTTACTTCATCGACCCACAGTGGCTGTCTTTACTCGTCCTGTCCGTTTTGTAAGCAAGAATAGGAGGTAACCCCGTCCTGTTGTGGATCTTCGACACCTTAATGCTCTACGAATTCAGATGCTACAAAGTGTATATACCGTTTTACTTATTTTCAATAACCATCTCATTGCTTGGATAAAAATGTGTATTGTCATTTTTTTCTGTATCTTCGATTCCATAGCAGTCCCTGAGTTAAGAATCTACAGTTTACAAATTGTTGTTTCAGTTTTAGGTCCACCTCAATCAGTTTTAGGTTCACCTCAATCAGTTTGTTTTTTAACCATAATATTTTCATTGATTTGTTGTCTAGAGTTGTTGTTAGCTTGCTACTACTGGTTTTCACCTTTTAAGCTCGTAACAACTTGTTTAGGTCTCACGTATAGGTAAGTGTTTATTTTTTTACCCTACGGGCTTAAAAGATTATTGATTTACAACACTACAATTTTTTTCCTAATTAACAAAAACCAAATAATTACATTTTATAAACCAAATAACTATTTTTTCCCCTTTATCCCATCCCCCCTTGTCACAGCTTTACTCTTGTCCTTTCCACTTCATTCATCCATTCCACCCCTCTTCCGTCTTCATTCAATATCTCTGTCACACTCTCCTCTCTTTCTTTGCTTTCCTCACAGTCATGTAGCATGTTCTCTATCGTCTCTCGCCCTTCTCCACACATTCTACACATTCTCTCGCCTTCGCTTACCCAAAACTTATTATTTCTTTCTTCATTTCCACACCTAAATCTCGCAATTATTTTTTTTGCGCTTTCTTTGTCTAGGTACTTTGGTATTGTTTTTGTTATTATCTTTCTATAGTCTGCATTGTACCTAGATTTACTTACACTCGCTCTTCTCTCTTGTTTATCTATGTCTCTGTCACATATACACAACTCTTCTCTCATACTCACCCCCATTTCTCTCTTTCTCTCTATTTCCATCCATGCGTATCCCAGTCTTTCATAATATCCTTGTCTGCCCTTGTGATGTTCTTTCCCTGCTTCCTTTTTTTTTTCTTCCAGCATTCATACAATATCCTACATTCCTCTTTTTCTTTTAACCTTTCATCATACTTTACACCTCTTTTTCCAGGGTATACTCTTAATTTGTCTCGTTTACATTCTTCTCTTACTATATAGCTTGACGTCTTTTTCCGTAGCCCTAACATCCACCTCAAATATTTTTCTGCATATTCCTTCCGTCCCCATATCTCCACTCCATACATTAATACACTCCTAACTAAACTATCAAACATTTTCATCCTTCTTCTTATGTCATGTCCAAATACTCTCTCACCTATACTCCACACCATTCCCACTATCTGCATTGCTTTGACCCTTCTTCCTCTTATGTGTGTTTTTACCGTGTTAGTTGTTTTAAACTTAAATCCTAAATATTTAAACTCCTTTACTGTGTCTATGATTCGATCTTCCCAACGCCGAAACTTTTTCCTCCCCTTTTCTTCCTTTTTTTCTAAACACCATCATTTTTGTTTTTTCTACATTTTACCTCCAGTTTCTTTCTTTTAAAGTATCTTTGCAGATTTTTTTCATCTCATTCATTCCACATTCATCCTTCGCCAATATTACCAAATCATCTGCAAATGCCAAACACCATACCTTTTCTCTCCATACCACAATTCCTCTCGCTTGTACTCCTCTAAACATTTCCTCGATATCGCTTATGTAACAAGCAAACAGACTGGGACTTAATGGGCATCCCTGTCTCAATCCTTTCGTCGTCCAAAACATTTCACTTTCTATTCCTCCCACTCTCATACTAAGTAGTTAGTCACTGTCTCTCTATAAATCTCTCTAGCTGCTGCAATTAACTTTTCACTCAGTCCTCTTCTCTCCATACATTCCCACAAACACTCTATAGTTCTCACGTATAGTGTCCCAACGAAAATAGTGGTTTTTGTGGTTTTCACTTTCCCAACTCCCTCGTCTGTGAACCAAAAATGTCTTACCCTAATATCGCTAAAGATAAGCCGGTTCTGTATAGGACTTAAAGCGTGCCAGCAACCTCCAATAAAGAGCTACTATTGAAGTTTGTGATGGTGTCATAAATTTGTATTTAATAAGTTGAATTATTCAAGGATAGTCTGGATAGTGAAGGAGTTAAACTCGTAAAATCACCATATTTCTTGGCACACTATAACTGGGTTCACGCTTTTGTTCCTCTTCTGGAACTGCAACTGGCTTCTAATCACATCAAAAACTGCTGCCCAAGTTTGAAACTAGTCGCGATCAACCTAAAAACGTTTGATAAAAGCCAGTGGTTGACTATAACTGTTGCCTAACCGACACAATTGATCACATATTGTAAAACCGGCCCTGAAACTCTGACACTAATAAGTAGCCCAAGTATAAAAACTTTACACATGTCAGATCCAGCAATTAATATAAATTATAATAATAAACATGAAAAATAGTTAGATAATAATTAATTACAAAAATCAATGAGAAAAATTAAAATCTAAAAATTCCTGTATGTTATAAAAATATTTGTTTATCAAGAACAACTTATTTTTGGAGTTTTAACTTCTTTTTTACTTCCCGAGCGTAAGCAAAGGAAGTATTGTAATCGAATCCGTCGGCCGACTCTCTACTTTTACGTTTTTCTCGATCTTTCATGACCGAAGAAATAGGTCTCCCATTTCCGTTTGTCTGTCCGTCTGTCCGTCTGTCCGTCTGTCCGTCTGTCCGTCCGTCTGTCCGTCTGTCTGCCGTCCCGGATTTTTATTAGACAGATAATCTCCGAAAGTACTGGACCGATTGTTGTGAAATTTTGTAGTTATATTAGGAATATCATGTAGATGGTAAATCGCTAACCACAATTTGTCTAATCATCCCCACCACTAATGTGATGACGTCACTTCAAAATTGTACATAGTAAATGGGTTTTAAATTGTATAAAATAATATAGTTCTAAACATGTAATTTACGACTCCGAATGAGTTTTTTCCCGAAACGTCCAGATTTTTGGAAAAAAAATCAAAATTATAAAACAACATTTTGCAATTTAATTTTGAATCTGCTAATCCGAATGTTTTAAAATGTTGCAGATGTTTTAAGGCTATAAAGAGCATCATCAATCTTTACTCAAAATATATTTGGTTATCCCCTCCAAAAACTTCATGACGTCAGCTCAAAAGTTTGCCAAATAAATCCTATGTAAAATGTACAAAATATGATGAGTCTGTGCTTGTGATATATCACTCCATTCATATTTTTTGGATTTGCATATACAGGGTGACTCAAAAAAATTAATGAATGCGTAAATTTATTTTACTGATTTACTCAGGAACTACAAAACCGAATGCTTTGAAATCTTGAAGGTGTTTTAAAGTTATCATAAGCATGGTAAGTTTTTGATCAAAATGTATTTGCTCATCCCCCCTAAAAAATTTATGACGTCACCACAAAATTTTGCTAAATAAATCCTATCTAAAATGTACAAAATATGATGAGGCTTGTCTAGTGATTTATCATTCCATTCATAGTTTTTGGATTTGCATATACAGGATGACCCAAAAAAATTAATGAATGGGTACATGTATTTTACTGCGAAAACAAAACATAATAGACATGCAGTCGTCACGTTTCCGACAGCGAGGGAAGTACTGTCTAAAGTCTTTACGCGCTCCGGAATAGGATGTCGAGCTTGGTGTTGGTCTCGGTGTCGGCGTCGATGTCACCGAGACCGGTCTGAACTGGGCCTGAACATCGACATGTAGAAAGAAAGAGAGAAATAAACTATCAAACAATATGTACATGAAACGTCTCAGAGAGTGGTGCTGATTCCGTCTTTTAGGACCTTTAGGATGCTCTAAGAGAACACAACCTATTCAAAGAGTATCTAAACTACAACAACCCTCATAATGCAGAAGTGATAACTCTTGGAACTCTGTCTGAGTGCAGAAGTTACTTGACGAATTATTCTTGCATCCAGCTGTATTGCGGTGAGGCGATTAGTGTGCGTAGGCGTTGACGCGCAGCGCCTCCTGTTCGCAGCGGTAGTAATTAGCGACTCGAGTGACTGGAGTGGGAGAGGGAGCGTGAGAGTGGCGTGGGCGTGATCGAGAGGGCGCTTCGGTCTATGTTACAACTATTTAATAAAATGTGTTCGTTTGACTGTTTCAACGACTAAATTAGTTGCAACAATTGATGCCGTTTTCACACGCTTTATTACACATTTAAGAATTGAGATTTATATCATTCATTTTAGTCACCATAGGCCACTAGTAACTGTATTAAATGATAGGGATAAAGATACCGAAGGCGATAACGCTATGATTGAACAGTAATTTGTATTTTAAATCGAATAAGTTATAAATACTGCTCTAGCATTTGTGAATACATATTTACTTGTTACTTTAGTCGGTAAATTACACAATGTACTTTAATTTTTTTTATACAATATTATTATAATAATTAATTATGATATTTTTATATTATAAATAAATATGAAGTATATTCTATAATAAACAACAATTGATAATATTGGATATTTATTTTAATTAACCCAATAATCATCATTAATCATCATTTTCACAAAAAATACAAGTGCGACATATTTTTGGTTTTTATTGTTTTTTAAGAGAAAATTAATGACTTCGCCCCGTATACATGCTTAATTTTTATAAATTGACTACACAGAGTCAAAACTGCAACCGTGCGGCCCTGGGTCGACGCACACTTTTTTTTCAAATCAACTTAGGGATAAGACTCTTAAATAAAATTTGATAGTGAAATAAAATTGGTACTATGGCATCGATGAATTCTAAAATTTGTATATGCTAATTGCTAAGTCATTACTTCTAGTGTTATAATCGTCATAAGAGCTTAAAGTTTTGTATCTGGATATACTCTGGATCACATAATTTGTAATGGAAAAACTCACCTAAAACAAACGCGTAACATGCTTCTTAACATTTACTTTAACATCACATAGATATTTTTATTTTGACTTATAAGGATTATCAATGTTATCATACACATATAAATTTCGTAAAGTACAATATTTTTTCGAAAAAGCTCCAGTTATTCTACTGAATTTCGGTAGCGAGGGAAGGTGTGTCGAAATAATCTTAAAATGCACATATTGCTTTTTACACTAACTTTGTGGAACGTCTTGTATATGCAGTACTAAGTAACACGAAAGTATGGCGAAAATTTAAGTACAGAATTATGTTACTTTGGGCATTTCAAATGAGATACCATCATCAAATTTTCGGAAAGAATGAAGAGATAAATTCTAAATGGTGATTTCTCACTCTATCTCCATTGTCCCTACTAAAAATGCGAAAATCTCATTTTAAACATACGCATAAAATGCTTGTTTACGTATAGTTTAATAATCCACCACTATTTTCATTTGCTGCACCATCTTTTATCGTCACCTCTTAAATATATTAATGTCGGGTGAGGAAGGTCCCAGAGAACCAGCAAATATACGCAGATTCATTGTCATCTGTCACATCTGTTTCCGTGTTTGGTTCAGTTGTTTGTGACTCTTCGCGAGATTAATTTTAATTCAAGTTGGTATCACGCAAGCATCACATCAGCTCGTTGTAACCTCGCTTTTTTAACATACTGTGTCGATGTAAATTCAGAAATACGTTTCCGTGACAAAATACGATCAACAACTAGTAATTAAAGAGGTTTTTTGATGCTTTGTAGTAATATTAATATTGGGTGGGCAACATAATTTGTAAACCAGTGTTCCTTGGAAAGGATTTAGCATTTAACATGGATAAATGTAAAAGTAAAATTGGCGGACCATAGGGGCAATTCTGAATTAAACCTGTTAAAATTTAAATCAGATTTACGAATTTAACTTTTAAATAAACCTATTAGGGGCAATTGTGATTCAAGCTTCTTAAATTTAAAGTGTGAGGTTAGAAGGAAAATTGGTACAAGATTGATTAATTAATTATATATTATTTTATTAATTAATGCATAAAACGAAGTTACAGTAAATGCTGAAAATTTTAAATGAGTTCGAATATATGCCTTAACATCTTTGCAATTGTTTAAGAGTCTATGTCGTTATGATTTCTGTTATTTTCAATTGTATCAATCTCCTCAGGAGTAAGATCACAAAATGTCGAAGGCCAGATATTCTATGTAGAGACGAATTTCTGAAATTTTGTTACACATTTTTGTAATGGATTTTTTCTCACAGATAATAATTTTCCGCAAGAACCCCTTGGTAGCGAACTGCCGATTTATCCCATTTATGTTTTTTTAGCTAAACAACTTTTCGTGTTGCACAATATTGGAACTCTATTTAGCAGACGTTACAATGTTTGGTTCAGCTTCCTGCCAGTTAAAAAGTTAGCAGGAAGCGAAAATGAAGCGAATTAGTGGCAACTGTTACACGAAAATTATACAATTACTGTTACAGAAATGAAAATCGTGCAAGATTACACTGATCCTCGGAGTTCCAAATTCGCAAATTTTAATCACTAAATTTTGAACAAAAGAATTATTTGATGATAACACAAAACGCAATTGTTTGCCTAAGGAATGGTTAATTTTTAATCCGTGCTGTGTGGAATATAATGAAGATAGTAGTTTGTATTATTATATGCTGTTATGCTTGAAAAATTTACTTTGACAAATTAAAATTAAACAACTGCCGGTGAAAAAACAAATATTTAAATCCGCCGCAGCATTTTCTGTGGTCCAAAAATCGACATGGCGTGGGCGCATACTAGTGATGCTATCTTTGTGTGTATATAAGTGATATGAAAATATCTTTACACATGTTTCGTCCAGTAGCACATCATATGAGACTTGTGCACGTTCGGGATGTGAATGTTTAAATACCTTAGTAATAAATTAAACCAGTGCAACTAAACAGTCAAATTTAAACCCTTATTAAATTCTTTTGAATTAATTTCTTAAAAAAAAGATGTAATGATACAGCTTTAGGTATTATATGAAAAGTATGATAGATCAATTCATTTTCCTGATAAAACTTCTTACAAAGATGAAAATGAATTTTGCTGACCTACGAAATAATAAATTGAATCCATAATTTAGGGTGAGAAGAAAGTTATTAATAAGTTCGTGCACAATTTTACAGGAACCAAGGTAATCGAAGAAAAGTTACGAAACACGCTGCAGAAACAAGAGAAAGCAATAAGTCTCGACAAGTTTTCAATAAATTAAATTAGGTAAAGCGGTGAAATGATAATTATTTCAACCTATAAATTTTTAAATACTAAATTTAATGAAATTTGCTTAAACTTTAGACTTATATAAATATAAATCTTAAGCTGTCTAAAATATTCATTATAGATCGTCTCAACAACAATCTCTCCAATTTCAAGATCAATCACATAATAATTTCAGCTGGACTTTACTTGTAAATGAGTTTTAGCAAATTACACAACTTAACTAAAAAACGCGACGCATTGTTTCAAATTAAAAAAAAATGTTAGTACAACCCCACTACTATTTTGATCTTTCTAAAAATAACGAAGTTATTTTTAAACCAGTGTATATAAAGAAGGTTAACCGATAATTGGAGTTTTTATTCGCAAAGTCATAAATAACATAGGCGCGTGGATACTGTATCATTCGACTTGTCAATAATTGTCACACGTTTTTATCACTGGATGACCGACATTAAAATATTTTGAGAATTCTTTTACTAAGTACACTGTCTAGTATTGTCTTCCCAGTTTAAAGTGGTTTTTATGATAGGTCCATTGTGTCGAAGTTGACGATGGGGACAATGGTGTAAATCCCTAACCATAAATAAGAAACTGGTCGGTTTCTTGCAGGGCCGTACTTTGTTATTCAACTCATATTGTTCGTCGTGGTGTAATAATGAGGTGATAATGTTTATTAAGTTGTTATAAAAACCACTTTAAACTAGGAGCACAATACACATTCAACATGGTCTAAAATAAGATATAAAAAAGACAAATCATAGACAAGTACACTATGCTATTATCTTTAAAAAGTATAAAATGCTTTACTTAATTGATGATTTTTAAAAGTAACGTGCGATTGAAAATAAAATACTTCGATGCGCAAATGTTTTTTGAACATATGGCGTAGCTAACATCGTACACTGCACATCTGTCAGTGTCAAAATCGTTCTGTCACTTGCTTTCATCTGTAGACTATCCATCCGCCATTATTTGAATTATCGATCTAACCTGAAATTATTGTTACGCGGATAGCTACGCCACACGTTTGGAAAACATTTGAGCATCGGGACGTAACTAGAGGTGTTTTTTTTTTTTTGATCGCGGGTTGTGTATTTCTGTTACATCCTTTAACAAAAATTATATCTAGTTTGCAGCCATCTTGTCTTCGGGCTTCTTTTTCTTCTTATTTCAGACAGTGTTGTTTTTAACATCCTTTTTACTGTTCCAGATTTATTAGATGTCCAGCCCACTTGAGTACACATCCCTTAAATGTATTCATTAAATATTTTTTAATATTTTTCTCTCAAACATAAGTAACTTTTTTTATGCTTTGATTAAAGACCACATTTCACATCCAGTTATGTATAATAATGTCTTTCTTTTTTCGTTACACACTCTCCTAATATGTTATGTTTCGTGGTCAATAAATTTTATAAAATAATAAACTACTCCACTTGTGGTTTATGAATCTGTGTTGAGTTTTTACCCGTGTTTGGTTTTAGATTTTGTAATAAAAAGTAAAATTATATAAAACATTTTGCAATTTAACTTTGAAATTGCAAAACTGAATACTCTGAAACTTTGAAAACTTTTTGAAGTTATCGGAAACATGGTGAATCGTTTATGGTTAATCAAAATTTATCCGTTTTTGTCGTCATTTCAAAATTTTTTATCTAAAATGTACAAAATATGATCAGTCTTGTGATTTATCATTCGATTCATATTTTTTAGAGGTGCTTATACAAGGTGACTCAAAAAAGTTAATTAATGAATCACTTTATTTTATTGATTAAATGAGAAATAACTCATTCCATTTTTCCGAAAAATTTGAATACAAAACTGTCATTATTGGTATTACACTACACCTTTCTAAACTGATATTACAAAAATGATGACGTCATCACAAAATTTTATAAAGGAAAAACTCATTTGAAACATACGCGTAGCACACTTTAAATCTTCTTTAACATTACATCATATGTTTATTTCAATTTATAGCGGTTCTCATAAAAAGTAAATTTCGCAAAATAATTTTTCGAAAATGCTGCATATGTTTCATTGTACTTTTTTACTCGTAAAGTGAAATTTCCCCAGGTTAATCGAATGTGCTTATAAATTTTCCTAGTTTTAATTATTTCTGTAGAATATACTAGTGAAAAATTATCTTGAGAAACTTAAAAAACTATAAAAAATACGTAGGTTATTTTTCTTTGAAATATTAAAAAGAATAAATATAAAACCATCTGAGAATCAAGTGAATGAAGGTCAACTACTCATCGTAAAAGTTTGCTTTGAAATAAATTTTTAGTTTTGCGAAAAAAACAAAATTTCAACTTGCTGTAATTCTAGTGCGACGTTGTCACTTATCTTGAAAATTTGCATCCCGAGCATAAGCTAAGTAAGTATTTTGTCATAGAGTTCACCCGGAAAATGGCGGTTTTTGACGTTTCATGAACCCTAGAATATAATAATAATAATACTTATAATATTAAATAGATAAATAATCCCGAACCTACCGGACTAATTATTGTCAAAAAAAAAAAAAAAAATTAGATGTACGTATGTTAGGAATATAGGTAGTGTAAATGGTAAAATCAAGATTTGTCTAATCTTCGACACCAAAAATTTGATGACGTCATTTCAATATTTTGTTTAGTCAATTTATTTTAAAGGTTGAATATTGCCCCTTAATTACTTTAGTTTATGTAGCACCGAAAGCCGTACAACATGGTTCATTGGCTTTTTTTCTATATCCCGTAATGAGGGAGATGTGGGAAGCGCGCCCTTATTGACTTACCTTGTATATAGTTTATGCAAGTAATGATTTTCCAGTAAGCTGATATTCCAGACAGGATGAGGTATCTATCAATATTATAATTTTAAAGAGCTTTTGGAATCTTAAAATAATACACTTATTGTTTGGTATACCAATAACGTGCGTTTATTTAAATTTTGAATATAGGTTGACTTTAAAAAGTATGTCGTTGATAGCACCAAATAAACTACCAGCTTATCTAGATTAGAGGTTATAAAATGAAAACTGCTTGTGTGTAATTACGTAAAAAATGTAATCTTTGTGAAAAAGCAAGTTGACTAAAAAATATCCTTGCAACTATTAATTACATCAACATGGTAATTAATCGGGGAGAATAAAGCTTATTTTGTTGGCATATAAAATTAACTTTGGGAATTATTTACCTTTCCAGCTTATCTTGAGCATCAATTTGAATAAGAAGCTTAAACGGCTATATATCTAAAGTTGGATTTCATTAAGCTTGTCGATGTTTTTTTAATTTATCTTTCATATTTAATGTGCAATTTTGCTGCCACAGGTTTTGACTAACAGTATTAATCAAGTATTCGGTGTTTTCCTTTCTTGTTTCAACCAAGGCAAATTATAAGTCAAAACGACTTGAGGTTGCCTTGCAATGCTAGCTTTAGCTGAACTATTAAATTTATGCTTATTGGACAACAAGACCCTTACGTGCTTGAAATTGGGAAAAATAGTTGTCAAGAATAAATTTAGCATAACTTTTTCGTTTGCTAAATTTTTACGCTCATTCAGATCGATATTATCACATCTGCAGCTCTGCATGTTGGTTCTCATATTATGCAAAGACCGAAAAAGTTGAGAGTTAAAATCCTTACATTTCCACTTCAACGTCTGTTTTGCGATAAAAACTGAAGTAGATAAAGTAAAAACCCGATTTACCATTCCGCTTAAATGCACCACATTTCAGCTGTGACTTTAGTTCAACGAAAAAACACGGCAGTTTGAAAGGCGGATCTTCTAACTTGATTTCGATGTCCCAGTTGTCGCTGTTACAACAATCAGATTTGCAGCTAAAAGTACCTTAGAGTGAGATTTTGTCGAGCAGAGATAAGGTATTGCCTTTTTAAAATTTCCGATAATCGTTGTTGATTCAATGTGTAGGTGGGATTATCAAAATTTTACGCTGCGCTCGGCACCAGCCTCAGCTCAACAAAACATTTAAAGGGCGCAAATATGTACCTGAATTAAATTTCAGTTAATTATTTCATTAATTGCATATTTTAAAGTGAATACTTTGCTTGCAATAATTAATTACGTTTCGTGGTAGTTTGCACAAAAGAAATTTCCAGCGAAACTGCGTTCATACTGCTTTTCGTCTAACAACCTTTGGAATTTAATGTTAAAAAAAATTATGTTGGCGACAGCAAAGCGTATTTTACCCAGTTTGGCAGTTGTGTCAATCATAAAGCCTCAAATAATTGTAACGACAACATCAGTGTTTTCAAAATAAATTTCTTAGCTTACTTTTTCGTGATTGTTTTACAGAAAATTTGGTGGATGCGCCGGGATACGATTATTTTTATTTCTTGAATATTCGATTACAATATATTAAGCTTAAAATATGTGTATATTTGTAATCATATATCAATAATCTACGAAAACAATAAAGTTTTTTTTTGAAAATTGAGAGCTCCATAAATATTAGTTTTATAAATAATATGAAACCAATATGCTCACAAAAGAAATTGTTCTTCGGAACTTCCTCTAAAAAACAGACATAATAAATTTTCTTATTTGGAATTTTCGATAACAATTCTGAACAATACCCATAATAAAACGAAATAATTCGAGTTTTCACAATTACTACTATAACATACTCAGGCATCCAAATATTAATGCGATCATTGCGTGACCTCAAGTATTACCACTGAGTTTTATCATAATAATTCTTAATAATTTTTATAATTCTACATCCATACAAGGTAATAATTACAATCATTATGATACTTCAAATAATTTTATCTTCTAAATCATTTACATTTCGTACAGGTAAGTAATTACGTACGTATTGATTTTAGACTCACTCGACGCTGTTCTTTTCTAAACGTTAAATTTAATTAAATTTAGTTTAGACTGAGAAGCTAATCTTAGAACTTCAATATGCACTCAAGAGTTTGTAATCGATTTAATATAAGTCTTAATTATCTACATATTGGAGAACATTCGAGCAGGGCCCGAAATGATGGAATTAATAATTGTTTGAACAACCGACCCGTATGACACTATTATGACCCCTGTTGTCAAATGTAGTTGTATAACCTAATTACTATGGTAACCGTGTTGCTTTACAATATGTGTGCGCTATAATCTTATTTTCTCTCGATGACGTAATCAGATTAAAATTTAGAAATCTTGGAATGTCTTAATGCCATTATAATTTCTTGGTTGCGGAAACTTTCGAATAAACGTTGTTAAAATAACATGATAAAATCTTCCACAAATTCAAAATCGTCGAAAACAGTAGATTAATTAATAGCGGAGTTGATTGGATTGAATTGAGCTACGAGTCCAACACGTTATATGAATATTTCAACAGATCCTCACACTTTGCGATTTCTTGAATGATTTTTGGAGCACTTTTACGTTGACTCTCATTGTTTTTGTGAAGCTGAACAGAGGGAAAATATATGTCGATAATAATAATAATAATAATAATATTGATTTATTTTCAACGAACTACAATCGCCAATGGTGGAAATTTAAGACGTGAACATTAATAATTACAAATATAAAAAATATCTCTAACCTAACAAAATAAAAAATTGAAAAGAAAATACAAAACAAGTATAATTATCATATAAATGTTACAGTCAAAGCGTACATTCAAGTATTCACTGCGCACAAAGTATACATTCACTAGACGGTGTATGCATTTACTGCAGTCTGTCAGTCCAAGCTTCAATAAAAGGAAATAAATATCACAATTAAGGAGCTCAAAGAAAAAGTAGTACAAATGACATTTTTATTAGCAGTGAGTTAAGTGCTGAACAGTATATTCATTAATGGTCGTGGAGAAATAGAAATAACATACAAAGTTAAACTTTCTATGTCATTCTCTAGACCTGTACAGATAAAATAGTCCAAATGAGAAAACTTCCAGTTATTACTCCCACATTTACCTAGTTTTTTTTTAATTTAAAGTTTGCAGATGATAATAAATTAATAAAAGAAAGGGTTAACATGTCGAAAAAAATAAAAAATAAAAAAAGAACAAAATATAAAACACATAAAAAGAAAAACAATTCAAAACACCAAAAAATGTAATACAAAATAAAAAGAAAACAATTTCAAAATATACGTTAACGGAATGAACACTTTCACTGTAACATATACACCTTAAACCATATTAAATTAGCCGTCAGTTTTACTTCAATTTTACATTATTAAAATTACTGTAAAATTTGTCGACATCATACGGTATTAAACAATTACACAGTCTCAAACATCTAATAAAAGGGCTATTAAACTGATGAAATGTACTAGGTGCCTGGTCATAAAATGTTGATATATTGTTGACCTAACCCAAAATATGTTTTTATTTATAACCGCATCAGGCGAGCAACATAATTGTAATAGATTCATCAGTGGAAAAGATCTAGGATGTCGATAATTAAACCGTACTAATAAATGTCAGAAAATGACGAATGCAGAAGCAAAATGGCGCACACTTTGTTGAAGTTACGAGGGAAATTACAGTAAATGCTGAAAATATTGCCCATTTTGTTGAAGCATAAATGCGCTAGCTAAACTCTATGAAAAATTCACTTCAAAGCAGGGATGGCTTGTCCTATGAGGCAGGTGAGACAATACCGCACCAATGAATTCGGTCTTTACTATAATTTTTACTCCTATTATTTCTGAGCGATAGATTTCTGCCCAACAGTACGTTTTTCTTACAATATTTTAAAAATAAAAATGAAGTTGTTTATATCGTGTGATTTTTTAAATTTCTGCTCTAGTTAGCCTTGACACTTATATGTATCAATCAAGAAATAAAAAATCAGCCGATATAAACAACTGCAAAATTGATGCCGTTTAATATGTAGGCTTGCCCGCAATGCACCCATAAGCGGTATGTGCTAAAAAATAGATAAAATTCAGGCTGACATCATCTTCTGTGTTTACAGCACTGACTGACAATAATATCTGCGGATTATTGCATAAGTATTAAAAAGCAAAAATTAGGCCGTTGGTTGTTTTGTAATAAATCAGTGTGTCGCCAATTTTCTCAAACTTTCATCAAAAAAAATGTGTCAAACTTCCCTAATTGCATGTGTCAAGTCAGTGCGTTGGTGGTCGTCATAATTTGATTTCGGTAATTAAGATTTTACTAGCAATGAATATAATGACAGTGAAAGTTTGAAACTGTTCCGGGTGATTCGTATAAAATGCGAATGGTGATATACTTTTTAATAAATTGTGCAAATTGTGTATACATGGTCTTCCATTTAAAATTGCGTCGCCTAATATCCTAGGAACGGGATGATGTATTAAAATTTTGTAAACGCCATTATTGTTAGTTTGAAGGGGATAATATATTTTAAATAGCAAAAGTATATTTTTTGACGAATTTTGATAGGCCGTTAAATTGTGATTATAATAATATACAACACTTATTTAGATATTTTTTTATCAACTGAAAATGAAATAAATAACTAAACAAGTATCCTTGTAATCGTAATATAGTTGTCTATCAAAATCGGTTGTAAAATGTACGTTATGTATGTTTGTTAGATATTAGTAATATGTTTTGTCTTTTTATTAATATATCGCCGACAAATTAATGTTTGTCTTGAAGCAAAGTTGTTTTCATACTCGAAGTAGCTTATAGAAAATCTTCTTGGGATCTGTAGAAATTATTTCTTCTACTTTGAGATGCCATTTTGGTAAAATGTATTTAAGTGTAGTATAAACCAAAAATAGATGATTTCGAATATTGTTACGTTAATTGGTGAATAAAATCGGCGTGGGTTAAACTCAACAATTTTTTTCTTAGTAACTCAAAATCACACGAATAATTACACAACGATTATGTACAAAAATAACCCCGGCGCAACTTGTCTGGATTTTCTCGACACCCGCTGGACTCGACTTGTTCACTAAATAATCCTCGTTTCCTACGGTGACCTCTATTTAAACCTATACGTTCCTCTCAATGGATTAGAATGAAAATACCGTAAAAGGAATCCTGCTTCGTTTCTAAAGAAGCTTTGTCTTTTTACATTTAATTTAGCGTCAACACAAGAGTATCGTAATTTTTTAAAGTTGTATATTAAATCAACGTTATTACTATTAGCACTTTGTGCAAACTAAAGCCGCAAAAGATTATTATTTTTTAAATCTGAATAATGCTTTTTTAATTCCAAAAACAATTTACCTATTAAGTTTAATTCTCCATTGTATTTTATTTAAAAGCAACAGTGAAAAGCTATAATTTTGAATAAATAATTTCGTTTCCAGAAATTGCTGGCATTATGTAATATTTAAAAGATTTTAGTATTCATAACTTGGGGCGAAATATTTAATGTAATACTAACACTTCAACACCTTTCAGTTCAACACCTGCATATTATTTTAGAAAACAGTTCAATGTTGAAATTTTACCGGTGGTAAAGATTTTGTGTATAAAATCATCGGGTATTCGGCATCTTGTCTGAATTAAAAGCTTTCCATTTGAAATACAATATGCTACATTATTTTGCAAGAATTTAGGGTAGGTGTATTATAGGTATACGCTGCTGATAGCTTATACAAATTTACACGTGGGTTACACCGTATGATCCGAAACTTTTCAGATGAAGGGATAATAATAATAATAATAGAATTAGTTTGATTGAGTCTTATTTTCATTCCTACATCATTCTGGACTTAAATAACGTCGTGTCATCTGCAAACAAAATTCGTTATGGAAGAATTATGTATTAGGCAAATCATTGGTGAACGTGATGAACATTAGAAACAAGATGGGACTCAAGACAGAGCCTGAAGGAAGACCATATCTTACTTATGTCGAGAGGAGTTTACATTGTTGTAGCTAACATAGTGATACCGATTTTTAAAATAAAATCTTAACAATATTAAGCTTGAACTATCGAATCGATAAAGTTTCAATTTTATTTATATATAGAATGATAGAAAATGACAGACAGTTTACTGGAAAGAACTAGGACTAGCCGTCTCTCTCTTTATGTGAAAAGTTTTGGACCATACTGTATGAAATTTTCTCATTTTATAACATTCACTTAAAAAAAAAATGTTTGTAAAACACAAATTTTATTGTGCCGTGCTAACAGCTTTTACAACTTTTTTACTTTACCAAATACTGGGCTATTTTGTTATCATCATTTTTATCACCATTATTATTAATGTCTTCAACTTCCCAGAGGCCTTGAATAAATAAAGTTTAATCGATGTATATTTTATTCAAATAAATGTAAATGTCATTCTATTTCAACTATTTCAATCAGCAAAATTTTTAAATGACGTTATCAATTTTTTGGGTATGGGTATGAACAGACAAACTTGGGTCAGTATTTTAATAGCTCTATTAATAATTTTAAAGTATAACTAAAATTTCACAATAATTAGTGCAGTCTACGGGTGACCGCTATCTTCGTATTCTACAAGCTGTGAAACTTCGGGAAAGCATGAAAGTAAGAATTTGTCAAAGTGACTATTACATTGCTTTCTTAGCTTGCTTATAGTCGGGAACTAGAAAATATAAAAATTTTACCGATAATAATGAATTGCTTTTCAAGCGGGCAATCGTTAGTAATTTTACCCAAAGTGGGTAACAACTCGACTATGTACGAAATAGATTTAAGTAAAAATATAAACATACTTTAAATTTACGTACATTCATTCTGTAAATTATACTTGTTTTTAACTTTTTAATATGTAGATTTTGAGTCTAAAAGTGGCGGAAAAATGCATCGATTGTTGAAAACTAAAGTTCTAAGCCTTTTTGCGTAGAATAAACGTGAATATAGCTTCTTATTCGAAACGAGTTGTTAAAAAAATGGGTCTTGAATCAGTGATTACACACAAAGGAAGATGCGAGTACTGGGAACAAACCTCCTGCCCCTAACATTGTGCAAAACAAACATGTCCGTGGTAAAGGAATTAATGCATTAAGCTAGGTGTACATGTACAAGTTGCCTTGTGAGTTCTCGGGAAGTATGCAATACGAAATTATGCAGGTCTTTGTTAATCTTATATTAACGCGTCTTGACATTATTTCACTTCATTTTTCGTTAATGAAAAACCTTAAACAAACTAATTTAAAGACTAAAACTGTAACAGCATCAGAATTTTACTAGGTTATTAACTAATAATCGTTCTGTATCGTTCCACTTCATCTCGCATAAAACTTAAACACGAAAACCACAATATAGCATGTACATCTCTTTATTTGTTGTTGCAGATGAAATATGAAGATGCAGAGGACAAAGAAAAAAACACTAAAATGTGAAAAGAGGTTCACCCCTCCGTAAATCAACAGTTCGTTCACCGTAAGCAAGTTTTGGACAATACGCCGCTATGTTGCCTACAAATGTTATGTCTTTTATGAAAAAAGTAAGTACCTAACAAACATTTGAATTATATGTTTCCGTAAATAACAAGGGGAAGGTTGAAGCTGTTAATAATACATTATTAGCAGTAATATTTTTGTGGCATTAAAAACGAGATAATACGTGTAATTTCCTTCGTCTCAGAGCTACGATTTTTCGCGAAGCGGTCTTTGATGAAGTTGCCCGCCAGATAAGAACACGACATTTCCCTCTTAACACGAAAAACGGGCTTCGCTTTATTCCCGCTGTACATTTCGTGTTTCTTTCTACATTGTTTTCGTAATCAGTCAAGTGCGTTAAATGATAAGGGTGAGTAGGACGGCACTGTCAAAACACGGTTACAGGTAAGCTTCATATTGCGTGATCAATAGCCAGGAGGCTCAGTAACCTTGTTTCACAGTTTCATCGGGCTATTGATTTCTCAATCTGCTTTTAGTTGTCTTCTTTCTATTGACATCAACTCACAATAAATAATTGTTGTTAGGAATAAGCGCGAATCGTAATTAAACAGCTTTTAATTTAGCTCTTTTAAAAGATGATTTCCGCTACATTTACGGGTGGCAATTTGTATTTAATCAGGCATTTTTCCTCGGCAGTAGGCGAACTGTGATTATTAAACATGTTTAGCTGTGGCCTGGGGAAGAAAATTCGTTTCTGTTTAAGGGAAATCTCTTTTATTTGATCGATGCACAAAGAACGAAGGTCCAAATATAATTAAAGTAACAAAGTTTCATGTTTCTCTCGCTTTCCAAGTTGTTTGATCCCGCATAAAACAAGCGGGATGTAGACACTACAAATTTATATTATTTCACAAAACTGGAATAATTTGATCTCTATGAAAAATGTAGGTACTGAAATTGACTCAAATCGAGTATCCACTGATCTATGAAAGTGAATCAGAACTAAAAAAAGAAGGAAAAAAGCTGCGGAAACTTCTTCATCTCTACATCGACCGGTTGGTTTTATCCAGGGAAGGTTTTGGATAACAACTCACTTAAAAAGCAGAACTTTCAAGCAAATATTAGATCAGAATACTTTTTGTATCAAAAAAAGTAAATATTACCGGTTGCTAAATAATATATAACTCCAGACCGTTCATGAGTTTACATGTACATATATTTATTATTGTAGTGTACAATTAGTTATTGTTGTCCCCTAATTGAGAAATTAATCCTGTTGGACAATAAAGTATATATATATTATTCTCATATTATGAGCATTTGATGAAATAATGCAGAAGAAAGGTTATTTAATTATTCATTTTTAATGCTACCAAATTTTGATATACCTACATCGACATACGTTCACAGTTTTAATTCAGTTATTCATATCCTACACGTGTAATATTCACTCAAGAACAATTACTGTGAAAGCGTATTTTCCCAGCGCCCAACAATTATTAGCAAACGGAAATTAGGAATACTCGTATTCCATTAATGTGTGTAGGCAAGAATTTCAACAAAGCTATCCAAATGTGTGTTTGCATAATAGGAAATTTTCTGTAAAGTAAAACTTTTTAAAGATACAGGTTCTGTAAATTATAGACTTAATTCGTTGAACTGAATATGCGATTGATAACGTTAAGAATTTAGTTCATGATGAATCGATTAGATCTATACCAAGAATCGTTTCCGAAAAGAGTTGCATATTAATGGTTTAATGAATTCCTTGGAAAATATTGATTTTGTGAATAAATTATTTTTCTTAATGGACCGGTTTCACTTCCATGGGTTCAGCTTTAAATTCTCAGAACATACATTTGTGACACAGTGAAAATCCACATGATACGGTTGCTTACCAAATAGTGCGTTGAAGGATAACTTTTAAATCCATTCTGTATATCTGTTCCAATGGAGCTTTGTGAGCATATAAATGTTTTTTGTTTTAGATACGTAATAACTGAGTGTGTTATTTTCAGTTACACACAATTTTATACCAAATAAAATATCAAGAGTAGATCATAAACGCGGGACCAATAGTCGAAAATACCGAGGATATTGAAAAAAAAAAAACAATTGATACTTGTAAACTTAAATTCTAACTATTTCGAGCCTTCATACGTTAAAAATTCATAGTAAAACGTCAAACGTAGAATACCTTTTGCTTTCATCGAATTTTCAAATGCGTATATTAACGGGAAATGTACATAAAATCAGCTTTAAACTGCTGGTGTTCTATAACCCAGGTGGTATACGTAGATTTAAAATGAGTCCTCAGGGTAACTGCAGGATTAAAAGTGAAAAATTTTGTATTAAAAATTTACTCCTGTTCTCAATATCCTATCTAAAAGAAATTCAATCTCAGCACAGCAAAGCTAGGGAAATAGTGCAAATAGATAACGACCGAAGTATGTAGGCTTGTTAAGTAAGTCATGATATTTTGAAGATTTTTTTCCAATAATTTACATTTTAAAGCCATACTATGTATTTAGATAACAAACCGGGGACAGGAAGAATACAGCAAATTACAATAGAATTTTTGCTCAACAACAGTTTAAATGGAGTAAATTTTTGCGAAAACGCTTTGGTGTCGGAGAAGAATCTAAACAGTGGTAAATTCGTTTCCAGAAACTTGTATTTTTATAGGCTAAATTCTGATCAAACTCAAGGATATAAGATCTGGATTTTTAACTACATATTACAAAGAAAAAAATCCATTTGGTAGAGAATTCGTCGGTGGTTAAGTGCGATGCATTTTCATATTTCTTTTTAAAGCAGGTACTAGATTTTGTGTTATTCATCTTTTAAAAATATCTCCATTCATAATTTTATTATTATCTCTTTTATTCTTTTGACAATGTAAGATGAAATCAGAGTTTGATAAGAAATCACCTTTTGTGCCTGCATTTAAGATAACATATCGCTTTCCCTCCTCTTTAAATTTTGACGGAATGCCTTTGGAGATGGTTTTCAAAACGCACTGGTGAACCTAAGATCCATTTTGTATTACCCAAGTGTCATGATATTTTCAACAACGACAAATACTGTCCTCAAAAAACTACCTTCCTTATATACGTATATAAACCGTCAGACAAAAAAAATCGGACAATTGATTTTTTTTTGATTACCTGCAATTGGTCGAAATTTTGTAAAAAATATTCCAAAAAACAAAACATTAATGTATTCATTAACATAAACCATAAGTTTATCCTAAAACAAGTGGAAACAAAAGAAAAGTAAGAATAGTTATAACACTAAACTTTAGCGTAAGGTTACAAATATTCAAGTGTCCGGGTTTTTTTGTCTGGCAGTGAATTTTTTGCCTTTAAATTATTACGAATGATACTTCTGTTTACTTTTTTAAATTTGCAACCAAATTATTTTGATGAACCGGTAAATATAGACTTAAACGTACTTTCACGTTATAGTTTAAACCACTTATTATGTATTATTTTAGAACATGTATACTTTTTATGGCCCACTAAATAATATATTATTATTATATAAAGCACTTTGAGTAAAATCTAAATGTTCTTGCTCATAGTTGAAAATAGTATCTACGAGGAAGGATCAGTATTTACGGTCCCTAACGTAGAACGCTTTGAATAAGGTTGATGTAATTTGATACGTTTAAAGGTTGATCTTCTGTCATTAAGCTGATGCAGTTTCAGTTTTCTTGCTTGTTTCATTTTAAAAGCCAATTGCAAATAATCAGTCGTTTTTGCAAAAATGGAAAAATCTGAAGTAAGCGCTATTATTAAATACCTGCGAAAGAATGGATTGTCGCCAATGGAGATTCACAAAAATATGGTGGCTGTATTGAGACAGAATGCTCATGTTTATCAAATGGTAAAAAGTATTTCTCGAGGGTTGAAACTGAGTAGACAGACGTGTGAACATGCAAAAGGTGCTAGACTTCCAGTGATTGTCTCTACTAAAGACAATGTTGATACTGGACATGACATGGTGATGGCTGATAGCTAAAATTACGGGAATATCCTATGGTTCTATGGAAAATATATTAACAAATATCTTGTGGCTTATAAAGCTGTCTGCGTGTTCGGTCCCGAGAAAGACCAGAAACGGTTTCGAGCAGTTCATTCTGAAGTTAATTTGGCAAAGTTTAAAGCCGATGCAGATAGATTTATCACCGTTGATGACACGTGGGTACACCGCCACTTCGAACCGGAATTAAAAAACGAAGTATGAAGTGGTATCATAGAGGTTCTCCTCCACCTCGCAAGTTTCGGGTTTTGCCATCTACTGGTAAAGTTATGGTCACAATTTTTTGGGATGCGGGAGGAATCCTGATGGTTGCTTATTTAGAACGTGGACACACAAAAAATAACAGGCTACTGTTATGTCAATTGAATTTCAAAACAGCTCGAATGTATTAAGGAAAAAAGGCAAGGAAAGTTGAATAAGGGAACTGTGTTCCATCAGAACGACGCTCCGTGTAAGAAAAGTCATGTTGCAATGACTGCTATTTATGCCGCAGGATTCGAACTGTTGGTCCCTAGACTTCTATTTGTACCCAAAATAAAAAAAAAATATCTTCGTGCCAATAAATATGGTGCCGATGACGAAGTGATGTCTGCCATAAACAACTGGTTAGACTGGCAACCTAAAGAATTTTTTTCCAAGGGAATCCACACACTTGTTATCGAAAACGCCTCCTACCATTTTTGAGGAAATTTGAAACATAATGACATGAAAGATTATTCTAATAATTGTTCTAACTAGACCTGTGACATTCATAAGAATGAAAAATATTCATGTGCGCATTCACCTGGAAAACCGCATTGGATTTTCAATACATTTTCAAAATGTAATATCTCCGTTCTTAACACACTTATCGCTACAAAATTTTAAATATAATCTATTCACAACTTTCTCTAGAGCTGTTTGTTTAAAATTAGTTTATTAACATCTTCCTTTTAACATTCGGGTGAAGTTTTTCATCACATGTTTTTAAAAGTCAATATCTCAATTATTTACGGAAATTTTGGAACGAGATTGTCACCACTGTTTTTTTGAGCTTACAAAACTCTATAACCTATGCAACAGAAGTATGAGAGGTATGGTGTTTAAAGTTACGTGTTGAAAAAGTTTATTCAAGTGTCAAAAAGAAAATGATAACATATTAATTTAGAAAAAAAACTGTTCTTCCGTTATACAGAGAAAATTGTAAAATGACATTGTCTCATACTAGACTTTTTTGTTTCGTTGATTATTTTAAGGTTTCGTCAAGATCTCTTAAATTTCGATTAATAAATTGGTTATCCATTATCATAAACAATCTTTTTAAAACTAGAATAAGAACCTGAAACACAAAATATATAGTTAAAATAAAAACAACAAAATTTAAATTAATAAAATAATTCAACTAAAGTATCCACATTTGCGATGTGCCGAGAGTTTCGTTCAAGTTCACGACCAATACGTTGGTGAGAGGGACGAACTTATTGCCCTAGATTCGTTAACATCTATTGTCCAGTTCATCTTTAGTTGCCAGTTGACAGTTTTCCTTACGAATCGTTAACCAAGTTTCATCAAAGACCGCAAAACTCACACGGAAGTCGTAGGCGTCATTCAAATCCTCAACTAGTAATAATGACATTATTCAGTGCACGAATAGGTCGTTTTTAAAATCGACCCTTATTACTTTGTCAATAAACCTGTACCATAAGGAAATATACTTGGATTGACCAAAGACGGTATGTTTAAATTATAACAAACTATAATTGCAGATAGACATTGATTGTTCAGAAACCAAAAGAATAATAGTGACTATTTCGCACTTAATCAAACGTGTAGACATCTGGAAAATGCTATAGATTTCTCTCAGTATCCTGGTTAATGTACCGCAACAACGCTAAAGGGTACCATTATTGTAGCGAATTTCATGACCAAGCAGAAGTTTGAAAAGTATCACTCTTAACTTCATGTCAAGTCGTACATTATCATATTTTTGAAAAATTGTTCAAACAACGTTGCTTTGTTAATTTTAAGTTAATTCTAACAATAATAGTGAAATAAATGTTCTGGCAACACTGAGAAGTCCTATCATTTTACCAAATTTATTATCAAGAACGAAACCGAACAAAATTCTTCTCAGTATTAATGAATGCTTTAACGGGAACACTATTACCCCTTCAGTAACTTTAAAGGGATTGGACGACACAAACCGAATTAAGATTATCCCAACTCCTTCAAATTATTTTCCATCTTTTAATTAGAGCATAAATTAAATTTGCTGATAGAAGCTTAAATTATTATAAAAATATTCATCCTTCGAATTGTATATATTTTACATACATACAAAGAACAAATTATATCAACTTGTAAAAATCCGAAACAAGAACAACCAATAATAGAGATATTAAACACAGTACTGACTGCCAAAGTATCATTTACTTACTACTATACATGACGCTTTGCGACTTTTGGGATGTTTCTGGTTTATTTTTGATAGGTTGATTTGAATAATTATTAATTTAGATTTTCTTAGAAACTAAACCTATCGTCATTTCTGTAGTCTTATTCCACTGGTTGAATTTTTATATAAAACGGTATTGTTTCCTAAATTATATTGTCTCTTAACTATCAAAAACAATCTGTTGTGACATTGAGAGTTGATCTTTGTGATAGGCTAATTTTTTATCTGCGACCTACATGATAATCACGTATTATGACGGCTATTTCAGTTATGTAATCTTCAATATTATTTCACTAGTGGCGTAATGGAATTTATTACACAACTCATTTTTTTTAATTTTCATTTGAGGTATCAATATACTCCTCCGCCACTGTATTCTATTTCCAGCCTTCATGGCGTTTAACGGTTAAGAAGTCTGCTCCAGAGTCTGCAAGCATCCAAGTGTACTCTTTAGGATTTGATAGATTAAGAAATGTATGGATGTTTTTTGGCATACTCTCAAACGTATTAATATCTACAGGTTATATTGTACAAAAACCTTTCCTGTATCTAATAAAAAATCTTCCACATTTCCTAATTATTTCCACCATATCAAGTTCCTGGATGCCACCAACCGTTACAAAAAATTCTCTGGAAATTTTGGTTTTGATGTTCGGGATTTGTATATAGAAAACCTATCGTTCATCCTTGACACTTTCTAGGAGCAAATGACTTCTCTTCTGCAAGCTCAAACGATGCCAGTTATCAATCCAACCCGGGAAAAATATGAATTAAAATAATTTGAAGACCTTTTAGGCATATCTTACCTTAGTAAGCAAAAACTGTTTATCGTCAGCTTTTTTCAGGAACTTTCCAGTCTCATCTTTTGTAAATATTTTTGACTTCTTGGGTCTGTACCCTTCTGACTGCGTTTTTATAAATGCAATCAACTGCTTCCATTTGCTTATGTCAACATTGTTTTTCGTAGAAATCGTCGCCTTCAGCATTCAATATAAAGCCCAAAACACTGTTTTCGACAAAGTATCGAAGTACGCCAGCAGAATCTTCTCACTGCTTACATTTTGCACTGCTTTCTCGTTACACTTTTTCAGATACCGCTCGCAAGTATTTTCATACTTCAGTTTTGATTTTGCTTGTTATAACGCATACAGAACACTGCTCGCAGCTTCTTCTATATCTGAGAGAACACATCATAAAATTTGTGTCACGAAAAACGTACAATTAAGTGTTATTGAAAACATCAATTTAAAGTAAAATATTTATTTTTATCTGAACGGTCGCAGATAAAATGTTGGACATCACTCGTAGGCTAGAGCATATTACACTACTCGTGTGGGTACCGCGACTCGTTCTACGAACTGGTCGTGGCAATCTCCACACTCTTTGTGTAATAATGCTTCTAACCCACTTGTAACGTAAATATATAACTATTAAAAGTCAAATAGGGCGAAAGACGTAAATAGTATTCCGAATGTATAACTCGCCACTTTGTATGTCTACATGATTGGATTTCTTCTTTTCAATGGAGAAGATGGGGTTATATTTCAGTCTACCAGTTGGAAACCCTTTGTTGTCAATTTCTTTCAAGGTACTCGAACAAACTAAAAGCAGCTTCATCTTTCTCTAAGCAAGTTCAGCTGACGCAATACGATAAAATTTCGTTGAATCCATTGGGGTTCCTTCATTCCCTAGTGTTCTTTAGAATTTAACGCAACAGAACTTACTTTTTGTTTCTGAGTCAACCTCTGGAGTTCTTTTCTTTGGTGTCTCGGCCTGTTCTTATCGACAAGAAGACAACTTCTTTAAATTGATCTAATTTTCACCCAAATTCATTTAATTTTTTCTTGTAACAACAATTCCATTGTGTCCGATATTGTTTTAAATCCATGCAACTTATGCAAGTTCTACAAAATAAGTATGAATTGTTCTGTTGTGGTCTTTGTCTAAAGTGTAATTTCTGTGAAAGCAGTTTTGCACAGTTTATTAATTTTCAGATATAGACCTTCTATTTTAAATAGCTTTCCAGAACATTTACTTACATTTCAGAGTCAATTTCACTTACAGTAATTAGAGAGTTGCAAAACCATTCATTTCAAGTTTCACAACTGAAACAAGTTTGTTTATATCGGACTATGGGTAGTCAAGTTGAAACACCGTTCTTAGATCCAGTGGGAATACAAACACAGTAGGACTTACAGGGATAACCTTATGTTACATTTCGATTACGACTCGTTGTTAAATTAAATGCATGGAATAATCTTATAATATGGGACTTTCACGAACAACCTGTTGAATATAGTGACCATTATTGACAAATAAATATCCAAGGATCTGTCTGATTCGTAAGTTTTCTTCTCCAGTGGTAACTAGTTGTCACCAATTATTACCGAAATTCAGGAAAAAATCAATAAATGTCCATTACTTTGTAAGTCACCATGCAAAAGCTCTATAAACAGAAATTTGGACCGATACCAGCAGGTGCCGACAGCAGCCTTTGTTGGCGAAAATAACAATTACCGTTAAATTGTGGCAACAATTCATGTTTGCCATGCGACAATATCCTGAGTGATTAATCGAGATGGGCGAATAGGCAACTATATTTTTTTTATTTTCCAATAAATTCCAGGAAAAATGAGTTTCTGCACTATGTCTACTGTTTATGGCAGACACGGTTTTGTGTCTGCATGTTATTTTATATTCTATATTTAATAAAACTGCCGCATTTACGTTAAACTATTTTAATAATATTATCACCATGATAAAAAAAATTACGCGAAGTTTTTGAGTCGTAAACATAAATTTACTAAATACTTTTGTTGTGACTGCATTTCTCATTAGTATTTAACTATGGTACTTGTACATGCATAGCTGAAATTTCAGTAATACGTTATTCAGACAGTTGCATTGGAAAACTGTGTTATTAACTATTCTGCAACAAAGAAAAGAAGTCGGAGTTATGAATAATAAGAAATATCAAGGATATGAATATATAAAACTGAACGTTTGGCAAGGTTTAAAGCTATAGGCGTTCAGCAGTATGGATTTTTAAGTATACGTAAGCAAAATAAAATGGCGATGTAATCGAGATATCGTGATGTTGAAGACGTCAGGAAGCACTTTCCATTGATTACAGGTAAGAATATTTTAGAACTGTAACGGCGCGGAAATATCTTTTGCATTAACGCAAGCGTTAAAGTTACTTCATTATCACTACTCTGCCGTTAGTATCGATAAATTCTCCACCGACAACTTGAAACGTGTTTGTAATTTTCCTCAGGGAGGCAGAAAATATAATATGTATTTATTCTTTTCGTTATAATTATTAAAGAGAACACATTACACAAATTTTTTCGTCACTTAATGTAGTTAAATGTAATCAGTGGATTATGTCCATTCTTGTAACATATAAATAAGTATATAGTTTTGAGGAAAAATTATATTTCGAATTAAAACAACTTTGGGTCTAGAAGATCTCCTAATTTATATCCATGTCTAGTGTGTAGTTTTTAATAAAAAGAAGTATAAACTTGACCGATTTTTACAGCACTTTAAATGGACACGTTCATACATTTTTTAAGGACGTGCTAAATGAAGAAAAATTTTAGCTTTTTTGTGATACCACTTACAAACCTAAAAACTCCGCAACTGCGGTAAGCAACTCGATAAACGTTGTTCTAAAACTAAATTTTGATTGCAAAGTGTTCATCTATCCCCTGAGTGGTCTACATGGTGGTTTTCTTAATAATTTCATCTCATCTCTGTGGTATTTATTTAGTTTTTGTTTGAATGTGTTTAAGTAAGACAGTCTCCAGTTTGCAATTATTTCAACTTAGTTATTATATTTAATATATTATTATAGAAAATTGGAAGTATATAATCTTTCCAATTTTCAAGTTAAACATTCCAGTATATAAACATAATACATATGTTGTTAAAAATATGTTTGTTTTATTGTTGGAAACCTTAGTAAAATAAAAAAACTATAGTTTGTAGTCTCAATTATTTAGTGTATTCGAGTAATGAAGACACAGAACCTGAAACACTACTAAACACAATGTATCTTGCGTTAAGTTTTCAAGCGTGTGAAAATTACTGAAACTATAACAGCTGGGAAATTCAGTGGAAGTATTTTTTTTTAAACACTCAAACGTGTACCGAACACTGGAATTACAATAAATATTAAATATAAGGCAAGTTTTTGTTTGTAAATTTTCTATTACAAGCTCGTAATAATTGATAAATTGATAATAATCTAACTGTACATAGTTTGCAAAAAAGAAATTACTAAACTCTGCAAGAGTTACATATAAAATCGATCTCACTCATTTTTACTTCCCCGTCGTAAGCTAAGGAAGTATTGTAATAGGGTCTATCCGACCAATGGCTTCTTTCATGTTTTCTCGAGGTCTCATGAACCCCAACGTACGAAAAAGTAGGTGTCGCGTTTCTGTCTCTATAGTCTCTCTATCGCCTTTGTCAATTTTTATTAGTCAGGTAATCTCCGAAACTACTGGGCCGATTGTTGATAAATTTTATATGAACGTTAGGAATATTGTGTAGATCGTAAAACCTTATGCAAAATGTGTCTCATCATTTCCACCACCATTGGAATGACATGATCTTCAAAATTTACCATAGTGAATGTTATTTAAATTGCATTTGTGGTTTATGAAACCGTGTTGAATTTTTACTTCGCGAGCGTAAGCAAAGGAAGTATCGTAATCCAGTCTGTCGGCCGACTCTACTTTTATGTTTTCTCGACCTTTCATGACCCCTAGAGTACGTTTGCGCCTGTCTGTCCGTCTGTCTGGCCGTCTGTCCGTCTGTCGGCCGTCCCGGAGTTTTATTAGACAGATAATCTCCAAAAGTACTGGACTGATTGTTGTGAAATTTTGTATTTATATTAGGAATATCATGTAGAATTGTAGATGGTAAAAGGCTAATCAAAATTTATTTAATCATCCACACAACTACTGATATGACGTCACTTAAAAATTGTACGTAGTAAATGCATTTTAAATTGTATAAAATAACATAGTCCTACACATGGAGTTTACGAGTTTTTACCCGAAACGTCCAGATTTTTGGAAAAAATATCAAAATTATAAACCAACATTTTGCAATTTAATTTTGAATCTGCAAAACCCAACGCTTTGAAATCTTGCAGATGGTTTACAGTTATGATAAGCATGATAAATTTTTAATCAAAACATATTTACTTATCCCCACCAAAAAAATGATAACGTCAGCTCAAAAGTTTGCCGAACAAATCCTATCTAAAATGTACAAAATATGATGAGTCTGTACTTGTGATTTATCATTACAATCATTTTTTGGATTTGCATATAGAAGGTGACTCAAAAAAATTAATGAATACGTGAATGTATTTTATTGGTTTAATCAGGAACTACAAAACCGAATGCTTTGAAATCTTGGAGATGTTTTAAAGTTATCATAAGCATGGTAAATTTTTAATCAAAATGTATTTGCTTATTCCCCCTAAAAAATTGATGACGTCGCATCAAAATTTTGCTGAATAAGTCCTATCTAAAATATACAAGATATTGTGAGTCTGTACTTGTGATTTATCATTCCATTCATATTTTTTAGATTTGCTTAACAAGTGGCTCAAAAAATTAATGAATGGGTTAATTTATTTTATTGATTAAATCAGGAATAGCTCATTCCATTTCCCCGAAAATTTGGAGATTCAATGCTGTTATTATTAGTATTACATTGTACCAACCCAATTTGATCGACACATAATTTTGTAAAGTAAAAACTCGTTTGAAACATAGGCGTAGCACGCTTATTTACATTTACTTTAACATTACAGATGTGCATTTGTTTTGGTGCGCTGACTAGGTTCTGTGAATGTGGAATAGACAAGTTATAATCAACCAATTGTAAATTACACTATCAAAAATTAAAATAAAATCCAATGCTTTATATAATAAGCGGAAGTCGAAGCAATAAAAATGTCTGGAAGAACATCGGTATTGTTTGCAGTTTCTTTGTTTGACTCTCACGTATACAGTGTGTTACCGCTTAAATTAAGAATGCTTAGATATACATAAATGATTTTCAGTCGCCTCTGCTACGTGGCATACGTGAGTAAACTATTTCGTTATTTTATTGATTATAAATCAATATTCAAGGCGATCCAAATCATTTTCCGGAAAATTTGGGAATACAGTACTTTTATTTTTAGTATTACACTACATCTATCTAAATGGATATACGTGTCCTTGCAAAAATGTTGATGACGTCATCGCAATTTTTTTTAAAATGCCCCGTTACAAAAATGTAATGAGAAAAAACATAATAGGCATGCAGTCGTCACGTTTCCGACAGCGAGGGATTACTGTCTAAACTCTTTAGACCAATTTTTATCCTTAAACATCCAGTTTTTTGAAAAAAACAAACAAAATTATATATAACAACATTTTGCATTTTATTTATACAATCGAATGCTTTGCAACCCTGTAAACGTGTTAAGCTCATCATAAGAATTGTAAATAGTTAATCGAAATTTATTCTTTCATATGGTTATCGTGAATATACTGTGTATAAACGCTCGTTAGTTTATTGCAAAATACAGGAGAAGTAGTTGGTAATAATATACATAATTCGGACAGTGTGTTTTATTAGCAGTGGCAGACAGTTTGTAATAATCAGTGTACATCCAAGTGCAGAGGTTTTTACACAAGAGGTACAGCATTTCTTTTAGACGTTGTGCTATCTAGATGTGTAATCTGCACACGTTTGAGGAGAATGACTGCGGCTTCCCATTTTCTCCTGATTTTCAAATTACTATAAGGTATGGCATCGAATTGTTGTCTCTGCAATTCTGAGGCGGATCCTCAACAAGCTACAAAATGTGGAATTTTCAGATTTACGATACACTGTCGATGTGCTGGCTTAACAAAAGAAGATATGTCAGTTATGTCTAGATCCAAACAGAAACACATTTTCATTCTGTGTAACAATTGTGAGTCCAATTTAACTGGTAATAATATACATCATTCGTATAGTGTGTTTTATTAGCTGTGGCAGACAGTTTGTAATAATCAGTGTACATCTAAGTGCAGAGGTTTTTACACAAGAGGTACTGCAGTTCTTTTAGACGTTGTGCTATCTAGATGTGCAATCTGCACACGTTTGAGGTGAATGACTGCGGCTTCCCATTTTCTCCTGATTTTCAAGTTACTGTAAGGTATGGTCAAATTGTTGTCTCTGGAATTCTGAGGCGGATCCTCAACAAGCTACAAAATGTGGAATTTTCAGATCTACGATACACTATCGATGTGCTGGCTTAACAAAAGAAGATATGTCACTTATGTCTAGATCCAAACAGAAACACATTTTCATTCTGTGTAATAATTGTGAGTCCAATTTAACTGCCATCAACGACTTGAAGAAACACCTTTTGGAAATACAGGCTGCCTTTGAATCACGCTTGACTGCTATTGAAACTGCTTTAAGTGTTCCACGAGTCGAAGTTGATCAGCAAGAAGAACTCATACAAGAATCTGTTGAACGTACACTACGAGCTATCAATGTGATTTTGGTGAATGTACCCGAAAATCCGAGTGTTCCAGACGTTATTGTAGCTAATGAGAATGACATTCTGGAAATCATCAACCCCCCAGCAGTATCTCAGTTACTTCGTTTAAAGTAGTTTAAACTAAAAAATCCCAACAGGAACAATCCACTGCAAATTTACTATCAAAACGCACGCACTTTAAAATATAAAGTTCATGAAGTGTACGCATCCCTATCGGACAATGTGTATGATCTAATATGTATTACCGAAACTTGGCTTGACGAAGCAGTTAACAGTGCGAAGATTTTTCCTTCTAATCATCAAGTCTTTCGTGGAGATCGGAATCATGAAGCCACAGGTCGCAAACGGGGAGGGGGAGTGCTCTTGGGTATTAAAAATGAACTTATTGTTTCGCGAATTAATGTATCACCTTTACAGACATATAACTTAATAGATTTAGTTGCATGCAAAATTTTTTTTCATCCTGAAGATCTTCATATTTTTGTTGCTTACATACCTCCAGACTGCTCACTATGAACTCTTTACAGATTCTTTGGGAAATTATGTTCACAATTTTTCACGTGTTTTACTTATCGGTGACTTCAATGCGCCTAACGTCGTGAGTTTGGTACAAGATTCGAAAAGCCAATATCTTCATAATATGGCGTCATTCTTAGATTTAAGTCAGTTTAAGCATATTACTAACTTCAATAATGGCTGTCTAGATTTAATATTTAGTAACGTTAGCGACTGTATAGTACAATACGACAAGCAATCCATTGTTAAAGAAGATAGATTTCACCCTAGCCTTAAGGTAACATTAAGTCTTAAACAAAACTACTGTACAAAGTTTTCGATAAAAATGTCTTTTTGTCAAACACAAAAGGTGCAAACATGATAAATGTAGCTTTGATGAATTTTCGCTTATAAGACGTAAGGTTAAGCAAATTTTTGGACGTACAGTTGCAACCCTCCAAAATTGCACGATTTTTCGTTGTCATGGAATTTTTTGAACTTTTAAGTAAATGTAAGCCTGGCTATTACCAGTGGCGTAGTATTTTCGAATAAACAAAATGTCAAATTTGACAAACTTTGTTACTCGGACGCCCATGATTTGAACATACACTTACAATAGAGAAAGTTATGGTGTACTTTTGGAAGGCCGCAACTGTATATTAGGAGTAAGAAAGGCCATCCAACCTTACATGGTAAAGTTTATCGTCATCACACTTTCTACGATAGGCCTCTTGACATTGTAAATGCTTTTGCTGATTTTCTTAAAAACACTTTCAATAGCGTTCAGCAAAGTCAATCTCTTCATTCTCTGACGACCGAACAGCATCCAGTTGCATATATCTAGCTAATGATGTAACAAAAAGCGATGTTTTGGAAGGCATAAAAAGGTTCAAGAACGACAAAGCCGCAGGTGTAGATCAGGTTCCTAGTTTTTTGGTAAAGGATTCTTCTGGTGTTCTAGTAAAACCCCTCCGTCATATTATAAATCTAATCATTCAATATACCTACTGGTCGGAAATGTGGAAAACTTAAAAAATTATACCAATGTTCAAATCCGGAGACAGCGTCAATATTAGCAATTATCGTCCTATTTCTTTATTATACAACTTCTCAAAAGTTTTGGAATATATTATCTATCATCAACTCTATTTTCAAGTCAAATGTAACTTGTCTCCCTTCCAACATGGATTCTCAGTAGGTAGATCTACAAACACGAATTTAGTTTGCATGTCGCAGCATAGCGCTGAAACACTGGATAACAAAGGTCATTGACGTCATATACACCGACCTTAGCAAAGTAGTTGATAAGGTAGATCATGAAATTCTCCTTAATAAATTATCTACGTTTGGCTTGTTAAATTGTACATTAAACCTTCTCATTTCTTATCTGACTTTTCGCACCAACAACGCACAAAGGCTACATCTCGACTTCCTACGTTGCAACGTCAGGTATTCCTCAAGGCTCCACAGTGGGGCCACCTTTTTTCATATTATATATTAATGACGTCGTCAGCGTATTTGAACATTCGCACATACTGCGGACGATGTAAAATTGTTTCGCAAAATGTCCAATCCTCTTGATTGTATGGTTTTGCAAGTTGACGCTAATAATTTCCTTGATTGGTGTAGAATTAATCGTCTTGCGTTAAACACTGATAAATCCAAGGTTCTAACGTATAGTAATTGTAAAAATAATATATGTTTTAATTATGCAAACAATGGCACGAGTATAACAAGATGTACGATTATCAGAGCTTTGGGAGTATTGTATGACGTCCATTTTACATTTAATCAGCATATTGACTCCTTAACTGCAAAGTGTACAAAAATGCTGGGTTTCATACTAAAAAACTGTAAAGATTTCTATAATGTGCAGTCCCTTAGTACTCTTTATTGTGCATTAGTACGCTCAAATGTAGAGTACTGTTGTATAGCATGGTACCTATATTATAATAGGAGTAAGGTCCAAAGGTTTAATTTTGATACATTAAATACTAGAAGAATGATGTTACTTCTAATCTTCCTCTTCAAATTAACTAAGACCTCCATTGATTGCTCTGAATTAAATTTCTATGTGCTAAGAATAAATTCCAGATACGCCACTACCTTGTATTGTCCTACACCTCGTACAAATATTGCTTGAAAGGCTCCATTGTATTTATTTTCACATTATTTATATAAACTGAAATCAATTCAATCATGGGATATATTTTGTAGTTCTATAACTCAACTGCGTCAAATAGTAGTAAATATATAAGTTATAATCATTAAGAGATGTAGTGTTGTTCTTTAAATTTTAAGTTAAGAGGTGATTCAAATGCAGATTTAGTTTTTAAATAGGTATATAATTTATACACATATATTTAATTTATTTATTATTTAATTACTTATATTTATTTTCATTTTTGTATAAGCATGTATGTAAAACTGTCCTTTAAATGGAATGTAACTTCTGTTGGGCAATAAACACTATAACTATTACTATTACTATTACTACTATTTAATCTCCTCCAAAAAATTGATGACGATATTTAAGAATTTTGTGTAAAAGTATATGTCACGTTTTTTTTACATATACTACCTTTATTAAATATCCAAGTTTCATCCAGAAAATGGGGTTTGTATAATTTTGTGTTTTTATGGCTCTGATATTTACACAAAAATTTTGTTCTTCTTAGCTTAATGGATGGTCTCCTCATTAGAAATAAAATTTGACATAAACTTTCTACGACACACTCAAAATTTAGTAATTTTTTGTCTCACACAAAGTGCGTAAGATAAAAGGAGAAAAATTTTATCTGGGGTATTTCCACCACTAAATGTATGTCTAAATGTCTTTAGACCAATTTTTGTTGCCCAAGTCTGGAACAATTGACATTAGAAAATAATTATTGCCTACCCATATAAGGTAAATACATATATTGCCGTTTTTTACTAAACTGTAGTGTTTTTCGTAGCAGCCGGATTTCATGAAATTCATGTATAATTAAAATGATTACCGGAATCACTTCCCTCCTAGTTTGTTGAATTCTATACATTAAGAACCACTTCCTACAAATACATCACTAAAAATTTGTAGCCGCAGCTTGATGCTAGCATTTCGTACCCGTAGTATGACTTTTCATACCCATTTCAGGTAGATATTTGATTAACAAAATGGCGGACGCACCGGTTGTATTGTCGGTAAAAATTAACGAAAATTCGAAATGTGCAGCTATAAACTGCAACGAAAATGTTGCAAATGGTGTTATTTGTGTTTTATGTAGTGCTACCTATCATTCAAAATGTGCAATTAGTGCTGGAAATCCCAACGTCGATGAAAAACGTACTTTTTGGACTTGTGTTAAATGTGTGCCAAATATGGATGCAGCAAAGAAAATTGTCGAGTTACTCCACACGACCACTTCTCTCTACAGAGAAAATTGTATTTACAAGGAATTTATGAACGAACTGGAAGGTAAAATTGGCCTAATGCGCGTGAAAATTGCCGGTGACACCGACAGTGCAAAGACAAAAACCACGGTGACTGAAGAAGATAGTTCCAGAAAAAATCCAAATAGTGAGAAGTTAGAGATCAGGAAGGAGAGTACCCACAAATCGACGGAACAAAATGACGAAAACAGCTTTCAAGTTAAAGAAAACATCTCTGATAAAGGCAACAAAAATGACGACAAGCGGAAAATCAAAAGGCGATTTCAGTTGCGTCAGAGTCCTTATGGAACCGCCGAGGCGCAAATAAATGAAACGCAAAGTACTTCCGATTCATCATTCTTCAGTGAAACATCATTTGCCAGTACATCTGGAGAAGCATGGTTGTTCATTGGTGGAGCTACAAAAAATTCCACCGTCGAAGGACTGCAGAACTACTTGACCAAGAAATGTCCCAATGTAGAATTTAAGGTGGAGAAACTTAGTGATGAAAGCAATTCTGAAACAAATTCTTTCAAAGTAGGTTTTGACTCTGATCTTTTGGACGAGCTATCAATAGCAGATTTTTGGCCGTCTGGATTGCTGGTACGGCGTTACAATGTTTTCGAACAAAACTGAAGTCTCTCAATCATAAAACGTGAGAAATATTTGAATTTCTTTATATTAACAATTAGTGTGTAAAAATAAACTAACAGAACTAAACTTCGTGTTTGAGCAAAATAATTTCTAGGTAGTAGGTTTCACGGGCCATTGACCAATGACCAATGGACAAACTACTGTGAACTTTACAAATTTTGTACAAGCAGAGGTATCTGTATGTTGTCGACAAACCTTTATCCATGGGGGCACTGCTATATTTTTCAAACAAAACATAGAACTATCTGTGATTATATAATAATAATAATAAATCTTTATTTGTGCTAATAAAAAATTTTACACACGTCAGAAGAAGCTAATAAATACATCGAACATAATTTTATAAAAATAAATAACAATTTTTAAAATAAAAAAATTAGAATTAACTCTATAAACATATATGATCTACTATATAATAAATTAAGCACCACTAGATAGTAACACCAGGTCTTTAAAATTATCATTTAGGTATTCATCTAATGAATAAAATGCCCTTCGTATCAAATATTGTTTCACATTTTTTAGAAAATCATGACTGTTGTATCTACGTACTTCGTCAGGCAAAGTGTTCAAAAATTTTATACAAAAATAATTAATGGCATCCCTCGACTTAGTGAGACGCAAGTTTCTGAAACAAATATCCTCGTGTCTAGTCCTGTAGTTGTGATAGAGGTTGACTTTGGGATATAATTCTGTATGCCGAGTAATAAATTCCAAACATCGATAAATATAAAGCGAAGGAAGTGTAAGTATTTTTAGTGGCTTGAAGTACGCTCTACAATCTTCTCTGTATCCTATATTAGCTATTATTCTGATTGATATTATAGAATATTGAAAAATCGTAATTGTTACCTATCGTCTGCCAAAAGGTGATTTTAACTTATTTTTAATTAAACTCAAACAGATGTTGAACTATTTATCTAAATAATGCACAACTAAAAATCAATTAGATAGATTGGAGATTTTATTGATGATTGATGATAAATGTAAACTAACTGATTTCCTACTAGGATTTAATTTAAGCATTAGTATTAAAGAACCAACAAGATGACAATTTTGTCTAGACAATATTTTTTACAGACTTAATAGAGTCTTCTTTTAATCGCAGAGTTTTTGATCCAGTATTTTCTGATCTGGTTATAAATTTGACAATAAAATGTTTAAATTCAGTTACAATATCCAACAAAAAAACAACTGCTATGTCGCCATATAAGCAATACTAAACTCGAGGAGTTTTGTTGTAAGATAACAAAAACCGACTGATCTGTTTTGTATTATTTATCAGTCACCACCGGCTCAGGTTATTTTCAGCATTTTTCAATAACAATTATAAATAAAATGAAAAATGCACTGAAACTTTGGATACCGTTGAGGCTCTTTGCACAATAAAAAGTAGAATGCAGAAATAAGTGAATTTTAACAAATAAACAATACTGCAAAAGCAAAATGATTGCAAATTCTTGTAACAAATGTAATACCGTCTGGGAAATAATCAAAACAGAATTAAATTTATAAAGTATCAGATAGAGAAAATTTTAATATTTTAGTTGAAAATTCAAACAAATACTTTTCAAGGATCTATTAAATATTGTCAAAATTCTTTTTCCCCAAAATAATATACACAATTACTTAAAAACTTCAAATCTTCTGTCAAACTCATTTTGTTTTGGCACATTACTGATGGTACTTTTCTAAAAGAATAAAAAGTTGCTACTATTTTACTCAAAAATTTATGCAAATACCTATAGCATTTACAATTATAGATCAACAGCAATTTTACCTTTTTTTTCGAAATTAAAAAAAAAATAATTAACAATCGACTTGCAAAATACTTCAAATATTCGAATGTATCAAGCAGGGAAAAATTTCATGTGCAATGTTTCTAGATGTGAACGAGGCTTTCGATTATGTGTTATTTTTAGAAAAGTGTCCTACGGAATTCGAGGACTACCCCACAGATTACTAGAGTCCTACCTCAAAAATCGGTACCAAGCTGTCACAAAAATGATTGTAAATTGAAGTTACTAAATATTTCTCACGGGGTGTCGCAAGAGTTAATTTTAGGGTCCTTGCTATTCATTACTTTTGTCAACGACTTACCAGCAGGAATTGATTTGCTGATGGTACTACATGGATTAATACAGCCAGTGATTGGAAACGGCTTCAGAACATGAAGTAAACAAGTATATCATCTGCAAAGATTTGGTTGACAAATAACAATAAATTAGTAATGAACTTCGATGAAGTGATTCGTTATAGTAATTGATCGTCTTATATGGGAAGCTCACATAGTTTATCCGTACAGTTTTTCACTTTTATATATAGTTTATTGTTAGAGATATGGGAGGAATATTGAACGTGGACACAGGCTCACACTTTGGGGTTGGTCAAAGTGACTAATAAAGACATGTACAGGTAGACCTCGATTTAATATAAAAGAAACAGTGGGAATTTATTCGGTGGATCAAGTCATTCACCTCAAAAATAAAAACCTTAATCAGCTGTGCTATAGAAAAAGTTAGCGATTAAATATTGTAGCAACAATCGGGTAGGAAAAGAAGTGATTTTATTTGTTTAAACATAAAAAATATGATGTTCTAATTACCACCTTAACCGCTACAGAAAACTCTCTCGAACGGCACCACTTTTAGTACGATTTTCATAGAAAAACCAGCTAAAATCACTGCAAAATTGAGGAGCACAAGAACTCGGTTGCAGTCACTCACAATCACACTGTCATCTTTTAAGTACTGTGTACAAGAAAGACTAACAAAATGGCGTATTTGTTGAGTAGTGTTTTCGAGAAGTCAAATGTCTGTCATTAATATACCGTTTATCTCCACAATACCGAAAACGCAAAATATTTGTCGAGAGGTTTCACCAACTACTCTAAGAGCTTGGCTTCGTATAGGTAATATTAACGCAGTTGGTGAAACGAAAATACAATCGAGTTGTTAGAATATGTGCAAAGAAGGACCACATATTTTCTATTCTGATATTACGATAATGACACCTTGATCTATATACTTTGTATCTAAGGAAAGCGTTTGGATGGGGATACTGTTACAAAAATATGGAATTAAGTTTGCCAATAGTCAAGTGCTAAGCTAAATAACATTCTCTTGATTGTGACGAAGATCGTCCAACTAACTTAACTGTCATTTAGCCAGTGTTGGGCAGTATCTAGATACTTGTATCTAAAAAAAGTATCTAGACACATTTTTGGGTATCTAGTATCTGTAACTAGATACAATCGCATTTAAGTACAAAATATCTGTATCTAGATACAAAATTAATGGCGCAGATACAGATACATTTTTTTATTTCACTTTTTTTTCAGTAGTTATTAGTTGAGTTATACTAGTAAAGTTTGTCTAGAATTATAAGAATTTTATGGACTCCCAAAGTTAATTCGTTTTACAGCCCTGTTGTCAATTTTATTGTACAGCTGAAGAGCGGGACGAACTCAGGTACAGTAAGCATCGGCTTTCCCCTGACAGGCTCTTTATCTGTACAATAGAATTGATGCCTGGGCTGTAAAACGAATTAACGTTGGGAGTCCATAAAATTCTTATAATTCTGGACAAACTTTAGTAATTTTTGATACTTCATGTTGGTCATTTTGGTCACATAAACAAAAATCGAGGTAAGAGGTCCACTAATAGTGTAATGTCACAGAAATTTTCATATTTTAAATACCATCATTTCCTACATTGTAGCCTTCAGTCCTTATACATCTTTAAATATAATCCTGAGGGGTAATAAATCTAAGCCATGGTAAGATGGTATTTTGAAAACCATAAACCACAATTCACTATTCACTGCGTTTTACCCTTATCCGGGGCATGCATTTTATCTGTGTACCTGAGTACTTGTGTTATTAAATAAGAGTAATTTTAATAGTAAAAATATTTGTTTAAGGTATGTTATTATTTTTAGAAAATAATAATTGCGTGTTACATAATGATTAATTTTTTCAATTAGCACAAATTAGTTCTGTAATCGACTAATCGAATGTTCAACACATACACTTCTCTCGCATAAATCGCATATTTGTTGCTGTTTTATATCTTTATTTTTCAGACAAATGTAGCATCTTTTCCTGTTGCCACATGTGTCATTTCTTCACATTTTCATTGTTGGACTTAACGCGAGGCGGGCTTGGCAGGTCCGTTTTGCCCTAGAATGTGCCGATTATGTTTAAGTGTAAATCTTGGGCAATAAAATTAATATTTTTACAGCCCTCTGTAGAATAATTTATCGTGGTATATTCTCAGAAATCGTGAAACGAGATTAATATAAAATGAGTTTCAACAAAAATCTGAAAATTTAAAGTTGCACTTTGGTGATTCCGGCCTGCCAGGCAGCCTTTGATCCTATAAGGGGTTTAAATACCTTTCTAATAATATATATTTGCTTAATAATTCATGTATTAATGTATACTTACTTATTAATTATGAAGAAGAGGCAAAAGCATTATTTTTTGTTTTACGGCCCTGTAGTATCCCCACATTCTCTAAAATAAGGTGTTATTATTATGAGATTTGCATGTAGATGAATAATTATCATACCATTAATCATTTTATCCGGATTTGTAAAAATTTGATCTTCTAGGTCTTTCGCATTCGCTCTTATTTCATAATCTAAAAATATTATACATTAACATACAAAAATAAAAAGTTATATATTTTTTGCATAGGTACCCATATTTTCTGTTTCTGGGACAACTGAATCCTCATTTTCATTGTGAGTTGTTACTTCAACATCTACAACTTAAGAAGCAATTACAACTATGTTACTGTTTTTTTGTTTAAGTCCGATAACATACCATCATCATCACACACCGCTAGCAAACCTGTCAATCGGTCCCCTAAAATGTCGCGGACAATTGCGTCTACTGACGTCTCACTTGGACCTTTGGAAGGACCACCTCGAGTTCCTCGTCTGTAATTTTTGTCTTATGAAAAATTACGCACCGCATTTTTTTTAAATTCGTCCATTTCTCTTTTAAATTTCTGGACGTCCGTGGAACAGTTCCAGAAATAGCGTTAAATTTTTCTGTTAACTTCTCCCACGCTATGTTCTTCTGTTTATTAGTAACAATTCCACTTTCCTTACACTCAATCACCTTGTTTTCTCTAACTAAGTCCACAAGAAGAGATATTTCTTGGGACTCAAAATTTTTAGATCTAACACGGTCACTATTCACCTTGGCTCTTGGCTTAGGATATATAATGCAATCAAACACAAAACACGAGCTACCCCCGCTGAACACAAATAACAGAATAACAAGAGATTGAGGTTAGAACCACGATGAGCCACGATGATACATTGTCCGTAAAGCGCATGTGTTAACCAAAAAATAATTCGTAACCAACCTCCTTCGGCTTGGTTAGTTAACCAAGAAATTTAACCATCACATATTCTTAACCATGCAGTGAAATACGCTTAACCAAAACTTTTTTTGGTTAACTATAATTGCTTGGTTTAACCAACAACTGAAATACCGGGCCTAAGAAATTGTGCTTATTTTGCCTTATTAAACGGAACCAGCAATTATTCCTAAAATGTGTCTACCTGCCGCACCGGGATAGACGATTACTGGACATGGTCATAAATACATCGTAAGCCGATATTGAAGAATAATAATTTACGACAGGTTGCCGACAACAGACCTTCAGCACAGAATAATCACTTCCCGTATTCTTTTGAAATATTAATTTTAATGCTGGAGATAATTATTAGATATACTCAAACACAATTTGGACACTGTAGTATGGGAATAAAAAGAAAAAAAATATTCTTTTTAAGCGTACATAATAAATATTGCACAATTTGCGACACATCAAAGAGCGAAGGCATGGCCTATTTCCAGGAAAAAAGAAAAGATTTTTCAGTCTTGAATAACCATGTTACAGTAAAATGTTTATTTTGTAAATTTAATACCACAATCCCTTCTTCTGCACCTGTGGAACGGGTGTTTAGTAGCGGAAACCAAATTCTGACACCAAGAAGAAATAATTTAGGTAACAATACGTTCGAAATGGTGTTAATTTTAAAAATCCATTAAACAATACATAAAAATCTACATAAACATGTTTTCAGTTATTTTATTCGCCAAAGCTTCAAAAGGTATCTTGTATCTGTATCTAGATACATTTCGAAAAAATCGAAAACAATCTGTATCTAGACACTTTTATCTTCCATATATCTGTATCTGCATCTAGATACTTTTAAAAGTATCTGTCCCCAACACTGCATTTAACTTGACCTGGATGTTGATTCTAGTTATTTTTAATATTCGACTGAAAATGAGAGCTGTGTGCTCTCGAAACATGTTTTGACAACAATCCCATCTTGGGATTAAAATATCAAATAGACTTTAAGGCGTTTTTTCTATTCCTTTCTATTTTAAGCATGAGGAACGTCCACTGGTTTAGCAAAGTCCTTTTTTTTACTACATTATTGCTTCGGTGTTTTGAAACCACGTATTTTTCGAACTGATAAATATACTGACAAATTAACTTATCTTTAGGAACAGGATGTATAAGTAGGAAATCCGAAGTTCATTTCCTTTAATTTTTGGTTGTTCATCATTCATCAATGTTTAGCAAAGACAAAACGTTATGTTTCATTATTAAATTTCAGCCGAGAAACATGTTAAAATATATAACTTAAAATACATGAAAACAAAGTCGAAACTTTTTACCACATCCGTAAATTCACACGTTGAAATTCACAGATCGACCAACAAAATGAATAAACAACTTGGTTTTGGTTTATCCATAAAAGGACAATTTTTAGTTCACGTATGTGGTTTTATATCTGGGGTGACAGACCTACTAGTCTTCGTTGTTGGAATTCATTTAAGTATCTGAAAGTGAACAACTGCCTAGGCAACGAATAGCTTTGTTTATGTACATTTGAAAACGACATTCAAATAGTGGCACTACTAAAGTAATCAAATTAACGGTAAGTATTGAGCGGTTAATCAAATGGAATTTGCGAGCAAATAGATTATATAGATACACTGCAAAATCAAATTAAACAAATTGTGTTAAATGTGTTAAGTATATTGTACAGTTATTCATACAGTGTGGAGGTTTTATTGTCGAGCATAAAATTATTCAGGGTGCATTATGTTATTTTGTCGTGAATGTCACCTAATTTGACATACCGAGTCGTTATTTGGCATGCGAATAATTCCAAGCTCATTTTAAATGACACTAATCTAAATGGAGTTTGCTTGTTCCTTATACTCATTCAGAACATCATCTTCCACGTATCAACTTACTGAAGCAAATATGTTAAAACCAATTTTAAAAGTAGTGGAAAATAAATTTTCTGAAACAGAGAAGTGAAAATTTTAAAAATAATTAACAACAATTTTAAAAGAATCTAACGTTGATAGCGAAGGCAACATTTCATAAATTAAACCGTTTATTTGAAACAAAAATTGATAATAATAAGTTTAAAACATACAAAATATGAATTGAAAGATTTTGTTGAACACAAAATAGAGTGACATCGAGTTCTGGGTAATTAAGTAAATGTAATGACGTCGAGGTTGTTACACTCTAACATAAACTCACATGTAGGTAATTGAGATAGGTAAATAATATTTTGTTAAAACTTTGTAAAATATTTCATACGCTGTAGCAAACATGTGATAATAAATAAGGTACTGCCACACAGATATCATTTTTAAACTGCAACAGTAGCAAAGTAGAGATTGCGATCTCAGAAAAAAAATTATATTTATCGTGGCATAGAAGTTCCTTTTTATATCTCGTACGATTATTAACCTCGACTACGCTTCGACCAATAAACTTCTAATTCAGTATAAAAAAAGAGGAACCTTGATAAATAAATAAATATTTTCAACTACATACTCAGTTCGTAATAGTGGTAGACGTATGATTTGAATTGTAGGATTAAAAACTTTCTAAGAGGCTAATGATTTTTGCCGAAACCATAACAGAAATTGTAATGTGATAAAAACAAAAGGTTGTCATATTAAGTTGAACAATTGTTATTTCATCAAAAAATAACACATGACCTAGTCATTGTTATGTTCGTTTGATTTTAGCTTAAACCGAGTGTCCTTTACTTATATTAATCTTTAAATGTTGGTATATATTTTTAGCTAAAATAAGTTAGTAGAGAATTTGATAACATAATTCGTTAATTAAAAATAAATAACCCTTCTGATGGAACGGTATGAAAGCTTAACTTCAATTGTAATTAAGTGTATTATGTTAGGCGAAGGATCTCTCGTCGAACAACCGTAACACAACTCTGGAGTAGATAGTCCTAAGTTTTTTTATGTATGTATTAAGTAAACACATGCGCACTAGATTTCTACATATTAAAGCAAAATTCAAAGTTTTAACCAAAGAATACCGCTTTCGAGTTTCTAGTTTCTGGCTGCTGCTTCCACACAATTTTAGCGAGTAATATTTCATGAAATAATTGCTCTCACTAGCACGGAGCCATTTGGTAGAGTTCGGAGATGTGAATCAGTGTTTCGTGTTGAAATTAGCTTTTAAACAAATCCTCAGGAGCAAATTATTTCAACGGAGATAAGTTATTCCCACAAGATTTTAATACAACAAGCTAATTTTTATTTCTGATGAGTAAGATGCTTTAAGAATTTTTAATAAATTCATTTGAATCAGAATACATTTTTTATACATTTTCCATCAAAAATCTTATTTCATCGAACAATAACGAGATTATCGAGACTGGGGTCGAGAAATTACTATGGGCACATAAAATTCAGGATTAATTTATCGCACAGCGTACTCCAAGACATTCACCGACTCGTTTTCAGTTTGGAGGAAGTTTTTCTCGCAGTTTATCTGAATATTTCAGAAAGTTTTTCCCGCTAATTGCAAGGGCAGACCGAGGTTAGACTGAAACATATTAACCCCTCCGCCACCCCTTGTGCTCATCTCCACAATGGCTGTTCGCCTTAACGCTTTCTCGCTTCAACGAGAAACTCGCTTAGTAAGCTCATTTGGAAGTCGCGGCTTCAAGATTTACATGTGACTAGGCTTTTTAGAGCGGATGCGGTGCTTCTCAATTCGGACTTGTACATTCCTACCCACTTTAGATGTCCTTTAAATATATAGCCTCAAAGGGATTACGGAGTGTTGCCTGAATTTTTATCTGACTCGTTTGTGGGACATTGGTTAAAATTTAAATCCGCAGTAATTTTACGGCTAAATTTCAGCCACTTAAAGGGCCTCCTTTATGGGGAGATAAAATTTCGTTACAGCTTTGCACTAAGGAAAGATAAAAGTATCGTTTCAACAAAGTGTTCCACTCTATTTTCGTTTTATCTTATTTTTTCAATTATTTGTCATATTTATGCAAGGAATGCCAATGTAATGTAATCATGTTCCAGGAATATTATTCTGTGAAATATAATATACTTAAAACACGGCGAAGTCAGCTTTATTGAATTTTTTACGACGTCGGTTAATAGTGTGCATATACAATAATCTTACGAGAGCTTGGTGCTTTTATATGCTTTTCATGTACTTTGATCAAGCTCTTGTATTCAGGTCACCGTAGTAGATACTTAGGTGTTATCAGGTGTAGCAAACGTTCCAACAATCCAAAATATGAAAAGAACGTAAAACTTACTGCAGCTTTTGCTGTAATACACAGTATTATTTCCGAATTTTAAACATTAAAATTAACATTTTAAAGAGACACCTTTTAGGAACATACTGTTTGGTCAGTACAAACATATGAGTATGACATATGATAATTACTGCCAAAAATACCTAAATAATAACTATTTATTGTACAAGTGAGTCACATTAGAATTCACCCACGCAAAAAATGTGTGAATGACGAGGATGCGTAGCGCCTCAGTGAATTCACTTTTTTTAAATGGGTTATTTATAGTATCTCACGAGTGTAATATCTTTATCCGACAATTGAAACCAATTAAAATAAAAATAATTTACTTAAGTATAATTTTTATTTTTTTCACTAGCAGCCTGGACGCATGCAAATGTCGACTCATTTAGTGGTAGCAAATTCAACTTTTGCTACCACGGGTTCAAAAAGAAAAATTGAGGTTATGTACGCAATGTTTGATGTGATTATTTCTTAAAAAATGAACAAATGTGTGCTACAAACATTACTTGAGTATACGCGTGGTAGTTGGTAGACGGTAGAAGATCAAATGATTAACTCAGCGACAAGTATAAACGATTTTCTTTGTGTTGAAGATTTAGATCAAGTTTGATTAGAAATCAAAACAAAATCACGTTGCGTCAAAAAATTGAACGTTTATTTTTCAGTTTATTGTCTTATGGTTTCTACTAGTGAAAAAAATAGTATATTAACCACGGTTGCAAAGCCACTTCTAGACCTCGCACTTAGAGCCCTCGACGCTGCGCGTCTCGGGTTCTAATTTGCGCTCGGTCTAGAATGCTTGGCTCTGCAACCTTGGCTAATAATATACTATTATGTGAATGTAAGTTTTTTTATGTTGATACTATGGAGGTGCGTTTATACGTCAGTAAAAAAACGAAAGAGTTGACGTCGTTTTAGTTTTTGGTGGTTCTTGTTATTTATCCAGAGAAACTCATGTACAAGTAAAGTGTTTCTAAAGATATTTGGAAACAAAGTTAAATATTTTCATAGCACTCTTAGTGGGATATAAATGTCCCTACCATAAATGTTTCGAAGCCCCGCGCCGCAGGTCAAAATTTTGCACTTGCACTTCATTGCATGCGGGCCGGATTCAAAGAAATTTGTAGGGCTTATTTCGTAAACGTATTACAGTTAGGTTAAAAAAACAGAATTTCAGAAATTATACTTATATTTTATAAACTGACCAAAATTAAAACAAAGTAAATTATTCATTGTCTTCTTCGTCGCTGCTGTCATCTAAATCCATAACAAGTTCACTAACTTATTGCTTCCTGTATTCTTTTTCTATTGAACCACTCATTTCACCAATTATTTTTACTTGATTCCTAATTACATCAATGGCACTAACACTAAATTTTGGATTGTTGTTATTTTAATGTGATTTTAATATGGACCATATCATTTTAATTGGGTTAAGCTCGCAGTGATAAGGAGGTAACTGCAGAACATAATGACGGTGTTTCGCGGCCTTCTCGTCGATAACATAGCTTTTATTAAATTATTTTGTGCGAAGAACTTCTAGAAGCTGTTTTTTGTTATAGTGATCTTCGTAATATAAATCTTTTTCTTCAAAAAATTTCTTAATTTCTTCTTTTCTCGATCCAGAATTTGGATTTTTTTTTGTCAGGACAGAATAACTTGCTTTATCCATTACAATTATGCTGTTGACTGACAAATTTGGAAGAAGTTTAGTGGAAAACTACTCAAAAAATATATCTCCCGTCATCTTACCGTGGTAGTCAACTTTCACATCCTTAATATTTTTCCCGGAAAAACACAATCCTTCCGGAATAAAACCTTGTTTTAATCCGGCGTGTAAAATTATTATCCGTTGACCTTTCGAATGAGGCACATTTAAAACACAATTTGAAATGATTTTGGAGGCTTTCACGGTCGGAGTCAACATCTAATCGTTTCCCGGGTTGAGAACGTGTCAACTGAATTTTTGGGCTCGACGTTTCCCACACTTTCGTAAGTGGCATCTTCAGGTTCAGGTTTGAGAAGATTAGGAGGAAGTCTAAAAAGCATGGGTAACTCATGGGGGCAAAGAATGAAGTTGTGACCTCTTTATAGAGACGTGGTGGGGGAAAACGTAGTGCTTGAAGTTAATTGGACGGCTCCGGATGGAGTGGGGGGAGATAAACGAGTAATTGCATCTAGTGTGGGCTTCCAAATATTTGATATAGTATTAATTAATGCCAGTATAAGGGGATTTATGGAATTCAATAGCTTCACGGATTTTCCGGTCATAGAAATGTGGGACTTTAGACAGGACTTTGGAGTTTTCATACAGAATGGTGTGACCGGTTTCATGTTGGTGTTCTTCTGTCCCACTCTGCTGCAGATGTTGTCAACAAATCCTTTTTTTTTGACACGTCATGCAAATCGTACCATGTTTCATAGAGAAAAATAATTCTTCTATCCTCTTCCCTGAATTTTACTGCTTCACGAAGGTACTTATACGGTCATTCCATTATTGCTTTTGATTTTTTCAACACATGCCTATTTTATTCAATTTTTCTTAGAAATGTTCGAATTGTTTCAAGGCAACACTGCAATCCAATAAACTCTTCTCTCTCTTAAATGATTTTTCTTACAGTATGCGCATGTTCTTCTACTTTCAGTTTTTGAGAGACTCCCTTATCCACTCTTTCCTTTCTCATTGCAAAACCCGATTTCACAATGCGCCCTACAGATGTGTAGGGAACTTTCGTATATTCGGTTGTTATTTAAATTAATTATAGCACCCCCGTTGTTAACTTCGAAATTCTTTTCATGATTATCCACTGCCCCATATTCAAAATCTACTGGTACGTCGTTTTCGAAATTAATTTCTTCATTTTCAACATTTAGACGTCCCATTTCTTCAGCACTTACTTCATTCCATGGTCTCCACATGTCTACTTATTTTCACCACCTTTGACTGATCCCAGTTAAATATTCCTATCAACTGAAAGCTACCGAGGTACTACTTAGCAACGATCTTTTATTTGCAAATCTAGGGTGATTAGTAAGGGTCGTTTGTATAATTTTCAGAACAACAAACAAAGTTAAATTCTTATTTAAACGTTTATCAATAAGTATTTAATCTTTCTAACGAAAAAGGAGATTGCTCGGGGCTCGATACTTTTATGGGCATTAAGCTCAATACCCGCAGTTGAAGGTTGACCAGGAATTAATGACACTCTTAAAGTGATTCTGTTCTAACTACAGAGTTTCATTCATGAATTCAATTTCATATCAATTATTTCATATCAAGTACTCGATGTTGAAGGCTACACTCAAAATATTTGCAAATGTAGACATATCAAGGTATAAATTTTAATAAATTTTAATAAGTTATCTTATAGCATGGCTACAATATTATTAAAGCTCAGGTTCATGAAACTTATTATTTCATACCTTGAAAAGACAGACACGAGGTTATAATAAAAACCAGAAGTGAACTGTCCGAGAGCTGTCGGAATCAACACTATATCAGTGATACCTCGACTTATAGCTCCTTTTTTCCTTCCCTTTTCCTCGGCCACAGCAGAGACGATTTTGATTTTTTACAGTAATTCTTTCCTTGTTTAAAATCACTGTACTAATAGCGAGTGTATTATTCCCACAACGTCGAAAAATTCAACCCATTGATTGTTGACGGGTTTAAATGTTTCAATAATTTCATTGTGGTTTTGCGGCTGTTGTAAATCCCAAAATTATTTGTGCTAGATCTTGACGAACAACTTAATATCATAAGGCTATTCGTGCTAATTTTGTTTTTGGATAACATGATCCTAGTATAGTTCGCCGAAAGATATAGTGCGGTTATCCGCTTTACAATGGTAAACGCACTATATCTTACATCATACAGGGTTGCTGAAAAGTATGGAAGCAATTGAATATCACGAGAAGGGTTTATCAGAGCTCAGAAATTTGATACACAAGTAAAAACATTTGAACTCTATCCTCTGAAATGTTATTCAAATTTGCATTAACATTTCTTTTGGAGATACAAGGCGAACTTGATTTTATTTGAAAAAATCATTTTTTTCTGTATTCAGTGATGTAACACATGCCTTTCTTTATTTGAACTAAAAATAAAAGAAAACATTAAAATAATACAATTTAGAAAATGTGAAATTTATTTGGTGTAGGAAATGTTGACTTTATCTACAGTAGTCCTTTACCAATTGTGCGTCGATAGATAAATTAAATAACAGTTAATAATAATAATTGTAAAAACGATACATTTACTGAAATAAAACAAAAAATTTAATATTTATCCAAATTGTATTATTTTAATATTTGGTTTGCCTTTTATTGCAAATAAAGAAAGACATATGTTACATTACTGAATGGAGAAAAAAATGCTTTTTTAAAAAATATTAAATTTAGCCTCTCGTGCTATTGTATCTCCAAAACAAATGTTGATGGAAATTTGAATAATATTTCAGAGGATGCAGTTCAAATACTTTTAGTTTGGTACCAAATTTGAATGAGTTCTGATCCACCGTTCTCGTGATACTCAACTCCTTCCATATTTTTTAGCGACCCTGCATACCATACTTTAACATTGATCGTTTTCAACACGAATACATACCATATAAAGCAATTACCTGATTCCTTTGTCTTTTGGACGGGCTTCGGAAGTAATAAATTGCTAGTCGAGCTAGACCGATAGGCCAGTGTTGATATAGTGATGGATAGCAATTCAAAGAGAAAAACAATTAGAACTTTTAATCAAATGTTCTATTTGAAAAATTTCACACAAAAATATTGGTTTATCAAATTATAAAAAAATCTAAAACATTTGTACTCACTCATACTTAAAACTTGAGCGAGCATTGAGTAGCTCATGATGATGAAATAAATGAAATGGTCGTATTTACAAAGTGTATCTAATATAATTTTGAAAATCTGGGGTGTTTTATTTATAACACAAAAAGTATTAAATATTAAATATACATTTATCTAAAAGCACACCCTGGGATTCAGGTTTCGCTTGTATTCCTGTAATAAGTATTGTTTTACTTACCTACTAATTTAAGTGCAATAGTTGAAGGAAACATTGCTGTGGAATTCTTTTGACAAATATTTTTCAAATATTCTACAAGATGAAAATACCGGTTTTTACTCCCCGAACGTAAGCTAAGAAAATATTGTAATAAGGTTCACTTTCATGTCTTCTAGACGTTGATCTCTTATAAGAGTACGAAAAAATAGACCGTCTGTCTGTCTGCCGTCTATGGCGATTTTTATTAAACAGCTAACCTTTGAAACTACCGAATCGATTTTGTCAAATTTTATATCGTCTATGGTAAAACGCTATTCATAACTTGTCTGATCATCCCTACCAACATTGTAATGATGTCAACTCACTATGTTACATAGTATGTTATTTAAATTTTATAAAATAACATAATTCTACATGGGTGATAACTTTGAAACTGCAAACTCGGATGCTCTGATGTCTTGCAAACGTTTTATAATTATCGTTATAAGCTTGGTAAAAATTTATGGATTTATCCTACTTTCCCCTTCTAAAAAGTGAGTCCCAAAATTTACCGAAAAAATCTTTTCTAAAATAGACAAAATATACTTATAATAATAATAGGATATTTATCCAATGGACAAGTTGTCCATAATAGGATACAAAAATTGCATAAATATTTATATACAATTATAATCAGGTAAATATAGTATAACAGATAAATACTGACTAATTTGTACAATCACTAGTAAACTGCTTTCAAATATATCGACTTTGTTGCAGGTTTCATTAAACGAAGAACACATATAATTTACTCTAGAATAGGTATACATAATACATATTAGTTCTGGAAATATAAAATGTGCCCGGATTTCTTAATTTCAGACCACGAATATGAAAAGATATTTTGCTTAATCAAATTTTATAATTTTTCGAAAAAACTAAATACGTTGTACTGCGGAGGAACGAGGGATGTTCTGTCTAAACAACCTTAGACTAAGACCCGATTTATAGAAAGTGAAGTTAAAGTTAATTCGCGATTAACTTTTAACTGAGGTCCGTTGCGAGGCAACGCGCATATTTTAACCAATCACTGGCTCATATTCCACATTTTAATTCTCTGTTAAACTAATCGAGGATTAAATATTTAACTCGCTGTTCTATAAACCGGCCCTTAGTTTCTTAAAATTTAGAATGTGCTTTATAATTATCATGCAGATGATGAAACGTTAATCAAAGTTTGTTTACCAGTTTCGTAGATAAATTGAAGCCGTTATCCCTAAGTAAGTACATATTATTAAATAATTAGAAATAGAAATGTTTGTACTGCTATCAATTACAGTTATTTTACAATGCGCGTCACAAATATACAAGACATACGCATATAGTACTTGACTAGATAAAATATAAAAGACAAAATACGTGTTACGTATTCACAAACTACATTTAAATTAAACGGCTCGAAGGAGTAGAAACCTGTTTCTAACATCAGTTTCTTCAGCTGATACTTAGAACCTTCCAACGTTCTGACGCCATCAAGCAATTTAGTGTATAATTGGAATCAAGATCAAGTTTGTGTCGACGCTATATGTTCATATATGTTACACCGTTTTTGTGTTTGTGCGGACCCTCTTCGACGATTATTTCCCTAGTGGAATCACTTCTGCACGTTTCCCTACGATGAATACTTTCCCAGCATCAGGTGACTTTCCTTATATCTGGTTTCCATATGACATCACTCTGTAGAAGTTGGCAAAGTATACGATTTTTACTGTTTGGTGTGTGCCTGCTTTCTTGATTCTTCTTAAACAGAAAGTGCTTTATACAATTTCTTACAGATATCTTCTGTGTGTAATGACCAGTTCAGTTTTGGATCTAACCATACTCCTAGGAACTTAACTCCACCTTGCTCTACTTCCCTTCTAAAAGTGAGTTTTTCTGATTTTTCTTCATTGATCTTGAGTTTATTACTTGTAAAACATTGCTCTATCTGTTTTACTGTAACTTGAATTTTGTGATTCAGCTCCTCTCCATTTTTGCTTTCAGTATGACTGAGGTATCGTCACAATGCAGACAAACGGAGCCTTTTTTTATGTCGATGTCGATGTGGTTTATATAGATTACCATGATGGAAATCTGAAATCCGTTTCACCTCGACTTTCCCAAAAAACAATTTGATATTTTTCGAGACAATGAGATTTCAAAAGCGTTAAAAAAGGCCTTTTAAACCCAAAAAATAGTAGGGGTATATTGTTTTATTAGGAGCAAAAGTGTTACTTTTCGCAGCGAGTTCTGTAAGTTTGCAATACAGACGAGGCACGAAAAGGCACTTTTACCCCGAATGAAACATACTACTAATATTTTTTCTTCAAACGTTTCAATCAACTTAAAATGTAACACATTTCTTTTTACATAACCTCACTATCCCCGGTATCATTACATCATACCACCACACAACCCGATAATCAGGAACTACATACCATGAACACTGTTTGCAATCAATTCCAGTACCAAGTGCGCGTAATAATCTCGATATATTGATAGCAGAAACAAAGGCGGCAGAAAAAGTTACTTTTTATGACGGCGTCAGAAAATACGTATTTTACTACATATTTTTCTGACGTTTGAAGAAAAATGTAGTTTTTTCAAGAGAATGTCATGTGATAGACTATTGTACAACTTTACTCAGGTCGAAATTGAGTACTGCAACCGTCTAATGCAACTGTGATTTGTGCTAATGCTGTTTTATTCTATTCTTGATGGCGGTTTAAAAAATTTTTGAAATAGCTGGCAGGAGAGATATGAGTTTGTAGATTTGAGTTTATAGATGTTTATAGATGTACTTGTCTGACTTTGGCGATCTTCATTTCTTCTAGAAAATATATCTTTTTAAAGCTCTTGTTTATGATGGGTTAGACAATTATTCCATCCACATTTTTACTTCCCGAGCATAAGCTAAAGAAGCATTGTAATTGGTCAACAAGTTTTTTGGATGTTTTATGACGCCTAGAGTACGACAAAGGAGGTCTTGGATTTCCATATGTCTGTCTATCGTCTGTCTGTACCTGTGTGGACTTTTATTAAATAGATAATCTCTGGAAGATTATCAAATTTTATATGTACGTCTCTTAGGAATATCATGTAGATGGTAAAACGCGAAATTTTATGAAATAACATACTTGTGGTTTATAAATCCGCCTTTAATTTTTACACTGGGCATCCAAATTTTCGCAAACAAAACATCGGAATTGTATAAAGTTCTTTTATACAAGTACAAACCACACAGTAATCCTATCTCAATAAGATAGAGGCCATCAAAAAAACAATAAAATTTAATAATTCGTTCTGATTTTTAATTACCTGCCAAACTGCTTTAGGTTTGTTGTCCGTCTTTTGAGTTTCATGTTTTCTCGACTTTTCATGACCCATAGAGCAAAAAAAAGGTCTCCGTTTCCGTCTGTCTGTCTATCTGTGTCGATTTTTATTAGACAGATAATCTCCGAAACCACTGGATTGAGTGTTGTCAAATTTCAAATGTATATTAGAAATACTATGTAGATGGTAAAAATTAGCCCAAATTACGTTAATCATCCCCACCAACAATTTGATGACGTCTTTTTAAATAATTCAATTTTTGCAAAAATTATCACACTATATTAACACTAACTCAGGACTAACTTCAGGCTAGGATGTCAGTATTCGGACCGGCGGTCGCACGTTCGATGCCAAACTTGCCAGTTTCTTTTTTCTCTCTTGCGCTGTGACTAGTATTACCTATATTGAATCATTTATTGATCAAATTACGAAGAAGTTATTCCATTTCATCGAAAATGTGAGAATATGCACGTCTTTGTTTAATATTGATAATATAAGAATCATAATAACAATATTCGAAACATTTTGTTTGATTTTGGCTTCATTAATAGTAATTTTAGTCCTCTGTTTTGAGGAGAAAAACAAGTTCAAATCTAACAAATTTCTAAGTGAAATTTTTTATGATGTAAGCCATTGTTAGTTTCAAACTACTATTTTAAGAAAACAATATTGTTTCAAAGAGAGTTATGAGAGGTAAGGAAATAATAATAAGTGGGACAATTCTTCTTGTTTTGATGAGTTGCTGAAAAGGCAAATCAGATATAGCGAATTAATTCACAATTTTTCTTGAATACGTAAGAGCATAAATTTTCAGATAACGTAAACCCACACTTAATCAAAACTTTACTTTTAGTTAGCTGGGTTTTCACTGGTTTATTTAATTTCACAAACCGAATGCCGCCCTATTCGGCTTTCATATGCAGCCCTTACAATTTCAGCAGCAGCCAACGCGTAATATACACACCAGCGTGAGCAGTATTGTTTGTTGATGCATTTAACATCCCACCCAAATCTGAAAGCCTTATTATACCAAATGCAATCTTTGGAAGGAGAGCTAAGCTGCTTACGTCAGAAGGCTTTCACAACACGATCTTTACCGCACCCTTTCGCACCCATTCGTTTTTGATAATCTACAAAATCAGAGGTTTTCAGTTTACTGATGTGTTTTTAGTAGCTACAGTTGATTTTATAGCATCGTATAAGCAAATTTATGTTGGAAAGAACTTAATTCGACCAATCTGAAATCAATAAAGTTTATTAACCATTGCTCTATATTTCAACCAAAATCCCCCTTAAAACGGTTCATTAATTTTGTGCTTCCCTAAAAAAATAAACCGTTAGAATCGATTGCAAATATTGACTTTAACGTTTCAGTTGCAGGGATAATTAGTAATGATGATATGGAGTTTGCAGCTGCTATTTATTAGTTTAGTAGCTTTTAATGTACTAACTTGTTCTGCGTATTTAGGTATTAAAGTTGGCGTCCCATATAATATGATCTTTATTGTTTTCAGTTAGAACCTGCAATTTAGTTATTTACTGCAATAACTAATTTCAAATCAGAATTATTGTAGGTACTTGGAAGTTCTGAAATTTAATTAACGCACCCTGCATATCAAGTTTGAATTCTCTACCTGTCGACAGTTTCTGCTATAAAAGTATTTTAATATTTTATAATTAAAGCCATGACTGTTTCATGGAAATGGAGGTTCGTAATTCTTAATGTTCACTTTGTTCCAGACTAAATTTAATTCATTGGAGGTTTTGTCGCTTTACTAAATGACATCCAGTCTAGTTAAACCAAATGGAAGTGTTTCCTCGCTGAGTTAAACGATGCCGAAGGAACTCGTTTCGAAACGCACAGGTCGAATTTAACATATCGGCCCCAAATAAATAAAGTCTTTATGTCGTCCACCGGCCTTTTCGTGAAAATTTCTTTTTAATTAAATCCTTTTACTGCCCCCATTTCAAGTACGAGTATGTAAATTAGCGACAAATTGCAACCCCATCAGGGATTCCGGTAAATTATAATAGCCAGTCATGATCGTAAAAGCTCACAATTATCACGATAAAATTTAATAACTTGGCCCTGCACTGGGTAAGGTTCCCCATTGATGGCGCAGCAGCACAACGTGCCATTAGTTAATAAAAACGAACCGCTCCACCGAGTGTAAACGTGTATATTTTCATCCGATGTGTATTCACTCCAACCGGAACTTCTGCAGCACGGAAATGCTACTTAGTTAATGTAAGTTTTTATCCAACGTAATTACCACTGAGCTTTCAAACTAAAATGAAGATGGACTCGAAACTCCAAATTCTGAAACTCAAAGTGTTCAGATGTTAGCCTTTTTATTATGTCATCTGCAGCATTTCTGCGTCGCGCCACGGTTTATTTCTTTAAAGAAAAATCTGTCTCCGTGCATACCAATAATACTTGGAGCACAAACGCGTTCCTGCGGTTAAAAGCTGCTTTGTTTTGTCCCTAAAGCATTATTAAACCGTAAAAAAAGTAACTATAAAAAATATTTGCGGAGGGGATTCTGGAATCTGCTAGCATTTTTTTATGACCACGAAAGTTGAAAGAAAGCATTTCTATAAAAGAATAAAATTGAAATATCGCCACATTCAGCTCTTGGATAAAGAAGAATAATTTTGCTGGCAGTGACGTAAGTACGTTCACAGAATGTTTTTTTTTCTGTAGACATCGTTATAAAATAACGTGAACAGTGAAATAAGAGAACGATACGCAAAGAACCCAATTAGTTTTCAACGTTGTTAGTTATATTCCACCTACATATACTTACTGATTTACTTACGCCTAAAATAAAAAAAAATATGTGTTTTCCCCGATTACATCTATTTTATGTAGGTTAAGGTACAGCACATTCACTTTTCTGTTGTGAAGCTGAAAGCAGAAACCCTTATTTTCCGGGAAACGAATAGGGAATTGAAAACATGTGTTACCACATAACTCGTGATTGAGATACAATAAAAGATTGGTAAATCAAAATAAACAGTTTAATTTAATTAAAAACCTATGTGAAAACAATATTAGAAAATCTTCTTTTTTAATCTAGTCGGCTGTATTTGCTATAATTAGATACTTATACAGGGTTTTTATAAATGATTCTAAGGGCGTAGTTAGCCATGGATTTCAAAAATCCCTTTTCACATGAAATTATGCCTCATCAGTTCTCACTTGTCAAATGTCATTAATGTTATTGGTAACCTGGCATTTAGAGTCATCATTTTTATTGTTTTAATCTGAGAGACGGCACGTTTTCATGACTTACTTCGACCCTATAATCATTTATAGAAACCCTGTATACTATATAGATTTTTAATCTCCTTGAAAAATATTAGTATTATTATTATTATTATGATTAAAGGGTAATTTAATGCTGTCTATATACAATAAAATAAGCAAAAAAATGAATAATAATACATACTTAAGTAACAAAATGAAGTATACAAACAGAAAATTATACTAGTAAAGTACTTACTAAGACTTTCCAGGAGTTGAAAATTCTATTCGTACGGAAGAATTGATGTTGGGCTTGAAGCTTCCTGTCACTGCTTTAAAGAGTGTCCACGAAGTCAGTGGCCTTGATTTAACTCAAAAAAATTGTTCTGCGTTTTGGTCGAAAAAATTATTTATATGTTTATAAGCGAAAATCATATCTCCACGAAGACGACGCTGGCCCAACCTTGAAAGCTACGCTAAGTAAGTTAAGTCGTTCCCGATATGTAACATTATTCTTGTCGCTTAACGTTGAACTGCTTCAATAAGTTTCATCTCCGGTGTTAAGCATCGGTGACCAAATCACAATAGCATATTCGAGCAGTGAACGAAATATAAGATTTAAAAAGAAACGAAGAAGATTGGAAATCTAGATTACGGAAAGCTTTGCATTGTAACTTTTATAATAATATCATTAATAACAATAGTGATTTACTTATCCAACAGACCAAAGTCCACAAAGGATCTACTGATTATGTGTAATACGTACTATATTAACAAATTTAATTTTATTGTTGTTCTTAATAATGTTTAATGTTTACGTGCAGGCGATACAAGTTATGTTATAAGGTGCATGTTCCATTTACATTAGCTGTTTTACAATTTTTGCAAAACCATCTAAAAATATCAGCACTACTTGCTAAGTGGTTACATCCTCTAGTCATAATAATAATAATAATAATCGTAATTTATTATCCAACAGACAAAGATCTATGTGGATACTTGTACATAACTCCGGATAAGTATACACAAATACATATAACAAAAAAAAAAAATCATTACAAAATATTAACTAAACACTAATCACTAAAAAATGATATAACTCAACTTGCAGGAACGTCAACTACAGTGGCGTAAGAACTACATTTTTACACAGATAAGTGAAATGTTTGATATTCTGTAAAAAGATGTCTGCAAGTGGAGCAATATTATTGTAACTTCTGCACATATTATATATCGGCGAATAGAAATGTTGATTAGTTCTACACCAATCTATTGCAAATGTTCCAGTATATCTACAATTTAAGCGCGGTATGTGAAACTTAAAATTACCAACCAGATTTTGTGAAAAAATTTTCCCGTGAATCAGCTTATGTAAAAATACAATATTTGCCACCGTTCTTCTATCCTTCAACGAGTATAGATTAAATTCATTGAAAAGAACTACGCTCTAACAAGTTCTTACGGAATATCTGCCAAATTTAACATAAAACAAATGTTTACAAAATTTTCTTTGAATACGCTCTATTGAAGATACGAGTATGAATTTTATACGACGGATGAATATTCCAGTTAAGAACGAATAAATGAATAATATAATACAAGCAAAGAATCAACATTGGTAAAACCGACAGTATTTCTTATAATAAACCCTAACATTCTATTAGCATGATCACAAATATGTTGAAAATGAGGTATAAATGACAATTTTGAATCAACCACAACACCAAGGTCTTTAATTTGGAATACTCTATCTATTTCTGTATCGTTTAATTCATACTTATATTGTGTAGTATCAGGTGATCTAGAAAAGGTTATTACTTTACATTTGGCTACATTAATGTTTTGTTTATTATTGTGACACCATATAATAAAATTATTAAGATCATTTTGAAGCGAGTAACAATCATCAAGCGTGGTAATAGTTTTAGCCACCTCAGGTCATCAGCGTACACAAAGATATGACACTTAAATTCTAAAAGTGCGTCATTGAAGTATATAATAAATAAAATAGGTCCAAGGTTTGACCCTTGCGTTACACCACTCGTAGTTACATAAGTTTGAGAGCGAAAACCACGGTACTCAACATACTGAATGCGATTACACAAAAAGGATTGAAATAACTTTATTAAATTACTACACAGGCCAAATTTGCTCAACTTATCAAGCAAAATCGAGTGATTAACCACATCGAAAGCTTTAGATAAATCTGTGTAAATAACATCAACTTGTTTTTTACTTTCAAGAGAATCAGATATGTATTGGATGCATTCACACAGATTTGTTGAAGTTGACTTTCCTTTTATAAAGCCATGTTGACTGGGGCTAAGTTGATTAGATACATGACTATATAAATTATTAGCTACAATTCTTTCAAAGATCTTACTAAAATTTGAAACTATTGCAATGGGCCTATAATTCTCGATGTTATTACGTACACCAGATTTGAAGGCCGGGATAACTTTAGTAGACTTCCACTTATTAGGATATGCAGCCTCAGGAATAATTAAATTAAACAAGTAGCAAAGGGGTTCACATAAACAAGAAATACAGTCTTTTACAAGGAAAGCAGGCACATTGTCAGGACCCATAGTAAAATTAGAATTGACTTTTTTGACGGCATCCAAAATATCACAGGTATTTATTACGAAATTGTGTAAGACGCTCACTATATCACTTTCTCTATCACAGACTGGGAAACTGTCACAGACATTATCACTACTAAAGACGTCACTGAAATGAATAGCGAAATGATTGACAATTTCTTGTGGATCAGTTAGTTCAATACCTTTACTGAACACATGGCCTGGGATACTCGAGACATTTTTCTTTTGATTAATATATGCCCATAAATTTTTTGGATCTTGCTTGATGTTCGTTTCCGCCGATACCATAAAGTTGATGTATGCCACTTTGATTTCTTTCTTAATGAGTGTCCTAAGATCATTAACTTGTGATAATACTTTATCAAATTTATTTTTTTTATAACTCTTCCATAATTGACGCTTACGTTTAATATAGCCTGATCACGTATTAATATATCATGATCATGCATTGTTTAATATATCATGATCTGTATAGGTAAGTAAAAGTGATAATTCGCACTTGACGTTGGAATTACGAATACATAGGCATTGAGACTACTAGGGACATTACAATTCAAATGTGCCAGCGAATTACAACACTGTCTCAAATTGTGAATTAACTGAAAGATAAATGAATTACCGGCAAATTTTCTTCTGCTTTCTAGAAATTCTAATTTAAAGCAATAATACACTCATAGAAATCGACCTATGTGGACATACTCCGTTTTTTACATTGTATAAATATTTATAATAATGAGAATTTAATTGCCTGAGTACATATCCAATCTATACGTGGAACAAATGAAAGATTCTAATCTAATAGAGTATTATACGTAACTCTTTAATTTGCGAGACTCTTTGTACGTTCCTATTATTTATTTTAAAATTATACACAATATTTTGCTTTTTCCTAGTTAAAGTTATTATTCCATTGCACTTCTTATAATAAAATTTGAATTTATTTTCTATGCCCCAAATATAAAATCTGCCCACCTTTAAATCATCAGCATATACGAACACTGGATAATCAAATAAGTTAAGCGCATCATTACAGAATAGGAGAAAAAGAATAGGCCCGAAACTGGACCCCTGATTGACTCCATTAGGTGTTAAAAAAGTGCATAATCTACATCCAGCATATTCCACATATTGGCATCTTTTAAATATAGTGGGTTGAAAAAGAGAAACAAGATCATCACATAAACCGTACTGATCCCATTTATCCCCACAACACCGAAAACACACAAGTTTAGCTTTGTCGATATAATAATGCTAACGTAGTTTGCGAAAGGGCTCGGCAAATATTTCGTGTGTTTTCGGTGTTGTAGGGTAAAAGTTATAGGGCACCAAGTGATCGAAAAAATTCCAGCAATTTTTCTGTAGGTCCGGTTCGGTTAGGGGTTAACATACCTATTGCAATCACCTAGAACACTCAGAACGGTAGTAGAAAAACAAGAGTCAATACCTGCAGAAAAAGTTTATAAAATATGCATGACGCAATCAAAAGCTTTAGCAAAGTCTTAGTAGACTAATTTTAAGTCTCTAGGACTGACCTTGAGAAATAAAAACCAATGAATGATACACTGCAGAAAACAGGTGCATTTACATACAATAAAGGCTTTGCTTGTTAATTTATTGATGGTACATTTATACAATGATAGCTACTTTAAGACCTCATCGTAAATTTTTCCGAAGCAACGGAAAATGTAAGGTCAAGGTGGATTCATGAACTACCCGTCTAATAAAAATCGACACAGACAGAGGACAAACGACAGACATACGGAAACGGGGACCTATTTTTTCGCACTTTAGGGGTATTAAAACGTCGAGAAAACATAAAAATAGCTACTTGACCCTATTACGATACATGCTTCATTCGCTTACACTTGAAAAGTAAAAATGATGGAGATTTTAGACTATAGTCCTTCTGCAATTGTGACAATTTGTCTAAATAAAGCCATATGACATATTCTGTATGCATTTTCTATGATGTTTATTGGCTTCAATTAAAATTTAATTCAATACAAAAGAAAATGCTCCAGTTCGTAACAGGAAAACACGTAACAACAGATTTTATTTTTTACCTGTTGATAATTATAGACTTATTAGGGGCAATTTTGGATCAAATTTGGATGAATATTGGATGACATCTTCTCAATTTTTTTTTAGGTAAACGTCACTTTATAAAATAGCACTCTATAGTTGTGGTTTATGAATACTCCTTGAATTTTTATCCAAGGCACCCATTGTATAATAAGCTTTTATACCAGTGTAAACGACACGGGATCAGGCCTTAATAGCATAGAGGCCTGGTAATTCTCCCGAAACTTCAATTTTTCAGTCCTCCCAGGTATAAAATTTTTGACTTTTTAAGGTATTTTCGAAAATTATGTTGACTTTGACCTACACAAGTGAGATTTCTAACACTTTTCAGAGTCGTCAAAATGAAATTTCTGAGATATTAATAAAAATTGACTTTGAATCCGGACATTTCGAAAATCTTGGTCCGAGACCAGCAATACGCTATATTTTTCGATTTAACTTATCCAGACTTATATAACTCAGATTTTATTGTGGATTTTTAATTCAATTTTTTAATACTCCTACGTATGAAACTGTTGACATGTCACCGAGCACCTTCGAGCTGAAGAGTTCTTTTTGCTTATTTGAACCTCCTCAAGAATTTCTCGGGTTCACTTCTTCGGAAATTTTTACTATTTTCCAGAATCGTCAAACTAAAATATGTTCATTCTTGACAAATTTAAAAAAATCGACTTTTAAATCGAATATTTTGAAAATCTAGGCCCGGGCCCATCAGTAAGCTATATTTTTTTCATTTAACTTGTCAACATTTTTTTGTGGATATTTAGACAATTTTCCCAAAATTCAATTTTTCAACATTTCCAAAACTATACAATTTTTCAAGTTTCTTTTGTGACTTATTGAAATTACTAGTCTTTTTCAGGATTATCAAATTAAAATTAAGCAATTATTGCGATTTGAAAAATCTGAATTCAAAACTCGATATTTCGAAAATTTTGGTCGGGGACCATGGAAATGCTACATTTGTCCACATAATTTTTCGAGATTTATATCCCAGATTTTGTTGTCGATTTTTATGTAATTTTCTCAAGAGTTGAATTTATTAATCCTCCCACCTGTAAAATTTTTGACGTATCCGCAAGCATTTTCAAACTAAATAGTTCTTGTTTTTTATTTCGACTTACTTAAGTGTTTCCCGGGTTTATTTCTTGGGAAATTTCTACCAAAATTGTCAAAATGAAATATCTCCATATTTGAGAAATTTTAAATATCTGACTTTGAAACCGAATATTTCGAAAATCTTGTATTAAATAATCCCATGTGTGAAATTTTTGACATATCCTCTAGAGTTCCTGTTTCTTATTTCGGCGTCCTTAAGAGTTTCTCAGGCTCATTTCTTTCGAAACTTCTACAATTTTCTCGAATCGTCAAAATGAAATATATCCATTTTTGAGAAATTTTGAAAATTCCACTTTGAAGCTGATTATTTCGAAAATGCTGTTTCGAGACCATCAATATGCAAAATTTTTCGAATTAGCTTGTCGAGACTTATATTCCAGATTTTTTTGTGAATTTATCGACACTTTTTCCAAAATTTCAATTTTTCAATACATATTTCCCAAATATGAAATTTTTGACGTTGCCTCCTCAAGTGTTTTTGGCCCCACTTCTTCGAAAAATCCTAGCATTTTCCAGAGTCGTCGAAATGAAATATGGTAGTTTTAACATATTCAAAAAAAAATAATTTTGAAACCAGATATTTCGAAAATCTGCTCCCGGACCATCGAAACAGTATATTTTTCGATTTAATTTGTTGAGATTTATATCCCAGATTTTGTTGTCGATTTTTGTGGAATTTTCTCAAGAGTTTAATTTATTAATACTTCCATTTTTACTTCCCGAGCGTAAGCAAAGAAAGTATTGTAATCGAGTCCGTCGGCCGACTCTCTACTTTTAGGTTTTCTCGATCTTTCATGACCCCTAGAAGACGAAGAAATAGGTCTCCCATTTCCGTCTGTCTGTCCGTCTGTCCGTCTGTCCATCTGTCCGTCTGTCCGCCTGTCCGTCTGTCTGCCGTCCCGGATTTTTATTAGACAGATAATCTCCGAAAGTACTGGACCGATTGTTGTGAAATTTTGTACTTATATTAGGAATATCATGTAGATGGTAAAACGCTAACCAAAATTTGTCTAATCTTCCCCACCACTAATGCGATGACGTCACTTCAAAATTGTACATAGTAAATGGGTTTTAAATTGTATAAAATAACATAGTCCTACACATGTAGTTTACGACTCCGAATTGAGTTTTTAGCCGAAACGTCCAGATTTTTGGAAAAAAAATCAAAATTATAAAACAACATTTTGCAATTTAATTTTGAATCTGCTAATCCGAATGTTTTGAAATGTTACAGATGTTTTAAGGCTATAAAGAGCATTATAAATCTTTACTAAAAATATATTTGCTTATCCCCTCCAAAAAATTGATGACGTCAGCTCGAAAGTTTGCCGAATAAATCCTATCTAAACTGTACAAAATATGATGAGTCTGTACTTGTAATTTATCACTCCATTCATATTTTTTGGATTTGCATATACAGGGTGATTCAAAAAAATTAATGAATGCGTAAATTTATTTTATTGATTTATTCAAGAACTACAAAACCGAATGCTTTGAAATCTTGAAGATGTTTTAAAGTTATCATAAGCATGGTAAGTTTTTGATCAAAATGTATTTGCTCATCCCCCCTAAAAAAATTATGACGTCACCACAAAATTTTTCTAAATAAATCCTATCTAAAATGTACAAAATATGATGAGTCTTTTCTTGTGATTTATCATTCCATTCATAGTTTTTGGATTTGCATATACAGGGTGACTCAAAAAAATTAATGAATGCGCAAAATTTATTTTACTGATTTACTCAGGAACTCCAGAACCGAATGTTTTGAAATCTTGCAAATGTTTTAAGGTTATAAAGAGCATAATAAATTTTTAGTCAAAATATATTTGGTTATCTTCTACAAAAAACTGATGACGTCAGCTCAAAAGTTTGCCGAATAAATCCTATCTAGAATATACAAAATATGATGAGTCTGTACTTCTTGTAATTTATCATTCCATTCATATTTTTTGAATTTGCATATACCGGGTGACTCAAAAAAAATAATGAAATCTACTGCGAAAAAAAAAACATAATAGACATGCAGTCGTCACGTTTCCGACAGCGAGGGAAGTACTGTCTAAACTCTTTAGACCAATTTTTTAATAAAGTAAGAATTGTCTTTAGAACTAATTTCCAGGAAAATAAAATGAATCAAATTTTTTAGTAGGTGCTTAACAGTTTCTTCAATAGTCGTCAGCAGAGTTTAACGCTTGCTGTAAAGTTTACAGTAGTCATAGGAATTTATATGTAGTATAATATAAATTTAAGTCTTCATTTATTATTTGATGGTGTGATATCAATGATATTTCTATGTGTAAATAAAACAAACACGAACAGACGCAGGAACTAGATTTATGGTATCTCAAATATTGGGTGCTCAATTGAAAATAATAATCACGTTGGAGCTCATTTTGCGAAATATATCTGCAATATATATATAATTAAATCTATGGCAGTTGGCAGTGCGGAGCAGGAAAACATTTTCATATAATAAAGTTAACGATTTCCAACAATTCTATCAAATGTCATTTATACAAATAGTATGGATTAATAAAACAAATGCATTTTTCGCCACGTTTTCTTTTATCAAAAAAGCAACGCCAACTTGCAACTTTTTCAACTGAACACGTTTTATAGTTCGTACATTGTTTGTTTTCTCAGAGATGTAAATAGAAATAGTGACTCTGAGATGCTGTGAGCATCGGATTTTTTTTTTATAGAGAAAAACGTCATCACTGTGGTTAAAGTCTAAAAGGAATTAAGTATATGTCGTTATTTCATGAAGCTATGTTTGTTGCTAAGATTTTTCAGAAATTACAGAATAAGGTACCGGACGATGTTTATCAAAATCCTATACTGGAGATCAACTCTTTTAAGACAAAGCATATAGATAAACTGGTTGATACATGTTGCACAAGCTTTGATTAAAAAACTAGGAATTTCATCAATTCGTTAGATGAGTGAATGTAGTCCTTTGACGAATGCGTTGGCGTGGATAAAAGGGATTATTTTTACTGTTCAGAAACCAGTCAAAGCTATAGAATTTAAATATGTGTTGTACTTTTGTTTATTTCAATAGTCAAGCAGTTCTGATGTATGCTTTGTACGTTACCTATTTCTATCTGTGTTATATTATCTTTTTGCATAGATCGCGTTATTATTCTTTTCTTACTGGTAAATATTCATATTATATTTCTATACGGAATATAAAGCAATAAAAAGTCTACATTTTTATAGACAAAAAAAAAATAAAAATAAGGTATGTTGATTAAATACAGTAAGTACCCTTTTCTGTCATTGGTTATACTATAGTTCATGATTTGGCGTCTCATTCTCCGTTTTTAAGACATGAAGTAGGTATAACGAGTATTAAGACAGTTTTAAAAAGAGTGGCCGCAAATTACACAAAAATGTCTATTTTTGAAATTTTAAACATCTCGAAATCTCATCTTTTTTAGTGTCATTTACGTTGTGTGTATAGTGTAGAATCGTTTATGAAAACAATACGCCTATTTTATGGTACTGACATATATAACATTTTAATAATTAATGAACGGCGATGCGTTTTAAATTATAGGCATGCACAGCTGTTCGAACGGTAATCAAGGTCACAGGTTTTGCATACACGCAGTGGGTACTCGGCGCCTACGTATCGGTGTTTATTGCATCTGAAAAACAAACGATACCAACTAATCCCTTGCAATACATTTGACCTTCTGTTCATGTGCACGCATGTGCTGGTCCGTACACTTCTTAAACTCAGGACGCCGTTCGTTATTAATAATGTTTTGGCAGTTTATTGTATTGCACATAAGGATAAATGATTAACTTTACAACCATTACGAGTTTTTTTTAATACTGCTTGTACCGTTGTACCTTGTATAACATAACTCATAAGCCAACTTCAATACATATTTATTGGTTTTTCACTAATAATTAATTAAAAACAAAATACCAAAATAAGTTCTACAGTGCTATGTCGCATAGAATAATGATTTATGGCAGAAATGTTGGAAATCATTGAAACACAGGCGGATACAAGAATTATAATCCAAAATCCAATAAAATTGTAACATCCGGCCAGCACATCGTTCTTTAGTTGTATAAAAAAAAACAACTTTCTTTTTCCTGCAACTAAAATACCGTTACATAAATTTTGAAAAGTTTAGTTCATCAGAAATATGTCGACTATAATATTATAGCAACCAAGTGAATTCCATACACCTATATAATTGTAAAATGAAAACCATTTAAAAATATATATGCTCGGTACACCTGGAATCTTTTCGGCCCTACAAAATAGTTACAATTTCACGACTCTCACCATCAAGTATTTATTTTGAAAATAATGACACAAATAAATATGTGTTTTGGAACTAAAACTGTCTTTATCGATCAATTTATTTATTAGTGACAAAAGAACCTTTACATATTGTCCTTGCCATTGCAAACATAACACTTGACAAATTCAATCTTTATATAAATTTTAAACTTGCTGTTTTATTTACGGATGAAGAGAAGCCATCATTTTGAATGGAAAAACTTGGCTACTGGTGTAGTTACAAAACACGTGGCTTTATCAACTTACATACTTTCAACTTTTTATGTGTTTCAATTTCCAGAATCCCTAAAACGGTTCCTTAATTTAACTTTTAAAACCTTCCCTATTTACCTTTCTCCTTACCAGAGAATATGGAACACTTTAAACAACCCAAAATATCGTAACATTTTTCTTGTAAAAGAAACACAAAGTAAATCTTATAAAGAAGAACTAAAAATGTAAACATTTATTTTAATAATTCATAATTCAGTAAAAAATAATCCAGTTTTTATTAAAGTTTTAGAAACATGATTTTATTGGAAGTATATTAAAAAGTGCGAAAGTTTATTAGAAAAAAGTAACTTACCCTCTCTTAAAATTAATTACGTTTCTGCTTGTCACATCCCTCGCACATAGGGTTAAAATTGGTAGGTTCAGAGTAATCGAACGAAATAATTTATCATTGAAAATGATGAGTATTATATTAAATTTGCAATTAATTACCTTCTCGCAGTTAATCATTACTTTGACAATTACGTCAAAAGCGTATTAAAAGTAAATTAAAGATGCTTCGTAGGGAAAATGATGTTCCTTTTAAGACCTGAAATAGATCGCGTGTGCTCAATAGAGAGCGATTGAATAGGTTTATCTGCTTAAAATAATAAAGAACCATCATTTACGATGTAATCAATAGGCAATTTTGCAAGGGTAAGATTAATAGATCTGACCATATTGTAAATCATTTTTAGTGGAAATATAAATCCTTTGAAATCCTCACCAGCAAGCTGTAAGTAAATGTAGCATGAAGAGTTGAACGAATCTGTGAAACTAGTTTTTGATGTAGTAGATACAACTTCCTGTCCCTGAAGATAAACCTCTATCAAATCAGAAAATACAATCGATTAGAAGACAAATGTGTCCGCCATTTTGAAATCAGTAAAGTGCAAATGGAGGGTAGAAGATTTCCACGTTCTCTTTAACCTTTTGACATAAATATGTAAAAATATGAGCCCACGGTACAACGTCAGAATACGTGAGAGCAGAATGTAGGCCTATACCCGGATTTTACCGGAGTTTGTCGGATCCGCTAGCCCAACTTACTGCCATCCATAAATTTCCCAAAACGCTACAAGTTTTAAATTGAAAATGACAGGTTTTACTGATTTTTTTGGCACCTTTTCTCGGCGTAACTCTAAATTAGTGAAGACAATGTGTTACCTGTAACGATCTCTCTTAGCAAATTGACGCCATTCGTTTTAAGAAGTGTTTGCGCTGACTTAATTTTATCAGAGTAATGTCCTCGACGTGTTTCAGAACGGAAATGACGACTCAGAAAAAATTAATCATGGCACTGCTTTTCCGTCGACGCAAAATGTGAAAAAGGGATCAATAAGAAAAATCGCTCCTAGATACTTTTATTGCAATAGAAGTATCTGCGGGAGACATTTGTCAACATACATTTTAGAGACGTAATTTTTTCGCCTCGAAAGAACAGATACTTTATTTTCTAAATTTTCCTCGAAGACATTAATTGTGTTCCCTTTCATTTTTTTTTTTTTTTCAATATATATACATGTTCCTATCAGCTGTTAGTCGAATTCACATTTTTCTCATTTAATCTTCTTAAATATGAATTTAATCTCATTAAAGTAGCTCCTCTGAATGTAAGAATTTATTTTTGTTTACAATGATACTGTTGATATAAATTGAATACAATTTTTTTTCTAGAGATTTAAAAATTTAAAACGTGGGCTTATCGCTAAAAAACTCAGAAGCAATGCTAATAATAACGAGTTGCGGATTTAATTATTTGTCAACAACTTAAAAAAACAGATTAAAAAATTACACGTAACCGAGCTGACATCATATAGATAAAATGAACAAATAACTGAGTTACAAAAATGCTAAAATATTTTTTTATTTGCTTTCTCTAATAAATTTAAGGTAATGTTACATAAATGGTGACAAATTTTTTATTTAGTTAGTAAGGAAAATTCTGTCTAGATAACTAATAATTTTTTCTTTTAGTTGTACTAATAAATATTACAACAGCAAAATGAAAAAAAATCAAAACTGAGATCGCTTTGCTTTAAAAAAAGATGAAAAATATGTATTATAGAAATGACTTTAGGTTAGTTTTAAGTTGTTTAAGTCATAATGTTACGTGGTAATCTATTACATCTCAAAATGAAGGGTTTACGTTAATGCTAACAAAACAGTTCTTAAGTTGTTCACATCAAAAAAGAAGCTAAATCCTTGCATACCATTTCTCAATGGAGAGCACCTATAAGTTTCTAGACAAAATAGTCTTAATTCTCTGCAAAACGCAAGTCAAGAAGAATTATAAACATGTGATCTAGAATCAGAAATGATCTAATGCTTCCCTTAACCATAATAAAGATTAGGATACTACCTGAGACCAAGTATTTATAAGTCATCTGGACTAACATTCAAAACTCTTGAAACGAGCTACTACATACAATATCGGTCAATATCATTTTTAACACTTCATATCACGTACTGCTTCAAAAGAGCATAAAAATATTATTTATCAATTATCATCGGTGAATTTCAGCTACAGAGGACTTTGCTCGTCTGGTACACCACAAATGAAAATCTTCTAAAAAGATTGAAATAGATCGTAAATGTTGGATGTCTCAGACTTTGGGTAATACCTCCACTATTTTATAGACCATAAACCATTGTGTTTTGAAATGTGTAACAATGAAGTTGGAAAGTCCCGACTATCCAAGTCTGCAATGAAACTGCATTGCCTGGAGGGAGAGACATTACCACCGACAGAAATAAATCATCAACCACCTCGGCAAATTCCGCAAGGGAGTTAAGTTTTTACACTACGAGGGTGGTTCAAATTTAAACCGGACTTTTGTTCTAGGTGACGAAAAAATGAATAAATTGAATCGGATAACTAGTTTCTCTTGCCACTGTTTTCTTTTATTGGTTACAAAAATCAATTACAGAACAACCGGGGTATGTTAATGTTGATCAAAGGAATATTATTAAATTTATTTCCAGTAAAAACGTAAATCCCACTTATTTCGCGTGAAGTTTCAGCAACAATTAGAGCATACCCTATCTAACAGTCAGGTTTTCGATTGGTACAATCAATTTAAACAAGGAAGAATACGAAGAGTAATATAGAGAACCTCCCGTCTCAAATCTGCGCTTATTGAAGTTCATATTCAGCAAATAAAAGTAGATACCTACGTAATTTTTTTAATAAACACACGCAGAATTAATGCTCCTTATTCTAAAGAAATGTTATCTTGTAAGATTAAAGCAGCCTTTGGCCCTACAGACGCTAACAGTCAGTAAGAGGTGGGATTCTTCTGTACGATAAAGGGCACATACCACTCAGTTAACCCATGAAACACTCAGTAAATTACACTGAGAGATTCTCCCACATTCTACCTAAGCCCTGATCTGTCACTCCGTAATTTTTATCCCTTTGGACCACTCAAAGAAACATTAGGAAGTAGCATGAGATTTGGGAATGACAATAAGTCTTGTGACTTAGTGGGCAATCAAAAACCTTCCATAAAGAAGATAAATTCTAAGAAAATCTCGGAAGTGGATTGAGGCAGAAGGGGTAGACATCAAAAAATGATATATTTTATTTCAAAAATCTATTGTTTGAAGTAAATGTTACAACAAAATTCCAGTTTAAATTTGAACCATCCTCGTACTAGAAACAGCGTTAAAACACGAAAGACATTTTCAGGTCGTCGGAAGGAAAAAATAATTACACCTATTCTACTTAAATGTTAAAATAAATACAGGCAAGATTACCGAAAAAATTTACCAAAACGAGAAAACACGCATATTATAGTAATTTCTTTAAAAAGTCGAATAATCCTGTCAAAACTAGCTACCTCCAAAAATTTCAGTGATATATTTGCTTATACAATAAATACGATCTAAAGGTGCCATAATAAAACGATAAAAAATTGGAAGATATAGAACGAAAACCCGATAAGTGATGAAAATTCGAAAAACTACTTTTATATTCAGTGTAATCATTTAATCACAGTACAATCAATTTGGCCTTCGGTACTCAGGCTACAAGCAAATATTTATTGTTAGTTATTTGAGTTTCCTTGTTATTAGTGTTTTACTTTGTCGATAAACCTTACTGCGCAAAAATTGGTTAAATAATAATTGGAATCCTGTTTCGAATTTTCGTCAATTATCGGTTTTTCGTTTTATACCCTCGATACGGTGATGTTAGCAAAAAAAATATTGATTACAAAATATAGCAATCAAAGTCCAAAAATAGTAATAAATGCTTATCGATCCTATTTTGAAATCTTCAGTGTCTTCGTAATAAATTGAACTTCTTAGAGGCTTTTCTCATTGATAATTTTGATAGTTTATGCATTGGTTAAAACCGGAAGAATCCAGTATTCCGTCCTTGGATAATTATGATGTAATGTCACATTTTTCTAGGTCATTTTACCAACATGGAGGTGTGATGTGTGTGCTGACCCTCTTAAATCGAGATCTATTGTGTACTAGTTTAGAAAACGTAAATTCGCTGTCGATTGAAATTGATTGTGAGCTAAGTGCTGCATTTATAAGAGAGTTTGATTTAATATTAATAACAGTATATAATTCACCAAACGGTGACTTCAATAATTTTATAGATACTATAATCAAGCTCTATATAATCAAGTATAAGTTTAAATCTGTCATAATAAGTGGGGATTTCAGTTTGTTTTTTGGTACTAACGATACAAAATCGAAATATTTCTGTGATTTTTTATATAGCATAGCATATGACAATTCTCTCATTTCAAAAGTTGTACGTCCTATTTCACAGTATGGGACAATTTCATTACCTATGATTGTAACCCATGCGTTATATTTTCTATAGTTCTAGAAACTATATTGCTAAATTTGAACGCTGCGTTTCCTGAAAAAAGAATAGTGTGTAAAAGATCCAAAGTTCACAATATAATTTGGTTTATATCTGATCTAAAAAAAATGGTTATTATTTTTTACCTACATTTTTAGATCTCAATAAGGCATTCCCATGTATGTCCCATGAGAAAGGAAACTTTTTATAATTTCAAGCCAGTTGCCATCAGGCTAATACTGTTCTAGCTCTCCAATAGAATATAAATAGTTATGTACACTATTAACGGTGTATCTTCTGATCAAAAAGAAATTACATATGGAGTACCTCAGGGCTGAATACTGGGGCCACTACTTTTTCTAATTTACGTAAATGCTCTGCTACATTTTTTTCCTCATAATTATTCAGTAGTTCAATATGCAGATGGTACCACTATTGGTAAATGTGTATCAGCCACTGAATTAGTGATACATTCTTTTCTTAATATACATTCCCATGTAGAACCTTGTTTTTAGCTAGTAAACTTTGCGTTAACAAAAAAAAATCGGTTAATATGTTTTTTTCTCTGAAGAGAAATAACTTATTTTTAAATACTGAAAATATCACTAAGTTCCTCGGTATTATTTTAGCGGTCTAGGACAATTCGGCGCGGCCGACTTGGCGCGGCCAACTTGGCGCGGCCGACTTGGCGCGAGACATTTTGGCGCAGGGACACTTTGGCGCAGGGACACTTTGGCGCAAGCCATCTTGGCGCGAACCATCTTGGCGCGAATGAACTTGCACCAAGAAAAATAGATATAAATATGCGAAAATTGCACCCGTTGTTAGCATAACCCAATTTTTACAGTCTCCAACGCGGGGAGGGGTAATGTCGACTTTTTAATGGACACATGGGCGCTTCGCGCCCTGCACCCCATTATAAACATACTCCTAAACGTGGAACTTCTTGCTCCGTGGATCATTTAGTTATTGGAATTTGTGCGAATGAAAATGTGTATTTGGTTGCCTACACTTAGCATAAATAACAGGGTGCCAACCAAAGTACGAACAATAAATATATTTTATAATATATACCGACGTACTCGCGCCAAGATGGCTCGCGCCAAGATGGCTTGCGCCAAAGTGTCCCTGCGCCAAGTTGGCTTTGCGCCAAAATGGCTCGCGCCAAGTCGGCCGCGCCAAGTCGGCCGCGCCAAGTCGGCCGCGCCAAATAGTCCCATTCCGTTATTTTAGATACAAAATTACTATGACATGGGCACATAAACTACATAGTCCCTAAAATTAAAAAAAATACGTATTTACTAAGAAATCTATCCAATTTTGTCGATCGTGATGTATTAAAAGTTGCGTTTCAGCCCTAGTACAGGCTCACTTGGGATATGAGATTTTCCTCTGGGGGCATTGTTCATCACTTAGCAATCTTTTTAGGCTTCAACTGAGAGCAGTACGAGATGATTGTAGGCCCTGCCTTAAATCTTTAAACATTTTGACTTTACCTTTTCTATATATTTATTATTGCCTTAAATATGTAATACATAACATTAACTCATTTCCTACATTAAATTCTTTTCATGAGTACGAGTATAATACAAGAACCACTAATCTCTCAGTTGAAAAATTTAGGATTTCTCGTTGTAGGAATGCCACAAACTATTTCTGTATAATATTTTTTAATAAATTGCCCAATAGTTACCGTAATCTTCCATCGAGTCAATTTCTAAAGTTAGGTCAGTCTTTTTAATTAGAAATAGCTTTTACAATTTCAACAAATCCTTAGATTATATTTTTTAGCATTTTGTGATTCTTTGTACAAAACGGATAAGTATGTTGTATAATATGTACCTAGGTATTTTGTACACAATGTATTTCGATTCTTTTGAAGTTTTTTGGTGTTTTGACGAGTGTAAAAACGTTTGTTTTTTTTTTGGCTAAATAAAGATTACTTACTTGCTACATCCAGTTATCGAGCGATATCTTTGTACCACTTTTTTCCAGAATCATTGTGTGATGTATGATTTCAGAAAAGATTTGGCCACAATTGATGCAACCCTGGAATTGACAAATGCAATAGTAGAACTTTTGAGAAGCACGAAAATACCAGTGCAATATTCTGTGATTTGTCTAAGGTTTTCGATTGTGTTTTGGATAAAATTTTTCTCAGAAAGCTACCCAAATATCCAGACTTAGTGCCACTGTCTTGATAACTTCATATCTAAGCATTAGGTACCAGTAAAGGTAACAACAATTTATCTGCACGGAAACAAATAAATATCGGTGTACCACAGAGCTCTGTAATTGGACCGTCGATGCTTCTGATATACATATACAAATGCAATCTGTCCAAAAACTTATTTGTTCTGTGCTAACGACACTACGATTCCGAACTGTAGCAAAGACTCAACTTGTAGTAGACTCGCGTCACATGAATATGACTATACCGAGGTATGGTTTAACAAAAATAGGCTAAAGTTAATCAAAAATAAAAATCAACAAACATTTTTTAGTTTAAATAAATCGGGCCATAATAAGAATGACACTCTCTGTTTTTTAGGAGTCTTTATTGTCACAATTGTGAGATAACAATATGTAGTTGCACAATTAAGTAGTAGCTTACACATCTTGAACAGTTTTACTCGTTTGGCTGCCTAAACACACTAAGAACTACTTACTATACTTACATAATGAGTTACACTATTTTGAAATGGGGATATGAATGTGAATGTGATTTTTTTTAAATTGAACATACCGTTCCTAATCTGTTCATAATCAAAAGTTTAATTCGTCTCAAACATAATCGAAATAAATACAAACTTAATAAAAACCTAGTTATCATGCTACTAGAGGTGCAACAAATATAATGATCCCTCCCTATAGACTAAAAACTACCAAAAAAAAAATTATCACACTTAACTTTGATGTTTGAACTTACATAAAAAATTCTAACTCTTATTTAGTTTATATACTGACCGGCAAAAAAATTTGGCTACTCGAAAATATTTCTCAAAATCTTCTTAAAAATTATAATTTAACTAGTGATTGTTAAATAAATACAATCACTAGTTAAAATATAATTTTTAAAGTGATTTTGCGAAATATTTTAAGGTGGCTGGTCCTTTTGCTGGTCAGTGTAGTTATATATTTGTTGTCTTATTCACTGTTTTGTTATGTGTTTATATCTAATTTATATGACGCGTGTAAAAAATGTGTATTCATTTATTACAGATAAATAATACCTATAAACGTCTTACGTTGTGAAATATAATGGTATTATCGGTATTGTCTGCATGCAGACCCGCACCAGGAAAAAGTCAATAGAGGAAACAAAAGAAGACAAGTGCAATTGAAAGATTTACAATATAAATCCAGAGCATAAGCTAGAGAAGTATTGTACCGACAGAACCACACCAAACACGATCAAAGATAGCAATGGACTTTTGAAGATTTGTCTTTGATAGGATTTTCGTCTACCGCCATTTTGAAAGTTTGAGTTGCAAATGCAACACTCAAAGACAAATTTTCAAAAATCCATGATAGAGTCCATTTACCAATGACTAATTTCATTTTTCTAGACGTGCTCCTAGAATACGACAAAGTAGTCTCCTATTTCCATCTGTTATCTGTCTCTGTATGTTAGCCATTTGATTAGACAGACAATTAACTGGAAGACTGTTATAGATCATCTGCATAGTAAAAGGCAACCAATATTTGTCTAATAAGTGTTTGCACCAAAAATTTGATAACATCATCTCTTGTGAAGTAGTTTTATACTTGTGCCTTGTTAATAGAGCTTTATTTTTAATCTTATGTATTGAATTTTTGGAAAAAAAATTAAAATTTGTCAACTAAGTTATACAATTTGCTTTAAAACTATCACGGACATGATACGTCAGGAATACAAAATCACTTTAAAAATTTGATGTCGTTCATAACGTAACATTAATTTAGGACTGTGCTTTTTACTCTTTGGTTTGCAAAATTGTTACATGCGTTTCGGTAGACAATACCTTCATCAGACAGTTACATCTAGGAGAATTATGACTAATTATTACCTGTTTTTATAGCTGAATATGAGGGTGGTAAAATTTGGAACGATTTATTTCAATTTTAACTTTAAATTTAATAGAAGTGAACTACTAACATGTATTTGATTATTGAAAAAAATATATAAGTTACTGTACAAACTTGAAGACATTCAGGCAGTTAATTTTGAACTCTACAGCATGAATAATTTTGAAATTTTCATTGAACAAAGCAACTATTAGCCAATTTTGTCAAAACACATCATTTTTACTAAAGAAACAACGTAATTTTTGCATTCATACAAAAACGTAACTTATTATTCATGAAGCCTAAACCACAAAAAATGTATTAAATGACATAAACAGGATATTCCTATGAAACCAGTAGTTTTACATTCAAACACCTTGCAAATTTTCAGTAATAAGCTCATTAAATTTAATAGATAAAATATGTAAATGATATTAGTTTCTTTGATGTCACAGGTTTGTACATAAACGTTCCAGCAAACGAAGTCATAAATATCAGTCAAGCAGCTTTTACTTCAAGAACACTAATCCACTTATTGTCGATGAAATTATAAGCTTTTTAGAAATTTGTACATCTCAAAACTAACGCTACTTCAATGGTAAATTTTGCCAACAAAGACGGTCGGGCCCTGGAAAATCCACTAAGCTCTGTTTTAACCGAAATATCATTGTAGGTATTATTTAAAAAAACAAAATCGTACATCATAATATATTTATTGGTTTAGGTATGTAGACGAAATTTTAATAATACTTCTATTATTATAACCATAAACTTGCAATATAGGTATTAATTACTGTTACACAGGTTATTAAGTGTACCATTGTCTGAAAATAATATAATTAATATATAAAATTAGACAACGGTTGTTCAGAAGATGCAGTAAACAACTTACTGAAATAAAATGTCTTTGGTGTATACATTAATAACGGAAAAGTACCACTATATTATAAGACATAATACATAGTTTACAAAAATTTGCTTACAAAATCTCTTTTAGAACATATAACTCATTCTAGAGTCCCTTTATTAAATTGTAGAGAATAGTTCTTAATACATTGTAGGTCAAATCGGAAACAATTCTAAGTAAGAATTTCGGAATATTAAAATAACTAAGTACATTAACAATAAAACAAGCTCATTGTACCTCAGTCATTTAATTCTATAGAAAACAAATATTAATTTCCTTCAAATTTCAAAAATTACATGCTTGTGAATGTAGAACTAATAGACGGAGTAAATTAAACATTGTTTGCAATGATTATCACATTAGTTCTAACTGGTTTTACTATAAAGGCTAAAGAAACACCAATTATTTTCATAAATCAGGCTATTTTCGCGCTATTTCTACACATTTAAAATATGATGAGTCTGTACTTATGATTTATCACTCCATTCATATTTTTTGGATTTGCATATACAAGGTGACTCAAAAAATTAATGAATGCGTAAATTTATTTTATTGATTTAATCAAGAACTAGAAAACCGAATGCTTTGAAATCTTGCAGATGTTTTAAGGTTATGAAGAGCATAATAAATGTTTAGTCAAAATATATTTGGTTATCTTCTCCAAAAAACTGATGACGTCAGCTCAAAAGTTTGCCGAATAATTCCTATCTAGAATGTACAAAATATGATGAGTCTGTACTTGTAATTTATCATTCCATTCATATTTTTTGAATTTGCATATACCGGGTAACTCAAAAAAAAATAATGAATGCGTAAATTTATTTTATTGATTTACTCAGGAACTACAAAACCGAATTTTTTGAAATCCGCTGCGAAAAAAAACATAATAGGCATGCAGTCGTCACGTTTCCGACAGCGAGGGAAGTACTGTTTAAACTCTTTAGACCAATTTTTTTAAATGAGGGTACGTATCTTATTACATACACCTCATCTAAAAGTTACAAAGTTAATGATATCTTTTTACAGTTAGTTTTTAAACATCAGTTTTTCTACATAGCGTCATGCAAACATAAGTTTAAGAAATTGCAAATTAAATAAACAAAAATAAATAACGTAAAGTATCATAAATAAATTAGTGTTGTTAATGCTAGAAATATGCTGCATTTATATTCACACACTACTTCAAAATTTGATTGATAGTATTTGATTCAAAATATCAAACCACTGTATTTTTACTTCTTCACGGTAGTTATCACTAGTTATTATTATTACTTTTTAATTTATCTGCTTTTCAGTCTACTACGTTGTTTCAGTTGTATCTTCTTTAGAAAAACCATGTATTTTAAAGCTGGTGTTTGGGGATCACACGTAAAAACGATGATGCATTTACATTTTTTATTGCAAAAGCCACAGGTGGGTAGTTGGATTTAAAAGAATTGGGGGGTGACATTTCAGTAGCAAACACATTTTTAAATGAATTTGTGAACAGAATTGAAGAAACTGTTTAATTTGTGTTTAAAACGGAAATGTGTAATCCAGTAACAAATGAAATTTCAGACTAAAGGGCGACAGCTTCAATTAAACGCCCTTTCGATACAAAATTGTTGCGAATTAAATTCGCAATGTTGCTTAAGTGGAAGTGATCACAACTGCCCACAAACTATGTGCTTTCGGTCGTGTGCACTGAGTGTAGTCAACTGGTTGTGAAACAACTCTATTAAAGATAATTTTTCATGAAAATTAAAATACGGAATTTGATAAGTACCCTATTAGGTAGAATCGTGGAAAGAGCAAATAAGTGTTTCTCGCGTCTTATAGTTAATATTAAGAAATTAAGAGCTGAAAATCCTAAACAATCTTATTAAAATTAAGTATGTTTATTTATTTTTTTTTTCAAAAAAGCTTTTTATTCAAGATTGTTTTCTTTTGGCGATGTTAGCCTCTTAAACAGGAAATTAAACAATCGTCAAAATAACTCAAAACATATACTTCCCTGCCTATCATTTTGGAATAAAAATGTATAAGTTTATTTACATAGAAACCAGCGCGCCTGGAGAACAAGTACATTATGTTTTCCTTTGACTATTAAAAAAAAATACGTTCAGAATATAGGCTGTGTAAGTTTAGGTATTTACAAGTAGATTATGAACTGACAAAAGCTTTTTACCAGTCCTTTAATCCTTCTTTAAAATTGTTCAAAATTTAATTTAAAAAACTGACCACAGCATCAACAGGAACTGGACGTTAAACTTCAAACAGTATGAATAAACAGAATTACTTTTTTTCTGATGTACATTATGGCTTAAGCTTTGAAGAACGAGTACGCTGCGTTTTAATTAAATTTGACTTTGATCACTTGTTTAAATTCAGTTACTGCTACATGCGAGAAATTCACGATTTTTGGGGATCTAAACTAACAATCACTCCAGTTCATACAACTTTTTGTGCAAAAAGCTATTTACGAATCAATTTGTTCTAATATTCAGTGTTAGCGTTATCGCTGAAATTCAATGGCGAAGCAGGCGTAACATTCAAAGCAAATCTAACCCCTTTTAATGTTTGTTCACAGATGGTGGCGGCCGAACCCGGAGCTGGAAATACCGCCGCCGAAGCGGCCGACGGGGGAACAACATTCGGAAAACTGAGACAAACACTTTCTTCCTCTCTCCTGACGGCTCAAGATAAAGGTAAAACTTTAATTAGTAAACGTTATTACTTGTTATTTTGTTTCCATTTTGATGCATGCATAAAAGATTCAAGTAATATAAGCTTTATGGACTTCTCGAAATACGCACAAGGTTTCGGTTAATGACGTAGCAAACTGGTGACTAAAACTTCAAGTTTGATGGTCGATGCTCCATCTGGCAGATTCTCCTAAAATTGGACAAAGTTCCCTAAATACTTTCCAACTTTTTTATTTAGCAATAGTAAGTTGGGTCGTTGCGACAGATTTTATCTTGAGGGAAGTGGAAATTAATTTTCAACAAAAAGATTTTTGCTTTCTATTTGATCATAAAATAACTTTTTAAGCGTTCTATGCAATAAATATTAATGAACAGAATAAAGTTTAGATTATTTTTGTAAATAATGTAACACGGAACATACCTAAAAAATATGTTGTTTATTTATTTATACAAGAGAACTGTTGCTATGAATCTTAAAAAGTTTTAAAGTTATTGGGTTTGCAGCCTGATGCACCAAATCAATGGCTCTTTCATGGTATGTCGTTACATTATTGACTGTACCAACTAGCACCAGACAAATAATAAAAAAACTACAAGAAATCTGTCTATTGAATACATACTAGGGAACAATACTTCGAAGCGAATAACACAAGTAATTTGAAATTTGAAATGCACTTTAACGTTATATTTTAATTGGTGAAATGCTAATCAAAATTGATTTGCTCATTTCTCCCAAGAATGTATCTCATCTCAAAATATTGTTAACAATATAACTCATTTGCATGTATTACAGTTCAAAATGCTGTCCCACATGTGCTTTACAAACCCACACTTCAAGCCTTCAAATTTGGAGTATATCTTACAGATTAATCAGATATCTCCAAAATTTTAGTAAAAAATTGGTCTAAATTTATTTCGGCAGAACTTCCCTCGCTTTTGAAGTGCAGTCCAACAAATACTGCTTCTCTGAAAAACTATAAAATTTGATTTTGAGTAATTTTACTTTTTCATGATAACTTCTATGGAATAAAAACAATATAGAAGATATTAGTCACAGTGTAATAAGAAAAGAAGGTTTCAGATTCTTAAAAAAAAACATTTGGGCCCTCGAGGTTTTACATTTAAAAAAAAAGGCAGTTGGGACCCCCGAGAAGATTCCACATTCTTAAAAAAATACATTTGGAGCCCTGAGAAGGTTTTACATTTCTAAAAAAGACAGTTGGTACCCTCGAGAAGGTTTCACATTAAAAAAAAAGACATTTGATGCCTCCGAGACGGTTTTACATTTTTAAATAATTAGAAAACAGAAAGCACAGCCTCCCTCATGCACAATTTTTTTCGAATTGGCTTCGCAAGTGTATCGTCTCGACATCTAATCGAGTGATTCCCCGCCCGGCAACCTCGTTGTCTTCAGCTTCGGGACGATGTCACAGTATACCATACAGTAGAGACAGCTCGTCAAATATTGGAACAACGTGTCCTTACCCACCGTTTTGATTAGGCGGGATTTTTGAAACGAAGTGGAATATTGGTTGCCTAAATTACAAATACAGCTCGTCCGTAAAACAATGTAAAAGGAACTGATATAAACATCGAATGAACTGAAACCAATTTTTTGAGTGTGGTATGAAGACTACGAAAAAAATACCATTTTGAACAATAAAAAAGAATTGTGCTTATATTTATTTTATTCATTAATAAAAGTCTATCATATTACCAAGTTAATTTCAACCTAAACATATCAACTACCTATTTTGTCAATGCCTTCAATTTTCGCCAAGTGTGAACCGTTTGAAGAGTCAGAAAGTGAACGCTGTTGCTTTCATCTTCCCTGGGAAAAGTACTTTGATGTTTTTGGTTGAAGTTTTGTTGTTAGTTAAATTCGTGAAGTGATTCTGAGAACCTTTTCATAGTAACATGGACTATAGTGGTAGACCACCTCGTGATTGCAGGCACAATGAAAAAACCTGCTTCAGGGGCTTCTTTAAATTTCCCTTGAAATCTGTAAGATAAGAAATATAAAGAAGTATATATTTTTCTATAATCAATAAAAAATTATTTGGTATCCAATTTTTACAGCACATTGAAAATGCCAATAGTTGTAATGATTTAGGATCTATTTTACCAGCAATTGAATCTAAAGAAAGTAACCAGTGTCAAATTATTAATACAGTTTTAAGCTGAACAAATTTTGCACATAAATCTGTGCAAGTAAATATGACAGACTAGAGACATCTGGACATGGGGGAACAAAATTCTTTAAGTTATGTCTGTGGATACTTAATGAAGAAATGCTTGATGAAATATACCTGTGAAACATGTAGTTATTTCGCCGTTGCATGTAATGCCATCATATATGATAAACTTCTCTGTCACTTCAACGCCTTTGATGATGGTCCACCATTTTGGTAATCCTAAAGCTGGCCATTCACGTTCCAACGCCCCAGTACGATTGTATTGGATGCAACTGTTGTACAATTCTGTTAAAAAGCAGCAGTACACACACGTTACGACCTTGCAGTTAAAAATTTGCGATCGTGATGACAACATGTTCGACGAAATGACGAAAATGTACTTTTGTAGCTGCTCTCACGGTTTGAATAACATATACACTGTCGAGTCATGTCCACACATGATCAAATTTCCATCCAATACAACACGATTGTACTGCTGCCGACAGACTTGTTCACCGACCGTCCACATCCAACCGATTTGCTTGATCGCATACACAGACATTCAAAAACACTTCAATTTGGTCGTATCCAACAAAATTGTACTACGGCGTTGGAACGTGAGTGGCGAGCTTAAGATGCTGCATGAAGCATTCACCTTTTATATTGCAGCCCTAGAAAAACGATTTGCTTCACTATTTTCTACCAACTCAGTTTTACCTTCATGTGGCCGATATATAAAAGCAGCCCTCGTAACTGTGTCCATACCAGCATTCCGAACCCCTGCGCCCTGTGTACAGTTTCCACAAGATTATTTATTCTGTTTATTTGTTCGAACGCGCATTTTCTATTCAGTAAAAATAATAAATCACAGTTACAATATTAAATACCAAACATCTAAAATGTCAAATTTGACGCACAATGTTGACATGGTGGTAAATTTTATTTAGTCACGAGGTTTGCCACTACAGTTTCAAGCCAAAATTCAAGGTCATGTCCTTACCCAACGGTCGATTATTGTTGTTCTGGTCCGTTGCGTGTATTTCTTATGGGACTTTCAAAAGCTGTCCGTACTGTATGATATTCTGTGACGATGTTGTGTCTGGGAGTTTGTTTATATATTTTTCCTCAACGTGCGAAGTCGCCGATAAAGAAATGGCACGGTCAGTGGCGTAACTGAATATTCACACGCCTCTTCGCAAAGTTAAAATTGCACGCCCCCTTATATTTAACAATAATAATCAAATAATAATTATCAATTATCATGTTAATAACTATGTGCTCAAAATAATCCTCGCTATAGCTTAATCGGTAAAAATTAGACTTTTGTTCTGTTTTCAGGAGATAAAATCAGTCTCAGTTCATCGTCTTTTAAAAGAGATGCATATGTACTTTTTACCTGCCACCGCCGCTTATCCTAGCATCTGTACGTGGTTAATAGTCGAATTCATTCTATGTATAAACACAAAAAGTCGAAGTTAAGCATGTATTGATAATATACAGCGTAATTAAGAGGTATTCTTCCAGTCACCATAAAAAATTATCAAAATTAGTTACTTCGATTACTTATTCAAACAGAATTTATTCATTTCGTTTAGTGTAAGGTAATAGTGTAATACCTATAATGACAGTGTATGTTGTCCTCTCACATTGTCCTTTTTGTTTTGACGGGAACCAATTTTGAAGGGCTGGAGTATTCATTCGCATCGGAGACTTTCCATCTGTAAGGCGAGTCTCTGCTTGCTTGATGCATCCATGAGAGACGATTACGTAACTGTGTATCATGTAAAATAAAAATCCGGGCAAACGGCCGACAGATAGACAGACAGACAGGCAAAAAGGGGAAACCTACTTTTTTCTACTGTTGGGGTCATGAAGCGTCGAAAAAACATGGAAAGCTGCCCCGATAGACGCTATTACAATACTTCCTTAGCTTACGCTTGAGAAGTAACAATTGGTTTTGCCAACTTTTATGTATTCAGTCTCCCCACGATGAACTCGATTGCAATATTTCCTTAGCTTACTTACGCTAGGGAAGTTAAAATAAAATTCGCAAAATCAAATTTTCTAATTTTTCGAACACTCTGTATTTGCTCGACTGTACCTCAGAGGCGAGGGAAGTTGTGTGTAAGTAAACTTAGACCACATTTTTGTTCTACATTCATTGATGTATCATAGGCTTACAACACTCATCTTTGTTTTGGTCATCGATATCTAAGTTTCCTTTAAAATTTCGTTCCGCCACTGAAGTACTGGATTTTATTCGAGCGAATTGTTTATATCTGGACGCATGGTCACTTCACCCATAAGCAAATGCACACGGTTGAGTTTTGTTAGACATTCCTGTGGAGGCTTTTTTCTGCATTCATCTATGTAATTTATTCAGCAAAATTTTAAGATGACGTCATACCATTTTTAGAATAACTTTAAAAGGTCTGCAAAATTTCAAAATAATCAGTTTTGCAATTCTTGATTTATTCAATAAAATAAAAATGTACCTTGCTTGGGAAAATTTTAAAACATTTCCAAGATTTCAAAGCATTCAGTTTTGTAATTCCTGGTTAAATCAATGAAATAAATTCACGCATTCATTAATTTTTTTAAGTCACCCTGTATAAGCTGTTATTTTATACAATTTAAAACCCGTTTACTATGTACAATTTTGAAATGACGTCATCACATTATTGGTAGGCATGATTAGACAAATGTTGGTTAGCGTTCTACCATCTACATGATATTCCCAATATAAATACAAAATTTGATAACAATCGGCCCAGTACTTTTGGAGATTATCTGTCTAATAAAAATCCGGGACGGCAGACAGACAGACAGACAGACGGACAGACAGACAGACAGATAGACGTACAGACGGACAGACGGACAGACAGACAGACGGAAAATGGAGAGCTATTTCTTCGTACTATAGGGGTCATGAAAGAAAGAGAAACCGTAAAAGTAGAGAGTCGGCCGACGGACGCGATTACAATACTTCCTTCGCTTGCGCTCGGGAAGTAATAATCAGGAATTGTGAAACGTTAATTAAAATTTATTTCTTCATCTAGGTCGAAACGTCTAAATGAGTTATTAAATTAATAATGCTTAACTGGGTATTTTGTTGTTTTTAGAAATATTAGTACGTGATGTTTCAAAAAATGATGGTAAAGTCTCAGACCAAACTTAGTGACAAAGTAGACTCGCAACAATAGCCTACATTTAATTTGTTAAAGTTTTGAACCTTTAGCTTTTGCATATAAGTGTCAAAATGGAATGACTCGTGACAGATATAATGTGGATTTCAATATTCACATTTCAATATATAACCATATAAGTGACTCTCCTAACCAAAATTAACTCAAAACCCACAAAAATATGCAAAATACTATGAATTTATTTATTCATCAATGCATTCATCATCTTATAGGTCAAATGAAGAACGGTTCACTCCATTTTCTCGAAAATTTTAGTATACACTACTGTTATTATTAGTATTACACTACACCTGTTAAAATTGACAAATGTGTCCTTGCTAAAATGTTGATGACGTCATTACAAAATTTTGGTATGGAAAAACTCACTTGAAACATACGCATAGCTTGCTTTTTTATCTGTACTTTAACAATTCATACATGTCTTTACTTTAACTTATAGAAGTTTTCATAAAAAAAAATTAAAGTAGCAAAATTTTATTTTATAATTTTTGAAGTATCTGTCTTTGATTTGTACTTTACGGCCGAAATAACTTTTGACCCCTTTTTTGAAAATGTGTCAGATCTCCCTTATTTATCAATGAAAGTTGGGTCATGAACACTGTGAATGTTAATAGCAATTTTAATTGTCAAGTATGGTACCGGTACTAGAACATATTCTAAGGTCACACTATATTTGAAAAGTAAATCTTAGGAACATGGATCTAAAAACTTGAAGTCATTCTCGAAAAAATTGATTGGAGGCGCTGATACCCCCTATTTTTGTGGTCAAGTTTGTCAAACTTATGACAGTTTCGTGTAAGGTTAGCTTAACTTTTAATAATTCAAAATGCAATTTTTATGTATTTTTTAAAGTAAAATGTTCAAAGTATTGACCATTATTGTCTAAGCAAGTGGCATGTTACGAAACAGAATCTAGTGTGGAGGAATCACATATCTAAAATTTCAAATTTCAAACCTCTCAAATAATATTTTTTCCCAAACAAAAATAAAATTATTAAGATTAAATTCTTTACAGGTACGAACCAGAATTATTTGAAACTGTGTAGAAAAACCATCGTTCCCCGTCCGCTTAATATAGATGAGTCTAGATGTTTTATGAGTTTTTTTAAATTAAACTATATTAATGTCGCAGCAAACATAAATCATCATTTATTAGTTAAAGGGTAGCTGCTTATGTAGATTTGTCACATATGTTGAAAACTACATCGGCCATTGTTTATGGCGGACATTAGCCACATTACTGATTATCGATCGTAACGATGACATGGACGGTAACAATCATTCACAGTGACTGAAAGCTGTACAGGCGCATCAGTCACAAATATGTTAAAAACCTCAAAAAACATTTGATATATTAATGGATCCACTACGTCGTAAGTGGTGTTGACAGCTAATATGTGTCTCAAATATTTTAGTGAAAAATTGTTACCCTCAATCCCTTTATTCAAGAACTATACAAATTGTAAAGTAATTTTTAATGTTAACCATCAGACCATCACAATCGATAAAATAATGTTGTTTTCCGTGGAAGCCAATAAAAGAGTCTAATTTATTGTTATTTTTATTTTATTCTAAACAATCTATCGTAATGGAGTTTTGTAGTTAAAAGCGGTTGAAGAAAAAATAATACGTTCGATTTGTATAGAAAATGCTTTTTCGGACCTCGTAAAATCGATGGACTCCGCTTGGCGTCGTCCATCAAGCGTCGTACCCGTTCCGGAAACATTCTTTTTTTTTAATAAAAAGATAACTGCTAAGAACGTTTTTTTCAAATTTTACGTTTTATAACTGATACGCTTCGACAGACAACGCCATATTTTTAACGTTTAAAGTGATTCAAAAAAGGAAACAATAATAACATATAGGGTTCGATATTCGAACAAAAACAGCGTTGACCTTAACTACAGTAGGTTCCTTTTCACTCGATGGCGTTCCATTAATTCAAACCGTGATAATTGATTGCATACGTACTTGACACATCTGATATTTGTTCTAATGTAAGTCTTTAATCCATATAATCGTAGCACGATGTTAGTTCCAATGAGAAATCAGCACCATTGGTTTAATGAGCAAATAACATTTAAGCATGTTTATCTTAGAGACTTGATAAATAATTTAGGCATCAAGTCAGGTCAAATACAACACGTTAAACACATCCGCAATACCGAAATTTAACCAACTTCCCGCGGCTATGTTTCATGCTGGTGCATCAAGTGATCGAATTGAAAATTCCACATATTAACTCATGTAAATAGTACGTTTCGTTGATTTTCATTAGCTGACGCATCAGTAATTAAAATCGTAATAATTCATTTACATACAACGCTAGAGTTATGATCTGCACAAACATAATTTAAGCAATTAACCGAAGTGGAATTTTAGTTCTTGTTAAATTTAGTCAAAGGTTTAAGCCACCAATATAAAATTTACCATCATTAAGCAAACATATCATATAAATGAAACGAAATTAGTGTTATGTAAAATATGTATAATGCCGATCTGAGTTTCCCGCGAAAATTAAAATAGCTAAAATTTTGGCACTAGACACTTACCAAGTCAAACTTAGAGAAAAAATTTGTTTTGTGCGACTGTATAGAACTTTAAGTTTGGTCCAGTTGATCACAAAACACGATATAACACATATAGTTGGATTCATGTATCTTTTGACACACGTGACCGAAGTATCATACAAGCTCAGACAGCACCTACCATAAGAATCTTTATTTTAAGGATTACAAAAACGAAGAGCCAGACAAATAGTGTGTCTACCGAAATTAGGCCAAATTACCCTCTACGTCAGTTATTCTCTTCCACAAAGTTCCTTGAATTAGAAAAAGATAAAATACGTAATAAATGCGTCCACATAGTGCGACAGGCACTGATGTAGTCAATCTAGTGACTGATAATAAATTCATCAATTTTTCATCAAACGTCACTGTCATTTTTGGTTTTACTCAGAGTGGTTAATCGCAGTTTTTCGTTGTTCTATTCAAGTTTTCTATTCAGTTCTTCGTAAAGTTTGTTGGTTGTTAGGATTCTTGTTCCGTTGTCCTATTTTTTATGTTTTGTTATCTTATTTCTTGTTCCTGTTTGGTCTACAACATGACGGGCAAACGTTTGAGTTCCCGTGCCCAGGACATCGTGTCCAACTTTATAGAGTATTTTGCTCTTGAGAAGGAAAACAGTGGTCCTTTAATCTCATTAAATGGTACAGAACGAGTAAGTAAGTAAAAACCACTTGAAGGTTCATGGTTAATAATTTCGCTCAAATTTTTAGCGAGTTGCAGATGCTCTAGGCGTTACTTGCCGAACGGTTTCGAAGATTAAAACTCGAAAAGAAAGACTCGGCGTCCTTCCCAATCCGACAAAATCACGACCCAATCGGAAAGCACCGAAACCAAAAGACCTGCCTGAGTTTACACATTTGTGTCATGTTGACGTTATGAACATTGTTATCTTTTTGACTAATTACTACAAAGTAACAGTTATTAGTTCGGACGTTAGCTTTTGGTCACGTGTGTAAAAAGATACATGAATCCAACTATACCTTACTAGTTTTCAATTTTAGTTTGTAAACTTTATTTTCGATGTTAAATTTAAATATCAAAAATTATAAATAGAATGCCTGGAAAATATGTTTTTAGCTTTTAAGCAACAGCATAGAATACACTGACAAATTAAGTAGAAAATTTTACTCCACTTTACTCGATTACTTGGGTATTTGGCATCGTGAAAAGTGGAATCCTGATATGTTTACAAATTATCGCTAATCATAAAAAATAGACCACAAGTGATTATTATCATTTGATGAATGGTCCCTGCATGATAGGAATAATTGTCTTTTGATCGATTTTTATCACTAACACTTTTAGCGTTGACAGAACACGAAAGGTTTCCGGCTGTCAGTACATGAGCCACATCCTTTAATTTATTCCTGAATTTAAATATAAATATTATAGAAGGGAAGCAGAGTTACATTCAGGTATCCCTTCGTTAAAAGTTTAAACAGCTCAGAGCCGATATCCGCCCCTCTGTATTGACAAAATATATCACTCCGTATCTGTTTTCAGTAGCAGTCGTATTTAGGTTGGTAATGTGCGGAAATTTATTGCTTACTTTAACATCAGACTAACTTATGTTATGGGTTATAATTTTACGAGGCGGTCGGTGGAGAATTTATCGATTATCCATCGCCCTGTGTAAATAGGAAATCGGGGGCACTCATTGAACTAGCTTATCCCGGAAAATAAGAAAGTGATCTCCGAGGAAACAGTCACTCTCGCATCTCTGCTGTGCTAAACCGTAGATGAGAGATTTAGATTTCGTTTTATTACGAACAAAGAAATTCTCTTTTCGAACGTGTCTAAAGTTAAACATATCTCCTTTCCTATTGAAAATATACAGCTCGAGGGTTTCATTCGGCGAGATATTAAATTTGCAAGAATTCTCCCATTGTTGATTAATAAAACGTCGACTTTCAACAATCCCTTTTCAAAGGTGTAAATAAAAACAAAACTCTCCCGTCTGTTTGTACAAGTCGGTAATTGGATCTTGAAGTCTGCTTAAATATTAATTACGGAACGTACATAAATCATGCCACAATCGTTGACTTTATTATTCAGCGACGACGATGTCTTTCGTCTTACAGAAAGTAAACTATAATTTAGAATACAAGAGCGAGTTGTCAGCAGAACTGTTATAATATGGAACAAGTGATTATACTGGAGACATTAGAATTATTAAAGTCTACAGTGGAAAATATACACACCTGTTGCCACAAGTTATGTCAAAATGAATAGGCGTGCAAGTACATATATCATAGTTGTTCTGCATATAGCGTAAGTATCCATAAAATATGTAATAAGTTCAATAAAGAATTCAGTAATAAAAATTCATGAAGACATTGGAATAAGTGTAACATTTTTCTTTCAAGGGACATTTTACGAAGAAATCTGAAACATGCTGTCCAAAAGCTTTTTTTATATAACGTAACTTGTGTAAAAAATAAGAATACTAATAGTAGCAATGACATTCTTTAAATAATTACATTATTTTGTCACGCTGCTTTTTAAAAAAATGCATTATTGGGTGATCATTATAATCAGCAATAACTTTCATGACTAAATTAGATGAAATATACAATATTATCACTTTCTTGACACAGAAATATTCATTTTAAAAATTCAATTCAGTCTCCCTAAAAAGTATTTTTGCATCTCATATTTAATCAGTAATCTAGTTCTAGGGACATACAGTAGGGAATGACTTCTGCAGTTTTCTGAGTTAACAATCTTAGCAGCAGAAGTAGGGTGGGATTCCATATGTTTCATAATACTAATTTACTATAATACTCACACCCTTCATCCTTATATAATTCACTCTAATTAATTTTAATAATAGACAAAGTCGTAACACTTCATCCATCCGTTCCCAACATCCATGTTATAGTTTAAAATATAATCTAGATTACTTGTTCTTTATAGTCATACCAGATGGACACCTTCATTTGCCTCAAAGTTATTCCATGAAAAACCTTTCTCCACTATATATCGTGCTGTTTAAATTGTCCTTTTAATCCATGTCAGTAACTATTTTATGAACTAATTTTCTGAACGTAAGCCTTAAAATGATGCCTTTGATCCATTAAAACCGTAATTTCTGCATTTACATTTATCCGTTCATCCGTTCCCAATCTAAAATGCATTAATAAATAATCCATTTTTCTTCACTCCGTAAATGTCATTCCTGACTAACTCATGTTGGACGTTTCTAACGTTTGACGTTCACAAAACTATCGGTAACATTTTACGTAAAAAAAAAGTTTTGTGGAAGTATTATCAATCAGTCATTCCGCAACGACAGTTGAAAACTTCCGTAAACATCACAAAGTGTAACAAAGAAAATTCGGAAAAGTATAGAACCTACCATCATTTACAACTGTATAAACTTCAAAAAAGTATAAATACGACTTGAATCAACTTCACATTTCAGTTAGATGAGGGAGGCAGGGAGATACGAAGAAACTAATAGTGTATTAAACAAGTTTCATAAAACGTTACTTTAGGGTAAGAATCCTAAAGGAAAGCATCTTTTTTTAATTTTAAAATAAAAATTGTTATTTTTAAAATTTGGTAGTTCGTACGACAAATTTCAGACGAAAGATTTAAAGTTTAAAATTACACAGTATAGCACCAGATATGTTTGGGCCCAGCAATGTCTAAATATGAACTTGTCCCGATGCTCCAGAGCTCCACAGGTGCAGTTAGATGAATTACATAGCAGTAAATTGGTTAGTAATAAAAGTAATTTTCAGTAAAATATTATGACAATCAATTTACCTGGCATTAACAACCTAAGTGCCCAAGACACATTCAATGTTACGATTAAGGTGTATTGTACATTTTATGGTAAAATTAAAGTCTAAATAAAAATTTAATTTCGTTTTTCTGACGTTTATTTAGAGACCTATGTATGTTTTTGTTTTCTAGGGGTCATGAAACGTTGAAAAAATATAAAAGTAGCCAGTCTCCTGATGGACTCGATTAGAAAACTTCCTTAGCTTACGCTGGGGAAGTAAAAATGTAATAAATTCGTTCTTTACTATATTGCTGTTTTTTGTGTTTACATCTTCAACAACAGGTACATTATTTACCAAATTAACAGCTCTTTCCGCTTCCAGATTTGATATCTAATAAATCACAGAAAATGCTTAATAGTGTGGTCGTTTGAGGTTGGAATTTAAGTCGTTAAACTGTTTTCTTACTCCAATAGGAGACTCAGAGTAAGTTTTTCACTTGAGGACCCGCTGTGAATTTTCAAACCGATGATTATAATGGGAAATTTTCTGGTGCTACAAGATAGCAGTGTAAAAACATTTCTTTTACACCACATAACAAACCATGGGTTCATAAAATATTATTCTCGCTTGTTAACAAGTTTTTGTTTCATTGTCTATACTAACCTAAGACAGAAAAAACCTGATTTGGTTGTAACATGGATCCGACCCAACCATAAAAAGTAACATGGCGAAACGGATTTAATTATATTAAGGATGAAACACATTAGAACAAGTTTTTGTTCGACTGGTATCATCTTCTGTACCTATGTGTAAATACAGCCATTACCTCTGTGTAAATTTTTATAAAGTTAAAAAGTTTGCCAAATTTGTAGCGATGAGTTTTCCGAAAAGAAATGAAAGGATATTCTTTGATTACAGAAATATTATCAAGTCAAGTCAGAGATAACAGAGCGGAAAGATGTTCTGGAATCAATTTAAACATAATCCTAAATTTTCTGAAAACACTATATTCATTGTCAAAAAGTCAAACAATACGACAAAAGTCATATCATATTTCAAAGCAAAAACATTTACCGTTAAGATAAGTTTTTCGTTTTTTATCGGGTATAGTTTTCAACAAAAGATGTCCTCAAATTGACACTAGATGAGTAAGCTATCTTTCTATCATCTACTATCCGCAATGGGAAATAAGACAAACCATTAAAAATTCAATTCAACACAAGACCTTTTTTTTATCAGACGTTACTAATAAATCTATTTTGATGTCCCTATTTTACAAATCTTGTAATGTAGTTAATTAATAACCATGGTTAGGTATTATAAAATAAAAATTATTCGTATTAATAATATTCACGCCACCATAATAAAATTCAATAATTTATCATATATTCTGTTACCGTACTGCAATGAACGAGAATTTTGTATTGCCGCTATTAATAGCAAAAATTTACTTTTAGCAAAACATTCAATATTTGAAATATTCCATTATTAAAAAAGTGTAGGCGGGTGTTTGCGCCCCCACTGCGAATCCGTACAGTTCCAATTAAAAATAAAACGAATGGAGATGTAGGGTGTATTAAAAATAAAAGATAAAATGAAAAACTTATTGAGCAACCAAAATTTAATTAACCACCTTTGAACATGAAATATTGAAGTACGAAACTCGTAACCAGTGGCGGCCCTGGCTTTTGACCGCAGAATAAGGAGAGGAAGTCAACAGAACAGCAAGTTATCTCTTAATTTAACATATTAACGATACTAGCTTCTAATACTTTCTAATTGAAACTGGAACTTTTAACTTAAACTTTCCTGTTCATTTAGACTAATAAACCGATATTTTTTTGCAATGTACAAAGATCGTATACTTGTAATTTCATCAAAATTGTCAACACTGATTAAATTTTTTAATGTCAAATGAAAATATGTCATAAAACACAAGGTGGATCGAGCAAGCTTACCCTCCCTCGACGCTATTCACAACAAATGTTTCTTTCAACTACGCAGAATGAAATTGGCCTACCATAAAAGCATAAAAATTTCAACGTTTTAAACATAAAAATGTAAAGAAATTTCACCGTTTATTGATTGCTTGAGAATAACCCTTTTAAATTATGGAGAAAACGAAGTAACAAAAGCTTTCAACCCAAATTATAACGTAAAGAAAACTGATCTATCTAAATCTCTCATGCATCCATTATTAAAATCATTTGTAAAGCCACGAGGTTTCGTTTAGGATTTGCGTGACCTATACCTATTTATTATGACGACTGATGGTCTTTGCCTAGTACCTAATACACGTATTGGGAACGGCTTGTTACTTATTTTAGATCTAATATTTATACCTACTATTGCTGCTCTTACACACAACATTTATTTTTAAATTATCACTTGTTGATTTAAAACACGGTCTGTTTGTCATTACTCATTAATATAAGTACGAAACAAAGACTGCATGAAGTAAACAACAGATTTTTTTTATTTCGTAAGAAACTTCTTAAAAAAAAAGGTGTTTAGTTACTGATGGAGTTCTCCAACGGAATAATGAGATTAAACAAATCCATAGAATGTACTAATTTTAAATTCTCTGCAGAAGTTAGTAAGGTAGCGAAGCCTTAATGTCTTTAGATACGTCACACCGTATTCGAGAAGCACAACAAAATGAAATTTTATTCGGTATCACCCTTCAGTATCATAAATATTTATTTACTTTAAGTTTAATGAGAGAATGCATCTGGCTATAAAAACTTTCTCGGCGAAAGATTTCTCTAACTTTTTAAAAGGCTAAATAACTCGAGTTACTTTATAAGAACTTTAACGTTAGCACAGAGATATTTTATGCAGGGTGCACACAGACAAATGTTCAAGAATTAATTTACCGTGAAAAGCTTTACCACGTACAAATAATTTCTATGCGAACGGAATAAAAATGGCAGCTGTTGAATAAAAACTCAAAGCTGCCTTTAATTTAGGAAATCTTTTATAAATTAAAATTCAGAATTTATGTTTATCTTCTTCTACTTTCAGATATTGATTAAAAGATTGTACTGCAATTATTCGCTATTCGTTTATTGAAGTGAAAAATAACGAAGTAACGCTTACCGTATTGATTTTCATATCAAAGGTAGATATCCGGCAATTTCGCTCACTGGATGTTCTAGGATTACCGGGCAGCCGTAACGATAACCAGCATTCCACTGGTTTAATTAAAAAATGCAGAAACAAGCCACGTCGGTATTATTTACGGAGATGACTTACAATTAATTTCATTGAAAAGCAAAACAACGAAGAACGCCTCTTCATTTTTTGCAAATTGAAATAGATTATATGCAGAATGTATTACAATGGTAATAACGTAACGCAAAAAAACAACGCAGGCTACATAGATGAAGATAATTACAAAACTTAAAACGTTTTGTTGAACATACTAAAAACTTTATTTTTCAACGGAGATATTTTTGAATGAAAAATGGGAGATATGGAAAGTTCTTTTGACCCATTCTATCGGGTCCCAGAAAGGTCACGTGACGTCCAATAAAGCCTACTTCCGATTGTCCTATGGCGACAGAGTTTAAAAATCAATGTGTTTTTCTTGATCCCAGTGACTACTGGAAAGGAAGACATTTGTATGTTTAGAAGAGTGTATGCCGTGAACAGTTCCACCACAATTTTTTTGAAGTTACAGTAGTCCACTGAGTTTTTCATCAGATTCCTTTGTAGACAACTTTGAATGACGCAGGTTTCTAGTTCATTATTTTTGAAAATGGCGTTATTTTCTTATGGACGTTTTTAAGAATTGATACAGTTCCGTATCTATCAAATCTTGTCTGGTCAGAACGTTGCTCTTTTCGCTTCCTTTATACAATAATACGTTCAATATCTTTTTAGACAGCAGCATGAAAAACTGGTACTGTTATTGAATAAATATTTATAGAGTGTTTCTATAAATGATTATAAGGTCGAAGTAGTTCATGGAAGCGTGCCACCTATCACCTTATACGGATTTTAGTAAATGCCCAAAGACTCACGACAGATACCACACGCATCAGTAAATTGACCCTTTTCCTGTAAGATCGTAAAACTTCCATAGTGACTTTCCGTGCGCACGCATCTTCAAAACTACGTATCCGGCACTCCGGCAGCAGAGCAAAGGTCTGTGACAACAAACCGCTTTGACAGAATGCAACCAGCTACACATGCGTAATCTGTCGCTCATTGGTTAATTTTAACTTGGCGCTCCAAAAATCTGACTTCGCCTGCGCGATGTTGTCTCACTCTGTATCATTGGAATTTATATAATGTCTACTCACTTTGCTTACAGGAAAAGGGTCAATTCTTTATCTTATTAAAAATAGAACAATAAAAGCGATGACTTTAAATGACATGTTACAAATGACATTAATGACTGGAAGAACCGTTTTAGGAAAGCCATATTTCGCGAGGTTCACAAACGTCCCATTTTCACTAGAATTTAGAATTTGACGAAATTAAAAAAAAAGTAATTTTAGCTGAAATGCCACGTTTTTGTTCACATAAGATTTTCCGAATTGTGTTTCTAACCCATAGACTTAATAATTTGGAAAAGCAACGTCTTTGTAAGTTAAAGAAAAAATGCTGGTAATTCTTAAACTTATGTACTCCGCTCTTATATATTTAGGTTTCAAATTGCACACAAAATTTTACGTACCTTCAAAAAACTTGACGAGGCTTGAGTTAACGAGGTTCGAGTATACATATAAGTATACAAGTTTTACTTAACTGTGTTCTTCAAAATGTTGCATATGATTTTGAACTCATGATGCTGGTTCCTCGGCTCTTTTCTACAAATTCCCAAATAGTACATTTATGTCACGTAATAGCGGCGAATACATTGTTCAAATAATTTATCCTCAAAAAATATTAAAAGTTTTCCTTCAAATCGACAACGAATTGCTCATTGATTTCCCTAAATACTGTTAGAAAACTTCTGTTGAATTTAACTCAACAATTTATTCTATCCCACAGCCGAGTAATGAATATATTCGTTGACGATTTTTTTTGTGCTGGCCCTTATAAGTAAGTCAAGGTATCTACAAGACAAATTAAAGTAATTAAGGGATCCTTTAGAAAACGAGATCATCAAACGAAATTAATAGGTCGATATCCCCCAGAGTGTTTTTTTTTTGGGCTGGATTATACAAAATAGCATTATATATATAGTAACGGCACCGTAGATGACTCTTTTAGGCATAAATAATTGTTTTGTTTCGTTCGTAGTAGATTAATTATTGGTGTCCTTAGGGGCTAGAAACTTTGACCTTTTTACTAGTACGGTTCAAATTTAATTACAACGTTAAAAAATTCTTTGTTGACGAATTTTTTGCTTCTTGGCCAAACTTACAACAACTTACTAATATGGGTAATTTTAATTTTTGATTTATCGTTCCAAAATACACTGCCCGACAAAAAAACCCGGACACTTGAATATTTGTAAATTTAGGCTAAATGCTTAATAGTGTTACAACTTTTTTAACTTTTTTCTGTTTCCAGGCGTTCTAGAATAAAGTTATGTTTTCTATTAATGAATACATTAATGATTTGCTTTTTGGAATATTTTTTCGACCAGTTGCAGGTAATCATAAAAAATTCAAGTGTCCGAGTTTTTTTGTCTGGCAGCATATTTATCTGTATTACATTTCATTTTTGATTATAGATCATTGTGATTCACGTCACTGAGATCGTTACATGTATAAAAGCTTCATTTATCTTTCCTTTTTTGACTTTCCTAGGTAATATTTTCTGTATACTAAACGACAGCATATCAGTAGCAAACTTTGTAATATCTTTATTTAATTTTGCCTTTGTTGTTTCTATAACACTTTGAAGGTTTTCTTCTCATTTTTTAGCTAACACTTTCTTCTTGGCGATTCACTTTAACTTCTATGAAAGAATTAGAAGATTAATCCACATACAAATTCTTTTCGTTTTTTTTTTTTTTGTCTGGAGTAACTTTTTTCTCTCATTTCCACTGGCTTACCGGTGTGTTTCTACATTTTCGTGCACATTCTCTTCTGGAGTTCCATAGACATTAATTTTTTTGTTGTTGTTGAAATTGTTATATTGCAGCTCTTCATGGTGTTAGATTTTTATAAATTTTCTTAACGAAACTGTGGGATGTTATTTGTCTTGTTGCCCATTAATGTTACAAGCTCAATCAAGCTTCATCTTTTGTAAATACAGTAGGTGGACTTTATCGACATTCAAGTTTCACAGTATTGTGTGCCCAGGAGTATACTAGTTTTATGATTTTTCACCTTGCCAAACCTGTAATTTCCGAACAAAGAGCATCTTAAACTAATCCCACTAAAGATAAGCTGCTCTTGTTTAGGAGAAGCCTGCCAGCCAAATACAACAAAGAGCCGCTATTTTAGTTTGAGATTATTGAAATTTGCATTTAAAAAGCTCCGTTATTCGTTGACAAGACAATGAGGGAATCAAAGTTATGAAACCACTGTAAGTATTTCCTGGCACACTCTACAACTGTCTTTGGAAGGTTATACTTTTTCCGAGGTTTTCGCTGTCATTACAATAAGTGGCCCATTTTTAATGTCTTGAAGGGGGTGGCCTACATCTCCAAGTCTATAAAACATTGTTCTTTTTATGCACTGGCGGTACCTGTAAATATTTGAAATGTGCAAAGTATTATTTTAACTCACTAGGTGACTGTGAATAGACAGAACTTCCCTCGGCTCTGCAGTACAGTGGAATAAATACAGCCTCTTTGAAAAGTTATAAAATTTAATTTTAAGATTTTTTTGTTATTACATATACGTTAAAATAAAAGTTTGTGTGGACAGGTAAAGAAGCATGCTAAGCATAGTTTCAAGTGAGTTTTTCCAAAATATATTTTTTATCACGTCATCAACATTTTAGAAGGGCATGTATCACTTGCAATAGGTGCACTGTAATACTAATAGTAACATTATTTATTCACTAAGCACGACTGACATAAAAATAGAAGAAAGTTGGTGTAATTAAAAATTCCATTATATTCTTTTTAAACAAATAATGTTACCGTTGGCGGCTGTGACATTTTTTAAACAAATGACTAAGATGCTTAAATGTCAATTCAAATACTGTCATTCATGCCTTTGTCTGAGCCGATTGTGAATTATTGTCTAGCAAGGCAAGAACTCGCTCCTAATCTTCCCAAATGTGTTACAAACCACATTTCACACTGCTTACATTACAAACTAAAAAAAAAAAATATCAAGGTGGTTTCATAAATCGCAAATACATAAATATGTTATTTTAGATAAATAAAATAGTATTTAACAGTAAAATTTTGATTAGCGTTGTTATTCATATAAAATATGTATCTACATTTACACACTCGGATTTCTTGACAACTCTGTTTTTTTCCATTATCTTAATATATAGGTACACTTATATTCTTGTTTCTACAAATATGCAATTAGCTTTCTTTATTTTTTTTTCACAGTTTAACCTACATTCACTTTTGATTTATCTAGGTACATTTTGTTATTATAGGATAAGTCGGTGATTCATCTTTGTAAATAAATACCCTGTTATTCAAACTATACAACTTCTCCATTAGTCTTTTCACATGCTATTCAAACATAGTTCGATCAGTTTATGCAACATTTATCCTACTCGCAAAACCTTTTAGCGAGAATAGACACATGTTTCCTTTTGCATAATTTTAGATAATACAACAAAACTAGTATGCGCGTACGTTCCTACTGTTACATAATATAATATTTCGGATGGTTTGCTCTACCACACAGGATTTGGTAGATGCATTTTCGCAAATTCTGTTATTTTAGTGCAGACAAGCTTTAAAAATGTCCTTCTTTTTCAGTAACAAAAATGTCGCCTAGACCATCATTAATACCCGATATCGAGCCGCCTGCTCCCGTCGAAGAGAAGCCACCTGTAACGACGGCTCCTCCAACTCCTCCTGTAGCTAAGCCAGAGCCCGGTAAACCCCCAAGCAGAGCCGGAGCGTGCCGGGTGTGTCTGAAGGCTTTCAAACCCGACGATTTCAGCAGAACGTGTGCCGAATGCACACAGCGTGTATGCGAAGACTGCGCCAGCTACAGCAAACTCGCCGAAGACGAAGATCCTGCCAACTGGACTTGCAGCGTTTGTAGAAGGTTAAAAAATTACCATAAAGTTTTATTTGTTCATAGACTAGTTGTTGTTTTAAATATCAGTATAAATGAAAAACCCAAAAACCTATCGATGCATATCTATTGTTCAATTTAAAGGTAGCACGAAAAATAAAATCGAACTTTATAATAGGCATCAATCAAATACCTGTTTTTTTTTTGTGAAATAATGAACTTGCAGCCCATTATGACTTATATTTGATTTAATAATGGACACATCCGTAGATCCCGAATGTTGGAAAGTTGTAAGTTACATATTAAAAATTATCGACCGGTGGTGATTATGTCTAATTTTGGCAAGCTAAATATTTCAAATTATATCATTTAACACTGTTTACATTCATATTATGCCTGTCATATTAAATTGTCGATACGGCTTTATGGACGCCAGGTCTAGCTGCACTAATTTAACCAAATTCACACCATTGGTGTCCAGTGCCTTGAATAGAAAGAAAAAACAAGCTAATGTGATATTCACGGAGCTTTCAAAAGCTTTTGACACTGTAAACCACAAAATTTTGTTATATAAAGAGAATTTACGCTTCGTCGGTTTGTGTAATAATTTGATTTCACTATTTAAACCAATTTTAGTGGATGAACATTTATACATATATAAATGTTTATCTGGCGTTTGTCAAAATTCACATCTAGGATTTCCTTTATTATTAATCTTGATTAAGGATATTGTTGCATATTTTAGTCCTGCTTGCTATGTGTTTATGTACACGCATAAATTGAAAATAGTGAGAATTATTAAAGATGTCGATGATTGTCTTAAAAAAAAAGTTGCTATTGAACATTACCACGTGTTGCGTTGTCATTCTTAAGACAACCGAACGATTGGGTATGTTTTCACATTCTGGCGTTGGTAGATGCACGGATTTCGTTCAAAATATCAGAAATGGAACTTGTCAAGTTTTCTCTTATGATTTCTTGTGTTTCCTGCGCCCTATGGGCTCGAAACTACCTAGAAATTTTCAAGTTTTAGACAGAAAACATATTTTTGTAGAAGTTTTGAACTATATTTCCACTTGCTTTGACAAAAAAATTGTATACACTTGCGATATACAGAATCAACTAATTTTGCAAAAAAGGATATGGGTATATTTTCCGTGTTTTGGATATAGAGAATCTTTAAAGATCTTTAAAGATTCATCCTTAACTCAAGTCATCTTAAATAACTTAACTGTTGTTTTATTCTGAAAAAATCCAAAAACTGGCATTTTTTTAGAGGGACACATACAGGGTGGCTATGACGGCTACTAAAACAAATGCTAATGACAAATTTATAAAAAACAGTTTTAATAAATCCAAAGCAATATAAATAGTCTCTCATATATCAAAATAAATCCCTTTCTACTCAAGATATACCCACATATCCCCTGACCAATTTAATGAATTCTTTACAAATGTTCCTCCCTAAATCAGAATTAGAGCCTGTTGGTATTATATCGATGCAGTTAATCAAATACAGTTCGTGAAGATATGGAAAGGATTGAAAATACTACAAGTAAAGAAAGCCATCTTTGGTCTGAAGATTAAGTTATTAATTAAACTTGTTGGTTACAGACATATGATTCCATCGATAATAGTCAAACCGTTTCCACCACTTTTCCAAACTATTTAATAACAACGCCATATCCATTTTTAAAAAAGCTGATGCTAACAAAATTAGCAATTATAAACCAATACACTCTCGAAAATTTGAAAAACTGTTCTTACAATAAAATGTTAGTTACCTATTGCAATTTACTAATTTCAATTCACTAATATGTAATTTTGGCATTCTTTTTATTTAAGCAAAACATTTGATTGCAATTTACACGAGTTATTATTACGCAAACTAATTTTATAATTTTAATCCTAACAGGGTAAAATTTCTTTTCAAAAATTTAACAAAAAATAGAAAGCTTCGAGGAATTATATCTTCAGAAATGTATATAAAATACAGCGTTTCCCAAAGTTTTAAGACATATTTCCATTTAATTTATTTGAATGACCTTTCGCAGCACCTCCAAAATTTTATTTTCACACAATACCTGCAGTATACTGATTATAGTACTGTAATCAAAATTAAACCAAGCTTAGAAGCAACATAGAACACAAAAAAAGGGTTTCTGACAAATCAGTTAGTAGTTTTAAATGATAATAAATCGTGATGTTCACTTTAAAACATGTAAACAAGATTATGTAAAAAGTACTAAATTTTTAGGATCGCTGTAGATCAGGAAATATAACCAAATATACCTTTTAAGAAATTTACCCAATAATCTGTCACCAAACGTACTGACAACAGCTTCCTTTGCAGTAAATCAAGATCACTTACAGCGCGGTGTGCTAATCTGAGCCCACTCACCAATTAAATTGTTCAAAATACAGTGTCCTTTATTTATTTTTACATAAATTACATGATCCAGAAAATAACGCTATACAAAACTATAAGCTTTTATCACGATTATAACACTATAACACACCTAAATAGCATCTGAAAATTCTATTATTTTTTTAAATTTTTTAAAGAACTTTTTGGGCTGGTCTAAACTTTGAGGCCGAAAAGGTTTTTTTTTTGGCTGAGGTACACACAAAAATAATTGGTTATGTAAGTGATTTTGAGGTTAGAAAATATTTCTTCGTTGTTGGAGGAAAAGTCCTGCAGATCTGATAAAAACCAAAGTGCTACTTTGGTAAACTACTAAGTAAAAAAATTGGTACTGTCATGTTTGATAACGACATTCAGTTAGTGGAGTTCAAATAACCACGCTTTCAGCCCTGTTATTCAAAAAAATATTGGTCAAAAACACAAGGCCAAGGACGCAAAAGTAAATTTTCATCATCTGAGTACAAAGAAGTGACAAATCAGTCTAAAAAGTGACAACTGACTACAAAAAAGTAATTTTGAGATTTTACTACAAAAAAGTTACACTTCATGAACGTGATTGCGGACGTAGAAGAACTAGATTTGTAACGATCTCCTAAAATAGTAATTTATGTACCAATGTCGCAAAGAGCTTTTTTTTGCCCATCTGAAGTTTGAGCCCGTAGTTTAATTCGTAGTTAAATTTGAAAAAATATGAAGATGAAACATTATTTTAATGAAAAACAACATAAAATTTAAAAATGTAAAAGTATTGAACAATAATTTAACATTAATACTTAATAAACTTTGTTTCGTAGGACTGCAGATATTTACGTTTTTGAGGTTAGAAAACTGTTGCTTTTCTTGTTGGACCAAAGCCCTGAAGGATTTGCCACAAAATCGGAAGTCTAGTTTGCCTTTCAATTAAGAGAATGTATTGTAGGTAAGCAGAGAAAAATGTTGTGTCTCAGTGGGATTCGAACCCTACGCCTCTCGCTCTCCGGGCAAGCATCCTAACCGCTTATCTTTCTCTGCTTACTGACGTGTTATTGTGCCGCCACAGTATAAAAAAGGCTATTTTACGACAAACATTTGGGAACCAATCTCATCTCACTTCATACATTTTTAAAATATTCAATGCCTCTTGCTTCATCTCTTGCTCATCTTATTGTTAAGGTAATTTGAAGGGATATAAAAAGAATTCCGTTGGCTAAAGATGCTAAATGTAAGGTAAACACACAAGGACTCCGAAGAAAGGTCAGCAGATACGAGACTTCAGTTCAAAAAAAATTATTTTGACAGTTCAGTCCCAAAAAGTAAGACTTTACGGCCCCAAATCGAGTGGAGTAGCTCTTTTTATGTTGGTCGCCTAAAAATCATTTTTTAGATCCAAATTGTCTGGTAACTCTGAGGATTTTTCATTTTTTTTGTTGCGAAATCAAAACGCTAAAATTAAATTTATTTGTTATTTGTAAACCTGAATACTACGCGAAAGTAAAAAATACAAGCCTGTGGCGATTTTGACATTCTCCGGCCTTTTTTTTTTATATTGGGGGGTCCTTTGGGCGCCAGCTGGGTAGTTAACCCAACAAGGAAAGGGACGAACGGACAACAGACTAATTTTCAGTAACTTTATATTAACAAACGCCCTTCGCGAAATGGTACCACCTCTACGATCTTACATGCTAAGTACTTTCCGCAAATTTACGTAAGCTCTTTCCTGGTGAAGCACTTCGGAGCGATTCTCTTATGTTCAAAGCTCCCCTAGGAGATGTTACCATAGTATGGGACAGCAACGATGGAGACGGCAACCAACCACGAATCGATGGGTATGGGACAGTGACGATGGAGACGGCAACCAACCACGAATCGACGGCACCCGTACAAAGAACCTAGTTCCTCCTTCTATTTAAATATTCTAGGCCAAATAGGGACTCACCTAGCTGTTCTTGGTTCCTTATTTTGCCAAAATCTCGATTTTCACAGCAATTCACTTCGCTCAAAAAACGCTCTTCACCTCCTCTTTTTCTCGCCGCCCGTAAAAACCGACCCCACTCTTCCGCGACCTTGCTCACCGAGCGCGCTTAGATTTAAAAATCGTTACACCCCCTCAAGTTACCAAAAAAAAATTTATTTTTTTTTAAGAAATGAACATAAATCGAAACTAAATAAAAATAATCCAAAATAAGTAGAAATATAATCCATAGTACTCTTGCAGTGAAAATATAAAGGTCACAATCAGGTTTGTTTCGAAAAATCCAAATTAGGTTTCGGGTATACCCAGTCAAAATCGGGAAAATTTAAAAGAAACTTCTACATTCAGTCCACCATGCGCTATCTTTCACGAGATCATCCACACTTCTCCTATCACTCCATCTCATACACACTTATTTCTAAACGTCACAATCGGGAAATACTTATTAAGCGTCATCACATGGCTTCAAATCTTTTACATGCCAGCGTCCTATATCTTTGCCAGATTCGTCGGCGAGTTGATACACCAAAGGAGACACTTTCTTTGTTATGACACATTCGATGAATCTTGGAGCTAATTTAGACGAAAACTTCTTAGAGGCGTCAGACAAAACGTAATTTCGTTTCCATACACGATCACCTGCATGATACACATCAGCTTTTCGACGTCTCAAATTATAAGAATGGCAATTCTTCTGGTAGGCTTCTTTTAGTTTCTTTGTCACCTCCTTATAAATTCGGTCCAGGTTTCCTCTCTTAGAGAGATATTGAGCGACATTCTCTTTATTAAGATCCCAGGAAGTAAAATCAGAAGGGACTTTACCATAAAACTCACCGCTGGAGGGAACATATCGGCCAAAATTTATAAATGTAGGGCTCAATCCGGTGGATTCATGCACTGCTGTTCGCAAAGCGAAGCCGATTTTGGGTAATTCAGAGCCCCAATGCCGATGATCTTTACCTCGCAAATAAGATCTAATTGCGGCTCCTGCAACTCGATTCACGCGCTCAACGCTATTCACTTGTGGATGGTGGCTTGCATTAATCCAAATTTTTGATCCATACTCAGATGCAAATCGTCGAAACTCATGGGATGTAAATTGCGTTCCATTATCACACGTCCAAATTTGAGGTGCTCCATAAACAAGTACGACTTCATTCTCTAAGTAAGAGATAATGCTTTTATGATCTGCCTTACGCAGCGGATGAAGAAGGATATATTTGGAAAAATAATCTGAAACCATCAGAATATAACAATGTCCTTTAACTGAACGAGGGAGAGGACCTAGAAGATCTACAGAAACAATCTGCCACGGACACCAAACTTTTTTTGATGACCCCATCAAACCAGGAACAGACATAGACGACATTTTTTGGGCAGCACAAACCTTACATTTCCTGACGTATCTTTTGATGTCGGCCCGCATTCGTGGCCAATAGTACAGTTCTTGAACACGACAAAATGTTTTAAACACACCCAAATGAGAAGCAGTCGGGACATCATGACAACTCTCTAAGACCGCATTCCTACGATGCTTAGGAACCACGACTTTCCACGCCGGAACCAGGTCATTGATTTGGGACAACTCCGGGAGGTGTTTATATAACGTGCCGTTTTCAACGCGCCAGTCTGCAAACTGCGTAGGTTTCGACGTAACGTCCTCGATCATTCCACGGTACCAGAGATCCTTTAAATTATCTTCCGCGTCAAAGTGCAACAAACAAACTTGGGGATTCTCTATTGGCGACCGGCTTAACGCATCAGGCACTACATTGGAAGCTCCTTTACGATGTTCTAAATAAAAATCAAACTGCTGAAGTTTAACAGCCCACCTCGCAAGTCTCCCACTCGGTTCCTTCAGATTATGCAGCCAAAGCAGGCTATAATGGTCTATCACCACCTTGAATTTAACACCTTCCACGTAGGGTCGAAACTTATCTATTGCAAATAGAACAGCCAGAAGTTCTTTCTCCGTTACTGTGTACTTCCTTTCAGCATTGGTTAAAGTACGGCTAGCAAACGCAATAACAACCTCTTTACCCTCAACATCCTCTTGACTTAGAACGCAGCCTAAACCTAAATCCGAAGCGTCGCACTGGATGGTGAAAAGTTTCTTGAAATTCGGAGCTGCCAGAACGGGCGCCTTAACTAACTCTTCCTTAATCTGTGTAAAGGATCTCTCGGCTTCCTCTGACCAAATAATCCGGTTGGCTTTCCGTTTTCCTTTTATAAGTCCGGACACAGGTGCCGTGAGTGCCGAAAAGTTAGGGATGAACCTTCTATACCAACCTACTAAACCAAGGAACCGCTTAACTTGTGTCACAGTTTCAGGTCTTGGAAACTCTAACATAGCCGAAACTTTATCCGGATCTGTACGCAGACCATCTTTATCTAACAAAAACCCTAGATATCGCAAAGAATCCCGACAAAATTTACACTTATCCAGGTTTATAGTCAAGTTAGCGTCCTTCAACCGTTTATAAACTTCTCCAAGTATATCTAAGTGTTCTTGAAATGTAGGGGTGGCAATTATAACATCGTCCAAATAGACAAATACAAAAGGCTCTAGAGAAGGTCCAAAGATCGTATCCATCAAGCGTTGCATAGTCTGAGCTGCATTACTGAGACCAAACGGTAATACGTTGAATTCAAATAAGCCTCGAGATGGCACAACAAATGCAGTTTTCTCGCACGAAGAAGGGTGCAAAGGAATCTGCCAAAACGCTGACTTAAGATCAATGCTAGAAAGATACTTCGCTCCTGTCAACATATTTAAAATATAATCAACTCTTGGCAAGGGGTAAGCATCTGGTTTTGTAACTGAATTGAGCTTTCTGCCATCGAAGCAAAAACGCTTCTCACCATTAGGCTTGTTCACGAGCAATACAGGAGAAGCCCATGGACTGGAAGATGACTGGACCACGCCTAACTTCAGCATTTGATCTAGTTCCTTGCATAAGTGCTCCAACATGTAAGGCGAAAAATTGTGATGCCTCTGCTTGATTGGGGTGGCATCTCCAGTATCAATATGATGCACCATCTTTGAAGTACGGCCTAACTTTGTTCCTTCCTCCCATGACAGTTCCTGAAATCTGGCAAGGACTTGATTAAATGCTTCCCGTTCGGAAACAGATAAATCCAACAGCGATTGAACTTGGGTATTGTCAGAGATCTCTGGCAGTTTATTATGTTGCAACAGCGACAAAGATGAACCGTCCCTATCGACACAATACATATTTTTACGGTAATTCACCTCTAATCCAAACTGACGACAAAAGTCAACACCAAGAATGAAGCTGTGTTTAAGCGATGGAACTAACCACACCTTTACTAGACCGAAATGACCATCAACTACAACTGGAAGAATAACGTAACCTGCTACTTCCTGTGGCTTTCCTTCAGCTGTATCTATATTGGGTAACGGAGGATCGTGAACTGTCAGGTTGAATTTTTTCACCCACTGGATACCATCCTGGCCAAAAACTGAATTGGTCGCGCCACTGTCGAGCAAACCCGTAATGGAAACACCCAAGACTTGAACGGTTATGTATGGCCTGTTATCATTTTCACGTTTTGCTAACAACGTTTCTAGCCAAGCAAAATTATTTTCAGCGTCTGACTTCATACCGATGGGCTTACGACTATGACAAAAAATAGACTGATTAGAATGATGACAGGAAGTTAACGGACACCCTCGCCTAGACGATGAAGATCGATGATAGTTATTTTGAGTAGGGGAGTATTTGGCACTGACTCTCTTTTTATTATTAAAGATGCTAGATAATCTATTGGACTCGCTATGAGAATTGGAAGGACGGCCGTAAAAATCTTCAACAACTCTCAACCGGTGTTTCCACTCTTTGGAAGGGCAGCCACCAAATTCACACGACAGGGAGTGCCGACCGACTCTCACTCTCTGTCGACGAACTAGTTTTTTGAACAAGAGGGGCAGTTTGGCCTAATAAAACCTGGTCTACCACATCCTCTGCAAATTGGACGTTGGCGACGACTTGGACAGTTGCGTGAAATGTGTCCCGTTTTTCTACAATTATAACAGGTAATGTCTGAAACTGCGGCGACGCTGGCACGACGTGAGCTGTTAGAAGGACCTGCATGTGGAGCTTCAGCTAAGTTATATGCCAAATCAGGTTCTAGCAAGGCAACAGAGCGTCTAGGTGGTGGTTGAAATCGCCTTTGTTGCTCGAAAGAACTTTCTAGAGTACGGCAAATGTCTGCTAACTGACGAACACACTGAATGGACATTAGTGCTAAGTGATCTTGAAATGCTGGCAATAAATTTCTTCTTATGGTCTTAAGCTGAACATCCTCTGTAGGAACTTCTGATAACCGACCAAATAAATTCTGCATATAAGCGATATATATCGTTACTCGTTCTTGTTGTCCCTGAGTACGGTTTCGAATCTCTCTCCATAGGTCATCATCAAAGTCCGAAGGAAGAAAATCTCTTCTCAACGCAGCGACTAATTCCTCCCAGGAATTAATTGAACCCCGTACAGATCGGTACCAAACTAAAGCTTGCCCTTGGAATAAGTCCACAGCAGATCTAAATAATTCTTCTTTTGATGTACCGCGTGCAATCCTTAGCTCCTCAATTCTCTGTAAGAATGAACTGACTGACTCCTGGGTCGATCTACCGTCATAAACAATACCCCATTTGTACACAGGCATACTTTTTACCGTCTCCACAGCTCTCGACGAATTGTCTGTCCTACCTACAGTCCTTACAACTCTGTCAACATCGCTGACCTGCTCCATTATTTGTAAGCGCATCTCCTCCAAGGACTCTACTAGAATAAGATTATCCTCCTTGTACGCCTTCTGGTCATCCTTATCTTCACCGACCTCGAATCGACGAATGCGACCCATCAAATGGTTGACCTTGGTTTGAATTCGTTTGTCCATATCCGTATTTATCCCGTCATACACACTTAACATTGTGCGTAGTTCCGCGATGCTCTGGTCCACCTCTGCCTTTTCTAAATCAAAATCGAAATTAGGTGTACTATATTGTAAATTCGGCCTGTTCATGTCCTCTCGTAACTTCCTTCGAAGATATCTTCTTTTGGTATCATGATCGAGCCGTTCCGGGTTGGCGGTTCCTCTTATTTTTAATTCATGGTTAAGCTCCGACGCTTTCAAATAATTTGTTTCCATATCAAAAATCGAATTCATTTTGAATCAGTAATCGAGTACTCCAAAAAGACGGGAAACTTAAATGAATTACTATTAGAGTACTATACTGACATACAAAAATGACTCAGTTGTCCGTCCTAAGGATAAGGATGGGTAAGTAAAAATTAGAAACCCCCACTCTATAGCAAACAATAAATAAATATGACAAAAGCGCTGCTATAGCCCCACGTGTTTGGGCGCCAAATTTATATGTGGCGATTTTGACATTCTCCGGCCTTTTTTTTTATATTGGGGGGTCCTTTGGGCGCCAGCTGGGTAGTTAACCCAACAAGGAAAGGGACGAACGGACAACAGACTAATTTTCAGTAACTTTATATTAACAAACGCCCTTCGCGAAATGGTACCACCTCTACGATCTTACATGCTAAGTACTTTCCGCAAATTTACGTAAGCTCTTTCCTGGTGAAGCACTTCGGAGCGATTCTCTTATGTTCAAAGCTCCCCTAGGAGATGTTACCATAGTATGGGACAGCAACGATGGAGACGGCAACCAACCACGAATCGATGGGTATGGGACAGTGACGATGGAGACGGCAACCAACCACGAATCGACGGCACCCGTACAAAGAACCTAGTTCCTCCTTCTATTTAAATATTCTAGGCCAAATAGGGACTCACCTAGCTGTTCTTGGTTCCTTATTTTGCCAAAATCTCGATTTTCACAGCAATTCACTTCGCTCAAAAAACGCTCTTCACCTCCTCTTTTTCTCGCCGCCCGTAAAAACCGACCCCACTCTTCCGCGACCTTGCTCACCGAGCGCGCTTAGATTTAAAAATCGTTACAAGCCCTAGTTACGTTTTGCAACACATTTTCGTATATTAATAGTAATTAACGACTTTTTTCATAAATTACAAATAAACACTCAATCCCTCTTACCTTTTAAAATTTTGGAATGGCCTCAAGCGGGCAACGTGCCAAGATCAAGACTGACATCAAAAGGAGTCCTCCTTGCATAACTCAGTCAATCCGGCTTTAAAAAATAGGCAAGTGGCCTGTCAAACTTTTTAAAAAAGTAATGATAGATCTACTCACTTTAGGAACGTTGATGACCTAACGAGGTGGAATAAGGATGCAATTATTTTTTCATTTAATTTCGTAACCATGACTGAGAAAAAGTTGGTGGTTTCATTAATAATTTTTTGCAGTAACATTGATAATAAAAAAAATAATGAAGAGAAAAATCAAAAAGTTAGAGATGAAAAAATAATTCTTGTTATTTCTATCCTACAAAAAAAATGCTTCTGAGCATTTTTTAGAGCATTTCCTCCGAAACGATTACGCTTTACTTTCTTTTATGATTCGTCAACGTTGCCAGGGTAGGGAAGCTTTAGGTTTAAATTGATTGCTGCTGTACTTGGAAAATGTATTCCTTATGAAAACTGTGTGATACGAATGGTTAAAACTTCTATAATAAAATTTTGAACCGAAACAAATCCAAAATGTATAAAATGTGAACTCTTCAGAAAAAATCATTAGTAGAACTTTTCTTCCTAAATAATCCAAATCTACTGCGTTTGAAAACTAACTGAATTTTAATGCATTTAATCTTGATTTCTATCGTTTCACCGTTCATCCAAACTTTACTAAATTTTTTTATCAAATGTTTGGTTGACATTCAATATTCAGATTCTAAAAACATAATACAAGTTCAATCGTTTCAACAAATCTATTTTAATTTATACGATTCCGTGAACATTACTGGAAAATTCTAATAATCAAACTCCTTCTTGAAGGAGTTTTTTGGTGAACTGCTTGTTTTTCTGTTTAATAATGAAGTATGATATCTGTTGAATGGTTAAATTGTTTACTGTAAACTAAACAGTCCAAATATTTTTAATTGTCAGCGGAAACTCATTTTGTCTTCACTCAATTTATCATGCAACAACACCAACCCACAGAAAAGCACTGGACGTTCAAACGTTCTCTGTTTCATGAAAATAAAATTGTACTATGCGCTTTAATAGGAATACTCATGTATTCTTTCCCAGGCCTGTGGTTTCAATGTTATTGCTAAACAGCCTGTGGCTCGTGTTTTTTTTTTCTATTAGTTTGATTTGATTTCATTCATTTACAGATTAACACGTTAAAATAAATGTTTTATCTGCAGTTTAAAACAACGTAATACAAACTGCAGCATGTGTACAGAAATAAGTCACGATTTTTAATTCGGGTTTATAAGAACTTTTCTAAAAATTACAGGCCATTGTGAAACAGCTGGGGCAAGTTGTTAACATTTTATATTACTTCTGTTAACAAAATGATACCCACAAGCAACTTAATCTCATTAAGTTTGTGTAGATTTTATGTCGAGGGAGAACACTTTTAAACAAATATCCCTCGAGCATTGATAAATAACTTATAATTTTACCACAAATTCTATTTTTTGGTAACACCAGTGCTTTCAAGACTAAGATGAACCGGCTTCGTTATTCTGAATATCTTTGGAGTACTGGTACTAAATATATGTGATTGTTACATTGCTTTAAATTAAATTTTATTCGCACTTTATAAAACACTACTGTAAAATGATCCTGAACTTTTATTTTCCTTCGTTATTACCTTTCAGCTTCTAAGCTAGGCATTTACTTTGAATGAAGGCAGAAAATATTTTATTGATTTTAAATCTTATTTCGTTGCTTTAGAGAACGGAATTTAATTTCCTGGTAGTTTGTTTGGGTATTTTTCTGATATTTCATGATAAGTAATATAAAGCTTAAACAGTGATTATTGACTTACGCCAGTTGAAATTTAGAAGGAAACATTCTTCGAACTGCCTATCCTTTACAGCAAGTGCACAGTATGACAGCTTTCTTCCAGGACGTTGTTCTGAAGATACACTGAACCGTAATTTCCAAAAAAAGTTTCTTCGGTCAATATTTCTTTAAAATGTTGAAAAATGTTGAAGAAGAAATAAACCACGTCATTTTATTTATCGTTTACAGTTTTCCAGTGTTTGAAAATTTTGGACATTCTGAATAAAAAATTAAATGAACATATCTGCCAAAAATCAATGTTGATGAAATTTTGTTAATCAATTGAAGTTTCCGGAGAAAATAATAACGATAATGATGCAGATAATTTGGCTAAAAATTGTATTACAGTCTGTTTATTGCTATGAAATACGTCAGTGTTACTACTATTCGAGTCATTCAAATTTTTGTCCAAATTTAACTGGCAATTTGCGTATCGACAGAGAAGCAATACATTTGTTAGCAATATCATAAAAAGTGTAGTTAAAATAGAAACATTGTATAACGTCTGTAGTTACAGACTGTTATAATAATGCATTACATTGCTTTTCACTTAAAAAAAGAAACATATTTTCTGTCTTCATAGATACTTACATTATTGTACAAAAACAATTTACAGTACTGTGTATATGCTCAATTATATGCCAAAGACAATCAATAAAATTTCAATTTCTTGACAATATTTTGCTATTAAGTAGGCACTATATTGTAAGTTTACAGTTCTGTTGAAATTCGGTTTTCTGTAACAAATAATTCTTAACAAAACAAGTTAACCTGACTCAACCAAACAGTAATACAAAAACTATAGATGAAAGACATGTGGACAAAATGTCTAGCTTTTTAATAAAAATTCTGGTGTAGATAATTTTGCTAGAATAAAGAATCCCTAAAGAGTTATTCTAAACCTCATCGATCCAGTGCAGGGAATATGAAAGAAGCTGAAAGTTTGTTGCTTACAGTTTGACGAATGCAGAGCTGTGTTGCAACAAATCTGTCTTTATCCAGCACAAAGCTACAAGTTGCTGTTGCTTGTGTAGCTGACTGATATTAATTCAGCAAAAACTCAAAAGGGATTCCTTTATGAACATGAGCAGGAGAAAGACGGCAGATTATGTAATATAATTTCCATTAAGAAAGACTGCTATTAAATTTGTTATTTTTTTTATTACTTTTTTTTTAAATAACGATTAATTTATATTGAGATAAAATGTTGGAAAATTCTTCACAAAAATGATATTACAAAATTTCTGTTGTTTAAATTAAATGAAATCATTTTTGATATGTGGGCCAACTTCCCTGGGACGGGACTCGTAGGTACTTATTTTGGTCTTTATTTTTAATTTAAGACAGATAAGTTACTGGAATCGTCTAGTAAAATAACCAGTGAAGCAAGTGTTATATTACGCAAATAGTTTGATTTATATCGAATGTGAAGCCACTTTCCATGTCGAATAACTCCTATAAGCTTGGAATCGACCGGAGAAAATGGCGCTGCAAACTTCTTTCTTTAACTTCATTTGAAAATTACTTCATTATTAAGACCAAAAGAAAAATAAGACCTTTACCTTTATTCTTATAATTTACATTTTTATTACTGATTTATTATTCCATAATTTAAATGGATGCTTCATGCAACTCAAATTAGTGAATTAATTCAAAATAACCATTTTGCAATATTTATAACTTTATAATTACTAACTTGTTCACTAAAAACTCATTACAGTGTACTGTTAATATTTATATTAACACTGCGATCCTTCATAATCAAACTAAAACAAAGTAAACAGTTTTTCACGCTTTATTAAATTAATTTTAAATTAAAATACATTTCGTTTGCCTACTGAACTATTTATGTCAAAATTTATATTTGTTATTTATTTATCAACTGATAATGTAGTTCGATTGATGTGAAGAGTATTTTAAGTTACGCTGGAATAACGTATCTATTTTTAAGCCGCAGGAAGTTATTGCCCTTTAACCACGTTAAAAACCCCTGTGAAGTTTGCGGGAGTTTAATCATGTGATTGATTAGCTTGTTGTAAAGCTGAGGGTTGGATTAACATATTTGCTGTTGTAGGAAATTGCAATCAAGAGCGGCATTGGCTCAAGACTCATCGGAGAGTTTGTTGGACGTTCCTATACAAGAATTACAGAGAAGGCATTCCGAAGCGAGGTTAGGCTCAGGGGGTGGCTTACCGACGGGGATGGGGAGCGGTTTAGCCCCACCTCGTAGTCCGGAACTTAGAAGGCACTCGGATGTGTCCCCTGCTTCGCTCAAGGAACTGGAAAAGGTAAATGTAATTCCATAATGGACTGTTATTCTTCCGTACTTACATGGATTTTCATACTTGTATCCAACCAAGTCAGTCAGTAATATCGGCTTCAAAAACAACGAAAAACAAACTCACTCACAGTAGCTTTAATGTTTAATAGTAAATAAAATTGTTTTAACGCTAAACGAGAAACTCACAAAGAGGTTTTTTGTTATTCAATAGAGTTTACCTTTTACTAAAGTCCCTTTTAACCAAAGATTGATTGGATTCCATTTGTTACCCGACTTATTGTTGAGACAATCGTTTCTATGTTAAAACAAAAATTTATGGTTAAAATAGTCCATAGTTGTGAAACTATCTTAAAGGACGTTTGGCATATTTTAGTGAAAACTTTTATCGCTTAGAGGTCGCCGGCTATAACAAGTTTTCCCCTTTTCCCTCTCTTTGATCTTCCGGTCAAAGAGTATATGTTCTTCAAAACATGATTCCCATGTGTGACACATAAAATCGACTCTTGAATTTGTTTTCAGAAGCAACAAAGGATGCGGTAAATTTATAAGACTTTTAATATTAACAGAGCGTCTAATCCAAGTTTGAACATATGAAATTAACATGGGGAATTGGTTTTTATTTTATAATATCTTCCTAGATCACTTGAAAGCTATTATTATATATCACTGATTTAAAAATCGTGTTTTATAATTAGCGCCGATTTGTCGTTCCATCTCAATTCGACGAAGGCGTCCTTGGACTAGCCATGGAAAAAGGAAATGTTAAAGTGGATTTAGAAATTATTCCTCGATTCTCACTCAGAAATCACTGAACAACTCAAATTGACTTATTTTATCCAGTGTGATGATTATTATAGGACAAATTAAACGGAATAAATGTACAAATTGGTGTTGGGTCCAGCACATGAATCCCCCCACGAAACTCCTGGTCGTAGTGCGCGACCCCATCACAGGAGCCATCTCCGACCAGAGCTGTTCAAACTACTACTTGAAATAGTGTTCAAGTAAAGTTCCAAGCAAGAATATTTCAAGTATCAAGTACTTTTCAGATGTACTTGAAGTACAAGCCAAGTACATTACTTCAAGTACTTACGAGTACTTGAAATACTGGAGGGATACTTCAAGTACTTATAAATACTTGAAGTACTAAAAATGCTTCAAGCACTTTCTAATTATTTGAAATACTGCGGAATTAGATTACTTTTTCGGTTTTCTTAAATAAGCTTAATATATTTTAGAACTGAATTTTTTAATACTCAGAAATTAAGTATACAATAATCCATATTGCGCCACATAAAAAATTGTATAAGCATCAACTGAAATTGCAGAATGGTAGCTTACTTATTAATAATACTATGTTATAAACAATATTCTTTTGGGCCACTGACCAATCTGAATTATAAACAACCTACTGCTTAAACATGTATACTTTTTTTTGTTACTATAATGCATTCGATAAGATTAATTTTTTTAGAATTATAACCTGAAAAGAACCGCCGTCTCAAAATATACACCTAATAATTGCTAAGGACAAAAACATCATCAAACGTCGTTCATTAACGTCTATTACTGTAAATAAAATAAAAAAATGGCATCGTCATCTAAAAATGCTCGACGAACTTTAAAGTCAGGCAAACAATCTAATTCCCGATATCTGGTTGGTTATGTCCCAGTCCATTTGCCGGGAAAAAGTACACCAGACCCAATAGATGACCAAATTACAAAAGAATCTAACGGTAACGTTTATGGGTTTAGGCTGTACTCGACATTCGGCTCTGTCCTTGTATTATACATACCCAAATTCAGAAACTGAGAAAACAACTCAACGGTGACTATGTGTAAACACATAATTTAAACAATATTCTACATTATCAAGTATTGCACAGACTTTCTGTATTTTGGGGACGTAAAAAGTACGTAAAATAAAGTATAAACTGAGGGACTTACGGTATGAAATTTTATACTTTGAGTACTTGAAGTATCTAAATGTACTTGAAGTACTGAGTGAAGTACTTGAAGTAAAGTACTTGGCAAAATCAAGTAATAAATCCAAGTACATTACACAAGTACTCCACATACCAAGTACTAAGTATCCAAATATAAAAGTACTTCAAGTAAATTACTTGAAGTACTTAAAGTACTTGAAGTACTACTTCAAGTAATTGTGCTTCAAGTATTGAACAGCTCTGTCTCCGACAACACCTAAGCTGTGTCCAAGAAACCCGGAATGAAGCCCTTCAAGCAGCTCGTCAAGACACACTTGCATGCTTAAGTATCAATTGATATTTTAAATAGCAGAGAAATATAAAGTCGTCAAGTTATACCGAATGCTGCCTGGGGCGCGGTCGTGCTGCCACTCATTGAAGTCATTAGGATGGTTGTAATTTTTATTACTCTCCACCTGTGGCCCCGTCCGGAACAGGGTTGTAATCAGAAAAATTTCTATTTTCTTGTATTTTATTGATTAAGAATAATTTGCTATTTAGGTTTTATTTTATTTTTCCCATTTAGCAATACTGAGCAATCTAAAATAAATTTTATACGTTACTTTTACTTTGCGATAACGGGCGTTCTAAACAATGTTTGGGTACATCATATCTCTTATTTAAGTACTACCCTGTACTAACTGAATGGCACGCGGCATCAGTCCCAAATTTATGGTACATATAAGCTGTGGTTAGGGGTTTATTGAGCGCTTGAGACGTTCAGCTTATTGTGACGGCTACTATACAGGAATCAATTTATAGGGCCAAAGACTTTTTGGCAATTTTGTGTAAAATTCACATTTTTTTTTCAAATCACTAAAGACTAGAATTCAACTAATTTTACATGTATTAAGCAGGAATGAAATTTCTGCAGCCTGGAAGCGTGTTCGTTACAAGAAGTTTTTGACGGAGAAATGTAGAATATTGACTCTCAACATAAAGATTTTAAAATATTTTTCTCTATTGCCAATGTGTTCTAGGTTTCCGAAACTTTTGAATTATTGCTTTTGTTTGTTCATTGTACTAACAACAAAAATTAAAATAATATTTCACAAAACAAAGTTACATTTATTTTCAACGATGATAAAACTTGAATAAAATCAAGTAGACGCGCTATATATAGAGTTTTCTCTCAACAACAGAATAGTTAAACATATTGTCAGTTTCTTTTTGGGAAAAGGAGACTTCGTATATTAAGAAAAAATTGACCAAATATAAACCCCGCCCACCCAACCCTTCTCAATTGTGATGAATGCTTTATTCATCGTGAGCTGAAGGGCGGAGTTTAGTTACAAAAGATTCATTTCTCTTAAAGAAATTACCATATGAAATGCTCTTATGTTTTTACAAAGGTAAAACTTTTTAGAGAAATATTGATGTTACAATTAAACTCGTTACAATTCAGATCGAGCCGGGTGGGCAGGGCTTAATTTATTTATTTTTTTTAATATATAGTAATAGAGTTTTCTTTCAACAACAGGATAGTTAAACATATTGTCACTTTCTTGTTGGGAAAAGAAGACTTCGTATATTAAGAAAAAATGGACCAAATATATAAATATATACATTTTGCTTTTTTGTTTTAATATGTGTAGACTTCTTTTCACAACATGAAACTTAAAACATGTTTTTAATTTAACTTCTTAGGACATTAACATTAATAATTTTTTAATTTATACCTGAACGTGCCCGCTGTGCTCGCATTCTAGTCGTTCTTTTTTCTAAGTTTAGTCTCAGAAGTATTCAAGAAAATAGCATAGTTGTTCAATTCTAATAATAAATGTTTTTGATTTAAAAAAATACACGGTTAGAATGCGAGCGCAGCGAGCACGTTCATTTTGCTGAGGTCTTTACTATTCACAAACATTTTCAAGATTTACTTTTTTAGACACCAACAAATATTCTCATTAATAATAATAATTTAGCTTCCCATGGACACCCACGAATAATTTTGAACAATACCTAAACGTGCTCGCTGCACTCGCACTCTGATTGTCCTTTTTTTAATGAATTTAGTGTCACAAAACATTTACGAATTAACAGTCCGCAACTCTACTTAGTTTTTATTATAATAATTCTGGAGATCTCCCAATGAAGGCAAATTTGTTAAAAAAAAAACACTAAAATGCGAGCGCCGCGAGCACGTTCAGAATATTTTAGTCCCACAGTCATTAAACTAAACATTAAACAAAATTGTTCTTAATAATTTAGCTTCTCAGGGACACCAACAAATAATTTTTTAAATGACACCTGAACGTGCTCGCTGGGCTCGCATTCTTAATCATTGTTCTTGCAGTTGAGTTTCATACAATAAGTAATGTCAGCAAAGCTGCTTATACGTTTTGTTGTAATAATAAGTCTGTAGATTTAATTCATGTTGCTGGGGTCTCTTCGACTTGGAATACCTTTTTTTTTAGACTTTTTGAGGAACATTTGTTTCACTGACTGATCATTTGATGTAACGGAAGGTTCCAATCATCAAAACGATCGAATTTGGGCATTACAGAACCCTCAACTGGTCCATGACCATCCAGATCAATGACGTGCAACTGTCAATGTGTAGCTGGGGCTTCTAGCGTAGCATGTCATGCGACCTTTTTCATGGAATCTGAATTAAATGCCCCGAAGGACAACAATATGCTGACTCAGCAGATACTTCCTGGGATTCGAAGGGTGCGGCATCTGCAGCAGGTCTTTTACATGCAGAGCGGAGTGTCGAGCCATACAGCTCTCATAAATGTTGCTTCATTGAACCAACATTTTCCGCAACGTTGGATTGGAAAGTTTGGACCCACCATTGCCCTGCGCGTTTGCCAGATTTAAATCCCTGTGATTTTTTTCTTTAGGAATTTCAGTCATGCAAACAGAGACGCAGTAAAACAGGCAATCCAACAATATTCCCTCCAGATATCACCTAAAATGCTGATCAACCCGCGTAAGAGTTTTGAAGATCGACTTACTTACTGTATAGCAGCTGAGAGCGACCTTCTCCAAATTTGTACAGTATTTCGTTCCTTCATTCGTTACCTATTGTTGTTTAGTTTTGTTATTTGTGGTTATCTAAATGGTTTATTAAAAGGTTCTTTTCAAAACGGTTAGCTTCTGTTTCAATGGTAAATCTTATCATCACAAGATAAAAACAAGGAGGCCCTAACTTTTTCATCTGATCGCAGTAGAACATGATATTTTAATGATATTTTAGTAATAAAAACTCACTGGAATCGAAAGGCACTAACAACAACCTCATAAAATATTTTTTGTAAATTATGCAGTTATTCCGTTTAATTTGTCCTACAATTATCATCACACTGGATAAAATAACCCAATTTGAGTTCTTCGGTGATTTCTAAGTCAGGTAGCGCGAATAAATCCCTAACTTGACGGGTCCCCAAGGTGTGTCCATTATGCTGCCCATGGGGGTGTTGAGGAAGACGAGCTGCGCGGAGGGCTTCATCTCACGCTTCTTGCATATAGCCTAGGTGTAGTCAGAGATGGCTCCTGTCATGGGGTCGCGCTCTACGACCAGAAGTTTCAGTTGTTCAGTGATTTTTGATTGAGAATCGAGGAATAATTTCTAAATTCAATTTGACATTTCGATGATGCAAAATTCAAAATACGATTTTAAAAGGCTTTTTACAGTGAATGGGCGCAATGCAACAATTTGAAAAAAATACTGACCAACAGCACTCTTTTACCTCCACCAATGCATCACTCAATAATAGCTTTAAAGTGATTTGTGATCTGGAGAGATATTATGTATAAAATAAAAACAAATTTCCCATGTTAATTCCCTATGTCCAAACTTGCGTTCATCAGTTTTGACGATTTATTTTGGATATATCTTCTCCCAACAATTATAAATACAGAGGTCTATAATTCATTGTGTACATCTCGCAATCGTTAAAAGAAAAAGATTATTTTAGAATAAACATTTTGACTCTTGTAAAAACCATGTTCTAACGTACAAATTTATTTTTAGAATCAAAATTTAGTTAGATAAGTCACAAAAAACGTTGAAAATGACCTCCATTTTGCTCTAAGCACAACCTTTCTACATTTAGTGTGAAATAGATTTTGAAGCTTTGATTGGTTAATGGTGTTACAGCGGTTCATAATTCCTTCTACTTGTACTCATTTTTACAAGTACTAACTGAATAGATCCACTCTCCATCTTCGCTAGTAGGACATGATAATGAAGGTGTTTTGTTCCAAAGTGTATTCTATTGTTGTCAATAATTTGTCCAACTGTTGCAGTAAAATTTTTATTATTGTTACTACTGGTTTATGTTATACCTACACTTACTCTTTTGGGTCCAAATTAGTCAACTCGTGCCTGATGTTTGATATGAATATTAAGGAAGCAATGCAGAGATGGAGATTCCAAAAATGTTAATTTTTGTTTGTTTGACAGTGGTATTGCGATGTATGAATCATTTATAAACACTTTGTACACATATTGCGATCGTAACTTTGTTAATGTAAGTACAGCTTTGAAATTTAAAAAGCCTGGATTAATAATCAAGTTAAGCTGAGCGTCCACATAGTGACACGCTCTGACCTTATGATATTAAGTATATGTAAAACAATTTAAGTCACATGGTGGGTCGAGTAACCTTCATTTGAGAGCTTAGTTCATCCTACACATGATAATAAAGTTTAAACAAAATCATCAGCGCCCATTCAACATTTTAGTATTTAAAAGTAAACTTAATTACTATTAATCCTTCTTTTACTTGTGGTGTAGTTAAAAGGCGGTGGCTCGAAGACTCCCGACCCCGATTGGACCAAGGGCCGTGGCGGCCGCAGTACCGCTTGCAGTCGCCAGAACAGCCCCCCTCGTGAAACAGCCCCCGTAATTCAAGCTCCACGATCACGTAGAGGTTCCAGAGTAGCAAGACAACATAGTTACGACGACGAAGTAAAAAGTACTCTCGCACCGACTACGACCACCGAAGGTGGTTTGGGTTTACCTGCCCCCATGCCCAGAAGGGCTTCCGCTTACGATGTCTATGCTGTCCCGGGTTTAAGTACTGTGACAGCTCCTACCAACGTTGGAAGACGGCCGTCATTTAGAGTAGCTGCAGCTGAAACGACCAGTCCTCCCAGTCCTGAAACTGCTCCCACAACCTTAACGTTGATAGCCCCAGAAGAGGACAGACGGACAAGGAGGCGAGGATCTCAACTGTAAGTTGTTTGTTATATTTATATACTAGGTGTATAAAAAATGTATATAAAATGCAATATATGAATTTTGATGATCACTTATTATTATTTAGTCCATACTTGAGAAATCATTTTTAGATTTTGACTTATCACTGATGATTATTATTGATCTGGACTTAGGTTAAAATAATTATATACATAACTTTTCTCAATTTTGGAGAAACTTCTTTCCATTATATCCAAATTTATGAAACCATCAAGGACAAAGATATTTTCTAAAACTGTGAGAACAGTTTTGACACAATATAACTTTTTATTAAATCTAGACAGAAGTCTAAAAATAAACATGGAAAAAAAATTCATATACTCGTTGTGTTGCATGATGATCATTTTTTGCAAGTAATATGGATGACTGTGTTTAATTAAAGAAAACATGTGCCAATATAAAAATTTGTAATTTTCCTAAATTATTTCTCATCTTCTTAGTTAATCCTCACCAAGACAGTTTTAACGATCTGTTTCGACTCTTAGAATATTTTATGATAGGTTTTTCTCTTATTGACAAATCATCAGGAAATGTATCTGTAATTTTAAAATTAGGCAAATGTCATTTTTTATTCCTGAACAATAGCTAAGGAAGTATTCTAACTGAGTCCATCTGAGCCCCCAAGAGTACGAAAAACGACGTTAACGTCCATCTATCTGTCCGCTATAGTAAAACGCTAATCAAAATTTATCAAATCATCCCACCAACAATAGGATGACATCATTTCCAAAATTTACAACAGTAAGTATTATTTAAGTTTTATAAAATAATATACTTCTGCACTAGTAATTTATGAACCCGTGTTGAGTTTTTACCCTAGACATTATATAACAACATTTTGCAATTCAACTTTGAAACTACAAAACCGATTGCTCTTGCAGATGTTTTAAGGTTGTCGTAAGCATAGTAAATCGTTAATCAAAATTTTGCCTATTAAATCCCATCTAAAATATGCAAAATATTATGAAAATATACGTGAGGTTTACTAGTGCATTCATATTTTTTAGTTACTTATAGAGCCTGACACAAATTTTTGTTTACTGAAGGACCGTTATAAATGTGATCAAGTGTCGACTCTGATCTATTTTTCTGAAATTTAAAATATCCAAAGATCAATTTAAATTCAGACGTATTATTAATCCTATCTACAATACGTAGGTCTGAACCATTAACACTAGGAATGAATTCATGTGCTGTGGTAGTTACAAAACCTTCGAATGTTTTAGAAAACAAAATACTCCTATAATAAATATCGAAATCGTCCGTCTACTGTGGAATGGGAGGAGTCCTAGTTCGGCTATAAATAACGTTTAGTTGTAATTCCACTTTAGTTTGGGTTTATTTGCATAGATAATGCCAACGTGGTTGGCGAAACGCGTCAACAAATATTTTGTGTGTTTTCAGTGTTGTGGCGATAAACGAGATATCATTTAAACTACCTACAACTGTAAGGACTTTAAGCCCCTTTGCATAGTTTCCTTATTAGAAGAAGAGCACCAGTAAATTGATACTGGCATCGATATTTTATCTACATACTCTTATTCAGACCTATTATACTTTCAAAGACAGTAATGTAAGTGGAAAATATTCATGTTCAAAGATACGTTTTCCACCACCTTTTCATTGTTATTCGAAAAATTGTCCTTTGAATAGAAAAAAGTTTCACACAGACATTCTTTAGTTCAATATCTTCTTTGATAAATTGTGATCAATCCTTTCGTAACAATCCTTTTGGTCTAAAATAACAACCTCGTAACTCTTGCCTTCAGTAACATACAAACAGTATTCTTTGACAAAACCTTAATGACTTTATTAGTACATTAAAGTAATCTTTTTCTGTCAAGGACTGCTTCCAAGTTGATTCGTTAATTTAATTATTGCTATTTTCGATTCCAGAAAGGATTACCTCAACATTTGCATGAAATAACTGTAAACTAGTTATATATTTTGAACATCCGTTTAAAGGATCTAATTCATTGTGTGTGTTTAACATAAATTCGTGTAATGAACTGTATACTCAATAGAAGAGTAGAGTACGTTTTTCCGTAAAGATTTGTTTTAACACTTTTTCATGTAACGGCATCAATTTTCTTGAAATTTTAGTTAATGTTCTCCATTATTATTTTTCAAAAAATCTATTATGTAGGCTCTGCCGAACACTAATATACCCAGATCATAGGAAACTTGCGAGACACCTTGTTGAAGGGGTATCGTTGCCAACGGGGAATTAGCTATTAACTGTTTCCTTCTCACTTACCTAGACGCCTATCAGAGAAATAATTAACGATAGATAATGTATGTTTGGGAAGTGAAATATGCAATACTCTTTATTAGTAATATACATTCAGAAAATGAAAAAAACGTTTTATGTATTAATACGGAAAAGGTGTTATATTTATCTCGAACGGCATGTAAAACTTTTAATGCCTATTGTCAGGAAATGTCCGTTCGAAGTTTACTGACAATCGGCAAATAGTTGATAAAATTATTTCCTTAATAAATTTATGTATTATAGATAGAACTATTTAAATATAAAAACTTTAATTACAACAAGAATAAGGAATGGTGCTTGCACCTAACAAATGCAGAAGTAAATTACTATTGTTGAAGTTGGAATTGAAACTACAGTTATACAAAGTGGCCCTTGAAAAAATCCATTCGCCGTAGTTCATTAATTTACTTTTGAGTGCTTTCAAAAGATTGTGTGATATTCCAAACCATAGTCTGCTGTCTGTTGCTGGAGTCACTGCTGTTATCTACTAAGGACTAACTAAGGTTCAGTCACGCTGACTATCCTTAGTGTTAACTTCGGATACATTATCCGCTAATACTTTTTACGAAAAATTCAGTGAGAAATTTTCTACGTGCGTTAAAAAAAATCGAAATATTTATAAAGTTTTACCAAGTTGCGTCGTCCTGTTGTGTTTTCTACTTAGAAGCAACAATCACAGTGAAATAGAGAACACAACCATTTTGATAATATTCCTCGTTTTCATCGAAAAATCAAATTTTCCTTGCTTCTACTAAATGTTTTTCTTTAATTATGGCTGATGGGATGATATGGAACTATACTGCCTACTTCAATAAAATTATCAAAACGACTACGCGGCAACTATTGTAAACTAACTCCTCCTGGGTTAGGTTAAAGCTTTTCATTATAGGTTTTTGAACTACTGCGAATGAGATAACATTAAAAAACACTCCAAAAATGCCTCGTTGAAGTATTTTACCGTCTTGCCCGACGTTCAGAAAGGAATTGTTATATTTTAGATAGAAGGTGAACATTTGAAAGTTCTTAGATTTCCCTGTGCTTTTAAAAAACATCAGAGGGAAAAAATATGTCCTTACGTTCTATTTATAATGAAAAAATATAATTTTTGTTCTGTAAAGGGTTTTTGAATCACAAAATGTATTAAAACTGTTGATAATTATTTATAACTCTTCGGTTTCTCACCGTAACAATGGACAACAATTTTCTTTTATTGCTGTTTCAATAGCTAAACGGACTTTTTGTTTTGAAAAGTACGTACACGATTTGTTGACAACTTGTTGTCAAGTTCCAAATGTTTTTTTTCTTGTAACTTAACCTAGTTCAATGAAATGCAAAAGAAGCTATATTTTTCAGCATAAATATGCAAATCTCCGAGAATGTAATCATTAAAATTTTAAAATATGAAAAGCAACTAATATGCAGTAAATTTTGCTGTCTATGTCCGGATGTTAAAATATGGCGATGATTTATCAGCTGATAAATTATACCCTGCGTTGCAAACGATTTAATATTCGTGCCTATTCCATCACAATTAACAGCTTTATAATTCCAGTATTGAATCATTATTTAGTTACTGATAAAGAACAAAATCGCACCACCGAACAGTAATATTTTGTTAAAAATAATAGAAAATGCATAATGGGACACTTAAATTTTTCCTTAGAGAACACGGTTTAGAAAAACAAAAGCTGCGTTGCTAATGCTTTATTGTAAAAGTTTGCCACATCAACCACAATAACGTAATCACCTTTTAAGTATTTCATTTAATGGAACACTGCGACACGTACTTGTTTTCGAGCAGAATATCTACTAAGGTAAACTAGTGTCACTGTAGACACGCCTGGCCAATTGTGGAGACAAGGGCACTTTCACGCCACAGAGGTTGGCGCCTTGTACCGGGACGATTCCTCTGGCGCCAGTTCGCTCTCTGGAAAGGAAGCACTTCGCCAAAGAATGCTGCTTCGGTTCCCTGGGAGGCGGCGACGTTGAAACAGGGACGGTCTAGTACGGTACGCCGACTGAAAACCACGCTTTGTTTATATCACGACGGACGAAGGTTATCGACGGTGAAACAAAAGAACGGTAGCGAGTACGGCAGTATTGGCGGAATTCGCTGTATAATATTTACGATACAGCACGGAACAGCGTAAAAACTCAAAAACAACGTAACAGGAACACCAAGAACTTTTCCCACACCTTCAAGATGACCCCCAAACAAGTGTCCAAAACTGAATGATATTTTTGTGGCTGTCGATTGGTACCCTTATCGCCACTTGCAACTCGCTGAAAACTGACTTCGCCACATAGTGTGTCTGACGAAGATACTATCAACCAAAACACGTACCTGTGGCACTAGGCAAAATAATTTTAAATCTCCATTGTTAATTATTTGCTGTGACGGAAACAAAATAAAAATATCTCATCACTTTAACTAACAATAGACAATCGTCATGAATGTTTAATTAAAACTTTATGGTGTTGGTTGTAACGCTCTCAAATTATTTGAAGTTTCATAAGTTTCATTTGGTTTATTTAATAGCACTCTTCATGAGTTCACTAACAAACGTAGACAACTCCGCAAAGAGACCAATCGAAAATTGTTTTTCAATGTGTAATAATAATTTATTAATTCTTAATTACGGGATGCATGTTATCTTTTCTATTACGTGCTCTCTTTTAAAAAAATGTTATGTGATTTGCTTCTAATTCTTATTGGATTAAACTCCTCAATCATCCATTTTCTCAAATCTTCATTTTCCACTAAAATGGTGGACACTCGTGTTTTCTTATCTTAGCAAATACTATGCCCGCCCCCCCTCCCCTCTATTTTCTTAGCGGTTATATCATCTACCAATATCAGTCATATCAAAAGTTGGAGGTATTTGTCAGACGTTAAATTTCCGTTAATGAAGAAAGGACCTATAATGTGGCAACGAATAATGCCGCACCAAACACCAACTTTTTGGGGGTACTGTATACCTCCTCTATCCAATGCGGATTTGTATTGGACCAGTATCTACAGCTATGGATTAACACGCCCATTCAAACAAAAAGTAGATTGATCAGAAAATAATAGGAGTAATTGGTTTATGAAGTTGCCATCCTGATCTAATCTGTTTGGCAAAATTCGATTCTGCGGTCAAAGACATCCTCACTTAATTTTTGTAGTAAATGAATTTGGTAAAGATATTTTTCCCGTTTGAATGTTTTTTGAATTGAGCCTCTACTCATGTTGAGGTTTAATGCCAATTGCAAGTTTTTGGATTTTCAGTTACATCTAACATGATATTAAACAGTTCTTTGACGAGTTCTAACATTACCACGTCTACACACACACTGGACATAGCAAAATAGTAATTTTCATTATTTAAAAAAAATATCCGAAAATGTGTATTAATATTTTCAAAATTAACTGCAGTTTTCTATTTTAGAATGTATTCATAATACATAATTTATCATTTTATTTGCGGTTTTATTCAAAAAAGTGTATGAGTAGTGCACGACACTCGACACTACCCGAACTCGACCGAGGGGCAAGTCAACCGAGGACAAGACGATGACAAACGCTCGATAAAAAGTAGTGGGGCACCTAACTCAAATCTCTTGAGATAGGACCCCCACTATGTAACTACCTGTATGCATGTGCTACAGTTCTGAATTCAGAAAAAAGTGTTATTACTTAAAAAAATTAAGTTAGCCTTGCATCTTCAAAACAAATGAAGTGACACGATCAAGTTGTAGGAAGGGATAAATAGACGAACTATTATTATCAACGAGTTATCACATTCATGATAATTTTAAATCATGAACAAAATTTTAAGGTAATTGGTTTAAAATTATAAAATTTTCTCATACAATTTTGAATTTTTCTTGAGAGTTTCTCTTGTGCATTTCTTGAGAACGTGAGAAACACGTTCAGTAACCTTTAAGAAACTACGATAAATTTTTATTAACTATAACAAACGTCCTATTCATTAAGACTTTATTTTATTTTTATTCTAAAATTATGTCGTTAAAATTTCTGTGCTTAACTACGGTGCATTCTGTATAAAACACAAACTGCTCACGATAACAAAAGTAAGACATCAAAAAGCTAACTCCCCTAGCTCTTCAGTGTTCGGGTTGTTTTGAAGACCACAAAGGTTAAAAAAAAATTCTTTTAATCTGCTTTGTCGCAGTAAATTGGCTTTATATGAAAAACGGGAAAGTCCACTGCTTCTGACATATAAACAATTATCAGCGGTTTAACTTAGTAATTTGACCGAAGCTTTTACTTCTTTATACAGTTTTTTATTGTCATGAAACAAAATAAAATTAGTTCGGCTTGGAAGTAATTATGTTATAACACTTTTTTCAAAGCAACTATGAAATGCGAGCGATTTCCCTTTGATCTGAAAAACCTTGTTGAAGTAAATCGAATGTCACTTCAAGCGAGGTAATTTAACAACAAAACAGAGTAAACTACTCGTCAACCGGTAATTTGGGGAGGCAGCCATGACTTCCGTAGGATCCTTACCGAGTTCCGGTTGGTTTTCTCATTTTCCGGAATTTGCAGGTGCAAGGAAAAGGTGGTAAGTTATTTAATTTTGCCCAGATGAATCTGATTTGTGGAGTAATATCGATTCATTTTTGACTAATAGCCAAGCCTCGAAAGGGTCTGATGCTTTCAGCTGGAACTTCTTTCAACCAGGCCAACCTAGCGAATAAATTTAGTATTGTTGGACTTATTTTTAATAATAAAAGCGCAAGGAAATTGAAATTCTGCCCTCAAACCCGGATCTTTATATGAATTTTTTATGTAGACATTGATTTGGGGTGGTTATGTAAATATAGATAATATATTTTCATATTCCGATGCTTGTGAATAACATAACGGCAAAAATTAACTTAACAACATGTTTTATCTTTTTATTTTCGACGTAATATTTTTAATAAATACCTAAATAATCCGAAACGAATGAAGTCAAGACGTAATACATAATAAATATCTACCGTTATCTGTTGAATTTTAGAACCCATGAAATTTCACCAGTGCTCCTCAGCTTTAAATTACTGTGAGTGGACAATTAAAAATTTGTTCTCTTAGCAAGAGTGTAGTTTAATTAGGTAACTTTCACCTACTAAATAAATTTTATACATTTATTTTGAAATCATATAACGATCTGTACATAGAAAATTCACCCTGCTAATGTAATTAAGTATTAGAAAACAAAACAATAATGGTTTGTAATCTATTGTTAGAAATTATTCCAAAGAAGGTAGAACAGAACAAAGAATAATCAAATCACATATGTACGTTAACACACAACAAAAAAATTTCCAATCACATATACTTCAAAAGTTTTGTCGCACAATTCCAGAGAAATTTATTTGCCAAAACTTGAAATTACGTTATCAATTTTTTGCTCACAACACGATGTTCTTAAAAACCTATAAAATTTCAGAATAATCATTCCTGCAATTTCAGAGATCATCTATACAGGGTGTTATTGAAAGGTACGTACAACAAAATTGACAGTTCTTCGCGAAGTCAAAATCAAAATTATAAGGGGAAAATTAACCTTTATCCAACCATTTTAAACGCTACTGAAGGATAAATAAGTAAAAATAATTTATTTTAGTAAATCCTAGCAACTGTAACAATAAAACTTTTGTCAAGACTAAATGTTGCTATAGAAACGAGAGATAATCTTTTTATCAGAGGCGTACAACGAATTTGGATATAAAGTTTAATAATTTTTATCTCTAAACTCATACTTCGAGATCAATTACCGATTTTATTTTGTACGTACCTTTCAACAACACGCTGTATGTATATAACAGTAATAAAATCGGCACCATAAGACAGACGATAGCCATAATCAACTATAAACAACCGACAGAGATAAAATTAATTAGTCCTTCGTCAAATGCAGGCTACTACTTTTCCTACCTTACCCTTGAGAAATAAAAAAGATGATGATGTAGTCTTTGACTAGTTGAAATCGTAAATAACGTTTTAATTTGAATTTCTAGTGTTATATGCAATTTTAAGTAGCCAACTAGTTTATCAGTCTAATAATAACCGACACAGACTAGAGAAAAAAACACAATTCATGCAGACAGACAGACAGACAGACGACAGACAGACGACAGACAGACGACAGACAGACGGGAAAGGCAGACCTATTTTACAGACTTTAGAGGTCATGAAATGTTGAATGGACACTATTATACTTACGCTTACTTTCGGGAAGAAAAAAATTGGTCGAAGGTTATTTCGACAAAACTTCACTCGCCCCTGAATTACAATAAAAATATCCAGCTTTTTCGAAAAATTGTAAAATTTGGTTTTGCAAGATTTCAAAGCATTCGGTTTTGTAGTTTCAAAGTTTAATTGCAAAATATTGTTATACAATTTTGATTATTTTTTTTTAATCTGGATATCTAAAATGAAAACTCAAGACGGAGTCGTACACCACAAATGCAAGAGTTTCTTATTTTATAAAATTAAAAAAAATATATTGTTGTAAATTTTGGAGATGACGTCATCCCATTGGTGGTGGGAATGATCAGACAAATTTTGGTGAGCGTTTTACCATCTACATGACCTTCCTAATGGACCTACAAAATTTAACATCAATCGGTACAGTAATTTCACAGATTATCTATATAATAAAAATTCGGACAGATGATAGACAGACAGACAGGCAGACAAAAGTAGGAAGTTGGCCGATGGACTCGATTACAATACTTCCTTAGCTTAATTCAGTTCTACAACAAAATTTTACTCTACAAATTTCAGTTTTTACTATTTAAACTGTATTGATAAGGTTCGTCCAAATTTTGGTCTGAGGTTTAGCATCTACAGGATAATCTTAAATGACAGCTAAAATTTCACAGTAATTAATCTAGATTTGGAATTTATGTGTCCAATAAATTCAGCAACAGACAGAAAAATCATTTCCAAGGAAACAGAAAGGTCTACGATCAATTTTATCACAGCCTTTTGATATTAACCTTGTAGTTAGTTAAAATAGCTAACTAGTTACTAGCTTCACCCCAGCATAAATAACTTTTATACCGGTGCGGTGAGGTCGGTTTTGTTTATGAAATACAAACGGCTTAATAAATGTTATGAATACCTTAATAATATTAAAGTATTAAAATTCCGGTATATTATTCAACACACTGTTTACGCATTTACTATGGAAATTATTGTAAAGCTGAAATGGAATAGTTTTTAATTCTTAAATTCTGCCTCATTTGGACCTTAGTGGTTGCATTAATATTTTGTTTAACGAACATGTAGAAAGGATAACATAGATAGATACAACTTGCCTTTAAAGTTTTTTTTCTCATCATTTATATCTAAAGTGTAAGTTTTATGTGACTTGAAAAATGAGAATTGATCTTGCTTCGAACAAAACGTGACTTTACCGCTCCAATTTCCGTCCACTATTGATTAGATCACTTCAAAAGATAAAACTTCTTTCAACAAACCATACACTAAATTAAGAAAGGAAAAAAAATTACAGATGCTGCAAAGGACATCCAAACTGTCTTAAAAATATATTGCCGAATGTAAGAATGCGTCGTAAATAATACAAATAACGTATTTCGGTCGACGGATATCTAATGTGCCTCCACAAAGCAGTCGAATACTACGGCTTCGACTTTTAGGGGCTGCAGCTCGACTGAGGCAGGTATCTGAAAATAAAGCACAAATACAAATAAAATGGGGATATTTGCCGGCGAGTGGGGCGAAATGACGAAAGTCTCCGGTGAGGTGGGAGGATGGTGGCGGCGGACCTGCTTGACGTCAACCGCCTCCGGATCGCAGATCAGCCCGGGCATCAAGCAGTTCGCGACCCGGCCAATTATACACACTAACATCAACTAGCTAAACTAAACACTCAGCTTGTATCACGTCACTCGGTTTGTAAACCGCCCACCCTATCACATTAATCAACCAACAACACCACCACCTTGATACGCACTTGATATGTACCGACTTAATCCGCCGTCTCTCTTTAATATTTAGACTGATTCTTGATACACACTGATAAATATCGTCATTTCTCGCGATACTTAAACGAAATCACTTCTCAAACATTCGCAGGCGTAATTATGCACGAGTTTAAGAATAATTTAAATTTAATTTGGAGCTACCATTATTATTTAACGATAATTCAGCCCCGGGTCCCTCACCACGAAGACCTAAATTGTGATGCAAATAAATTATTACTATCAGTGGAAGCTACTTTGAAGATAAAAGTTTAACCGTGGAAAGCCATTAAGCTTTAAAATCCACTAGGCTAGGGAATACAATTTTAAATTTCTGAAAAATTGCTGCCAAAAAAAAATGATTTTTAAGAAAAAATGGTAGAACTGTAGAAATTCTGCATAACCAAAAATTAAACATTCTGTTTGAGTTAAATTCATTACAATTTAGATCTAAAACAACTAATGTGCTTTCAAAAGATCACAAAATGTATTTACTGTTTCAAAACAATTCCTAAACGGAACACAAAATTTGTCAAAAACTATCATTTTCAAACTGTTTGCTTTAAGATGGATTACAAATATTGCAAAAAAAATTATTTTAATAAGCCGAGGATGAGCAATACCTTAAATATTAAAAACCGAGAAATATATCTGACATTTTTAATCAATGCATTTTCTATATTTTAACTGAAATTCTCTAATATTTTGTTAAACCAAAAATAAGACAGCAACAGTTTTGTACGCCGTGTCATCAAAAAACCCTCCAATTCCTAATTAATTGTCTTTTTTTCGAAAACCTAGGTTGGAGAGAATCGTCTCATATAGGCAGATTCATTGTTATCTGTCACATTTGTCGTTTGGATTTCCGTGTTTCGTTTAGTTGTTTGTGTGTCTAAATTTGCATCACGTCATTTCGTTACAACTTCACTTTTTTGACATACTGTATCGAGATAAATCCAGATATACGTTTTAGTAACAAAAGGCGATCACCAAGTAACTGGGGAGTTGTTTATCGCACATTATGTGTATTGTATGGGATTTTGTGTCACTTCAACCAAATAAGGAAAATGAAGTATAAATCCCCCAACTTCTAGCCACTTGTTTTTTACGTAATTTAAAACTGATTAAACATGGTTTCTATAAATGATTATGGGGTGGAAGTAGGTCATGGAAGCGTGCAACCTATAACTTTATATCTGTTTTACTAAATTCTAAAGGACGCACAAGAAACACCATACGTATCTATATAATTGGTTGCCTAAATGCTTCATATTTTATATTATTACAGAATAAAAATCTCAATTAAAATGCACAAATTTATTGTGGTTGAACATCACAGTAAATGTTGAAAATGTTCGCCATTTTGTTCAATACACATGTTCATTCTCTTTTTCTTATTTTCAAAAATGTTCTGTAACATCCTTTCATCAATGCTTTGGACCCATTGTTCAATTTCATGTCTCAACAGGAACTCCTCACTGCTGAGACAATCTTCTAAAAGATGTTTGCAGATGCTGCTCGAGTGGTTGTCTCAAATCATTAACAACTTCCTCAGATACTGAGGATATTCCAGGGAATTTTCCTTTGTTGACACTGCCAGTTCGAAAAAATTTGTTGATTACATTTTTAATGTGTACCTCTAACGATGTTTCTTGAATTTGCAAATCAGGCTATTTGGGCACATATTCTTGCTTACAAACGGTTGCATAGTACACCCATTCCCCGTTTACGAATGCCCTCTGGCCATAATAAGGCATAACAATGAAAGTTCAACAGAATAAACCATTTGCATGGTCTTCGCTTCCTAGCACAAAAACAAATTTTTCGTAAGCAGAAACGACTGTTTTGTTGTTTTGAGGTTGGATCAACGAGAACGATCTGTAATTCACACTGAAAAACGTTCAAACTATAAAAATGATGACTTTAAACGACAGGTTACAAATGATATTAATGAGAAGTCAAAACTGTCATAATGAGGCATAATTTCAGCGAAGCGGAATTTTTGAAATCAATGGCCAACTACGCCCTTAGAATCAGTTATAGAAACCCTACACTAACATTAACGGATAAAAGATACGCCATACGTTCAGAAAACATTTGAGCATCGAGTAGTAAGTGGTAACTACAGGATATTACACGAATGAGTACGAGCCTGACTGAATTGGAATTGCAACCCACAATACACCGTCCAAGCTTACATGGATATTTTTTTAAGTTTTATCAATTCTTTTTTCAAAAATAGATATAGTGGGCAATTTTGACTTTTGTTAACTCTTGACAAAAAACGTCAGTTGATTTGAAATTTCAAAATTTTTTTTATTAACATCAAGAAATTGCAAAGAGCTGATCGTTGTCGGTAATCTGCGGGCTTTAATTCTTGCAAACTCATCTCTAACATTGTTAATTATGAATTTCTTTGCATAGAGTAAAATTTGTATCCGTTGAAACAAAAAAAATTGTTTTTATTGAATCTTTGAAATATCCTTTAAAATTAGGTCAAAATCTTTGAAAAATATTAATTTTAATATATACCTTAAAAACAGGGCAAAACGATTAAATAACAAAGTGTTCTGAAGTGGCCCAATAGAAAACAGGACAAAAAAACGAATTTCAACTTTTAACGAAGGTACCTTGAAAAATGGGGTAGATTTGATAAAAAAATGATGTATGCTGAACAAGCCCACATACACTGCGTTTCAAATAAAATGCACCACCTAGAAGGAGTAGGCGTAGAATGTTGAAATTTGGTGGAGAAGACTATTGCATATAAACATTTGATTAAAATTTCAAAGAAAAAATTAAATGTCTAACACAAGAAATGTTAATAATGTGATAAAATTCCACGTGCGCGAATACAAGACTATTCTTCTAGGCATGCTTAAAATGAGATGGTGTATTGCCTGTCGGGGTATCTCATTCCAGGCATTTTGAATTTGTTGTAGCAATTCTTCCAAAGTCTTTGGAGGATGTGGTAAATTGCGCAGCCTTCTATGCATTAAATCCTATACATTTTCGATTGTTGATAAATCTGGTAATCGGGCAGGCCAGGGTTAGATGATGACATTATTTTCTTCAAACACTCTTTAAGTTAATATGGTCACATGAGGCCACGCATTATCTTGTTGAAAAGATGTTCTTCGACGGTTCTAGAGGTAAGGAAAAAGAATTTGATTTAACACGTTATCGATGCAACGCCGGGCATTTAGCGTGCCTGGAATGAACACTAAGGGGGTACTTCAACAGATGTGTATACCACCCCATATCATTACTCCAGGTGTTAGAGCGGTATGACGTCTCTGTACAAATTCCAGATTTTACGTTTGGCCCCGAGGCCTTCGAACACGTATGCGTCCATCAGAATACCACAAACAAAACCTAGACTCGTTTCTAAACATTATGACATTCCACTATTACAGCCATTGCTGCCTGTCTTGGTACCAGTGAAGCCTGGTAGTTTTGTGTTCTTGTGGTAAGGGAAGTTTACAGTTTGGACCATAAGATCTCAAGCTAAAGGAACGAATTTGGCGGTAGATGGTACTCCTCCGATTCTGTGCCCAATTGCTGTCATCCAGTCCATCCCGACTGATCGTTATGGTGACCAAGGGTATTGAAGAACACTTCTTCTTAGCAAGTGATCTTCGCGTTCTTGGGTGACTCTGAAATGGTCGGTACCCCTGCGACACATTTGTAGCTCTTCATTGTTCCATTCTCGACTTGTTCTTAATATCGTAGAATGCGTTGGGCCTAGTTTTCTGGTGGCCGAAATGGTAAACCAGCCTCATGCAACCCAATAATTCGCCCTCTTTCAATAGGTGTTATCTGTTGAAAATTACCTCGTGTGCGAACTCGTAGCATTTTTCCAAGCACAATCATGGCAAATGTCAAGTCAAATTGCAAAAGAATCTTACTAAAGTGTCTTTAAAATATAATCAAAAAATTAATAAAAATCGAATAACACCCGGTATATTTTCTAAACAAATTGTAGTTTTTAATTCAAATTTTAATCAAATGTTTGTCTATATGCAACAGTCTTCTCCACTAAATTTCAACATTCTACGCCTACTCCTTCTAGATGGTGCACTTTATTTGAAACGCAGTGTAGTTTTACTTTTTTAAACATACCTTTGAAAACAAAGTCAAAATGATTAAAAAACAAAGTGTTCTAAAGGGGCCTTATATGTCTAATTTGTTATTAAAATCCGCTTCGCATAGTCCACTGTGGGGACGCTTATGAGGGCTTTGCCCGAATTTTATTCAATGAGTTGATTTCTAGAATCATTAAATTTGAAATGTTGTGCTGAACAGACCCATCTACATAAGTTTGTATAGCATGCCTTCTACCTTATAAAAACAGGGCAAAATCATCAAAAAAACAAAGTGTTCTGAGGGGGGCTACTAGTACAAAATTCAAAACAAGGTAAAATCTTTGAAAAATGTTAATTTTAAAATATACTTTAAAAACAAGGGTAAAATGCTTAAAAAACAAAGTGTTCTGAAGGGGCCTTACTAGTAGTAAGAACCTCTTACATCTCTCGAATCTATTACGATTTTTACATTTCAATACCATCAAAATTAATTAAAATTGTGGGTTCTGCTTCGGTCCATTTTTAATTATTTCATTTCTGGGTTCTTGAGGTTATTATAGTTACTTGTTAAATAAAACCTAAAGAAACGTTTCACCTAGAAATGTATGTAAGCAAATCGGGTTACGTTTCAAAAATAAGAAAAGTTATTGTCTAGATGTTTTCCCAAATGAATTATATTCGACTTACCAGAGCCAGTGTAGTATAAAATCGTTGATTTTACATAATACTTAATACAAATTTTTACACCATTCAATATACAACTAATTCGGAAATATACTTACATGAAAATGGCAAGTTACATCTTCCAAAATTATAACGTAGCAATATAAATTCGATATTTTAATATACCTACATCTAGAGGACTTCTGGGGATAAGAGTGGAAATTTCTTATCAGCCCTCTATTAGGTTGGATCTTGTTTTTCGTGCGTTTGCGTCAGTTTATACAAACTATCACTCGACAGAAATATTTACTGCGTTGCCGACATGAATCAACATGTGGTGGATCGTTAAAATGCGAACAGAATACAAACCGGCGTTGAAAATTTTCAACAATAAGATTCCGATGATATGCCTACCACTGGAAAGTAAATATATCTTTTAAGTTTTTCTCACGTATACTTAGTTGAAAAAATACCAATATCATCTCGTGTTTATTATGATGCTGAAATCTCAGGCAATGAATAAATTTGCTGAATGCACTGTCAGTTCATATTAAGCTAATCTCGATAGATTCATTTTATTTGGATGTCGTATTTCTTTTCTAAAATCTTCTTCTCTTGTCAATGCGACCAGTTTTCTAAAAATGTAAAGAATAAACAGAAAAGAAATAAATTTCCCCAGTCTCGGTTTATTAACCTTGCTCGCAGTATCTATCATTGTCCAAGGTTCAGAATCAAGGTATATTGCACGACCCTTAATTTATTTTCTATGTTATTACACGAGCTTAAATTTTTATTGAAGTCGAATGATGAGACCTGAGACGGATTTATTAGATGGGCTTTGAGAAACCACTTCCATGCCCTTGTCACGAATTCGGCCTTCTCTATTTCGCTGATTTCACGTTTCACAACACGTGTAGTGCGGCTATCTCACAGCGGCCGATTTATTCTGATTTTAAATTACATTGAAACAGATCTATCCCTAGAGCCGCAGGAAACCAGCCTCTTTACGATTTATGACATCTAACAAACCGTTCTTTTTTGTGTTTCCTTTTATAGCATTAAACGCAACAACACTGTAATCAATTATCATTAATAAAGTTTATTTTCTACCAAGGGATATAGCACAAAATTACTCAAAATCTGCAAACATATCAAGACTCGCACAGATATCTTATATTTCACTAATGTTAGTCTGATTCCTTTAAACACTCAAATATAATGAAATGCTGTACTGATGAGACCAGAGGAAGTCGAAATTGCAGTTGCCGCTTTTTCATTGTATTGTCAAACTGTTCAATCTTAGCGTCTGGTAATTTGGGAAAAAATTATAATTGGATCTCACGAAAGTCCTAAATTTATCTCATTCTTAACAAAATCTACTGCTGGTCTTACTTTATTAACAAAAGGTTTTTGAGACCTATTTTCCCTTTTTGACCCTACTGTCATCCTCAATTCATGCTCGACATAGCATTGTCCGTGGGGCTATTGAAATGTGCTTATAAAAGCTAACGCTGCTGGCAGTGTCATTGTTTTTGAATCTTCTCTTCGGAAAACAAACATGTCAAAACAAATCCTCTGGTAGAGATCAGTTTTCCTCATTGTAATTTTCTGGTTAGTTCTTTCTTTGTTCCCAAACTGAGACTCTCTAACACATTAGACTCACTCAACTTAGTGCTTAGCTTTCCGACTGATGTGTATACTTAATCCGTCGAGAAATATGTAGCGTAGATTCATGCCGGTTCAGTGATTCTATAATAGAAAGAGAATCTCAGTATATGTAAGTAACTCATATAATTCTAGGCATATGTAACTCTAACATTTTGGAACGCTGTATAAACAATCAAACTGTAATATTTTTGTATCATCATGTCAGTATGGATATTTAAAAAACAGAAGAGTTAACATACCTTTAGTGAATTTTATTAGGAATTTTTATAAACAAATCTCTTCAAGTAAAGTAAAAAAGTCAACCTTTACCTTAATGAATAGGTATGTCTTACTGATAGAAAACAACGAGTTAAGTTCTATAAATCCGTCGCTAACTTCCAACCGGTTATAACAAAGGCACTTCAGAGTTCTTTATTGGATCCAATTCCATTCATAATTTTTATTAATGATTTACATGAATATGCAAATGATATCAACACAGTAATTTTGAAAAATGAAAGTGTACAAAAATCAACTAGAGCTTTAACAGGTTTGAATTTTGGATCTATAATAATCAACTGTTCATCAATAGAAAAAAAAAACAACGACAGCAGTATTGTTTGCAGCAAAAAAATATAAGTATCACAGAAATCGGTGTAACAAAACTAAGTCAAACCCTGGCAAATAAATATTCAAGTTGTATAGTAATCTCCTCGCCTGATTATTGATAACATTTTAAGCTGCCATAACATAACAGCTTTATGTAGCAAATTAGGTAAAATGTGATTCTCTCGCAATAATTACTAAACAGCGTAATGCAATTGTCGCAAAATTGTTTTATTTCGGCTGTTTGCACTCAGCTCTAAATTATAAAATTATACACCAGGGATTCGCAGTAGAAGCGAACCGCGCTTTTTTTTTGTACACAAAAAAGATTAAAAACTTAACTCTAGGGCAAACAAATTTATGAAATTAGAAATAATGACAGTGTGTCTCCAGGGGGTGTATACGTGTACAAAAAATTCGATAAATGTGACTCTGCAGGTAAAATAGTCCAACTGATACAAAGAAAGCACAATTCCAGTTATTTAACAAATTATATATGGCGTAAGAAAAGTAAAAAATTTACAAATTTTTAAAAGAAAGCGAATGAAGGAGAATTTTAAGGTGTTATTGTTTGTCTAAACATGTTCTTATAGTTATTATACAACTTTGATTTATATATACAGGGTTATTCATCTAAACAATTCAAAACGCAAGCCATAATAAAATTACAGCAGCATTTATCATCATTATTTTTTTAAGTAAGTAAAACATGTTATAGTCAGCTGTTTGGTTTTGATAATTCGGAAATAAACATCTATTAGTTTAAAATCAAAAACAAACAAATTCCAAACAAGAGTTCGTCAAGACAACTCATGTCCTGTACACAACTGTGAAATCGATCACCATATATACCAAAATCATATCTTGTGAACATATACTGTTCAGGATGTTTTCAGACAAAGGTGAGCCATGTAAATCTAGTAATTTGCAGACAGCACCTTTTGATGGAAATTTGTTGTCGTAACAAAATCATTTTAGTCATTTTAAATTTTAATGACAGAAGTCGTTGATAATATGATTTCTAAATAACAATAAATGTGGCAAATCAGCCTTAAACGAACGTCAGTCTCAGGCACTGACAGATAAATCGTTTTGTCAATGAATCAGTTTATCCAACGTGAAGAAAAAATTTCATGGCCCACTCTTGTCTAAAAATATCCTAACGATTTATAGACTCTGCATCACTTCTGATGAAATGTCAGTTTTAGAATGACAGTATCTGACACTATGTTGTTACACAAAACAGATAAACTATGTGTTTTTTATAATAGTATAAAATATCAAACATGGTTTTGAAACTGTTTTTCTGTTAGCGTCTTGATTTTTTTAAGCGTGGAGCTTCTCGTGAATAACCCTGTACAGTTTTTGCGCTACAGGGCTTATAGATTATAAGCAAACAGTATTATTCTATTACTTACATTATTTATATCCTAATGCTTATCCTCGTTAGATCTTCCTCGACGCTTGAGCTATCTTGTCCGTGATTTTCTCTTTATCATTTTCCCAATTGGTTTTCACTTTAGCACTATTTTTGTCATTCAGTTGTTTTCACATCTTTTAATGTGCGCTAACCACCGTATCCTTTGTGCTTTTGTCACTGCTGTTATTTTGGGTTCCTTACGTGGCATTTATATATCATTGTTTGTTCTAATTCTCCACCTGTGTTCCTTCTATATTCCTCATAGATTGCTCTTAATATCTTTCTCTCCTATCTTTCCAATCTTTCTTGGACAAAACTTGACTTCATGAGTGCTCTCATCATCCCGTATTTTCGGTTTCCTTGTGCTATTCTTGCCCCAATTTCTTAGCCTTCCTTACCATTTTGTTTTATCATATATTTAGTTTTTCTTACATTTATGCTTAACCTAAATCTTCTTGCGTCTTCCACTATACTTTTTACCACCCTTTTCAATTCTGTTTGTGGTTTTTGCCATATTATTAAATCATCGACGAATGTTATACACTGATGCTCTCCTTTCCAAATTGATCTTAGATTTCCTAATTATGATTTCTAGAAACGAAGTTAAAAAGTGTCGTCGACAACGAGTTTCCCTATGTAAGTCCTTGTTTTAATTCAAACCTTTTGGATTTTGTTCCTTTCCAGGATTTTTTGTTTCTTGAAATGTAATTTTCAACTTGCCGGATGTCTTCATCTCCTTCATATATTGATACAATTTTATTCCATGTTTCTTGTTTGCCTTCGTCCAGTCTGATGGTAGCTTTTTCTCTTCCGATATTTGTTTAATGAGTGTATAAATCTGTGTCCGTGGATTATTTCTGCTTCTGCTTTAATCATTTCTACCGTTATAGTCGTTAGCCCGGGCTCTTATTCTCTTTAAAATTGTTGATTATCTTTATCATTTTCTTTTTGTTCCGATACCCTTTCCCTCGTCTAATTTTGTAGTGGTTCTCTTTTGTGATTTAATAGTTGCTCAAAAAATGTGTTCCATCTTTCCAGGAGGTTCTTTCTTTCGTTCAGCAGTTGTCCTTTTTCGTTCTTGATACATACGGTTTGCGGCTTGTACCCCTTAACTATTCTTTTGACTTCCTGATAAAACGCTCTACGCTCCTTGTTTTGGAATTTTTCTCCAATTTCTATTAATTTGTTCTCTATTGCTGTCTTCTTGTGTCACGATGTTTTTCGTTTTCGTTTACTAGCATTTTTCTGGTCTTTCTCACTTTCTCCACCATTTTTTCATATTCTTCATCATAACATTTTTTTTTTTATATTTCATACTTTGGTGTTTTCTCGTACTTCCTATCTAATTGCTCATCCTCACTGGCTTCTTCTGTGGGTGCTTATATGTATATTCAAATTCCGATGTTTTCTTCTCCTCTCCCTTATCTTAAAAATCACATTCTGTTTGATATGGGGTTGAAAGCCGTTATTCTTTCCTTTATCTTCTTCTGGACCACAAAACCCCGTTGATTTTCCCTCCAGTTCAAACAGGATACGTCCCACCTCTACTATCTCCGTCTATAGCTACTTTGTTTTGTGTCCAACTTGTATTTTTTCATTTCTTTTACCAGCTGCTTTAATTTTGCCACCTCAAATGTTTTTCTCACATTCTAAGTTCCCATATTTATCCCTTCTACATTCTGTCCGCTTTTCGTTCCTTGCTGGTATTCGTTGTCATAGTCGTTTTTTATTCCCTATTTTTATTAGTTTTTTTTGTCTTTTGCTGTATTTTTTTGGTTTTATCGAATTCCTCTCCGCTTGGATTCCATTCCCATATTTCATTTTTTTTTTATCAATACTTGGAAACCACTCTCTACATTTTCCCCAGCTATGTCATCAAATTGCCACGTTCCAATCCACTACTTTGATTTCATTTTATTTATTATCTTTTGGCGATATTTCTTCAGACTAAACATTTAGTTTATCTGAAATGGACATTACTACTTTCGGTCCATTAGGTAGATAAGTATTATAACAGGGTTCATCAAACGAGTGGGCAATTTCATGTTCTGTCGACGTTTCATAACCCTTGAATATGAAATAGTAAGTCCTTGTTTCCATTTGACTGTCGCCTGTCGTCTGTTGACGATTTTATTAGACGAGTTATATGCTGGACTATAGGGTTAAATGGGGTGACCTAACTGGCCACTCAACTGCTCTTCTTTGTCCTATCCACCTTCCATGAAAAGTTTCATTCAAGTAATGCCGTACTTACTTGAAGTCCGAAATGTGGTGGTGTTCCATCTTGTTGGAAGCATATGGACTCTGCTGGTAAATTTGTGTTTTCTTAGGTAGGATATATTTGCCTAAGTCGAGGAATACTTTGTTGCAAAAGTTGGAGGTATTTGTAAAATGTCAAATTTCTGTTAATGGGCGACCAATAAGGCTGCACCAAACATTAATTTTTGGGGGTACTTTTGGTCTTCCGCGGTTCTTTGACGATTTCTATCATTGCCAGTTTCGTTAAATCTCTGTGTGTAGTGTTTTTGAAACCGTCAAAATCAAGTTAGCCTTGCACCTTGAAAACAAATGCAATTTAAAGTTTAAAAATTACAGAAAATAGAGCTTGAGTACTTTTAAATATAGCCCAAATTTCAAGCTTTGTTATCATTACTTTATGTGTATCACGATGTGTACAACCCCGTCTCGCCGGGATTTTTTTTTAGAATGTAGTGCTACGCTCACTTGAAAATTATGAGTTTCGCATAATAATTTCAGGAAGTCCATAGCATAATTTTAGGCATGTTGGCAACGGCGGTCAACAGAAGCTAATTTTACAGTACAATGAATTATTAAATCATGTGCATGTGTGATACCTTTCTAGGTCCGCGGTTTAGGTGAAAGCAGCAACGTTCATGAATAACATTATAGGTAAACTTATATGATATGGTGGTTTAGGGCTGAGTTGACACGCCCTCGGCGAATTATTATTAGGATGTGCTTCACTAAATTTATACTAACCGAGCATCCTGAAACTTTACGGAGGGAAGTTTTAGCTCAGATTCCGTTTGGGACTATTACGTTCAGTTACTATGGATACAACATTTGTAAGCAAATTTCCAAATTGATTTCGCCTTATTCGAAATAGACGTCATTATTACATACCTTACGTACCTACTCGACGTGACCTGAAATTTTACTTCAGTGTAATTGAATTTTCTGCGGATGTATAGGTATCGAAATCGAATGCTAACAAAAACGACACGAGTCCTGCCGCCCGTGCATCTCGTTCGTACCAGCAATAATTATCTTCCAACCGCTTCACAGAAACCATACATCGCATTTGCTTCACAGCAGTCCACATGGCGGCTATGAGGGTTCCGTTGAGGTTCCATTTCAACACGCTTCGTTGAATGTTACACTAACCAGATCAATACAAGGGAATTCAACAAACCTAGCTTAGTCTGCACCGGTAGGGCTCTCTGTGTCCCGTCATAATCAAAGAAACTTTTCCTGATGACTGCATAAATTTACGTTCAAAATTGGATCAGATTAGCGCTCTAAACTCGCAAATTCTCTCTATCTACTGTGCGCAATAAAGAGCCAACAGTGTGTTCAGACTTGGCATAAAGGTCTGGAAATATGGTGGAGGTGCCGGGAAACAGCTTTCGATAAAAACCTCGTAAAACAACTAAAAACGTTTCTACGAAATTTGTTACTGTTGCCACAGACGCTAGGCGAACAATGTTAACTATACTGAAATTAGTTAGATATTCTTTACGACTCTTTCATATAAATATAACAAGTCTGCTACAAAAGTTAAACGAAACGACAGAAAATATTACTTTGTACAACAAAACTTTTTGCAGCATAAATTGATGTAACAAAAGTTTGTATATCGAAAAAGTTTTGATTTAGAATGTACATTGCTTGTAAGTTTACGCCAAGCTAATGCTTAAAAAATATTTCAAATTTGAATCGTCAATCAGTTTATCAAAAGACCATTCAAATTTGAGTAATTCTAATTACAAATAATCTACAAACATTCGACTTGATGATATGATGCGATTATCGATTACATGACAATATAACTTACAACAGCAGTCCCTAAGTAATCAGTAGAAATGGCTATTTTTAAGACGAACTTAAAACAATTTCTAAAAAGCAAGCCCTTCCACAACAGCTCACGATTTTTTATTTTATATTCAGGTCGCCTTCCTGAAAAAAGCAGGTTGTGTTTTTGTTCCATCACAATAAATACAAATCTTCGTCAGATTCTTTTCTCCACTACTGGTATTAATCCGTATAATTTCGATGCTATGATAACTAGATAGCAAATAATGGGTGTTCGATTGAAAAAGTCATAAGGTTGGCATTACAGAAAATCTACCGAATAACGCATGTGTTTAATTAATCCATACTGTTGTATAATTGACAATTCCGTGTTGTCAGCTGTCATCGATTAAATTTTAGGTTAATTACAGACATACTTCACAATATTTATACCAAACCAAAGCCAACTTGATGACAATTTCAATTGAACGAAAACCCAATATCCATCTGTTCTTGATAAGAATTTAACCGTTCTTTGTATTACATATAACATTAGAGTTTAAGATTTCCTGATTCTCTTCGTCGTCATCTACGGAAATAATGTGGTTAGAAAAAACATCACCCTAATGTTACTTATGGGGGCAATAAAAAAGTGCTTAGTTACTTGTTCCACTAGACGTATTTTTACAACTGGCTAGCTTTTTACATTAAAGCTTACATTTTGCTCTGCATTTGCCTAAATGGCTTAAAAAAATACTGTAGCTTTTTCTATTAGGATAATTTTTAAGAGCTCACTAATGTGTGACATTAATATACTAGATTCTCAGTTTGGAGTAATGAGAGAGAGAATTACCGTATTAACTTTTGTATTTTTTCATTGACCACGAGTACGACACTAATAGCGCATAGAACAAAATAATTAAGAAATCTGCCATCACTGCGACAGAAAATATTGACACGAAAAAAATATTCAAGTGAATCTGACAATTCTGGCTAATTTTTCACTTTTTATTTCTCGAGAGTAAAAGCTAAAAAAGTATGGTAATGGAGTCCATCGGGCGCTGTTTACTTTCAAGTTTTCTCGACATTTCATGACTCCTAAAAGACGGAAAAATTGGTCTCTCATTTCCGTCTGTCTGTCTGAGCCTGCCATCTGTCCGCTCTGTGTCGATTTTTATTAGACAGATAATCGATTGTTTTGTTGTCTAATTTTGTATGTATAATAGGAATACCGTGCAGATGGTAAATTACACTCCAAAATTTGTCTTATCATACCCACCAACCACCAATAATATGACGTCATCTCCAAACTTTATAAAATAACGTTGTTGAATTTTTGTCCTAGGCATCCAAATTTTTGGAAAAAAAAACAAATTTCTTAAAACATTTTACAATTTAACTTTGAAATTGCAAAACTGAATGCTCTGAAATTTTGAAAAACTTTTTACGGTTATCATAGGCGTAATAAATCGTTAATCAAAATTTATGTCTTTATCCCCCCCAAAAAAAAAATTGATGACGTAGTCTCAAAATTTTAAGAATGAACAATTTTATTGACTAAATCGGGAACGGCTCACTCCATTTTCTCAGAATATTTTGAGAATAAAATACTGTTATTTTTAGTATTACAGTGCACCAATCCAAGTTGATATACGTGTCCTTGCTAAAATGTTGATAACGTTATGAAAAATTTTTATATGGAAACACTCATTAAAAAGAATGCATACTTCTTTACCTGTACTTCAACAATCCACAGGTATATTAATTTTAACTAGAAGGAATCATCATCAAGAAAATTAAATCTTCAAAGTTAAATTTTATAATTTCTGGAAGCTGTCTTTGTACGACTGCACTTTAGGGGAGGGGGAAGTTCCAGATTGTTTGATCTCTGTCTCAATAGATATTTTATTTTTGTAAATAAACGTAAAACTGACGCAAAGACTTGTTTAACGATATTTCCCGACCTTAGACTTGATAATGTACCGTTAAGTTAGTACAGCATTTTAAGCCCCGTCTTGTAACTTTGGAACCGCTCTAGGTGCAGCTTTAAAAAGTAAAACTTGCAGATGGGTAATTAAATAACGCTCGTCATCGTACTGGCACGCTCTGACCGCAAAATGTCAAAGTTTACATATATGTAAAAAATTTAGACTCGCATTTATCTGTAATTATAAGCAGGTGATTTAACTTAGTCGAACTATAGAAGATATTAATATCTTCTTGTAGACTTTACACTTTATTGACAACATCACTAACAAATATAGAACAAAAGGGGGCCCAAACTTGATCCCTGGGACACTTCATTTGCAGCAGTGAAACGAAATATATAGATACAATGCAAATAATTTAAATAGATCGTTTGATAAATAAATAAATAAAGATCAATGACTGCATCATTTATCGTGGCTGACAATTCCGAATGCATTCGCTAATTAAAACTGAATCTGTCAGTGCAACTTATAAATATCTACCTACGCACTGTAAAAAATATAGTTTAAAAAAATTCTATAGCGAATTGAGAGCATAAATCTATTTATAAATGTTACAGTAAAAATGTAATTGTGTTCATATTTTAATCACTCTTACAAAAGCTACACTCATTTTATTGTTGAATTTCCTAATTTACATTAATTGAAACATTTTTAATAATAAATTCTGTGCGTTTTAAATGCCTCTCCAATCGACTACTAAAAAACATACGCAACGTGATTGTATCTATGCACACGAAACAGATGTTATCCATAACGAATCATATCTACTAATGTTAACGAAAGAAGACAAAAAAATTGGTCTAAAGAGTTTAGACAGTACTTCCCTCGCTGTCGGAAACTTGACGACTGCATGCCTATTGTGTTTTTTTTCTCATTACATTTTTGTAGTGGGAATTTAAAAAAAAATAGCGATGACGTCATCAACATTTTTGCAAGGACACGTATATCAGTTGGGATAGATGTAGTGTAATACTAAGAATAAAATTATTATATTCTCAAATTTTCGGGAAAATGAATTGGGTCGTTTTGAATATTGATTTGTAATAATCAATAAAATAACGAAACAATTTACTCACGTATACATATCAGAGGCAACTGAAAATCGTGTATGTATAAACATTCTTAATTTAAGATGACAGGCGTAACAGCATACGTGAGAGTCAAACAGAGAAACTGTAAACAAAACGACAATCGGTTTTATTGCGTCGACTTCCGCTTATTATATAAAACATTGGATTTTATTTTAATTTTTGACGGTGGAATTCACAATTGGTTGATTTAAAACATGTCTATACCACATTCGCGGAACCTAGTCAGCTATGTTTCAACCGAGTTTTAACTTTAAAAAATTTTGTGTCTACCAAATTGGGTTGGTCCAATGTAATACTAATAATAAGTGTTGCCTTTAATTTGATCAATAAAATAAATTGACTTCATTAATTTTTTTGAGCCACCCTTTAAGAAAATCTAAAAGATATGAATGGAATGATAAATCACAAGTACAAACTCATCATATTTTCTGCATTTTAGATAGGATTTATTTAGCAAAATTTAAGGGTGACGTCACCAATTTTTTTAGAAGGGATGAACAAATACATTTTGAACAAAAGTTTACCATGCTTATAATAACTTTAAAATATCTCCAAGATTTCAAAGCATTCGGTTTTGTAATTCCAGATTAAATCGATCAAATAAATTCACGCATTCATTAATTTTTTTGAGTCAGCCTGTATATGCAAATCCAAAAATATGAATGGAATGATAAACCACAAGTACAGACTCATCATATTTTGCACATTTTAGATAGGATTTATTCAGCAAACTTTTGGGGTGACGTCATCAATTTTTTAGGGGGGATGAGCAAATACATTTTGATAAAAAATTTACCATGCTTATAATAACTTTAAAACATCTCCAAGATTTCAAAGCATTCGGTTCTGTAAATCCTGATTAAATCAATAAAATCAATTGACGCATTCAATAATTTTTTTCAGTCACCCTATATATGCAAATCGAAAAAATATGAACGGAGTGATAAATGACAAGTACAGACTCATCATATTTTTCACATTTTAGATAGGATTTATTCACCAAATTTTAGGGTGACGTCATCGATTTTTTTAGGGGAGAAGAGCAAATACATTTTGATAAAAAAATTACCATGCTTATGGTAACTTTAAACATCTCCAAGATTTCAAAGCATTCGATTATGTAATTCCTGATTAAATCAATAAAATAAATTGACGCATTCATTAATTTTTTTCAGTCACCCTGTATATGCAAATCGAAAAAATTTGAATGGAATGATAAATCACAAGAAGAGACTCACCATATTTTGTACATTTTAGATAGGATTTATTCGGCAAAATTTTGTGGTGACGTCATAAATTTTTTAGGAGGGACGACCAAATACATTTTGATAAAAAATTTACCATGCTTATGATAACTTTAAAACATCTTCAAGATTTCGAAGCATTCGGTTTTCTAGTTAATGAGTAAATCAGTAAAATAAATTTTGCGCATTCATTAATTTTTTTGAGTCACCCTGTATATGCAAATCCAAAAAATATGAATGGAGTGATATATCACAAGCACAGACGCATCATATTTTGTACATTTTAGATAGGATTTATTTGGCAAACTTTTGAGCTGACGTCATCAAGTTTTTGGAGGGGATAACCAAATATATTTTGACTAAAGATTTATGATGCTCTTTAGAGCCTTAAAACATCTGCAACATTTCAAAACATTCGGGTTAGCAGATTCAAAATTAAATTGCAAAATGTTGTTTTATAATTTTGATTTTTTTTCCAAAAATCTGGACGTTTCGGGTAAAAACTGAATTCGGAGTCGTAAACTACATGTGTAGGACTATGTTATTTTATACAATTTAAGACCTATTTACTATGTACAATTTTGAAGTGACGTCATCGCATTAGTGGTGGGGATGATTAGACAAATTTTGGTTAGCGTTTTACCATCTACATGATATCCCTAATATAAGTACAAAATTTCACAACAATCGGTCCAGTACTTTCGGAGATTATCTGTCTAATAAAAATCCGGGACGGCAGACGGACAGACGGACGGACAGACGGACGGACAGACGGACAGACGGACGGACAGACGGACGGATAGACGGACGGACAGACAGACGGAAATGGGAGACCTATTTCTTCGTCTTCTAGGGGTCATGAAAGATCGAGAAAACGTAAAAGCAGAGAGTCGGCCGACGGACTCGATTACAATACTTCCTTTGCTTACGCCCGGGAAGTAAACACTAATTATACTAAACATATTTTATCGATTTTAGAAGATCAATATTATTTTACTTTAAATTAACGTTAACTTGAAAGACCTTTGTTGAAGCCATTTTTAAACATTTTTATACACGTTTAATAGTTTGACACTAAAATATCCGATTAATTAATTCTCCACGTAAAAGAAAAACGAGGATGTAATTAATTTTTTCATGCAGCAATGTTTTGCGAACATTTTTTTTATGTCTAAAATTAAATAACGGTTACTTACTTCTCAGCTAAATAAGGAGCAATTTTTTACCTTCCAGCGAAGTCATTAATGTTAAAGGTGTAAATTTCTCTAGTTTCTTTATACGCCCACACTGGACAGAAATTGAAAATCAATGTCTAAATAAGTAACACCACCAGATACTGGCCTTGGAAATCACAAGAAAAATAGATATTACGGGGGCAGAAAAATACGCCACACCATTATCTCTCATAAAACCAAGAAAAACTCTAACATTTGAGCGTACTCCTTATGACTTCATTATGTGGTGGAAGTGGTGTATATTTTTAACGTTTCGCAAATTCAAGCCAAGTTATGCTTAGTTTTTGTTGTGAGTAACAGGTATTTCATATTTCACTTCTTATCTAGTAGAAATAGATTAAATATTTATATGTAGCATCAACAACAATAACTTTCAAGACGAAGAACATTTGACAGCTGTTTCACTAAAGCAAGGAAACAACTTTATCTTTTATGAGCAATAAAATTTCGACCCTTATAAAAATAAGCTGAGATCTCAAAGAATTATTTATTTGTGTCAAACCACCCACTTCGACATCTCTGATCTTGTTGAAATCGCAAAACACATCAGTTCAATTTACTTATTCGTACCTACTGAAAATACTTGTAATTTAAAATGTTAAATTATGTAATATATAGGAGCAGAATTTTCTGCAAACTTGATAAAATTCTTAAAATTTTCATTGAATTAATAGATCGATTCTGTAACTTGTTATGTTAATAACATTCTGTTATCACTATGTAAACACAGCTAACATTCTGTTGTTGCTATGTAATAACATATTTAACATAAATTGCAATTCGCTAAGCTTCTTTCTGTTATGTTAATAACATTATGTTATTAAAATACTCTGTAAAATAACAGAGACATTTGAGTCAATGTTATTAACATAATGCGGTTATTTTGAGGTTTATTAATTAATAATATCACAAATTTGACTGATGTGGCAAAAGAAGTAAAATGACAGAAGTGGATGATTTTCTACCCGTTTTCGGTTACTTATTATTAGAAGACGAAATTCAACGGTAGGTCTTTCAATTCATAGTATTACTAAAAATATTACAATACATGTATTATATGAACAGAATGAGAATTCGCCTGAGAGAGCTTCGCGACAATCAAAATTCCTTTGAAAATTTAACAGAGACGGAATTTAGAAAGTCCTTTCATTTTAGCAAAAATATGACCCGTTTCTTGCTGGAGAGGTTGGAACCTCATTTGGGAAATCTACGTGCCAGTGATATTCCGGGATACTTAAAAATTTATTTTAGCCACATTGAAGTTCTTAGGCCATGGCTCCATACCAACACTGCGTAGGAATGTCTTCTTCTGTTGCCATGAGTCAACCATCGGTTAGCAGGGTCATGACTTAAATTTGTCACCTAATTAGTGAAATTTTAATGCCTGTCTGGATCTAGTTCCCAACGACAGCAGAAGCGATAATATCTACTAAGCAAAAATTTTATGAAAAAACACATTTTCGTGGTGTATTTGTTTGACAGTGACAGATGATGAAAATGGTGTCATTACTTCGAAAAATAACATTTTCGGACAAATGACACATCTGTTATTTAGGTACTAACATAACGGTTTACAGAATACGACATTTGTTGTTTTATGTTAACGTCCTGATAACATAGCAATTTTAATAACAGAAATTTAAAATAACATAATGTTAACTGATTGTTACAGAATCGACCTATAAAACACATATATCTAAATTTAAATTTCAAAGTTAAGTATTTAACAGATTTATTTCTTATTTCCAATGATCAACTATTAGTTCTTCTTTCAAACAATAAATATGTTGTAAACATTTTGAAAAACATCTTTTTCTGTTTGAATTTTACTTTAGGTAAATTCAACAAAGTTTAAAATAATGTCTGGAGTCTCTAAAAATATATTTTTTTATAAAGCTCGGTTGTCGGTTCAGTTGCGCAAATCAGTGTTTTACCTAAACCCACCAACTTTTTTATATATCTCGCTGCTAATGCACATTTTAGCGTACATGACTTTCCAAATAATGGGAAACATGTTTTTACAAACTTTTTTATCCTGAAAACAGAATATATATAATTTAAAGTTCATTAACTCTGAAATAAGGAAATAAAATAATAATAATATTTTTGAATTTTTTTAGCTCCCGAAATGTTTAAGGTCATGTTCAAAATTTAATCTAAACAACAGATTGAATATTTATTACCTCCTGATAAACAAACTAACACCTCAAACCCAATTAGCTGTAGAATTAAAAAAATTGGCTTCGCGTTATTAAAAACGCTTCCTGTACGGTGGTCGTATATTAATATAAAGTGTTGTTCCACAACGGTTTTCTTACTATCATATTTATTTTCTGTTGGTCAAATTTCTGTAATTATGTCGATATCGTAGTAGTAGAACACTCCACAATCGTGCACATTGTTGGATTCATAAAAAATTGGTCTAAAGAGTTTAGACAGTACTTCCCTCGCTGTCGGAAACTTGACGACTGCATGCCTATTATGTTTTTTTTTCTCATTACATTTTTGTAGTGGGAATTAAAAAAAAAATTGTGATGACGTCATCAACATTTTTGCAAGGACACGTATATCAGTTGGGATAGATGTAGTGTAATACTAAGAATAAAATTATTGTGTTCCCAAATTTTCGGGAAAATGAATTGGGTCGTTTTGAATATTGATTTCTTATAATCAATAAAATAACGAAACAATTTACTCACGTATACGGCGCCGGTGTGTAATATCTAGAGAGCGGATTTCTGTCGGGCTAGGCAAGGCCAAACTCGGTACGGCTCGCACGGGATGCGAATTCATTGCCGTTGCGGACTGCACTTCGTTTATTTGAGATTAGAATAACGTTGTTTCGTTGCACTCTACTGTTAATTCCCGTTCTCATTTACTTAGCCGTTTGATTAATAAATCGTTAATTATATTTATGGAATCCAGCACGTCCCCCCCTATAATCGTGACGTAGCCCGACAGAAATCCGCTGTCTAGTAATATGAGGGGCAACTGAAAATCGTTTATGTATAAACATTCTTAATTTAAGATGACAAGCGTAACAGCATACGTGAGAGTCAAACAGAGAAACTGTAAACAAAACGACCATCGGTTTTATTGCTTCGACTTCCGCTTATTATATAAAACATTAGGTTCTATTTTAATTCTTGACGGTGAAATTCACAATTGGTTGATTATAAACATGTCTATTTCGCATTCGCGGAACCAAGTGACCGCATAAAACAAATGCAGGTCTGTAATGTTAAAGTCGATGTAAATAAGCGTGCTACCCTTATGTTTCAACCGAGTTTTTCCTTTAACAAATTTTGTGTCTACCAAATTGGGTTGGTTGGGGTGTAATACTAATAATAAGTGTTGCCTTTAATTTAATCAATAAAATAAATTGACTTCATTAATTTTTTTGAACCACCTCTTAAGAAAATCTAAAAAATATGAATGGAATGATAAATCACAAGTACAAACTCATCATATTTTTTGCATTTTAGATAGGATTTATTCAGCAAAATTTAAGGGTGACGTCATCAATTTTTTTAGGAGGGATGAACAAATACATTTTGAACAAAAGTTTACCATGCTTATAATAACTTTAAAATATTCCCAAGATTTCAAAGCATTCGGTTTTGTAATTCCTGATTAAATCGATAAAATAAATTCACGCCTTCATTAATTTTTTTGAGTCACCCTGCATATGCAAATCCAAAAATATGAATGGAATGATAAATCACAAGTACAGACTCATCATATTTTGTACATTTTAGATACGATTTATTCGGCAAACTTTTGAGCTGACGTCATCAGTTTTTTGTAGAAGATAACCAAATATATTTTGACTAAAAATTTATTATGCTCTTTATAACCTTACAACATCTGCAAGATTTCAAAGCATTCGGTTTTGTAGTTCCTGATTAAATCAATAAAATATATTTACGCATTCATTAATTTTTTTGAGTCACCCTGTATATGCAAATCAAAAAAATTTGAATGGAATGATAAATCACAAGAAGAGACTCACCATATTTTGTACATTTTAGATAGGATTTATTCAGCAAAATTTTGTGGTGACATCATAAATTTTTTAGGGGGGACGACCAAATACGTTTTGATCAAAAATTTACCATGCTTATGATAATTTTAAAATATCTTCAAGATTTCGAAGCATTCGGTTTTGTAGTTCCTGAGTAAATCAGTAAAATAAATTTACGCTTTCATTTATTTTCTTGAATCACCCTGTATATGCAAATCCAAAAAATATGAATGGAGTGATAGATCACAAGTACAGACTGATCATATTTTGTACATTTTAGATATGATTTATTCGGCAAACTTTCGAGCTGACGTCATCAATTTTTGGGAGGGGATAAGCAAATATATTTTGACTAAACATTTATTATGCTCTTTATGACCTTAAAACATCTGCAAGATTTCAGAGCATTCGGTTTTGTAGTTCCTGATTAAATCAATAAAATATATTTACGCATTCATTAATTTTTTTGAGTCACCCTGTATATGCAAATCCAAAAAATATGAATGGAGTGATAGATCACAATACAGACTCATCATATTTTGTACATTTTAGATATGATTTATTCCACAAACTTTTGAGCTGACGTCATCAAGTTTTTGGAGGGAATAAGCAAATATTTTTTGACTAAAGATTTATGATGCTCTTTATAGCCTTAAAACATCTGCAACATTTCAAAGCATTCTGGTTAGCAGATTAAAAATTAAATTTCAAAATATTGTTTTATAATTTTGATATTTTTTCCAAAAATCTGGACGTTTCGGGTGAAAAGTCGATTCAGAGTTGTAAACTACATGTGTAGGACTATGTTATTTTATACAATTGAAAACCCATTTACTATGTACAATTTTGAAGTGACGTCATCGCATTAGTGGTGGGGATGATTAGACAAATTTTGGTTAGCGTTTTACCATCTACATGATATTCTTAATATAAGTACAAAATTTCACAACAATCGGTCGAGTACTTTCGGAGATTATCTGTCTAATAAAAATCCGGGACGGCAGACGGACAGACGGACGGACAGACGGACGGACAGACGGACGGACAGACGGACAGACGGACAGACGGACAGACGGACAGACGGACAGACAGACGGAAATGGGAGACCTATTTCTTCGTCTTCTAGGGGTCATGAAAGATCGAGAAAACGTAAAAGTAGAGAGGCGGCCGACGGACTCGATTACAATACTTCCTTTGCTTACGCTCGGGAAGTAAAAAGTAAGTAAATGATGTAGTAGTAAATTTCAGCTGGTTGAACCCCAACCTGTTTTAATCACGTTTATTTTGAAGTTTTCTAATTTCGAATACGTGACAGCAATCGTCAGAATCAACAAGTTTTTAAATTTAATACTCGTTTGCATACAGATAAAATTTTCTCTACCAATTAATGCATACAATTTTGTGTCACTAATAACCGGCCTCATGTTAAATGTCTTGCGAGTAAACAAACGTGTTTAATGGCATAATCTAACTACCAAAAATTACTGCAAATGTAATCCATTTTTATGAAAATTTTCAAAGACTTTTCATTTACAAATATCCGTCTATACACATACAAGGTACGCCGACAAAATTTTAAGCATTCGGACTGAAATATAAAAATACAAGGTGTTTCGTTTGAAAGTTAACACATCAAACTACAAAAATATATAGATTTTCCATTAAAACAATATAACTCTAATGTGTATCTTCCAAACACGACATCTCGAATATTTGAAAATAATGCAAATTGTAGTCCTAAATCGGTTTTATTAGATTATATTAAAGCAAGTTCAACAGTAGGTGATAAATACATAATTTTCTCCCAGCAGACGATTGGGACACACGCAGTAGTGTAAATAACACCCCTGCAGCCGCAGAGGGCGCAAAGTCCAAGGAAAATTAAGAAGGTTGTGCGTACGTAATGATCCTCACGATTTGATTCATTAGTGGCTTAAAACATACCGTTTCTACAATTATGTTTTGTTTGTCAAAAATTATACATGGTGTTTTTGAGTTGCAAGGGAACTTTTCTATGGTAATTGGTCGCGATTTATTGAGACCATGGATTAAAGTTTACGCCAATAAAACTCCTTTAGTTTGCGAGATAAAATTAACTAAAAACTTACAAAAAATGTCGTGTGCACTACAATATTTAAGAACACAATAGATAAACTCGAATGTTATAGTAATATGATTAATTAAAAAAAATGGTCTAAAGTTATTTAGATGAAACTTTCCCCTCTGCAAATACGTAAATTTTTCGAAAAATTATCATAAAATTAAATTTTACGAATTTTATTTTTTTATGATAACTCCTATAAGTTAAAATAAAAATACGTAAAGTACGATATATTAAGTGCTTTAATTAAGCTAAAATGAGTCAAAAAGTCCTAAATGTTATTTTGGGTAAGCAGTTATTATGTATCACGTACAGTTTAAAAAACAAAAAACAAAACATTTCATGTACTATGTTATCACGTTCCAAAAAATACAAGACTTTTAGGGTTTTGAAATGGAATAATATATTTGAAATGCATTGCATAGTGACCATCAGATGATTGAGTAAGTCAAAAATAAAAAAATAGTGTCAAATTGCAATAATAAGTATGAGCACGACACAGAAAGTTCATGAGAAAAAGATTAAACACAACTTTTGAGGACAAAAGATTTTTAATAGGTGACAACGGTATTTTTGTTAAATAAGTATAAAAATGCAGATATAAAATAAATATCTAATTTTTCTTTATTTTGTGCATTTCTTGAATTCTAGATTTTTGTATTTTTTTCCAAACAAACCTTACGTGATAGAAAAAATGAACTGAGGTTTTTAACATTTAAATTTTGCAGGTTTGTGTAATTATTACTCTATTTTGCTACTATTAAACTATTAAATACCGGGTTTCTGGCAAATAGCGGTACGTTATGTACGGGGGTTTCGGGAGTCCTAAAAAAATTATAAAAAAATCCTTTATGATGTAGATTACGAAAAGAACGTAATTTTATAAAAATAAAATTGGCAACACTACACGCACCAAATGCGTGAATACCTCCGCCTTAGTTTCTGATTTCTTAGTAACGATGGTGACTGAAGTCCACCTTTTTTTTAGGACAATAAACATAACAAACTGATTTTAGCAGCTTCTAGCCCTCTCTTTTCTTAGAGGATATGTCATTTGCCAAAATCAGTTTTATCTTAACAACTACTAGCCCCGCTCACCCACCCTCTCTTTTTTTAGAGGATATGTCATTTGCCAAAATCGATCTTATTTTACCAGGTACTAACCCCACCCACCCGCCCTCATTTTCTTAGAGGATATGTCATTTGCCAGAATCAGTTTTATCTTAGCAGCTACTAGCTAGGATAAGACTGGTTTTGGCAAATGAAATCCTTCTAAGAAAATAGAGGGCGGGTGGACGGGGTTAGTACTTGCTAATCCAAGATCGATTTTGGTAAATGACATATCCTCTAAGAAAAAGGAGGGTGGGCGCGGCTAGTTCCTGCTAAGATAAGAGTGATTTTGGCAAATGAGATACCCTGTAAGAAAAGAGAGGGCGGGTGGGTGGGGCTTGTACTTACTAAGATAAAACTGATTTTGGCAAATGAGATACCCTCTAAGAAAAGAGAGGGCAAGTGGGTGGGGCTAGTACCTGTTAAGACTGATTTTGGCAAATGCCATATTCTTTGAGAAAAGGGAGGGCGGGTTGTTGCTAGTACTTGTTAAGATAAGACTGATTTTTAGCAAACGACGTATTCTCTAAGAAATTTAATTGAATTATTATAAAGGAAAGACATTAGAGTCTCCAAAGCACTTACAAATTCTGTCCAAACAGGAATACCTAGAACCTCAAGATTGTTTTAAATTTTGCAAAAAAAAGACGAGGTCCCTGAATTAACTCAAAAACAAGTGAGGTCAGAATTTTTCAAAAATAGTACAGCAAAGTCCGCCAAAATTGTTTTAAATAACTTATAAAAAAAATCTCCATGGGCTCCCAAAATAATACACCATGGGTACCCAAGAGTCTCCCGAATTAAAAAAAAAAAACACTGCGGCACTCAAGACTTTTTCAGATTCATAAAATAGATATTTATTTTATTAGGAGTTTAAGTGATACTTTATGTGTCGAGTATGGACGATTAAACGCCGAGCGATAGCAAGGCGAATTAAGTCCATACGAGTCACATGAAGTCACTTAAACTCCGAATGAAATACAATATTTTATTTTCAAACGATTAATCTTCTTTTGAAATGATTATTTCCTATCTTCTTGCTTCATTAAGGAATTGCCTTGATTTCCCTTACCATGGTTACTATGGCTAACAACCACTATGATTTTCACATATTTATACTCCGGCGGAGTATAAATGTGTTATTTATACCCGGCGGAGTATAAGTAGTACTTACGCGCCGCTCAAACACGGTGTCATAGAAATGACACTTAAACCCCGGTAAGAACGTCATATAAGTGTCAGTTATATGACGTTTGAAAATAAAATAAAATACTAAAAACTCAAAAGATTTTTCAAATTCATCCAGCAATAAAATATCAGATTCGTTTAAATTTATCCGAAAATAAAACACCAGGGGACCTAAAATTAACTGCGAACATTTTAGAACGTAGGGTTTTGAAAACTTTGCCAATTTTTGATACGTCAAACATTTTTAACTGCTTACTCGATTTTTGTTGATTTGTACCTTCGTTTTATATCAGGCAAACATTGTTGTCAAATGGAATTTTGTCAAATTATTACAAAAACAACACAACCATATCTTTGTACATTCTAACTAAAATAGTAATTAAGCAATATTAATTAAAAGCTTTATTAATAGTTATTATGAAAATGAATCTGTTGTTTAGTTGTTAAACGTAGCAAAAGAACCAATTTTAAAATCATTATAACTCCATCAAAATGTGAAAAGGATTTTTTTTTACTATTTTTCCCAGACTCACCAGTTGATTGCTAAGAGTGTAGCGGAGAGTTAATCCGACATTTTTCAGACACCCGGTATAGGGACTGCCTAGCTACTGAACATGCTGTATATGTATTATCGATTTATTTATTTATTTATTTTTTATTTCTTCAAATAAAGTTGACGAAAAACATATTTTAAGGAATAAACCGCCTTTTTCCCCTTCACTTTCACCTGATTCGATGGAGCACCTAAACGAAATGGCAAATTTACGCTGCGCCAACTTCAAATTCCATTATATGCAATTGAAGAAAACGACAAATCGTTAAAGGATGTAAGGCGTAAACGATTATACTTTATGATCAGGACAGGCGCAATAAAATCCGACGTGAAAAAGCCCTTTGTGCTCGAACAGAGAATGGATTTAAACGTCATTAAACGATTTTTCCTCGATATGCAAACTATATCCGATCTTTTATGGGTCCTTTCCGCGCTCACCCATTCATCATGCATTTCTAGTGATATCAAGTCCTTCGAGTATCATCCCTCATTGTTACGCACGTCCGGGGAGCTATCTACCCAAGGAGACACCACGGGCTTTTTCAACCACTACATTTAATGCCAAAATAATGACGGTGAATTTTATTTAACTCTTAATATTTAAAACATCACCAACACCTTTTGTTCCATGCTTTTAGCGCGATTTTTTCGCCCTCCCACTTGATTATTTATAAGGGTATTATTATTACATCAGTTTTATGGGTTATTGATGCACATAAACCTACAAAACAAAGAACATCCACTGTCAGACAAGCACAAAAGTGTTTCAGTTTTTTCCTTCAAGTTCCCTGAAATGCTCTTCAACTTCTAGGGTAAACGATTGCTTAAAAATGCTCTAAAAATCAATAAGGAAGTAAAGTGCTTACGTCTGCACTGGTGTCACTCTCGAAATTTTCAACTTGCCGTGGTGCGCGATGAACTGCTTCTTTTGCTCCATTGAAATTTTCATGCGAATAATTTCAAATGTAGGTATTTAGATGGAAACATTGTTACACAAACTCTGCTGCAAATTCTGTAACTACTGCTGGTGAACTCGTTTATCCAAGAACGCTTTTGAATACGCAAGCCCGCTAGAAATACCAGAAACTTCACCGGCAGTTATAAATTCAACTCAAACTCGGCAACACTTATTTGAGAGTAATTTCCTTGCTTTTGAAACTTTCGACTAAATGAAAAACTGCAACGTTTTCTCGCATTACGAATTGTTCCGTTTCAAATACATGAATTTTCGCGAAGCACCTTATTAATTATTCTGACCGCTGTGTATATTTCACAAGTCGGAACCGGAATAAAGATAAGGAAGAAAATTTACATTACCGTAGCCATTATTTAACATTAAAAATTTACACTGTTAAAAGCTTGTTATGTCAAGAACAGAGGAAACACATTCGTGCTCACAGGGAAGCCCATATTTGTTTGTACGTAAGAGGACCCCAAAGCCGAAGAGTAGAAAATACTCTGGAGGGATATTATTTATTCAGGCTGAACTAAGTTCGCTGTCAATTAACAGATGAAACTATTCTAACTCGAGAATATCGATGTTGTGCATTATTCGGCCAAAACTGGTGACAGAACCACTTCGGAAGAGGACAAAAGGAGGGATAATAATAGAATATGAAGTGAAAAGAACTGGCAACTTGAATTGACAGTGAGAGAAATAAAATACAATAAGGGAACCGGCTGGGAAAATAAAACGTCCTTATGGAAGATGAGGGCGTATAAACCTAATAAAAGCAGTAAATAAAAAATAATCACAAAATATGGATACTCGGCTGAGACAGTTGATGTTCTGATACATTAAAACCACTACGAACAGACACGGTTTGTCCCATGATTGATGAATATTTAAAATTGCATTAGGGTTTTTCAACATTACTCCATAATTAAACACCGACGGAGATCGATAATTACTTGCATGTGTGATGTCTTCATAAATAGGCTTTCATCGCTGGATCAAAAATGGATTACAGGAAATGTGTTAATCATGGGTACATCCCTAAGTAGAAATTGCTAATTATCCTTTCCACTTAACTTGTGCTCATTTAATTTTAAACGTAAAATACTCATCCTTGTTTAATATAATCACAACTGTAATAAGTAAAGCTCGGAATTATATGCAAAAAAAGAACATGTAAATCTGCGCATATATGTGTAGAGAAATTTGACATTATATGCAAAAAATTGTTAAAATATGCAAGAAATATGTACAAAATATGCAAGAAAAATTACTTTTTTTACACATTAATATTTCATTTCTTGCAACATTTATAACTTAGATAATACATATTTGGACTTAAACTACACATTTACAAATTAAAACTAACTATGTCGGTGTATTCTATTATTGTATTAACTAGCTATTTTATTGACTAACTAGTTACTCTCTTGAAAAATATTATTATAATATGTTTTTCTAGATATTCCATTTTAAATGAATGTCTTCGATCACTTCGTCTAGTTTTTTTGAGACTGTTTCCGCAATAGGACCTTGTGCTTTATTGTTATTTTTTTTTAATTTTCTATTAGCTGTACGGATTCACTTATAGGTAAAGTAGTCCGAGAGCTATCATAAAAGTAGTTGACCGCAAAGAAATACCCCCTTTGTGTGGTTCGCACTAAACTTACCGGTTGGCAATAAATCGTCTTCTAAACATTTCTTGCTTAGATTTAGATATTTAGTGAAAGCCGCCCCTGACCGAAACAACAACAGCCGGTCGAGCTGCAGTGGACACGTTATTTAGGACCCTAAAACCTTTTCTATTGTAAACAACTAACTTCGACACAATGGGCCAATTTTATGATGGCCATACAACCTTATAGCTCCTGGACTACTATACTTTTGTTTTTTAATGTTGTTAATGTTACACCAATTAATTCGTACCTAGTTGTTATTTATGAAAGTTAAGTTCTAATTTAATTTCGCATTATTTAAAATCTTTTTAGCTTCCTTGATTGCTACAGATGAAGTATCATCAAATTTTGACATGATTTCATTCATCTCACAGGATATTTGAAATAAAATAAAGCTGCGTCAAATCATGTGCCCCTTCCTATAATGGCAGGTTTAGGAGTCAATGGTACATCTGGTAGTGTATCTTTATATACTTGTACTCCTAAAGGATCCTTAATACAAACCTTTTTCATATTATTAATTAATTCATTTACCAATGGAAATTGATTTCGTACTTCTTCCGCTATTCTCTTTACACCGTGGGCGAGACAAGTGCAATGATATTTTTAAACTTTATTGGACAAATCTACTTATATTACATCATTCGCCTTTTCTAACTCTTTAACAACAATCAAATAAAAATCTGACACAAAGTTTGGAGACAAAGTACCAACTAATAAATTTGCTATATACATCTGTTGCTTCGTCAACAACTAAGTAAATAAAGTTATTTTGCAAACATGTTTTAATTTTAGCAACAGTTTCGGTATAACATTTATCTACAGTTGTTTTTCTGAGAGTGCTTACGTCTGGAATGGTCCTTTTACAGTATTTTTCCAAAAATGAACTAAATGTAGGATTATTTAACTTGTTTAATGGAATATTCGAGGCAAGCATGGTATGGCATAAATCGAACTTGAATGTTTCCTCTTCATTTTTGGCTGTATTAGCAGATAAAGTTTTTCGTATTGATGTTTGAGTTACACTGGCTGAGTTTCTTTTTTCACAATTTCTTTTGTGAAGAGGCGTTTTGCTCTGTTAGTCTATAAAATATTTCTTTGTGCACGAAATCTATAAAAAATTGAAAATAAATAATTGTTTATGTAAGAGATACCTATTTATTGACATTGAATAACATGCAAAACATATTTTTTTATTTGGTTCTCTTAGACATTAGTCTAAGGACTGAAAATATATTTTTTAAAATTTACTGCTTTGCCACAAGGTTTTCAAAAAACACCATCTCCATCTAGAACCAACTCTGAGTAGGGCCACGATGATAGTTTGGAAGGCATTTTTTTTAATTATTCGGAATTTCACTGCTCTATATTTACAACATCGAACTTAGAGGCCGTTAAGTAAAGAATTCCAGTAATACGTCTAATTGGGGGTTCCCATAAATGAAGTCTTGGAAAAACCCGTCCGCATTACTAGAAAAGGTCGGTACTTATGTACCTGCACACTGCCAATAACCAACTGTATTAAAATTAAGATTTTCACCAACTACCACGAAAAATGCAGCAAAAATTTTAAAATATGTATTCATAAAAATGCACTTAACATTGAAATATGCAGAATATGCAAACATATGCATTTTGCATATTATCCGAGCCTTACTAATAAGTAGAGAGCGGATTTTATGAAATTTGCAAATCCGTTATTTTTTGCATTTAAGTCTTGATATTTAATATGTGAACGAATCATGCTAATTAAAAATGAATACAGCTATAAAAAAATTGCATATTTGCATATATTTGCTTTCTGCTGCATATTTCACGTAACGGGTGCATATTTTGCATTTTTATCAATTTTGTGCTAATTTGAAAAAAAAAAGATTGTCATTCTATCAGCATTTCTTGTAGTCCCAGTTTAAAGTGGTTTTTATGACAAGATAATAAACATTATCACCTGGTTATTACCCCACGACGGACAATGTGAGTTAAATAACAAAGTACGGCCTCCTTTGCAAAGAAACCGACCACGTTCTTATTTTTGGCTAAGGATTGACTTCATTGCCCCTTTGTCAACTTCGACACAATGGACCTATTATAAAAACCACTTTAAACTGGGAAGACTATATCTAGAAAGTCGAAATTTCATTAATCATATAGCAAATATTTTCGTGAGCTTCAAATAACTAGGAAAGGTTTGAGTTTTATGGTAGTTTGGAGAAACCACTTAAACCATCCTTACAGGTAAATTCGCGCCCTAATTACTTTTGGAAAGACGTTTATTCCCAATATTTTTGTTCGTTACTTCAGTGTTATTAATGGCATGTTTTATGGTGGCCAAAGGGACTTATGCTATTATTTTTCATGGTGAGTTTGCATTGAAAGCATTTAAAGCGATACAGATGTGTCAATATGTCGAAGATAACTCAAATTAATTTATGGATTAAACCTTTTCCTGAACTTATTCTTCAAGAAGGAACTGTGTTTTGTCGCGCCTGCTCTAAACCTGTAAGTATTTTTACATCTGTGGACGTAGTAGGTACGGAGTTTTTCTATTTACAAATACATACTTTAGAATCACTTTTTGTTAGAATACTTCGAAAGATATTTAAAAATAAATTGTTACCAAAATAGTAATTAAATAGTCGATTACTACTACTTATTTTTTGATTTGTTCTGTTTATGTTTATTTTTTAGTATAAGAATATTATCTTTAAAAATGTGATTTATGTATTTTTTGTAATAAAACGTAAGCTCGAGAAACCTGTTTTTGTAATTTGTACTTCAATTTAGTTCACTTATTAAGCTTTTTATTTGGAGCATATGCAACTGCATATCTCTGCATATATTAAGAAAGTTATGCATATTTCCATAAATTTGGTGCATTGTAAATATATTATTATTGCGGGTGATTTCAATATACCCAATATAAATGTGGATGAAAACCATGTTTTATCATGTACGGGGTCTCGCAGCAGTTTTGATCTTATTAATACTACATACTCGTTTCTGAATTTGAATCAAGTGAATTTCATTCCTAATCAAAGAGGTGTATTTCTTGACCTGGTTTTTTCAAGCATTAATAATTTGGAAATTCTTTCTGCATTAGACCCAATATTTAAAGCAAGTATTCATCATGTTCCTTATACCTGGTCGTTACCTTGTTGTTCCAAGGCTTGCTTACCTCTAGAAAACTATATTTATGACTTTTTTAATGCAGATTATGATTTGTTAAACAATTTTTTTGCGGCGATCGATTGGGGATACGAGTTTAATAGTCTTAATGTAAATGAGAAAGTTGACGTGTTATACGAGATACTTTTCACTGGTATTGAGCTTTTTACTCCAAAGAAATTAATTAAGAATAAGGCATCTTACCCTAAATGGTTTGACAAAGAGTTGAAATCCATGTGTTTTCAGAAAAGATTGGCTCACTCAAAGTTTAAAAATACTAACAGTTTGGTCGATTATCAACATTTTAAAACTTTAAGGTCTTCGTGTAAAGACCGTAATAGACAACTTTATTCCTCATATATTGCAGAAGTTGACATGAGCATTTCACGTGATCCTAAATTCTTTTGGAGGTTTGTTAGGGACAGACGCAATGCTGATGGTATTCCTAATTCTGTTTCATTGAAAGAGGAAAGTGCTGATAATGGGGTTGACATTGCGAATCTTTTCGCGAAATATTTTTCTTCAGTTTATGTGAAACCATCCGATGGAGATTTTATTTGTAATTTTCCACAGCAGGAGGTTTTCGATAGTGGTTTAAAAGTTACAATTGTTGACGTTTTTGAGGCTATCAGTAATCTAAAAGCATCCGCTTCGATTGGCCCTGATGGAGTACCAAGCGTTGTTTTAAAAAAATGTATTTTTACTCTAACAACTCCTTTGTTTATGCTATTTGAAGCCTCCCTTCGCACTGCAATATTTCCGGACTTATGGAAAAAGAGCTATGTGATACCGATTTTTAAGTATGGAAAACAGGATAACGTTGAGAATTATAGGGGTGTATGCAACCAATCTGTTATTCCCAAAATTTTGGATTGTATTGTGTCGAAACGGCTCCAGTGGTTGTCTTCTTCGGTTTTAACAAGTAATCAACACGGCTTCATGAAGGGTAGATCGTCTCTGTCAAATTTGCTTTCGTATTCTATGTTTATTAATGAGGCGTTCGAAGCCAGGATTCAGGTTCATTCTGTTTATACCGATTTTGCCAAGGCATTCGACAGAGTAGATCACAATATTCTAATCTCTAAATTAAATTACTTTGGCTTTCATCATGACACAGTGAATTGGTTGTTATCATTTTTATCGGGGAGACAGCAGCAAGTTAGAATTGGAAATTTTAAATCTAATAGTTTCGAAGTCCCTTCAGGTGTACCACAAGGTACACATTGCGGCCCAGTTTTGTTTCTTATTTTTATTAATGACCTGCAATTTAATTTTGAATTTTCTAATTTTCTGCTTTATGCGGATGATTTAAAAATCTTCAAGAGAATCAGCTGCTTTGAGGACACAATCAAATTACAATTCGATTTAAACAGTTTGCATGGATGGTGCCTAAAGAAATGTTATGCCATTTCTTTTTGTAATCGCAATCTAAGGAGCGTTTTTATTCCCTCTTATGCGATTGATGATGTCTCACTCAAGATCGTGGATGAAATTAAGGATCTAGGGGTCGTTTTCGATTCTAAGTTAGCTTTCAAGAGTCATTATAGTATGATATTTAAAAAAGCATTAAATATGTGGGGTTTTTTGTGTCGTCATTGTCATATGCTATCAACGACTTCATTGAGAGTACTTTATTGCTCACTTGTACGATCTCAGGTTGAATATTGCTCATCAGTTTGGAATCCATTTTATAAAACAGACATTGAACTTTTGGAAAGAATTCAAAAAAAGTTTCTACGATGTATGGAATTTAAAATGGGGATTGTACATCGTCCAGGAGAATATGATGTGGTCATGGAATTGTTTAAACTTCCTCCCTTGCACATAAGGAGAACAATGTCGGATTGTTGCATCTTACATGCAATTATTAATTTTCATTTACGTTCGCCTGATATTTTATCAAAATTATCATTTTATGCACCGGTTTCCAATCTATGTACAACCAGAGGTGCTAAAATTTTTCGAGTTTCGGTTGCACAAACGAATCTGAGTTTGAACAACGCAGTTAGGCGAATGATGCAATTAGGTAATATATTAGCGGGATATAGATCAGTAGATATTTTCTCAAACCCTTTATACATATTTAGAAGAAAAATTGTTTATATTTTATTTAAAAATTGTTAACTTAGGAGTTGATGTTTAATTTGATATTTAATTTGAATTTATTTTCAATTAATTTAGATTGTTAAATGGTGGTTTTATGTAAATTTATTAATTCTATATTAATGTAAATGGAGTTTTCCGTAATAAACTAAACTAAACTAAACTAAACTAAACTAAGCATATCATATGATCAATTGATCATATTTCCCAAAATTTTGCTGCATATTTTCCGCTCTCTACTAATAAGTATATGTTGTGAATGAACTTGATACCTTAGAAATACTACGAATATAAATTACTGCACTTTGTGATCAAAAATTGTACTCAATTAAAATGTCAATAAAACGGTTCAATTTAAATATCTATGATACACTCAACAGCATTGCAATATTTTTAGTAACATTTCTCAACACCATATTTAAAGATTGATCTAAGGTCATTTAGACAGAACTTCCGCCGCTCGTGAAGTACAATGCAACAAATCCAGTTTTTTCGAACCTCTACAAGTAAAAAAAATATATAGATACTACCAGTACGTCACAGTGTAAAAAACCCAATGCCCCGTGAGGAGATCGAACCTGCAACCTGCATGTGCTTCGCCTTGGATCGATACGATTACCAGCATCAATTCACCGTTAAGAACAACCCGAGCTCTTATCCTAGCATAAAAATGTTATTACGTAATTTCGATTTTTATTAGTCAATGCCTTGGTAAGAAATTTTTATAAAATTTAAATGGTGTTCACTAAGCAAAATTTTGAGGTGACGCCATCAAATTGTTGTTGAGGATGATTAGAAAAATTTTGGTTAACGTTTTTCCGTTCTCCCGATATTCCTAAGATACATTTCAATTTGAAGGCAATCGGTGCGATAGTTTCGGAGATTATTTACCTAATAAAGTTTGACACAGACGACAGACAGACAGAAACGGATTCTCCAAGTATTAGCGTACTTCGGTATCTTACGCTCGGAAAAAATATATTACATACATATAATTTGGTGAAATATAATTTATAAATTACATCTAAAAAAATATAGGTTTGCTCACGACGCACGTCATATGTGCATCACATTTGCAATGTACTTAAATTAAGCTGTTTTCTTTAAGCTAAAAATAAAGGCGTTTTTAGAATTTCAATATCTCTATCCGTTTTCAAGAGATAGGGCTACGGAGTTTTAACTGGGACACCTATACATTTATTCATCACAGCATTTTATTATAAAAAAAAGACTCACATAATATGTATACACAACATGCTTTTTTTACCTGTAGTTTAAAAATCCACACCTATCTTAAATTGAAAAAGAAGCTGGGTTCCTTCAGGGCTGACGGAAGTTCTGTCTAAAAACTGGACCAATTTTTCTTAGTGAATAAACTTTCTTGCCCTTTTTCTGTTTCTAACTAACTAATTAGTAATTACCATATCCACGTGCATGTTTGTGGACATTTTTAACAGTTTAAGGACTAGTTTATAGAACATTTCATGTGACTGGTGAGTCAGTCGGTCACATGATACTTTATTGCCGCATTAGAAATTTAATCGCAGTCATATATTTAATTGAGCTTTCGTAAATCGGCTCTAAGTGTTTAACTAACATTTGTACTATTTTTATTTGCGTTGTTAAATATCAGACTTTTGCAAAATATGAAAAATGAACAGCATTCGTGATATGCTGGTGTTGGTTCTACCCCTACCAGTCAATCTATTTAGTTTTTGACATCTTGCTAAATAAGATGTTAAACAATTTTATATAAAATTGATTAACAGAGTTCTGAACGAATATAAATTAGCGCCGGAAATTTGTTCAAAGTTTAATCACTCCAAAGATTTAATATCACAAGTAAATTGCTGTTTATCGAGGTATGCTTGAGGTATAATTAAATAGATTTAGCCTTGATTGAATCAATAATTATGAAGTGTTTTCCATCTACGTAATACGACTGATTCGTAATAGCGTCAATTTCTTGAAAGTGTTTTCTAAAGCGACTCACTTTAATGCAGTTACACAGTAATTAAATGACATTTAAACAATAACGTGTTTGTAATATTTCTACATTCACACCATGGAGTATTGTTAGTAAGTACCTACGTAAGATTCTCATTTACGTGAAAAATGGAAGAAAAACTGAGTCCGTATCTTCACAAGATTCTATATTTCTAACGTTCTATAGGTACATAACAAAAACTATAGTCTCTGTTTAAGTAACCTTTTTCCGGCCCAAGTACGATAAAATAAAAAAAAACATTTTTGACAATCGTAAATAAAAGAAAAGTTTACATCTTAAATATAGATAACAAAATCTCGTGGATATTTTATTCAGTGTTCTAACTAAGAAGAAAAAGCTCAGATGATGCACCCAATTTTTATAGACCAGTTTAACAACTCAGGACCGAATTTTAATAACGTACCGTTCCACAAATATAAATTACTGACAACAAGATTATATAGCTCTTGCAGTAATAAACGTTTTTTATTGGTTACAGATGAGTACATTTATTCCACAATTGCCGCTAGTATTGGTTTTAGGGACATATAAAAGTAAACAGTATTGTTCCCATTAAGTTGCCTTACAGAATGAAAACAGAAGTTATAACTTACAAATTTAATAGACCATTGTGCCCGATACAGTTCGTATGTAGTTGATTTCCAAGAATTTTAATTTATAAAAATTTATTGCAGCAAAAGCAATATTTTTAAGTAAATGTACTTTTTTGCTCTAAATTGATGAACACGTTACGAGTAACGAGTGTTTAATTGAAACAGTCATCAAGTCGGCGTTGCTTGTTTGATAGAAGAAAACGTAGCGAAAAACGTATGTGTTTTTTAAATCCTACTGTTGTGTATAATTAACATTTTCGCGTTGTCAGTTTTCATAGAGTAAATTTTAGGTTTATTGTCGACATACTTTACAGAAAGATGACTTTTGCAATTGAACACCCGATATAGTGTTATTTTATTTAGTTTTAAGGTCAGTGCTGAATAGGGGTAGACAAAATCCGGTTATTAGAATTATAGAAGAAATAACAAGTTAGTGACTTCTAGATTTACTGTGCTATTAAAGTAAGCAAACTTATATCTCAGTTATTTAATTTTTTTGTACCATTATTCATCATTATATAACATAACAATTTAGACGAAAGTCTTTTAGTAGTTACCTCCACCAAACGATTTAATATCAAGGACTTTTACTAAAAATACTTTTCGTATCATACACAGGTACACATTTACTTAAAAATTGTTTCGACATACCTACATACTTGTTGCAATGACTACAAAATCCACAAAACACTGTTCAGAATTATTTAGAAAGATTTCTCTGCCTCTGAAGCAGACTTAAAATATTGTAGTATCTTTTGCAATAAAGATTTAAATTTTTTTTTTTTATTTATAATATTGTTAAGTTGAACGGGTGATTAAAATCGGCGTGGATTAAACTCAACAATATATTTCTCGATAACTCAAATTTACACGACTAACTGCACAGAGATTATGTACAAGATAATTCCGGCGCAACTTAACTGGACTCTGTCTTGACTGAACTGAAACGCCTCCGTCATCGCTTTAGATATCTGGGGCACTCACCGTGACTTCCGCTTCCAGACTTTTCTCCGGCCGCCATCACCGACAATGAGTCATACGCCGTACATACTAGAACCCATAGGCGTCGTATGGGTTTCTTTTCTAACAATATTAAAATAAAATAGAAACGGATTATTAAACCACAGAGGCGCATGTTCTGCTGGATAGTTAAGTGAAATTCTGTTAAAATAATTATATTATCGAGGGATGTCGATAAGTACGAAAAAATAAAAGATTCGTTTCGATGTGGATTACAAGAAAATCATATATTTTAAAAGCAAATTTGGCGACTCTGAACGTACCAACAATTGTATTGCATTAGGTACACCTTGTTGGCAAATGGTATTTTATCAGTCTTTACTTTCCGAGCCTAAGCTAAGAAAATATTGTAATAGGGTCCATCTGGTGAATGTTCTCTGGAAGTTTCGTGACCCCCGGAAATAACTAAACATGGGCCTCACGTTTCCGTCTGTCTGCTGTCTATTATCTGAATCGATTTTTTTATTAAAGATAATCTTAGAAACTACCGAACCGATTGTTTATGTATATTAAATTTTATATGTGTGTTAACAGCATCGTGTAAATAATAAAACGCTAACCAAAATTTATATGAACATCTCCATCCATATTGTAATGACTTCACTGTAAAGTTCACTTAGTAAATGCCATTTCAATGTTGTAAAATTATATACATACTCATGTACTTGTGCTTTATGGATCCGCTTTGATTTTGTTTATTGTTACCATATTTTTTTTGTTTCAACGGTCTTCTTTTTTAGTCAGATAATAATACGTAAACCTAAATCATAGATCTGTGAAGATGAAAAATTGGAAGTTCGATCCCCGGCTGCGTTTACAATTTTTTTTATTCATTATTAGTATTACACTGCACGTGTCGGAATTGACATACGTGTCCTTGCTGAAATGTTGATGGGAACTTTTTCCAGTGGGAAAACTCACTATAAATAATAAGCCTTGCGTTTTACCTATGCATTCATATTTTTGGAGCAGTACTGCTAATATTAGTAGTATGTTGCACATATGTTTACAATTGCGTATGAAGGGTGACTAAAAAACAACCGTTGATATTTTGGAACCTCCAAATTTTGCGTAATATTCTGTCAATATGGGTGTAATTGGGTCCCCTTTCCTATCATCGGTGGAAAAGTGCGAACTGACAATCCGCGTCAGATCATATATGTATAAACAGGTCAACAGAGTATGTTCTCGTACCATAATGCGTTCGAAACAAAAATGTAGTAGCGGAATATGGATGTAGGGTCACATATTTCCGCCAAAGTGCAAGAAGGAATTTTTTCAGTATTTTTCTAGTACTTAACGACACCCTCGATAATGTACCCAGAGGGTGTTGCCGACATTCGAGATAGCCTGTATGTAATGGAAGTTACAGATAAACAAGCACATAGATATTGGGACGAATCGTTAAATTTTTGATACAACGAACAAACACATTTTAATTAACATTTTATTATCTACATGATCATTTAATAGCGCAACTAAAATTTCACAAATCAATAAGTTCAAAGGGTAACTGTCAACCAAGTCGACAAACAAACAGTCGGAGACGAAAGCAATGTCCAGTGTACTCTTTAGGATCTGATAAATTGAAAAATGTAGCGATGTTTTTTGGCATGCTCCCGAACCTATTAATGCCTACAGGTTGTATTGTACAAAAATCGTTCCTGTATCCAACAAAAAATCTTTCATGGTTGGGATGCTGAGGACGTAATGCCAACTATTTCCTGATTATTTCCACCATATCAAGTCCCTAGATGCCACCAACTATTACAAAAAATTCTCTGGAAATTTCGGTTTTAGTGTTCGGGATTTGTATACTTATGGAAAACCAACCCTTCATCCTGAAGCAAGCTCCAGTGATGCTAATTTATCAATGCAACCTAGGAAAAATATTAATTAAAATAATTTGAAGACATTTTAGGCATATCTTGCCTTAGTAAGCAAAAAATCCTTGTCGCCATCTTCTTTCAGGAACCTTTAAATAACTATTAATAATTATTATTACAATATTGTTGTAATGTTGTATATTGATCAGCAACATTTGGTAAGAAAAAAAAAATAGATTTGTAGTCAAATGTACCGTTTCGCCGTCTGATTAAACAAATAACGACTTTAACTATTATAACAAATTCACGTATCGATTTTGTCTGTAGTGTAATACATATTTCCATATAACCTTCATGTTATAGTACAGGGCACAGTAAAATTATTTATCAAATGTGTCAAACAGTTTACCAGAGTTATCAGCTTAATGTGAAGTAATTTTCTAATAACAAAAGAAAATATTTGGCAGGATATTAGGAAAAACTTTATACAAAAATGTATACTTTTTTTTAGCATTTAGTACATTTACTTTATCACCATTGTGTATTTACAGTAGCACAGTAGCATATCAATTAAACTTTTGAAAATTTTCTCTGACTACTTCACCATCAATCAATTACACTCTAATAAAATCGTTGTCTGAGACGCAAGAGCATCTAAAGTTTTAGAAGATTATTGAAAAGTGTAGCACACTTTCACCCCAACTCTGGCCAACAGCAAAAGCCCTCGCAACAGAATAAAGATGTAAATAACCATCCTGCTCCTAACAAATCGATGTTGACATTTTCTCCCATATTCGAATTTTTCTCGTCCGCAACAGGTTGAGCGAATTATCTGCATAGTTGACATTGTTCCAGACCGGACATCGCAGGACTGCGTACAATGGGGACCCCTCGACCGACGCCAGCGTTAGAGGATTTAGAAGCAGCCCCCAGGCGCCAAGCGTCGGTGGACGCGGAGGCCATCCGAATCGTCATCCACGACGTGGATTCTGGCTCGGCAGCCGCCGCCCAGAAACGAGTCATCCTCCGGAGAGATCCCACCGATAAAGCACACCGAAGTAGGTCCACGTTTCGAATGTTAATTTGTAGCCGTTAAGCGAAATCGTTTATGTCGTAAATGTGTTTTACGCGTCACTAACATTTTGTTAAAGGCTTTCACCATCTGCGTCTGAATACGAATAACCAATTTTCGACGTTTAACTATTAAGAACATTTTCGTCGCGTACGCGACAAACTCCAGCTAAGTTCTGTTTTTTTTTCCAGCAGAGGGAATTATAGTATATTTCGAGTTAGTTGGCGAGCGATCACAGTTGATGAATTGACACCACTTTAACTCTCCCTCTAAAGCTAAAGTAGAGTTTTTTTTTCAAATATAAGAAGAATATAGAGCGAGTATTACGTTTACATCTCGACGTTCGGCTTTGATTGTAATCTTCTCGTGAATCTCGGATCCGTAATAATAATCATTACTACTTCTACGTCACCTGTGGTAAATTACCATAACAACAAAGCATATTTTCAACAACTTTTTAAAGACTCATGTTCCATAATAACTTAAACTTCAACTCAAATCTTACATTAGTAATGTTGTTGCGCATTTCACGACAATAAATTATGCTATAGAATTGCCCAATAGATGCAGTGATCACATGAAATCTGCATGAATAGCCCGTGCTAATGTCCAGTTAAGCAGGACATGTGTTATCTAATCAATGACAACGCTGTGTTCGTTATTCATGCGCTTTAATTACTGAATATGTTTTACGATTCTAGTCTGTTTCAAATCACAAAAGGCACTAAACACTATAAAGTGACTGATTTTTATTCCGTCCTTACTTTGTATAAATATATTTTACGGTAGTCTGTAAATTTCCAACGTATTTGTAACATTTGGTGATTTTGTTGCTCCTGTTTTTTGAGACTCTGAGCTTTGCTTATGCTTAATGGAAAAGAGAATGTTTGCGCTACAAGTAAGTATAAAAACTGGATCCTTTTACCATGTAATGTAAACTTTTGAATATTTAATTATCTACGACGATAAATAGTGTAGCAAAATTTTACTTGTCCCACTTAGGTACGTTATGAGTCTCATTCATTTTTTATAAAAACAGATTTTTTTATTTTTTAAACAGATTTTAAATAAATTAGGTAGTAAGTAAGAAAACGTTTATCCATTGCCTAAGTTGTCAGTATTTACTTGTAATTTCCGTGTAAGTTTAAATAATGTACCTGAAAATGTCACAGTGGGTTTCGTATAAGTTTGTAAACTTTCTGAAATTTGTACTAAGTTTGAATGGGAATATTTTTTAATAATGCTAACAATTGTATTCCATGAAAAAAAGTAGCGAAATTAAGGAACAGAACGTTCTTTCAAACATATATTTGAAGTGGAAAGTTTTTATAATAAACACTGTAAAAAAGATTAAAATGTTTATTAATTTAAACTACAAAAATCGTATAAATGTATCAGTAATTTACGTAGATTATTAATTAAAGTTATAAACATATGATCGTTTTCCGGATTAGGACCGTGTCATTTAAGTTTTTGGGCTCGACGTTTCACACACTTTCGTAAATGACATCTTCAGAAGCAGGGTTGAGAAATTAGAAAGAAGGCAAAACAGCACGGTAGGTCACTATGTCAACCATACCAGAGACGAAACTCTTCTGGCAGCAAAGAATGTAGTTGTGACCTTTTTATGGAGGCGTATAGAAACTACATTTTTAGCTGCCAGAAGAGTTTCGCCTCTGGTATGGTTGACATACTGAGTTACCATGCTCTTTTGCCGTCTTCCTAATTTCGCAACCCTGCTTCTGAAGATGCCACTTACGAAAGTGTGCGAAACGTCGAGCCGAAAAACTCAACTGACACGGTCCCAACCCGGAAAACGATCATATATTGACTCCGACCGTGAAAGCCTTCGAAATAAAATTATAGACTTTCAACAAAAAACGTACGCTTCCAGAGCAACGCTTACATCTAGTCAGCAACGAAAGTGTGTTTTTGCTGATTTTGTTTCAAGATAAAGCTTTAGGTTATTAGTAAAGAGTAACTTCCAGCTAGATATTACATCAACAATGTCGTTGAAACAAATGAGAAACAATAATGGTCCTAAGTTCAAACCTTGTGGTATACCAGACCCGGGTGAAAAACCTTTGGATACGAAATTGCGATGTTTAACAAATAATTCTCTTCCCAAAAAGTATGATTTTATAAGTGTTAGTAAAGGCTAAGTAACACCAAAACAATTTCTTTACTAAAATAATAAGATAATGTGATACGCTAAATATTGTTCCAAAGTGTGATCACTAAAACTAATGAGTTCCTAGACTCTGGACTCTAATATCTGATCAAAGGCCCTGCAAAAATATTTGTATATGATATTTACCTGATATTTATTATCAATTGCTTCAAAATACGAATTGGATGAAAGTACTAACACTAGTACCCATAGATTTTTTTCTCGAAAAGCTGTTATAGCTTTTTATATTGAAATAGATATTTTTGTATACTATTAACTCGAAAGATTTGCAAAATTACATAAATGGTATACATATGGGTCTATAATTCTCAACGTGAGATGGGTCGGCTTTTTTCGAAAAACAGTCTTTTAATAAAAAAGTAGGTACTTTACTTTATTACTGCCACAAATGTACCTTAGAAGTTTTCAAAACGTACAAATATACCGAGAGAGCAACTCAAACTTTTTAATTGACAGTAATGGAACAAAACGAAAATTCTATCAAAGGAAAATGTTAAAAACTCCAAATTTTTTATCGTGTTTCTTACTGCTCTTGATATACAATGAAACATAAATTGAAAGAATTACAATACAAGAGATGAAAAATATGGTTTATATAGTATCCCTTTTTATTATTATTTTTTAATTCAACAGTTTAATCTTTTAGACGGTAAATTATGTTGAGAAGTTTTTCTATTGACTGTAACAGGGCTTGAACAGCTAAGGATATTAGCCCCAACTGTGGGCTTTACAAGTCATTATATGCTAATACAGCGGATTTTCAACTCAATAAGTGAGAGGAGTTGACTACGTCGTAGAAAACTTAACACCAGAGTAGGGTCACTAGTTAAGATATTTTGGAGTGTTCCTTCAATATTGAGTTGTGCTCGGGGATTCATAAATTTCGGACATTCTAACAGAGTATGATGAATGGTAAAAGGCCAATTACATGTTACACACGTGAGGGAGTTAAGTCTCTCAAGAATTGAGAAGTTTAATTGCAGTACAGTTTACGGAGTTATGTATTATACTGAAGCGAACTTGAGGTGTTATGAACCTATTTTTATTACGTGTGTTATAGCCAGATAGTGGAATCTTGGAAGTCGCCCATAGGTTCGCGTCCTCGCTGCATTTAGTGGGGGTTAAGTTGAAGTTTAAGTAACTGTGCCTGAATTAGCACTATGTACGTTAGCAATTATTGTTCTGTCAATATTTTCCTCCATAAAACTGAGTTTTTTAAATTATGAAAAAGAGTTTTATGCGCTCTATTTTGTTTAATGAAGCAGCACAGAAGCCAACGTTGCTGAGGTTTGTTCTGCACCAATTTTGTCTATGAGCTAACGTAATTCCTAGATATTTAACACTATCATTTTTAATGAAAATATATTATTGATTTAATTTTTTCTTTATTCGTCGTTGATTTATTAGTTCCCAACAGTTAAGATTTTAATTAATTGAGCATTGTTCGCAAACTTGAACATCGAACATATGTATTATTTCCTCACTTGGTTAAGATGATATTATCAACGAATAAGACGCAACGCATTGTTAATTTAATAGAAGACCGTTAGTATACAGGGTGAGTCACTAAACGTGCGTTCTCTTTTTTACTTTATTACTGCAGCTTATTCTATTTTGTATTCTCATTTCTCTATCTTTAATGTTGATAATTATTGAGATTTTTTACTGTTTTAAGAGACACATAGCCATATTATTAGAATCAGAACAAAAAATGTAGTAAGATACAGTAAGAAATTAGGTGTTCGGTTTGAAAAAATTGAAATATCAATATTTGAAAATTGTAAAGTTTAAAATTATGTATATTAAAATTTAGTTTAATTCATATCACAACAAATCGCGTACCTTTATTTATCCTTTCAAAAATAACAAAACATTGTGACACAGATTTTAAAAATAATTTCATTGCCAAAAAATTTCAAAAAAATTGGAATAACGTAGCAATAATCTGTAGCTATAAATCCTAGGAACAGGTTAACAAAAATATCTAAAAATAATATATAAGATGTTTCATTAAAAAAACTAAATCGTGTGTTATGTCTTAAAAACAGAACACTCTGTATAGTAGTTTCGTTCCACGAATTCCGAACTACTAAGTTGCATGTCAATAATTGAACCAAATTTTTAACTAAAAACATATTTAAATTATTTATTAATCTGGAGAGATAGATGCAAATATATTTCGTATTAAGTAACGTACCTACATTAAGAATAAAACACTATGCAAATATGTTGTGCTTTACGAGGCCATCATAACTTTTAATGTAATATACTTCGCAGAGTTCATTAACAAAGTTCTTTCATGTGGGAAAAGGTAAATTATTAATTTATTAATGTGACAAAAAAAATAGAGCAATCATAATTCTCATTCTCCCTTGTGACATATAAACAAGTTTCTTCGGAATATTTATATTGTGTTGAGAAATATAACATTTTTGTTGAAGTAAATACAATATAATAAAAAAACGTTTTACATGTTTTAAGCCTCACATATACGTTTAGTGTTATTTGTAACAACTTCATAAGTGCTGAAGCTCAGCGTGTCAAGTTTTCAGGAAGTTTTTTCTTTTGTTTCGTGTGGTAACGTTCTTTCGAAAACCTTGTACGAAGTTTCTCTTTACTCACAGAAAGTTCACAAAGTAGTTATCTCTTTTGTTTGCATGCGACTGACGGAGACAGACTGACATACTTGCAAGGAACTTAGCAGAAGATTCGTTACCAGTACACGAGCCTCTAGACACTTATATCAAATTTGAAATTTGATGAGTTCAGAATTTATGTAACACGTAGAAAACGTTTGTTAACGTCTTTCGCCTTCCGTATCTGAATACAAATAACCGATTTTCAGCGTTAATCTGAATCGATAGAGGCATGTCCCGCAATTACCATGACCACATTAGTGCAATATCAGAGCAGAATATTCCTCGATGAGAATTCTCGGGTTATGGAATTCCATTTCATACTTTATGAAGATCCTGCTCTACTTACTAACTGCGGGCCACCGGATTCCATATTTATATCGCTGGTATTTCAGAACTGCTTCAACTTTCAAATAGATTTTCATTTTAAAAACTCGTATTCTTAACATTTTCATAAAAGACAGTATTTGAGTTATTTATAAAAAAAAGGAAACGTTATCTTTGGTACGAGAAAACCTCAAGAAGTGAGACGGTCATGATCTGTTACCCATTCGATCGACACCAAATTAATGCCATCAAACTGAATCGTTAATTTTATGAGGCGTGACGCAGTTCGTTGGTTCAGATTATTCTGATAACTGCTTTGAGAAAAAGATGGAGATTTTCTGCGTGGGTGGTAAGCGAATTCCGTTCCATTAAACAATTGAATTCTTCTTACGTGGAAAATTTGTAATTAAATAAAACGAACTTTTATTAACTGAAGTAACAAGATTCATTTAACAATGATAATACAAACCTTTGTAAAATGCAAACACAAAATGAATTAAATTAACATGAACAATAAGATACAACAGAAGCGGATACTACGTCTGGAAGAACATTTCGTTATGAAATTTGATTATCAAAACAGAAACACAACCAGATTCCAATTATGTTCAAATTTTCATAAATGAATATAGGTATCTAGCTCAGTTGCCTGAAAAATGAAATTGTTCTAAATCGTTAATTATGAATACGGTGTGTATTGAACTCGTATACAAATTACCTTTTTCCTTAACCGAAATGTACAGTGCACGAATAAAACACATTCGACGTGAATATTCGATGATATCAGTTATTGATAAACTTATACAAATACATTCCTAAACTTACAAGATACAACGTTAGTCCTTTCTTACACATAGATAAAGAAAGTAACAATAACAATAACATGTTTGTTTAAAATGCAGCCCAATTTCTACTAATCTAATACTTAACGTAATCTACCTTAATTATCTAAATCCGTAGCTAATTAATAATAACCTACGTACATACATATGTGACTAATCGCATCAAAGTGAATGTCGCAAGATCTGGAGATTTGCTTAAGGCATCTGATCTACAATAAACAGATGAAAAATTAAATTATCTCTAGTCTACATAATAGCGTCCAATAATCATATCTTTGAGTTGAATAGGTACCTAAATTCGAAAAATTTTCTTTGTATTTTTTCCATACTAAGGCGCAATAGTTTAAACGAAAAGTAACTAGAGCGTTAAACAAATTAAGTAATGAATGCTGAAGAATTCCCGGCGGTTTCAGTAGATAAATCCGTTTGAATATTTCCAAATTATTTAAAGATTCACCTTCAACAGAACAATTATGATAAACAATGATTTCTTTCCTGGAATATGGAATAACAAAATATCAGGAGACTGGGTGACTTTGTTTCAAGATAAAGCTTCAGGTCATAAGCAAAGAGTAGCTTGTAGCTAGATAATAAATACATCGATCATGTCATTGATAATGAATCTAAGTTCGAACCCAGCAGTACACCACACCCGGATGAAAAAACTTTGGATAAGAAACTGCAATGTTTAACAAATAATTCTCGTCCCAGTCATAAGTAGGAGTATGATTTTATAAGTGTAAAATATATGGAGTTTATTTAATAAATAATAAGATGTAGTGATCTATCTCATCAAAGATCTTGCAATAATCAGTATAGATGGCATCTACTTGATATTCATGATCAATTGTCTCAGAGACGAATTGGGTGAAAATAGGCAGACTGGTAACTATAGATTTCTTCTCAACAAATCCGTGGTGAAAATGGGTTATAAAGCTTTGTGTGGTCGAGTAGCCTCGTAATTCCCGTTTGACGCATCGAAAATCATTTATTATTATAATCTGTCACATTATGGCATAATTTCAGATTATGGCACGATTTATCGTTCCACAAATTTGTCATAGAGAGAAAATGACACACCTAAGGTAATTTTTCGAGACAATTGAATTATTTGAAAAAACGTCAAAGCAGCCAACATGAACTGCCCTTTGTATTTTTTTTTAAGTGAAGATAAAAGTAAGATTTAGAAATTAAAATGTTCCATTATTGCTACTTCGACCACGAAACAGCGTATAATATTCGTTTATATAGCGGGATCATGACACTCATGAATTATGGCATTCGCTGGGCTCATGCGCTAAACTTTCATTCATGCCATAATCCCTTGCATTATAAACTAATATCATAATATACTATTGTGGTCGAGTAGCCTCATAGTTCCCGTTTGACGCATCGAAAATCATTTATAATCTGTCACATTACGGCACGATTTCAGATTATGGCACGATTTATCGTTTCATAAAGGTGCCATGGCGAACACCTCAAGAATTAGCATTATCTCTTATGTCTTTTAAGAATAAAGTAAAGCAGCTACTTATTGTGTACTAATTTCTATTTATATAAAATACACAATTTGGGTTTCCGATAACTTTAAGTCCAGAGGTGGCGGTTTTGATGTTAGATGCACTTCTTGTTGAATTAAAAGTAGTTTTAATCGGTGATCCAACTGCAACTGATGATTCAACTGTTTCTTTAATTCCAACCGACGATTCAAGTGTTCGGGCAACTTTCATTGTATCACTTTTCCAGTCTTTTCAAGGTCCTAATATCGGCACCACTATCCGCAAAAATTGTCGCAGACGTCCTCCGGAACGAGTGACCCGTGCACTCGGTAGCATTAGGTAGCTTCAAGTATCATTTTTCAATTTTTCTCGGAATTTGTCAAAATGTGTTGATTTCTACGGGATTACAGGTGCATTGATTGTTGTTATAATAATACAATGTTACAAAATTTTGGTCGCAAATTCCTATATGTTTTAATCAATGCAATATAATCAACTCCCAGTTTCATTTAAAACCGTGAAAATTCTTGGTCGATCTGTTTTGGTATCTTTAATGTGAACAACTACAACCGAACCTTCCTCTTTAACGTCATCTATACACAAGTTATAGAATTCTACTCTTCTGCAGGCCCCAAACAAACCAAAAATGGTAACCACCTACAACGATATTAGTTTTATGACAGCTACTTCTTGGGACATTGAAATCTTACCTTCACAAGCAAATAATTTTCATTTGGTGCACTTGTCAAAAACTCTATTAATTGCTCCTTTGAAAATACTTTTGACTTTTCTGGTATATGAGCGACCCTTCAGGAAGACAATCAATTTTGGGAAACTGACAATATCTCCGTTATTTTTCATTCGCAGCATACACTTGAGTTTTGAATAAGCACTCCATAACAATGAAGCTTTGTATTTCTTCGACTGTATAATAAAAGAAAACAAAATTAATATCGGCCTATTTAATTACCTCGCAATACCCGATCCATAAAGTAGGCAAGTAGAACTTGTTCCGTCACAGTCTCCACTTTTTGCTGTTTTAACCAAAATGGAAACAAGGTGAGGTCTCCTGGAGGACCTTCACTATCTGAGGAAATTGTTAATGATTTGAGGCGAGTTGAGCAGAATTCGCAAACATCTTTGACAAGATTTACTCAGCAGTCAGGAGTTCCTGTTGCAACATGAAATTGAATAGTGGGTATTGACGAAAGGAATACAGAGTATTTTTGGAATTAAAAAGAAAGTGAACATGTCCCTTGAACAAAATGGTGAAAGATTGCTACATTTACTGTGATGTTTAACTGCAACAAATTTATTTCCTTTTATTGTAACGAATTAGTTTTATTATTTAATAAGATATGAAACATTTAGGCAACCAGTTATAGAGACGCGTGTGATCTTTGTCATGCGTCCTTAGGCATTTAGTAAAGTTCAGATCTGAAAGGCGACACGTACTCATTACATACTTCGACCCTCTAATCATTTATAGAAACGTTATAGATTATTTTGTATATTATGAACTCGAAGGTTTTTGCAAAATTACATAAATAGTTTACAAACGGGTCTGTAATTCTGGTTCCTTTTTTAAAAATTCTCGTGAACAATACCTAGGTACAAAAAGTGAACGATGCCTTAAAAGTTTTTAAAACCTGGAGAATTTCATCTTCCGAAATTTGAGAAATCGCAACACCTAGGATAGGTACTTCACAACCAGTGAAATTGAATGTTAAATTACAAAACCATTAACGGTTTCAACTGATGCGTAATTCGGAATTTTGGTAATACATGAGATCTGAAATTCTCGAGCTGTCTTTCTTGTTATGAATATACGATCAAAATTTCTTCGGATTAGATCAAATTCATTTTGAATATTATAAACAGTAATTGGTAGTACTTTACAGGTGACCCGAAATGTTTAAATTAACAAGATAATAAAGTTTTAAAGCATTTTTTTTACTCCCGTATCTAAAACGTTATTCAGCGTGCATAAATGCACGGCGCTAGAAGAATCCGTGGATTTGAACTCTTTAAGCATAGGTCGAAGATATGTTTGAACTCATTAGTCACATCTTAGTTTCGTTCATTAAACACGAGTTGATAAAAACAATCTGAGATCTAGTTAGTTCCGAACGGTGGCATTTATCCTTAGCTATCACTTGTCATTTCGAAAAGGTTTCGGGCATAACTGAAATAAACTGCATTGTTTAATGCATGTGAACATTGCAAACACAATCGAAAAACAAAAGCTAAACATTCAGTAGAAAATCAACTGATATATTTAACAATTCATTAGAAATTAAAAAAATCGTCTAAGGTTATTTAAACAGAACTTTGATTTTACAAAATTCGATTTATTTTATGATAACCCCTACAAGTAAAAAAATATAGGAGTAAATAATACCAATCACATTCTAACAAAACATTCGATAAAAATGGGATTTGAACCCACACGGAGAAGAGCACAATCAAAACAAAAGCGAGAAATCGGACACATGAAAAACGTTTAAAATACTACACAAAAAGAAATAATAAAGTATTTGTAATAAAAATCAACAGATTCATAAACCACAAGTACGTGAGTATATTATTTTACAAAATTTACTTACTTACCACTTTTACCACGTTTTTACGCGATATTCCAACATACATACAAAATTTGGCAACCATCGGTCTGGTGGTTTCTAAGATTATTATCTATCTACTGAAAATCGACACAAACGACGATAGACAGATAGACGGAAACGGGGGATCTATATTGTTTCCTATTTTAGCAGTCATGAAATGTAGAGAAACCCTAAAAGTAAACATTTGTCCGGTGGACCCTACAATATTTCCTTAGCTTACTCTTCAGAAGTAAGAAGACAGTTATGTCACGTCAGGCTCCTATGAGTTAGTCCTTCGTGTCGTTCATTTAAAAAATGTGTGCAAAAATTAAATTCTTTACTTTTACAAATAAAGGTCCTGCAGAATTATCTCAACACAAAAAACTTTTAGCAAACTACCACGCCAGTTTCAGTTCGACTTTTAAATACCAACTTATTATTATTATTATTATTATTATTATTATTAAGTAGGTTAGTCTACAGGCACTGAGGTCCAATACAGACCAACACAGGTAGGACGATCAGAGATGGACTAATTCCCGTTACAGAAGTTATAACTACTACTTGGTCCAGTGGGCAGAGTTATAAGAAAATTTTAAAGAATAAAGATTTAATTAGATAAATAAATCAATGCAGGGAGTCGGATTTTAAAAACAGAATTGGGTACGAGGTAACAGTCTTGGACGACAAAACAAATTTTGTTAACGAGAAAGGAGCAATCAATTTGAGAATGAAGTCATTTTTTAAAGACTAGTCAATAGTAGTCAATGAGGAATTTACACGTCTAGTATTTATATCTTTTGCGAGTAAGCCAAATCTATTTAATAGAGTTCATGATAAACCTCTAACGGGATATGTACCATCTAATTTAAACATCAAATATTTTGCAAATTTTCTCTAATGAATTAATGTGAATTTGTGAAAAAGAAGCCCAGAGGGTACTGGCATATTCAAGTTTAGGCCGTACATACGCGAAATATAACTTACGCAGACAATTAATGTCACTAAAATTACTTCCACATCGTATAATAAGCCCAACAAATTTAAGGGCTTTGTCAGTAAGGACACTAATATGATTAGGAAAGGTGAGGTTACAGTCAAATGTGATGCTAAATCCCGAGTTGTATCTACTCTTTTCAAAACTGTGTTATCAAGTATATAATTAATATGAAGTGAATTATGATTGCTACAAACAAGAAGTTTAATAAGATCATTTTGTAATATTAAACAATCCTCTTTGGGCATAATTTCTTTGAAAACCTTTACGCAGTCAGCATACAGAGGAATGTTAGACTCGATACCTTTTACAATACTTATCATTAATATATACTGCAAAAAAAGTGGTCCTAAGACTGAACCCTAAGGCACTCCAAAGTGTGGGACTATTTTTTTTTTATACATAACCCTGATAAGTATTTAACAATTTGTGATCCACGCAGATAGGAACGAGTTAATTTAATAAGACAATTAGAGAAACTAATGTTTTCTAGCTTCACAAGTAATAAGGAATGGTTAATGTTATCGAATGCCTTGGAAAAATCCAAGTATCATCATGTCGTTTTGCATTAAAGGCATCAGAAACAGCCTGTGCAAAAACACAGCTTCGTGGACATACAGCGCCCATTAAGAAACCCATGCTAACATTCAATAATCCTATTACGAAGGTTAAAGAGGAGAAATTTATGCCAAACAAATTCAAAATCTTTTGCAAAATAGGCCTATAATTAAGAATGTCGTTCCTTTTTCCATTTTTAAAAATTTGGTGTACAATAGACCTTTTCCAGATGTCAGGGAAAATGTCTATTGTAACGCCAATTTCCAAAAATGAACATTATTATCCGTATTACCCAAAATTTAAAAAAAAGCGATTAGGTTTAACACCTATAATGCGTCAAACTTTAATACAACACAACACAATTGTCACTATTGGGCGGCAGGAAACCGTCAGTGCAGAGACACATGCGTTTTGTAACCAAAAACAGTCACAATCTAATGGCAGAATCTAGGGGTAATTCCTCGAGTATATCAAACACTTCCTAGGAAATGAATTGGAAAACGAGAAAAGAAAATCTTTTTAAAAAATAGTTTACATCACTCGTGGAAAAAGTAGTAATAATGCTAATAATGTACTTATTTGTAAAGATTTGTTTTATCAGTTAACTGTTCCAAATTTCAAATTTTATCAATAAATTACACATTAAATGCTACATTACTAAACACGTAAAAAATGTGCTATTTAATAGGCATAGAAAACATACCGCTTTCTATTTGTAAAAGAAGTTAATGTTATTTCTGGAGAAACCGTACACTCAGTATAGTATTTCCCGCAAATCATCCATTCCTAATAACGTTAAACGGCGCTCAATAAAATTCGTCACAAGTAATAATCTTAATCAGCTTTACAATTTTAATTACGGCAAGTATATTCTTAGTAATATTCTATTCGACGACAATAATATGATTACTAAGTTACAGCTACGGTCGTAGCAGACAAAATTTGAAAACATCACCTATTATTTTAAAAAATCTTCCAAATTTTTTCCAATCATGTGCGGGGGCAACTTCCATCACTCTTATTGACTATTTTTGTTGTTACATGGAACCTACTTTTTCGACATAGGTTAAAATTAAAAAGTCATATTTTCTTGAAGGGACTATATTTTTTATTTTTATTTACAATTGTTATCTAAATAAGCTAAAACATGCCAAACCCTTAAAATTCATACTTAAAATGTCTAACGTGATCTGGGGTGCGACTTCGTAACTTCGTATAGTAATTCCATTTCCCATTTTCACAATGTACCGTTTTAACTATAAGTTACAACCAAAGTTCAAACTACTTCGAAAAGAACGAACAAAAATACTCAGGAAATGTGGTTGAAACTTGAAAGAAATCAGCTGCAGCGAGTAGGGGATAAACGCCTGAAAAGTTGAAGTAAATTTTCGAAACTCAACTGGCTTTTATTTGGGTTTTTGACTGTGATTTATTACATCTTTCACCTGTGCAGTGTTGTTGTTGTATTTTTTCTTATTACAATGCGCTATGTTTGTAGTTTTAATTCCAGCGAGTATTCGATGACTGAAATCATTGCCACCTCAGTAACTTATTTTTGCAGAGGAGTTGCCAAATGAGCTTAAGTGATCGAAAATCCAAATTTAATCAGCCTTATAAAATGTGAGTTATCTCTAATGAAGTGATCTAGCTTGGAACTAATGAATACCACTGAAATCTAATATAATTGAGTGTCGGTAGTGGGTGCTTATCGATCTGGGATCTGAGACAGTTAATTTATGAACCGAGAACATACAATTGACCTGTTGCCAACTACGAGGACTGAAGCTCCTAGTGGAAAACATCGTTCAACGATTCATAAATTTTCAAAGAGGATACGGACCGTTCGCTTAGCCCCAACATTATATCTTATCATCACTGAGAGAATTATAATAAATTTACTTCCTTCGTTGACCGAGCTCCAACACACTGAACCTAGGAAGAGATTTCAAAATTCAATTTTATTTTACTGGAACAGCTACACATTTTATTTTACCTTTTTCCTATTTCTTAAAGACTATTTTATACGTCGTTAGTGGGTATCACAAGAAAAGGGGTAATTAAAATTAAAAAATGCACTCGTAACGTTCGTGTCAAGAAAAATATAGAGTCGGGATAACGATGATAAATTACCCCTGCAACTATGGTGCAACGTAGCCAAAGTGCAACAGATAAAGAAAAACACGTTCTTGACCGTATGCTTGTGACAGCACCCTAACCTGTTGAGTTCACGCAGCCTTTAAAAGCCTTCAACGCCGCCTACAAACACCCTAGTAATTTAAGTGATTACACAAGATTTGCTTACTGATAATGTCATATTAAGACATTCTACTTCCTAACTTCAGTCGTTGCAACAACAGCTTATTCTACATCATTTTTAAAACAAGCAATGACATGCGATCTGATAAGTTGAAAAATATTGCTAAAATTACAGACAATTCACAGATGTTAAACGATAAACTGAAGAAATTCGTTCTAGCAATCTAAACTTCATAGATTTAAATCGCCTTTAGCCAATGTATAGTATACTTTGTTTCATAATGTCATGCAACTACGATTTAGTATTTCGAGGATTCATGAAGTGAAGTTATAGATAAAAACTGAATGTAGATAGAGTACCACCACAATCACGTATATTTTTGTAGAACAGTTTACAATTTGAGCGACTTAGCAAATTTTGTAAAACAAAACCCATAACAAAAAATTATAAACTCACAGGCAAAACTTAGTGAAACGTAGTTTATATCAAGATTTTCAATAGATCTGGTAAGTTGAATGACTCAATCCACATCAAATTCTGTGAAATAAATATATCTTTGACATTGTAATAGGTTAAGGAACAATTAGGATACTTTCGCAGTTTTCTTTATTAACGTACGGGTCTCCAACTGTTGGTATTCCACCTTTTTGAATTAATTCTACTAGAGTAGCTTTGTATAGTAAAACGACACCCTAACAACGTTTGGATTGAGGATGATGATATTTAAGGATTAGATAGGTAGGTCATCTCTGAGGTTAAACCAATTGCTTTTTCAAAAAACTCTTGTATTATTCTTGCAAATTCTTATACAACTTCTTTATAAACAGGAATTGTCCTGTTGTTATTACTTGGTTGAGCTAATTCACATTGAAAATTGATTCGTTTGAATGTATCGTCGTTCTTATTATATATTTACTTTCACTGCCACAAAAAACCTGTTGCAACTAATTTTTGTATATAATAGAACGTGTGCATATTTGTAAGCAGTACCCAATACTTGGTAAGAACGAAAATTATAACAGACACAGAAAACACAAAACAACTAAAGAGAAAAAAGAAAAAACAACAAGTTACATTATGAAAGAGGACGAGGTCAAAGCAACATATCAACAAAAAATAAGATACTTATTTGAAGTAAATAACTTCGGAGATATAGAAACAAAACACAAATGGACATTTTTCAAAAAGAGTATACTAAAGGCAGAAAAAGAAAGTTGTGGAACTACAAAAATATCAAATTCACGCACCAAGAAAAGTCAGTGGTGGACACCAAATATACAATTCAAAGTCAAAGAAAAGAAAAACATCTGAAGACAACATACAAAAACAAAAAATGTGGAAGACCATCAACGCTATAAGGAGTTTAGAACAGAAACATGGGAGGAATTCCGTCACAGGATGAAAGCCAACTATAATTACAGAAAATCAGGAATTATTCTTTAGCACAATAGAACAACTAAAACAAAAAAAAATACTTACGTATGAGAAAGATGTAATGAAGAGATGAAAACAACGCTTGGAAGAACTAGCAGAAGAAGAATATATATTGTACAAAACTAGTATTAAAAACTGAATAAAATGGCAATATCTAAAAATCAACAAATATCCAAAAGAAATTTCCTTAAGAATACAAAACAAGCAAAATTACCCAGCACAATAAATTGAAAAATTGAGATATTGTGTACTTGTTTAAAAATAACTTTAGAAAGGCTAATGAAACCTTTAAAATATCCGTCAACATATAAAAACTAGTACGAAATTCTAACTATTATGGCTTTTTCTTCTTGTTCTTCTTCTTCTTCGTCTTCTGGTATTGTAGCGAGTCTCCTCGTCTTCATTACGAACCCACTACAACAAAAATTAAAATTAACTCAAACTTTCTTAATGCATATTCAAATTCATTATTAAAAACGATAGAAACCAACATTACAAAATTTGATTTAGATACACAATATTTAAATATTAAGCGAAAAACTGTTTCACTAATAGCAAAAAGAACTGCAGATTATTGACTTCTGAATTTAAACAAACGGCCTAAAGACATATTTAAACATAATTTTTTCCATCCCTGAGACGCAATTAATGTTGATGTGAAAACATATTCTTTAATAAAGACTTAGTACTTTGTAAGTTTTAGTAAGGGTAATTATTTTAATTTAAACATTGTAACGTAACGGTATTACGAGGATGGTCTGAGAAATTCTCGGCCTCAGTCATAAAAAATGAATCTATCACCTTGATTTTTTTTTTCCCAAATAGGCACATGTATTATAAGCTTACATTAACAATTGCTAAAGATTCTGTCAAAAACTTTTCTTCAAATCCATTTTTGAAAGCTGCGTGTTATGGACATTCCGCAAAATGGAGAAAATTGAGTATCGGTCTGTAATTAGTTTTATTGTTAAAGATGGTTAACACCGACCGAAATTCATACAAAGTTTTTAAAGGTGTATGGGGACTCTTCACCTTCATTTTCAACCATTAAGAAATGGGCTGCCGAATTTAAGCGTAGCCGTAGAAGCACTGAAGGTGACCCACGTGAGGGACGATCAAAAACTGCGACAACATCGGAAATCGTTCGAAAAGTACATCATATGGTATTATCTGTTCGACCAGTAAAGTTCGTGAAATAGCTGAGACTATTGGTATCTCGAAAGAACGGGTAGGTCACATTTTGCACCAAGAGCTGGATATTAAAAAGCTCTGTGCAAGATGAGTGCCGCGTTTTTTAACGGTGGATCAAAAACGGATTCGCGTGCAAATTTTGGAACGCTGTTTAGATCGTTTTAAAGCAAATACAGTTGATTTTGTGCGAAGATTTGTAACCATGGATGAAACTTGGGTTCACCATTTTACCCCAGAATCAAAACAACAATCTAAACATTGGACAGAAGCTGGTTATCCAGCGCCAAAGAAGGCAAAGTCCGTTGCATAGGCCGGAAAGGTTATGGCATTGGTTTTTTGGGACGCTAAAGGAATTTTACTTATTGATTATCTGGAGTAAGGTAAAACTTAACGCGGGAATATTATGCTAATCTACTAGATAGATTAGATAAAAAAATCGAGAAAAAAGGCCCGGTTTACAGAAAAAAAAAATCATTTTTCATCAAGACAATCCGCCTGTGCACAAAAATGTTATTGCAATGGGAAAATTGAGAGATTTAAAGTACGATTTGTTGGAACATGCGCCTTATTCACCAGATTTGGCTTTCTCGGACTTCCATCTATTCCTAGAACTCAAAAAATTCCTAGGTGGACAGCGTTTGGGGTCTAATTTTGAAGCTATCGAAGCTGTAGAGGCTTATTTTGAAGACTTTTCAAAAAACCATTGTAGGGAGGGTATAATCGCATCGGAGCATCGGTAGTTCAAATGTAGTAGACTCCAGAGAGATTATGTACAAAATTAAAAACAGTTTCAAATTTATAAATGTGGTCTTTCATTGACAGGCCGCGAATTTCTCAGACCATCCTCGTATAACGTTACCCTCGCCTACGAATTTTAAAGATATTAGATTCGTAAAACACGTACACGAATTTAAAATGTTAACTTAACAAATAGAAAAATATTTTTTTTTAAGATGATTTTAAAATATGATCTGCTGATCGAATTTAATTAGTATCTTCAATAATAAAATAATAATATTATACAACTTTTTTTGCGAAAATCTGGATACCTAGGGTAAAAAAATCAAAGTGGTTTCATAAACCACAAGAATAGAAGTATATTATTATATTACAAATAAGTAGGTAATTATATTTAGATGTTGACAGACGTCTTCAACATCCTTCGATAATAATTAGTTGCTTTTCGATTTGTCATTGTTGAATATCATATTTTGATTATATGGTTTAATTTTTCATTTTATGATTTTTTTTTCTTTAATATGTTAAAATATCACCGCAACTCTACTAGATATCAATGCCATTCCAGTCAAAAAACAAAATCACACCTACATGTTTTCTAGGGGTTCTTGTACATATTGCAAAATAGCAGCTTGAAGATAATTAGTCCTAATATATGTATATCCATTTTTTTGGATGTGAAGCGAATTCCTCTGGTGAAAAAAACACGTATAAATTAATGCTAGAGACATTGCTGACCCCTCATAAACTCTTTCCCACTCCAGACTCATACTCCTCCCGACTCCAGACTTGTCATTGCGTTTTAACCACATTTTCCTTGGTCTTCCTCTTCTCTTCCGAGTTTCATCGCCTGAGACTAATATCACTTTTGCTGTTTTATCGTCTGATAACCGTGCGAGTTGTCCTACCCACTTTACTCTCTACCTTATAATTTCTGCGACGATGTCGAACAGTCCATACAAATCAGTTAATCTTTGATTCCTCTCTTTTATTCCCTTATGAACTCCTCTCACTATTTTGTTACCCATAGTTTTAAACTTCTTTCCACATTCTTGTTCACAAAACACATTTAATTAAATCAGCTTATCATAAGTAAGTACACACTTTTGCAAATCGTACGACTTTATTTAATCGAATAACTTGCCTCAGAGATTTATAAAACTGCTGCATTTTCCAGTTTTCTTCTTCACTTTCCATTTTTCTTTATTTTTGTTCAAATTCTCTCTCTTTCTCCCTCTCTCTCTCACTCTCTCTCTTAATGTCATTCCTAAAATTAAATTAAATAAGTTGGGAGACAGCGAGTCACATTATCTAAGTTTACTAACCAATTATGTTGTAATATGCAGTCTACCCACACTTTATATTTAGATCCTGTAACGTCATCCATGTCAATCTTATGAGCTTTTCAGGTATCATCACCGTTCTCATTGTACAGCACAGCTTATGTTTTAGAAATAGCACAAGCTAGTTTAAATTCTGTGAAAAGCATAATTATGAAAACCTAAATTTTAACCGTAATTATTAATATGGTGTAGTTTACGGTTTGCATTAGTTTTTCTTAGAAAATTGGCTACTAATCCATTTTCTCCTGCTTTTTCCTTTAGCGTCTTGACAAAAAAAATTCTGTATCAATAAAAAGCTTCTCTATTTTGATCTATTTCTTAGTTGTTGTCCCCACTTTTTGACATACTTATTTAACCTCTGTTAATGCCACAAATTTGATTTGATTTGATTTTTCTTGTGGTAGTAGATCTTCAGGTGACCAAGTGCAATCAATCTGCCTTATCAGTTCTAGTGTTTTGCTACTTTCTAGGCTTACCAGCGCCTTAATTCTTATTGTAGCGAGGTCCAAGTAATAATGACTAATTTCATGTTTTTGAAAAAAAAAGATTTAAAAATGAGTCAATGAGTTAATTTTGTTGCTTAAATAAAAAATTTCTGAGAACACATGCGTTATTATATAAAAATAAAATTTGCAAAATCAATTTTTGTAATTTACCTAACAAGCTAGCAAGAAAAGTTCTGTTAAAATAACTTCAGTAATTTTTTTGCTTTTTTATATCCTATGTAGGGACTAAATGTTACTACTTTTTGCAGATGCTTTGAATTCACATTTAAAACCACTATCCGATTTGCTCTATAATCTCCAAGTCTTTCAAAGAAACAGAAAGAAACATCGTTCCATTCAACCTATCTTAGGCCATAATACTTCTATATTTTGTGCCTACCTCATTTCATTGTTTCGATGTCTGACACATAAGCTTCGCAATAAGTAGAGATTTGTACACAATATTAGCGAGATTTTTTGCTTCCCTGCTATCTGCAGCCCCCTGATGCACTCGTAATGAGCCAGAAATTAGTTTAACTACGCAGCTATAATTTTGCGCCCGTGAGCTTAGAACGCTCGATTATCTTCACAATTAGCTTGAAAACCAAGTTAATGGCAACATTCTTAAATTTTGACTTTACAAAAAGGATCAATTTTTCATAAAAAATTATACTACTTAGTTTTTTAAACATGTAAACACCCAAATTGTAATAAATAAAAACAAAATCAGTGATGATTTTAATTATGACGGTAACATGGAATGCCTTTGCCCTAATAAAATATTCACAGATACCTTAGATGCCCAAAATTGGAATTTTGTAGAACGTCCTTTTAAAAAACATTATTATTTCAGTTTAAAATGTTTCAACGAACTGCCATGTAGGCCTCGGTTACGGCTCGGCTTCAAACTTCAGATCGACCGGAAAGTTCTTCTTTATGGCCTTGTTACACAAGTAACTATTCTATAGTACTATACGAACATTTTTAGGTTTTATTTTTTTCATTGATTTTTGTAATTATCTAATTTTCATGCCTAAATTTTTTATATATTACATTATAATATCTGGTTGACCGAGCTTCGCTCGGCTCGTTTGATAGTATTACGAGCCCTAACAACTAAATATTGGGACACCAAAAAATTTTTATAAAAAAATCACCAAACTTTTTAACAAAAATGTAATTTATTTTAGATAATTAAAATTTTAAAATTAATTCGTTTTGCAAAACTGTTAATGTTTACAGCACAACAAAAACTGATTTCTAACTCAAACAGTGACATAAAACTCTAAAACAACGTAACATTTTGTGACACATAAATATTGGGACACAGCAAATTCAGTAACTGGTCATATCTCCTTTTGCCTTAATAACTGCAGGAATTCTTGCCATCATACTTTCAACTAATTTTCTACAATACACAGGAGTAGTTACCGTATCCTACACTCGCTAAATTTCCCGTTGAAGATTGACAATCGCTTGTGATGGATGATTTCCTAAATATTTTTTTATTTCACGCCATACCGTCTCTACTAGATTAGGATTTGGGCTATTCGATGATCAGGGCAAACATTTATATTATTATTCTTTGTAATAAGTGTTGTAGGTGTGTAACTTGAAGCATCATCCTGTTGAGAAATATAAATATCAACAGGATAGACTGCTTCAGTAGTTGTTAATATTTTTTTACAAAGTCTCTTGATATTTGTTTGAATTTGTAATTTCCCTTCCATGAAGGTTGTTAACTGGTCTTTAAATTCCGTTAATAGACATGCACCCCCAAACCATTTTTCCGCTTGCAAACTTGACTCTTTGTTTGAGATAATCCATATTAAAATTCCTTTTTTATTTCAATAACTCTTTTTCGACTATTATCTCACCCAGACATCAAATTTGGACTCAGCGTTATATATTACTTTTTTCCAATTTTTATTTTGGTCATATTAACCGATTTTTCTTGTGGGCAGTTTTTAATTGTGGTTTTACTTTAGACTAAAATAATATAAATAAATAATAAAGTCCATCAAAGATAGCTTTATTTAAGATTTACAATGTAAAAACCAAGGCCTGATTTGTGTATGCATTCGTGACAATATTGTCTTGAAAAATTTAGTTGGTTATCGCTATTCCAGCAAGTAGTAATTTCTCTTGAAGTAGTCCGTCGTCCACTTTTATAAATTTTCATCAGTTATCGCTGATCACGCGGCTTCACAAGTGGTGGCCTACCGGGAATTTTACCTTTTATTCCGATGGTACCTCTGTCTGTGTAATATTTTACGACATTTACCATCGACGACTATAAGCTATTTGGAACAAATCTTCACTTTTTCTTAGCGATTTTCCCTTGAGGTACTAAGAAATTATTATTTTCAGAACTTTTACTAAAACTAGCCCGCCGCTAACTATTTTTTTCTAAATAAAACCACTACTAGCATGAAATGCTACGATCCCTATAATAATGGCAGCATTTACCAGCTACTACGTTTGTATTTCGATGGTATACTTAGCAAATTTTCTCGGGTGTCCCAACATTTAAATGTCAGCAAAAATTGCACATTTTTTAGTTAGGTGACAATTTTTGCGCTCTAAGAAAATTTATTAATTTGCAAAATACCTCACTCTCTGCCAAAATAGATGCCCATGCAAAATTTACATTTAGTCCGAACGAATTGAATGATATCAAAAATATCTACCGGAGTTTTTTGAGAAATTGTCTGTGTCCCAATATTTAGTTGTTAGGGCTCGTAGTTCAGGTTAGCATATATAAATATATGTGACTATTATGCAATCCTTACTATATTTCGTACGTGAACTCGGTCAAAAATAAAATTCAAGAATGTATATCAGTCAACACTTTATTTTATGTAAATACCTTTATAACTTAACCTAATACCTCCTTCCACACTATGTTGCGGGTATGTCGAGGATTTTCTTTTGGGAGGAGAATTTTTAATGTACTTGGTCGTTTCACTCGAGAAAATGCCACATACAGCATGCCATGCATAAAAACTGGTGATTTTAAGTCCACTCCAACAAACTCAAAAGTTTGGCCCTGAGCTTTATGTACTGTCATGGCAAATGCAGGTCTTACTGGGAATTGGTGTCGCTGCATGGTACATCCGAGTTGACCTTTTGATGAGTCCAACGTAATTCTAGGTATATGTACTTCTTTGCCAGATTGTTCACCAGTAACGATTTTTGCCTTTATTATGTTATTACACAGGCTTGTCACAATAAGCCTGGTTCCGTTGCATAGACCTTCTGATGCATCCAAATTACGCAGCAGCATTATTAATGCATTTTTTTTCAGTTTTAATTCGTGTGGTGGCAAGTCTGAAATGTTGACTGAATTAAGGAATTCCGTTGTGAATTCGAGTGCTCTTTCCGGTTGATCTTTTATCGAGTCATGACTATGGTAGATTTTGTACTCTCCGGGAAGTTTGGCAATGATCTTATCGTTAATTTTATCAACATCTTTATTGAGTGGCGCGAGTATTGCTCTGTCTTTCATTCCCTCATAATTTTCACTGGCGAAGCAACTTCCAAACACTTCATCAATTAGATTGGTATTTGAAATGATATCTTGTGATAATTCAATTTCTTCCATTGTATTTAATGGTAATTCGCCGTTGCCTAACCTTAGGAGATATTCAGCAAATTGCCGTTGCTCTATATCAACGCGCATGTTTTCTTCTAGCGTAAACGTCTTGAAACGCGACCATAAAGAACATCTTTTAATAGAAAGATCTAATAATTCACTTTTATTTGCTCGCGGCTGTACAGGCAGACATTGCCGAAAATCTCCCCCTAGTACTATTACTTTTCCACCGAAGGGAAGATCCGGGTTTCCAATGGATCTTAACAGTTGGTCAATATTTTGCAATCCATATTTTGGAAGCATCGGGGCTTCATCCATCAGAAAAATATCTACTTCTGCTAATTTTCTGGCTTTCGATGATCCTGATTTAATACTCGACGCTGAATCTGATGTTAGTGGTACTTTCAATCCAAAAGTTCTATGAGAAGTTCGACCATTAGGCAGCAATATGGAAGCAATACCTGTAAATGCCATGCATTTTACATTGCATCGTTTTCCAGTGAGCATGTAGTAGAGAGTTTTATAGATGAAAGTCTTTCCAGTGCCCCCTGGACCATCAATGAAAAAGCATTTTGCTGTTTCAATATTTGCATCATTCACAGCTTGAAGAATGGCATCGACGATTTCTATTTGTTTTCCTCTAAGCAGTTGATACATTTGCTCTCCTAGGACCGCTGATTCATCTGTGTTCAGAGTAGCCTCATTGTTTTCCATATCGTAACCCTCAATGTCCTCAAAGCCAAAAGTTTGTACCCAGTATTTGAAATTTCTCCCTTCTGTTGCTTCGGTGTTCAATTTATGGGCAATAATTCTGTAGGCGCGCCTAACTGCATTTTCTACAGACTGTCCATTTCGTCGGGCTGCGTATATGAAATCTTCTGCCAAATGTTCTTTAAATGTTTCCCATAGTCGCTTTGGGTTTTCGGGAGATCCGTAAATTAATATTTGTATAAAAAGGCTTCGCATTGCTACAGGCATTTTAGATACTGCAGATTCTCGCAAACCTTCTATCCATTGTTGATCGTCATAGGTTAAACCCCGCGCTAAGCAGGCTTGCTTATATGTCTCATACTGAGTGTCATTCACAGTTCGAAGGTCTTCGAAACTTGTTGCGTCTTTTACGTGATACAGTAACAATCGCAAATGGTAGAGTTCCGGTTGGGCAATGTATTTCACATTGTGAATCCTACCAATGACTCGCAATTGACGACGTCTTTGCACCCATTCACTTGACCTTCCGATCCATCGGAAATGTTCAGGCATCTGCCAATAATAATGATACTCCATATTCTCCAAATGTTCATTTAACTGATTAAGTCCTCTCTGTTGTTTAATTTTTTTATTATGTCTAAAATATGCTTCTAAAGTGGATCCTCTTTGACCAATATCGGCCAGATCTTCTTGGGCTTGATCTAAGTTTGCGATTCGATATTGACCTGGTAAATGTATGTTCAATCTTTGAACACTATGACTTTTTTTTTGAATTTCAAAAGCAAATAATCGCCAACATGCTTCTGGTGGCGTGACAGAGCGTCCTTCAATGTATGTGTTTGCCTCATTATAAATTAGCGTTCTTTGTTCTTCTACAACTTTAATCGATGCGCAGTCGTGTCCTTTATAAATGTATTTGTAAAGATATTTTACAGCCAAAATACTCCCTACATACTCAACGTTAATATGGCAGTTAAATTTTTTCAATAAATATGCGTTGTAGGGAACTACATGGCGATTATCCCTTGTTATACGATGACCATTGATATCTTTACGATAAACGGCTTGTTCATGTAAAAACTGGGGACTTTGAGGGTCCAACTGTGGATTGTAGCGGCGTCGGTAATTCGGTTTACCATCATCGACCAAAGTTGTTACTTCCTGAAACGATTTAGGGAAGTCAAAGCGACACTTTGTTGTTCCATTTTTATTAGCCATGCATGTCGCATTAGGATTATGCTCTCCACATGGGTTGTGAATCATCCATTTCAGTACCAGTTGTCTTAACTCTAAGTCGTAACTTCCTGGTATTTCGGATGAAATCAAGTCATCAAGCTCTTCTGGTCGATGAATCTTATCATTAGAGGACATAATCACCAGTAAATGCATATGTGGTAACCCTCTTTTCTGAAATTCTATAGTATATACAAAAGCCGATACCTTTCCAAAGATCTGTTTTTTGTCCAAATCTTCTATTATTTGGTCGAATTTTAACTTAGCAACTCGGGCCACGATATCAGGACGATTCTGTGGAAGCTGCTCTAAGGTTGTCCCGTCTTCTAAATCTATTCGCAATGCCTGTTTAATTTCTGGCCAGTTAGGATTCGATGTCATGGTGATAAAGAAATCAGGCGATCCAAGCTGTCGAACAATAGCCATTGCATCTTCAAAATGCTCTGTGTAATATCTTGTCGAGCCAGGAAAGGAGGATGGTAAAATTATCTTTTCACCAATTATGGCATTTTTTTTTTCGGCTAGTTCATTAATGAAACGAGCTACTCCCGTATATTGTTCTACGAGGATCTTGTTTTGATTGCATTTTATCCATTGAATGCGGTCACGCTCAACGCGAATGTAAGTATCCACTAAATACTGTTGAAATAATCTGCCACCGAAATGAAGTGCATTAAATGGAATTTGTCGTACATCAGGTTCATGTGTTGATGGTACTTCCAGTAAGAATTTAATTAACTCAGGCCGAAACGAAAGTCTGTATTGTGCCAACTCAAGCCGAGTTAAATTACGGCGGCTAGCATATGGCTCTTGCAGTTGCAAGTCTGTACTATAACCATCCGTGCCTGCCGGGTAAAATAATGGATAAGTAAATGGCTCTACACGTTTATCAATATTCTTTAAATTGACAATGTTTTTATTACGCTGATGAACAATCATTTCGTTATCAGGAAAGCTCTGATCAGCATTAAGAGTAAATACTGCACATACCTCATTACAGGCGGGTATGTTAAACCTTCTATGATCAGCCTGCTCTGGCAGCCTAAATAAAAGCTTAACGTGTGGTGGCGGTATTCCTTGGGCAAAAGTTAGCCGATTAACTTCTTCCTCTACCTCTCGCATCATTATATACCCCTGTACATAACCATTTTGCGCTCGAATAATATATTCCAATAACTCCATCAGAGAGGTACTGATTCCAGAATTAAGCGGATGATGAACGCGTTCGCTAACAGCATTATCAGGATCTAAAAAGTATAGTTGGCCGTACTGTGGCCGCTCAAAGACACCTTGAATATTCTGCGTCGGATGGGCCGTCATATTCATTTTATGATATACCTGTCCGCAAACAACAAAACTATAAATGCCATGGCTATGTATTGTTCTGTCATCTTCCACATTGAAAGATGCTAGCGCAAAAGATGCATTTATGTTTCTTATTCTTCTGTGGAATTCTTCCGAATTCAGGTGACGGTTCAGAAAGAGACGTGCTAATTCATTTGAAAATTGTGGTGGTTCCATTACAATTCGTCCATGCAAACAACAGTCGCCAAAAGAATTAATATTTACACGATTAGAAACACGTTCCTCAGGAAAATGCAATGCACCACAATGGATACACAAAATTTCAAATGGTCCTAAGGTATAATATGAGACATCCGCACTAACGGCGCATTTATATGTTGGTAAGTGATTCATTTCTAAATCTCTGCGGCGTCTTGCCTCTCGACGCCTTTGTTCTTCTAGGCGGTGCTCTCGTTGTTCGTTAGTCTCATAGGCAACGCGTTGAGATGCACGCTGTCGCAGATCTTCTAGTCGTTGTTCACGTTGTTCGGCACTTTCACAGGCCACTCGTTGAGATGCACGATGTCGTAGATCTTGCAAACGTTCCTCTCGTTGTTCAACACTTTCACAGGCCACCCGTTGTGACGCATGCTGACGTAAATTTTCTAACCGTTCTTCTTTCTTCTTACTACCTTCAGCCGCTCGTTGTAACTGACTGCGTTCTCGTAAAACCCTTAAATCATGGGATCTTTCCTCACTTATAATCTTGGATATATTTTGTAGACATATTACTTTAGCAGCACGCGTGGGTCGAGCTGATGGCAGCGATTCTTGAACAGAAACCTGGCTAGACTCATTTTCATCGAGGTTTTCTTGATGGTCACGTCGATTTTGATTAAGATTTTCTTGAAATGAGTCTTGGCTACTCGAAGTTCGCTCGAAGTTAAACGTTTTTCGGGGACGTCCACTATGCATTTTGAAATGCCGGCACTAACTAAAAATTCACATTAAAAAAGAAATTCCGTTTAAACACTGATGAGTGACATTAAACAATAGAAAACTGGAATTATTGTTTGACATTTATTACAATGTCATTTACTACCCAATCGCTGTTTTCCAATCACCCTAGTTCTCTATCTCTTTCTCGTTCTCTTTTTCTTCCTAGTTCTCTCTCTATCTCTCTCTCCCACTCCGCCTTTTCCACTCCCTCCCACTCTCCCTCTTCCTTTCTCCCCCACTCCACCTCTTCCTCTCCCTCCCACTCCCCCTGTTCCTCTCTCTCCTTCTCCCTCTTTAAATACTAACAATTCTTTAAAATTTTTAATTAGCATCTAATCCATTAAAAATTAACTTTGGTACATAATTTAATCTTCGGATGTGTGAGCGTGTATAATGTATAATATCTGGTTGACCGAGTTTCACTCGGCTCGTTTGGTAGTATTAGATCAGATTAGGACAGATAAATATGCGTATAGTATGCATTTTGAAGTACACGCGCTACTTAAAAATACACATTAAAAAAGAAATTCCATAAGCAGTCTTTGTTTTAAACACTGATAAGTGACATGTAGAGATTAAAGAACAGAAAACTGGAATTATTGTTTGACATCTCATTTGTTACCCAAGTTTTCTCTCTGTCGTTCTTTTTTTTTCATAGTTCTCTCTCTCGACTCTAGAAAAAGGTCACAACCACATTCTTACTGCCAGAAAGAAGAGTTTCGCCTCTGGTGTGGTTAACATATTGAGTTAACGTGCTCTTTTGTGTTATTCCTAATTTCTCAATCTCAACCCTGCTCCCGAAGATGCCATTTACGAAAGTGTGCGAAACGTTGAGCCCAAAAACTCAAATAACACGGTCCCATCCCGGAAAACGATCACATGTTGACACTGACCGTGGAACCTCTGAAATGAATGCTTGACAAAATAATCTCAATTCAACACACTTTCGTGTGCCTTTTATCCGCTCACTGTTTAGTTTTTGGTAAATTTTCTCACCTCAGGAGGTGAATTTCAACGTCCTCTATACAGTGGAGTATGTTTCGGTACGTACAATTGAAGATAAAAAGGTACGTCAAACGTACTGTCAGACTGTCACCCAAACTTCTCATATAAAACAATCTCGTGTTCGTGTAGTGTCATCTGATGTTGCCTAGCAACAAATATAATTCACTGCCTGAAAATTGCTGAAAATGCATGAAGCTGTAATTTTCAGAAGTTAAAACTATGATCAATCGATTTCTTGACCCAAAAAACCCCTAACCTGTAAATTTCATCGAAATCGTTAGAGCCGTTTTCGAGAAACCCATTACATATATATATACAAACTTTGCTCGTTTAATAGTATTAGATTTGGTTGCCTATCTAGTGCGCATGAACCGTAAATAGTGCTAGACATAATCTGAATTCGACGCACATTTGTGTGCCTTTTATCCGGTCACTGTTGAGTTTTCCGTATATTTTCTCACCTCAGCAGGTCAATTTTAACGTCCTCTTATGCAGTGGTGTATGTTTCGGTACGTACAGTTGAAGATAAAAAGTTACGTCAAACGTACTGTCACCGAGACTTCTCTAAAACAATCTCGTTTAGTGTCACCCGATGTTACCTAGCAACGAATATAATTCACCGCCTGAAAATTGCTGAAAATGTATGAAGCTGTAATTTTCAGAAGTTAAAACTATGATCAATCGATTTTTTGACCCAAAAAACCCCTAACCTGTAAATTTCATCGAAATCGTTAGAGCCGTTTTCGAGAAACCCATTACATATATATATACAAACTTTGCTCGTTTAATAGTATTAGATTTTGGCACGAATAAACTTTACTTTACTTATTAAATACAAATTACGACGAGATACTTATATAAAATACTAAAAACGTTACTAAAATTATAATCCTCAAATTTACATTGCCGAAACCTTTTTTCTAACTTTTATTTCTTTTAAAGATTATTTTGTTTATCTCTAAGTACACTCACCGGCAAAAAAAGCGAATCACCCAAAGTTTGTATTCAAAATGGTTTCTTTTTTAAACGTTTGGCTATAGTCAATAGCAGTTTTGAAAAAATCACACAAAATATACTAACACTAGGTTTTTGGTTCTTTTTTGTACATGATATGAACCTCAAATCTGAAGATGATAAGTTTTTTCCAACAATGAGATTCGCAGTTGTGACGTTTAGAGGGCATTAACAGACGGTTTGTCATTGTGATTTGATGAAAACTGTGTTTTTGTCAATTAACATGAGTATTGTGGCCATTAATGCAGCACGAGCAATTGCTCTTATTCAGGATGGTTGAAGTTAACGGTACGTTGCCAATACGTTAGGGGTATCACAAGTGAGCATTCACAGAACTGTACGACGGTTTAATGAGACTGGATCATACAGCCGAAGACCTGATTCGGGTCGTCCAAAGAAAACATCGGCTCAGGATGACCGTTTTTTAAAGCTGACCGAGTTCCGTAATAGGGATACGACCGCAGTTGAGGCCAGAAATCAACTTGAAGGAACACGAGGAGTTAGTGTAAGTGAAAGAACTGTAAGGAAAAGGTTAACTGCAGCTGAATTGAGGGCCCGTAGACCTGCAAGTGGCCCAGAACTTCTCAAACGACACAGAGTAGCCCGACTTGCATTTGTGCCAGAAAACGTTAACTCGGATCTTGCCCAATGGGGCCAAGTACTCTTTACAGATGAGTCGCGTTTTTGTCTACGTTCTCCTGACGGCCGCCAAAGAGTATGGCGAAGAAGAGGCGAAAGGTAGGCTCAGTGCAATATTGTTTGCAGACTAAGTTTTCATGGAGGTTCAGTGATGGTCTGGGCAGGAATTTCTGCCGAGGCTCGCACGGAACTTGTAGTGGTGGATAGAGGCACAATGAATGCTGATCGATATGTAGCAAATATTCTTCAAGAGCATGTCGTACCTTTTGCTCCTTTTATTGGCGATAATTTTATTCTAATGCATGATAATGCTAGACCACATATCGCTAAAGTTGTACAAACCTACCTCGACGAATTCGGGATTTCACGTATGGAATGACCAGCACGCAGTTCCGACCTGAATCCAATTGAGCATGTGTGGGACATGTTAGGTAGACGTATCAGAGCACGTGTGCTGGCCGTACAACACATAAGAGATCTTGCAAATGCGCTAGTTGAAGAATTTTACCAATTAGCCCAGGCTGACATTAGACACCTCATAGAAGGCATAGGAAGACGTATGGCAACCGCAATGCAAGCTAGAGGCGGCAACAGTCGTTAATAATGATATGTTAAGTAGTCTTTTGTTGGTTTAATGTAATGGATTTTCTGGTATTTTTTAATAAACTCGTAATTGTTGCAACTTCAGCGAAGGTCCCGTTACCTTCTCATCTCCTTTGTCCTAGATAAACTAATTTGTCTTATAAATGTGACGCACACCAGAATTTATTGAAGATTTCTACAAAAATATTAATGATTCGATTTTTTTGCCGGTGAGTGTATATATAAAACATATTAAGTACGGATTACGTCTTTGTAAACGCTATGGCTTTTAGCCTAGAGAGAATTTTTTCAGTACGATTTTAAATTTCTGAATAACCTTCCAGAAAATTCTAGCACCTCTAAAAATTGAAATAACACGGTAGAGAAATTTTGATCAAAAACGAGAAAAGAAACAGCACTTAAACTTCAAAATGCGAAATATGTTAAAGGAAGAATTCACTTGTTGAAAAATCAAGATAAACATTTAAATAAAAAAACAATAAACTAAACCAAATTAGACCGAAAACGGATAATTTATCTTGTTTCAGAAAAACATAGCTTCTCCTGAAATAAATCATCTTCAACTAAAATAAATAATTTTAAAATAAAGTATTATCCCGGCGCCTCCACCATTTTTACATTAAATTATATTTTTTGAAATTAACTTTCCAGGACAACAATTTAACGGGAAAGTTGCTCAAGATCATGAATCTATGCTTTCGTCATTCTTCCGCAAGTTATATAGGAGTTTATTTTTATAAAAAAAATAAAATTGCTGCAACTATAGAAGTTAGTTACATAACACGTCGAGATCTCACATAACTAGTGCAATGTTGACAAAACAATTTCCTTATGTTTAGTAGACGTGCAAAGTGAGTGAAACAGAATAATTTACGTATTCAAAAATTCTATAATCGAAGAGTAAACGTCTCATCCGATTTTCCCATAAATCCCCAAACAACCCAATAGAGACTACAACGCGCCAACAAAATGCATAATCATTGATCTGTTGCCCGAAATCCCAGAGCTTTGGGACCGCGAACTCGTTTTTTTGCCTTTAAAAAAGAAAACTATTAAAATCTCTCCTTAGTCATGAGAAATAGACTAAAAAACTGAGCTCTATAAAATAATATTTTCTGTGTTTTCCGTATTTATTGGAAAAAATAATGTTTAACGTATTCCTAATAAAAATATATGCAAAATAGTACTACCAATTCACCACAACTTCGACTTAATTTATACAAACAACCTTTAAATCTTTGTTTCAAAAATGATAAAATATAAGTAAATTACTCCCTACTTATTGTTTAGATTTTTTTACATTAAGAACTTTATCTGAATTGATCCGAACTAATAAATTAATCACTCATTATATTACTCGTTGTAGTCAAATTAAAGATCACTAAAATGAAATAATGTGTAAAGAAACCCAGATGTCGTTTATATATAGGAAACACGTTATACAGTCGAGTAACTTATTAATTGAATACCGAAAACTAAGGGCAAATTGTTTCACATACTTTCCCTGAAATCAAATCAACAATACAACTTCGCCTTCAATTCGTATTACATTTCAAACAATAAAGTCTGAATGATTATTCCCATTCACATTCTAACGCTTTTTGTTTTAATTCGGACGAGTTACTCAAGTTAGTTAAGCATCTACTTGTTAAATTAGTTACGTTATCTGACATTCGCTGCCAGCACTACTGTAGGGGTTGATCTATGGCTAGACATATTTCACTTTGCCCATTAGATTCGTGGAATTTCTATAATTTATTTGTGCAAATCTCAGGAGACGAATGCACGAAACCGAGATTTTCAGCAAAACTAGATCTGGTATCTTGTAGGGTTTGATAGTAGCCAATTGTGGCTTTGGATGATTATCCTTGTGTAAAATTGTAAATCTTATCTGTCTCAAGATAAGATCACCAACAAATTACAGGATTTCTAGCAATCTCAATATTTTATACCGCAGAATGTCTCCTGTAGAAAATTGTCGACCGGATACGAATCTTGTTTTAGTTTTGCAGTAAACAAATGTAGTTATTTTAAAACTGAACGTTGTAAAAGAAAATGTTTTTGCGCTATCTCTGCCTGGATCTGAAAGTTGCGTAATTAAGAAAGAGGGAGAACATGGGATATTAAAAATAATTGAACTTTTTTGCTTCCTAAGTACAAAGAAAATTGTATCCGTTATAATTAATAATTCTGAAGATTAAATGAGATATAAAACATGTATAAAATAATTTAAACAATTTTATGAAAAAACTATTACTATGACGCACTTTACCTAACGATATAATTGGTATCAATCGAAAATATTTTAAACTCGCAATTCTCAACGTAATGAATAACAAGAAAGAATTATTTATATGTACTTTACTAACTCGGCAAAAATGAAAAGCTCTATTTTCATCCTAAAAAAAATATTGCTAATGTTCAAAACTACTAAACATTTACGCACAGTTCACAACGTCCTTCAAACGTAATCTTGGGAGGAATAAAAGATTTTGAAGGTATAGTTCATAAGAATATTGTGTCGAATGAAAAAAGTGAATAAAAATTAAAAAAAAAATATTATTATTTAGGTCCACCATTAACCCGAAAATGACCGGCATTGAAGCAAGTCTTCTACGGATACCGGTACTAAGACCATGATCTCATAAACAATTATACATAAGAGCAGCTAGCTGGAAATCTATTGTCTCACTAAATTTTCTGATGTACCTACGTAACTATCTTTATATTTAGGACCTGTGTTAAGTCTAAGTTGATGAAATAAAAAGTTTAATCTAAATCAAATATCCAACTGTTTCCTAAAGAAATATTCTTAGATGATATTGTAAGCAATTCTTACTACGATCCTGCAGATTTGCTTGTTTCTCACTTAAACTTTGTGTACTCTCCAAATAGTAAAAATATCAATTAAAAATGCTGAGAGCCCTGGCTCTTATAACACTGTTATGCATATATCTTATGACACGATACTATGTAAACTACAATATCTGAATAATTGTACTTTTAGTTCTGATGGTATTCCTCGGATTTTCTTGAAAAATTGTGCCAATCAAGTAGATTTTCCGTTAAGAATGTTAAAATGATATTCGAAACATCCTTACATCAGACGAAATCTCCCGACAAACTTGAAAAGTTTCTTATGTTAAACCCATCTTCAAAAATGGAAATGTTGCCGATGTTCATAATTATAGACCAGTATCCATTTCGTCTTATACTCGTTTCCTTAGCTATTAAGCTATTACACAAAAATTGTAACTGATGAACAACATGGATTTGCTAAAAGACGCTCCACAAAGACTAATCTTTTTGCATTTATGGATTACATTTATCTTGAGAGTTTTGAAGTAGACCGTATTTACACTGATATGTTTAAGGCTTTTGGCCGTGTCTCAATAGCTCATTTAGTTTCTAAACTAGATAAGCTGGGATGTGGTCAGCCAGTCCTAAGATAGATATCTCACTTTTTCTCTCGTAAAATTTTTCCTAGGTCTGATATACCTCAAGGTTCACATCTCGGACCAATGCTATTTTCTTTGTATATTAATGATGAAAAAAATGCTTTCATAAACTCTAATTTCTTTTGTTTGCCAATGATTTAAAGATTTTTTAGTCCATCAAAAATATTCATGATGGTAGAGTACTACAAGTTATTTAAATAGATTTGTTGAATAGTATAAGGCCGATTTCCTTAAATTAAACATTAACAAAAGTGGAATTATAGGTGTACTTAACAAATTAGCATTTTGTAAGGATCTTGATATTATTGTCGACCAGTAATTAGCTTTTAATCAGCACATCAATTATATATTGTTGCTGGTAAATAAAACGCTTGGTTTTAGCAAAAAACAATCTTCCGAGTTTAGCAATCTCCGTGTCGTTATCTTGTTACACAACTTTTACGTCCGTCCTTTGTTAGAATAACTAATGTCTCCTCATTTCGATATACATTTCGATTTTTCAATATGTATTCGATTTTTCGATGTGTTGATGTTCTGATTGCTCGATTTTTTAAATTTTCAATTTTTCGAATTTTTAAATTTTAGATTTTTCATTTTATTGTTGTTTCGATTTCTCAGTCTTTCGATTTTTGCCTTCTCCTTTTTAGATTTTTAGATTTGTTGAATAGTTGGCACCCCTGCCCGTGCTCATACAGCCATATGTTTTAAACTATTATAAGTTGAAATGACAGCCAAAGTTGATTCAGGCAAACTTTCAGTCATAATTGCTGCTTCCTCAGTAATATAGCTTGCGCCACACTCATTTCAATACATCGAAAACGATAAATCGAAAAATCTAAATGACAGAACTAGACAACACAATAAGTGCCATACTGACATGCGTTACCAAGGCAATACGTCTAAAGCTCATACGATGTTTTTTTCAAATATCGGACCTTCTGGAGTTTCTAATAGTTTATAATAGCTATTTACAAGTGAGAAACAAATAAAATATTCAACACTACACGCAAGGTAACGGGTTTTACTGGCTCCAGAAGGTGACTCCTTCTGTCCGCCAGTAAAAACCGTTTTACGGTGCTAGTAATGTTAAATACTATTAATCGCTTCCTCTGTTTTGAGGAGACAATTTGCTGCGTGCTTAATTGTCGATTCTTTCTATGTATAAACATAAACTATTAAAGTTAAGCATATACTAATAATATATTTTTACTTCAGAGGCGAGGTAAGATATGTCTAAATAACTTTAGACCAATTTTTTGGGTTTAAAAGAGAAAACCCAAAACTTAAACAGAGAAATCGAAAAATTAAGAAATCGAAAAATCGGAAAATTAAAAAATCGGTTAATCGAGAAACTGAGAACGAAAAATTCAAAAATTTAGAAACGCCAAAAATTGAAAAATTGAAAAATCGAAAAATTGGAAACTCGAATAATCGAAAAGACGAATAATGGAAAAACTGAGAAATCGAGAAATGGAAATGGAAAAATTGAAAAAACGCGAAATCGAAACATCAAAAGACCGATAAAAGTCGAAAAATCGAAAAATTGAGATATCGAAATAAATTGCTAAAAAACAACTGAAAAATTAATTCCTGAAAATTTAAAAATCGAAAAATCTAAAAACGGGAAGGCAAAAAATCGGAAGATTGAGATCAAACCGAAACAACAAAAAAGTGAAAAATCTAAAACTTAAAAACTCTAAAAACTGAAAATTTTAAAAATCGAGCAATTAAAACAACAAATCGAAAAACTAAAAAATCGGATAAGTAAAAAATCAAAAACACGAAAAGTCGAAAAATTAAAAAAATTAAAAGTCGAAGTATTTAAAAGTTCCAAAGTTAAAATAGATAGAAGATAAATAGAAGATAATTTTTATATACTTCATTCCGAGGTTTCGTCTTGTTTTATTTTCGAATTGTCAATATTCGTCAGTTTATTCGATATCTCACTAAGTCAGGTTGATATAGAGAGCGGAAAATATGCAGCAAAATTTTGGGAAATATGATCATATGATATGCATAAAATTTATGCATATTATGCAGAAATATGCAGTTGCATATGCTCCAAAAATTAAAAAAAAAGCGTAATAACCGAACTAAATTTATTTACAAATTACAAAAACAGGTTTCCCGAGCTTACGTTTTATTACAAAAAATACAAAAATCACATTGCAAAGTGTTTAATTACATCTCACTAACACATAAATCACATTTTTATGGATACTATTCTTATACTAAAAAATAAAAATAAACAGAACAAATTAAAAAATGGTAGTAATCGACTATTTAATTACTATTTTGGTAACAATTTATTTTTAAATATTTTTCGAAATATACTAACAAAAAATTTTTCGGGTGATTCTAAAGTATTATTTGTTAATAGAAAAACTGCGTACTACGTCCGCAGATGTAAAAATACTTACCGGTTTAGAGCAGGCGCGAAAAAACACAGTTCCTTCTTGAAGAATAAGTTCAGGAAAAGGTTTAATCCATAAATTAATTTGAGTTATCTTCGACATATTGACACACGTGGATCGCTTTAAATGCTTTCAATGCAAACTTACGATGAAAAATAATAGGATAACGGCCCTTCGACCATAATAAAATATACCATTAATACACTTAAGTAACGAACAAAAATATTGGGAATCAACGGTATTTCCAAGAGTAATTAGGGCCCGATTTTACCTCCAAACTATCATAAAACCCAAACCTTTCCTAGTTATTTGAAGCTCAGGACAATATTTGCAATAGAAAGTTTAATCAAATTTCGTGATTCTAGACAAATGCCGATAGATGACAATAATTTTTTTTCAAATTAGCACAAAAATTGATAAAAATGCAAAATATGCACCTGTTACGTGAAATATGCAACAGAAGGCAAATATATGCAAATAAGCAATTTTTTCGCCAGCCGTCTTAAAAGATGTCACTTTTAACGTCAATTTTGGACGGAAAACTTGACGTTTTTGTGAGAGTAAAAAAAAGTTGCGTTACTAAAGTAACAACGTCATTTTTGCCTTTTTAATCCTAGCATTAATTTTTTTTTTTTAATCCTAGCCTTAAAAAGTTTTCAATTGTTTTATTTTGAGAATGAAATGCTATTAATATTTTCCAATTTTATTATTAACTTACATTGTTATTAATTATTTAAATTTTAAAATTAATATTGAATGTACAATAAGAACAACTGCGATTGATTTGGATTAAAGATTTTCCGTCACTATTATCATTTTTCATGCGGTCAGTAATAATATTTTGCGCTAACACTTCTACCGCTCCTGCTGTCTGGTTGGTCACAGTGTCAAAATTCAGGTTTACTGCTCCCACATTCCTACTTATTCCGTCTTCACGTGTGATCATTCTATTCGTAGTTCCACTACTTGTACCTGATTCTTCTAGGTTTACTCGCTCACATTCCTATTCGTTGCGTCTTCATGTATTTTACTTGTGGTTTCACTACTTGTACCTGGTTCTTCCAAACGAAAAATTTTTTTTGCTACATCTTTTTTGTGTTTAAGAGACTCTTCTATGTAACCTTCGGCTACACTGTCAGATTTCCACCCACCGTGCCTCTTGAGGGACGTAATATCACCGCCAGAATCCACAAAAAGCGTGGCAGAAGTCCGACGTAGGCAATGTCCGCTGGATTCTTTAAAGTTTTCTAGCTTTAAATATTTGGCTACTTCTTGGGGTACACCACTAATTTTATGAATGCCAACTACTTGTCGATGGCACATTCCGTCGACATATTTAATAAAAAACCGACCTTCATTAAACATTTTTGGACGAAGCGCAACATACTTTTCGTAAAATTTCAAATACTTTTCCCCCATAACCGTAAATGATCTGGGTTTTTTCGTTTTGGTATCAGGAATTTTTACCAATAAACCTGCTTTAATATTTTCAATATCTTCAGTTTTTATTTGTAATAGTTCGTGACACCGACAAGCTCCGCTAACGCCAAAGATTACAACAATCTGAAAAAAATTCGTAAAATAAATATAAGCTCTTCATTAGGTTATAAACATACTTTCATCATCAGGAATTTGAAATCCGGAGCCGTGTCTAAGAAAACTTCTATTTGTTCATTAGTTAAAACCCTTGATTTCTTTGGAACGTATCCTTCTCCTTGTTTCTTTATAAACGCTTTTAATTTTGAATACTTTCCGATTTCTATGCCATTTTTTATATTTAAAGTTGCTTTCACCATGGAATACTGCGACCACAGTGTGGATGACTTCATTTTTGTAGCCAATTCGGAAAAATATACCAATAGGACGTTCTCAGAATAAGTTTGAATCTTTTTCCCTTCGCACCATTTGATGAAGCGGGTATACGCGCACTCATACACTTCGCGCGATTTTGTTGGTAACAAGTTCAGTACCACGTTTTGTGCTTCTTCTAGCACATCGGGAGGTAACTCTTCTTCAGGATTCATTATTAACACTGCAAACGTTTTCTCAAAACAATGGTATGTAAGCAAACAAAAAAAGCCTTGACGACGTGGATACCAGACTACTTTGCAGATTGATTCATTTCTGCTCGATATTATTGTTATCAATATTTTGTATTTTTGAGATTTACTTTTTGGCTGGCGAAAAAGTAGTATGTTTCATTCGGATTAAAAGTCAGTTTTTGACTCGCAATTTTGCATCCGCTCGGCTTCGCTTCGCTCCGCCTCGCAAATGCAAAATTTGCTCGTCGCAAAAAATGGCACTTTTAATCCTAATAAAACAATCTACTATTGTGACAGTATTATAAAATGCTGCTTTGTAATAAACAGATGTCGGCGGAAGTTAGAACTCGGCAAATAACCGCCACTACAACTACGCACTACACACCGTAAGTGTTCAAGATACTTTCAATTGTTTGATACAGGCATCGTCATCATCTAAATCTGTCAAAATCATTGTACGTATTGTAATATAAGAAGACCCGGATTTTAACTGAAAGTAATTTATAGTTTTACATTTTTTGGTGTCTGTTTTGAAAAAATTTAAAAGAATATTGAAGGCCCCTATTGTATTTTTGTAAGAATCTTGTTTTGACTAGTTTTTTCCTTTTTAAGAAATTTATTAAAGAATGTTGCGCCTACACCTATAATAATAATTTACATAATGTACCCATTTTTAACCCTGCATTTTCTAATTTTTGAAAAAAAAATCAAAGCCGTGTATTAAGGTTATCGTCAGCTTGACATATCGTTAATCAAACTTTCTCTATCCATCTTCATCAAAATTTTGATGACGTTACCTCAAATATGTGTTAAATGAATCATATTTACCTAAAAGTCTACTTCGCGAGGGAAGTTCTATCAAAATAACTTCAAACCATTTTTCTTTAAGACAGTGAAGCTCAGTGGTATTTCGCTTGAGATAATCATCAGAAATTCCTTAATAGACATGGGAACACCCAATCCGTTTCCCTCTTTTCTCGCTTCGTTTCCTGTGTTTTGTTAACGTATTGAAACGATTGAAATCACAATCGACATTTTATAAGAAAAAGTGTTTACAAAAAACATGAAGTACAGCCTGACCGTTAGACTCGTTGTCTATTATATCGCATATTTTTTTCCAATTGAAACATAATCTCACAATAGCGGAAGCGAGTACCCAATGCGAATTATAGTCCATACATTTCCTGTCTCTAAGATTTTGCTTTTTGAGTATCATAAAAAATAAAGTATCTACGTTAACGGCCACCGTGGGTGGCACAACAGGTATTTGGAGGGCACAAGTTGCCGATCCTTGATTTATATCATTAGTGTCTAAAGCCAATGTGAATTCGCTTCGGAATTCTTAAACTCCTAAGGACGCACTGCTCCTAACTACAAATAAATATAAACGAAAACTTTCTTAAACTACATCGACTAAACATACAACAAACTTAACGTCGACTGCTAATCCATAAAATTAAATTTGTCTAAAATGTCTAAATATTCCCAGAGAATTGAAATCAGCGACATCTGAACTTAGTTGTTCCTTTCTAATATACTTAAAGACTTCGCCAAACGTTTACCTATTATGGTCCGTCTCCAGCGAACATTTAACGTCCAACTAACCGAAATAGATGCGGTCTCGCTTATTTATTTAAGTCTTTTAGGTGGCTAAAACTTCCTCAGTGTTGGTGAATCGTTGTTTTTTCTTCCAGCTCGAGGGTTCGGAATGCGCGTAGTGGGCGGCAAAACAGCACCTGATGGTCGTCTTTTCGCCTACATTGTATGGACCGTCCCTGGCGGTCCTGCCGAGAAGGGAGGCTTACAACAGGGCGATAAAGTGCTTGAATGGGGAGGCGTTTCTCTCATCGACCGTTCGTTTGAGGAAGTATGTTCCATAATGGACCGCACAGGTGACATGGTCGAACTTCTGGTCGAACACGCGACCGACCTGAGAATGTGCGACCTTCTAGACGACCCCATCCCTCCCAATGTCGGACGGAAACCTTCAGATGCTGCGATAACGGCGCTACATGTCGGTGAGTCGTTTACCGCCTGTTGGGGTTATTACTGACACTGTTACCAGCCAAACACCATCATAGAAAAAAAGTTTAAATTATGAATACAGTTTTGTAAAAAACTTTATACCTACAATTTTATACACTATTAGTTCTTCGGATCTTCTAGGTCGTTGACTTTGCATATACATTTCGTTGTTCTCCAATTTTCTTCCACTTCGAATGATCTGCCTTAAATAGGTCTCCCTACTGTTCTTTTTTTCTCGTCTCAATTTTGTCTTCGTTTACCCTCTATTCTCCTAACTCGCTTTTTATTAAATGCAACTTTTTCCATTCCCCAAAAACCAAGAGGTATTTCTTCTGCTTTGTTTAAGTTCTACGCTTCAGCTAACTACAATTCACTTTGTCGACACATGTTTAAAAAAGTCTGTTTCTAGGTTTTTATTTTACAACTCCTTATTACTTTTCTAAGATCGGATTAAATAAAATTATCAACAATGAGTCTTCGTGGCTTAAACAGTTTCTCATTTTGAAGAACACTAAAATAAACTCTGTTTAGACTCTGTTTTTAGCAGTACGTCATCGAGTTATTGTAATATTTACTTCTCCTAATAATTACATATTAACTTAAGGTTCGAAAACGAAAAAAATGAATATAAATACGGTGTGAGAAAGAAGGTCGAGCTATATACTTAATAAGCATTCACGTTCGGTAGAAGTAGCTGACAGAAACTTTTCTGTGGTTAAGTTGCAATCTTAAGATCACTAGAAACTAAAGATTGGCATCAACTGTCTAATTTTCTAATTCAAATGTCAAATCTGACTTGTGTGGAAAAAACACAGTTTTTCTAGTTTCAACACGCTTCGTTTCGAGAAAATCTTTAAATACAGCATGGAAACAATTTCCACAAAAGTAGTCACAAGAAAGCCCATTTTAAAGGAAAAGAGACAAGAAATATTTCGTGGTTATCAAAAAATTACAGAGAAAAATGGACAACGTTTGGGTAAAACGGAAACAGTTAAACTGGTGGCAGAAATATTTTCCGTAAAGTTCGCTGATGTTGACGAGTGATTTTCGAATTTTAAAATAATACCGATACAATGGCGCCGGTGCCGTTAATATTATAATCAGAATCAGAAAGACGACTGCGCAGATTTATATACCTACATGCTTTGTTGGTTCCGCTCTACAATTGGTTTTTAAGTTTTATATAATCGTTATTGTTTTGTAAGAGGGAAAACATTCGGCTTTGAGAATAATTGTACGTAATACACGTATAAATTTAGGTTTCCGAAGGCAAAGTTTTTCACATTTTAAACACGTTATAGCTACCACGCTCCCACAATCAAATTTCTAAGGCGGTATCTCCAATTGCGTGATAGTGATGAAGATTTACTTTTCTTTTCCTTGGATGAGACATGGATATATCAAAACGGATCTATGGTAAAATTGTGGATTCATGATGATGACATCAAATCTTGTCCTGCTAAAAAAACTAGTGAAGGGAAAAGATTCACAATTTTACATGCGGGTTCCTCTTTGGACTTTTAGAGGGATGTGATTTTCTCCTTGATTCAAAAATAGATTCAGCAGATTACCACAAAACCATCACATTTTCGATGTTTGACATTTACTTACTTACATGTCACATTTTTGATACCTACTTTCCGATACATTATACACTAGAACAATTATGTCCGCAGTTACACAGCTTAAAAAAAAAAGTTACCAAATCTAGTTACATCTACCGAACGTGAATTCCTTATATGTAATGAGTTATGTCGTTTTAACATACAATATTTTTTTCTACTGCCATTAATAAGTCAATCTTTTCAACTTAATCGTAACAATTCAACTTTAAGAACCCCTGCTAAAGTATGAAAGAATTCGCCGAAGGTTACTTAAACAGAACATCCATCACCCCTGAACTACAATAAAACATATGCAGCTTTTTCGAAAAATTATGAGAGTAAAATTTAATTTTGTCAATTTTATTTTTTATAAAAAAACCCTATAAGCAATAACCATTTTTTGCAAGGGCACGAATATCAATTTGGATAGATGCAGTGTAATAAAAATTTAGCATGCTTATGATAACTTTAAATTAGAACGTCTGCAAGATTTCAAAGCATTCGATTTCGCAGTTCCTGATTTAGTCAGTAAAAGACTGAGTCATTCATTAATTTTTTTTTGAGCCACCCTGTATAAGCAATTAAAAAAAATTAATGTAGTATATCATATTTTGCACATTTTAGACGGCATTAATTTGGAGGGGATAAACAAATATATTTTGATTAAAAATTTACGATGCTTACGATAACATTAAAACGTCTGCAAGATTTTAAAGAATTTGGTTTTGCCGATTCAAAATTAAATTTTGATTTTTTTCCAAAAATATGGATGTATCGACTAAAAACTCAACACGGATTCATTAGACAAGTAATCTCCGAAACTGCTGGACCGATTGTTGCCAAATTTTGTATGTATATTAGAAATATCACGTAGATGGTTAAATACTACCCAAAATTTGGATAATCATCCCCACCAACAATTTGATGACGTCAATTCATTTAATTGTATTTTAAAATATTTTTAATGTTATATAAAAATATACTCCTATACTTGTATTGTACGAATCCGCTTTCAGTTTTTTCGCTAAACGTTCAAAATTTCGCAAAAATAATTTCAAGGTTCAATAACGCCTATATTAACGGGACGTTCAACGAATCCGTGCCACATTGCGGTAGTGGTTCGATGCCGAACTTGGCCGCTTACTTTTTTTTTCTTGCATTGGTAATACGCTGCGACTATTTTTCTTTTGTACTGTGACTAGTATTATCCACGTTAATGACTTCATTACCAATTTCTTATTGGTAAAATTAAGAACGAGTCACCCTATTTCCTCGAAAATGCGAAAAACTCGTCTTTATACATAGTAATAATAAAAAAGAATTGTAATATGTATTCAGATCATCTTGTTCGACTGTGGTTTAATTCAAATCAAACTAATTTCTACGTGACATTCGTTCGATGTATTAAGATAAATAAACACTCGAGAATGTATACTTTAGGAGCGAGGGAAGTTCTGTCGAAACAACTTTCGACCAATTTTTTCTACATTATATTTATTATTGAAAAACAGTTGTTCATGATTACCACTCATAGGAAAAAACTATTCAATTAAAAATGGTCAAAGAAAAACAAACATCACATGACATAAACAAATGACAAAAGACAAAAAAAATGGAAGGATCAGGTTGAGAGATTTACAAAGAACGTGATTATTGCACAGGATTAGTAGTCCTGCCAGACCTAAACCTAAACAACTGTTCTGAAAACACCTTTAAAAAGATGCCCTACGGGGATACAGGGTACAGGAACTTTGTCCACACCGTTAACGACCCGAGTAGAATTCCCGAATCGACAGATTAACAGACGGGTGGAATCACAGAAGTTACAGTGTTCTTTACTGTTATAATTCTTGGTCCAATATTGATTTTCTTTTCAATAGTCCCTCAATGTGACCTTCCGCGCCCAATTATACATAAGCACCCTTTTTTCATTTCAGTGTTATAATATCGACACCTCAATCAGAAATTAAGTCATCGAGAGGGAGAGAACAATGACCACTGTCTACCAATTTAATAGTATAACAAAAAAACGAATGTGATTTTTTGTTTTTCAAGACTCCTCTTTCCCGCATCCATTAGTTTCACTGCCTGGTATTCAAAGTTTTGAATAAAAAGAGTAATGGTTCAAATGAAACAAAAAAAAAATCGAACACGAAAAACTGCAAGTCCGCGAGCAACGAATTAAGTTTGATATTAAATAATATATAGGTTTCACAGGAGACCAAATACGGGTCTACAATGCCCCTTAAAACCCGATAAGACTAAAACTAAAACTAGTGGGATTTTAACATACTCCAGGAAGGATATGGCTTCAAACGTTGCTGTCAAATTTCTTCCTGACTTTTAACGTGTGTTTGGGAAAGTGACATTTATTGACCAATATGAAACATTTCCTTATCTGAAAAAAGTTTCTCTGTGTGTAAATCAAAGTTCTATTTCAACTGTTGCACTTCACTATTCGCATCTATAGTATTTCCTGTTTTCTCAAAATGTCTAAGTTTACCTTAACACATTAACCAAAAAGTCACATCTAGCGGTTCGCTAAAACTAGGATCATGCATCGCGTTTCACGGACACATCGGCTCCAACCATACATTTTGTTTTTGCTGGATGCATGATTACATGAAGCCGGGGCGATTTGGCAGGAACAAGTTAAGCAGATCGTATTTTGCTTCAAATAACCGTCAACGTAAACTCCCAGCAGCGCAAGGCATGCACGCTTATAGATTACTCCACGATGTCCGCGCTCTGGTTATGATTTATTAAAAAATAAGTGTATCCACCGCAACAACAAAAACGCAGTATGTGATCATCTGCTATCCCTCTTTCCGGCGTTCCGACCAAACTGCAGCATGATGCAGCGTTGTGTGAACTCTTAATGTGGCTTATACAATCCGTCATGGTCGTCCTGTCAGTTGCGGCATAATTAGCTCATTAAAAACTGAAACCCAAGCCAAAGTTTTTTTCGAAATGTGGGGCAATTTGAGAGGTGGCGCAATTGCCTGGGTCAAGTGGGTGTGGCGTAAAGCAGAATGGGTCAAAGATATTAGCAACACTGATATTACTTCGGCTCTACTCCCCATCGTTATTTATTAGTATTACGATTCTGGAGTGGAAAAAACAACTAGTGGTCATATTCTGGTCAGTGCTTTATCGTAGTTTCTAGAAAAGCCACTATTAGAGAGTAATTGTGTTACACTGTTGTATTAGTCAAGAGGTATCTAGAACTGTTGATAAAGCATATTAAACAATTAGAAACTATAGTTTCTGCGACCTTCTCAGCTATTACCTACAAAAGAGAAAGTACCCGGCGCCTCCACCAATGCGTGTTATCCTTCCTTGCCAGGGTGCTTAATACATTTATTGCTTTTCCTGCAGGGAGTTAAGGTCCTGTATTTTTAAATTATTGTATTCTTTACAAATACACAAAATTGAAATGTTTATGGATTCAAAACTCAAGAGGTTTTATGAAATGCAAATGTGCCGACACCTTCTACATAAAATTTACAGCTACCGGGACTACTCCCGTGTGAACAACTCATGTATAATAATAACAATAATATTAGCACAAGCAACTTAACACAAATATATCAAAACACAGTTTCCAAATATCTACAATTGTCCCATTTGCATGAAGGCAATATTAAATTTGCACAAGATTTCAGTTATGACTTTAGTTATTTCCATTGTAAATGTAGCTTAATTGTGCACAATATTTCCAATTTACTTTTGAGCTAAACATCTGTTTTCTGTAACTTTTTCTACCGGGTTTCAAATGGGTTTCCTTTGAAAGGGAAAAATACAAATCAAATTAACTTTTTAGTTACTTCATTTCATGATTTCATATTGCTAAATTTTCATACTTTTCTATTTTGGGCCAACCTATTCACTTTCTCCCATTTCACATTTGTCGCCTCTACCGCTTCTTTAACCTCTTCTTTCCGTCTTTTTCATTGTTGTTCCTTTCCTATTGTACTGCTTACATTTGGAATAAATTTAAAGAAAAATCTATCTTTTTGTCACTAAATAGTTCACATAACAATCTTTCTCAACTCATAACCTAAAAAATCCCCTAATTCCAATAATCATCAATTTTGTGTGAAAAATAATGAAAATCATGGAAATACAATACTTTTTTCTAACTAATCGTCTTTCACCGACTCTTTCCGATACTCTTACCCCAATAAACACTAGAAAATACCACCAACCAACCTACTTCGCAATCTCCAGACCATAGTATACATATACCACACAATATAATACTTATTATAGCTGTTGATGCACTAAAAGCCTTAACAACTGATCTGCTTATTTTAATAAAAAAAAATATTTTTGATTAATATCTACATTTTTATATTTTCGTAAAGTCTAAGTTTAAAATAAACCTGCACAATGTGTTTATTACAGCAAAAATAACTAAACGGGAGAGCAATAAAAACACGATCACAGCCAGGATTTTTGAAGATTTTTTTTAGATAGAATTTGCGTCTTGGCAGAAAGTTTAAATGAAAATGGAACAATCAAAGACAAACTTCAAAAATACATGGCTCTTCTTGATCGTGTTATTTATTGCGCTCTCGGTACAAATACATATCATGAGAATGAGGGCGAGAGGAAACGACAATGTTTTTCTTAAAGTTATTTTGGTGTGTTCGTCTGCTTTAGTTCGCATTCTAATCACTTCGATTTACATTTTTGTTCAACTGCTACGACATTTTCGCATACTAATTTTCATTTCGTTTAATATATAATTTGAGAATTAGACTGGGTGTTTGACTGGTAGATACATGAAGTAACTACTCTTTCGTTTCAGATAAATATGGTCTTCCACAAACTTTGAATATTGAGCAATTAAATCCTGTCTAATTTAATACAATTATTTTTCTATACATTTAAAAAATCCGATGGTCCAGTAATATCCAGTAAGATCATGGAAATGCACTGAAATTCGCTACATATTTTGTACTTCAGATTTTATCTAATAATAATAAAGGTTTTTCAGTCGGGATATATTTTACAAACAAATTAAGATTTTTAAATGTAGCACTATTTTTACATTATTTTTCTGAATAAGTTGTTGACCACGCCAAAAATTTGAAAAACGTCAACTATAAAATTTAAAAATTGTTAAAATTTAGTGCACAAAAACATTTAAATGCTTCAGATATTTGCACACAAGCGTAATATTTTTGACTATCGGTTTTCTTACATTTTGACTGTAATGCAAATTTAACAGCTTTTTATTCTAATTATAAATGATATTATAACTTTGACAGTACCAATCAATCAATTTTCTAAAATGTATCCCATAAAAAACACTTGACCTGTCGAAACGTTTTCATCAAACACGACGTGTTAGGGAGTGATACCAACAAGTATGTAGCTGACGAATAAAAAAAATGTTTTTAGCAAAAATTTCCAAATACTAGTCACGAAAGTTGAAACTGTTACCGAGTAATTATAAGAAAAACAGAATTCACAGATACATTACGAAGTGTGAAATTAAAGGAATCACGTCAAACATGCAACATTCAAACAAGTAATTTATTCTTTAATATGCATTTAATATGCAACAGTTAAAATAATTTGTGCAGCTATTAGAAAATGTAACATTTCATAACTTTACGGATCTAAAGTTTTACTTTTAAGCCATCAGCATTAAAATTAAGTACTTTGTAACAATCAACGGCAATAAAAATAACCGCTGACAGCAAAATCAATGAAATTGTCTACGTCAATATAAACCAGTAATGCATTTTTAGGATAATTGTGTACACTATTTAATAAATTGTGATAGCAACTTTCATAAATAATACCAAAGTGGTCGCCACTAGATTCCGAACAACAACTTAAGCAATTTCGACAACATAATGAATGTTGTACGAAACTCAGAACCGGGTGGTGCACAGCTGTAACAAATAATTTAGTGGTAATAACGTAACTAACAAAACAAGCAGAGAAAAATAGTCACAAGTCGCCTGCAAACGATTTCGACTATTTTTGTTTTTATTTCGTCATCACACTAACCCTCCCAAAATATCATTATCATTAATTAACATTTTCGGTGATTAAAATAGAAAACCAGCAATCTATTTTGGACGTTTAGAGAAAAAACAGCATGTTTTATTCGGAGTAAAACTGACTTTTTATGGCTCGTTTATAGTTGCCAAACCCACCAAGTTTCGTCCGTCAAACTCCACAGATTCGACACAAAAATTAACAATTTTATGCCCAATGAAAAAATATACTGTTTCTACATGAACAAAACTAAATAAAGATGTGTCAATTTGAGAAAAGTGATTATAATCATACTACTTTATATTCCATTTACTGCCTACTTTTGCCAGCAAGTATCAGTTTGTCTTTTAAAGTAAATTTGATACACCGAACTTTATTAAAGCATGTTCACCGACGTCGTAAGTTATTAAACTTAACAGCATAGATTGTAACTTCAAGAAAACAAAAGAGAGTACAGAATATGCATTGTATTATAACCAAAAATGGATTCATTTGAATCTACCTTGAAACCTTGTTGGTATCATTGCGTAACACCCTGTATGAATTAATTCAGTCGTTAATCTTAGTGTGTAACTAAGTATTCATTCAATTAACGAAGATGGAAATTACTTCCATCCCATTTAATGTCAAAGTTTGTGGTGAGAATAATATTAATTTGGAATGAAATTCACTGTGTTCATCATTACAACTATGTATAATACTAACACTATGTATGCTTTTATTTTACAGAACCAGAAAATGAAAAAACGCCTTCATCGCCGACAAGACGGAAACTTCCTAAAACGCCGGTATAAAAACATTTTCCATTCAGACTTTAAATAATGTCATAGCAGATTTAAATATAAATAACTCTAACTGTCACTAAAGTCTTAAACTAAAGTAAAAATTTACATTTCAAACCTTCTGCAAACTTAAAAAAATTTGTTCATCGCTAAGGGAATTTGACCAATCCAACTTTCATGAAAGTTACGTTCTTACTCGTTTTATTAAAATTGTTTTTAAAATTTTTAGCTGAAATTAGAAAGTTCCACTGCAAGTTATTGAGTGTTTTTTATAATACTTTCAACTCATTGAACATAATTTCTGCTGTTAAAATAAAAAAGGTTCTTGTATAAACAAGTGACACGTAAATTTATTTGTTGCGAAAACTTCAAACAAAATCATTAAATTTATTCGGGCGTATGAGTTCGATTGTTTTTTTTTCGCCCACTTAACTTATATGATTCATAAAAAATAAAATTTTATCATTAAATGGAATCTAAAAAATTTTCAAATGTAGACGAGTTAACTAAGAACTAACTTATCAGGTAACATACACTCTTGAACACTGAAATGCACCAAAATATTACCATATTTTTAGAGAACGATTTTATTGTTTGTAGAGAGATGGAATAGTGTTTAGAAACCAGAAACTAGTTTCTAATTGCACTTGTTGATTTAAATAGATATAGATGTAAACACCATAGTATACAATTGCACCAATTTGCAAACAAATCGTCTGTTTTTTTCAGACTAGATGCAATGCTTCATAAGAGCGTACACATGCACAATAAATTTTAGAAGAGATGCTGCTAATGTTACAGAAACTTAAACACAAATCGATTAAGTTTTGTCAGAGCGTAAAAATAGTCCTTCCGCATGGTATAGATGGGTATAATGTATAAATTGTACAAATAATAGAGAATCGAGATAACGAGCAAATGAGCGTACCCCGTTTTAATGGCTCCATAGACGAATCGAATTTCTAATTAAAACTGTGCCCTCGATAAATCGCAAAATATTGACTTTCCCAGTTATTATAAACTCGTTGTCTGTTGATTAAGATGTAATCGATGTAATCGGTGTTCTTGGCTCGTATGTTGTCCTTGATCTACATCTCTGTGATACTCTACTACTAACTAATGCTAATCTTGTTATCATTTTATATGAAATTGGCCTTTACTTGATCCATGTCTAGCATGAAGTAATGTTTAGTTGTATCATAGTTATGCTTAGCTAACAAAGCTCATTGTATTTACAACTGACAGTAGATAATCAATTGTTGTATTATGTAGCATTTTTGTACTTCATAAGAATGTATCCTTAGCATACGTATAATGTGGTGAATCTATTCGTCGTGGACCAAGCTTGTACCTAAAATCATCATTTTGGTCGATTCTTTTGCTTTTTTGTTTTTCATGAATTATGAATTTTGTTGTCACCACTTCCATTACGTTGTGAGTGTAAACTGTAGCAGATATGTTTAATTCTTCCGCCGAAACAAGTTATATAGTCGAAAATTCGTATTAAAAAATAAAATGGTAAAAGCTCGGTTCAAATTTTCTAATGATAAAGTATCAAACAATCAACCAAATAGGCATTCAGATCGACATTTTTCTTAATTTTATTAAGATTTTTAATAAGTTACTTCTTCATTGTGTACAAAGGAAACTGTTGTTCTGAAAGTTCATTTTCTATAGTTTTACTACTTCGTATGACATTAATGAAATTAACCAGAAAAATCTAGAGTTAGGACCCCAATAAGAGCTTTTAGAGAAATATTGAATTATTATACTATATTTGTTACTTAGGAAGTACATTAACATATCATGATGTGTAGATAAATATATATAAAATTTATAGACTGTTAACAAAACAAAAGTAAGTGTCCGTTTTGAGTAATCTACAAAAAATAATTATATGGTTCCTAAGAATCAGACAACAACAACAACACATATAGAGCATCGACATAATAATTTTTATCACAAAAGCACAACCTAAAAAATTCTCTTCTCGTGTCGCCGCTACCATCAATGTTTGCTTAATTTATTAAATTTCGCTCACTCATACATTCTGCGTTATTTCCGTCGACCGTTGTTTTATCACTTTTACAGTGGCAAAAAGACTGATTAAAAGGAAATCACTCTAGATCGTAATAAAACCAAAATGTAATTTTCAAGAAATTTTATATAAAAGCGCATCTTGAATTTCCACTTTAAACCTAAGTAGCTAAATATTTGTTTATTTCCACAGAATAATGGAATTAACTCAAGATCATAAATTTTCGGGTATTTTTTCCGCAAGCACTTTAATGCATGAAAAATGTAATATTCAACAAAAGAATCGTAAGCTTCTCATCTAGTAATATATTTAGCATGTAAAATCACCACAACTCTTGAAAGATTAATCATCCTTTCCAAAACGGAAATGCCCTACTATTCATCGTACAATTTACCACTCTCTGTTTTGATCCCTTGGGATCGACACTCGCTGTACAACATCAAACTTCTTGATATTTGCACAAAATTGTAGAAACCCTTTTCTGCAGGGGCGGTGAATATGTTTTAGTTTACTTCAGGCGTCCGCATGAATTTTACAACTGAAAAGGGCTTTGATGTTTAATCATTGGACAGAAATCCTGAATCATACCTATACAAGGGAAAATTCCTTTTTCGCCCCACACATTTGACGATTTTTTATAGATGACTAAATTAGATTCAACGAATACGTATATCCTAATCGTTAGTTAATCGTTTAATAAATTCTTAACTGTGTACCGTACACATTTTTAACTCAATACTATTATCAAGTCGCGTGTTTAATTTTTACACGAATTAATATTTTTCCTAAAATTGGATATAAATAACTTGATAACTAATCTGAAAATGTTTTTCTTTAGATAGAGCTAGATTTGTTCAATACTTTAGTATTAAAGCCCTTATGTATATTTTAAAACATGTGCAGGGTGTCCCAAATAAAACTCCGCACCATACATCTTGGAAGCGGATAAAGAAACGAAATTCTGTAACCGCCGTTGTTTTTAAATTGAAGCGGTAACTTTAATTTAGTACATTCCAACATTCCAAATTTAACGCGCATATGGCGTCGGCGTCGTGACGCAAACCTATATTTTTTGCGCTTATACTGTAATAAAACCTTACGTGTTTTTAGAAAGAAAAGCCAAAATGATTTGTTGTCGCTCGCAAATTAGAGAGCTGAAAGGTTAATTCTCAGACACTTTATTGCTTAGAACATAATGTTGTGGGATTTTTGCACTACGTCAGCAGTGCAATTGAAACCGCTGACATAAGCTGAAAATAGTGTATAAAATGTTGTTGATTTATCTGTTAATGGCAACAAAGCATATACTTTTTTCAAATCAAATTATATCTCTTAGTCAGAATGTAATACGTACTATACACTATTACAGATGTCGTGATGACGAAACAATAGGTTTTAAGACTGTTTTATAACGACGGTGATTGTGCTAAAAAGTTAGTACCTATGCGATGAATATTCTTTTGAAAATTGTGTTTTTTTTTCTTAAATATTTATTACCTACTTTTAGCTAACCACACAGAGTTTTATATTATACGTATACAGTGGTACTTCGATATACACATCGTTAACCCATTCCAGATCGTTGGACTTATAGCAAACAGAACGTATACCAAACAAATTTTTCTCATAAAAAATAATCAGGAAATGACTAATCCGTTACCATGTTGAAAAAAATCATATTGTCCTTGGCGTATTACATTTATTTTGAATATCGAGGACGTTGTATAAAATAATTCAAACACTCTTTAATACTAAAATACATCAACAAAAAACAATTTAGTGAAATAAAGAGAGTGGATTGATGAGGACGAGACATTATTCTTTGAAAATGAAGTCGTCTTCCAATAAAACTGGAAGCAATCAGACATTCTGGTGTTTTTCCTCTTTCTCTTTTCTGTTTCTTTTTCCTACTTGGACCTGGTTAAGGCTCATCAAATTTGACTTTTACTAAAAATCTGTCCAAATAACTTTGCGTCTGTCTCCTCAGAATGTTCCAGAAATCTCCGAATATGGTCATTCCCCACAACTAGTTTGAGCTTTGTTGGGGTGTACTTCTCTGCAAAGTTTTTGACGCTCATCTATTTAGCAAAAATTCGTTTCATTAATGAAGTAGGAGCTTCCTCTCTTTTCTCCTTCCGCCACCCTGAAGAGAGTGCCTCCATCCTAGTCTTGTGCTCCTACTTCTCAAGTTCCTGGAGTTACTCTCTTCCCTGTGCCCCTCCAGTAACTCCACAGCACAGTCCCATGGACGTGCCGAGGTAGAAAATATCTTCCACTATAGGCAGAACCCCAGTCAATTAGAGTTATGATCTTCCCAAAACTCTCTCAGGGTTAAATTTTTGGTCAGAGGTCACTTCAAAGCATCTCTGAAATAGTGCTTTAGTGTAGCATTTCTTGAGATTACTAATGACCTGCTGCTGCATGGGCTGAATGAGAGAAGGGATAAACTTTATAGTGATGAAGTCTAAATCCGGAACCCCAGAGTCCTGTAAGCTTAAAAATGGGGTGAAACATTTTCCATTATGAGGAGGACCTTCAGAGATAGATTTTTCTCATCTGCTCATAAATAACTTTTTACACTTGGCCCAAACACAATATTACACGACTCTCTCGGTTTTCTACACTTTATATTTCTGAAGTCCTCGGGTTTCAGAGTGGTAGCTCAGTAGTGGATTCAGGTTGCAATCCCCACTTGAATTGCCACAAAACAAGAAAGTTAGCCTGGCCTTCATTTCATCGCAATAAAAAGCTTGTTGGGGAACAAAACTACCAGTTTCAAAATCCCCAAACTCTTTAACAACATCATTGGCGACATCTTTCTCCATGCCTCACAACACTGTGAATACCAGTCCTCTTCTTAAAATTATCAAACCAACCACGGCTAACTCTAAATATTTCGATACATTATGGCCAGCACACTGTTTTTCTGAAATCCAAATCAGAAGAAATTTTTCAATTTGCTCTAATAAATTATTCCTGACTGTAGTCGATTTCACCCCCTTCGCTAAGTCGACTGCTTTAATAACATTTTTGTTTTTCGCAATAATTGTAGATTGATTTTGACTTCATATTTACTTTCATTTGCCTCAGGGGTTATGGATCACCTTCATTTGACTTATACAAGTTCTAACACATGAGTCGTATTCCAAACAAAAATCGTATACCAAGTAAAATTTTTCGCGTCCTAACAGGGCATATACCGAGGTACCACTGTATTCCTGATGCATCACTAATCATAGTCCAACAGACTATAGTCCTTTACTAAAAAACAACCTCTATCAAATGTCAGCGACTCTAATTTGCGAGCTCTTCATATTCTGTATGAAATTATGCTTGTTTTGTTTAATTTTGTCAAAATTCGAATGGGATTCTACTTGAACCATTTCTAACATAAAATGTTTAAAATCACCTTCACAAGTTTTTGGTTTGGTTGTACTCAGGGGCAGACGGAACCTGCTGAACCAGCGCGGGAAAAATTTAGACCAATGATCCTGAAAGCCCGAATGGGTAGTTTTTTAAATTTTACTTAATTTGAAATCGAATTCCGACATATGTGTCATGGTTACCGGCGCCTCTACAAAATTACCGATTTCCGGATGGTCCCATCCGCTCCTGATTGTACTCATATCACATATACTACGAGTATAACAGATGAATATATTCATTCATTCTATCAACAAGTTGCTTTGACAACCATGACAACTTTGCGCATTTCACCGAAACGGTTTTATTCCTACTTACTTTCTCAAAATGAAGAAACGAAAATATGGATTATTAATTAGTGGCCATAGCTACTAATTCAAATCCTACAACAAAACAACAAGAAATACAACAGGTACTTACTGATTTTATATTTATAATATTCTAACATATAACTTATGACATTTTCATCTGTCACGTAACAGAAGTCATCTTCGATTTCTTAGTGCACAATAACCAGACTTCGGCATCGCGGAAGTGATGTTCATTGCCGTCCGATCGCCGTCGCTATTGCAGTCGTGGTCTTCTTACTATTTTTTCTAGGTTTTCCTTAGTTATACGAGTTCTCCTAGATGTTAAAATACTTTAAAAATTAAAAATGACTGTTCAACATCACAATTTTCGTGATGATCTTGATCAGATAAACCTTGAATTGCATCAAACGCCACTGAGGTTGAGACTGCACAGTCAGCCAGCCAAATTTATCGCCTGACGTCGGGCCGTCGTATTTAATATTTATCTGATTGATTCCCCATTACTTCGGCTGTGCCTAACTCTGACAATAACCCTATGCGTTTACTTCATACAAATTTACAAAAACTGTCGACGCATTTCGCCGACCAAGTAACAAAATTAGTATTGGCCAGTCTAGATAATGCCCACGTAGTTGGCGAAAATCGCCGACAATTTTTGCAATTTTGAAATGTCGGTGACCAAGGGAAATAAACGTATGCTGTCATATAACATAAACAAAATTTTATATGGGTTGTGATCCTTGAAATTTGCTTATATTTTGCAAAAAGTTTAAGTACTATGTGATCTAAAAGTTTACAGGTAAAGGAAGGCAATAGAAATATTCTTTACTTCTTTGAGTAAACTTTACGCACCAAAATTCAAACTAAGTGGTCAAAGTATTTGTTTTCCGACTTATAAATGGTGGATGCCTTTAGTAAAGGAGCTAAAATTGCGAATGACGATTGTATGGCGCCTTTTAGTTCACTTTAAATTTGCTGTTTCAACATTAAACCGTTTGAATCCTGCTTTCCATTTTAATTTTAACATCTTCGATTTGTTAGCATTAAGCTTTGTAAAGTTTACCAGTTCAGTCAATGAAATGAAAAATATTTCCGTGGACTCCCTTTGCCTGAAAACTTGTGGATCTATCAAATTTTAACACTGATCTAAAAGTATTTACATTCAAAGCGATAAATGAAAACTGTAAACGAAGATTAATAGTAGCGAAAATTTCGACAATTATTTACGATGATCTGGAATCAAATTTCGTAACGTACTACTTTTAAACTTATAGTTACTATTGTGCTAAAATGGACTTATGGTCGCAAGTCGAGATTTTCTTCATTCATTTTTTTCGAAATGAATTTTCCAAAATAATCAAATGATTTTTATTGCATGCCTACTTTATTAACTTTTGTGTTTAAAGTTTAGAGTTACATGATATTTTCGAACCGAACTATAAAGCACAACGTCGATATTAAAGTATCTCATTAACCGCATAGTTTTTTCGTTATACAACATTTGTCATTAAAATGTAATTAAAACATTTAGACAAACTTCTGAACAATTAGTATGCCACAGCACGTATTAAACTTGGATTAACTGTAAAATGTAATTTATAACGAGAAACAAGACTGACAAGTAGGAAGTCATTTAAGTATCGAATATTGATTGAACTTGTAAACTTTAATACGTTGACTAACAACATGATCAAAAAAAGTCGTCTAGTAAGTCATGAAATTTATTTTTATAATAATGATGTTGTCATTGTAACTATTTAACACTTTATTTGACAGCATAATGCAACAAATTCAATTTTTTTTTGTTTGCATATTTTGATTTTTTGCTTTATTGCTTTCAAAATGTTGAAAAAAGTATTAATCCTAGGTTACAATAGTATACCTATTCGATTTCCAATTTAAGGTAATATTCTATTAAAGAAGGTAATTATAGGTAAATACATTAATAGATCTGCTTGATTTATAAAATTTTGTTCCAAAGTGATCCTTTAATACATTTTGCATAACATACTAAAAATAGCCTTTTCTGAACATAGTATCATTAGAAAATAATACTAAAAAGTGCCGTTTGGATCTATTTTGGCCCTTGTGCGTAATGTTGCTTTCTCTTAGAAGACTCCAAATGTAATTAGCTTCACTGAACTTTGTTTCTAGTGAAATCGGATGACTTATCGGTTTTGAAGCAATATACCGGGTGTCTGAAAAATGGCGAATTAATTCTTCGCTACACCCTTAACAATCAACTGATGAGTCTTGAAAAAATGTAAAAGAAATTCCTTCTTACATTTTGGTGGAATTATAATGATCTTAATGTAGGTTCTCTTGCTACGTTTAATTGCTAATTAACGCGTCATCCATTAGCATGTTTAATTAGTGATTCAGTTGGAATGTACAAAGTTATGATTGTCTTATTTTCGTAATAATTTCATAAAATTCCATTTAACAATCATGTTTACCTATACACCGCTCCCAAATTGACTTTTATAAAAATATGATTTTTTTTTAACTACATTGTAAGGAATGTTTTTATTTGGGAGGAGGGACGCAGACTCCCGTACATAACGAACTGAAGAGTTGATCTGTCATTTTCCAGACACCCGGTAAAAACCGCAAACATAACAAAAACTATTGTTTGAGTGCTTACACCTGCATTTACGGTTCGCTGTTCACGAAAATCATAAAAAAATGAAATGGGTGAAACTTTGACAAGAGAGTGAAATAAAATACGCCTCTATCATTTTAATCATAGCCTCCTACGTTCTATTAAAAAAAATTACAATAAAAACTCTTGCTGCATTGTGTAGTTATTGGACAGTAACTATCAAACTGAATAAAGAACGCTTTGCTATTGCCAACATAATATTTTTAACATTAAATTTCAAAGATTACTAGGTGACTTTTTTATTTGATCATATGGTACAATGTGTGAGGTCAATTTTAAATATACTAAATTTATCTACTATCATTCAACCATATTTAAAATTAATAAACATCGAAATCCAATATGTGTATATGTTACAGTTAAAACGTGTTTTCTCTACTTAAAACTAGTTGAAATGCCTTTGTTACAACTAGAATTTACTGCTTTCAACAGTTAAAACTAGTTCTGACCAGACAAGATAGTAGTGCCATGGCGACAATGGGCCCGAACTTAAAGTAACTGAAATAAAAACTAGTTTTGACTAAAGAAAACGCGTTTTAACTGAAAACGGTTTTAACTGGAACATATACATATAAACCAAGTCAGATTTCTTGTTATTTGCAAAAATGTTAGCTACATACATTACAACACATCGGAATACTAAGAACGATTTTGGTACAGTGTTCCACATGAACCTTGGGCACTTTTTTTAAAGCAAGACCGATCGAAATTATAAAGTTTAGTAAGCATTTCATTATTAAAATAGTTAAGTTAATTTACATATGACGTTTTCAAGCGTGTGGCAGTAATCATCGGGGGGAACAGTTAACCACCCTTTCACTAGCTAAACTGAAAAAATGTATACTAATTTTGTTGTTCCCAAACACCGATATTATTTCCCTTAGTTCAACTGCTCTGCGACTAACCCGAGGGAAGAAATCTTGTTTAGGCAGATTTGTAAGTACGAACATGCATGAACAAAATTAATGTCCCCACCCGTTGAACACTATCGTGCAAACATGGTTAAGAATACCAAAAATAATAAATCCACCAATTAAAGAACACCTCAATGAGAAAACATGGGATAGATGTAGCGCAAAACGGGCACTTGCTTCTCAACATTTTTGAACTGATTGTTAACAAAAAGAAGACAATATAAGCAAATATTATGTAAATCCTATAGAAACAGTTAATGTGATTTTCTTTACTAAAAATTGCACAATCATCCTGATTTTTCCACAAATGAAAGGATGTTTGCGCAAATTTTGCAACTGTGTTAGTAGAATCACTGTGTCGGTGTCAGCTGGGACAGGTGTCCAATCTAGGTGCTCTCCATGTATACAGTGCCCATTAAAGTGATAAAACATAAAAGATTGTGTTTAAAACAGCCCTTCCCTTAAAATGTCGCTGAGGACTTCGCGGGACTACAATATAGGTACGCGAATACCCGCTATCTGTCCCAACTGGCACGAATCTTTGCTCTATCACTACTCCTCTCGTCTGATGCTTGCTTAGTTTGTAGCAAAAGACTTTCCTGGAGAACAGCACAGACGTCCGATTGCCTGTATTGTTTTCCAATTTAATGTTAGCTTTATCAGTGTGCTGGTTGTAAGACGTAAAATTACTGTTCAGATATGTGGAATGCTTTATTGTATCTCTCCAAGCATGATTCTAACGCTTGTAAATCATTAATGTAATTTCTGTTTCAACACTCGTCAGCTCTTCTAACGCAGTTTAAACAAAGACGCCACAATATTCTAAAACAACGATATTTGCACGAATTTTCCATATCTTACTGATGAAAACAGACCCGACGAATACTGATATTATCACAGAATCTCAACTAATCCATATTGCTATTTACAGTAAAACGAGAAAATTACTTAATTTTGACGCCATGGTTTTCAGGAACAACTCGCAAGAGAACGGGCCGTATCAGGAAGAATACAAATTCAGGTCTGGTATCATGATGAAAGAAAAGAATTGGTGGTCGCAGTCTTGGCAGCAGATGATTTGGCCCCACGAGACGAAAGTCTCGGTTTTGGATCACTTCCCGAAGCTTACGCTCGCCTATGTTTAATGCCTTTAACGTGAGTAGAATTAACGTACGCAATAAGAGGGTTTACGTTCGAAATGGCGGTCTTTCAAAACTCTTTTATGCCAAACCTTTTTTCATTGTTTTTTTAAACAAGCCGATCGTTCTGCTGATATATAAATTTAAGTAATGTGCAGATAAAATATAAAATATAATATCTGCAGAAGCTACAGTTTCTGTATGTACACGAACACAAAATAAATTTGAAACGTAACAAGTTTAAACATCCATTTCACACACAATAATGGAAAAACGGGTTATTATTTTAACAGCTAAACAGAGATAAATATAATGTCAAATACGCGTACAAAAAAAATAAATTAATAAAAAGTTTAGATTTTCTTCTAGTCCCTGTATATAATTTTTGACACTTCTATTGAAACATCATTTGCTGATCGTAAATTTGGCAATAAACAAATTTCTAATGAATCACCGTTCTCAGTCAACCTAAAGTTGCTCTCAATTGCTAAATTTTAAGCAAAATCAACAGGTGGTGTCCAGTAGAAATGGGAAAGACAATATATTGTTTCTAAGATATATTTTCAATTATAATATAACAAGTGATATGATTATTATCGATAATATTTCGAGTGAAACCGAGCTGCAGATTCAACGAGTGCGAAGCACGAGTTGAATGTGCTGCTTCGGTTTCACGAGCCATATCTTCGATTATTAATCATATCACGAGTTATATTCAACATGAGAATATAATAAATGAACACATTTTTTGATAATAGAATTGATTTCGTCGTTTTGAGCTTGCCCCCAACGTTGGCAAGCCATAAAAGACAAAAAAAATTATGAAATTCTAAAATTTGTCAATTTGACAGTTTTTAAATTTAGGTAGCAACAGACCACAATAAGGCAATAAAATTATTATCGCTGTGATAGACATGTAACTAAGGGCTTGAACAAATTCTATTGGAAGAAATGGGGTCATGTGATACATGAATTATATTCTCAAAATAAGAAATTTTTGTACATATTAATCGTTCACAATTGTTTCAAATTCGCATAATCAATGAAAACCTAAAATTTTAAAAATCTATTTTAATCAGTGCATACATTTAAACCTTAAGTGAAACGAAGAATAAATATGTTTATACTGCAGTTCTCGATTTAGAACTATCTCGATCGAAAGAAATTAACAAATTTTAAACTAAATGGTTGTCCTAAATGTTAAGTTTCTGAATGTGAATCATCAAAATCTGATCCTGAAGCAGAATTTCCCATTGAAATAATGAGTGGAGTGACACATGAGCAACCGAAAAATTATCCGTTTGTTTCTTCCAATCTGAAGCAATTAATTATTGAGAGTGTTTACAATAATTTTGCTACAATTCGGATATACAATTCCGACCATAAATTGACAATTTTATTTCTTACGCCATGGTTGCTCATTTATATGTTTGTGATTTAAAATTTTATCTATAACATTTTGGTTTATTTTTTTTTTTTATATATTCCCACAACTGATTTTTAGCTAAATTTTGATTAAATTGTAATTTTTCCAACTACATTGGGTGATATGGTGCATTGTCCATTATCACAATACATACACCGACTGTCTGGAAAATGGCGCGTTAACTCTCCGCTACGCTCTTAACAATCATCTGGTGAGTCCGGGAAAAATAGTTAAAAAAATCCTTCTCACATTTTGGTGGAGTTATACCGGTTTTGAAATTCGTTCTTTTGCTACGTTTAACAACTAAACAACAAATTCCTTATCGCAATAACTAGTAATAAAACTTTTAGTTAATATTTCTTTCGCCCATGACCATATTTAACTACCATTTGACCATTTGGTATGTCATTTACCAAAATCGATCTTATTTTAACAGGTACTAACCCCGTCTACCCGCCCTCTCTTTTCTTAGAAGGTATCTCATTTGGCAAAATCAGTCTTATCTTACCAGGTACTAGCCCCGCCCACCCACCCTCTCTTTTCTTGGAGGGTATGTTATTTGCCAAAATCAGTTTTATTTTAGCAAATAATGATGACTCGCTTTTATAAAACGTGGTCAACATTTGGAAACATTACGAGCTTACTTATATGCACAAGGCAGAAATTTTTAACTTCTCTAGTGTTTAATTGGTTACGCTTTAATGGATTTTTCTTTTGTTGGTTTTGTTTTTGTTTATAATTTCTGAAAGTCTTATTAAATGTTTTTTTGGTTTATTTATTAATGAAAAATAACAACTTGTTTTATTACCGAGAGATCGAAAAACAAATTAGTCAAAGTTGGCCATGCACGAAAAGCCGTTTGTCTTAGTTTAAAATAATGTTTTATTATACGTCACGTTGACAAAAGTAATTTGCAATGTTATCAAACGAAATTAAAGCTTTTTTGTTAGAATCTTACTTGTAAGACAATTGGAAACCATTACACCTGAAATGCTTGTCCGGGTTTCTGCAAATATGAAACGACGCCTCCGTTTATGTTTAGAAAACGATGGACATTTTCAACAGCTTCTACAAATAAATGGTTTTGTTTGTTGTCGATTTTGATTCATTTTTATGTGTTTTAAAAGTAGGTGTCATAATTCTAATTTTTAACTGTCAATTTGACATTTAATTAAAAAATTTAAATTATGACAAACGGCTTGTCGTGCATGGCCAATTTTGACTAATTTCTTTTTGGATCTCTTGGTATAATAATGCACAACGATTAACGACTATTGGTTGTTATGGTTATTGTCTTAAAAAAAATAAAAGGTGCATTTCAGTCACCATCGTTACTAAGAAATCAGGAAGCCGAAGGTATTCACGCATTAGGTGCGTGCAGTATTGCCACTTTTACTTTTAAAAAATTACGTTTTTTTCGTAATTTACATCATAAAGATTTTTTTTATTATTTTTTTGAGACTCCCGAAACCCCCGTACATAACGTAAAGAAGAGTTAATCCTCCATTTTCCAGACATTCGGTATGTGATAGTCTTCCTAAAGTAGAAATTAATTGGTTAATCACTCATATTTGAAATATTTCTCCATTCATTGTTTTGTGGTAGTCTCTGTAATTATTCCTCACATCCAACAAAAAAAGATAATATCCTTACAAAAAGCAGACCAACACCCTCCGTATAAGATGGTAATTTTAATTTTTCAAGGTTACGTTTTAAAACTTTTTCATGAATCCATCGACTAATATTGCTACCATGTTGGTACTATCCAAGTTTCATCAAGGCATACAAAAATTATGTTTTCGTTAAAATTTTTATAGTGAAGAAATTTTCTCAAAAAAAACAATTTTCAATACCATAAATAGAATTCTAAGAGACATATTTAATTAAATGCTAATAGCTAATGAGCTAACACATTTAAAGTAATGTCACAGTTTTTACATTGGTTTAACTACATAATTATAAAAATTGTGGTATACACAATTGACATTTTTGACTATTGTAAAAAATATACACATAGCAAATAGTAGGTGAAGCATGATAGTCGAAATAGGTTTTATTTTTTCGAAAAATTGAAAGTGCTCAGTTTAGTTTAAGCGGATTTCACCCACCCGTATCATTATAGTAAACTAACTAAAAAGTGTAGCAACAATCTTAACACTTTAGAAAGCCCATTACCTTTATTATTAAAATATTCTAAGTGGAAATTCACAAAATCAATACCTTTAAGTTCCAACAAATATTTGAACTGTTTTGGTTTTAAGGCACTAGAACGCTAGCTGAAATATCAATGAGTTTTGACAAACAATTAGCTACAAGTCTTCTTTTACGTACAATACAGTTTTCGCCACTATATAACCTTCAAGTAGAGGGAAGATGATTTATACCTAAGTTTCTGCCAACTCCGAAAAGTAAGCCAGCAAAATCGTTGCGCCTCCTTAATGTTCCTGTTCTTGTCACCCCAGTCCCGTATTTCTTTTTATATTGTGCCCTAAAGGTCTTTAGGATTAAATCGAGGAGTTATTTTCAGGGATTCTAGAGGTGGGCTATCGCTATCGTTATATTCCATAATTTCACTTTTTAAAAATCTTTCAAGGAAAATCAAGTAAAAATCAATTGTCTCATTGTACATACGAGTATAACTATAATTCCTTTTGATGAATAATCAAGAATATTTAATAATAATAAATTTTTTTTAAGAAAGTGATTTATTTTCGCACAGCTTTAGAAAAAATAGTGTATACCCTTCACTTCCAAAGAGTGTGTGGCCTTAAATGATATTGGACAGACGATCCACATTGGTTTATCAAACCGAATTACAAAGTGTAAAAATTAATGCAAGACCGCATAGCATACACCTAACATTTATACATAGTAGCACAAATTTAAAGTCACTTATGATGAAAGAAACATTTATAATAAAATAGTTTATAATAATAATTGAACCAAATCCTATTATAGGATACATAGGAAAACTTTCATGTTTTTACGTAGGACCACTAATGTAAATGGTTTATCAAAAAATATATATATACACAATTTTTTTCTAGATATTTTTTGTATCATTATTTATAAATAAATAGTAGCTGGAAAAATATATTCCACTTAAAGTCGATAAATAAACAGCTAACTAAATAATCTCATTTGTAATTTTCATTCCTTGATTTGGGTATTAACAGCCCTACCCGTACTCAAAACACAAATAAAATAAAAGAATAACATTTACATTAATTGAGGAACCGAAATTCATTTGATCTCTCAATTGAAATGAAACGCCTCATCTACATATAAAAGCGAATGAAAAGTATAAATTCAATACAAAATTTTTTCGTTTATTAGTGAAATATGACAGGCACATTTTTTATAACAAACAATAGATAATCATTAGCGACTGAATTGTGGTTAATGATTATTATTATTATATTATATTATCTGATCTACCTACAACTTTTTATAATTACCACTTCGCAATATTGTATGGGATGATTTTTTAAATTTCTGCTCTAGTTAACCATGATGTTTACGTCAGCCGTTTCAATTGTTCTTCTGCGTATGTGTCATGGCCAACTAGAATAGAAATTTAAAAAATTCCAAAACGCACACTTCACATTTTTGCAGAAAAAATCCATATTTTTTCTCTTGATTTGACATACAACTGCTAATTATAAAAACACATACAAACCGTTGTTCGTTATTTTGAAAACATGAAGTTTTGTTAAAAATGATAACTCGTAATCGTAACATAACAAAATTTCATAAAAAGTTTGTAAGTATGTGTTTTGTTTAGATTTCATGAAAACAATGTCTATGAAATTTTCATCAAATTTCAAATTGTCAAAAATATTTCCAAAAATAATGAATAAGAGAAGCGCGATAAACCTTTATGTTGTCTTTGGGTAAACATCGTATTTGAGGTTAATATACCACCATCACTAGGGATACATTGTTGTTTTTGAAAAAAATTTAATTCTGTAAAAAATAACCAAGTGTGTATTAAGGTGAAGTTCGCCCTCAATTTGAATATCGCAGTCCAAGAATTTTGAAACAATTATACTATTTTGTGGCTATTAAGACCAAAGTTCAATACTGAATGTTGAATTAAAATTGCCTTGAATTTTACCAAATTCTATCTATTTTTCAACAGTTAAGAAAAAAGTATCCATAATTGTTTTCTCAGATTTTTTTTTTGGAAAAAATGTTAACGACGTATTCCATTGGCACATCCTCACTTTTATTATTCATCTTCCCAAAAGTGGAAGTTGTTTTTTTTTAATATAAAAAGTTTTTCAAAATGGAGCACTTTTTTTATTTTCAGCACAGTTACTTGTCAGTACACTACAGCATCATCATCATAAACCTTACAAATGATAATATTATGACGGTAAATACAAAATTAAAAAAAAAATTCGGCAATTTCGCAATTAACTAAAACTAACGTTTGCAATTTTCGAAAATTTTAAGTACTTAATTATGTCGCGTTAAAAAAATGTTATTTCGAAATTGTGCGTAGGTCAAACAAACACGAAATATGAAAATAACAATTTATAACTTTTGCTGTTGACAAAATCCTCCCATTGGAAAATAAAAATCCACGACCCCTATAAACCCGCCTCCTGTGTGTTATATAAATAACAATGATAATTCTCGTAATCGCATACTATTTTACTGTCAACATGCCTATCAGTTAACTTACTTGAAACATTTTACTAACCACACCAAACAGAACGGAAGAACACTGTGTCCAAACGGAAGTCGCCCCGGCCAGTCAAAACCCCATTTGGAATGCGAATTTAAGTTTTCCCGGAGTTCCTGGTGACGAACTCATGGAACGTGTTTTAGAAATAACTCTATGGGACTTGATTCCTCACAACGAACACGCTTTCTTAGGCGAGTGTTCAGTGGACCTGCAAAAAGCCTTTCTGGACGATCGTGCGGTCTGGTGCCGATTGGAGGACCCCCGACAATTGCGCGGCAAATCTCCTCACACGTCCCCAAGAGGCTCGTTAACTGGTGCAAAACGTGAGTTTGGACTACAGAGAAGCATCTCCGACGACGTGGATTCGATAGGAGAATGTGCAAGCCTTCTGCATCCCGACCACGCCTGGGGATCGAGACGCGGCTCCAGTCAGTCTGAACAACTGGAAGTCGAAGTTTACCAACTAGGAAAAGACTTCTCAAGGTCGCTACCGGGTTCTAGAAGATCGTCTTTTCAGTCAGCTCAAGAACAGGCTGAGCAAGAGGCTCCTGCTGCTCCACCTCCGCCGTCGTACAGCAGAGATAGAAGAAGAAGCAGCTGCACTAGGATGTTGAGGGACCCAGAAGAAATACTCAAGTCGCTTAAAGCCGTAAAAGGAGAACTGGGAAGGACAATGAGCTTGTCCGCGGAGAAAAGACACAGACGTAAGTTTGTAATTAATGATATTATACACTTGAACCCTTACTTTGTTTCTTACACTGACGCACACTTTACACTATCCATCAAATTCAGTAAAGCTCCCAAAGTATCTTCATCTTTATTTTTGCCATTGCCCACACCACCAAATGTAAATTGCATCTTGTACAGTTTCGTCCGACAACAGCCGGAATATGATATCTGCTATTCCTTACTCACCAACACGTGTGTTTTTACTTATGGATTATGTTTGTTTGGGATTGGAAGACCTCTGCCTAATACATAATACAGACGTAAACTTCTGCATATTTTGGGAGTTTTGAACTATCTATAAATGATGCCTCACGCTTTCTAATAATATTCCTTTCTCTTCTTACACATTTTAAACATTTAGCGGATCTTTAGCCGCACATTGGTAAGATATTCACTAATCAGCACGTATTTGCACCTTTTTTTACCAAAATATTTATCTATTTAATGTTTTATTTTTGGTAAAAAGGTCATGTGATACATCCCTTGTGCTTATGTGATGTCGGTACCCTTTGCTTATGCCATTATACTTGACTGTTTCTTATTACAATTAATTATATATTTATATGTAAAATGTTTATCACATGTACATTGTTTTTAGTTTTAAGAGTTGAGATTTAATCAGGAAGCTTACAGTAAAATTAAAGCTTAACAACCAAATTACACGATTATATTTAGTATTTAATATCCAGTTAAATGTTGATGAATTAGTTCATTAGGTAATGAAGGACGAAATAATGGCAAGCTTACAATTTTGATAGATGGATTCACAACTTAATAACGTTATAACATCGATCTCTAAATAATTGAATTCTTCACTAATTATTATTATCAACTGCCCATTATTATTTAATTTATTCGTAAATTTTAGTGTGTATTTTAACTTTAAGTTGTTTGCTGTCAAAAATTGCATGAATATTGTATTTTATTCAGTGCTTATTTTCCGTAAGGCAAGCTGTGTATTCAAAAGCGAATACTTTACGGTAGTTGAATATTTATTAAATGCACAGTAACATTTAAGTACACAAATTACTTTATAATTATTGTACGAAACACAATTTGTATTAGTAATATCAATTAGCAAAGTTCAGACAAAAGCACAACATTTGTCTCGGAAATATATATATGTCGCGCACAATACGATAATTTTGCATGCATGTAAAGTTTGTGCAATTTATGTGTCAAGTGTAATAAGTGTTTAAATTATCTAATTTAAAATTAGAAGAGCTAGAGAGTAATAATTCTTGTACTACAACGCACTAACTGCAGACAAGAAAAAGCTCGACAAAAATAAAACAAAACTACAATTGGAGATTAAATCTCTTCGGTTTTACTGTATGCTTAAACTGATTAAATTCATACACAGAATAAATGGAAACTATATTTTACTTAAAGCAAACACAAACTGGCCTGACAGTCGTTTTGGAGTTGGGAGATGATAAAAAAGAAATATTTAGATACGTATATAGAGTTATACACACAAAATTTAAGTAAATATTCTCTGTATGTAAAATGCCATGCTGATTTGAACACAAAGAAAACTACTAGTACAAAATTACTTGTTAAGAAGAAATAAAATAAAATTTTATCCATAATGAGTATCCTAATTTTAAAATGGTAAATCTAGGTAATTATAAAAAAATAAAATAAATTCATATTTCCTCAGGATTATTCGCATCTTATATTTCCTACTCATTTCAAAAGTGCACCACAGAGATTAAGAGGATATGAAATTTTAAAATTATGGAAAATTTTATCGTACCAAACAGTGACGTGACGTTGTCGATGATGACATGCTATTCTCAGTATGTGCGAGGTTTACTACGCTGTTAAAATGGACCATTGGTAATATTAGTGGAGCCACCTGCAGCTACCTGTAGCTACATGTGTATTAAATTACACTCAACGATCAGTGTTAAGTTAGACTCTTCTCCTAAAAATAAAACAAGTTTAAATTACTTTATTTAAAACAAGTGTAATACTTAAAAACCCGTGTAAAGAAAAATTACCCTTAAAAAGTCTGAAATTGATTAAGAAAGCTGATTCCTCCACCACTGCGTTGGAAATTAATAAAATGAACTCTCTCAGCTCAGATGCCTCTAGCTTCGAGTAACTCAAACACCTTCATTCATCTGTCGGCGAAAAACATACTACGAACTTTGTCAATAATTTCTGGTATGACGGCAGTTTTTGGTCCTCCAGAACGTACTACGTCTTCAACGGATGTTCTCCTGCGCTTGAACACATTAACTCAAAGACGAATGGTTTCATAAGAAAAATATGAATCCACCAATGTGGGAAAAATCTTGTCATGGATTTCTTTCGCAGCTTTCCCCTCGACAAAGAAGAATTGAATCACACTCCGAATTGTAATTTTCTCCTTTTTTAAATAAAAATCACTCGACACCCTAGTATTCAATAATTCCTAAACGAAGAATTACTGATGGACGTCATTTATGGGAATCCGACTTGAAACCTAAATATGCAATTACTACTTTTTATTCTTTCACCCTGTAAGACGACGCGAACTGCGTTATTCATCAAACCATCTTCGTAAGAACGTTCCCGACTGAATCGGCTTTCAAACAAAAGAAACCGCATTGAAATCGGTTCATCCGGTTGGGAGCTATGGGGCAACAGAGAGACACTGAGAAATCAGCTGATTATCTTGAAATGATTGAAGTGATTATGGTCAAACATAGCTAAGAACCATCTTGAGTAAACTAGCTTTCAACTAAAAAACACCGCATCGAAATCGATTTATTCGTTTGGGAGCTACAGTGCCACAGACAAGTCCACAGACAAATAAATGCTTCAATGTTAGAAGAAGCTTAAGTAATTACTATCATAGCTAAGCACCATCCCGATCAAACCAGCTTTCGAACAAAAAAAAACGCCACATCCGTTAAAATTATAACACCCCTCTTTTATTAAGTAGAGCTAACATGAACATGTTTCAAAAGCGTTTTAATTTTGCAAACAACAAACACAGTTTCAGCAGCGGAACCCATTTAAGAGGCAATTAAAAACTATTGAACTCCTATCCGTTACCCGGAGTCTTAGTATTGTAGTCCGGTGTTGTAGGATTTTGCTTAAATACCCAAAAATAATACAAGCTCCTAGTTCCGGCAGACCTCGGAGCAGTCCGGGACTTCAAAACCGCCACTTTTGACGTTTGGTACATGGGATCAATGGGTCTCGACGCGTGTGGTAACAGACGCGTAATGTGGTGTAGAGGGTCGACGGATTAGGTCAATATATCTCCAGATCAAGTCTTTTAAGCTGTAATCGTATATCCCCATGTAGTCCTTCCATTAATGCTAGAATTTCGGCAGCATAGATTGGATTGATCAGTAGACCAATGTCACTTTTTCAAATAAATCTTGGTTTTGTTCGGAACAGAATGGGTCAGACGACACCGTAGTGAAAGGCGTAATTTTGCTTTTTCGATTAAACGTTATGTCAAGAGCAGGTCTCCACTGATTTTTGAAGGGTCTATGACGACACAGCGTTAAGCGAAACTGCTAGAATCGATAGCCAGGCCTCCTTAGTATGCCTAGCTGAGATAGCTATTGTTCCTTGGCCCCCACGCGCCACTGATTTATCCCCAATAAAACATGTATGTCGGAGATTAAAATATGTTTTTTCAAATCCTCGGCCGACCCCAGCACACCTTAGGCAAGTCGTTTAATAAGTGGGCAAGTTTAGTGTTCCTCAAGAAAATATCGCCCAGCTAGTTAGCTTGATGCCACAACGTGTAGCAGAATGTGTAACTTCACATGAAGGACTCATACACTACAGTGGTTACATACCCCTAAACTACTGTAACTATGTTCCAATTGTCATCAATTGTCGCATGGTCTGACCTCAATATACAGAGGTATCCCGAAAATCGTGCACTTTTTGAGGGTGCCTTATCGGGATATACACACCCAGAAAAATGTTGGAAAAATTCTATGTCGTTCATTTTTGTACATAGAAACGCACAAAGAGTAAATAATGAATGTTAAAAATCAAGGTGTTGCAGGTGTTAACATTAATTTGAGATATTAAAGTCATCATGTAAAGGGCATTCAATAAAAAAATTCTTAAAAAAGTGCTACAAAAATGCTTTTAAAGCTTAATAAAGTCTTCTGTGTAACATTGTTACGTTAAATGAAACCATGTTTATTGTTATAATTTTTCTAAAGTAATACTTTAACTTCAGACAAGATGACAAAAATGAATTATACTTTTAATGAAAACCACGATATGTATTTGTTTCTTGATATATGGGAAACACGGCACAAGCTGCCAGCCAATATGCTCTGCGGTTTCCCAATCGTCAACACCCGCATAGAAATATATTTTCGACCAAAGAATGCGGGACACTGGCAGATTAGGTGTTCCTCCACGCGAGGTTAGTCGACGCAGGACTATAAGAACTGTGGATGTGGAGGAAGCAATCCTCGAACAAGTTGAAAGTAGCCCTAAAAAAGGTTAAGACAACTGGGCTGGAGAAGAAGAAATTTTTGTAATTCAGCAAACTGAAGTAAATTTTGCTAGAGGAATCTTATGGACTTATGAAGCAGCTTTCACAAGAAATGGTATTTTCAGTTACCATAATTACCATTATTGGGCTATCGAAAACCCCCATGTCATGCATGTGACTGGCCATCAAAGCCACTTTGCAGTTAATGTTTAAGCAGCCATCGCCATGCAGTGACAGAGTTATTGGTCCACACTTCTTTCACTGAGGGTAACTAGACCTTTACACCACATGTTTGACGATGTTCCTCTACATGAAATAAGGGACTATCGGTGGTCACAATTAAACAGGGCTCCGGTCAATTTTACTGTCCCACTGAGAAAATGGCTGGATAACAATTATGTCCATACTGGATTAGAAGAGGGAGACCCGTGACCAAAAGAAGGATGTGAATCAATCATACGAAAATCCCTTCTCTGTCGGTCGAGATGGTGAAAGGCGCTCCTATGGTACGCGCAAAGTCCACCTTTTTGGTGAACAGGAAGAACATTCCCACAATGGAATACCTGGCTTCGTTTCGTTATCTAGGCCAGGCTTGCAATACAACCAATGTCCTCAAGCCCCCCTTAACTAACTTACAAACATAGTTGAACAACATTAGTAGATCGCCATTGAAACTAACCAAAAAGTAGGCCTTGTTAACACCTTCGTCAACCCAAAATTACTGCTCGACTTTGCCCGTTTACAAAGGGCCTCGAAGAAATGCGGAAGATCACTCAAGTAGGGCATGGCTTAGGAAGATTCCAACCGGCTGGTCTTAGCGGGACTACGTGCGTGTAATACAGTTGAGAACGGAGGGTCCAAACGCATCAAGTCCGTTCCTGTAAACCACAGATATTGTCGTGGCGGGTACAAAAAAATGAAGACAACGTATCACATTTTAGAGTCTTGTCCGGTAACGCATGACGCGAGGGTTAAGAGACGCAACGAAATAGTAGAGAAGATCGCGGGCCACCATAGGAAGACGAATTGGGGAGTAGAAGTAGAACCCAGAGTTAAGCATGATGATGGTCACTCTACAAGCCAGATTTAGCGATACATGTAACATCTACCCAAATAGTTACTGTTGATTTGCAAGTAAGTTGGGACGGCTCGGACACACCATTGCAAGGAATCTTCAGCAAAAAGAAACGATTCTATGATAACGCTAAATTCATCCATGACGCTAAGAAAACCTAGTCTAGCAAAGACCGTATTTTCAGAACAGTTTTACTGAGCGTGAGGGGCAAATGGCCTCGTGCAAATAAGAGACTGAAGAAATACTTGATACTCCGCCATCGTCAAGCATAGTTGCGTCCAATCCACACTGAAATTGGGTTCAACTTTACACTCCTTGTTTATGAGATCAAACCGTTTAAATTATGTTCACTTTAATGGCTTCACATCTTACGAATTTGTATCAAAATCTGGAGTCCCTCAAGGATCAAACCTAGGGCCCCTTCTTTTCAACATATTTATTAATGACTTGATTATTTCATTTACGTGTAAGACTTTAGCATATGCAGATGATCTTAAGCTCTTTCATTCAATTGTCCATGATGAAGACATGTTATTATATATTATTAAGCATTTAGAAGGCTATGTAAAGACTATTTTAATATGTTTTAATGTTTTTCGGTATTCTTTTTAAGTATATACAAGTTTGTTGTTTTGTATTTTGTTATCCTGTAATTGGACTTCGGTCTGCTGGGTAAATAAATAAATCTTAAATCTTAAATCTTAAATCTTAAATTACTACAGGAGAACGTTAACATACTGTTTAACTGGTGTATCCAGAACAAACTTCCTCTTAATTATGACAAATGCTGCTTTGTGTCATACACAAGAAAAATCCACCTAATTAACACACATTATGTACTTAACCACTATCAGTTAGAACGTAAAGAGATGATAAAAGACCTTGGTGTAATCTTTGACAAAAAGCTTACATTTACCAGTCACATTGATATGATTTGCAGATCAGCCAACAAATTACTTGGTTTTATTATGAGAACCTCTAAAACATTTCATGACAGTAACGTGATAAAAAGTTTGTATTATGCATTGGTTCTAAGCAAAATAGAGTATGCTTGCGTAGTCTGGTCTCCACTATATCACTGTTACGAACTTCAGTTGGAAAGGATTCAGAAAACTCTTCTTAAATACATATCATTTAAGACTAATGGAGTTTATCCTGGAAGAGGCACGGATTACACACTTTTGTTAGAAAAACATTCCTTTACATCACTGACAAAAAGACGTAATCAACAAGCAGTGAAATTTTTTTTCAAACTTCTTTCCAATTCTATTGATTGTCAAGACCTGTTAGGCGAAGTCTTCTTTTTAGTGCCAAGAATGGGTTCCCGTTTTTCCGTAAGCTTTTTTGTACCTAGGCCAAGGACCAACGTTCTCAGGAACTCCCCTGTTAGCAGAATGTCGCACCTTGCTAATTGTATTTAACTAGAGCATTTCACTACTGTTTTTCATTTTTCATTCTGTATGTAATACTATGTATTATAATATATTATATATTTTTAGTTTTAGTTTTAGTTTAATAGCTTTAATTACGCTATTGTTCATTCCTAATAATTTATGTTGTCCTGTAATTGGAGTACCTCTGTTGGGCAATAAAGTTTATTATTATTATTATTATTATTATTATGAGATCAGCATGGCAGAACCTACGTGGTTCTATGATCTAATAATACATAAATTTTTAAATTTTTAAATTATGAAAGGCTACTAATGGGTTTTTACTATACTTTGACCAGAACTCTTGTGCGGAGTCTGCCTCAGGCGTGTATTGACTTCCACTAATTTTTAAAAACCCTTGTAAATTTGTCGCATTCGAGATGGCTGGGAGGCGGTTTGTCGAAATGGACCATAATGAAAATTTTACTGCCATCTGTATTACTCAAGACAGAGGTTAGGGTAAGTAGACAAGTTTCCAATGGTGGATGGTTAAGCCCTCATAAAAATTAGTGGAAGTCAATAGACACCTAAGGCAGACTCCACACAAAAGTTCTAGTCAAAGCATAATAACATTACTTAACGGTTTTAATTGGTTCTTTAACCAAAGTATGCCCATGACTAACTGTGATCGTATATTATCCAATGTTAACTACACATTACAACCTTATTATTTTTTAAGTCAATTTTTATTTCCATTATCCTAGAAGCTAATTAGAGGTTTAGATTTTTTAGCCAGGGATAAAACTGACTACAAATATGATCACAGAACAAATTACAATAATTCATTGTTATCTGGGGTTCTATGTATTTAAATCCATCAAACTCGATAAAAGAGCTCACATATGCTAGTTGTCATTTTGAATTTTAGTTTTAAAATGTTAATACTACGTTATTAAAATAAATCAGCTGTTATTGAATTTATTTCAAAATACGAGTAGTTGCCTGCAAAATATGTTTTTAAATAACTGTGAGTTACTTTTTACAGTTTTCAATGTTTTATCTTCTTTGCAAAATGGTCGTAGCTGTAAACTGTAAGATTAATGAAGCAAGTTAGTGCCAGCTCTAAACTACTAGAAACTAGATTTTCATTGCCGTTAAGGTTATTATGTTATTATAATGATGAATTATTTAATTGTTTTAATTGCTTCGTTAGCCAAAGCATTTTAAAATTAACTATGATCATTTTCATTTTGCTAAGGTTATTTATTTGTAAAATTGTTTGATTTTATTCAAGTTTAATTTGTTTTCATTGTCGTAGAAACTCAAGACACTTTGGAATATCTAGCTGGGTATAAAAGTTACTACTGGAATAACATTATTATTAAAATTATTTTCTTTCAAAGCACAGGAATAGTCAAAGGACATTCGTTTCCTAAAACCCAATTACATAAATTTATTACACGTTTCAAACACAAGGAGAGCTCAAATTTTATCTCAATCTATTTTAAAAGCAAGTACAAATCTTAACGAGAATAAAATTACAGTCAACGGCAAAAACTAGTTCTTCGAAAACTTTAAATTATTATTTATATTATTTAAAATATAATAGTTTGCGTACACATACGTACCTATTTTGAAGTAATGGTACAGTTTTCTTTGACTCTTTGACCTTTTCACCTATTAAAATATACAATTTTTACAGAAAAAAATCTCGTATGTTTTTTCCAACTTAACATCTGCCATGCGATGGTATTTAAATATTTCTTGATGGCTAATTCCCAACTCCATCCAGACTAAAAGCTAACTAAAACATACACCACCGAGTAGAGAAGCTTCTTTGGTTCCATCGTATTCAGCTATAGACTAGAATCGTGAGTCGTTGCGTAACTAAATTGGTCATTAGTGAAAGTCCGCGTATTGGCATATTACGGGAAATGAACTTAGTAGCTGCTTCTAGTTTCCATCATCATCCTTACAATTTAGCTTTAGGGAATTAGAATCATGTACGTACGGTGAGTATTGACGAATTTTGCATTTCACGTCCTTGTCTCGTCAACAGGCTCGAGTAGCGGCGTCTCAAACAGAGAAGGTCGCAAAGACAGCGTGATGGAAATAGCGGAGACCGGCAAAGAGAACAGCCCCCCTTCGAGCCCCGAACGCACGTCCCCGCCCCGACTGGGCCCCGGCCAGATCAAGCCCCGCGGCTTCCGCCTGTCGAGCACGCGGCCGGTGGAGCTGAAGCTGGGCCTGCTCATGACCAAGGGGCAGCTGGAGGTGGAGGTGGTGTGCGCGAGGCACATAGCCCCCCGCGAGACGCCACCAGACACCTACGTCAAGTGCTACCTCAGGGACGGCGAGCGCTGGCTGCAGAAGAAGAAAACTCGGGTGGTGCGGCACTCCTGCGAGCCCCTATTCAGGCAGACCCTCAAGTACCAGGCCTGCGACGTACTAGGCAGAAGCCTGGTCGTCATGCTGTGGGAGCGACAAGGGGGGTTCGAACACAACCAGGGGCTCGGCGGGGCCGAGGTGGCCCTGGACTCCTTGACGCTCACGCACCTCACGACAGGCTGGTACCCGCTTTTTCCCATTCACTCGCTAGGCTCGGACTCCAACGACTCGCCTTGACCTGCTCCAGATACCCCTCCTGAGGATCCCATAGATTGAATGACAGTGTTAGAGCAAGATTCCTGATAGACGTAACTTCCCCATCCTGCTTGCTTTCATTCACGCTTTCGTATACTTGAGTGGTGTGCGAGATAACTTCCTAATTGAGTTCATTGCGAATTATTGTACTTGCTACAGTACAGTGTAATGTAGATTTCTGTGCTTTCATCTTCCTTTTGTATTCATGCAGATCGGCCAATTCTGCCTTGCAACACGTAGCACATCAGTGATCACAAATTGTTTAAAAAGATGGGTAGCTCATTGTAAAATTTCGTCAAAAACTTTATATTGTTTGCGTGTTTAAGTTTAAGCTATGCGGTGCAAGTTGTTTGTCGTTGTCACTTTTATTATGTTACGAGTAGCCCAGTCAATCCGGCGTTAAACAAGTGTTAATACTTAACCAAAACAACAAAATAAAAAAATAACTCTTAAAAACTCTGAAATTGGTTAAGATCCGCTGCGACGGTCGACGCACTATTCCCGTCTTCGCGCGAACCGAACTGATTCCTACGCCAACTGTGTTATGAGCTGAACTACATTGAAAAAACTTCAAACTTAAAGCAACCCTCTTTTTATAACGGGTATAAGTATGCAATTATTTTTTTTTATTTATTTCCTTAACCGTATTTACAACGTTTCAATATAACGTCAATAATAAATAGTTATGAGCAGAAAAATTCAAAAACTACGAGATGAAAAACTTTAAAGCAAGATAATGCTTGCATTTTCAGTCCTACTAAAAGAAGACAGATTTAAATATTATTGGACTACACGACTATGTTGTAAACCGATTTGGAAGGGTGAAACGATAATTAAGAAAAAAAGTAAAGCAATAAAATAATTAAAATTCGATTAGATAAACAAGAAAACGGAAGATTTATGGAACACAGAAATAAAAAAAGATGTAATACGGCTAATAGACAAATTATTATGAAAGGAGAAAAGCGATCAAAACACACACATCAAAAATAAAGTACCAAAATTATTTCTTTGTTTCTCTGTTCAGTTGCACTTAAAACTGCTTTGACTTTTTTTTCACATTTTTCAGAAGTTTTAGATTTTCTTTCATAGAATTTCTGGTTGCATTGCAGATATTGACTTTGAAAATGTACTGGGAAGATTAAGTTTGAAATTGGATTAACACAAAGCACATTTGTTTGGTTTAATATTTTGGAATATCTAGATTTTTTCTAAGAATTTTAATATTTCACAATTTCTAAGTTTTAAAATTGTTTTATTTCAAATTTTATTATAAAAGGTCCAAAACTTACCATCACACAGTTTTCATCGACAACGCATTTTCCGAGAGCAGCGTTCTAAAGTTTGCTTTCCTTGATAACGCTGACGAATCATAAAACAAAACAAATAGTAGTGATTTATGAGCAAATACTCTCAAAAAGGAAAATAGGCAATTTTTTGTAGGATTGAAAACGCAGAAGTTCCAAACTTTTTTCACTTTTCTGCGCATAACTTTAAAAAAAAAAATATTAGCAAAAGATATCTTACATTTTTTGTCAGACTCCCGGTTAAGGAAATAAATCAAAAAAATAATTGCATCCTTATTTTTAAAATGACAACACTCCCAGTCCCAAAAACTCAGTTTCACACTCAAGACCCATCCCTCTATGAAACCCAAAAAAAATTGCTGCCCTCACAAAATGCACGGTCTCTGTTGTGTCCCGCAAGGAAAAGTGTTATGACAATACACAAGCATTGGGGTCTCCTTTGTATATCTAGATGAGAGGCCCTCTTTTGTGGCCAAACTACTTAGCTCATGACATTTTTTCTTTGAGAGAAGAGGATTCTTTCCTGGTAGCAGCAAGTCCCAGGCAGGAATACAGAATATGCTCTGGAGTCTCATCGTCATCTAAGCACATTCTGCATGTGCCATCGGAAACCACGCCAAGCTCATCTAAATTGCACCAAATGTTAGAGCCCATTGAATGGTATATAATATAAATCTAGGATTGCCTAAGGAATCTTGATTTGCTACCGACGCAATCCATGCAACAAAAATAAACTTAGTGGATGGATTGCCACTAAAATCACAAACTATTTCCTACAGGGTTCTACAATTCCACAATGACTATTTGGAATTGACTAGTCTTCCTAAAAGTCTCAGCTTGTCAAAAATTAATATAACGATTTTACGGTCACCACTTGGACTAATGGAAAGCCACCACAAACTGAACAACCAAAGGTAAAAATGTCTATGATATAGGCCTACAGCTAATTGCAGCCAGCGGTCAGTTAAATTTATTCTAAGTATTTGACTTAGGTGCTAGTTACCTGTGAAGTGCGGTTTTCAGTGCAACTGCAACAGTTGAGCAACTACCCGCTAATACAAATTAATCTTTTCACCGTAATACTAGACGGTCTTGAATACGAAAAAGACATTTAATGAGTATTGACTTTTGGAGTAAACTACCCTAACAGAAAACTCAAGAAAAATTAATATTAATTTAATCACTATTCACGAAGTAATTGCTATGATAAATAAACATCCTTTCGTGAAGAACCATTAGTTTAATCTTGACATTAATCTATCCAGGGTTTTTTATAAACGTAATTTACTAGAACTGGAATTGTCCATTTCTGTTTATTATCACTTATCAAATGACAAATAAAGCTGGCAAAGTCACAAAAACGACGGCCACTTAAAACATTTAATCCAGCATGAGATCGTGCATTTTGGATAGGCAGCGATTTTTTGGGTTTCGTAGAGTGGTAGGTTCTTTAAGGCGAGATAACTCTTGTATTTTCAATCCTACAAAAAAGATTATTTTTTACTGGATTACATAATTGTGTCGTAAATTGGTTTCGCAAGGTGGAACGATAGTTAATAAAAAATATCTACGTATTCATTAAAATGCAGTTAGACAAGGGGAAAAACGGAAGATTTATGGGTTCTGGAAATGAAACAAAGAATAAAACGGCTAACGGTGAATTGTGAACAACTGTGTAAAAGTGCCCACATCAAAAAATTCTACAAGATAGGTACCTTTCTTTGTTTTTCAACGAAAGGACTTGTATGTGAGGCTAAATCAATAATGTTAATTTTCTACTACTTGGTATAAAACAGCAAAAGAATTATAAAACAAAGTTATGCATACAATTTTTGTTTATTTTGACATATTTTTCGATTCCGGAAAATTCAAAGAGTTGTTTTTTGGATTTTACCATTTTTGTAAATATGAAAATTGTGTAGCAATAAAACATTTAAAATTTCCGAACGTCCATGGTGAGAATATATTTGGATATTCGGAAAATATTATATATTTTTAAGCTTTGAAAAACCTAGTTTTTTTAATTTTCAATCTTGCTATTAGAATGTAATTCTCTAGTTGATTTGTTTCACGTTTAAAGGATATTCGAAATTTTGTTGTATTATATATAGATATTAACTTAACTTTGAAAATTTACTTAAAACTCTGTGGACTTTGTACAAAATAGATTTGTTTCGTTTAATATTTTGGAACTTCTAGATTTTTTTTAGGAACTTTAAGGTTCCCAATGTACAAAATATGGATTCTATAAAAACGAACTAGATCTGAACTTGAAATCTGTTTCATGGATATTTTATTACATATTTAAGTTAAAAATAATTCCTAAAAAACACAATTTTCAGTTAGAATGCATTTTCCAAGTACATACAGTCTTGTCGAGAACACGATTCATAAAAACTGCCTCCTTTGGCAATACTGACAAATCAGTAAAAAAATTGTGGTATTAAAAATACAAAAGTTATCTCGTCTTAAAGTTGTTCATATTTTTCTACTCTCAATTTTTAGAGTTTCAGTTAAAAAATGTTTCCAATTTTTTTGTGAAATTTACGCATACGGAGATTAATAAATACACTTAATGCGCCTTTATTTTCAAGATGGCAGCGATATGATAACACCTTCAATTCCGAAAACTCAGCCTTAACCCCCTCAAAACGTCGTGCGCACTATTTTTTAACGCCGGTTTAACTGCACCAAAAACAAACACTAATCTTGACGCGTAAATGTAAATGTACTCGTAAAAACAATAATTCTTGTAGGTGTCAAAATTGCATACCTACTCTTAATAATATTTCTAAAAAATTAAAAAAATTAATATTTTTAAATATTTTCCAGAGTACTGTAGTTTTACGATAATACTTTTAAATGCTACTATTTAAGTTATGAGAATTTACTTACTTCAAAAACTGAAACAGCTTGTTAAATAATATACAGATATTCCAAATTTTAGAAATGTTTTCATAAATCAGAAATTTAGAAAAAAATAAATCTTACGTGAAACACCTTAACGAAATCGAAAAATTCTCATACGTTAATCACAAAATGATCGCTTCATTAATTGCCGGCGAATAACGGCCTAAAAATCACAAATTATAATATGTAGATACACATTTTCAAGTTTAGTCCAGATTTAGAAGAAAAGAACGCGAGTGAAATCTGCTTTCAATTCATAAATCATCAGATAACGGCCTCTTCGATATTCGTCCATAGTGAAGACTTTAATAATGTGATAACATAACTTATCGTTATTAGTCTACTATTGCATTTCTTATTTTCTTATAAAACACAACAATGCCATAAAATAAACTTAAAAAAATCATACTTCCATGAAACAATCAACTTGAAATTTTAAGACACGTTAAACTATAGAAATTATAACTGAAAAAGTGTAATACCTATCCTCGTAATCGCAATTACGAAAAAAAAGTCATACAGACGAAAGAAAGTACAATAAATTATTGCTTACTCGACTCCAAAATTTGCAATTAGCTACATCCGATATAGGTCGTTTCACACTATGTATTGAAATATGCATAAATATGACAAACAAATTGAACTTTCGTTGTAAGTGCAGTACATCTTGGATCTGATAAGAAAACTTTCCCAACTACATACAATTATAAGAGCTGTAAGTTGGAGTGATATCGTGATTACCGGCTGAGATTAGCAAGTTCATAACGTTCGAATATTTTACTTACCCTTCGGCGCAGGAAAAATGTTCAAGCTATTCCAACGATCCCATGGCGGAATATTACTCGTTATCCAAAACTTATTGAGAAAATATCTTAACACATTCCGCTAGAAAGTATTTACATAGACCGACCTAAATTTCCACTAAGTATACCGTTATGTAAGTTGGATTAAATTTTTTTGATTCTTTTTTGCAACCCCAATGAAAATAATTTACGTCAAGATAAGGTAACACAAAACTCCAACAGTTTATGATTGTAAGCACTAAGAAATTTATTTGAGTCTAACTATATTAGTAACTTTACTAATATGCTGTTCTCAGTCGACTCAACTAGTTAGACTCCGCTACACTTTTCCAAAACAAAAATGCGTAATGATTTTGATAAATCAAAAAATATCTTCACCGAAATTACACCACTTTTTTGTCTCAAACTTTAATTCGGAATTTTATAAAAATTAAAAATACTTATAAGAAAAATAGGGCCTTCTTATAGGTATTTGTTTAAAAGAAAAACCAATATAGTAAAAAATACGTATTCCTTAATACCATAATAGTTACCTACTAATTAAGTAGTATAACTACTAACTACATGTCTATGTACATTTACTTTAAATAAAAAAATTCTCGAATAAATATCTACCACATTTCCCAACTGCATGAAGAATGTAAAAATGCTAGAAAATGAGCTACTAATTCTAAAAAATCTGAACAATTTCTGATCACTGATTGTAAGAGGATTAAAGTATAGTATCGGGCATAGCATTAAAACAGTGATTATACAACTGGAAAAACAAAAATCTGAAACAATGCAAAAGTTACAAAACTTAAAAAATAAACCCCATTATTCACTTTTTGAAACGGCTTAAGAGAGAAAAAGTGCTATTACCCATACTATCAATGTATGTAATGCTATCATGAAACATCAGGCATACCTTTTGTACCTAATCAAAACGCTACGTAATTGAATTCATATCAATAATTATCAATTAATTGATTATTTAACGAAAAATAATTGATTGCAAGGACCAAAGATTTTGTACAGATTCGTTGACACATTATTTTTCTACGGATTTATCTGCGATTCATTTCACACTAAAGGTAATAAGTTTGGGGGTTACCAAACGCATTATTGACACGGATATTACATAGTAAATTAAGTGTAACATACTGTATGTGCTAAACTACACCAATGTATATAAAACTTAATACGTAGCTAGTACTTGATAGGTTGTTTGAAAGTTCCCCCTGTCCAACTTCACTGGTAGGGGTTTCCCTTTACATAAAATATCGTAAAAGATTTTATATGAGATAATTTAATATTTAAATTTTTGACATCTTCTAGTTAAGTAAATCATAATCTTATTCATTTTCTAGCTCAGGATATCATTAATCTTCGATTTTTTTTCAATTTCGTGACAATCTTTTAGAACTAAAACTATAGGACAAAATTAAATTACTTGTGGGTAGAATGTAATTACTATTATTTCACATTCTTTTCATCACAGTCTTTCAAATGGTATTTTCGATTCACATGCACTCACTCCATTGGTTAGATTAGACGGTAGGTATCAAACGATATTGTTGTATAACTGTGGCACTAACCACATTTACACTAGCACAAACCCAAATTTATGTCACAATAACACAAGCTGTGCAGTTATTGTAGGCACCTGTTAATAATTCTATTATAATAAATACCTAATATGGATAAATAACCCCAGGAACGCTGTACCAGAGTGTACAAACAGTGCAGTGCAAACAATCGAAAATACTATAAATTATTTAAAAAAATAAGTAAATAGATAAAATACCTTCTTCTGTGCTTAAAATGATGGCATGAAAATAATAAAATTACGTGATATAAAAAAGAACCCCGACACAGAAAACCACAGTGTGAATTCGTGTCATCTTGACCCAAAGCTATCGCTGTTTTCTTAATTTTTGAGATATATCTACAAAGAATATTAAATTAGATTTTGTTCACTACGTGTATTGTATATAATACACGTTTATAAAAATTTACAAACATAAAATATGAAACCTAAACCAGCAGCAGCAGCAGTGGGATTACGACCACGCTATATACCTATTTTTGACACATACTATGCTACTAATATAGTCTCTGAAATTTTTAGCTGGAATTATTCGGTCTGCCTTTAACTTAATATACATACAAAATTAGAGCAAATGTTTACACTCTCGCAAACACGATCAACGGCGATCATTTGAATTTATATAACACCTAAAAAAAATACAAATTTGTAACGAAAAATAAATTTGGGTATACAAGAAAACAGAACAAATATGGGATGGCACAAAAGTTTTCAGAATCAGAAACATTGTGTTTCATAAATTAATAATTTTTTATTCACAAACTATATTACTCTACTCTGTTGGATTAATTAAGAAATCGTAAGTGTAGTTACAGTGTTATTCAATAAAGTATATGAATTTAAAATTTACACAGGGAAAGATGATATGCATACAAAGTGGCACAATAAAGCATGTTCTCCTCATTAATTTTATTAAAGACAGAAAAAAAGTTACGCTTTTTTTTAGCATTTAGCAGACCTTCTCTATGTTTATGATGTTTTATTTTTAAAATTTCATCATGGCATTGTCAAATTATTCCAGTTTTCTCAAAGGCCCACAAAAAATCGCTAATATGAATATTTTTTAGCACTTCACAATGACATTTCAAAAAATAGAATACATTTGTAAGCCTTGAAAAGAAGCCAGTTGGAATATACATATAAAAATACATAGGAAATTCCACTTAAAAAACTATACAACTGGGCCTCAAATTCTAAGAACAATTTTCGTTTTTGTTCCTCAAATAGTCCATCTTTAATAGTGATTAACAATATATGGACGAGTGCATGCTAGTGACCCACCCTGTTTATACATATTAATTTATTTATTTATATTACATGATTTAATAGAATCCCTAAATCCCAAAAAAGTGTTAAAATTTATGATTGTAAATTAAAAACCGCAAAAAATTATAACAAATAACCGAAACAATATATAAAAAACTATTCTAAAACCCATTTTCCAGACAATAAAGCATCAATGTACAAATTTTTGATAAAACTGAAGTTTCAATCAGTTATTTTTTTTCTATTTGATATTTTTCACTCCGCCCCTGCTTTGATAATGTATTAATTATATTATTTGAAAAACAATGTATTCAGTTACTAAAGCACTTATTCTTTTGCGTTTCTCTTATGTTCCAAAATCTTTCAAATAAGGTGGTGGTGCTATGAAAATATTCAAATGGTAAAAGTAAAAGTAAATAAAAAATCTTAGAAAAGATCCTGGAAACTTGGTGCATAAAGTCTATGTTTTGTATTAAACATTCAAACTATAAATTTTAAACCAACTTTTCCTCTCAAAAACTTGACACGACTGTATGTTCTCATCACCGAAGATACATGATGCTAATACAGTATAAATTGGTTACAGCCAACACGAGATATTATATTTTTTTTAATTTAATACTAAAAGTCTCTTACTGAATACACATCATTTTATTTGAACTCGGGCAGAATGAACAGGAATATAAGGATCTAATATATCGCTCTGCGGAATGAGTGAACTCGGCTGTAACTAACTAACGGAAAACCATTTTTGACTTACTGAACGAACACTGAACAGCGCATATGACAAAATAACGCAGCACGAGTAAAAATACATATCATTTATAAAAACACAAAAAAATAATGCAGCACAGAATTACCTTGGTTCTCCATGAGTGCAATGCAGTGAAGCATTAAACGATAGCAAATGAAATGGAAATGGCCAGTTAATTTACTCGGAAAATCAACAATTTTTAGGTAGTTTAGGACGAACAAAAGCATCCAAAACTGTTTTTATTTTACTCATAAAAATAATTTCTTAATAAGCATATTTTTTGCATCCGTTCCTAAAATAAACGCGTTAAAATAACAACCGGGCAAAATTTGAGCACGAAGGTTCATAGCATCATAGCTCTCAGATAAGGAACTGATTACAAACTCCTTTGTGGTCTTAAAACGGAGTTCGACTGTAAAAAGTTACTTTGCATTTGTAATAAAATTTTGAGTCACTCCAATAACTTTTGTGTCAGACTGGATATGAACTTAACACAAATTGATAAAACTTTGAAATTACAAAAAAAAAACATTTTTATCAATAAATGCATCGTCAAGGTGTTTTCCTGTGGACTAACGCCAAAAGCACAGAGGAAGGAAGGTTATATTATAACCTTGTGAAAAATGAAAAGAAAACTTCTATCATGATTATTTACTGACAGATGTTTCTCTTAGATAGTATTTCACCGTTCTTGTTCAAACTAAAACTAGTCTAGACTTGTTCCCTTCTTGTTCTGAATAAATGTACTAAAAAAAGTTTAAAATCAAAGTTGTCCCAATATAAAGTCGTTCTTGCAATTGAAGATTTAACCCTAGCCACAATGAACATAGTCTGGCTTCTAAAACTTAAAGATAATCAATTCACAATCATTCTATACATACTTATACAATATACATAATGTGAAATAGTTCGAAACAGTTTACGGCATTAAATATGCTTGATTTATAAAAACTAATGGCTCTAAATATTCAACAACGTAAACCAGTTCATATAACATAAAATATGCAAGTAATGATCTAAACTTAATATCCCCAATTTTGGCCATATTGAAATTGTGAGGATATATTAAAAAAACGATTACGACTGAAAAGCCCTGTTAGTGAGATCTTTATAGGTTCTGTCTTCCGTAGTGTAGCAGACCACATCTGTATCTCCCCAACTTTGGATGGTACATGTACTAAAACTATATTTTTATGAAAAGAAGCGAGATTCTTAGCAAGATCATGTGAGAATTTTGATACAATTTGATCAACTTGTGTATTTCCTAGCTTGTTCTAAATAATCAATGGCCTAACATTGAAACGCGACAATCCTCTTTAATATAATTACTCTATGGACGATATTCGTTTCTAAATGTTATAATTGTGTGGACATATCCCTTATACTAGCTAGTGACAATCTGTTCATGTGATGTAATATTTTCCTTTTGTTTTGGGTTCTGGATTGTCTTCTTTTTTTCTCAGTCTGTTATTTTATCACGTGAACAATCCAGGACCATTATTAATCATATTTTATACATGTTATTGCTGTGCCATGGAGCATGATTGTTAAAGTTAAGCATTTCATGCTTCTATTTTGTTCTAAACATAGATATAACAATGTTAATTTAACAGCAGATTATAAATGTGTTGAAAATCCGAATTATTTTTGTTAAATTGTAACTAATAACCATAAATGTGTTGTTCATAAATGTACAAGATGGAAAAATAAAGATACTTGTAAAAATCGTGTATTTTGAATGTTCACCTTTACATTTATTTAATAACTTACAATATTATTTACACCTAGAATAATAACGTATTTATTGATCACCTTGTCCATCTTGATTATTTTTAGCCTGTGACAAGAAAGCTAAATGTCCCTTAGGACACCTATTGGCATAATGACCTTTCGTCCCACATTTGTAACACGTAACATCTTCAAGCTTCTTTGGAAGCATCTTTTGCAAAAATGAATTTTGAGGTTCATAATTACTATCATGCTTTTTATGATCATCCGACTGTCCATCCTTATTACTATCACTATTCATTTTGTTGCAATGTATAGCCTTATGACCATGTTCATTACAAAAGTGACAAATAATAACCGGCGCCGCTTTTTTATCTTTTTGAACCTGATCTGGTGGTGCAGGAAGTTCAAAACGTGGATGCATATATTTACAGTTAGGCCCATCTGGACAAAATCCAGCTAAATAATTCGTGCATAAAACCCTTCTAACATGCCTGTGTCTACAATGTGGTCCATGCCGACAAAATCCACGATCATACCATGGACAGTCTTTAATTTTACTTTCTGGGTCAATATGAAGAAATGGACACTCTTTATTATGACAAGCGTTAAACCTCGAATAGAAGTAGCATTCTGGCATTTTTGTCATGTCATACTCGTGTAAAAATTCACACTGATCTCCTTTCTTGCACAAACCTCGAAGCCAATGTTTACACACTATAGTTCTATCGCCTCGAACATGTCGAAAAGGGCATTGGGGTCCTTTCTGGCATCCTATTGGGGAAGAATAAAACTGGCACACGGCTGCGATTGATTCTAAAATTTAAAATATTTAATAACACGACATGTCAACATAACCTCACTCACTGTCCATTCCCGAAAAGGGAAGAGGTAAGGCTCCGAATTGTTCATCTAGGGCCACTTCTATATCAAACTTTATGTGATCAACGCTCGCCACCAAACACTCCATTATAATGTTGTGAGTTCTCTATTCTGCGTGGACGAAAAACATTAAAATGTAAACAACCCCCGCAACATAAGCTGTCATTCAGGTGTCACTTAGTGATGTGAGAGTACGTATTAAAATATTCGTTTATTCCGAATACAGAAATATTCGGGTGAAGCCGAATATGCCCGAAAGAAACGGATTCGGAATAAATGTTACGCGAGAGTGGTACACGGAACACGGACAACTGTCGTTCGGAATCGGAAAGAGAATACGGAATTACCGAGGGATGAAAATTTAGATAGATAATATTTTTATTAACAAGTACGTTGTTAATGTGATGAAAGTTCGGAAATATGAATTTTTTTAGTTTCAAATATATGAAAAATCAAATTGTTTCAAATTCTTCTCGTTTGCTGCGCTAACTCGAGCGATTTTTATAAAAAAATTATCTAAAATTTAAAATAATCTTGACATTTTACTCAAGAATATTTTTCTTTCATCGGCTCAACGGTCCAACGCTAGGGGCTGGGGGACTCCAGAAATGGCCCTTTGCGTTCAGTACTAAAGAAACGTAACCGTAAGCGAATTCTGAGTCGGTATCTGGACTCTGGGTACTCGGACCACTCGGTAAATCGGACGCTCACGTACGAATTCGGAACCGGATGATTATTACGAATATTGCATTCATCCGATTCCGTACAATCCGAATATCAGGATCATCCGAACATTTCCAACGCTAGTTGTCACTACTAATCACAGACCACACACTTTAGACAAGAAAGTCTTATGGAGAGAGCGCAAACAAAATTTCAGTGGTTTGCGTCTCTACTAAATGTTACTCTGGCGTCCGATATGGGGCGCTGTTGCTAATTAAAATTGCACAGTGAGCGATACGCATGTCGATTTTGGTTGATGAATCATTTTAAACAAGCAAATTTGGAGAAAGTTCTACTGAACGGTATTTTGTCTTTTCGTCTTGTGATTTCGTTTTGAACACTTGAACTTTCGAATTCTAAGCTTTCTTGAGTTTACATTCTACAAGCAGATAATAGTTTTGCACTCGTATTTGGTATATTTTGGTAAGTTATAATTATCATAATACTTGACAAGAGAAACCGAACACATAGAAAAACTACTTTTTTGACTAATACATATATACAATGGTATACAGGGTGTCCCAGAATTCGCGCCATTCCCGTGAATGACATGTTCCCTGTCCCGAACTGTGCCGTAATTCGCAAAAAGAATTGTCCAGGCTTTAACCGTGTGAGAACTGGAAGGCGATTAAGTTGACCAATAGAGAGGCTGCTTTTATATCCGAACGTTTCTATCACGGACTAAAATATGAAGGACATTGTACTGTGTAGTTCGGATGGCTCCGTTTTATTTCCGTGGTGGCGCTGCGTGTTACTAGCCCTTGTTTTCCATTGAAGTAAAGCGGTGTTATTATTGTTTCACCAAATATTTTTAATATATGACAAAAACTTGGTAATTCTTATTAACCACAGTTAATAAAAGATGTATCAGGCAATTAATGGAAAGTGACAAACGAAGATGACGACAAGAAGTGGCAGTGGTTTGTACAGGTTACAAAGGTGAAACAGGTAAATTTTCGTTATTTCGTGCTCCACATGATGAAAATCTATTATCTGATAAAGAAAAATACCTAGAGGAGATCTCACATCCCATGACGTTGTGTGTGAAAGACATTTTACTTCGCCAGAGATAATTAAGGAATGGAAGTCTGGTTCGGTAAGTACATTAGATGAACGTATTGAGTACCTAATGCTTACATTTCAGATTTAAATTCCGTATAAGCGTCCAAAATTAAAACATGGGGCAATACCAACAATATTTCCCAATTGTCCTGGTTATTTGACAACAACAGTATCGAAAAGGAGGATAATCGAAAGACATGAAATTCCATCGGAAAGGGCAAAAATGGAGCATCTTGAAAATTTGGAACCTGTAGATAATTAATCAAAGACCTAGACGTAATTAAAAACCCTTTTAAGCATTTGTTGGATGTAAATATACCATTTCGATTGCCTTCTTTTTGTGAGGTTACCACATACATAGAGGGTGACACTAAAAATGTAATGTTTTCAAAAACAGTTATCAAAACACAAAAGCCAAACGTGCAACATGTTTTAGTGAATGAAAATTTTCAGTTAAATTTTTTTGTAAATCGGGTGGAAGTGAATATCGAATGTAACCTTGAACAGATTCGAAGGAATGTGAATTTGTTTGAGGACACCTTGGAGAAATTTATGTCATCAGACATTTGCATTGGCGGAAATCTCAGCCTTTAAAAAAACAAGTTAAATTACGTAGTACTTAGCTTTGAACTAGCAGATTCCTGAAATGTGTCTTTAAAGTGTATATTTTTTAATTTGTGTGACATAAAATTGTGACCTTTTCCACTTGCACTGAAGTTGAGGAACGTCATATTTTTTAGAAGAATATTTGAGACGCAGTATCTTTTAATTAACAAAATAGTTCCAAAAAGGATTCACATTGCTAGCATTAAATGCACTTTTTACTTGTTCTAAATTAAAAAGTAACCTTAAACTATAAATTAGAATTTTATTTATTGCAAACCAGACAACTTTTACGCCTGATAAGGTTTTTATATCTTTTTTGAATTAAATTAATTAAAAAAAACGTTCAAATTTCCATAAGCTTCCATATTAAACTAGGGCTTGTGTTCGGTGGCGCCTCTAGCGGTCGCGCCAAAAATAACGGAAACTAAATGGAGCCACGTTTTTAACGCCGTGGGATTGACAGTCATTTGTCCTTCTTATCTAGGTCCGTGGTTTCTATGTTCAAAGTTACCTATGCCAAGAACAAAAAATCGGGTAATACTAAAGTTGAATGAATTTTTTTCGAATCCCCCTCCGTCAACAAAAGGAAACAGAAGTGTGGTTATAAATTTAATCATTTTGACAATTGTTTGTCATAAACTGTCACGAAGTTCATCACTGACCTGAACAGACGCTTCTGCCCCCAAAGATGACTGATTAATGTACACAGAGACGTCAAGGTTTACTTTAAGGCAAGTAGCATGGCACAGAAGTTATTTCTGCTGCCATTCTAGTTAAATTGTGTTTAACTGGGCTGTACATGTCATAAGAGAAGCTGTTTCATTTCATCGTAGGCAAATAATACATTTATTACTATTCTACATAGAGTAGCTACCGAAGAGCAGGTATTAGAAGTGATTTTCTTAGAGCCCCGTGAATAATGTGTTGTTCTTTTTAACGAAAATTAGTACATTTTCAGAATGCATCATATGCCTGATATTAAGTTTATCGTTATTTCTAAAAAAGAGTACCACATGTCCATTCAAAGAACGTTATTAAGTGTATTTAAACATAAATATCGCTTTTGATTAATCAGTGATTATGATTTTCAATAAACAGTATCAATTTTTACTGAACAGCTTTGTTGCTGATACCTAATCTAAGCAACGAAAAAATAGACGAGACTCCACTTCTCTGGTGTATTAAGATCATAGGTATCTGCTGTGGTGTCAATCATGTGGGGGAGATACTGAAAACTGAGACTTATTCAAGAATAATATTGATGTTGCACATGATGATTTAAGACAGTTTCTTTAAAGTTGTGAGTACATACTTTCTAGAGATTGAAAAGATACGAATAAAAATTATAACAATAGTTGCAATTTTTTTTAAGAACAATACAAACAATTTATGGAGAATGTACACGCTATGCAGCCACTGCTGTGCGCGAATATACAGGTCTTTTCCCCAATCATCGGCTCCTTGACCAGCATGTGTTTCGTCGTTTGTTGCATCCAGCAAAAGAAGATGGATCTTTTCAGCCTATGCGGAAAGCCGTGCTGGGGCTCCACGGATTATACGCATAGACGGTGAAGAACAAGTGGCACAAATGATTGGATGCTCAAGATCGATCATGCATCGTATCCTTACAGAGAAAAATCTGCATCCTTACTATTGACGAAAGTGCAGCATCTGCGACGAGCCGACTGCGCGACGAGTGCATGTTGCTATATGGTTACTGCGACAAAATGAACTAAATCCTGATTTTTCACGGCACATTCTTTTCGCCGACGAATGTTGATTTTCCCGAAAAGGAATATTTAATGCGCACAATTCACTTCTGGGCAAACGAAAATCCACATTTCGCTAACGTGAGAGCATATCAAGAGCAATACTATTAATCTATGGGCTGGAATCGTTGTACTGTAACGTTATTAAACAATGTGCTCAAAATGACCACCATTAACTTCAATGCAAGTTCTAGCTCGTTGAATTATGTTGTGTTGTGTATTATGTAACATCTCAGGAGTAACTGTAGCGTAGGCTTCGTGCAGTCTCTCTTCCAGTTCTTCTAACATATCTAGGGGTTCTCTATATACGTAATTTTTAATTTGATTCCAAAAAAAAGTCCAAAGCAGAAAGGTCTAGAGATCTAGGAGGCCAGATATTAGTACTGCTACGCCCAATCCACCTATGACGATACTCTTTTCAATGTTCGTCGTACAAGTATCGAATTATGTGGAGGAGCGCCGTCGTGCTGAAACCACATATTCCGCCGTACATTCAAAGGAACGTCTTCCAACAATGCCGGAAGCTCTAGTCGTAGAAAATTAGCATATGCATCCCCATTAAGGCGATCAGGTAATCTGATAATTTTATCAGATGCATTAAAATTTTTACCACAGTAGTACCAATGATTCCAGCCCATAGATTAATAGTAAATCGCTCCTGATATGCTCTCACCCTAGTGAGATGTGGATTTTCGTGTGCCCAGAAATGCCAATTGTGTGCATTAAACATTCCTTCTCGGGAAAATGAACATTCGTCGGTGAAAAGAATGCGCCGTGTAAAATCAGGATTTAGTTCATTTTGTCGCAGTAACCATTGAGCAAAATGTACTCGTCGCGGGTAGTCGGTTGGTCGCAGATGCTGCACTCTCGTGTAATGGTAAGGATGCAGTCTTCTCTCTTGAAGGATACGATGAGTGGTCGATCTTGAACATCCACTAATTTGCGCTACGTAGAGGACACTTCTCCTAGGATCCGCTTCCATGTTTCCTAACACTTGCTCTTCAGCACCTACACGTACATTCCGTGGAGCCCCAGCACGGCCTTTCCGACTAGGTTGAAAAGATCTTCTCTTGCTCGATGTAACAATCGGTGAAACACATGTTGGTCTGGGTGCCGACGATTATTCACGGGGCTCTAAGAAAATGACTTCTAATACCTGCTCTTCGGTAGCTACTCTATGTAGAATAGTAATAAATGTATTATTTGCCTACGATGAAATGAAACAGCTTCTCTTATGACATGTACAGCCCAGTTAAACACAATTTAACTAGAATGGCAGCAGAAATAACTTCTGTCCCATGCTACTTGCCTTAAAGTAAACCTTGACGTCTCTGTGTACATTAATCAGTCATCTTTGGCGCAGAAGCGTCTCTTCAGGTCAGTGATAAACTTCGTGACAGTTTATGACAAACAATTGTCAAAATGATTAAATTTATAACCACACTTCTGTTTCCTTTTGTTGACGGAGGGGGATTCGGAAAAAATTCATTCAACTTTAGTATTACCCGATTTTTTGTTCTTGGCATAGGTAACTTTGAACATAGAAACGTTCGGATATAAAAGCAGCCTCTCTATTGGTCAACTTAATCGCCTTCCAGTTCTCACACGGTTAAAGCCTGGACAATTCTTTTTGCGAATTACGGCACAGTTCGGGACAGGGAACATGTCATTCACGGGAATGGCGCGAATTCTGGGACACCCTGTATATGAAAGGTGTCATCACCATATCAGTAATTTAGGCAAAAACACCTTTGCAGGTACTGAATACTGTTAGGGTAACAACTAATCATGTTGTGTGTGTTTAATACGAATTGTAAGCAAACGAGAAGACAATGTTGTAACTTGATGAAGTTATGACTCCAGTAAGGTAACAAAATGTACTTTTTTTCTATGTGTTCATTCAGGTTTGTTTTGTCATTTAGTAGATTATTTAAAAATATATCAATACCTATAGAGAATTATTTTCAGGGATTAGCGAAATGGAGGGTACGATTCAGTGGCGGCTCGTGATTCTAGAGGTTGGGGGGTCAAATAAGATTTAAAAAAGTTGATCCTAAGTTGCACTGCTTATAAAATGTTCCAGCTACAGACTGCTACTGCAGTACAACAAAAGACAAAATCAATGCATGTGATAATTCCTGGAAATGCTGTTTTGCCAGTTCGTAATCATAACACAGTCGAACAATTTTAGAAAAATTTCTTGTTACAAGCATTCTGAAAGGTTATTTTGTGCTGAATAACTATCTAATAAGACATTATGCCTACGTTGTCAAAAAAATTTTTTTTTGGAGATTGTTCTTCATAAGTAGTTCCAATTAAAGGTGTACTACTGCATAATGGGAATAAATATCTAGTACTGCCGATTGCATACTCCATGCAAACTGCAGAAACATATGAGAATATTCAACACTTGTTAAACTGTATTAACGACAAAAAGTTTGAGTGCAATTTGATAGACGATTTAAAAATTGTAGCTTTAGTAACTGGATTCCAATCTGGATATACCAAGCATATGTGCTTCTTATGCAAGTGAAATACAAGAGAGAAAGCATTTCAACATCTGAAAACAATATTTCCTAAGTTTTCTGCTGCTAACATACACCAAGGTAAAAATTAAAATATTACAGTGAATTTCAGTTTTCATATTATATGTACGTTTTCTATATTTAGGAATTTTCATTGGACCTGAAATTCGAATGAAGGATCAAATGTTCTACGCCTATTTGAATCATACGGAAAAATTTACTTGGGAATCAATTAAATAGCTTAGTGATCAGTGAATTTTTAGGAAACAAACGTTCCATAAATTATGTCTCATTTAAATTTTTTTGCTGATAATCTTTTCATCGAGAAATCAAGAAAGTCGAAGAAAGATTTAAGAGAAAGACCCAAATATCCATTCTTTCCGAATACCTGAGGCTTTTATAAAGAGTTAGATCCTTCTACATATTCTAAGCAGGTTATCTAATCGTAGACGTAATTAAATATCTGTCGACAGAAATCTGTGGAACAATTTTTTAGTGCTTCTTGCGCGTTTTTATGTAAAATTTGAATTCACTTAATTTTTCTAATTGTTCACCGGACGACAATAAAAATTTGAATATTTTTTTTTGACGACGTGGGTATATTGAGAGTTGTTCAGCACAAAATTACCTTTCCGACCATGTTTAGAAAATATATGTAACAAAACCACTGTTCCACTGTGATAATTAATCGGTTAGTGGTGGTGGTACGAAATCGGAAGCGTGCGACAGTCTTGGGCCGTCGACACCGTTGTAGGTATGCCGAGGATATTCTGTACCTTGTCTGATATGTTGAATCGCGCTAAAGCCTATCTCTGTCTTGCGTAAATGCAGTTTCCACATATCCTATCAGCCTCCATAAGCGACTGTAGAGTCGAATCTGAAATCCGACTGCACGGAAACCTCGGTCTTTTTGCGGAGTTAACATATCGCGCTTGGACGTGATCTATTCCTCGCTTAGGGTAAAAATCATCAAAAATAAATTATTAAATAATAAATGGAGTAATATGTAATAAAAAAATAATGTTTTTATTCGTAAAAATATTTGGGGGGGCATTGTCCCAACGACCTTATGGACAAGCCGCCACTGGTACGATTATTTACAAAAATAAATGTAGTGCTGCCATGACAAGGTGTCCAAAAGGCATCGTTTTCCCAAAGAGGAACAGCTGCTGAAAAAATGGATTGAAAATGTCAACGCGCCTCTTTTTAGTTCCATGGAACCAAGCGAACTCTATAACAAATATGTGTGTGATAGACATTTTTCTACCGATTTCAAAGTTCCTGGAACAAGACGGGGACTTCGTAGAGATGCTTTTCCGAATATTTGTTTATCAGCAGGTATGTACAAACAATTACAATTGTATTACAAAGTGTCATCAGTAATAAGTAATGAGCGATAAAAAATATACACTGCCGAGCATAAAATTCGGGTCACCCCGTAATTTTTTTCCGATATAACATACTCTACGAACTGATTGCTTTAAAAAAATGTTGTTGTTTCGATAAGCGTTTGACAAAAAAGGAGTCCTCCAGCCAAATTCTTAAAAACCATTATCAGCATAGTTTTTTTTGGGTGTTATCTGTCTGTCTTCGCAACATAGTGGTGCAGAAATGGAACAATCTTCCGCTGAATGTAATCCAAAATTTTATCCAAAGCATGCCTCGTCGTTTGCAAGGTGTTCTCACTGCCAGCGGAGGGAATACTCGGTACTGCAGTCCTTGAAATTTCTTTTGTTTCATCGAAAAGCATATCAGCGTAAAATTGTTCATTTTCATTACTTTCAATAGACTTTGAAGAACAGCTTTTTGTATTGCAGTTGTCCTACAAGGGAAAGAGGAAGATGACGTCCATTTGACGTCAATGGTTGAAGAAGCAGCCTCAGTAACTAGTGATTTTATTCAATCACCAGTAATCCCAAGTGAGTAAACATGAATTACATTTTTATTGAATCTAGAAATACCTACTCATTATCTGATTATTTATAACATCATTTCATTGTTACAGATGTAGAAGATGAAACTTGTTTGTCTCCTCCACAAAATAATTCGTGCACAACGCCGCCTATGAAATGTAAGTATCAGGAGGAATTTTTTAAAGAATTGTAAACTAATCAATTCATTCATACATTCAAAAAATCAACTTATGTTTGTTTCTGTCTTGCAGCATCGAGAAAACGAGGGGGCATTTTGCACAGTGTTGATGCAACCAGGCAAGCACAGTTGACACCCCGCTGCAAAAGGTTTTATTCGATGGCGTTGAATTGGTCGGTAAAACAAATGAGGATGGGAAAGAAAATAGGCAATCTCCGGATGAGATTGGCTCAAGCAGAGAAAGTTTCTCAATCTCCAGGTTTTAATTTTTTCATATTTCTAAGTTCTTCGTTACTTTTAGTTTTTTTCGACTTTAAGGACACATCCTGACATTTTGAATTAGTTTATCGCATCCTATGATAAAAATATTCAAATTCTGGACAAAAACTAGTACAAAAGGATAGTGTTCTAAAAAAATATTACATACAATTTTACTGTTTGCGCTGTTAACTTACTAGGGTCAATAAGAGTTGATGGAGTGTTTTTAGGAATTGTACAAATTTATTATCTTCTTATCTTTGTACCAAAAGTGTAATCTACAATACACTAATTAAACAGTTTTTTGCCTACGCAATATTCGTTGCAATTTAATACAGACAAATTCTAATATCTCAGCAATATTGGTTGGTGCATGATACGAATACTACTTTTGTGACAGTGTCGTGGTATAAAAAAATATTTTGACAAAGATTGTTCAATAATAAAATATAAATGGCTACCAAGCTTTTGTAGCGGAGCATGATTACACATTATTTCGCTTCAATCACATCGAATGGTACCTCTATCATCAGAATGTGATCAATTTTTGTACCACGTAATAACAGTGAGTTATAATTTGCATTTTTTTTACAATCCCAGGTAGGCATGTATACGATTGTTGCTTTTGACACAGTTGTTCACAATTAGCACCTAGGCAGTGGCTGGACAAAATTATTAACTAATAGGATCTTAAATGCAGACATAAAATAAGCTGCGTCAGAAGACGTATTATACCGTCAATGTCCACGTAAATCCGAGAAAAATGTTTCTAGGCAGCCTTGGTTAAGTGCCCTTGGTAAAAATTACTTCAATTTCTGCAGTAAACAATCTTTGAGTTGTACAAAACGTTATACCGTTTTTGCTAAATTTAAAGGCTACAGAACTTTAACATATTGGTGCTTTTTGGCATCATAAAAACGCATACCATTTACAATATCAGTAGCAGTAACACCACTTACTTTTTATAGCTTTTGCTAGAAAAGGAACTTTCTCATTGCAATTTAGGCTGTCAAACAATATGTCGAAGAACAAAAGTAAATCTCCTGTATCTGCTGCTTCTGAGGGTAAAATGTTTACTTTGCTCCATTTTGACACCTACTTATTGACTAAACACCTGAACCATGACACCTTTATTTTATGATATCTGTTAATTTTGGGCGGATTCGTACATTTTTTTTTTGTCTATTAAATAGAATGTTTTAATGTGTTCCCATTCTGCAACAGTGGAATTATCTTCAATTATTATTGATGACAAAACCACTATAGTACATCTCAGTTTTTCCTTTGAATTCATCCTTCTGATTCTTTAATTAAAGAATTGATCGCAGCCTGATTTGCAGATCTTTGACTGTTGTAACAACTTTAAGTCATATTTCCTGGCATTTTTTTAAGTTTATTTGATTTTGTAGAGGGACTACTACATGTGAAAGATAATAATACCGATGAAGCCCTCTGATCATAAAAACGTAAGCATGATCACCTAAACGTGTAGTCAATTTTCCAACATCTTCTAACACCAGTTAAACATTCATTTCGTATATAATAAGCAGTATGCGGAAATTTATCTTACGGATGCAATTCCCCAGTTGAAGCAAGGTGTGTTTTACGGTGAGTAGCGGGGACGCTTTGATCTGGTCCACAAGGTCGTCTCTAGGACTGTTTACAGCTAGTAAAAAAACTACTTCTATATTACTATATTACTTCAAATACTAATACTCGGTGCCCTTATTAATTTTTCAACCACAGGAGACACAGATTTATGATCTTGAAATGTTATATTATGTTGATATAGTCCAAAAGAAAAATATATTTGTAATCAAAATATCGACGCAGCAGCACTGGATCGAGCGTCTGAAACATAATTCCGCCTGTTGATAATAAGACAAATTTGATATTATCGTTATCTCTTTTTTATTATCAACTTTTATACAATTTATTTCACAATAAATTAGACTGTATTGATTTAATATATAGTTCTGTTTTATACTGATTTCTAGCCGTACAAACATCTCAGTTCGCTCTTCAGTTTCGGCTATGTCTAATTTATTCAACAAAATTGCACATTTATGTGATATTAATTTAGATTCTAGTTGTAGTATTTGTAATTGCATTGTAAATTTGGTTTAATGTTTAATTAGTTATAAATACTTTTGTTTTTTAAATATTTATACTTTTTAGTTGCTGTCATGAATTAGTTTAGTTAGTTTGATATTATTCCTGTAATTGGGTGTTACCTGTAGGAATAAATATTATTGTCTCTGTGATTTAATTAGATTAAGTTTTAATTAAATTGTTTCAATAAATATTATTTGTTTAACATAAAAGTTTCATTTCAATCTTCACTAAAAAATGTTCATTATGGTTCAAGCTATTGTCACCCTAACAATATTTCGGTGACAATAGCTTGAATCGTAATGAACATTTTCTACTTCACTTTCACATGCTTTTATTAATAGCGATTCCTTTAAAATTCGCGCAATTTTTGATTTAGTTGTCCCCACCTCCACTGGCGGCGCGCTATTTCTATTACCATTGGTAGTACCAGTGATGTAGTACAGTAGATTCCCATCTAAAGTGTGTGGTCTGTGCTACTAATCTGTCTACTGTCTAGTGTCTACTCTGTGCTGTCACTGCTGTCTACTGTTCATGCTCTGTCACTTGGCAGAGTTGCCAGATGCGATTTTCTGATTCCCCCACTCCGAAACTGAAATTCCCCCAAATTGAGGCCTAAATCCCAGTTTGACTTATAAGGGTGCTTTGGCTTAAGCCGCTTAAGTCATAAAAATTTTAACAGGTGTATGTCAAATAAAGTTACAGTATCTTAATACCTTCATGTAGGCAACACATTATACACATAATAAACAACTCTGTCCAACCTGTTATTGTTATTTATAATGAGTTATTTATGTATGTATTAAGGGCATAGTTAGGAGATTAAAGCAACGAGGTAATGTTTAAAGCCCAACGAAAGAAGGCTTTTAATTTCCCGAGAACCATAATGGACAATTATGCCTGTGGTACATACGTTTTATTCTATTTTAGCTTCTAAAACATTTTCAACAAAATATCACGATTTTTTAGGCTGTGTCGTCTATAAAATTTATCACACCATCGCACCTAATTTTTTCAAGAATTTTTAAAAAGTTCTAGCACACATGTGTGTAACTCCAAACATTAGTCGTTTGTCCCTATATAGCCCACTACTGGATGTAGTAAACGTAGCCAAAGAGTTGGGGTGAAGTTCTATTTTATGGAAGAGGTCCTTTACATCCAATTTAAAAAAATATTGTACCTTATTTAAGTTGGATAATAAATGCTCCATGCTGGGTAATGGGTGGTTCTCTTAGTATGGCTAAATTAGCGTGCCTCATGTTGACACCCAGTGATCCCGATTGAACCCCCATTGGGATCATTATGAATCTGATGCGATGTTCAGCCAGTGTAGCTCATATTCCTCAACGATTTGTCACCAACTTCAGCTTTTTGATTTAACAAAATTACATCACATTTACAACAGTGAATATTAATTAATTGTAATTAACGAAACAATATTAACAGAATTCTTACTATACGAAGTAACGTTCGAGCGATGAACATGAGTTGCAAAATATGTTGCAATTAAAAAAAATGTCTTGACGCCCTTGTTTACAGAATCTATCCGTTTTAACTGGGACACCTGTCATTCCATCCCCTTAAATTAAAAAAGAAGACACAACAAACGTGACTTCTTTTTGGCCAAGGTGGCAGTTCATAACAAAATTCAATTCAAATTACCATTGTTTCTGGATGTGAAACTGCAGTAAATAACATTAAAACTTGTTTCTAATTTTTGTTCGTTACTTTTTTTACATTTACATATAAACAAAATCAACATAGTTTAACTTGTTTAAAAAAAATAACAACCTTAATAAATACTCTAGTCACGTTTGGGATTGGCTGCAACTCGTAGGAGCCTTGTCAAGCATCGCAAATTCAGCTGAACACACTTGAGTGCAGTGAAAATTCTGCAAGCTCGTTATTATGCATAAATAAACCTGCTTGCATATGCTATTTATAGCATGTAGCTCAAACTTACATCTCCGTGGACTTTAGTTATTCATATCCATAAAACGAAGGATATTGACAGCATCTCTAACAATACAAAGTCATTAAAGTGTATTATTAGTTATTATTGATGGGTTATTTGAAATAAAAAATCTTCTGCTGACTTTATTGTTGTAATCATCTTGTTGAAAGTAGGAAGATGAGCTATTATAAGCTCTTTTTTTAACTTAACTAATATATACAAAATAACAAAGAAATTTTATTACATAACTCCAACTACGGATTTAAGAACTAGAAGAAAAAGCACCTTTTTATTCTGCCACTTTAATTCCGAACTTCAGAAGTACGGAAGGCATGGTATAAAAATATCAGAATTGTTGACGTACCTGTGAATTTCACAAGAAGGTTTGACATTATGCACTTTCATACAGCACAACGCTAAAAACTGATTCTGATCTTTGCCATATGAAATTGTATATCTTCCATAAAAGAAACTGCGTAGTGCCAAACGTCATTCTATAATATCTGCCTGATATTTTTGACTGCGCCAAAGTCCAATTTTCACAACAAAATTATTATAATCTAATATATACACTTATGGTGAAAAATACATCATCTTGCTGCGTTGAAAATCATAAACAGCTATATGAAACCAGTACATACAAAAACAACAACCTGAAGTCTTAAGAAGAATTCGTTTACGATTAAATTAATACATAAGTAAATAAACTACAAGAGTTGTCCTAAAACTTAAATCTAGTAAGTATTGGTCTTTTGTTTTAGAACTGATGTATGCATAAAAACAACATCTAACTGGAGTCCAATCACAGGAATTTATTAAAAAATATCATCATCGATGCTGTTGTACAAACAAATCAATTATGTCATCTTTATAAACAATAACATTCTAATGTACACAATTTGTGAAGACAATTTTCATTCTTTCATGATATAGTCGTTCGTGAAGAGTTTGTTTAATTGTTACGGGACCTACTTTGTTGCATTTTGCAGGAACTCTGTGAATAAATAACACCCAATTACTTGTATAAACATAGCCGAACAAGCTATTAGGGCAACCCTTATGAATACAATGAAAAATTCACTTCAACAAAACAGAAGTATGATTTAGGTACTTCTTCAACAAAATATCCACTAACAGTATTACAGTCACTTAATTTACATAGTCCTCTGAGCATCTTCTGAATTTGGGTGCACTAGTCGCATTCTACGCATTTTATCGTTGTTGTGTTGTGGTCGTGGGCTGTGGAGATTGACGTGCTTGTGGTGTCCCATTGTTATTATTGGTTGACGGGCTATTTCCATTGCCCGTTGACAATTTGGAAAATGCTAACAGTGTATCCGGGAAATTCGGAGGCGTCGCTGGCGTATTACATGGCGTCATCACCTGAAGCAAAAAAGGCCAACAGTCAGGGACAAAATGCGGCTATTATTGTTAGCAGACATTCCGACATTCTGGATGGCGGCCAGGAGCCCCTTGACCGAATTATGTACTTTAGCGAAGTCACTACAGAATGTACCGACACATTTCACAATACATAAGTATTTTAACAACAAGAAGTGTTTAAAGTTACAATAATTTTTATTTAAAAAAAAAACAACACTTGTTCTCTAAATGTGAAACAGTCGTGATCAGAGTCTATAGAATGTACAGTCCAACGCGGAAACTTCAATCCCGATTTTTTTTTTTTTTTTGTTATGAAACTGTCAGCCAATTTGCTTGTCATAAATTTGGCAGACTTTTAGTACAGAATAAACGATATCAGGTTTGTTTAGACAGGTTCAAATGGGTTTCATTTTAACGATAACAATGGCAACTGATCAAGATTGGATATTACAGTGGTACTCAAATTTCTGATTAAGGATAACCACAACAAACCACACACCGTATCCATTTTCAAGTAATTATAGCAGCTTTGGTTACAAAAATGTCTATTGTCTGATTTGATCGAAATTACTAGATGAACATAGGTACTTATTTTAGTGTTGAGAATTTCCATATAAACTAACTCAACACGTCAAGATTAATATTAGTCCAGGAGAATTTGTGCACATTTAATTATCGTAGTCTAAATGAATAAAACGTCAGTGTACAAAAATAAACGAGGTCAATTATGACGATTTTGATGGCACAATCAGAAAATCTAATAAAGTAATAAATCTTCAACATTAATTAATATTTGGACAACTGATAAAAATATAGATAATTTCAAGGCACTTTAATGTGACCAAACCGTAAGATGACAAATATTTTTATAAAAGTTAAACGACAATATCCAAAATTTCATTCAAATTAATAGAAACATACTCTGGTACAAAATAAGCTTATATTTATCTTTGAGGGCTGCACTAGTGCTTTGTTATCATTTCGCAACTTTATAACAGCTCTATTTATTCTAAAATACGTTATCGCCAGAGCTCGAACTGAAGCGAATAACCTGCCTTCGTTACAATTAGTGATGGTTCAAGTGCAGATTAAGTAACTAGTACTGAGCTAACGCTATGCACGTTAATAATTATTATGCAAAGTTTGCAATGCGATGATCGTTGCCTTTGATACTCAATAGTCATATGTGGTATGGAGATGGCCGGATATGCATAAATTTGGAGGAAAACTAACCATTTTTTGTGAAGCAGAGTTAGCTACGTGAAAGCTAATCATTTGGACTGGACATTCAAATGCACTATTACATTGGCGGTTTGATTGTTCATTAGCTGTTGTCCGGGTTCTGGTTGTAACCCGTACACAAAGTAGACATGGTGGAAAGAATTTCTTTTAGGAACCTTCTTGGATTTCTTGATCATCATAAGATAGCTTGTCGTTTCTCAGCGAATGAATACGAAATATTGTACTGAAGAGTTGAAACTTCTACAGAAAAAACGGTTTGTTTAAAATCTAGTTAAAACTGGGTATTTTACAATCATATCCATGCGTAGTTCGCGTCAGTTACGCTTTTCGCGAATCAATTATTTTGTTGCTTTATATTTCATTCCCTTAGATAACAGACATAACAAAAGTGTTACTGAATAGCCACAAGAAAAATTCTGTTTTAATAAATAATGAAAGAACATGAGAATTACTTTTACACAGAAATATATTTTTATGCTTTTCACTTCCAGAACAATACTTAATTGCCTTTGCACATGATACTTTCTGCATTTATGTGTCTTAATTTAATCTGTTCTTTCTTTAAGTAATAATTTGTGTGTTCAAAAAAAGTGCTATGACATATCTACAAAATTAGATCTTACAAATATGTCGTTAGTAAAAACATTTTAATTCATAAATTTTTACACTAATCATTTTCAAAATTTAAATTTTATTACTTAATTCGATTCCACAAAAAATGAGCGACAATTAGTTTTTTTTTTTATAAATATAATCGGAAGATAAAAATTTTGGTATTTAACATTTAAATGGAAGAATAAGTTCTATTAGACTGCGTCAGAGAGTTTTTCCAATAGTGTACGTTCTACGGCATATGTACAATTTTCTGCCACTACACTGTGGGACACCCTGTATGCCGCGTAAGTCAAAGAAATAAAATTTTTTCTACTTTCTGTCTTCGTTATTAACTTTTCACATATCTAAAACTCCATCTTAAAATATTTAATTTTTTCACTAATTTTCAATCATTTATAGTAGACAAGTTACGTCATTTCTCACTAATGACCCACCAGACAGTCTAATCAAACTTTACATTCGAATTATATTAAAGATGGAAAAAATGAAATTATCAGCTACGGTTTAACAACTGAACCAACACTGAATATGTAAACAAAAAAGATTCCGACAGTCTTAACTGTTTCTAATAAATTGAGCAAAATGTTTACATTTTTTAATAAAAACATTCTCAATTATCCATATTAATCAATATGAGTCATAACAACCAGTTAACTTTTAATTGTTTTCTATTGTGTTTTCGCTGTATAGCTAATAATGCTAAGATACAAAATTAAATGTCAAAGTACGACTATGACCGTAAAAGTAGGTGGAACGGAAAAATATTGACTTCTACTGAAATAGACTAGAAGAACCAACACCGGGTTTAACAAGGTCGCGTTCAGAATGTCAGACCTTACATGAATTTAGCAACAAATTATAACCTGAGATAGGTATATTATAGACATGGAAAACTGCGATCGATAGTAGACGTCATGAAAGATTCCGTGATGTTTCTAAACATAAATCATTGTTTCCAGGTCACCGTAGTAAACCGAAATGTCATCGACCTTACTCAATTAAACAAATTTTGGAAACTTTTACTGAGTAATCAATCGTATCCATAATTTAATAAATTTACATAGATTTGAGTGAGGTCGTAAACTTAAAATAATTAAAATGCGTACTAAGACTAGTCGAACGAGATCAACATACCTGTCCGAAATGTGCAGACGCACCCGGCGGACACGTAGGTAAAGCTGCATCTTGAAAAAATATACTAAGCGCTGTCTGAAACAAGAACAAAGAAAATAAATTAACAAATAGAAATTAAACATGTTGATAAAGAATTCACAAATATTGACTGGTCGGCGAATAAATTACCGATATTTAGCAAAGGTGAACGTGAAAGGTTACACGCGAAATATTGCAGAAAATAGTGACAAATTTTATGCGAAACCCAACATGGAATTAAAACGAACGCAACAATAAATTATTTTAGGAACGGAAAAATTTGAACGCTCATGTTTTCAATATCCTGCAGTACGTTTTACACTTTTTTATTTTTAAAAACTGCAAGGATACATGGTAGATCCCCCCACGATAAGCAATGTGATTTGTTTGTGATAGTCATAAAAAGATGAACTTTGTTATCCTTATCAACAAAATTAAATATTATTCACAAATACTGTACCGCAAACAGATAAAAAATCAACATTGCAACAAATTTAACATATTGTAATCTACCAAAACAAATCATAGATGAAGGTTATCAAAAATCCATAGAGATAGCTCAACGAAAATGCAGTTGTCGCACTATTCTTTTTACATGTAACAGATTACTTATAGTTCACATTCGCCTCCAAATGTAGTGATTCACTTTTTTGTTTTGCTGGTTCAATGATCTTTGATCATAGAATCGTTGACTCGAGCATGGTAAAGTAACGTTACGTAGACAAAAAAAAAAATGGTCTAAAATTGCTTAAACACAATTTCCCACGCCCCTGAAACGCATTCGACGAATGCAGATAAACCACGAAATTTGATTCTGGGAATTTTATTTTTGTTTTGATAACACCTATACCCTAAAACACAAATTGGCGTAGATTTATTAAACAACTGATAAAGAGACAAGCTCTGCAAATGCAGGAAAAAGTACAGCTACTTTTTTACTTTGTTGTTCTTTACGTTGTCAAATTGTATATGTGATTTAAGAACATCGTGATGAAAACCAACATTTGCCCAATCATCCTCACCAACAACTTGGTGATATTCATTTTACGTAGTAAAGATTATCTAAATTTTAAAAATAATATACTCCTGTACTCTTAATTTATGAATCCGCCTTGATTTTTTTTACAAACATTTTTTGTGCAACATTTGCCACGTGTTTCATGTAGCCGATATCGCGCTCGTAGGTATTTATGTGTGACAAGGGGAGTTCTGTCTATACAAATGGACACAGTATAACATTCACTACCATGAGGTGCAAAAAATCTCAAATATTTTAAAAAACCACTAAATTTGAATGAATGTTTTGTAATTTATACGACTATTTTGTTATGAATGAATCTAATGAATAGTTAAGTATAAACATGAATGAATACATATAAATTATTTTTTTTTTTACTAATTTCAACTTTTTATTATGTACAAATTGCATTTCAAGAACATATTGACGACACCAAAAGTTCCACAGCATCAAGTTAAAGATTTCTAATTAAAAAAAAAAAATAATATTGTGTTATTACACAAAACTTCCCTCGTCCTTGAAAAAAAGAGCCGGGTTAATGAAGTCGATAAATGAGAAGGTTTGTTGTCGTTTTCCACTAAAAAATCGCAGCCATGTTATCGCTTATATTATTAGGGAAATTGCAACGTTGGTGGACTTAAAAAAAAACATTCATTACACTACACATACTTAAAAAATTATTAGGAGATGTTATTGAAAAACTAAATTAGTGAACTGAGACGAACAGAGAACAGCAAAAAGAACATTTTTTTGTAAATAAATATTTCCATCGTGCGTTACAGTAGTTTCGTTATTTCTGTTCTTCATAATCGTAACATCGTGATTGTTTCAGTACGTGTTTTTGTCGTGGTTGGTAAATTTAACCCTACATATACACATATAGATGCACGTATAGTAGAGACCATGAATTACTGAACAAAAGTTACTGTCATTATAATAATGGCCACAGACCTCCTATTCACAACCCTTGATGCTTTCGACAAGCTACCCAAAAGCAGGCAAGCGTTGTAAACCGTTACTATTACAACCAACAGCAATTTATTAAAGGCTTCGAATAAACACTTGGAAAGAGAAATCAGAGGTCACTAATTCGTGGTCTCTACTATAAGCGATGGAATCTTTCGTAGATACAGTTGAAGTCTCTACGATTGATCGATCATTCGTGAAATATATCATTTATTCTTATAATTACACGTTATCTTAATCTGAAATAAAACAACAGCTTTAAAAATAAATGGTGTAATGACAACCCATGATTTACAGGCGTATTGACTAAAAAATTTCAAAATTACGTAAAAACTTGAAAAAGGAAGTTTAGCCTTATTCTTATCTACTCTTGCCCACAACAGTAACAAAAGTACGTTTTTATTTTATTTAGTTATTTTTTAAATACAAAGATAAAACGTTTGACAACTTTCTGGACGCTGTTTGATCCGTTTCTAATGTTACTGATGTTTGTTACCCAACAAGGTTTCCTATTTAAAAAAAAATTGCTCCAAATATTGATAGAATTTGTGGCATTTTTTGACTGCTAATATAAAATACTAGGTAACTCATTATTCCAGTATGGTCTTACAATTTTTTACAGACATATGAATCGTGAGCAACATAAATAGGTAAGCACACACATTCATTGTATTCACTTTGTATGCATGTCATTCACTAATTAAATTTTATTTTAAAATAAAGCATGATTAGTAGAATCTCATTAGGTAAATCGAAATTTAGACCACAAAAAAAAAACACTTTTATTGCTGTTTATATACACAAGTTATACGTCATATTACGTTATCATTTCACAATTTCCGACACGATAAGTGCTGGCTCAATGGAACAGTCAAAGATTCAATTTCCACTTTTTCTCAATTTTATTTCAAAACTGGCATTTAGAATGACAAGATTATATCATTATTAAATTTTAAACAATTGGTGATATAATTCTCGGAATTACGTTTTTAGTGATCTGAAATTCTGATATGATTATCTCATTAGCAGACTATTTATATAAATTGTATGCTCTGGCAGCTTTCAGTTTCACATCTCTTCGCCGACCCGCCCCAATCACGAAATGGGCCTTTTCATAGTAATTTGCCACACAAAACCGACCTTTTTAACGCGCAAATGGGTCTTACATCAAAAACTAAAATCAAAAACTACACCTATTATTTTCTCGTTGTACCCAAGCATTACATCTAAAAATACCGGTACATTAGTTCTCGTTTTACTGAAAGTTTATGAGAGTAGGTATTGTTTCACGACTACAAACATTTCTCGGAAACGGATGTTGTTTATTTATTACAGATTGTTTACAACAGATTTTAACATATGTTTGCGGCAGTTAGCGCATGCTGTTTAAAATAAATTCACCTTTGTACTTTATTTTGGCGGTTAACGATGTGCAGTCGCAAGATAAAAAAATCAAACAAACCGAAACGCGGACCGACGAGTGAATTGAAGAGAGTCCTGCGCTTAGAATATTCGCGAAAGCTTTTATGAATTTTTCCTGAACATCTAAAATTCGTCATAACTCTGACATGTAGCCAAAAATAATAAAACACATTTACAACACGTCTGCTGCTAAAGAAATTTGTTATTCTATTTGTTTTCGAAATTGAAATTGTGCTCTACAAAAGTTCAACGATAATATGAAACCTTTGACGGGTTACGTAAGAAAATTTATAAAGAAAAAAGTCCTTTGGAACAATGTATATTGACTGAGTTTTATTAAATGGAGAAGTTAATTAGCTGCTGCTTTAGCAACAAAAAAAATCAAGTCATACTCGTTAAAACCGCTACCCGTACACTTTTTTTTTCATATTGATAAAACTTTAGAACCTAAATGTTACAGGATCCTGAATCGAAGCCAGGCAACTCTCAAACGCTAAACAAGATCGTATATTTATGCTCTACTCCTACTCTACAATGAATTAAGCCGAAATATAGATGGTTTTATATTCCCTAATGAATAAAAGAACTACTAAATTTTGCAAATTAATTCGTCAAGAACAACTGTTCCATTGACGTGGAAAAACATTTCTGGGCAATCGTAAGATTTTAGAGTATTAAAGTTGCTTACGTTCCCAAAAAAATGTACCTGAGCATGATAGCTATGTATGAGCTGTATCTTGAAATTTTTAAAAATCTCCCTGATAACATTGGAACTAGTTATTCCTTGAAGTTCCTATAGAGAGTCACTTTTATAATGAACGGAAATTAAAATGTATGTAGTAGGTATAATTAATAATTACATATATGCATTTCTGCCTTATTTTGCATGTTTGAAGTGTACTATGCACTTATTGTGGGCTAAGGTAGAAATAGATTATTATTATAGAGCCACCAGTGCCCCAGAAAGTACCGTTATTCTATCATTACGGGTGCTTAGACCAAGTAATGATATGCATATATGCACTGACGAAATTGCCAACAAAATGAAACGACTTTCAAGATCTTAAAATTACAACATTGCGTCGCATAACTCTTTAAATAGTGACCTACACTACTCTAAATCAGTTGTGCTAACCAACTCTGATCAACATGATTAGTCTGTAACTTATTAAGTTATTAATATGATTATTACTTGCTGATAAACGGGGAATTCACCTTTTATAATTAATTATTGGAATTCATGTTGTTGTTATCGTCTATATTCGTGGAAACAAACTTACAGTATTAGCAGTGCGTTAGATATAAAACCCGTTCTTATTCCCACCTGAAGAATGACTAACCTACTGTCTTTAGAAATCTGAAAGCGCGTTTTTTTTTTGTTCTTTATAAAGTATAGTACCTAGTTATTTGTTTCTAAAAATTGAATTTTGTATTAAGATGGATGTACACATCACCGAATCAGAACAAGAAAAGCCGATATTTCATGTTTTATAGAACAACATGATATTGAAGTGCCCCAAGGATAATCAACAAAAGCAGACTTCTGGAAATTATTAAAACTTATCGACATCCTATGTGGTTGAGGACACTACGACACAAAATAACTATGTATTACGGTTGCCGCCGTACTACCGTGGCTCAATCCTATACAGCTAACAAAATCCATCCCGAAACACATTTGAGAATTTTATATATTTTTTATGATAACCCCTGAAAGTTACATTTGTTATTATTATCGTGATAAAATTTTGTTTTTTTCCAAAAATCCGGGTGTCTAAGATAAGTGTGTTATTTTACAAATTTTAAATAGCATTTACTATGCAAAATTTTGAAATGACGTAATCAAGTTATTAGTGGAGATGATTAGACGAATTTTGGTTAGCGTTTAACCATTGCGGGTAAACCTCGGGAAATAATGAATATCGACTTTGTTTCGAAAAATGTGTGGAAGCCCTCAAAAAATTACTGTTGATTATAATATCGATGATTTTACATATGCCTGCTTTTGAGTTGTTCACTTCGCAAGCTACTGGTATTAGAATCATTTGCAGATTTTTCTGACCGTGGCACACAACTGACCCATGCCCATCGAACCTTTTTGGGCATAAATATTATAATAACAGTAGTAGAGTAACGGTTTTTATGAAAAGAGACTTACAGAAAAATTCCAAATACTACTTCTGAATATACCCAGTACCTCTTAAAATTGTTATTCACTTTTCCAGGTCATTTTTCGTTGATTGCATGCTCTGTTAATGTTACAAAAAAAAAAATGGTGGCCCTTTAGAAGTGCCAAATACTAAACAAAAGTGTATAATAAAATTATATGCAACAGTACACATTTAAGGAACACTATTTGTTGTTTAATTTGTATGTATTTTGTAGTTCATAACAAAATATGTGCATGGAAGTTGATGTAGAAACATAATTTAGATTTTTAAAACTACGTAGTTTGTCATTTCGATATTTTTTATGAAAAAAATTATAAATACTTTTTTTATTTTTCTTTTACAAATTACACATTTGATATAAAAAGTGGGGTCCTGGCAAAAAAAACTCACTTCAAAGCTCCTCAAATAAAATCGGACCTTCAACAAAAAATTACAAAATTTCTTACATATTTTTTTTATTTGATACCAGACCTGTATTTTTCGCGAAAGTGTTTTTTTTTTACTTTAGAAAAACTGATCGAAATTTATTTCGATAGACCTTCCCTCACACAGATCCAACAAATCCCGCTTCTTTAAAAAATTATAAAATTTGATTTTGCGATTTTTGTGTAATGACTGATTCTACAAAAATGGGAATTTTCAAAAGACCACCAATGATTGTCCTTATGTAACATAAATATCGTCTTGAAATTTTTTTACAACAAAAGATCATACATGAATTGACACCGACAAATGATAAATAGTTGATAAAATATGCTAATAAGTTTATAGAAACATTTTTAAAACATAAAATTCTCAGTTCCCTGGTCTGTCCTCACCCTGTAAATTGACATGTGGTGTGTTATAAAATAAGTACCATTGCTGCTAATTCAAGTATTGTGGCACATACTTAATTAATATTAGTGAAAATAATTGATATTAGCATATTTGAATTGATATTTATTATTTTTTTTGTTTTTAACCAACGTGAAACAGGGTCCACCGGTTTTATTTCTCAGTTCCCTGGTCGGCAATATTTAATTTTTATTACAATATCACGTTACTTTTGTGAAGATACCAATTAGACAGTTTGGACCAATTTGATGTCTATTTGGCGCGTGTTATCAATTTGACGATAAACTTTCAATGTCCGTTATTAAATAAAATGTTTTTTGTCAGTGAACGCGTATGGTTTCAGTCAAATTATCAGTTTCCTGGTAAGTATTTATTTAACATTTGTCAATTTTGGAAACTTTATGTTTTTCATAAATCAATTAAACACTTGGTGCAAAACTCTTGTGCAAATCTTGTACTACATACAATATTATTAAAAGCTTTTTTTACATGATAAAGACAAAATTCTCAGTTCCCTGTTCTCAGTTTCCTGGGCCACAAAACGAGAGAAAACGGAAACAGCCAACTTATTATTCGAAACAAGAATCTAAATAAACAACAGCAAATGAGTGCGCTATAGAAAATATGCCATCCACATCAAGTTCATCTACAGCAACATTTGGAATTATCACTTCGAGAATGATTTTAAATTTAGAGAATGATTTGAAAAAATTTTGTTATCATGAGACCAATATTGTTCATCAGTACAGCGCATTAAAAGCACTAACAGCATCGTTAACTGAACGAGATGTGGTGATCCATATGGATTTTTCATAAAATTATTGCACCAAGTATTATGAAGAAGTCCAAGTTTTCCATTTCGGAAAATCAAGAACTCAGATTTCACTTCATTGCTTATAAAATCATAAATATTTGTTATTTTGAATGATCCTTTTAGCTTCAGCCTTGATGCAATATCGATCAATTCATAAAATACTCATCATCTCGAAATATTTAGATAACGTGTATATCCATATTTACTATAAAATAATTCCCATTTTTGTAGAATCAGTCTAATAACATCCAAGGTAATAACCTCTATAAAGTAAAAACCAGCGACATAAATAACATCCTTGGAACCCCTGCGCCGTGGGGCCGTAAATTCCAACGGGATGCCGCACAAATACGAACAATGTAAAATATATTTAAAACAAATAACCAATGGGAAAAACTGTCCTCTCAGCAATAATAACCTGCTTAACTTCGAGTTTTTATCTTTATATATCGAAAGAATGTCACGTAGAAATTTGCTTGATTTGAATAAGTTTGTCTCCTCAGAGGTCTAAAATTATGAATTAAGCCACAGTCGAACAAATTGCTCTTAATATTATTACTATTACACTTTATCATTATTAAATAAAGACGTACGTATTCTCACATTTTTGACAATTCTTAATTTGATCAATAAAAAAATTGTGAAGATGTCACCATAACATAAATAATATTAGTCACAGTGCAAGAGAAAGAAACGGCCAAATTTGGCATCGAATATGCGACCTGCAAGTCAGCGTGCCCACTAGGCCACGGACGTGTATGTCCCATGTTAATGATAAACTGTTACGAGTATAGGAGTACATACAATGTTAATGTATAACATTTAAATATTTTAGAATAGAATTTTCTGCAGTGTCGTCATAAATTTTGGATGGGAATGATTAGCCACATTTTGGTTAACGTTTTACCCAAGGACGGTGGAAAAAGTATGGAGGAGTAACGCGATGAAGAGAAATTTGTGACACCGACCTCTGAAGTATTTATCGCTAAGCAGTAGCGGAGCAATTTGGTTTATCATCTGTCATGGAGATGAAACAAAGCGAAATTTTTGAAAACTAGGTGTTTTTTCAAGATTGGTTGTAGCTCACCATACTGAGTTTATTTAAAAAAAAATAACATACAAGGTGTAAAGACGTTTACGTGTGCACAACCGACAGACGCATCGTAAATGGTGTTCACAGTGTTTGATTTTGTGCCAAAACCGAACCATTGGAAGCATACGACATGCTCCCTCCGTTCTTATTCCAACCTCCTCGGTTTTGTTATCTACATGATATTCCTAATATACATAGAAAATTTAATAACAATCGGTCCAGTAGTTTTGGAGATTATATGTCTAAAAATCGAAAGAGACAGACAGACGACACACAAACGGAAAGCAGACATTTTTTTCGTACTCTTAGGGTCATGACACGTTGAGAAAACTGAAACTGGCAAGTTGCCCGATGGATCGATTCGATTATTATACTTCCTTAGCTTACGTTCGAGAAGTAAAAATAATAAAAGTAAACAAAAAATATTTCTCTTTCACAATTTATGCATAAGTTATTAAAGCTGAGAAAACTTTATTTGTATATTTATAACTACACATTTATATTATAATTAATAACATTCATAGATAACAAGTGACTAAACTGGAAAAATCTTATGGAAGAACTGTGTAGAACATGTGAAAAAAGCTGAAAATAGTTTCTTGAACAACGAAGGGTTTCCAGAAATTATTGTGAATCTTGATGTTAGCGGCGACACAGAAATTTTAGAATAAAGTGAATTTCCTGTGCTTTCATTGTTCTAAATATACCGATTTCCTTAAAAATCCGAACACCTCGAAGGAGTTGAGCCATTTTGTTCATATTATCGGATCCGATATGGGGACAGTCATGGAAGAAATGATTAAAATTTCAACAAAAACCATTAACGTTATCTTAACCTTTTTACATTTTGAAAACAACGTTTCGTCTAGCAGAATTTTGCTTTGCTAGTTGATTTGCAAAGTGAAAAATGCCAAGACGTCCTAAGCTGGTTCATTTTCATCAACTGTGTGAGTTTGAAAAAGGCCGCATTGTCGGTATAAGAGAAGCCGGTTTTTTCAATACGGCAAATTGCGGACCGTATAGGCCGTAGTGTTTCAACGGTGTTGCAGTGTTGTAGGTGGTCTGAGTGTTAAGAACCCCTGGTTTTAATGTCATTAATCAATTAATTAAGTAATATTATAATATGTTATTCCAAATCTGTAGGCTAATGTAGGCAATTAATGATGTTTTTATCTCTTCTGATGCATTACTTCAATAATTGTATCAATTTGTCAATATCAAACATCCGGATGGATTTTGATCTTTCTTGTTTTCCATTTAAACTGAACCACGCACTTTCTTTGTTATAATTTGGATATACAAGGGAGCTCTGATGTTGTAATCATTAAGAATATAGTCAAGTCTTGTGGCGGAAAGTTATTGTGATACTAAAATGATTGCGCTATCGACTACTGTGTAAAGATCCTAAAATTGTCTTCAGTTTAATAAAACTGAAACTACTGTTAGTAGTGTTTGTGCTGCATTTCATTTGAAAAAATGTAACAAGTTGTGCTGAGGCATAACATGAGGAAGAAGTGCATGAACGAATTCGTGGATCTGGTCGTCCTCAAAGAACGTCAGCACGCGAAGATTGGCATCTACGCATTGCTGCCCTACGAGCAGACGTTCTACCACTCGTGCAATTGCAACTGGTTGGATGGGTGCGTTGGAGCATAGGATCTCCATATCATCAGTTTATCGCCGAATAAGGTCGTTTGGGTTGCGTTCATATCGACCATTGATACCAAGACATCGTGCTCGTAGGTTGCAACGGTGAACGAGCAAATTGAGACCACGAATGGAATCGAGTAATGTTCTCAGACGAATCCCAGTTTTGTCATTGAGCTCACGATGGACGTAGGAGGGTGAAGCGATTACGTGGAGAACGCCGAAATTTGAATTTCGCTGTTGAACACCATACATACAGCTCTCACACAAGGCATGATGGTTTGGGGGGAAATAACGCAGGGGGGCAGGTCCCCTCTAGTTTTCATTCAGGGAAATTTGAATGTAAGAGGATACATCGACTGCTTCGGCCGCAAGGCTGAAGAGAGTTCTGTCGAAGGACCACACACATCAACTAGGTTTCCTAAAGAAAGAAGATGGTACCTTTACAGCCACCTTAGAAGAGTCCGCAGAACTTTTGCTGCAGACCATGTTTCCAGGCAACACAAGGACTACCTCCCATTCCAAAAGGGATGTAGCCGGTACTTAACCTTCCCCGAAGGACTGGGCGCTGGCGGCAAAGGTAGTCACGGAGGCAAGACTGGAGTGGGCAGTGGACAGTTTTTCCCCATATAAATCTCCGGGAGTTGACGGTATTTATCCCGCCCTCCTGCAGAGGGGAATGAGCAGACTACGCCCTACTTTGTTACCAATGCTTCGGGCGGGTCTGGCTTTCAGCTACATACCGAATGCATGGCGAAAAGTAAAGGTTATCTTTATACCTAAGCCAGGACGACAAGATTACACCTTGACTAAATCCTACAGACCAATTAGCTTAACATCATTCTTGCTGAAAACGCTAGAAAGACTAAGCGAAAAAGAGATTCGGGAGACTGCTTTGAGCAAGCAACCTCTACATCCGAACCAACATGCCTACATCCAAGGAAGATCCACCGATACGGCTCTACACACAGTTGTAAACCGTATACAGTGGGCGATGGAGAACAAACTCTTCACCTTAGGAATGTTTTTGGATATTGAAGAGGCGTTTGATAAAACAACCTTCAAAAGCATAGAAACAGACCTACAAGAGCACGACGTGGACCCCACCCTAAGTAGGTGGGTGGTCGGTATCCTGAGGAAGTACTGATTAATGTAGGTGGTACTGAGATCGAGGCTGTTGTAGGCAGGGGATGTCCTCAAGGAGGAGTTCTCTCTCCTGTACTGTGGGATACTGTCGTTGACAGACTGATACGACGCCTCAATGATCTTGGCTACCACACAATTGGATACGCAGACGATCTAGTCATTTTGCTAACAGGAAAAAACGCAAACGATACATTATGTGAAATAATGCAAGCTGCAGTAAAAATAGTCGAGGAATGGTGCAGCAAGCATACCCTCTCCGTTAATGGAGAGAAGACGAACCTAATCGCGTTCACTTGGAAAAGGAAAATTGGCACACTACAGATGCCAAAAATATTTAACACAACGCTTCAACTTTCGGACGAAGTCAAATACCTGGGAGTTGTATTGGACTGGCGACTGAATTGGAAGAAGCATGTAATTGATAATGTGGAAAAACCACGCTCGGCTCTTTGGCAATGTCGTAGGGTGGTGGGAAGGTCGTGGGGTTTAAATCCCAAGATCGCCCTCTGGACCTACACGGCAATGCTGTGCTATGAAGCTTTAGTTTGGTGGCCCAGAGCCAGACAAAAAACAACAGCCCTGCAACTTGAACACGTTCAGAGAATATTAATTAGGATAAATAATGTGGCAGTGTTACAGGAGCAATGAGGACCATTCCCACAGCGGCTCTGGAGACTCTTCTTTGCTTAGCACCTCTTAACCTTTACATAGAGGAAGCGGCAATGAGGAGGTCTCTAAGACTTCACTCTCTGGGAGTATACAACAAGCAAGGCCGCACAACGAAGCACACTCGAATCTTAATGGAGGCGTTCAACAGAATACCCTTGTTAAGGATGGGTTGTGACCGAATGGGCACAAAACTAATACATGAGAAGACATATAGGATATCAATGAATGATAATTCAGAAGAAAGAGCCGACATCGATATCTATGTCGATGGTGCCAAAACAGATAGTGGTTCAGGAGCCGGCATCTACTCCGAACAACTGAACGCACAAATCAGTGTACCTCTCGGCACCCACACGTCTGTCTTACAAACAGAACTGATGGGAATAATGCTGGGAGCTAGAATCGTTGCTGAATGTGAAATGGGCAACAAATCAATACGTATACTTACTGACAGGAAGTCTGCACTACTAGCCCTGGACAGCTGTATGGTTCGATCCGGGCTGGTTTGGAAGTGCAAACAAACGCTAAGGTATGTAACGCACAGGAATAGTGTGGAATTTTGTTGGATCAAAGGACACAGTGGCAACGAAGGAAACGAGAGGGCAGACGAGATGGTGAAGCGAGCCGCGCGCATGCCCTTCTGGGGATTCGAACCGGCAATCACGCCTTCGGTCGCCCTCTGAACGAACTCGTAAAGCAATATACCCATAGACGCTATGAGCAGATATGGGCGACGTTGAGCAGCTGTCGGCAAAATAGAGCTTGTATGGCGACACCAGACCATAAGTTGACGAAATTTTATCTCTCACTTTCAAGGGACAAACTGCGTAAACTGGTAGGATTCCTTACTGGACATTACCAGTTTAACAAACATCTACATACGATAGGGGTGGTAACAGACCCAATCTGTCGTGGATGCAATGAAGAAGAGGAAACAGCTGAGCACATTCTACGTGAGTGTCCAGCCCTAGCCTCCTACAGGGAATCCATACTAGGGGACATCTGGCCTAGTATGGCAAAAATCAGGGAGTTTCCACCCTCTGCATTACTCAAGTACATTCAAGCAGTTGGGTGGCTTGACGAGTAGAGGAGCGGGAAAACACCCTGATATGAACTTGGGGAAGGTACAAAGGGCCCAAAGGCGAGGCCTAAGTGCCGGGTCAGCCCCCATAATTAAGAATCCAGAAGAGGATACATCGATACAACCAGATTTGTCACCAATCGTACATGTGTGGGATATCATGAGCACATGTCTAGGTAACTTGCAGCATCCCCCGAATAATTTAAATTACCTTCGTATGCGGCTTCTGGAACCTTGGGATGAGATCCCACAGGACACCATAAACCATCTTCCTTCAAGCATGCCTCGCCGAGTAAATGAGTGCATTGGAAATCACGGTGGACCCAAAAATTATTGAATAAATTTTTTATTTCACAAGTTTTAGGCCTGTGATTTTAATCATTTATTTGGTTCGATTTAATGCACATTTGATGAAAGTTTCAGTTTTATCAGTCAACTAATTTAAAGTGTTCAGATTTTTATGGAAATCATATATCTTAAACACAACACATTTTATAGCCTATAATGTATTATGCACGTCTGATTAATAGAACCTTTGTTTCTTTCAAATAAGCAATTGGAGAGCTCAGGGGTACGAATTATCATTAGCATAATCCCAAGGGCTTCCAATAAACAATTTTACAAAGTGAAAGTCAATTTTCACTATTTCCCGAACTCTACTTTTCACGACATTCTTAAAATAGGTGTAAAATTTCACAACAATCAGTCTAATAATTTAGGAGCCTATTTGTCTCATCAAATCGCCAACAGACTGCAGATAGACCGACGAAAAAGGGAGACCTATTTTTCCATATTCTAAGAGCTGTAAAACTTCGAGAAAACATAAAATTAATGCAGCTTACACTCGGAAAACAAAAATAGTTCGTTATCATTACAAATCTTCCAAATAAAATATAGAAATAAAGCAATATTATAACTGGGGCAGGACCTGCACCCATTCAGAAGATGTTGGTACGAAACTATGATTTATGGCAGCGTACTCATGCTGGTGATTAACCGCACAAAACAAATTATTATTTATTCCCCATTACTGATTTTGGGGGTGATATGATCTTACACAAACCTCATTTGACATACACCTGTTAAAACTTTTATGACTTAAGCGGCTTAAGCCAAAGGACCCTTATAAGTCAAACTGGCTATTGTAAACTTTGTGGACCCGAACCGCAAGATTATTACTGTCCATTGTTGGTATAATGTAGCTGTGAACTGACTTAAGTAATACAATAGCCAGTTTGACTTATAAGGGTGGTTTGGTTTAAGCCGCTTAAGTCATAAAAGTTTTAAAAGGAGTATGTCAAATGAGGTGACTTTACAGAAATTGGAAAATTACACTTTTTCGGTGAATTTATTCATAACCGAGCTCTGCTGTATAAATTAAAGGATTGGTTCTTTGGTATAGGTGCAATTTAAACAGAATCCTCATCGCTACAAGTCGAACTGTTTTGACACAGTGTTTTGACAACAACTAAAAAAGTTCGATTATAGGAGTGCGATTATATTGAATTAGGTTCGAAGAAGTTTTTATGCGTTTTGGAAATTCGCTACCGGATGCATCTAACATTGCACCACGGTGATTAATCTCGCAATCATGCTGGACGCTGAATCACTCGATTTCTCGAACCACGTATTGTCAACAATGTGGCAGTAAAAGTATACTTTCAAAACAAAGCAAAGGTCTAATAAACTGACAAAGCCAATACCAACATTAGCAAAGTTGTATATACACATTGTGCAAGTTCGTGTTACACCGACGGCCGACGACACCTTCGCGCCGTGACATGCGAACTCGTTTCCCAGTGATAAATATTATGGTCACGTGGTCGTGTTGTGACGACCGCCGCCACGGGCGAGAGGCGGAAGCGGCGGCCGGGGGCAGGGAAACGGAAACGGCAGAACCGAAAAGAGGAAGCCACCAACGGCGTGACCTTGGGGCCCTTGACCATATCGGCGCGTCGATAAGCAGCGCTTCGATCTGCCGGGGGCGGAGGGGCGGGGACGGCGGCCGCCATGTTACCGTGTCCACGGCTGTTTGTTTACAAAACGTTGCGGATTACCTCGAACTGCCAGTGGGCCGACTGCAGGATCTGCTTGGCCTGCTCCCGGGCGCAGCCCGCCGCCAGGACGAACTGGTTGATCATCACTTGCTCGCGTAACGGCGCATCCATTTTGGTTTTTGGTAGCTGCTATCGACGAAAATCGCACAAATATGCGAGCACACCACACCACAGACAGTTGTTTTCAAAACTACTCTTGTACTCACTCGCACCACGGACCGTCTCTCTCTTTTTCGCTCTCTCTGTTTTCGACCGAGCCGATGTGTTGTAATCATGAATGACGTCAGTTGTACGAGTGACAGGATAGGGAAAATGTGAAGCGGTAGTGGTGGGAGAAAAAACAAAATTGAATCGAAGTTTACTCGCTCTACCGGGTTCATGCCGCCGCTTCGCGGTAATGTGACGAAGAGCGGAAATTTTTTGCCAGATCTCTCAAGTGTTGATAATAACAACGCTGGGATTGTATGCAAAATGCATATTCCTTAAAATGCGGCATATCGAAAAAAGATGTTTTCGGGCGACATAACTGTTTTTTTTTAAACAATGGGCTTTAAAAAAAGTGCATATTTTGCATATTTTTTATCTTACTGCAGATTTGGGGGAGTCCGAATTGCGCACATGATCTGATAAAGATAGGAGTTGCGCCCTTTTACCGCTCGGAAAATGTCCCAATTGCGCCCACTACCTGAATGCTCCCTTACCACGTTCTTAGTGTGATAATATTTCCAGGTAGCGGGCGCAACTCGAAAAATTCACCTGAGTAAAATGTGCGCAATTCGGACTTTTTGAGGTCGAAAACTCAGGTAGCGGGCGCAACTCGGATACGTCCGCAGATTTACCGATTAAGTGCATACTGATGCATATTTTTGTAAAATTTGCAAATTATACTTTTATTCAGCAAATACCAAGACATTTCGGTAGAATCATTATCTGGAAAAAACAGTAATTATAAGACATCCTAATCCGAACTGGAGACATTCCGTTTATTGGTGATATATATGTATATTGAATGGGCCGCATCCGGCTTAAAATTATCTTAATTCTCCCTTATTTAACTCTTCAGATAATATCCTTCTAGCAATTATTCATTTTGTCATTTACCCGTTTCAAAAAAATGAACTTTGAGTCCAAAATACCAGAAGTTTTCGATAACTACGCGTATTGGGACAAGCCTTGCCGAAAATAAGCTAAAGAATTCTACTAATGTAAAGTCACAAAGTCTGCTCGCAGAACCTTTCTCCAAAACCCAGAAGATAATAGATCAACAAGAGTATTATTGTTTTGAACTGTGTGAAGCATTGCTCAGTGCCGATATTCCTTTATTAAAACTGAATAACCTCAAGCTACGATCACTTATTAAAAAGCATATCATGAAAAGTCAGTTCCCGATGAGAGTATTTACCTTAAGAAAAAACTACGTGGACAAAGTGTTTCAAAAAACAAATTATAGACGGTAATCTAATTTATTTTCATGTCAATGAAACAACCGATTCATGTGGACGTTATGTCGTAAATTTGTTGATTGGAACTTTGACCAGTGAAAAATGTGGCCCTTGATATTTAATTAGCACAAAAGCTTTGGAAAAGACAAATAATAATACCATTATAAGGTTTATTCATGACGGTTTAACGAATTTTTTCTTCCGGAACCAGTTCCAGTTGCAAAAATCATATTAAAGTCATCAGATGCTACTACATAAATACATGTGCAAAGCTTCATCCAACCTAAAAATATTTTTTTCACGCTTAATCCATATTACATGCTCAGCTCATGGTATAAATAACGTGGCTGATGAAATTAGAAATTTATTTCCAATTGTAAAATGATTCAGTCAATAATGTTAAAAAAATGTTTGTTAAGCCACCTGTGAGAGTACAATTTTATCGAAATGTATTGTCCAGTTTACCATTACCTCCACAACCTGTTGTGACTAGGTGGGGAGCATGGTTAAATGAAGTTGTATTTTATACCAAAAACTAAAATGCAATTAAGAGTTTTGTTAATGAGCTGTCAGATTATGCTACCGCTATTAAAGAATCTAAAATAATTTTTGCAAAAAAAAAAGAATTGCCATCACAATTGGCACCTGAATGCGACAATTTAGCACTGGTAGATTCTATTCAGCTAATAACAAATTGTTTTCAAAAAATATCTAATGTTCAAGGTAAAGTAGTTGAAAACGTTTTTAAGAAATCTAAAGTCTCTTTTAGAAAAAATTGTAGGTTTTAATCCCTTGTAGCTTGTGAGTAAAATGTTGGGAGGAGAATTTTTAAAAGTGGATGAGATCCAGGTATAACAAAGAATTTAAAATTTGCTCCAATAACCTCTGTCGATGTTGAAAGATCGTTTTCAATACTAAAACATGTGTTGTGTGACAAGCTCGAATCATTTCTAATGGAAAATTTTGAAAAACACTTAATGATCAATTGGTTTAATAAAAATTATAGCTAAAATACAAATACTGTGTAGACAGCATTTTCTTACATACTTAATTTAGTTATAATTTGAATGTTTATATTACAAATAAAGGTTCCAAGACCTGCACTTTAACAGTAAATAATTCAGAATGTCATTTTGTTTTGTTAAACATTCATAAGTATTTGCACATGCATATCTTGCATATTTTTAATAAAGTGATGCATATTTTGAACATAAATATGTGCATACAATCCTAGTCTTTAATAATAATAAATATGCTAGACAATATTAATTATACGGTTTCGGATTGGGCCCCGAAACAATCTACTTTTTTTTTACAGTTATTTACGTTTTTCACATATCCAAAATGTTACAATTACAAATGTAATACATATTTCTAAAAATATAACAGGTGCATAAAAAACTATATAGGTAAACATTAAATAAGAGCACATTTTAACAGTGTAAACTCGAAAGTACGAAACAATAGATTTCCCGTTTTCGTCTGTCTGTCTGTCTGCCGTCTGTCCGGATTTTTATTAGGCAGATAATCTCCGAACCTACTGAAGCAGTTGTCAAATTATCGTGTAGATGGTAAAACGCTAATCAAAATTTGACTAATCATCCCTACCAACAATTTGTTGACGTCATGTCCAAAATTTACAACAGTAAATATTATTTAAATTTTATGTGGTTTATGAACCCCTGTTAAGTTTTTATTCTAGATATCTAGATCTTTGTAGAAAAAATCAAAGTTGCAACATCTCGCAATTTAACTTTGAAACTGCAAAACCGAATGCTCTGAAATTTTGCAAACAGCATGTTGGAATTTTGCCGAGTTCTTTAATTTATAGTTACCAAATATAAATTTTGGTAATTCCAAAAGCATTGTTTGTTATTTCAGATCCAGTCCTCTCCTGAATGACTCGGGTTTAACGACTGCAATACAGATTGTAATTTAAGCACTTTTTTACATGTTTTTGCATCTATATTTTAAGGTACTGTATCATTTTTTTAAGCAAGCACACAATTTTGACGTTGACATTTTTTTTTTGCTTTTTATAAAATAAAAAATGTCAATTTTTGTCGTGAATGCATTTTTTAACATTTATTCACCCCATTTTTAAGGTTATTTTTTAAAAAGTTGTGGATTGCTAAAGCCTTTGGCCATGATTCCAGTGAATCGCTGACTTTGAGATAAACCTCTTCAGCGTCAAAATTGGCCTGTGGAGTGAATGTACCAGTAATAGACCGCAAATAAATACCCCCTTTGTATCGTTCGCACTAAGCTTACCGGTTGACAATAAATCGTCTTCTAAACACTTCTTGCTTAGATTTAGATATTTAGTGAAAGCCGCCCTGAATGAAACGACAACAGTCGGTCGCGTTGCAGTAGATACGTTATTTACGACCCTAAAACCTTTTCTATTGTAAACTTAACTTCAACACAATGGGATAATTTTATGATGGTCATTTATACAGTATGTCCCCGGATTGAGTTCACAAAAGGAAAAAAAACTGTATTTTCTATTTTACAAAAAAATGACATACGAATAACATTTTTTGCTTAATTTAAAACGAATAAATCTGCAATTAAAATTTTAATATTATCAGGCTGTGTCCTTAAAATCGAAAAAAAAATTAAAAGTAACGAACAACTTGGAAATATGAAAAAATTAATTTTAAGAGTACAGCCCAGGAATATTGAAGTTTTAATTGCAGATTTATTCGTTTTGAATTAAGCAAAAAATGTTATTCCTATGTCATTTTTTTGTAAAATAGAAAATACAGGTCACAAAACAAAAATCGCAAAATCTAATTTTATAACTTTTTAACGAAGCGGAATTTGTCGGACTAAATTTCAAGGGCGAGAGAAGTTCTATCAAAATAATCTTTCACAATTTTTACTTCCCGAGCGCAAGCGAAGGAAGTATTGTAATCGAGTCCATCGGACGAATGGCTTTTATTTTTACTAGCTTTGTTATATTGGGCGTTCATAAATGAGCTTAACCACCGAGTGGGCAGTGATTTCTTCCGCCTCTCTCGGATTGTGTAACTGTAATAATGAAAATGGCAGCGAAATTCAAATGTCATAATTATTCGGACAGATGACATGTTAACTATATGTATAATAATATAAAAAAATAATCATAAATCTTTAAAAACGATTAGCAGTACTAAAAAGTGGAATACAGCGGTCAGCGGTGAACCTCAACGCCGGTCCAGATCTCATTTCCGACGAAAAAAAACCGACGATTCTGATAGGACTATTTATAGTTTTGTAAGTTGAAAACACTGGTGATAACCGCCTACCAAAATTTCCATAAATAATTGAGAAGTTGATTTTTAAAGATACGTTCTGAAAAGTGTCACCAACATTTTAAGATTTACAATGTGATTTACCGCCCGACCACAAACATCATAAACTTAATCTGTCGGAGATTTGCGATGACAAGCTCCAGTCTGTTATTTTGACCTTCACAATGTAAGGGATGAATAACGTTATTGTACTCCCAGTTTAAAGTGGTTTTTCTGATAGGTACATTGTGTCGAAGGTGATGATAGGGACAATGGAGTAAATCCGTAACCATAAATAAGAAAGTGGTCGGTTTCTTGCAGGGCCGTACTTTGTTATTCAACTCATATTGTCCGTCGTGGGGTAATAATGAGGTGATAATGTTTATTATCTTGTCATAAAAACCACTTCAAACTGGGAGTACAATACTAAGGTTTTGATAAAAATTAAATTTAAAGAACCATTCATGGTGGCGGTGGTGACACTAGCGTTTACAACACTGACAGATTATAAACATACCTGCCTAATTATCTTGTAATTAATATGTAATTATTTATTAACTACCTATATGTAACTATCAATTAAAAAAATTTGGAACAGTATAATCATGGAAAATAGAAACACATCGCACTGCATTCATTTGATTCTTTTTGGAAAAAGAACCTCCCTCGTCTTTGAAGTACAGTCCAAGAAATCCCGCTTCTTTGAAAAATTATAAAAAATGTTGTGATTTTTGTTTTTTGATAACCTTTTTGCAGTAAAAACCGGTGATGTAAATGACAAAAACGGGGAATAAAATAGACCGAAGTCAAAAGAGCAGCACAAAACAGAAGATTATGGAAAAAGAGAATAAAAAAACAAGGACCAACAAAAGAAGTCAAACCACATTAACTGGACCTAGGCACAAAAAACTGTAAGAATAGGATACAGACCAATTATAAAATACGTATGCCAATGTAAATATAGATAGTCCGACAACTAACGCTATAAGGACAGAAGATTAAATAAAGTCTTCTTCTTCATTGGTCATATTATGTAAAGAACATTTAAAATCGCTTGGTATATTAAACATCAAGACATAAAAATTTCAAATTTTAATTTTTATAAAATCGGACCAAAAAAATCAAGTGTTAATAATTTTATAAATACATATAATAACAACATATGCGTTCTTTTATTTATTTTTTTACTCCTAAAAAAGGCCCAAAATTTTTCTTGTAGCTAGCCCCTTTACAGAGAAGTCCGGCCGTAAGTTGCAAATTTGCAAAATTTTCAAATTTGGGCGATCATCAACTCCGGACCACAGTCATATCTCGTTACACTGGCACCTGGAGTGCCTTAACCCGTCATCTTAATTCCGGTCCAAACTGATATGGGCACCTATTGTAAACTTTGCACAAATTTTAGTTGTGCCTAAAATGGCAGTGTCAGATCCTACCGGGATTACGTGGTCTCCTCAACACCACTTTCTTTTCATAAATACACCGCCAGACAAAAAATCGCCGACACTTGAATCTTTGTAATTATACATTATTAAGTTATAACTTTTTTTTTATTTTTTTCTCTTTCCGCGTGTTTTAGAATGAAGTTATGTTTTCTGTTAATGAGTACATTACTGTTTTACTTTTAGGAATATTTTTTACAAAAGTTTTCCGACCGATTGCAGGTACCTACTTAATTCCAAAAACTTCAACTGTCCGGCTTTTTTTGTCTGGCAGTGTATATGAATTATTTTGCCGATTCTAACCCATTCAGCAATCTACTAATCACAACTCCTTAATATTGAATCATTAAATTTATAGGTGTATACATCAATTTGGAAAGATTTCGGTAATTACAATTATGATTAAAAAAAGATTCAATTTTTGGGGAAAAACTTTTTAACTGTCCACCCGAAATTGTCAAGTTAAAAGAAAAACTGAAAATACATACCTGTAAGTACCACATGACGGAACACTTTTGCTGTAGGTGCTAAAAATAACACATTTACATAATTGCATATGATATTTGAACACATGCCATATGTTTTTATGTCGGAGGCGCAGAAGAATTCCGTATGCTTGACTCAAGTTCACTATAACTAGCAAAAAAGGTAATCTTTTTTTGTTTTTTAGACAAACAAAAATTAAAACTAGATAAACATAAAAAGTCTCAACAATTTCATGTGTCAAAAGGGTAAAAACCATAGAAGCGTTAAAAATTTTCAAATGTCGTTAACAAACGAAAATAAGTAGAAAACAATAATTTTAATTTTCTACTGTGTCTCCAAGATAGTTTTCTGGTAAAAAACACCAATTTCAAATTATACAATTAATTACTAATACATATTTCAAAAATTCGACATTTACGTAACTAATTTGAGTCATTGACCTTTACATTTTGGTAAGTTCGAAAAGTAAAAGGGTCATTCTAACGAATGCCCGCCCAACTTCATTTTTCTCGACGCTTCACAGCTTGTCCGAGTCGGAAATGTCGGTCTCCCGTTTCCGTCTGTCTGCTGGCCATTTTATTACATAAACAATCTCCGGAAATGCTGAGCTGTTTCACGGAAATTTTAGATGTATTTTAAGTTTATCGTCAAAACGGTAAAACGCTATTCAAAATTTATTTTACGAACAGAGTTGCCCCATAAATACCATAGTGTCAAGGTCTTAATAAAGCATATGAAATATTGGCATTAACAGGGCGTCAGTTTTGAACTGCATCTTAATATTTGTTTATTATTTTATCACATTTATTATTACAGTTTTACATTAAGTATGCATGTTAAGATTAATAATATGTTATGTTATTCTTCCCAAAAATAAATAAATCTTTATTCAAAAATACACAGCACATAAATTGACTGTGTTTTAAATGCGCGAGAACTTCTGTTTAAATAACTAGACCACTTTTTTAATGGAATGATATAGGTACATTTTACATAACTAAAACATATTTTATATACAGGGTGTCCCAGAATTCGCGCCATTCCCGTGAATGACATGTTCCCTGTCCCGAACTGTGCCGTAATTCGCAAAAAGAATTGTCCAGGCTTTAACCGTGTGAGAACTGGAAGGCGATTAAGTTGACCAATAGAGAGGCTGCTTTTATATTCGAACGTTTCTATGTTCAACGTTACCTATGCCAAGAACAAAAAATCGGGTAATACTAAAGTTGAATGAATTTTTTCCGAATCCCCCTCCGTCAACAAAAGGAAACAGAAGTGTGGTTATAAATTTAATCATTTTGACAATTGTTTGTCATAAACTGTCACGAAGTTCATCACTGACCTGAAGAGATGCTTCTGCGCCAAAGATGCCTGATTAATGTACACAGAGACGTCAAGGTTTACTTTGAGGCAAGTAGCATGGGACAGAAGTTATTTCTGCTGCCATTCTAGTTAAATTGTGTTTAACTGGGCTGTACATGTCATAAGAGAAGCTGTTTCATTTCATCGTAGGCAAATAATACATTTATTACTATTCTACATAGTGTAGATACCAAAGAGCAGGTATTAGAAGTCATTTTCTTAGAGCCCCGTGAATAATGTGTTGTTCTTTTTAACGAAAATCAGTACATTTTCAGAATTCACTATGCATCATATGCCTGATATTAAGTTTATCGTTATTTCTAAAAAAGAGTACCACATGTCCATTCAAAGAACGTTATTAAGTGTACTAAAACATAAATATCGCCTTTGATTAATCGGTGCTTATGATTTTCAATAAACAGTATCAATTTTTACTGAACAGCTTAGTTGCTGATACCTAATCTAAGCAACGAAAAAAGAGACGAGACTCCACTTCTCTGGTGTGTTAAGATCATAGGTATCTGCTGTGGTGTCAATCATGCGGGGGAGATACTGAAAACTGAGACTTATTCAAGAATAATATTGATGCTGCACATGATGATTTAAAACAGTTTCTTTAAAGTTGTGAGTACTTTCTAGAGATTGAAAAGATACGAATAAAAATTATAACAAAAATCGTTTAGTTGCATTTTTTTTAAGAACAATACAAACTATAAACAAATCAGTACCAATACCACTAAGTTATTGATGTCTTATTCATACTAGTATAAAGAATATTTGGAAATGATGTTAATTTATTTACTATTGACGAAAGTGCAGCATCTGCGACGAGCCGACTGCGCGACGGGTGCATGTTGCTAAATGGTTACTGCGACAAAATGAACTAATAAATCCTGATTTTTCACGGCATATTCTTTTCGCCGACGAATGTTGATTTTCCCGAAAAAGAATATTTAATGCGCACAATTAGCACTTCTGGGCAAACGAAAATCCACATTTCGCTAACTTGAGAGCATATCAAGAGCAATACTATTAATCTATGGGCTGGAATCGTTGTACTGTAACGTTACGAGTATTAAACAATGTGCTCAAAATGACCACCATTAACTTCAATGCAAGTTCTAGCTCGTCGAATTATGTTGTGTTGTGTATTATTTAACATCTCAGGAGTAACTGTAGCGTAGGTTTCGTGCAGTCTCTCTTCCAGTTCTTCTAACGTATCTAGGGGTTTTCTACGAGTATATACGTAATTTTTAATTTGATTCCAAAAAAAAAGTCCAAAGGAGAAAGGTCTGGAGATCTAGGAGGCCAGATGTTAGTACTGCTACGCCCAATCCACCTATGAGGATACTCTTTTCAATGTTCGCCGTACAAGTATCGAATTATGTGGAGGAGCGTCGTCGTGCTGAAACCACATATTCCGCCGTACATTCAAAGGAACGTCTTCCAACAACGCCGGAAGCTCTAGTCGTAGAAAATTAGCATATGCCTCCCCATTAAGGCGATCAGGTAACACAAACGGCCCCACCTAAAAAAACAGGAACGGAGTTTAGTGATAATTTTATCAATGCATTAAAATTTTTACCACAGTAGTACCAATGATTCCAGCCCATAGATTAATAGTAAATCGCTCCTGATATGCTGTCACCCTAGTGAGATGTGGATTTTCGTGTGCCCAGAATTGCCAATTGTGTGCATTAAACATTCCTTCTCGGGAAAATGAGCATTCGTCGTTGAAAAGAATGCGCCGTGAAAAATCAGGATTTAGTTCATTTTGTCGCAGTAACCATTGAGCAAAATGTACTCGTCGCGGGTAGTCGGTTGGTCGCAGATGCTGCACTCTCGTGTAATGGTAAGGATACAGTCTTCTCTCTTGAAGGATACGATGAGTGGTCGATCTTGGGCATCCACTCATTTGCGCTATGTAGAGGACACTTCTCCTAGGATCCGCTTCCATGTTTTCTAACACTTGCTCTTCAGCACCTACACGTACATTCCGTGGAGCTCCAGCACGGCCTTTCCGATTAGGTTGAAAAGATCCATCTTCTCTTGCTCGATGTAACAATCGGTGAAACACATGTTGGTCTGGGTGCCGACGATTATTCACGGGGCTCTAAGAAAATGACTTCTAATACCTGCTCTTCGGTAGCTACTCTATGTAGAATAGTAATAAATGTATTATTTTTTGCCTACGATGAAATGAAACAGCTTCTCTTATAACATGTACAGCCCAGTTAAACACAATTTAACTAGAATGGCAGCAGAAATAACTTCTGTCCCATGCTACTTACCTTAAAGTAAACCTTGATGTCTCTGTGTACATTAATCAGTCATCTTTGGCGCAGAAGCATCTCTTCAGGTCAGTGATGAACTTCGTGACAGTTTATGACAAACAATTGTCAAAACGATTAAATTTATAACCACACTTCTGTTTCCTTTTGTTGACGGAGGGGGATTCGGAAAAAAATTCATTCAACTTTAGTATTACCCGATTTTTTGTTCTTGGCATAGGTAACTTTGAACATAGAAACGTTCGGATATAAAAGCAGCCTCTCTATTGGTCAACTTAATGGCCTTCCAGTTCTCACACGGTTAAAGCCTGGACAATTCTTTTTGCGAATTACGGCACAGTTCGGGACAGGGAACATGTCATTCACGGGAATGGCGCGAATTCTGGGACACCCTGTATTTTAACAAAATTCTCAAATAGCGACAAAAAATTACAATTGCGTACCAGTTAGTAGTTTAAAAAAAAAAATTAAATCAAACCAACTGGTGCAGTTTTAAGTGAGATTCTATTCATTTCTTGCGTGGAAGTGACTTGTACTACAATGCCGCAAGGTAGTTACAATTTACACATCGAATTTTCATGTTGTTCTACTTTTCGTTTAATTCTCTATTATCTAATTTAATTAACAGTGCGCATTTGACTAGGTTTTTAATAACAAAACTCTCAGTTTAGTAAATTTAAAAATTAAAGTGATAAACGACCCTTAGGTTAATTATGAGTACAAGTTTTATTTAAATAACACAGTAGCTATCGCTAACTTTGAACCTACAAGCGTATGGAAGTAAACACGGCACTAGTTTACCTGATCAAGTTTTCTACTAATAAAACGTCCAACCAGTTAACTTGGTGGCCATTAAAATACTCGTTTCTGGTTAATTTCAGCAATAAATGTACCTATTTACAACGCCGTCGAATAAAAGCCGTAATAGGGTATTCCACGATTTTTTTTTTAATGCACTATACGAAAGAATATCGTCTACAAAATGCGAAGATGCGGTCAATATTTTTTTTACTTTTCAATAACTCAAAAAAAAAAAGTTAAATTTAAAGTGATTTTTTCCCGCGGTTAAGTTGTGCATTACGTACGTCATGATGACGTACGTAACGCTGACCAATGGGATCAGCGTAGCGATGTGGCAACTCCGCTCACGCTGCTTTAAAGTTAGACGACATCGGTATTTAGCCATCTTGAATTCTTGTTGGGTTATGATAGGTTAGGTTTATTTATGTTTGGTCGATCTTAGTGTTAACGTTTTTTAATTTGCTCTCATTGAAGCTTAAAATAATTTAAAAAGTTAGTCGTTTCCATTATTTGACATTGTTTGTTTAAAGACGGTGAGTAGAATTGGCCGTTTAATATTTACCACTTACCAAAACCTTTTACAGCGACTTACAACTTAAAATTGTGTAGGAAGATTATCTGGGAAAATACGGCACAGAATAAATAGTCACAATGGAAAGTGAATATGAGCAAGCTACTTCTACCAATCTCCCTGTAGTTGATGATGTAATGATAGATTTGTATTATCGAAGAAATGTGAATTTTCTGATACCAGGTGTTGAAAATGTGAAAACCGAACGGTAAAGTGTACAACGTAATAATGGTTTGATAGTAATTATTCATTGTTATAGTGGAGCTCGTGCAACTTACGGCGACGATGCTGTTGGTTATGTGCAGTTGAGACGACACGATGAGATTTGTACTGTCAAAGCTTTGATTGCACCAGAACATAAAGTTCGCCTAAAAGGCTATGAAGTTTCAGTAACAATAAATGAGTCTGAACAATGCATAATTGACTCAAAGTGTTATGACTGTGCTGCAAGTGAAGGTATGCATGATTTTATGTTGTATTAGTGTATGTATTACGTCTACTTTTCAGGTGGTTGTAAACATGGTGTAGCCTTACTGTTCTGGTTATACAGACGCACCTTGGAGCCTTCAGTGACTTCTGTTGAATGTTATTGTAGGAAGTCTACTCTGTCTAAAGTTGGCAGTACTATAAAAGGGCAAAGAATGAGAGAGTTGTTTAATTTTCGGCAAGTTCCTTCTTTACCAACAAAAGGGACGGCATTTTTGGACAAATTAATTTCTACCGCATTAAAATCAGATAGTCATTCAATTCTTGCTAAGATGTATAAGAGTGAAGTGAATATTTTGGAGAAAGCTTCGTTGTACCATTTATGTCTTTCTTATAAAAAAACGACTGATGCACCAGATGCAGAAGACTTCATATCGTTTTGCCAAAATAATTTAAATAGTGAAATTTGCAAAAGTATAAATACTTTAACAATATTGCAGTCACAATCTAAAGCCTGGTTTGATGTTAGATATGCGAGAATAACAGCTTCAAAACTGCATGAAGTTGCTCACTGCAAAACTGTTGATGGAGCTATAACTGCTGCAGTTCTGGCAGCATCAAAATTTAGAGGAACAAAGGCCATGAAAAGAGGCCTTAACCTTGAAGAAGATGTCTTAAAAGTCATAGGTGAGAAGAAAAATATTAAATTAGAAAGAGTAGGAATGACCATAAATCATATGTACCCAATATTTGGTGCCTCGGCAGATGCAATGTCTGATAAATATTGCGTTGAAATAAAATGTCCAATAAAGACAAATACTGTAAAAAATTACATTACGCCAGAGGGTGAAATAACTCCTAAACCATATGCACAACTGCAGCTGCAAATGTTTCTTAATAAAAAACAATGGGGTTTATTTTGTGTTGCATCTCCATCTTTTGAAACGGACAGAAATGTGACTATAAAGGAAATTCCTTTGGATGAAAATTTTTGTCACAATGTAATGGAGCAGGCACAAGCTTTTTGGAAAAAAGCGATTTTTCCAATTTTAATTAACTGACGTTTTCAATAATTATACTTATTTATTTCATAATTATTTCTTATTCATTTCAATAATAAATAAATCTAAATCCCGTTATACCCCAATCCCCTAGTATCAATAAAAAAAGTTAAATGCTTCTATTTATACAATTAATTTATTGTTTCCAATAAAATACAAATAAAAACCATGTAAAAACTATTGTATTAATGGACCTTGCAAATTTATCAAACCACAAGCAACAATTACAATATGATCCAAAAGTGGCACCAAATTATGATCTGTGGTAGCATGTGGACCCAACATTCGAAATTCTCTGATCCTACGAATTAATCTTTCAATGTGGATCCTCAACGCTGCGACAAGTTTCGACTGACGTACCTCATCCTTCGTCATTTTTCTGGTGCTTGTCACGCTGGGAGGTCTGACTAGATTCACCTTTTTTTTCTGGAAAAGCCCTGCTACTTGCTTGAAGCCCCTATCGGTCATTACAGTTGCATTTTCAGGTACAACGGTCAAATACCCTGATTGCTTAATTATTTCTACATCTGATGTGCGACCTCCAAACCCTTCTGATATAAAATTAATTAGCCCATTTGGAGTCCTCGACACTAAATACTTGCATGTGTTACAAGTTTTATAATTGCTCCAGGTTAAAGCTTGCTGGTAAGCTGCACTAGGTCTTTCAACCTGTATTTCGAAGCAATCAATGATTGCTTCAACATCTTTATAATACGTCTGAAACTGCCTAGGTAGAACTCGCTGAATTTTACTTTTCTCAGGCCAAAAAATTAACTCGTTGAGTTTTGTAGCCATTTTTGGCAATGTTTTTGAAAATATATTACTGACACCACTAGTGCTTAATGCAAAATCTGTCCCTAATCGTACAAATTGGTCATCTGTTCGTATTTTCTTAAGAACAATATAAATATGTTCTACAGGAACTTCTAATTCTTCCTAGAGTAATTTGATGAAAAAAAATTCTGACTTGGGCAAGCCCAGTTAAAATCTGCTATTATTTTCAATTTTGAATATTTCCACTTTCACCAATAGTTCTTTGGATATCATCATATTAGTTTCATCCAATGAGTCCGATGATGGCTCATAAACACTTCCACTTTGGAGTGAAAGGGAGGATGATGACAATGATGTCGATGATCCCTGAATAGGTTTGTGGGGGCTTTGATATATTTGTGACGATAATGATCGAAGAGTGTTTGTGCTTTTATCTGCCACTTCAACTGAGGTCATTGATGACTGATCTTTTGTGCTAACTCTTGTCTGAGTTGCTTTTCTAAGAGTTCTCCTTTTTGTTCTTAAAGGAGAAACTGCTTTTTCTGGCGATTTTGCACTAACAAACATGCCAGATGGTGAAGCCACTGTTTTTAATTGCAGTTCTTCTACATCCTCTGTTACATCCTGTGAAGTACCAGGTACAGTAGGTTCAGGAAACAGTTTCCTTCGAAGCCCTCTACTGTGCTGTTGTGTTTCCATCTTACGTTTCCTTGAAGTTGGTGTGAATTGGGACGAAGTTTCTTTCCTCACTATGCTTCTTGGAACCACATTGTCTTTTAACATTAGGCGTGTACCCATTAATTTGAAATGAATCCAATTTTCAGCATCCTTTTCCAACTTTATTAAAGAAAATTTATTAATAAGGTGATACAAGTAGATACCGACATACAAATTTTTGAAATATTTACTATACTTACATCAAAATGATCTTCACAACAGTACAAACTTTTCCCAGGTATGTATGTTCTTCCCACAGCTTCAAACCATAACTTCCTCCGATCCACTTTTTGGGGAACAGTAAGAAATAATTTTTCTGGATTATTTGTAGAGTTGTTATCACACCCAACGAAGAAACACTGTTTCGCCATCGTGCCAATTTTTTCTATTTAATTTGTTTATATTTAAGGAATAAAACGAACAGGCCAAGTTGATCAAAAACACGTGCACGCTCTGACCTACCTCAATATAATAAACCAGCAGGTTTGGCAACACAGCATCGCTGCCATCGCTTCAAAGTGATTGGTTACACTTTTAACCGCGAAATACTGCAACTTTGAGCCGGTCTCTCACTTTTCTATTATTTTGACAATTTTTTTCAAAGCGATTATTTTTTATAAATAGTTCAAATTTGTTTTTTGTACATGTATTTAGATATTGTTTCAGAATGTTTAGTTAAAATTTGATTTTAAACTTTAGTGGAAAACCCTATTGCTTAATCATGTTCTTTATCCGTGCACTTTTATTTTAGACGTTTGCATGGAAATTAAAAGCAAAAAGTACGTTTTACTTTTGAGCACGCAGCTGACACTTAAAATACTGAATTTAGTACTTTATAACGTAAACGTCCTTGCGTGTTTTTTTTTTAAATTTACATCTACAAAAGGAAAAATCCAATCGTTACGAAACCAATTGCACTATAAAGACCACAAGATTTTTTTATGAAAGAAAAGGTCGTTTTTTATTTTCTCACGACATAAACCATATGTGTATGGTCTGGTATAGCGGAGGATTGTAACTGCCTTCCTAGTATTACAGTCCGATACTTGGTAAGTACTTAATTAACTATTGTCAGATGGTCAAATATCTTTAGTAGTTAAATGCAAAAAATAGATATAATGAAAACTCTTTGTAACGGCCAGAACCAGAAAGTGTCCGTTGTAAAGAGGTGCCACCTCAGAGAGGTTTAAAAAATTATGATCACAAATATTTTATTTTAGTAAATAGCAGAACAGTAAGTAAAGTAATACGCAGTTTTAAATTATATGTAATAAACGGTTTCGTTACCAAAAAGTTTCCAATCAGGAAACTCCAATGATTTATTTTTACCTTCTGAATAAACTGGTACGCTTGTGACACCAATCTGCATTGATAGGTTTTTAAGAGCACCCCAGACATAAATAAATTCTGTATGCTTATGAAAACTCGAGTCAAAAAAACTAAAAATGTAACTATCTGTGATGTACTTATGGTTTCAGGAAAAGACGAAATAAAAACCTCCACTTTAAGTCATAATTTACTCATTTTTAAAAGTACAACTAATCAGTGTAAGAACTAGGTACATGAATTATTTTACATAAATTGTATAAATAAATATGAAGGAGACACCTTAGAACATTCTGTTCAATCCTTAAAAACATAATATGATGGTGCCAGTTTTTGCAAAGAAAAGATTTTATATCAACTCATCATGCACATACGCTGTAAAGCATAAACTAATACTTGTATGAAATTTGTCATGTTGACATGAAGCTGCGAAAATTTATCTTCGTTTTTTCCCTACTAGTAACAAAAAAAATACATTCAACACAAGTTTTGAATATCTCCCCTTAATAATACTTATTCGAGAATTCATCAAGTCTTTTGATCATCATAGGCACATATTACCTTCAACTCAAAAAATTGTACAGATAGTACCACCTAAACAAAAAAAATGAAGTTAATTTTGATTTATTACACTAATATTGTACAGGCTATTAAAATCACAATTGAATTTACGTGAATAATTACTAATTCTAGTAACCAGAAGTCAATGCTAAACGTCAGTCATTTATTAACTTACTCTAGAAAAAAGCACCTAATTTGAAATCATCCATGTAACACATCAATGACACAATTCTACAATTATTAGTGCTGACACCACACATCGACCACGTGTCAAGAAAAAAAAATTCTTTGAAACAGTGGTTTAGGCAAAATTCCTTATAAAGGAATTTACGTAAACATAACCATCTTCAATTCACTTTTGACCTCTTTTTGGCTATTGCATCTTCCACAGCTTTAAGCTGTTTTAATAGCTCCTCTCTACGTGATGTTGCTTTTTTAGATTTTGGGTCGATAGGGGGCGGTGAATTCGCGGGTCTTTTTTTTCCTTGTAGCGCCTCCGTTTTACGCGCGATGTCTGATATTTCCGGTTTACGTACTCCTACTGGGTTTTTCAAATTTAATTTTATTTGGCGTTTCTCTGCAGCGCCACCCTTCAGCGCATCCATAGCTTTAACTATAGAAATATCGACCCCTGGAAATAAACAGTTAATAAACCATAAACAAAACGAAAAATAATCACAAACCGGAGGCTCTTCTGGGGGAACTTCCTTCACGACTTGAAGAACTACTCGAACCCGAAGAGTCCGAATCGCTGGAACTTGAACCAGAACTGTCCGACGACGATTTTGACGATCTTCTACGACCTTTGACGCGTGCTAAAGCTGCAGCTATTGCCATCTTACTTCGTGTACGTCCAAACTGATCTTCTTTCAGAGGTGCTGGGGGATTTGTTGCACTCACCCGCATCATTCCTGATAAAAGAAGTGTTAAAAAAAATAATAATAAAAAAAATTTGAAAACGTACCTGGCGACGGCGCACGCTTTCTTGGTGCAGGGGGATTCATCAGAGCTGCTCTTTCATTAGCAGCTTTTCTTTCAGACACGATAACTGACGGTGAAACATGTCTACTTCGATGTGATCTAGCCGTTCTTTTGTTATGAGATCTTGATCTTGATCTGAATGAACTACGACTAGACTCTGATGAACTTCGAGATGAACTGAAAAGAATTATGTATTCTTAAGTTTCGTCCCGATCACCATAACACATTAAAGCTTCAGATAGATCACCGAATTTTTTATATCAGTAGAACCACAAAAAAAAAAAAAAATCATGAATAAAATAGTTCTTGTCATATATCGAGAGAACATTAAAAAAATACCATTAAAATCAGCTATGGATTTTAGCAAGTTTGTCTTTGATCAAACTTTAAAATTGATGGAACTCTGACAAGAAAACTCTATCAAAGGCAAATCTTCAAAAATTCATGTCTGTCTTTGATTCTGTTTTTTATTGCTCTCTCCGTACATATGTAGTCGTTCGATCTTTTGTTTTTTGTGTATGATTTCTAATATATGAACTGAACTGCACTAAAATTCGGTATATCTGGATATTTTCTGACTCAAAATATCATACTACCGTTAAATAATACAGTTTGTTGACAAAACACTTTTAAAGGGTCTTCGTCCTTCTGAAGACTTCATATAAATTTTTGTAGTTTTATTTAATATGAACTAAAACTATTCTATAGAAAAAATACTGACACATCGTCTAGAACCATTGAAAACTATTTAAAATTAAAAAAAATGACAAACAAAAATGCTTTGAACGTATTTTTTTGTTTAGCAAATTTTTAGCAATTTAAACATTTCGCCTGGTTGCACGTTGAATCCAGGTCAAGGCTAACACTAAAAATTGGTTTAAAATTGTTTAGGCAGAACTTTCTCTGCCCCTAAAGTGCAATTAAGAAAATCTAGTTTGTGGATACCAAAAGTGCCAAATTAAGCCGGATTCATAAACCACAAGTACTAGACTTAACTTAAATTACGACATTGAAATAGCTGCAACGCTTTTTATTTGGAAAATGGAACAAATAATGGTCTAATAAAAGAACAAAACTTGTTGCAATCATTTAAAATTGATATTAAAAAAAAATTAAAGTGAAACCGATAAGCACAATAATCCAGAGGTACTTGCGAATGATTCAGAACAGATGAAATATTTTTGAAACTGGAGACTGAGGAGTGTGAATAAGCCAAAGAAAATGAAAATTCTGATGACACAGATTAAAATTTTTGAATAACGCTGCATAATTTTAGGAATTCTAATTTTGTCAAAGTTCATTTATATTTTTCTTTTTGTATCATTTGTTTACAAAAAAAGAGATTTTTTTGTGAAGGTACAGTGGGGGAAATTTAAAGTCGGGCAGAACTTTTTGACGACTGTAAATATGACTTTATTGTTTCATAAGCGGGCCCGTGTTCCGGCGAACACATGGAACACCAGTACGTACGCCACTGGGTGGGGTTGCTGCACCAATGACGTTTGTTGGTTTGTTTGGGTTATTGTTTTTGCGTGTCCTCGGTCTGACTCTGTTTTATTTAAAAAATCAGTTCTTTTCAAAGCTCACATACATTATTGAGAAAACTTCTTAAGAAGTAACATTGATTAAAAAAATGTTGTACGTAACATAACCTCTTCAGTTTTAGTGAACAGGCAAGAGACTCCATGACTAAGCACGTGAAATTATTGACAACTTAATTAATTTAAATTTAGTCGACATTTATTAATAATACTAACTTAATGATAATTTATTCAAATAACCTCTCTCAAAAGTAAAACATGGTGATTTTTAAAACAAATTTAGTTAATTTGTCTCTTTTATGTAATAAATATATTTTGACAAGCGTACATTTTTTTTTTTGTAAATTGAGAGCATAATAATTAATTATTATTAACTCAACTAAAAATGGTACTTTAATTTTCATTTCATTTCGTCGTAATAATTTATATTTTTAAAAATAACAAACAGACGCACCTGCTCGAAGAATAACTGGATCCAGAACTATACGACCGTTTTCTCCCACTTTTTCTACCAGCAGGTGATTTCGATCTCATCCAGGGATCTGACCATTCATCTCCTCGAACTGGCCTCTCTTCTGCCCTTTGCACTATTACTTCACGCTTAGGTTTGCGGGCCTGCTGAATGAAGCTTTCTACATTAACTAATAATACAATAAAAAAAATCAAAAAACCTTTGTACTCGTTGGAGCAGCTTCATCTTCATATTTGTTATTGTAATAATCTGGCATTCGATGCGACGGTAATTCCCTATAGGTTCTGACCCGTTCCCGAGGAGGTGCAACATAATCTGGTTCATATATAACTTGTCTTCGTCCGTAATATTCCTCAGTAGGAGGCGGCGCGCGAACTACTGGTGGATATTCTACAGGTACGTGACGGACATACCTATCAAAAATTACATCAAATAAATTTCATACCAATAACTCCGACACTAACCTCGGTTCCGGTGATGCAACTCTTCCGTAGTAGCCATTTTCTTTGTCAAATTCTTCCTGTGCTAAACTTAAATTCATCTTCTTTTCTTCAAAATCGATGTCCTGTTCTTTGCGTTTTATTGATTTCCGTAACATTTCTTTTGCGGTTCTAAGTCCTCTCTCCCAGGCTGATTCCATAGGAGCGGGTTCTGGTCGGCCATAACTTTTCTCTTCTCTGCCATATTCGCCCGGAACTACAGGCCGGATTAATTCAAACATTGTGTAGTTTCCTAAAACAGACAATTTCGTTCCATTTTATAAGAAATAGCTCCATGTTTCAAACATGTTAAAAAAATTTATATACTCGTATAGTAACTGCCGTTATTTTTGCAGAAGCATTTTGTTCTGTTGTTCTGTTGTTTTTCTGAAGGATATGTTCTCAAAATTTCGGGGCAATTAAATAAGATTTGATCTCTATTACTAATTCTAAAGACTTGTTTAATAACTTTTTGAGATGAACTAGAAATATAGATAAAACGCAACTTAAATAATCCTACACTTTTGTTGGGTGCTGGGTTCAAGTTCAGTGTTTGTTGTATATAATATGCAAGATTATTTTAATAAAAAATTGGTCGAAGATTACTTCGACAGAACTTTCCTCGCCCATAAAGTATAGCTTGTCAAATAATCCAGATCTTTCGAAAAATTAAACGATTTGATTTTGCGAATTTTATTGTTTTTTAAGGCAACCATTGTAAGCTAAAATACAAATATGTATCTAAGGTTTGAGTAAATGTAAAGAAACGTGCTAACCGTTTGTTACAAGTGAGTTTTTCTATTACAAAATTTTGTGCTGATGTCATTTACATTTTTGCAAGGACGCATATATCAGTTTGGATCAGTTTTTATTTTTTTTTTAATTTTCTTTTTGAATTACGAACATATAATGCATATTAGCCTTTTAAATGCAATTTAATTCAATAAGGGTACTACCTGCGTACCGTCGCAACTTACGTAGACCTTTCTGGGACACCGCGAAGGCTTATGATAACTTTAAAACATCTCCAAGATTTCAAAGCATTCGGTTTTGTAGTTCCTGATTAAATTAATAAAATAAATTCAAGCATTCATTAATTTTTTTGAGTCACCTGTATACGCAAATCCAAAAAATTATTTATTCGGCAAACTTTTGATCTGACGTCATCAATTTTTAGAGAGGATAAGTGAATATATTTTGATTAAAAATTTATCGTGCCTATGATAACCTTAAAACATCTGCAAGATTTCATAGCATTCGGTTTTGCAGATTCAAAATTAAATTGCAAAATGTTTTTATAATTTTGATTTTTTTCCAAAAAATCTGAACGTTTCGGGTAAAAATTCAACACGGAATCATAAACTACATGTGTAGGATTATGTTAATTTATACAATTTAAAACCCATTTACTATGTACAATTTTAAAGTGACGTCATCACGTTATTGGTGGGGATGATTAAACAAACTTTGGTTAGCGTTTTACCATCTACCTACATGATATTCCTAATATAAATACAAAATTTGGCGGAAACGGGAGACCTATTTCTTCGTATTATAGGGCTCATGAAACGTCGAGAAAATGTAAAAGTAAAGAGTCGGTCGACGGACTCGATTACAATACACAACAACGAATCTGTACTGAAATTGTATGAATAACTCAAGTATGTTTTGTGTGTAGAAAAATAAGTTGTCCCATAGAAATGTTTTTTAAAGTTGTGAAAAAAAATTGTTAACTAATTGTATCAAGGGACCACTATTTAAATTTAGTTTATTGTTCCAGAATTTTTTTTCACTTTCGGGAATTGCCAATTTTTCACGCCAAAATTGTAAATAAAATTTGTAGTCTTTGAAGATGAGATACACATCAATCTATGATATGAATTTATTAGTACACAGACTCCAATTCTCAAAACTGATGCTTCACTACAACTTGAGTCAATTTATCCATCTAAATCAATATTAATATCTTATCAAATTTCAAAGTCTCTCAAATAATGCTTCAGATAAATGGCTAATATAATAGTTCAAATTTAATTTTTGACACAATCTGCATACCTAGATAAATTAAAAACATGTGTAAGTTTAATACAAAACCAAATATGCATGCACGATTGCCACGTTGCTGATTGTCACATTATCAAAAGAAAAAATACCTTTGTCTGTAACGCCAGGATGTAAAAATCGACAACTTGCTCCCCATGTACACTGTCCTCTTGAGAAAAATCTACAAACGGGTCTGGGTTCTGTTTCTTCAGGTCTCACTTCATCTTCATCTGTAACTTCACCTTCTTCAAGCTCATCTCGTTCTTTTTCTCTTTGATCAGCCGTTTCACCATCTTCTATAATAGACCCTGTGTCTTTGTCCTCTTTCTCCTTCTTGTCTTCCATCTCACATTCACCATCTTCTGCTTCAAAATCCAACTGCTCTTCACCATCCTCTGCTCGGTTTGATTTCTCAGGAATCGATAGTTCCGAGTCATCTTTTTTTGTCTCACCATTTTGTTTTCTGTCTTCTTTATTATCACATTCGTCGTCAGAAGGCCCTCCAATTGACTCATCCAAATCAGATACGTCAGACAAGTCTTCATGATTAATATTAATTTCTCTTCTCACTTCTTTAACTTCTTTTTCTTTAACAATTACTTCCTTTTCATGATCAGATTCCATGTCACCTAGATACGACTATTCTGTGAACGCACATAAATTCAAATACTGCATACTCACCATCTGAAATTTCTTCCGGTAGCGTATCAACATTCTTTGTAATATTTTTATTTTTACGGCTTGATGAATCGATACTAGCCACACTAGAATCTGAAGTGTTTCCATCTTCATGATCTGACCTTTTAGCCGTTCTTGAACCGCGTGATGAACCTGACCCGCCAGAAACATTTGTGACTCTGTCAGGTGAAATAGACTTATTAGAGCTACGACTACTAGCTGACTTTACTGAATGTTTATCTTCATTGTTTGAAACAGGACTTTTAGGATCACCAGGTGAGCTAGAGCGAGATGAATTCGCAGGAGATGGAGATCGCGGACCGTCTCCATTCACAGGCGATTTTGGGTGATAGTCTGGTGAATTAGGAGAGCGGGTGCGACTTGCTGGTGAACTATGTGACGAAGCATTTCCTGGCGACTTTACTCTGCTTCTTGATCGGGAGTGTGTTTCAGATCTACTATCTGGCGAAGAAGATCGACTTAAAGCAGATCTTGCACCCGGCGATCGAGGAGATTCTGGACCGCTTTGTGGTGACGCAGATCTACTTATAACAGAACCGGCTTGTGAATTTCGGCTTCTAGATCTGGAACTGCTTGGACTACGTGGTCCTTTTCTATCACTTTCGTTGCCAGAAGACGCTTCACGTGAATCTTCTGAATCCATTTTATCAGTGACTTATGAAGCTAAGGGAGTAAGACACTTTGTTACAAATTTAGCAATGCAAACAAGGGTTTGTACAACAAAAAAAAAACTGCTAACACTTTTGATTTAATCTTTTTGAGACCGATGTTATTTTAATCTTACCTTCGGTCTGCCGCCAGCTCCATTGCTACCATTAAAACACTTTTTGATTATATCTCGCTTCTTCATGTTTAACATTTTTTCCAAAGAACTAACTTACTTGACTTTAAACTTCAAAATTCACAACACAAACTACTGAGTCTTTCGCGTACTTGTACGATTTTTACGTTGATTTTTCGGTTATCGACTTAACTGTATTTATACTTATAACGCAAACACAATTCTTAGGTAGAAGGAACTGTTTAATGAGCACTGTAGTTGCACAGACTTGGTATCTTACCTTATTTTTTGTTCAGCAGTTCCTGCAGCAGAACGTAACGGCCTTTTTCACTGAAAAATTGCTTTTAACGTTTTTTTAATTACATCTACTTCCGACACCTCTTCCCTTCTACTTCAGGAAATGGCGTCTTCTCAAAAGACAAGCGCCTCCATCACTCGATAATCTAGAGACTTTCACTTTTCCCCTAGAAATTACGCCGCACAAAAAAATCCCCAAACGGTTGAAAATCTCAATACATTTTTTTTCTAAGGGTTAATTAACAAATAACACAAAAAACGTGGCCTTATTTATTTAAAAATATAATTTACAGTTTATTATTACTATCCACTAGTCATTTCTCCATGTAACTTTAACCTCATCTGTTCTATATCTTTGTGTAATAAAGCAGTCTTCCCATTTCATTTTTGTACCAGAACTGAACATTTCAGCCCCTGCTTGTGCAATCATTACACCATTATCAATACAAAACCTTTCATCTGTAGCAAACAATTTGGCACATCTTTCATCACACATTTGCTTCATCATTTCTTGCAACCTTTCATTGCAACCAACACCACCCACTATCAGAACTTCTTGTGAGTTGCAATGTGCCAATGCTCTCTCTGTTGTTTCTACCAACATAGCAAAAATAGTTTCTTGCAAAGAAAAACACAGATCTTCTGGGGTATATCCATCTTTTAAAAATTTTTCTGCTCTTTCTTCCATAAATGTTAATATGCCTGAAAAGCTCACATCCATTCCTTTTACACAATATGGCAACTGTATGTATTTCTTCCCCTTTTTAGCCATTTGTTCAATGTTGTAACCTGGACTTGGGTCATTTGATAACTTTAAAACGCGTGCAAAACGATCTAAACAGTTACCAACAGCAATATCAATAGTTTCACCAAAAATTCGATACCTCTCCCTCGAATATGCTATTATTTGAGTGTTGCCACCACTTACATACAAAACTGTAGGATTTGCAGCACCTGTTATTAATCTTCCCATTTCAATATCTAACTACCATTAAGAAAAATGTATTTAGTTTTAAATAATCGTAGTTTATGAAATAAAAGGATACGCCCAATGCAGTGGTTTACTCCCAACAATGGTTTATTCCAAAGTTGTGCAATAGTTCGTGCCACTACTGCCACACTTGCTAAAGGAGCCCCCATTCCAGGCCCTTTGGTATAACAAATAACGTCAATTTCTGAAGGTTTAACACCCGATTGATCAATGGCATCTTTAAGTACTTTTGTTACATTTTGTCTGTGGTGTTCAGCGGTTTCTTTTGGTAGAAATCCTTCTCCAGGAGGTGTTATGTATGTTTTCCTACAGTTTGATAATACTTTGCCATCCTTCATTATTCCAATGCCCAATTTATTGGCGCTTCCTTCCAAACCAAGGGCAATAACCATTTTTTTTCCTTCTTTTCTTGTAAGATGTAGAATATTTGATATTTTTAAAAACTGATTCTCGTTATATTTTTGGTTATGTTTTTGACAGTTGACACCTGACATCCGTTGACACTTGGCCGGAAGATTGTCAGAAAAAATACAAGAAGAAAATAAACATTTTTCTCCAACCTCAAAAGCAAGTGAATTTTTAAAGCAATTTTTCAGGATAATTAAGAAATCAATGATTTTATAAATTATCGGAATCGTTTGTTATTGTAAAAATATGTCAGCGGCATCTGAAGTAAATTTGAAGCAAACTTTACGTAAATTAGAATTTCCTTTATGTGCTAAGGAAGCGTTAAATAAAATAGGTATGCATGTTAATACATTTTGGGGGAAATCTATTTTTTTTTTCAAATTAGGGGAGCTAATATGTGGTCGCATCACCAGCATAAAGAACATGGACTTGGCCCTAGACCTCATGTCAGAATTCATCTTTTGTGAAGTAGATCGACGCGGAAACAAGCGCTCTTCCCCCTTGTCAGCCCTACTAGAACTTCAGCTGTTGGAAATTCTATTCGAGCACTTCAATGGACTTACAAATGAAGCAGCCCGAAATACAGTTTTTCTGTCCTTATTTAGTGGAACCACTGCGTTACAAAGGGCTGGAATCCTGAGTAAACTCGTATCTTTAGCAATTGGAATCCCTTCACCAGCAATTCTAACATCTGCCAGTACATGGATGCAACAACTAGGATGCACTTCTGCTCACAGTTGCAAGTTAGCGCAAGCAATTGTACATGACTATTTTCACCTAGTGCCTAGTGCAGCAGACAGAATGAAAATATTACCAGATGTGGCGCCACAATTCACAGCGAATTTTTTAACAGCGGTTGCAGAAAACTACTTTAATTCAAAGAAAAAAGATCAGCCATATCCTTCTGAGTCTTTACTGCAAACTATCACACAATGGGTATACTAAATTTTAGTATCAATTGTGGAGTAATAATTTCGTTTCAGATTTCTCAAAATGCTCATCTGTGCATAGCTGCACAACAAAAACAAGCTGCTTTACCCCCAGGTGCAATTGCAATGGAAGCTACAACAGCTATTGCTGGGTTGATAAGATGGTGTACGCTGGCGCCTATGTATGAACAAGATTCACAACTATACAGTCATTTACACTTAGCATTACTAAATAGTATTCTTGAGATACCTCATACAACTCCACCAAAGGCGATTTGTGCGCAACATTTAGCCACATCATTGAGATTTATTCTTTTGTATAGTAATAAAACTGGCAAACAAAGTAATTTGCAGTTAGCTTTAGACCGATTTGCTCAGGCTGTCCAAGTCGCTTTATCAACAAAATGTGTTTATGGAAAAATAGATGACTTAATACACCAGTTGCAACAACTTCCATTTAATAAACTTATGAGCATAGTAATTAATACACATAAAGAATGTAAGTAAATTTTAAAATAAATTCATTTATGAATTTAAAATGGTTTAAAATTTCTCATTTTCTTCATTAAATTAACTTTTTCTTTCGAATCTTGGAAATTTTTCCTTAGTGCAATTATATTTTTCATTTTCTGTTCTTTTATTTGAAATGTGTAGAAGTTCTTGAGTTCCTTTTTCCTAGACTTGAGTTTATTTTTTTGTATAATTTTATTTTCAACACTTTCTTTTCTTGCGAAGCCAGGATTTCTTCCCTTCTTTGTTACAACAGTCCAACCTGCATCATCCACCTCTTCTTTTCCATGGGCTTTCTTTTCTTCCTCCTCCTTATCACTATTTTTTATACATTTATTCACTTCTTCACTTAGTTTTTCATGATTATATATAGATGAATTGTACTGATGTACCCACTTGCTTAGTCCTACTAAGACTGGATTTTCATTTGATGACAGTGGATCCAATTCCTGCATCTTCAAGGCCTTCAAGAGCTCTTCATGTTTATTAAATACAATGTAAGCCACTTTAAAACCTGACTTTACTTTATTGTCACTTTCTACTGCAGACTCTTGTAAATATACTGATTTCACTTTTCCAGCAACAGAGAATACTCTTTTTAAACTATCTTCATCTACATATGGAGGTATATTTACAGCAAACAGAGTTTTGCCAGGAGGCTTTTTTTCGTCGTAACTTCGAACAGAATGTTCTTTGATAAATATGTTGTGATAACCAGAATTTTCTTTAGAAAAGTACAGTGGAAGAACTGAAAATAAAACAAAATTATCAAAATTCGTTCACAATATTTTTTTAAGTTAATACCTGTAAATCCTTGAATATTTATTGATGACATTCTTACACGTGTTTTTGTTTAGATTTTTTTAGGTTAAATTACAATGATTAAATTAACGTCGTCATACTAATTTGAACACATTAACACAACCTAAATACAAAGTTTCTCGTACTAGCGATACAGTTCTAAAGTTTTAACGCGCGTGGTGGCAGGAATTTTGTAATAATAAAAATTAAATTCTTGACACTTGAAAATTTAAATGACAGAAATTGACACTTGTGACAGTTATTAGCTTACCAGAGAAAGGTTATTTATGACAAGTGGTGGCGCCCTCTGTTTTAGGTTGGATGAGTCATTTGTTCAATTGAAAACAAATGGCTTTTGAGATATCAGAAAAATATGACAAAATACTTGAGTTCTGAAAAATTATTCTGTTTAAAAATGAAAGAAAAAAGTCAGATTAGTCAGTTGGTGTGTTCATAAGAGGAATTAATGGCCGGAATTAATTGGTTTGTACAGCTTTTAATTATCACCAATTACGACAATTAATTGAAAATAAATAGCAATATTATTTTAAATTTAGGTATCAGTCAAACGGAAAATGCTCCACTGGAGAGCACGATATGAGCGAAGATCAAATACCGTTGTATTCTTTAGGAGACGTTCAACTTCGGTTTTTGTGCCCTGATGATTTGGACGAAGTAAGATCCTTGTGTCAGGATTGGTTTCCTATTGAATATCCCTTCTATTGGTACGAGGAAATAACTTCCAGCACCAGGTATCTATATACCAATACATTTACTTTGTTGTTTCATCCAAGCTGACAAAATTTTTGCACATGAAGCAGGTTTTATTCTCTTGCTGCGGTGTACAACCAATCAATAATTGGTTTAATTGTTGCGGAAATTAAACCTTATGCTAGTCTTAATGAGGAAGATACAGGTATCCTTGCAAAGAAATTTGCTGAACGTTCAGACATTGCGTACATTTTGTCACTTGGGGTACTCAAACAGTATCGACGGAATGGGATAGCTTCTCTATTGTTGGATTCACTCATCACACACCTTACAACTAGCGAGCGAAAAAAAGTGAAAGCTGTTTTTTTGCACGTGCTTACAACGAATTCAGCTGCCATAAAGTTCTATGAACATAGGAAGTAGGTAGTAGAAGCTGCGTTTCTTCTTTAACCGAAAATCTTACAGATTTAGACTCCACAGTTTTTTGCCTTACTATTACTCCATCAAAGGTCGTTGCAAAGACGGTTTTATGTATGTTCTGTACATCAATGGGGGCCACCCGCCTTGGACAATCTAATATCCTTTTTTTGTGTAAAATTCTTTGTGTCGCAATAATACAAAAATATTTCCTTAATGATTTCTACTGATTATGTGAAATTTATGTGTGGGAAAGTATTAAGTGGCGGAGGTTTTTTTCCTTGGATTTTATTGAACTTCAATCGAGCCATACAGTGGATGTGGGGTAATAAATCAAACACACAACACGAAGAAAATTGAACATAACAGAACTAGTCCAACAAACCTGTTCCTTACATTATGGAATTATGTTTGTTAACAATTTGTAAATAGTCAAGCTATCATAGTCATCATCCAAAAATTTACAGTTGTTGTTTCAGGTACCTGTTGTACTATATTTTTAAATTTAATATATTTAGTGATTTGATTGTATCATGACTTGCATCATTGACTGTTCTTTTTGACAAATACCCTTCATTGTTACGATTTTATGTATATTTTGTTAAATTATTGTATTTATTGAAAGTTTTATCTTTTGTTATTATGTGCTGTATTTTGTCATACCAGTATTACATTGCAAAACGTGTAAACAGTTGATGAAATGTTTTATTAAAAACGTATTTTATAAAGCGACTGTTTGATTTAACCACAAAAAATAGAAATGTAGGCGACCAATTGCGAATATCAACTACCAAAAACAAAGTTGCGCGCTATCTTATTTCCAGAAGTACAAATAATCCACATCAGAATGACTTTAATAAATCTTGTGTAAATTGTACGCTCAGTGTCACAAAGACTACAAAGAACTTTGGTGGTTAAATAAAAAATTGATAAACAAATAATCATTTATTGTTACAAAATTCAAACATACAGTTTATTTTAGTTAAAATGATAGCGAAAGAGATTGTGCTCCAATTTTTCTAATTTTAAAATACGATTTAGATTTTTAACATGTGACAATAAATTGATCGAAAAATAAATAACCTGATTAAATAGCAATTAAATTTATTCCTGATCAGACTCAACTGAGGTATCTATTTCATTAATAGCAGAGTTGAGCTGTAAGGAACTGATTCTTTCCATTGTGGCTTGTATATCTTGTTCATCCCTTGGAGATTCTCTGCCGCTAGTTGGACTTTGAGGTGTATTTGAAGGTGTAATAGGTACTACATTATCTTCTGTTCTCCCTTCAACATTTCTTGATTCTGTAGACATATCAATTGTTGATTCATCAGTCCTTAGTCCAGCAATACCTTTTTTAGGAATAGTGGCAAAATCTCTTTTGATTTTTCTTCGACGACTAGGGTCATTTCTTCTCAACTGTAGCATATTTTCTAGATCCACTATGTACAAAAATCCTGCTATCAGAAATTCACAAGTTCTTTCACCTTTTTTATATGATGACTCTAATTCTCTGCTAGTTCGTTCATCATACTGCCACCATCCTGTAAATAAGAAGGTTTTGAAAAAAATTGACAAATACCATTTAAAAAAACACCATGTGTACACTACATTAACAAAAAAAACCTGAGTAGGTGACTAAAATAATTAATAAAATATTGTACAAAATTATAATGAACACATTTGGTTAAAACACTCCCTACAGAACTGATAAACAAGATCTTTGGGTATGTTTAAAAATTACAAATGGTATTGTTAAAAAGAGTAAAGCTATTTTAGCCCAGCTTGGCCTTTAACAACTAAATTTTCAGTTCTATCACGTCTAATAGTTCTTTTTCGTCCAGGTGTTTTCTTGGAATACTGACAATAATTTACAAGGTCAATAACATAAAGTTCACCACAAATTAAAATTTGGATTTCTGACAAATTTAATATATATGCTTGTTCTATATCTTCATTTGTACGAGGATCATACCGCCACCAACCTTAAAGTTTGACATTTAAAAAAGTAAAGATCAAGTTACTGGGAGTACCATTTCTTCCTTCATAGAACCATTGGTAGCCACCATCGAAGCCTTCAGCCACTTCCGTCTGTTGGGGTTTTTCCAATAAGTTTGGTTGTTCGATAAAGTCTCGGGGGATCTCCTGTCTACACATCGCACACTTTTTACTTTGATTGGCTATGCCTTTTACACATAAAAAACAGAATATATGACCACAAGGTAACTGAGCTGGATGAACACACGTTTGTAAACAAACAGCACATTCTAAAATGTCACCTGAAACATATTCGTCAAAAATGGCACACGCATTGTTATTACAAACAAACTTTTTTCACTGGATTCTTTGGTCTCTGATTCAGTACACTGGTCTTTACTTGCTGCTTCTGCCATTATTCGAGCGTGTCTACAAAAACGAAATACTCAAAAATTGAAGACCTACATCTATTTTCACAATAAGTAACTGTCAAGCGCTCTGACGTAACCTCGTCACGGTTTTTTTTGACACGTGACGCTTTCAGAAACTTTCTATTGGTTTTATTAAGGAAGATAAGATCTGTTTATTTCAAATTATGGAGGGAATAATAGTACGAAATGAGAATACAATGAAATAAAGTTATCGGGGATTATTACTGGAGAAATTTGATCTTTAATTGATAACCGATCAATATCACGTTGTAAGACAAACATTAACAAGTTGAGACATGAGCAACTTCCACTTCATTCATATTCGTCGTCGCTCTACACTCCCAAAACACTAATTTACATGGAAACATGAAAAAAGCCTATATTACGTAAATTTGTAAATTTTTATTAGCATCCTGTTCAACAAGTCAGTCGAGTTAAATCGAGGACAAATAGAGAGTTCTTTTTTAATCGCAAATACTGGATCCGAAAGTGTTTAGTAATCGCGGCAGCACTTGTGTGGTAATATGAGTGTCAATATGTAAGGAAAGAATATTAAGGATTAAACCTTGGGTTTAAATGCTAAACGTTGTATACCATGTGCACTTAGCGTTTGTACGTTAATTTTTGACGTAACTTTAATGTGTGGAATAAGTTAAGTTTATTCCACTGTCGTAGTTAATAAACAAACTTCGTCAGTTCTGAGGGTATTGTCAACAACATAATGTTCGCCAACAATTGATTTTTCAAACCTATTGAATTTGAGATGAGTTATGGCATTTAATAACGATTGACCTTGTTTCCTCAGTATACATTTAAAGTTTCAAATTTTCTATATTTGAGGCGGTTTTTATATCAAGTTTTGTGAACAGACAAATGCCTTTAGATAATATAAGCAGTGCAGTGTCCAGATTTGAATTAAAATTTCGCGCTGAAAAAAAAAGGGAGGGGAGACAACGCCGCTAAACCATATTTGAAAATTTAAAAATCAGAAAAAAATTGTTCAAACTTAGGTAACCATGTGTTGAGATCTTCAGTTAGGATACACATTATGATAGACAGCTTACAGAATTAGGGAATGCCACTTTTTAGGCTGGTAGCAGTGATAGTTGGTTAGGGTTAGAGGTTCGCAATGCAGAAGACTTCTTATACCATGACTGTAACCACGTGGTGAGAATTAAGAGTAGATTAAATTTAGTTTGTAGTTTCATCTTCCCACTCGTTGATCCATTTGGAGAAGAAGGACCTAAAAATTTCCATCAGTCAAATTAATATCGTGGATTCGTAGGCTTTCATATTTTCCTACAGGTTTAATAGTTTGTCAGGTGTACTTATTTTCTTACAGGTTTAATAATATTTTTGCGGCTTGAATTCGAATATTTATTCTCGACGGCGCCGTTCTAGAGTGCATCGTTTCTTCACTTATTGTGATTTTGATTGTATTGATGTGTTTCTTTTGTTTGTATGTGATGTGGGGTTTCGGTTCACGAGGTAATTGGTGAACGCATTTTTTATTTAATTAATAACTTGGAATAACACACCATTTAAAAGTGTTAATAAAGTGTGACATAATTTAACATCATGTAAATTCTTTGTTGGTTGAAATTCTTGATTGAATTAAATAATTTAGGTAAGTACGTAATTTTAATACTTATTTAGTCATCGTTATAAATTCAAGAGATAGAATTTGAACTTAATTGAAATAAAAGGGTGCAAGTTCGTGTGGCGAAAGCGCGACACTTTAAAGTTTGCGGTTTTGTTATTGCCCAAATAGATGTTGAAATTAAACTGAAACTTCATGGGGAGCTTAGTTTAGTAGCTGGTTAGTTTGCGAAGACCGGATAAAGAAATAATATGCGGCAGGTTTTTTGGACATAGGAGTATGGAGTGTGTGTTAACTTGTCTATAGAGTAGAATCACCGAGGAAGGGTGACATAGTACGATAAGATATAATTCCGTTCTCGTTACTTGGTTTGTCATGAACTATCTTTACGAGGAGGAGAATAAGATGTAGTATATCACTGCTGTCAGCGATTTAGCGCCAGAAAATGCCAACAGTTTTGGTGAAATACCTAACATTTTTCTCAGAATAGTATTTCCTGTTTTTTTGCTATTTTTACCTTCTACAATATATGTACTTCAAATATTAAAAAACCTAAAATTTCTACTGAAAACTGCTGGCGCCTTTATGCACTTTATTTGCAGTGCACTAAATTAAATTTCTTCTTCAAGCTGAAAACAATAACGATTTAAAACTAACTATTGTGGTGACCAAATCTGAACTAAAATTTCGCGCTGAAAAAAAAATGGCGCGAAATCGCATTTGAATAATTTTAATTTGAAAAAAAAAAATCATTAAGAAAATCATTAAACATAGGCAACAATATGCAAGTTAAGTTCTTTTTTGGTAGTTGGTAGCCCTTCTAGAGGAATTTGTGGGGAGTACCTAGTGAGAGGATTGGTAGTGAAGTGTGCTTGCTTTGTAGAGTGGTGACGCGCCACTGTTGTTTTTGTTTTGGTGAGTGAAAGCACGCGGTAAGGTAGCTAGATTAAGTTTAGTTGGTTTGGTAGTTAAAAAAAGAGGGAAGCCTTTGTTTAACAAAAATTAATCGTAGTTTCCTGAACGAGCGTAGCGAATTATTGCTGTTTTTCCAAGCGGAAATATGCGAATATTCGACCGACGCCAACACGTGGTGTAAATTTGTTTTGTTGTTTGTAAATTCACAGTTCATGTTAGAATTTTAATCATTACTGGTTCTAACACAATTTAACAGTCATGAAATTGTTCAGATAAAGCAATTGGTAGGAGATTTCATGAAATTCACTTAGTCAGGACTCCTTTGTTTATCAAGTTGTAAATAAGGTTTCTGGATACTTATACTTACATTATAACACTTCTTAATTCCTCACACAAGATTGCTAATAGTTCATTTACGACAGTTAAATTAACCCAACGTTCTCCCACTTTGGGAAAAGGACCGTGGAAAGTGCGACAGAATTCATAATATCGTGCACTGAAGGACGGGGGGATTAAAATTTTTGCCCTTAGGCAGTTATCATCATCATCATCATCATCACCGAGACATTTTTCTCGAAACTGAGAAATTACACCACCGAGAAGCATTTCTCGCGACGCGGGATGCATTTTGTGTTTATTTATCATGTGTTTGTTTGAGATAAGCTAGGGACAGTCCACGATATAAACTTTTGAAGCTAATTGTTTTAAGTAACCAGTCGCTTGAATCACGGCATAATTTAATATCATATAAATTCTTTGTTTGAATCATTGATAAAGTGTGGCATAATTTAACATCATGTAAATTCTGTGTTTAAATCGTTGTTAAAGTGTGGCAAATATTAACCTCATGTAATTTTGTTAGCTTTGCAATTTTTTTCTTTCTCGCAATTTTAGCTTCAGTAATTTTTTTTGATGTATAATTTAAATTGAACGTAAATTTTCATGCTCTGCAGTTCCTAACCTAGGTAATTTTTTTTCTGCACAAGTTTTACCTCACTCAAATCTTTTTCTTCTGACCACGTAAATATTTTGTTGATTAATGCTTCCATCATATAAATTGTCTGTTGTTCAAACTTAATCTCACATAGGAATTCTTTACTGTTTAAAACTTCACGAGAGTGTATGGCGAATTTAAATGTTGTTTATTGCTCTTTTAAAACTTTAACGCTTGTTTGATTGTAGTTTAATATCATCAGAGTTATTAAAAGTGAACATTTAAATGGAATTAAGGTAAATAAGACAGATAAACGTGGCAAAGCGGAGGGCGCGGTTCCTAGTCGAGCTGGCGGGATTTATCGCGCCATCTGCACAAAAGACGCGGATCTTGAATAGAAGTCAGGGGAGCGGTCGGGATGACGTGACGCTCGCGGCTTGTCCCAATAGCCGGGATTTCTAACCACGAGTTTGCGACCGTAACGGCCTGCTCGCGTGGTACGTTTCTTCGTGATAGACGGGTGCTGGGTGACATGTTTGCTGATAGAGTAGAATCTTTTGTTTGCAACAATAGTATCTAGAATTTCTGGATGTTTTTACTTAAATTCCTACATTCTCCACACTTCATAACTTCTTACCCGAGATGTTTAAATTATGCATTAATTCAAGTTAATTAAGTTAATTACTTTTAAAACAAAGCACATGTGAAATAAACTCAATAGACAAATATCAAATGCAGTAGACATCAAAATAAGGCGAGTTCGATGCGTTATGGAAATATGTACCTCAGTAATAAAATCTCCAAATTCAGCTTGTCGACCGAAGATACACAAATAATAACAAAAACAATCACAAATCCCGTGTCCCTCCATTGTTCAGTGTTTACGATGTTATTATTTTAGGGCACGAAAATTTGTAAGTTGTTTTCTCTCAAAATGGATCAATAATGTTTAAGATTAATTTTAAAGCCATAAATGAACTATTCTAAATGTAATGATAGGGTCGTCTTCTCATAAATGTTTATGTAATACCCAATTTTCAACCCCATCGGACTACCCGGCTGCCTTATTTGAGAGGATAAAAGTAGGGTTTAGGTTTTAAATCCATAACGCGTTGTGTCGCGAGGAGACGCCCTTCGCGCTGCTGTCGCTGCGTAGTTTATTTTCACTTAGCTGTCGGAATAACTTGTGTACATATTTACATCTAATTACTGTAAAGACGGTTTCTCTCTTTTTTTCTTTGTATGTTTAAATTTGTGATGTTCAGATATTTGCATTGACTTGGTAACGATTGCTTCGATTTGAGAGCTGGAGAGGATTCTTGCAGCTGGTTCATAGATTTTTCCCACTCCAGAAACGAAGGAATAAACAATTTTTGTTCTTCGTATTTTGTGTTTGATTTAGAGCCATTTTATCAAACTTGGTGTTCATTTGAACGCCTTCCCCCCCCCCCCCCCCCAAAAAAAAAAACCGTACGGTTCCACTGTGATGGCTCCGCAGCCAAATGTAGAGTTTTTTCTCATTGTCATTATTCATGCGAATGTTGAGCTGCAATACCAGATTTTCCCGCCGCGAATCTGCTGCGTAGTTTGTTTTCTTCACTCAGCTTATCATCATAATAATGTGGGTATCACCATCCAGTTACTTTAATTAAGACTTTTCTTCTCTTTGTGTGTTTAAATTTATAATTATCGAATATTTGTCTCGATTTATAAGATTTAATTTTTGAAAGATGGAGAGGTTTTTGCAGCTGGGAAATAAGTCCTCACAGGCTTATTTCACAGCTTTCCCTCCTCAAAGAGGAGGAATATTTTGCATCGCGCTCTCCAGACAGCAGCGATCGCGAACTCTCCAGAAGAAGCGATAGATGTTTAAATACGGACCACCGTCGGGAGCCAGCAGTCTAGCCAAATCCATTCCAGTCGATTAATGACTACAAGTTAAGTTACGGTGTACATTATGCTAGGTGTTAGCAACTTTATAATTTTTTTATTAAATACTCTGCAGTACTATAAATCGCTAAAATAAAGTGACAAAAATTAGCATCAAATAAAAAACTTCATAATGTTACAAAAATAGCTTCAAATATTTTCGTGCACGCATTTAAAGTAGACCGGATTTTGATTCAGTTGCTGGATATTGATTTAACATTTATAAACTTGTCTTGGATACCAAGCATGTCGTGGTGAACCGGTGTAAAATCAGTTTAAAGAAAATTTATCAGAAATAGTTAACCAGTTACCTACTACAAAATAACAGTAAAAACAATTGTTCTATTGCTACAGAAATAATACAAAAATCGTGTCACTTTCAATATTCTGACATATAAAAGCACAAAAGATAAAAATGCCTATTATAATAAAAGATCCAGATTGGAGCGAAACTGAAAATATGGTATGCATCAAAGTTCCTCTAAGAGGAATTCATCACTCTAAAACTGATATATTTTATTCTGAATTATATATTAAAGTATCCTTTGAACAATATTTCTTTGAAGTGTTCCTCTTACACCCTATAAAAATTAAAGAAAGTAAGTGCACTTTAGCAACGAATCATGTTCTGTTCGAATTAATCAAGTGTCAGACACAAATGTGGGAAAAATTAGAACCCGAAATAAGCAAGTCTGAGAAGCAAGAACTAAAGAAGCGATATATAGAAGAAGAACATCAACGACTGCAGAAGGAACGTGAAGAACTGAAAAATAAAAAAGCTGAATTAAAGAGACTGGCAGTTCGTGAACAAATGGCTTTAGACGCTAAACAACGCGAAACAATAGAGAACATAAAGCAGGATGAAAAAGCTAATGCTTTAAAAGAAATGGATATATGCAAAGATTCCCAAAAGTCTAAAATTAAACAAAAAGCAAAACATATTTGCCGGAAAAATGTCGAACATCAAACAAGCAAGATACACGTGGCGTCACCAATTCCTCCACCAAGATGTTCCAAAACCCTTAATGTAACATTTACCCCGCGAGAGTTTCCTACTCCTTGTAGAGAATCTCGGCTTGAAGAAGAAAACGAATGGCTCCAGAAACAAGCAGAAGCTCGAAGATCCGTCGGGTTTATTAGTGAAGATCTTCGTCCAGAAGAACACAATCCCCAGTTTTTGAAAAGTAAAGGCGACGAGTTTTTGAGGAGCAGAAATTATATGGCAGCCGTCAGTGCTTTTAGTTTTGGGATACAATTAAACAATAAATTTGCTGATCTCTACGTAGGCAGAGCTGAAGCGCATTTAGCCCTTGGTAAGTAACACACACTAGGTGCACAGCGCATTATATTTTTTATATTCACAGGAAATTATAACAAAACAGTTCAAGACTGCTCAAGCGCATTGGATTTAATGAAACCAGAAGTTCCGTCAAATTTACGAGAACGTGCTTTCTGTTTAGGCAGACGTGGCACAGCGTTAGTTAATTTAGGTTTTGTTAAACAAGGTATTGATGAACTTAAAGCTAGCCTCACGTTGTTACCAAACGAAGACTTCAGTTGTAAATTAAACGACGCTTTAGAAAAGTTGGATGAAGATAATAATGACACCTAATCACTGTTTTTCGTTTAATATAACACATACATTAAAAATTAAAGTTATTGCTTTTCCACTTTTTTTCGTTTCAGTCCTAAGGAGCTAAGTAATGCGTTTGGTGACGGATCCCGACCTCTAAAACTTCTAAAAATTTTACTAGGGTGACAACTTCCCCCAAGTGTTAGAAACGTGTTTTTAAATCTTTTTCCAACTTCTTGAATTTTCTGCTCATCTCCCTGCACTTCATGAAAAGCACTGTAAACATCAGCAGCAATCATTCTTGACCAAACATGTGAATAATACGCCGCCGCCCACTCTTCTATGAAGATTTGGGTAAATGAACAAGGATGTGAATCTAGCTTATCAAGAGGAAAACTCCTAAATTGTGGCCATAGCTTTTTTACTACATCTAGCCAGTACTCTTTGGAGTAGTGTAGTTCCAAGTCTAAAGCTGCTAAATAAAGTTCTCTTGACAAATCTAAACCGGCTAAATGTTTATGCACCTTCATCAAACTGTTAAACATTTCTGAAGGAAGTTTTTCGCCTGTTTGCTGATGAGAAGAAATAGAATTGATTACTTCTTTGTTAAACAACCAATGCGAAAAAACATGTCCACTCACTTCAACAGCATCCCATTCAATATTGGAAGATCCCGATACTTCAGAATAATTAGTATTAGTCATTAAATGCTGTAGACTTAGACCAAATTTATGAAAGAGATATTTGACCTCTTTAAAAGTGAGATAAGATTGTTTTTCTCCCACTGGTGGCTCAAAATTGAATATTAGAGCAGCTAAAGGTCTGGTATCTGTAATTTTGCTCTGATTTTGAATCCCTACCATCCAACCATTGCTTTGTTGAACTTTAATTTTTTCATTTGTTCGCGCGTAAGGATCAATGTAAAAACCGGCAATTGGAGCACTCTGGTGATGTTCAAAAATATCATAGAACTTAACATCTTTGTGCCAAGTTGAAATGTTGTTCCTCTGCTTAATTGTAACATTGAACAACTTTTCACATAATTCAAATAACCCTGTTAGGACGGTTTGTAAAGGAAAGTATTCCTTGAAAACTTCTTCTTTGTAATTAAATAAACTGTTCCTTTGTTTATTCCTCCAGTAAGGTACATCCCACAATTCTATTCTGCTGCCACGAAAACCTCGTTCCAAAGCAAACTCATATAAATTTTCCAATTCTTTGTCTTGTGCTGGTTTTGCTCTTTCCAATAAAACATGTAACATATTGTTCACATTGGTAACACTTTCTGCCATTTTTGTTTCCATTGACATATCAGCATAAGTTTCAAAACCCAGTAATTTTGCAAGATCTCGCCGCGCATATCTGATTCCTTCCAAATGTATTCCAGTAGCCAAGTCTCGGTCACCATAACCAGAACCACGATTTACTAAAGCTTGCCACACATTCCACCTAATTTCTCTGTCAGGACAGTTCTCCATTACTGGCATGTAAATATTTGGTTCGAGAGTGATTTTCCATGGTCCTTCAAGGAACTTGTCTGAATTTTGTGCTACCATTTTTAACAAATCAGGCGGAAAATCCCTTACTACATTAACATCATGTATGATATGAGAAAATTGCTTTGAGCAGATATCCACTTTTTGCTTAAATTGTGTTCTCTCCGTCGTCAATTTGTTTAGAATCTGTTTCAATCCAATTTTTGACGAATCTGGAAGTTCTAAGCCATTTAGTTTACCTTCCAGTGCAAACTTCTTTAAGACTCTCGTTTCCTCGTCACTGCGTTTGACATTTTCTTTTAGTAGTTCTTTTTTAACGCATTCATAAATTGGCGTGCTATTAAATTTGGCAGCCCGCGCCCTTTTTGCTCTATCATGAATTGATAAGTAGCTTTTTGTAGGCATCAAAGTACTATTACCTAAATACAATGTTTTAGCTAAACCCCATGTTAGATCCAAAGGAGCGCCAATTTCTTCTAGAACTTGAAAAACTTCTTTAAATATATTCGTGGGTTCCTTTTCCTGTAATAACTTTTCAATATCACGAACCCCAGACTCCAGTTCTAAAGTTTGTTTTGCAATTGCAGCCATACACTGCTCAATTGTGATGTTATTAAACTCAGGAAGGCCATCGTTTTGAAGAAGGGGATTTTTTTCTGGTAAATCTTCGCCGATTTCCGGAACTCTAAAAATACACATGCAGTTAGGGCGAGGACACGTTGTTTTTTACAAAACATACAATACAACGTAACCATTGTTTCTCAACGAATGAAAAAGAAACTGTTTTCCCGGTAGAAGCCGCCTTCCAAAAAAGGACAGAGCCATTATGTACAGATATATTCAAATAATTATAAACTATTATTTAAATATAACCTCAACATTTTTAACCGCACATTGATGTTTTGCTGGTGACATAACTTACTAGGGATTTTGATAGGAGTAAAGTTGAACAAACTGCTGCTGTTTGGTCGATGGGGTGTGATTCTAGGGGGGGAGAGAGAGTTAATTTTTTTGTATTTAACTTTCATTTTAATAAAACATTTTCAATACTGTCTGTAATATTTATAAAAACAACACAGGCATATGTGAATCGTTTTTACAATAGATAACTGCTTTTCAATGGTGAAAAAAAGTTTTAAATACTTTACTGTCTGAAGTTCTGAATTTGGCACGTCAGAGCTACCAACAATTTTGGTGTGAAATGAAAGTTTCTGAAATTGACAGGGTGTAGAAAAATTGAAAGGTGCAGTTATAATAAACCGCTTTCAAAAACAATTTTATTTATAAAACCCTAAAATTTACATAATATAACATTATAGGTTTACCAGTAGGATTTCTGTGAAGTGCTCACGTTCGTAAATCTTACGATTTCACCCTCAAAGTGACACTTCATCGCGCTGCCTAAAAAATCATGGCGGCTCCATCAACCGGTGTGGGTAAGTAATCAGCAATTTTTTAGACCTGGAAACTCTAAATAATGTTTTTCGTATTTCGCTACAGTGCCTTGATGAAGGACGTAATATTTTGTGGTTTCGTGTTTTAGTGGTGCCCCGTAACTTTCGTCTTCTGGAAGAGTTAGAAGCTGGGCAAAAAGGCGTTTCAGATGGTACCATCAGTTGGGGCTTAGAAAATGACGATGATATGACTCTGACACATTGGATGGGTATGATCATTGGCCCCCCTCGAACTCCCTATGAGAACAGAATGTATTCAGTCAAGATCGAATGTGGCCAGAGGTACCCTGATGATGCTCCTACAGCAAAGTTCATTTCTAGGATCAATATGAATTGTATCAATAGCAGCACGGGGGTGGTAAGTTAGTTTGTTTTGATATATGCAGGATGTCTTGGTGACGGCGAATATTTAGGTGGACAACCGGCAGGTTCCAGTTTTAGCGAGATGGCAGAGAGATTATACAATTAAAACAGTTTTACAAGAGTTACGTCGACTAATGACATTGAAAGAGAACATGAAACTTACACAGCCTCCAGAGGGCAGTTGTTTCTAGCCCTTGCGCCCTCTCAACACGTCCCCATTACCCTCTGCTGCCAACTGCCCTCTGAGTGTTGATACCTGCACAACTCAGTCTTGTTGTCTTTTGTGAATAAGTATAAATCATTATATTAGTTACCTAAATGACATGAACAAGGACAAGATGCAGAGGGGGCTACATTATGTGTACAGCTTAATGGCTACACCGCTAAATTAATTTTAGGTCATAAAGTTTAGATTCGCCATAAGTTTCTACTGTCCAGCATTTATAGAACTATTCTGCTGATGTCATTATTTTGTTCATAATAAAATTTATAATAGGATGTGTTGCCGTTATTCGTGCAGGATTATTTTATTATTAATTAATGTTAATCTTATCGTAATTTTGTGATTATAATCAAATAAATTTGTAACTCAACATAAAACCTTGTTATTTATAAGAATACTAAGGTTGCTGTAAATATGAGTAAACACACATTTCGTTTCTGATAGATCAACACACTTTTATTGTTTTTGGCATGTAATAAATTATGAGTATTAGAAAAATAAATAAAATTCATATCACTTTGTTTTTTGACATATCTGTATGTATGGACAAACTAAACAGTTGGGGAAACTAAAGTTTGAAAGTTTTGAATAATGACTCGGTACAGACTGTGGCGATAATGAAAATTACGCATTGGTATCAAAGTACACTACACGTAACAAGATTTTTTGCTATTGTACTTACTTTTCACTATCGCTTAGCAATGCGTGATTTTTATATAATATTTTTCGTGTAAAATAGGACACATTCAAATTAGCATAATTACATGATTTACACGTAATGATCTGATCTATTGGCGTCTTGGTTCTTAATGAACACCAGAAGCAAATTTGTCTAAATTATTTTTATCGTAAAATTGGTAAGTATTTTAAGAAAATTAATAGATATACAACCCATATTCCATTTAACGACTGTTGCACTCATTAGTGTTTTGTGTTGTCATATTGTTTCTAAATTTCGTTTTAAACTTATTAAAACAGACCGGTAATAATCTGCATATTTTTGAGTAGCTTTAATGTAAGATTGTTTTGAAAAAACTAAAATTTGCTTATGTAAATAAAATTCCAATCCAGTGAAAGTGTAATATTATGACAACACATATAGACGGCGCGTAAATAAGACGTCAAACAAAACCCGCTTCTTATGGACACTATATTAATTCTTATTCTTTTAAAAATACATAAATATTCTAAAATATTTAACTTCATTTCACAAGTAGGGGCGATGCGATGAGATTACAACAAATCGGATAGAATATTGCGTTAAATTGACACGACATTAACTCAATTAAAATCGTCTTTTGGTACTCGTTAATTTAATTGAGAACAAGTCTAGGTTGTTCACCATTTTAACTCGTTAGTCTAATGTGCGTTCCGCTTTCAGTTTGTAGCGCACAAAATTCATTAGCACTACAGTTTATAAGAGAGAATTTGTGACAGTGTTGTTAGTTAAATATTACATAACTAAAAGGGGACACCTCGAATAACTTTTTATGTTACTCAATGGAATTTAGTTTATAAGTAAAGACGAATGAGTATGTCTGAATTTTTATTGTACTATAAAAATTGGAAAAAATACAAATTTCAATATTTATTACTTTAGATACGTTGTATTTGCTTTTGTAAAATAATATAACGAGGGTTCAAATAAAAACGACGTCAAGTTGGCTTTGGAAATGTGAACGAATCATTCACTAAGCCCTAAATTCACTTTTACAAAGCCAGCTTGACGTCATTTTTATTTGAACGCTCGTTATTATTTTAAAGCATTTTCTGCGCTGTGTTTTCTAAACACGTTACGCAAGTTATGAAGCATCAATTTTTTATCCTTATGAATATTTTCATTTGTTATGCTTTTCTGAACAATGCCAAATTTTACGTAGATAAGGTTACACTAGCGGAAAGTTAGTCGGAAAATAAATATTTATTTTAAGAAAAATTTCAATAATTGGCTAATATTAAATAATGGAGCTAATAAAGCTAATTTTTTACTTTTTTTTGAAATAACAAAATCTGCAATATGCTTTTTCCCGTTCCTTTTTTTAAAGCAGTGAATTTATGTATGTAAATTTTAATAATATTACTTTTGGCTAATAAATGCAAAAAATATTCGAGGTGTCCCCTTTTATCTGACTCACCCTGTATTTTGAAAGTATACCGATTTTCTGAAGAAGTTGCTACATAAATCTCTACAATTCTTATACAGTTTTTGTTATCCACAGCTATGCCTGTGAAAATTAGATTCCTTTTTATCATTTTTTTTGTAAATCGCTATTTTTCTTTCATTTTTCGAATAACATACATGAACTGAAATAGTGTCGCATTTTTTTTTAAATACATATAATTTCAGACTATTTAATTGCAGCACTACAGCTCTGTCGCAGATCAGTTATTTCAGAATTTTTAGTAATAAAAAAACTCGTTAGAAATTTCGGAGATGACACGTCAATAAAATAGTCAACAGACAGACAGACGGAAACAGGAGACCGACATTTACATGCTGTACAAACCATAAACCGTGGAGAAAACTTTAAAGTAGTCTCCTATTAGATACAATGTTTCCCTATAAGTAAAAATATGAATATTCACGAAAAATTGCGATTTACAATGACATTTTAATACGTAAAAGAATAGTCTTTGAACAGCAGAATGACAGAGACTTTAGGATAAACTGTATAAGATTCATGTGACTTATTTAGAAAACTGATGCGTTTTTAACAACCAAAGAACACTAGTGGAGTGAATCTAAATGTAAATCTGGTGCTAATTTGAATTTGATTTTGTGAAGAAAAATGTTTAAAAATGTGAATTGCGTTGTTAAATATTAAAAAAGAGACGTTAGAAGAAAGACAATTTTTGTGTCAGATGAGAAGACAGGTAGGTAGTAAAATTCGTAGAAAGAGATCATAATGAAAAACCTGTTATTAGATTGCTTACACAGAACTAAGTACTCTTTGCACTTGGATCGTCAATGTTTTCTTTTTTAGGTAACGTTACTTATTTCTTAGTGATTGATAAAATAAATAAATAAATCCATCCGTTCATTATTCTGTGTAAGCAATACAGAATGAAAATATAGGTACTTCTTCAAAAAGAAGTTACTTCTTTTTGGATATATATTGTGTGTCCTTTAAGACTGCAGCGTTTATATTTGCATTGATATATATAATCTTCACCATTGTAGATGTAGTAAAAATATTATTTTTTTTATAAAGAGCAACGATTCTATAAAGACAGTCAGGAAATTCCTATGTGACAGAATGTGGACATTTTTTCCTTTTTCTTTTAAATCAGAGATATTTTAGAACAAATACCATTGGCAGCATGTAGATTACAGTGTCAAGAATTATTTATAAAAAAATTGACGAGATACAATAATGAGTAAGAGATTGAGATGAGAAAACAAAATATGGTGTCACGGGTGTGATTCGTAGAAAATTGAGTATAATGTTTTACAGACAAATTTTACCATTTCTGCGAATTTCAAAACCATTTTTGCTTTTCCTTCAATACACAAACTAACGAAGACTTAGTAACAGTTTTTGGTCCTAAATTACTTGGAATAACGTATGCAATTTTACACTGCATCATTTTAAATAGCGTCACGGCTGTGACATAAATTTGCAACGGCTGTGACTTATATACCTCGAATGTTTAAAAATTATAGTAAAACTGGCATAATGAAATAAAATTACATCACAAGAAGAACAATTTTATTAACGTTTTTTACCTGAGAACGGTTACCTTTTGGGTATTACTCACACAGTTTGCCTTTTGTTTCTTGATTCATGTATTTGAAATTTTGAGTACTGGAACTAAAAGATGAACACACCTGAAGCACAAGAAGCGATGTAGACAATATTCAGTTATTTTATTTACTCCCTTTTGTCATTTTGTAGTAACTGCTAAAAATGGAAACTACGTATATGTAAAGATCCCTACGTATACGGAAATGATTGCAACCAAATTACTAGATTTCCATGGCCTACCTTTGTCTAAAAACACCCTGAACGGTTTATACATACTATTTATTTGGCAACAGTGTACAAGAGGCAAAGATATAATAGAGGTCAATTTTCCTTTGTATAATTTTGATTAGAAAACCAAGGTTTGTTTCAATCCATAGAGTTCACAGAACACTAATAATTTTTTATACGTGCATTTCAGTAACACCCTGCATATATATCTTTTTAATTTCATATAAATTGCACTCACCATCAAGAGCATTTTGGAATCAATGTTAATTTCATTTAATTTTAACTTTTGTACGTTCGGACTTGTCACACCCGTTACACTTTTTTAGAGCTTCTGCTTTTTCATTCGAGAAATTTGATGAACGCAATAGCTAGATAATCAATTTTTTATTTTGTATATCAATTTTAACTTGCGGGTGAATTGGTTGACACCATCGCTATACATTTTTATTAAAATACAGTCACGGCCGTGACATAAAATCTGATTTTAAGTAGATTTTAGGTGTCTTATGACGTATTAAAATTCATCCTTCACTGTATTTATAAAAGTATTTAAGATTTTCATGTGCTTGGTTCTAGAGAAAATACAATTGAATCAAACCAAGCACAAAGAGCTAATAAAAGTATTAGCATGAGTATGGTTTAAAAAAGGCTAAATATTTTACATTAACAAGTATTTTTTTAGAAAAAAATATTATCTTGGATGATTAAGACTTCAAACTTCTGATTTTCAACATTCCCATATTTGTGCAACTTAGGTATTTCATTTTTTATTCACTCAGGCTCATTTCGTGTGGAGTTACTGCAGTCTAAAGATTGTAAGAGCTTACTGTCTTCTGTTCATAATTTAATTTCACTTGGATTATGCTTTTATATTTGATTTTTTATTATTACGAACTTGTAGGTATTGAAATGCCAAAATGTAACTAAAGGTTTCAGTTGTCTATTACGCATGATTATAGATCGATTTAAAACTTGTCTAAATTAATGACAACGTCATTTCAATATTTTGATAAGTAAATCTTATCTAAAAATGTAAAATAACTTAGTTCTGCACCTGCGATCCCGTCTTATACCTTTAATCTTATCCACGGAGATTTGTGGAGAAAAATTCAAAATTTTACAATTTATCGTAGAAGCTATAACACAGATCGCATTGAAACTTTGCATACGTTTTAAGATTATTGTGAACATGGTAAACCTCTAATCAAAATGTATCTGTTTATTTCTTCCAAAATCTCAATTACGTCATCTCTAAATTTTCTCAAGTCAATGTCAATCTGTAACTTAAGCATGTTTGTGTACAGATGAACAGATGGGTTCATTAATAATGACCACCTCCCACGGTTATGGTCCTAGCAATGGCAGTCCATAATTAGGATTAAGACCGCAGGAGGCGGTCATTATTAATGGCCCTATCTTTACATGTAGGTATAAGTTTCTTCATACCTCCTATTTTTCTTTATTATTGTTAATATTGTTTATCCAGGATGTCTCAAAAATTAATGTTCTTATTCTATTACTAAAAAGTTGATGACGTCATCACAAAATCTTAAACGAAAATGTCACCTGAAATGTATGTAGTCACAGAATCAAATTTATTTCATTTAATAAGTTAAACTTGCTTGATTGTTTCAGGGCTCTGGAAAGTTCTGTTGAAAGAATTAATTATCCAATTGAGATTTTTTGCCCTGATAAATTTTCATTTTTGATTTTTTGAGAAAACTTTTTAAAATACACTTGCTTGCTGGCAATAAAATCACGGTTATACGTCACTAAAAAAAACAAAATTTTAACATTCCTCAACCGTTCCCATGTATGGCACTTAAATTTAAAACAAATTACCCAGACCCGCAGTGGGCAGTGGCCAATCAAAACTTACGCAGTCTTTGAGATAATATATAGAAACTTTAGTTCACGTATTAAAGATCCATTGTTTATAACACAGCAATAAATATCACTACTGGATTGATTTTTGTTGTTAACCCTGGCAAGTATCTTTTTTAAACAGGAACACTGGTTTTCAGAGATGGTACATGTTTCAGAAGAACAACCTGTATCTACATTTTTCTAACTACTGGTTTTTTTTTCGTCTTGAGCTACAACAAAGGGGAGGATTATAATAGTGCAGGTGTCCTTTTTCCATCTGTTTGCCAGTAATGTGTTTGTCTGTTGAAAATGTCTTATACAAAGTATTTCAGAAACCAGTTATTATTATATTCTTAAGCGTCCTGCTATAATTAACTTTTGGTAATAGATATAAAACGTACAATTTTGTTAAATCATATGTATATTGTTTTTGTGACAAGATGTAATGCTTTAAACAACTCACTTTATTTTTTAAGACATGCAATACTGGAATACTCTTTAAATAAATAAAAAAGCTAAATTTAAATAATATATATTGTAACAAATAACGTGACACGTCTGGTATCATGACACAGTAAAATGGTAATGAAAGAGACCAATTTTTTAAGTTTTTTGTGTTAAATTTCCTACTTATGTACAACATGACATGATAAATAAAACTTACAAAATTTAATTTTACATTCACTTAACAGAACTAGCCAGTAAAGTCACGCTATAGAGTACTCAACTATTGTCTACTTTCTTGGTTTAAATTCAATTTTACGTGTTTTAAGAGAAATCCATTTATGCCTCTTATAATAAAACGTAATTGCAATCAGCAGAGTAAAGATGCCAGTTGCTTTAATGAACATGCGTTTACGATCATCAAATTCTGGCTCTCCGGTCCACTTCAAGAAAGTAGCAACATCCTTGGCTAATTGACTGGCAGTGGCAGGCGTTCCGTCGTCATATTCCAATACTTCGTTAAACAATGCTTGTGCCATTGAAATAGCACCTCCTGGGAAATAAGGATTGAAGTATTGTCCATCTCTCAATATAACTCCAGCAGGTGGGTCACAATATCCAGTAAGCAGAGAGAATATGTAGTCCTCCCCTAGAAGACATCACATTATTCCCAAAATGAAATACTTGTATAACATTATACCTCCATGACGAGCTAGAACAATATAACTAAGATCTGGAGGGAAAGCTCCATTGTTAGCTGCACGAGCAGCTTCTTCATTAGCATAAGGACTGGGGAAATAGTCTGATAATTTTCCAGGCCGCTGGAACATGTTTCCACTCTCATCTGGGCCATCAGTAACCATGATTTCTTCTGCTTCCGCTTTCGCTTCTTCTTCCGTGTGAGTCACCCCTACTAAATTACGATACGCAATGAATCTCATGGAGTGACATGCTGCACACACTTGCTTATATACTTGATATCCTCTCCTCACACTACAAGTATGTTGGGAATCATTTGAAAATGGAAAAAACGTACAAAATGTTTACCTTGCGTGATCAAGTGAACTAAGAATACCATTATGACTCCATGGATTCTTGGGAGGATGTAATTCCAGGTCTGATGCTTTGACAGATTGTTCGAGGGCATAAACTAAAGCACCTACCCCTCCTGTTAACACTCCCAATGTGCCCAACAACTAAATATACATGTTTTAAGAGAAAAGTCCATCTAGATTTGATTTACTTACAGTTTTCCGACCTCGGGTCCATTCTCTTGTTGTCGAAAAGGAACTAATCTGAAATTTGAGGTTATAGTTACATAAGACAGATAAAATTTAAAAGAAGTTATATTTTTTAAACAAGTGGTTTACATATCAATTAAGTGATGACATAACACCAGATTTGATACCTTTTTATTAAAAGTGAATATTTTAGCAATTAGTCAACACAACTATTGCATGCTTCTTCCACTGTATGAGATGCGCCGATATTAAAGTCGGTAGTTCATTTTTAGTGTAGTGGATAAAATCCTGAGGATAATTACCTGGCTTGATGTAATCCCACAGGCCGGTTTCAGAAGTCCTGCACCACAAATCCTCCCCACGCTAGCAGCCATGTTGACCAAGGGTGGTAACTGGTCAAAAAATTCCCTGAACAAAAGTCAACTGGACCTGAATTATGTAATCAACACACAAATAGACCCGTAAATTCCAAAATTTATCCTTCACGTGAACGATTTCGTTCCCAGAGAAGGATAACACTTTTGACTTGACAGTTTACGTAACAGCGGTCAAGAGAGGGTTATTTGTGTTTTTCTGTTACCTAAACTGGGTCTCTTCTGGAGTATTTTATTCGGGTCAGGTACTTGAAATAAACAATCGGTACTAAAACAATATCCGCCATATTAATTAAAATGTCAAATTAAATAATATCTGTAAAAAAAATCCCTAGATAGTTTTTTGTATGACCTTGGAAGTTGGAAGTTTTCAATTTTCAAATGCAGCATCACAAGTACTATTTTTAATGAACTGGAATTCAAAATCAGCAAAATACAGCAGTACAACACGCTTATAAAAAGTAAATTAATTGTATAGATTTACGAAATGTCAAAAGTTTGAAGCCCCAAGGACTGTGCCCAAGGGATTTCCCCAAGGGGATTTACCGTCTGACATACCGTACAAATAAATAAGTAAATAACGTGAATTATTCATTGTGGTCCAATTCTACCTAGGCCTAATTATACTCAAAAACTTATTTATTTCAACCGACCTGTTTTCGTAGTACATTATAAAAAAAGTTCTTGAGTATAATTAGGCAGAAGTAGACAATAATACAACAATTCAAGCAAGTCAGGAGAGACAAAGAAAGAAAACAAATATTTAACATGAAGTTGGACGAAAGTTTGAACATCATTTGCTCAAAATGGTATGAAATTTTTGTTTATAATTTCACAAAAGGGCAATTGCTTAAACAAAAGTGAATCGCATTCGATGCCAGGACGCCACGTGACGCTACTGTCCCCCTCAATAAATGTAATTACTAATTAGTGTAAGAACAATTAATTAACGATTTTTTACCGTTAAAAGTTGTGAAACTTTTGAATGCGTCAACATTTAAACTAATCTTAAAAGGGCTTTAATATTTTCTTGCAGGTCTAATAATTTCTTACAGCTTGAATTTGAACATTTATTCTCGAATTATTACTTTGATTTTGATTGTATTGAATATATGCCTATGGTGTTTATTTTATAACTGCTTTGTTTTATGTGAAATGGGTATTTATTCAGTCCACGATATGATTTTTGCGAACTTATTTTGAATAAATCATTAACTAGAGAAGAGACATTACCTAAATTTTTGTTGTTTGAAACTCTTGATAAAGTGTAACATAATTAAATTTTTCTTGTTTCTTTCCTTATAAATATAATACTCATTGCGCTGATGTAGAGTTTTATTGTCATTGTTATTATTCATGTGAATGTTTAACTGGATTTTCACCGCCAGTCAATCTGGCCGTCTAATTGGCTGCTCTTTTGTGAAAATGGAAGTAAGATTTAAAGCCGTTTAAATGCACGTCGCGTGGTCTAGTTTTGGTTAGGGCAACATTGAACCTTTCAGGGAAAACGCTCGGCGTCGCTGTCGCTGCGTGCCCTTTTACCTGCGTAGTTTGTTTTCACTCTGTTTTGTGGCTCAACTGCCATAATTTAAATTTGCCGCCACACCATCGTTTTTCTTTTTTACTTCCCGAGCGAAAGCTAGGGTTCATCCGACGAATGGATACTTTAATGTTTTCTCGACGTTTCATGATCCCGAGAATACGAAAAAGTAGGTCTTGCATATCGTGTAGATGGTAAAATGCTAACCAAAATGTGTCCATGGATGTAGGAATCATTTATGGGAGCTTTGTATTCTTTTGGTTGCTTCTTTACACATTAATGTGATTTTATGTCATTTCTGCATTTCATTTAATTAGGTCATTTTAATTAATTTTCAATAGTCTTTTTATGAGGTTTTACGTTAACTCAGTATAGACTTTAGTTTTTTTATTTAGAAGGTCATTAATCAGTATTAAGTCTAACAACTGAGTATTTTTGATTTTTGAGCTTTCCATAGTTTATAGTTTTATTTTTGAGAAAGTTTGGTTATGTTGTGTTTAAGCTAGGGAATATTGGAACCCCCAACGACGGGGCTAAAGAATACGGTTTTATTTTATAAAATGACGAATTTTTTTAGTTTCCCGAAAATATTTATTGGTGAATAAGAACTAAAAAAAGTAATGAAATAAACTGTTTTTAAGCTGCTATTATACTGGAAAATGCTATGTTAATCGTAATCTGTATCTACAGATTTAAGAAAATGCATGTTTTGAAGTTTAATTGTTACTTTATATTCTCTGCAGGTCTACTTAAAACACGTATTTTATTGCATGAAAACCCAAATAAATACGATTAATACTAAATGCAGTGGCGGAACCAATATTAGCACAAATATTTTCACAAAATAGCTAAGCTGCAAATACCTTTGTTGTGAAACTGGTTTCAGCGATCAGTTTAGAAGTTGCATATTCGAAAAGTATAAATAATTTCATCTTGTTATCTTATTCTTCAGTTAATATTTTGTGTTTGTTCAGATTTTAGCAGCAGTACGTCTTATAGTTATTTCATCACCGCGCCACTGGTTTAATTAAATTTGTTAGTGTGGTACACCTGCTTTGCGTCACTTCATCCAGCTGTTTTGGGTACGCCATTCGAAGTGTAGTAGTATATGTCGTAATAATACGTGTAGCCGTCGATTTTAATCGGTTTAAATCATTGGCATCGTAATTGCAAAGTGATTTATCCGAGATGAGTGCTGGTATGCCGGAGCTTGGCTCCAAAATAAGTCTAATATCGAAAGCCGATATCCGGTATGAAGGACGATTATTTACAGTTGACCCAAAGGAATGTACTATTGCCCTAGCTTCCGGTAAGTTTCTTTATGTTCTTTATTTGCCGGTATCATTACCTTGTTCTTCGTGATTCGACCGAATAAAAATGCTTCGGTGCGATAGAAAAAATATTGCGCAGCAGCAACGTTAATTTGTGTACGTTTTTGTTGCTTTTGTGTGATAAAATCTAGCGGTTCTCCCTCGACAGAATACATTAATTAAGACGGTTTTGTGAACAGCGCACAAAAAATAATCACTCGCCTAAAAAACCGTGCTCAAAGTTTTTGTGTACATGATGTACAATGAAAAAAATTTTTGGAGAACCGTTCCTGTAACTGTTTATACTATAAATCCGAATTCGCGTCTACACGAAGCATCGCCGACAAACGTCTAAACTAACGTTTAAACTCTAAGCGAAATATAAAAATTGATCAATCTGTTTGTCCACAGTTCGTTCATTTGGCACAGAAGATCGAGATACTCCTTATCCTGTCCCGGCCCAAAATCAGGTCTATGACTACATATTATTTCGCGGATCCGACATCAAAGATATTCGGGTAGTGAACAATGTTGCTCAACCACTCAATGACCCCGCAATCATGCAATTGTCTGTCCCACCTTCGTTGGGTCAGCAGCAGTTTCAAAACCATCCGATGTTGGGGCATATGGGGCCACAAATGGGACAGTTTGCTTCCGGATATGGAGCTATGGGTCCAATGGCAGGTCTGTCGAGTGGCTTAGTGCCGGGTATGGGTATGTCAAGGGATCACAGAGGTCTCGCTGGTAATAAACCAAATGAGTTACTTATGCCGGGAACAGAACCACAACCAGTCCTATCTCCTGCAGTTGAACCCCCTCGGCCAAGCGAACACGGTAAAGTAGTGTTTTAATGAGTTGCTACTTCGCTTTGCGGTAGATGTGCTGTATGACGTGCTTTCATTGCAAGGAGTTAGGAAGTAGTTGTAGTCAGTAATTAAGTTTGTGTTTGTAGTGGTTGCGTTTTATTGCATGGCCCACGTATAAGGGAGGTGATATTTATTTTTTATGGGTGCATGTTGCGTTTATATACAATTACAGTGTGTCCAAAAATATGGATTTTTATAAAAGTACATTTAAAAAAAAAGTTACTGTCTTCAAAATTTTACGTACTCTAAAATAGTAGGGACATTATTGTGGTTTTGGTATTCAGTAGGTACGTTTTTAAATTTGTAGGTTAGGAAGTGACGAAACTGTTTCAACATATTTTTACCATGCAACATTTTTTTGAAAATTTGTCTTATTGTTTATGTTGATTGGTGTCAGACTTAAGTTTATTGAATAGATTAAGCGTTTTATTTTACAATTGCTATTAATTGAGGATGTTATTTTTCTGTTTTCTGTAAAAACACAAGTTTGTCGATTTTGTATGATTAGAATCTGCACTTTAAGAGAGAAAAAATATTCTTTCGTTAACGTGCCTTTTTTTCAATTAAAAAAATTAAATACTCAATAGTCTGTCGTCAAAAGATAGTAGCCATTTCTCTCAGACTATCACAATACACTCAAACTGATTTGATGTTTTGGTTACTTCATCTGTAAAATTCTTTGATCTGAATTGAATTAATTGGATCGATACGAAATTATCGACTTCACAACACGATATTAATACTTCAGGTATAATACTAGGTCTGTATTATTTTTACGAGTGATAATTATATGGGTGTTTTCTTATTATTTTTGATTTCTATCTATAACTTAATGACCATTTCGACCATGTTCTCATGTGTTTCGAGACTAAAGTAAATTGAGTACTTTGTTTAAAAATTTGTATGAATTTCGATTAATATTTTTGGACTCAACTGTGCATTTTTTTTATATTGGAGACTAGAATTAAATCGTCTTAGAAAAGGCTGCTTAGGTGAGATTGTAAATTGCAATAGAAATATGTAAAACTTAATTATCAAAGAATTGCTACTTTTGCTACAGTAGAACCGCCCAACAAATACAGTAGGATCGTTCTATATGAAAACACCAAGTCTGAATAAAAAAGTGCGTCGCATGATTTTTGATTTTGATACAAAAAATAAGGATAATCTTTTACGTAACCAATACGAAAAAATCATTTATTTTCTGGATGCTTCACTTTCGATTGGCACTTAAGGTATTAGAAGTCTGACGTTGTGGCATTTTCAAACTCTCCTATTATGGGCTGTAACTTTTTTCATATAACACGTATTCAAATGATTATAATTTTATTTTACTGTCTAAGAAGTGTACTTTTAATAATATATATAAGTACCTTGTCTGAACAAGTCATTAATGCATGGTGAACTACTGAAACTTTGTTAGAATTTCCTGATTTTGGTGATTTTCAGTTGGCTCCTATGCCAATATTATTGATCTGAGAGAGTTGATTTTTTTCATGCGCTTAGTGCTCATACAATAGAAAATGTAACTAAGTTTTAATAATTTAAAACTTCGATTATCATTTTCTTGGAGAAAAAAAAAATGTTAAAATATGCAAACTTTCAAAAATAACCTATTTTAATCTCTGAAATCGTTATGTTAAGAACAAATATTTAAAACATATGCTCAAGAGATCAAAAAGTAAGTTATAGGGCACACCTCTGAATATATCTGTATAGGTATAAACGTAAGTTTCGAACGATATATTTAGAATTGGGAAGAATTTTTTACACTAGTACCATTTATTAGAAATAAAATCATATTTTCAAGATGTATATCAAAATTTGAAAACAATAATTTTATTCCAGGTAGTAAAGGTAAAACAAAAAGTGTAACTCCAGTCATAATGTTATTTGAAATACGTTTATTATACAAAGAGATTTCTTTATTGTTTAGTTGACACATTTGCTATCTTGATATATTTTTACAATCTCGAAGTTATCAGAGCTTGAATATTTCCGTACTTTTGAAGTATGATGAGAAAACAAAATTATTATACATTCTTGTATTCTTGATTGTAATTAAATTCATCAGAAATAAGTTTCTGCATCTTCAACATCTATTTTTGAAACAAAAAAAGAACACACATAGCTTTCAGCTACAACTACTACTATTTTAAACTTAATACACTACGTAATTAATAAAATAAAAAAATAAAAAATAAAATAAAAATAATTACAGGTGTTATCAGCAGCAGCATTAATTAGAACTGAACGACAATTATATTGTAAGACATAGTTTTCTGTGGAAGCCAATTACTTTTAATAATTTCAGAAAGAGTCATTTAAAAAAGTAAGGACTGTATCGATAGAAATCCGTAAATTTTAAATCGAAATAAAATTTGTGTTTATTCAATTATTGGCTTTGTCGTTGTCATAGCAACAAAAATAAACATTCAAAATTATAGTGACATACGCCTTTTGTTAAAACAGATTTGTTTTTGGTTCTAAATAATGAGTGAATTAGAGCGTCGAAAAATGATTATTGACAAATGGCTTGATGATCCTCAATGCCCAAGACATTTTATTGCTAAAGCATTGAAAATCTCTCGGAGTACAGTGGATGAAGTGATAAACCGTTACTCTACGACTCTGTCCATTTCAAGAAAGTCTGGTTCTGGTGGAAAACGAGGTTCTCGTAAGCCACAACTTGATCAGAAAATCGCTAGTGTGATTTTGAAAAATCGCAATATGTCCGTCAGAGATATAGCAGCAAAATGTCAAACAAATGCAACAATGGTCCAGAGAGCTAAAAAGCGTAAAGGTTTGAAGACATAAAAAACAGAAAATACCTAAAGTTACCGAGAAACAACGGAAGTCAATTAAAATTAGATCTCGAAAACTGTACAGTTTAATCGGAGAGAAAAAGGCTTGCCTTGTATTGGACGACGAAACCTATGTTAAAACTGACTTTTCAACACTACCAGGGCCAAGATATTATACTGCTCTTGACGGAGAAGTTCTTCCCGAGTCGTGCACATCCATTGGCATCGAAAAATTTGGAGCAAAATATTGGTTTGGCAAGCCATTTGTCAATGCGGATTAAAAAGTCCAACATTTGTGACTCAAGGAAATATTAATGCCGAAATCTACATTAATGAATGCTTAAAGAAGCGTCTGATTCCATTCCTCAGGAAGCACGAAGGTCCTACTCTATTTTGGCCAGATTTAGCCACAGCCCATTATGCCAGGCCTACTACGAATTTCCTACAAGAACATGGAATAGATTTTGTACCTCGCGACAAGAATCCACCAAACGTGCCACAGTGTCGGCCAATTGAAAGATACTGGTCTCTTGTGAAAAGTAAATGAAAGAAAACAGAAAAAACAGCCAAGGACATGAATGATTTTGTTTTAAAATGGAAACAAGCATCAAGAATGATTGATACGTCTACTGTCAGGAACCTCATGAAGTCTGTCCGAATTAAGCTGCGAAAAGAGTGGAGTGCGGTTTGAAAAATTAAGTGTCAATTAGTTTGATTTGTATCCAAAGAATAAGCTTTCAGATAAATACACAATCAACGTTATAAATTTTGTCAATAAAAAAATACGTTATTTAAAATTTTACGGATTTATATCGTTACATTCCTTATATCTCTTCGTGAGATATAAAAATAACAGAACCGGGACTATATTTCCTGAAAGTTTCAAATTTGTATTTTTTCCTCAATATAACTATTTCAAAGGGCAAAATAGGCTATTTTTGAAAGTTTACAAATTTCAAGTATTTGTTTCTGCAAAAAAATGATAGTCCAGGAAGTTAAAATGTCCGTTACATTTTCTATCCTATGAGTACTAAATGCCTTGGACACAGGAGACAGTTGAAAATCAGCAAATTATAACGAAAATTCAGGTGTTTGTTTAGGTAAGGTACTTATATTTATTATTGAAAGCACACTTCTTAGGCAGTAAAATAAAACTAATCATTTCAGTACGGAGCGTGGAAAAAAATTCCAGCCTATAACAGGAGAGTTTCAAAGTGGCACAACTTCAGATTTCTAATGGGTGCCGATCGGGTGAAGCATCCAAAAAAATAAATGACAATGCTTTTTCATATTTGTCACGTAAAAGATCAGCCTGAATTTTTTTCATCAAAATCAAAAACCATGCGATGCACCTCATCTGATGTTTTAATAGAACGATCCAGTAATAAAATTGCTGATTACCGCATGAACAACGAATCTAGTATTGCTATTGACTAGACGCTATGTCTCTTGAAGCCACACTTTGCGTCGTTTACATGATCACTCCATCTATTCTAATATAACTAAAAAAAATGATTATTTTTTTCGTGCTTGAGCATTTTTGACACAAACTTTTAGGCTAGAATTAACATATAATCTGCACTAACTCCGTTGTTGCACCCATTGTCTGGTAAATGCTCGTAATAAATTTAGTTTTGACTCGTCAATTTTAGACATAATTGGAGGCGCTTCAAGGAGTACAACCCCAGCTAGTTTAGGATCACGCAAGTCTCCCACAAATGATCAAGGCGTTCAAACTGGAGGAGCTAATAAACAGCAGGAAAAGAAAACTCCGAAGCCAATTCAGCCTCCGAGCCAACGCAATCAACAAAGAAAAAGCACTTCCCAAGAGAGAAGGAATTCGAGGGGCGATGGCCAGGTGCTACATCATTACCTATCATAATGCTTAGTGAAATATTAATTACAGCAAGATCATCAAAGAAATCAAAACAGACAAGCCGTTCCACGTAATATGAATCAAGGGGGTCAAGGATCCCACACGAACAATCACCAAGGTAATCAGCAGAGGGGCGGTTGGTCAAATCGCGGCCCTGCTAGGCAGCGAGGAAGGCCTAGAGGGGGCTTCAAGCCTAATCAAGGACAGCCCACACAAGGAAATAAGACAAAGAATACGTTGAAATTTGAAAATGATTATGATTTTGAACAAGCGAATACGGAGTTTGAGGAGTTGAGAAGCCAGTTGGCCAAGGTAAGTGATTGACCTATTTTGTTCTCTAACAAAAAAAAAAAAAAACTATTCTTAACACGTCTTATTCGGATTTCGGATTTATTGCAGGTAAAGGTTGAGGACACGAGTAAGACTGAAGTGAATGGTGATATAGACAAGAAAGATGATTCAGGCAACGAAACGGGAGCTGGTGAAAATGAACCTGAAGAAGAACATGAGGTGTTCTATGACAAGAGTAAATCCTTTTTTGATAAAATTTCGTGTGAGGCTGTAGAGCGTGCCAAGGGAAAGTCGCAGAGGACTGATTGGCGCACAGAACGTAAACTGAACTCTGAGACATTTGGAGTTGCCGCAACTAGAAGGGGAAAGTAAGTAAAATTTTACTTGTTGGGTATAGTTTTCTTAAATGTGGGGATAGTTTCAGAGGACGCGGTGGCTTTAGAGGGATGGGTTATCGTGGTGGTTACCGTGGTGGATACCGGCCTCAACAACGTAGAGATCAAGGCGGGAACCGCTCTGCACAACATCAACCAAATGACCAACAGCGATCGGGGAATAGTCAATCTGCAGCACCCGTGCCTGCTGTAACAGGTACGCGAGACTTTCTTATCTCATAATGAATATTGTGAATAAATTTAAGCAAGTGCATTTACTCCAGTTCCTTCTATTACTGGTTGAGGGCGGTCTTTTTTTAATGTGTGCTTTGATTTGTTCACATCTTTCAATAAAACAAGTGACAGTGAAAACTCATTTTCATTAAAATCCGGCAAGTTATAAATATTGGGTATTCACTTTGTTCTGGTTTAATAAAACCGTGACACGAGAATTTTGGAGCAATGATATATAGGGTGACCATCTGGTACCAAGTGACACGTGAAAACTTAAAGGGGATGTCGCGTATTGTTACCTCAAATGTTACATTGTCATAAAACGCAAACGTAATACAAATGACAATAAATGACAGAAGACATAGAAGTTTAAAACTTGCCAGATTTCATCAGAAGTAAGTAATTTGTTCTTATTTTCTTCATTTTGATTTAGGAAAGTAAACTACTAACTGATCTGACTAGATAGAAAAAACAAACAGTGGCTGACACAGGAACATGAAGACATGACTGCTTTGATTTATTTATGGGGAGGATGTGAATTTAGTTAGATGTGGACTGTGATTCAAAGTACTTGATTTATTTGTAAATTAGTTTTGGAATCAAAACGTGAATTAGTCATTGTTTCTGTATGTGGAATCGTTATGAAAAGCAATGCTTTCTTGAGTTTCCTGGTGTCAGTATTATAGTAGGTTAGATAAGGTGTACCTTAAGTGATAAATATTTTATTTTATATATAAAAAGGCAGATTAAAAATTTTAGTAATGTATATTTTTACTGCCAGTAGAAATTAATAATTTTTTTTATACTTCTTGTAGCTTTATATGGTTAGAACAATGTTTATTTCTTTAAATTATACACTAATTTTAGTTTTTAAATAATGGGTCAAATAAAAAATTCTAATCGATTGTTCTAACTGGTTGTAATAATATAATTTGCCAAATGGTTGTTGTAATTTATTACTGATTATTACTGTTGTCATAGACTTTGTAATATTAAGAAATTTTGAAATAAACAACTCTTCAAAACTACAATGTTTGCTTCATTTCTTTTGTTATTTAACAGAAGAGAAACGGAATAATCGATTTTGGTCAAAAATTTCAGATATACGGTTTCAAATGATGTAATGTGCTGTTTAGAATAAGAATTTATTCATAATATATCATATCTACATTTTTTGATAACACTCAATTGAAGAAAAATTGACGAGAACGGTACGTTGAGGTGGATGATGGCCGCACAGTGGTTTGAATTTTTGGGTTCCCAAAATATTGAACAGTTCAAAATCTTGTTCATTTGGACCAGGAACCAAGCGTTTTTTACGGTATTTACCCAAGTAGAGTTTGTGGTTTTGGTAGTGTAGTTATTGACTGGAAACCAATGTGACTTGAGAGTAATTAAAATAGAGTCCGCCAAATAATGAACATTGACTGTGTTTTCAAAAATGTTTTTTGAAAGTCTCAAATAAACTGGAGAATCATAATAGTGTGATTTACAACACTTGTCTACTTTTGGGTTGCTTGTCCGAAAGGATGAAACATTTTCCTAATCGGTCGTTAACCATTATATACAGTGAAACCTCTCCACAACGGACACCCATGGGGAATTTCAAATTGTCCGTTGTCGAGCGAGAGGTGTCCGCTGTCAAGAGGTTTCAAGATACGAACTAAAGAAAACCTACATTTTAACATACATATTATTTCTTTGGTATATGTAAGTAATAATATTTATTTATATGAAATGAATTTGGGCGAATTAAGTAGTAATTAATTGTTACCAAATTAATTTGACGATTTTTTTAAGAAATTAAACTATTAAAATAATCACAAATTTTGGTTTGTCTTTGTTCCGGTTCGAAGTTTGTTAATATTTTGTTTGTTTTCCCGCGGATTGCTGACAAGTGTATTTTGGTCACTTTCCACTAGAGGCGCCATAGTACCGAGCAAAAGGGCCCGGTACTTGGGGTTGGCGCTGTTATCGAAGAGAGTTATCGAGAAACCCTCAGAGAGGTAACATCGCTAAGGTGGGCGTTAAGTGAACGCAGTTGCCATCTTGTGTGACGTAAATCGCGAATGTTCTCGCGAAACTTAGGCACGTGGTTCTTTTGTGCATGCGGTCTACAAACCCTCAACCCAGGAGGCTGAACAAAACAAGGTAGGTGACCTTTTGATGCGTTTGTCAGCTTCGATCCAAATTTTAATATTATTTTTTTGGAATTGTAAAATCGCCGCGAAAAAAGGTGTTTTCAAAGCCTTTACGTCCAACATATGGTCCTTCGAGCCGGATTTAGGGTAATTACGAGAGATTTGTAGATTCCAGCACAAATTTGTTGTAGTTTTGCTAAGCGTGATTGGCACGCATTTTCATTTGATTTTCAAATAATCGAAATACGTAAATTCGAGCTGCGGACTTAAACCATATTGTTGCCCAGTTTGAGCAGCGACAGTTGCAAATTGTCGAATTATGCACCACCCCTGAGGAGCTAGACGAACAATACGAGGTGCAATCAAGATTTGACGATATGCAGTATTCAATTAAATCGGTTGCAGCGGAATTAAATCGCGAGGCCGCGCAGTCATCCGCACCTAGGGGCAATTTAACATCAAACAACGTCAAATTGCCCAAAATTCAAATTCCGACGTTTGACGGTCAGATCAAAAACTGGCCCACATTTTATGATTTGTTTCGGTCGCTTATCCACAATAACCCAAATCTTAGCGCAATTGAAAAATTTCAATATTTGTCGACGTCATTGTCTCGCGAGGCTTCTACCGTCATCAAAAATTTGCCGATTTCGGCGGCAAATTATGCTATCGCATTCGATATATTATAACAATAAGCGCGTATTATTGACAAATTATTGGCAAGCGATCTATAGTGCACCCAAAGTGAATGGAGATTCGCCGAGTTTGTTGCGAAATTTGTTAAACGTGTTCTCGGAAAATTTGGCCGCGTTGAAGCAGTACGATGAAGTCGATTTGTGGGACTTCACCTTGTTAAATTTAATGTTACAAAAACTGGACACCACGTGGAAACAGAAATTTGAGTTGAGTATTGTAGGAAATTCCGTACCTGCTTACAATGACCTCCAAGAATTTTTGCTTAAACATTGTACCGCGTTGGAAACTTCCGTTATGACAATGGGTCATAATTCCGCATCCGCCCTTCATAAACCCACAGCTGCATCTTCCGTACCTGCTAAGCGTCCCGTGACGTCATCGTTTGTCACGCGATCACCAATCAGCAAGGAACAATGTCTTAATTGTTCAGATGAGCACCCATTAACGAAATGCGATGCTTTCTTAGAAATGGAACCACGGGATAGACATACTTTCGCGCGTAAGAAAAATCTGTGTTATAATTGTTTGTCGAGGGTACATTCGGTTAGCAAATGCCCATCTAAAGTAAAACTGTCGAGTATGTAATTGTAGGCATCACACATTATTACATTTTGTCCCCAAACCTAGTGCAGAGTCGGGAGAGGCGTCAGGGGTTGTGGAAAACCCATCTACCGACGACGGTGTCAAAGACATGACTAACGCGATTCCGACCCGTAGTTTCATTCTGCTGGCGACCGCGCGAATAATTGTGGTGGATTCGCGAGGTAAATACCGTGCATTTAGGGCGCTTTTGGACACTGCCAGCGAGGCCACCTTTGTCACAGAGCGCTGTGCAAAGGTTTTAGGGCTTCCTCAAACTAACGCGGTGGTACCTATTCAAGGCTTAAATCAAATGTCGACAAGCAGTACGTCGGGTGTATTAAAATGCGAAGTGAGGTCGCATTTAGTGCGTAATTTCTCGTTGAAGGCCGAGATGGTAGTTGTGCCTCAAATTTGCGGTGACGTCCCCACAATGCCAGTGTCTCAAGATCAGTTGAGACAATTTCGTCACCTACGCAATTTGAAATTGGCTGACCCGGAATTCGGTAAGCCACAACAAGTGGATGTCTTGTTGGGTGCTGATGTTTACGGACAAATCGTGACATCCGGCTTCAGGAAAGGTGGGCTCGAGAAACCGTCCGCGTTAAATACTGTTTTCGGGTGGGTACTGATTGGGGGTGTTAAGCGTAACAAACAACAAACCGCGGTTAGGTCCTTTTGTACGTCCATAGACAACTCTGTAGACGCGGCATTAAAACGCTTTAGGCAGCGTGAGCAAGTCCCACAACGCAGTATGGTGGCCCCGCAAGACGCTTGGTGTGAGGAAAAAGTCACGTCGTCGATCGCATGTGACATCCAGGGTAGTTACCATGTTCAATTACCTTTCGCCGACAAGACGCCGTCCTTATTAGGTCGGTCCTCCGAATCAGCAGTGCGCCGTTTTCTCGTCCCTGAGTCGCGCCTCTTTGCGGCCGACCTATTGTCATTTGCCCGGGAAACCCTCAAGGGTGTGTTGAACACACACAGGGTGTGTGCGTGGCCCGACTCAAGAGTAACGCTAACGGGAATTAAGTCGCGGCCCGGTCATTGGACCACTTTTGTTGCAAATCAAATCGCGCCCATACAAGGTATATTCGAACCTTCGGCATGGAATCATGGAAGCGGCCCTGATAACCTAGCCGACTGTGCCTCGAGGGGGTTACTTTTACAGGAGCGTGTCACACATCCGCTATGGTGGGCGGATCCCATGTGGTTGACAGGTACTGAGTGGCCTCTACAAGTAGACCTAGAAGTTGGTACCGGTAGGGAACTTGAAGTACACAGAAGGGAATTGCATCATGCGTTGTTAATACCTGTGCGAATGGAACAAAGTAAAGTGTTTGCCAATGAAATTCGTTCATTGCAAAAGAATGGCACGTGTTCAAAACCATTCCACGAATTGACCCCGTTCCTGGACGACGGTTTGATTCGCGTCACTAGAAGATTGCACCAAACGGAACTGCCCTATGAAACTAAGCACCCCTTGTTATTGCCGCGCTCGCACAGTCTAACCGAACTAGAGGCCGCTCATCGGAAACATTTACATGTCAGATTCCGGATATTACAGTATTTGTTATTGCAAGCAGCGGCCGGTAACTGCACCCTCAAATGGCATTTTAACCCCTCGTCGGCCCCCCATATGGGAGGATTATGGGAGCCGGGCGTCAAATCGTTCAAATCCCATCTTAAGCGCGTTGTAGGCGAGCAACCCCTAACCTTCGAAGAATTTAGTACCGTGTTGGCGCAATTTGAAGCCGTATTGAATTCGCGACCCCTGTGTCCCGCCTCCGCGGATAATCCCGATGAACCGTTGGAGACAATGCGGTCAAATCGGCTAAGTAGATGGCAGCTCGTGCAACGGTTGCACCAGGATGTTTGGCATAAGTGGAACACGTCGAATAGGTCGGTAGGTGCGCTGGTCGTATTCAAGGGTGATTCGGTGGCCCCGTTGCAATGGCAACTTGGCCGAATTGTCGCGCTGCACCCGAGAAAAGACGGTATAGTGCGAGTTGCACAAGTACGTACCACTTGCGGCATGATCACACGTCCTCGAGTGAAGCTGTGCCCGCTTCCTCGTCAATAGTTTGTATATCATATTGTATTTAGTTTTAGTCATTAGTTTTTAGATTGTCAATTAACCTTATATTGTGCTGGAACCTACGTTTAAAAAAAAAAAAAAAATTGTTTAATTTTCTTTTGGTGGGCGGAATGTTCCGGTTCGAAGTTTGTTAATATTTTGTTTGTTTTCCCGCGGATTGCTGACAAGTGTATTTTGGTCACTTTCCACTAGAGGCGCCATAGTACCGAGCAAAAGGGCCCGGTACTTGGGGTTGGCGGTGTTATCGAAGAGAGTTATCGAGAAACCCTCAGAGAGGTAACATCGCTAAGGTGGGCGTTAAGTGAACGCAGTTGCCATCTTGTGTGACGTAAATCGCGAATGTTCTCGCGAAACTTAGACACGTGGTTCTTTTGTGCATGCGGTCTACAAACCCTCAACCCAGGAGGCTGAACAAAACAAGGTAGGTGACCTTTTGATGCGTTTGTCAGCTTCGATCCAAATTTTAATATTATTTTTTTGGAATTGTAAAATCGCCGCGAAAAAAGGTGTTTTCAAAGCCTTTACGTCCAACAGTCTTTTTTTGAACATGGTTACTTACAACTATATTTTCCACACAAGATATAACTTCTGACAATTTTTGCGCATTTGTTAGATCATTCACTAAAAAAAAGTTTTCCAAATCTTTTAGTCGGGTATATGCATCATTAAAGTCTGTTACACTGGATGTTATCAATTCTTCGTCACTATCAGTATCACAGGTTAGATCCACAACATTTTTCTCCTGGTAATCTTGGATGCTGTCAGTAATATCTACACTAGAGTTTTCTGTAACAAGTTCTTCATCAATTTTCATGTACTCTTCAAAGTCTATATTTTTATTAATACATTCAAACAAATTGGCTAAAGGGAGATCATCTTCCTCAGAAAATTCGTTATCCGTTTTCACATTATTACTACCAAAACCTGCTTTTCTAAAACAGTTTTTGATTGTCTCAGGATTAACTTTTTTCCAAGCAGCAGAGGTCCAGATTAAAGCGTTTAATACAGTGATGGATTTCTCTACTTGTTGGGTGTCTTCTGAAATGCCCATTGATGAAAGAAGTCTTTTAACTAAGAACTTTCTATAAAACCATTTGAAGTTGGTAATAATACCCTGGTTAAGTGGCTGACAGTGCGAAGTCAATTTCGCCGGAAAAAAAAAACTACTTTTACATTTTGTAATTCAACAGTTGTGGCATGCCATGTAGCATTATCTAGAAATAACAGAACTTTACGATTTGCTCTTTGCATTTTTCTGTCAAATGTTGTTAACCAGTCACTCATGATGGCCCTGGTCATCCACGATTTGTGATTAAAATACCACTCTAACGGCAACTTTTCGAAATGTGACCCCTTGAAACATCTTGGATTTTTTGATTGCCCAATCACCACTGGATTCATTTTTTCCCCGGTCATACTAGTGCAAAAGAGGATGGTGAGACGTTCTTTGGAAGATTTGCCATCAGTGCATTTTTCACCCTTGAGAGACAAAGTTTTTTCTGGTAGTGCCCTAAAAAATAGACCTGTTTCTTGCGCGTTGAAAATATCTTCTTCAGAATATCCAGCAATCAGTTTTTTCAATTTTTCTTTCCACTGAGTCACATCTTTAATTTCCACTTGTCCGGCTTCACCAGAAATTGGTTTAAACGTGATCTTCCACCGCTGACAAAATTTTTCAAGCCAACCATTTGAAGCTTTAAATGACGGAATTTCTAATTGTGTCGCCACTTCCAAAGCCTTTTCTTTTAGAATGCGTCCAGAAATACGAATATTTTCCTGTTGCACTTTCGTAAACCACTCATACGTTATTTTGTCCAGATCAGCAGTTTTTCTCCTAGAAAATGCCTTTTTTCGTTCTAGGTTTCCGTTTTCTGCTAAATTCCGCCGAATGTCATTTTTCTTCTTTAAAATTTCGGCAACTTGCGTTTTACTAACGGCGAATTTTTCTGAGAGTTGCCGAATGCTTAATTTAAACTTCTCGGCAGTGTCGATAATTTCAATTTTTTCACCAACACTTAAAAATTTTCTTTGTTTAGCGGTCATGTTACACACTTTAAACAAACGTAAACGTTTAATGAATAATGTTTTCTATACGGTTAGCAAGGTTAGGTTATAAAAGCTCCCAAGCTCTGGAGTTGTAAAAGTGCGTGATCTTCACGTGATTTTTCAGAGCTGCAATACTATTGGTCAAGGGATGTTTGCCCAGAACCTGCACCCAGTCAGATTTACGCAGCTTAAATTTTAAACTGAAACTGGTTGTGTTCGTCGTGTGACATCATATTAATTTAAGAATTCGTGTCGCCTGTGTAAATCTACATAGCAGAATTCGATTCAAACGTTTCTTCAGAAGATGACTAAATTAATTGTTTAAATATACTGTCCTCAATGTCTCATTCATTATTAAAGAGTTAGTTAAAAATAATTTTTTTCACTAGCAGCCATGAAGCACACCATGAAGCATGCAAATGTCGACTCATTTAGAGGTAGCAAATTCAACTTTTGCGACCGCGGGTTCAAAAAGAAGATTGAGGTTATGTACGCAATACTTGATGTGATTATTTCTTAAAAAATGAATAAATGTGTGCTACTAACATTACTTGAGAATACGCATGGTAGTTAGTAGACGGTAGAAGATAAAATGATAAATTCAGCGACAAGTGTAAACGGTTTTCTTTGTGTTGTAGATTTAGATTAAGTTTGATTAGAAATCAAAACAAAATCATGTTGCGTCAAAAAATTGAACATTTATTTTTTCAGTTTATTGTCTTATGGTTTCTACTAGTGAAAAAAATAGTACATTTAACCACGGTTGTAAAGCCACTTCTAGACCTCGCGCTTCAGAGCCATCGACGCTGCGCGTCACGGGTTCTAATTTGCGCTCGGTCTAGAATGCCTGACTTTGCAACCTTGGCTAATAATATGCTATTTCGTCGACCTCTACAAAAAGTGACATTTTACGTACTAATTCCCGAACGAAAAATCGACTATATTTGAAGGCAATTATTTCTCGTTCGCAAACACTTTTCGTCCGCAAACTCTTTTCGTCCGCTGTGGGTTACTATGATCCGGCATGGTGCGAGAGCGGCGATTGGATCATTTTCGTAAATCCACGATTTAATAAAAACATAGGCATACACTGTCATTTGCTGTTGTCAAATTAATTATTTACGGGGTAAGTGCTTACTTTTATAAAGGTCGACGAAAAAATGTAATATGCACCTCGGCGAAGAACTGTCTATTGTGTCGTCTGCTTGCTAGCCTTGGTTGCGCCTCGGCTATCAATTTGCAGACTCGATTATAAATTATAATAGACAGTTTTTCCTTCTTGGTACTATGAGGGACATGGAATTCTGGGCAGTTTGTTCTTGTCATTTTATACGTTGGAACAGTGAAAATTGTCCTCTTTGGAGAGATGCCCGCTGTTGGGAGGTGTCCGTTACAGGACGTTTCAGTGTATACTGAGTATTCCTAGAACTTTTGTTCCTTTCGGGCAGAGTACGGAACTAAAATATTTAAGTGTCAGTATCTATTATCCACTATGGAAGAAAACAAACAATATTTCATATTTCTTAGCTAACCTACGCTCGGAAAGTAAAAACGATTACTATATAAAAATTGCCATTTTGTAATAAAAAAATGGGTCGGTGTTTTTTTGCTGTGCATGTGTTGAGAAAGTGACCCATTTCACCCCGTGTCTCACCGGTCAAAACTATGAATTCGCCCTCAACTTGGGTAGTAGAAAATCAGTAGCGTCCCTAGTTGATTCACCGTGTTGTGGTGACCGAATTTGAATTAAAATTTCGCGCTGAAAAAAAAACAGCGGTGCAAAATCGCATTTGAATAATTTTAATTTGAAAAAAAAAATTCAATCAAGAAAATCGTTAAACATAGGCAATCATGTGCAAGTTTAGTTCTTTTCTGGTAGTTGGTAGCTCTCCTAGGGAATTTATGTTGAGAGAGTTGGTAGAAGTAGATTTGGTTGCTAAAGGGGTAAGAGGCCTCACTTTTGGTTTGTTTGCTGGGAGTGAAACCACGTGGTGAGTTAGCTAGGTTAAGTTTAGTTAGTTTGGTAGTTAATAAAAAAGAGGAAGCCTTTGTTTAACAACAATTAATCGTAACGCCGACGACGCCGCCACAGTTTCCCCAACACGCGTAGTTAATTCTTGGGGTTTTTCCAAGAGAAAATATGCAAATTTTCGACCGACGCCAACACGTGGTGTAAATTTGTTTTATTGTTTGTAAATTCACAGTTCATGTTAGGAGTTTAATCGTTAACTGATTCAAACACAATTTAACAGACAAGAGATTTGTTCAGATAAAGTGCTTGCTAGGAGATTTCATGAAATTCACTTACACACATGTTGTGAATAAGGTTTCTGGATGCTTATGCTTAAGTGTTACATTATAACACTTCTTAATTCTTCAGACAATAGTTGAGGTAAGGGGGGAATTAAATTTTTCCCCTTAGGCAGTTAGCATCATCACATCATCCAGACATTTTCTCGCAACGTTGAAAATTACATCACCGAGACGCATGTTCCTTGTAACACTGGATGCATTTTGTGTTTATTTATCATGTGTTTGTTTGGGATAAGTTGGGGACCGTACACGGTATAAACTCACAAAACTAATAATTGTTTTTAAGTAACGAGTCACTTGGATCATGGCATAATTTAACATCAGGTAAATTCTTTGTTTGAATGGATGATAAAGTGTGGCAAATATGAAACTCATGTAGTGTTAGCTTTGCAATTTTTCACCTCATACAATATTTCTCTATCTCGCAATTTTAGCCATATTAAATTTTCATGCTTTGCAGTTCCTAACCTTAAGTAATGGTTTTTGTTTGCGCAAGTTTTATTTCACAGTAGTTTTTTATATGTAAAGATTTTGTTGATTAATGCTTCCATCATATAAATTGTCTGATATCCAATCTTAATCTCAGATAAGAATTCTTTGCTGTTTCAAATTTCACAAGAGTGTATGGCAAATCTAATTGTTGTTTATTGCTCTTTTTGAAACTTTAACACTTGTTTAGTTGTCGTTTAATATCAGAGTTATAGAAAGTGAATATTTAAATGGAGCTGAGGTAAATAACACAGAAACACGTGGCGGAAGCGGAGTGCGCGGTTCCTTGTCCAGTTGGGCGCGCCATCTGCACAAAGGATGCAGGCTTAGCATAGAAGTCAGGGGAGCGCTCGGGATGACGTGACGCTGTCGATTTGTCCCAATGGCCGAGACCCAACCACGAGTTTGCGACGTAAGGGCCTGCTGGTCCAGGTACGTTTTTTCGTGATAGAGGTTTGAGTGTTTAATTTGATTTCATTCAAAGTTAGGCAAGTTTTTTTTTGTAGTTGAGCATTAAAAGGTGTCTTCAACCGGCACAACTTAGTCGCAGCTTTTTTTTTTTTTTGTCAATGGAGGAATAAACGATTTTGTGTCCTCCATATATTTTGTGCTTTATTTAGCGGTACTTTTCCAATCTTGAGGCGGAATGTTTGGATTATCACAGTGTGGTGTTTTGTTATTACAGGTTAGATAATAAATAGCGTTTTTTGTTCTATTTTTATTGAGACTGGTTTCCGGTAAGTACTTTTTGTCGATTATTTTTGTTGTAGACACTGTGTGGTGAAATTGATCAGATTTCCATCATTATTTATGTTAAAGACGCTGTCGATACGCGATTGGTTGGTGTGCTACAACTATTTGCGTTCTACTGTACTTGCCATTAATGTTGTAGTGTCCCGTTTTGAAATTAAATTTAGCGTATAAAAGAAAAACAAACTTCGACAGCGTCTTTAATAGCTATTAACATATCTAGGCATGTTATGACTTTTATCACAGCCGCCGATGTCAAGTTGAAATCCAAGCTCATAGACTGAGGATTTTAAGACATCCCACGCCGATTTTTAATCACCGATCATCGTAACAATATGTTGAGTTATCAATCACAGACATACATAATCTTAGCATTAGTGCTTTCTCGACCTATAGATTCAGTTAGAGTGGTTTCAAGATCTCGTGGCGGAGCCTAGTACAGGCGGTCGGTAGTGCTCGGGTAAAGCGATCGGTTGCAACACCGTCCTAAATACGTTGATCGTGTTCGCTAAACCCAAACTTCTAGGTTTAGTACGGACAACTGAGAGATGTACCTGCTCGAAACGACTAATGAAAAGTGAATAGTTTTTCGGAACAGGCAGTAGCCTCTATTCCTCTACGTCCGTCGCTGAGTTTGGTCGGATTCGATGCGCAGATATGCTCAAACTCATCCGCCACGAGATCTTGAAACCACTCTAGTCGAAGCGAAAAGAGTTACTGTCCAGAGTGTGGTGTTCGAGGGCACAGCTGTTTGAAAACCTACACGTTTCATTTCATTAGAAAGTTAACCAACGGGCAAATAAACCGTAAATTAAAGGGACGCAGTCTTTATTATCCCCATGTGTCACTTTTCCACCTTTACGGTCCACAACTTTGCATTAGAACGCACTCCGTCATTTAAGAACACAACGTAGGGTCCCATTGTGTTGACGATTACAGCTCTTGGTCAAATTTCAAATTTTTTGCGGGTTTCCGAATTTTGTGCATATGTCTCAATTTTAGCGGAATATTTGGGTAATCACAATCTTGAAACACGTTCCATCTCTGTCTTTAGTTATAGTTCTGACAAGTAGAAGTGGCAGACCTATTAACTTTTGAAGCCGTAATAGGATTGCTATAAAAGTAAGAGCTTCTGTCAAATAATGTTTATTATCCTTCTATTTATGAATAAACATCTGCACAGAAACGAGATGAAGATGAACAAGTGACGCAGCATTGAAAATTGAGCCAGAGCAGGTAGAAAATATCTTGGAAGTATACTAGTTTCGTTTATAAAATTTTGTGATAATATAGAGTTCTTTACGATGGGGTGGAGATGCGGTAAACCACTCTGCAATTTTCTGAAATAGTGAAAAGTAAAAAAAAAAACTATAATAATTATACAAGGCAAAAGTTTTTAAAATTTAAGTTTTTTAAATTTAATTGAGATTTGTGTTTTTTTAAATCTGGGGAATTTTATCGTGGTTAGTGATGGGTTGGTCTGACACGAACCACGAAATATTTGAAGTTCGAATTTTCACAACAACAACTGTAATTCGAATCAATTGGAGTTTTTGTAAGTTAAAATGTCTTGTGAAGAAGTTAGTGAAGTCCTTACGCCTTCCGAAATACGGGAAATTTTAATTTGACATTTGCCACTGACATTCACCTGACATTTCTCGTCATGGCTACCAATCTTATCGATCTAAATTACACCAGATCTATTTGAGAACCCCTTTCGGCTATTAACGAACCGCTTTGACGTCATTTGGGTGCTTCAATAGCTCTATTGGAAAATCAAAAAACGTGCGCGGTAGAAAAACATCTTTTAAACAACATTATAATCATACGAGCATTAAACCATTACTTATACACATACACCCCTATTTTTATATATAGTTGAGGTGAGAGTTTAAGTACACAACAAATAAATTTCAACACTTTTTGACCATTTTCTACTTAGGTGCAAAATTTTCTCTTGGGGGTATTTTATACTCATAAGGTTCCTCATCGTTTTCAGCTACCCATATGGTACCAGTGGCTGCATGCTTGATAATATGAATCATTGCAACAGCTACACTCTCGGGACTGAAATATATAATAATTAAAATCAATATTTGTGAACATACTGATATTGCGCATACTTTTGCATAGGAATATTGGGCACAGCTTTCTCGACCATTCTTTTATAGTTTGGTCCTAACGTACATTCCGACATCCCCGTGACCATGGGTGTTCTAGTAAGACCAGGACATAAAGTTAGAGTTCTGACACCTGTTCGACTGTAGTGACTTTGATTGCCAAAAGCCTTGCTCATACCCAATACAGCATATTTTGTTGCAGAATAAACGGGAAATAAACCGGAAGCTGTGATACCAGCTACGGAAGCAATGTTTACTATTACACCTTCATCGGCGGTTTTGAACTTTGGTATATAATGTTCTAAACCAAGTAAAATTCCATGTACAACGCCATTCTGAAAAAAAAAACACAAAGAAAATTACCAATACTATTACCATTAAGTAGTTTTTGGAAAACAAAATATCTTATATGTAGTTAAGATATAAAGTGGCAAAGAAAACTATGTTAGTCTAGCTTTGACGGAAATTGGACGATCCGAATGTTATGCTTTTTTTAGAACTACATTTAAATTGCAGATGACACGTCGTACGGACATTTAAAATGCTCATTTATTTTTTCTGTAATACAAGCTGATTATTAAAGAAACAGTTATTTTAATGATGAGCAAACTTAAATATTAAATAATTCTGAATTTTATTATTTTTTGCGCAAGTAGAAAAAATAGAACAACTTTATATTATTTATTAATCTTTAAGTTTTACAAATGCTGAAATAACTTCTGTGCCGAAATGTTTTTAATAATGTTCTGAATATGGTGATACTTCTTTTCAACATAAAAAAGTAATAAAAAAAGATTAAATTTCGTTATTTTTTATGCTTATGACTATGAGATAGGAACATTTCTTGTTTAATAAAAAAAAATAATATTAACCATACATCAGCAGTACTATTTCATGATCTTAAAAAAATGTGTAAACTACTAATAAAGAACTAGTCTGTATTACTTCAAATCAATAATTTTTATTTCCAGAAGATAAGCAAAAAAAGTATTGTAATCGAGTCCATCGGGCGACTTGGTACTGTCATGTTTTCTCGACATTTCATGACCCCAAGAGTATGAAAAAAGGGGTCTCCCGTTTTCATCTATCGCGTCTATGTCGATTTTTATTAGACATTTAATCTCCGAAACTACCAATCGTTTTCTCGAAAGTGTAAGAATATAGTAGTGTCGCGCTTGCCTATATTTAGTAACAATAAAATAGTAAGAATAATATGTGACAGCTCGCCTAAAATTATATTCGGTTTGTCTTATTAGCTTAATTAATTAGTTTTCTCCTCTGTTTTGAGAACACAAAATTAATTAAATTTCATTTGCCTTTAACGCAAATGCTTGTTGTCGGAACGTGCTAATAGTTCAATTCCTTTGAAGTATAAACATAAACAGTCGAAGTTATGCATGCGCTGACCCAGTGAGACAACATGTTTTCACATTGTCCGCACTTGTCCCATCCCCTTGAAATTGGCGTCTCGGCAGGGTAAGGGCTGCGGGAGTATTATTTACGCCACTGGTCAGTACTTCATACAGGTGATCATAAAACAAAAATCATAAAATTAAATGTTATAACTTTTCAAAGAAGCGGAATTACTTGGAGTGAATTTCAAGGGCGAGGAAAGTTCTGTGGAAATAACCTTAGACCAATTTTTTGAAATAAAGTTAAAGGTCGTTGTCGAAATATGGATTCATATCCATAGTACATTGCATGCACTAAATGTCAACATAATAATTTATGAATATTTTTATTTTCGAAATTGCCCCACATGTATAAAACGTGTGTTGTATATTACATGTTACTGTGGTTTGAAACTTTTCCTGGGTGGTAGAATTAATTCGTAAGGATCTTCTTCACCTTCAGCTACCCATGTTGTTTCAGTTTTTGCATTTTTTTATAATTTTTCCCGTTACCAAAGTTACACTTTCAGGCCTGAAATAAATAAAAATAAATGAAGAAGTATTTATCTGTACATGTCGGACATATTAAATCTTAAATATACCGAGACTTTATAAAGGTATAGATATGTACTATTTTCTATAAGTTAATAATTACTCCCTCTGTCCCAAATTAATAAGTGTCCGATTTCTGAAAAAAAATCGATTTTTTTTTAATAAAGGGAAAATTTGTTTTTATTGAAGAATAATTACTATTACTTATAGTAACATCTTACATTAGGCTTTCATTTAATATTGAACTTTCGTTATAATTAATTTAAATAGTTTATTAAAATTTTTAATGGTGTTTTCAGTTTATTCTTATTTATTTACTCCGTTGTTCTGAATCACATAAAGGCAAATAAGGCAACATTAACGTGGTGCTCTGAACTTTTGGGGTAAAACTAAGAAGTGCTACTGAAAATATGTGTACAACAATGAAAAGAAAAATTACAAAAGGACTGTTCGGAATCGATTTTTCCAACTTTTTTTAATCTCGCATCTGCATTTATTAAATGTTGCAAGGACTGCGGTCCTTGATGCCAATTACGACCGACACTTTTCGTTGAAACCGAATATCCTATAGATAAAGGTTACCTTCATGACGTCGCGCTTAATCTTCCCATTTACACTTACTTCAACAAGGAACTGGTGGATGCCCTGACGAGTTTTTTCTATTAAATTGGACTTTTTTTCTTGAATTGGGGCAAGTTATTTTATTTTCAGGGTAAAATCTCGTTAAATTCGTATAGGTTTTTTTAATGAAAATATTGCATTTGACCTACACAAACAACGTTTTAAAGAAAACCTCTTCATCTTTTAAAAATGAAGGTAATATTTAGTAAAATACAGAGATCACCGAAAATTAATGATGTATTGTAGTTATTGTTATAGCAAAGGATTAAGGCAGCCTAAATAAAGGTAAAGTAAGTTTCTAACTCTTCTTATAGGGCCGTTTTCTGATTTTATCATTGTCAGTACATATTTTTCATTAAATAATTACGATTTTGTAGAATATTTTTGTTCTTTGAAATATACTGGGTACATTATTTAATCTTATAAATTCATGTACTTACTTCTGTGATGCTAAACCGTCGAGTTGTGTTCATATGGAACTCCTAAGGTTTTTTTAGATAGTTCAGATAATAGTGGAGTTTTTGTTACTCCTGGACACATGGCTAGTATACTAAACTCATTTGAATTACACAAAAGTAAAACTTTTATGACTTAAGCGGCTTAAGCCAAACCACTCTTATAAGTCAAACTGGCTATTGTATAACTTAACTCAGTTAACATATACCTAGTAAAAGTTTATAGCTCCATTGTGGCTTTAGGCGTTTAAGACAAAAGTTTTACTAGGTGTATGTCAAGTGAGTTTAGTATACTCGTTTTTAGTTCAGTTGTAATGTTCTACACCGCCCCACGTTTTACTTATTCACAGTACTGCAAACTTTGTTGCAGTGTAAATTGGAATCATGCTAAAGTCAGTAGCACCTTCATTTCCAGTTTTGTATTTGGGTACGTAGTTTTCTAAGCCAAGAAGAACGTCGTGTACCACTCCATTCTAGAAAAAAGTAAACTGTCAAAGTGTCTAATAAATCCACTTTTATTACACATTAGTACATATTTTAACACTTTAAGGGATACTTCTCTTAGCTGGTGAATTACTGCATGCTTATTTTTAAATGGATTATCTTCAGAATGATCAACAGAAACTAAATATTTTTAATTGAAGCTTCAATTGTCCACGTCAAATAATATCGTATCACTGATTACCATAAAAGAATAGAAAAATAAGAAAGTAGTAATTTAAAAAAAGACTACATCAGGTGTTTCACGAATGAGGCTCCTCTTTTCATACTTTGTAATATGTATACGTTTGTATTTGCAAGAAAAACTGATACTCGTTTTGTGTTAAAAAAAATTTTTTCTTCGATTTTAAAGTAGGCATTCTCAAGTAGTTTATTCGATTCGAAAGCGAATGTAATTAGTGTAGTGTAATCCATTGTGGATTTTTGATTCACTGTTTGTAGCTTCACAGTGCACGTTAGGCTTTTAAACCGGTATAGTTCTAACGTAATTTTACGACAATAATGTAAATGTTCATGTAAAACAGTGACAGAAATTCGTTTATTCAGGCTTAGTCATTTTAGTAGCGATATCCAAAGTTTTGGATGATTTTACCTAAGTTATGATACTATTCACATTTCATAACTCTTCACTCGAGATTTAAAATATATAAAATATAGTTCATTTATGGCATTTAAACTAATCTTAAAAGAATTTTGAAAATTATCATGAGTTAAATTACGTGTATTCGAAACGGAAGGGGCATTTTGTGTTTATTATCTATTACACTTATGTGTTATTTGCTTAAAACCTGAATTTTTTTACTGCCCATTCTCGAAGTGCGAAGTGTTTCCGAGACCACCTTATTTTGATTTTAACCGTACTTAATATGTGCCTGTTGTGTTTATTTCATATGTGCTTTGGGGATTTGGTCCACGAGGGAATCCTGATGAACACATTTGATTTAATCTATAACTTGAATTCATGCATAATTTAATATCATGTTGTTTAAAGGTCTTGATAGAGTGTGGTTTACTAAATGTTGCTTCCTTCTTTTCTGGTAATTCTCATTGGGTTGTCGTTCTAAATTCTAGAGATACAGAGTTTGACACTTTAATTGAAATAAATGCACAAGATCACACACACGGTCGTTTCTAGTTAAAATTAACGGTTATATGCCGTAATAGATGTTAAATTTTTCGCTATTAAAGAAAAGATCCGCGTCCTCGTGAAACGCACAGTTTGGAAATAGTTGGTTGTTTTGCGAAGATAGGGTATAGAGTATAATATGCGGCAGGCTTTTTGAGCATAGAAATATTGTCTCTGTGTTATACCTGTTGAATATTAACATCCAGTTGGTTTAATTAAGGTTTATTTTTATCTTTATTTAAATTTGTAATATTCAGGTATTTGTATCGATTTGTAACATTTGATTTTTGAAAACTGGGGAGGTTTTTGTAGCTGGGTGAATAAGTCCGTTCAGACTTCTATCACAGCTTATTATTGATTATTTTCGTATAAAAATACCGCAAAAAATTTATTAAGAAATTTAACAACCTGACATATTCAGAAAATAACTAGTTTGTTTCTGGAATTCGCGAACCAAAATTCTGAATCTAAATAAGGAATAGGAACGCAAATCATACGTACTTTTAGCCATAGACTCTGAATCTGTAATTAAAATAGCAGTTCCCATTTAAGGTTTCGAAGTTAATCCTTGCCCCACCTACAAGGAGAGAGGGAAGGGGCTAATTTTAGCACTAATGTATTTCCCCCGCGGGTTGATTAAATTTTGATTCTGGACATTTTTTTGCCGAGTGCTTATTTTCCGAGATATTTGAAAGTTTCAGGTTTTCAAAAAATTAATAAAATTGGTATTTTTATATTGAAATAAATCATATTCGTTACCTGTTTAGACTAAAAATGTATCGGTTATTCACTTTTAACTGTACTAATTTGAATTTTACTATTGTAAGCGTATTATATATTTTTAAAATACGATTTTGTTTTTTCTGTTTTACTCACAATATTGATGGCAATTTCCTTCTCCCATATAGCGTCATTACAGATACCAGCGTTGTTAATGAGAATATCCAGATTTTTAAATACTTCGATTGTTTTCTTGAAAGCCTCTGGAAATAAAAACTATGTTATAATTCATCCACTAAAAAAGTCTTTGTTGTTGTTGTCATCCTCGACAGAGTGTGGCGTAATTACATATTGCTTGCTTTCTTTCTAGTAATTCTGGTACTTCTCTATCGTTCTGAGTTCGAGATTTTAATTTTTATTGAAATAAAAACATAAGTTCGCGTGGCTAAAGCAAAACACACGATTTATACTTAAAACTGACAATTTTTCTCTCGCGTCATTTGCCTTTACAGGTGTTAAATTGTAAAGTCTATGGAGAGATCCGCGTCCTTGTGAAACGTGTAGCTTAGCAATAGATGGTGGTTTTGCAAAAAGGGGGTATAGCATATAATATGCAGCAGGTTTTTTGAACATAGAGATGTGGTTTGTGTGCGATACATATCAATAGAATAAAAATATCGAGGAAGGGTAAGAGACTACGACGAGGAACTTTTATTCTGTTTGCTAAGTTCTTTTTTTTTCTGCTATAATATCAACCGGAATAACTTGAGTATTACCATCTACTTAGTGTAATTTTCATTGTGAGGCTTAAATATTTGCATCGATTTCTAACATAAACCTGCTTATTTCATAGCTTTTCCCTATTCAGAATAGAGGAATAAACAATTTGCCCTCCACATTTTGCATTTTGATTTAAGGACACTTTTTCAATCTTGGTGTTTACCACTTTGCCTTTGAACGCATTCCGCCATAAAAACACAGAATGAAAAGTAAAGCCAGTAAAATAAAAAAATTATCATCAGTAGTAGTGCTTCAACAGTGTCTCATTCAAATTACCAAATGGGTTGCAAGATTTTGGACCACATTGCCCACCTAACTGGATTGGATACTTTCAACCCGAGCCAGCTATAATTCTGTTAATAAAACTGTTTACTCAGGTAGATTTTAATTAGAACAAATTTGGTGTAGTGTCGCTATTTTGCCTTTATTGGAAGTAATATTTACATATCTATTTAGTCCTATATGTTCAACAAGTGGGAACTTTTAACAAAGTTGATTATTCTATTTAGACAAGACTTCATTTGATTGAGGTTAGTCAAACAGAGGGATACAATATGTGATAAAGTTTAAATATAAATTTGTACGTTAGTGTTAATAAATATTTGTTGTTTTATGGATAATAATTAAACTACACTTCAACAGAAAAAATATCACCAAAATTAAAATTTTTTAAGACAAAATTAATTTTTGGAACCTCGTTTTTGAAGATTTGAGAGTTGTAAGTACTAAAGATCGTACATATTTAAGTGCAGTCAGTATATTTATAATTTTGAATATTGTTTTGGAAATTGTCTTGTATTCCATAAAAACAACAAGCAAAAAACGCGTCAGTATTGCAGTACTAAACTCACCCTCGAAGCTCTGTTTGTTTGTGACATCAGTGTGTACAAAAACTGCTTTATTAGATCCAAACTCCTTTTCGATTTCTTTTAATGCCTGGTTTCCAAAATCAGTGTTCACGTCAGCCAAAGTAACCCCCTAAAATAATTTTTGGCTATCAGTTTTTTGCTGCTTTTGTTTCAGATTTTACCTTCAACCCATTTCGTAATAATTCCTTTGCATATTTAAGTCCAATTCCTGAAGCACCTCCGGAAATTAAAGCCACCTTACCTTCGATATTGAAAGCCATTAGAACTGCTAATATGTGAAAAGTCGCTACGAAGAAGAGCAACGTTTCGTTCTTAGTTTGACGAGATTGCTGTTTAAATAGACACTCTAACTCACTTAAACCTTATCTACTTGTTGTTTCTGATAATGGGTAAATTCATAATTCATAAATAATGGACGAGTTTTTTTATCGAATAAATACTGTTCATAGTTACACATATATTATCTACTAGGTACTTAATCTCACTGTTAAACTTAAATACATTGAGGAATCTCAATTTAAGGCCTACTTTTTAACAAGTTGCAAAGAAACTTCGAGGATCAAACTCAAATCCCTTATATAAGAGTCATAGGCATAATAATCTGATCTTTTAAATGGCGTACATGTACATGAGTCAGCAAAACAAACACGTTTACATTTTTGTTAAGGCTGGCGTCTGGTTCGGTTTAGCCCTATACTAAATACATTGAAAACATCGTCGCGGTTTCCGGAGTTGCATTTTAAAAATATGAGATATATCGCTTTAAAAAAATTATATTTCGAATTAACAAACTTCAGTCTAGGGGACCTCCATATTTATATTCATATCTAGTATGCAGTTTTTACAAAAAAAAAAATTATAAAGTTGAACAACTTTTACATCACATTTTAACCGGCACATTGATGCATTTGTTGACGAAGTGCTGAAGTTTTTTGCATTCTGAGATAGGAGGTCCCCTGGGGAAAAGTGTCAGCTTTCTTTTGATACCATTTATAATATTAAAAAATCCACGACTGAGGTAAATAACTCGCGAAAAGTCAAAATCTATTGAAACGAAAAATCGGCATTAAACGAGCTGTGATACGGTAGCAGAATGCAGGTTTACTTAGATTCTGACTTGGTTGGAGATTACAGTATTTTAAAAATGCAATTCCGGAAATTACGACGATGTTTTCAATGTATTTAGTATTGGGCGAAACCGAACCAGACGCCACCCTTAAGGTAAAAATAGTTTTTATTTTGGACTGCAAATATAGAGCAAAACTTTTCGTCAAGGTGACAATATATTTAGCGTACTATCAACTAACAAACTGTGTTTTTACATAAAATATTCGCAATACAGGTAATTTAGATAACAAATACACTATTTACATTTTTTAAAATTTAACAACGTACTTATTCTTTTAAACTTATTATACATACAGTTATAATGTTGATACCAGGACCATAAATTCCAAGGTCCGCACAAGTGCAGACAACATCAAATGTACTGATTTCTATAAAAATCCAAACACCTCGAAGAAGTTGAGCTATTTTGTTCATATTATCAGATCCGAAATTTCCACAAAAACCATTAACGTTATCTTACCTTTTTTACCTTTTGAAAACAACGTTTCGTCTAACAGAATTTTGCTTTGCTAGTTGATTTGCGTTAGTTGTGTAGAAAATTTTAGGGCTATCGCGTAGAAAACAAAGTGAAAAATGCCACATTGATAGTAGTGTTTCAACGGTGTTGGAGGAGGTGGTCTTAGAAGAAGAAGTGCATGAGCGAATTCGTGCATCTGGTCGTCCTTAAAGAACGTCAGCAAGCGAAGATCGTCATCTATGAATTGCTGCTCTACGAGACAGACGTTCTACCACTCGTGCAATTGCAACTGGTTGGATGGGTGCGTTGGAGCATAGGATCTCCATGTCATCAGTTTATCGCCGAATAAGGTCGTTTGGGTTGCGTACATACTGACCATTTCTTTGCCTCCCATTGACACCAAGAGATCGTGCTCGCAGGTTACAATGGTGCAACGAGCGAGGAAATTGGGACCACGAATAGAATGGGGTAATGTTCTCAGACGAATCCCGGTTTTGTCTTTGGGCTTACGATGGACGTAGGAGGGTGTGGCGATTACGTGGAGAACGCCGAAATTTGAATTTCGCTGTTGAACGCCATACAGCTCTCACACAAGGCGTGATGGTTTGGAGGGCAATAGCGCAGGGTGGCAGGTCTCCTCTAGTTTTCACTCAGGGAAATTTAAATGCAAGACGATACATCGATACAATACTGGAGCCGATTGCAGTTCCTTATCTCAGAGGGTTAGATTCAGCAAGACAATGCACGTCTACATACGGCAAGAGTCACAACGGACAATGTTGAAGTTCTCCCCTGGCCTGCTTGTTCAGCAGATTTATCAGCAATCGAACATGTGTAGGATATCATGGGCACACTTCTAAGTAACTTGCAGCATCCCCCGAATAATTTATATGACCTTCGTAGGCGGCTTCAGGAATCTTGGAACGAGGTCCTGCAGGACACCATAAACCATCTTCTTTCAAGTATGCCTCGCCGAGTAAATGAGTGCATTAGAAATCAAGGTGCACCCACATATTATTGAATACATTTTTCATTTCACAAGTTTTAGGCCTGCTATTTTAATCATTTATTTGGTTCAATTTAATGCACATTTGGTGAAACTTTCAGTTTTATCAGTCAACTAATTCAAGGTGTTCAGATTTTTATGGAAATTAGTATATTAAAAATGTTTAGGCATATTTTGCTCAATTGCTTAATTATTATCTATTGCTTACTTGAATACGCTGATGACGACTTACGCATTACGGATTAGAGAGACAACATTTTTTTTTTAAATTGAAGTTTCATGCACGTGAAGTAATATCGTACCACTCTATCAAAAAATATAAAAATGGAAAAGAAGTAATTTAAAACAAAACATAATGGTACTTTGGATGTCTCGAGAACCAAGCGTTGTGAGTCAAAATTCTGGATATCCAGTATGAGCTTCTTGAGATTGTGGAGGAATTTGAGTAAGCTGAGTGTAAAATTGTATAACAATTTATTGTAGGATCCCACAAGAGATCTTAGTGGAACCATTCCTTAATAAGCACAAAAAAGTGAGTTGTGGTGTGGTAGAGCTAATAAGTTAAAAAAAAAACAGAAAAACTTCAAATCAATAATTTTTACTTCCCAAGTGTAAGCGAAGGAAGTATTGTAATCGAATCCATCGGGCGACTTGGTACTGGCATGTTTTCTTGACATTTCATGACCCCAAGAATACGAAAAAAAGGGTCTCCCGTTTTCGGCTATCTCATCTGTTTCGGTTTTTATTAAACATATAATCTCTAAAAGTACCAATTGTTTCCTCGAAATTTTAAGAATATAGTAGTGTCGCGCTCGCCTGTATTTAATAACAATAAAATAATAAGTATCATATGTGACAGCTGGCCTAAAACTATATTCGGTTATTTTTGCTCCATTGCAGCTTAATTAATTAGTTTTCTCCTCTGTTTTGAGGAGACAAAATTGATTAAATTTCCTTTTTTTTTAACGCAAATGTTTGTTGTCGGAACGTGATACTAATTGAATTCTTTTGAAGTATAAACATAAATAGTCGAAATTACGCATGCTCTGAGCCAGTGAGGCAACATGTTTTCATATAATCCGTACTCTTAGAATTGGCGTCTCCGCGGTGTAAGGACTGAGGGAGTATTATTTATGCAGTGGGCCAGGTGATCATAGAACAAAAATCGCAAAATCAAATGTTATAATCTTTCAAAGAAGCGGAATTTGTTGGTGTGTATGTAGAATACTTCAGGGGCGAGGAAAATTATGTCTAAATAACCTTAGGCCAATGTTTTGAAATAAAGTTAAAGGTCGTTGTCGAAATGTGGATTAATATCCATAGTACATTGCATGTACTAAATATCACCATAGTACTTAATTTATGAATATTTTTATTTTAGAAATTGCCCCACAAGTATAAAATGTCTGTTATCCTATATTACATGTTACTGTGGTTTGAAACTTTCCCTGGGTGGTAGAATGAATTCGTATGGATCTTCTTCACCTTCAGCTACCCACACTGTTCCAGTTTTTGCATTTTTAATGATATTTACCATTGCCAAAGCTACACTGTCAGGCCTGAAATAAATAAAAAGTAATCAAGATCTATTTATCTTCAGATATCGGGTATATTATTAAATCTTAAATATACCGAGACTTTATAAAAGTATAGATATGTACTATACTTATTCTATAACTTATTAATCACTCCCTTTGTCCCAAATTATTATTATGGGTAAGGTACTAACATCTTACAACAGGTTTTCGTTAATATTGAACTTTCGTTATAATAAATTTAAATTCTCATAAAATTTTAAACTGTATTTTCAGTGTATTCTTATTTATTTACTCCGTTGCTCTAAATCACATAAAGGCAAGTAAGGCAACATTAACATGGTGCTCTGAATTTCTGGGGTAAAACCAAGAAATGCTACTGAAACATGGGTACAATGAAAAAAAAATACAAAAAGGACTGCTCGGAATAGATTTTTCCAACGTTTTTTAACCTGACATTTGCATTTATTAAATGTTGCAAGGACTGTCGTCCTTGATGCTAAACACCTTACGACCAATACTTTTCGTTGAAACGGAATAGGTATCCTATAGCTAAAAATTGCATGACGTCGCGCTTAATCTTCCCATTTACACTTACTTCAAGAAGGAATTGGTTGATGCCCTGACGAGTTTTTTCTATTAAATTATGCTTCTTTTCTTGAATTCGGGCAAGTGATTTTATTTCCAGGGAAAAATCTCTTTAAATTCGTTTAGAAACCAAGAATTGTTGTTAAGAAACAAACATCTTCCAAGTTTTTTTTTATCAGAATATTGCATTTGACATACACCAATAACGTTTCAATGATAAACTCTTCAACTTTAAAAATGAATTAATATTTAGCAAAATACAGAGATCGGACACCAAAAATGGATGATGTATTGTTATTCGAACGGATTAAGACAGTCTAAATAAAGGAAAATTAAGTTTCTAACTGGGCCCGTTTTCTGTTTACGATTTTGTTGAATATTTTCGTTCTTTTAAATATACCGGGTATATTATTTAACCTTATTATAAATTCATCTAGTATGTACTTACTTCTGTGATGGTAAACCAACGAGTTGTGCCTCCATAATCTGTACATATGGAGCTCCTAGGGTTTTTTCAGATAGTTCAGATAATAGTGGAGTATCTGTTACTCCTGGACACATGGCTAGTACTTTTACTTTAGTTCGGTTGTAATGTTCTACATCACCCCACGCTTTACTCATTCCTAGTACTGCAAATTTTGTTGCGGTGTAAACTGGAACCATGCTAAAGTCTTTAACACCAGCAATGGACGATATATTTACAATAACACCTTCATTGCCAGTTTTGTATTTGGGTATGTAGTTTTCTAAGCCAAGAAGAACGCCGTGTATCACTCCATTCTAGAAAAAAGTAAACTGTCACAGCATCTAATAAATCCACTTTTGTTACACATTAGTACATATTTCAACACTTTCTGGGATACTTCTCTTAACTGGTGAATTTAAATTAATTATCTTCTGAATGATCAATAGAAACTAAATATTTTTAATTTAAGCTTCATTTGTCCACGTTAAATAATATCGTATCACTGGCTGCCATAAAAGAATAAGAAAGTAGTAATGTAAAAGAAAAAAAAGATGGGATATAGAGTACAATATGCGGCAGGTTTTTTTGGAACCGGTGGAGTAAAATCCTAGTACAAAAATAACTCAAAAGATTTATTAAGAAATTTAACAACCTGACATATTGAGAAATTCTTTCTCTGGAATTCGTGAGCCAAAATTCTGAATTTAAATAAGTAATAGGAACACACGAGCATGACGTTATTTTAAGAGCCCGAGTTCCTGGAATTGAGTAAGAATTTCAGAAAACTTAAAGTAACAACCTATCATAGTACCTTACCAGATACGCTAATCGAACCATTCCATAATAAGTACAAGAAGTATTTGTACCAGAAGTGTCAGTACTGTAAATTATTTGAAATGTTAAGTAATTTTCAAAAAAATAATAAAATTGGATTTTTATATTGAAATAAATCATATTCGTTACCTGGATTCACACTTAAAATGTATCGGTTATTCACTTTTAACTGTACTAATTTGAATTTTACTATTGTAAGCGTATTATTTTTTTTTAAATACGATTTTGTTTTTTCTGTTTTACTTACAATATTGATGGCAATTTCCTTCTCCCATATAGCGTCATTTAAGATACCAGCGTTGTTAATGAGAATATCCAGGTTTTTAAATACTTCGACTGTTTTCTTGAAAGCCTCTGGAAATAAAATGTATGTTATATGTGGTTCATCTATTAAAAACATTTGTTTGCAGTTTTTAAACTTCTCGTTAAAAAGACGAAAGTGAAGAATGGTTTTTGTTTCAACAATTTAAATTTCAAAAAAAGGTAATTATTTTATAAATATGTAATTAATATTTACCATTGTGGTGACCGAATTTAAATCAAAGTTTTCGCGCTGAAATTATTAACAGCGGCGCGAAATCACACTTGAATAATTTGAATTTGAAAGAAAAAAAAATTCAATCACAGAAAAGGAAATCGGTAAACATAGGCAACCTGGTGCACGGAAATGCTTGTTTGGTAATCGGACGATTTAGCGCTAGGGGTTTTTAGTTACAGGGTTGGTTGATTGGTAGAGACAGGGTAGCATGGCGTAGCGTCATTCTGAATGTGCTTATGTGAGTGTAACCACGTGGTAAAAGCTAGGTTTAAATTAGTTGGTTTGGTAGTTAATAAAATGGGAGGAAGCCTTTGTTTAACGACAATCAATCGTAGCCAACGTCACTCAGGTGTGCCCAACCCGCGCGGTTAATTCTTGCGGCCTTTTAATCGGAAAAATGCGGAATTCTTCAACGCGAAATACGTGCTGTAAATTTGTTTCATTGTTTGTAAATTCACCAATCAAGTTAGTTTTTCTTAATCGTCAGCTAGTGCAAACACAATTTAACAATCAGGAAAACACCTTATTGTTTCATTAGGAATAGGTTTCTGGATGCATATACGTAAGTGTTACATTATAACACTTCTTAATTCTTCACACAAGATTGCTAATAGTTCATTTACGGCAGTTAAACAAGTTCATTATACTGAGAACTGGCGGGGGTTATGATAATTTCTTCCCTTAGGTGGTTATCATCGTTATCATGACTAACTCACCGAGGCATGCTCTCACAACGCTACAGAATGATTAATTCATCGAGGCCTGCCCTCACAACGCTACAGATTGATTAATTAATCGAGGCATGCCCTCACAATGCTACAGATTGATTACTTCATCGAGGTCCGTCCTCGCGACGCTAGAGATTAACAGCATCACCGAGACGCTTTTTCCTCGCAACGATTTTAAAATTTACAACACCGAGACGCTTTTTACCTCGGAGCGATGATTGGATATTTTTGTATTGTTTATTATGTGTTTTGTTGGGGTAACCAGTTCGCGGTATTTTAAACTCTCAAAGTAAATTGTTTTTTTGAAGTAACCAATCACTTAGGTCCTGATATAATTTGACATAATGTAAACTCTTTGTTTGAATCATTGAAAAAGTGTGGCAATTATTAATCACATGTAAATTTTGTTAACTCTGCAAATTTTCACCTCATACAATATTTCTTTAAGCTCACAATTTTAACTTCAGTAATTTTCCTTTGTTGTATAATTTTAATTGAACGTAAATTTCATGCTCCACAGTTTTAACCTCACATAATATTTCTATTTGTACAAGTTTATTTCACAGCAGATCTTTTGTTTCATAAATCCTTGCTAGGTTTGTTTTGTAAATACTTTGTTGATGAATGTTTCTATCATAAATTGTTTGATGTCCAATTTTTATCTCACATAAGATTTATTTGTTGTTTAAAATTTCACAAGATTGTATGGCGAATTTAAATGTTGTTTACTGCTCTTTGAAACTTTAACACTTGTTCAGTTGTTGTTAACATCAGAGTTATAAGAGATTGAATATTTAAAAATGGAATTGAGGTTAAATGACACAGAAAACGTGGCAGGAGCGCGGTTCGGTTCCTAGTCGAGCTGGCGAGATCTATTGTGTCACCTGTACAAGTCCACAGGTTTGGATAGATTCAGGGGCGGCCGCCGATGTTGTAGTGCTCTCGACTTGGACCAATAGTCGAGATCCACTTACGGGTCTGGCGACCGTAATGGCCTAGTTTCGCGGCACGTTCGTAATGGAAATATGCGTGCGGATAGGCTTTTTGATAGAACCACCGTCGTGGGGGGAGAACAGCCCCAGACCGGTAGCCCCAAACTCCGATTATGCTACAACGCCCCAGGGGTACTTTTGTTGTGCTCCTGTTAACTGCCGTAACCTTAAAATCTGCCGCCACATGCCCGTAACAACTTGTGTATTTGCATCAGTTATTGCTTTGTTATATTAAATTTGTGATATTCAAATATTTATTTGCATTGACTCCAAACAGATGGATAGAATTTTGCGTTTGTTCGTTTTTCATATGTGTATGTTTGTCAATTCGCGAGTGTCCTTTTTTCATATATCTTAAGGTGTTTGAAATATAATATGTCCGTGAATAATAACAAGGGGGTTTTGGCGCTGAGGAGTAAATCTTCGCAGCTCTTTCCTCCTGCGAGGGGGTGCCGTGCTCCCCCTCCAAAACAATTTTGTCTATTATTTCTTGCGCTCTCGAATCACATGCAGTAAATGCACACTTGTATGAAAGAACGTCTTCCCGCCATTTTTCAAAATCCAAAAAAAAAAACACACACAACGTAGGTTCCCATTTATTAGATGATCACAGCCAAGGCCAAATGCTGAATTTTTGAATTTTTTGCGGGTCTTTCAAACTTTTTCAAGGTCAATTTAAAGGCGTGAAGATTGGGTTATCACACCATACTGAGTGAATTTGAGCTTATTAGCCGTACGACTTTGTACTATACTATAACTTAGTGCTACAAAACCGATGGTTACATCAAAATCCGTCTAGAAATAAAACCTGTTAGTTTGAAAGAAAATCAAAATTTGTGTAGGCGCATTGTTTGATTTTGCTACCGTTTTATGTAATGGAAACCCTAGTGGAACATATCTATGTTGTGGTGTATCGATTTGAAAAATTAAATTTAGCGCCTAGGAAAAAATAAAGCCGCGAAACCACATTAAAAAAAAATATAGTCCAGTAACATAAAAAATCATCCCTAGGTAGTTCTAGGGAATCTTGTAAGACAAGGCAGGTCATCCCCTTCCTGTTTTGGTGCGTTATGTTTTGCTTTGGAATTGTGAGGGTAAACACGTGTTAAAATTAAGAGTACTGATAATTAAAAACTGCTTATTTCATGGCTTTTCCCTATCCAGAATTGAGGAATAAACAATTTGCCCTCCAAATTTTGCATTTTGATTTAAGGACACTTTTTCAATCTTGGTGTTCACCACTTTGCTTTTGAACGCATTCCGCCATAAAAGCACACAATGTGAAACGTTATATAAAAAATGAAAAGTAAAGTCAGTAAAATTAAAAAAAAAGTAGTAGTAGTGCTACAACAGTGCTTCAATCAAATTACCAAATAGATTGCAAGATTTTGAACCACATTGCCCACCTAACTGGATTGGACAGGTACAACCCGGGCCTACTATAATTCTGTCAATAAAACTTGTTACGCGGCAAATGTGTTTTTCATTCAGGCAGATCTTAATTAGAACAAATTTGGTGTAGTGTAGCTATTTTGTCTTTATTGAAAGTAATACATAACTACTGAGTTCCAAAAAATTTCTCAAATTTTTCCATGTTCGACAAGTGGCATGTTTTAACATAGTTGATTATTCTATTTAGGCAAGAGGTCATTTGATTGGGGTTAGTCGAACAGAGCGATGCAATAAGTGATAAAGTTAAATATACATATGTACGTTAGTATTAATAAATATTTGTTGATTTATCGATAATAAATAAACTACACTTCAACAGAAAAAATAAATATCACCCACTTTTAATATGGCAATTAAAAATTTTGACGAAATTAATTTTTGGAACCTCGTTTTTAAAGATCTGAGAATTTTAAATACTAAAGATCGTATATATTTAAAAACAGTCAGTATTGCAGTACAAAACTCACCCTCGAAGCTCTGCTTGTTTGTGACATCTGTGTTTACAAAAACTGCTTTATTAGATCCAAACTCCTTTTCGATTTCTTTTAATGCCTGGTTTCCAAAATCGGTGTTCACATCAGCTAAAGTAACTCCCTAAAATAATTTTTTGCTATCAGTTCTTTTTTCTGCATTTGTGTCAGACTTTACCTTCAACCCATTGCGTAATAATTCCTTTGCATATTTAAGTCCAATTCCTGAAGCACCTCCGGAAATTAAAGCCACCTTACCTTCGATATTGAAAGCCATTAGAACAACTAATATCTGAAAAGTCGCTACAAAAAAAGAACAACGTTTCGTTTTTAGTTCTGATTACCAATTATTATTTGACGAAAACAACTCACTTAAACCTTATCTAAGTATTTGTAGTTTCTGATAATGGGTGCATTCATATAATTCATAAATAATAATCGATGACTTTTTTGTCGAACAAATACTGTTCATAGTTACACATATATTATCTATTTTACTACTTAATTACACTGTTAAATTCACATTGAGGAATCTAAATTTATTACCTATTTTTTAACAACTTGCAAAGAAACTTCGAGGGTCAAACTGCAATCTCTCTTAACAATCTAATCTCTTATATGGCGTACATGTACATGAGTCGACAAAACTATCACGTTTACTTTTTTGTTAAGATAAAAATAGTTTTTATTTTGTAGTACAAATACTTACATATAAAACAAAACTTTCCGTCAAGGTGGGAATATATTTAGCGTACTATTAAAGAATAAACTGTGCTTTGATATAGAATAATCGCAATACAAGTAATTTAGATAACAAATATACCATTACAATTGCCACTGAAAAACAAGACTTGTGGGCTTTGAATTTTAAATTCAACTACGAACTCTTTTAAACTTATAAAGTTATAATGTTGATACACATACTGAAATGAAAAACCGGTGATTTTGCAGTTTTTATTTTGCGAGAATCTCTATACCCGCAGGGTCGCAGGACTACAGATTCCAAGGTCCGCACAAGTGCAAGCAATATTAAATATATTTAAAGCAGATAATCAATCAGAAAAATGTATTCTCATTACATGCTTAACTTCGACTGTTTGTGTATATTTCGAAAGAATTCCGCTATTAGGACGTTCAGATAACAAGCATCAGCGCGGCATGCATTTGTGTTATAAGAAAATGAAATTTGATTGACTTTGTCTTCACAAAACAGAGAAGAGGATTAATCACTTAATTAATTAAGCTACAATGGAGCAAAACAGTCCAAATATTATTTTGGATGAGTAGCTGCTATGATAATTATTATTTTATTATTGTTAAATATAGGTGGGCGGAATATTACTGTGTTCTTACATTCTCAATAAAATACGGTGAAGAAATAATAGAAGCTGTGGAGGGGTGGTTTGTATAGCAAGAAGGAAACTGATCGATGGAATAAGTAATTTTGGTTGAAAATGGGTGCATTTTTTGTGTGCACCGCATTTTCTAAGTCGGCTTGTGAGTGGAAGGTACGTATATTACACATGTTATCGTTATTTTTAACTCGGTGGCGATGTATAGGGTAAAAGATACGTTGAATTCAAAACTAAATTATGAACTGCTGTTATAAATTAAAAAAATGTCACTAAACCAAAACTAAAACCATCATGAATGCTTATTAATTTTATTATTTTCTTTTTCATCAAATCTAAATGTTTTTTCCTTTTTACACACAACAAGATAATGTCATCATTAGGCTAACTTAAAGTAACTCCTTAGATTTTAAGTCTAAATATGCGGCGATCAACGTAATTTCTATCGAGTTATCCTTGGAACTGAATCCGTATATTTTCTCGGATGTCATATGTTTAATGCTGTATCAAAAGAAATTTTAATTGTCAATAATTTTGTAAACCTAATATTTTCACACTTATTTTATAATCTTATTAGAAATATCAGCCATTTTTGCTTTTATATTTGTCATTTTTTGATATTTGTCTGTGGGATTTAAGTACCAACATGATAAATCCTTCCCAACTATGATTCCATTACAAATTATGTTGATTGCCTGATGGAAAACTATCGACTACATTTTTTTTTATTACAAATATTTTTTTTTGTTTATATGCAAATTGTAACTGACGTACTTACCTTAACATGCATGTTCTAATCTGCACATAGTACTATTCAAACAAATAATCAAACTCGATCACCAATCCCCGAACGTAAGAACAAAATTCGCATATTCGCAAATTGCAAATATCATTGCGCTTGTCAGACATTGCGAACAACACGCGCAGAACCTTACACCCATAAAAATCGCTAATCGCAATTATTTTCATTCGAATTCGTACCCAAACTAAAGTAGCAGTAAGCGAAACTATGAAGCAAGTTCAAAAAAACCGACGATTTATGACACAGTAGTCGCATAAAAACGTCAGAAACGAAACTCTATGCAAACAAAAGTAAACCTTAAAAAACAGCGAAATAAAACCCAACGTCACGTTCCGTGTAACATATAAATTACAAAGATTTATGGCTCACTAACGTCGCGGGAGACAAGATAAATGGGTAAAAATCCCTATAAAAGCAGTAGCGCAGGAAGTGATAATTCAAGTTCCGAGTTGCGGTGGGACACTCTGTCCGTTTCCGTACGGAGTTTTTTTTACTATTTTTGGCTGAATTTTGAAGAAATCCGAACTTAGAAAAATTTGCAGAAACCGAGATGAAGATAGAAAAATCTCTATGCTGCATCTGTGTACGTCTGCCTTTCAGTCATACTTAACTTATCTCGCTCTCCTTCTGCCATAATGAGTTCTCGATTTCGGCCGTACCTATTAAGCGTTTAATTTATGCGTTTTTGTCGGGGGTTTTCGATACGTTTGTTGTGAACAGATAGCGCCGGGGCGACAGCAATTTTTAGCGTTAACAGATGTTCTCGTTTGCGGGTGGTACTCTTGGCCTTGCGTCAGCTTTTGATCGTCGGGAGGATTTTTTGATAATTTACCTATTGCTTTTTATGAAAATTAATCCAACGTTTGCTTAATTTGTGGACTCGACCTCTGCGTTCGCGACACGGATATTTTAGATAAGTTTTTGGGAAGTTTGCGAATAGAAACCAATTTAATCTGATTTTTTTGCAGTCGATAATTTTATTTTGAATTTTTTGCTGTCAATATGATCCCGTTTTCTGATTATTTTGCCGTAGTTTTGAGAAACCTCGCATTTCATTTTGATATAATATTCTCACTGTACTTTAGCGCATTTATGGTACTAATTTCTCAGCGTTTAGTTGTACTTAAAGACTGTGACTATTCATTTTTACTTTTATTTGACCATTTCGTAGCCGATGATTTTTCGTGAACAAGTGTTCGCGCTCGGCGTATTTAGCTAATTAAATAAAGTAAAATTTACTTATCTCTCTCGTGGCATGTTTAATTTCACAAGTTAGCGTATAGATTTAAGTGCATGCTTAAATTCGTTAATTTTAGTTCTTTTCTCAGTGGAAAATTTCTTTGAATTCCACTGAATTATTAGTTTTAATTGTTTTTTTTTTTGCTGTTTTAATAGTACTTAGTTAGGCAGTCCCAGTTTATTAAATACTTAAGTGCATTACTCGAATTCGTATCTAGCAGTTTTCGAAGTTTAGTTTTCACGCACGTATTATTATTATTGTTTAGAAGGTATCGCACATAATTAGGGATTTACTAGGGTAAATTTAAAGTTTTAATAGCATGATGATATTAGAGGATTTTTAGGATTAATTTTAAATAGTTTCGTGGTTTATGTTTGTAGATTTTAAGGGTTTCAATAATAGAACACAATTGCGTAGCGCTTTAAAGATAATTTTGCATGTTTTAGTTATGTAAGTTTAATCTCATGTTTTATTTTGCTATTATCCATTTACGGAATTACTCATTTATCCTTTTATTATGCTTGTAGTTTTATCTCTCAATATATGTATTAAAATGTTAGGAGCGTTTAATTATTACCTCTTCCCACACATGAAGTAATATCGTACCACTCTATCAAAGAATATAAAAATGAAAAACAAGTAATTTAAAACAAAACATAAGGGTACAATGGATGTGTCGAGAACCAAGCGCTGTGAGTCAAAATTTTGGATCTAAATAAAGGAATTATCCGAGTATGAAGTTCTTGAAGTTGTGGAGGAATTTGAGTAAACTGAGTGTAAAATTGTATAACGATTTATTATAGCATCCCACCAGACACCTTGGTAGAACCATTCCATAATAAGCACAAAAAAGTGAGTTGTGTTTAAAAAAAAACAAAAACTTCAAATCAATAATTTTTACTTCCCAAGGATAAGCGAAGGAAGTATTGTAATCGAATCCATTGGGCGACTTGGTACTGTCATGTTTCTCCACGTTTCATGACCCCAAGAGTTCGAAAAAAGGGGTCTCCCGTTTTCGGCTATCTCGTCTGTGTCGATTTTTATTTGACATATAATCTCCGAAACTACCAATTGTTTTCTCGAAATTTTAAGAATATAGTAGTGTCGCGCTCGCCTATATTTAATAACAATAAAATAATAAGTATCATATGTGACAACTGCCCCAAACTTATATTCAATTTGTTTTGCTCCATTGTAACTTAATTAATTAGTTTTCTCCTCTGTTTTGAAGAGACAAAATTAATTAAATTTCACTTTCGTTTAACGCAAATGCTTGTTGTCGGAACGCGCTAATAGTGAAATTCTTTTGAAGTGTAAACATAAACAATCGAAATTACGCATGCACTCACCCAGTGAGATATGGTCCGCACTCGTGCGGGGGCTAGGCCCCCTTGGAATTGGGGCCTCCACGGTGTAAGGGCTGTGGGAGTATTATTTATGCAACTGGTCACAATTTTATAGGGGTGATCACAAAACAAAATCGCAAAATCAAATGTTATAATTTTTAAAAGAAGCGGAATTTGTTTGAGTATGTACTTCAAAGGCGAGGGAAGTTTTGTCGAAATAAACTTAGGCCAATGTTTTGAAATAAAGTTACAGGTTGTTGTCGAAATATGCATTAATATGCATGTACTAAATGTCAACATAATAATTTATGAATATTTTTATTTTCGAAATTGCCCCACATGTATAAAATGTATGTTATAACTAGTATATTACATGCTACTGTGGTTTGAAACTTTCCCTGGGTGGTAGAATGAATTCGTAAGGATCTTCTTCACCTTCAGCTATCCACGCTGTTCCAGTTTTTGCATTTTTAATAATTTTTACCATTGCCGAAGCTACACTTTCAGGCCTGAAATAAATAAAAAGGAATAAAGATGTATTTATCTGCAGATACCGGGTATATTATTAAATATTAAATATACCGAGACTTTATAAAAGTACAGATATGTACTATATTTTATAACTTATTAATCACTCCCTCTGTCCCAAATTACTACTATAGGGACTAACATCTTACAACAGGCTTTTATTTAATATTGAACTTTCGTTAAATTGTATTTTCAGTTTATTCTTATTCATTTACTCCGTTGTTCTAAATCACATACAGGCAAGTAAAGCAACATTAACATGATGCTCTGAATTTCTGGGGTAAAACTAAGAAATGCTACTGAAACATGTGTACGACAATGAAAAAAAAAAAATACAAAAATGACTGTTCGGAATAGATTTTTCCAACTTTTTTTAATCTCACATCTGCATTTATTAAATTAATGTTGCAAGGACTGTCGTCCTTGATGCTAAACACCTTACGACCAGTACTTTTCGTTGAAACCTATTATCCTATAGCTAAAGATTACATGACGTTGCGCTTAATCTTCCCATTTATACTTACTTCATGAAGGAATTGGTGGATGCACAGACAAGTTTTTTCTATTAAATTAGGCTTTTTTTCTTGAAGTGACTTTATTTTCAGGGTAAAGTCAAACCAATAATTATTGTTAAGAAAATAAACACCTTCCAAGTTTTTTTTTTCATTAAAATATTGCATTTGACATACACCAACAACGTTTTAAACAAAACCTCTTCATCTTTAAAAATAAAGATAATAAATATTTAGCAAAATACAGAGTTGGGAAAATTAAGTTTACAGCTCTTGTAATAGGCCCGTTTTCTGATTTTATCATTGTCAGTACATATTTTTCATTAAATACTAGTAATTGGGATTTTGTAGAATGTTTTCGTTATTTTAAATGTACCGAATACTTTATTTAATCTTATTAAGTATAAATTCATGTAGTACTTACTTCTGTGATGCTAAACCATCGAGTTGTGCGTGTATAAGTTGTTGATATGGAGCTCCTAAAGTTTTTTCAGATAGTTCAGATACTAGTGGAGTTTCTGTTACTCCTGGACACATTGCTAGTACTCTTACTTTAGTTCGGTTGTAATGTTCTATTTCACCCCACGCTTTACTCATTCCCAGTACTGCAAACTTTGTTGCGGTGTAAATTGGAATCGTGCCAAAGTTTTTAACACCAGCAACGGACGATATATTTACAATAACACCTTCACTGCCAGTTTTGTATTTGGGTATGTAGTTTTCTAAGCCAAGAAGAACGCCGTGTATCACCCCATTCTAGAAAAAAGAAACTGTCACAGCATCTAATAAATCCACTTTTATTACAGATTAATACATATTTCAACACTTGAAGGGATACTTCTCTTAACTGATGGTTTACAGCAGTCTTATTTTTAAATTTATTATTTTCAGAATTATCAAGAGAAACTAAATATTTTTAATTTAAGCTTCAATTGTCCACGTTAAATAATATCGTTTCGCTGACTACCATAAAAGAATAGCAAAATAAGAAAGTAGTAATGTAAAAGAAAAAAAAATATATACAGGGTGATTTTTTTAACCTGAAACTTTCCAATATCTCGAAAAATAAGCACTCTACAAAAAATGTCCAGATTCAAAATTTAATAATTCTGCAGTAAAAATACCACATTTTCATTATAAATAACCAAAAATGAGTCGCTACATTACTGAAGGCAATTTGAATGGTGAAATTTACCGAGACATTTTGGAAAATGAACTGCCAGCATTACTAAAAAACTTGAGGTTAGAAGTGCGACAAAACATGTGATTTCAACATGATGGTTGTCCAACACACTAGTCGATGGTTTCGATGGTAGCACGTGAAGTACTTGATGCTTTCAATGGTCACTGGATCGGTAGAGCGGGCCCGGTAAATTGGCCTGCTAGATTACCAGATCTTAGTTCGCTAGAGTTCTTTTTGACAAGGAATTTCGAGTATTTACATAAAACGTGGAATTTTTCTTGCCAAAGTGTTACCGAATCATAGTAGGACAAATCGGAAAAATTTTAATTTCGTCTATTCAGCGCCATCTATCACGAATCGAAAAAAATGTTTCAGACAAATCATACGTACTTTTAGCCATGGTCTCCCAATCTGCAATTAAAAATAGCAGTTCTCATTTAAGGTTTCGAAGTTAACCCTTGCCCCACCTACAAGGAGAAGGGGAAGGGGCTAATTTTAGCACTAATGTATTTCCTCTGCGGCTTGATTAAATTTTGATTCTGGACATTTTTTCACAGAGTGTTTATTTTCCGAGATATTTCAAAGTTTCAGGTTTTCAAAAAATTAATAAAATTGGTATTTTTATATTGAAATAAATCATATTCGTTACCTGTTTACACTTAAAATGTATCGGTTATTCACTTTTAACCGTACTAATTTGAATTTTACTATTGTATTTTTTTAAAATACGTTTTTTTTTCTGTTTTACTTACAATATTGATGGCAATTTCTTTCTCCCATATAGCGTCATTTAAGATACCAGCGTTGTTAATGAGAATATCCAGGTTTTTAAATACTTCGATTGTTTTCTTGAAAGCCTCTGGAAATAAAAACTATGTTATAATTCATCTACCAAAAACACTACTTTCTGAATAAATTTAAAAACATTTTTTTAGTACAAGTACCAATGAAACAATCAGTTACAGTTTTTAAACTTCTCGTTAAAAAGTGACGCAAGTGAAGAATGGTTTTTGTTTCAACAATTTATATTTCGAAAAATATAATTATTTTATAAATATGTAATTAATATTTACTATATTGAGAGGATTTGAGCTTATTAGCCGTACGACTTTGTACTATACTATAACTTAGTGCTACAAAACCGATGGTTACATCAAAATCCGTCTAGAAATAAAACCTATTAGTTTGAAAGAAAATCAAAATTTGTGTAGGCGCATTGTTTGATTTTGTTACCGTTGTAAGTAATGGAAACCCTAGTGGATTCTATAGTCTATATTGTGGTGTCCTGATTTGAAAATTTAAATTTCGTGCCTAGAAAAAAGCAACACCTCTAAACTGCATTTTAAAAATAAAAAAGATATATTAGTAACGTAGGCATTCGCCCATGTTTTGGTATGTTTGGCGTTATAGCAAAAAAATTATCCCTAGGGTGGCAGTTCTAGCGAATTTTGTAAAACAGAGCAAGTCATTCCCTTTCTGTTTTGGTGCGATATGTCTTTTTTTTTGTGTTGTGAGGCTAAACACGTGTTAAAATTAAGAGTTCCCATCAGCGAGTGTAATTATTGTAATATTAGTTAATTAGCGATTTTCAATTTCGAAATGTTGTTAAATTTCTAATAATTCATTGACTGTATTTAAATTAATCTGAAACCTCAACCCATTTTGAGGTAAAGGAACTTGAAAATTATAATCAGCTAAAAAGTATTATCATCGTGGACTCAAAAACGAGAGGGCTTCAATATTTTCTTACAGGTTTAAATTTCAAAATTTCAACATTTATTCTCGAATTATTGATGCCTGTTTGTTTATTTCATATGTGCTTTGTATGTGATACGGGGTTTTATTCCGGTCCATAAGGACGTAACCTGTGATCTTGTGAACATATTTTTGATTTAAATAATAACTTAAATTAACAACAACAAATTACCAAATGGGTTGCAAGATTTTGAACCATATTGCCCACCTAACTATAATTCTGTTAATAAAACTGTTACTCCGCAAATGCATTTTGCACTCGGGGAGAACTTTCATTACGACAAATTTGGTGTAGCGTCACTATTTTGCCTTTATTTGTCAAAATTTCTCATGTTCGATAAATGGCATGTATTTTAACAAAGTTGATTACTTTACTGAGACAAAAGGTCATTTAATTGAGGTTAGTCGAACAGAACGATACCATAAGTGATAAAGTCAAATTAGATATAGTATTTAGTAAACATTTGTTGTTTTATCCATAATAATTAAACTACAAAAAAATATCACCCACTTTTAATACTTTTAATATGAAAATTAATAATTTTGAAAACAAAATTAATTTTTGGAACTCCGTTTTTGAAGATCTGAGAGTTTTACGTACCAAAGATCCTACATATTTAAATACAGTCAGTATCTATTCGTATTAAACTTTATAATTTTGAATATTGTTTTGGAAATTGTCTTGTATCACATAAAAACAACAAGCAAAAAAAAAAACGGGAAAATGCGTCAGTATTGCAGTACAAAACTCACCCTCGAAGCTCTGCTTGTTTGTGACATCTGCGTGTACAAAAACTGCTTTATTAGATCCAAACTCCTTTTCTATTTCTTTTAATGCCTGGTTTCCAAAATTGGTGTTCACGTCGGCTAAAGTAACTCCCTAAAATAAATTTTTGCTATGAGTTTTTTTTTCTGATTTTGTTTCAGATTTTACCTTCAACCCATTGCGCAATAATTCCTTTGCATATTTAAGTCCAATTCCTGAAGCACCCCCGGAAATTAAAGCTACCTTACCTTCGATATTGAAAGCCATTAGAACAGCTAATATGTGAAAAGTCGCTACAAAAAAGAACAACGTTTCGTTCTTAGTTCCATTGATTAAATACATATAGATAGACCCATGCTATTGTCTGGAGCGAACAGGCCAACGGCCGGCGAACAAGAGATGGCGCACCAACAGTCGGCCGTCAAACGCCGGCGAAAAGCTTGGACACCAATCGCGCGCGTAGATAACCCAAATCACAGCAACAATACATTTAATAAAGCTACCACTCGACAGAGGGCGACGAAAACAATGTGTAAAAATCTCTTCATAACCATTTATATAATTTACAACGTTGCCAGATGAGCCTAGCACAACTTTGCCGTTATTTCTAGTCGATTAGATTTTATTTCGTTTAAAAGTTTCTGGTGAATAAATGGAATTATTATAATGAATAAACAATACAAACAAATTATTACTTGTTATTTTAAATACTTGTTAGTGTTGATGAAAACATAAATGGTAATTAAAGTTATTCTAAATACGGTCCGGTCCGGTAGCTCAAATTTTACAGTACGAGTGATATGTTTCAGGACGAGTAGGTAGCCGAGTCTTTAATTTCGAAACGAGTACTGCGAAAAGAGTTACCGGACGTATGTTGTTATCTATTTTATTTCATACTGTCAACATACTTTTTTATTCGATAAAATTATTATTATTTTGAGAAAAAATCCAAATCGAGTCACTTTTTCTGACATCGTTAGCAACCGCTCTTTGGTAAATGTTTTAATTTGTTTATTCGTGCAAATCAGCATCATATGTTTAAACACATAGTACTTATAACACTTTACAGGACTTATTGTTTTGTATAATCCGACTCGATGGACGAATGTTTTGTGCAATCCGTCTCGAAGGACCAATGTTTGTGCAACTCGGCTCGTCCTACCAGTATTTTTTGTAATCTGGTTGATACGACAATGTGATACCGAATTGCACTTTGATATTGCTCCAAGGACCTTTGTTTTCTTGCGTGCGAGATAATAGACAGCGTTCGGTTTCGATGTTTAATACAGGACGGTTACAGAAGTACTAAATTTACATTTGTATTTACAATAACAGGTAAAGCAAAAGAGACCCAAAAGGGTCAGTGGCCGCTTCCGGAAATGGAAAACTTGTCCTTTTTGGCCACGGAGGTAGAAGAGTGTCTCTTCTACCTCCGTGTTTTTGGCTCAATTTTATCGGACTTGTCCGTTTTTTTGATTTTACCGGAATAGTTCGATCCAGTAAAACGTCAAACTTGACATAGTATGAAGTAAAATAAATAAATTTTATGATGTAAATACAATTAAGTGTATCGATAATTCGCTACTGAAAATTTATTGAAATATAATTTGTGTTAAAAAAAGATTTTTGTGGTTTTATGGTTTATTAAATGTAATTAAAATAAATAATATCAAGAACTTGTATTATATATCAAAAACATTCATTGTAAATAAGAAAATTATGTAAATAAACCATAAAACCATACAAAATTTTCCTGCGACCTCTATTCAAAATCCCAGTTTACCAATAGGAATTAAGGCACAAAGATGTTTCACTGAATTTAATACCGATTTTTCAAGAAAAGTATGCTTATAAGCCTATAAGCGTCTAATGGATTAAAACAACAAATAATAATCACAATTTATTTGTTTTATGTGTTCATTACAATAATCCCATTTATTTACCAGAAACTTCTAAATGAAATAATATCTGGTTGACGAGAAATATCCGCAAATTTGTGTTAGGCTCATCTGGCAACGTTTTCGGTAGGTAGGTATCAATGGAACTAAAAGATTTGGTAATTTTCTTGGAAGAGTTTGTTTCTTCAATGAAAATTTATGGTTTTTAATTCTTCGGCCGCTTGAAAGTCTCGCCATGTGAAAATAGATTATTTGATAACCTGTTTCGTAATAATTGTAAATACGAACAAAAGCATATTTGCATATTCTAAACAACTGGCCATATCGATTCCAAACTTGTACAGATATGTTTTTTATTGTTTCTGTTTTCAATGAAATAAATTTTATTTGCAAAATACTTAATGTCTAACGACATATCACGCATACATACTACCCCATTTACTATATTTTCAATCTGTGCATTTTTCGCTTCATTCGTAGGAGCCAAGTAAGAAGTATCAGTGAGACCGGCGGTCTTTCAAAAGCTCGTAAATGAAAAGATTTAGTAAAGTTTCCTAGAACAGTCTGTCTCTTCATAAAAAAATTTAGAGATTTTTACTATGAAATATTGGTACAATACGCTATATTCCACTGTTTGTTTTCTTTGAGATACGACTAGTTCTTGTGCCGAAGTGAAACACCAAAAAGTCTAAAGTCCGGAAATCAGAGTGAATTTTAAAACACATAAAACGACTTCTTTATTTATTTAAATATTGTCCTGTAACGTCCTGTGACGTGGAATGGAGTTTCTTAATGTACAAAAGTATGTTAGATAATAACCGAAAAATTTTCTTGATTAAAACTAAAGGAAACACAATTATTACTTGGAATAAAAATAAAGAATATCAAGAACTTGTGCTATGTATTAAAAATATTTAATTTCAAATAAGTAAATTATGTTAATAAACCATAAAACCACAAAAATCTTTTTTAACACAAATTATATTTCAATAAATTTTCAGTAGTGAATTATCGATATACTTAATTGTATTTACATCATAATAGTTATTTATTATATAAGCGGTTAAAGTGAATGTTTAATGAGCGGCCAGTTTAAGGCGAGAGCGGCGTATGCCGCGAGCGCCTTAAGACCACGAGTTACACATTCATTTTAACCGCGAGTGTAATACAAACTTTTATTCAATTTTGACAACCCCAAGTCCCAAATTGTGAAAAAATTGGTGATTCAAAGTTCACATTCGAGAAACGTCAGAATTGACAGCGACCAAATAAAAGTTTTATATGCGTAGAATTTAGGTTACAATATCAGCTGTGTGTGTGTAGTATGTGACTCTGGCGACGGTGTTTGTTTATTTTAAACAAACTAAAATTATCGAAAAATTGCAAAATCATGCAAGATTCCAACGGCAAAACTTGCTCCCAAAAAAGAGCAAATCAGAAAGTGTATCAAAAGTTCCTTAGATGGAAAGAGCAGCAAGACATTGGAGAAATTACAGAAATGGTAACCATGGTTTTAAAACAGCAAAATAAAAATTTTATTTCGCTAGCGGTTTAAAAATTTTATGGTGCTACCGGATAAACCAAAGCTTTAGTGGCCTACTGACGGCAAAATAAACGTTTGTTTACATGTCAAAATTGAATAAAATTTATTTATTTTACTTTATACTATGTCAAGTTTGACGTTTTACTGGATCGAACTATTCCGGTAAAATCAAAAAAACGGACAAGTCCGATAAAATTGAGCCAAAAAGGACAAGTGTTCCATTTCCGGAAGCGGCCACTGACCCTTTTGGGTCTCTTTTGCTTTACCTGTTATTGTAAATACAAATGTAAATTTAGTATTTCTGTAACCGTCCTGTATTAAACATCGAAACCGAACGCTGTCTATTATCTCGCACGCAATAAAACAAAAGTCATTGGAGCAATATCAAAGTACAATTCGGTATCACTTTGTCGTATCAACCAGATTACAAAAAATACTGGTAGGACGAGCCGAGTTGCACAAACATTGGTCCTTCGAGACGGATTGCACAAAACATTCGTCCATCGAGTCGGATTATACAAAACAATAAGTCCTGTAAAGTGTTATAAGTACTATGTGTTTAAACATATGATGCTGATTTGCACGAATAAACAAATTAAAACATTTACCAAAGAGCGGTTGCTAACGATGTCAGAAAAAGTGACTCGATTTGGATTTTTTCTCAAAATAATAATAATTTTATCGAATAAAAAAGTATGTTGACAGTATGAAATAAAATAGATAACAACATACGTCCGGTAACTCTTTTCGCAGTACTCGTTTCGAAATTAAAGACTCGGCTACCTACTCGTCCTGAAACATATCACTCGTACTGTAAAATTTGAGCTACCGGACCGGACCGTATTTAGAATAACTTTAATTACCATTTATGTTTTCATCAACACTAACAAGTATTTAAAATAACAAGTAATAATTTGTTTGTATTGTTTATTCATTATAATAATTCCATTTATTCACCAGAAACTTTTAAACGAAATAAAATCTATTCGACTAGAAATAACGGCAAAGTTGTGCTAGGCTCATCTGGCAACGTTGCAAATTATATAAATGGTTACTAAGAGATTTTTACACATTGTTTTCGTCGCCCTCTGTCGAGTGGTAGCTTTATTAAATGTATTGTTGCTGTGATTTGGGTTATCTACGCGCGCGATTGGTGTCCAAGCTTTTCGCCGGCGTTTGACGGCCGACTGTTGGTGCGCCATCTCTTGTTCGCCGGCCGTTGGCCTGTTCGCTCCAAACAATAGCATGGGTCTATCTATATGTATTTAATCAATGTTAGTTCTGATTACCAATTATTATTATTTGACGAAAACAAGGTTGGTGTTTAAACAGACACTGTAACTCACTTAAACCTTATCTAAGTATTATTTTGTTGTTTCTGATAATGGGTGCATTCATAATTCATAAATAATCGACGACTTTTGTGCCGAAGAAATACTGTTCACAGTTACACATATACGAGGGCCACTATATATATTTTCTACCTGACTATGAAACAAAAGATATACGATTTTGGTGATAATTTTATAATCATCCCCTATATCCACGCACTTGCGCCATTTACTCTCCAATGAATTTATGCCCTTGAAAAAAGAAAAAATTCTTCCTGATCGTCGAAAAAATGGTAAACTGCTTCTTTTAGGCACTCATCAGACTTAAAACGACGTCCGCGGAGGTATTTTTTTAACAATCTGAATAAACGCAGCTGGATCAGAACTATAGGGGGAATGATCCATTCCAACGAACCTGAATTCTTGCACAACGTGCTGAATTTTAGCTGCATAATGCACCGTCGCATTGTCGTGCAGCAGAAATACTTCTCTGTTGGTCAACATGGTCCGTTTCTCATTAATTACCTTACGCAAAATTTTAAGAGTGATGGCATAGTTGTATACTTTTATTGTTATGCCTTTAGGTATGTATTCAATAAGGATACCTCTAATGTCGCAAAAAAGGATTGCTATCAATTTTCCGGCAAATGATTCTGTCCGTGCCTTTTTTGGGAGTGGAGATCCTTTGTGAACCCATTGCTGTGATTCAGATTTATTTTAGGGTCCCAGTGGTGTACCCAATTCTCGTCATCGGTCACAATTTGGGACAATAAGTCGCAATTCTCTTCACTTTACTCATGTTCAAATTTTCATGCAATATGGTTATTACACTAGATTAGGACATTCCTAATGTCCTGCTAATTGTGTAAACCTTAAGACACCGATCCTCGAGGAACATAGGTTCAACTTTTTGAGTCATTTCTGCATCTGTTGCTGTTTTTGGTCTTCCGTTTCTGGGGTCATCTTCGATGGATTAACGTCTTTACCGAAACTGTGTTGACCAAAATTTTATTAGGTGATAAAACGGTGCATCATTTTCATAAACTGACACCGTCTTCTCACGAACTGTCTTTGACTGCTGGACTTCTTTTGTGAGAAACAGGCGGGAGTTCTATAGTTTTAAGTTGGTCATTTTTCTTTGTGTAACAACTTATAAAATCGAAATGAATAATCCAAATTAACTCAAATTTTCGGTGCAGGGGCAGAATAAATGGCACTATTTGACATATTAACGACAACGGTGGCACTGGTTTTTTTCATGGCTAGGTAGATAATATTTCTAGTTGCCCTCGTATTATCTACTAGGTACTTAATTACACTGTTAAATTTACGTTGAGGAATCTAAATTTATTACCTACTTTTTAACAAGTGACAAAGAAACTTCGAGGGTCAAATTAATTAATCTCTTATATGTACATGAATCGGCAAAACAAATATGTTTACTTATATTGTTAAGGTAAAAATAGTTTTTATTTTGCACTACAAATGCAGAGCAAAACTTTTCGTCAAGGTTTCAATATACAGGTGTCTCAGAAATAAGTACATTAATTTTAATCAGTTATAATATGGTTTTGTCAGGAACTGTTTAATTAACAACTTAAAAATTGTTAAAGTTTTATCCCAATTAAGGTTACCCGCCCATGGATCCTCAGTCACCCATGAACATTAATAATTATTATAATATTGTGGTCAAAAACAGTTGCTAAGGTACGTATTTTCCTAATTTTGTCACAATGACAAACATTTATGGAGAAATTGAAAATGCTGCTTCCTAATGGCGTTCGGAATTTCATCGGCCCAATGTGGGTGTTGATTACACCTTCCCTCGTGTATCCGGTCTCATCAGTTGATGGTATAAGAGATACAAAATTTGCTTGTTCGTTTTATATTAACCCACTCACAAACCTTTTGCCTACGTGGTACGTCTGTTGGTTTCAATAACTGAACTTTCTGCTCCTGAAAGGGGTACAGTTGTTCTCAGAGTATCCTCCAAATACTACTTCCCGATACATCGTACAATACAATCTAGTGATGCGTGCTAGTGCCCGGTCGAACTTCTACACTCTCCAAAACAGCTTCTTCTAAACTGCAAGTTTAAAATATCCGTACTCTCGAAAATACTGTAAAACGTTCTTAAAAGTACGGACATCTGGCAGACGATTGGGGAGTCCTCCTGAAATAATTCTTTGAGCGCAAGCACCGTTTCCCCAAGACTCACCGCAGGCTAAAACGATATCGGTATGTTCAAGATTTAAAAACAAAGCGATTTCAACACATTTCGTGTATAAATTAGAAATCTGTGCCAATTAATGTACTTATTTCTGAGACACCCTGTATTTAGCCTACTATCAAACAATAAACTGTGTTTTTACATAAAATATTCGCAATACAGGTAATTAAGATAACAAATACATTATTACATTTGCCATTGAAAAACAAGCCTTACATGCACTGAATTTAAAATTTAACAACGTAATTTTTTAAACTTATTATAAAGTTATTACGTTCCGGTTTTTATTGCTCTATGCACTTGGTAAAAAAGCAGCAACATAAATAATCAACGAGAAAAATGTATTCTCAGTACATGCTTATTAACTTCGACTGTTTCTGTATACTTCGAAAGAAGTCCACTATTAGATAACAAGCATCAGCGGAGGTACCTACTTATGCATTTGTATCATAAGAAAATTAATATGAAATTTGACTGATTTTGTCTTCTCAAAACAGAAGAGAGGACAAATATTGTTGGGTGATTAGTTGCTATGTCAATTTTTGTCTTTTTATTATTAAATACATGTGGCCGCGACTTTACTGCGTTCTTAACACTTTCGAGTAAATGAAGTGACGAAATAATATAAGCTGTGTAGAGCTGGTTTGTAGAGCAAGAAGAAAACTTTTGTTAAGAGATTCACAAAAATTGCAGGAACGATGGAATAAATAATTTTGGTAGTGTATTTAATTAATGTAATTTAACATTGTCTAAGTCGGCTTGTGAGTGGAAGGTACGTATATTACATATGTTACGGTTATTTTTAACTCGGTGGCGATGGATAGGGTAAAAGATACGTTGAATGCAAAACTAAATTATGAACTGCTGTTATAAATTAAAAAAATAATGTCACTAAACCAAAGCTAAATCCATTATGAATAATACGATGTTTATTAATTTTATTATTTTCTTTTTCATCAAATCTAAATGATTTTTCCTTTATACACACAACAAGATAACTTAAAGTAACCCCTTAGATTTTAAGTCTAAATATGCGGCGATTAACGTATTTCTATCGAGTTATCCTTGGAACTGAATCCGTATATTTTCTCGGATGTGATATGTTAATAATGCTCTATCAAAAGAAATTTTAATTGTCGATAATTTTGTAAATCTAATATTTGAATCAGACACACAAAAAGTCAAAAGCTAAAATCCTTAAACTGATTTTTAACTTCGATTTAAATTCTACGTCAATTTATTAACCAGTCTCGTTATGACTTTACCAAAAGCTACATGAAACATCCCTTCGAAAATCCTTTTTAGACTATAGAAAAATTACTAAAAATGACAGATTTTTATTAAACACAAGGATATTTCGTTTTTAGTTTACCAACATGCCAAATCCTTCCCGACTATGATTCGATTACAAATTATGTTGACTGCCTGATGGAAAACTAACGATTACATTTTTTTTTATTATAAATAAAAAAGAAATCGAGGTGACACAGTTCAGTAACTTACCTTATTTTTAAGATACCTATCCTGCTTTATAAACGACCACTTCTTATTACTAATAATTATTATTGTTAGAAGGTGAGTGCTTGCATTAAGTAATAATAACTGTGGTTACACTATACACTTTTAGTTTCATTTACATCATTAATTAAATTGTTAGAAATAATTTTTACTAAGTATTTTTAAATCTTCACAAACAATTCAGAACACGCTTTTATTCCAAAGGAATGCGAAGTTCGAGTTCCCATGTCACTCATAAATTAGTATTTTTTATATGCAAATTGCAACTGACGTACTTACTGAAATCCTTTTGCTATTGGTACGTATACAGGGTAATGAAAAAATGACGTAAAAGGTTGATCGTATGTTGCTAAAAAAGACGGCTTTGAAAAAGTAAAAAAAAAAAATGGTTAAAAAAATCTCGGAACTGAATTTTTGAAATATTAAATTTTAAATGTGAAGAATTAACTTCGTACCCAATTCTGATATGTGAATTTATTTAAATATCTAAAATTCCCATAAAAATGGTCAAAAATGACATCTGCCAACAGTAAAAAATTATTATCATTTATTTAACTGTCTATTAGACATGCAGTCCATTAAAACAACATTACGAAGTGAATTCATCAATTTTGAAGTTTAATATTTTAAAAAGTTTGGTACAGGAATTTTTTTAACCGAGTTCGCCAGAGCCTTTTAACAACGTACCATCCAGTTTAGATATTATAAAATAATATTTCCATTTATTTTTGTATTTATTTTGCAAAAAATATCAACTGAAAAAATGCATAAGCTGTTGGTAAGTTGTTTTTCAGTGCAGTTTATTGATTTTTAATGAAATTAAAGGTCACTGTTGAAATCTGGCTTACAGAATTGTCTTTACATAATAATAATCTATTCTTTCCAATTTTACCCATATGTATAAAAAGTATATTGCATATTACACGTTATTGTGGTTTAAAACTTTCCCTGGGGGTTAGAAGGAATTCATAAGGGTCTTCATCAGCTTCAGCTACCCACGCTGTTCCACTTTTTGCATTTTTAATAATTTTTACCATTGCCGATGCAACACTTTCAGGCCTGAAATAAATAAATAAAAATGAGTGAAGATGTAGACATATACTTATATTATCGTAGGCGTTGAGTGTATTCAATTTTCAACATCCCTAGATTAAATAATAATGTGGATATTCAATAGTTATAAAATACGCGATATGTACAAAGAATTCGTAAACGAATTACGTAATTCTCCACACAAAATAATATATCATATTATCGAAAAAAACGTCGTCCAGTCAACCAAGTAAAATATGAAATTTATGCGAATTTTAAGAACTGCTGAAATGCTAACTAAAATTTGTCTGATCAAACCCACCAACAATTTTGCTAAATTAATCTTAACATTTCACAATGTAACTTATTAAGAACTATATTTAGACAGGACATTAAAAAAGTATTTCATAATGTAACATATGTATACAGGCATTTTAGATAAAGACAAATGAAATGTATAACTAGTGTTTACACGGCCGTTTTTTGCTTTTTACTTCCCGAGCGTAAGCAAAGGAAGTATTGTAATCGAGTCCGTCGGCCGACTCTCTACTTTTACGTTTTCTCGATCTTTCATGACTCCTAGATCACGAAAAAATAGGTCTCCCATTTCCGTCTGTCTGTCCGTCCGTCTGTCCGTCCGTCTGTCCGTCCGTCTGTCCGTCCGTCTGTCCGTCCGTCTGTCGGTCTGCCGTCCCGGATTTTTATTAGACAGATAATCTCCGAAAGTACTGGACCGATTGTTGTGAAATTTTGTACTTATATTAGGAATATCATGTAGATGGTAAAACGCTAACCAAAATTTGTCTAATCATCCCCACCACTAATGCGATGACGTCACTTCAAAATTGTACATAGTGAATGGGTCTTAAATTGTATAAAATAACATAGTCCTACACATGTAGTTTACGACTCCGAATTCAGTTTTTACCCGAAACGTCCAGATTTTTGGAAAAAAAATCAAAATCATAAAACAACATTTTGCAATTTAATTTTTAATCTGCTAACCCGAATGTTTTAAAATGTTGCAGATGTTTTAAGGCTCTAAAGAGCATCATAAATCTTTAGTCAAAATATATTTGGTTATCCCCTCCAAAAACTTGATGACGTCAGCTCAAAAGTTTGCCGAATAAATCCTATCTAAAATGTACAAAATATGATGCGTCTGTACTTGTGATATATCACTCCATTCATATTTTTTGGATTTGCATATACAGGGTGACTCAAAAAAATTAATGAATGCGCAAAATTTATTTTACTGATTTACTCAGGAACTACAAAACCGAATGCTTTGAAATCTTGAAGATGTTTTAAAATTATCATAAGCATGGTAAATTTTTGATCAAAATGTATTTGGTCGTTCCCTCCTAAAAAATTTATGACGTCACCACAAAATTTTGCTGAATAAATCCTATCTAAAATGTACAAAATATGGTGAGTCTCTTGTTGTGATTTATCATTCCATTCAAATTTTTTCGATTTGCATATACAGGGTGACTCAAAAAAATTAATGAATGCGTCAATTTATTTTATTGATTTAATCAGGAATTACACAACCGAATGCTTTGAAATCTTGGAAATGTTTTAAAGTTATCATAAGCATGGTAAATTTTTTATCAAAATGTATTTGCTCATCCCAACTAAAAAATTGATGACGTCACCCCAAAATTTTGCTGAATAAATCCTGTCTAAAATGTACAAAATATGGTGAGTCGCTTCTTGTGATTTATCATTCCATTCAAATTTTTTCGATTTGCATATACAGGGTGACCGAAAAAAATTAATGAATGCGTCAATTTATTTTATTGATTTAATCAGGAATTACAGAACCGAATGCTTTGAAATCTTGGAGATGTTTTAAAGTTATCATAAGCATGGTAAATTTTTTATCAAAATGTATTTGCTCATCCCCCCTAAAAAATTGATGACGTCACCCCAAAATTTTGCTGAATAAATCCTATCTAAAATGTACAAAATATGATGAGTCTGTACTTGTGATTTATCATTCCATTCAAATTTTTTCGATTTGCATATACAGAGTGACTCAAAAAATTAATGAATGCGTGAATTTACTTTGTTGAGTTAATCAGGAACAACAAAACCGAATGCTTTGAAACATAGGAGATGTATTAAAGTTATCATAAGCACGTTAACTTTTTTATCAAAATGTATTTGCTAATCCCCCCTCAAAAAATTTGATGACGTCAGCTCGAAAGTTTGCCGAATAAATCCTATCTAAAGCGTAAAAATATGATGAGTCTGTACTTGTGATTTATCACTTCATTCATATTGTTTAGATTTTCTTAAGAGGTGGCTCAAAAAAATTAATGAAGTCAATTTATTTTATTGATTAAATTAAAGGCAACACTTATTATTAGTATTACATTGGACCAACCCAATTTGGTAGACACAAAATTTTTTAAAGTAAAAACTCGGTTGAAACATAAGGGTAGCACGATTATTTACATCGACTTTAACATTACAGACGTGCATTTGTTTTGTGCGCTGTCTAGGTTCCGCGAATGTGGAATAGACATGTTTATAATCAACCAATTGTGAATTCCACCGTCAAAAATTAAAATAAAACCCAATGTTTTATATAATAAGCGGAAGTCGAAGCAATAAAACCGATGGTCGTTTTGTTTACAGTTTCTCTGTTTGACTCTCACGTATGCTGTTACGCTTGTCATCTTAAATTAAGAATGCTTATACATAAACGATTTTCAGTTGCCTCTCACCGGCGCCGTATACGTGAGTAAATTGTTTCGTTATTTTATTGATTATAACAAATCAATATTCAAAACGACCCAATTCATTTTCCCGAAAATTTGGGAATACAATAATTTTATTCTTAGTCTTACACTACATCCATCCCAACTGATATACGTGTCCTTGCAAAAATGTTGATGACGTCATCGCAATTTTTTTTTAATTCCACACTACAAAAATGTAATGAGAAAAAAAAACACAATAGCCATGCAGTCGTCAAGTTTCTGACAGCGAGGGAAGTACTGTCTAAACTCTTTAGACCAATTTTTCCATTTACATTTTGATCATTAAATAGTTAAGATTTTGTAGAATTATTTCATTTGTTTTTAAATATATTGAATTTCTGTCTTATTATAAATAAGTGCAAATAGTACTTACTTCTGTGATGGTAAAGCAGTGATTTGTGACTCAAGAATCTGTTGATAAGGAGCCCCTAAGTTTCTACCAGACATTTCACTTATTAGTGGAGTGTCTGTAACTCCTGGACACATGGTTAGTACTCTTACTTTAGTTCGGTTGTAATGTTCTATATCGCCCCACGCTTTACTCATTCCCAGTACTGCAAACTTCGTTCCGGTGTAAATCGGAATCGTGCTAAATTCTATAATACCAGCTATGGAAGATATATTTACAATAACACCTTCATCGCCAGTTTTGTACTTGGGTATGTAGTTTTCTAAACCGAGAAGAACGCCATAAATCACTCCATTCTAGAAAAAAATAAACTGTCAAAGTATGGGATTATCTAATAAATGTGGACGATAAATGTCAGGCGTCAGACGAATTTCGCCTCTGGTATGGTTCACATACTGAGTTACCGTGCTCTTTTGTCTTATTCCTAATTTCTCAATCCTGCTCCTGAAGATGCCACTTACGAAAGTGTGCGAAACGTTGAGCCCAAAAACTCAACACGGTCCCAACCCGGAAAACGATCATATAAGAAGTAATTTAAAATAAAACATAGGGGGACATTGGATGTCTCGAGAACCAAGCGCTGTGAGTCAAAATTCTGGATCTAAATAAAGGGATCATGCTAGTATAAAGTTCTTGAGATCGTGGAGGAATTTGAGTAAACTGAGTGTAAAATTGTATCCCACCAGACATCTTATTGGAACCATTCCGTAATAAGCACAAAACAGTGAGTTGTGGTAGAGCTAATAAGTTTCAAAAAGAGAACAAAAAAAAAACCCGTATTTTTTACACGTATGGCACATTTTTAGGATTAAAATTTTACCGGTTATTAATTTTTTCTTATCATTTCTATGTGTAGTCATTTGAATGTTGTGAAAAGTGCTTTTTAGTGTGTCAACTCTTTTATAAGTGTGTCGTGACAGTTTATGCTACGACTTTGTTTTTGCTATTTTACTTACAACATTGATAGCAATTTCCTTCTCCCATACAGCGTCGTTTAATATGCCCGCATTGTTAATGAGAATGTCTAGGTTTTTGAACACTTCGATCGTCTTTTTGAAAGCCTCTGGAAATAAAAATACATATATGTAGTGTAAATTGTATAGTAAAAGAAAAAACATTTTTTTAATGAGTTTCAAAGATTTAGTTTTAGTTATTTATTAAAAGAACATGCCAAAGATAAGATATCTTTGGGTGTAATGATAGTGACAAACGTAAAACATCTCCATTAGATAAATTAGAAACGTAATTTTTCATCCGTGAGATTACCAACATGTACCTACGTATATGCGATGCTTTGCTGGCAACATAAGATCAGAGATCTTTTTTTACAAACAAATGATCTTTTTAATTTTAATATTTGCATTCAAATGTTGACAAAATACTAGACACTATTTCTGGGTGATAAAGTAATATATGTATATAAAAAGCGATTGTTTACTGGTTTAAAAATATATTTCAACAATTTGTCAGATATCACTTATAACATATACCGAGAAAGCAATAAAAAACACGATCAAATACAACCAAGGTTTTTGAAAGTTTGTCTTTGATCGTTCCATTTTTTCAATTTAAACAACGAAATTGACGATAATCTGACAAGACAAAATTCTATCGAGACAAATCTTCAAAAATCCATGGCTATCTTTGATCGTGTTTTTAACTTCTCTCAAGGTATAATTAGAAAAAATGGTGGATAAGAATAACTGCCAAAGTGAAAACGGTGTCTAGATTAGTTTATAAAATTCGTGTTTGCCTTTTAGGAAGTTTTGTTGGCGGAAAAAATATGGTTACTGCTTACATCAAAAACCTAATAGTGTTACTTTTGAAATCGAGCTGCTTAGTGTTGATAATTGGTATTTATGTTCTTGTGTGTCTGTTGTGGCCCATTTGAAATCATCAATTATAGGTTTATGTTTTCGTTACAAAGTTGAAAGTGCGGAGTTTGTTGTTCCACAGTTTGAATTTCACAAATACTAACAATTATTTGTTAATTAGGAAATGTTCATATTGAAATTAAATTACCAAAAAGGTTAAAAAAATACAGTTTTAAATAATAGAAATGATTTTTATAAATTTTGAAGGCAAAATAAAGCACAAAAAATATTCCAAATATACACCATCACTACTGAAAAAGAAAACCTTTTGTATTTTTGATGCATCTGTTTTGGTACTGAGGTATTTGCTTCTATTGATTTGTGACTAGTAAGAAACTAGGTATATGGCACCATCAGTAAAATTTATTATTTCGCTCCATTTTCGTTTAGAATTTACGCAAATTTTACCTAATGGATGACACTATTTTTATGAAAAGATATGCAGGAAAAATGTTGTTTTTCACAACCAGCAAACATTTGATTTTTCGCGTAAAATTTTAAATATCCATTTTGAAGGTACGAATTTTCAAGTCAACCTAGTATGTCTACGCAAAAGTTTTACTGAGGTTAATACGTTACTAGTTATTATTAGTAAAATTGTTAACTCGACAAAGGTGTTTTGCACACACTCAGATAGGCAAAACTTCTATAAAAGTAAATTTGGTGGAACTTCATTGTTTTGGGTATATTTGTAGGAATTCTTAACTAATGACAGTAATGATAAAGTGGTATGTTTTTCAACAACCTTGCCTGTTCCAGTTTTGTCACAAGGTTTACTTCATTGCGGTTAATGGAATAGAGAAGTACAAGTGATAATTTAAATTACATATACAAGGACATACATAACATTATAAGTAGAGACAATACAGGAGAACTCACTTCTGCAAATTGACTTTTCTTATTAAAGTACAATTACATCTAACAGTGGCATCTGTTTTTTATTGGTAATTAAATTGCACTTATTATCACTCATTTTTATCAAGAAAACTAGAAATGTTGATGACAGATTTGTAAAACTTTTTGTTATTTTTATTTATTTTTTGGGATGGAAGCGAAAAGTAAAAGACCTAACAGTATTTTGACACAAAACTCACCCTCGAAACTCTCCTTGATTCTGACGTCTGTGTGTACAAAAACAGCTTTATTAGCTCCAAACTCCTTTTCGATTTCTTTTAATGCTTGGTTTCCAAAATCAGTGTTTGCATCAGCTAAAGTCACACCCTAAAATAATTTTTCATCAGTTTCTTTTTCTGTTTTTGTTTCAGATTTTACCCTCAGTCCATTTCGCAGTAATGCTTTCGCGTATCGAAGTCCAATTCCCGAAGCACCTCCGGTTATTAAAGCTATCTTACCTTCGATAGAGAAAGTCATGTTATTAATCTAATCCCTACAACAAAAATAACCTTTCTTCCTCAATTCTGATTACAAATTGTGTCGCATATACGAGGTTGCTGTTTAAATAGACATTCAATTCACTTAAAACCTTATCGCTCTGTTCTTGATAACGGGTAAGTAAATTCATAAATAACCGACGACTTTTTTTGTCCACATAATTTTCTGATAACTGGTAAAGAAAAGTTATTTTTTACGTCGAGGCATGGAGGGCATGGTCAAATTCAAACCTGTCATAATCTCATAATCTAATATCTTATGCGGGATACTTGTATATACATAAATCTTATCACTTAGTTTTTCTTCAAGATAATCTGTTATTTTGTAGTAAATATACAAAACAATATTTTTATCAAGGTAAGGATATATTGTTTCGCGTATTATCAAAGAATAGACTCTAAATTTTACATAAAATATTCGCAATACAAATAATAATTAATTCTCTCCATTGTTCGTAAGGATTTTACGATAATTGCCATTAATATAACACCACTGCATATAAACAAGGCTGACGTGTCTTAATTTAACAACTTGCTGATCCAAATTTATAACGTTGATAAGCGTACTAAAATTAAAGAAACCGTGTATGTATGTACATTATGTAACGAATTTGTTGTTTGAAACACAGCTTCTACTTTTGAGTTTGATTTAACTTCACTTCTATATTTTTAAATAACTGTAATATACATAGATAAGAAATAAATTTAATAAGTAGTAGAAGCGTCAACACTGTCACTGTAAAGCTACACAATATTTTGGTTGTTACGTTGTATTTGATACAATTATGAATTTAAAAATTGGGGCAAAATCACTTTTTATCACGAGTCAATGGATGACCTGAAGGTTAGCCTCACGAGTCCGGTCTTTGCTTAGTATATTATACTTAATTTATATGTAGGTACATAGGCATTGACAAACTCAGGTTTAACGTTTATGATAAGGTAAAATGATATAAAAAAGAAGTCAATAAGAAAAGACAACAAAAAGTATAAACCTTATCAAAATATTCTCATTTTATTTTCCAATTCCATTATCTAATTACATAATTTTTCACAACACACATGTTGAAAACATTAAGCACTAATTTCACGAGACTACGACAAGACAAAACGATCCACTCTGAAAGTCATGTGTACGATTTACAAACGTTTACAATGTAATTTAGCATTTATTTTTAAATCGTAAGTCAGCTACTTCGGGAAACCGAATCTCATAAGGTTTGCTGTCGTTTTCTACAACCCAAACAGATCCTGGCAAAGCGTCAGCTAAAATGTCCAAAGTGGCAACAGCGACACTTTCGGGCTTTTGGAGAGTGCATCCTCCGGATTCTTCTTTAAACTCTTTTCGGAAGTTTTCGTTGATGGCGTGATAAGGGGCTTGTTTTAGTAACTTTGTACTGGTCAAACCCGGACAGAGAGCCGTGACTCTCACACCAGTCCTGTCATAATGGTTAACGGCACCAATGGCACGTGAAAACCCAACAATACCAAATTGAGTTAGCGTATGAACGGGATAACCTGTTGACGGAATTAGACCCATGATGGATGCCATGTTGATTATGGTGCCTCCTTGGCCAAATGATGTTTTGGACATATACTGCATGCCGAGCAAAGTTCCAACTATTGTAGTTGCCTAGAAGGTGAAATATTTGTAACCGTATTTTTAAAATGTACATTTTGGTACCAAATTAGAATTTAGCTGACTTTCCCAGTTGCAGTCGTTCATTATGCCAGCATTGTTAATGACGATGTCGACCCTTTCAAAGTGGTTCAAAGTTTCTTTAAAAACTCCTGAAAATCGTTGTTAATTATTATTTTTTCTAACCGCTCATTTCATGTAGAATAAATTTGACAAACTATTAAGAAATGCAAAATATTAAACAAGGCAATTTATTTTGATGAATCTATGTTTTAGAAATACCTCATTATGATTTCATCACTATTTTATTTTTATTTTATATTTTATTTCAAATACAGAACCTGAATCTGATAAAATAATGTCTAAGTGCAACTTGGCACAAAGTGACATTAAGAAATAAAAGTGTTATTTAACAATATGGTAATATCTTTTTTTTGCAGGATTGTACCATAGCTGATGTTCTACAAACAATGTCTTCGGCGCAAATTTTTATCGGCCAGCTTTTGCTTTTGAAGTTTAAATTAAATTGTAACATTGAAATACTGTAGATCCGTTAGTGTCAAATGCGTAATTTTTAAAGGAATAACTCAAAAATGTTCAAAAACCGCCACCACAAATTTGCCATCGGTACGATATGTATTTTTTACTTTAGAAGTTCTTACGATCAAATAACTTAGAATGCGACATGTCCCCTTCAAAGAAAAGGATCTTGTTATCGCCAAATTCACATGCTAAGTTTCTAATACATTCTCGTCCTCTTTCTTTATTGCAGTCTGCCACTGCGATTCCACATATTCCACATTTTAAGAAAACTCTTGCTATGGCCAACCCAATTCCTTCCGCGCCACCTGTTATAATAGCTGCGCTTTGATCCAGGTTAAGAGTTCTTGTCTGAAAGTAAAAAACATGTACGTGAATTGTACATTTATTTCAATAAACCTGTGAAAACTCTTTTGTTAGTGTTTTTTTAACTTTTTTCTTGTCACAATAACTTCGGTATAAAATAAAACACCTGAAAATAAATGTCTTGGTATTTGAATGTATTGTGAAAAATAAAGTAAAGAAAATTACGACTGCAAAAATTTTCTCGGGGACGTCCTAAAAAGGGGAGCCATTACTTCTAGATAATTATTTATAATTTGACATTTGGGAATTTTTGACTTTTGACAAAGAAAAGGGATATCTTGATAAACGTTTTTATTATATTAATTGTGATTCAAGAACCCTATATTCTTTCCACTTGGGAATATTTAAAGAGTACAATTTAGAACCCTCAACTACCCAAACACTACCCGATTTTCCATGTTTTAACAAGTGCATTGCGGACTGTGCACAGACACTAGCTTTTTGTCGTTTGAATTTACGTAATAAAATATGCAGATGGCTTCCCATTCTTTCATTGAGTGCTCTTTTTTCTGCATCTTTGACAAAGTTGGTGTTGGTGATTCCAGGACAAAGCGTTACAACGCGAACTGCTGTATTCTTAAAGTTTATTTCATGTCCAAAACTTGTTGAAAGTCCAATTATGCCGTGGTGACCTGCTGAGAGAGTAGGTGCTGGATATAGAGGCTTCAGCCCACCATGCAGTCCAGAGAAATTGAGAATAACACCACCACTACCACGTTCTTCCTTACTCATTACGTTATAGGCTTCTAACATGCTATGGATGGTCCCAACCTATACTTACTAAGTTTGAGTGAACATATTTTGGGTGTTGGCAATACGTACTAGATTAGTCATCAGTTCCTTTTCCCAATTACATCCGTCGAAGACACCAGCAGCATTAATCACGATGTCTATTTTTCCAAATTCTGCGACGACTTTACAATAACTGTCTGTAACGCATGTATATTTCAGCTCTTTCATAGTTAAAATGAATCGAAAACTTACCATTTACCTGAACTTTCGACTGTACATCACAATTGATGAAAACTGCTTTGTTTTTACCATAAGCTCGATTTAATGCTAGAACAGCCTCACGGCCTCTACAGGTATCGTTACCAACAAGAGCAACATTTTTAACGCTTTCTGCTAGTAGTTCATGCGCAATAGCTAGTCCAGTACTGTCAGAACCACCAGTTATTAGGGCTACCTTACAGTTAAAATCTATCAAGGGTTTCGGTTTGCCAGGACTAAAAGGATTTATTATTGAAAGAAACTGATTTAAATCAAAAGGATGTATCTACTCACCACACAATTTTTACTTGACTTTGTGATTGTCTATGTTGGAATCTTAGTAGTTGTCGAATTCGAAGCACACGAAATGCTTTGAGGGTGTTGAACCAGAATAAATTGATCATAATTTGCGGAGGTATTTTATGGAAAAATGTGTAAATGACATTTTTGTTCCCTCATTTATGACATTAGTGGACGTGACATGCTTACCTGATAAAGTAAATTGTTGTATTTATTTCGGATACAATTTAACACAGATTTGTAAAAAACATTAATGACTATCAAAATTATTCAATTTGATATAAATAATATTACTATAATGTGAATATAACAATTTAAACTAAGTAAAATAAAATCAAAAAATACAATCGAGAAATTAACGTTTTTATATCTTCGGTGCGCATCAGCCTTTTCGATACTTTCCAGACGGCTAGAAACCAAAAACTGCCGAAGTAGTCCGGTAAAAACACAAATGAGTGCTCATGTTTCTGCAAGAGAGTAAAGTTTTTCTAAGTTTTGAGCTAGAATGGTCAATTTAAGGCAAGTGTTAAAATACGTACAACTTATTTTAGAAACAAATAAGATAAATAATGTGCATAATGTAAAAAAATCGGACAAAAATGGGAGAAAAAAATGTTCAGCACCAAGCGACATTCGAACTCGCGGTTCTTGGCCGTCCGATTGGTCCTATTAACTTTCGGCGATGGAGGGTTATTTAAAAAACAATTTAATTAATAACAATTTATTTATATAAAAATTTGAAGACAAAGCCCTGTGTCACTCACTCAGAACATGCTTTTGAAAATACTCGTTATTTTCAGGTCTCGATATGTGCTACAGTTTAATTTAAAGTAGTTGGATGAACTTTTCTGAGATACAGATAAGGTATGTATTTTTCAATAAAAATGTATTTAATATATATGTCTATTTTTCTTTGTTTTTTATAAGGTGTACATAAAATGATTACAGTTATTCTTCTCTTAATTTGATTTTTAGAAAAACTGATGATAGTATAGACTGTATAGATTATTTTTTCCAGAATAACTCGTCTACGTAATGTTACAACCCAATCTTCAAAGTTCAAGGAATAATCAAACTCGTTTCAATAAGCGTTTCACTATATCCACGATAATCTTAAAGTACACTCAAAAATTCCAAGTAATCGGCTGGATTATGTAGAAGTACTATCAATCTATCTAATAATAATTAAGAAACATATGTACTCCACGATCTAAGAAACTCTAAGCTATTGTTTTGGAATTAAGGCAATTCTTATCGATAAACCGTGTTGTTAATTCTGTTATTCTATATTTTGTTCTTAATCTGCGATGAAAAAAGAGGAGTTTATAATAACTTTGAAGCATTTGGCATCATAGCTTCCAAACGAATGAACTAATTTCAACGCAGTTTTTTCTTCAGCCATTTCAAAATCATGAGCTCATAACAAAGTTGGTGTAGCAATCAACTCGATTTGCACGAAGGTGGGGATATGGTGTCAACCGTCGCAGCGAATCTTAACCAATTTCAGACTTTTAAGGGTTCATTTTTTGGTGTCGGTGTTTTTTAAGTTTCTTTATTAGTAATGTAAACCGAGTTTTAAAAAAAAAATTCTAAGAAAATAAAATCTGAGAATTTATTGCGGAGAGTGTAGACAATAGTAGGAAAATGTTAGAAATTCAGTTGATTTATATTCATAAGTTAAACTACATCTACTGACTTTTTTAAACCTGTAGCGAGTTATGTAAAATTTATAACGTTTCGTAGATTGTGATATAATTATGTTTTACTTCCTGAGCGTAAACTAAGGAAGTATAGTAATCGAGTTCTTCGGACGAATGGCCACTTTTATATTTTCCCGACGTTTCATAACCCCTAGTGTACGAAAAAAGTAGTCTTTCGTTTCCGCCTGTCTGTATGTCTGTCTGTCTGTCCACTGTCTGTATTCATTTTTATTAGACACGTAATCTTCGAAACTGCTGGACCGCTTGTTGTCAAATGTTGTATGTATGTTAGAAATATCATGTAAATGGTTAAATGCTAACCACAATTTTGCTAATCATCCCCACCAACTATTTGATGACGTCATAACAAAGAATTCAATGTTTATTTGTTTTAACTGTTATACAACAAAATAGTCCTATAAGTGTGGTGTACGAAACCGCTTTCAATTTTTCCTTAATCGTCCAAATTTTTAAAAACATAATGCACGGTATAATAACATTTTACCATTAGCATAAGGCATCCCGGTCGTGGTCTAGTGGTTACGAGTCAGGAACGAATCGTTATCACGAAAGAGTAAGTTTAATAAAACTTGTAAATCTAAATGTTCATCATAACAGGAAATTATAAACGGAATATTATTACTCCTAATTATTATGATTCATTTCTATCATGTTCCTAGCGTCGTGACATACGAATATTACGTTCCCGAAAAAAAAACTACGATAAGTTTCTCGGATTTGGCATTCAGGAGAAAATCCTGTACATTTCAAAAATTCTGCTGTTGTTAAGTGCAACTGACGTCTTCTAACACATTTTTTTGCAATTCATGGTGAAAATATTTATTATGTCATCTTTGTAACTAAAATTAGTAAATACAAACGCAAGTAATTATAATAAACAACGTAAGCCAGAAAAATACACACGTATCTTGCAAAACGTAAGATAAGACAATCAGCGCAAAAGATTAGAAGACGGTGATTTATACATTTGTTTACGTGAAAAAGATAATTTTATATATAAACCATTTTTGCACTTATTTCTAATCAAAATTTAACTTAACTTAAAAAATAAAAACAATAACAAATCGATTTCGACAATATTTTACTACGTAGAGGCAAATGTTGTTAGTGATATGATGATCTTAACATTTTATGATACAATGTTTTTCATCATTATGACTTATGAATCAACATCTCAGAGAATTAGGAAGTCTGAAAAGATATTTTTGACATACACACATCAAAAATTTTGCGGTATTTTAATCACTCCGCATCTGTTAGGGATGATCACATCAAAGTAATCCTACACCCTTCTATGATAATGCACAAGAGCACCATCCTGTGGGAGCCATAATTTCGTCGTATTTCCAAATTAACATTTTCGAGTTGTAATAATGTCTCTAAAAAATAGGCACAAATAATTTGGTTCTGAATGATCCTACACCAAATATTTTGGACTGTTTGAAATGTCCTTCTCTAATGCAGGATGAGTTGTTTTGGCTGTAATTATTTGGAAATTTTGCATTGTCCGAAAAAAGAACTAAATCGTAAAAAAGTTGCCTTGAGAATGATCTGTGGGTTTCAATTCCTGGACTAATATATTTGATAGGCACGGAATTTGTTTCGTTTCAGTATTCACTACACAGATGTTTGACTAACACCTGCTGCTCTGGCAACTGTACAATAAAGACAATTTATTTTAGGCAATAATGATTACCCTTGTTTATTTTAAAAAAAGTTACAATCATTTATAAACGTTATGGTAATAAGCAATACAATTAATAATTTTGAGTTCCACTCTTATATGATTTTTTTAATAAAAACAATAAGATAAAAATTTCAGCCGTTAGCAATTAACAATGAATACAATAATAATTTACGTAATAAAAATTAAATTTTACCAACTAACATCTATCATGATATATCATGCTTTATCGTACAAGCGTTATGAGGACTAAGGTATCGGCTATTTACTATGTTATCAATTATCTTAAGTGAAACATGAAACTGCGCTGCGAAGCTATCCAAATAAAACTTTAATTTTGTGCTATGACGTGATGATTAAAGACCAAATTAGGAAAATAGAGTAATCTCTTTTGGAGGTTTTGTATTTTCCACCAACCAGCTGGATCCACTCGGAGCCTTTTGAATAAGTTCTATGAGCGCCTTCGTCAAATTTTCAGGCCTATAAAAAAACGATTTTAATAAAACCACCTTTTGAAAGACCAGTTACTTACTTAACTGCTGTCGTACTACCAATATCTTTCTGCCAAGCTTGTTCGTATTCCCCGCTGAGAATCCTTTTACGAGGATCGCCAATAAGGGCAGCCTCGGTGGGCGAAGGACATAAAGCCACCACGCGAACCCCCGTTAAGTTGACGTGGTATTGATCCCCATATGATCGGGTTAAAGCTGCAACCGCGTGCTTAGTGGCCGTGAAAACTGGCAGGGACACTAAGGGATGAGTACTGCAGCTAGAGCCAGTATTAACCACAATTCCCCCCGGTCCGCCTCTGTCTTTACCCAGAAAACGAAACGCTAATAATAACCCTCTGATGACACCGTTCTGAAATATAAAAACAAAATGAACATTTTTGGGTATCTAAGGCGCTATGGTGCTAAAAGTAAATTTCTTTGTTAACGATAATGTAACAACACAGGACTGAAATAATTAAAATAAAACTTTCTTAAGTTAAATAAGTTACTGCTTTGTTCCTCTTTTGAACTACTGAATTATTTCAAAGTCATAATAGGGTATGAACATGTCTGTGGTTCTGACAGCTGTATAGCTATGTTTAAATTAAGTTAAACTTTGTGTAGTGTAATTAACGTTTTGGAAATTGACTTCGTTATGTTTGTTTTGCAATCTCTTATGGTATCCTAACCAGCACATTAAGCCATTTGTGCTCTTTTGTGTTGTTTAGTCTAGGCCTATTCTATTACTGCTAAATTATTACATTACAAATTACATATATACATTTTACCTACATTTGTTAAGAAAGCTTTAAACCACTTTTAAATGATGTACTATCACATCTGGTATAAATGCTTCATTTTTGTATTTTGTACACTAAACGCTTTTTATTATCACATATTTGTATCATTCAGAATATGATAATTAATTGTATACAAACACTCTGATTTATTACTTCATATAAATTTTTAACATCTGCGATTGAGATACAGTGTTAAATGAAGTGAAAAACCAACAATATTTTTTTTAGTACGAAACTAAATAAACCATACTTATATATGCAGTGAGGATAAAGTGTCATATAAAATTCATAATTCCGTTAACTAAGGATTTTTTGAACAATCGTCGGACAGATAAATTTTAGTTTTTAAAATGGCACTTTTTGACGTCAAAATACATACAGTGACGCCATCAATAATGTTTTAGACAATATCAAGAACCGAATTTGAATAAAAATTGGTTGCTGGACATTCATAGTATGAGGGAAGAAATTTTTCTAAGAATAATTGTTTATTTATTTACCCATATTATAATTTGTGTGTATGTGTCAATTTTTTTCAGCAAACAGCACTATAGTCTTTGTTCAAATGGGTCCTGTTTTCGAATAATGATGTGGTGTGAACTTTATTTTCTATTTTGGTTGGCAAAAAAAACATTTTCTCTCTTCTTCAAAATTTGACTAAGGTAAATAGAACGATTTCTACCTTTTCAAATTAAATTAAGTGATTTTCTTCGAACCTATCATTATTGTTTCACCACTGTGTATCAAAGAACACATTCCGCTATATGTTTACACAACACTGCTCAGTTTTCTGTTCTATTTAACTTCAGTTTAGCGGAGTATTTCAATTTTCTCTGTATGAATTAAATCTTGGAGAAATAATAGACAGAATCTGCATAGACCGTATATTTTAAATCAAAGTTACTGTAGAGACAACAACAAATATTTTGTCACTGTACTCATAGTAATGCATAGAAATCATAAATACTCGTACATGTCCAAGACGAAATAATTAGTTTTCATGATTAAAAGCTTGATGTAAAGTAATTTTAAAATGAATAAAAACGCTAGTATGTCGAAGCAAATAGAGTGTGTCGTATGCAATTGACTAAAAGCTTCTGTTCTGAAAAATTGAATTTAAAACTTAGCTATTACTCATGTTGTCGTTTTGTATATTTGTCGTCCTAGAACCACCTGCTACTTTCATAATAACTAGAAGGAATACAAATATTTTTGAAGTGTTCTAAAATATAGCAAAAAAACGCATTAAAAGCAGAGGCGGCTGGTGGTATAGGGCACAAGGGCCTAATTTTATTTCGTTATCTATTACACTTTTACGAGTTATTAATTTATTTGTCAATAAAAGTCAAGAACAGGCATAAAATATAAAATTATGTTGAGCATATTGATATAAATTGAACATTGTATGGATTTTGTGCTCGCTCTCGCCAGCTGCCCTACAAAACCTTTTGAAGCGTTGCAGTGTGAATGCACACAACAGCATGCAGCGCAAAGTTTGAACTGTGAATAGTTAATTTTAGTAGCACACTGGGTGCAATATTTTTTTTGACGTTTTATTACCGTATTTTCACTGACTCGGTCTGTGAGTAGGTGTTACGGTTAATGTGACAAAAAAATAAAAAAATAAAAAAATACAAAATTAAAACACGAATTGCGATTGTGAATTACACAATTGGAGCGTCCTCAACCAAAACTATATATATAACTAAGTTGCACAAATGGGCAAAAAGAACGATTCATATTGAAGTGGTTTTCACCAACATAATGAACAGGTTGACAAAACAGTTAAATATGAGTCATACTGGTAGTAATATATAAATTTTCTGATACATTTTTTAATTATCGGGAGGCCTTAACTGATATCCATGAGCTACAACTGTTCAACATGCAACTTTTTAAATGTTTCTTATACGAATTGTATCATATTAACCCGGTCTTGTTTTATATAAAATACTATATTTACCAGTCAGTAAGTTATTATACCTAAACATATACCTATGTAGATATTTAATAACAATCACATCTCGTTTGAAAAAATGACGTATAAAATTCCACTAATAGACATAAACCTTGAACGATTTTATATTTTCTAGAACAAGATCTTAACATAGGTACATATATGCATAGTCACTACCACTACAAACAGATGACTTGACATTTGTATTTTGTTTGTCCTCAGATCGATGACGATAAAACAAAAAATAAAACTCGTTTAGATTCGAATCTAAAAAGTAAAATTTTCTAATGTTTGTTACTGAGTATTTTTTAAATATTTTTCCATATTCAGCACATTTTTATTTTTATCTTTCGTTCAAAACATACTTATTAGTTTACCCACTCGTAAAATTTTCAGTCCAAGAAGAATCGGCTCTAGGCTTGAATCGACACTGGATTCAGATTTTCATGTTTGCAAAACAGAGCCCATCTTCACAACTACAATTTAATGATTCGATGTTTGCCTTTTCAAAATTTGTGTTAAAAGAACAAGAGAATGTTGATTTTTTTTGGGATCTGATCGACGACTAACTGCCAAACTAGTGCTATATCTTAAAATTTGACTTAGGAATATATCGGACTTCATTGAACAGAGGGAATAACCATTTAGACGGGGCAAGATAAAAAAAAACCTGCCTCAGCACTTCAGACAGTTCATTGATAGTTACGTTACCAAAATCACTAAACTCTTTATACATGATTATATCGTCTAATCGTAAACATATCGTAAAAAGTTATTTAGAATTTCCCTAGACCTTGAAATGCAGTCCAAAAAATCCTGTTTTTTCGAAAAATTATAAAACTTAATTTTGGGAAATTTTAGTTTTTTATGATAAGTGATACTGATAACGTATATAAGTTAAAAAATATATAGGTAATACCAGTTACAAAGTAAGAAAAACATTGGATTAAGGTTACTTTAACAGAATTTCCCTCGCTCCTGCAGTACGGTTGAACAAATACAGTTTTTTCGAAAAATTATAAAATTGTATTTTGCGAATTTTATTTCTTATTATAACCCCTATAACTTAAAATAAATACACGTGTGGACTGCTAAAGCACAAATAAAAAAGTATGCTAGGCAGTGGTGTAAATATTACCACCGGAGCCCATGCGTCGGGGTAATATTTTCAATATGTGCTAAACTTCAACTGTTTATATTTATATCATCAAAGAATTCCACGATTAAGCACGTGTAAAATTCGCGTCGGCAGAAAATAAACCCTAAATTTAATTTCCCACTGGTAAATGTCCAATCAGTATTTCAGCAAGGACTCGATGTCAGTTCAGTACTGAATTCTCAAATTTTCGAAAAAATTGTGGTCCTGTTTTTGATTTGATAAACAAAAAAAAGTGGAAACACTGGTGGGAATCGAACCCGGGACGCTTCACATGAAAAGGAGAACTTCTTCCTACAACTTCATTAAGCAGATTTGTTTAATTACGTATTATCTTACTAAAGAATCAGAATGTGTAAACAATAATAAACAAAATCGAGGTGGATTCATAAACTACAAGTATAGGAATATATTATTTTATAAAATTGTTGGTGGGATTATCAGACAAATTTTGGTTAGTGTTTTACCATCCACAGGATTCCTTACAATAACGGTTTCGCTGTAAGTGTGTACAACTGGTGGCATGCGACATCTGTTCGCAGACGAAAAATTATAGCTCATAATCATAAGGAATTTTTATAAGGAAGATAAATTGAAATACTAATTATTAAAAAAATTCTTTAAATTTACAATGTGTTCAAATTGTCACAAAATTAATGGACCACACTGTACATACTTTGATAATAATAATTGAATGCGGAAGTTAAAATTATATTCAGAAATATTAACGTTAAAAATAATCTCGCAATGATGAATTTAATAAAAAAAGTGACAATAACTATGCACATTTATTAATACATATCAAAGAACTTTTGAGTGTAGTGAAAATCTTTGGGGTTTTAGCAATTATATGTAATATAAATTTATATTAAAATAAGAATGTTTGTTTCTAAATTTCATAACCTCGTATCCTTTTCTTTTAATTTAATTTTGATAGCAAGAAATCCACATTTAGTTACCAAGTGATAATTTGTCATAAAAAATTGGTCTAAAGAGTTTAGACAGTACTTCCCTCGCTGTCGGAAACTTGACGACTGCATGCCTATTGTGTTTTTTTCTCATTACATTTTTGTAGTGGGAATTTAAAAAAAAATTGCGATGACGTCATCAACATTTTTGCAAGGACACGTATATCAGTTGGGATAGATGTAGTGTAATACTAAGAATAAAATTATTATATTCTCAAATTTTCGGGAAAATGAATTGGGTCGTTTGAATATTGATTTGTAATAATCAATAAAATAACGAAACAATTTACTCACGTATACCTACGTATCAGAGGCAACTGAAAATCGTGTATGTATAAACATTGTTAATTTAAGATGACAGGCGTAACAGCATACGTGAGAGCCAAACACAGAAACTGTAAACAAAACGACCGTCGGTTTTATTGCTTCGACTTCCGCTTATTATATAAAACATTGGGTTTTATTTTAATTCTTGACGGTGAAATTCACAATTGGTTGATTATAAACATGTCTATTTCACATTCGCGGAATCAAGTGAACGCATAAAACAAATGCAGGTCTGTAATGTTAAAGTCGATGTAAATAAGCATGCTACCCTTATGTTTCAACCGAGTTTTTCCTTTAACAAATTTTGTGTCTACCAAATTGGGTTGGTTGGGGTGTAATACTAATAATAAGTGTTGCCTTTAATTTAATCAATAAAATAAATTGACTTCATTAATTTTTTTGAACCACCTCTTAAGAAAATCTAAAAAATATGAATGGAATGATAAATCACAAGTACAAACTCATCATATTTTTTGCATTTTAGATAGGATTTATTCAGCAAAATTTAAGGGTGACGTCATCAATTTTTTTAGGAGGGATGAACAAATACATTTTGAACAAAAGTTTACCATGCTTATAATAACTTTAAAATATTCCCAAGATTTCAAAGCATTCGGTTTTGTAATTCCTGATTAAATCGATAAAATAAATTCACGCCTTCATTAATTTTTTTGAGTCACCCTGCATATGCAAATCCAAAAATATGAATGGAATGATAAATCACAAGTACAGACTCATCATATTTTGTACATTTTAGATACGATTTATTCGGAAAACTTTTGAGCTGACGTCATCAGTTTTTTGCAGAAGATAACCAAATATATTTTGACTAAAAATTTATTATGCTCTTTATAACCTTAAAACATCTGCAAGATTTCAAAGCATTCGGTTTTGTAGTTCCTGATTAAATCAATAAAATAAATTTACGCATTCATTAATTTTTTTGAGTCACTCTGTATATGCAAATCCAAAAAATATGAATGGAGTGATAAATGACAAGTACAGGCTCATCATATTTTGTACATTTTAGATATGATTTATTCGGCAAACTTTCGAGCTGACGTCATCAAGTTTTTGGAGGGGATAAGCAAATATATTTTGACTAAACATTTATTATGCTCTTTATGACCTTAAAACATCTGCAAGATTTCAGAGCATTCGGTTTTGTAGTTCCTGATTAAATCAATAAAATATATTTACGCATTCATTAATTTTTTTGAGTCACCCTGTATATGCAAATCCAAAAAATATTAATGGAGTGATAGTTCACAAGTACAGACTCATCATATTTTGTACATTTTAGATATGATTTATTCCACAAACTTTTGAGCTGACGTCATCAAGTTTTTGGAGGGGATAAGCAAATATTTTTTGACTAAAGATTTATGATGCTCTTTATAGCCTTAAAACATCTGCAACATTTCAAAGCATTCTGGTTAGCAGATTAAAAATTAAATTTCAAAATGTTGTTTTATAATTTTGATTTTTTTTCCAAAAATCTGGACGTTTCGGGTGAAAAGTCGATTCAGAGTTGTAAACTACATGTGTAGGACTATGTTATTTTATACAATTGAAAACCCATTTACTATGTACAATTTTGAAGTGACGTCATCGCTTTAGTGGTGGGGATGATTCGACAAATTTTGGTTAGCGTTTTACCATCTACATGATATTCTTAATATAAGTACAAAATTTCACAACAATCGGTCGAGTACTTTCGGAGATTATCTGTCTAATAAAAATCCGTGACAACAGACGGACAGACGGACAGACGGACAGACGGACGGACAGACGGACAGACGGACAGACGGACAGACGGACAGACGGACAGACAGACGGAAATGGGAGACCTATTTCTTCGTCTTCTAGGGGTCATGAAAGATCGAGAAAACGTAAAAGTAGAGAGTCGACCGACGGACTCGATTACAATACTTCCTTTGCTTACGCTCGGGAAGTAAAAATCAATGTGATTTTTTTTGTTACAATATAATAAATTGTGTTTCAAGTGACAATATGTTATTAAAAATTGCCAAGTGGTTGAAGTTCGTATTTTTACTTCCCGAGCGTAAGCAAAGGAAGTATTGTAATCGAGTCCGTCGGCCGACTCTCTACTTTTACGTTTTCTCGATCTTTCATGACCCCTAGAAGACGAAGAAATAGGTCTCCCATTTCCGTCTGTCTGTCCGTCTGTCCGTCTGTCCGTCTGTCCGTCTGTCCGTCCGTCTGTCCGTCCGTCTGTCCGTCCGTCTGTCCGTCTGCCGTCCCGGATTTTTATTAGACAGATAATCTCCGAAAGTACTCCACCGATTGTTGTGAAATTTTGTACTTATATTAAGAATATCATGTAGATGGTAAAACGCTAACCAAAATTTGTCTAATCATCCCCACCACTAATGCGATGACGTCACTTCAAAATTGTACATAGCAAATGGGTTTTCAATTGTATAAAATAACATAGTCCTACACATGTAGTTTACAACTCTGAATCGACTTTTCACCCGAAACGTCCAGATTTTTGGAAAAAAAATCAAAATTATAAAACAATATTTTGAAATTTAATTTTTAATCTGCTAACCAGAATGCTTTGAAATGTTGCAGATGTTTTAAGGCTATAAAGAGCATCATAAATCTTTAGTCAAAAAATATTTGCTTATCCCCTCCAAAAACTTGATGACGTCAGCTCAAAAGTTTGTGGAATAAATCATATCTAAAATGTACAAAATATGACGAGCCTGTACTTGTCATTTATCACTCCATTCATATTTTTTGGATTTGCATATACAGAGTGACTCAAAAAAATTAATGAATGCGTAAATATATTTTATTGATTTAATCAGGAACTACAAAACCGAATGCTCTGAAATCTTGCAGATGTTTTAAGGTCATAAAGAGCATAATAAATGTTTAGTCAAAATATATTGGCTTATCCCCTCCAAAAACTTGATGACGTCAGCTCGAAAGTTTGCCGAATAAATCATATCTAAAATGTACAAAATATGATGAGCCTGTACTTGTGATCTATCACTCCATTCATATTTTTTGGATTTGCATATACAGGGTGATTCAAGAAAATAAATGAAAGCGTAAATTTATTTTACTGATTTACTCAGGAACTACAAAACCGAATGCTTCCAAATCTTGTAAATTTTTGATCAAAACGTATTTGGTCGTCCCCCCTAAAAAATTTATGATGTCACCACAAAATTTTGCTGAATAAATCCTATCTAAAATGTACAAAATATGGTGAGTCTCTTCTTGTGATTTATCATTCCATTCAAATTTTTTCGATTTGCATATACAGGGTGACTCAAAAAAATTAATGAATGCGTAAATTTATTTTATTGATTTAATCAGGAACTACAAAACCGAATGCTTTGAAATCTTGCAGATGTTGTAAGGTTATAAAGAGCATAATAAATTTTTAGTCAAAATATATTTGGTTATCTTCTACAAAAAACTGGATTTGCATATGCAGGGTGACTCAAAAAAATTAATGAAGGCGTGAATTTATTTTATCGATTTAATCAGGAATTAGAAAACCGAATGCTTTGAAATCTTGGGAATATTTTAAAGTTATTATAAGCATGGTAAACTTTTGTTCAAAATGTATTTGTTCATCCCTCCTAAAAAAATTGATGACGTCACCCTTAAATTTTGCTGAATAAATCCTATCTAAAATGCAGAAAATATGATGAGTTTGTACTTGTGATTTATCATTCCATTCATATTTTTTAGATTTTCTTAAGAGGTGGTTCAAAAAAATTAATGAAGTCAATTTATTTTATTGATTAAATTAAAGGCAACACTTATTATTAGTATTACACCCCAACCAACCCAATTTGGTAGACACAAAATTTGTTAAAGGAAAAACTCGGTTGAAACATAAGAGTAGCACGCTCATTTACATCGGCTTTAACATTACAGACCTGCATTTATTTTATGCGGTCACTTGGTTCCGCGAATGCGAAATAGACATGTTTATAATCAACCAATTGTGAATTTCACCGTCAAGAATTAAAATAAAATGCAATGTTTTATATAATAAGCGGAAGTCGAAGCAATAAAACCGATGGTCGTTTTGTTTACAGTTTCTCTGTTTGGCTCTCACGTATGCTGTTACGCTTGTCATCTTAAATTAAGAATGTTTATACATAAACGATTTTCAGTTGCCCCTCATATTACTAGACAGCGGATTTCTGTCGGGCTACGTCACGATTATAGGGGGGGACGTGCTGGATTCCATAAATATAATTAACGATTTATTAATCAAACGGCTAAGTAAATGAGAACGGGAATTAACAGCAGAGTGCAACGAAACAACGTTATTCTAATTTCAAATAAACGAAGTGCAGTCCGCAACGGCAATGAATTCGCATCCCGTGCGAGCCGTACCGAGTTTGGCCTTGCCTAGCCCGACAGAAATCCGCTCTCTAGATATTACACACCGGCGCCGTATACGTGAGTAAATTGTTTCGTTATTTTATTGATTATAAGAAATCAATATTCAAAACGACCCAATTCATTTTCCCGAAAATTTGGGAACACAATAATTTTATTCTTAGTATTACACTACATCTATCCCAACTGATATACGTGTCCTTGCAAAAATGTTGATGACGTCATCACATTTTTTTTTTAAATTCCCACTACAAAAATGTAATGAGAAAAAAAAAACATAATAGGCATGCAGTCGTCAAGTTTCCGACAGCGAGGGAAGTACTGTCTAAACTCTTTAGACCAATTTTTTTCAACAAAGCTCGTTACTTAACTAACAACAAGCAAACTATTTTTAATTGGATGTTTATGTCTTACCTCTATTTTAAATTTATTTACAGCTCAGATTGAGATTACAAAAAAACGTAATTTTATTATTTTATTAGTCGTCGCATGTGACCATTTGTTTTGTGACTAATTGTTTACAATCAATTGTCGTAGATTCATATATTTGAGAATAAAAAATAATAAATATTTTCCGTAAAAAAAAATGGAAGAAAATCGCTTCATTTACTTATTTAGTTCTTCTGAATGCTTTCTTTATTTTACTATTATGATATAAGTTATTATAACACATTTTTACTTCCCGAGCGTAAGCAAAGGAAGTATTGTAATCGAGTCCGTCGGCCGACTCTCTACTTTTACGTTTTCTCGATCTTTCATGACCCCTAGAAGACGAAGAAATAGGTCTCCCATTTCCGTCTGTCTGTCCGTCTGTCCGTCTGTCCGTCTGTCCGTCCGTCTGTCCGTCTGTCCGTCTGTCCGTCTGTCCGTCTGTCCGTCTGTTGTCACGGATTTTTATTAGACAGATAATCTCCGAAAGTACTCGACCGATTGTTGTGAAATTTTGTACTTATATTAAGAATATCATGTAGATGGTAAAACGCTAACCAAAATTTGTCGAATCATCCCCACCAGTAAAGCGATGACGTCACTTCAAAATTGTACATAGTAAATGGGTTTTCAATTGTATAAAATAACATAGTCCTACACATGTAGTTTACAACTCTGAATCGACTTTTCACCCGAAACGTCCAGATTTTTGGAAAAAAAATCAAAATTATAAAACAACATTTTGAAATTTAATTTTTAATCTGCTAACCAGAATGCTTTGAAATGTTGCAGATGTTTTAAGGCTATAAAGAGCATCATAAATCTTTAGTCAAAAAATATTTGCTTATCCCCTCCAAAAACTTGATGACGTCAGCTCAAAAGTTTGTGGAATAAATCATATCTAAAATGTACAAAATATGATGAGTCTGTACTTGTGAACTATCACTCCATTAATATTTTTTGGATTTGCATATACAGGGTGACTCAAAAAAATTAATGAATGCGTAAATATATTTTATTGATTTAATCAGGAACTACAAAACCGAATGCTCTGAAATCTTGCAGATGTTTTAAGGTCATAAAGAGCATAATAAATGTTTAGTCAAAATATATTTGCTTATCCCCTCCAAAAACTTGATGACGTCAGCTCGAAAGTTTGCCGAATAAATCATATCTAAAATGTACAAAATATGATGAGCCTGTACTTGTCATTTATCACTCCATTCATATTTTTTGGATTTGCATATACAGAGTGACTCAAAAAAATTAATGAATGCGTAAATTTATTTTATTGATTTAATCAGGAACTACAAAACCGAATGCTTTGAAATCTTGCAGATGTTTTAAGGTTATAAAGAGCATAATAAATTTTTAGTCAAAATATATTTGGTTATCTTCTACAAAAAACTGATGACGTCAGCTCAAAAGTTTTCCGAATAAATCGTATCTAAAATGTACAAAATATGATGAGTCTGTACTTGTGATTTATCATTCCATTCATATTTTTGGATTTGCATATGCAGGGTGACTCAAAAAAATTAATGAAGGCGTGAATTTATTTTATCAATTTAATCAGGAATTACAAAACCGAATGCTTTGAAATCTTGGGAATGTTTTAAAGTTATTATAAGCATGGTAAACTTTTGTTCAAAATGTATTTGTTCATCCCTCCTAAAAAAATTGATGACGTCACCCTTAAATTTTGCTGAATAAATCCTATCTAAAATGCAAAAAATATGATGAGTTTGTACTTGTGATTTATCATTCCATTCATATTTTTTAGATTTTCTTAAGAGGTGGTTCAAAAAAATTAATGAAGTCAATTTATTTTATTGATTAAATTAAAGGCAACACTTATTATTAGTATTACACCCCAACCAACCCAATTTGGTAGACACAAAATTTGTTAAAGGAAAAACTCGGTTGAAACATAAGGGTAGCACGCTTATTTACATCGACTTTAACATTACAGACCTGCATTTGTTTTATGCGTTCACTTGGTTCCGCGAATGTGAAATAGACATGTTTATAATCAACCAATTGTGAATTTCACCGTCAAGAATTAAAATGAAACCCAATGTTTTATATAATAAGCGGAAGTCGAAGCAATAAAACCGACGGTCGTTTTGTTTACAGTTTCTGTGTTTGGCTCTCACGTATGCTGTTACGCCTGTCATCTTAAATTAACAATGTTTATACATACACGATGCCTCTGATACGTAGGTATACGTGAGTAAATTGTTTCGTTATTTTATTGATTATTACAAATCAATATTCAAACGACCCAATTCATTTTCCCGAAAATTTGAGAATATAATAATTTTATTCTTAGTATTACACTACATCTATCCCAACTGATATACGTGTCCTTGCAAAAATGTTGATGACGTCATCGCAATTTTTTTTTAAATTCCCACTACAAAAATGTAATGAGAAAAAAAACACAATAGGCATGCAGTCGTCAAGTTTCCGACAGCGAGGGAAGTACTGTCTAAACTCTTTAGACCAATTTTTATAATGAGCAATAACGATCTACGATTTTTTAAATTAAATTTGTAACTTGTACAGTAATAAATGTTGCTATCTAAGCGAAATAATATCTATAATCACTAAATCAATACAACTTGTCATTTATAATTTATAAAATAGCGGCCATGTTAATTATAAAAAGTCAACTCGGAAATTATGATTCTCAAATGTAAAAATACAATTGAATTATTATCAGCGTTTGTAACAGTGTGAATGAAATGAATCTTTTAATTTTTCCCATAATGTTGTTTTCGGCATTAATAATTGTTCTTACGCATTGTCTAACTTTCGGCACATTTGTACTAAAAAATATAATTATTTAAGAAAACGTTTTAAATATTCTAATAACATTCACTCGGTCTGTTAAAGTGGTTCGTTATCACTTGACTAATTCGAAACTTGGTTTTTGATTATAGCAGGAATAAAGTATAGTATTACCGAACGCACTCATACTATTTCAAAAAGTTAATAGATATATCTCCTTAATATGACGTCGTATTCTAATACTTTCATTCCCCGGTGTCCGGTCAGAACTTTTTATTTCTTCTATAAATTACTCTTGTCAAATTTCATTTGTGTAGTAACAGTTGGCCAAAACTTAGCAGGGGGAGCGTTATACTTGAGAAGCCGCATAAATAATACATGCTATCAATTTGATGCGACGTCCTACGAAATAAATTTGATGTAAAATTTTAATGTGGGATAATAGTCGGAGTGGTCGTAGTGTTATTACACCGACAATGATATTGATTCATTTTTAACGGTTGATTGCTGAGTGCAAGGAAAAACATTTTTGCGTCTTCTAAGTAATTAAATGAGTGATTTACCAAGTTAACATCTACTTCGAGTTCCCAGAGTCTGTCGTTCATTACTGATGCACTATTTATAACAATATCCACGCCCCCTAATTTTGATATTGTAGTTTGGAATGCCTCTGCAAATTATGTGTCAGCTTAAATTCTACTTGCAGTAACCACCATACCTTCAAATTGAGGGTAATCGGTAACGTCACATGGACAAAAAATCACTCTGTCTTTGGCAGTCTTTGATAACTGGTGTAATAAGTCTTCTCCTGCATCTGTATTGATATCACATATCGACACCTGAAGAAAATAACTTAAAATTATTTAAAATTATTAAATGTATGAGGGTTACCTTGCAACCGTGCCTAAAAAGTTCTTTGCAATATTCTTTTCCGTATCCAGATGCACCTCCAGTTACGAGAGCCACCTTGCCTTTGAGATCCATTTTTGTTTCAAAGAGTCGTTTGTAAAAGATATATACAAAAAAGTAGTCAATACGAAAATGTAAAGTAAAAGTGTATAGTTTCTAAAATTGTCAGAGATGTGTTGTCGCTCGTTAGTTTATGCAGACTGAGGGCCGCGCCCTGCGAGCGTCGCGACGTCTAAGGGGGAGAGACCAGGGCGCAGTGCGCAGGTGGCACCGTGCGAATGTTTGTTAACATTTTTTACTTCTTTGTACTTTGATGAATCATTAAAGTGTTCCGCGTTATGACCATCAGTTTAATTTCCCAACATTACTAGAGTAAATTGTAATTTGATCTTAATGAAGATTTGATGTAATATCTTTCAAGTAACGAAGTTGAAAACGCTCACTCGTAATTTTTTTAATGAGCTTGTATAAATGGATTGTTGAGTTTTCTTTCTACTTCCAGAGTTCGACTAAGTGAAGAAAGATTACTGCTGTAATCTAAAGTTGACGAAGATAAAATAGTTAATTCAGAATGTTTACACGTACACTTATTTTGAGTTCTAGTTAGCTGGGAAAAGTTTTATGAAACCGTATCATGCATTCAAATTAAAACCTTATGTTGTTAAATCAAAATGTTGTCATTTGGTGGGCATAAACAACAGTTTGTCGTTGTTAACGACAATAAATGGTTAAAAACAATAGCAAAGAGTATTGTCTAGTGCTATACCGTAATAGGATAAATACAACAAAAAATATTCCTGGAAACAAATTTTAACAAAGAATCCTTGCGTTTCATCTACAATATTGGCATTCTCAGGACAAACAAAACTGCGGATTGGCTATATGCTATATCTCTGTTCATATCCCAGCTTGTGCGTCTCATACTTATTTTCCGTCGGAGAATGCGGAGTTACAATAGAACTAACATTGACATTGACATTAATCTATAGAACATTCTGATAAGCAAAAACGTGATTAACAGGGATAGTTATTTTGAGCAAGAGAACAGATTTAAACAAACATAAAATTTTGCCAAACTAACAAACTTTCTCGTTACTGAATTTGGGTTCTTTTATATAGTCATGAATGAGATGGTTCGTGTCCTGTACCAAAGCTGATCTTCACACCATTCTTCGAGTAGTGCTATATAGTGTCATGTTTTTATGATAAGTAATCAGCATTGTGAAGAATACACACACCTACATTTGAATAAACCTTCACTAATCTCTTTTTGAAGTGTGTCGAACCGTCTCTTGTCCAAAAAAATAATATTTCATTCGAGTTACCAAATAATTTAAGAGCAACTCAACAGGCAAAAGTCCAGCAGAAGATTCACTAGCTGAATAAAAAAAAATTGGTCAAAAGTTGTTTCGACAGAACTTCCCTCACTTCTGAAGTGCAATGAAACACATTCAGCATTTTCGAATGGGCGCACCCTCAGAGACATCCGTCATTGTTTCTCTGTCATAGTGAACATTTGTATATACTAGCGATAGGTACCTGTACCTTTCTAGATTAGTGCCTAATAAATTCATTCGCATTCGTGCTAGCGTGTTGACCAGTTCACTTAAGTTTATGTTTCCGTGTGTTATTGTTTGCGATTTAAAAAAATAAATTTAAAAACCACCCCCTTCTGAAGTGTGCATGTTACGCTACTGACTGACAGTCCGTTGTCAGATTCTGATGACTCACCATGTTGAACTTAAAATAATACATCTGTAACAACCCTTGACCTTCAACATTAGATAATAGCAATCTGACGCTCAAGTGTTTATTTATATTTATACATTGAAAGAATGTCACGTAGAAATTAGTTTGATTTGAATGAGTTTGTCTTCTCAAAACACAGGACTGATTAAATTATTAATTAAACCACAATCAACAAAATATTCTGAATATTATAGTTCTTATTTTATTATTATTATATAAAGACGTGCGTATTCTTCACATTTTCGAGAAAATGGGGTGACTCGTTCTTAATTTGACCAATAAAAAATTTGTGACGTCATCAACATGCTCAGCGTATTACCAGTGCAAAAAAAAACAAGGACACGTATACCAGCTTGGATTGATGCAGTGTAATACTAAAAATAACAGTATTGGATTTCCCAAATTATCTAAGAAAATGGAGTGAGCCGTTCTATATTTAACCAATAAAATAAATTGACTCATTCATTAGTTTTTTTGACCCGCCTGTTTAAGCTAAACTAAAAAATATTAATACTATGATAAATCGCAAGTAAAAACTCATCAATTTTTTGGGGTGAATAAACAGATATGTTATGATTAACAATTTACCAGGCTTACAATAACTTTAACACGTCTGCAAGATTTCAAAGTATTGACTTATTCATTAATTTTTTTGAGTTACTCTGGATAAGCAAATCTAAAAATATGAATGCAGTGATAAATTACAAGTATAGACTGATCATATTTTGCAATTTTAAATAAAATTTATTCGGTAAAATTTTGAGATGACGTCATTAATTTTTTGGGGTTGATAAACAGATACATTTTGATTCAAAATTTACCATGCTTACAATAACTTCAAAACGTCTACAAGATTTAAAACTATTCGGTTTTTCAATTCTTGATTTAATCAATAAAATAAATTGACTCAGTCATTAATTTTTTGAGACACCCTGTATAAACAAATCTAAAAAATATTAATGCAGTGATAAATCACAAGTATTGACTCATCATACTTTGCACATTTAAGATAGGATTTATTCAGCAAAATTTTGAAACTTCGAAAAATCATGAAAGTAGCTATTTGCCGGATAGACCCTGCAACAATAATTCCTTAGTTACGTTCAGGAAGTAAAAAAAAAAGAAAAAGGCAACAAATAAACAGAAAAAAAATGTCCCCAGTGAATGAAAGATATTGTCAGTCTGCACAGCGAACAACAACCAAGTATTATGTTAAATGTTTTCGAAAGAAAATTTAATTTTGCGACTTGTATTTATTTCATTTTTTTTTGAGTATCCTTACAACTTAAAATAAAAATCTGTATGGAATGTTAAAATACAGATAAAGGACCATGCTATGCAGATACGGACAATACGAAATATATTTAGAACAGATAACAAATAGAAGAGGCGACTAAAATTATTAATTAAGCTACAATGGAGAAAACGTTCTAAATATTGTTTTCAGTAACAAACTGGAAGTATTTTGATAATACTTATTTTATTATTATTAAATATAGGCGGGTGCAACATTACTGTATTCTCAAATTTTCGAGAAATGCACTGAATCGTTCTTGGTTTAATGAATAAAAAGAATTATGACCCATGAGTTAATCGAACCAGTGACCTTCGCGTTAGTTATTCAACATTTTTACAGCAGGGCCAAGCAAGTTTCCACACGTCAGTGCTCTTATACAATTTGAATTTTTTTTACGAGAACCTGGATGACGAGGGTAAAAAATCAAGACAGATTCATATACCACAGGTATAGGTAAAGGTCGTTTACTGAAAAAAAATTTGAAGGGACATCTACAAGATATTCTTAACGTGGATATAAAATTTGATAACAATCGGTCCGATAATTTGGAAAATTATAAAAATCGACATAGATGGCAGACGACAGAAAGCAGACAGACGATAGACAGACAGACAGATAGACAGACGGAAATGGGAGACCTAATGTTAGGGGTCATGAAACGTCGAAAGCTTTCATAGTTTCCAGTTTAGCTACTCTAATAATTATGTTATTTCTTAACCTAATTTTTTCATTCAAATTTACTTAACAAATGTGAACAGTCAGTTCTTCTAAGGTGCAAAAGATGAAATAGTATCAAGACACAGTTCTTGCGGAAAATTCTGCACTGTATACGCATCCTCATTTCTATAGGGCTCATACTCTATGTATACTGGATATACCTGTGTGCTTTGTAAATAGGATTCTCAATTATAGAATATAAAAGGAATGTAAAAAGTTTTCAAATCGACTGATTTCTCTGCAATAGCAAATCACACAACCTAAATATTTAATAGCTGCCGTCGTAACAAAATTAATATGATCTACAAAACTTAATTTGGTATCAAAATTAATACCCAAATCACGCACACGTATAGCGGACCGGAAATTCCGTCCTTAAATGAACACTTTTAGAGTGCAAAGTCGCCCTTCGTCAAATAACTTAGCCATCAAAATCATGTATTACTTTCCACGGCCTCGCAAATCCACATCTCAGCCGTCTCTTTGTTCTAATGTTTTCCAAGAATTCGCTCGAGACACATTTCTTACTCAAATATGGATAGAATTTACTGTCCAGCTATCAAATCATTTCAACAGTTCATACATGAGACACATTCTTTACCCCATTTTGGACAGAATGTACACCGACCACCAATCAGATCGCTCCAAAGGTAATTAAAATCTAAGATAATCTGAGTTAAGGGGTGATATCAACGTTCAAGAATGTCTAGACCGCTCGTTTTATGATTTTAATAGCGTGGGAAACGGACCAAAAGTCCTATAAATAGGAAACCGCATTAGATCTATTCAGTAAAGTCTGTCCAATTCAGCCGTTTGGTTGGTCCGTCGGAAGTTTGGTTTATCCATTATACCCAACTTCCGCCGCCAGGCAGAAGTATCTCCAAGAATTTACTCTAGCCACCATCGTCACGTTAAGTTTTCCCAACCTTCCACTCAGCTACCCGATGGTTTTAATCTTGTGAGTTGTCACTGATCTAGTTAATTGTGCGTGTGTGCAATGTTCTGCCCTCGTATTACCGCACGGTCGACCGACCATATGTCTTTACAGACAATATAGTTTCTACCAACACTATTCCAACAGTTAGATGGAGACTGGAGGATTATTGCTCTCATAACTTTGTTTAGTACATACCATATTATTAACAACATACGAATAGAGAACAGGATGGAAAACACAGAAAAAAGCTTTGCGAAATTATTCATAATGGTAACGGGACGATAATTTGATGTCAGAATGATCTCCAGATTTGATACTGGTAAAACCCACGAAACTTTCCATAGGTCTGGATTTACGTCTGCACTACTAAAGACTGTAGTTAAGAATGTTGGAAATACCGTGGCACAATCTTTTAAAAGAAATGAAAGCATGTGATCAGGATGAGTTGTCGTTGTAGGATTTAGTTTTCTGAAACTCTTTTCTATATCAATCTTTAAAATGGAATACCCGAAGAGAAGAAAGTTACCAATATTCAGAAAATTAAATTGAAAATACTGAAGTTTTAAAAAGACATCCATGATCGTGTATTCTAAATACCTGTTACTGAAATAGTGTCATTTAGGGAATGTTCACATAGTTAGTATCGTCTTTATTTTCACAGAGTAAAAAATTCTCTGGATACAAAAATAACATTCCAATGATAATTTCATCGCAAAACATCTTTTTGGATTGTAATTATCTCAAACAAATCACTTTATTTTGAAATATTAAAATCGCTTTCGGAATCTAGTTCTAATGCGACAAAAAAATATTGGAAAAATGCCAACGGTTCTATTATCGTTCTGGGCTTTTTTAAGTACTGATTTTGCTAGCTACTGCTGTGAATATTAAGCGATATTATAGGTACATATTATTAATTATAATGCACCACGTGCCTAAATATTGAAACATTTTCCATCTAAAGAGCATTATAGCTTTTACTAAGATATATTTAGTCAGAATTGTTTGTTTGTAGTTAACTAGAAAAACAAGTTCAGCACAGTTTCAAATGATAATATTTATTGTATAAAACTGACAAATTTAAATAATAAACATGGTATAGATAAAAAGGCAAGAACCACATATTTTAAAATCTTCAAACACATTAAGTTGTACCAATTTCAGCTCCTTGTCCCCATTCCTGTTGACTTCTACCCAAAACTGAATATTCCTTGGTATTTGGTAAGCCACTGATGACGCAAGCACTCAGAGCAGATCTGTTGAGATTCATTGGCGAAGCGTCATACCAGTCGTCGGTTTCCGGATCGTAATACTCCACGAAATTGATTGTCGAAGAACCTGACACGAAGTTGTCTAGAAATTGTACCAGGAATTGCGAGAAACTAGCAATTGAAGAACTCAAAAGCAAAAGGTAACATGCCAAATTTAACTTGGTATTTCAAATAGCATGAACGTAGTTCTAGAAGTTTTGCAGACACATATAAAATTCTTACGAATAATTTTTTCATTTGTCAAGAATACTTTTAAGTGCATCAATTGTGACCTATCACCTTTAACTACTCACGTCTTCAATTAATCAGAATTTTATATTGTAATAATTGTAGGAAAAACAATATCAAATTTTGTTGAACTTGACCGAATGACTTACCATTAAATCCTCCTATAACATAGATGTAATCATCTAAAATAACAGTCGCAAAGTTGCTTCTTGGGGTCATCATTTCTGAAACTTCGGTCCACCAAGGAGATTCTCCTGGTACGTACTTCTCACCACTGGTTAATCTTACGTAGCCATTAAAACCTCCCAAGGCATAGAGAGTATTGTCATAGACAACTAAAGAAACACCAGATCTTGCCGAAATCATTTGGGGAATATATGACCACTGGCTTGTTTTAATGTCAAAAACTTCAGCAGAGCGCATAACTTCTTGACCATTGAATCCTCCGACAATGTATATCTGCATCAAAAACCTTGATTAAAATTAAATTATTTTTGTAAAAACTAAGAATAACAACTTTTTCGTTGAGAGAAGCAGCACTAGCATCAGATCTTTGCTTCTGCATCGGAGGAATAATTTCCCATTGGTTTTTAATCGGATCGTATCTTTCTGCAGTATTCATTCGAATTCGTCCATTGTAACCACCCATAGCATATATTTTATTGTCAGACATTACTACACTGACATAGCAACGATGATGATACATACACGCACATTCGTTCCACATATGATTTACTGGATTAAAACGTCTAACAGTGTTGAAGTACTGGTTACCATCAAAACCACCGATTACATAAATGATACCATTTAAAGTACACAAACCATGGTACGCTCGAGGTACTGAATCTGTGTCTGACGATAAAAGCCACCTGTCTGCCCTAACATCATAAGTTTCTACGAAATTGGTGGGACTTCCAGCACTCCACCCACCAATTGCAAAAAGAACGTCATAGGATATGCGTGGTCGAAAAATGACGTTGGAAATATCGATTTTTCCTGGACACATTATAGTTTCAATTTGAGAAACGACTTTTTCCATGTATTCTTTACACTCCTACAAACTTAGCATATAATCAAATTCGGTAACTGCTATCAAGTAATTACATGTTTTTCCTCTACGAAAGGGTGTCTAGCAATAGCAATGAGATTATCACGTGCCATATTTCCAAGTCTTATACATCGCAGTAGTTCAAAGAAGTAGATTTTCCTACTTCTTGGACAAAAGTTGATCCACTTCACCACAGACTCAAAAACCAATTCCTCGTTCTTTATATTAAGTTCATCATCAGTTATAATTTCTTTAAGCTCATTTTTATCTAAATGAACAAATTCGCTACTTTCCATTAACACTTTACTAAAATTGTGTTTGACGAATCTTTGTCCACGCTTGACCAAATCGTTGCAGAAATACTGATTAGCAAAATGCAGGATTCCCAAACAGTTTGTCGAACATAACTCATCTACAGTCAATGTAATTAAAACTGTGAGTAATAATAATCAATCTTCTTTACAACATACCGAGCAAGTACCTGCAACAAAGTTGAACAACACCAAGAATCTCATATTGATCAGCAAATTTGAGTAGGTCCTCTACATTCGAAGAATTTATCGAACAAGTGCCCGTGTACGCAAAATCAAGAAGTAAAGCGAAAATTTTTCCAGATGCTGCAACATTTGCTTCGTAAGTTTCAGGCTGTCCCCTGTTTATGGAATTTGTGAAGAGTGCTCGAAAATAAGGACTGGCAGCTGAGAGAATAGCTCGATGTATTTTGAATTCTGTACCATCAGAACAGTGGACTACTCCATCACAGAGCTGATTTTTAAGACGCAGTTCTTTCCAGATTCGGGGAAATTCAAAAGAACTTGGCTGCATTGGCATGCACACACATTTGTCGTTTTTTCTACAGTTTTGCTGTTTTCGTTTTTTGCACGATTTTTTTGAGTTTGTCAACTTAATTTTTGTTTTTGAGGAAACTCGTCGAAGCTGCATTGTAAAATCCATTTAAAATGTGGTTCACTGTCTTGTGAGGAGTTTGTATATTATGAAAACTGATTAATATGACATTTATTGATTTGAACACTTCAATTTATTTCAAAGCCAGTGTTATATTTTTAGTAAATAAAAATGTACAGTTTGAAATTTCTTTAATGTAATGATTAATCACTCTAAACTTTAGGTACAATTCTTTCACTTTAAACAATTATTTTAAACAAAATCAAAATATGGGATTTGCACTATACATGTTTTTTCTATTAACGCTACAGTTAGAAAATGAACATTATTAAGTATTATGACAAAATTTTGCAAAAAATAAAATGTTCACCTACAATTTTTAATGTGTTTAGGTGTTTATAACGTATTCACATTATCATGTAAATGGTCATATAAACACACGTGGCGGAAATTCAGGCTCAACTTATTATTTTATAACAATGATATCAAAAAATTCTGGATGTTACATCATAACACACACCATTATTTCTCACTCGAGATTTAAAAATAGTTTATCTATGGTATTTAAACTGATCTTAAATATTTATCTATTTTGAGAGGACGGACCTTGAAATTTTGAAGTCGAAAACGGGAGATAAAGTTCATGAAGAAATCTACATCCGCATGAAACGCGCAATTTGGTAACAGCTGACAGTTTTGCGAAGGCGGGGTAGAGCGTAAAATATGCGGCAGGTTTTTTGAGCATAGTGATGAGGTGTGTAGGGTAACGGATTACACCATAAAAACAACACACACACAACACAAGATTCCATTTTTTGACGATCACAGTTTAAGGCCAAATTTTGAATTTTTCCGGGCCTTAAAATAATGTGTATATATTTGATTTGGCTGGATGTTTGAGTTACCACAACTAAATACAATCAACAGTTGTAAATTTTGTACTATTGATGAATTGCAAAGAAGATAAGTTTTGAAACAGTGATGATACTTACTCTGTTTAAAATGTGATGATTTAATAAATGTTCTAATTAAATAATTGAACTTAGTTTCATAAGTGTTTTGTTTGAAAAAAGTTATTAATTAAAATTAATATAAATAAAATGGGTCTTTCAGGAATTCGTATTAAAGTACTTCGAAGTAGTCATCAAGGTTAACTAACGATGGTGTTAACATTGTGCAGTTGATTTCAAAACTTTCACATATACACTGTTTTCGTTAGTTTTGTAAGTCAGTAGTACCAACCACATGGCGTATGCCCTGGCCCACTATAACTCAAAAACTTTTCGATAGTTAATATTTAATTTGTATTTAATGGACTGTCCGTGATGGAAAACTGCTGTCGAACAACGACTCTGGAAAGGAATCGACCGATACCTACTGACTATTGCACTACTACTTGAACTGCAAAAATTGTAGGAGTACCAATTAACTTATAAAATTTGTCCTAAAACAGTGAATTTGATACTGCTCAATTTTTAGCAGTTACTATGATGTTCAGTAGCAGACCTAAATATCGAATGACATATTTTTCTTTTAAATATTTTGTCATATTGTCAACGAATATGTCAAAAATACTTGCTTCTCTTTAAATAACACAAAACTGTTGTTTTTGTGGATTAAATAAATTTCTACGACTTGTATTCAAACAATGGATTCAGAACCTAGGACCAGAATACGAGCTATCTCAGCGAAAACTTTATCATCATACGGTTATGCTGTTTGGTAAGTGTAGCTACACCGACACAAATTATTTTGTTTTAACCTATTTAATCATCACATGTTTAGCCTTTTTCCGGAGCAACCTACAAGGGTAAAGAATTTTTGTTAGCATTTGCAAAATCTACCTTCCACTTTTCAGGAAGTTATAGTGGAACAAGATCGGGCAGTTGAAGAACACGTCCAAAAGGCTGCTGTTAAAGAAGTTGAAGCTACCACCAAACCAAAATTTGAAGTACGTAATATCTGGTTTATTTTTCTCCTCACTGAACTGCTTGTCCAAATTCTAGTTGGTAAGACTCTATTGGAGGAATAGATTGGTTTATCTGTTAGCCTTCATTTCCTTCAGTTTGTCATTAAGCAATGTTTATCATTTTCCAATAAACATATACCGGTATTGTTTCCTCCTGAAGTAACGTATCATATTTTATCAAATTTGTTTCAGGTATGGAGAAATTTTTATTGTTCCGTATACTGTGGCCACAGTAGTTATTGGTTACCCGTTGTTTGTACTGGAAACATCAATGGGACAATATGGTCAATTTGGACTTTTATGGATTTGGCACTGTGCCCCGCTTTTTTTTGGTGTAGGCGTTGCAATGGTTTTTGCTTGCCTAATAATATCTTTGTACTACAACATCTTTGCCGCTTACTCTCTGGTTTATTTTGCCCGTTGCTTCAACCGAATTCTTCCTTGGACTTTGTGCAGCGATTTTTCGTCTAACGAAGAAGACAACTGTCTGCCGTATTGGTGGTATATCTCAAGTAATGTGACAACGTCATCAAAAGAATATTTTTACAAAATTGTTCTCAACACATCATTTACACCAGAATCATCCATAGGTTCGCTGAAATGGTGGTTGCTGTTATCATTACTGTTCTCTTGGGTTATTGTTTATATAGTAACTCTTCGCAGTTGTCGTAGTATAGGAAAATTTGCTATAGTTATGGTAATTTTCTGTTATTTTGCAATTTTAACTTTGCTAGTTGTCGCCTTTCAAGTGAAAAGTACTGGGAGATTGGTTGCACATGGTACGGAAAATGAGAGTATTTTCAATTTGCGAATGTGGTGTTCAGCAATAATGCAGGTGCTGCTCGAATTAGGAATATATTTAGGTATACCGGTAGTGTATGGTTCTTACTGTCGTTTTCGCCATTTTATATTGATTGATTCTCTTATTCTGTGTATAATTAACTACATAAATTCTATTATATTTTTCTATTTATTTTTTTCATTTGCTAAGTCATTTTCTTGTGATGTAGCACATTTGCCCTGGCACATACCAGATACTACCATTGGTGTTATCTACATGATATACTCTGAGTCATTTTCGACAATATCAGGACAACATTATTGGTGTCTTATATTTTTCCTTATGCTCTTTTTGATAGTTCTTGGTACTCAGATTGCAATTGCTGAAGCTATAATGACGGCAGTATATGATAATGTCATGAAATTGTCTCAACACCGTTGGCTTATTAATTTATTAATTTGTAGCGTGTTGTGTTTTCTTGGAATTATTTTTTGTTTAACAAATGGTTATTTCACCTCTCTTTTGTTGTATTATATCCCAGTACTTTTCATAATCGTACCTCTTTCTTGTTTGTTTGTTATTGGTATCGTTTTAGTTTATGGCTTCGGCCAATATTCACAAAATTTGAAGACGATGGGAGATTACAATTTCGGCACACTTACCAGACTTTTCCTGTATAGCTTAATAATTATTTTGTTTTTAATATTCTTAATAACATTGTTCTCTCTCAATTCTGTAATATTTACAGCTGGTTTGTTCAACTATGACTCTTATAAAGAAAAGAAAATAATTTCCTGGGTGATATGTATCGTTATATTGTGTTCAATCGTAATATATGCATTAATATGGGCTATATATGCTCGTAAAAAAATTTTGAAGTCTTCGAAAAAATGGCTTAGACTGGAAAGAGACAAGAAGGAAGAACGCGGTCAATTTACTACCACTTACTCTGGTTCATATATTTGGGAATGGAATAAATACAAATAAATGTTATAGTAAAAGTGTTTATGCTGTAATTTAATTTAGTTCGCTTGTAGTACCAGTAGGACCACATTATTATTATTAGACCAGCCATTGACCCCGAAATAACCGCCATTCAGGCAAGACTTCTATCATTACGGGTATCAAGACCCCGTAATGATTCGCATTGATTAGATTAGCAAAGCCATTTTCGAGATCCCAGAAACATGGGATACAAATTCGTCTCCTACGAGGTTAGAATATTATTCCAACTCCTTGGTCTGCTGTTATTCTCTAATCTCGTCCCATCTCCATGAGACTAGCGTGATTACTCTGATTACCGATCATTTATCAGCGCATCACCTGAAAGTCGCTTTTATATTATTCTGATTTATTTGTCCTAAACCTACTCGGACCGACATAATCATACTCTTCGAGAAATATAGGAAACTGTATGACATGTTCGTAATAAAACAGCTTTTTTTAAGTTTGGTAATTATTAAATCATTTAAATATTAATATTAAGATTTCAAATTCTTCTGTTTCGGTGTACAAACTTCTTAATACGATCATTACGTCCCGAGCGTTAATCGTAAATTTGGCAACGTTCATATTCAGACAATTTTCTAACTAAAAGCCGTTGTCAATCAAGCGAAAGCTGTTACCAATTGCTAAATTTTAAGCAAAATCAACAGGTGGTGTTTCAATAGAAATGGCAAAGACAATAACTTTTTTGTTTCCTAAATAAGCTTAATGCATTTTTAAGTTGACATTGAAAAATAAACTATTAATTTATAACAAAAACGTCGGCGCTATATGGTATTTTCTCAGGCTTCTGTTGCCTTTTTTTAATACTTTGAATTTTGGTTCACGACCAAAACGTTCTGATTTTTTAATAAAGTTGTGTTAAAAATATATGAATTTTATGAACCGGTTCCGTGTTTAAGTTTGCGGGTACTTTACAGCACCCTTAATCACTGCGCATTGTGAAACTGAAATTTTTCAGAACAAAATTTTAAGAGCAGTACGATACATATACATGCTCGTGACATAAAAATGTTTAAGACACCATGTTGCATTTTCAAAAAAACGTATGAATTTTTGAAATAAAAAATAAAATGCCTAAAACGAGAGTCCATTTTCAGCGAAAACTATAACTCTTGAAAAATATCAAGATGATCAAAGTAATCAGTCGTTTTTTACTTTTGCGTTTACCAAAAATGCTGAGAATTTTCTTGGAATGAATGCCCCATATTCCTGAATATATCTGTCTACCAGTTACGTATTTACTATACTAAAAAATATTAAATTAACCAAAATACTACACTAACTAAATAGTAAACATTAATCACTACAATGTTTGTCTACCTTAGTATGTATAGTTTCCTCAAACCTATAAGGCGTTTATGGCTTTGACGTTTAAAGTACAGTAAAACCTGTCTATGCCGGAATCACGCAGGTCCAGAATTTTGATCCGTCTTAAACAGGGTTCCGGCTTTTACAGGAAACCCGCCTATGACGGAAAGTAAACCTCTATAAAACGGAAAACAATTTTTATTAAATAGAATACATAGGTACATATAAAAGAATTATTTGAAACAGTCGTTTATTATTCTTTGCTTCTTCGGCCATTGAGATATATTTTCAATACTTATTCTCAACTGCAAAAGGTTGGCTACACGCTCACCACTTTGCCATTCTTCTCTAATTTATTTTATGTTTTATAATTGCTTTTTAGAAACCGAACTTGTTTCAAAGTTCTTTAAGACTCAAATTTTGCGGCTCGTGTACATTAATTAAATCCATTTTGCTGTTGTTGTTGGTCTTGTTTTGGGCCATTACGAACACACATACAACCACGAGACACACTAATCAAATAAGAATTGAAAACAGTGACTTTGTGTTGACAAAAAATGCACCTGCAGGTCTACGAATTGAATTACATGTTTTTCGCAGAAATCATCAATTTTGTTCTCGCTTCCGTTTTACACAGAGTTGGGTGCATGTATTTTGACACGTTGGGACTTACAAACATTTTCCGTTTCCGCGTTATGCAGTTTCCGGCTTATACGGACCATTGATTAAATACATATAGATAGACCCATGCTATTGTCTGGAGCGAACAGGCCAACGGCCGGCGAACAAGAGATGGCGCACCAACAGTCGGCCGTCAAACGCCGGCGAAAAGCTTGGACACCAATCGCGCGCGTAGATAACCCAAATCACAGCAACAATACATTTAATAAAGCTACCACTCGACAGAGGGCGACGAAAACAATGTGTAAAAATCTCTTCATAACCATTTATATAATTTACAACGTTGCCAGATGAGCCTAGCACAACTTTGCCGTTATTTCTAGTCGATTAGATTTTATTTCGTTTAAAAGTTTCTGGTGAATAAATGGAATTATTATAATGAATAAACAATACAAACAAATTATTACTTGTTATTTTAAATACTTGTTAGTGTTGATGAAAACATAAATGGTAATTAAAGTTATTCTAAATACGGTCCGGTCCGGTAGCTCAAATTTTACAGTACGAGTGATATGTTTCAGGACGAGTAGGTAGCCGAGTCTTTAATTTCGAAACGAGTACTGCGAAAAGAGTTACCGGACGTATGTTGTTATCTATTTTATTTCATACTGTCAACATACTTTTTTATTCGATAAAATTATTATTATTTTGAGAAAAAATCCAAATCGAGTCACTTTTTCTGACATCGTTAGCAACCGCTCTTTGGTAAATGTTTTAATTTGTTTATTCGTGCAAATCAGCATCATATGTTTAAACACATAGTACTTATAACACTTTACAGGACTTATTGTTTTGTATAATCCGACTCGATGGACGAATGTTTTGTGCAATCCGTCTCGAAGGACCAATGTTTGTGCAACTCGGCTCGTCCTACCAGTATTTTTTGTAATCTGGTTGATACGACAATGTGATACCGAATTGCACTTTGATATTGCTCCAAGGACCTTTGTTTTCTTGCGTGCGAGATAATAGACAGCGTTCGGTTTCGATGTTTAATACAGGACGGTTACAGAAGTACTAAATTTACATTTGTATTTACAATAACAGGTAAAGCAAAAGAGACCCAAAAGGGTCAGTGGCCGCTTCCGGAAATGGAAAACTTGTCCTTTTTGGCCACGGAGGTAGAAGAGTGTCTCTTCTACCTCCGTGTTTTTGGCTCAATTTTATCGGACTTGTCCGTTTTTTTGATTTTACCGGAATAGTTCGATCCAGTAAAACGTCAAACTTGACATAGTATGAAGTAAAATAAATAAATTTTATGATGTAAATACAATTAAGTGTATCGATAATTCGCTACTGAAAATTTATTGAAATATAATTTGTGTTAAAAAAAGATTTTTGTGGTTTTATGGTTTATTAAATGTAATTAAAATAAATAATATCAAGAACTTGTATTATATATCAAAAACATTCATTGTAAATAAGAAAATTATGTAAATAAACCATAAAACCATACAAAATTTTCCTGCGACCTCTATTCAAAATCCCAGTTTACCAATAGGAATTAAGGCACAAAGATGTTTCACTGAATTTAATACCGATTTTTCAAGAAAAGTATGCTTATAAGCCTATAAGCGTCTAATGGATTAAAACAACAAATAATAATCACAATTTATTTGTTTTATGTGTTCATTACAATAATCCCATTTATTTACCAGAAACTTCTAAATGAAATAATATCTGGTTGACGAGAAATATCCGCAAATTTGTGTTAGGCTCATCTGGCAACGTTTTCGGTAGGTAGGTATCAATGGAACTAAAAGATTTGGTAATTTTCTTGGAAGAGTTTGTTTCTTCAATGAAAATTTATGGTTTTTAATTCTTCGGCCGCTTGAAAGTCTCGCCATGTGAAAATAGATTATTTGATAACCTGTTTCGTAATAATTGTAAATACGAACAAAAGCATATTTGCATATTCTAAACAACTGGCCATATCGATTCCAAACTTGTACAGATATGTTTTTTATTGTTTCTGTTTTCAATGAAATAAATTTTATTTGCAAAATACTTAATGTCTAACGACATATCACGCATACATACTACCCCATTTACTATATTTTCAATCTGTGCATTTTTCGCTTCATTCGTAGGAGCCAAGTAAGAAGTATCAGTGAGACCGGCGGTCTTTCAAAAGCTCGTAAATGAAAAGATTTAGTAAAGTTTCCTAGAACAGTCTGTCTCTTCATAAAAAAATTTAGAGATTTTTACTATGAAATATTGGTACAATACGCTATATTCCACTGTTTGTTTTCTTTGAGATACGACTAGTTCTTGTGCCGAAGTGAAACACCAAAAAGTCTAAAGTCCGGAAATCAGAGTGAATTTTAAAACACATAAAACGACTTCTTTATTTATTTAAATATTGTCCTGTAACGTCCTGTGACGTGGAATGGAGTTTCTTAATGTACAAAAGTATGTTAGATAATAACCGAAAAATTTTCTTGATTAAAACTAAAGGAAACACAATTATTACTTGGAATAAAAATAAAGAATATCAAGAACTTGTGCTATGTATTAAAAATATTTAATTTCAAATAAGTAAATTATGTTAATAAACCATAAAACCACAAAAATCTTTTTTAACACAAATTATATTTCAATAAATTTTCAGTAGTGAATTATCGATATACTTAATTGTATTTACATCATAATAGTTATTTATTATATAAGCGGTTAAAGTGAATGTTTAATGAGCGGCCAGTTTAAGGCGAGAGCGGCGTATGCCGCGAGCGCCTTAAGACCACGAGTTACACATTCATTTTAACCGCGAGTGTAATACAAACTTTTATTCAATTTTGACAACCCCAAGTCCCAAATTGTGAAAAAATTGGTGATTCAAAGTTCACATTCGAGAAACGTCAGAATTGACAGCGACCAAATAAAAGTTTTATATGCGTAGAATTTAGGTTACAATATCAGCTGTGTGTGTGTAGTATGTGACTCTGGCGACGGTGTTTGTTTATTTTAAACAAACTAAAATTATCGAAAAATTGCAAAATCATGCAAGATTCCAACGGCAAAACTTGCTCCCAAAAAAGAGCAAATCAGAAAGTGTATCAAAAGTTCCTTAGATGGAAAGAGCAGCAAGACATTGGAGAAATTACAGAAATGGTAACCATGGTTTTAAAACAGCAAAATAAAAATTTTATTTCGCTAGCGGTTTAAAAATTTTATGGTGCTACCGGATAAACCAAAGCTTTAGTGGCCTACTGACGGCAAAATAAACGTTTGTTTACATGTCAAAATTGAATAAAATTTATTTATTTTACTTTATACTATGTCAAGTTTGACGTTTTACTGGATCGAACTATTCCGGTAAAATCAAAAAAACGGACAAGTCCGATAAAATTGAGCCAAAAAGGACAAGTGTTCCATTTCCGGAAGCGGCCACTGACCCTTTTGGGTCTCTTTTGCTTTACCTGTTATTGTAAATACAAATGTAAATTTAGTATTTCTGTAACCGTCCTGTATTAAACATCGAAACCGAACGCTGTCTATTATCTCGCACGCAATAAAACAAAAGTCATTGGAGCAATATCAAAGTACAATTCGGTATCACTTTGTCGTATCAACCAGATTACAAAAAATACTGGTAGGACGAGCCGAGTTGCACAAACATTGGTCCTTCGAGACGGATTGCACAAAACATTCGTCCATCGAGTCGGATTATACAAAACAATAAGTCCTGTAAAGTGTTATAAGTACTATGTGTTTAAACATATGATGCTGATTTGCACGAATAAACAAATTAAAACATTTACCAAAGAGCGGTTGCTAACGATGTCAGAAAAAGTGACTCGATTTGGATTTTTTCTCAAAATAATAATAATTTTATCGAATAAAAAAGTATGTTGACAGTATGAAATAAAATAGATAACAACATACGTCCGGTAACTCTTTTCGCAGTACTCGTTTCGAAATTAAAGACTCGGCTACCTACTCGTCCTGAAACATATCACTCGTACTGTAAAATTTGAGCTACCGGACCGGACCGTATTTAGAATAACTTTAATTACCATTTATGTTTTCATCAACACTAACAAGTATTTAAAATAACAAGTAATAATTTGTTTGTATTGTTTATTCATTATAATAATTCCATTTATTCACCAGAAACTTTTAAACGAAATAAAATCTATTCGACTAGAAATAACGGCAAAGTTGTGCTAGGCTCATCTGGCAACGTTGCAAATTATATAAATGGTTACTAAGAGATTTTTACACATTGTTTTCGTCGCCCTCTGTCGAGTGGTAGCTTTATTAAATGTATTGTTGCTGTGATTTGGGTTATCTACGCGCGCGATTGGTGTCCAAGCTTTTCGCCGGCGTTTGACGGCCGACTGTTGGTGCGCCATCTCTTGTTCGCCGGCCGTTGGCCTGTTCGCTCCAAACAATAGCATGGGTCTATCTATATGTATTTAATCAATGTACGGACCAAAATACATTAAATTGGGTATTTGAAAAAACGGGACTGCGGAAAATTTCCGCGATAAGCAGTTTTCCGCCTTCTGCAGAGTCCGGCATAGACAGGTTTCACTGTACTTTACAGCCGACCCTTCATAAAGCTTAGTAAATGTAAACCATGCCACGTGCCAGGGACGGCCGAGACGCGAAGGACCGGACTAAGAGTAATTTTATTTTTAACGTTTCTTCCGTACCTTAATTATTTAATCATTATTCTGCACATTTGAAAATATTATTAAGATATTGAAAGCAAAAAACATAAAATCTGTAATAAGTAAAACTGGTCCACTAAGTTTTTTCATAAATCAAATAATTTTGACGATGTCACCGTCCTTTGTTTCAAATCCAGAGGGTACATTCATATTGCTGTTATATTAAAAATAATACATGACTAGAGAGCGAAAAGTATGCAAATATGCTGTAACTTTATTAATATATGCAGAGATATGCAGTTGCATATCCTCCAAAAATTGAAAAGAAGTGTAATAACACAACTAAATTTATTTACAAATTATAAAAACAGGTTTATCAAGCTTAATTTTTTTTAATAAAAAATACATAGATAAATAAAATTTTTTAAAATTATTGTCTTACACTAAATAGTGGCAAATAAATAAAAAAAATTATAATAGGCCATTTAATTAGTATTTTTGTAGCAATTTATTTTTAAATACTTTTCGAAATATTGTAGCAAAAAATTTTGCCGATGATCCGAAAACATATATTTGTAAATAGAAATGCGGTTTATAGCAGAAACTACAAAACACAGTGCCTTCTTGAAGAATAAATTCAGGAAAAACCAGTACAGGGCACGGTTGTTAAAACCGTTAATTGTTAATTTAGAAGAGTCGAGTGATGATGACAGTGACTATTTCGATCAATAAATAAGCAGTAGTAGTTAATTAGTAAATAGTTGTGTATGTCAAAATTCTAACTAATTTGCTGTAATAAAAAATGATTGAGTACAAAGTTACTTTGTTTTTACTTAAAATAAAAAAATCGGAAGGCGCAGTTGTCGGTAAATGCAAAACTCAGTCCTGCCCTGTGCTTTTACCAGAAAAGGTCTTTTCAGGTAGGTATCGGTGAGCGGGTTTAGGACATCCGGTTGTGACGGCCTATTGAATTATAATGGGAGTCAAATTGGTGTGAAGTCATAAACGCCTTATATGTTTGAGGGAACTCTACTGGGAAGGTACTGAAAAACTACCAGCAAAGTTAAGTTCCAGACCAGTTGATAAAATTCATATATTCACAACTTTTCATCGCTGACAATTTTACAGAGTTCTCCGACCCTTCTGCTGTCGTCATCCACTCTCAAATGACATATTTATGACGTCTGCAGTACCTATAAAAAATACGTCGTATTGCGGATAAGATATCCATAATCACAGATCAAAATATAACCTCATAGGAAGCAAATACGATTTTACTATAAAGACACATCTAATCAAATAACTGAATTAATAACTTCAAGTATTTAACAGACCCTATTTTGAGATGTGAAAACTTCGTAAAATAGAGACCAAAGTATTTGAAGTTTCCACTTTCTTACTTCAAGTACTTCAAGAGTATTTAAAATACTGAGTGAAGTATTTGAAGTAAAGTACTTGGCAAAATAAAGTACTAAACTCAAGTACATTTTAGAAATACTCCAAATACCAAGTACTTACCAAGTACCTAAATATAAAAGTACTTCAAGTAAAATACTTGAAGTACTTAAAGTACTTGAAGTAATACTTCAAGTCTTTTATCTTACTTTTACTTGAAGTACTGAACAGCTCTGATTTTGAGTTATTTTCTTGTAAAATCACCTCTTCACAACGGAGAGGTAACAGGTAAAGCGGCCACGAGATTACACTGTACAATAAAATGTAAACATGAGGGCAACAGATTTTCAGTAACTGGTCATAACTCTCTTCAACCCCACACCAAATATGATTTAACAAAACTTGTCAATCTGTTTTGCCCACACCGCTCGTCATAAATATGGGTTTTTCCCAAATAGCAAAGCTGGGGTGCTTTTGTTTGTCTAGTGTGAATGAACTTCGAAAACATTATTCATAGAACGTTTATGTTTAAAGTGTATAACATGGCCGCTAAGCAAAGAAAATTTTTAAATGTTAGTGAAAAAATTGACATTTAAATCAAGCATTTTCGGCGATTCTCAGAAAAATTCGCCGTTGGTTAAACGCAAATTGCAGAAATTTTAAAGAAGAAAAAATATTATAACTTACAGAATGACTGTACTGATAAGAGGATAACAACATTACATAATTTTTATCTGTGTTGACCACTACTGTACAATCAACACGCTAACACGAAAATTCTGAAAAGTGTGTATTTATCACATTTTAATATGTAGCAGGTGATGAAAAAATTTTCAGATTAAGAAAAGCTATGGAAATATTTTTCATTTCTTTGATTAAACCGGTAAACCTTACAAAACAATGTCAACGTCAATAAATCGAAGATGTATCAAATGATTTAAGGCTAAGAACAACGAATTTAAAATAAACTTTTTGTCGCCATGGAATCTTCTATTGCTGTTTTCGCCCCTTTACTCTAGGCAACCCATAATTTATGAGTAGGGAATCAAAAAACTTAACGACAGATTTAAATTGACAAGTTTGAATTTGCCGGGTTAAGTTTAACTAAAGAAATGGAAAATATATCCAAAGCCTACGCTATTCAAAGACTTTTCGAGAATCCCTACGTAAAAGGCAAACGCCATTTGTGCTGAACGGAAATTAGGCGAAGAAAAATGTAGACCGTATGTATGTTTTATAGAAAGGGAAAAAGCAGAACTTGAAGTTAGGCGAACCGAAAAAAAATTGTGGTAGAATGAGCGGAAAATAGAAATACGTTCATCACATATCAGCACTTTCAACTATATTGTTGGTTGCATATACAAAAATTTAACTACTGTATTTTAATAATTTTAGTCATTTTAGTTCATGTTGTCCTACTGAATAAAACAATTACGGACTTATTAATTAAAAAAAATACATTATATTTTATTAATTCGTTAGATATTGCTTGTCCAGGAGGCCATGTCAACTTAACAATATTTTGTTGTAATTCCGTAATTATTTTGTTTTGTACGACAAAATGATTGAAACTGATTTATAGTTGTCTACTATTGAGTATTTTTGTGATATTCTACGACGTTACACATATTTAAAAATGTTTTATCGTGCCGAGTGACTATTAATGTTGGTGTTTTTTTGACAAGTGGGCAACCTATTTAAAATTTTATGATGGCATATCTGATTGCCAGAGTGACATATATAACAGCCCCCATCGTCTCAACCAATTAACACGTTTCTTAGGCGTACTCATGTCAAAATTGACAATTGTGAATTGACATACTAGCATAGATGCCAATAATTCAGAACTGCCAACACGAAAATTTGGTTCAATCACTGCTAGTCATCCCGTATTTATAATAACTATTTATATAACGAAATCGTAATGTTGATTTAGGGACTATCGCACATTATATCTAAATTGAAAATATTGATATTCTAAAGATAAGGGCAGATTTGTCTAATTAAATTTACAGCCTTCTTTGTTGTGTCTTCTGTTTAAGGAAAATATGCATTTTTCGTTTTCATTTATGCATGGATACAGTATAAGGGCCTTTGAAATGTACATATCGACGCAACCAACATTACAGAATCAATATTAGCTACTTTATTCACGACAATGGCTACAGAGGACACTACCATTCAAAGTCGCTCTCTAATCGGGCATCCCCTCCCATATTTATTCATTCGGTTTTCGGTTTGTCGATGATGTCAAAATCTGTCAGTTTGTGACTATCGAGTTGTGTTACAATTTGTAAACAATTAAATCCAGAAAACAACCCGTAAATAAAACACATAGTGAATAAAAAAAGACGAGTATAGTTACTGAAAATTTAAGTTCAATTATGGTTTCAAACATCAGATAGGATTATTTGGACGATTTTGTGAATGGACGAGCTGTGGAAATATTAAATGTGAGTAGGTACAGCATTTCTCATCTTTACTACAAGAATGTAATCATTTACATTCAGAGGTGAACAACAATATATAAGTGATATCACTGTTTCAACATTGTTTCTGGAATTAAGTAGAAGGTGTGTGTAATTTTCATGAGTTCCTAATAAAACTAGGGCGTGTATCTTAAGCTTCCTCATTGTCAATTATGCAGACTACAAGAATTTCTTTCAAAATTACAAATATAATAAACCTGAATATTATTGACTGGTTTCGTGTAGTTTTTTATCTGACTATTAAGCAAATTTCCACGACTAGGTCTAAATACATACAATCTGCATCACTTTAAAATATATAAACTATTCTTCAGGTCAGGTCAACCTGTCGCTAAACGGTAGATTCTTGGTTTTGTTGTTAAATGACGCAACAGTGTTAAGGTATTTAAATTTATTTACTCAACCATAGCGCTAATATTATGTACCAACAACAACAAATTTGTGTTTTGTGTGTAGGAATCAAGGTGGATTACCATTTTGCTATTTTTTAATTAATTTTTTCATATTTGTTATCATGTAAGCTGTATTTCCTTCTGTTTCTTATATTGATTGTTGACATATCCGGCGAATTGGAATAACAACAAAATTTAAGTTATTATTGGATTTGTTTGTTCGTCACACTGGATTGGCTTGTACTGTTCTACTAAAAGTAGACAATAGATTTTAAAAAATTGATCAACATTTGTAACATTATGGAACAAAGTTTTTTTTAAGTAAGAATTAGAGCTGGTTTTTTCCACAGACGGCTAATATCACTTGCTTATTTGATTTGTAATTTTAATGTTCAAAATAAATAAAATAAAAATAAAAAACATGTCTTGGTAAATATAACTTTAACTGGACGTTGTATTTGGTTACATTTTCACAATTTTTCAGAACTAAAAAAAAAATGGAGGTTTGAAGTAGGCTATGCACACAATATACATAAATACAATCATTCGTAAAGTTTTTCGGATAACCGTATTAAAAGAGTCATTTTGAAAATACGACATAGTAAGTAATGTGTTCAAATGTTCTAATATATATGCGCCCGAATACACTGTTTTTTTTTTTTTTATTTAAAATAAAGTCATAAAAGTACATTTATAAAAGCTGTGGTTGAATATTTTCTAAAAATTTCACGTATTATGTTTTCTAATATCACCAAAATTAACTGAAACGTGTCAAATGTAACTAAAATAAGGAGGTCATTAAAATTATCAACTATGATCTACTGAAAAGATACAAATTTCTTTTTCTTAATATTGCACCATTATATTATATGAATTTTAAATTTTAACAGTTCAGCCTCACTTTTGACTCATAATAATAATTGAACATAAATTTTTCACTTATGATTTCTTTGTAGTTTTATTCTTTCTTATATGCATATATGCGACTGCAAACTAAGATAAATTTATGTACGTTGAGAATAATGAATTGTGTATTCATTTTGAAAGCGATGTACAAAAAAATATGTATACATCGTATGTTTAAAGTTGGGTGTCAATGAATTTCATGTTCGATCTGCAAAAATGCACTTTCAACCCTTGGTGTATTTACAAATACAACTGTTTGTATTATAAATTAAATGTTTTTGTTGTATTTTGTTACGTATCGATCTTTTAAAGAGTAAACATGTGCCCATTAAGTTAATGGCTGCATGTTTACATATGGCACCTTTCATATGATGTAAATATATACATTCATATAGTTTTCCTTTAATATTAATTTAATTTAAAAAATTGAGAAAATTGAGAGTCTAATCACCGTAATACTCTTGATTCCTCTGTTTGTTTTATTACAAATTCATAGTAAAGTTTGCTTGTTCCGTATACCAAAATCGCATCAAATTTTAAATAAAATCGGAGGCACCGTTATCCGTAATTAAATTGAATTTCGTGCCTGGTTACAATTTTAGAACTGTTCGGAATATATACATAAGTTTCAACGTTGTTACTTTCCGAGCTTATGCTAAGGAAGTATTGTAATAAGGTCCATGAGACGAAGGGCTACTTTCATGTTTTCTTGACGTTTTATTACGCAAAATTTTGCCATTTAAATTTTATAAAATCACAAGTAGAGACGGATTATTTTAAGTTCAACATGGTGAGTCATCAAAATAAGATAACATAAACTTAAGTGAACTGGTCAACATGCTAGCACAAATGTGAATGAAGTGGGATTTATAAACTTACTGTTGACGTTGCCAAGTTGCCGTTGATAGTAACTTTGATATTCAACTTTTGCCTGTTTTAAAGGGGTTGTAGAAGAAAAGTGGATGATTTAAGTTGATTACTACAAAAATTTACAATTTTACACATATTTTAAGTTTCTTGTTGTCGAAATAAGTCTACACATATTAAGAACAAAAGGAAAAATGTAGCCCCGCCCACCCACCCTATCTCAATTGTGATGATTTTTCTTTCATTCGTCGTGAACCAAGGGGGCGGAGTTTTAACTGCAAAATCCTTATTTCTCTACGAGAAATTAAAAACAGGTTTTTGAGTGTCGTGTTGTTCAAAGAATGCTGTGTATATTAAGAAAAAAATAAAGGCAAAGATTATTCTCCACCCATACCCGCCCCGATCTCAATTCCCAATTGTGATGAATTTTTCGTTCGTTGTCAGATTGAGGCGCGGGGTTTAATTGCAAGATCCATATTTGTTTACAAGAATTTACCAGGTTAAACATGGTTCAAGTTTCTTGTTCTGAAAAGACGACTACGTATATTAAGAAAAAACGCAAAATATAAGCCCCGCCCACCCGCCCTATCTCAATTGTGATGATTTTTTTTAATCGTTGAGAGCCAAAAGAGCGGAATTCAATTATAAATTCCTTATTATTTCTCGACAAGAAATTACCATGTAAGACATGTTTTTGAATATCGTGTTATTCAAAGAATACATACTACGTATATTAAGAAAAAATTAAAGCCATACCTGCCCTTATCTAAATAGTAATGAAGTTTTCATTCGTTGGCAGACCTAGGGGCGGAGCCTAATTGCAAAATCCATATTCCTTTACAAAAATTTACCATTTTAAACCTGTTCTGAATTTCTAAGAATTAAAAAAAATGATCACAATTCAGATGGGGTGGGTGGCCGGGGTTTATATTTTGTCTTTTTCTTAATACACATAGTATTCTTTGAACAACACGATACTCAAAAACATGTTTTTAATTTTTTGTAAAGAAATGAGTATTTTGCAGTTAAGCTCCGAATAAAAAAAAAAAATCACAAATGAGATAGGGCGGGTGGGCGGGCTTCCATTTTGCCTTTTTGTTTGAATATGTGTAGACTTCTTTTCACAACATGAAACTTTAAACATGTTTTAGGCTCCGCCTCATAATTGCAAAATCCATATTTCCTTGCAAAAATGTACCATTTTAACCATGTTTTAAGTTTCTTGTTGTGAAAAGATGGACATGTATATTAAGAAAAAAAAAAAAGGAAAATATAAGCCCCGCCCAGCAGCCCTATCTCAATTTTGATGATTTTTTTATTCGTTGTAAGCCGAGGGGCGGAGCTTAATTGTAAAATCCTTATTTTTCTACGAGAAACTACCATGTGAAATATGTTCCTAAGTAATCGTGTTATCCAAAGAAAACGAAATGTGTTAATTGAAAAAGAAAACTATAAGAGAAGCCCCATCAATCCGTCTCGGTCTCAATCTTGATGAATTTTTCATTCGTTGTCAGACCGAGGGGCGGAACCTAATTGCAAAATCGATACTTTCCTACAAAAATTTACAATTTTAAATATGTTTTATTTTTCTTGTTGTGAAAAGAAGATTACACATATTTAAAAAAAAGGGCAAATGTAAGCATGTAGTTATAATACCTAATCTGTTTTTGAGACGAATAGCAATAAATCTTGTTGATTTAAACGTCGAGAAAATGATGGCAGCTATTTAAAATATGACGGTTTCGGTGAACAGGTGATTAAATGGCTTAATATTAGTGGACCTCATTATTTCTATCAAAATTTGATTTTCTTGGAATTAGTGCTGTCAACCAGAAAAATGTCCTCCCTAATTCAGGGGATTTTCCTTCAAAGTTGGCAGCACTGCACACTACCATAATTTGATTTGTTGAAAACCCAAAGTCAACGGCATCGTAATGGCGAAAGTTAAAAGTTGGTCATCTCCTCTACTTGTGGTGTATGAATCCGCCTTGAGTTTTTACCCTAGGCATTTAGATTTTTCTAAAAAAATCCAAATTATATAATATAAGAGCAACCCGAGCATAACGGTGCGATGGTATTGTAATCTCATCGAACTGATAACAGGCAGCACGCAGAGGTTCGATTTCTTCATGGGTCATTTTTTACGCTGTGACTGGTATTATCTATGTTTTTAGGAGGTGTTATAAAATACACAAAATTTCGTAAAATTAAATTTTAAAATTTATGGAAGAAGCTGGATTTGTTGGAGTGTATTTCAGGAGCGAGAGAAGTTGTGTCTAAATAGCCTTAGACCAATTTTTATTTTTTGTAGATTTTTTCTATTTTTCTTTTGTTTAATTTGTTGTGGTGATACATATTGCACACCAAATTATTTTATTTCCAAGTGGGTGCGAAATTGTTTTCAGGTATCTTGTCAAAAAAATTATCAGACTCGTTTTTGCTGTTTGATGTTGACATTGTGTATGCCAGTGCTTTGAGTTCTAAATTAATTTTATTGAAAGAAAAACATGAAAAAAGGCACAAGTTCATAGTATGCCCTACAACGTTTGTTGGAATGAATGAGTACATCAATGACGTTGATTATTAGTTACTACACTTACACGTTTCGAATATCTTCATATAAAAAACATATCTATATTAATTAGAAACAAATTTTTTTCGAGTAATACACGTATGTTGAAGAAACTTCAAAGTGAACGTGCACGGCGTTTTAATTTTTTTTTTTTTTTTATAGAATTACAGTTGACACTGTTAACCCACCGTGCACATCAATATGATTATTTTATTTGTTGAAAATTCGTTCAAAAACTTCAGAAATCTAACTTTTGAAGTTCTCTTTTAGTATGATTTCTAGCGTTTCCTGCACCCAGTCCGCTCGAAAATACCAAGAAAATCTTCAAATTTTAGCCAGAAATCTTATTGTTGTAGAAATTTATGTTCTAAGCTATATTTCGGCTTGTTTTGACAATTTTGAACGTTTGATGCACTTGCGATACATAATCGGGTTATTTTGCGAAAAGCAGACGACTGGGTATTTTCCAGGTTTTGGCGTTTGTGGATTTACTGAATTCAGAAATCGATTTTTGAAGCTCTAATAATAATAATTGTTACAACTGCTGCAATTTTGTTAATGCAACAAACAGATGTCGTTTTTCGTGTATCTGCAAATAATAGCAGCAGAACATTTACAATACATGTTTAAACCTAATTATTTGCTCACTGTTCCTTAGATTTTGGCATGACTGCGTGCAAATTAGTGAAGTCTGTTCACATTATAATGTTTATTTATATGATTGTATAAAGTAAGGTAAAGTGTATTCCGGATTTATATTACTTTAAGTTAAGGTAATGTATTAAACATCAATGTTATTAGCTTCGTTAAAGTTCAAGTTTGAAACGCAATTTCTTTGTGGCTATTATTTATGTTTATATTCTTGTTTGTTGGAAGAGCCCTTGGATGATGTTTGTTGTTTTGGAGTAAACATGACTTGGTTCTAATTGTATGTTGTAAATGGAACAATATCGTGTTTTTTTGTTTCCTGTTACGATAATGTCATTGAATTCAAAGCTGAATACACGAAGCCGAATAATGGTTCGGATCATTTTGTTTTCGAAAAAATCGAATTACGCAGAAGTATTACGTTAGGGGTTAAATACGCTAAACATTGCTGACACTCATGTAGATATTAAAAATATAATAATAAAGAAAAATACAGAAAAGAAGTTGTTGCGGACTTATAGGTATATACACAGATTTAATGTTGGTGAGTTCTAGACTAATTCTTAACTTGTGAAATGCTCTCAGGCGTTAAAATTGGAGCTAAAGTAGTCGTCGACATACAGTTTTAATGGAAATGGTATGTTGTCCAACGAGTATGAATTAATACTAAAAAGAAGTACGAGTTGTAGATTCGTTTTCGTTTTTAATGCTCTTGTGGCAGATTTTGCTACAAATGTATCACTTGATATGCATATGCAGAATAAACGCTTTACACTACTAACATGATTTCTATTACAAACAAAACTCGACGTTTTAGATGAGATTTCGGGTAATTACAGTCACCACGTTTTATATTACTTACGGTAATTTCTAAAACTATTTGTCATTCTCTATGACGACAAAGTTGTTTTATTCATCATTTTTCAATTCATCGAATCAATTTTATTATTCTGTCAGTCACTTAAGAAAAACTTTTAACTATGTGTGGTCACCCTTCCAGAAATAAAAAAATTCTGCCACTCATAAACTGCATCCCATCCTTCGAGCTTTACTAAAAACTGTTTACCGGATAACTTTTATTTTTAGCTGTGTGATTACTCTTTTTCGAGTTGTTTTTTCTTTTTCTACCTCTGGTTTGATACTTCAGAAGCAAACGAAGCTGTGATTCAAAAATCGCTACTCATGCAATTTTTCACCACGTATTTTGGTATGTCGGTTATGGAGTGAATCCGAAAACTCATTGGTGTGTAACGTGTTGAAACAAAGTTATTCGCATATGAGGATCGAAGCGATCAGTATGTGAATCTTACTTACCTGTGTGTGATGATGCGTAATATGTAAGAATTTTTCAGTGCAATAATTGCAAACCGAAGTCGTTAGAGGCGTAGGGCGAACGCTTTGACTAACCCCAGGTCGTGTGTATAAAGACGTTTAGTTAATCAACTATCATTGTATGGTGACTTTTGATTAGTCGTTTGACGAGCCAGGTGTGTAAGTCATGGCTGTTTTAGTTAAAGTTGTAGAATCTAATTAATTAACAAAACTGTGTCTGTATAGCCACTAATAATATCTGTTATTGGTCTAACTAAAAATTTTTTCTCAGCATTAAGCTGTTAAGACAAAAGGAAAACTAAAAGTGAATTATTTATATCACTCTTGAATGAATTGATGTATAAAGATTAAGTGTAGTTGTAGTTAATTTTAAAAATAGACAGAGAGTTTTTAGAAAATCGGATCTGTATATTCTTTCAATTAAGACGCAAACTGTCACATTTTTTTGGAACTTCGATAAAAAGGAACAAGAACAGGAAGCGATATAGAGATGTTTCTAAAATGCATTGTCTGGATATTTTTTTCAGCAGAAAGTGTGTTCTACGGTCGTGATGGCATCTCTTGCCATTTCATTATAAGGTCCGTTAAAGCCACAGTAAAACATGGAAATTACTACTTTCATTTTTACCTTGTCTGATTATTATTGGTTACATTGCACTCTCTCACATAATTGCATACTCGAAATTTGCAGTATAATAGTACTGACCTTATTTTCTTCCGGTGCTTATTTTGTAAACCAAACAACTAAATATTTGTTAGATACGGTGTCGGAATTTGTATAAATATAGTGCTACTTTTTGACAAAAAATAAATAATGCGACATGACTTATTAATACAAAGGCAATTTTAGTTTCAACAAGAAAATGACAACACCAAGAAATTAGATTAGTAGAAATTTAATTATAATCTTCATGACCATGAAAATGATTGTTAATGCACTTTCTCGGCATCTTTATTTAATGAGATTTGCTGCATACGTATTACAAATAAAATTGAGTTTTATTCAGTTCAACCGACGATAAAAAATAATGTTTACAACTATGTATATAAGTCTGTTTGAAGGTTAATTTAGCATTTATTTAATAAAGATTTTTGCAGTTGTTAATTCTTGTTGTTATATTTGTTTTACTAATAGAGTTTGCTGGAAATATGTTGATAAAAAATCGCCCAGTTCTATCTATATAGCCTACATTTTATGGGTCTTTGTAAAGTGCCGGTAAATGTTTAATAAGAACTGGTGAATGAAATTGTATACAGACCGTAATCAAAATATATCTCTATTGTTTAATCTAGGCCAATTTAAATTGTTGCCACAGGTGGTCAGTGGATAATAATAATGTCCGCGAATTTAAATTGGTTATGTATTATATATTATAGCGAAACGAAGTACATGTCATAATAGGGTCGCTGTAGAATCAATACGAATTCATAAACTACATGTGTAGGAATTTGTTCTCTTATAAAATTTAAATCGCATTTACTATGCACCATTTTGAGGTGACGTCATTACATTGTTGGTGGGGATGATTAGGCAAATTTTGGTTAGCCTTGCATCATGTACACGATATTCCTAAAATTTGACAACAATCGGTTCAGTAGTTTCGGAGATTATCTGTGTAATAAAAATCAACACAGACAGATGAAAACCGGAGACCCTATTGTTTCGTACTCTAGGGGTCATGAAACGTCGAGAAAACATGAAATTCGTGGGATGGACCCTACTACAATATTTCCTTAGCATACGCTCGGGAAGTAAAAGTCGCGTTTAGTAAATAATAGATTGAGCAGCAAGAATTAGTTTGAAGATAAATGTTAAATATAAATAAAAATAAGTACTGTATGTTCCCGGATTGGGTTTACACGAGGGAAAAAATATTTCTGATTTTCTAAAAAATATCGAAGGAATAAAAATTAAGTTTTTTGTAAATGAAGTAAGTACTTCGACAAAAATTGGTTTATGTAGTGTACGAATCTGCTTCCAGTTTTTTCGCTAAACGTTCAAATTTTCGCAAAAACATTCGCAAGGCATAATAACGTTATATGCACGGAATATAACTGCTTGTGGCTTAATGGTTCAGTAGCTTTCTCGGAGAACTGGAGACCTGCAGTCGTTGGTTCGATGCCGAACTTGGCCCTTTCCCTTTTTTTTCCTTGCACTGGTAATGCGATGTGACTACTTTTCCTTTGTGCTGTGACTAGTATTATCCATGTTGATGACGTTATCACAAATTTTTATTGGTCAAATTAAGAACGACTCACCCTAGAATGATAATACTTATAACATTTTGTTCGTTGTGGTTTAATTAATAATTTTAGTCCTCTGTGTTGAGAACAAAAACTCATTCAAATCAAACTAATTTCTACTGACATTCTTCTTTCGATGTATAAACATAAATAAACACTTGAATTTCAGATTGTTATTATCTAGTGCTGAAGGACATTTTATCCCGTTAGTTGTGTGCTTTAAATTTACTTTACATTGTCCGTCCGGCGCAGGGGCTGTGGCAGTGTTATTTATGCCACTGATTTTTACTTCACAGAGGTTATCACAAAACGAAAATCGTAAAATCAGATTTTATAATTTTTTAAAGAGCTGGATTTGTAGGAGTCTACTTATAGCATTCGACAAATTTTTTATTGATCAAATTAAGAACTTCATTTTCTAGAAATTGCGACAATAACCACGTCTTTATTTAATTATGATCAAATAAGAATAAAAATCATGTTCAAAATATGTTGTTCCATTGTGGCTTAATTAATTGTTTTAGTCCTGTGTTTTGAGGAGACAACTCATTCAAATCAAACAAATTTTTATGTGACATTCTTTCGATACATAAATATATACAATCGAAGTTAAGCATGTACACTGATAATAATACAGTCTTTTCCGTTTTCACTATTTAAAGGTTATCAGAAAATAAAAATTTGGGATAATTTTTCAAAGAAGCGAGATTTATTGGATTGTACTTCAAGTTCAGTCGAAGACCAATTTTTTTTCACTCTGTTGGCAACACCAAGTTTCATTTTTTTTTTTCGCAAAAAGTCTGACGTGCGAACTTTATGATTTATGTTACAAGAAATATCTACAACAAAACTGATGGCGTCATCGCAAAATATATTGAACAAAGTTTTATTGCAGTTGTGCCTGAAGTGCGATATTTCTTGTGTTTCGCAGTAATTTCTCTATTTTTACTTCACGTGCGTAAGCTAAAGGAGGATTGCAATAGTGTGCATATGGCGAATGGCTACTTTCATGTTTTTTAGACGTTTCATGACTCTAAAGTTTTAGAGAATCAATAAATATGTAATTTGCCTCAATTCTGAAGAATTATACAATTATTACGTTACCTTATACATCTACTTAGGACGTAAGTACTAGGCGTTTTCACCGAGTACAAAACTGGCGTAGTTTTAGTACTGATTCTAAGTAACGAAACACCAGTATGAAACAATAGGCCTCTCATTTCCACCTGTCCATCTGTGTCTGGGGTCTCGTCTGTGTCGATTTTTATTCGCCAATCTTTGAAACTACTGGATCGATTGTCAAAATGTGTACGAACAAATGGTCGAACGCTAACCAAAATTTGTGGGATCAACCCCACCAACAATGTTACGACGTCACCTCAAAATGTTCCATCTAAAATTTTAACATACTCCTACATCTGTGGTTTATGAATCCGTATTGATTTTTACCTAGACATTCAAATTTTTGAAAAAACTTGCAAACGTTAAAGGTTATAGAAATCGTGGGAAGCCGTTTCCCCCCCAAAAAGTAATGACATCATTTCAGAAATTTGCCAAATAAATCCTAAACATATGAAAAATATTATGGGTCTACACTTGCATTCATATTAAAAAAAAAATTAATGAATGAATCAGTTTATTTTATTAGTCAAATCAAGAACCGGTCACCCCATTTTTCCGAAAATTTGGGAATACAGTATATTGCTATTAGTATTACACTGCATCTATTCAAACTGATGTATGTGTCCTTGCTAATATGTTGATGACGTCATTACAAAATTTTCTAGTGAACAAACTCACTACAAACACGCAGAGCATGATTTTTTACCTGTACGTTACCATTACACACGTATTTTTATTTTAACTTACTGGAGTTATCATAAAAAAATAATCAAATTTTATCATTTTTTCGAAAAAAGTTCTGTTGAAATAACCTTATACCAATTTTTACAATTATATGGGATGTTATTAAGCATGATTTGTTTTAATTGATATTTAGAAATTGGTCTTTTAATCTTCCTAAAATTCTGGAGAAAAAGTGTTGTAATAAATTGTATATCAGTGTCACTATTTGGAACATCAAAATAGTTCAAAATTTCAACCATGTGAAAATCATGCAATTGATAAAAATAGAACAAAAAAAAATAAATATCGACAGCATTATATAATTTGAAGTGTGTTTCTTGGGTGTAGACCGTGCGAATATTGTTTGACCAGTCTTAAGAGGTGTTACCAAATACAATTCCTATGCAATTCTTTTCATCGAATATTTTCCTTATGTTTTAGGCGTAGTGTATTTATTTTGACATTTCTATTTGATCCTGTGCTATATTTATTTGCAAATTTATTTTATGCAGGACAACGTTACTAAAGGTATTTCACACTGTATTATTTGTTCGGCAAGTTTGGATAAAATACGTCACTTCAGACCCGCTTGTGGTATTTTATTTATACGTCAATGGTTTAGGTTTAGCCTTAACATGTCTTTCACTTCAAGTACATACGAACCTGTAGTTGCACTCAAAGCACTTTACGTAGCATTGCAGGTATTGTTTTTGGTGCACGAGTCGGGTGTATTGAACCCGTTACATAACTATTTACACAGCGTGAAGGAGGTATCTTCCGACAAATCTGGAACTAGAAACAATTAGCATTTGAGGTTTATTTACAAAACAATGGTTTTTTGTGTTTATCGTTTTAACTATTTTACATATAAAAAAATATTTATAATACAGCTTTTGCAATAAGCCTGTTGATGCACATTTTTGGTGGCTAAATAGTATATGTGTACATAGAAAAAACTATAATACTTCATGCTCGTTTTGCAGTATTATAGGTCCATCCTTTCCAGTATGTATTCGACAGTATGTTTGTTACATTAATTACATTTTCAAATATGTGCTGAACATTACTATTTCACGTGAATTGATCACATTCTGCAAAAACGTAGGAAATCATTGTTTGAAAATGCAAAGGTTCACCTGAACACCTCGTCATATCGATCGTTGGCATGTGATGTCATACAGCTGTGTGACCCACTGCGACCGGCGTCACTGTTTCCCACGTGGAGACAAGAAACATTCGTATTAATCCTTTGTATCTCAATTTTATCGATAGAATTTTTGTCGCCGACATGGTAAAATCTACATTTGGAGGTTTGCCATGTAGAGCGCCAGTCGCGTTTGCTCTTATTGCCAAGTTGTGCAATTGGATTTCGTTTGTTTTAATTCAGACCATCAGGAATTTTTCGATCTCAGACGTTTTAAATTTGGACCAAGGAATGTTAATGGCCGTTCTTGCCCGAGTTTGACATCAGACTTATTAATTTTATTTTGTCCTTGTAACACGAATGGCGTCTGGTGATGAGTCTCAAGTCGAATATTTTCGGTTTGGTAAATCAATAAAAAGCCGAGAACCCAACAAAAGATTTTTATCACGTTATACAAACAGTGTTGGAGTTTCTACATAAAGTGATTTGAACGGGTTTCAACTTTTACGCATGCGTTTGACAAATTTTTAAGTTCCACTATTGTATCCAGGACAAAAAAGCGTCTCTAAAGTTCATTATTTCAATTAAAAAATTATGCATAATTCAAATTGAATCAGCTACATGTTGGTAAAAGTGATATCCCTTGTAACAAAAAATGTCTGAGCTTCAAGTTGCAATTTTTTCTTTATATAATGTTTAATTTTAGTGCAAAAGAATTGAATTAGCACGCAAATATTTTATTGGATACTAGTGTGGTATATGATCACATTTAAACTATTAACTCTTCAACATGATAAACCACAAATTAGGTTAATTTAATATTTCGTTGAATTGTTTATTCATGGGTTTCTTTTGAGCGAATAATATCAAAATCTGATTAGCTCAGGATGCAATAACTCAAATTAAATTAGAAAACAGTCGTGATCATGATCACTGAAGCCGTGAAGGTTGCTTGTAGTTACCGGAAACCAAGAAAGCATACACATTTTAAAGCCATATAATAAAGGCATGTTAATTTGAATTGACTTTTTGTTGCTTTGAAAATCTTTAGGAAGTTTTACATTTTTACTAAGCTAAGGAAGTACATATTGTAATAGGGTCCATCCGTCAAACGGCTACTTTCAAGTTTACATGACCTCTAGAGTATGAAAAAATAGGCTCCCCGTTTCCGTCTATCTGTCTGTCGTCTGTGTCGAAATTAATTAGACGCATAATTTTCGAAACTACCGGACTGTCACAAGGTATTTATCGGATAGATCATAAAACGCTAACCAAAATTGCCCTGTTCTTCCCCACCAACATTTTGATGACGTCACCTCAAAATTTTGCATGGTATTTAAGTTTTTATTAATTAACATATTGTATTTATTAATATATGTATTTATCCATACGACAACTACAAATAGAGAACACGGCAAGTCAAAATATGTATTATATATATTTATGTATTCTAGTTTAACAAAACACAGTTTACGTTAAAACATATTATCTTAGAGCAATTTATTAAAAAATACTAAGCTTTATTTATTAGCCAACCGTTCAGTGATTTATTTGCATTTAATATTTTTACGTCCCATTGTATAATAAGCTATATTTTATGATACCGTTTAGCGTCCATAAAGTAGCTCTTTATGGACGGCGTCCGTAATGATAAAGTAAAACGGCCGCTTGTTAATGCTAAATAATAATAAATAATTAACGTCAAAATAAATTTTTATGCGTTGTTAGGTTCTTCATACACCTTTTTTGACTTGCTGGGAAGAAGGGATTCTTTAACTTTAGAAGCCATCGCATCTATTTCTTCCATTTTGTGGAGGATTTAAGTTTTTTTTACTAGCGCTTCAAATATAAATTAATAAAAACTCAATTTCGCAGGCAAAGTTCGTAACCATAGCAATAAAAATAGCACACTTTGAAAGTATCACAATTTTTCTCTAAGAAAATTTTCTTCACTATAATCGAACAAAGCTTCGTATGTGAATAGGGAGGACTTTTTTCAAAAGAGTTTTTTGTTTAGGAATTTCCAAAATAATTTCATTTCTGATGGAGTATATAATTGTGGTGATGGTTTAGAGCATTGAAATCATTAATATTGTTTTTGACATGTATTGTGAGATGGAAACGGAACAAACATGATGCGGTCATAATTTTAAGTTCAACAAAATAATGTTGGCCATTTGTTCTGTTATTTATTACTACAATAGTTCTTGGAGCTGGTTTTTGTATTAAAAAAACTCGAGGAATGTTTGATGATGAACCCCATACTGCATTTTTAGTAGTGCTGTTGTAATTGTTTTAAGGCAAAACATGACGTGCTTAATCTTTTGATGGTATTATCATGAGATGTTCAGGCAAGATTTAGATCAATTTTAACACTTAGAAATAAATGAAAGCCGACTTATTCTACAGATCGCTTAGAAGTTTTCACTGGTAGCTAAATTCTTAGTGTCTAGTCATTTTTTCAAATTTCATCAATTTCGTGTTTTTTTTTTTTAGTAAGACACAGTTTATTATGAGCAAATATTGATTTTGATCGCTTAATGTTTCATTGGTGTGGAGTGAAATTGCAGCAATTATTACAGAGTCTTTGGAATTAAAATTGTTTGTATCAATTATATATATAATAACAGAGGCCCTAGTATAAAACCCTGTGGAACTCCTTTAAAATAATGTACTCCGGTGTTTGTGATTTGTGAATTCGCGTTGATTTTTCAGGTATCCAGGTTTTCGCAAAAAAAGAAAAAAAATTGTTCAAGGATTTTTGCAAAAACCAAATGCTCTGAAATCATTGTAAGATTTTCATAGGCCTAGTAAATCGTTAAGTAAAAATTTTGCTGAATAAATTCTGCCTAAAATATGCAAAATATTGTGAGTTTATACTTGGGGTTTTCAATGCATTCATATTTGTTTTAATTTACAGGATTATCATAAAAAAAATCGTAAAATCAAAGCTGTATTTCAAAAGCGAGGGAAGTTCTGTTTAAATAACCTTCGACCAGCGTTTTGTAAAAAGACTGATGAATCTTGACTGGCGATTTTGAAGTGGTGTCATTAATATTATATGATAATACAGTGACAGTTCAATAGATTGATATAAATTGATTTAGTGTAAAAAAAATCAAACTGTAGTTGTTTATCAGCTCTGAAAATTACGTAGAAATCAACGTCACTGTGCTGTTTATGTGATTAAAACGTACATTGGATTATGCGATATACCTATCAATATGTACATGGTGAGTGAGCTAAAAAGGAACACCCGAATAACTTTTAATATCAGCCAAAAGTAATGATATTAAAGTTGCAAATGTAGACTAATATCTCACGTGCGTATACATAAATTCACTGCTTTAAAACAAGCGTCGAAAAAATTAATAGCTCTATTACCTTCACTATATTGTATGAATAAATTATTACATTTTTTTATTAGTATTATTTATTAAGTAAATATTTTCTGACTAAAGTTGTCCTTTGTTGGTGCGACTTTAAGTAAAATTAGGTAAAATGTTGAATTGGCTTATTCAGAAAAGCGTAATAAATGCAATAATTTCATTAGTTGTGTAACTAGATGCTTCATTATTTTTCGCCAAATTAACGTAGTCTCATGGTCGCTTATGTTTTGTTATAAATTACGTAAAAGGTGTGTAGTGTTTAGCAGAAAAATACAACGAAGCAATAATAATAAATATTGAACTCCGCAGAATCTTTTTCTCAATTTCATAGTAAAATAAAAATCCTGGCAAATTAAAGCAAACATTAATACTTTTTTTTTATTATTGTATTTTTTATTAAACATTTCATGTTAATAATACATACGTAGAACTCATCCCTCTTTATTTATAAACTAAGTTCAATTAAACGAGGTTCATAAATGAAAAAATTGTCAGAGACACCTCTACCCTTGTAGTTGACTCACCTTGTATATAAGACATTGCTGTTATGTTTTAATTAAAACAGTGATAAACACTGATAACATAGTCATTTACAGGTTTTATATTTACTATTTTTCAAAAAAGCAACTGCCATTGTGGAAACAAAAGATTACCTCGTTTATTTATGATTCCTAATAAAAGTTAACCTGCTCCAAATTTAATTTTGACTTTAGTGTCGTTTTAAAGCGACCGCCGGAATTATAACTCTCTTTGTGTCTTCATGAGTAGTTTTAGCACATAATTTAAAGAAAATTAAAAGAAAGTACGCAATTAAACACCTTTGAAACCCTTGTAAAAGTTCAGAATTACTCGAGGTGTCGGCTATCGCTGGTCACCATTCGAAATTGTAACGGTGCAATTACCGCTGGAACTGCATAAATACAAGTTTTACAACTTATTAATTAAATGCTGTGCCTACAGGAAGAAATACCGATTTGTGCAATCTTGAGAGAAATCGACTTCAATCCGTAAATAATGTGTATACTTGAATACACCAAGTTATGATTAATTAATCGTAAAGTAAGTTATAAAACCAAATAATAAATTTTATGGCGCTGCAAACATTAACTTTAAATGCAGGGACAAACATCGAAGCAAATGGAAATTACATTCGCGACGATTAAATTACATGGTCATGGTTCGTTTTTACAGGAAAAAAGAAACAAAATTTAGGCAAACAAGTACGTAAACTTTGTGTTAGGTGTCAGTCACTTCCGTAGAAGTTGATGTTCTTTTGTTATTTCTTTTACGTTTGATAGTAACCGACCGGGATGTGTCTATTTGATTGTAAAGTTTGAAGCCCGTGGCTGTAAAAGTTGCTAGCAAGAAACATGACATTCCAATTACTTTGGTTTTATGAAGTGCTTGCTTGTGTCCAGACGTATTTGGAATATGTTGTTGCTCGTAAGGAGCAAATGAAATTTCTTTTTTGTTTCAAAAGAAACGTTAATATAGTCATTTAAAAAAGAAAGGTTATTTTCAGGTTATGTAGGTTAATAATTCTGCTTATGAAAGATAATAAAGTATCTGGCCTATTTACTTTAAATAAATTATGTTCTAAAAAACTTATCGGAGCAGACATGAGGTATGTATTGCGAAGGACCACATATAACATTGAACTGTGTCGGGTATATCAAAGTTATCATACTCAATGTGAAATTAAACATTACAACGAATAATGTTTTTGTCAATGTTAATTCAATAGTCATGTAAATTGGTAATTTATAATCTACAAAGAAATATAAAAACGTTAGACGCGTGTTGTTCATTATTTAATGCTAAACATTATTGTGCAATATCGTTATTGTTAAACTAATACGTCAGTTTTATTTACAGTAAAATAACAGAAACAAGCACTCCTATTTTATTGTATTTCTTTTTGCAAAATAAATCACTATCTCACACAATATTGCTATCTCATCTATCGGTTGAATCACTATTAGATTAAACGATAATATTAATTGATTGCGATCAAAGTACATTTCATATGACTTTTTTTGTTATAAATTTTTTAACGTACACAATTACCGTCGTACTTGTACAGGTTCCTCATTAGTTACGACCACGAATTATTATTGGCAAAAAGTTGGTTCGTAAAAAACACCCAACGTACTTTTATGAACAGCACTTTGACGGATTTTTAAAAACTATTAAATTTTAATTAAGATAACATAAGAATGTTGTTTTTATTTTTTGTTTAAAAAAATTAAAAAATGGCAAGGTCAAGAAATCTGCTGAGTGGCTATGAATTGTTGTAGAGTCAAGTCGATAAAAAAACTTTTTTTATGGATGAAATTATAATTTCAGACTTTTAACACCACAACGTATTTCTTGTTGTAAAGCGTGAAATAATTAAAAGAACAAGCGCCCCCTGAATTTAAGATAGTAATGATGATCCATGCGCTAAAATATGTGCTACTATAAGAATACTTTGCATATTTCAGATATCAGTATTTAGTAAAACTGTAACATAACGTTACCAAATTTTGGTTACCATTTTACCCTACGATATTTAAAATAAATGTAAACTTTCACATCAATCAGTCCACTAGTTTCAGAGATCCACTAGTAAAATCGTCAACAGACGACGGGTAGACGAAAATGGAAGATCTACTTTTTAATACTCTAGGAGTTGCGAAACCTCGAGAAAAGGTTCATCAGATTGACCCTATTACAATACTTCCCTAACTGAGGCTCGAGAAGTAAAAATAGTTGTCAAAATGGCTGGGAAGTCACAAGTTTGAATTGAAAATTTTAATATTTGTCAAAAATATATCGGAATTGTGGTATTATTTATTTTTTACAGTTTTAGTTTATCCAGGAACTTCACGGGGTGTCTCAAAAAGTAACTATATAAATCACTTTATTCTATCGATTATCTTTGAAGAGTTGATCTAATCTCTGTAAAATGCTGACAAGACAGTGACGATATGATTAATTGTGTACGTGAAAATTATCTACCCCATCAAGGTTGATTACATCATCTCGGAGCAAGTTTAAATAAATCTTGATTGAGATGCCCTTAGATAAACATTGCTTATATTTCAAAATTTTTTAACTTGTTTATTATTTTGGATACTGAGTATATTAACAAAAAAAAACTAGTATGTGGGGTGATTTACTTTGTCGATTATGTCAGGACTTCTGACAAAACAATAACGTTATGTGTAAGTACCATTGTACACATATCTGTCTCATCAGAATTAAGAATAGGTGTATCCTCACTAAAAATTGGTAACATCATTATAGTTGTGATTTAATATTCTGCAATTTCTTTTGATGTTGTCAACTATGTATCTCAAAAAAGACGAACTGTTTTATAAAATACAATAGAAATCGTGTATTCAACTTCATTGAAATTTTAATAAAAAAATAAAATGTCCTATAAAAAATGTGATTTGTTGAATCGAGCATGTATTCCATATTATATGTTGATTCGATATGGTACAAATCAATTCCCAAATTTTTTTTTGTCTTAAAACTGGGCTGTTAAATTATTAAAAATGCTATTTTATTCATCAGGAGCATTAAAAAACACATTTACACGTGTGACTCTTTAAGAGTAGATGGAATAAAGGCAAAAAACCTTTAAAATATGGAAAAGATGCTAAAAAGGGTCCTTAGAATCTGCCAATTATAGTTTTGCCCTAATAATTGAAACATTGTAGAAGTGGTGTCAGTTTCCTTCATGGATTTTTATGCTTATTAAATTCAAAACGATTATATCTATCGATATTTTTCATAAAAATTTCAGCACGAGGTAATTAATGGTACTCGGTTGCTTTAGACTCGAAAGTCGGTAATGAAATGGTTATCATTTCACGTGTAACGCATCCATTAACGCAATCACAAAGCCCTGACCTTTGGTACCGCTTAAAGAAATCACATCGTGTGAAAAAATCGCGACCACAAATTTGACTTAATCAGGCATCATTTATTTATTGCTTTACATCGGTGTAATCAATAAAGACTTAACTTTATGCTAAGTGCCGGTGTAATTTTGAAAACTTCACAAAAATATTTAGACTATAGGTAAATATTTACATAATTAATATTATTAAAATCAAAGAATGTTTTCCGGCCCGAAGCGGATCTCTCGTAGGATGACTAATTGTTATTGCAATTATTGAAATGTAAACATTATAGATCAAGTTTATCAATCTCGGACCGAGGAGAGGTGTTATTTTCGTATATGATTTTTTTAGTTCGGATGTCCGCTCCTCCCCCATACATTAGAGTTAAAAATAGAAAACGTTGAATTTGAAGAGTCCTACGAAAAACGCCCACGTTTACCATAGTCTTATGAAAACTGTCGCCGCAAACTGTAATCATGAGTCCAAGGTGATTTAATCTAAGACAAGCGGATATGAATGATAAGCATTGTCAAATTTTTCCAGCTTTTCAAGCGTGAACCGTTTGAATTACATACAACTTGAGTCCACAAATGAGAAGTTGGAAGTCTAAAATAGCGGCCTTCGCCCAATTCATTAACCATCGAATCTTAACCTACCTACGTCCGTCTGTCTAGCTATTTTAATTTTAATGAAAATGTGTGAGGAGCTACGGAGTGAGTAAACTCGAAAGGTTTATTTTGAGACCTACTTACGTTTGCAATATAAATAATATTAATCTGTACTACTAAAATTGTCTAACATATTTTTTGCCATGGAAAATTTAAACGATGACAGCTGCTGCTCATTGATTGATCTCTGCCGTTTTTATCATGCATTTTATTTTTACACTCATTAAATTTTACAAACCAATTTATCTTAACATTCATTTTTATTTATTTTTCTATTTTTCAGGTCGATCAGTATGCAACCACAACTAATCTCTGGTGCAGTGAATAAGTAATCAACTGAATTGTAAGTTTTTATTCGTTAATTCGATAATATTAGTGCTGAATCCAAAAGGACTTGATATTATTACATTTAGTATTGCTGATAGATAATGTAACGCTTAAAACTCAAATACCGTATAATCAGTATAATTTCGGATCCTGGCGTGAGCTAAAAACATTTGAATTGGTCCGTAGATTGGGTCATACGATTATAGGAACATCAAATTCCAAATGAGTGTTACGAGTGTGGCCACAAAAATCCATGCTTATAAAGTTTGGATATCTGATTTTACTTTACTAATTTTTATGGTGAAAACGTCTAAAACTACCGAAAATAAATCAAACCAACTGGTAAGAACGATCAACAAAGCTATCAAGTAAACTGTGTCTGATACAAATAATATTTCCTTGAAATTTTTCTATATTTGATATTTTCGAGTGCGTCATATTTAAGCTTTATCATCGAAGGAATTGTCTGCTTTGAGTTTCTTGACAAAGTTAAAAACCTTGTGACACACACTCGTGAGTCATGAGATTGAGTTGGAAAATGATGCTCCGCTAATAGTATGAACTAATCTACGAGCCAATTCGATTTTTCTCAGCACACGCCAGGATCAGAAATTACATTGTAGTCTATTGCGAGCATGGAGTGGAAATAGAGTGAGCCGAAGGCAAATACGACTGTCTGTCAGTAAATGAGTGAAAACTTCAAGTGAGTTGTACAGCTTATGAATAATAGTTTTCCTAATACTATTTAAAAAAAGTATTCCTTTATGTGTGTGGAAATACACAACTATGTGACGATTGTGCGCTAGCGTTGTCATGAGCTGAATATATACAATAAACAATAGTGTTAACGATAACGGCCTTGGCAAAAATTCCTAATGCATCTAGGAATGAAAAAATTGTTCTAAAGTTATTAGACACATTTCGCTCACCCCTGAACGACAATTAATTTTCTAAGCAAAAACTGCCAGTGCTAGGGATCGTTTATATGCAAAGAGAAGGCTGTGCTTCTGAGTTAGATCCTGCAGACTGTATCGTTATAATTGAACAAAGCTTTTTGTAATTAATTTCAGAGAAATCCTTAAATAAATTTTAAAAGTTTGTTAAATTTTATTCTACAGATAAAGGAGCATGTTACAATGTAAATTTCAAATAAGATTTACTTAAGAAAGCTTGAAATGACGTCATCAAATTTTTAATGTGGATGGAAAGACAAAATCAGTAAGCGTAAAGAATGTTCGTCAGTGATACGTTGCTCTCTTTCCATGTGAGAAGCTCCAAGTTCGATCCTCAGCATATCCAGTTTTTTTTATTATATCTACTAAAATCAATGTATTGTTACAATTACACAAGGGAACAAAAAAAAAATAAATTTTATGCGGCATTAGCTTTGATTGATTTTTAGTTACTGCTATTGTTGTAGTAATCTGTTGTGGTCAGAACATTTGAAATGGCTCTAGTTCACAAGATATAGCTCTTCACGAAAAGTCATCCAAAAATGTTGTTTTCAAACATCCCCTACCGAATCTTTCTGTTTCTTTATTGTAATTTGAACGTAGTGGTCAAAAATTTCTAGGAGAATGATAAAACAAAAGATTATCGCCACTTCGTCGCCAATATCGTAGATAAACATTTGAAAAATTAGGAATTAACATGAGCATTAAAAATTCATTTGTTGCATAGCCATTTGGACCCATTTTCTAACAATCTTCACTATTACAGCGAACAGCGGGGAAAATGTTTCCACCAATACATAAGGGTAGTAGAAAATCGTACAAAAAGCATGTTTCTTTTTTTATTATTATTTTTTGATTAATAATAATGTATACCTAACATACATTACCAGTTTGGTTTGAAAATAACAGTCTTAAAATAAATTTCGTATATATATTACATATCTGAGTTCGTATAATGAAGATGCATTTATCTCAAAAACTGGAGCCAATTCGGCAAATCTAATATTGTATTCAGCGGACTGTAAGTACCCTAAATCGACCCTTAAAGTGGTTGCCGCAGATCCACTGTTCCCCGGTATTATCGGTGATTTAAATCGTCGTGGGTAAAACTCAATAATTTATTTCTTAAGGGGTAATTCCAAGTTTACGTGACAGCGATAATGTACAAAATAAAGCCGGCGCAACTTGACTGAATAATACTCGTTCCCGAAAGTGGCTTCTATTAAACCCATACTTCCTTCTAGAAGTTCCGTGATCGAGGTCTTTCTGGAATATACATCGCGATTTTCGCTTCCAGACTTTTCTTTAGCGAACGCCGCACACATTAGAAAACCTATAGGCGTCGTACTGGGGCGGCGTATGGGTTTATTTCGTAACAGTACTTATTCTTTCCAAAACTGGCTAAGAAGATCTTTATAGAATTTTTTATCTACTTTTAGAAATCTAAACTTATTAATTTTCAAAATTTCTTTAAGAGAACCAAATATCACGATACTGGCAGTTTAGCTTCATTTACCTTTATGCTGCTTGTAGAAAGCGGCGTTTTTGAAAGAACTATTTTGTGCCATCAGATAAACCTCTTTTCACCAAGTCATGGTTATCAAGTGTCGAAGCAGGTTTCATCCAAGTCAATTATGTTTTTATTTTCTTCTCGAAACATTCGGATTTGACAAACACACTAAATTCGAATTTTTATAGCCGTGAAGTTTACATTATCGCTCAATCGTTTTTCCTTAACGTGATTAGAAATTTCAATAGTTTTCAAATGTCGCCTAAAAGTTTCCTGAACAATTAATTTCATATCCGCATTCTTTTAATCATATGATGATTGATGAGAGATTCAACAGTGGGCACTTGTCTTTCCTTATATATATTGTACATAATTAATTTTCTTTCTGCTTCTAAGTTTTTAGCAATTTTTTTCTAAATGAGTTCATAGAAGGTTTTTTGTTCAAACGTTAATTACTCTCATTCCGACCGTCTTTGTCAGTTATTTAACTTTGTCACAATAGGATCCAGGCCATATAATGTTAGAGTTTGTGGACTACTATATGTATATTAGGAAATACAGGGTTTTTATAAATGATTCTAAGGGCGTAGTTGGCCATCGATTTAAAAAATTTCGCTTCGCTAAAATTAGACTTCATTGTGACAGTTTTCATTTTGTCATTTCCAACCCGCTAAATACCTTCCGAGGCTCCGTATATTCAAACGAAGAATGAACACTCTGGACAAATTCATCAAGCTGAAGACGGCTGGAGAAGGCACCTACGGCATCGTCTACAAAGCCAAGAACAAAGTGACTGGGCAAAGTGTGGCCCTTAAAAGGATTAAGCTAGAAAAATTTAACAAGTATGACCAAACTGAAGGGGTCCCTGCGACGGCGATACGCGAAATTTCCATCCTGAAGGGGCTGCGGCACTCGGCGATCATCGAGCTACAAGATGTGATGTACACCTCCGACAAGCTATATTTGGTTTTCGAGTATCTAGATTTGGACTTGAAGAGGTACTTAGATGGGACCATGAAACCAATGCATAAAGAATTGATTAGAAGTTACTTAAAACAATTGTGCGAAGGCCTGTCCTATTTGCACACCCACCGGATCCTCCACCGCGATATAAAACCGCAGAACCTCCTCCTAGACAAAGAGGGCCACATCAAAATCACCGACTTTGGACTATCACGGTGTTTTTCGGTCCCCACGAAGTCGTACACCCATGAAGTTGTGACCATGTGGTACCGAGCGCCTGAGCTGCTTTTAGGGTCCAAATTGTACACAAACGGAGTGGATATCTGGAGCTTGGGCTGCATTATGGCCGAAATGTTGATAAAGCGCGCGCTTTTCCCTGGGGACTCAGAGATCGACCAAATCTTCAAAATTTTTAAAATTCTGGGCACTCCGAATGACGAGATGTGGCTCGGGGTGTCGGAGCTACCGCAGTACGAGGTTTCATTTCCTCAGTGGAAAACGAGCGATTTAAATGTGCATGTTAGTTTTAACGACGCTGAAGAAGAAGAGTTTATGAAGATGATGTTAGTTTATGATCCTTTCGTCCGAAAATCGGCGAAGCAACTTTTAATCGTACCATACTTAAGAAAAGCCAAACTGACGACACCCAGCATGCGACCATTTCCCGATGTAACAGGAGAATACTAGAATTATCATAAGGATATTATTAAATAATATGTTATTAAATAATAATACCACCTCTCGTTTCAAATTATACGTTTTTCAAGTATGAATTACAGTTAATTCTCGTTGATCCAAGCTCAAAACAACAAAACAGTCGTTTTCAAGATTCTTGGTGCTTGCGGACGAAAATTTTGTTTTGTTCGGAGAGTGAAAGTATTCTGTAACCGATTGTAAGCAAGAATATCTATCCAAATACCCTGATTTGCAAATTCAAGAAACATCGTTAGGCTCACATTAGGGATGATGAACACATTTGTTCGAACTGACAGTGTCAAAAAACGGAAATCTCCTGGAAGACCTTCAATATCTGAGGAAGTTGATTTGAGACGACTCAAGCAGAATCCGCAAACATCTTTGACAAGATTGTCTCAGTAGTCAGGAGTTCCTGTTGCAGTATGAAATTGAACAATGGGTCCAAAACATTGACGAAAGGATGTTACAGACATTTTTTGGAATTAAAAAGAGAGTGAATATTTTCAACATTTACTGTGAAGTATGTCTGTAATCGAACCTCACTTTTTCGTATAATAGAATTAATACTTTTCAACAACGCTGTCAAAGGTCAGATATATGCAACACTGCAACAGTATGTATTAATAAAGCACATGCGCTTTTCGCTACGTTTTCTTCTGTCAAAAAAACAACGGCAGCTTCATTCCTTTTTCAGTTTACATTTTTAAATCAAGTAAAAAAGAAGTTTAATTTTGCTCATGTTTCTGACACATTTCCTAACCTTACATTTAAAACAAGATAACTCAACTAAGGGAAAATTGAAGGAGTTTTGATCATTTTGCAGGGACTACCAACAAGCTTATTACATTTTCGTGGCTAAAATCGTGAATGGATAATATTTCTACACTACACACGATGACAGTCTAAAAAAATAGTTTCTGGTGCTTTAATTAGATTGCTCCCGCTATGAGAACACCTTTATATCATCAGACTTAGTAAAGCTTCTTTGTGTTATAATTAAATGAGTTGTTACCAACTTGCGTAATAATAATATAAATTACAATGATAAAGATTTATTTTTAAAAAGTAAAGTATTTTAAATCAAGTGAAATAGTTGAAATACTTGCAGAAATGCTATTAATGGTGTTGTTAACAAACGCAGTAATTAAGTGCATTTTTTATTTTCTAATGGTCATGGAATTTTTATTGGTATGAATAACGTTTTACCTTGCTGTTTACAAAGTTAATCATGTAGTTTACTTTAGAATTATTAGAAATTAGCAAATGTGCGCAAATATTTTTCAATTTCATAAGAAAAGTACTAACTAGTTGAAACTAATGTAGACATCACTATGCAAAATAAGCGCATACTAAATAGTTCGTAATTGATAATTTTAGATGTTTTGTGTTATTAAACCAAAAGTTAGAACTTCGTACGATTCGTCCAAAAATTTTCATTGGAAATACCTAGGTATTGTGTCCTTCACAGATCGCACGTATAAGTACGTATATTTTGTTTCATATACGTATAAATTCTTGTATAATATGATTTTAACGACTTTCGCGCATTGTTGCTGCAGTGTTCTTACATTAAGTAATTTATTAAAATGTATTCATGATTATTCTGCAACCCACATTACACATGGCGGTGCATCGTTCCGTACCAGTTTTCCAAAATACCTGCCACAAATTTAAATACGCCATCTCCATTGTAATGTAAATTACTGCCACTCTACCAACTAAAACAAGAACTTTGAGAAAAAAATTGCTGTTACAAAGGTACTAAAAGGAGGTCTGACTGTGTGTAATATTAACATATACACCATAGTATCTTCGTGGTAGAGAGATACTTATTTTTGTATGAGTAATTTGCGCCACACACACAGTGTATTTAAGTCAGCAGTACATACATTATTATTCCAAGCTCTTGCTTTCAAAGAATCTAAACATTGAAAGAATGCTGCTATTTTTATTCCATACAGATACTAGTGAGAAAATATCATTCTCTTCAAGTAACAATTTGAAACTTCTCAAAAGTCATAAATCGGTCCATGCTTGCCAATTTAACGTTTTTGAGCAGGGTTTACGTCCGACCGTTTCCGCAGATGTATTTATAAACATCAACATATGGATGCGACATAGATCACATTCCAGCATACACGAGTCTCGTGTATGAACGTAGCGCCCATCGACGAATTGGCTGCGGCAGCAGGACAGAAATAGTAAAAGTTGCTGAATACTGCACCGCTCGGTTTTATTATGAATGAACAACTGACGTCATAGTCTATATCCTTTTGTGGATTCCTGAGCAGAGCTTATCGGACGTTCAGCTTTCCGTTTCCGTAATCCGTGGTATTTATAATTTGAATATGGTCGAGCGACAGCGAAGATGTACACTACATGTTTCTCGAACGCGAAAATACTAAATAGAACAGTATTATTTTAGATTAGTTTGTTATTGACTATGAATATGAAGTTAAAGCCTATAATAGGACAGCATTGTTAGTAAGAAAGGGAACGAATTGTAAGGAAAACAAAGCAACCAAACACAATACATTAGTCGTATCACCGTGGTTGGATTTCTTCATTGTGAAATTTTGCTATCTACATGTACAATAATTATTATTGGACTTTCTACATTTCACAGCGAGAGCAAAAAGAAGTATTTATTATTATACTCGTATTATAGGTTGGAATGAGTGATTATAATTTGAGCAGAAAAGTAGGACGGTTTAGTTTTTTGTACTACCAAAGCTTTCCTTTCAGGTTTTTAAAACAGGTTTATGAACAATTGCTGAAAATTAATCACAAATATTACTTGCTTCGTTGTGATGTGGTAGGTACTACCCACCTGTATGTGTGTGAACACGTTTTCAGATTAAATGTCCAGATGAGAAATTATTGAATAAATTTTTGTACAACCAAACTGGAAGTAACTATTGAATTTAATAATTTCTTAGAAATTATATGTAAGTGTTTTTGTTTGTCGCTTTTAGAGCAAACAACGAATTTGTGTCATTACGGTTTTTCAAAAAGTCCTCTTTATGCACCAGCGTGAGAAGATTATATAGATGAAACATTAAATTTAAATCAACCTAATTTCTACTTGCTTCATAATATTAAGATTACGTTTAAAAATATGTGTTTATGTTAAAGACTATTAACAGCTGGTTAAGAGATGTTTGATGCTATAGATTGGTGCATACTAGGGTGATTAAAAAAAAAAATATATTTTTTTTTTCGTGTTAAAGAGGTTCAAAAGTTTCTTTTCAACGTAAAAAAATACCAGTTAAAATTTGAGCTCTTAATATTAATATTAAGACCGTCCGCATCGCGTTTTTCTATTTCCGATAAGAATAACATGGGAAAATTTTTGTTTGCACCTTCTGATTTTTATTGCTAGCCCGTCGTGTGTCGTGAAAAAAATTCAATCACATATTTTTATAGAGAATTGAACGCTCTACAAAAAGTGTCTCCTATGATTTTGCGAGAAACCTGACTATGATTTTTTAACCCACTGATGCTGAAAATGTTCGGAAAGAGTTTTACTGGCCTTATTATAGCATAAAATTATAAACAATTACTGTTTAAAAAACTAAATGTAAAATATGTATAAATTTTTGTGGTGATTTATTCCAATAAGACCATCAAATTTATTGTAATGCATCAAAAACGTCAAAATTTGCGATAAATTTAACTTTAGCCTAAAATAACTCTTCAACTATCAGGTTTCTCGCACAATCATAGGAGACACTTTTTGTAGAGCGTTCAATTCTCTATAAAAATATGTGATTGAATTTTTTTCACGACACACGACGAGCTAGCAATAAAAATCAGAAGGTGCAAACAAAAATTTTCCCATGTTATTCTTATGGGAAATAGAAAAACGCGATGCGGACGGTCTTAATATTAATATTAAGAGCTCAAATTTTAACTGGTATTTTTTTACGTTGAAAAGAAACTTTTGAACCTCTTTGCACGAAAAAAAAAATTATTTTTTTTTTTGAATCACCCTAGTGCATACATTTATTTTTTAGGACACTTATGTATATAATTACAAAAACTGGCCGCATTTAATTAAAAAAACGGCAAAATCATTTGTTAATAATTTTTTTGAAAGAGTTAAATAGATAAAATTTTGGTAATGACCAGTGTAATTGATGTTAATCATTGACTTAGTTATGAGTTGAAGAAGTCCATTATTAACTAAATTAAACTATAAATAGATGCACATTTCGGAAAATTTTGAAATAACGTCATTTGATTTTTGGAAGGGATAAACAGATAATTCGGATTAGTGATTTACCAAGTCTATCTTGACCTAAAAGCATATGTGCAGAACTTCAAGGCAATAACGCAATCGGTTGTATAGTTTCTAAATTAAACTGTACAATTTTGTTGTATAATAATTTTAGTTTTTTTCCCAAAAATCTACATACATAACAATAAAAAATAGGGGTAGATTAATAAATTGCAAGTACAGACACATCATATTTTGCACATTTTTCGTAAAATTTACTTGCCAGAAGCTTAAGATGACGTCTGTAAATGTTTGGTGGGATGACAAATTTATGTTAGTATTTTATCATCTACTCGATAATCCTATAACATACCGAAAATTCACGACGATCTGCCCAGCAGACGACAGAGGTGTGAAGGGAAGTTCTACTTTTTCCTATACTAGGAACTATGATACCAAAAATATGTAAATACGCTAACTATACATACTTATAAAAGCGAAAAACGGGGGCAGTTGGACAGATATTTCAAAGTATTGCTAGAACAAGATGAAATAGAGAAAGATGCAATGGAACAAGAAAATGATCAGAACACAACACAAGAGCAACAAGAACGAGGAGAAAAGAAGTACACAAAATGAAGAGAAAAACACCGAACCATGACGAAGTAACCACCGAAATGGTTAAATACATGTATGAGGAGAGAGAACAAGAACTCGTTAATATTATGAACAATCAAAAAATACAATGAAAGTGCCGACAATATTACCAAAATTCTGTATGGAACCTATTTCTACATTTTGTATCAATTAGGGGAAAAGCACTTTTACATTTTAATGAGATATCTTTTATCGAAATGAGAGACATGGTAACAAATATGAAAAGTAAAGACAGCAAAGATCTTTATGGTTTAAATATGAACATAATTAAATATGTGGGAGATCCTCTCATTATATCCTTAACAAAACTGTCGAATTGTTGCATATGAGTTCCAAATGAAGGAACTTTCCCGGATTGTTTTAAAGTGACAAAAACAGTATCTTTAAAATTAATAAAAGTTCCTATATAAGCAATCAATTGACGCAATTTTTCAAACAAAATATTTACTTTTTGGGGGGACAATGGGGTTCAGACCAAACAAATCTACCACTGATGCTTTAAATAAAATATTAAAAGAAATCCTAGCGTTGAAAAGGAGGGAAATAGCTGGTGGAATATTTTGTGAGCTTTCGAAAGTCTTCGATTGTGTTCAACACAATATTTTAATATTAAAACTAAACAAATATGGAATTAGTGGAACATCACTAAATTTCATAAAATCTTGTCAAATTGGAACGCGGTATTCCAGGGTCCGTATTGGGACCTCTATTATTGTTTATCTATGTTAATGACTTCCCAAATTATATTCCTGATTTCATCATGGTCACAAATTTTGGCGACGAGACAACAATTGTATCGACGACTATCAGGATGTCTAATCTGGAGGGTCAATTAAATGTTGCACAATAATATTTAGCACTCAAAGCGAGCACAAACAAACGGTAGCAAAGATGGATTATTTTAAGTTTAATATAGTGAGTCATCAGAATCTGACAACGGACTATCAGTCAGTAGCGTAACATGCACACTTCAGAAGGGGGTGGTTTTTTAAATTTAATTTGTCATTGCATTTTGTCAATAAAACAGGGAAAGATAAACTTAAGTGAACTGGTCAACACGCTAGCACGAGTGCCTATGAATCTATTAGGCACTAATCTAAACAGATACCCTTACGCAGGTAAAAAAGTTCACTGTGATAGAGAGACGATGACGGACGCCTCTGAAGGTGCGCCCACCCCGTAAATTTGAAAGTGGAGTTGACCCGACCGATTGTAACGCAAGCTTTTATGCGAGTATATGCCGACTTCGTAGAAGGTTATATTTATATTACACTGCACGTGTCGGAATTGACATACGTGTCCTTGCTGAAGTAATGTTGATTGGAACATTGGGAAAACTCACCAATACATACAAGCACAGACTTGCCCTTTATCAATGCCTTCATATTTTTAGAGTAATTGTGAATCCGGTTCTTATCATGGGTTGACGATAAGGACACTCCAGAGTTACACTTACTTAACCTTATGAAAGCTCCGCTTACACTAGTATAAAAGGTTGCTATTCGCGAAAATTTGGATGCCTTGGGGAAAACCTCAAGGAGGATTCATAAACCACAAATATAGAAGTATGTTATTTTATAAAATTTAAATCCTGCTTATTGTGAAAAATTTTGAGGGGACGTCGTCAGATTGTTGGAGATGATTTGGCAAATTTTCATTAGTGTTTTACCATCTACACGGTATTTAAAACATACATAAAAATTGACATAGACGGCAGACAGACAGACAGACGAAACGGGGGACCTTTTTCATTCATTACAGGTCATGAAACTCGAGAAAACATGAAAGTAGCCAGCTAACGCTCACGAAGTAAAAATCAAGCATGTAAAACCGTCTGGTTACAAGACAAATAAATCAAAAATTAAAAAAAAAACATATCGAAATTCAAACGAATAACTTTTGGAAATACATTGGGTAAAGGATTTTAGAGCTAGAAGCCAAGAAACAATTGGAAAAGGCAGTAAAGGAAAGCGGTCTATTTTACTTTTTTTTTATGTGGAATACGTTATCAAATTTCGGGTGGAAATAAATCACAATAAATCAGTGTTAGTATGGTAACAAAAATGCGAACAATTTGTAATCTGCAAAATAAACTGTAAAATTGGATGATTTGCTCTTGATTTTTTTGGAGAGGGATCCATTTATGTAAAATAAAAGATACGGTGGATTGTGAAACAACAGATATGCTGGGCGCTACACATTTATTACGCGAAATTTATTAAGCCAGACTTTGAGACTTTAATTTATTAGAGGGAATGAACAAAAAAAATGTCAGTGTATTTTACCACGCTCACAATAATCTTAAAACAGACTGAAAAATCTCAAAGTAATCGGTTTACGAAAATTATTAATATATTGTCTAGTAAAACTCCCGACAGGCGACGACAAACAGACGAAAACGTAATATAAATATAAATAAAACGTCAAGAAAATATGAAATTAGACGTTTATCAAAATGACCCTACTACAATACTTTTTTAACTATTGGCCGGCAGTGATAAGAACCAGTTGCAAAAAATACAGATTAGAAGATTAGAGAAACCTTGACAAAAATAGCAACATATTAAGTAATTTAATGCTTGTTGTGTTCTTGGAAAACTAGAAATGTTTCTTCATGCTTGCGTTTGATAATTTCATAATATTATAATAATCCATTTAAGTAATACGAATTTATTAAAGTTGGAATGTCTGTCTGTGTTTATAAATCCCCCAGAATGTTTAATTCAAGTTAAAATATTGTAAAAACATGGATATTATTGCTTGGAACCCTATCACGACCATAACTCGACTTCTGAATAAAAATCTGCAAAGACAGAAAACCAAATAAATATTATATTCCATGAATTGGAAGAACCGTAACGTATTGTAATACGAAGTTTAAGTTTTTGCCATTCCGTTAATGCTCACTCTTGTAAATAATACTAATTGTATTTCTACTCAAAGAACAATGCAGTTCATGTGTAGATACCTGCATGAATAATTTCCCGCATGAGAAACTAAACATCCTTTTACATAACCTTTAACCTTGGCTAATTACTTAATGTCGTCTTACTTAAAACTGCACACACGATAAAGTTTGAATGTTATGAAAACACATAGTTTATGTTTTTTTCCTTGTTGCAGGTGAAGATGCACCGGAGCCTTCGCATCGGCAGCGGACCTTTGGATTCCAATACGTTGTCTGCATTAAAATCTGGCCCTTATGAGGGCAAAATCGCCGGACTTTATGATTTAGAAGAAACTCTAGGAAGAGGTCATTTCGCCGTTGTCAAATTAGCGAGGCATGTTTTCACAGGCGAAAAAGTCGCCGTTAAGGTTATCGATAAAAGCAAACTGGACGAAGTCTCAAAAGCGCATCTTTTTCAGGAGGTAATAAAATATCTGATAAATCATATTCACGTAGTGTTTAATGATATTTAGAAGTTACTTTTCTTGCACGCTTGGTAATTTAAACTGCTATTGACCTATGGTTAACTCGTTTATACGGGTCATAAACTTATAAATATGGGTCGATAGTAGATTAGGGACGAGTCGCTGAATAAATGTCGGTATTTCATTACTTGACGCTATAAAAAAGCTTTAACGAAAATATTAAAGAACGTGTTCGATCCTACACAATTCACGAAGGAATGAAATGACGTCATGTGGGTATTTCACGAGTTATACTACTAGTTTCATAAAATAGTAATCCCATATGAAGTAAATTTTATGGTCATTTAAACACGAAAATGCATGTCTAAATTGTACCTACCTAAAACATTGTTTTAATAGATTTTGAAGATGAGGTCATGAATTTTTAAGGGATGAATAAATGAACATTGTTAATGATTTATTATGTTTATGTCTACTATGTAGTGTCAGAAATAAACTATAAAATGACAATAAGTGAGCATGGTATGTTTCATATTTCAAGAGAAATTTTCTTAATAAAATTTTGTGATGATGACATCAGCACGTTAGTTGGAATAAGTATACCAACTTGAATAAATGTAGTTTAACACTACCCACAATACTACCACTTTCCTAGAATTATGCTTTATTTATTAATTCTTGAATAAATCATTCCATTACAAACAGTTGAACATGTTACCCTTAAGTTTTAAGTGAAATTTCTCCATCCCCACTAGAAAGTTAGTAACATTATCTCTAAATTCTACTAGATGAATTATTTATAAAATAATTTCGTGCCATAGACATCTAGATATCATTTTTTATTATTTTCAATTCTAAATGAATTGTAATTTGTCTACAAAACTGGATTTGTTTGTGCTTCAGGGACAAAACAATTTCTGACTGCATAACTAGACCATTTTTTCGTTTAAGATTTTAGGAATTTCTCTTTTGAAATTTATCAGTTTGGACAAAAAAAAAACTACAAATGGATGTTAATAGTGGCGTTTTTGGATAATATACACACTTTCCAAAATTCCTTGGTTGTCTTTGATTGTGTTTTTTTATTGCTCTCTCGATATTAATAATTATTAACAATTCTTAAGTTGTAAAAAAGAAAAATTGTTAGTGTTTTATTTATATTGCGCATTCAAATCAGTGTGACCCGAAATAAAATGACTTCATAGAAATGCCTCCATGTAATAATAGTGTTAAAACACGATATGATTTTTGAATAATAAACAGTTGGGCAGTCTAAAAAATATGCAAAAACTGACAAAGCTCTGAACAGTTTGAAACCTGAACTGCTTATGTCGACTCGAAGTTCACTTCCGATTACACGCAGAGTTGATTATAACTGTCAGAAAAATGTTGTTTTGTCGCTGTCTTTATCGGACACACAATACTGCAGATAATTAAAAAAGTATCTAACGACCGTTTCGGAGGTTATCTTTCTCCAGCAGACTCAGGATGTATCGATCGTTATGTCGCAACTTGAAAGTAATTTGATGACATCATTGTATTCTTTCGTGAATCTGATAATAAGTGATTTGTGTTTCTAGGTGCGATGCATGAAATTAGTACAACACCCTAACGTAGTCCGTTTGTATGAAGTAATAGACACAGCCACTAAGTTATATTTAATATTAGAACTAGGAGATGGCGGTGACTTATACGACTACATTATGAGACATGACACGGGCCTATCCGAACAGTTGGCTAAAGAGTATTTCAGACAAATAGTTAGAGCTATATCGTACTGTCATCAGCTGCATGTTGTTCATCGTGATCTCAAACCCGAAAATGTGGTTTTCTTCGAAAAATTGGGTGTCGTTAAATTAACTGACTTTGGATTTAGCAATAAATTCTGCCCTGGTCAAAAACTTGAAACGTCATGTGGCAGTCTAGCATATTCTGCACCAGAGATTTTGTTGGGTGATTCGTACGATGCACCTGCTGTTGGTCAGTAGAATGTTCGAACTGTGGAGGTTTTGTTTTAATGTTTCGGTTTGCAGATATTTGGTCACTGGGTGTGATTTTATATATGTTAGTGTGTGGGCAAGCACCGTTTCAAGAAGCTAATGATTCCGAAACTCTCACTATGATTATGGACTGTAAATATAGTGTTCCTCCGCATGTATCAAAAGACTGTCAAGAGTAAGTGTAATTCTGGGTCAAAAGGATTTTCGTGTTACAGTAAATTTGTTGTAGCTTAATTGCTCGAATGTTAGTACGGAATCCGGAAAAGAGGGCGACACTTGCCGAAATATCTAAGCATAAATGGTTAATGGTTGGCAAACAAGACAATCCACCTCTTGATACTCTTCCGTTAGTTTCTAGGGAACAGTTAATCGAAGAAGATCATAATCTTATTGTCCAGAAAATAGTGAACGGAAATATTGCCACCAAAGAAGAAATACAAGAGTAAGGTGATAGGTGTTTAGTTAGGGAAATTACCTATAATGTTTTGTATTGTAGAAGTTTGGATAAAAATGAGTATAACCATGTCACTGCAACGTACTATTTGTTGGCGGAAAGAAAACTGAGATCTAAACGACAAGATCAAGTCCCAAAAAATAAAAGACCAGAACACTTGGCAGTACCACATAATTCTCCAGCTCCAAAAAGGGATAATAATGGTACCGGCCCATCGCCTTGTCTCTTGACTGTACCTAGGACGCCTGGAGATGTACCACAGGTAAAGTAATATTTTAGTTTTTAATTTAAAATTGCTAAATAAAATAAGGTTAAAATAGTTACCACTGGAATAAAAATAACAGTAATTTATAAAGATGGCAAGTAATGGACTATATTGACGGCTATACATACATTTATATCGATGAATTAAACTCGATATGATATTCAGGAGCGAGATTTGATAAAAACTGGTGCACAATAATATAATAACATATACATATTATTCCGTGGTGCTTTCAGTGTAAAATCAAAATGACCGCAGAAAAAAGTGATTCATAGCGGATGATTTCTTTGATTTGCGATCTAGTTACCCAAGTATTTGTTGATATAACAAATTCGGCCCAAAAGTATGTCGTGCCTAAACACAGTCTTTCATTTTAAAAAACTATAAAATTTTAATGAATTAATAATAATAATTAGTTAATAATTCACTTTGTTCTTAAAACGTACATTACTCTGATGACTTCACAATTTCACAACATAACCTGAATATGGGTTGTCTGTGGCTTTACTTAGAAAGTAAGATTACGTTATGTCAACAAAATTTAAACTCTCGTTAAATTTAAAGAGATTTATTTGAGACAAGTAACATATTTAATTGAACATACAGTTATTGCTGGATTTTCTGCTCTCTACATCCCCATATTTTAGGAGTTTACATATCCTGATAGTGATAGATGAAACCAGACTTCATCTCTTAAAATATTATGTTATACAATAAATCATTCTGTTCATAATTAGGTAGTCTAAGTCGTTGAAATATGTACATGTATTTTGTAGGGGAACAACATTAGGTCTTAAACTGTATGGGAGTTGGCATCCATAACTTACCAGACATTTTCAACAGCCTCGGGAGTTTTGTTTTGTTAATGTGTGACTTCCTGATTTCCTCTTAATGCTACCAGTCTCACAAAATAATTTTCTTAGATAACTATCTTTACAAAATAAGCTTAAAGAACAGCAACATCGGGGAATTTTTCACGAAATTCCTGAAAATAAAGTAGGGCGTCATGCATCCATCCATTCACCATCCACCGGCTGGCCGTTAACGAAGTAAGACTCAAAACATTAATTACTTATGATCTTCGGAAAACATTTTTCTCGAAATGAAAATTTTCGTTCTGTGGATAGTTTAGATTCATTCTCTAAAAACGATGTAGCCTTACTGCCCATTCATAATGGACATAAGACATAAGAACGAGCGCATAACATAATTTACGTTTTTGGTTTGTGTCTGGCTTATGCTTATCTACGTTCACAGTGGACAGAGTGAACTCTGTAAGAATTGTTAAACTGCGCAAACGCAGAACGGAATAACTCCCGGCTAAACATAGAAACGGCTAACCTCAAACTGAGTCAATCAAAATATCTAACCTACAATTTCATACGATATTCGAACTTGACAACTCGCAGTACAGAACAGACTCGCAGTGTGAAGCTTTGATTATAATTTAGATAATATAATCAAAGGTGCGAAGTGCCAAGTGCCAACTGTCAAAGGGAATTCAACAGCAGCATTCAAAAGTCCCTAGATTTTAACATAATTTTGACATAATTCGTGCACAAAGTTGAACACACACAAGGATTACATAAAACGTTCATAAGCATAAGAATTACGTTCGTCCACTGTGAACAGGGGTACACGTTTTCCATCGTTTCAACTTTATGTATTTATGTAAGCTTTATGTACTTGTTATGCCTTATGTCCATTGTGAATGGGCAGTTAAAAAAGAAGAAGATTTTTGCCGAAAATTTGAAAATGAATAAACAACAGTATTTTACAATTTACGTAAGATGCAAGATTATATGCACTCTACCACAACATAAGTTGTATATTCTAAGAAACGACCTACGTATTATATTGTGCGGCGAAAACTAGATCACAAATCAAAAAATCACACAGTAGTAACTGCATATAGGATCAATAAAAAATCCTCTAGTTAGCCATGGAATTGATTTAAAAAAATATGTGTTTTTGGGGTTAGGGAAATTGTTCGCGAAATTCACCGTTTTCTTGCTTCACTTGTTTCAATCATTTTTGCCTTATTGTCACTTTGATGTTTGAAATTCAAAAGATTTATCACGTTGCGTCCAGTATCAACCTGCCCGCAATGTCAAAAATGACAAAACTCAAAAAACAAACTTACAATATGTAAAGGAGGCTTACACTTTGTGACAATGGAATGTCATCATTTTTGGCCGCCACTGTATAATTTCTCAACAGCTTCTTGGTCGAAGAGTAAAGTGCGTTTCTTAAGTTTGGGGTAGACAAATGGAATAAAGCGGTGTCTTGTTGTTACCCATTATTTATAAAGTTCTGCAGTTTATTTGTATTCCAAACAAACAAAAAATTGAATAACTTCTTATTCTAGGTATATTATCTTTACCTGTGCACTTTGAATTTTTCGATAACGTCAGGGTTATAATGTCATGGATATTTCTTTTTAATTGATCATCTTTGTTAATCCAAGTTTTTTATTATACCGGGTGTCTGAAAAATGGTGAATTAACTCTCCTCTACGCTCTTAACAATCAACTGGTGAGTGGGAAGAATAGTAAAAAATTCCTTCTCACATTTTGGTGGAGTCATAATGATTTTAAAATTGGTTATAATAACTATATAATAATAAAACTTTTAGTTAATATTTCTCTCGCCCATGACCCTGTTTAATTGCCATTTCAGTTACAATGTACAAAGATATGGTTGTGTTGTTTTTGTAATAATTTGATAAAAAACGAGTAAACAGTTAAAAATGTTTGACGTATCAAAAATTGTAAAAAGTTTTCAAAACCCTACGTTTAAAATATTTGCAATTAATTTTAGGTCCCCCTAGTGTTTTATTTTCGGATACATTTAAAGGAATCTGGTGTTTTGTTGCTGAGTGAACTTGAAAAAATCTTTTGAGCTTTTAGTGTTTTACTTTTTACGAATCTGAAAAAATCTTGAGTGCCCCAGTGTTTGGGTACCCATTGTCATTATTTTGGGAGCCCATGGAAATTTTTTTTGTAAATTATTTAAAACAATTTTGGGGGACTTTGGTGTTCTATTTTTGGAAAATTCTGACCTAACCTGTTTTAGACTTAATTTTGGAACCCAGTTTTTTTTTTAATTTAAAGCAATCTTGAGATTCTAGATATTCCTGTTTGGAAAGAATTTGAAAGGGCTTTGGACCCTCTAGTGTCTTTTCTTATAGTAATTTACTTACATTTCTTACAAGATACGTCATTTGCTAAAATCATACATCGTACATGCTAGTTGAGAGAAATATCACAAAAATGTTTTTTTCGCGCAGGTTAATCTTACGAAGAAATTAAAAAGCCAAAATTAATGTATAAAAAAAAGTTATGTAAAATTAACAAAACAGAGTCGAGTTTTCGAAAAATTCCAGTATCTACAATTTTTTTGTAGTCGTGAAATTTTTCAGAGTTGGGAGAACGCTAACGTTTTCATCAGTCGATTCAACGAGTCAGAAGATCGTTCTACATGTTACTGTATTTATTGCAGACTTGTGTCGTCATTACCATTTTTTTGCGCTCTTTTTGACTTAAAGGCATAATCAAACACGCTTAAAGGACTCTTCTACTTCGCGTCTATGACCGAACTGTTAAGGCTGAATGCCTAATTGGGTTTCGTAATAGAACTGGTGTAATTTATGTTTCCAAAATTGGTAGTCATTACAAATGTCACTGCCAAATAACAAATAAAATAAACGTCAAAATACCAAAAATTGTTTTTCGTGCGCAGAACGACGTTTATTATGGGTGCTACTTTGGACAGTTTCCGGTATTTCGTCATTTGTTAATAAGAATTTATTATTGTGAAAATTTAAACTTCAACAATTACAGACTGACATTTGTCGTACCAACCACGTCAAAATTCCCCAAAATTTTAAAAATTCCATTTTTTTTATGGAAAAAAGTACGAAGCAGAAACAATACTATAAAATATACGTTTCATCGTATATTTTAGCGCACCGATTCCTTCGAAAACTCGTCTAACGACTCGTTTTCTAATTTTGGTATTCGTGCTCTAAAATAATATCTTATGAAACTTGTTTTTTAATACTATTTTTGACTAAAAAAGTTAACGGCAAACAGATTTGTCTTAGAACGTGTTATAAAACTAGGTTTTCCAATTAAAAATGAAAATCCATGACGCATAGCTGATCCGACTGAATATTTATCGTTTCTGGAACTACCCAATAAAAGGTAAATGAACCTACTAAAGCGTTTTATCAAATTTTACTGTTGATGTTTTTTATGCGCACGTATCTGTAGAATGTTGAGATATTGTTAAATATACATACCATTTGTCAAAAAAACTACACTTTACATCGTTGATTTTCCAAGTCCATAAGAAACAATGAATGTTTGCCAATTATTCACAGGATTCGGAAGTTTTGGAGCTAAGCAGTTTAAAATGGTTTGAGGTCAAAGTAAAGGGAGCAGTTTTAGTTATTTGGTTCTGATGAGTATCTAAAATTTTTTTACCATGTCGTATGCATAGTTTCGCGGCCGTCCCAACTTTACGAGGTAAGCGCCAAATATTCTCGGCCTGATATATTTGCGATTGCTCGTCGGGAAATTTGTACAACTCATAAAAGACTAGAGGGTCCCCGCAGTATGTGTGTAAAATTTCAAGCCCCACTGCCCATTAGTTTTGATACATTTGAGGAGTAATATTTGAAAAATTATGGACTCATCATGCCTGTTTAAAATTGAAAATCGAACGGCAATCAAATTCTTATCAAAAGATGGAATTGCTCTAAAGGGTATTAAGGACAGGATGGTTTTTGTGTTTGCTGAAGCTTGTCCTTCACATTTTACTAAAAAAAATGATCACAGTTATTTCGCAAGGGGTAAGAAACCCTTGAAGACGAACCAATCTTCCAAAAAAATCATGGCCACAATTTTTTGGGACTGTAAAGGAATGTTGTTGATTAATTTTAAAGGATGAAATACCACTGTCAACGCTACATATTATGCTTACTTACTGCATAAATTAGGAGAACGTATTTGGGAAAAAAGGCCGAGAAAATTAACAAGAGGCGTTCGATTGCTTCATGAAAATGCGCCCGTTCATACCGCATGTCTTTCTCAAGCTGCTAAAGGGGCCTGTGACTTCGAGTAACTTGATCACCCACCCTACAGTACTGACTTAGCTTCGAACGATTATTAACTGTTCTCTAAGTTAAAAAACGACTTGCAAGGAAAACGTTTTGGACGGATAAAGAGGTGCAAACGGCAGTACTACATCATTTTAGTGATAAAGATTCAAATAATTTTTTTAAACGCATAGAGCTGTTAGTTGGACGTAGTTTTGAATGTATTGAAGTTAACAGAGATTATGTTGAAATATAAATATTTAATTTTTTTCCATCAGGTCTCTTTCTTTGTTAGGCCGAGAATATTTGGCGCTTACCTCGTAGACTGCATAGCTTTTATACTGCTGTATTAATAAACATTGGGCACTAATTTAACCGATACGTATATTTATAGTTTCAGGAGAATAACGCTTAAAATTTAATTAACGAACTTTATCTACAAATTTTCGTAATAAACCTAAAATAGAAACGTCCCTTTAGATATAATATTAATAGTAAATTGCCTCAACATGCCTTGTAGGAATATTAGCCTGTTAAGATTTTGCTATATTTTATAGGAGTAATATTTTTCAAGAATACTTACTAAAGGATTATCTTCACGATTTTGTATTGCCCTTTAGACACAAACAACAATCGATTAGAAAAGTGTTTCTAAAAAGTCAATTCAAAAATAGTTTTTTTGTGATCCAGTATATAAAATCTCTATTTAAAAACAAATCCGAATAAATATCTCATACATGTTTAATATTCCTTATATTGCAGCGGTCTCGTAAATGCAGCATAGTCCAAGAAGATGAAGAGGAAGAAGACATCTCAAGTTGTTCAGGTCGAGAAGAACTAGCACCTCCACTCAATCGAAGAGGTTCTCGGTCAGAAGGGCGCCTGAATCTCGCATTACAAGAAAGACTAGCCGAATCAGAAAGAAGAAAACCCTCGATCGAAAAGAAAGAACCCTCAGATGGAGTACCAAAAGTTCCACCACTGCGAACCATTAAAAATGACAGAAAAGTCCCCGAGAACAAGATAACTCAGCCTAATCAGAATCTCAAGTGGCGAATGGGTAAAAGTTCCAGCTTAGCTGAATCACCGGTCCAGGTTAAAATCATCGAGGAAATGGTCCCCAAAACTGACGTCACTACCACCACCATTATCACCGATTCGTCTACTATTTCCATACCGATTATAACCACGAATTCCCCTTTGTCTTGTCAGGCGATTCCAAAGTACAAAACTATGCCGTCGCCCACGAGGACCACAAGTATAAGCGGAGGCGGCTCGCCTCTGCAGTTGAACGAGATATTCGAGGAAGGTGATGGTCAAGATACGCCGAGACCCACGTCACGCCAGTTTGTCAGCAGGAATCAGAACAGGACATCGTACGAACAAAGGCGATCAAAATTTCATAAAGCGCGAACAGCTTCTTGCAGTTCTTCGGATGCTAGCGATGACGATAGCGAGAAGAGAAAGAAGAGAGCACATAAACTGAACAACACGAGCGCTAAACCCTTCCAGGGGCGCAGGGACAGTCACGATGATAGCAGTGACTCGCAGGAGCCTGGCACAGGGGCGGGAAGCGGCGGCAATAACAACAGAATGACAACTGTCACGGTACAAAATAGCACGAGCAATACTCAACATTCACACAAAAACGGAAGCACAACGAACAGCGGAAGCACAGGCGGAAGAAAAAATACCACCCAAAACAATATTACTTTGGGACGACGGCATAAAGCCAGCAGGAGAAGGAACGGCGAAACGAGATTAAGAGAGAGTCAGTCCTTGAACAGGATAACGGAAGTTCAGGAGGACGGAGCACACGCGTTAGTTATAGCCACGAGCGTTGTGGGAACGCAGGGAGTCGTCAACCCTAAAGCACGCGGTATCGGCGCTAGGATTCTTCAAGGATTTAACATGACAATGAAGAAATCTCAAGACGAGAAAGTAACTCACATATCCCGAAAGGACACTGTCAAGAGTGCCGAGTTCGATGGAATAGAAGTAGATCGAGAAAAACCGAAAGATGATGTAGAGAGTTGCAATAAAATCGTTAGCGACCGATCAGGTTTGAAGAAGATGAGATTGTTAGGGAAGTATTTTCAAGTTCACAAAAAGCTGTGTATACCTTTGCCGGGGTTGTTTAGTAGAAATCGGTTATACAAGGCTCAATCGTGTAGCTCTTTAGCTCGAGACAAAGTCAGTATAAATAACGAAACGATGTTGCGGTGTCGGCAGAGGGCTGTGAGTGTCATTCGAAATAGTGACGGTGATATTAATCAAAACGACAAACCCCAAAGAAAATCTTCAACGGTTGTACAGTTGAACAATGTGTGTAACGAACTAACTGGGATTTGTGCTGTTCATCTTGGACAAGCGTCGAAATGTTGTAGTTTTTGTTGACGGTGTAAGTAATTCCTAAACCAAAGTTAAGTCATTAGTCGAATAAATTGTAGCAATTTCTTTATTAAGCTCAAATTCTAATCGTCATTCTTAAGAGTCTAACTTGGCCAAAGTGTAGGTTATGTAATCTTTTCCTTTTATGGTGTCTTATTTTTATCTATTTAGATGTTGTAAACGATTGATTCATTGGTTTAAACATTTCTAGTTGTTAATCAAAAACAAACAAAAAAAACTAAAAATCAAATAACAGACAGGTGTTTACGGATTGTACGTCTTTGTGGAGTTCTATTTTTCATGGATTTTTTTTTAAGAGTTATTATTGTCTGCTATCCGCTGGTCGGGTCCATTATTTAAGGTTAAAATACTTCGATTTTACTTTATTTATTTCGTGTAATTTAAGAATTAATGCATGCACCACGTATTGGATGTTCTTGAATACTCGAGTCTTCCAGGTTGATTTAATTTAGATTTTTTTATTAACAGCAAAATGGAACTAAGAGGAATCTTTTAATGCGTTGCTTTTCAATATTCCTTGAAGTAATAATTTTGTTTGTACACCTTTAAGTTTTAATTGTTAAAAGATATGTATTTTTTAAAACGCGATATTTACACAAACAGCCTACTTTTCATATTATATACATAAACTGTTATCAATGTCGTGATAAAATATAATTTTACTTACCAAGTAAAAAACTGTACAATATTTGTATATAAATAGGGTAAAATCCAGGTAACACATTCATCTACAACCTATCAACCCCGACATTTGTAAAATTGTAAAGGCGTAAATGATAGTTCTATTAGAACGAATAACAAGATTTGGTTATGAAATATTTTTCATTTTTACAGTTTTACAATAGGTCGTCGTTTTTAGGGGAAGTGTTTATTATTGCTCGTAAAAACCAAGTAATCGTGGCAAAGAGTAGAGTAGAAATAACAACTGAATTAATTTGTACAGTGCTTTTATAAATATTTCTTTCATCTAGTACCCTGTGGAATTTAAAAGAGTTGCAGATTTGCCACTTCTTAATAACGCTAGACATTTTTCACGTTTTAATTGTTATGTACATACTGTGAATGTGTCATCCGTCAAATTAATTGTGACGTTTTAACTTTCGTTTTTTTCCCATTATAGTTTGTTACACATTGTGAAAGAAACGGAACAAATCAGTGCTCACCTCGATGTTAGTATTATTTATGAAAGCTCTGTAAGCAATGTAAATATGACAACTTTTCACATCATATACGCTTGAAATTTTTTCTGGTAATTTTGAAACGAGCGATCAAATAAAAAACACCTCTAGTTACTTCTCGATGCTCAAATGTATTCTGAACGTATAGCGTAGCTATCTTCGTAACAATGATTTGAGCTAAGAACGATAATAATTTGAATAGTGACAGATAGTCTGCAAATGAGAGCAACGATAGAATTGACACAACGAGTTTGACACTGACAGATGTGTACGATACAGTGTACGATGTCAGCTACGCCATGTGTTCAAAAAACATTTGCGCATCGAGTAGTAACTAGATAAATTGATAATCGGATGAATCTTATTTTTGTATTATTTTGTTTAGGTATTTTCTGATCAGTCCTAGTTATTTGCATAGCACTGGAAATATCAAAAATTTCGATACAAAATACATCTGCAAATGGCCGTATTTAAGAAAAAATATTGTTGACAAAACTCTTTTTCAGCGTATTTTAATAATGCTAATTCATTTTTATGATTACTTGGTGTCATATAAATCTAATTTTTGAAACATATTGGGTAACAAATTATAGTATGGAATAGTATTTTCTGCTTGACATTTCAACGAGTTATTTACAAATTTTCAAATAAACTATAACTAAATATAAATAAAATCATAACAAATCTTGAAGTGAGGTCATGTTATTAATTAATAAACAAAGCGTATTTGCCAAATTCTAAAGCAACTATAAATTTGTGTAACATAGTGTCATGGAGAAATGTTTGAACATAATTTGTGAGAAAATACAGTATTAGAAAGCTTAATATTTATGACACATCTGTATTACAAACATATCGGCGTGTTACGACACAGCATATAACTCAAATTTTTCTACCAGAATCTCCTATGTTTGATTTATTTTTCTAAACAAATTATAAAAAAAATATCCAATTTATGAACAACTTCTCTACATAGCCAGTGCGTGCCTTTGTTATGGAAATTTTCAGCACTGACACACAATTTTATAAACCCATGTATGTTTTGGCCGATCCTGCATACAAAAAGGTTGACACTGATGGTTGTCTTTCTACATATTATCTTGTCGTTCATAAGTAGTTGGACTCTTGTAAACTGTAGGGTATCACTCGTCACATAGTTATTATCAACCTGACATTTAAATGATGGATAACCTTCACCAGTCAAATATCTATATCCGTCAAAAAATGTATTAATATTACATTGACAAGTTACCTGCTGAATTTAACTTATTTTAATGTAATCGCGTATGAGGCTTTTCACTTCATAAAGCCAAAAAACTGTGCATGCGCAGATAAGTGTTGATTGAGGCACCAAAGATACCTCCACATAGAATTTAGTTTCTGGATTGTTGTATGTGTTCATATGATCATGACAAGGCAAAATCAATTGATTTTTATTTATGCTATTTTGGCCATGTCAGGAGCATTTCTATGAGATTAATTCATGATAATACTCTTTTGTACTATAACCAATGTTTAATGGTGTGTTAAAAATTCCTCTTATTTCCAATTTGCTTAACGTTCGTGTACATATTTGTTTCTTATATTTATATTTAATGAAATTGTTGAAAGTTTTAGGGTTTTCAGAATGTAAACGTATAAGACTGATTTAAAATAATATTAATGAACCAAATTTGCATTTTAATAATTTTATTGAATATAAATATTTCTCCAGGTGTAAGTACTCTGTGAAGTTAATAAAGTATCTTTTCTTTTACTATATGATAAAAAACAGTGTAGTTCTACAAATACAGAATCTAGAGTGTAGTGAATGTGCAATAGTTGCATTGTTTTCAGTGTTATAAAATGTTTAACTGTGTGATTTTTAGATATTTTAATTTCAATACACTGATCTGATTAATCCATCAAGATATATATCTACGCATACTTTTCGTTTAACAATTTATCATGACCAAGTATTGACTTAACTCTTATCTGACTTCGTTTTCTCTGTTAATTTAGTTTTGTACGAACTCGTACGGATAAGAGTTAAATAACAAACTTGTAAGGTATGTGCTATGCACAAAATTTCCTGTGTAATTAGCTCATAACATTTCTTTGACATTAAGTATCAACCAATTTTAATTTATTGTATTTAAGTGTAACTCTCTTTACCTAACACTTTTGTGTGCCTTTGTTTTGTAGATGCTATTTATTGATGTCAAGCTGGTCTTGTCGTTAGTAATAGTTGTCTCTTTGTATGCATCTGTGTGTGCACCTAATGAATAAATATTTAACAGGCACCCAGAGTTTTTGTTAATTACCAATTTATTCCAAATAATTTTCATAGAAAGATGACGTTGAACAAACTACTACCGACATTTACGTGAAAATAAAAAAAATCTTAAATCCTGTTAGAGTGGTAAACTACAAAATCAAGGTTGAGTTGATGGTAACTCAGTTGTACTTAGCGTAACATTAACACAAAGAGGTTTTCCGGTTTGACCACATCAGTGTTAGAAAGAGTTTTGTGAACTTTCGTAAAGGAGTTCATGACTAAGAAGAACGAAAAGTCTGGGAGAGAAGCTTTGAGGTCGTTCTGGAGCTCGCTAGAAACTGCGGCACGATTATGACTCATCGCGGCAATATGCATGGGCCGCTTCGAGGTCGTTTTTCCTGAAAATTCCAGAAGCATCGGCTCCTTGATAAGTCATCGGGTTTATCTCGTAACACTACCAATCCCCCCCCCCCCCCCCCCTTTGTTTCTTAAACTGAGTTTTCGTCTTCCGCCCTCGTCGAATCCTGTAAACGACATAGTTGATCTTTTTCATGACGGTATATGAACTTTCCCAATCCGGTGACAACTTCGGACGACCTTTCCTTCTTCTAGGAATTATACAGCCATACAAAACCCCCAGCGTGGAATTCTAGTGAATTACCCTAAAGATTATATTTATTCTATCACTTGCTATCCTATTTTTGTGCAAAGCTCTCTTCCGAAAACTATGCGTGCCAGTGTCTGACCCTTCAAACTGTTGAACCATTAGAGCGCCCAGTAAGCTCTATTGCTTTAGTTCGAAAATCAAAAGACAAGCCCCACTACCTGAACGACTGAATATAATTGTCTTTCAAGTTTCAGCTCTGTATATAAAACAAGGTTCTTCCGAGTTCTTCAACAATTTATTAGTAATTTACTATAATCTGTAAATTGCCGGCTACCTGAGAATAATTTAAATTTACACTGTACATTTATTTATACACACGAATTTTCTGGAGAGTGAATAAAAACGAAAAAAATGTTTACATGAGTTTATTAAGAACAGAATAACTGAGTTTCATTTAATTAAGGCATATTAAATTTGATGGAGGTACTTAAACGGGTAAGTATATTATGTTACTAGTTGGACTTCCTAAAATTTAATGTATAAAAATCAGAAAACTATCTATCTCTTATTTGTAGAAGAAACTTACTTTTCTTTTGCCAAAGTAAATGATTGTGCTTTCCTAATTTGATTGTGAAGTTCCAATGTTGCATAATATGCATTGTTCTCAGTTCCGTCATTTATGCACTGATCTTCACAATAACAAAGAAAAATGGTATCAACAGCAATCTGAAATAGATAAAAATATACAGAGTTTCTAGTATGGAAGCAGTTAAATATCGCGAAAACGGTTATTTGGATCTTCTTGAAATTTGGGCTATACTTAAAAACACTCAAGCTCTATTTTCTGTAATTTTAAACTTCATTTGTTTTCTAGATGCAATGCTAACTTGATTTGAGCGTAAGCTAAGGAAGTATAGTAATCGAGTCCATTGCACGAATGACCACTTTTATTTTTCTTGACGTTTTATGACCCCTATAGTACGAAAAAAGTAATCCCATTTCCGTCTGTCTGTCTCTCTGCCTGTCTGTCTGTCTGTCTGGCGTTTGTATCCAGACAATTATGTTCTGCTAATGAATAATGTTACAGTATTTTAATTAAGATTCATTTACTGTGCGATGGGTCGATGAATAAAAACTTGGCAAAAAATATCTGGTATCGGCGAGAATTTTTTGTTCATTTTTCGTATTAGGTTCTTTATTGAAGGCATTGCGGAGGCGTAAATTAATTTGTATAAGGGTTTATTTTTGTTAAAAATAATCTAGTTTCGGGCTTAAAGTGAAAGGTGAGTGTTGTGATAGGCCTATGAGTCTACAAGGATCGGCGCGGAAGGAAAGGAAATCAGGATATAAAGGGTAAGTGTTGCTAAAAGGCTTTATGTATCGGTCTGTTATTATTCAATGTATTGTACCTCATTTCTTCAGTTCTTTTATTCTAAATTAATATAACAATACTTAACGACATGATAAATATGTTTGTTTCAACAAAAATTCAAACCTTAATATTTCGTTAGATATTTATTCTTTAAAACTGGCATTTTCGGCTGAAATAATTTGAATATCTAATAGATTTTATCAATGTTAATTACCTATTTAAAAATTAAATCCAATTTTGATTTATATCTCATTAGCATTACAGACCGTCTTTACATTTTACGCATCACAGCAAATAATAATATTATTGATTGCAATTATTATCGTTATGGTTTTTTAAATTTCAGAATTGTCTTGAAAACATTTTTGTATTTAGGACATACTTAACTACAACTACAAGAGGTAGAAAACAATTTTCAATGTTTGAGTTTATTGCAGTTTCTCCGAAACTTTTTTTTGTGTATTTTTAATCTGTTATACATATAGATTTTTTTCTGTTCACCTTCACCCAGAATAGCATGATGTAAATGTAAAATTTTGCTTACAATTTATATTGTGATTTCAAAACTTTTTCTGAATAGTATTTTTTTAATCTTATCTACTTATTAAACCTGTGTAGTGTTGAATTGCACAGTTATTAAAAATTAGTATCTACAAAGTTGATGTTAACTTCTATGATAGTTTTCTTTGTGTACACACAAATTTCATGTGTTTTTTGTTGCAATGGGTTCGTAAATGAAGATGAGGGGATTCGCTAAACTGTAGCAGAAGAAACCTAAAGCTTAGATCTTTGCATTATGTAATTTTAAACTGAGTTTTGTTTTCTTAACATTTTTTTATCTTTTGTGAAGGCTATTTTGATCGGTAATTTTGCCTTATTTTTGTTTTATCACGATTTTTTTGACTTTTTACATGTTTTGTAAATATTTTATTTTTATGCACTCTATTCCTTATGTGCGTGGGTTTAGACAATTTTTTCTCTTCGATTTTTCGTGCAGAAGAAAAAAAATACGTTTTTTTTCTTTTTTTTTTTTTCTCAAGAATATTTAAAATTATATATTTTATGTTAATAAACCACAAAGGATCGAAGAACTCCAAGAAAGAATATTAAATGTGATTGCTGATACTCCTCCTAATATTCTAACAGATTCATTTGGAAATTTTGTGCAACGTATTTACCATTGCATAGAAGTACTTAAATGGAGAACATTTAGCACATTTTGTTATAAAATTATTGTTTCTTAAATGTTAATTTAATGTTTTTTCAACAACGTAATTTTTTATTTAAATTTTTCAAAAAGGTTTCATAACAATGTATTCACTATTTACATCGGAGTATTGTTATTTCTAGAATATTTTCTAAACTATTTGGAAACACCATTTAAATCAATCTGTTACGCTGGCACCTTTATTTCAGTTTATGTACCCTCAGTCCTATAATTTTTTTAATGATTGGACACATGTATACATGCGTTACATTTCTGAATTCAGAAAAAAAATACTATTTAAAAACGGAACATTTGACTACTAGTGCTATTTAAAAAAAATCAAGCTAGCTCTGTACCTCAAAAACAAAAAAATGAAGTACAAAATTTGAAAAAAATGCAGAATTTAGAACTTGAGTATTCCCATTTCCCAGGGACAATTCAAATTTCAAAAAGTTTCAATAAATCGTTCTCGTGATATTCTACTGATTTTATAAATAATATAGATTTCACTTTATTTGACTTATGTATGTAGACAGTTCTGCTTACCTCGAAAACCACAAAAAAGCAATGGACACATAACCAAGCGACTAGGCCTCCCAATATTATATTAATTACCGATAACTAAATTACAAAAATTGTTTATTTGTAACTATTCAACGTAGGTAAAACAACTTACGTTCATTACTATACCGATGACGACAGTTGCCACAACCACTACTAGTTTAAGCATAAAAAACACAAAATTGCCAATTGCATTCATTACAATGGCACTTAAGAAGTTTGAAATGATCAGATCAATAGCACGAAAACTTGATCGACAAAGAGGTTGTCCATGAATAGCTGAAAATATGAAAACTCTTTGAATAATTATCTTGTTTTTTTGTAGCTGTTTTTACCTACTTGTAATTGTTATTATCTAACAAAGCTATAGGTAGATTTTTAGAATTTAACAATATTTTTACAGAAATTTTTCTTACCAGTTTCGATATATCCCATTGAAGTGACATATTTTAGTAAGTCTTCTAGAGGTTTTAAACAGTAATAATATAAAAGACGCATGCAGCGATTTTGTGTTGCCAGTGCTCTAGTTATGGATTTCAGTATAGTAATTATTGTTATTATAAGTGACCCAAATGCCACTGTACCAAGATGGTAACGAATTAAATTATAGAAGCTGTTGTAAATTGGGGACACGACTAGTGCTTTGTCTCTAAAATTAAAATGAATTGAATAAACTGATCTGATATAGATATGTAGTTATATCACTGAAGGCACTAAATATAAATTGTTTACCTGGTAAAGTAATAAGTACCCTGTTAAAAATGCCCAATCAAACCCAGTATAAACCAATCTAAGTTTGATTGGACCAGATTGGGTTTGATTGGGTTAATTGGGACACATTTGAACTTATATTGGATTTGATTGGGCAAACACAATTAAGGGCTTTGATTGGATTTAATTGTATTTGATTGTGAAAAGTTGGAAATAATTATATATTACCAATAAAAACATCGAAAAGGCAAAATGCGATGCAATGAGAACAATTTAGGTTCGGAATGTGTTACAACGTGTAAATGGAACAATTTATATTTAACTCATTTTATTTTCTCACTAATAACGGCGCTCCTAATTGAAACAATTTTGATGTTTTTAAGTTGGTAACATTTTTTTACATTCCCAAAATGGCTTTGAGAGAGATTCATGCGTTTGCAGCAATTATTGTAATATTATTGTTATATCTACATAGTTAACATTTACAACAAAAGCCCCTAATAGTATATTAAAGAACGAGTTTCATAAGGCAAATATTGAGATATTTTCTACCGCCCACGTTTTTTGGTTTTCTAATAGAGCTATTAACGCACGCAAATGACGTCACAGCAGTTCGTTAATAGCAGAAAGGCGTTCTTTAATAGATCTGGTGTAATTTAGATCGGTAAGATTGGTAGCAATGACGAGAAATGTCAGGTGAATGTCAGTGGCAAATCTAAACTTCAAATTTCCCACGTTTCCGGACGCGTAACTTCTTCGCAAGACATTTTAACCAATTTTAAATTACGAAAACTCGAATTGATTCGAATTACAATTGTTGTTGTGAAAATTCGAACCTCAAATATTTCGTGGTTAGTGCAAATTTTAATTAAATTTTGGGAAAAAACGTGTGCGGTAGAAAAAATAGTATAAATAACTCGTTCATAAGGCCATTGAGGCACGAATCCAAGTTTATAGAACGAGCGGCGAAGCCGCGAGTTATATAAAGGATGGAAATATTTGCCTTATGAAACTCGTTCTTTAATATACTATTAATTACTACAGAAATAAAAATTATATTAATACGATTATAACGAAAAATAAAATTTTTTGACGAAAGCATCCCTTTGTTAAAATTTTATTACCTGAGTGCAAGGCTCGAGAAACCTTCTGTGTCGATCGTAAGAATATATATCTCTAATACATCACTCAAATATATACTCAAAAAAGTTACACAGAAATTTTGTACATATTTGCAACCCCTGTATGAGGATTAACGGAGAACGTAACGACCCAAGTTTTTGAGAACGCGTAACACAAACGCAACCATTTTGCATCTTACGGCTATGGTACTGACCATATGTGCCTGAATATTGCGTTTAAACGACGTTCACAGTGTCGCCCAATCTCGCCCAATCAAATACAATCTGGCCCAATCTCGCCCAATCAAATCCAATTTGCGAATAATCCGCACGCCAATTGCACAAAGAAGGTAAAGAAAGACCACCGGAACGGTGATGTGGTACCCAAGCAAACATATTATCACCATATTAACGAACAATAAAACTTTTTTACAAAACAACCCTTTTACGCGGTTTTAAGTGTTAATACTGTACAATCGGAGTATATTTTTGGGAAAAAATTTTGTGTTCGACACAATAAAATGTATAACTATTAACATGCTCAAAAAAGTTATATAGATATTTTGTTTAAATTAGCAACCCCTGTAAGAGGGTTGACGCCGAACGTAACGACCCACTTTGATGAGAACGCGTAAAGGAGCACATAACACAACTGTTTTTTATTCTGCGGCAAAGATCCTGACCAGACGTGGCTCAAAATTGCGTTTAAACGATGTTCACAGTGTCGCCCAATCTCGCCCAATCAAATACAATCTGGACCAATCTCGCCCAATCAAATCCAATTTGCGAATAATCCGCACGCCAATCGCACAAAGAAGGTACACAATGACCACCAGAACGGTGATGTGGTACCCAAGCAAATATATTATCACCATTTTAACGAATAATAAAACTTTTTTAGAAAACAACCCTTTAACGCGGTTTTAAGTGTTAATACTGTACCACCGGAGTATATTATTGGGAAAAAATTCTGTGTACGACACAATAAACTGTACAGCTGTAAACATACTCAAAAATGTTATATAGATATTTTGTTTAAATTTCCAACCCCTGTTAGAGGGTTGACGCGTAACGTAACGACCCACTTTGACGAGAACGCTTAAAGGAGCACATAACACAACTGTTTTTTATTCTGCGGCAAAGATCCTGACCAGAGGTGGCTCAAAATTGCGTTTAAACGATGTTCACTGTGTCGCCCAATCTCGCCCAATCAAATACAATCTGGACCAATCTCGCCCAATCAAATCCAATTTGCGAATAATCTGCACGCCAATCGCACAAAGAAGGTACACAATGACCACCAGAACGGTAATGTGGTACCCAAGCAAACATATTATCACCATCTTAACGAACAATAAAACTTTTTTAGAAAACAACACTTTAACGCGGTTTTAAGGGTTAATACTGCACAATCGGAGTATATTATTGGGAAAAAATTCTGTGTTCGACAAAATAAAATGTACAACTGTAAACATACTCAAAAACGTTATATAGATATTTTGTTTAAATTACCAACTCCTGTCAGAGCTTGACGCTGAACGTAACGACCCACTTTAATGAGAACGCTTAAGGGAGCACATAACACAACTGTTTTTTATTCTGCGGCAAAGATCCTAACCAGAGGTGGCCCAAAATTGCGTTTAAAGGATGTTCACAGTCTCGCCCAATCTCGCCCAATCAAATACAATCTGGCCCAATCTCGCCCAATCAAATCCAATTTGCGAATAATCCGCACGCCAATCGCACAAAGAAGGTACACAATGACCACCAGAACGGTGATGTGGTACCCAAGCAAACATATTATCACCATTTTATCGAATAATAAAACTTTTTTAGAAAACAACCCTTTAACGCGGTTTTAAGTGTTAATACTGTACCACCGGAGTATATTATTGGGAAAAAATTCTGTGTACGACACAATAAAATGTACAGCTGTAAACATACTCAAAAATGTTATATAGATAATATGTTTAAATTAGCAACCCCTGTAAGAGGGTTGACGCGTAACGTAACGACCCACTTTGATGAGAACGCTTAAAGGAACACATAACACAACTGTTTTTTATTCTGCGGCAAAGATCCTGACCAGACGTGGCTCCAAATTGCGTTTAAACGATGTTCACAGTGTCGCCCAATCTCGCCCAATCAAATACAATCTGGACCAATCTCGCGCAATCAAATCCAATTTGCGAATAATCCGCACGCCAATCGCACAAAGAAGGTACACAATGACCACCAGAACGGTGATGTGGTACCCAAGCAAACATATTATCACCATTTTATCGAATAATAAAACTTTTTTAGAAAACAACCCTTTAACGCGGTTTTAAGTGTTAATACTGTACCACCGGAATATATTATTGGGAAAAAATTCTGTGTACGACACAATAAAATGTACAGCTGTAAACATACTCAAAAATGTTATATAGATAATATGTTTAAATTAGCAACCCCTGTAAGAGGGTTGACGCGTAACGTAACGACCCACTTTGATGAGAACGCTTAAAGGAACACATAACACAACTGTTTTTTATTCTGCGGCAAAGATCCTGACCAGAGGTGGTTCGAAATTGCGTTTAAACGATGTTCACAGTGCGCCCAATCTCGCCCAATCAAATACAATCTGGACCAATCTCGCCCAATCAAATCCAATTTGCGAATAATCCGCACGCCAATTGCTCAAAGAAGGTACACAATGACCACCAGAACGGTGATGTGGTACCCAAGCAAATATATTATCACCATTTTAACGAATAATAAAACTTTTTTAGAAAGCAACCCTTTAACGCGGTTTTAAGTGTTAATACTGTACCACGGGAGTATATTATTGGGAAAAAATTCTGTGTACGACACAATAAAATGTACAGCTGTAAACATACTCAAAAATGTTATATAGATAATATGTTTAAATTAGCAACCCCTGTAAGAGGATTGACGCGTAATGTAACGACCCACTTTGATGAGAACGCTTAAAGGAACACATAACACAACTGTTTTTTATTCTGCGGCAAAGATCCTGACCAGACGTGGCTCCAAATTGCGTTTAAACGATGTTCACAGTGTCGCCCAATCTCGCCCAATCAAATACAATCCGGACCAATCTCGCCCAATCAAATCCAATTTGCGAATAATCCGCACGCCAATCGCACAAAGAAGGTACACAATGACCACCAGAACGGTGATGTGGTACCCAAGCAAACATATTTTCACCATTTTATCGAATAATAAAACTTTTTTAGAAAACAACCCTTTAACGCGGTTTTAAGTGTTAATACTGTACCACCGGAGTATATTATTGGGAAAAAATTCTGTGTACGACACAATAAAATGTACAGCTGTAAACATACTCAAAAATGTTATATAGATAATATGTTTAAATTAGCAACCCCTGTAAGAGGGTTGACGCGTAACGTAACGACCCACTTTGATGAGAACGTTCAAAATAGCACATAACACAACTGTTTTTTATTCTGCGGCAAAGATCCTGACCAGACGTGGCTCAAAATTGCGTTTAAAGGATGTTCACAGTCTCGCCCAATCTCGCCCAATCAAATACAATCTGGCCCAATCTCGCCCAATCAAATCCAATTTGCGAATAATCCGCACGCCAATCGCACAAAGAAGGTACACAATGACCACCAGAACGGTGATGTGGTACCCAAGCAAACATATTATCACCATTTTATCGAATAATAAAACTTTTTTAGAAAACAACCCTTTAACGCGGTTTTAAGTGTTAATACTGTACCACCGGAGTATATTATTGGGAAAAAATTCTGTGTACGACACAATAAAATGTACAGCTGTAAACATACTCAAAAATGTTATATAGATAATATGTTTAAATTAGCAACCCCTGTAAGAGGGTTGACGCGTAACGTAACGACCCACTGTGATGAGAACGTTCAAAATAGCACATAACACAACTGTTTTTTATTCTGCGGCAAAGATCCTGACCAGACGTGGCTCAAAATTGCGTTTAAAGGATGTTCACAGTCTCGCCCAATCTCGCCCAATCAAATACAATCTGGCCCAATCTCGCCCAATCAAATCCAATCTGCGAATAATCCGCACGCCAATCGCACAAAGAAGGTACACAATGACCACCAGAACGGTGATGTGGTACCCAAGCAAACATATTATCACCACCTTAACGAACAATAAAACTTTTTTACAAAACAACCCTTCTACGCGGTTTTAAGTGTTAATACTGCACAACCGGAGTATATTGTTGGGAAAAAATTTTGCGTTCGACACAATAAAATGTATAACCATAAGTATGCTCAAAAAATTTACATAAATATTTTCTGCATATTAACCACCCCAATAAGGGGGTTAACGGAGAACGTAACGAACCACTTCGATGGGAACTCGTGAAGAAACACATAACACAAACATTTTTCATCCTACGGCATTGCTATTGACAAAACGTGGCTCAATATTACGTTTAAACGACGTTCACAGTGTCGCCCAATCTCACCCAATCAAATACAATCCCAAATTGGGAACGCCTAATCAAATTGAATCTGCGAATAATCTGTACGCCAATCGCACAAGGAAGGTAAAGAATGACCACCAGATTGGTGATGTGGTACGAAGGGAAGCATATTATGTAATATTATTATTACTGAACAATTCTTTTTAAGCGGTTTAAGGTGTTAAAACTGTACTTCCCGAGAATATCAATGACAAAATATTCTGTGTTAGACAAAATGAAATATATCATGAGGTTTCTGTTTCTCTGAACATAGGATAATTCATGTACGTTGAGCACATTCATCCTCCAATGGATTGATTTGGACTTTTAAAAACTGAACATAAGAGCACATAAGATTCGTAATAATAGGAAATAGGAGTAGGCCATGTCAACGATGACATTTACATTAAAATTTTTGATGAAATATTTTTAAAAAGGTCAATAACGTAAATGTTCTGTTCTTTAAACTTGTACTTATTACAATAGCTTAACATGAAGACAGTTTTTAAAAGTCCAAGTCAATCCATTACAAGCAGGTATGCAATTAACTTAACATTAATTATTCTATGTTCAGAGAAAAAAAATCTCACGGTATACAGGGTTAGTCACGAAAAAATTATTTTTACGCAACCCAAAATACTAATACCGTGTGCCACTTGATACTAACTGAATTTATAAAATGAAATGCTTAGGGCCGGTTGCATAAACGCAAATCAAATTTAATCTCTGATTAACTCCATAGTAACGATTGTTATTATCATAGTTACAATTGTTCTAAATCAGAGTTTAAATTTGATTTGCGTTTATGCAACCGGCCCTTAATACATGATTGCTTTGAGTTGGGCACTTTTGGCAGTGTCATTTTGACAATTCCGGAAAGGAGGTTACGCGATGTCCATGATCGTACTGTAGCGACTCGGAGATCTGGCGCCGCTCATAAATTTGTTAGGGCTTGCTTCGAGTACCTCTTAATCTTTTGCAATGATACGGATTAGTAATGAGTAGGGCCAGGCGGTTGAAATTTAAATGCTCCGTATTGCCTCCCACTACGGCCGACCAGTGGCTTGTAGCCGATGTTACGTATCGCGAAGAAAATTATGAGAAAACTAATGTGAAGTGAACGTCAGTTGATGATTTCGAAATCCATATCCACGAAATAGTAATAATAATAGTTGTAATAATTTTCAAGTGTCGGTGTCGTTGAAAATAAAACTATTTGTGTACATTATCAAAAATAATGCACAATTGGAAAACGAGAAGAGAGTAACGCAAGGCTGTAGCCTCCTGCACTGTGGACGGGTAGCGGGGATAAATAAATTTCGACCGCACAGCTCTAGTAATGAGAGAATTATTTCTAAAAATTACTTTTACGATATTTTATTCAAAGGATACAACTTAAACTTGAAAGAGTAATTAAATAATTTAACTACTGCAACAACTGTTGAAAATGTTGGCATGTTGGGGGGATGTTACGGCGTTTTTGTAAACCAGACGCTACAGCTTTGTAGTTTGAAGAGGCTCCAGTTGACACAGCGATGGCGAACTAACAAATGCCCATTAGCGGGGAAAAATATTGCTAGGGTACTTACGGCTTCAGAAGAGCGCAGATTGGGAGAGGTACGTCCATTCAATGGGGTTGCAGAGCGGAGTAAACGATGAAGAAAAATGGTAAAAAGTAACCAACGTGAAACGGACACTGCCAAAGTCAAAGCAATCATGGATTAAGCATTTCATTTTAAATTCAGATAGTATCAAGTGATATAGGGTATTAGTATTTTGGGTTGCGTAAAAATAATTTTTAGAAATAATTTTCTCATGACTAATCCTGTATTTATATGGATACTCAGAAAGGTTACCTAGATAGTTTGTGCAAATTAGCAACCCCTATAGGAGGGTTGACAGAAAACGTAACGACGACTACGTTGAGAACGTATAAAGGTACACGTAATGTAAACGTCTTAACTCCTACTATACGGCAATGGCACTAATCAAACATTGCTCAAAACGACGTTTAACCGACGTTCACAGTGTCACCCAATCTGTCTCAATAAAATCTAATTTGCGAACGACGGTTTTCCATAAATGTGTGGGCCGGTGGTGGAACTCCCGGTGGTTTTTTTACCTATCAACAAACATCTTGCGACGTTCTGAAGCCTGTATTGCCGGCTAAGGACAACATTTTCAACATTTATTGTAAAGAGGTAATAACATTCTAAGTTACTCTTATTTTTGTTCTAATAAACAAAGTGGAATCGTTGTGTCAACGACCAAACATTCGTCAGAATAAAAAGTCGATCACTATGAAGCATTGTCAAAAATCGGTCCTTTTCAAGACAACCAAACAAATAATAATCTTTCGCATTGACCTTTAACGATGAATGAATGCATGAATGAAGAAATGATAACCAGCAAAAAGTCGGTTTTACTTTTAATTGAAACTGAAAGTGTTAACGTCGTTTTTGTTCAAACGTTTTCCCACCTACTGTTTAAAACGGTGAATCGGTGGCATCGCATCGAGAGTGGTTCATCGGGGTTTTGCCCCATTCGATTTTTAATTTGTTTTTACTGCCCGAGCGTAAGCTAAGGAGGTATAGTAATCGAATCCATCAGACGAATGATCAGTTTTATGCTTTGTCGTATTCCAAACACGAATTGAACCTGCGGTACTAGAATTGTGGGTTCTATGCCGAACTTGGTCGCTTACTTTTTATTTTCTTGCATTGATATAACGCCGTGACTATTTCTCTTTTGTGCTGTGACTAGAATTATGCATGTTCATGACGTCATCACAAATTTTGTTATTGATCAAATTATTATGAACGAGTCATCCCATTTTCTCGAAAATTAAAAAATACGCACGTCTTTTTATAATAATAATAAAATAAGCATTACAATATTCAGAACAATAACTGTGTTCGATTGTAATTTCATTAATAATTTTAGGCCTCTGTTTTAGAAGACAAACTCATTCAAATGAAACTAATTTCTACATGACATTGTGGTAACCCAAACTTCCCGCCTTAAATTGACCGTGAAAAAGTTTGAAAGGTCCGTGGAAAATTCATAAATTCAAAATTTGGCCTTGACTGTGATCGTCTAACAAAAGAAATTTACGTTGTTTTTTTTTTTTTTTTAATGGCGGGAAGACGTTCTTTCATACAAGTGAGCAAACACTGCGTGCGAGTAGAGAGCGCAAGAAATAATAGACAACATGTTTGGGAGGAGGCTAAAAGCGCACTCCTCTTTAAGAGGAAAAGGAGCTGCGAGCGAGCACGACACGTGACTTGCCATCTTGCCTTCACTCCTCACCCCCAAAAACCCCCTATGGTTCATTCACCCACATATAATACATTAAAGAGGTGTATTTGTCGCAGGATACTTATAGCTTTTTACCAATTTTTCATTGATCAAATTAAGATCCTCATTTTCGAGAAAATGTGAGAATACCCATGCTTACTAATTTTAGTCTTTTGTATTGAGGAGACAACTTATTAAAATTAAACAAATTTCTACGTGACATTGTTTCGATGTATAAACAGAAATAATCGTAGTTAAGCATGCACAGTGATAATAATACACCCCTTCCCTTTGCTTTTGTGCTATGAATATATTTCATATTGTCTGTATATCTGCGGACGACACGTCCTTGGAATTTGCACCCCCACGGCTCGTGGGGTTCAAGGTATCATTTACACAACTCGTTTTTAATACAGGGTGATGAAAAAAAGGCGCCGAAGCTAATCGCCATGTTAGAAGTAATTTTTAACTGTAGAAGGAATCGAAAACACAAATTAATTTCATTGCCTTTTAACGAAGATGTAAGCTTTCCGTTTTTGGTAACAGAAACCTATAGGATAACGAATTTTATGATAATTTATTTGTTAGCGTCTACATTTTGATGCAATTGATAATAACTGCCACAAAAACAAACAAATAACCTCTTGAAACCAATTTTATTAAAGATATAAAAGTACCAATTCTCGACCCCAAAGAAAATTTAGCAATCATGCAACATTGCGAACTTTCTGGGATATTCATTGTTGTGAACCATAGTAACAAGACAATACTTTTATTTTCATTGTTATTTTGTTTTGTCACATTTCAACGTGTGTCAATCAAAAATATAAAAAAAAATGGTAATGGAATACACATACAGTTTCCATGAGTATCTTGACATGGTGCTCTGTTTAGGCGCAGCAGCTAATAACGCAGCCGAAGCGGCAAGAGAATATGCTAGACTTTATCCACAACGACGTCATCCAGATGATAAAGTTATTAGACGAGTGGAGCAAAGATTACGAGAAAATGGTCAAATGATGCGGATTTATGTAAATCGTGGAAGACCGCGTGAAGTTCGTACGCCAGCTTTAGAGGAAGCTGTTTTGGAAACTATTGAAAATGCACCAGGGCGAAGCATTAGAGGACTAGCACGAGAGTTTGAAGTAGATTTTAGAACGATACAAGCTATACTTGCTGATGAACATTATCATCCTTATCATTACATCAAGGTACAGGCTCTTCATCCAAGTGACTACCCTGCCAGAGTGCAATTTTGCGAATGGCTTCTTCAACGTCATGCAAACGACCTTAGATTTATTGACAACATTTTATGGACAGATTAGTTAATTTTCTCTCAAAATGGTATATTCAACCAGCACAATAATCACTTTTGGTCAACTGAAAACCAGGGGCGGCTTGTCCTATGAGGCAGGTGAGGCAGTGCCTCACCAATGAATTTTACGCCTTATTAGGATTTTTATTATTTTATACGGACACATTTCGGCCAATAATTTGTGTCTTTTTTCTAAAATTTTAAAAATAAATATAGAAAATTATATTCTTATTTTTATCTCGGTAGGTACTCGTTGCTCCCTTAATTAAACAGCGCGCTTAAACACTCGGCACAACATGTATTTTGTGACGCGAATGAGGCCGACTCGAAGCTTGCCTCTACAGCATATATAGAAATCATGTCGTTAATAGGCAAGCAACCTGCAATACACTTATAAGCGGTATGAGTTGAAAAAAGACAAAATTGAGGCTAGCCTCATTTCCGTGCTTGCAAAAGAGATGGACAACTATATTATTTGCGCGCGGGGAACGTGCGATTGCAATGCAGTCTGCATTCGCAGGAGTATTCAAAATTAGGCCGTTGATTGTTTTGCCACAAATCTGTGTGTGTATAAATTGATTCAAAATTTCGGTAACAGAATTTTGTCTTAAAAGTGCCTACGTTTGCGTGGGTCGCGTTAGTGCTTTGTGCTTGTCATAATTTGATTTCGGTAATCGTTATTTAAGATTACGAGTAAATCGGAATTTTTCTCTACTAACGTTAAATGACAATGGCAGTTCTGTTTTTTCTACTTTCACGTATGATGATAAATTGTATGTAGTTAAGGAATTAAAACCGCCGGTTCCTGATTTGAGTAAATCGTTAATTGATCCATAAAAAAAATTTAAAATAAATCCGTATTTATATTTTATATTTTTTTCATTTTGTTTTTTGTTATAAATCAAATTAGCTTTATTTTATGTTGTATTTGATCTTTTTCGATATGTTTCCTTTAAAGTTTATTTTAATTTTGTTTTTTGTTAGAAGTTATATTAGTTTTTTCTGACCACGCTTCCCTTTCCTTTTGTCCTGTCATTCTCATCCTTTCCTTGCAAGACCTCCTTACACCTTCACGTTGGTTCTTTGTGGACAGTTAAATGAGTTTACAAATTTGTTTATTTGACTAAATAGAAAATATTTAAGTAAACTTGATTTATTTATATTTTAGAGCGTTTTGTGCTGTGCCTCATCAATTTTTCAAGTCATGAGCCGCCCCTGCTGAAAACCCATTCGTTGTCCGTCCTCGTGTCCATCAACGACGTTTTAGCCTCAATCTCTGGGCTGGCATTATTAACATGAATCTTCTAGGGCCATTTGAATTGTCTGCAAGACTAAATGCAGAAAATTTTTTAGAATTCTTACAAAATGAGTTTTAAGTTTTGCTTGATAATTTGCCCCTCGCTAATTTAAGGAATATGTGGTTGCAGATGGACGGCGCACCTCCTCATTTTGGAAGAATAGTCCGGAATTGGTGCGACGAGGCTTATCCACATGGGTGGATTGGTAGAGGTGGTGCGATTGCATGGCCTCCTCGGTCACCAGACCTAAATCCGTGCGATTTCTTTCTTTGGGGGTCATCTCAAAGATCTCGCATATGCTATCCCAGTAAATAGCTTGGCAGAATTAAGAGACAGAATAAATGCAGCTATTGGAACGATAAATGCCCCTATGCTCCAGAGAGTGAAGGAAAATTTAATTAAAAAGGCAAATTTGTGCATTGAAGTGGAAGGCAGGCATTTCGAGCAATTGCTCTAATAGTTTTTATAGTTTTTAATTAAAATAAATGAAGATTTGTAAAAATAATAAAATTTATGCAATTTGACAGTCGTTTTTGTTTTGTGTAGATGTCAGTTTCAGTTTCTTGGAGACCAACGCACCTGTGAATTATTAATTTTACAAAAAAGAAAGTTAAATTTATGCAGTATTGCCATTTTGTGCTGCTAGAAAAATGGTTTAAAGTAAAAGAAAATATATTTATAGCACTTTTGCTGCAATTTTGATGATGCTTTAACAGAAAAGGACATTTTAGTTAAAATCGTCGGCGCCTTTTTTTCATCACCCTGTATATGTATAAAGGTTATCATAAAACACCAATTGTTATAATAGGGAAGTTCTATCGAAGTAACCTTGGCCCTATGTTTCTATATTTCCACGCTACTACGGTACATGATGCCGTGGTTACAATGACTGTATCTATGTATTTCGAAATCACCCTATATGAACGTAGGGTAATTGCCCCAGTAATGGACACTGTTAATTGAAAAAATTAAAAAATTTCATAATTTGCGCCAAAATAACTTATTTGGGTACGCCATATGCTACAGTAGTTTAAGTCGCATATTCCACTGTGATTTGACGTTGCTAGCTTCAGTACGTTTTCTGAAATAGAGAATCTTCAAGATGGCTGATGACAAAATAGCTGTTTCAAGTTGTCCGGCGCTTCGTTAGTTTAAATCTTGTAAGTGAGCAAACGTTGTGTGTAGTTGCTGTTGAGAACATTTGTTTACGTTTAATCTTTGACCAGGTAAGTTAAAAACAGATTTTTATGGTTGAAAACACATATTTCCTACAAATAACGATTTTTACGGGGGGTGACCAGTACTGAAACAAAAAATTAAATAATGTGTTAATAATGGACAGTGGGATGTCCATTACTCAGTGGGATGTCCATTACTAAACAAGAAAAATTCAGTAATGGACACCAGTCATCCGATGCCGATATTGAATTCTTACCAAGTTAAGATTGTTTCTAATTCAGGTACATGTGATTTTCTACAAAAGAGGAATGGAAAAAAAGAAGGAAAAAACAGAAAGTTTTTTTGCTATTCGGAGGAGAACATGCAAAATGCTATCCAAGCGGTGAAAGAAAATGGGCTAAGTAAAAAAAAAAGGCTGCCCAACAGTACCATGTTCCTCGTAGTACTCTAATCAGGAAAATGGCAGGAGACAGTCCATGTTGTAGAAAAATGGGACCTCCATCAGAGTTATTTGAAAATGAAGAAAACGTATTGGTTTCATGGATATTGGCCATGGCGAAAAGAGGATTCCCAGTACACAAAACCAATCTTATCATGTCTGTAAAAAAATACTTGGAAGATAATGGTAGAGAACCTCGCTATTTAAATAAATCTAAAACACCGGGAAGATCTTGGTTTGAAGGATTTCTTAAACGGCATCCAGAAATCAAACAGAAACATGCAGAATCTTTGAGTAAAGCTCGTGCAGCTGTTACCCAAGACCGTATTCATAGATGGTTTGATGAAATTCTAGATTATTTCAAAGAGAATAACCTTCAAGACATCCTTCGTGATCCCACCCGAATATTTAATGGAGATGAATCTGGATTCATGCTTTGTCCTAAAAGTGGAAACGTTTTAGGACCAACCAAATCAAAAGAGGATTTTTATCAAAGAGTATCTGCTGAAAAAGAGCAGATTACTGTTATGGATACATTTTCGGCAGATGGAAAGATAGTACCACCAATGCTTATCTTTCCATATAAAAAGATGTTCTATGTTTAACTAAAATTTAAAAAGAGTTATAATGTTTTAATCAAATTATTTATCGTACATTGGACCTTTACAGGTGTTATTTTGAAGAAGGATGATCTAGGAGCCGAAATACAGTCTATGACCAGTGCAGGTTTAGGTGTATGGAAGTGGCCAAGCAGGGAGGATATTCTTTATTATTTCAAAGAAGATATTGTATGTGTCACAGACGAGCCAAAGGTTAAAAATACTAGAGGCCATTTTACTGTTCCAGAAATGAATAAATATGAATAAAATTAACATTTTTCCGAGTGTCCATTACTCACCCACAATGTGTTCATTACCTACGCAACTGTGTCCATTACTGGCACATTTGATGTAGTATCACAATATAATAGTATATTACAAATCGAGGGTGGTAAGAAGCTAATTACGAACGAAGTTTATACACGAGCGAGCGAGTGATGTAATATGAGTTCGTAATTAGCTTACCACCAGAGTTGTGTCATATACTTTTTCTACGATCTATAATGAAGAATCACTTTCAGAAGAAATTTTTTTGGGAAACCAAATATTTATAGTTGCTATAGAAACTATTCAAACAGGCACGTAATATATATATTAGTTATTTACGTGGCAAGCTTAGTAAATTAGCCTTTACGGGCGAGCCGGAATGTTTGCAGGGCGAGCGACGTAGGAGCGAGCTCTGTAATCCGGTGAGCCCCAGTAAAGGCTAGTTGCAAGCGAGCCGCGTACAACGTTTTACTTCCTCTTGCTGAAAATCCTGAAAATGAACAACTTTGGCATCTCTAGAAATTTTACTTGAAATTACAGTCATAGAAATTGTAGTTATTTTTCATAGTTTGCTCCGGTAACTATGGAAAATTGAATTGTTTGAAAATAACGGGACTGTCAATTTGTAAATTCGATTAATAATTTAAATAGTTTAATTTTGTTTCTGAGCTCTGTTAATTGTGGAATTCGATGAAGATGAAGAGTTTGAAGGTGATTTTAACGTTAGTATTAGCACAGTATTAGTGATATTAAGAAAAAGGCCGACGCAGCGAATGTGTGTTTGATTCCGGTGCTGACATGACAACGTTTTACAGGCACGGTGCCTGTAAAGCTGCCACGGTAACGCTTTACAGGCAGGGTGCGTGTAAAGGCTAATTTACCGAGTTAGTTCAGACGACAGTAAACGAGCTTTAACAAGACAAGAGGAAGTAAATATATATTACGTGCCTGTTCATTCATTACATGCCAGTGGGTGTAACTATGGTTTTACTATGAGGCTAGACAGTTCGTAATTCATGGATTACTATGTGGGAGTAGAAAAAATATTAAAATAACAATTATTGTTTTACGTAATTTGTTTACAGACTGTTAGAAAGTGCACTAAATAAGCTTTCATCTGGTGTGCTACAAATTGATTTTGACCGAATATTAATAATAATAAGATTATTTAGATTTCAAATTTTCTCTTGGGTGTCCATTACTCGGGCAATTACCCTATGTATGTTTTTATATGTATATAACAAATATTTTATTGACATAGCTATACCAATATTATTGGAAACCTTTGTTGTACATGTTATATATTGGCTACTATAACTTCATATACATAGTACCTTAGTACTTAATATTACGCACTTGGGTATGTAAATATAAATCTATAAGGTTTATTGCGAAAAAAATAACCTAACATATGCACGAAACAAATGTAAGTTACGAAAGTTAACAAAAATCTCATTATTCTTATTAATATCGAGAGCGTCGATGCACAAGTGTTGTTAAAAAAAGACCCAAGGGCGTCCATTTACTTTTATCGCATAGTGTTTCTTTATCTACTATCACTAACGTTTTTGTAAAAAACAATCAGGTTGACCTATATAACATTATTCATTCAAGGAGACACTACCGTGAACTTGAATTCTGTTTTTATACTTCGGTTTTTCTTGTTGATGCGCTTGCTATATATCCGTGTTTTTACTTGCAAACTACAATTTAATTTATCTATCTATGGGATATTTGAAGGTTCTGCCTAGGGTTCTCCCAGGATGATAGCACCAACTGCAACCGTAGTAGCCGTTATACTGCAACCTGTTTTGAATAATCGGCCGAGCTACAGAATCCACGACGCAAGCAAACGGTAGAAACTTGTACAGTGTATCTTTCACATACACACCGTCCTGAAATAGTCGTTTTGCCTGTTTTGCAAACGCCTCTATAATCGTACTCATCAACGCAACATCGGGTTCGTGGGTTCCCACCCACACACCAGCCAAAACAGTATTACGAAAACGATCAATTGGAGGCAATTCATTGATTATCATTTGAATAGGCCACATCGACCGCTTAGATGATGCGAAAACTGGTGCGCCATCGATGTTAAAATTGTACGTAAAATGGAATTGGCACTGTCTTTTCAGTTCTCTGTACATGCTACCAGATGACACATCACAAACAGAGCCGTCATCGCTGGTGGAAGGACTTGTTGGCAAGTTCGAATTATTTTCTATTACGGTTTTCAACTGATCCTTAATCTCCGTTGTTATGAAATGCTCACTTTTGGCGCCGACAGTATTACGATAACAACACTCCGTGTTCGGACATACGACCATTTCGTGTTTTGGAATTGTCTGTCTAGTCACTAATAATGTTTTACATTTGACACAGTAATAATTATAGTCAACCGGACTACTCTTAAATTGTTTGTCTAAATAGTAGGTGTTGAGCATATTTTCCTGCGGTGCTTTAGCACACAGCTTAATCAAATCAAGAATATCCTGTACTGCAACTTTGGTAAGATGATGTCGGACCGCTAACGTATGTACCATTGTCAGAACATCAAATTCTGTAACATTCGCCTCGGCAAATAGTACTCTCGTTAAAGTGTCACGATGCAAATCATGGCCGGATGTTTGTAATATGTCTTCAACAACGATCTTTTCCAATTCGTCGTCATCACATGCGCTGCCGGTGTCAGACGATTCACCTACCGGTTCGAGTACAATGCTTTCAACATCGTCGTCTTCGTTTGTCACTGCTTCCTGTATCTCAGATACATCCATTATCTCGTCGTCAGTATCCATGTCCAAATTTTCTATAATTAAACCAATAGCTATCATTTACACACATACTTATGTACAATGTTGTTAAAACACACTAATTTCAGACATTATCACCATGTTTATTTGTACTGATACAAAAAAGATAAAAACAAAAAAAACCCAAAAACGCCTAATATTGCAAAATCACGTCATCTTTGCAAATAATAATACATAATAAACTACGAATGGGACTACAAGAACTGTTCAAAGTGTCCTCCGTTTCCAATTTGGCAATGGTGTAATCGATCAACAAAACGTCTCGATGTATGATTGTATTGATTGTACAATATTAAGTGTTTTTTTGTGATTTTTGTTCATTTATTTGTATCAGTAGAAATATGTATACATGTTGATAATTTCTGAAAGTAGTTTTTTATTCTGCTTCAGAAAATGTCAAAACATATGGGTGTTCCATAAGAAAAAAGAAGTAGGCGGCCCTGTCTGTCAAACCGACAGCGAAGAAAAAAATTGGTCTAAAGAGTTTAGACAGTACTTCCCTCGCTGTCCGAAACGTGAAGACTGCATGTCTGTTATGTTTTTTTTTCGCAGTAGATTTCAAAGCATTCGGTTTTATAGTTCCTGAGTAATAAAATAAATTTAGGCATTCATTATTTTTTTTGAGTCACCCGGTATATGCAAATTCAAAAAATATGAATGGAATGATAAATTACAAATACAGCCTCATCATATTTTGTATATTCTAGATAGGATTTATTCGGCAAACTTTTGAGCTGACGTCATCAGTTTTTTGTAGAAGATAACCAATATATTTTGACTAAAAATTTATTATGCTCTTTATAACCTTAAAACAATTGCAAGATTTCAAAACATTCGGTTCTGTAGTTCCTGATTAAATCAATAAAATACATTTACGCATTCATAATTTTTTTGGGTCACCTGTATATGCAAATCCAAAAACTATGAATGGAATGATAAATCACAAGAAGAAACTCATCATATTTTGTACATTTTAGATAGGATTTATTCAGCAAACTTTGGTGGTGACGTCATAAATTTTTTAGGGGGGATGAGCAAATACATTTTGATCAAAAACTTACCGTGCTTATGATAACTTTAAAACATCTTCAAGATTTCAAAGCATTCGGTTCTGTAGTTCCTGAGTAAATCAATAAAATAAATTTACGCATTCATTAATTTTTTTGAGTCACCTGTATATGCAAATCCCAAAAATATGAATGGGGGTGATAAATCACAAGTACAGACTCATCATATTTTGTACAGTTTAGATAGGATTTATTCGGCAAACTTTCGAGCTGACGTCATCAATTTTTTGGAGAAGATAACCAAATACATTTTGACTAAAAATTTATTATGCTCTTTATAGCCTTAAAATATCTGCAAGATTTCAAAGCATTCGGTTCTGTAGTTCCTGATTAACTCAATAAAATACATTTACGCATTCATTAATTTTTTTTTTTTGGGTCACCTGTATATGCAAATCCAAAAAATATGAATGGAGTGATAAATCACAAGTACAGACTCATCATATTTTGTACACTTTAGAGAGAATTTATTCAACAAAATTTTGTGGTGACGTCATAAATTTTTTAAGGGGGGAAGACCAAATACATGTTGATCACAAATTTACCATGCTTATGATAATTTTAAAACATTTTTAAGATTTCAAAGCATTCGGTTTTGTAGTTCCTGAGTAAATCAGTAAAATACATTTACGCATTCATTAATCTTTTTGAGTCACCCTGTATATGCAAATCCAAACAATATGAATGGAGTGATAAATCACAAGTACAGACTGATCATATTTTGTACATTTTAGATAGGATTTATTTGGCAACTTTTTGAGCTGACATCATCAAATTTTTGGAGGGGATAACCAAATATATTTTGACTAAAGATTTATGATGCTCTTTATAGCCTTAAAACAGTTGCAACATTTCAAAACATTCGGGTTAGCAGATTCAAAATTAAAATGCAAAATGTTGTTTTATAATTTTGATTTTTTTCCCAAAAATTTGGACGTTTCGGGTAAAAACTCAATTCGGAGTCGTAAACTACATGTGTAGGACTACGTTATTTTATACAATTTAATACCCATTAACTCTGTACAATTTTGAAGTGACGTCATCGCATTAGTGGTGGGGATGATTAGACAAATTTTGGTTAGCGTTTTACCATCTACATGATATTCCTAATATAAGTACAAAATTTCACAACAATCGGTCGAGTACTTTCGGAGATTATCTGTCTAATAAAACTCCGGGACGGCAGACAGACGGAAATGGGAGACCTATTTCTTCGTCTTCTAGGGGTCATGAAAGTTCGAGAAAACGTAAAAGTAGGGAGTCGGCCGACGGACTCGATTACAATACTTCCTTTGCTTACGCTCGGGAAGTAAAAAAGAAAACATGTGGTAGTCAAGTCGTCACGTTTTAACTGTATATCCAAAGCACATTTCATAAAAAGAAAACTTTTCAAATACCAACATTATTCGATCATTCATTCCGACACTTCATACTAATCCTGTATATTGGAAAGGATGCGTTGTATACTAAGATCACTTTAAAAGCATACAGATATTTTACAACTTTAGTCAAAGAACCCAACCCGCAAAACTCCAAAAGCATAAATTATGCAGGGACGACCGCCAGAGACCGTCCGCTTGGGGCAACACAGGACCGTATTTGTAACGAACGAAACCTCGTGTGATTGTCGTGACGAAAACTACTTTGTAATTTCTGTAATAAATTTTGTTGGAAAAAAAAACAGCGATTTTATTATATTATATTTGATAAAACCAGTAATTCAGATAAAACAAATTACGTAGTCGTTTTATCTGTTGTTGCAATCGACTAACATTGTACCTAAATATTATTTCCAAACAACTTACGGTAATATAGTTTTAAAAATAAATGTTTCAAAAGAAAGATAATGATAATTTTGTACTCTTGTGTTTAAAGTCATTAAGCCTTATCATAAATTTTCCCCATAGTGGTGGTTATCTTAGACCTTAAAACTGATAATTTAGACAGATATTACTCTCCCCACCTCCTCCAACGTTCTGTGTTTATACTACAAACGGACACTTGGCAATTCTAAAAATCATTTCATTTGAACACTGTGTTGTCGTAATTTTTCGTGTAGTGGCATTTTGGCGTCCACCTGATTTCGATAACTGTTGTCCATCATCTACTATAGACGAAAATATTCTTTTGGATGATACGGCATCAGATGTAGGTGATACCAGTGATGGAGTCTCGGCATCCGACGCAGAAGATCAAGAAGAAACAACTGCAAAACAAACACGTGGTTCTGGACTCCTTCCCGGAATGAAGGAAGCTATAAAACAGTGCATGAAACATTGGTTGCTGAAGCGCATAAAAAAACACTTAAAAAATAGTCTGTTTTATTGCAGTTGCCTATTAACACAGTGCGATCTGTAATTAATCGCAAAGAAAAATCTCGAAAATTAAGGGAAACATTTTCGAAAATAATCAACGACGTCAGTTTTCAAAATTTATTATTCCTATTGCACAAATCTTGTACCCACCGTAACATGGCTGTATAAAGCACTGTATAAAGATGGAATTGACATTCCTTATAAGATCACTCACTTTAGGTAGGTATTTGATTGTGCGTTAACCATCTTATTTCTTATTACAATGTTATAATCTTTTTTAGATCATTTCTCTCTATATTTGGTTTTATATTTCGACGGTTGAACAAACGTCAGTATATCCCTAATCGGTTAATTCTTGATGTTTTTATAACAATCACCACTCCTGAATGTTGAAGATTGTAGCCGACACCATTAAACGATTGCACTTTTTGCGGCAAAGATTCCTGATAAATTTTTGTAACGCCGACAGGAATATTCGGTCAATGAGAGTGAATCTGTTTTTAATGCTATATTTAATTTAATACATTAACAACCTCATGCATGGACAAGGGAAGACAAAAACTAATACAATATTCGCATTGATGTCCCTAATACCCGCTTAACATTATTATTATTATTATTATTATATTGTTACGAAATAAACTCATACGCCGCCTCGGTACGACGCCTTGGGTTTTCTCGAGAGCTTTCTAGTAGGTATGTACGTATGAGAGCCACCTTTTAAGGAATAAAATACAATTATAATCATTTCATTGCCTTGTGATAACCCAAACATGTCGCCTTGAATTCACACGTGAGGGAAACGTTACACTTGGTTGCCAAGATTGAACAATTTTCTTAATTTTTTTTATTCAAATTATTCAAATGCGATTTCGTGCAGTTGTTTTTTTTTTGCGCGAAATTTGAATCCACATTTGGACACCACAGCGTTTTGTATGTAGAAACACGTTACAGCCCATAATAGAAGTTTGAACTTCAGACCTCTAATAGGTGCCGATTGTAAGTGAAGAATCCAAAACAATAAATAATGACGGTTTTTCAAATTGGTTACCTAAATGAGCGTCCTCAATTGTTTCATCAATCATGCGAATACATGTTTATTCACACCTGCTGTTTCATATGGAAAGGCCGACATTAAAATCGCCCTATCGTCGTGAGCAAAAAATTCTAGTCGTCAATGTACATTTTTGTAAATAGCACACACTGATACTGACGACCAGAATTTTTTGCTCGCGACGGTATCTAGTTTTTAAAAAATACCCTCTAACACAGGTATTCAATAATATCACTGATGATATTTTGGGTAAGCTGACAACAAATTATACCATTTGTATCACTATCCCGTTAGTTATGATACGAAGGCTAACGGCAAGAAGCGTCTATAGTCTATATAGTTAACGCTGGCATGGTCCTCTTTCGCATTATCATATGGTACGTCGAAGACGATAGATTAATTAAAGACAGTTTGATCGGCGACCAGCTCTGGCTTGTATCATCGTCCTTTTCGCACACCAAGAGATAAGAATGATTCCAAGTTTAGAGACTGATTTCTGTTAAGAGGACCTGCACTCTGATACTCAAATAAAGAATAAGCCTAGTGTTAGTTTGGTGTTTTCGGATGTGGTAGAAACACTAGTTCGGTCAAAATAGACATACAAATAGTGATCAAATAACAAAAACTCCGACAGAGCTGAATTTTGGTACAGACCTTGGGTACACCAGTAGAAATAAAGTGCGAAAAGTCCCCATAGATCCCATATGTGCTAAAGAAGTTATTCAAGGTCAAAAGTCAACATTTTTGGTTTTTTGGATTTTTCTCAAAAAGGGTAGGTTTTATCAAACATATAGTTCAGACAAAAATAATAGAGCATACAATTATCTACAAAAATGGCCCTTATACTTTTTTCCTAAGATATCGCCGTTCTAAAAGTTGAAGGAGTTACATTCTACATGATATGCACACATTTCCATACCACCTGTGAGGTAGTGTACTTTGCGTTTTGTTGTTTTAACGTGGTGTCCCCAGTAGGCCTACGATATATTATGACGGAGATTTATGGGAAAATTTTGTATTTACTGCATGATGATTATTGATTTTGATATTGATATAGTTGATTGATTTAAACTATAATTCTAATTTCTGTTATCATTTTAATCTGATTCATACTCTTCACATTCGACTTCAACGGTCATATCTTCTTCAATTTCTTCTTCTTCTTCCTCTTCTTTTTGCTAGATATCCATAAATTGTTCAACTGAAGATGAATCAGCTATCTCTCCATCGATATCACATGAATCTTCGACTTTTGGATTCAATTGAACATTCGAGAAGAGTGGCCTCGGCAATTGGTGCACGCTGGTGAACACGACAACCCTACTCTTCTACACCCACATTTAGTACAACAACCTTTTTCGGAGCAGGTGGGAGCATAGTTTTGTAGGAACAACCGTTCCCACAAAATCAGGTGTTCTACCTGAGCGCATTCAAATAATTGTAAAAATGTAAATACTTCCTATCCTTCGTCTACCTGCCCTACGCTCCTACATACTTTCTCTTTTCCCTTCTAGAATTTTCTAAACTCCATTTTTACCTCCTTCCACCTCTTCGAAACCGAGCTTACCTGTGTACCATTTTAAACACCCTTCCTTCTTCTCCCTGACACCCTCGAACAGTAAGCAACGAAATAAAATCTTAAAACCGTACCGTCGCTTTTAAATCACCAACAATACCCACAGTTTGAATCGATTCCAAAGTATTATCTGTTAATTCAGTTTATAGCCTAGCCATGTCTGAACTTAATAGTATACTGGATACAAGTGTTGATGAGCAGAAGCCGATGTTGGAGGAAGACAAGATAGTTGTACTTGTTTCTTGTTTCGTTTTTTTTTTACAAAAGTTAAATATCTATACTTGTCGATACAATTAATTTTTTTGGAGCTCCATAAACAGCAAGGAGAAAGCGAATTCCTTTTGTGATTATCGTTTGAGGTTTGAGGACACGAGTCAATTTCTTCAAATACTTTAGCGCAATCAATTAAGTCCTTTTTTCAAACAATTTCAGTACTGATGTTTTACTCCTTCTGAATATTGCTGATCGACGAGTAGTATCGCAGTCGGTTATTGCATATAAAAATAAAATATGGTTTTGGCGTTTTGGATAAGCAGATAAGTTTCTTGAAGAATATATTTCTGTTCGCTGTTGAGCCTTTCCAGGTTTTAAAAAGTAAATAATTTTATCAATCTATGGTAGAAGGGACTGGCTAAGGGACTGAGTTTCTTTTGAGTGTATGTTCTCAGAATTGTTAATAGTTATTTATTATATTGTTCATAGTTATTTTATACATGTAAGAGACACGAATGGCATTTTTACTTACATTAAGAATCTGACTATGTATATACGTGGCATTTGTGTGCATACCATGTAGAATGTAACTCCTTCAACTTTTAGAACGGCGATATCTTAGGAATGGTGATTCTTACAGAATAAGTATACGGATCATTTTTGTAGATAATTTTATGATCTACAATTTTTGTCTGAGCTATATTTTCGATAAAACTTACCGTTTTCGAGAAACATCCAAAAAAACAACAATTTTGACCTTTGACCTTGGGACCTATGGAGACTTTTGCCACTTTATTTCTACTAGTCTATCCAAGGTTTCTACATAAATTCAGCTCTGTCGGAGTTTTTGTTATTTGAAATGTCTATTTTAACCGGACTACACTGGCCCGGAAATTTAACCACTGCTACGATAGGGAAGACCAGATCGTAAATTTGAAAAGACAATGGTGTATGTAATACAAACATACGCTAATGAAACCATTCAACGTAGATTTCACGGATTTGTTTTTCTTCGTTAGTGCCATGCCAACGCCACTTACGATATTGTTTTATCATGATTCATGAAAAACCGTTTTTTTCGAACCATGCAACTTTTACAGTTCGCTTATTAGCAATATTAACAGATCAGTAAAGATAATACGGAACATGCAATATCATCAAATACACAATGTTTTACTCACCTTCAACGCTACGATATTAAACAATTAAAGTTAAAATATGTTAATGGCCGACGGCGTACCTCATAGAATCTTCGAATCCTTCGACTTGTCTCCGTTTGCACATGTGCACTATACCACACTGTGATACCACTATACCATAGATTAATATATGTATGTAGATGCGACATACAGGCTGATTTTGCAAAATCACCCTTATTGACTTTGGAGTCCTCAATAAAAACCTTGTTTCACTATAATCGTGTAACCTGAATTAAAGTCGAGGAAACAGTAAGCAGCTTCTGATATTCTGGTACATCTATTGTCAATTTGTCGAAAGTAAAACCCGTCGTTAGAAATATTCTGATATTTCTTCAAGTTAATTTTATTCCTAGTTAGAAACAAACACTGTTACCAACATAAATCGATGAGTCCTCAACCGTCATTTGATTTTTACTACGACGGTTCTCCAGAGAACAATTTATGTTGGCAGCAGTGTTTGATCCTAACTAGGAATAAAATTAACTACAATAGAAGACATATCATAATATTTTTAACGACGCGTTTTACTTTCGACAAATTGACACTAGATTTACCAGAATATTACAAGCTGTTTATTACTGTTTCCTTCATTTTCATTCAAGTCAAACGAATTACAATTATAGTGAAACAAGGTTTTTATTGGCATTGACTGTTTAATTTTTGCGCTTGTCTTTGGTGGTTGAGGACTCCAATGTCAATAAGGGCGGTTTTGCAAAATCAGCCTGTATGTCGCATCTATATTAATCTATGGCTTCTCTATGTTCTCTGATTATGATCACCACCACCACCACCGCCACCCAGAACGAGTCGCTCGTAGGTCACTACCATAAAGGTAGAAAATGTATAGATTAATTTGTAAAATAGTTTTTACGTTGTGGGACGACAACCTGACGATTGTTATGGATCTATAGCCAGGTGTATCTGAAATATCTTTATAATATAAATACTCATTATGCTTAGTTGAATTATTTATTTAATGCTGGAACAAAATATGTGAACATTGTTGAAAGCATATATAAAATAAGGGCCGAAGAGTTGTTCGTTAAAATATTTGGTCTTCAAAGATATTAAGTTTTCGTTACCACTAGTTAGTTTATACTTGAAAGGGAAAGCCCCGCATACAACTATTGGAAACCCGCTAAAATGGGTACATGCTAGTTGGCTCCGGCGGACGGTATTTGACCCTCTGCCGAAAAATGGGTATAGGTAAATTGGCTCCGATGGTGCAAGGAAGGTAGATTTTATGGTACCTCCTACGGTGAGGGGATCATCTGCAGATACGTTATTTCCTGCTGTCGGAAGAGATGTGTTGTTTGAATTACAGGAACATATAATTCCATAGTCATCAAATTTCTATGTCTAGAAAGTGGTGGCGGTAAGGTAGTTACAAAGGGGTTTTCTGGTATTTCCCAGATTTGCGGGGTCTTTGAAGTAAGAGGATAACAATCGTTACGGTGAGAGTAAATATTTCTATACTTTTATTACTATCTGCACTGGTCGAAAATGCCCATTCAACACAAATACAAAATTTCCGGCCGAAAAATATCAGTTTTTTCTTAAACTTTCTTGTGCCCAAGCGCTTAAGATAATTGTTACAAAATGGACTGTTTGGACGAAATGATTAGTGAAAAAGGGAAAACAGTTCTGTTAATTAGGTAATAATTATAAATATAATTTTCATAAAGTGTTAGCTCAAAGTGTTATACGTTGGCAGTGTGTAAAACGTGGCTGTAAATCGTACATCAAGACGAATGCTTCGAATAATAGAACAAAGTGGTGAACATACTCACGAAGCGACTGAAACTTCAAAATTAAACAGACAGAAGCTCAGCAATTTTGTTTTGGTTTATATTTACCTTATCTTTTGCAGCAAAATACAATACTAACAAAAATAAAAAAATATATATTTACCAAGCAATAGTAAATAAATTGTTAAAATTATTAGGGGTAATAGTTCGAACATATATGTGTTGTTTTTCTTAAATACTTATCGTTGCAATGATGAACAAATAAAATTATAAATAACAACTTTAAATGAAATTTAATTTTTCAGTTGGCATTAGATATTAGGTTTTGTGAAAACAACCACAGTTCTGCGTTACCCGTCATGCAGGCAGCAGGAGATGGGAGCCAACTAGTACATGCATCTGGCGGGAGCCAATTTACCTGTTAGTCCGGAGCCAATTTACCTGTTGCTTAAGATTCAAAAGTAGCCGCCGGAGCCAACTAGTATGTTCGCGCTAAAATATGTATAGGTTGGGCAGTCGTCCAGGTAAAAGTGTCGTCGTGTATCCGTGTGATGTCAATCAGTATTGAAGCGGTTGAATAGTTACACATGACACCCATGGATCTAGCGGCCCCGTTTAAATTTACAAATAATCGACTTTTTCAAGAAACAAAACATAAACTGAGGCCTGAATGGGAATATCTGAACCTACGCCGTCAAATGCTAAGCACAGCTGACCATCTTTCAGTGTGACGAACTGTCACTGGAAATAATTATATTTTTCGCCGTTCATTGATAGGAAGCGTATCAGCTACAATAAACACTAAAGTATAAAAACAAAGTTCAGGTTCACGGTACTACCTCATTCAATGCAATACTAAATGGATCAACCTGAAAATATTGAATATGTTAATGATAGTAAAAAAAACACTATCCGATATAAAAACATAGCACTGTTTTTATTTTTATCGAGCCTTGTAATCGACGCTATTCATATTACGGACTATAATGACATTTTTTACACTCTCTGAAATGATACTGTTTACGTGAATATTAGTTAGGGGCATTTTTATCATCATCGTTAACTTACTTGCATAGAATACATATATGGATATCGGTGCAACAACAGTTTTGTCGGAAAGCACCATGATCTATACAGGACCATTGCGAAATTTGCAATAATTTTTACCACGGCATCCCCCACCCTAGTAGTATCGAAATACAGAAAAAACAAATTAAAAATCGAATGGGGCAAAACCCTCATGAAGAACCCTCGATACGAAGGCAGTCAGCCACCTCGTAAACAAAGTTGGAAAAACGTTCGAATAAAAACGACGTAAACACTTTCATTTTCAATTAAAAGTAAAACCGACTTTTTGCTGCTTATCACTCATTCATGGATTCATTCATCGTTAATGGTCAGTGTAGTAATGCTTCATGATGATCGACTTTTGATTTTGACGAATGTTTGGTCCTTGCCACAACGATTTTACATTGTTTATTGGAATAAAAATAAGAGCAACTTAGAATGCTACAAGAAGTGTTGACTAGTAATACAAGCGTCAGAGCGTCGCAAGATGTTTGTTGATAGGTAAAAAGACACAGGAGTAGCGGCTGCCATTATCACTTGTTCTTGAAGCTCTTGGATAATTTCTGGACACTGCTGATTTCCACACACTAACTTTTATCCAACCGATACAGATTTATCGAAAAACGTCTCTTGAAATCGTTCAAGACTTCTTGTAGCATTCTAAGTTGCTCTTATTTTTGTTCCAATAAACAATGTAAAATCGTTGTGGCAAGGAACAAACATTCGTCAAAATCAAAAGTCGATCATCATTAACGATGAATGAATCCATGAATGAGTGATAAGCAGCAAAAAATCGGTTTTACTTTTAATTGAAAATGAAAGTGTTTACGTCGTTTTTATTCGAACGTTTTTCCAACTCTGTATACGAGGTGGCTGAGTGCCTTCGAGGGTGGTTCATGGGGGTTTTGCCCCATTAGATTTTTAATTAGTTTTTTCTATATTTCGACACTATTAGGGTGGGGGATGCCGTGATTAAAATTATTGCATATACAGGGTTATTCAGCTAAGATAACCCATTTATATCTTTAAAATAGGCAACCCAAAATACCGATTCCACCTGCACTTGGATTACAAAAAATGTTTAAAAATTGAATTGATTAATGACATTGTAAACGTCGTTTAAACGTAATTTTGAGCCACGTCTGGTCCGGATCATTGCCGTAGAATACAATACAGTTGTGTTACGCGTCTCTTCACGAGTTCTCATCGAAGTGAGTCAGTACGTTCTGCGCCAACCCTCTTACAGGGGTTGCTAATTTATACAAAACATCTACATGTATAACTTTTCATGTTTATAGTTATACACTTTATTGTGTCGAACACAGAATTTTTTTCCAATAGTATACATCGGTGGTGCAGTATTAAGCCTTAAAACCGCGTAAAAGGGTTGTTTTCTAAAAAAGTTTTGTTTTATTATTTGTTAAAATGGTGATAATATGTTTGCTTGCGTACCAAATTACCTCCCTGGTGGTCATTATGTACCTTCTGTGTGAGATGGGTGTGCGGATTATTCGCAGATTGGATTTGATTGGGCGACACTGTGAACGTTGTTTAAACGCAATATTGAGCCAAGTCTGGTCAGGATCATTCCCGTAGAATAAAAGATAATTGTGTTATGTGTCCCTTTACGTTTTCTTATCAAAGTGGGTCTTACGTTCCGCGTCAACCCTCTTACAGGGGTTGGTAATTTAAAAAAAATATTTATATAACTTTTTTGATCATGATTACAGTTATACATTTCATTGTGAGGAACACAGAATTTTTTCCCAACAATTTATTCCGGTTGTGCAGTATTAACCCTTAAAACCGCGTAAAAGCGTTGTTTTGTAAAAAAGTTTTATTGTTCGTTAAGATGGTGAAAATATGTTTGCTTGGGTACCACATCACCGTTCTGGTGGTCATTGTGTACCTTCTTTGTGCAATTGGCGTGCGGATTGTTCGCAAATTGGATTTGATTGGGCGAGATTGGTCCAGATTGTATTTGATTGGGCGAGATTGGGCGACACTGTGAACATCGTTTAAACGCAATTTTGAGCCACCTCTGGTCAGGATCTTTGCCGCAGAATAAAAAACAGTTGTGTTATGTCCTCCTTTCAGCGTTCTCATCAAAGTGGGTCGTTACGTTACGCGTCAACCCTCTTACAGGGGTTGCTAATTTAAACAAATTATCTATATAACATTTTTGAGTATGTTTACAGCTGTACATTTTATTGTGTCGTACACAGAATTTTTTCCCAATAATATACTCCGATTGTGCAGTATTAATCCTTAAAACCGCGTTAAAGTGTTGTTTTCTAAAAAAGTTTTACTGTTGGTTAAGATGGTGATAATATGTTTGCTTGGGTACCACATCACCGTTCTGGTGGTCATTGTGTACCTTTTTTGTGCGATTGGCGTGCAGATTATTCGCAAATTGGATTTGATTGGGCGAGATTGGTCCAGATTGTATTTGATTGGGCGAGATTGGGCGACACTGTGAACATCGTTTAAACGCAATTTTGAGCCACCTCCGGTCAGGATCTTTGCCACAGAATAAAAAACAGTTGTGTTATGTGTTCCTTTAAGAGTTCTCATCAAAGTGGGTCGTTACGTTCCGCGTCAACCCTCTTACAAGTGTTGCTAATTTAAACAAAATATCTATATAACTTTTTTGAGCATGTTTGTAGTTATACATTTTATTGTGTTGAACACAAAATTTTTTCCCAACAATATACTCCGATTGTGCAGTATTAACTCTTAAAACCGCGTAAAAGGGTTGTTTTGTCAAAAAGTTGTATCGTTCGTTAAGATGGTGATAATATGTTTGCTTGGGTACCACATCACCGTTCTGGTGGTCATTGTGTACCTTCTTTGTGCGATTGGCGAGCAGATTATTCGCAAATTGGATTTGATTGGGCGAGATTGGGCCAGATTGTATTTGATTGGGCGAGATTGGGCGACACTGTGAACATCGTTTAAACGCAATTTTGAGCCACGTCTGGTCAGGATCTTTGCCGCACTATAAAAAACAGTTGTGTTATGTGCTCCCTTACGCGTTCTCATCAAAGTGGGTCGTTACGTTCAGCGTCAACCCTCTAACAGGGGTTGGTAATTTAAATAAAATATCTATATAACGTTTTTGAGTATGTTTACAGTTGTACATTTTATTTTGTCGAACACAGAATTTTTTCCCAATAATATACTCCGATTGTGCAGTATTAATCCTTAAAACCGCGTTAAAGTGTTGTTTTCTAAAAAAGTTTTATTGTTCGTTAAGATGGTGATAATATGTTTGCTTGGGTACCACATTACCGTTCTGGTGGTCATTGTGTACCTTCTTTGTGCGATTGGCGTGCAGATTATTCGCAAATTGGATTTGATTGGGCGAGATTGGTCCAGATTGTATTTGATTGGGCGAGATTGGGCGACACTGTGAACATCGTTTAAACGCAATTTTGAGCCACCTCTGGTCAGGATCTTTGCCGCAGAATAAAAAACAGTTGTGTTATGTCCTCCTTTAAGCGTTCTCATCAAAGTGGGTCGTTACGTTACGCGTCAACCCTCTTACAGGGGTTGCTAATTTAAACAAATTATCTATATAACATTTTTGAGTATGTTTACAGCTGTACATTTTATTGTGTCGTACACAGAATTTTTTCCCAATAATATACTCCGATTGTGCAGTATTAATCCTTAAAACCGCGTTAAAGTGTTGTTTTCTAAAAAAGTTTTACTGTTGGTTAAGATGGTGATAATATGTTTGCTTGGGTACCACATCACCGTTCTGGTGGTCATTGTGTACCTTTTTTGTGCGATTGGCGTGCAGATTATTCGCAAATTGGATTTGATTGGGCGAGATTGGTCCAGATTGTATTTGATTGGGCGAGATTGGGCGACACTGTGAACATCGTTTAAACGCAATTTTGAGCCACCTCTGGTCAGGATCTTTGCCACAGAATAAAAAACAGTAGTTGTGTTATGTGTTCCTTTAAGAGTTCTCATCAAAGTGGGTCGTTACGTTCCGCGTCAACCCTCTTACAGGGGTTGCTAATTTAAACAAAATATCTATATACCTTTTTTGAGCATGTTTGTAGTTATACATTTTATTGTGTTGAACACAAAATTTTGTCCCAACAATATACTCCGATTGTGCAGTATTAACTCTTAAAACCGCGTAAAAGGGTTGTTTTGTCAAAAAGTTGTATCGTTCGTTAAGATGGTGATAATATGTTTGCTTGGGTACCACATCACCGTTCTGGTGGTCATTGTGTACCTTCTTTGTGCGATTGGCGAGCAGATTATTCGCAAATTGGATTTGATTGGGCGAGATTGGGCCAGATTGTATTTGATTGGGCGAGATTGGGCGACACTGTGAACATCGTTTAAACGCAATTTTGAGCCACGTCTGGTCAGGATCTTTGCCGCACTATAAAAAACAGTTGTGTTATGTGCTCCTTTACGCGTTCTCATCAAAGTGGGTCGTTACGTTCAGCGTCAACCCTCTAACAGGGGTTGGTAATTTAAACAAAATATCTATATAACGTTTTTGAGTATGTTTATAGTTGTATATTTTATTTTGTCGAACACAGAATTTTTTCCCAATAAAATACGGTATTAACACTTAAAACCGCGTAAAGAGGGTTGCTTTTTAAAAAAGTTTTATTGTTCGTTATAATAGTATTAATATACTTCCCAGCATACCACGTCACCACTCTGGTGGTCATTCTTATCATCGGTGTGCGATTGGCGTGCGGATTATTCGTAGATTGGATTAGACTGGGCGCACCCAATATAACTTAGATTGGGCGTTCCCAATATAACTTAGATTGGGCATTCCCAGTATAACTTAGATTGGGTTTGATTGGGCATTTTTAACAGGGTAGATACAGCACCTGATATAACCATTTGCTGACATGCTAAATTGAACAAAAGCGTCCATATCATCATAAACAGATTCCACCACAAAACAAAAGTCATAGCACCATTAGGCATATATACGTATCTGTCGTTCACTTCATCTCTTTGTAGAGTACCCGAACTCGCCATTAATACAAATGTGTATAGGAATATTACCATAAGTAGAAAATTTATAACAAAAGTCTGAAATCGAAACGTTAATATTAGAATTACTAGTGATGTTAAAACCTACCAAGAAAGGTTCTAACAGGAGTAAAGGCATTGCAAACACACTCCGGGCAGCTTCTTCGAAAAAAAATATTATTAACTTGATTCTATCAATCAGTGACCAAATACAAAACAACGCGATAATTCCTATTATTGTAAAAGTTATAGCAACATATAACGAACCTTCATCACCACTATCGCTGTAATCATACCTAAATACGAGAGAATATAAAAAAAATTGTAAGAAAAAACGTTCTTACCAAATAAAGCCAGTAATTGTAAACCATAGTAATATAATACCGATTATCATACCCCATACCAATTGCTTGACAAAGTAACGGAATACCAGCAAAGCTACAATTGATAAACCTAAAACATGGGTGTGAATATCATCATTTGTCACATATAGCTGTTCGGAAAATTGCACACCATCCCTACAAAAAATTATCCTAATACATGTGGTGCATTCTATTTTCTACAAAATCGTGTCCTGAAGAAAATTGCGGTGATAAATCATCATTCTTTATAAACAGTTCTTCAGTGTAGTAATCTTCTGGTGTGCAAATTTCTGAACACCCTGCATATGGATTTAAATGTTTTTTCTTGTTGAGAATATTATTATAATATGTGCTTTACCTAATCCAATGAAACAAATGCCTGTCAGACTACCCGATTCATCTTGAATTGAGTTGACTTTATCCTATAACATGTGCGTAATTTAGAAAGACTTTTTACATTTTTACATATTCAGTTTCTTACGGGAAAGAATTCTATTTCGCCATTTTCTCCCGGAAAACACCGATGAAACTCTATTACGTAGCTGAAAAATATAAAAGCATATAAATAATAATTTTCCTGAAGTTTATTTTCCCAGCATTGTTGAGAAAAAACTAAGGATGTAGACACCTTAGTATAAACTAAAGTTCAAAAATAAACGATTTATTTATTTCTTGTCCATTGCAGCTCCTGCATTATTTATTTTTGTGTAAAGTTGATGGTAATAAATATATTAAATTATTTGCTGACGAACTGGGCTTTATACAACGAAGAACTGGATGACAGACTGGGGACCTCCGTACAGTCTATACCAACAGAATATAAATCGATAGAAGGCATAGAGAAGACCTTGACCATTATCAACGACTGTCTAATGTCAGCGTATGAAAAAAGTTGCCCCCTAAAGAAGGAAGGCCTGGGCAAAGGTACACCATGGTGGAACCGAAGGCTCAGCCTACTTCAGTCGGGGCTAAGAAAACTTTTCAATAGAAAAAAAAACACTAAGAAAACTGAGGACTGGGAAGCCTATAAAGAGCACCGGAAAGAATTTAAGAAAGCATTAAGAAAGAGGAAACTGGAAACGTGGGGATCCTTCTGCAGCGACATAACGTCGACTGCTTCGGTCGCAAGGTTAAAGAGAGTTCTCTCGAAGGACCACACACATCAACTAGCTTTCCTAAAGAAAGAAGATGGCACCTTTACAGTCACGGGAGAAGAGTCCGCAGAACTTTTGCTGCAGACCATGTTTCCAGGTAGCACAAGGACTACCTCCCACTCCAAAAGAGATGTAGCCTGCACTCAACCCTCCCCGAAGGACTGGGCGCTGGCAGCAAAGGTAGTCTCGGAGGTAAGACTGGAGTGGGCAGTGGACAGCTTTTCCCCATATAAAGCTCGAGGAGTTGACGGTATTTATCCCGCCTTCCTGCAGAGGGGAATGAGCAGACTACGCCGTATTTTGTTGCCAATGCTTCGGGCGTGTCTGGCTTTCAGCTACATACCGAATGCATGGCGAAAAGTAAAGGTTATCTTTATACCTAAGCCAGGACGACAAGATTACACCTTGGCTAAATCCTGCAGACTAATTAGCTTAACATCATTCTTGCTGAAAAAGCTAGAAAGACTAACTGAAAAAGAGATTCGGGAGACTGTTTTGAGCAAGCAACCTCTACATCCGAACCAACATGCCTACATCCGAGGAAGATCCACGGATACGGCCCTACACACAGTTGTAAACCGTATAGAGTGGGCGATGGAGAACAAACTCTTCACTTTAGGAATGTTCTTGGATATTGAAGGAGCGTTCGATAAAACAACCTTCAAAAGCATAGGACTCGCCCTACAAGAACACGATGTGAACCCCAACCTGAGTAGGCGGATGGCCGGTATGCTGAGGAATAGGGAAGGACTGATTAATGTAGGTGGCACTGAGATCGAGGCTGTTAGTAGTAAGGGAGAGTAATTAGTGATTTTTAATTGCTTTTTGATTGCTTTTTAATTACCCCCTTAATTACTAGCGCTTTAATTACCTGTCTATTAATTAGGACCATATTAATTACCTTAATTACTAGCGCTTTCAATTTTAATGACTGTCTTAATTACTAGCCCTTTAATTACTAGCGCTTTCACTTTAATTAATTGTCTAGTAATTACGTCCCTATTAATTACCTTTTAATGGCACCCTTAATTACTAGCGCTCTCATTTTTTTTTTAATTACTACCTTAATTACTAGCGCTTTCACTTGTTAAGTTACCCTTATAAAACGGAGCGTGCTCCAGGTCTTTAGTTGCTACAACACTTCACCTTTCGAAGAAGTTTCCCCAAGTGCCCCAAGTGCTAGTTGTGTTGGTGAATATTTGTTGCTGTTCGTCGACCCTTCGAAGAAGTTTCTCCAGGTGGTCAAGTGCTAGTTTTGTTACAGTTTGTCAACACTACGAAGAAGTTGCTCCAGGTGGTCAACTGATAGTCGTATTAGTCAAAGTTAAGTTACCCTTAAAAAACGGCGTGTGCTCCAAGTCTTTAGTTGCTACAACCTTCTCCCTTCGAAGAAGTTTCACCAAGTGCCCCAAGTGCTAGTTGTGTTAGTGAATATTTGTTACTGTTCGTCGAATCTTCGAAGAAGTTTCTCCAGGTGTTCAAGTGCTAGTTTCGTTACTGTTTGTCGACACTACGAAGAAGTTTCTCCAGGTGGTCAACTGATAGCCGTATTAGTGAATTTTTGTTACTACTGCACTAAATAAAATGAAGGTGCTCAAGACTCCGCGAAATGAAAAAAAAGAATTAGTTCGTCTGCTCAAAATCAGAGTGAATGAGCATTTAAAGAATCTTGATCGATTGAAGAGCGAATTACTATTGTGCGAGATTCGACGCGGTTTAAAAAACATTAAACTGTAACTGAATTGAAGACAAAATTTCAAAAACTTGCTTGTGGCAATCTTAATTATCATTATCTGTTGAGTCTTTATCATATCGTTTCATTTTCTTGATACCATTACCTGAATCACATGCGCTCACTTTTCTATGTAAATCCCTGTAAATGCTAACTTTATCGCTCATTATGTTCTAACGACCGTGATGACTACAGCTAGCGAGAAGCCGAAATATCTTCTTAGTTACTAGCTCTCAAGGACCCGCCGTTGCATTTTTCCGGGTATTTTGTCTTATTAATCTTCTTCGTTTACTGTCCAGGCGCTATTACAGACCATGCGCTGTCTCTTTTCCAGGGTAAAATTCCAAAAATTGTTTTACGATTGCCTTAATTATTATTATTATCTCTTGAGCCTTCTGTCTTTTCAATGCCGATCGTTTCATTTTCTATTACCTGAATCGTAAGTACTTTCCTTTGTCTAAGTAGACCCTGTAAATCTGCACTTAGGGTTGAAATTCGATTTACATTACTTCATCCATTAAAATTGAGAAAGTTTTACCCTTGGTGTATTTAAGGCTCTGAAAATTTAGTTTTACCTGCCAGTTTGTGATAGTTTTCGGCTGTGTTTGTGCTATTCGTCGTTCGCTGTTGTCTACGTATTTTACGTAAATATGGATAATTTCGAAAGATTTTTAAGTGGTCAATCTTGGCATCAGTTGCTTTACTTGCTTCGTGGAGGATTTTTTGAAGATCGTGGTACATTGTCTATAGTACGAGACCATGTGAACTTAAGATTTATTAACAATTTTTTGTTAATGTCTGCTGATGAAATAGCGTGGTGTGAACGTTTACGTAATGAAATAGAACTAAAAGGTAAGACGAGTAAATATTTATTTTGTTGTTTGTATTAAAAAATGAAAAACTGGCAGGTTCCTTCCAAGCAATTCCTCAGGAGGTCGTTGAAGAAATATTCAGCAGTGCTGGGGTCAAAGAACAGAGCCAAGAAATTTCATCATCGCCGAGTCTTCTAAATTATACGAGGTCACAATTAAACAGAGGTGTGTTGTATTAAAACTGTAGAAAAACAACAAAAAATAAATTAAATTTGCTGCTTCCAGGTTTAAAATTTAACCAGCCACTGCCCACAAAAAATGAAACACTCAGGAGTACAGCGATTTCAAATTCGACTGCTGAACACGACGACGTCGCCGAAAATCGTGTCTGCGTGGAATGTCTACAAGACCCTTTACCATCATCATCGAGAAGCATTCCCAAATGTCCTCATCGCGATGTAAAAATAATCACCGCAAAAGCAACACCAGGGAGTGTGGTGATTTCGAAGTCCAACGGTTTGTGCACCATAAAATCGCAAGCAGAGCCACGGAGCGTCATTGAAGGAGACAGAGATCAGAGTCAAGACGTTTTATCATCACCAAGTCTTCTAAATTATACAAGGACAAAATTAAACAGTGGTGTGTATTATATTAGAACTGAGAGAAAAAATTATATTAAATTTATTGTTTCCAGATTTAAAATTTAACCATCCAGGAACGTGCACAAATTTAGTTACAGCGAAAGGAACACCGGGGACTGTGGTGATTTCAAAGACCAAAGGATTGTGTATCATTCAAAACGACGAAAATCGTGGATGCGTCGAATGTATTCAAAACCCTTTGCCGTCATGTTCGAGAAACATTCCAAAATGCCCTCATCGCAATGTAAAAATTGTAAAAATACAGACAGGACGTGGTGAAAGGCTCCCGTCAGCCGAAGTTCCGGGTGGAGCACTTCCAAACCGTAAGTTATTTTTCTTGTATTACATGCAACTATTTTAACAACTCCTCATTATCAGAAGATCGTATAAATTCAGTCAATATACGTCGAGAACAACTGAGCCATTTGAACATCGCTCAAGAAACTGAGCGACTTATAAAGAAGTTTGGGCTTTTGTCAAGAACGCTCAACTTTACTATAAAGCCCATAACTGAAGATTCCACTGATAACCCTATGCAATGGTTAAAGGTATGTAGCTTATTGCGCTCACATAAAAATGATGAATTAATATCTTAATTCGATTTTCAGAAAGTCGTTGATGAACTTCTTCGTTACACATGCAGGGAGTTTGAGCCATGTGATCTTGTCGGAATTACTCTGAAAAATGACAACTTTCCCGATAGGCCGGTAGGGATTTCATTTAGAAAATATTCAGAACTTCGATCCAGGGTGATCTTGGACGTGATAGCGGTTGTTCTCCAAAGCAACGCACATTTCTTCGTGCACGACCAGTTGCATATCCAGGTCGACCGCGTGAGGCCACCTATCGGGTACGGTAATATTTCAGCAGTCGACGGCAAGACTGTAAGTTTTTCAGAATATAGCATGACTAAAAACAGCATATATGTAATTGACAATGACGACAATGCGTGTTTGGCTACTGCGTTGGTGGTTGCAAAAGATTATTGTGATAGCGGGTACAATCGGTCTGTTTTAAAGAAGTTTTCGGGATTAAAAGGCAAGGTGTTTTTGAAACAGCGCGTAGCAGAATTATGCAATTTGGTGGGAGTGGATCTAAATAACGGTGGTCACTATGTACACATAGACGACTTCCAGAAATATTTTTGCGAATACACCATTATCGTGTATGACAATCGCTTAGGAACATCAGTCTACTATGAAGGACCTCGCCTGCCTAATAAAAAATGTTTAAATTTGATAATGGAAGAAAACCATTTTAACGTAATTCTTAGTTTAACAGGGGCCTTTTCTACACAATATTACTGCAACTTGTGTCACGTGCGGTTTTCTAGATCGGATCGCCACAAAGCGTGTCCCTACATATGTCCGTGCTGCCATCGTACGCCGCCTTGTAACATCAGTAATAATTTAATAAATTGTAACCTCTGTGGCCGATATTTCCGCGGACCACATTGTTTCGAAAATCATAAAACAAAATTATGTGGCAAACTGAAAAAATGCAGAAGCTGTTATAAGCATTTTTGGATTACCAAAAATTCAAAGCATGTTTGTGGGGTTAAATATTGTGCAATTTGTAAGTGCGCCAAACCAATTAGACATCTCTGCTATATGCAGCCAAATAAGCCTTCACCGTCCAAAGCAGAAGAAAACAAACATTCATTTTTATTCATTTTCTACGATCTGGAAACTATGCAAGACAATCAGATAGCAGATAATGTGTATTTACATGAGCCAAATTTATGTGTTCTGCAAAAAGCGTGCAGAGTTTGCATTTTGAGCGATAATGCTGGTGATTTTTGCACTAATTGCGGCCAGCGTGAAATAATTTATAAAGAACGGCCTGTAACAATGTTGTTAGAACATATAGCGGAGATGTCTAAAAGGTTTAATGTCACGGCCATTGCGCACAACATGAAGGGTTTTGACGGCTGTTTTATCCTCCAAGAATTATTTAACAACGTAAGTAGATGGCGTCCTGAAGTCGTACGTACCGGAACAAAACTTATCACAATAAAATGTGGAAATTTAATTAGATTTATAGATAGTTTAAATTTTATTCAGTTGCCGTTATCACGTTTTTCTTCAGCATTTAAAATACAAGGCTGTAAGGGGTATTTTCCCCATTATTTTAACACACGACATAATCAAAATTATGAGGGTCCCATTCCTGACAAACATTATTACGGGTGTGATTCGATGCATCCCGAAGAACGAACCAAATTTATCACATGGTACCACGAACAGTGCTCTAATAATGTATTATTTAATCTGAAAGAGCAAATCACGAACTACTGTGTAGCTGATGTGAATTTGTTGCGCCGCGGCTGTTTAAAGTTTCGGGAATGTTTTATAACTGCGTATGGTTTAGACCCATTTTTGGAGTCTTTAACCATCGCATCTGCCTGCAATCTCGTGTTTAGACGAAATTTTTTAAAAAAGGATATGATAGGTATCGTACCCCGAAACGGATATCGTTGTAGCGATAATCAGTCTATCGTAGCTGTCAAATGGCTTTCTTGGGTTGCCCATTCAAACAATATATTTATTAATCATGCTGGCAATGGACGTGAAATCAGATTGCCGGAAAATATATTGGTTGATGGTTTTTGTCAGTCCACTAACACCGTTTACGAATTCCACGGTTGTTGGTGGCATGGCTGTGAGCGATGTTTTTTTGACCAAACATGCAAATTGTCTGACAAAGATGATGCACTTTTTTTAAGGCGCGAAGCGACGATAGAAAAAGAGCTGCGAATTAGGGCTGCGGGGTATAATCTGATAACGATTTGGGAATGCGACTACAAGAAACTGGTAAAGTCGAGCGAATTATTGCGCAATTATCTGAAGACACTCGATTCAGATAAATGCTCTCCTTTAAATCCACGCGACGCGTTTTACGGGGGTCGCACAAACGCATGCAAATTGTATTATAGATGCGAACCAAATGAAAAAATTTTATATTATGACGTGTGCTCACTATACCCATTTATAAATAAGTACGGTAAGTACCCTATAGGGCACCCCGTCCGAATTTATGTTGGGGATAGTGAATGCCGTCAAGTTAATTTGCAAACGGTCGACGGGTTAATAAAGTGCTGTGTTCTACCACCTCAGGATATTTACCACCCTGTACTTCCATATAGGTGCAATAATAAATTAGTCTTTCCGTTGTGCCGTACATGCGCAGAAAGTATGTTTCAGGAGAATTGCCCCCACGATGAATCACAACGTCAATTTATAGGCACATTTGTCGCCGACGAGTTACGCAAACCCTTGAACTGAAGTACAGGGTTGTAGAAATCTTTGAGGTGTGGGAATATAAAACAGTTACCTACAATAATAGTAACAATGCGGATGGTTTATTTACGGGTTACGTAAACTGTGGATTAAAAGGGAAGCAGGAAAACAGCGGTTTTCCAAGCTGGTGCACAACTGAAGTTCAAAAAGACGAATACATTGACTTGTATTTTGAACAAGAAGGCATCCGCTTGGAAAAAGATAAAATCACTCATAACAGCGGCATGAGATATTTATTCAAAATAATGCTCAATAGTTTCTGGGGGAAGTTTGGTCAACGGGAGAATGCCAACCAAACAGAGATTATTAACAAGCCTATCGACTTGTTTAAGTTGATGACAAACCCCTCATCCATTGTGCATAACGTAACCGTTATCAATCCAGAAGTCGTCTTGACATCCTGGGAAAAAGTGGATGAGGATGTTAGTCCTCTCAAAACAGTAAACGTTGTTTTAGCTGCATACACCACAGCAGGGGCACGTTTAGAGTTATATAAATATTTAGAGCGCTTGGAGCGTCGCGTATTATATTTTGACACGGATAGTATCATTTTCACGCAGAAAAATGAGGAATGGGCGCCACCTGTCGGCGACTTTTTGGGGGACTTGACTAATGAGCTAGACGCGTACGGAGAAGGCAGTTTTATAAACGAGTTCGTAAGCGGTGGCCCAAAAAATTACGCCTACCAGTTTTGGTCGGATAAAGACCAAGCACACAAAACAGTGTGTAAAGTCAAAGGTGTCACTCTCAATTATGAAAATAGTCAAATTTTAAATTTTGATAAGATTAAGAGTATGGTTTGCAATGACGCCGATGAAATTGTTCGCGTAAATGATCGTAGAATTATTAGAAACCAGAGATACGACGTTCTAACAAAAGATGCATGTAAACAGTACCGCATAAATGCCACTAAACGCCGACGTATCGAAAATTCATACGATACATTACCATACGGTTATGTAGATAACGAGACTTTACTGTTTTAGATTTCCCACATTTATTTGTACTATATATATATTTTTATTGTATGTTTAAATGTTATCATGTTATGTAAATAAAAAAATATTATTTGTATCTTTCTTTCTTTTATTCTTTTCCCAACTCACATTATGTGATGAAGGGCACCTGTACGTGCCCTCTCGTGGCCGGATGCCCGCCCGCCCCACCGCGCCGCCCGCCCGCCCGCCCGCCCGCCCGTCCGCGCCGCCGCCCGGCCGCCCGCGCCGCCGCCCGCCCGTCCGCGCCGCCCGCCCCGCCGCGCCGCCCACCCGCGCCGCCGCCCGTCCACCAGCATACATTTCGCGTTTATTTATTTAGTGTTAGTGTTAGTGAAGTGAATTTTACATGCGGGGATTGATGGTAAAGAAAAACTAACGTATACTATTTTCATTTTTATTTATTTCTTGCAAAAATAACGCTTAAACATTTTTTTACAAAGCAAATCATTATATTTATAGTCGTTACCAAATAAGTTTAAGAAGTTATCTACAGAGTTATTTAGAGCATAGTTTAAAAGGAACAGTAAACAATAAGGTCCACAAAGGTTCGAAGAGGTATCCTGAATTTGTCGATAGTTGTAGTTCCATATTTTGGCATTTCGTTTAATAAAACTTGAAATATTTTTACGAGGTGTTCTTCCGAAGCTATCGAAAAAATAAGCAAAACCATATTCATCGATGTAGACGCTCACCCAATGGCTTCCAGGCATGTAATCGGGATCTTCGTTTATAACAATTAGAGCAGGACGACTTACGTGGAAAGGTAAAGTATTATTAGCAAAAACAGCAAAGTAGTAATTGTCCGTTTGGACAATTTTTTCTAAGCAAATTTCGAGCTCTTTCGTGTTCATTGTTCTGATACGACGGTACTGACCGTTATTTTATAATTTCAGGTAATTTAAATTTACCGTATATGCCTAGCTACCGTAGTCTACAACAACGTTACGTTTTTTATCAATTTCTATGACACTATCAAATTCGCCATATACTAAACAGTTTGTTGTTTCAGCCAAGGCTTCATTAAATCCAACTTCTAATCTAACACTACCGTTTTTTATAAGATTCCAATGTGTTAAAGAACCAGCTGAAAGATCAGGTGTCAGGTCAAAAACTGCGATGCAGTATCCGTTTGGATACGAGTCTCGTGTTATATCATTTCCTTCATTAAGAAAATGTATTCCTGTCCCTGAAAACAATGTATGATACATTGTAATGTATTTTTTACTTGTAAAGTTTGGTTGAAGGGGTTTGCATGGCATTTGGTGCCCGTCAATATAGAGTACCATAAAGTTTAAATTAAAATGTTGAAAGTTGAAAGGATTTAATGTAAAATCACCATTAAAGGCTTTGTTTGATACGAAACATACGGCTATTCTCTTTGGTAATTGACCCAAGAAAATGTTATCTAGGGATTTTGAAAGTACACCTGCTGGTAATGTTAGTACTTTTATTTCTGTTCGAGTGATGGGGTACTTGGCTGTAGATATTTCTAAGGCTTTGGCGTGCGCCAACATAATGGTCGGATTTATTTTCACCCTTCTTATAAGTAATGTCGCGTTATTAATTTGTATTTTTCCTTTTGACGGCGCAGTAGTCATCAATGCAAAGTTGTTCCTTGAACGAACTAGTTTTACGCGTAATTCCAACCCGTTGATAAGAAACTTATTCTGATTGAAAAGATCACAGTTAAGGTGCCCTATCAAATCAACTTCTTTACTCTCCTTGGTAAATGCGTTTCGTTGTTTGTATCCTGTGTTACTGTCATCTGTCGTATCCATTTTACCTGGTGTGTCCGGGTACCACAACCCACATGTTAAGTGAGATGCTTTAGCTGGCGGTCCATAATTTAATAACGTTTCAATATAAGATTTGTACGCGTATGTGTTGTTTGGCGGCGAAATTAATTTTTGGTTTAAATAAACATCCACTTGACTAAATAATGAATGTAAAATATTGTTGACTGGTACAATCTTATCAGTTGCAGCAAAATTTGAACCATCTTCTTTAAGCAGTTTTACATTTAGGACAAGCAATGTATGTGATAAATCAATATACTCATCAGCCGTGTTCACTACAAATTCCAGAGGTCCATCTTCACTGATACTGTTCAAAGTGTTGTAATGTATCCATTGTCCGCTTTCAACGCTGATTTGGGTGGTTGGTAACGCAAATAAATCTAATTCGGATTTCACACATTCACAACTGTGCGGGTGTAGAAAAGCCATGACTTAATATTTAAAGTAACTAACAAAATATATCTTTAAACTTGGAGCTGTTGACTCTACGACGGACAGACCGTTTCTGACTTTTGGACGATTTGCGTTTGCGTTTTGTTCGGCCAGAACCGATTAATTTCTCAATTTTATCTTGTGCCTTGCGTTTCAAATTTTCAGCAGATTCAGTAATACGGGTTTTCAATACATCTCCAAGAGGTCTGTCGTTTGCCATATCGCCAAGAATGTTTGAACCAGAACGAAGAGTTTCTTGACCTAGTGTTCTTAATCCGCTCTTGATTAAAGGCATGACCGAGCGGAATAGACCTTTGAAAAAACTTCCGAAGCCGTTACCTTTTTGGTAGACGCTACCGCGATAAATAGCCCCTACGCCGCCCCCCGCTTGTGTTAGGTAATATTCGTGATAACAGGGACTCATTATGACAGCTTTTTGAAATGAAGCTTAACACTCACCGTACCAAATTCAAATGGTATTTTTTCACCAGTGTTGCTTCTTATATCTATTTCAATATTTTCAAATTCTCGTTTTAGTACAGGCACATAATGCGGTTGTGAGAAAAATCGTACACGTTGTACTCCGTATATATACTGCGCATTATCCAAAACTGTTACTCTTAAAACTTTTGCCAGAACATCGCCAATTAATTGCGGTTCTATTATATCGGTGTAAATGAAAAATAGGGAAGGAAGGCCTAGTAAAATATTCGCGGGATGTGTAGACATTTTGTTTAAAATATTTACATCTGGTACAAAACCCAATTGTAGACATAATTTTGATGACAGTGTTAATGAAATCATATCCTGACTAGAGCATGCTACGTGAATTTTTCTTGTTTTTTGATCTACAGTAAATTTTACGTTATTTTTATTTAATACTACATTTTGATTTAAAGCCTCTAATATTTCATCTACTGTTTCGTAATTTCCAGCATCGATCTTCGTTTTATGTTGTAGAACATCTACGGGAAAAAACTCATTGTTTTCACGATTCAAAATTTCGTCGACTGAATCGTATTGGTGGTGTTTCATTTGTTCACGAAACCAGTTCGATGTATGTTCATCTTCAAGATATCCCGTCAATATATCGCGAGTTAACGCGTTTTTAAAATTGACATTATATGTGCAACAAATAACATTTTCACCCTCTTGTACTGTTAAAAAAGAACAAGGATACTGGATTTCTGTTAAACCCACACACCATTCACCGTCCAAGTGTATCGATTTTGCTAACTGAGTGCAAAAATGGGTAGAAGTATTATCTGGAAAATATATCTTAGAACTGTCCGAAAGTAAGGTAACGTAAAAATCTTGGGAACTCATCATATTTCATGGAGTGAATCTTTAGATACCCACGAGTTAAACTTTGGGGGATAATTTTTCCACTTAACAAAAATTTCGCATTGCCCGTTCTTATATCTCTTTTTCAAAATTTTTTCTACGTGAAATGATTTCTCAGGATTATACACTACGCGTTGAATTTCAGGCTGATAGAAGACACCGTCTACCGGCTCTCCTAGCAAATCTTTTATTTTATATACAACGGGCTCTCTTTCAATGACGTCAGTAATTTGAAATATCTCCCCACTCCAGTTGTTTATGTAACCTTTTTCGAATACATGTTTGTAGCGGGTAATTCGTACGTAATCACCTACCTCATACAAAACTTTGACATTTTTCGTCAGCTCTGCCCCTGATTTCTTAGTGTAAATATTACAGTAAACTTGAAAAATGTTATCGGCGTTCACATCTTGAGGGGCCATTTTAATGGTTCTGTGATAAGAGCGATTGTATGACTGTACAAAATCTTGTAAAACGTCAATATAACGATGTGTATTTGCGTAAGTAAAATATTTAAACATTTTTGTTTTCAATGTTTTATTAAAACGTTCAATAATTGCGGCTTTTACATCTGGATTTTTTGCTACATAGAAATTTATGTCATGTTGTTTAAACAATTTTTGGACCTTACTAGCTAAAAATTCTTTTCCTTTATCAGTTTGAATGTTTAAAGGTACACGTTCTTTGAAGATTGATTCAAATGCAGAAACTACTTCGGCTCCGGTTTTATTTTGCAACGGTTTTACCCATGCGTATTTAGAAAATACATCTATAACACTTAATAAATATCTTATGTTATCATTGTGTCTCGTTAAATTCCTTATGTCTATCAAATCAGCTTGAAAGAGTTCATCAATGTTTGTTACGAGATATTTGTTTCGTGGAAATCTCTTACGTATTTGCTTGTGCAACGTGTACGTGTCCTCGCCCTCCAACCACTTTTTAACACTACGTGATGGTACTTTAGCTACTTTAGACAAATTGTTTACGCCGGAAAAACTTGCTGAATCTGAAGGTGAGTAATAATGCCTTCGTAAAATATTATCCATAATTTTACTTAAATGAAAATTTCGACCAGCCCGTCCTTTGCCTTTTCGAATTAACACTTGACTGGGGTGTTGACTTCTCAGAATCAGCTATTAAACTAACAGATGAAGCCGGGGATGATGAACCTATAGGCGACAAATTCTCTACACCTGCATCAGTTGAGGACGATGAAGCGGCCGAATGGGTGTTAATATAACTCAGGCATTTTTGGTTAACTATTAAAACTCGCGGAATATTAATATCCCTTAATAGATCACCAAATTCTCTCCAACCTACTGGTTCAGTTTTTATTTTTGATCTACTGTTTCTGAAAACGTCGTTTACCAAGTCGGTTATATTAGAACCCAATATCGACTTTTCTCCGACACTGACAATCCCTCGAGTGTCCCAGGTTACACCGGCATCCTTTAATTTTTGGATCAACGTTGCAGCTTTCGTTTTATGTTGCTTAGGTACTGTTGCCAAAATTTCGACAAATTCATCGCTGTTCACAACACTGGGTGTTTTCGCGGATGTTGAAGACTTGGCGAATTCAGGAACCGTTTCCGTAATAGGGACTTCAATAGGCTTGCGAATGTGTTCCATTATATTTAAATATCTTTGTAAAATTTGATTATACATTGTCCATTTATCGGCATCATTCATATTTTTCGTATTCAAAACAGAACGCATTTCTTGATCTAACAGTGACAGAGTATCTGGTTGGTTGTTGCGGATTTGATGTGCTTTTTCAAAAATATGCGGATCCACCAAAATCATTTTTTTAGCGTGTTCCATTTTCGCTGTACACTATTTGCTTACAATCGCACTTAAAATACCCGATATTATAGGTGCGAGCAAGAAAGGAAGAAACGCACCTCCTTTTTGCACAAGTATTTTTTTCTTTTTAACAAAGGACTCACGAGGTTTTACCAGACACCTTAAAGTTTTCTTATGTTTAGATAATTGAAGTTTTTGACTTTTACTTAACGGCACTTTTCCTAGAAGTGTATTATGTGCACATTCACAGATGCACAGTACAAGATTTTTATCAGCCGAACTTAACACAGCTTTGCGATAGCAGGGTTTAGCTTTTCGCAAAAACTTTAAGACGTCCTCGTTTTTACGTAACAAACGCGACATCCCAATTAATAATGAAGATTATGTTATAGTGCGTCGATATTTATATCCCTTCTTCGGTAAGTACGCACACGCTGGTTGTTCATCAGGCAGCACATTGGTTCGAAATCTAAAATTTTCTGGAGTTTCTTGCTTCAGATCTAATAACAAATATCCATGCGGACGAGATGTTGCATCGTTATAAGCTTCTTGAATGAATTTTACGTCTTCAGGAAATATTTGTCTAGCTAAATGGATAATCTGAGCGCGATCTCTAGGATTTTTAAAATATATTATGTAATTTGAATTCAGCGAAATATCCCTTTGACCCTTGCCTTGGTGAAATAAGTTCTGTGTAATGTAAAATACACTGACTTTTCGATGATGACTACCTTTTGTAAATATATCGACTATACATCCGTTTGTTTCTCTCATTAAATCGTCTATAATGATTAAAGTCGGTTCTTCTCCATCAAAAGAATTTAAATCAGGCATACCTTGGTGAAATTCTATGTTCAATTGTTTCAACTCTTTATTTTCATACAAAAGCTGCCATTCATCAAAGTACCAGTGAATTCTTCCGAATTTTTCATCGCACATAATATTTAAATATTTCAAAAATCTGGTGACAAAATGTGATTTGCCACAGCCTGTCGGTCCGGCTATTATGCCCGTAAAAGGAGCTTTGAATCGCGGATCCATTTCTTTTTTTAAACTGTCCTTCTTCAACGAGTACTAAATTCAAATAACACAAGCACACTCACATTTCGACTATTTTATGTTTGTCTCTTGTACATTCCTTCCCACCTCCTCTTCCCTTTCAAGAAAAAATCAGTTTATTTATTTATTTATTTATTTATTTCCTTTATCGAGTAATTACAATGTATTACACTCGGCCTAACAATGAACAATTGTAATCGTTGTTTTCCCTAAAATATCCAATGCGGTTCTGAACATGGTACCTTAAAGTTTGTGGCATTTTTAACAATATTTCGTACAATATCGGACTGCTTTCGTAACGTTCCTCGATCATCTTTAGTATGGTTTGATCAAAATTTCGATCGTCGCCGCCTCCGTTACTCATAATTTCAAAAGCAACCGCGTCAATAAAGTTATCGTAGTCGGGAAAGACACGACGCTGAATGGTACATTGTTCTAGAGCGTTTTTAAAAAATTGACCAACACCTAACAGAGTTTGAACTGTTTCTACACTCAAATGTAACGCTTCGTATACTTCGTTGTTGTTGGCGATGTGCGTCTTGAATTGTAGCACTTTATTCTTACGCATATAAACACTGTAGTTGGTTAGTTCGCACAACAACACATCGTTTTCTACGCTTCTCACCAGCGGAATAAAGTCTTGCATTTTTTTCAAAAGTTCTTCAAATGCATTTTTGTCGAAGGTCGCGGCACTTGTCAACTCCCGGTTAAAAATTTTCGCCACTGGTTCATAATTACGAAGAGGCCGAACTCCAATACTTATGAATTTGTTTCCAGACTTTGTCAATGGAAAGGTTTTCTCGTTTAATAATCGGTACTTCTCATTTTTGATTTTACGCTGTTCCCCTGCTTCCAGTACTTTCTCCAATTTATCCGCTGCAGCACACATTTGCTCTTCTAATTCAGTATCGCCATCCCAGTCTTCGTATTGTCCCTCCGGCACTCGCTGACTATGACAAACATAAGACCCTTCAGAGGTCGAAACAGAATCTTCCTCGATGTTAAAACGTGAATCATTTAGAACCAGAGGCATGGACGGTGATTGTTGACTGGACTGTGAGTCTATGACTATTACTCCGGGATTCTGCGATGAGCATCTCTGTATTTGAGACTCCATGGCTATTACCCCAGGAATCTGCGATGGGCTTATCTGTGTTTGAGAGTCGATAACGTTCACTTCAGGGTTTGTCACCGTTTCCTGAAAACGAGCCTTCTTGCGACGACCTGATGACAATGACAATGATGTACCATCAGCGGAATCGTTAGTCTTCGAAAAGTGGTACGGTTGCACACGTTTCATGTTCTGAAATGAAAGAGTATTTAAAAAAAAAATTGGTATGAATGTTTTTTATACTTTTTACTTACGATATTTGGAACAGTAACAAAATTCACTGACACAACTATCACTTGACTACCTGGAGAAGCTTCTTCGAAGGGTCGACGAACAGCAACAAATATTCACCAACACAACTAGCACTTGGGGCACTTGGAGAAACTTCTTCGAAGGCTGAAGTGTTGTAGCAACTAAAGACCTGGAGGTCGGCGCTGAATTTATAAGGGTAACTTAACAAGTGAAAGCGCTAGTAATTAAGGTAGTAATTAAAAAAATGAGAGCGCTAGTAATTAAGGGTGCCATTAAAAGGTAATTAATAGGGAAGTAATTACTAGACAATTAATTAAAGTGAAAGCGCTAGTAATTAAAGGGCTAGTAATTAAGACAGTCATTAAAATTGAAAGCGCTAGTAATTAAGGTAATTAATATGGTCCTAATTAATAGACAGGTAATTAAAGCGCTAGTAATTAAGGGGGTAATTAAAAAGCAATCAAAAAGCAATTAAAAATCACTAATTACTCTCCCTTACTACTGCTGTTGTAGACAGGGGATGTCCTCAGGAAGGAGTTCTCTCTCCTGTACTGTGGGATACCGTCGTTGACGGCCTGATACGACGCCTCAATGATCTTGGCTACCAGACAATTGCATACGCAGACGATCTAGTCATTTTGCTAACAGGAAAAACGCAGATACATCATGTGAAATAATGCAAGCTGCAGTAAAAATATTCGAGGAATGGTGCAGCAGGCATACCCTCTCCATTAATGGAGAGAAGACGAAATTAATCCTGTTCACTAGGAAAAGGAAAATTGGCACACTACAGATGCCAAAAATATTGAACACAATGCTTCAAATTTCGGACGAAATCAAATACCTGGGAGTTGTATGGGACTGGCGACTGAATTGGAAGAAGCATGTAGATGATAAAGTGGAAAAAGCACGCTTGGCTCTTTGGCAGTGTCGTAGGATGGTGGGAAGGTCATGGGGTTTAAATCCCAAGATCGCCCTCTGGATCTACACGGTAATACTCAGACCGATGCTGTGTTATGGAGCTTTAGTTTCGTGGCCCAGAGCCAGACAAAAAACAACAGCCCTGAAACTTGAACACGTTCAGAGAATGGCGTGTCTCAGTGTTACAGGAGCAATGAGAACCACTCCCACAGCGGCTCTGGAGACATTTCTTTGCTTAGCACCTCTTAATTTTTACATAGAGGACGCGGCAATGAGGACGTCTCTAAGACTTCAGTCTCTAGGAGTATGGAACAAGCAAGGCCGCACAACGAAGCACACTCGAATCTTAACGGAGGCGTTCAACAGAATACCCTTGTTAAGGATGGGTTGTGACCAAATGGGCACAAAATTAATATATGAGAAGACATATAGAATATTAATGAATGATAATTCAGAAGGAAGAGCCGACATCGATATCTATGTCGATGGTGCCAAAACAGATAGTGGTTCAGGAGCCGGCATCTACTCCGAACAACTCAACACACAAATCAGTGTACCTCTCGGCACCCACACGTCTGTCTTACAAACAAAACTGATGGGAATAATGCTGGGAGCTGGAATCGTTGCTGAACGTGAAATCAATACCCATACTTACTGACAGCAAGTCTGCACTACTAGCCCTGGACAGCTGTATGGTTCGATCCGGGCTGGTTTGGGAGTGCAGACAAACGTTAAGGTATGTAACGCAGAGGAACAATGTAGAACTTTGTTGGATCAAAGGACACAGTGGTAACGAAGAAAACGAGAGGGCAGATGAGATGGCGAAGCGAGTCGCGCGCATGTCCTTCTGGGGACCCGAACCGGCAATCACGCTTTTAGTCGCCCTCTCTAAGGAACTCGTAAAGCAATATACCTATAGCCGCCATGAGCAAATATGGACGACGTTGAGCAGTTGTCGACAAAGTAGAGCTTGTATGGCGACAACAGACCGTAAGTTGACGAAATTTTATCTCTCACTTTCAAGGGACAAATTGCGTAGACTGGTAGGATTCTTTACAGGACATTACCAATTTAACAAACATCTACATATGATAGCAGTGGTAGCAGACCCAATTTGTCGTGGATGCAATGAAGAAGAGGCACATTCTTCTCGAGTGTCCAGCCCCAGCTCCCTTCAGGGAATCCATACTAGGGTACATCTGGCCTAGTATGGCAAAAATCAGGGAGTTTCCACCCTCTGCATTACTCAAGTACATTCAAGCAGTTGGGTGGTTTGACGAGTAAAGGAGCGGGAAAACACCCTATGGACTTGGGGAAGGTACAATGGGCCCAAAGGCGAGACCTAAGTGCCGGCTGGCTACGATCAGCCCCCATAAATTAAAAATCCAAAATCCAGAATAAAAGAATAAGCGAAATATATGTATTTTACTAGCAAAATTGTTGTTTTAACGCAACTGTTTTTAAATTTATAATCATTATTTTCTCTCTTTCTGTTTAACCGACATTTTTATGTACTTTGTTCTTCATGTCATGTTCATGTTTGACAACTGTGACAATGAAAATATGGTCTGAACGAAAAACCATTTTTATGTATGCAAGAACTTTCTACCAAAACACATTTTTAATTTTTTGGGTTTTTTTTACACAATTCACACAATCCACTAATTAAAAAAAAAATGAACATTACTTCTGATATTATTTTGTATTAAAAACGAATGGTTTTTTTGGAAAATTTGTTTCTTACCTGTTGTTACATTTGTCCACACATCTGTCAGGTTTATACACATATTCGTTTCGGTCATAATAAGAGTCATAGACGAGTGTCCTTTCATATAGCAAGAGTCTAAAAAATATAATAATCTTACAAAAATGTTATTTCACTAGCAATTCTAAATAAATTAAATTAAATCCTGTTAGATTTGAAATTCCACCGGGCAATAGCTTTTTTTACCGCGAAAGATTTAAGTAATAATGTGTGAAATTTAAATTTCTTATTAACATTACTTACGGTTTATTGGTCATGTCTTGCCCTGAACAAGAAATTCCATCTACTTTTTCATTTTTTGACCCACATAAATTCCCACATTTGTCGTAACCGTGTATAAATCTGTCCATATTTGAATTACATAGAGCATAGATCATTAGCGATAGCTAGAATTGAAACTATTAAATTAGAATAAAACGAAAATTAAATACATGTATTAAATTAGAACCATTATTAAAAATTATGAATTTTAAACATTACAGATGCGATTTTATTATTTCTGTTGCCAATAAATGACTAGGGGAGTGTGGGGTTATTCCAAGTTTTAGCTATAAAGTCCTACATTAGCTCAAAAAACGAGACTAGGATCTTTCATCCAATTATCTGGCGACAAAAGATTGAATTATTATGCACAGTTATTGACCCACCCACGAAAATCATATTTAGCATGGATTGCTGTGAGGAAAACAACATAATACTGTACCGAAATAAACGGCTATAGGTTTTCTAGTATGTGTGGGTGCTCCAGAACAAGTCTAGAAGCGGTGACGGCGACCTTTCGACTATTTTAAAATCTCATAAGCTGTAATATTTTTGCCAATCTTCAGGGAGATACGTAGATTTTAATGACTTTGCTACACGACTTTTTATTCGATCATATGGTAATTTGTAATAATAAGTAAAGTTACCAAAACAACAACGCTAATTCCAAACAACACAAGAAATGCGACATCGGTGGTTTTTCGTCTTTGAGGAATTTCAAGCAAGATGCAAACTTCAAGAGGAACTTGGCTTCTTCTAAAAGTAGTTACCTAGAAAGGAATGTAATAATTTAGAATTTTTACAATTTGTAAAAAATTATGTGTTTGTAAATTATGCATTTGGTAGAAACGTTTTATGTACACATTCAAAAAAATAATAATAATAATAATAAGGCATTTATTGCTCTACAGATTTTGCCTAATTTAATTACAAAACAAACACTAAAAACATTGCATACCTTATTTGAGCACTGCTACATAACATAGATCGATTTAAACGCACACATAAGTTCACGGACTGACGCCTAATTTGTATTGGTACGAAAGAAACCCATACGCCGCCCCGGTACGACGCCTATGGGTTCTAGTATTTACGGCGATAATGACTCATCGTCGATGACGTCACCCGGGCAGCGTTCGCATAAAGACAAGCCTGGGGCGGGTTACTGGAAGTCTCGATTGCGGCGTTCGCGAAAGGAAGGTCTGGAAGCGGACGTCGCGATGGATTCCAGAAAGACCTCGATTGCGAAACATCGAGAAGGGAATATGGGTTTAAATGGAACGAGGTTATTCAGTTGAGTCTGTCAGCGAAGAGTCCAGTGAACGAATTCAGTTGCGCCGGGATTATTTTGTACATAATCGCTGTGTAGGTAATCAGTCTTGTAAATTCGAGTAATTAAGAAATAAATTGTTGAGTTTAACCACGCCGATTTTAATTCACCGATCAACGTAACAGTATTACACATATGTGAGATACAGAATTGAAATACCTTATATATGGGAGATTTAAAACGCATATTTGTTTTAGATTTGCGTAAATAGAATTTTAAAATTTATCTTAATTTTAACCGAGGAACCAAAATAAGACAAATGACCACAACCAATTTTGTCAGAAATATTAAGTACAGAACTTTTATTAGAGTAGTTTCAGCCGAAACGTGACATTCAGGACTGGAGGATTGTGATTACAACTCGTGTTGGTATAAACACCAATATTCTGAAATATAAAAGCTTAAGAAATTGTCTCTCAACATTTACCAATCTAGTCGTGTAACAAAAGTAACAGGAAACCATATTAAATTACAATATTCCAATCTTGAGGAATAGGAATAGTAGTTTTAAGTTGTCCGCAAATAAAAGCTTTTCACATTCAATTATGTTAAACCCGAAGAAGCTAAGTTTATTTAAAATAATTGCATGATCAATTTTGTCGAACTCCAGTCTATGCATATGATGTGTTAGCGTATATTTCGTCTTGAAATTCCTTTTTGAAAATATTTTTTTTAAGCTTTCTGCATTTAGTTCTCCTACATGATCAGCTAGAGCTTTGGCGTGAGTTCTGACAATATTTTCAACTAAATGCACATTTTATAGCAGAAATATTAACAACCTGCTTTCCAGGCAAGGAAAATGTTTTAACATTGACTCCACAATGAAAATTCCTCCTGTTTTAATTTGTCGAATGACTCATTATCCAAACCTGCACACGGTAAATAATATTTCGAGTGATAACTTTTGATGTAAGCGATATAATTAAAGCTCATACCGAGAAATTGGGCGATAACATTTGCGGCATTTAATAACCTGCCTTAAACAAGATTATGATAAACGAACTAACAAACATCGCGCAACCTGCCTACATCGCCTTCCTAGAGGTGAACACTTGTTTATCGTTCAGTTAGGGACTTCAGCAAAAAAAGTGCAGAAAAATCACAAGTAAAAGCAGAAAAAACCTCTGAGTACGAACAAGTTATAACTACAAAAAATGTTAAAACCTAATAGAACGAACCTAGGTTACCCTACCCATATTACGAACGTCAAAAACAGCTTTTGCATACACTTCCAGCTCGAAATTAGCCAATTAAACTCACAGAAAGCACTAGTATCTAACTTAATTTCAAAAGATGACTCAAAGCGAGAGATGACTTTTGTAATTATGAAAAATAAAAACCCTAAAACTTGAAAACACATATAATTCAATCTTAAATCTAAGTACTCATTCACAATGGGCATAAAGCATAAGAATGTCATAAGCATTAATGCATAAAAATTTATGTTTAGTGCTCTATGCTTGTAAATAAACAATGAGCATATCCTTGTGCTTTATGTCCATTGTGAATGAGCACCTATGCTAGCTCATTGTGAACGAACACAAGCATAGAGCACTAAACATAAATTTTTATGCATTAATGCTTATGACATCCTTATGCTTTATGCCCATTGTGAATGAGCACTAATTTTCAATTGGGTGTGTAATACTGTGTATTATTAAGTTCTATAAGCAACTCATTTTACTTGTAGATGAGAGATTTAGCGGTGACATTGTAATACCACTTCAAAGCATCTAGAATTCTCAAAAAAGCAGACATACCAATCATGAAGTGTTTCTGATGTTACGTTGTCAGTTCACGTCTTTCGGTGTTTATTAAGTACTTATTAGTTGTAAATCAGTTTTTTTTAAATCATTTTTTTAAATCAGTTTTCTGTTATATATCACATCATACTGCGGAATCTATTTGAAATTTTATTTTAATCTACATTTTTAACAACAATATGACTAAATAGTACTAATATTAATGGTATTTAAATGTCTTACGTTTTCTGTTTTTCTTAATGTACGTTGTGTGAGATATTCCAAAAATTCAAACTTTCGTAAGTCAGATGTACAGGCTTTGAACTAATATCACCATTCATAATTTCAGAGAATAATAATCTACAATTTTGCCCCTCATCAATTTAGTAAATCTCTCTGTGTGAGAGCCAATGACCCGGGGGTGCCTGTTTTTACCCCCTCCGCCTTCACGGGCTCGGTCGGGCCACCACCGGCTTTGAAACGGGGAGTTGATCTGTATCCTTCCGATAATAAACACCAAATATTTATCTCGCATTCCGCTGCTCTTATTTAACAATCAAACACAACATACAACTTATTCATATATCAATACAAAATCGTACATGGTCCTTCGAGCCGGATCAGCGGCCGCGAGTGTTATATAATAGTGCAGTGCGCCCTATTTCGACACAAAGTTATTCAAATCGGAAATATTGGTCAACCGTCATACACAGATTTTTCTGTGATTCGTCGTCTACAATTCTGGGGACATCAAGGTAAGCTCCAATTCTTATAATATCGTTGTGCATTTCTTGTACGTAAGATGACGAAAAGCCAGGACCAAACAATCAATAAATTCATAATTCTTCTTGATAAATTAAACACACATGAGATTTTCGTTGATGACGAAACTAATCATTCAAAGGTTGGACAATTAAAGCGTCGCCTACAGGACGTTGAACAATTAAAATCGGAAATGGAAAATATCAGTTTGCACTATGGTGCCAATTCTATAATAATAACTTCAGAAGATGAAAACGAGTCTGATGAACGGGTCGAATATAAGTTTAGGGATGTACTGAATCAAATATTTGAGGTGCTTGGCGTATATGATGATTTGGTGACAAAGGCCTCATCTCAATCATCTAGTAGTTCATCAACCACATCGCATTCAAATCAAAATCTTAACGTAAAATTGCCAACTATTGAATTACCTAAGTTCAATGGGGATTATACCGAATGGGCATCATTTTTTGATACTTTTTCTAGTTTAGTTGGCAGTAATGAGTCATTATCCAACTCTCAAAAATTACATTATTTAAAATCATGCTTGGAAGATGAACCCAAGAAAACTCTGGAGTCGCTAAAGGCCGACAACACAAATTATGCAATTGCGGTTAAATTATTGAAAGACAGATACGAAAACAAGCGCTTCATCATTAACAATCATTTAAAAAATATCTTCAGTTTGCCTTTTGTTAATAAATCGGACTGTAAATCCTTGCGGGACTTTTTAGATACACTAAGTATTAATTTAAATACCCTGAAAGCGTTGGATCGCCCTGTCGATCAATGGAGCGATCTTATCATTTATAGTGAACCAAGAGTTATAAGGTTATATGGCCATCATAAAATCATCCCATTGTGTCGAAGTTAAGTTGTCTACAATAGAAAAGGTTTTAGGGTCGTAAATAACGTGTCCACTGCAACTCGACCGGCTCTGGTGGGTTCGTTCAGGGCCGCCTTACTCTAAATATGAAAATCCACAACTCCACTATTTCTTTACTACCTGCAGCCGCTGAGGGTTCCGAAATAATCACTCGCTTTGAAAGCCGGCCCTGTTAAATAGGAGCAAGAAATGTTTAGAAGATGATTTATTGCCAACCGGTAAGCTTAGTGCGAACCACACAAAGGGGGTATTTATTTGCGGTCAACTACTTTTATGATGGCCATATAACCTTATAGGTCTTGGTTCACTATACATTGTAGTTTCAAAATTGGACCATTTTTCTAGTTCCACATGGGAAGAGTCACTTGAACCCAATAACATTCCGTCCCATACAGATTTAATTTCATTTTTAGAAAGGCGATGCAAAACCTTAGAATCGATAAGCATCCATAAAATTAATAAAGAAACAAAATCTCTCCCTCCTCAAAAATGTAACATTAATACGCCGCTTAGAAAACGTGTGTTCCATACTTCATATTATAAGGCTCAAAGTAACAAAAAGTTAGCTTCATGTTTTATATGCGAAAAAAATCATAATATTTTTAATTGTGCTGATTTTTTAAAGTTAACCCCCCAGGAAAGACTGCAACACATAAAATCATTGAATCGTTGCAGTAATTGTTTTAGACAAAACCATTTTACGAAAGATTGCACTATATTTGGCTGCAAACAGTGCAACAAAAAACATCACACTCTTTTACATATTGATGTAAAGGCTAGTTCCAATGCGATTACTGATCAATTAGTTAATGATATCACGGATCCTGGAGAGGGGACATCTCATTGTAATTTAGCGGTCTCAAACAACATACTTTTATCAACAGCAGTAATATTGGTTAAGGGTCCCACAGGTAAAATAAAAGAATGTCGCGCATTATTAGACATTGGGAGTCAATCTCACTTCATAACGGAAAATTTATGTAAACAGTTAAATTTGAAATTTCAAAATTCAAATGTGTCGATCCTAGGAATAAATAGCCAATCAAGATTGACTAAGTCTGCTGAAGTTGAGATCAGAAGTAGATCAACTGATTTTATTTACAATATTAAATGTTTGGTTATTCCCAAAATTACCGAAAACTTGCCTTCTTATACGTTCGATATAAATACTATCCATTTACCCAATAATTTAGACTTAGCGGATCCGACTTTTAATGTTTCATCTCCCGTGGATATATTAATTGGGGCCGAATTATTTTTAAACCTGCTTACTTCCGGAAATATAAAACTCGGTAAAAATCAGCCTGTTCTACAAAATAGTGTCTTGGGATGGATTATCTCAGGTAAAATTCCGAATTTTAATAATAAACCCTTGCACTGCTACAAAATAAGTTTGGAATCAGCTGTTACCAGGTTTTGGGAAATAGAGAACGTTGAACCCGAGGTAATTGTCCCTTCCATCAATAAACATTCTTCCAAAGACCTTTGCGAAGCCCACTTTTATGACACTACCAGCCGATCTAAAGACGGTCGCTTTGTTGTACGACTTCCGTTTGTCGGGCAAATTCCAAAATTGGGAAATTCCCGTGATGTAGCCATGAAACGGTTGTTGTCTCTTGAACGGAAACTCTCCCGAGACCATAAATTAAGAGCGGGTTATTTGGCCTTTATGCGCGAGTACTTGGAATTAGGTCACATGGAGCCAGTACCTGCCGACGTTTCGAAACATTCTTATTACCTGCCCCATAGTGGGGTCATAAATGAAAATAGTTCTTCAACCAGACTACGCGTTGTTTTTGACGGATCGGCAAAAAGCTCAAACAATCTTAGTTTAAACGACAATTTATTAGCAGGACCCGTTTTGCAGCCTGATCTTCTTACGATCATTATTCAATTTAGACTGCCTCAATTCGTAATAACTGCGGACATATCCAAGATGTACAGGTGCATTTGGGTGCATCCTGATGACCGTGTATTTCAACAAATCTTATGGCGAGAATCTCCCGATTTACCCGTAAATACATACCAACTTAAAACCATCACTTACGGCCTGACTTCCTCTTCTTACCAAGCCATTAAATGTCTACAACAATTGGGCGCAGATCTAAAGGATAATTATCCATTAGCACACGACGTCATCATGAAGTGTTTTTATGTGGACGACATATTGTTTGGCGCAAATACCATACCCGAATTAGCGCGGATTAAGGACGAATTAAAGACAGTTCTCGGGAAGGGGGGATTTTCTCTAAGTAAGTGGTCATCTAATTGTGCTGATGTGTTAAAAGATGAGCTTACTTCCAATGAGTGCATAATAACGGACAAACAGCTTGAAAAGAAAACTCTGGGTATTCGCTGGGACAACGAATCTGATAATCTTTCATACACACATTTTAACTTTGTTAACGTCAAGCCCACCAAACGTACTATACTTAGCGCCATTGCTCAATTATTCGACCCCCTCGGTTTAGTTAATCCTGTGGTAACAATGGCAAAAATAATAATGCAACGGTTGTGGTCGTTGAAAATTAACTGGGATGACGAAATTCCCGATAATCTTAAAAAAGCATGGACTTCCTTCTTACGCGGCTTGCCTTATCTAAATAAACTTCAGTTTCCTAGAACAGTAATTTGTCGTGATGCTATCAAAATAGAAATCCATGGATTCTGCGATAGTTCTGAACAGGCTTACGGTGCAGCAATCTTTGTTAGGTCCATTGATTCCCAATTAAATATACACGTCAATTTGTTATGCGCCAAATCTCGCGTGGCGCCATTAAAAACCATCTCTTTGCCCAGACTTGAATTATGTGGTGCGCTTTTGTTAGCCCACTTGCTTGTAAAGGTCACTAAAACGATTAACATTTTACCTGAGCAGTGTTTCTGTTGGACGGATTCTCAGATCGTTTTATCGTGGTTAGCAGCTGATCCAGGTAATTGGAAAACCTTTGTCGCTAATCGCGTTTCTGAAATACAGCAGTTAACTAATAATTGTCACTGGAACCATGTGAAAAGCAGCGAGAACCCGGCCGACATAATAACTCGTGGTGCCTCTCCTAGGGAATTATCGACAAATACACTGTGGTTTAATGGTCCAGCTTGGCTGCATAAAATGGAAATTCCGATTGTTAATGCCTCTAATGTAGACAAGTGCGACTCCTCTGGCGAAGGTTTACTGTTAGAAAAACGCTTTGTTTCAACTGCAGTGCATCTACAAACCAATTCTTTTAAAAATGTTATCTTTGACCTATACTCAACCTTTGGCAAATTAAAAGTTGCAATTGCGTGTTGGCTGCGCGTTATGAAAAACCTACGGAATAGAGCCAAAAAACAACCGGAAATCAGGGGCAGTTTAACAACGCAAGAATTGAAACATTCGGAAATTACGATAATCCGATTAGTTCAAAAGGAGGCATTCTCCTCCGAAATTCATCAGTTGTCTCACAGTAAAAAACTTGGTAACAGTAGTATTTTACAACTTAATCCGTTTCTAGATGCTAATGATTTGCTCAGGGTGGGGGGTAGACTAAGCAATGTCAAAACTTTACCAATTGATAAAAAATTTCCCATCTTGTTGCCCAAACATTACATAACCGAATTAATAATACAAGATATACACCAAAGCCTACTACATGCGGGGCAATTAGGTACTCTTGCGCAAATGCGCTTAAAATATTGGCCGATTTCTGGCAGGCGTCAAGTTCGCAAGGTAATTGGTAAATGCTTAAAATGTTATAGGACCAATCCAAAACCTTACAGTCAAATTATGGGAAATCTTCCCGAAGAGCGGATAATGCCCTCACGTCCCTTTTCCAAGGTGGGGGTTGATTTCGGTGGTCCTTTATTAATTAAAGAAGGCCGCGGAAAAAGGAAAAGAACCACTAAGTCCTATATTTGCCTTTTTATTTGTTTAAGTACAAAGGCAGTACATCTCGAACTGGTAGGCGACCTGACATCCGACTCATTTCTTAGTGCCCTGAAACGATTAATTTCGCGCCGCGGAAATGTCTCTTTCGTTCTTAGTGACAATGCCACTAACTTTGTAGGCGCGAGAAAAGAGCTTCAACAATTATTTAAAAGCGAGATTTTTAAAAATAAACTGGCAAACGAAAATATCATGTGGAAATTTATTCCTCCTCGAGCCCCAAACTTTGGTGGTATCTGGGAGGCTGGTATTAAATCAGTGAAAAATCACATTAAGCGCGTAATCGGCGAAAATCACCTTACGTATGAGGAGATGTACACGCTGTTGGTCAGAATTGAAGCGGTACTAAACTCACGCCCCTTGACGCCATTATCGAACGATCCGAATGATCTCTCGGCCCTTACGCCTGGCCATTTTTTAATCGGGCATCCGCTAACCGCCCCCGTAGAAAAGGATCACACCGCCATTTCGTCCAATAGGCTGTCTCGCTGGCAGCTGATTGAGGCCTGCCGCCAGCATTTCTGGAGACGTTGGTCAAAGGAGTATTTGACTACGATGCAGAGCAGGGCCAAGTGGCAGCACACATCCGCCAAAGTTCCGGAAGTTGGTACATTGGTGATACTAAAGGACGACAATCTACCGCCGTTACAGTGGCCGCTGGGGCGTATTACTCAATTACATCCTGGAAACGACGGCCTGGTGCGTGTAGTGTCAGTGCGGCATAAAGGTGGTGTAGTTAAACGTGCAATTACGAAAGTGTGTGCGTTGCCAATTGATTAATATTAATCAATCCATGATCTATATTCCAGAAATCTGGACATTCCTATTCATTTCTACTTGTGTCTATAATTTGCTTGCTTTTTTGCACTTTTGTTTATCTGTATGATCTGTGTAAAATATTATATGCATATATTCTGTATTTCGAAACACTTCTATTGTTTCAAGGTGGGGGGTTATGTGAGAGCCAATGACCCGGGGGTGCCTGTTTTTACCCCCTCCGCCTTCACGGGCTCGGTCGGGCCACCACCGGCTTTGAAACGGGGAGTTGATCTGTATCCTTCCGATAATAAACACCAAATATTTATCTCGCATTCCGCTGCTCTTATTTAACAATCAAACACAACATACAACTTATTCATATATCAATACAAAATCGTACACTCTGAAAACTAAAATACTTTTTATATAAATAAAATACGAACTTTTTTTTTTCAAAACATTCATGAAGAAAAATAATAATTGTATTGTATGATACATGATGTTACATATTATCTTGTATATAACTTACACATTCTTAACTAATCCGATTCTAAAGGCACAACAGGCAGAGTTTGAGCATTTAGTCTTCAGTAAACAACAACACAAATTTTGTGTCTATTTTAATTTTTATTAAAATAATTCTGGTTAAATACGTCTGTCACATACACTGTAACATAAAAGGAGTTCGTTCCTTCGGAGGCACTATTTTTTAACAATTAACAACAGCTTAAGAATATTGAAAAGTAAGAAAACGACGTTTAACTAAAGAAGCCAAAGAGGCATCCGTTTCCGGGTAGTTAAGTCGTGCAAAACTAGGTAAGTAAGTAGGTACGTAGTTTCTTAAAAAAAAAATATGTGTTGTAAAAAAAACGGTAGGGTACGGACGGGCAATGTGGATAGGTCGGGCAAAAAGAAGAATTCGTCCTGTTTAGTAAATAGATTGTCGGAAATGAAAATACGTTTAACTGGAGGTTTTGAAAAATTTGAAGTAAATTTAAATCCTATAATATACCTAATCATATTATATTCATAATAATTATTTAATATTTATATAACTCACTTCTTCTACAACAATAGGTTTTGTGGAACTAGCCATATTAATTATTATTAAGACAACACTATAACAACCCACAACAGATTGTGTTAAACACTTTTTTCACTAACAAATTAGATAATGTCTAGTTAAGGGTGAAGTTTCGTTTAAAAGTAGGGATATTCGCATCATCCTATTTATACTTATCACCATGTTTGAAATATAAAATTTTGTAATTGCTTAATTACACTAAGCTAGCTTATCGAGATGGATTTATATTTGAAAGTTGCGTATCTTATCAAGGATGCCGCTAGTTAACTCTGCGTATTAGCCATCTGGATGCATATAAAAACAGTATTTTGATGTTATTTCATGCAGTACTGCATTTTTAAGGTAGATATTTGATGAGCAAAACATTTCAAAGAATACCTCAATTATCTAGTTTTTTTTGCACTATTATGGGTTGCGATGCCAGGAGTGAGTTCGAATTTCATTCTCATCCTCGTTACATCTTTTTTTGATCAAATCAAGAACAGTTCACCCCATTTGTTCGAAAATTACAGTAATGTCACACTGCAAATAATTTTTCTTATAATAACTGTTCCTCACCCATAATAAGTTTTGCTGGATTAATCAGTCAACTCCTCTGGTTTAAGGAGACAAAATCAATCAAGTTTGATTTTCTTTTATGCGATCGCTGACACTTGTACGTGATTATAGTCGAAGTATAAACATAAATACTCGAAGTTAACCATGTAATTACTAAGAGTTCATTTTCCCTTTAGTGATCTGGTTTAAATATATTTTCTATCAATCCCACTTGTGGGTACCTTGCAATTTGTGTCCCTATGGCGCGGAGGCTGCAGGGGATGTTATTTACGCGTTATTTTACTTTATAGAGCTTATCATAAATAAAAAATCGCAAAATCAAATTTCATAATCTTTCAAAGAGTCGAGATTTGTAAGTTCTGCCGAAATAAACTTCCTCAGGGGGTTATGATTATGAAACATCGGTAAAACATGAAAGTAGCCAAATGGATTCTATTACAATAGGTACTTCTCTAATTTGCACTCCGAAAATCAACATACAGCTTTGTTTGTATGTATAAGTTAAACGGAACCCTCTATATGTATGTTTGAAAATACTTTTAGGTCGGTTGAATTGCGTTGAAGAAATTTTTTTGTAGTCTAGAGCGAATGTTTAATTTTCCACCCTTCGACCGTTGGTACATACACCACGTATGAATCTATTTTACATAAGTATTTTGGCAAGAACGATGAAATTTGAATTCTGTGTTGTGTCATTAACTGCCGACAAATAAAATATTTTCGAAAGACATATTTAATCAAGTTTTCTAATTTGTTTTTGGCGAAACATTCATAATTTTTTATTTATCCACACATCAGCGCGAAATTATGTTCTGCTAATGAATAATGTTGCAGTATTTTAATTAAGATTCATTTAGTGTGCGATGCGTCGATAAATAAAAACTCTGCAAAAATGTCTGCTATCGTATCGGCCAGAATTTTTTGTTCATTTTCCGCGTTACGCGAGCAAAGGAGTTCTGTCGGTTTTGACTTTATTGAGGGCGGCATATACGGTGTGTAAATTAGTTTGTTTAAGTGGTTTATTTTTATTAAAAATAATTGGGTTTCGGGCTTAAAGTGAAAGATAAGTGTTGTGGTTGTGATGTACCCATGGAGGAAGAAGTTTGTAAGAATCGGAGCGGAAGAAAAGGAAATCAGGATTTAAAGGGTAAGTGTTGCTATTAGGCTTTATATATCGGTCTATTATTCAATGTATTGTGCCGTATTTCTTTAGTTGTTTTATTCTAAATTGATGTAAAAATACGGATGTTAAGCGAGAAGTAGCTTTATTGTTCAAATCGTTACTTACGACTTAATAAATTTGATTGTTTCAACAAAAACTCAGATATTTATTCTTTAAAACTGGCCTTTTCAGCTGGAATATCTAATAGGCTTTAATCAGTGTTAATTATTTAAAAATTAAATTCAAGTTTGATTTTTGTCTCATTACTGACCGTCTTTACGTTTTAGTAATATTATTTATTGCCATTATCGTTATTGTTTTGTGAAACATTTAAGTTTCAGAATTGTTTTGAAAACATTTTTGCACTTGGGACAAATTTAACTACAACTAAAAGAAGTTCACTATAAATCAGCAAAACGTTTCAGACAATCATTTTAATTGAAAACAGTCAGTAATCTTCAGTATTTAAGTTTATTGGGAAGTGTTTCCTGAAATTTCGGTTAAATTAGATATACTTTTTTAGACTTTTTTAGAATATTCTTAATTTCCAAACATACTGTAGCAGGGTTGTGTTTATTAAACTTTCATTTCTGTTTATTAGCGAATTTTTAGGCAAATATTCTCCGAAACACTTTTTTGGGTGTATTTTATTTTTGTTGTATAATTTTTTTTCTGTTCATCTTCACCGAGAATGGCGTGTTGTAACTGTAAAATTTTGCATAGAATTTATATTGTGATTTCAAAACTTTTTCTAATTATTATTTTTTAAATCTTATCTATTTATTAAACCTGTGTAATGTTGAATTTCACCGTCACTAAAAATTAGTATCTACAAAGTTGATGTTAATTTCTATGATAGTTTTCTTCGTGTACACAAAAATTTCATGTGTTTTTTGTTTCAATGGGTTCGTAATAAATGAAGATGAGGGGATTCGCTAAATTGTAGCAGATGAAGAAGCCTAAAGGTTAGAATTTTGCATTCATTTTAAATTGGGTATTGTTTTCTTTATATTTTTTATCTTTTATGAAGGCTATTTTGACCGGTAATATTGTCTTATTTTTGGGTACCAATTGTTTTCACGTCTTGCTACATATTTTGTTAGTATTTAATTTAATTTTTTAGGGACTCTTATGTGCATATGTTCAAACGATTTTTTTCTTTCGATTTTTCGTGCAGGAAAAAAAACGTTTTTTACATTTTTTTTCCAAGAATATTTAAATTATAGATTATAAATTGTTGATAAGCCGTTTCATGTAGTGTTTGATTCTGTCCACAATCTATTTTAAACATACTACATAGTACATAAGTATATGTAAAATAAGGGTCGGCGGTTTTTTAACCGGCCGACGAAAGGACCGGCCGGTCAAATTGCCCGTAGGGTGCATGAGTCCTTTGCTGCGTGTCAACAATACAACCTCATTTTAATCTCTATTTTTAAAATTTCGGTGTTCTAAGTGATCAATTTCTTTTCATATACATATACAAAAATTGATAACTGCATAATGACAGGCAACAACTTGCAACACTTGCGTGTAATAAAAGATGCAACTTTAGACACAATATACTATTAACTGTCTCCCAAATTATGTAAAGACGGCTAGCTAAGTATATATCAGTTGTGTTGTTCAAAAAAAAACAGTTAAGATACACCTGATATACAAAATGTTATACTCGTATTTACAATGTTGAAGATTTTATTAAATACGTCACCAAGTTGTCTCGAGAAAGATATATGATGATAAAAATTAATAATAATAATAATAATAACAGCTGATCTACATAGCAGTCACGAAGTTTGACGGTCATTTCTTCGTGAAACTTTTTTTTAATTTCAAAATAATATCCGATAGCAATGTCTGCAGTTATTACATTATATGATGTATTTCTAATAGAAACTCTGTCACGCCTAAAATTTTAAATTTTGTATTTCCTGTAGTTAGTAATGACAATAACGATAATACATTTGGCGAAACAATCTAATCACTATCAACCTCGCCCACTTTTCTGACAAATAACACTGATATAAATTATAAAATTTATTATCTTTCCTGCAGATTTTAATCTACACTTTCCCAATCGTAATGATTGATCAGTGATCACGTTTGTTTTTATTTCTCGAGCGTAAGCCCAGGAAGTATAATATGTATAGTAATAGAGTCTATCGGGCGAATAGCCAGTTACATAGTTTCTCGACATTTCATGACCCCTAGAGCGTCTATGTCGATTTTTATTAGACACGTAATCTCCGAAACTACTGGACTAATTGTTGTCAAATTTTGTATGTTTTTAGGAATATTATGCAGATGGTTATGTCAAATGCTAGCCAAATTTTTGCTAATCATTGACACCAACACTGTGATGGCGTGACCTTGAAATTGTATGTAGTAAAAGGGTTTTAAATTTATAAATTTAAAATAACTTATTGCGACACGTGCAATTTATGAATTTGTATTGAGTTTTTCCCAGGAAAAAATCACAATTGTATAACAACATTCTGCACTTTAATTTTGAATCCGCAAAACCGAATGGTTTGAAATCTTGCAGACGTTTTAAAGTTGTCGTAAGCATGGTAAAATTTTAATCAAAATATATTTGATGACGTCATCTTAAAATTTTGCCAAATAAATCCTATTTAAATTGTGCAAAATATGATGAGAATATAAGACTGTTGTTATTAGTATTACACACTACATCTATCGAAATTGATGTGTCCTTGCTAAAAAATAGTGATGACGTCATCACAAAATTTTGTAACCAAGAAAGTCCTCTGAAACATACGCGTAGCGCGCTTCTTTCCATTTACTTCAACATTACATACATATCTTTATTATTTTAACTTATAGAGGTTCTCATAACAATAAAATTCGCAGAATCAAATTCTCTAATTTTTCGAAAAAGTTGGATAGGTTTTATTGTATTACAGGTGCAAGAAAAATCCTATCGAAATAACCTTCGACCGACTTGTTTATGCTTAATGCGATGATCACTATTTTCCACAATAAGTTTTGGATTGTTAATTGCAAGTAAGTCGCATTTTATCTAGCATCTATTATCCGTTCACGATCTTTATATAGTAGGGTTGGCCATGAAAATCTACTGAGTTTGTTGGTAGTCGATGCAGAAGAATAAAAATTCCCTGAACTTTTTTCGTTAGGTTATATTTTATTAAATTAAAGGTTAAAAAATATGCCAGAAATATAAACACTGTTGCCGATACTTTCAGTTTTCAGTATAGCAATGACCAAGTTAACGGTATCCATTTCTTAGAAAGCATAAAACTTTAGGCTATTTAAAACAGTTATTCGGCTTTTTGTAAGTGTTTATTTCATATGTAAGGAACAAACACTAAAATTGCACTTAAACATTGTTTTTATATGAATGGGGGTTCTACGTACGACTATTGTCGCATGCCACATTTAGCATCTCATCTTTAATTCTCAATCATCAGTTCGTTCTGCTCGCCCACTCTTCTTAGAAATGGAAATTTCGACCTTCGTGAACAGCCTATTTCCATATCTTCCAACTTCTTTTTTCACTTTTCTAAGATTACTAAAAGGGTTGGTAAAAGACAACAACCTTGCTCTAGTGCTTTGATGGGTTTAGCTCTTCTAAAACATTTTTCCGGACTTAAATTGAATGATTTATCTATATAGCTATTACTAATGCTTACTATACGCCTTCTCCAGGTCCATGAAGAGCTACAAAAAAAAAAAAAATGAAAATGCTTAAAATTTGGTGCAAAGTAACAACGTGGATGATCTAACTAAAATTATACTTATTTTGTTGTACGTCAGGTAGTTTTTCACATACTACCTTGGTAAATTTAGAACGAAAGATGCGTAAAAATATCACCCCCCGACAAGCTACAATTCACTCCATTTCCATTATTTCGCTATGACAATCTGTATCATCACCGTCATTTTCTTATTTGGATTCTGAATCAGATTCACCTAGCGAAATAATGAAAGGAGGTATAGACGCGTACGAAAGATTTCCCATATTTTTTTCCCAATCTGCCAAAATAAGTTTTTCACAATGTTTACAAAAATTTTGCCACATGCTTGGAGTACATTTAGAAATCGCCTCAAACCATAAATTCTCCACCCTATTTTTTAATGAAGGTTGAGAATTTATGTTCTTGTTGTAATAGTTCTTACAAAATCCCCACGCCATTTCAATTGGATTATATTGACAATGGTACGGAGGTAATCTAAGAACTTCATGGCCACTTTCTCTGAATGTCTCGTCTACCAAATATCTTTTTTTTTTCTATTGTTTCTGAAGGGTTTGATTAAATCCCAGAACTGTTTCTTCGAAAATTTTTTGTCAGATTCAACACTATGTTTAAAGAGCCATTCCTGCATTTCACATTTTTTACTAGAAAAAGTGGGTGGTTTATCTAACTGAACCGAATGATACGGTGCATTGTCTAAAACCACCACACATTTTTGGTTCAACTTTGCCAAAGCAGGAATGAGCTGATTAACCACCCAATTTTGAAAAGTTGTCCCGTCCATCGTTTTATTATGATAGTCTCTATCGTTATTTTTTTAATTTAAAAAAATGTTACAACCATCCAAGAACCGCGTTGAACAACCCGCGTGGAGAATAGTAAACCTTGATCGTTCACTTTTAATTTTGGTAGGATTGCTTTTTAGATCAGTATCGTGCACCCAGCGACGAATGGACGACCCATTTTGATAGATCCATGTTTCATCCAAATACACGAAAGTCAAATTTTCACAAGAATTTAGAAACTGTAAATATGTTCTCAAAAAAGTAATTTTGGCTGCAACGACATGTTTTTGTTCACATAGAATTTTGCGACCATTACTTCCCTATGTTTATAACCCATTGACTTAAGAATTTTGTATAATGTGGTTCGCCCCCCTTTAAATTCCAACTGTTCCCTAGAATATGCCAAAAGAGTATCTACAGTGAAATATTCGTTTTTTTTCATGAAGTTGCCAAATTTGTTGTTGCAGGTCTTTCCGAAACATATAATTTGTAAATAAATCCGTTAGTTTTCGCTTGCCAGATAGTGGTGTTTTTAAATTCTCTTTTTAAATTTTTAAATAATGTCGCAATGATCTGTGAATCTGTCACAATGATAAATTATCTATGCTGACAAAATTAAAACATTTGTTTGTTTGATTAAAAAATTGGGTCTAATAATTCTGATCTAATAAATGAAGTAGAAAAGTGGCAATCCAGCTCAAAGCAAATGTCAATCAGACTACTGACAGACAAAAAACTAAATCATCAAATCAGTTTATCCAACTTAAAGAAAAAAATATCAGAGCCTACTTTACTATATAATGATCGCGAATGGATAATACTTCCAACCAGCCCCGTAGCTACGGGGGGGCAAGATGGGGCTGAGCCCCCCCTAGCAGTTGTGGTTGCCCCCCCTGGAAGACTTACACATTATAAATTTCAAATTAGTTAGTACTAAAATTTCAATATGTATAATGCCGATTGTCTAAGCAACTTTACTAGCCCCACCCGCCCGCCCTTTATTTTCTTACAGAGTATGTTATTTGGCAATATCCCCCTAACGTTGATGTTGACCGTATAAAAAAAATGAACTGTCAGGTCACATTTTATTCCATAGCCTACTACTAAACATGCAAAAAAATAAACTCAAACAAATTGATTGTTACTTATTAGTGTTATTGGCCACTGTACGAATTTTTGAATGCAGTACAGCTGTTTGTGAATCTACATTCTCTGTTTTAACCAGAATAGATCAATTTAATAGCGTAAAAATCGACATTTACAATTATTTTAATGCTCTTTCAAATGTAAAAAAGTAGTTATCTGAGTGTATTATTAAAATATATATACATATTTACATGAAGCCCCCTCTGTCGACAAACTTGCCCCCCCTGAATAAGTTTTCTAGCTACGGGGCTGCTTCCAACTTGTGTCACCGTACTTAGTGTTTAAGTCCTTCCGGAGTCTGTGGAGGACGGGGTAAATTGCGTACCCTCCTGTCTTTCATGTCCCATAGATTTTCGATTGGGGATAGGTCAGGAGACCTTGAAGAGAGAAGATTGACTTCAGCTTCTTCAAAACGATCGACAGTAACTCTAGCAATACGTGTTTAGGGTATTGTCTTGTTGAAAAGTAGGATTTTGTAGGATGTGAAGCTATGAAAGAATATATTATCCATGATGTACCTCAGGGCGTTCTTGGTTCGAGCAGTATGCAAAATGAGGCATCTATCAACTATGTTGTACTGGTGTGTTCAACAATTAACCATTAGGGGACTAGTTCGAAAATCACGGCACAATAGAACGGCTGAATGTAATTATCAAGTCACTGAATTTAAATTTACACTGTATATTCATTGACATAGGAATTTTCTAAAGAGTGAATGAAAAGAAAAATATTTATTAGACATATTTATTAAAAACATAATAAATGAGTTTCATTTAATTAAAGCACATTAAATTTGATGAAGGTACCTAAACGTGTAGGTATGTTATCCTACTTTTTGGCCTTTTTCCTAAAATTTAATGTTTAAAAATAAGAAGAATGTCTGATTCGTAGAAGTTACTTACTTCTGTTTTGCGTTTTCGAGAGCTAAAGTAAGTGCTTGTGCTTTCTTAATTTGATTGTGAAGTTCTATTGTTGTATAATACGCGTTCACATTACCATCATTTAAGCACTGATCTTCACAATAACAAAGAAAAATGGTATCAACAGCAATCTGAAATACATAAATGTGTAGGTATAATATCGTACTATTGTTAAATGTAGAACTATACAGGATATTAGTTTAATATAGCTCATAAAAGTAAATTTCACTCTTCTCTAATCTGTACCTACATGTACACTATTCTGCTTACCTCAAAAACCACAAAAAAACTGTGAACGCAGATCCAAGCAACTAAGCCTCCAAATACGATAGTAACTACCGACAACTAAATGACAAAATTGGTTATTGATAACAATTTAGCGTAGGTAAAATAACTTACGTTCATTAATATACCAATGACGACAGTTATCACAACCACTACTAGTTTAGCCATAAAAAACACAAAATTTCCAATCGAATTCATCGCTATGGCACTTAATAAGTTTGAAATGATCAGATTAATGGCACGAATACTTGATCGGCAAAGCGGCTGTCCATGAATAGCTGAAAATATGAGAACTCTTTAAATAATGAGCTTGTTTTTTTGTAGTTGTTTTTCCTACTTGTAATTTTTATTGTCTAACAAATTTATAGGTAGATTTTTTAGAATTCTAAAAGTAAAATTTTTTTTCTTACCAGTTTCGATGTACCCCATTGAGGTCATATATTTTAGTAAGTCTTCTAAAGGTTTAAAGCAGATATATAAAAGACGCAAGCAGCCATTCTGACTTGCCAGTCCTCTGATTATGGTTTTCAGCACAGTAATTATTGTTATAAGAAGTGAACCAAATGCCACTGTACCAAGATGGTAACGAATTAAATTGTAGAAGCTGTTGTAAATTGGAGACACGACTATTACTTTGTCTCTGAAATTAAAACGAGTTGAATAATAATAATAAAATAATGAATATAAATTGTTTACCTGGCAAAGTAGTAAGTAGCTACAGCACCTGATATAACCATTTGCTGACATGCTAAATTGAACAGAAGCGTCCATATCATCATAATTACACTCCAACACAAAACAAAAATCGTAGCACCATTAAGAATATATTCGTATCTGTCATAGTTTAATGGATCTTTTTGTAGACTACCCGAAGTTGCCATTAATAAAAATGTGTATACGAATATTGCCATAACTAGAAAATTTGAAAGAAAAGTCTGAAATGGGCACGTTAATATTAGTATTATTAGTGATATCAATACATACTAAGGCAGGTTCTAACAAGAGTAAAGGCATTGCAAATACAATCCGGGCAGCTTCTTCGAAAAAAAATATTACTAACTTGATTCTAGCGATGAGTACCAAAATACATAACGCGAAGACAATTCCTACTATTGTAAAAATTATACCAACATATAACAAAGAAGAACTCGCTTCACCAGTAGCGTCGCTGTATAGATACCTAAATACGAGAGAAGGTCAAAAAAGAATTAAAAGACAAAAACTGTCTTACCAAATGCCGCCAGTAATTGCAAACCATAATAGTATAATACCAATTAACATAGTCCAAACGAATTGTTTGACAAAATAGCGGAATAACAGTAAAGCCACAATTGATAAACCTAAAACATGAATATGAATATCATCATTTGTCGCATAACCATATGGGTTTAAGTAGGTATTTAAACGTTGTTTACCTAATCCAATCAAACATAAGCCTGCCAGACTATCCGATTCTTTTTGAACTGCATCGACCATATCCTATAACATTTTCTTAATTTAGAAATTATTACACTTATATATTCAATTTCTTACAGGAAAGAATTCTATGTCGCCTCCTTCCGGAAAACATCGATGAAATCTTGTTTCGTAACTGAAAAATATGCAAGCGTATAATTTTCTGAACTTTATTTTCCCAGAATTTTTGAAAAAAAAGTTAATGACACCCTAATATAAAATATAGCCTATGTTTAGAATGTGTGAACAAAATATAGTCCGATTGAAAATCATTTTGATGTGTTCAAGCTATTAGCTTGAAAATCTTTATTAAATAAATACCTTGACGTCACTTCTGATATTATTTTGACTTAAAAACTAAGTTTTTTGAAGTTTTGTTTCTTACCTGCTGTTACATTTGTCGACACATATATTAGGTGTATATACATATTCATAGAGGCCATAATAAGAGTCATAGATCATAGTCCTTTCATATGTCAAGAATCTAAAAAAAAAAATAGTATCCCAACAATATTTTATTATTTCACTTGCAAACGTAACTAAAATACCCAGAGTTGTTAAAATTACTTACGGTTTATTGGACATGTCTTGACCTGAACAATAAATATCATCTACTTTTTCATTTTTTGAGCCACATACATTGCCACATTTGTCGTAGCCATGTATAAATCTGTCCATATTCGAATTACATAAAGCATAGATCATTAACGACAGCTGGAATTGAAATTATTAAATTGTAATAAAATTAAAATTAAAAGTAATATTAAATTAGAATAATTATTAAGAATAAATCATTTTAAACATTCATTTATTTAGTGCTTTGGTGATTTTGTAGGCAATTTTTGATTTCCCCATACTTTATTTCGAGGTCGTGGCCATGGTACAAGGAGACATGGTATAGGCATCCGATGTACCAATTTAAAAATGGCCTGCGCATCCATTTGTGACGTTAGGTGGCATCAACGACCTTGTGATTCTTGTGAGCTTCGCTAGAGAAGTCTAGGGAATTTCAGCTTGAGTTGTCATTGCTCTGTCCAATACGTCAATTAGTTGTCGGATAACGAATTGTATTTTAAATTTCGCGCTAATTTCACCCCACTTGACGTCACACCCGATGCGTATGCCTATACCATGTCTCCTTCTACCATGGTCGTGGCAACCCATAAAGCAATTTTCATAATAAAAATTATCAACGTAAACGCCCGGCCTTGAAATCTTGCAACTCAAGACACGCACGCCTATGTCCGCATCTCATCACCCAGTTTCCGTGAATTATTGTAAATATTTTTTGACTCATCAAAACTGTATTGATCTAAGTTTGTTCAAGAAAACAAATTAATCCCCAGTTTAACTTATGTTTCAAAAATTCCATAATCCAGAACATTGTTAAGTTAATCTTCAGGGATAAGTACTTATATGTAATTTTAGAAATGATAAAAAAATATTTAAACTTGAACATCTTAAACACTGTGAACACGTCGTGTCGTGTCAAATTATATTATAACTTATTTTTCCTAGTTCTATTTTTAAACTCGATTTTTCTTTTAATTTCAGTAGATAAACTTGACAAATTGTCGATCAAGCACAATGCAAGAAATAAAGAATAAGAAATATCTTTTGCTGGTTCAGTATTGTGGATTGTTACATCCAATTTTACGTACTGAAAATTTGTATTTCTTGTATATATCTTATCGCTTATTTCTTATATTTCTTGCATGGTCTTTGAGCCTTTAATCTTTCTCAAGATCTTAACTTTTTGTAGAGATAGGAACAACACACAAAAGTAAGTAATTTGTAATAGTAAGTAAAGTTACCAAAACAACAACACAAATTCCAAACGACACAAGAAATGCCGCATCAGTGCTTTTTCGTTTTTGAGGGATTTCAGGCAAGGTGCAAACTTCAAGAGGAACTTGGCTTCTTCGAAATGTAGATATCTAGAAAGGAATGATACAACTTAGAATTTATTTATATAATTTGTAAACAATTATTATTTATAAATTCTATAGCAAAAAACGTTTTATCAACGTATCCAGTAAAATTTTGCACTCTTGAAAAGTTAAAAACCTAAACTCGAAAACAGATACCTTACTTCAATTTAAGTCTTGTTGTATACCTGGCGTTCAACTGGCTGTGGTTTATAAGCAGTTCATTTTACTTGTATCTATATGAGAGATTCTGAAGAGATTAAAGCATCTACAGTTCGTAAAAAAATCGGCAGACGAATTATGAAAAATGTCTGATGTTTCTATGTCATTCTACATACATCTTTCGGTGTTTATTTATTAAATATGTATTAGTTGTATATTGGTTTTTCTTTAATATCCATATATTGTTAAGTCAAAGTTTTCTGATATTTATCACATCATAATGGGGAATCTATTGGAAATTTTATTTTAATATACTTTTTTAACAACAATGTGACTAAACAATATTGATTTTAAAAATACGTAAATATTTAAATGTTATATGTCTGTCGCTAGTGGAATGTAAAGATTAAGAAAACGACCTTTAACTATGAGGTAAAGAAAAATATGGCATCAAAATGTATTCAACTAATTAATTTTTTTGTGACTGGGACGTGTCAATTTCCGAGTAGTCACGTTCTGCATAAACTACACAAGTAAACTAAGTAACTTCTTAAAAAAAATAATAATATCGTGTTGTAGACAAAAACGACAGTTTGAATTATTGTCAGTAGTGAAAGTAGGTGGAACTGGAGGTTTTGGATATGTTGAAGTGTAATTTAAAAGCTTATGAACCACAATAACAATATTAAATAAATATTCATAACAATTATTTAATGCTTATATAACTCACTTTTTCTACAACAATAGGTTTTGTAGGACTAGCCATAGTAATTATTATAAATACTACACTATAACAGCACTCAATAGATTCTGCACTTCTTCTTGCACTAACAAATATGATATGTGCAATTCAGGGTGAAGTTTCGTTTAAAAGCCCGTACATACACTTATCTACTCACATCATGCTATTCATACAGACTTATCACAATGCTTGAAGTGAAAATTCCTGTAACTGTTATATTAATCTCAGTTGTATTATCGAAATTGATTTTCGTTTGTAACTTCCTTATCTTATCCAGGATGTCACTACTTAACTCTACGTATTATGCATCTAGGTGCGTATGAAAACAACATCTTGACATTATTTCATGCCGTCAGTGAAAACTTACGTGGTTTCATTTCTGACGCAGATATTTGACGAGGCAAACATTTCTATGAACACCTCAATTATCTTTGTACAATATTATCGCCAACATTTCTGAGAATTATGTACCTTCCGTTAAAAAGTTTTTTTTTATTAAACTTAAACTAAAAGTACCGCCAAGTACATTGTCAGTCGAGGAATGTTTAATGCAACCATGACTTCTAATTTACAACCAAAAAAATGGTCTCTAATCTAGATTCTGTATTTCTGGATTTCTAATGTTATGGGGGCTGACCATAGCCAGCCGGCACTTAGCGTCGGCTTTTGGGCCCATTGAACCTTCCTCAAGTCCATATCAGGATACTTATGCGCATCTTTCAAGTGAGGTTTTTCATAACCCACGAGTATACAAGTATGTAATTCTATAAAAATAATTTTACAAAATGTGGAGATGACATCATCAAACTGTGGGTGGGAATGATCAGATAATAAATTTTTTGATTAGAGTTTTACCATACATAATATTCATAAAATATATCTAAAACTTCACAACAATCGGTCTAGTTGTTTCGTAGATTATTTGCTTATTAATATAGCGAACAGATTATAGAAGGCATAAAAATGAAATGTCCAGAAAACATGAAATTGGTCGTTCGCCGGATGAACCCTCTTATGTTACGACACTTTACCTAATTAGCTTAGGTATGTAAAAATATGAACGTGGCGATAAGCAATAATTTTTACAAATTTGAGATAAGATTAATCATTTTTTCGAAAAATGAGACTGTTTTTGAGTTGAGATAATACCGTCTCTCAGACTTATATCGTAGCAATGGCTAAAAATGCACTCAATATAGACTTAAACAATGCTATAAGTCTCAACTTGAATCGAATAAAACCAAACAGCCCCTTCTCCTGTGACCCATTCCTAATCACTTTCCTCTAAGGTGTCAAATAAAAACGTAGATCCAAATTATGTTGTGTCCCGAATTTGAAATTTTTCGAGCTAATAAAAAACACCACGAAACCGTATTTGAAAAATTAAAAATAAAACAAATCATTCCATAACATAGGCAACTACGCATGTTTTAAATTTTAAAACCACCAAATTAGGGTGGGGAGATTGGAATGAATGGATATGTAAAATTTTGTTTGTAATTTCACAAAAGAGTAATTGATTAAATAAAAATGAATCGCAATCGATGCTATTCCGCCAACGAGTGTGATTGGTGATTACACTAATAAACAGATATTATTCAGTTTATTAATAATTTCCTAATCTGAAATGTAAAACTTTCAATATTCCAGCAACATGTTTTGTTTTGGTGTTTGTAAATTCGCAGTTCATGGTAATTTTTACTGTCCATCATGGTTCTGATACAATTTAACTGTAATAATGTAAATGTCCATATAAAACACGTGGCAGGAAACTCACTTATTCAGGTTTAACTCTTTTGTTTATCACGATATATTTAAAAGTTCTGGATGTTTTTAATTTAAATTATTAAGTTCCTACATGATTTACACTTCATAACTCTATAGTGGTTCATTTATGACATTTAAACTAATCTTAAACCTTGATCCATTTTGAGACAAAGAACTTTGAAAATTATCATCATCGGTTAAATTAATATTGTCATGGACTCGAAATGACAGGTGTATTTTATGTTTATTTTTGTATTATACGGATGTGTTACATATTTCTTTACATCTTGAATTAATTTCTCGAATTATTATTTTCATTTTGTATTAAATATGCATCTTCCTGTGTTTATTTCATACGTGCTCAAGGTTAGTTAGTAGAGAGAATCTAAGTAGTAATCTATTATTATCTATGATATGTGCTTCGTTTTATCTGTTATTTGGATTAGTTGACACTATGATGTAGTATTAATGAATTCATTTTGATTTAATCATGTAAATTCTTGTTGCTTAAAATTGTTAGTAAGAGTCTGGTATAATTTAATTTTTGTTTGTTTCCTTTCTTGTAACTATAATACTCATTTTGCTATCGTCAAAATTCAAGAAATTTTTAACTCTAACCGAAATAAAAACACGTGATTCCATGATGATGGCGAAGTGACAGGACCACACACTCAAATTGAAAGCTTTTGTCTCCTTGTCGTTTTCACGTCAATGTTTATCTGCAATAACGGATTTTCAAACTTAGCAGACCAAGAATCTAACCAGCTGCGTCATTAGCGAATATGGAAGTAAGCTACAGGAATGTGAGTGTTTGAATCTCGTGTTGTGACTTTAGTTGGGGCAAATATGTCTTCACGAGGAGACATCCTTCGCACCGTTGTCGCTATGCACTCCCATGATGCGTAGATTATTTTCACTCAGCCAGATCTTTTCTTGCCTGTCTGCCATAGTTTAAATCTGCACATCATCCTAGTAACTTGAGTATTACTAGTTTAGTATCGTTGGTATTGTTACGAAATACATCCTTACGCCGCCCCGGTACGACGCCTATGGCCGTCGAGAGTTTTCTAGCCGTACGCCGGGATGACTCATCGAAGGCGGCGTTCGCATAAATACAAGTCTATGTACATAATCGCTGTAATAGTTATTTATTAGTCGTGTAAATTCTAGGTATTAAGGAATAAATTGTTGAGTTTTACCTACGCCAATTTGAATCACCCGTTCAACGTAACAGTGTTATAGTACCTTTAGTGGGATTTAATTTTTATTATAGTTCTGATACACTGTCCTCTTCAAATCTCTTCACCTGATGGAATGCTGCTAATAAAAATCGGAAACAACACTTGATTTAAACGTATTCAACCAAAAACACCCACGTAGAGTGTTCCATTTTTGTTGATTTGTTTTGTTGGTAAATTTTGAATTTTTCGCGGGTTTTAAAATTTTTCCAGATTTATAATTTTGGCAGAAAATTTGCATTCGCACAATGACTTTGAAAAATATTTATGAAAAGATATGACCATATTCATGTATATTAAAATAAATCACTGTTTTTCTTTGTTTTCGTTACACCATTTCCAGATAATAGAAGACAGTGTATAGTTTCCCCAGTTCTAATTCGGTTTTATGATAGTACCCCATTGTGTAAAAGTTAATTTAACCATGCTGTTACCATTATACTGTATAATAGTTAAATCCTTTGTGGTGACCGAATTTGAATCGCGCTAAATTTAATCAACAGCGGCGCAAAATCACATTTGAATAATAATTTGAGTTTGAGAAGAAAAATTCAATCAAAAAAAATCGTTAAACATAGGCAACCGTGTGCACGTTAGCGCTTTGTTGGTAGTTGGTCGCTCCCTAGGGGATGCTTTAGTTAGAGGGCGGTAGAGTAGACAAGACGGCGGCATGACGGGAGCATGGTGAAAGCGTTATTATTGTTTGGTTCGGTGTTGTGTGAGCATGATGAAAAGGACGCTGTAAGTTAGCTAGGTTAAATTAGTTGGTTTGGTAGTTAATCAAAAAGAGGAAGCCTTTGTTTAACGAAAATTAATCGTAACGATGGCGCCCAGTTTTCCCCAACACGCGCAGCTAATTCTTGCGGCTTTCTAGTCGGAAAAAGTGTTAATTTACGTGCTGTAAATTTGTTTTATTGTTTGTTAATACACAGATCAGGTTAGGATTTTAATCGTTAACTGGTTCTAACACAATTTAACAGTTCTAACACAATTTAACAGACATTGGATTTGCTTAGACAGACATTTACTAGGAGATTTCATGAAATTCACTTTGTCAGGATAACACCCTTTGCGTAATTATGAATAAGTTTCTGGATGCTAATACTTAAGTGTTACATTATAACACTTCTTAATTCTTCACACAAGATTGCTAATAGTTTCATTATTTTCGTGAACTGCCGGGGGGGGGGATTATTTCTTCCTTTAGACAGTTATCATCGTTATCATCATTACATCACCGAGGTATTTCCTCGCAACGTTAAAGATTGATTTCATCACCGAGGCATTTCCTTGCAACGTTAATGATAACATCACCGAGGTATTTCCTCGCAACGCTAAAATTTACATTACCGGGACGCTTTTTCCTTGCAACGATGACTGGATATTTCTGTGTTTATTTATTGTGTTTTGTTGGGGTAACCAGTTCACGATAAACTATCAAAGTTAATTATTTTAAGTAACCAATCACTTGGATCAAGACATAATTTAACATAATGTAAACTCTTTGTTTGGATCGTTAATAAAGTGTGGCAAATATTAATCTCATGTAAATTTGTTAGCTTTGCAATTTCCACCTCATACAATATTTCTCTATCTCACAATTTTAACCTCAGTAATTTTTTTTCTTGTATAATTTTAAATTGAACGTAAACTTTCATGCACTACAGTTTTCACCTCACGCAATATTTTTATTTGCACAAGTTTATTTCACACCAGATCTTTGTTTTACAAATCTTTGCTAGTTTTTTTTTGTTTGTAAATATTTTGTTAATGAATGTTTTCATCATATAAATTATCTGATGTCCAATCTTAATCTCAAATAACAATTATTTGTTGTTTAAAATTTCACAAGATTATATGGCGAACTTAAATGTTTTTAATTGTTCTTTTGAAACTTTAAGACTTGTTCAGTTGTCGTTAATATCAGAGGCATAGAAGTTGAACATTTAAAATGGAATTGAGGTTAAATAACACAGAAAACGTGGCAGAAGCGGAGTGCGCGGTTCCTAGTCGAGCTGGCGAGATTTATCGCGTCACCTGCACAAAAGATGCAGGTTAGAATAGAATTCAGGGGCGGTCGAGATAACGTATTGTAACGCTGTCGATTTGCGCCCAATAGTCGAGACCCAAATGCTAGTTTGCGACCGTAATGACCTGCCTCACGGCAAGTCCGTAATAGAGAGATGATTTGAGGCAGGCTTGCGACAGATAGAATCACATGGTGGGGGAAACAGCCACGACCGGAGCCCCAAACTCCGCTTGTGTTAGAAGGCCCCTATAGGTATTTTTGTTGTGTTCTTGTCGACTGCCATAATTTTAAATTTGCCGCCACACGTCTGTAATAACTTGTGTATTTGCATCCAGTTACTTTAATTCAGATTTTGCTTTGTTTTTATTAAATTTGTAATATTCAAATATTTGCATTGATTTAGAACGTTTAATTTGATTTCATTTCAAGTCATTCAAAGTTTTTTTTTTGAGCTGAACAGCGATTGCGATTCGGCTCCCATTGGGCAGCCTGAGGGTAAGTCACGAGCATTGACACGAGTCACCCTCGCACGTAGCTTTTTTCTTTTTTTTTTGTCAGTGGAGGAATAAATAATTTTGTGCCCTTCATAAATTTTGTTTTATTTAGTGATACTTTTCCAACCTTGGGGTCCACCATTTGCATCTGAGCGCATCCCGCCATTTTTCAAAAACTCAACGTAGGGTTCCATTTGGTCACACGATCAAAGCCAAGGCCAAATTTTGAATTTTTAAATTTTTCGCAGGCTTTCAATTTCTTTTTTCATATGTCAATTTAAGGCGGGATGTTTGGGTTATCACACCTTATTTAGGACTGTCCCATCACCGGCAGTATTAATCTATTGTTACGAAATAAATCCATACGCCGCCCCGGTACGACGCCTATGGCTCGTTGAGAGCTTTCTCGTATGTACGGCAATGATGACTCATCATCGAGGACGGCGGCCGGCGATCCCTAAAGGAAAGCCTGGAAGCGAAAGTCGCGATGGGCAAACCAGAAAATCTCGAAGCAGTGTTCTCGATTCATCGACAGAAACATATAGGTTTAAATAGAGGCCACCGTCTGGAACGATTATTATTATTCAGTCCCATTCATTTAACAAGCCGAGTCCAACGAGTGTCGAGAAAACCCAGCTGCGTCGGAATTATTTTGTACATAAATAAAATTGTAGAGTTTAACCCATACCGATTTTAATCACCCGTACAACACTATTGTTAAGAAAGTTAAAACAGAATTAGAACTGGGGAAACTATACAATCCTTGGCCTTTCATTAAAATTAGATGAGATGTTAAACAATTCAACACACACGATATATGCCAATATAAATGCTCAGAAAACACTTTTTTTTGTACAACTTCTGCGTTTATTGGTAATTTTCATACAATTATATTTTATTGAACTTTTTAATTTTAACACTAAAAGCTTATTCGATTATAATAAAAAAATAAAACATTTATCCTACTCCTCTTAACATTAGTGAATCCTTAAATAAATTTGATTTTGTGTTCCACTCCAGTCTTGCATTTTCATAAGATATCAGAAACTGTATGTCCGTTGAACTTCGACGGGACTGAAAAAATAAGCTAGGTCTGCACGTTACGCAAAAACACTTTTATCAAAAATAACTAATATCTGAAAATCAAAAATTCTTAAAAGTGTGAAAAATAAGTGACTCTTATATCAAAATCAATGTTTCTAACATCTTTGTTAACCTACAACTAGTAAACACACGTAGTAACAGACGTACATATTTGAGATTGAAAACATGAAAACAGTAGCAATAAATATTGGTGCTTGTAACATTTAGAGCTTATTGTCGATCCTTATCTTTGACAGTTTTCTTGGCATCTTCTATGTACTGCATGAGATTTGTAGTCATGTAGTATGGACGATCCATGCCATCATTCATGCAACGGTCTTCGCAGAAACACAAGAAGATGGTATCAACAGCAGTCTAAAAGTTTTTTTTTTTAATAAACAGACACTATGAAACCGACTTAATACGTACCTCGAAAACGGCGAAGAAACAATCAGCTATAATTCCAGTAACTATTGCGCTAATCACAATGGCAGCCCAGAAGTGAGTGATGGAACTATCTCGAATCAAAATTCCAACTCCAACGGTACATACTACTATCAACACCTTCGCCATGTTCATTACGAAATCTCCCACAGAATTGACAGCGATTGTACTAAGAGCGTTTGTCCATAACAGTCGCACTGCTCGTTTCCCGGATATATAAAAGGGTTGTCCATGCATAGCTTTAAATTAACATCAATAAGTACAAAAATTGTCTTTAAAAAAATCTACAATTACCGGTTTGAATGTAGGCATTTTTGGAAAGATATTTTAGGAAGTCCTCAATAGCTCCTAAACAACAATCTATCAAAACCTTCGCTTGCCGACTATTGACCAAACTACGTATTAAGGCTTTTATAATGGCAATAATTGTTATAATCAAAGAGCCAAACGCGACAGTGCCTAAATGGTATCTTATCAAATTATAAAAACTGTTATAGATAGGAGATGTCAAAGTTGATTTATCCCTGAAAATCGCTACATTAAAAAACTATTCGTGAGAACTAAGTAGTTTACTTACCTTGAAAAGTAATATGCTGAAACAGCACCAGAAATTACCATGTGTTGGCAACCTACAATAAATTGAGCCATCCACAAGCAAATAACTATATGAAAGAACCACGTGAAAATCATTACGCCATTGGGAACATATTCGTACAAGTCGCTGTTCACAAGTTGGAGAGTTCCAGTTGTTGCAAAAATGATTAAAAAGAAAACCAAAATAATAAGTAAAATTGTGCTTGCTAGAAGGGTCTGCAAAAAAAAATTAGATTAGAAACGCGTCAACGATTTTTTGTTCGAGTTCACAATAAGCAATTTTAATTTCAAAATTCATTACATTGTAAGACTTTTATACAGGGTGATTCAATTTTTTAAAATTAATTGATTTAAATAATTAAGTTTGCAGCGCTGTATAACACCAACAAATGCGGAGGAGTTTTCATTTGATGAATGTTAGTACATATTTCGAAATGTGATGAGTTATTTCACCAAGCGGTTAAAAATAATTTATCAAAACAAAAATAAACGTTTGCTGCGGATGCTTTTAGAAACCGCGTTGTTTGTTACATAATCATGAAATTATGTTGTTAACTTGTTTTACCCAATGTATAAAAATTACGATGTAAACAACCGTACATTTGACAAACATATTTTCATTGTCTGCCAGTTACAATTAACATTAGGCGTTTACAATTATGAATACTTACCAGCAAAGGTTCAAACAAAATTAACGGGATACCAAAGATAACTTGAATAGCTTCCTTAAAAAGACGAATTACTAGTTTTATCCGCTTGAACATACATATTAGCATGATCACGAACACAACGGATAAAATGGTAAAGAAAATGGCCATGTACTGCCAAAATTGTTTATTTGAGGAATCCGCATTGCTATGAACGACCCTAAAAATTACAATAAAATAAACACAGTGTCAAAAAAAAGTTGCAATTTACATACCACATCACAATTGTTAAAATTATAAACCCAACAATTGAACCGATAAGTATTACCCATACGACGACTGCCACAAAGTAACGGAACAAGAAAAGCATTCCCACAGAAAATCCTAAAATTAATCTAAAACTAGAAACGCCAACATGGTAAGTTATTTGTTTACCTAATCCTATTAAGCATAACGCCACAATGTACCCTGCAGATTTGTTAATGTCTGAAGTTAGTTCCTAAAAATATAAAATATAATATAACATATTCATATGACTGAAGTAAGTGCGTTATTACCGCTGCAAATTCTTGTGATTCGTTATTATCTTCAGCTGGAAAGCATCGGTTGAGTATTATGACACTAAAAAAAATGGTCAAATTATGCCGATTCTGAGAAAATCTATATCAGAAGTATGCAACTACAGTGAACTTCCTTAAGTCAAGTGATTTTGACTAGTAAAACTTTTCAATTTTCATTAATTTCGTTTAAAACATTTATCGCAGGCTATGAAATCGCATAGTGTACGATATATGTTAAAGAAGTTCGATTCGTTTCGCTATATGTACAGAGATAATAGTTTTTAATATCTTACTATTGATTAGTATCACAGCTTTCGGCGCATTCGTAATTTAACATGTCGTCCTCTGTGTAGTATCTTCCGACGTCTACATTAGTTTTAGTATATTTCAATAATCTATAAAAAAAAGGTAGTTTCACTTACATTTGAAATATGCTGGGCTTAAACTTACGGAAGTTTGCTTTGGTCCTTTCCAGAACAGTCGATACCGTCCACGTGAGTGTTGTTTCTTCCACATATATTGCCGCATTTGTCAAAACCACGTACAAATCGATTGATATCAGAGTGCACAAATGTATATATCAAAAATGGAACCTACGGACAAAAATACAATAAATACACTGTACGTAAAATTTTTGCAAATACTATTGCAAAACCGTACTTTTGCTTTTTTGTTAAATATGTTTTACCAGCGATCTGAAATTTAGAACATGGTATGCTGAATGCACGCGGTTCGAAATTAAAATATTTTGCAAGCTGTTCAACTACAAAGACAAAAACTACTTCAATAGTTAGAATGTCTAATTTCATGTTACGTTAGCATTTCTCAGGTTGTAAAATACGAAAATGTATGATTTTTCCTGAAAATTTTAACTTATGGATTACAGAACCTTAACTATGATAAATTATGATATATAAATAAATCTTGTATTTCAAAATATTTTTTTATAGTAACGTAATGGAAAGTCTCAAAAACATATATAAATATTCGAAGATATATTTTGTCATCAAGTCATCTCATTCTCGTAAATATGTAGAAGGTGGTCGATATCAACAATTCTCTGTATGTACATACCAACATTTAAACATTTGTCGATTTATTTATACACAAGGTTTAAAATTTACAAATTCTCAATTTTCTCGTGTTTCTCAAATGAAATGCCCTGTATTATTTATAACATTTGTAATTATCCCTACGTAAAGTTTCTTTTGATACAAGAGCAATGGGGTTTATGTCGTAATTTCAAGAAGACTATAAAGATAAATCTCACACAGGTGGTATCAAAAGAAAGCTTATTTACAACTGTGCTCGAAAATATACAGCGTGCTCCCTTGGAATGATATGAAAAATTGAGAATTTGCAAATTTAACCACTCCGTACAAAAAGGTTAAAATTGATTAAACTACATCTTTAATTTCAATGGAACAGAGTTTCCAATTTTTAAATAGAGCATCATTTTATATAAATATTCAAGTTTGTTAAAAAATTGTTGTATAATATTTATTCTTATCCTTTTTAACGAGTAATTTCAACAAGGAATCTAAATCTGCAAAAATGTACGTAAGGTAAGTAGTTTTCAAATAAAACACACTAAGCTGTAACCTTAAACTAATTTTATCAGACGTCAAAATAGTTTTCCTATGATTCTCGAGGAATGCGGAGTCATTGGACGTCAGGCTGTTGGTAGACCCTGAATATACAAGGTGAGTCACTAAGTGGGCGCTCGATACCTCGTTAATTGTTATTTCATAAAGATAAACAAAAATATTCAAAACTAAAATTATACGACGACGAGTATTAGAAATAAAACTATTTTCAACTATAGCATTGTGATTTTAACGCGTGCACTTATCCTAATCTACTTACGCTTTACTGCATATTTTATTTTTTAAATATTGTTGCGTTGGTGATCAAGTTATCCCAATTTTCTTGAATTTTTTATATACCTATAAGTCTAACATAAAAAGGAAGTGGATTATGAAATTGCAAATAAACAGGTATGTTATGTGTATGTTTCAAATAAGTTTTTTATAATAAAATTTTCTTATAACGTAATCAACCTTTTATTAGAGACAAATGTACCAATTTGGATAAGTACAGTGTAATATTTAACAACTGCACTATTTCCCCAAAATTTCAGATAAATATATATTTCTGAGACACATGTAGAAACAATTCTAAAAAATATGCAGTGATAAGTCACCAGTGCAGAAGCATAATATTTTGTACATTTTAGGTAGCATTTATTCAGCAAAATTCTGAGATGACGTCATAAGTTTTACGAGGGTATAAACAGATAGATATGTTCTGAGCGTAGAAATCGCAATAGTGTTATTTTTATCATGTGGTAACATATTTTATGGATAAACAAATGTATGCGTTTCCTTATAATCCAGTAAAATTCAATCAAATTGGGTTTTAGTATACATACAGTGTATAAAAAAATTCTAAAATATTTAATTTTCCAATATCCACAATAACTTTTTTCGAATTTCAAATTGAACACCCTGTATTTTACAGTTTTTCTTATTTATATTCTTTTGTCTATTTAGCTGAAAATACGGATCTCAGTTTTTGTGCGCCTTTGTAGTGCTACAAAAATCAGCAAAGTTAAAACAACACCGCGACAGAAAACAAAACACAAACAAAATATGTATCCTTTTAAAGCCGAGGAAGATGTCAATTTGGACAAGTAAAAATATATAGGGAGTTCTATTAAAATAATAATAGTTACAATAATAACTTGTATGTTGCGCCTCAAAAATTAAGCACTCTGTATAGTTGAAAATAAATTTATTTTCTGGTGCGCACAGCCGCATAACTTTAGTCTTGACTGTTTGTTTACGTCTTTAGCGTTTAATGATTCAAAACTACATTGACGCACGAAAAGTTAATACCTACTATTTAAAATAAATTTCCAATGTTGCCATAATTTACTTAATTTGTTTTTTAATAACAAAAATTCCTGCATTATTTTCTGGAACATCAATCAAGTTTTTAATAGCATAATCAATAACGGGCGAATTTTATGGGACCTCCATCATAATGAGATAAAGATAAACCTAGATTGGGTTACTAAAATCGATGTATAGGTCAAGACCACATAGTTTACTTTGTGTGACTCGTTTACCATATTTTTCATTATTAGACAAATTTGAAAAATTACTAAAAAACCACTAATACTGTGTATTAAAGATTGACATTATAACTTTGTTCATACTGTACTGTACACTACATACTTCATTTTACTTACCAATGCAACTATTAAAACTGCAAATGTTATTGTAAATTTAAAATCAGTCACTTGTCTCTTTACGGGTACTTCGGGAATTACATATTGGTCGGTCGGTGCTTGAAGTTTTCGAAATTCTCCAATCTGAAAAAAAAAGTTTTACGTAATCACCATAATAATTCAACATGTTAATTAGGCTTTATATTGTACGAAAATCAATATACCTAACTACGTAACAATGCAATACAAAAGAATTGAGAAAAAGATATTCTATATTTTTTAATAACGCAAATTTAAAAATGGAAGATGTTTCTTTTAGATCTCGTTGATACAAAACAAGATCATTACAATCAGTCTTTACTCTACCTATATTTTGTAAAAACACTGTGATTGAGTTTTGAATCAGTAACCGACATGGCGTCATAACATTCTATTTATCACAAAGGCTAACATCAGTAATACACAACAATACGTTCATGTTTGCTTACTACACATGATAAATATTTAAAATCAATAAAAACTGATTTACTTTCCTTTTGATCAAAATAAAATTCATTTTTGATACATATAAGTGCAGTAAAAAAATACAAAATTTGATTTAAAACCGTATTGGACGTCTGTTTTTTGGAGATTTTTGGATACTTTTCGAATTCAAAAAGCTTATGACTGTCAGTTTTTTATTTCCGAGCATTTTTGGGTTCGTATTGAAATGATAGGCTGCACGTTATAACAGATACGTATTTGAATATATCCAATTAAAATTACGTAATATCAATGACGGTAAGGTCAACCGGAATGTATTATTGTACCATCTTTGCATAATTAATGAATTTTGAAATCAGTAAGTCGACAAATATAGAATGTAAAATGTATGAATCAATATATAAAAAAAGTAGTAAATTATAATTTATGGTGATTTCATTTTAAATCCAAACGAAGGTGTACAAACAAAATGACCTGTATCTATTTCCAACATACAAACTCCTTCGCTATGGAATTTCAAATTAGTCTCAACTTATTGCCTTGTGACAACCGAGTGCAGGTGTATAATTTATTCTCGGTGTATAATTTATTCTTGATTATGTGCACTTATTTGTACCTCCTAATCTTCTTGTTTGGGTGGAAGCTGTAAAAACCTTGGACTGAGTAAAAGCATACACCAAGTGTTGTTAACAGCGTTCATTTCATTAATTGAAATAAAGTGCACAAACGCTATAATTCCCATCTATTGCACTAATTCAAATGATACACTAACATTTTATATGAAAATTACTGCAAGTTACTTTCTACATTACCACTGTCAAAGTACCATCTAATATTTTTCCCAATGACTGAAGTCTTCCTGTGGATTTTAATCTTCCTGGGTTTAGTAAACAACAGAATATTTCCCGTTTAAACGCCATAATACTTTTAATAATCATGGAAAACTACTTGACTTGATATCTTCTGTTGTAAACCATGCTGAATAACGATTTGTTATTAAAGACTTTTGCCCCTGCGTGGAAAATTTAGACTAAGTATTTCAATTTGTTCATAATAAGCGTTTTAATTTCTTCAGTATTACGATATTTTTTTTAATTAGTGCAGTACAAATTGCATAGTCATACACGCCACTGGCGGCATTGTGACAGATTAAACAATAAACAGAATAATATGTTACAAAAGCAAACGAATTGTTCAGAAGATGAATATATTCGTTCGTATACCGCGTTTATGGTGTGTCGTTTTTTTTTTTCACTGTCGCTAAGCAGACAAATATCTACAAAACAAATTTCAAAGAGTAGTGAAATTAGAAATTCGATTCAGAAAAGAAAGATCAATAACATGTAACAATATGCAGGTATAGGATGTTCAAAAAATGGCGCACCAACTCAACGTTACAGTATTAAGTTCACAAGACCAAGTTCGAGAAACACCATTAAAAAATTATCAAATCAACTTGACATTCATTTACAAAAATAAAATATCGATTTAAATAGATTGATTGAAAAACGTGAAAAATTATCCACTGTTGTCAGATTCATCCTCAACTATTTTGAAGTTTTTTTTATATTTTAAAATAAAGAGAACGATGGATACAGACAAGATACTTCCAGAATTATTTTCTATAATGAACCAACACAAAATACTGTTACGATGATCGAGTAATTAAAAATTGCCGTGGGTAAAACTCAACTCATTGCTCAGTACCACAAATTTACACGACACAGCGATTATGTACAAAATAACAAAACCGTTCCCACTCTATTTAAACCCATACTTCCTTTCTAGATATTCCGCGATCGAGGTTTTTCTGGAGTACCCTTTGCGACTTCCGTACATATTAGATAGCCCTCGAGAAAACCCATAGGGGTCGTACCGGAGGTTTAACAATAGTAAATTCAAATATGATGAAGTATCGAAAATAAAAATTTTACTTTGAAGGGCTACATCATCAGAGACTTTTTAAATTAACTTTTATCTATAAGCATCCCTGAACGTGCGCCTTTTTTTGAGCACCTATATAATAAACATGAATCACTATTCATTCAGTTTCAAAAATTCATGAACTTTACACCATGAATGAAATTGATATTGCATTCTTCGAAGCCTTGACTGCTATACAGAACGGTGACTAGATATTATCGTTAGAATACATAATTGTTTCGACATGGAAATGAAATAATGGGAGTTCGAATAGTTCCAAGTTTGGAGTTTGAGAATTTGTCGATTTAAAATCAATTTAAATACCAAATTAATGTGATAGCTGTTGACCGCTGAGAAAGTATCGATTCGTGAAAGATCGTCCAGTGCTGACAATCGATACCACGCGGTAATTAAATATATAGTATTTATAAAAATATTTGGAAACCGGGTTAATCAATTTTTTTGGTTGCTTGCACAGTGGGGTATAAATGCCATCAGGCAAAGCATTTCATTTTTTTTATGAATTACATATATCATCCTTGAAACCAACCCCGGACGAGCAGGTATTCGAGTACTTTTATAAGCATCAGTAGCAAACTAGCAAGGGCTTATCAAAAAATATGTATTTCTAGACATACCATACGGGTACCCAAAGAGTCCCAGAATTATTATTTATCTTTTTAAAAAAAAAAATAACTTCATGTGTTGTTAGAATAAAAGAATTTACTGATGTCATTTTCAATTTTCTAGTTTAGTTGGAAATGTCGAAATTATAATTTTCTTTAATAAAACACGTTATATTTTGTTCCCACTTCAGAATCTATAATAAAATCTTACGTTTAAAAATAGCAACAAACTTTCCGACTTTTCTACACGAAAGTACAGGGTTTTAATAAATGATTTACATATAGTGGACTATGAAATTCATACATTAATGTGCCGCTTCATTAACTTTTTGCTAAATTATTAATCTGTCAATTAGCTGTCAAACTTTGAGTCAAATTTTAACGCTTATCTCTTTAAATCACAAAGGATACAGAAAAATGTGTACTCTAGGGATGTACCGACTAGTGGCCGACCGGTCGGATAAGCCGACTATTCGGCCGTTTTTCATCGTCGGCCGGCAGTCGGCGACTGGTCGGCTAAACAGCCGATCGGTCGGCTTTTTTTATTAAAATTAAAATAGTATATAAAACAATTAAACCCGGTGTACAGAACCTCAATTAAATATGTAATTGCGATTTAATTTTTAACACCGCGTTAAAGTACCATGTGACCGACTCTACGCCAATGAGACGTCGCTAATGGCCTTGTTAAATGCGCGATCAACTTAATCTCAGTTAAAATATTGTGTAAACTGGTCCTAAATTGCGTTATTCTTTATTTTTGTACTGAGTTACTACAAAAAAATTAAATGTTAAAATTATCCAAACAAATTTAACACATTTTTTGGAAAACAAAGGAACTTTAGTTATTCCTTTTATTAAAATAAAACAAATTTTTAATATAGTCAGAGAAATAGAAAACAAAAACACACTCTCTGTCGCATTTATAAACCGGTTTTAGCAAAGCCGAACAGTCGGCCGACTAGTCGGTTTTTACTGGCCGAACAATCGGCTAGTCGGTTAGTCGGCCAGACCTACAGTCGGTACATCTCTAGTGTCCTCTAAAAGATGATAAACTCAACTTCTGGACCAAAAATATATGTAAATAATTTATTAACACCCTGTATATACTGTTAGACGTAGCTTTAGTACTGAAATTCGATTATGCATACTTTAAGTATAAATACTTACTTCGAGAGGTTCCTTCATTTGGCGTGTCTGATTGGAAGCTGCAGCTCCCATTGTAGATTTGATTTATTTCTCCACCTTTAAAAGAAAAGTACATATTAATTACATAATAATGTAAACCGTTGGAACGAATAAAATTTTTAAAAACCAAGTTAAATTCTTATGTCGATTTTAAATTAAAATAAAAGAAACAATTTCTTTATCGGTAAAGCTAAACTAAACCGTTCAAAGTCTTTCAGTCCAGAGTGCCCATTCATTGTGAATTGGGTGACTTCCAGCTGGATACCAAATAACCTCAAAACATAGATATGCATAATATCAATATCTAACAGTTTTAAAATAATATATGTTTATGCATACAAAGCCACTCACGACTGAAAGTAAGTGAAGTACACTGGAACAAATACAGTCTTTTGAAAAAACAATACTTCTGAAATTTAATTTTCCGAATTTTATATAGAGATAAACAAATATATTTTGATTAAAAATTTGTCATGCTTACGGTACCTTTAAAACGTCTGTCAGATTTCAAAGCATTTGGTAAATTCGAAATTAAATTGCAAATTGTTATCATATTCATATACACATATAAAATTTGACAGCAATCGGTCCGGTAGTTTCGAACATTATCTGTCAGAAATCGACAGAGACGACAGGCGGACGGACGAAGGGACGGACAGATGGATAGATAGACAGACGTGAGAAACGAGATACCTATTTTTAGCTTACGCTCAGGAAGTAAAAATATGTTGAAATATCTACATTTAAAAGTGCCACATACATTTGCTTGTGATCAAAATAAATTATACGTTTAACGGTTTAACCTTCACATAATGAGTAGAAATTATTGTCATAAGATGAATAATCTAAAATTCTGTGTTTAAATCCTCTTATGCCACCACTGTTGTTTCTCAAGTTTAAATTACTCCCATTTATGTTATCGAAAGAAGACACTCACTCCTACATATTTAATTATCAACTCTCACGTATCTACCGCATTTAAAAAAAAAATCAGTATTCGCACGTGTTTCAGTTAGCTGTTGCTTTAATTCCAGATAAAAATCAAGAAATCCCATAATTATCAGCAAAGATATTTTTAATTTAGTGCTCTTATCTAATTTTTGTCAGTTGAAAAACTAAGAACCGATTTTTTTGCAATTCGTTTAGTTTTCTTTTATAGCTTTTGGTGTTCGAATAACAGTATCGAAGAGCATAAAGTCACGTGACTGGCCAAAAAATTTAACGCGTGATCAGAAATGACCGAATCTGTTGGCAGTACTTTTTAAATAAAAATGTGAACTTTTCTTGCGTTTATGTTGGCATAACGGAAATAATTGTTTGGCAAATTATAGAAAATATCATGATACCAATTTCAACTAAAAATCTAGGACTGCCAACAGACTATTAACAGACTCAGTCATTTTTAATCACGCGGTATGTTGAAAAAAAAGTGATTTACTAATCTGACCAGAGGAATCTTCAAATATCCATGGCTGCCGGATTTTGTTTCTAAAAGTTATTTATATTTTGCCTCCTGTCACAAAACATACGTTCATTTCGCGTTTCATTATATTGTTGGTTGTCTATACATATTTTTCTTTCATTAAATTACCACAAAAAAGTATTGATAACAAGGGCCATCAAAACTGGTATATTGGAAAGAAATACTTGCTTGCCTACATCAACTGATAATTTTATTGTTACTGACAAAATTTACTAAAATAATGAAATAATGAGAAATAAAAATATTAACATAATCTTTATGACCGTATCGCTACAGATGTTAAGAACCAGATAAATTTTGTTTATTGTTGTACATACCATCTACACGATAATCATAAGTGCACCCCAATTTTTACAATAAATGATTCTGCAGTACCGAAAATGATCTGTCTAATAAAATCACTTACAGGGGAGAGACGGGTGAACGGACAGACATACAGTCACCAACTTAAAAGAGAAAATTAATTCCTAAGAAATATACAAAAGAAATAGCATCCACGTTATGAACTCGTAAATCAACAGCATTCACTACATGTTGTTCTAAGAGTGCAACTAATAATTACAATGTTCATCAAGCAGACTAGCTAAATTTTTGTGGATATAGTAAAAGGTATAATAATGTTTAATTTGGATAAAATCAACTCCAGTCCGGAAATATTATTTAATACAGTTGTGATGTAATGCTATTATAAATTTCAAGGACCAGTCTATACATGGCGCCGAAGCGAAATTCTGTGAAAAGTGCAGCTTTTTTTCTAGTTATTCATTCATAGATCTAGTCAAAACTAATTTATTTGATTGATTGATTACGTACATAATAATTGTTTAAAACAGACATGGAAGACTCTAAAAGAAATTTTATCACTTGACCTGATCTCTTTTATGCCTACATATACGTTTTAAACACAATCTTGTTTTGACTAACTACTGCGCAATGCATACTTCAAAAAAATAACTACTTATCAAATAAAAGCGGAAGTACATAAATGTTTCTGCACAGTAATATAGTTTTATACACCATATTCTACATGGCGTTGGCGTTTAATTTAACAAACATGGAAAAATCACAAAAGGACACTATGGTAACCAAGGATAACCATTCAATTTGGAAAATGGAATTTCTATAAAATTTAAAATACTAAAATACGCCTTCAGGAAATATACAATGTTGTTAATGTCAATGTTTGGTTAAGTGCTGGATCTGGTTCTTTCAAAACAAACCCTTTGCCATTAATTACAGCCATCAGATAAATGATTACGTGATTTTAAACCAGCAAACTACGAGGAAATCATCCACAGGGATTCTTAGAAGTGATGCCAGTTATCGTCTAAAGAAGACTTTTGAAAACGTATAATTCGTACTTTGTCCTATTTCTTTTCCAAAAGGTATAACATATGTAGTAATAAAAACGCGAGATCGGCGAACCTACCATTCCTGCTGGTTAAAAAGCACGTATTTTAACTCCGGACATCTATAAATAGATCAGCTTGTCGAGATATTATGCACACAAAGAGATTAACATCTTGACATTGTACATATATAAGTGTACAAACGTCTTTTTCAAAATCCGGTTATATGTTAGAAATCCATGTTGCAAAAATACTTCAAGAGCTACCCGTCGAGATTTTTTTAATCTTCCGCTTACGCAATGACAGTTTTCAAATACAGCAGGAATAAACTAACCACACACATTTCCACGTGATGACTTCGATCCACTTATTTCTAAATCGGAAGTTTTTAAGAAAAACCACAAGTAATCATAATTTATTGCTAGTAATTTTAATATCAAATTTACATTTCTGATAATGATAAACAAATTTAATTCGTAGCAAGCAAGTGTTCGATTCATTCCAAAGAAATGCAAATCCCCCAAAGGGAATTCCTGTTTACACACTTACAAAAAAAGTAAGAGTATGATTCATTTGGGGAAACCCGACATGTGCAAAAGGGGTCAAATCAAATACATGTAAGGTTTACCACAGTTGAATAACCTCTATAAATTTATTTACGTGGCATCGATTATCGGCTCCTTATAAATTCAACAAAATCACGTTTTCAATAATTTCTTGATGCAATTGCAAATAGCATTGATTTAAGAAATTGATCTAAAGTGCAGGCAAATAAATACAGTTTCTAGAAAAAACGTAAAATTTAATTTTCGAATTTTATTTTTATGATAACCCCTGCAGGTTCAAATAAATGTATGTGTCATTAATATTTTATCAAAGACACGTCTATCAATTTAGATACGTGCAATGTAATACTAATAACAACAGTATTATATACTCAAAATTTTTGGGAAAATGAAGTAAACCGTTCTGTATTTGATCAATAAAATTGACTGCCTCATTCATTAATTTTTTTGAGTCATCCTCTTTAAGTAATTCTAAAAAATACATATAAATGCATTGATAAACGACAACTATAGAGTCATATGCATATTTTAGATAAGACTTACTCATAAACCACCAGTGTAGGAGTTTTTCTAAAATTTAAATAACATTTACTATACAGTTTTGCGGTGACATCATCACATTGTTGGCAGGGATGATTAAACAAATTTTGGTTCCCTCTACATGATACTTCAAAAATACATATTCAATTTGCTAACAATCGATCCAGTAGTTTCGGAAATTATCTAATAAACATCGCCAAAGTCGACACACAGACAGAAGTAAAAATAAAAGAAAAATCAAAAAATAAATCACTATTTTGAAAAAACAAATTGTTTCTGAAGGTAAGTAAGTTATCCAGTTCAAATAATCTTAGTAGTGTTCGTGAATATGTTTCCTGTACTTGAAAGCAAGCAAGATAGCATTCCGTGTTATATCCGTTTTGATAAGTACAAGGGAGTGTCCAAACGATCATATGGGACAAGATTACGCATTCCCGTACGCTGTTGAGAAAGAAACTCATTCCACAGGCTGATTATTTATTGCTAGAATTTCAAATTACTTTAAAAAATACAGGCTGTCCCATTTGACATGGTTGTATTGTTTCAATGTGAGAGTCTGTATATTTTTATAGGTTTAAATACCTCACAAAAAAAAAAAACTCCTATTTAAACTAAAATATAACAAGCGAGGCAAATTGTTACTATGAAATTAACTTTTGCGAAGTATCTTATGGTCGAAACAAAACATAACTTTGTATGTACTTGTAATTTGTAAATATTTCTTAACTTTTGGCGTTCCCCATGGATCTATTTTAGGCTCAATTTTCTTCGTTTTCCGTTAATGGAGTTATTAATTATTACTTGTGCCATTCTGAGATTTTGATGTTCGCTGTCGACATTAAAATTTATCGTAAAATTGATGATATTAAAATGATTGCCTGCTGTTACAGGATGACACCAACTGTTTAGATCAGTGATACAAAGAAACCGATTTGCTGCTCAATATTAAGAAATGTAAGATTCTTTAAGGGGATGTTTGCTAAAAGAAAACTGTCGAATTTTTAATTTTGCCGTGTTATTGTCTTCACAAGAAGTTTGCGTGTAGAAAAATAAAGACGAGAAGTAGTGGTACGCTGGTTGAAACTCAGGAAAGCTGGGGTGTAATTTATGACACCCATAATCTCTGGTAACAGTTCGGCACCCGCTTGTCGTGTATTATTGTTCGATTTTCGTTCGTCAACAGTTCAATTTTCATATACGAATTTATAAAAATGACCACAAGAAATGAATAAAAAGTAAAAATCTGAATGTGTACAAAAATGAACTTCGAAGAATTAAGATAACAAATAATAAGTCCAAGCAATTATAATCTAATTGGGAAACTGATTGATTTACAACAAAAAAAAGCACTCAGCCGAATAATTATAAATGCAGTTATTTTTCGGACACAAAACAATCACTTTCGCAACACTTAAAAAGATTTGTGGCAAATAAAACAAAATCAATTTTAAGTGTCCAAATGGTTCTACTGAGTGTGTCCCTATACTGAAATGCAACGAGAAAATCACCAATTTCTGCATCAGTATACGTACCTATATGTCATGATGTAATGCAAATTATAAAATAAACTAGGGACCAATAATTTGTTTCGTTTTTATTTATGCATATTTATAAATATACCCAATTGTTTTACTTAAAACTAAGTACTTCAATTATTTGGTTTACATATTTCAATTATAACTGGTTCCCAGCTGGTTAGTATCGGCTAAGTTCAAACTAAAGAGGTATAGAAACTACCTGTGTATACTGAATGGTTATCGGCCTAATTATAAGGTTTATGGTAATCTTTTATTCGACAAAATAAAATTCTTTCAGGTAATACACTTTGATCTTTGACAAAAAGCTGAGAAGTAATAGCATTGGTTATTATATAAAGTAACAATAATAAAATTTCTATTAGTAACATTGACTTACACTTTATGTAAGTGTATAAAAACAGCGGCGGGTCTAAAAAACAATAATATTTATATGTACAGAGATTAGGAAATAAAAGCATAATAATAGTAAAACTAATCAAATGATGATTAAACTGTATTTTTTGTCTGTAGTTTTAGTAGGTTTTTGACATAATAATTCTGATAAAAGTTTTTTCGACTTTTTCGTGGCTTTGAAAGTGGAATCTTCGACTTTCGTCCCATTTCAAAATTTACTCTTTATATATTTCAATGGTCACAAGGAGTTCACTAACTACACTGAAGTAAGTTTATGCAAAGATTAAATTTGTCACCGAAAAGATGTCGGAAGTAATAAATTATCCCATCGGTCCAAGAACGTTCGGTGGGTGTTATACCCCAATCCGAGAGAGACCGCAGTAAGAGACAGCAAATGGAACGGATAAAATAAAGCTTCAAACATGATCAGTTTTAAACCAAAATTATGAAGTTTTATCAATCGAACTTTTTTTTTTCTTTTTGAAATATCATAGTAAACACTTCAAAGAATGTCCATGACTTACTTTAATGTGAATTTTATAACTATGGTCGGCACAGTCGAACCTAATATTAGTGTGATTTTGAGCATATTTGCGATTTTATTAGAGCAAAACAGGTCATTTTTTCTCCAATTTTATAAGTTCCGGACACTAATAGCATATCAAAGATATTGTAAAAAAAAATTGGGATCAGATTCCAACTAGTTGTTTAGTATTTGTGAAACAAAATCTATTGTAAATTCACTGAAAACTAAACCGATAACATCACCTTAAGATGTAATATTATTTTGCCTGATTATCATAGGTATTAAAGGGAGTAGCTTAGAAAGATGTATAACTGTAAAAGATCTAGGGATGACTATGACTTTCAACTCAATTTCAAGATTCAAATGGAAAGTCTTGTGGCTAGTGTCAGAAAATTATTAGGTTTCATTATGCGAAATTGTAAAGAATTTAGTAATACTGAACCATTGAAAATACGTTATTTTACATTACTTAGATCTAGACTTGGATATTGCGCTCTTGCCTGGTTCCCCTACTATAATTATTGATAACAATTATAAAATGTAATGCTTGAGTCGGTCCAACGTAGATTTTTAAAATATTTGTTCTTTGTTGAGGAAAAAAGATGGCCTACAATCAAATTGTTCAAAGAAGGTCATATTGGAAAAGTTTGACCTAATATCTCTATCTTGTTGACGAGCCATTAATGTAATCGTATTTATCTATTAATTAGTCCATAATTCAGTAAACTGTATTGAATTACTTAATAAATTGAACTTCTTCATTCCAGGTTTAAATGCGGGACACGTGTAGTCACTTTTTATTGCAATACTACTCATAAAAATATAGGGAGAAAAGATCCCATGTATGTTCTATATTCATTGTTAAGTAGATTAGAAAGCCATTTTAATATTGATATTTTCTGTTGTCATTTAAGGTAGTGGAAGGAGTATTCGGTTTCTGAATTTAGTTGATTTAATTTAATATTTCGTTATTAGTATTATTCTTTTATCTTTCAATTATATATATTTTTTTAATTGCTACTCAATCTTTGTTTACATTACTTAGTTTCTATTACTTACCCATATTTAGTTTATTATATAGGTGTACATGAGCATGTTACGTTGCATGCACAAAATTAGATTTACTTAAAAATATTGTCAGGCACATCACAGATTTTTTTTGCGGGAATGAATTATTTGAGAAATACCAAGATTTTTTTACATTGCCTTCTCTTTATTTTGCCAACTGCCAACATTTTTAGCTATGAGTTGTTTGTCATTTGAATTAACGATCGAAACGCCTCCAATTAGTGGACGAGCCAATTTTCTTCATTTAATTTTGATAAAAACGTGTAATTGGGATCAGAGAATGACGTTTTTTGTTCCAAGAATTAGCACGTCACGTGAACTGTAACCACGCGAGAAGTTGGCACCGTCGCGGTGCCCAGGAAGCCAACACCCCGATACCACAAACAACCAAATCATCTAAAGCAGATCAGCAGGTCACATTAATAATGCCCATGTAAACAGATTAGAATATGTTCAACGTTAACACATTTTTACTCATGTAGCGTAAGCCGGGGAAGTACATATTACTAGAAGCTCCGTGTCACGAATTGTTAATTCCATGATTTGTCGACGTTTCGTAGATCCCAGATTATGAAAAAGTAGGTCACCGCTTTCCGTCTGTCTGTCGCCTACTTCTGTCTGTTGACGATTTATTGCAAAGGAATCTCCGAAGCTAATGGAGCGATTACCTTGAAATTCTGTTATCGTGAATAAATCGTTCATTAAAATTAATTTCTTCACCCTCCCAAAAACTTAATAATGTAGTCAACTTTACAATTTACCTTACAATTAAAACTTTAACTTATTAACATTGATTTAATGATTGCAGAAAAACGATTAAGTTTATTTATTCATACCCTTCAGAAGGCTAATGACGTCTTTGCAAAAATGTAATAAATAAATATCTGTTAAAAATATGCTTCGAACAGCAGTGTTGTTTGTGTTTTAACAATATATTTATATTTTTCAGAATTTTTTATACAGAATGTAGAAAAAAATAATGAATGTGTCAAAGTTTTAAATTATAAAAGTTATCAAATATCAATAATTTAGGTTTTTTTTTTCAAATAGAACCACTGTATAGTATTAGGGCATATTAATCTGTTTTTGTTCTCTTTCTTTTTTGTTAAATATTTTCTGTGTTTTAAGTTGATAGTTATTGAGATTTTTTACTTTTTAAGAGACACACCGACACGTTGAAAAAAAAAACAAATATAAAGATGCAGTAAAGTTTGGTTTTGCGAAATTTTTCAGGGCGGCCGGTTTTTTTGCCGGTCAGTGTATTTTATTACGAAAACATAAGTACATTTTGATGCGTTTTATTTTCTCTTCATCCAATCAAATTAAACAAACTTTACTTCTGCTTATCTTCATACCTACTTAAAATAGTTGCCTACGTAGCGTCTGAGCACCTCTTACTGTCAGCGAGGCGGTAATTATTCTATTTGTTTTTAATTGCATTAAGTACCAAACAAATTTCGTTTATATGTAGTAGTATGAAATGATTTATAGGACAGAGTGATGAATTTTTAATTTCGAGTTACTGAGGACCTCGTAAACGGTATGAAATATGAATTCGGTTGAACCAAATAGGTTTCATCACCCCTAAGTGATTATTTAATCTACATTGTTTTAAATACCATTAGCATTTAAAGAAAATGTAATTATGTAATCCGTGTATAATATAAAACTTCATATTTTTAAAAGTACAGTTAAAAGCGTTCATAATTATGAAATAATTTAACCACATTTTTCGAAATAACGCTGCGGTGTAACATTCTATGTGAATACAAGAACGACAAGGTTGGACTTGTTTTAAATTAAAAATTCTCACTTCATGAAAATAAAAAAAAATAATAAAGACTGATTTTATAGGCACTGAACTTATTTCACAGCAAGCAGTTGGTATACCAGCAAACTTAATTTGTCAAACACATCGTTATGATGAGCTGCTCAAACTGGCCACCAACGTTTTATAATCATTAATCACAGACGCAAAATTTTTAAGGGACGCCACTGACCAACCCCTGAAACGCGAACAACAATACACAGGAAATGCTCAAATATACTTTTCCAAATTTTAACGGTTCCACTTTTAAGACATTGTATGCCTCTGTAATAATAATAATATACAACAGACCCTTGTCACAGTGATCCAACGACAATAAATTTATTGACGTTGCGTGTTTATTTTATTGTTATATGTCAGTAAACTCTCCGGCAGCTAGAAAATTCTTTGCATTTTGTTGCATTTGCAGTAGACGTCATTCCAATAGTCGTGCTAATCAATACACAGTATCACCATTACACCTGGAAAAGTATACTTTCATCAAGTTAAACAATCCACTGAAATATTCCTGAAATGGCTGCGCGTATTATATGATGGTATTGTAATGTAATAAAATCGTAAATGTAAACAATAAAATCATCAGCAGACAAAAACATAAACTGCACCCGACTAAGCTTTCATCGAACTCTACAAATTTCTTCAAGTTTAGCGCGGTAATTAAAAAGGAGAGTTCGGTTTTCCCATACACGCCATAAACACTGTATATAATTAACTTATGTGCTTGGTATCACGGCATACCGACACTTCTTATCTAAGAAAGTATATCCGTATATATTATGTTTATTAGTTTGAAATTAATTAATATTGTGTTTTGCAATTATAATATACCCACATTCAAAAATATCGCTCAAGCATTAGGCTAATTGAGCAAGAGATCAAGAACTATTTTACACAACTGCTTGCAGGTACCTTCAGTAATGCTAATGACAATGACGTTAAACAATTACCCACATCTTCATTCCAACGTGTACTGGAAAATACGCCACTTAATAATCGGCTATTACTATAATATAAATATCACTATTATTTGTCATTTAAATAATGACGGCTCTTTCACGTGTCAGATAACCCACTTCGCTCTGAATTTGTGGTATTGTTTTGATTATTGAAACGACTTTTATCAACAGTAATAACGGGTGATTTTTTAAATTTCTCCTCTAGTTGGTCATTACGTTTATGTCAATCGTTTGAATTTCACGTACACGTTATGGTCGACTAGAGCAAAAATTAAAAAAAAAAATCACACGGTATTCAAGCGTGGAAAACATCTTCAAACCAATCGTGTGTATTTATTTCACTTATTATTAAAATCCGTATAAATTTGTTGTGTGCATTCAGTTCACCCAAATAGTGAACATTGACTTTTTGTGTTTTATTGGAAGACACAATTAACAGCTTACGTTCTTTTGTAGTGAATGTACTCAAATCACAGCGCTGCTTTTCTCTGTGAAACCATAAATCGATTAAAATTTACCGGTATACTAAAGTACAATACACACTGTGACGGTATTACGAAACAAGTTCATTACCAGTCACTGTTTTTGGGTGAAGGTGAAGTGAAATACCAACGATTCTTTTGTCCGTTAACACCTGTACCTAAATTTTTTCTGAAATTTTAAGTTTTTAAAAACTGTTGTGTAAATGATAAAACACGGACCAACTGTTTCTCTACTCACTCTCCACAAAAAAAAAAGAAAATCCGTGATGTACAACACAACAAAGCTTTTTCATTTGTGGTTTAATAGTGCACCCAGTTTTATTTCCCGATTCTATTCGTATATCCGACGAATGGTGATACCGACCTCCAATTTTTTTAATGTATTTTAAAACTTTTGTGTAGATGTTTAAACGCTAACCAGGATTTATTTGCTCATCTCGACGAGCAATTTGATGATGTCGCCTCAAAATTTTAGTCTATCCAAAACTGGCTACTGCACTTAGTAACAAAGACCTAGTTTGAAATTTAGTGTTTCTTTATTTTTGGTTTAATAACGTATCATACTTTTACACGGGATGTCTCAAAAAATTAGTGCATGAAACAAATTGTTTTATTGACTGATCAAAATTGGCTTATCTCTTTTTTCCGAAATTCTGGGAACATAGTATACGTGTACTGTGAATATTAGTGTTACACTGTCCTTTGGAAATTGATCTCTTCATTCCCACTAAAAACTAGATGACGCCTTATTGTTTTTTATTAGCAATAAAGTTTGCAAAATAAAATTTTATAATTTACTTAAAAAGAACTGGGCTTGTTGGGAGGATAGTTCTGTCTAAATAACTTTCAACCAAGTTGAGCTAAATTGTTAAATTTAAGATTTTCATTCTTGAAAAAAGAATAATGCAACACCTTGTATTTCAAAAGAATAGTTGATATAATATCTACTGACAAGAAAGTATTGCAGTTATTATTAGCTGCGGTATTTTTTACTAGTAGAACCACAATGAAACGGAAATGGAATTACTGCGGTATTGTGGTTTTTTTTGCGATACTGCTCATCAATAGTTTACAAAGTATGTTCATTCATTATTATATTGCAATGCTTTGCATGAACGTTTTGCGTTTTACTATCCGAAAATACGGCTAAAATTTCAAACTAAATGGCATAAAGAAAACTTAGACAGGACAACTGATTAATTAAATCAAACACTGAATTGCAAGATTTAATTTGGAAATTTTACAAGAAAGTAATAAGACAGAGACTGCTGAAATTGCAAGTGCAAATAGAATTAATATATTTGTTATCCCAAAAACTTCTAACATCACACTGTATTTCATAGCTGATTAAATCTAAAAGACCATTACTGGATAAGATGATCCTATAGCGGCCGATTAACCTAGTTAAGGCTGGCGTCTGGTTCGGTTTCGCCCAATACTAAATACATTGAAAACATCGTCCTAGTTTCCGGAATTGCATTTTAAAAATACTGAAGTCTGCAACCAAATCAGAATCTAAGTAAACCCGTCTTCTGCTACCGAATCACAGCTCGTTTAAGGCCGATTTCTCGTTGCAATAGATTCTGACTTTTCGCGAGTTATTTACCTCAGTCGTGGATTTTTTAGGATTATAAATGGTATCAAAAGAAAGCTGATACTTTTCCCCAGGGGACCTCCTATCTCAGAATGCAAACAACTTCAGCACTTCGTCAAAAAATGCATCAATGTGCCGGTTAAAATGTGATGTAAAAGTTGATCAACTTTATATTTTTTTTTTTTTTTTTGTAAAAACTGCATACTAGATATAAATATGGAGGCCCCCTGGACTGAAGTTTGTTACTTCGAGATATATTTTTTTTAAAACGATATATCTCGTATTTTTAAATTGCAACTCCGGAAACCACGACGATGTTTTCAATGTATTTAGTATAGGGCGCAACCGAAACGGACGCCAGCCTTAATATGAAATGATTTACAATTATTTGTTTTTTTATGTAATTTTTCATTACAATATCTAATGTGCAAATAATAAGATGACATTTATATAAAAGATATCAATAATCCAAAGTATAACAGTTTTTGCAAAAAAAGCCTGGGGGAAATTTTTCATTAACGCTGACTATAAATAGAAGGGATTTGTTGGATCTGTTATCACCATATAATTAATATACATATTTCAGTAAACTTTCTCTGATCTTTATCAAAAATTATTAGCTGATTGATGACACAAAAAATCAGGTGACGAGCGTTCAGTAGCCACCATGCTTACAGTAATTGTTGTAGTAGAACATATGTACGGTTTTTAAGTTTTCTGAATAAAAATTTTCTAAAAAAAAACAATTATGACTTGATAAGGGCACAGGAAATCTACTGTGATTCATCGAGTGCATTATTTTTGTTGTTGTAAACAACTGTTACATTTATTAAATTTATGCTAAAATTTCAGTGTTTATTCATTCTTTATAAGTAAGCATGAAGGTTTTTATAAGGTTAACACCCTGACGAAAAGTGTAAGCTTTCATTTGAGGTCAGCTTCACATTCATTTAATCAAATAGCTGAAACAATTAAAAAACGTAGGTTTTTAGTATGATCCTATATGTATAATCGAATCCTAAATTTTTGTATAATACCATATGATCGAAGAAGCCGTGTAGTCATGAAATTTATTTTTAAAATAATGATTGAAGCAAACTTTTGTGTTGGCAATTCCGAATTATTGGCAGCAATGCTGGTATGTTGTGAAGATTCTGTATTTCACCCTTGATTTGGCAGCTATTTGATCGTAACTGTCAAATCGAACAAGAAACACCAGCATAATTTTTTTAGCATTAAATTTCAATGGTTGCTTAAACGACTTTTTTCTCAATCACCGTATATGAAAAAAATGAGATCAAGGTGCAAGCGTACAAGTTAGTAAGAGAAAAATTGAAAAAGAAAGGTAGAGGTAAAAAAGTAAAAAAAATGAAAGGGGACTACAAAGTAAAAATCGATTCATTAAATCAAAGAAACACTAATAAGAACTGAACCTGATGAAGTGATGGCCGAATGCAGAAATTGTTGAATGGAAGTAAAGAGAAGACAAAACTATTGAAGAAGACGAAATAACTAAATAGACCAAGGAAAGAAGAGGTACTGAAGACTATTAAGGAGTCGAAGAATAACAAAAACCCAAAAGTGAAAGAAATTTATGCGGAATTGTTGAAGGCAGGAGGCATACAGATGCAAGAAAAGTTGTTAGAAGTGACAAACCGCGTGTGGGAAGAAGAGAAAATCCCGATAAAACTGGTCAAAAGCCCATAGATGCTCATTATAAAATAAAAAAGACAATAAATTAGTCGATGAAAACTACAGAGGTTACATTACCAAATACCTGTTCTAAGCCACTAGCAAGATTCCAAAGAGAAAGACTGAACTACTGCACGGAAAATATAGGTATTGCAGGAGTATCAAGCTGATTTTCGTAGGAATAGGTCTACAACGGAGCAGATCCTCACGCTGAAAAAAATATAAGCTACCTGTTACGAACACAAAATAACCCTGTACTGCCTTTTTAAACAGGAATACGACCAAATAAACAGAGAAAAAATGTACCAGGCAATGATGAAGTAAGGTGTCCCCAATGAGCTGATTTCATGGTGACACGAGCACTTAGGCAAGGAAACCCATGTCTACTGTACTGTTTAATTTGGTATTGAAAAACAACAAGCTAAAAACAGACAAAATAATATTTAAGAGCGAACACAGTGTTTAGTGGTTGCTGACGATCGGATACTTATAACACAAGAAAAGAACTGGAAAAAATACGGAAAGAATAAATGCAGAGGTACAAAAACAAAGCACAAGTACATGTTACAGGAGACACAAAAAACAAAGAAAAAGAACTCATAATTCCATGGACCAATGGCGAGGAGTACGAATTCGAAAAAGTTAACAAATGTAAGAACCTTCATAAAATCAAAATGCCTCCACAAAAGTAAAAATAACACAGAAGTTCGTAATAAGACCTACAGTAACAATATTCCTACAAAACCTGGGTGCTGAACAAAACGGAAGAAGATGGATTAGAGATGGGAATAAAAAATTCCAAGAGTCATCTATGGAGACAAGAGCCTCACATAGAGTGGCTATGCGATAAGAATGAACTAAAAGCTACCTAAAGAGAGACCTATACAATAAACCCAGTATTACTGCATTTGTATGGGCTCTACGAATACGATGGCTAGGACACATAGATAGAAAGATTAGCTAGTGGAAAAATGTTAGTGTTGCGAAGGCGTCCAATCGGTACAAGAAGAAAAGGATGCTACGTTGGAAAAGGTGCAAGACGATCTGAAAGGTATAAGGATTCAAAATTGGACAACAAAGGTTGTGAACAGAAGCGAATGGACGCGGGTGGTCCACAGATTTATTATAGACAGATAAATATACAGAAGACATAGAAAATAAATATAAAAAAAAAATATGCAAATTTTATTACGCCTGCGAGACCTTTTGAGCATTATAAATAAATAGATCTTTTGTATTCCTATTTTAAAGAACACACTCAATATTTTTCAGCAAACTTTAATATTTTATAAATTCTTCACAAGAGTGTCAAAATCGGTAACTATGATATTATTTTGATAATTTGAAAAATTGCTATTTTTTAAGTCCACCAAATCATACGTGGCAACAAGTGATACATATTAGTAACTACGGGGTGACTATTAATGACTGAAGTAAATTAGCAGCAGCAACGCTAATATGTAAATTTACAGTTGTCAATTTTAACATGAGCGCGCCTTACAAACAGATGGCAAAAATTTTAATTTAACAGGTAATGGTATAAAATGTTGAACAGGCTGCCAACCTGACAAAAAAACACAAAGATTAATAGTCACTCGATACCTAAAGTCGCGATCTTTTCTATAGAACCACTCCCTAGTGTAAATTTTCAAAATTTGTTTGGTGTAAGTGACCTTGACGGGTTTCTGGGGGAAAACATATGTGTCAAAAATTTGACAGGTTAGATGGCCCCATTGTCAATGTGGATATTTTATTTTAATAAATAGATGAACAGAACATACAGTCTGCACGGGATATGGTGCGGCATAGCTGAGGGCAACCGAAACATTTGTGTTGTGCTAGTTTCGATTGCCATATCAACTACCGCTACCAACCGCGTTCGGCGTAAAGTACTAGATGACAGGGCTACCAACTTGACTTTTTATCGAGTGGTTCCGTAGAAATGACCGCTACTGTATAAACAGAAAGGGAGTTGGAATTTTATTATTTCAAAAGTAGCGTTTATTAAATCAGCCATTATTTTTGAAATGGGGGTGACAATTTGATATTGTAACTGTTACATAATTATCATGCCATATGATCAAAAAAAAATCCTCTACTAAGTCATGAAATTTACTTTTAAAATAACAATGTTGGCAACACCAAAATCTTCCTTGTTCAGTTTGACAGTTGCGATCAACTAACTGTCAAATACAGAATGTCAATACCATTATTTTAAACCTACTTAGACATTTTTTATTTGAAAATTTAAAAATTTGCACAGCCTAAATTAGGTTTTCTATCAAATTTGACAATGTCACTCTCACCTTTTAACAAAACAGTGTCGTATGTTATTTTGGAGAATGTCACAGTCAACAATTTTGATTTTGCTAAATCATCGATAATAATTGGTATAAAGCATTTCAGATACCGTAGAATATGTGCAGAATGCACTGTTATCAACATCAAGACGTCTCCTTGGCGTTATCGCCGCTTCAGCCGGTGCTACAATAACATATAAAAGTCAAATTTTCTGCTCTACGACACTGTTTTCAGTCACATTTGAGATGACATTTTAGCAACTTCAATTTCGAGGGAGTTCACAAAGACAAAATTTTAGACATATCAAAGTGTAGTACTTTCCCCTATATGACAGGGGAGTTTCTTTAATGCAACAGGTCACAACAAGTGATGAACTTCAAAATAAACGCACTTCATAAATGATGAGGACGAACTATGCTTATCTTCGTTTGGATCTACATTCTACTCATTTTGGGAAGCTAAATAGCGAATATTCAATTGACAAATTTTCTAAAATTTATAGGAACAAATGTACTCTTTTTAAAAAGCCATTCGCGTTTAAACAGTTAAAAGTGTGTCAACATGTTCGTGTATAATCAAAGGCAATGTAGTCTTGTCTTTTTAGGGTGGATAACATTACATATTTAATTATGTATATGAAAACAGTGTTTGGTTTCAGGCAGTGGGGACTATTTATTTGTGGATGAAAGACTAATTAGCCTGGCCCTTCAAATTAGAAATTACATATTTTGGTTCATCGGTCAAAACGACACGGCTCGATTCGGCGATGTAATCCCCAACAAGTTTATTTCCAAACCCTGTATAAAATTGTATGCCCTAGATAACAGTCGGCACTCGGTGAAGTTATTTATATTCCATTATGTGGTCAGCTAAACTAATTATACACAAATATTCAACACATTTTAATCATAACTGTGTAAACTGGGGGTCAAATTGTTGCAGTAGGCCACTACACTGTAAGAGTAAACAAAAAAGTGGCATTGATTCGACGTAGGTTAAAAATCACTTAAAACACGCCGGCAACAACAAAAAAACGTGTTTGGATAATGTGATTCCCGTATACAGACAGTATAATCGTACCAATGACGACATTAGATTTCGAAGAAAACGAAGTAATTAATTCCTCTGTAGATAGTAAAACAATTAAAGATAATAATACACCGTTAAAATTCTATGCAAATATATACTTACAAACTGAAACCTTTGAGCCTTTGAGGGTTAAAATAGTTGACAACGCCGCTACACTCCAATAAATACTGGGGTTTTAAATACACAATAACATCGAATGTCGATGTCTGGATGCTTTGCCGATACCACCGTTTATTTACACTTGTTGTTAAATACACACACTAATTACGCACACTAGATGCAGTCGTAATTCAGAAGGGTCAACTCATACAACGCTTAATGTTATGCAACTTTCACAAGACAAAATAAAAATGGAAGAACTAACAGCTACAACTTCGACAACAGCAACCCACATCAAAGCACAAGCAGGTATTACAACGAGGGAAAACCGAATGGGTAGGGAAGGGCGGAGTAGGAGGAGAAGGGGAAATTACAGTACTCGAGCCTGAACTGGGTGCGTCGTAGAAGAACTGCATTGAGTGCATGTAGCGGAGGGATAATTAGGACAAGGTTACAACTAAGATTTGTATTTTTTTTTTGGTACTTTTTGTACCCAAAACAAATCAACGGTTTAGTAACGTTTACACAAATAGTCATTTTCTTATCTCTTGAAGTAAACGCAGATTCAAGATTCAGTGTTTAGATGTGTTATGTTGTTATGTACCTATCCCAAATTTTGTTTTGTTATTTTTTCATTTCTATTCACGCAGTTTAGACTTAAATAGATTATATTATCATGTCTCACCCATTTCGTGCATCTCGTGCTCGGTATAAAGTCTTATTTGTATTTATTTATCGGCAGTGATTTTCTATTTGTAAACCGAGTACGTAAAATACTAGCAACACATCATTCTGGAGACAATTCGATACAGTCCGTTTCAGTTCCTTTCAGTTATCCCGTATTTTAGCACACTAATTGTAATACCTTCAAGAAGATTTTGTTAATAAATGGTGTAAATGAACTATCAGTGTGTAATTTTTGATTTGTCCTACATGTAGCCAGTTCTAAATACACTCTACAAAGGGGCTGTAAAGTTTTTTCGTCTTTTAAAGTTACTCATACTTTTCTGACATTACATTTAAAAAGATGCTATTTTCACGCCATATTTCAAGTTTCCGGTAGCAAGTTTGCGGTTAAATTTTTAGCAAATTTTCAGAATGTAATATCTCTTATTAAAGATAACCTACCCGCAACTTTCTCTATATAAGCAAGGGCCGTTTTTTTAACAATGTATTTATTATCTTTTTAAAATTTCGGTCAACTTTTTCATCACGTATCTCTCACATTTTTCAGCTTACAAAACTCTTAATTGTAAAAAAACATTGACGACTTTGTCGGAAATGAAATACAGTAAAAGCAGGTTGTGTCGAAGGAGTTGCGTTGTACTGTATCTCATTTCGAACAAAAAAATCGACAATGTTTCTCCCACGATTTAAGTATAAAGTTTTGTAATATGAAAACAGTGGTGTAAACTGCGTTCCGACATTTTCATAATTTCCTGTTCATGATGAACAATTTCACCAAAATTAAAAAGAATATATGATAAACTGTTTCCAAAAAACGGCCCATATATTATACAGAGTGATTTCGAAATATATGTATGCAATAATTGTAACCACGGCATCACGTACCGTAGTAATGTGAAAATATAGAAAAAATAAATGAAAAGTCGAATGGGGCCAAACTCCCATGAACCACCCTCGAAGCGATGCCACTGATCCACCTTTTAAACACCATGTGGAAAAACGTTCGAATAAAAACGATGTAAACACTTTCAATTTCATTTAAAAGTAAAACCGACTTTTTGCTGATTATCATTCGTTCATTCATGTATTCATTCATTCAATGTTAAAGGTCAATGCGAAAGATTGTTAGTTGTAGCAAAAAATGGTGGCCCGATTTTTGGTAATGCTTCATGATGATCGAGTTTTTATTCAGATATATGGTCCTTGTCATAATGATTCCACATTGTTTATTAGAACAAAAATAAGAGCAACCTAAAATGCTACTACCTTTTTTAATAAATGTTGAAAATGTTGTCCTTGACTAACAATACAGGCTTCAGGACGCCGCAACATGTTTGCACGGATACGTAAAAAAACTTCGGGAGTTCCACGAACTGTAGCGGCTGAAGCTCTTAGATAGTTTCTGGACATTGTTGATTTCCATAAACTAACTGTTTCATTCAACCCTTGAGACAAAAATCACACGGGTTGAGATCGGGTGAACGTGGAGGTCAAACTATGGGCCGTTTCTACGGACCCACTGGTTAGGAAAATGGTTATTTAACCATTCAGTTACTGACCTGAAAAAATGTGATGGTGCTCCATCATGCAAGTACCACATGCCAACTCGTTTACTTAGAGGCACCACATTGTTTAAAAACTTGAAGTACTGTCCCGCGTTTAGCCCCATTGGTAAAACATAAGGTCCACACACTTATTGAGAACCGTACAACATACTTCTTCACGACCGTCTGGACTTTCATCGGACCAAATGTTAGTGTTGTGGATGTTGAAAACAGCATTGCAGGTGAATCCTGCTTTATCCGTAAACAGAATGGTATTTAAAAAGTTAGAGCGTTCACAATATTGCTGTAACAACCATTCGCAGTAAATTACACAACGTGGAAAATCAGCGGGTTCCAAAGCTTGCACTATTTGAACGTGGTATGGATGTAGGCCTTGTTCTTTCCATCAGCCACACCATAAAGCATTACTATGTCGACACGCTCTGAATTGGAAAAATTCACCATCGTCAAAGACGTTAACCGAACACACGACGGCAACCAACTGATACATGACTGGCCCTGATCATGTTTTTTGCACGTTGCTTATCAGTGCGACGCTTTTTGGGGTCTTAATTCTAGTCGTTCTGTGACATTTATTGAATAGTATTTACGGTAGGTCAAGAAACACCACCAGTGACGTGTATGACAACTTATATTTAATTTCAAATATTTTTTTCTAGACATTCTTATCGCTTAGGAACGTGAACTTTACACAGTACAATAAACCTTCTTGTGAGCTATTCCCCATTTTTTTATTACACACATTTCGAAATCATGAGGGACTGGTTACATGGAAGACGAATAAAATTTGATACTTTAAAAACCATAAATATTCTAGCTGCTAGTATGCATATTGCATAGTTGGGAAGATCAGGAGAGTTCTTGTCTTGCTGGGCAACAATTCACAATTGGCTCAGACAAAAAAAACAATAAAAAATTCATACGCATTCCATCGCGGAGAACTTATGAAAATATTTAAATTGACATATGTTTAAGGGTTTAAACATTTATTTAATATACCTAGGGAGATTTGTTATTATACCAACCTTCTTTTATTCTTATGTCATTTATGTTTAGTGAATAGATAATAGTTGAACTAAATTCTTATAAATTCTAGTATTTTAGTAGCTACATTTTGCTGACAGCGCAAGCCAAAATTTCTTACAATTTTAGTAAAAAACATATTGTTAAAGCACCCTTAGCCAGTGGGTGTGAATTAAATTTAATATCAGAAGGTTCCACAAAACTATTAAAGCTTCGGCGACCACTAACTAATTAATTGTTCTGTCAATTTCTGATGTTAGTCAAGATATCCAAGATTTTCGCATACGAGGCAAAGTTTCGTTTTAATTTATCTTGCATTACCATGATAGATAATTCACAACTTAACTTAGGTAGATAATATGATTCCTTAAGCAGATTTCCTCGTTTAAAAAACACGAACTCTTTTGTAAACTTTATTATTAATTTATTACACTGCTAAGTATTAATTGATTAATTTCTTTGTTTATGTAGCTATGTATTCTTTTGTATTGTTGTTATATATAGTTAATTAATAAATATGTATAAATAACACAATATAATGTTATTAAAAGTTGAAATTTACAACACAAATGTAAATTTTATCATTTGAATTTACGATCATTTTAACACTAGATATCCTGTCGTATAATTCTTTCGAAGCTCGAACCCCGATGTACCCACAAGATTGTCGCCTTTCAGCTCAATTATTTATGTAATTCATATTTGTGACAAAATTGTTGACAGTAATTGCCTGATTGTTGCGTTCTGAATTTAAAGTACATATTTCATTTTCGACAACTACATAACAATAATAGGGATAATTTTTTTACAAATTTTATGTAAAAATCTTAGACCTTTTAATATGAATCAATAGGTGTACCAACAAGAGACACAACAAAATATTACTACTATAATTACGGTAAAACTGTTAAATTCTGTGCATTTAATATAACCTTAATTTTTATATTCCGCTTACCGAACAAATGGAAAGTACGTAATCTTTGAAAACTAATATTATTGGTCGAGAAATGTCGGCAGCTGATTTGGACAGGAGCGTTTTCACATAGCTCAACAGATTATACCTGGCCTTTGCGCCGAAGTCAGCCAAAGCTTTCATTGTTACTTCTGTCTTGCTGACGTCGTGCTTGTTTGATGTCATGTACCTAAGCTTGGACCCTCACTTTATAGGCACGTGAAGCGCACGTGATCAGTCCATCTGTTCGGTAAGCGGATTCCGGGCTATAGTATCATCAGAAATAACAGAAGTATTCAAAGTAACAAATTCATGAAAAGTACACAATTTTATGGAAAGCCTGGTTTTCTGGTAGCTTTCAAATAGTACATCTACGCATAAAATAGTTTCGATAAAAAGTCCAAAAATATAAAGGTAAATCATTATAAAACAAAGCACAAAAAAATGGAAACCTAAATTTCCATCTTTCCTAAAAAATCAACGATTTGGATAATAATAAGCTGTTTTAAACTTTACCCGGGGTTATCATTTTGCCCCGATTTTCCCTACATGTGTTTTTGCAGTTCAAGGCTAACACCCACCGCACAAGAGCGAAAACATCAATAAATTTCTTCTTGCGCAGCGACCATACAAGTATACAATCACATGTTGAAACGTAAACAATGACTGAATGGATCGATAACTAGATAAGGAAAAATGAACACACATTCCAAAGACTGATTTCCTAATAACCATAAAAGTAGTGAAGAACTTTTGTTTTAAATTATAGATACATTTAACATTATTATTATCTTTACTGTTTAAAAAAAAAAAAAAAACTACAAAATCAACAAACTTTACTTATAACGAAAATCGGAACAATTTCAATAACCATCTTTAGCTTACAGCGCATTTATAAGTAAAAAAAATTAGAGAACAGGATAATGAGGTGGATGGTAAACGAAATATACAGGGTGAGAAAAAAGTCAAAGACTAAAAGTTATACGGTTCATTAAGGCCCATACACTCAAATTATTTTCAGCCATAGAGAGCGTTCCGTTTTTAAGGCATACCATGTATAACATACCATTTGGTTTTTTTCAAATCATATACCTATATATTTTTACATAATCTGCCTGAGCTCTTCTTGTGTTTATAACCACATTTCATTTTTGAAATTCCGACACGATGTTGTCACGTTATTCCACTTTTGTTATTTTTAAGATCTGTATTACAATATTTTATGGAGACATACATAAGGTAGACATTAAATAAAAATATTTTTGAAGATTTGTCCATCTCTGAAGTATGTTGCCATTAAAATGTTTTTGTGTTCAACGGAAAAAAACATTTTAAGCTCGAACCATTATTATCCGAATACAAGAAAATTGTAGCAAAGGCAAATCTTTAAAAATCCATGGCTGCCTTTGATTGTATTTTTATTATGCTCTCGGTAGTAACTTGAGAAAAATTACGAATTAGCTGCTATCTTTTGTTGTGTTGAAAAAAATTGTTCGCACAGTTTTGAAAGATACAGGTTCAAACGAAACGACCCCATCCCATATTTTACACCCATCAATCAATAGAGACAATGTCCGTTTCCGGATTATTAACAAACACTACCCAAAACAAAACCATTTTTTAGAAAATTAGATCTTTCTGTGTACCAGCATGCGTCGAAAAACAATGTTTTTGTATTTCATGACGTACCTATTATTATTATCGTGTGTGGTGCCAAGGTCCACGTTTCCTTTTGGGTGGGGAGCAAGGACATAGAAACTACACAGTTTATCCGTTCTGTCCTCTGGGTTTTGTATGTGAAGGTTAATGAAAGAATTTGGAAGAAATGAGATTGATGAATAATCATGTTTTTAGGTGACAATTCATTTCCACTGGAGACGTCTTTACGTAAGTTCCAAAACCGAGAGAACACTTAGATTTACCACGTCCTGAAAAAAATTTGACACATTCAAGTCCCAAATTAAAGGGCCTTTTATTAATTTTAAAATTATGTATTACTTTTTATCAGTTAATCGAAAGCTGATACAAATTTCTAAATTTTAGGCAAAATCATTAGGTGATGTCTCAATAGAAATGGCAAACACTATATTTCATGAAAGCATGAACCCTGCAGTTTTAAAATACTTGAGACTTCTGGCTTTTACATCTAGGTACAGTAATCCCAGTTCTGTATATTTTTAAAATACCTGCTACTAACAATTTCACATTCGTTGCTATCAGAACTCTTTTGAACAGTAAATAATGTCTTTACGAAGTTGGGACAGGACTCGTTAACCAAATACTATCCAAATTCTCCTATTTTGACTACCCGCGACTAGCGTTAAATAATTTGAATAAACACCCATCTAGTTTCATGTTTTCTTCACTTTCATAGCTTACCGTATACGGAAGTGTATGTTTCCGTTTCCGCCCCATGTTGATCTCTGAGATTATGACCGATTAAAATTTACAACCGTAATTTTTGATAAAATTTAGAAATGAAATTTAACGAAAACACTATTAGACTGGAAGTATTAAAACAAAAAAAAAACATATCAATAAAAGTACTAAAACTCCGCAGTAGACGACAAGTGTCCGGTCCACTCGTATACATACAGTGTTAGGTTAAATCACGACACACCATGTTCATCTATAATATACTAGCTAACCCGGCAAACGTTTTTTTGCCATATAAATTATTTTTAGTGAATATTTTGGTAGTTAAATAATAAATTAAATGAAAATAAATAAATAAATAAATAAATTATTATACTTAATTAAATGAAATTATAAATTATACATAAAAATTTATCGTACGACAATAATATTCAACAGACGTCTTGCAACCCTATTGCGCATCTGTGGATGAAAGTAAAGATACTAATATCGTTATTAAAAAATGAGGGTTGGTGATAGAAGAGTGAAAATTTAGGCTTATATGTATTTTTTGATGCCAAATCTTAAAAAAATAAAAATACAAAATTTTGTCCAAAAAATAAACAAAACATTCTTTGGTTGGGCCACCCTTATCACTTAGGGGTATAAAAAATAGTTTACGACCTATTCTCAGACCTACCGAATATACCCAAAAAATTTCATAAAAATCGGTCAAGCCGTTTCGGAGGAGTTTGGTTACAAACACTATGACACGAGAATTTTATATTGTTACGAAATAAACCCATACGCCGCCCCGGTACGACGCCTATGGTTCTTCTAGTATGTGTGTATTTATTCTAGTATATACGGAGATGACTTTTCAGCGGCCGGCGGAGCACTAAAGAAACGCCTGGAAACGGAAGTCGCGAACGGCAATCCAGAAAGATCCCCATCGCCGACTTCCAGAAGGAAATATAAATACAGGCGACTGCCGGGAACGAATTATTCAGCTAGTTGGGTCCAGACAAGCTACGCCGGAGTTATTTTGTACATAATCGGTGCAATAGTTATTTGTGTAAATTCGAGTAAGAAATAAATTGTTGAGTTTTTACATACGCCGATTTTATTCGCCCGTACAACGTAACAATATATTAGAAAGAAAGATATTTCCACACTACTGTTCGACAGAGACATTTTTGTATGTATATGTAATTATGTATATTTACGTATAAACATTTATAAGTTAATACACTCTTTGAGCGCAGTTTAAATTTAAATATCAAAATTTCGACAGCATTTTTAAAAAAGTCTTTAAAAAGTAATACGTATAGTAGTCTTCAGCGATTGTTTCTAAGAATTAGCCTGACGAAATTTTGAACTGGTTTTTCTCCTCTTTTTAAATTTTGCTATTTTAAAAAATCTAATTACACATTTCATGCACGAACCGCACGTTTAGGATCATTTGATTTCATCTCAATTTTTAAATACTTTTTTTTTACAATTGAGGGTCCTGAAGCCTTGCAACCGGAATCACCTTACAAAATTAATTCTTATGGAAACTCAGTATAATTTTATGTATATAATGATTTTAAATTTGCAGACGCCTTAGCTCATTAATGCATATTTCATTAGTCATTACACTCTGTTCAATATGATTAAATGTTACGCGATATGTCCAATGCAGGAGTGAAGACTGACTAAGCGCAAATTGTGTGGTAATTCTCACAATACGATAAATTTCATTTCGATAAATATTATAAATATGCATAAATAAAAACTGGGTTTTTCCTGTATGGAATGAATAGATAGTACTTTCTCTTTGCTCTGATATCCTTCAGGTATGTAAAATTTTTACATCTTTTTCATATTTAAATTTCAATTACATTGTGATATATTTTTTAGGATTCTTGATATATTTGTTGTTAAAGTTCTGTTCGTGACCTCTTCTTGCTTTTATTTTCGAGTCGTTTTTTAACTATCTACACTTTATATCACGTTTACCTGCGTTATATTTTTCATACACACGGTAAAAGTAACTAGTTTACCTAGTAGAGCCAAATAATATCTCAGTTAATGCATATAGAAAATTAATTATTATTAGATCACGCGTCTTAAGGTTATTTCAACAGAACTTCCTTCGCTTGAAGTACAGTACAATAAATCCAATTAAAAATTAAAATTCTACAACAATATTTTGCAAATGAATTTTGAATCTGTAAAACCGAATGCTTTGAAATCTTGCAGATGTTTTAAAGTTACCATAAGCATGGTGAAATTTTAATCCAAACATGTGTACAAAAAATAATTACGTCGTGTCAAAATTTTGACGAATAAATCCCAAATTGAAATTAGATTATTATAAAATAAATCAGTCATCTTAGGACCATATATAAAAGTAAAGCATATGTTAATTATATAGGTAGGTACCTACATTGTAGGAAATATTTACATCGGGATTATGTAGAAGTCAGTGGCGGCTCGTGACTGTCTGATATGGTGAGGCGATGATAGAAGTTTGACAATAATATTATCAATAATAAAATTAATTAAATTAATGTGATTAATGCGTATTACTTGGTCTTAGTAGTTAGTAATGATAGAAGTCTTGCCTGAATACCGTTCATTTCCCAGTCAGTAGTGGGTCCTAATAATAGTAATAATAATATTAACACCCATAACACATTTAATCAACAATGTTTTTACAAGTCAACATTTTGTTTAAACTAGCACTTTCTTGGAGGGATTCGGCAATAGTTATGTTCCTTTCTAAATCTTTTAAGCCCATGAAATTTTTAATGTGTACTTTGGAACTTTTGTGTAACTTTGTAATTCGAATGAAATCCTTTAAATCGTTATATCCCGGAGACGTCGTCCATGTGTTTTTTACATTGCCTAAGAGTAGACACGGCCAACAATATAGACTTTCAGCATAAATATTACGGCTACGGCAGAGCCGTTTATGTTTCGTACCAGGCTGGTTTAAAAGACCTGGAGTACTGATGACATTGTCGCTTATCAATGGAAGTTAACGGTTTTGACTGTTCGATATTTAGCAAAATTTACCGACGTTTTAACTCGGTTCGTCGTGAAAACGGCGTTTCAAGAAGCAACATGACAATATCGTACTCGGGATTCATTTTTCACTCACCTGTACCCTGTACCTACGAAAGAGACAAAAATACGAAACACCAACTCCTGGACTTTTATTCACGTTAATGCTAATTACCCACGCACCCTGCATCCCTTCCATTCTGTAAAATAAATGGGAAAATGGTTTAATGGGTCCGCCGAAATTGGCCGAGAAGCATCGAAGATATCGCCTCAGTTCCGAGCGAATTCATGTATAGGAGTATAGCAGCTGAGTCATGGAAATCCGTGTCTGTGATTGGGCTTCATTGGCTCAAGTGAACCGACGCTCTGGCCGCTTCAGTTAAAGAATTCGGGGCATAAATCGTACAGTATTCAACGGAAAATGTCCGCAGAAAGTGTAAAAAATAAAAAATAATCTACATATTTACCATTTCAACATATTTTTGTAACTAAAAATGCATTGAAAGCTCTTTTTTAATTATAAATTAAATCAATCTGTTCTTAAGATATATGCTGTGAGGCGCCGCCTCACTTGCCTCATATGACGAGCCGCCACTGGTAGAAGTAGATGTATTGTAAGATCACCTTAAAAGCATACTAATAAAATGACTTAATTAGGATTATTTGGTTGACAATGCCGAATCGGCTTTTCGCATTAGGGTCCTTGTAAGCCATGTCGCATGCCTACAGAATTTCCTGTGTTGCCCCAAGCAGACGGTCGTACCTGTATTGTATTTATGATTTCAGACTTCATCGGATTGAGTTTTTTGACTAAAGTTTTAAAATATTATTAGTATGTATTTAAAGTGATCTTAGTATATACTTATGCTCATAGACGAAAAATTTATTAGAACGTTCACATACTCAGGCAAAAAATAAACAAGACTTAAAAAAAAACAATGCAATACCAGCAATAATGTATAAATCAAGAATATGCCAAAAATTTGTGTTTAACAAATTAATTAAAATAAAAAGTACCTACTATTATTTATTTATTAAATTATATTAGTCGGAAAAAATCATGCCATCTCAAACCTTGACTGGCTGTCTAAATCGTTAGAATATCGGAGGCTGCATATCTGTTTTGTTAAACAGTGTTGTCTGTCGTGCATTATTATTCGATAGATCTCTAAAAAAATTGTTTTGTAAATATAGGTTTTATTAATTACGTATTTTTGTTTGAGTGGATTTTAGAAGATAATTGACTTATTTCAGTACATTTGGGTAATAATAAATAAGTTCAATAAAACACATATACAATTTCGTTACGCCAGACAAACGATCCGGACATACATACTTAATACTATCCGTGCGAAGCCGGGCCGGATTCCTAGCTAAAACTATTTCTTTGACCTACACTGAAAAAATGACGTAAAACAAATTAGCTACCTACTGCCGTCTGCTCGTTGTTATAGACAAATATACTTACTTTTTATCAAAATAGATCGAATGCTAAGTATAAACATATTTTTTTTTTATAAAAAAAGTTACTAAATAAGAAAGCAATTGTATCATTTTAGTAGGTACCTGTTATAAATTTAGATCATTTGTTATTTTAGGAGTGTTTAGTTTGCTGATTGACGACAAATGTATAGTTTCCCCAGTTCTAATTCGGTTTTATGATTTGTAAAAGTTAACTTTCTTAATGATAGATTACTACTGCCCGTGATGGGACAGTCATAAATAAGGTTTTAGCCTTTATACAGTATAATGGTAATGTCATGGTTAAATCCTTATTTATGACTGTCTCATCACCGGCAGGAGTAATCTATTGTTAGGAAAGTTAACTTTGACACAATGGAGTACTATCATAAAACCGAATTACTGGGAAAACTATCTGAACGCCGCTGAAAGGCGCTTTGTTCCAGGTCATAAAAATTGCCACAGATAGGCAACTCTCCATTCTAGAGAAGCACACTGTTTAGCATGGTTCAGGGTTCAGCTAAATTTTTAACAAATGTTAAATCGAAAATCCAATGAAGGTTGTCCGGGTGTGGGATTTTTTTTGAGGTTGTGTGTTTGTCAGGCATATGGCACATCGGATTGGGTTTCTGTGTCAATTTTTATGGGTTGGACCACATAGAAAAGAATTATTCAGTTCGGTAAACTTGTCAGTCAGCTGTTTAGAGGGTTTAGAGGTTCACTTTATTTTATCTAATCTACATATAGAGTTGCGGCGACACCGTGGCGAGCGATGACAATGTTAGGGTTCTGCACATTTTATTAAACGATATACATCACCCACATGTTGGATAAAAGTGAAGGATATAGTCAATTATGACTTAACTGTGTTGATGGTGTAAATTTTTGTATTTCTGTTTATTTCGTACTTTTAATTTATAACATGCGGTATGGGCACAGTATGTGCCGGGATAGCCGAGGTAATCACATCTGAATACAATACAGTTTTTTTGGAAGAAAAATCGGTGAAAAATCCTCGATGTTAGTTGAACTGAAAATTTGTTTGCTTTGCTGTTTCAGTAATTCTTTTAAGTAAGTAATCATCAGTACTTGGGGAGTACAAATTTCAGATGAATGCGGTCACCTCCATAAAGAGATGTCGATGCGGATAGTTCTGTGATTTGTTCTAAACTTAACACGTGACAGGACTTCGTCTATCAATAATAGCAAAATCAACGAGTTGAAGTTCATCTGCCAATTGCACTACCAATTATCCAGCCATTTTTCGAAATTCCGTTCCGAACTGCGCTACCCACTCCCTCGTGGGATGAGCAGGTTTTCCGGCTTGGCAGTCCACTAGGAAGTGAATGAAGCGATCAAGTATATTATATATATTTGACGGGGGAAACATTCGTAATTTGAAAATCAGAACTACCCCTAAACAAATACCTATTTATTTTGAGCAAGTATATACATATTTTGATAACGGATGTCCTTCAAAAGTTGGTCTCTAGAACTCTAGATATGTTAAGCTTTTTACGTACGTATGCTTTTTGGAATATACCGGTAGCAAAAGTAAAGCATAAATGACAAAAGAGGATGTTGGATTGTACGCATTTACAAAACTGCGCTACTTAAGTTTTGCTTTGACTAAAAGTACCTAATTAACAAAAAAATTAAGATTATACTTGGATAGGCCATAATATTTGCTTCACTGTCAGCTTTTTATACGGCAAAATACGTTATAGTTTTGCGGTGGCTTAGTCTTAAAAAGAAACATTGTTTTTTCGGTTTTTATTAAAAACGCCGCTAAGTCAATATAAAAATTATCATGGTTATCAATAAGTTTGAGAGTGTAGGTGGAATACGGTACTTGGTTATCAACAAGTGGGAACGTAGGTGGCAATAAATATTATTATCAAAAACCTTTGTGGGGAAATAGTTACGTTAAGAATGCAATATCTGATAAATACATGTTCTGAATTAATTATATTACAAATATTTTATTTCATTATTTTTTTGTCTATTTATACATTATAGTTAGGATTATTTAACACTAACATTAAAAATAACCACTATGGTTGTATCAGTTTGAAAATTAAATTTCGCGCATGGAAAAAAGCAATGCCTCGAAACAGCATTTAGTGATATGTGAATTCGATTCACGATGTAATTTTTGTGAACTCAATGTATCTAGCATAATTAAATTTTGCTTCACAATTCAGGAGATTTTAACTTTAACCGAAACAAACGCACGGCATCGAGCGGCGGAAGTAGTAACGGGTCCGTCCCCAAATGTAGTTTTTCCTCATTGTCATTGTTCGTGTGAATGTTAATCTGTATTATTGGACTTGCGCCAATCTGAATCGGGCCGTCTAGCTGGCTGCCTCTTTTACGAGGATGAATGGTTGGTCACACAACTGATCATTTTAGTTATTGATCTACTCTTGTGTAATAGGTTCAAAATATTTCACCTAGGTCTGATTTGTACCAAGCATGATCCTTCAAAATTAATAACGGGTAAGCAACATAATGCGTCATCTCACTCAGAACTGTATTTCCAGAACCTCCTACCACCACGAATTATGCTGCTCACTATTTTAAATAAAACTATACGTAACTAAAACGTTGACTTTATTGCTGGAAAAGTACGAAATAAACATTTTGTATACCACAAGCAAATAAATGGCATAATAAATATTAAATTTATAATAACTTTTTACAGGAATTGTCAAGATAATTAGACTTACTTTAATTAAAATAAATATTTCAATAAAATAATCACTCGTATGTACAAAATTTAAGAAAATGAGATTACTCAACCAACAAGGAAACCGGAACAGATCAACCATCCTCTGAATCCTAAAAAAAGAAATAATTCGTAACATCAGGTAGACCTACGAAAAAGGCAAACCTTAACGTGGCGCTGGAGGTGGTGGTGCGTAAGGAAAATACATTCCCGCAACACCTTGTGTAGGTGGTGGCGGTGGTGGAGCATTGAAGAACATTGACCCGTTGCTCAGGGAGTAACTTCCGAATGGTACAGGGGGAGGGATATTTTGATACGACAGTAGAGGTTGTGGTGGAGGCTGTGGTACGACGACTGCGGTTTTGTTTGATCGAGGAGGAGGGCTTCGATCTCTACTAATACTACGAGACTTCTTTCGCCGACTTCTGTCTCTAGATCTGCTTCGATCTCGTCTGCTCCTGCGAGGCGATCGTGATCTTGATCGTGTCAGAGATCTGTGAGATTGTTGTTGGTGGCCCCTTCCTCTACCCCACCGGTTTCGCCCTATAATAAATACCAATACAACAATGTACTTCACTATTTTGTTTTATTCCAAAAATAAGATTTAATAACGTACCTCGACCGGAACTGCCATTGGAACTCCAATTGCGATTGTCGGCCATCTCTTGGAGTTTTGGATTAATTACTTGTTTGGCTTCCTTAAGAACTGATACTAAATCAGCTGCCTTATTTGCATTGGCTGGAGTGAAAAACGTATAGGCTGTTCCTGTTCGTTGAGAACGGCCTGTGCGACCTATGCGGTGCACGTAATCCTCAGAATTGGACGGGTAGTCAAAATTGATAACAAATTTTACGTCTTCTACATCTGTAAAATCGATATTATTATCAATATGATATAGCTAGGATTGTTGTTGCCTCTGTTTTTATGGCGAGTACTGCAAGTACAGCTTCTATACAATTTAGTCAAGATTTCCAGAAGATGTGTAATAAATAAAGATTTTAAAGATACACACCATCTAGAAAACTTTACAATGCATTATAATACATACCAGAAAACCTACGTTATAGTTTATTTATTTAGAACATTACTAATGCAGTAATTTTATTCCTAATTAAAATTATAATACATTTTTTACTTAGAGGTCTACCTACATTAAAGCGCAGAGGAAAATGTTCTGCCGATACACATATAATTCCATCCAAGAAGCACTTCCATGGAAGTTCATCAACGCAGTATTTAATTACATGAAGTGTTTTTCAACTCTTTTCGACAACTTTTAATTAAAGTCTGAGTTTAAGTATGTATTGTTTACAAATAAAAAATAAACCTGACTATGACATTTTAAGCAGAAGCTCATTCCTATACACTTTCATAATTATCTGCTGTACAAATGGATATGTCAAATGGGCTGCAGCTTTATACACTGACTTTTCTTGCTGGTAATGACGTATGAAAAAGTAAAGGCAACAACAATAACAACAACGCGTATGAAATGAACGAATATACCACAGTTGTGTGATCAGTATATGTAATTTAAAATAAATAAATAAATAATACAAACACATATATCCTACCTATGAATGAAAAGAAATTTGGCATCAAAATCTGAAATTGGTTTGAATGGTGTCTGTATAAAATGCATACCAAAATAGTGCATCTTTTCAATTCAATGTCAGCACAGTAAGGACCACGAGCCCAGGTCACAGATGCCCCCAAGTCTCAAGACCTGGAGCGAGTGTCAGACGGACACTGCGCCTCGCAGCCAAGCCAACCCAAATCTGAGTCCGGCGTAGGGCAGCGTTGTCGGGTAGGCCCGCCCACGACCAGGTTATAGCCGGCAGTCCTAGACCACAGACTCCAACATGGCCGCCTGAGCGCACATTGACCGTCGTCCGATTGAGAGGCACAGCCACAATGACAATGATTCTGTCATTAACACGCTTGTGCCTCTGGAAAAAAGAGTAGTGGCCATTTTATAATCGCTATTGCTGATCATTGTCCCATGCACACTGGTCAACAGGCTAATATCAAAGCTCCACATTTATTTGTCGAACATAAACAAACAAAAATGCAAACAAAACGACATCTTAATGCTATTAGCCTGCCACACACGTTTGTAAATCAAAAAGAAATTATAAAAATAAACAAGCAAATCTGCTATTCTCGTCACATACCTAAACCTCGCGCAGCCACGTCGGTAGCCACCAAAATCGGGGCTTTACCCGACCTAAAATCTGAAAAAAAAACAAGGTGTTAAAATATGCCACAAGTAGAGAGAAATACAAATTTAACGTTTATTTCATCGACTTATGAGCTCAAATCGTAAAATTTTCGAGCTAAAACACGCACACTGGTGTTATTTTCGTAATTATTTATATGCATATAGCATTGGGAATCAGATATATTAACAGCTAAGTCCGAAAAGACTGAATAAAGGAGGTCCAATAATAATAATAATAAAAAAAAGAACATCAACAACAATAATAAAAAAAAATAGTGTTTAATTTTTTTATTGAAACAAGGAATATTTTACACCAGCACATTTAAATATCAATACCACATTTTTGCCATTTCATTTATAGTTTAGGAAATATCGTTGTACCCTATAAAATTTTATTGACAATAACGAGACGGACAGTAGTACAATGGCAAGAGATATTTACAATTTAAAGTTGTCGCGTGGCGGTAATCCGCAGATGTTAGAAAGCAGAATAATCCAGGTCCGGACAGGGACCATCCTTACTCACGAACAAATTCGGGTGGACTCGTGTAAGCCATAAATATTTCTCACCATTGTACTACTGTCGGTCTCGTTATTGTCAATAAAATTTTATAGGGTACAACGATATTTCCTAAACTATAACATTGTAGTACCGCCAGTCAATATGGTGTAATCAAGGTAGCATGTGACGATCATTGTTAAAAATTAGAAATAAATAGCGACTCTGAAACAGACCTTGGAGTAAACTACGCACTACTTTAACTAGTCTAAAATGGAGAATTACTACAGTACACACATTAATACGTCATAAATCAAGGTAGACCACGGAAACCACAGTGATTTAATTTCTTAATAAGTATAGTATGCGCAACAGAATCGAATAGTTTACTTAAATCATATGACGATGATGAACATTTATGTTTTTCAACAGTAAATTAGCTGTTATTCTATTAACCAGAGATAAAACAGTATCAATACTGTAGCGATTTTTGGAGACGCCAATTGGCAGCACACAAGTCTTTCATTTTTTTAGGTGTTGTAAACAATGCTTTCTCTCCAGAGTTAACTACTTCATTTTCTTTAGAAAAACTAACAAATGCATTTCTAGATATTCCTGCGGTTGCCATAACTCCCACTCTAAAATTAGCTATCGGAATAGCGATTGCCTCCTCAGCTTCTCTTTTCATAAAATCAATCACTCTAGCTATTAATTCTCTAGTCTGTGAACGCAAAGGTCTGCCTTTGCCAATTTTCAAAGTAAACATTTCTACTTCGCTGTAAATAAAAGTAAAAGAAAATGCGATATTTTCTTTAAATAACATGTTTAAAAACAGTGCTCTTGTATTTTATTTATTAGTAGGTACTCACTAAGAACAATAATAACGATAAAACGCAAAGAAACACAAAAAGACACGAGACGCCGCTACCAGACACACGAAGACAGTAAGATAAATTAAGGACCCTACGATCTTATGTTTCCATCTAGAAACTTTAAATATGTATATGTATATGCATATTTAAAGTCTCTGTTTCCATCCCCCAAGAGCTACGAATGGACTCTACCACATAACTTGCTTCACTGCGCAACTCACGTGATGGCAGTTTTCGTTCTGATTGTCCCTCTATGATTTCTTTAGATGACAACAATCTTTTGATCAGCCGTTTTTTGTTCAGAATAGGATGTCGTGTTTTTTTTTAAGCTGAGTCATGACGATATTACATACTTTCATAACTGTTCACGGCTCCGTAAATATTTATAACTCGATCTTACGAAGTTGTGCATTGTATATATTGATGCGTTTATAAGTTATAAAACCATCCTAATAAAAAAAAAAAATATATTACTTTAAGACCCGATTTATAGAAAGCGAAGTTAAAGTTAATTCGCGATTAACTTTTAACTGAGGTCCGTTGCGAGGCAACGGGCATATTTTAACCAATCACGGGCTCATATTCCACATTTTAATTCTCTGTTAAACTAATCGAGGATTAAATATTTAACTCGCTGTTCTATAAACCGGCCCTAAGACCGCTTTTTGCAACTAAACTCTTACAATAATCAATGGCACATGCATGATGTAAAATCACAAATACTATACATCAAATATTTACTTCGATTTCAAAGTAACTTAAACATCTATAAAATTATAGTCGTTCCTGCTCTGTCCAAATAACTGATCAAGTGCGATCAAAAATCGCAAACAATAATTAAATTTAATTTAGTCGATTATTCTTTTTTTGTTATTATTTTTAAATGAGTTACTTTGACAACTTGTATACTATTAAATACATAGTCTGTAAACTTTTGTAAAGAATTATTTGTAGCACCGCATCGAATTTATGACTCTTGTAAAAAAAAAAAATACCCGTGCATATAAAACTTTCAGTTTTGATGGGATTTGATAGACACTTTGTATGCAGTTCAATAAACATAAAACTTGTACTTTTATCTGATACCACTGAAAAGCTACGTGTTATGTGCTAAAGAAAATGTGGACCACTCAGTATAGATATATCACTATGAAATACATAAAAAATGTTTAATACCTTACCTTGTAATACCCAATCTCGTTCTTGTTGAGATTTATCCCCATGTATGCATACCGCTGGCCATCTGCAACTAAAGAATTACGAAATTTAAAAACACAGATCGCTTAACCTTACCCGTCCCGCTTCATTTTCCTCGTAATATCATCCACTCTCTTTTTAGTTTCAATAAAAATTATCGTTTTATTTTCCTTCTCAGCCATAATCTCCTTAAGTAAAGTACTCAGCTTGGTTTCTTTCTCATATTCTTGACATACATCAATGATTTGAAGAATATTATGATTTGCAGATAATTGCAAAGAACCTACATTAATTTGAATGTAGTCTTTTAAAAATTCAGCAGCTAATGCTTGAACTTCTTTTGGCCACGTAGCTGACCACATCAAAGTTTGTCGATCTGGTCGAATCTGTTCAATTATTTTGCGTATCTGGGGCTCAAAACCCATGTCAAGCATTCTATCGGCTTCGTCCAAAACTAAGTAGGTACAACGCCTTAAATTCGTTCTATTGCTTTCTAAAAAATCGATCAACCGGCCTGGAGTTGCTATCACAATTTCAACACCGTCCATTAAATCGTTTGCTTGAGGTCCCTTAGGGGCACCTCCGAACACACATGTATTTCGAATTTTGGAAGAACGTCCAAAATCTGTAGCTACCTATAAAAATCAGTCTAATGTAATTTGTGTCTACTGTACCCAAACATATTTTTTACAAATTCTAATTAACATTAAAAAAATCTGAAGTCGTTTATTAGTTAAGACGCTCTCAAAGTAGTACATACCTGTTGAATCTGCTGGGCCAATTCTCTCGTGGGTGCCAACACCAACGCAATAGGTCCGTCACCTCGCAACAATCTTGGTTGATGATTAATGTGAACAATCGCTGGAAGTATGTACGATAATGTCTTTCCTGAACCTGTCGAAGCAATGCCGACCATATCTCGACCCGACAAGGCAATGGGCCAACCTTGGGACTGTATAGGTGTTGGATGTTTAAATCCCATTTTTCGTATTTCTGACATGACATAATCAGGGAATCCCGCCTCATCAAATGTAAACACCAAATCAGGTATACACTTTCCTTTAAGCGATATTTCTTTACTCCTTCGCCATTCTTCGACTTCATAACTTGGACGGTTTGTTACGTTTGGATGTGGTACATAAAAATCCTTTTTAAATGGTTCAAGACGGCTTAAATCCCAGCGAGGCTTTCGTAAATTTGCACCGGCTGTGTTTCTACGTCCGCCACCGCTGTATCCACGATCGCGACTTCGAGACCGCCGACGGTCACGACTTCTGGACCTTGACGAGAGAAAGATTCAAACATTATATAGTTGCACGTTCTGTATCTATAGAGTGCATCATTTCAACCGATTTGTCCAATGAAAAAGAAGTCACTTTTATTTCAGGTGAAATTAAAGGTATTATGATCAGTTTACGTGATGCCTCTATAGAGATGCAATTTTGCAGTAGTTCTGAAGTAATTTTAATAAATTGTTGGAGATGAAACATCCTGTATAAATAGCATTATATAAAGCTACATATTGTTGATAGTGCCTTACATCAAACTATTTGATTAGATTTTAGTTCCAAATTTACAAAAAGCCGCTCTCAGTTGATCAGTGTGGTAAAAATTTAACACGTGCCTTTTTTTTCTACTTATTTCTGACACGCGTTCGTTTTGCACGATAGTAGTTGACGAAATTATAAAATGTAAATTCAGCCTATCTAATTTACTGTCCCAGCTAGTCTGGCATTCATAAATAACACTTAATGATAACATGTTGACATTTTTATAGAAAAGCCACAAAATTATAAATTTGACCGATTTTTAATATTCCCGAATATAAATTCATGTGTAGGGGCTCATTTACTGATTGACATCCGTAGCAAACAGCACATACACATCTATATTTACTTGTGCTATGGCAAATGAAGGAACGAAAATACGGAATAGGGCTAAAATCATCCAGACAGAACTTCCCTCGTCCTCGAAGCATAATCAAATCAAACAAACCAAGGTTCTTAGATAATTTATTACGAAAGTTAATTCTGAAAATTGTATGTTTTATGGCAACGCCTATATCTATTAAAATAAAAAATCGTATGGTGTTCTCAGACCTGTGGAAAGCTTACGCTCGGGAAGTAAAAATAAACTGGAGCGAGATCAGGAACATTTGACCTCATCATTACATAATCAATGAATTGACATTACATATCTAATAGTATGACTATAGAACTTAATTTTCAGCATTCGGTTTTTAATAGCACAGGGAATGATTTGTTTCTGCTTGCGTTCTAAATTCTAGACTTAAATTTACCTTCATCTGGAAAAAAGTATATTTTACACTTAAATGTGCTATACCAATGTGCTATACTATGTTAATAACGGTCTCAATTATATTGCATCTGCAAATGTTTTGCTGTTTGCGTCTTAGTAACGCACTAAATATTAAATAGGATATTCGAGTGCAAGTAAACTTTATCCTACCAATAAAAAAAATTGGTCTAAAGAGTTTAGACAGTACTTCCCTCGCTGTCGGAAACATGACGACTGCATGTCTATTATCGTTTTTTTCTCATTACATTTTTGTAGCGGGGCAATTTAAAACAATTTTGCGATGACGTCATCAACATTTTTGCAAGAACACGTATATCAGTTTGGATAGATGTAGTGTAATACTAAAAATAAAAGTACTGTATTTCCAAATTTTCGGGAAAATGAATTGGGTCGTCTTGAATATTGATTTATGTTCGGGTTAGGGTTTTACCCACCAATCCTTGTCAAAAGCGTCCCCAACTTTCTCTTCTACCTGCAATGTATCTCTTCCGAATTTAACCACTTTGTACATTGACTCTGAACTGTCAACAACAAGTAAATACAATGTTACACAGCACATGTTTGTGTTTCATTTATATCAATCTTTTCGGTACGTATGTATGAGTAATAATCATACATCCAACATTGGTCCTTCGAGCCGGATCTCTCCACATGTGTGATCCAGTGCTGTGAATTCAACAATAAAACGCGGTGGTGCCATTTTTCGACGCCTGTATCGGGAGACGTGATCTACCGGCCATCGGAGTTCCCTACCGAGCAGGAAAGCAGCCCATTCAGCCCATCCAGTCAATTCATTCAAGGCTCCAAGTGATCTTGTCACGGTATTGGCAATTTTCGACGCCTGCATCGGGAGACGGGATCCAGCCATTGGAAGTTCCCTACCGGACAGGAGGGCAGCGAATCAGTCCAGCCGTCCCAGGTGCCAGAGGGCCTTATTGCGGTGAGTGGGTTCCAACTTTTCCTTTTCTTTATCTACTTCCGGTTAAGCACGCATTCGACCGTAATTGCACGTCATTTTATTTAAATTTCATTGGCAAGTACCATTTACCTTGCCCGAACTGTACCGTCTGTACCAATTTTACGTATTTCAATTGATCGGTTTTTCAAATGGTTATGACGCGTTCGCAAACTTTCGAGACTCCACACATGGCAGGCGCGGAAGGCGAAGACAATGCCGAAACATTTTCGGACTCAAATCCTACACCAGAGGATGCAGCAAATTTACAAATTTTACTCTTAAAAAGAGATCGCATTCACGACGAAATATCGCGTTTTAAGTTGTGGTTTGAAACAAACAATCTTAAGTACATCCGCTTCTCGACTGACAGTAAGATTGCGCGATTTTGTACGTATTAAGGCTCAGTTTGACGAAATCCATTCTCAGAATGAAGCTCTTAGGGCCGGTTTATCAATGCTCAGTTAAAAGTGTCTGTTAAGTAACTGTCAGATAAGGGTAACTAGCAGTTAACGGAGGTAAAGTGTTTATCAATGCACGATGTTTCTTCCAGTTTCGTAGCTCGAAGTTTAGCTGTTACTCTCTTAAGTTGGTAACGCTCACCCCACTGGAAATGAGTTGTGATTGGTCAGTTCAAAACTACCCCGACCTTGAAAGTTCCATCAGATTCGATCCGCATTCGGTATTCAACGATTGTATATCGCGTTTCACGTGATCAATCATGAAAAAGCAAAATTTAGCATTAGAAAAAAAGTATTGGAAATTAAAAATGAAACAAGTAGGTACACCTATAAATAAATACAGAGAGATCGAAAAAGAAATTAGTCAAAGTTGGCCATGCACAAAAAGACGTTTGTCTTAGTTTAAAATAATTTTTTATTAATCGTCACGTTGACAAAAGTAATTTGCACTGTTATCAAACGAAATTAAAGCTTTTTTGTTATTAGAATCTTCAGAAATGGGATAAATTTTAGACAAAATTGGAAAACAGTGATTTTAAATCATTCTTATGTGTTTTAAAAGTAGGCGTCATTATTCTAATTTTAAACTGTCAATTTGACATTTAATAAAAAAAATTAAATTACCCTACCACCGTGATTACGGCAAACGGCTTGTCGTGCATGGCCTACTTCGATTAATTTCTTTTTCGATCTCGCGATATTATTAGATAGGTTTTTAATTTTTGGTACCTACATTAGACCTGGAAAATAATCAGCTAATAATAAGTGTTTTTCTCATCTTTTCTCTGTTAATTTGTGGCACAACATAAGTCCTCATCAAAATATTGTTAAATTCATAACAGATTTATTTGGATTTGTTAGGTTATGTTGCCACTAACTGGTAGATAACGTTTTAACTGACAGTTTGAACTGTCAGTTAATTTATCAGGCACTTTGACCACCAGTTTTGAGCTAGCGGGTAATGATAAACAGGTTAACTCACAGACAAGCTTTAACTGCCAGTTACTTTAACTTAACTGCGCATTGATAAACCGGCCCTTAATGACGGTACCCTCGATTTAGAACACGCTAGAATAAAACTTTATTTCGAAAACGCGTTGACACATCTTCACCAGCACCGCAAGGTAACGCACCTAGGGGTACACCGTCACCATCGGTGCAATTGCTCCCGATTGTTATTAAACCGTTTAGCGGAATTTATACTGAACGGCTACCATTTTACAATATGCAGCACCACGTGACCAATTTGTTTAATCTACCTCAAGTCATTAAAGATTCCCCCAGTTCAATGCGACAGTTATTAGATACTTTTAACACAAATCTTGAAGCTTTAAAATCTTTTGATATCGAAATAAATCCATCAGACGTCTTACTTATTTATTTATTAACATCCAAATTAGACTTTATCAGCCGCAGGGGTTGGGAAGAACCTTTGACTACGAACGAATTACCAACTAAAAAACAGTTAATTGATTACTTGACGCAACGGTGTCATTTGATGGAATCGATGGAGTTGAATAAATCTCAATTTAAAGCTAACAATACGTATAATAATAATCAAATAAGAACCAAAATCATTTTCAAGGCCCCCACAAAAGGTGTCTACATTTACAGCGGCAGTAAATCGCAATAGTACACAATCCACTTGTTATTTTTGTAAAAAATCTCATTTAATATACAACTGTGTTACCTTTTTAAAACTCAGTGTTTCGGAAAGAAGGTCTCAGGTAGATAGGTTGAGATTATGTCAAAATTGTCTCAAATCATCGCATACGTCCGATAGCTGTAAATCTATGTCATGTAAATTATGCCTATTGAAACATAATACACTTTTACATAGTGATCAACCCTCCCATTCAAACGAAAACCATTCTAGTACCAGTGGAGTTTATTGCTCATCCACCTTTTTTCCACAAGCCGTTTTGTCTACAGCAATAATTCTAATAAAGGATTGTAAAAACAAATTTCAAAAATTCCGGGCTTTGTTAGACGTGGGTTCAGAATCGCATTTTATTACTGAAGCCGCCACCAACAAATTTGCATTTAGTGTACTTAAGTACACTAAATGCAAATGTGGTCGTAGCAGGTATTCAATGTTCAAATACGACCGCCAGACAAAAGGTTCAGGTACAGATCGAGTCGTTGCATTACTCATTTACAACAGCTTTAAATTGTCTGATAATCCCAAAAATTTCGAAGAACATACCTAACCGTACCTTTTCTAAAGATAAGCTGGACATACCTAAAGGGGTAAAACTTGCTGATCCTAATTTCAATTTGTCACAGCCAATCGATCTGTTAATCGGAGCTGGATTATTTTGGCAACTGTTATGTGTAGGTCAAATTCAAACAATAGGGCATGGCTTAATATTACAAAAAACTTAATTAGGTTGGATTGTAGGAGGGCCATTGCATGGATGCCCCACCAGTAACACTCGTCAAAATCTACATTGCGCGGTCAATAATGTCAATTTAGAAAACCAGGTTGAAAAGTTCTGGAAACTTGAAAGTTATTCAAACGATGATAAGCCGCTCACAGCTCTTGAAATACAACATGAGAACTATTTTATTAACAATGCCACTCAATTATCCAACGGACGATTTCAAGTCAGATTAACATTTAACGAATTGTTACCAAACTTGGGGAATTCGAAAGAAATCGCGCTCAAACGGTTCAACTCACTGGAACGAAAGTTCGCAAAAAATGTCATGTTAAAAATAAATTATCACGATTTTATAAAAGAATACATTAATTTGGGTCATATGCGTTTACTAGGTCCATTGACAGAGCATAGAATCGAAAGTGAACCCTATTACCTTTTGCCTCACCACGCGGTTTTCAAAAATGACGGGGTCACTAATAAAATTCGCGTAGTATTTGACGGGTCAGCCAAACCATCATTCGGAAAAAGCATAAATGCTTGTCTGAGTACAGGGCCAAAAGTACAAAACGACATTTCCGATTCAATAATTCAATCTAGGACGCATGAGGTCGCTTTTACAGCGGACATTTGTAACATGTATCATCAAATTTTATTTCAACCCAAAGACAGACGATACCAAAAAACTTTGTGGTGGGATGATCCCGTGCTTTTATGTGTCACTTTAGCCAAACGAATACAAATTTGCTGAATGATTTGACAACTAACCACATCAATTTTCATTTCATTCCGCCTTCCACACCACATATGGGGAATATCTGGGAAGCAACGGTCAAATCTGCGAAAAGTCAGTTGAAGCGCGTTACTGGTGCATTTTTATTTAATTTGCAAGAAATGCAGACGTTGCAAATACAAGTCGAAACGTGTTTGAATTCGCACCCGTTAACCGCCATGTCCAAAGATCCAAATGACCTGACTCCTTTAATACCCAGTCATTAACTGTTATTCCAGAGGATAACGTCACCACGATCTCAACGAACCGACTCTCCAGGTGGCAACAAGTCAGCGGCACTCAGTAATTCTGGAAACGGGGGACAGCAGAACATATGGGTCAACTTCATCATCGCCCAAAATAGACCAAGGCCAGCCACAGCTTAAGGTGGGCGATTTGGTGGTCATTAAGAAAGACCACACACCCCCGCTTGTTAGGACCACTGGGACGCGTTACTACTGTTCATCCCGGTCTACATGGCCCCATTCGCGTAGTGACAGTGAGAACCGCGCATGATGTGATTAACCGGCAAGTGACTAAACTGTGTGTGCTTCCGACATAAACAAATGTGCAGTGTCTAAATTTACCCCTGTTTTTTCTGTGTTCTGTACTCTATTTCGTTGTCAATCTATGCACTTATCATATAAACACGTATTATGTATTTCATATTTGCAATTGTTATACTTTCTCATGTTAAAAGTTAGTTCTTTCAAGGCGCCGGACCATGTTCGGGTTAGGGTTTTACCCACCAACCCTTGTCAAAAGCGTCCCCAACTTTCTCTTCTACCTGCAATGTATCTCTTCCGGCCCCTCTTCCGAATTTAACCACTTCCACTTTGTACATAGACTCCGAACTGTCAACAAGTAAATACAGTGTTACACAGCACATGTTTGTGTTTCATTTATATCAATCTTTTCGGTACGTATGTATGAGTAATAATCAATAGAATAACGAAACAGTTTACTAACGTATGCCGCGTCTATTAGCAGAGGCGACTCAAAATCATTTATCTATAATTCTATAAGCATTCTTAATTTAAGACAACAAGCGGTAACACTTGTTGAGATTGTACACGTGAGAGTCAACAGAGAAACTGCAAACAATACCGATGGTCGCCCAACTTTTTTATTGCTTCGATTTATTATGTTATATTATTAAAAAACATTGGATTTTATTTTAATTTTTGATGGTCTAATTCACAATTGGTTGATTATAACTAGTCTATACCACATTCACGGAACCTAGTCAGCCCAACAAAACAAATGCACGTCTGTAATGTTAAAGTAAATGTAAATAAGCGTGCTACGCCTATGTTTCACACGAGTTTTTACTTTACAAAATTTTGTGTCTATCAAATTGGATTGGTGCAATGTAATACTAATAATAACAGTGCTGTATCTCCAAATTTTTGAGTGAACTATTCCTGATTTAATCAATAAAATAAATTGACTCATTCATTAATTTTTTTGAGCGACCTGTTAAGCAAATCTAAAAAATATGAATGGAATGATAAATCACAAGTACAGGCAAATCATATTTTGATTAGAAAGGACATATTCTGCAAAATTTTGGTGTCACGTCCCAATTTTTTAGGGGGGATGAGCAAATACATTTTGAATAAAAATTTACCATGCTTATGATAACTGTAAAACATCTCCAAGATTTCATAGCATTCGGTTTTGTAGTTCCTGATTAAATCAATTAAATAAATTCACCCCTTCATTAATTTTTTTGGGTCACCCTGTATATGCAAATACAAAAAATATTAATGTAATGATAAATTACAAGTATTGTCTCATCATACTTTGCACATTTAAGATAGGATTTATTCAGCAAAATTTTTGATGAGGAAATATATTTTGACTAAAAATTTAATTTTTAAATGATAACTGTAAAACATCTCCAAGATTTCAAAGCATTCGGTTTTGTAGTTCCATATTAAATCAATTAAAGAAATTCACCCATTCATTAATTTTTTTGAGTCACCCTGTATATGCAAATCCAAAAAATACGAATGGAATGATAAATCACAAGTACAGACTCATCATATTTTGTACATTTTAGATATGATTTATTCGGCAAACTTTTGAGGTGACGTCATCAATTGTTTGAAGGGGATAAGTAAATATATTTTGAATAAAAATTTATCATGCTTATCATAACTGTAAATCATCTGCAAGATTTCAAATCATTCGGTTTTGCAGATTCCAAATTAAATTCTAAAATGTTGTTTCATAATTTTGATTTTTTTTCAAAAAATCTGGACGTTTCGGGTAAAAACGCAATTCGGAGTCATAAACTACATGTGTAGGACTATGTTATTTTATATAATTTAAAACCCATTTACTATGTACAATTTTGAAGTGACGTCATCACATTGGTGGGGATGATTAACCAAATTTTGGTTAGCGTTTTACCATCTACATGATATTCCTAATACAGGGTGTTATTGAAAGGTACGTACATATATACAACAAAATTGACAGTTCTTCGCGAAGTCAAAGAAGTCTGACAAACTTATTTTGTTATAAAAAATAATAAGAGGAAAATTAACCCTTATCCAACCTTTTTAGACGCTACTGAAAGATAAATAGGTAAAATTAATTTATTTTAGTATATCCTACGAACTGTAACAATAAAACTGTTATCAAGAATATGCTGCTATAGAAACGGGAGATGATCTTTTTATCAGAGGCGAACAACGAATTTGGACATAAATTTTAATAATTTTTATCTCTAAAAGGAGAACGCTTTTACCTGAACTTTTTTTAACTTTTAGCACTCATACTTTGAGACCAATTGCCGATTTTATTTTGTACGTACTGTCGAAGTTTGTATAAATGAATAAAGACCAGCGAACAGTAAGATAAATGTATATTGCTAGTGACAAGTGTTATGATAAATAAGAATGATAAGAATAGAATATTATGTGACCGTGCGGTCGAGATAGTTGAATGTTAGTTACGAATTGAGAATTGAGAATTGAATGTGTATGAATGAGTTAAGAATTAAGAATGAATGCTACCCTGTGTTCCAAGGTGGGGGTGGCTCTGGCTCCCACCCTTACGGGTGGGGAGGGGTGAAACAGGTCCCCGCCAGAGGCTCTAACATACCCCCCGCCTTGAAACAATTACATTGTTTTAAGACCAAAAATAAACTATATAGAACATTAGAATGAAAACATGATTTAGTAATGTTAAATACAGATGAAATTACATGAATTGGGTGGACATTGTTACAGAAAGCAATGAACCTGAAGAAATGCATTAAACTTTAAAAAAAAGATATCTAAGACAAATTACATTGGTACAATATCAGCGAATACACATTATTTACAATATACCTAAAAGTAAATTTACAACAATTATAATGTACCAAATCAATGAATAATACGATGAGTGAATAATATGGCGAATGAATATAACAATGGTACAAATATGAATACATAGAACATAGTAAAATAAATCAACAATGAGATGTATATAACAAATTGACAAGATGTATGCAATATGGTTAAATAGAATGATAATGCATGCGATTGCGAAATTATCTTTTGCACTTCACCGACACTACACACACCACCACTTCCTTTCCAAAATGATGTTGGAGGGCCGCGTCCTAACCGCCACTGTAGACGCGGAAATTTCTCCTCCTTCACGAGGACCCATCTTGCCATTCCTGGAACGTTGGAAGATGGCCTTTGCCACCCTAACCTGCCTTTCAGTGTGGTCAAATATTCGAGGTACCACGACTTCCAGAAGTGTTGATGGTAAGCGTGGATGAGGTGCCAAGGGATGGCCTGTTGATGGGAACGACGGCGTGGTTTTTTCCTGAGGGACCAGTTGATGGCTGGCCGAAAGAGGCATTGGCCAGGTATAAATGCGACCAAATTATTGCGGTCGCTGGACAGAGGCTTCGAAAGGCGCGAATTCAGGACGGCTTTAACCCTGACAGTGAGCGCATACACGCCCTCGCCCTCAAGATGGTTTTTATCAGTAATTTCGTTATACTTCCGGCTATTCATATTTAAACTTTTTGAACTAAGATTTAAACGGTCAGCAACCACGCAGAGTTTAGTGGCAGAAATGTAAAGATTTAAAACATAATTGTGTTGCAGGTAAATGGAATTATTTAACGAATTTTCGTTAAGTACCTTCAGGTGCACAAGGTCTAGGTACTTCCTTTGAGAGACAATAAAACCCTCGTTATGTTTATGATCACGTCCCTCTGCTAACAATAATAGTTGGAGAGCGAGTTCTGGGGAATTTCCTAATTTAGGTAGATTTTCGAAATAAGGGACTGTGGAATGGCCCAACCTTTTCTCGACTGATAATAGCCAGTTTGGGTGCATTTCTGCAAAATTCTCTAATTGCGGCTGATTTTTCGAAAAGGGGTGTTTGACCATGAAATAGCCATCGGGTGAATGGCCTGTGGTAGTATACTGAAAAGGGGTTGCACAAAGATCGCTTTTAAACCCTTTGCTTAATGACCTGCTTCCGGTTTTGACGGTTTCAACTTCCAAAAACCGAGAAATAATTTGGGCTGAACTAATTTTGTGATGATGGGAAGTATTGTTTTTTAAATACGCAAAATTGCCGCTAAGAATCAACCCCAGCGCGGTATTTTGAAGCACCGGTGGGTTTTTACTGAAATGACTTATTATTTTGGGTATGGCATTTTCGGAATGTTTTTTCTTGTCGAGTATTACTACGTTTGACGCATTGTCTTTAATATTCGAGTCTACGGATTTACATAAACATTGCGATCTACATTTAAATTGATTACAAACTAACAATAAGTCACAGTTTTTCGAATTAACTGTAAGACTTTTTACTTTGTCTAGTGCGGTAGATGACTCTGCATTAGAAGTTTTATCTAAATTAATTTGAGATACGCCTTCGGACTTGTAACAATCATTAACAGGATGATTTTTATCTTCATTCGGTGTTGAATTTGGAAATTTTGAACGATTTGATATTATACTATGAGTTTTTGAAATAACGGAATCAAGAGGGGATTTTTTACCAATAGTGAACCGCAATTTACGTAGAGCATTGAAATGGGTTTTGTGAATTTTGATGGGTTCTCCATTTCTTAATTTGTGTACCTTTAAAGGCTTTAAATTTTGACAAGTTTTTTCCAGATCCGTGGTTGGTACGTTAGTGTTTATCTTACATGAATTCGAGAAAGTACACAATGGATTAGTTTTTTCAATGAGAACATTATATAATTCGGATATTTTTTGAATATAATTTAGCACGTCTCGGATATTATAAATTATAGGCTTGATCGTTTCCGTGTTACTCGTGTCATTCGGGACTACCATTGTTTCGGATTTTTGCTGAACTACCAGCATTTGTAATTCTGAATAAATTCGCTGTACGTCTTCATATCGACGCTTTAAGTGGCCTCTTTTTTGATGATTTGCAACATTTGATATAAAATTAGAATGTGAATCTATTTCGCTGAGAAGAATTGAAAATTTAACAAAAGTATTGTCTTGGATTACCACCATCTTGAGTACGAGAATAATGTATTACACCAACCAAACAGAATTAAAGCTTACCTGGAATCCTGGATTCCTGGATAGAATTATCTTGGCTGACGCTGAATGATACTTGAGGATTTTGCACAGCACTCGCGGTCGTCACCGATAGTTGAACACTGCGCGGATGATTTCTAGGTGATGTTTTGATAAATACTTTGCTGAATTCCAGCCGATGAATGATATGTTGAGAATTACACTTATCACTACCACTGTTATTCTGTCGCTAATCCGGCTCGAAGGACCATGTCGAAGTTTGTATAAATGAATAAAGACCAGCGAACAGTAAGATAAATGTATATTGCTAGTGACAAGTGTTATGATAAATAAGAATGATAAGAATAGAATATTATGTGACCGTGCGGTCGAGATAGTTGAATGTTAGTTACGAATTGAGAATTGAGAATTGAATGTGTATGAATGAGTTAAGAATTAAGAATGAATGCTACCCTGTGTTCCAAGGTGGGGGTGGCTCTGGCTCCCACCCTTACGGGTGGGGAGGGGTGAAACAGGTCCCCGCCAGAGGCTCTAACACGTACCTTTCAATAACACGCTGTATAAATACAAAATTTCACAACTATCGGTCCAGTACTTTCGGAGATTATCTGTCTAATAAAAATCCGGGACGGCAGACAAACGGACAGACAGGCGGAAACGGGAGACCTATTTCTTCGTCTTCTAGAGGTCATGAAAGGTCGAGAAAATGTAAAAGTAGAGAGTCGGTCGACGGACTCGATTATATACTACCTTTGCTTACGCTCGGGAAGTAAAATCATCTGAATAAACTGGTATATTGAATTTTGGTGCATCATCTAAAGAGTGATCAAAAGGTTTTCAGGTTCGAGTTGGCCATGGAAATATTTGTCACGTCTTTGATTAAACTGTAAAAGGTTATGCATGACTTTTTCAGTTTAATCAAAGACATGACAAATATTTCCATGGCCAACTCTAATCTGAAAACATTATGATTACCCGTTATATTTGAATCAAATATCTGTGTCGATATTTGAAAAAATTACACGGATATTTGTGAAAACACATTATCAATAATTAATGGGGTTTTCTTCAAAACAATATTTTGTTTTTTGTCCAAACTGAAATATGCCTTTGACAGATGCATATTAAAGTATATACAGAGGACCGTTGTCGCATTTACGTATAAGAGTCTTTTTGGGAAAACATTTTATAAAACTCTAGTGTGAAGTCACTTTCCTCTTCTCGTTCCGCTACTGCATCAGAATCTTGAAATATTGACATTGTATATGTTCACCAAAAAAATTGTAAATCTTAAACGTCGTTACGTAGTCTCACCATCCCTCTTAACATACACAACTGTAAACACGACAATAAAAAAAGAACACCCGAAATCGATATGCATTCCGCGTAGGGCATCCCATACGGTGTTTATTTGTTCTATTACTACAAACATATTTAGCCTTGCTGGTGCTTTATACAAGGACCCTTCACTGTTTACACTATCAATAAATTCTACTGCATTTTCTGCAGAAAAATAGAATTTGTTTATTCTGATGTGTCATGTTTTTGTAAGTTAGCCAGTGAATTGGTAGGCTACTTTCGATTTCGCTCTATTTGGCAACAGTTCTTGTTTACAATCCCAGTTACTATTTGTGAGCGGGTTTTTTAGTACTAATTGTATTAATTTCAAATTGTTATTATCTTTAGTATTTTCTTCATTATTACGGATAAGTTTGAGACTAGACTCAAGCCAAAATAACCAAAATAAGAACCAAGAGTTAAATTGGTGCCACTCCGAAAGAATTGGTAGACATTTGCTTGTTATTTACTGACCTTTATAATTGGAAGGCTTATTTGCGGAACTTTTCATATAACTTTTTTGGCACTGTTATGCGTCATACAATGCATAAATAAACATTAAACTGCAGTTACTATTCTTGTAACAACATTCACCTTCTCCAACAATTGGCACATACGAAACTATGCATTAACTAAAATTAAACTTACCGTCTTCCGGAACGACCTCTCATTTTATTGCGAAATTTCTTGTTTATCAGTAAAAGAATTCAACTAATTCACAGTTTTTCATGAACAATTTATACAATAACAAAGATCTCACTCGGCATCACAATTCACCAAAGATGGCGTCCGCGATAAGACAGCGAATCAGCGAATAGCATTAGTTGTTATTGATTTAGGTAGTGGAAGGGGGAGAAATGCATCGTACCCATTGGCGCGAATATTTAAATAAGACGAGAAGTCTATTAGAAACGATTAGTCTCCATAAAAAATTTATTCTCTTATTATTACATGATAAACACGAATGGTGTAAAGACAACAACAATTAGGCTAAAAGTAGAATAAATAATTTGGCACAAAAAATTTTCATTGTGACTAGTATAACAATATTAAAATAACAATTGTATCATTGCCTACATAATATTCAACAAATAATTTAATATCATACGAAAATTACGACACACATAAACTGCTTGCAGCATCACAAATTTCAGTACAGTTCCATGCTAATAATAGGTTGAATAGTGATGGTAAGGTGTGGGTGTTGGTGAAGAAACATGCGGTCTAGGAGCTAAAGGTGTTGGATGATAAGGACTCTGTGAAACCGAATATCCGCTAAACGCGGGAATTGGTGAGACGGCTCCACTTGGTGTTGTTGGTGCTAAAATTCTTCCGTCTCCGATAAGGCGGCTCTGCTCTAGCAGTCGCGGCTGCTCCGAAATAATTCGTGACTCATCATTCAACAATCTTTGATCAGCAGTTAGCAAATGATTACTCGTAAGCTGATCGTTATTCGACAAAATTCGATTTGTTGTGTGATCTGAAAGAATTCTTCCACTTAAGTCGGAACTCAAAAGCCTGCTTTGATCCAGTAAACGATGCTGAGTAGTTTGAATTGCATGCTCGGATAAGAGTCTAGAGTTGGCTATTTGATGTAAAGGGTGAGTACGAAGACTTAGATCCACGCTATGACGCCCTGGAGGTGTTAAGTCTAGAGAAACTACACGCAGAATATCAGCGTGTGTATAAGACGGCGCTGGTGGACTGTAATTCAATCGCAAATCCACCCTATCTACGTCAGGGTATAAGTGATGGTATCTGTTGATGTTGGAGTAGTTATGGAAACTTCTAGCTGACATGTCCAAACCTTGAAGTTCTGATGAATTTAATACGAGCGGTTCAAAATTACGATCAGTTCGGAAGTCCGATTCCATAGTACCATCGTAGGCTTTGTTGCGACTTTCCATGTTGTCTATTGCATCATAAGTTTTATTTCGAAACTCGAGATCGTTCGTAGACTCATATAAACCTCTAGCTCTTAGATTTTCACTTTCAACATCATACGTTTTCAAGCGAAGATCTAGATCTATATCAAACTTCCCACGGATGTCGGTAGAGAAATCATCGGGGTATTTGCCATTCCTTTCACTTTCTTCATTCTCTTTATCTTTCATATCAACTACTTGAATATTGCTTGAAAGATCGTTCTGATTTATTGCTTCCACTTGTTCGCCATCAAGTGGATTATTATCTTCGTCTACGTAATTTTTGTTATTAGCATCCATACCCAAATTATACACCTTGTTTTTGTCAAGGTCATCAAATTTAATCCTGAAGTCTTTTCTATCCGAAAAACTTGGGCCATCGACTTTGTACGGAGACTTATAAACTGACAAATCTAACTGAATATCGTGCTTAGAATGCAAACTGAGATTTTGGGCCGCCATGCCGTTACTATCATCCGACGATAAATGATCAGTAGGAACAGTATGACCGAAATCGTACCTCGGTGGACTTGGTACTGGCACCGGAGACAAATTCTTCGGTTGCCCATAAGTCTGGTTATGTGGAGACAAAGTATTTATATAATTTCGTACAAAATTTGCTCTTGGATGCATTTCTGGACTATTTCCAGGACTAAAATCTTCTTGGTGGAATCCAGAATAATCCATCCCCATGTTCTGATTGTGTCTTAACTCGTCATTCAGCTCGTCGGTGACTGAAATATGATCATTTACCGACGGTGAAATCAAATTTATGTCTCGAGGTTCATTTATGCAAACAGTTTCACTGTATGTCACATCCGGCAGACTATCAGATGGTGCTAATGTGTACAAATTGTTGACAAGAGCATCGGTACAATGAGGTGTAGTACTGACATCTATGTCAATGTTTGGTTCGCTGCAAACAGAATCTAAGGCTGCCTCCACCAGAAGACTGGCGTTGGACGCTTCATGCCGAGTGAAATCATTTAAGTTCGTTGGATTCATTTTTGTACGATCGTAGGCTTGAGTTTCTGGTACTTGAAGTTGGACTGTTGGAAGATCGTCCTTCAATCGGTGATCAATTTGGTAAAGATCAGGTTTTAACGGTTGAAGTGGTTGGTCGCCTATCCATTTTTTAGATCCTTTGGTTAGAATTTTCATGGTGGTAGTTACGGTATTCATATTGTAGGTTTCGATAGGAGGGGATGCTCTGGGATTGGGTTCCGGAGAACACTCTTCTTGTACTTGCGTGGGGGATTCGACCATGGGTGGGTCATCTACGTTTTTGCTGTCCATGCCTAGAAAAAAAATGAACACATATTATTGGCTACATTTTTTTATAATGTACAAAATTGATTGTAAAAATTAAATATACATGTTTAAAGAAGTCATTTTGTTTAATGAAAGTAAAATTGTGCATAAATACGCTCTGTATTGGATTTTTGAAGTATGTTAATATTGTTATGTTATTTGTGATCAATTTATGGAATTTGTGTTCAATTAACAGAGATCGTTTCAAGACGAAAGAAGTAGTTCACTTTAAAATCTTGTTGAACAAACTACTTCCAAAAACAAATATAAATTTTATAAATTACAAAAAATGTGACGAGGATTCTAAAACTTAATTTACTGGTTTAAATCTCGCGATTTATAAAATGCGATTCAAAATGGTGGTGTAAATGTAATTTGTTAAAAATTTTTGAAAAATACAATTCCAAAACAACATTTAATAAATCTTTTTTTTTCATTTTAAGGGATTTTTGTACAAACGTTTAGTTTAAACTATAAGTTTAAATATTAGCTATACTTTTTTAAATCTTAGCTGTCTCATATTGTTACGAAATAAACCCATACGCTGCCCCGGTACGGCGCCTATGGGTTCTAGTATATACGGCGACGATGACTCATTTTCTGTGACGAGTGTTCGAGAATAAGCCTAAAAGCGGTGGCGGAGACCTTCGAGAAGAACCGCGCGGCTGTTTAAATGGGAACCACCGTCGGGAGCAGTTAGTGCAGTACAGACGAGAGCTGAATTCAGTTAACAAGTCGAGTCCAACGAGTGACGGGAAAACCCAGTGAAGTTGCATCGGAATTATTTTGTACACAATTTCTGTATAGTTAGTTGTGTAAATTGGAGTTATTAAAAAATAAAATTGTTGAGTTTAACCCACGCTGATTTTATTCACCGATCAACGTAACAATATAACGCGAATTAAATTTTACAAAATAATGTAAGATGTGGTTAACAAAAAACGTCTTTAATCCTCCTTAGCTTACGCTCCGGAAGTAAAAACAACATTGCGAAAGTGCGTTTGAAAAATATAAAATTGGTCGAAAGTTATTTCGACAGAACTTCCCTCGCCCCTAAAGTACAACACAATAAATAAATCCAGATCTTTCGAAAAATGGTAAGGTTTAATTTTGCAAATTTATTCCAGTTTGATTTCGCGCGATATAACCCTTATAACTTAAAATAAAGATATGCATGTAGTGTTAAAGTAAAAATAAAGAAGGGTGCTACGCGTGTTTCAAACGAATTTTTAAATAACAAAATATGTGATGACGTCATTAACATTTTTGCAAGGACGTGTATACCAATTTATTATTGTTGGTTTAATCAATAACATACAGTGCATCATTTATTAATTTTTTTTGGGTAACTCTGTGTAAGAATTCTAAAAAGTATGCATTCAGGGATGATTTATTCGACAAAATTTTGAGATGACGTTATGAATTTTTTGGGAGGGGATAAATACATTTTGTTTAATGATTTACCATGATTACGATAACCTTAGAACTTTTGCAAGATTTCAGAGCATTTGATTTTGTAACTGCAAAGTCACGTTTCAAAATGTTGCAAAATTTTGATTTTTTCCCAAAAATCTGGATATGTAGGATAATAACTGAACACGGATTCATACACCACAAGTAAATTTGATAGTGAGAATGATTATTCAAATTCTGGTTTGCGTTTTACCATTTACACGATATTCCTAATATATGTATATACAAAATTTGACAACAATTGGTCCAGTAGTTTCTGAGATTATCTGTCTAATAAAAATGGATACACACGGCAGACGACAGACAACAGACAGACGGAAACGGGAGACCTACTTTTTCGTATTCTTGGGGTCATGAAATGTCGAGAAAATCTAAAAGTACAGATTCGTCGGATGGACCCTATTCCAATACTTTCTTATAGTTACGCTCAGGAAGTAAAAATAAGAAAAAGCATTCTATAATGTAGGCAACCATGCTTTTATAGAGGAATGTAACTTTCGGTTTGTGATAGGGGAGTTGGAATGCAGCGCAGAAGGATATTTTGGCCACTTCTTGTTTACTGGACACAATGAGAACACAGGTTAAAATTAAGGGTACATCTATTTGGTCTATAATTCCATAAAAGGGAAATTATTCAAACAAAAAAATGAATCGCATTCGACGCCACGTTTCTCTTCCAACGAGCATAATTAGTGTAAGTCCAATTAATTAACGATTTTCTAATCTGAAACTTTGGCGAATTCGTCAATGCCTTGTTGATTCACAGTTCATGTTAAGATTTTTACTGGTCCTGGTTCCAATACAATTTAATTGAAATCATACAACAACATGTAGCGGAAATTCACTTATTCAGGCTTAACTTATTTTAAATTAGCCATATATCTCAAATACTGGACATTTATCCTTAAAGTTATTAAATTATCCACACGTTATAACTTCTCACTCAAATTTATATTATAATACTTAGTTCATCTACATTAGAATTCTTTTAATTTTGGATAGGTGTTGTAAAACGGTACGACATCTGGTATGTTTCTGTTTCTGTCTTCAACCGACACACTGTATTCACACACTTCTTAGCATCTTAGAGGTGGAAACGTATATTGCGTAAATACACTGCGTCGAACGAAGACAGAAACATCTTGCCAAAATTTAAGGAATTCTATTATATAGCATTTAAACTATTCGTAAATGTTGATCAATTTCGAGAGAAAGGACCTTGAGAATTATCATTAGTTAAATAACATCATTGTGCAGTCGAAATGAGAAGTGTATTTTATATTTATTTTGCCTTATATTAATGTATTATTTTCGTATGAGCCTAATTAAATATTTTGTCGCACCTTGAATTGGAACATTTATTCTCGAACTATAATTTTGATTTTGATTGAATTAATGCACAATTTAACCTCAAGTAAATTCTTATTGCTTGAAATTCTTGACAGAGTGTAGAGTGTGGCATAATTTAACATCATGCAGATTCTTTGTTATTTAAAGATCGAACATTTGTTTGCAGTTTCAATAATTAATTCAATCATCACCAGAGCTCAATTGTCTTGATCGGAGCCATCGATCCCGTAACCGTATCTATGACTTTGATTCGCTTTAGTCTTTAGTTTTTGTTCATATTTAAATCTGCAGCTATTTTAATAAATGTCAAAAATGTAATGTTATTGAAAAGTTTTATACGTTAAAATTTTTGTGTGAGTTTTTTAAATGTGTTTAGTTTGTAATCTTTTGTTGAATAAAGTTATTCTTATTAAGAGCAGAAAAACGGAAACTATATTGTAATTTTTGTAATTTCTCAGCCACATATAACTTGCTACCACAAATTTCACAATTCTTACTTGTTTCGTCCCCTTCACTGTCTTCATCTAAAGTGGCCGTGTTTGATTCGTTATGTTGAATACCCGAAGGATCATTTTTATTTTTTTCATCGTCTTCCAATCCGCTGTAGGCTTCAAAAGTGTAGTCGATGCTTCGTTCTATTTTAGGCATTAAGTCTTCTGTAAAACTGTGGACCTTCTTATAATGAAACTGCAGACATTGTTTTGTGGTAAATGCAGCATTACAACTTTTCACAACACACCTAAAATTAATAATAACATAACTATAAAGTTCTTTATTCGAATGCAAAAAACATACTTAAAGGGCTTAATGCCACTGTGTGTCAACATGTGTATTTTTAAGTTTGATTTATTTTGAAAATGTTTACCACAACGAATACACGAACAAGCGCCATCTACTTGCTTCTGGTGAACCTCTTTCAAGTGTCTTTGTAAAGCTGCTCTGGAGCCCAAAATTTTCAAGCAATTTTTACATTGAAATTCTTTTAAAACTTCTGCGAAATCTAGCAACAATATGATAATGAACAATTAATGTATTTATTACAAAAGACAAGTCATTGCATACCGCTATGCATTCGTTTTATATGAACTTTCAGCTTCTGAGGTTGACAAAACTTTCTTCCACAAAAATCACATAAAGGTCTAGATCTGTGCGGGTTAGCGGAACATCCGTAGGTACGATGCATTTCTAGGTAATTAAGTCTTAGGAAAAACTGAAATGTTCCTAGGTAATTATTGAACCACTGTAGTTTGAGTTTTACCTTTTTACAAAACTGGCATTGGTAGGCTCCTTGTCCATTGTGAAGTTCTGCGGCGTGTTTCATAATGTTTTCTTTTCCTAAGACAGCGGCACCACAGACTTTGCAGTGGTACTTGCGAATTGTCAGACTATAGCGAATGTCATGGAATACTGAGCAATGAGTTCTGTAGTAGAGAGGGTGAGCGAATGTCATGTTACAACCACCACAAGCTACAATAAAATTACATGTAGGTACAGTATAATAAATTGTATGTATATCTTACAAGTTTTTTCCATTTTCTTTTTATTTGTTGTCACTGTAGAATCTTGCCAATATAACAACTCTTCCCCATTTTTAATCAGCTTTGTCGTAATGAAATAAAACACGTCTTTTTTTGTTATTACTGTAATATTTTTATCATCTCTGGCTGCAGCGGGTCTTACGTATCTCATCCAATTTGATATTTCCAAATTTTCAGTATTAAAATAAATATTACCGCCGTTTTCGTCGCAAATTTCCCAAATGTCTCTCATATTTGAATCTTCTGAGATATCTACTTCTTTCACTACTTTTCCAACAAGAGGTCCAAATTGAGTAAATTCCTGAATTTCAATTTTTGCAAATACTCCTAAACCATGGTCAGTGTTAGTGTCTATTAACTGTAAAAAATTGGGCAAAGAAGCTCTGGCGAACACAAACTTATTTACATCTTCACTTCTATGGTCACTTTCTTTTTCAGATTTGACAATCTCTGTTTGATCTGCATATAAGTTTTCATATTTATTTTGCCAAGTGTTTAAATCAACAGCGTCAGGTATAATAAAATTTGGATAACTTAAAGGGCACTGATCTTGAATGTGGTGAGTATTGCAGTTTTGACACAGCTTAATTTTTATTGCAACTCTGCTAGATACATCAGTGGTTTCTTGAACTGTTTTAGGTGCATCTATTTTATTATCAGTTTGTAACCCAAGTTCAGGAGCTTTCCTAATGTCATGGTCCACTCTCTTCTTCGTTTCTGTTGATTTTTCTTTCCTTGGAGGCTTTTCAATACTCGTTGATTTTTTCTTTTTAACTTTCTCTTCTTTCTGCTCTGTGTTGAGTACAGATTTGTTACTCATGTCCTTGTTATTTAGATCATAATTTTGAACGTTAGCACTATGTGTTGGGGTTATTTGAAGTTCAGATGCTATCTGTGAAGACATTATGTTTTCTGTGTGTACCTGAATATGTTGTTCACTAGCACTTTTGTCCATACTATTTCTGACAACGGTTTCTTCATTTGTTATGAAAACTTCTTTCTTATCCTTTTTCGTTTCGTTCTTTCTACGTTTGTTTGGACTTGCAGATTCATTGTCCTCCCTTTTGTGACTGTTCTTGTCATCTTGAGTTTTACACGCGGATCTAAAAAAATAGGGTTACTACACACTTTTTTATTAATTGCTGAAAAAATACTGCAGCTTCTCTGTTGACAGACAAGAAAATCAAAAATTGTAAACAAAACCCACGTGTTGTTATTATTGATTTGTCAAATAAGCCCCGCCTCCAAATATGTCGCCCAAGAGTTTGGTGGAAAATAAATTTCAATTTTCGTGGAAATATAAGAAAAGGTTTGTTTAACAAGACTGAAACTCACCTACTTAAGTAATCCTGTGCTAAATCTAATAATTTTGTGGCAAAACTTTGATTAGTTTCACATGAAAATGAAGCTTTGAGAAGATTCCACCGTTTGACATTTACGAAGCCAACCGTTACCTCAAGCGCTGAATTTTCATCAACTTTTAACTCGTTACGTTTACTCTTAACACTTTCACTTGTCACTTGTCTGTTTATTTCTTTTTGGAACTTTTTGGACATCGCGTAAATTCCCATAAAGAGGATAGTCCATCAAGAGTTCTATCCTCTTTAAGCCAAGGACATTGTGTGACGTCACGTGGCGCCAAGTTAAAATTTATGATCAATAAAACGCCCATGAACTTGATGTTGATGAAGTGCTCTCTCTGTTTTCTTTTTGAATCACAATATCAAAATTTTTTACTAATTTAGACAAAGCATAAACAGTTTCGGACAGTTACATGGACACTTACATCAAGGAGCTTACGCAAGGCAGCTTTTTTAACAATTTTTGAACAAATCTTGAAGCCAATTGTTGCAGCTGTGTAACCAGATATGAGAAATTTATAATATTACACGAAATTTTGTACTTTTCTTCATAGGAGTTTAGCTACAAAAATGTTTATTATATGTACTAATTTCTGTATAAATTTTATTTGTAAAAAATGCATCTCAAAAAATGGTTCAGAGTAGGCGACATCTAATGGAAAGTTTAAGAATGCTGATTTTGTTTTGACAGTGGAGGTGTGTCATTGCTATAACCTCAATTTTAACATGTGTTATTTATTTCTGTAAATATCTCCAGTAATGGCAAAATTGGGTGCTTATTATGGTTTGTGCCCCCTAATAGATCACCGAAGTCTGTTAGGGATATCTGAAGACGAAGAAAATGGAGTTGTGATTGTGACTTTGGGTAAAAACATAGCCATCAAATTTAAGGTTAGTTTAGTTGCATGTATTTTACAATTTTATATAAAAGTTTAATAGCTTTCAGATCAAAAACAACTATGTAGTTGGAGAACAAAAGATAAATTTAGTTCTCCAATAATTTACGATAAGCAACAGTCACAATATGTAGCAGCTTTTAATGATAGTTTTGTTCGACAGTGGAATGGCAATGAAGAATTTTTGGATAAGTTAAAAAAATTAAAGGTATGTATGTTGTTACAGTGTAAAATATCAAACTTAACTTAATTATGTTACAGTTTAACCAACAAATTCACACAATTTTTAAATGTAATGACGAATGTTTTATTGTTTTTAAAAGTGGTGCAATTTATCCATTGCAAAAAGCTATAGAAAATAGAAAGGATCTTGTGCCTACTAAAGTTATTGAATCAGAATCGTGCTATATAGTTGATGTGTTATACACGAGTTTTAATGAAAGCACATATGTTGGTTTAATAGTTAAATCAGATGAAATCCATGCTTTACATTGGACAAGATTTGATGGTTTAAATGAACAAAATAAATTTTATAAAGTTTCTCTTCAAAAGGACAACGAATTGGTTGGATACGCTTTTCACGTGCATCAAGCTTCAGTGAATTTTTTTTCTGTGTGTAAGTTTAAAGAAATATGTTTTTTTCTGTTTAAACTAGTGTGTTGTTTTAGGGAGTGATAGCCGCATTTATTCCACTGAATTAAAAGAAGACACGCTAGATTTTGGCGAATTGTTCACAGCTATTGAGTCCGTTTCTTGTAAGAACTACGTCTCTATGATCAGTTTAGATCAAAACTACATAGCCATGTATGGATGTAATTCAGATGAAGAAGGAGCACTGCTTGTTATCTACAACGTTCAGTTTAAAGTAGTGCAAACAAGACAGTTATTTAAGTTATTTACAAATGGAGCCAAAATTTGGTGCGTCAATGGAAATTTGTTGTTTCCTGTGGGACAAAATCTTGCTGTTGTTCCATTTAATTTAGATATGGAACAATTGGCAGCTCTCGTTGGTAGTCATAAAGTTATTGAAGAAAACTTTGATCCTGATATTGCAATTGTACACAAAGTGCAATGTGTAAGTTGGGGAAAAGATGTAAATGACAAAGAGGACGATATGCCAGATTTAATACAAACAAAACTTCAAGAGTATATGTCTCAAGGATTGAGTAAAAGTATCATTTTTGATACTCTTCTTCAAGAGTGTATGGAAGATAAAAATACTGAGGTACTTAAACAAGCAATTAAGTATTTTGATGACATCCCTGAAAGTGCATTAGTCAAGGTACTTAAATTAATTTTAAACTTAAAACCTGAATCTTTTAAGAAAAATACAATGAGTTCTGTCAAAAGTTTTCCACACAAATTACAACCGGAAGAGAGGTCTGAAATCTTAGATATGATACTTTGCAGACCTTTCAATGAAACTTTAATTTTTTTTGAGCTGCGCTCCAGTTTGAATATAGATGACGTTATACTTTTATTAGAATATATTTACTTTTTGTTCTCTGAAGATGGTCACCCTTTACCATTGCTTACTTACCTAGAAACAGAAGCAAAATTGATTGGGTGGATGTGTATTTTGCTAGATGCTAATTATCAAAGACTTTTGTTAACTAAGGACGAAAAAGTGAATGAAATTTTGACGTCTTTTAAGGATCATATTAAAGAAGAACTAAATTGCTCAGATGATTTACAACACAGTGCTTCATTACTACGCGAACTGAAAAAGGGCAAACCTCTCAGTAAAACAAAACACATGGCTGGGTTAGGCTACTCCATTGAAGAATTTCCTTTGTATTAAAATATAAATAAATATTTTATTAAAAAGTCGTTTTTTTAATGTGCAGAATGTCAATGAATTAATGCACACATTTTAACATTTTTGTTTATGTAAGTTCTTTTTTATCTTTTCGCTGTGAAGTGAAAAGCTAAGTGTAATATAAACACAATTTTTTGAAATGGAATTTTCTAATTCTTTTATTCGGCTTTCAGTGGGCATTATTATTTACATGATATGCACGGCTAGGAAAGATAATAATCAGATATTTGCAATTCTTCATTGATATAAATGTGTAAGAGCGGTTTAATAATACGTAGGGGAGTCTGAACTCAGGGTATCCCTACAAGCGACGCCTATGTCAAAAGTTCATTATATTCCAAAATTTATAATTTAAATTATTAACTGATTTTTCTTGATAAGTGACCACGTGACAGTTGGAATAAGTTCAAAGTCCCTAAATTAGTAGTAGATTTAGGGACTTTGACATGAGTTGGCATCTGTCAAGCGTCAAAAAGTGACAGACTGATTTTTAACCAAAACAGGTTAGTTCATGGTTAGTTCGAAAACGTGTGTAAAAGTCGCACCATATTTTACCATAAAAGTAGTCTAAAATTTCCGTAAAATGCCCGCGGCTGAAGAAGTGAAGTCCAGTTGGGCTGACGAAGTCGAATTAGAGGGTGGTTCGCTGCCACCCCCTACAGAAGCATACGATAACGGCCTCAAAGTAATCACCGAATACTCTTACAACGACGACGACAAAAAAACCAAAATCGTCCGTACGTACAAAATCGAGAAGCGCGTCGTCTCCAAGTCGATCGCCGTACGCAAAACTTGGAAAAAATTCGGCGAAAGCGCAAACGACAAACCTGGACCGAACCCTGCTACGACCATCGTAGCGGAAGACGTGTATATGCAGTATATCACGAGTAAGGAAGAGGACAACAAGCAGGAGGACGAAGGACTTGATAAACTTAAAGGTAACTATTTTTTTTTGTGGTTGACCGTGCTAACGTGAAAATTCTAGCCCTCGGAGACAAGAACGTTGTGAAATGTAGAACGTGCAGCGGCGATCACTGGACCTCCAAGTGTCCCTGGAAGGACACGATGTTGGCAGGAGGAAAAGTGCCTGACGATAAAAAAGGTCCCGCAATTGGGGGACCTCCAACTGGAACGGACACCAGTAAGGCAGGCGGATCTAAGTATGTTCCACCAAGCATGCGCGACGGGGCTGCTAAAAGAAGCGATAATCTCAGTATGGCGAGACGGGATGATGCGACGGCTATTCGAATTACTAATCTCAGTGAATCTACAACGGAAACTGATTTAGAGGATCTGGTTAAACCATTTGGTCCCATACAGAAGTTGTATTTGGCCAAAGATAAACAAGCTGGTTATTGTAAAGGATTTGCTTATATTCACTTTAAATTTAGAAATGATGCTGCTAAGGCTATTGCTATGCTTAATGGGCATGGGTACGATCACCTTATTCTTACAGTTGATTGGTCTAAACCACATCCAAACTAATACTGCAATTATTTATGTATTTGTTGTTTATTTGTAATAAAAATAATATGTACAAAAACAAAATTAGCTGTCTGTGAAAATCTATACCCGCCAACATTGTAAATACGGAAGTGAGATTAGGGTGGTAACAGAACAGTTGAACTGAAATATCTACAAAGGGTAACAAATATCACTAATAGATAATATAAAAAATTAAATAATAAGAGAAAGAGTAAAAGTAGAAAGTGTCAACAGGTATATACAGACAGAACGAATAACTGAGGTGGTGGGAATATATGACTAGCCTAGATAATGGGTAAAGGAAGAGAGGCAGACCTAGGAACACATGGAATAGGGAAGTATTTTGAAACAACAAAAACTGGATTGGAAAGAAGCCGAAATGCAGTCAAAGATAGTAAGAAGTGGAAAAGGATAAGTTTCGTGGTATTATTTGTAGATGTCTGAGTTACCTGTTGAATATAGAACTTTTACTGATTTGTCACTCTTTGTACTGAAACCCGGATTTCTCCTTCCCAAACGTAAGTTAACAAGGAAGCATTTGATGAATGCCCAGTTTTACGTTTTCTCAGCGCTACAAACATAGCTTCTAGGATACCAAAATCTCGATCTCTGTTTCCGTCTATGTGAATGTCTTTTGACGACTTTGTTAGAACAATATTCGCCAAGTGCTAAACTGATTACCGTAAAATTTTTTGACATTCTATTGTGAAAAAAAGAAAATTCTCTATACCAGTTTAAAAACGACTCTTCTACGACTATTGCAATTATTTTCTGGATTATAAGTTGTAAGCAGTTTGATTGGTGCCTACATAAGGCCATCCAGGTATTCAAAGATCTCACTATTTACTTAGTTGCAATAACGAAAACCTCGAATATAGGTATAAATTTTCTAGAGGATTTGAAAGTTTAAGGATCAGTAACATTTTGATTCGTATTATGTGTAGTAACATTAATAATAATCTGTCTCATGCACCGAAACCTGAAATCACACAAACAAAACACACGGAATACGATCAAAATTAGAAGATCGGGAAACGCTTTGCTCTGAGCCGCGACTTCGAGAATAAAGTTCAAATTCAAATCACAAAAATTATGAAACCTGCTTGAACATATTAAAATTAAAATCCTCCCCAGGATATGAATTTAACGAATGGAAATTTCAAGTTCCTTTTTCTCAGAGTGGGTCAACGTTTAAGATCAGTTTAAATGTATAAAAGTCATAAATGAAGTATGTATTATTCATCTCAAGTGAGAAGTTGTGAAATGTGTTATAACGTAATAACTTCAATAAAAACATTTAGAAACTTTAGATACCATTGTGGGGGCTGGCAAGTCCCACAAAATTGTATAGCATTTGTATATAATCTGTATTTAATTACTTCCCAGTATCACCCCGAAACTTTCTCTTCGTCCACCTGCATGTCGTAAAACCTATCTTTTGTTCACTCTTCTCAGTAATACTTATCCTTTCCCAGATTTCGAATACCTTCCAAGAACCCTTTAGACACAACTGTTTCCACCGCTTTCTACCTTTCTTTTCATTTTAATTTCACAAACTCCAAGACTCTTTCCTCAACTGCCGTACGGACAACATCAAAATAAATACGCCAAAACGCACGTACTGTTTCAATCACCTGATCACCCCACACCGTGATAAACAAAAAAAATACGTGAATTTGCGCCACGTTTTTTAAAGAACATTTACAAGATTGTTGAATTATCTTAGAAGCATAAATTGCGAATATGCAAATGACAAAACAAAAATTACACGTGCTGAAACTTCACAACGTTTCAGATTGTAAAATCGCTAATTGACTGCATTACCAACGAATCCACACTCGTTGGCGCGGACTGTGGCATCGAATGCGATTCATTTTTGTTTAAACAATTGCCTTTTTATAAAATTACAAACTAAATTTAACCTATGTGGCGGCACAATAACACGTCGGTAAGCGAAGAAAGATAAGTCGCCTCGTGGTCTAGTGGTCTGGATGCTTGCCCGGAAAGTGAGAGGCGTGGGTTCGAATCCCACCGAGGTATCAACATTTTTCTTCGCTTACTTACAAGCTACAACACATGTTTACACTCACTCACAACAACAAACAAGAAGTGACGCCGACGCTGTTGCTACGCGTTCTCACGCTGCGTAGTTTTTTTTCACTCAACTTGGTCTTTTCTGACATCATTGTAATAACTTGTGTATACAAAAGTTGGACGCGTTGATGGCATAGTTTTACACATTTCAGATTAGAAAATCATTACTAAACTGACTGATATTGCACTAATTATACTTGTTGAAGGGGACTGTGGCGTCGAAAGCGAGCCATTTTTGTTTAAACAATTGCTTTTTTTATGGCAAGCAAAATTACATACCGATTTAACACGTGCTTACACTCACAACACTCGTAACCTCTCTACGAAGCCCAGGGTTACATTCCTTTATTTTTTTTAAATGCGCTTTCGCGAAGTTGTTTTATTTTTCTTAGCGCGAAATTCATGACACTAGCACAGTACACCAGTATCCAAATAAAAACTTGTAGTAAAAACGAATGAAAGCCACCACTTTTGTCTCTGTAATTATCACATTCGCACTAGTTTTCAATTTATTCTCATTCGTATTATTAATTCCATATTTTCTCACTTGAATTTTACGTGGGTTAATCGCGAACAAACTGCCAGCACTGAATAATTAAAATAAAGTTCAATTAAATACATAACTCAACATTTGCAGTATTTTGTGTTAAAAGTGGAGATTAGGATTGCTTTTAATAAAAGTAGAAGATTATTAGAACGGTGAAGATCTATTTTTTATTTAAATATAAATAATACAATTAAAGCAAACTCTTTAAAATGCGTATCTAGTTCGAATATCCTCCAATTTCTTAGAAACCTCCGCAGGAGTGCGATCCAAATCTGATGCTATACTTTTTTGTTTGACTGGTTCTAACGAATTGTATTGCTCACACAAATCACCATCAATTACATTCTGAAAACATACGTACATTTGATTAGTACAAATCCCATAAAATATGCAAAAATAAATACTAACACTAATTACATTCAGAAAAAATAAAAGTTAATCACTTTTAATCATAAGTCTAGCATGTGTTAAAAATCATCACACAATATACATATACTTAATAATTCAATCAGAAAAACTGGTTACCTTAACAGGATAGTAGTAACTTCTGTACGAAATATGATCTCTTCCACACAGTGGCGGGTTTTCACTTCTCATGTGCATTTCTAAATGTTGGAAGAAATCGTGATCTTCTCTTGACGTAAACGGTACAAGTACACCAACAGTTCCTGATAATGTTGTGTAAATCAAAGACTCCCACCCTCCAGGAATTAAGGTCGCTTTCTGCAACCACGTGACAGTTTCACCTACATGGAATGTTGAGATGGTGTCAGCTTTTTGCGAAGCTCCATTTAGGAGACCTAAATAAATATAACAAACGTATTGTTACACTTGAAATGTATTTTTAATTAATATGTAGCTTACGTGGGAGACCCAAAAAAATTTCAAAACTGAATTTTTCTGGTACTATGAGCAAGCGTTAATCTTGGACATTTGCGAAAAATTTATCTTCAATGGAAATGAAAATAATTTGACGTAATGTCCACACAAACTATAGAATTACAGAGTGAAACCTACCTCTGTCCCACAATGATTTATGACCAGTGGGATCTTCCTCAACATCATCGCTGACATTTGGTGGTAATCGCATGATGGCAATATTACCAAATTTGTCGGCCACAGCAACAGTGTCGTAATCCAGTACATTGGTGCACGTAATCCAGCGTGGATGCGTGTCGTCAGCAAATATAATCAGCTGATTTTCCGCCCTCTTATATCTAACCATGAAAACTGATTCTTGCACATCCGAAACGAAAATTCTCTTACCCATAGCTTGAATGTTTACTATACCGTTAGGTATGTGCTGCAACGTTATAGAAAAAATAAATAATATTTTGTTGTCAACAAGATAAAAAATGTGACAAAAACAATTAATCAGAACTGCAGGATATCAACACAAATTCAGACAAGTTTTATTTCATCATTTGAAATTAAAAAATAAAATACATACAATAGTAAAAAACCTACCTTGTTTTCACATTTTCTTAGCAGTTTTTTCTTCCCCATGTCATACAGTCGGAGCATTCTGCCAACACCAGCAAGCAAAAGACCGTTGTACGCACATAGAGCCATAGGGACTTCGTCAACTGGAGTTCGATGAACAAATTCCAATTCTCGGCCCATTGGATCGATTTTGTATGTGTCCAGGTACCCACTATTACAGTGCCTGGGATTCAATTGAAAATCTTTTGCAATCCCAACAATTAAGAAGAGAATTTGTTGAGGCTGGTTTTGGAACTTGACCAAAACACTAGACATCGCTGCCTCGTTTTGTTCCAATCTTATTAACTTGTGAGTAATTCCCTGTACAGGATCCATTATCCTTAAAGTAGAAGCCCACATTCCGTGTCCAGCTTTCGGTGCCGAGAATACACTTTCAGGTAAATCTTCATTCAAGAAAGCATCAGCCATTTCTTTAGCCAATTCCTGCTCTTCTTCGCCCGCAGCTTCCTTCATTTCCTCAGCCATTTGCAACCTTCTTTGTTTTTTCGTTTCTTCAGTATATGCGTTGTGCTCGGTTTCGGTTATAATCAAATTATTACTTTCTGGATGAATTATAAATTTCCTTGGAGTGTACTCCAAAGGAAACGAGACTTGGTTGAAAACGGCACCCAGTTTCTCCAACGCCAAAATTCTCAAAGTGTTGGTTGAAATTGCAACAATGCCTTCTGGACACTGCTCTGAACTAAATCCAGAGGCGTACTCCAAACTTTCGTATGATAAGGGAGTTAAATAAAATCGACTTTGGTAATAATAGCTCAACCACGATCTACTACTCATTGCTAAGACAGCTTCAGACTGTTGCATTCGTATTCTGAATAGTTTCACTGGTCTTGAACCCAAATATCGGGTTCTCGTGTCTGAAAGTTCTCCAGAGACAGGATCTAATACGTTACGCAGTAAAGCGCCATTTTGTAGACCAATGTTCAAATATAAGGTACTAGTAGTACTAGCAGCAGCTGCGTTATCGGCGTCACGGTCTGTGCAACCCATTTCAACAATACACAACGACTCTGCACACACCGGTAAACCTTGTATCGACCGTGGGGCTAAACAATCGCTAGGATCCAACGAGATTATTCTCACAGTACTGTCCGCTAATCCTACTGCCAAGAAGAGAGATAACTGTTCACCAGGGGTCACATTTGCTAATGCCATACAGACAACGTCTGAATTCATGCGTTTTCTTTCTTTGTATTCGTGTAATTGCCCAGTCTATCAAGAAAAGAAATGAAAATTAATTCGGTTGCACAATATTTATGGTTTCAAAATTAAATAATTAAATACAAATGACGATTTCGTTTCCTATGTAATAATCAATGATATGACGGTAAGAATAAACAACGTATTCTTTTTGTAATCACTGCTACTTTATAGCAACTCGCGGATGTCGCATTACGAATCAAATTAAACAAATAAAGTTACTTTGCAGGTTCAGTATTTAAAAAAAAAAGTTTTGCAACATCTAATTTCATAGTATATTATCTTGTTATTTAAACCATCAAGATTTATTTTTTATAAAATATAGTATTCAATTACATAGTTTAAAGTTTGTATATCTGTGACATTTATTAATTACGAGAATGGTAAATCCGTTCAGTAGATGTTCTTACTTTACCTGTATTAAGTACCGAAAAATAACATGTCTCTACAACATTGATTACTTGGTCTACTTAAAGTAGCATCAGCACAAGAATAAAGCATAATATTCAATTTTCAAAATCAAGTTTGTTGAATTCAGAAATTCAAACAAAATACATGAATAAGATGTTTTACAAAAACCCAGAAGTCACGGATTTTAGTTTATCACAAAAATAAATTAATTTTGTTTAAAACTAATGTAATGAGACTGTATTTTTTAAAATTTATGGTTTCATAGCACTTAAGTTTATTAAAAAAAATTGGTTTGGAACAGAACCTCATTCGTGATTAACTCATGGAGTTTCACAAATGTCCGTGGAATTTTTTCACTAATATTGGCCTCTGAAATTTCGCAAATATCTGATTCAAACAAAGTAGGTTATCTGTGAAACCACTTGTAGATCTTGTTTTAAAATATTAAAATAAAGTTTATGATCTGATCAGATTCTTCTGATAAATTTTAAGCGTCTTTTTGGATCTTTGATAATAGCAGATATATAGTCTTTTTTATCACAGTTTTGCTTAAGAAAAGCAAAAAAATCTTCCAGCTTTTTCGAGTTGAGTTTTTCCTTAACACAATTTAGCGATGACATCAACACTTTTGCAAGGACACGTATATCAACTTGGAATGGTACAGCGTAATATTAAAAATAACAATATTGTATTCCCAAAATTTTCTAGGAAAGTGGAGTGAGCCGTTCCTGCTTTAATCGTTAAAATAAAGTGACTCATTCATTAATTTGCAAGATTTCAAAGTATTCAGTTTTGCAATTCTTGATTTATTCAATAAAATAAATTGACTGATAATTGATGGATAATTCCGAGTCGTAGCACAAAAGAAAAGTAGTCGGTTATACCGATGCAAGGGGAAAAAAAAAGCCAAGTTCCGCATCGAACCCATAATCGCAGTACTGCAGGTCGCCATTTTCTCCGATACACCCACTGCGTCACGGAGACGTACAAACCGTGTTGGGAATAAAACGTTATTATAACTTGCAAATGTTTTGGCGAAAATTTGAAAGCATAGCGGGAAAACTCAAAGTAGAGCCGTACGCTACAAGTATGAGTATATTTTTGTGTAACATTCAAATCATTTTAAAATACCATTCACGGGATACTGCTTTTTTCGTACTGTAGGGGTCATGAAACGTTGAGAACACATAAAAGTGGCCTTTGGTCCGATGGAATCGATTACAAAGATGTAATATTAATTCAGTAATCGATTTAATATTAAGATAGAAGAATTCTTTGAATTTAAAGTGGTGATGAAGTACTGCACGGTCTGTCTAGATGCGTTGTAAAAATCGACAGAAATCAACACAGATTTTTTTTCTACAACTTTATGAATAAGACCGCATTTTAAAAAACATTTTGTAAAAAAGGGTCGTTTAGGAATTATCTAGAGCACTGTAGAAACTGTCAAAAGAGTAAAGAACTTTTTGTATTGGAAAACTTAATTTGAAGTAAAGTTGTGTTTTAAATGGGTATAATTTCAAAATTATAGAAGTGAATAGTATGCAGTGAAATAGTAAATACAAAAAGTGGATCATTAAGTACCGTTTACATACATGGGTACAGGGATTGCCGAAAAAGCAACTTTAGAACTGTTATCCTCCAGTAAAAAATATACTAAAAAATAAAATTTTTTGAAGCATCAGATGAGAACTATTTTATGACAAAGTAACAAAACCTATGTTACTCATATTGTAGTTTTATCAAAGACATCTCTTTACACCGCCGGCCGTTAACATTTTTGGCGCAGCAACTTTTAAAAATGAAGTCCGAAGATCTTAGCGATTTAGGAACCGCACTGTTTGATTCAAACAGGAAAAACCTAGATCCTCTAGAGAGAACGATTTGTTGAATTTATACTCGTATATACGCAAATATGGCTAAATTGAGATTTTCCCGAAGTTGCAGGTCTCTATACCTATTGTTCAAGAAATAGATATCAAAAACTACACTAGTCATTGCCTGCAGCGAACACTAGCTACGTTGCTGCTATTAATGTAGGTGCCGACCTTAAAGAGCTTTGGTGGGTGTCATAAATGTTAAAAACTCAAAAAAATGTTTTTAAGTATAAATACATCAAGAAAGAAATAAAACTTTTTAAGCCAATAAAGACCGTATTATTATTATTATTACATGAACCGTGATTTTGCAGCTAGTACTATGTTGAACACTAGTAAAAAATAACGAGCTTTTCAATTTCTTCTATTCGGTGCCAACAACTATTTAACTTCAATCTAAAGTATTTACTGTAAGTGCTTTAAGTCAGCAAGTTAATATTAGTGAAAAATCCCTTATGTTTCACCACCGTAACGATGAACCATTTTCGAAATTGTTCTGTTTTCTGTGGTATTTACTGAAATGAACTAATTTAATGTTGCAATATAATCAATTTAGATGTAAAATTTTGTAGTTAAAGTGGTCTAGGGAAAAATAGTCTTAGTACAAAAATTAGTATTTTTATTGCTTTTGTATCAATGAAACAAGGAACTATTTATAATGGAACCACTGTATTTTGCTTTTATTAATATGTATAATTTTTTGTGCAAAACTACGTCGAATTATAAGTTAAAAATTTAATAATGTCAATAATAACAAAAAACTTTGTAAGATGTAGTTTTGTTGATGTAAACTAAAGTTTTCTTTGACCACGTATTATATAAAAGAAGCTTCTGTCGCTGTTGCAGCATATATGGGTCGTCTATTTAGTGAAACATGAAACTTTACATACTTTCTATTTTTACATTCAGATTTGAATGCGTTTGGTATTAGTGTTTTAAATTATACTACTGTGAAGACTTCAAGCACGGCCAACTGTATTAATACATATGGCCATCCCAATTCGTATAAAAAGTTGATTCTTTGACGTTTCCAAAATCGTTAATCAGGCAACGACATCTGTTGAGTACAATTATGAACTTGGTTGGCAAATAATTGTCAAAATGACGTTTTAAAATATCACGTTTTTCTGAAAGTGTAGATAATGGCACAAGAACATTAATGATATTACTCATATTATTTAGTTTTGAAATAAGATAGATATATTTTTAAAAAACGAAAATTATTTAACAAAAAGGAAGGTACATATTCATAATTTTAAAACTTTTCTGCTGGTAGGTTTGTTACAGATCGTTATTTTCTTCAACCAGTCTGTTTGTTCCAAACAAATATTATCAATAACTGGTTTCACTGTTGCTCGAATAATTATATCACAAACTCTTGATTTATGTTCCAAGCAACAAAATAATGGATTTTGGTCCAAAGAAGGATGGAGCAGATTACACATTTGTTGACATGTCTTTTTGGAATTTAAAAACGGCAACATTTTTTGAGTGACGTCAGCCACTACCTTCACAATGCCTACGAAATATGCATTGGGATAGGTTAATCCACCTCGATCCTGTAACAGGATGAGTCTTAATAGCGGACCAGGAACCTCTTTGGACAACAGCGGCGCAAGGCAGCTGTCGCAATGAAATTTGTCGTCTAATTTCTTTAAAATGTAGCCAGCCAAAAAGGCCACAGATGCCGATGAAATGTTTGCACAGCGTTCAATTAATTTACTTAGGTTTTGAATCTTTGTTCTTAATTCCAAAGGTACATCAAAATTTTCTTTGTCTTGTTTTGTATCATGATCCAAAACCGAGATTTTTGCAGTACTGACAAAGTCTATATTGGAAACATTAGATGATTTGGAACATTTGGAACATATTTAACAATTCTGCATTGCATATTCTGCCGCTCTGGCATCCGTTGCATCATTGGAGCCTCCTTTTAATCTCACGTGTGAGAACGTTGCTTCCACCGCATCGGAGCTAAAGGAACGCGTAAGAACATAGTAAAAGCCTGCTTGTTCTAATAAAAACTTAACACACAAATATGTACTTCTGGCAATAAATTTTAAAGCATGTGCAGTCTCTTGAGTGAAACCACGAAAACCAGTGCTAGCAGTATTTGATAAGATAAAACTGATTTTCGCACTTTTGACATTTTCAACTATTTTTCATTTATTTTCGAAAATTAGCGAAAAAAGTGACAACAATTTTTCGTAATTTCCAGAAAATTTTTGTCTGAAACAGTTAAAAGACGATCTGACCCACCGGAAAATATGTAGTTGACTTATAGATAAAATATTTTTTGACGATTTATCTTCAAATAACTGAGAAATGCGAGGAAAGGACTCCAAAAATCTCCAAAATTTTCAAAAAATTTGAAACCGTTCCAAATGGCTTTATTTCAGAGAAAAACATTGAGTTTCTAGTTTTATAGAATACTAATAGCAAATTTACCTTATGAAATACTAGCCCCGCCCACCCACTCACCCTCCATTTTCTTAAAGAGTATGTCGTTTGCCAAATTTTGTCTTATCTTAGCAAGTACTAGCCCCACCCACCCACCCTCTATTTTCTTAGGGATATGTTATTTACTAAAATCAGTTTTTTTGTTCGCAAAAACTAGCCCCGCCCACCCGCCCTCTCTTACCTTGTAGGATATGTCATTTGCCACCGTTAGTCTTACCTTAGCAAGTACTAGCCCCGCCCACCCGCCCTCTAGTTTCTTGGAAGATATGTGATTTGCCAAAATCAGTATTATCTTAGCAAGTACTATATTGTATATTGAAGTGGCAAAATAAATGATTAAACAATAATTAAATACTACTTGCTAAGATAATACTGATTTTGGCAAATCACATACCTTCCAAGAAAATAGAGGGTGGGTGGGCGGGGCTAGTATCTGCTAAGATAAAACTGATTTTCGCACTTTTGACATTTTCAACTAGTTTTCAACTATTTCAGAAAATTAGTTGAAGACATTTTTTGTAATTTCCAAAAATTTTTTGTCTGTAACAGTTAAAAGACGATCTGATCCAACGGAAAATAGTTGGCTTATAGATAATTTTTCGCAGATTACGAATCTAAAATATTTTTCACGATTTGTCTTCAAATAACTGAGAAATGCGAGAAAAGGAGTCCAAAAATTCCCAACATTTCCAAAAAATTTTAAACCGTTCCAAATGGCTTTATTTGAGAGGAACACATTGACTTTCTAGTTTTATAGAATACTAATCGCAAATTTACCTCATGAAATACTAACCCCGCTCACCCACTCACCCTCCATTCTCTTAAAGAGTATGTCGTTTGCCAAAAATTGCCTTATTTAAGCAAGTACTAGCCCCACCCAGCCACCCTGTATTTTCTTAGGGATGTTTTTTACTGAAATCAGTTTTTTTCTTTGCAACTATTAGCCCCGCCCACCCGCCCTCTCTTACCTTGTAGGATATGTCATTTGCCACCATTAGTATTATCTTAGGAAGTACTAGCCCCGCCCACCCGCCCTCTAGTTTCTTGGAAGGTATGTGATTTGCCAAAATCAGTATTATCTTAGCAAGTACTATATTGTATATTGAAGTGGCAAAATAAATGATTAAACAATAATTAAATACTACTTGCTAAGATAATACTGATTTTGGCAAATCACATACCTTCCAAGAAAATAGAGGGTGGGTGGGCGGGGCTAGTATCTGCTAAGATAAAACTGATTTTCGCACTTTTGACATTTTCAACTAGTTTTCAACTATTTCAGAAAATTAGTTGAAGACATTTTTTTGTAATTTCCAAAAATTTTTTGTATGAAACAGTTAAAAGACGATCTGATCCAACGGAAAATAGTTGGCTTATAGATAATTTTTGGCAGATTACGAATCTAAAATATTTTTCACGATTTGTCTTCAAATAACTGAATCTAAATGTTACCCTTTTTAAAAAACTTTCTAATACCACCGTTTTTAAACTCTAAAAAGACATGTCAACAAATATGTAATCTGCTCCATCCTTCTTTGGACCAAAATCCATTATTTTGTTGCTTGGAACATAAATCAAGAGTTTGTGATATAATTATTCGAGCAACAGTGAAACCAGTTATTGATAATATTTGTTTGGAACAAACAGACTGGTTGAAGAAAATAACGATCTGTAACAAACCTACCAGCAGAAAAGTTTTAAAATTATGAATATGTACCTTCCTTTTTGTTAAATAATTTTCGTTTTTTAAAAATATATCTATCTTATTTCAAAACTAAATAATATGAGTAATATCATTAATGTTCTTGTGCCATTATCTACACTTTCAGAAAAACGTGATATTTTAAAACGTCATTTTGACAATTATTTGCCAACCAAGTTCATAATTGTACTCAACAGATGTCGTTGCCTGATTAACGATTTTGGAAACGTCAAAGAATCAACTTTTTATACGAATTGGGATGGCCATATGTATTAATACAGTTGGCCGTGCTTCAAGCCACGTTAAAGTTTGGAAATACATGTGCCTACTTGATTCACTCCATTGCACCACGGAAATGCAGCGGAGGCGACAAGCAGGAATAATCTAGCACAATAAGAAAAACAGACATTCAATAGGTGATCCGTCTGAACAGAATTACTGTGCCTGTTAACAAAATATTAAAAAAATAATAATTACCGGATCCATCTCAAAATAGGCCAATTCACCTCCAGAAAGCGCAATAACGACTTGCCGTTGGTTAACAGCACATTTTACAATCATTTTCTTTCCTGGAGCCTTCCACTCGTTCACACGTTTATCAGAACAAATATGTCTGATGCCTCCAGGATATACCTAAAACGAGAAAACGTTACAATTCAAGAAAATCATCGTAAAATATAGAAATGTAGCATTTGTGGGAAATCCAGTAATAAAATGTTATTAATGGTACTATGAAAATGCGTTACTTTTTGACATTTTTCCCTCATTTCTGCACATCATTATAATACAGCCATGATAACGAAATGTCACTTAAAAGTACTCAATTGTACCTGCACTAAAGCATCATCACTGAGAGCAGAGCAAGATAAGGTTGGCGTAGTTCCCAAGAAACCACTGTCTGTCACTTCTTCAACCGTTTCCCCGATTGACAGTACCAAAGTGGCGTTAACGAAAGACACAATAATATAAGCATCATATTCATCTGTAACAAATAACCACACATTACAGGATTTGCACTACTTTTATAGAGTAGTTGATTAAAAAAAATAAATCAGTCTATAAGTATAATCACAACGCATCAGTTGAAACACGGACAAGATTTCATCATGTTCATTTGAATTTTGTCTCTTCTTTTCCGTCTTACTCACCTTATATGTGGTATAGGACAACAAGCAACGCCTCGCCATCTGAAATAAAAAGCACTGGTGTTGAAAAATAATCAACCACCAGGCTTTATTAGAAATTCATTCTCATGAATTTCATCAAATAAAAAAAGAAAAAATACACTTACCGTCACTTCGCCGCTTGACGGTCCACACAGCATTCGGATTGCCTGGAAGTTCAGAAACAGCCATCTCAGACACCTCCAGACCATGTCTCAAGACACGCAATGACGACCTTGGGCCTCTGCCACACAACATGTACAGTTGTGGCGTATCCTCTCCTGCCAAGTCAGCAACTCGACAGGATAATATTGGCGACAGTGACTCCATTTCATCAACGAGTACCAAATTCCGCAGGGAACGAGGTGCAAAGAAGAACGTATCTCCTTCCTCCAACGGCATAGCTGAGCTGAATTCCAATTCGTCGTCATCGTCACCAAGGTGAGCAATCTGATACAAGTAACTAAAATATGCAAAAATAGTTTCATTTAGTTTTAGAGCTACTTCATACTTACTGATTTCCAAATTCTGAAGCAACAAAGAGAAACCCAGTTTTTAGTACACACATTGCAGCTGCTACAGGCACTGTATCAAAATATTTCAATTTGATTTCAGTTACCATGTCTTCATCAGTCTCGAGAGTGATTTTAAAGATGTCACCTTGCTCAGTCTGGGCAAGGAAAAAAAACATGGATTTTGTTTTATGCGTGGCTGAACACACAAATATCATTCCTCTTTCAGGGTCATCCAAATCATTCCTCCTCCTAGGAATAGGGCATCGAATATCATGCTGATCTCCCAAATTCTTATAAGTGAGATAGTTCTCAGAACAAATAAGTACTCCAGAAGGGCCATCATCTCCACCAGGTACAGTCACCAGAAAATTTGCGTGTTCTTCCAAAGGTTCTGAGTACTTGCGTACCACGTGATTTACACCAAGATCAAGCTCATAGAAGGTCAAAGTTTGTTGAGTTTTCTGTGCTGCTTCTCCTGTTGGATCTGAGTCGGCTTCTTCATAGTCAATTTCTAGACAGGCAAACATGGGGTTGTCATAACCAACATCCACTCCAACCATGTGGTATACAAGAGTGTTACTTTTATGGGCTTCAAGTGGAGAAGAAATTGTTAACCTGGCTTGAGCATCTCTGTTCAAGATGTAGGCTAACTTTTGTTTTTCAACTGCTCCAATCATTACAGCTCTTCCTCGAGGATCTGTGGCCAAATATTGGCCAGGTACGATGCGTCTGACGCCTGATTTACCAAATGTTTCTTGGTGGACTTTCTCAAATGCATTTTTTGTGGGGATATACTCCAGGATGACTATTCTTCCAGAATCAGATCCGACTATTACATAATCTTTGGTTCCTCCAGTTAGACGAAATGACATTAATGAGCGAATTACTCCAAAAATTTCTACAGTTAGAAGAGTGTGCACTTTGCCAGTGTTTGGATCAGGTCGCAGAACTTCTAAACTCTTGCCACGTGAAATGACAATTTCTTGCATCTTTGTCCCAGAGAAGTTGCCATGGATGGCGTGGGTTATCGCCGTGGCTCTTTGTAGGGTGATGTTGTACAGATACATGTTGGTGAATTGTGACCCCTGCGAAGTTTGGGTAGTTTAACGAAAATGGACGAGATAGCAAACTTTGATTAAAATAATGTAGGATACTAAAACCAGGCTAGTAATTATTGAGGAATCTTAGCCAACGATGCGATGTCTCCAATTATTTAGCACAGTTTACGACCTGCACGTACTCTATATGTAGGTGCAGGAGATACCATAGTGCATCACATAAAATTACAGTAAAACTACTTCACTTTAAAAAAATATATAAACATAAATAGCCATTGCGAGTCATAGGTTAACTAAATGTATTTACCTCGAAGACAGATGACCGGGATTTCTTCAGATATTTTCAAGTGTACCGGTAGTCACGACGTTCACGTGAACAAAATGTTCAGTTTACATTTTGATCAGTTAATATTTTTTTTTTAATGTGGAACACTCCAACAATGATTTTCTCCCTTCTTTTTACGGTTTTGAAATGGTTTTAAATAAATTAACGGCGGTTTATATCAAAGCTTTGCAAATGGCGCCCGGTCACTACCATGCAACTTCTCCACAAACAACCACCACGCCACAACAGCAACAAACGCAAAACGCAAGTTCAGGGAGACGCCGCGTCATTCTGTCAGAGAGATTACAGTGCGCTTGCGTTATGCTAAATTTTTCAGCCAATCAGAACAAAGAGCGGTGCATTTCTTTGAATGGAGGAAATGGTAACTTTCTATGAAATGAGTTGTACCTATACAGTGTCGGCCTGGCGTGTTTCAGGGCCCCCGGCGAAAACTATTGTCGGAAGTCGGGCCCCCTTCGAATGGTATTTTTTTTTTTAATTCAAATAAATTTTTAGAGAAAATAATGTTTTTATTACAAAATTTGGTTAAATTAATACTTCTATTATTATTAGTACTACCAAAAGTGCTTCTTAATGCAGCCGAAGTAGCATGGCTGTGGTATTTTAAATTTTCATGTTCGTTTAAAGCTTTATTTAAATGTCCATTTTTGTGAAAGATGATCCTCATTGTGTTTTTTCAGCAGATATGAAACAATTGCAACAAAATATTTTTTCAAAACCAACATAATATGAAACGCATTTTCTGTTAATTTTTTCTACCAAAACAAAACTTCGAAATATATTTTTTCTGGAGTCAAATGCCAATTTTTACTTCCAAAACTGGGTTGGTAGATATTTTAGTATTCAAGGATATATTGGGACTTAGCTTTATAAATAAGGTATGTAGTACCATCGGAAAGATACTTGAAAACTCACATCTAAATGTATGTATATCATTATTTTTATCTAAGAATTTAATTTATCAATAGATACAATTAAAATTTTCCAAAATATATATATATGCACTCGGTTATATTAGTCGTAACTGTAGTCGTCTTTACTTTTAGTAAGATTTTCCAATTTTAAGACATTTTCACCGCTAGTACGTAACAAAAGTTTTGAGAAAAATCACAAATATTTTTTTTACTTTAAAATGCTGTTAACGCTAACACTTAAACAGTGTCGTACAAAATTGAATTGCGAATACCATCTGGTTTTAATTTGCCAAAAAGTAACCAGCCATGAATTTTCAGTGAAATAAAATTAAAAAGAAATTCTGAGACAAGAGACTGGAACATCAATAAGAAGATTGGATCGATTGTTTAAGAGTTTCCCATATAACGGTTTCTAGAGGAATAGCCAAAAACAACTTAAAATACCGCAAAAGAGCTAAATGTCCAAAACATACAGCATCGCAGAGAATTCTCAGATGTTGCCGGGTATTGAGAATTCATCATTTTCTGTGCAATCGTGTGGTTGTGCCGGGTGAAGAAAAATATTTTACGTTTGCCAATTCAGAGATGGAACGTAACGATGGATTTTATACAGACAATATAGAAGAAACTACAAATAATGTAAAATTTAAATTGAAGGCAAAGTTTGAAAATAACATTTTAGTTTGATGTGCTATATCTCCGGCTGGCGTTTTAGTACCATTCATTGGCCGTGTTACTCGTGTTAGAGGTCAATGCAGATGTGTATACACAACAATGCCTATCAAAATTACTAGATTTTATAAGGGAACATCATAATAACAACAATGTAATATTTTGGCCATATTTAGCAAGCTGGCCAGGAATTGCTTAGAAATAAATAATATAAATTTTGTACCTAATAAAGATAATTTCTCCAATGTGCCCCCAGCAGGACCAATAGAAACATTTTGGGCAATACCAGTGAGTATAGAGTTAAAAGAGAGGCAACCTTATGGACAAGTGCGGGGCTAATGCTCCGTCTTACCCCTCACTTCACTTCATCCACAAACGTAATAGTGGATAGTGGCTCTCCCTCCTTTTTTCTTGTGAACTACGTTAACAGTAGTCTGGACGAACACCAACTCATCAGACTTGTGGCCAGTGCGATTACGTTAAAGCAAAATAGCCCATCCCCAAATGAACGGTGGACTGGTGAAAGGTTTTTGTCCAATTTTAACCAAATTTCAGCTTTTCTTTAATTATTATTGTTATGATAAGCACATGTTGACAACATGCCAGTAAATCTCAATTTTTGGAGGATGCCTGGTGTATGCGGATGAATTTAATCCTTTATTTAAATAAAAAAATGAACGGCCATTATAGTAGATATAGTTATTATGTTATTTTTATTATTTTTCAGCTTTTCGACCGTTTTATATTTCGATTTCTCAATTTTTCAACTTCTCGATATTGTAATTTTTCATTTTTAAAATTCTAGATTTTTCGATTTCTCGAGTTCTCAGTTGTTCTATATTTTAATTTTTTTATTTTCCCAATTTTTAAATTTTCGATTTTTCAATTTTTGAGATCCCGAATTATCAATTTTTCCATTTTTAACTTTTCGATTTGTCGATTTTGGCCTATTTCGGTTTCTCAATTTTTCGATTTTTCGACTTGTCGACTTTTCGACTCCTCGATTTCTCCATCTTTTGATTTTTCGATTTCTCGATGTCTCAGTTTTTGAATTTTTCGATGTTTCGATTTGTCGGTTTTTGATTTTTACTTTTCGATTTTTCGGTTTTTCTGTGTTTAGATTTTTATATTATTCGATTTTTCAGTTTTCCAATTTTTTTTAGTTTTCGAGTTTTGATTTCTCGATGTGTTGATTTTTTAGTTTTTCGATTTTTATATTTTCGATTTTTCCATTTTTATTTTTTTTTATTTTTTGATTTTTAGATTTCTCCATTTTTCAATTTTACGATATTTTAATTCTTCAATGTTTTAAATTTTAGGCTTTCCGATTTTTCAGTTCTTCAATATTTTTTAATTTTTCAAATTTTGACGTTTCAGAATTTTCAGATTTCCGATTCCTCAATTAATCTACTTTTTTCGACTTTGCTTTTTGAATTTTTGATTTCTCAATTTTTCAATTCTTTAACTTCCTAATTTTTGAATATTTTGTTCAATTTTGTGATTTTTCAGTTTTTCGACTTTTTACTGTTTGAATTTTCAATTTTTCGTTTTTTAAACTTTTAGTTTTCAGTTTTTAAAATATTAGGTTTTTCGATTTCTCGACTTTTCAGTTCTTCTATCTCTATTTTTCAATTTTTGGAATTTTTAAATTTCTGATTTTCCATTTTTTTTATTTTTCGATTTTCCGTTTTTTTTTTAATGTTTCGATTTTCCATTTTTTTTGTGGGTATCGTTGGTGATTTTTAGAAAAAGCGACGGTTACGGTTTTCAGATTTTATTTAGTTCCTTTTACTGTTTGAGAGTGCCAGGGAGAAGAAGATCGAAGGGTGTTTGAATGGTCGACAGGTAGGCTCGGTTTCAAATAGGTGGTAGTAGGTAAAGAAAGAGTTTAGAAAATTCTAGAAACGGAAAGAGAAAGTATAGTGAACCAAGAGTTATAAGGTTATATGGCCATCATAAAAGTAGTTGACGGCAAATAAATACCCCCTTTGTGTGGTTCGCACTAAGCTTACCGGTTGGCAATAAATCATCTTCTAAACATTTCTTGCTCATATTTAACAGGGCCGGCCTTCAAAGCGAGTGGTTATTTCGGAACCCTCAGTGGTTGCAGGTAGTAAAGAAATAGTGGAGTGGTGGATTTTCATATTTAGTGAAAGCCGCCCCTGAACGAAACCACAAGAGCCGGTCGAGCTGCAGTGGACACGTTATTTACGACCCTAAAACCTTTTCTATTGTAAACAACTTAACTTCGACACAATGGGATGATTTTATGATGGCCATATAACCTTATAGCTCTTGGTTCACTATATGTAGGAGCGTAGGGCAGGTAGACGAAAGATAGAACGTATTTACATTTATAGAAAGATTATGAATGCGCTCAGGTAGAACACCTGATTTTGTGGGAACGGTTGTTCCTACATTTTAATTTTTCGATTTTCCACTTTTTTTTAATTTTTCAATTTTCCAATTTTTCGATGTTTCGAATTATTCAATTTCTCTGTTTTTAAATTTTAATTTTTTTTATTTCTTTATATTTAGACTTCTCGATTTTACAATTTTTCGATATTTGAATTTTTCAAGTTTTAATTTTGCCATCGTGGTTTTTCGATTTTTAAAATTTTTCGATTTATAGATTTTCCGATTTCTCAATTTTTTCAACATTATCAGTTTTGGGAACTTTTCAATTTCTTTTTTCAATTCTGAACGCTTAGAATCGACATTGGCATGAGCGCGCTCTGGTCTGTGGATCAGACATGTTCCCAGGCGACGACTTATCAAAAATTGTTATCGCTAATTCTACTAGAAGTTTAATATTTTGTGCGAAAATGGAACACTCGAATGAAAATAATTGCCAAAATGTGTTTGCCGAATTTTATACAGACCGTATGCATTTAAAAAAGCCCTTCACATTTAATCACTTTTTCCAAATGGGGATATCAAAAAGGACAAATTATAACTCTAGAGAATGGTAATTCGATAGAAAGACAGACAAGAAGTGGAATTCCAGCAACAAAAATGGCCCAGAAGAGGAGAGAAGCCTTAATCAGTCAGAACCACGGCAGTAACCATGTATTGGAACATTATAACTAGTAATTTAGTAATATAATAGTGTAAATAGTGTGTCCTATTTTTAACATCCATACTCACTAACCACGGTAAACTTGGAATGCCATTTAGAAATTTTGGACAGAAATTTAAAATCGGCAAAAAGTACGTTACTAAGGGAGAATAAAATCATATTTGCAAAGCGAAAATCAATTCCCAAATGTTCAGAAAAACAAAAATTGGAACAAAAGCAAAAATTAAAAAAAAATTCTGAATCATTACACTGCCAACGTTATTGATGCATAAATGACTTATATAAATTTTCAGTTTATTCCTAAGGACATAAATGTTCCGAACGTCCCTCAACTGCGACCAATTGAACGCTTTTGAAGAAATCTAAAGTGGAATTTGTGTGAAAAATGTAGGGTAGGAACCCTTCACACATATAGAATTAAGCAGTGTGTATTGCTGAAAATTTGGCAGAAAAAAATATTGGCTTTCACAAATTTAATGCGCCGCGCCGTGTTAAAACAAAAATTTGTGAAGCAAGTAGATATGTTGCAGATCGTACTCTATACAGTTGTTTTATAAATGTTAACAGTTGCATTTTTAATTCGTCATTCAATAATAAAGTTATGCTAGTTTGAAACTTGCGCAGATTTTTGGTCCCCACACCCTTATTTGATTCGAGTCGCAAAGTGTCAGTAATTTTCCGCGCCGTCCGACTTGTTAAATTTCAAACTAAAACGGCTGCAAGAGCGATTCACTTACAGTAGTTGTGTTGTACAAGCTCAGACAACAACCCGTAAAATGGTATTAGTAACAACCATTGAAGGTTAGAGGGCTTTTGTCGCATTTTGGGGCGCCATCTGACCGCCAATATTAACTCACTGGTACGCATAAGGATACGGGGTTGCCGGTCTTTTAAATACATAGTCACTGGCAATACTAAGTAGAAAGGTTTACAACAACGACTGGGAAGCCAATTTAGAAGTACAATTAAGAAGAAGATTCTACCAGAAAATTAGAGAAATTGACGTGGAAACCATTCAAAGGCTGTTAAGACCTATGAAGACAATTTTGCGTCGTATTGAAGATAGCGGATCTTTATCTGTTTTCCACTTAATAATAATTAATTAAGAAATTAGCACTTTTCTGGGTGGTTTTTGAAATTTAAATAAAATTAAATTTGGCTTCCTAAACTTTTTCTCAAAACTTTTGTTACTTACGTTAGGTTTCTCAGAAATTAAAAATGTCCCTAAATTTTCGCACTTTCTTTAAAATGTCTTTAAGTTTGTTTTTTCTGAATTTTAAATTTTCTCTTCTGGACACCACTTTGTATTTTTTGACTGATGAAAGTTCAAAGAACTCAAAACCAGCATGTAGTACGTACTGAATGAACCAAGTTAACAGCAAAAATGCCGTGCAAAAAAAAACCCTAAAATGAGAGAATCTCTCTCGAAAAAATGCCGAAGTTATGCATTCTTATACAGTAGCAACTGATTATTTAGGGTACCTAAAAGCTCAGGGACCCCGGGGACCGCCGGGCGGGCCAGTCCGACACTGGTTATAACATACTATCATTGTTTAATTATACAGGGTTAGTCACGAGAAAATTACTTCTGAAAATTAGTTTTACGCAACCCAAAATATGAATACCGTGTACCACTTGATACTAACTTGAACACTCTGTAAAATAAATATATATTTTAATCATCAATTGCATTAATCAAATCTACTCACAAATAACCCTACAACAATATGAACAATACACAGTACGTACACGGACCAGTGTAAAGTATTACTAGAAGTGTATGTATTACGATCATTCAGAAAGTTATAATAAGCTATAAAATTATTCGAAAACAAACTGCAAGTTTTTTTTTGGCCGAAATCGTCAAAATCAAGTGTTGAGTACATTTTTAGAACGTAATATATCCATTATTAACAGATTGTAATGAAATTTTAAATAGGTATAACTTTTTCGGCACGTATTTTTAAAAATCAGTATCTCTGTTATTATCGATGGAACTTTTGGAACGCGGTTTTCAGTACTATTTTTAGCTTATAACTAGAACTCTAAGCACTACCTGAAAAACGTTATCGACTGTTTTGTTGGAAATTAGATACAGTATAAGTTATTTTTTCCACAAAATATAATTTTACTGTATCTCATCTCCGCCTTTGATCGTATTTTTTATTGCCCTTTAGGCATTAATAAGTTATAATACTTAAATTGAAAGAGAATATTTTTATTGCTTAAAAATTATACAGATTTGTTCAGGCTCGTCAGATAATATATATAGATTTATTTTAATTTAGTCTATATGTAACATTGATGTGGAGGTATGGATGGCGCGTTCACCTCGATTAGCATGACTGTTATTGAATCCAACCAAAGAGAGAGATGGGCTGTTGTGAAGTCACATACGTGCGCAAAGGAGAGTAAATTTGACCACGTGACGAGGGGAATAATTAAGCGCAAAACCATTACATTAAACGATGTTATTAAATAAAATGCATATAAAAAATGATGTCGGAGAACTTATATCTGTTTGAGTATTAGTAGTACATTAAAAAATGTAGTTTGAATGAATATGAATATTGTTTAGAACATTGTTAAAATAATTTACCTATATATAAAAAAAAATTGTTTTTCAACTTCAAAGGAATTGTAAGGAATTCGAAATTTATAATTAATTAGTGATTTTTCTTCAAACGTCAAAAAAACGTTAATTTTTATTATACTCATTAAATGAAGACAAATAACCATTTTTAATCAAACACTCTTCACCCACACACAAAAAAAAATCCCGCCGTTTACCAATGAGTGCACGGTATGTAATTCTTCAAATGGCTGTTTTGAATATTTGAGAAATAGAAACCAAAGAAGGTTACTTACTAATGTCAAGTATTTAATTTTCATGTACATACATTCTAAAATTTATTTAATGCTTTTATCGGATTTTCGACGTTTGAAAAAAAAATTGTTTATTTTATTCGGAGACCACTTAATTTTTGGTGGCGTGCCTGTAAGTTTGATAGCTGAGCCTGTTTCTGTAATAAAATAACAAGTCCCCCCAATGGCGGCAGAAAAGTATTTTCCTGATAGGCAGAAAAACACACTCTCAAAAAAAATTAACACAAAACTTGATTTTGCAAATTAACTATGAGTGAGTTTCGGTAAGCGACTGTAGCGTTTACATCAGAGTAAAATAAAGATAAAACGATCAAAAACATTTTTTTTTCAAAGTTCTTTTTAACAAGGTGACTCGGAAAGTTAAAAACAGAAGGGATCACATCTTTTTTCGGTATTTTTCTCCCAAACTGATAAAATCGTCAGGAGAAAAATGGCCACTACAAATTGCTGCAGAACTACCTGCTGTGTAGTTTTTTCTTTTCATGGCAATTACCCATTTTTTTTTTTAATTCAGCATCCTTTGGGAAGCTGAAAAATAACTATTGTGTATGCACATCCAGGCAAAGTGGTTAAAAAATACCAGCGGAAGGAAATGCCGCAACCTTTTTTCACTCTATTATTGCAGCCGTAAGCAGCACAAGACTTCACCATTTTCGTATGTGGATTTTATGAATTAAAGAAAGTAAAATGTACAATCATACCCAATATTTATTTTTAGTTGTCATTCATTACATGCAATACTAAACTGTTCTTTAAAAAACCAAACTTATCTCGTAACTATCACCAAAAAATAAAGTTCAACTAACTAAAACTATTATTAAACACTAGAATATTAAAATGTTTTAAAAATTGTCTAAAACAAGTTCCAAATAGCCCAAGAAATCATCAAAAAGCAACTAAAACCACTAGCACAACACGTAGCGTAAGCACACAAACATGAAATATGCCCCTGATCAGCCCCTGATCAGCTGATTTTGCGTCGTCCCTCTCTCTCTTTGATTGGAGTCAATGTCGAATGCAAACGCGCCATCCATACCTCCACATCAATGATATGTAACAATACATTTTACCTGATGGTAACGTTAACAATCTATAAACAATAAGCTAAATTTTTTTTTATTATATTTATTGCGAAGGGTTAAGTATAAAAGAAAATTGTGGAAAAAATATAAACTGACAAAGAAAACAGAAGATTTTGAGTTGCACCGCAGTTTTGCCAATATACTAAGCAAAGATTTAAATAAGGCCAGACAAATTTATGAAAATTCCTTGTTGAACAGAGGACCAAAAGCAGTGTATAAATATACTAAACGCAAACTGTGTTCGAAAATTTCTTTGCCTACTGTAAAAAACAACGATGGTTATTGTTCTAAATCCAACTCTGAATCGGCTGAAATACTAGCAGAATTTTTTGCCAGTACATATACCAGTGAAGACTCTCAAAATCTACCTAGTTCTCCCCCGACATCATCGTATCTTGATACTATAGAAATAAATGAAGCTATAGTTTATTGTGAGCTATTGAACCTTTCTGAACATAGTGCCCCTGGTCCTGATAATATCTGTGGTTCTTTCTTAAAAAAATATGCTCTGCAATTAGCCAAGCCTCTTGCTCACATAATGTCCCAGTCTTTACTTTCAACTTCTTTACCGTCCGACTGGTTAAAATCTTCTGTCACACCCATTTTTAAAAAAGGTGACAAAACTGACCGTAAAAACTATCGTCCTATAAGTTTGACTGCAGTTTGCTGTAAATTAATGGAACGAATTTTGTGTAAAAGAATAATTCATTTTGCTATTCATGAAGGTATAGTACCTGACGAACAACATGGCTTTCTCCCTGGTCGTTCCACTGAGACATGCCTTTTATACTGTTTAGATAAATGGACCAAAGCTATTGACCGTGGTGATTCCGTTGATATTGTTTATATAGATTTTCAAAAGGCATTCGACAAAGTTCCTCATCGAAGGCTAATACACAAACTGAGAGAGTTAGGTATTAAGGGTAATCTCTTGAACTGGATATCCGCTTTCCTATCTGAACGTGTCTTTTACGTCAGAGTTGGTGATTCATTGTCCAATAATTATGCTGTAAAATCCGGAGTTCCTCAGGGATCCGTCCTAGGGCCTGTTTTATTTGTTCTTTATATATCTGATTTAAGTCGTCTTCTAAAATCAGATCATGCCTTTTATGCGGATGATCTTAAAATTTTTAACTATCCCAATAGCAGTTATAATATCCTAATCGAAGACCTAAATACTGTGCTACAATGGTGCGATCTGTGGCTAATTCCTATTAACAAAGAAAAGTGCGTCATTCTTCATCTGGGTGCAAAAAATCCATGTTTAAACTATCGTATTGGCAACGATCTCATCAAAGCGGTTGATAAGTATGTAGACCTTGGTATCACGATTCAAAGCGACCTCAAATGGTCGCACCACTCTTTAAAAACTGTTAAAAAAACAAACATTACGATGTATCTGCTTCGAAAAGCCTTCCAAAGTCTATCGAAGGAGTCATTTCTGACATTGTATAAATCTTATGTTAGACCTCAGTTGGAATACGCATCTGTTGTCTGGTGTCCTTTCTTACAAAAAGACATTGAGATAGGTAAATTGGCTCCGATGGTGCAAGGAAGGTAGATTTTATGGTACCTCCTACGGTGAGGGGATCATCTGCAGATACGTTATTTCCTGCTGTCGGAAGAGATGTGTTGTTTGAATTACAGGAACATATAATTCCATAGTCATCAAATTTCTATGTCTAGAAAGTGGTGGCGGTAAGGTAGTTACAAAGGGGTTTTCTGGTATTTCCCAGATTTGCGGGGTCTTTGAAGTAAGAGGATAACAATCGTTACGGTGAGAGTAAGTAAATATTTCTATACTTTTATTACTATCTGCACTGGTCGAAAATGCCCATTCAACACAAATACAAAATTTCCGGCCGAAAAATATCAGTTTTTTCTTAAACTTTCTTGTGCCCAAGCGCTTAAGATAATTGTTACAAAATGGACTGTTTGGACGAAATGATTAGTGAAAAAGGGAAAACAGTTCTGTTAATTAGGTAATAATTATAAATATAATTTTCATAAAGTGTTAGCTCAAAGTGTTATACGTTGGCAGTGTGCAAAACGTGGCTGTAAATCGTACATCAAGACGAATGCTTCGAATAATAGAACAAAGTGGTGAACATACTCACGAAGCGACTGAAACTTCAAAATTAAACAGACAGAAGCTCAGCAATTTTGTTTTGGTTTATATTTACCTTATCTTTTGCAGCAAAATACAATACTAACAAAAATAAAAATATATATATTTACCAAGCAATAGTAAATAAATTGTTAAAATTATTAGGGGTAATAGTTCGAACATATATGTGTTGTTTTTCTTAAATACTTATCGTTGCAATGATGAACGAATAAAATTATAAATAACAACTTTAAATGAAATTTAATTTTTCAGTTGGCATTAGATATTAGGTTTTGTGAAAACAACCACAGTTCTGCGTTACCCGTCATGCAGGCAGCAGGAGATGGGAGCCAACTAGTACATGCATCTGGCGGGAGCCAATTTACCTATTAGTCCGGAGCCAATTTACCTGTTGCTTAAGATTCAAAAGTAGCCGCCGGAGCCAACTAGTATGTTCGCGCTCAAAGACGCGCAACCAAAACGGTCGCCAGCGTACATAACCTTCCGTATTCTCAGAGGCTCCAAGAACTAAAACTTTGCACTCTGTCCGAAAGACGATCCAGAAACGATTTAGTCTGGACATTTAAAATTTTGAAAGGTTATCTTGGGGTCGACTTGTCACCTTTATTTAACATCAACAGTGACGAACGTCTTCGTGGTCACAGCTTAAAATTGCGTCATAATCAGTACAAAAGCAAGATCCGGGAAAACTTTTTAAGTAATCGAGTATTTACTGCCTGGAATGCCCTACCCGCAAACGCTATTAATTCTCATAGTATCAACACATTCAAAGCAAAGCTACATTAACAGAAGATAATAAATTGTCGCCATTGTAAATTACGCTGATTACAATTTGTATTTCTCTGTTTTAGTAAAATCGTGAGCTTAATAGGCACTGCCTCAGCTCAAAGTATGATAATAATAATAATAATAAAATAATTTATAAGCATTACATAAAATTAGCTATACATGACATATTTACGATTAAATACAGGTCAGAGTAATAATCAGGGGCGGCTGGTGTCGGGGGGCACAAGGGCACGTGCCCTCCCAAAATTACAACGTCTACAAACATACTGGACATAGCAAAATAATAATTTTCAATATTTAAAAAATTATCCGGAAATTTGTCTCATAATAATTATCAAAACTAATTTTTTTATCTCGCTCCACTTGTATAGAATGTAAAATGTTAAACGTTTTGTTTACACCGTTGCCATAGAAACCACACGTTCTAGCCATTTCAGTCAATGGGACTGCGGTCCTGTTCTGACAGTGCTCGGCAGGAGTAACTCAATCACGGGTTTTAATTTTCATGCTGCGCGAGATAGACGTAAAATAGGTATGATAAATATTCTTGGATAACCTTCTTGGTAATACGGACATTCGAAAACAACTAAACTCCGCCTGTACTAATGTCGGCACATTCGGGCACATAATGCAAGGGTCGACAAAAACCGCCATATATTACGCCGATTGATATAATGTGCGTAAAATTTTGTGCAGTGTTTGAACTTGCTTTACGTGGACATGATGAAAGTAGAGAACCACAAATTCGTTTTTACTTTTATTGAATGTACTTTTGTATTTATTTCCGTCACACAATTTCGTCTATTAACTGGTAATAATAACCTGTTTTATATCTTCATCCCCCCATTTCAAAAGGTCACGAGCCGCCACTGGTAATAATACAGATTTAGTGCCTAATGGACTCTTTATGATCAAGAATCTTCTGAACGCTATAAAAAAACACTCTTTAAAAGTAAACACTTCAAAGAACTTTTGAAAAGATTATTTGTGTTTAGGTTTTTCATACTTGCAGGTAGTTTGCGTCGAGCGAATTGTTTTTAGATTTACAAAATTAATTTTGTGTGTATTTCAAATATGTTGTGGATGCAATCAAGAAGAGGAAAGAACTGATACCATTCTTAGTGAGTGTCCAGCGCTAGCCTCCTATATGAAATCCATAGTAGGGGACATCTGACCTAGTATGGCAAAAATCCGGGAGTTCCTACCCTCTGCGTTACTCAAGTGCATTAGTGCATTCAAGCCCCCATTTAATTTGAATCCAAGAAACAACACTGCGAAACTTTATTTGAAAAATTAAGTATAAATAAGAAAACACGTTAGTAATGTAGGCAATCCCTCATCCATTCTACTCGTAACCAGAATTTAGATCCTCGGTTTGTGGTAGGGGTTTTTGGAACGCAAAGCTGGTAAACCTTTTTGGAAGGTTACTCACTTCTTGTTTTTGGAGAGCTACTTCTTGTGTAGCAGTGCTAACTGAAACATGTATTCAATTTTGCAACGTAGAAACAGAATATCGTTTTTTATTTCATAAAGAGACAATTGTTTAACCAAAAATTAATCGCATCCGACGCCATAGTCCGCCTTACCCCTTGCAACTAGTAGAATATTAACGATTTTTTAATCTGAAATGTATGAAACTTTGATTATTCTATAAACACGTCCAATTCTTGTTTTTGTTATTCAAAGATTTTTAACTGTTCCAATGAACAATTGAACAATTTCAATAATGGAAAATGCTTATATAAATACGTGACAGGAAATTACTTATTCAGGTTTCAACCCATTTTTTTTTTTGATAATCACCTAAAAGGTCTGGACGTTTTTATCATGTACCTATATCTATATAGCAAAATCAGATACAATGGTTTAACAATATGAGGTATGTCTTATAAGATAAGATAGGTTTAAAGGTACTGATAAAGATTAAAATAGTGTATGTAGTACACATATGTTTTCAAAAAAATGTGAAATATCGTCATTAACTTATGTTTTAAACTTTTATTTGTTAGTAATGTCTTGCTATTGTACTACTAATACAATTTTATAGGGTAGAAAGAAATTTCCAAAACTATACCCATAAGAGGTTACAAACAACTTGTTAGTAGTTAGTGTTTAGTTAGATAATGGCAACGTAATTGGCGAAATGCATCAACAATTTTTGTAATTTTGTATTTTCGGTGTTGCACGGGCAATATATATTATACTGCTATAGATCGAAGAACACTCTAGGTTGTTTGAAAATATTACATAGTTTCCACTAAGTGCTTTGGAGAGATTTTTAAAATCAGATTTCAAACTGCTTTTGCTGAAATGGATTTGCTTTAAGACAAAATAATCTCAAAAATCGTTACCTACTTTTCGTTACACGAATTATTTTAGTTTTTCGGGTATTTCATCGACACCAGGTGTTTTCTGTATCTAATTTCGGATAAAAAAAGTCGCAGTGTTTTTCTTACAGCTTTTAGAGTTTTGTAACCTGGAAACAGTGGTGAAAACCGCGTTCCAACAATTTCATAAATAATGGAGATGATAATTTTTAAAAATACCAAAATTTTAAAAAGAGATGATGAACTGTTTAAAAAAAACTGCCTTTGTTTCCTGTAAATGTGGTGAAAATTCTTAACCTCTCTTAATGTTATTCTAAATGATGTAGGGTGTCTCAACGATCTAGTGTAAAAAATTACATATTCTCCGCGAATTATTGAAAATATTTTTTGACGCAATTTGATATAATACAGTTTAAATTTAAAGTTAATTTCAAAGGTAATTGAAAGTTGTAGATACACGTAACACTCTGATGAATCTTTTAATATTTTTGTTTCTACTGTTTTTGTTGGTTTTGTACTTTTAAGAAATCTAAAATTTTAAAATATTTTTCAAGAATATTAAAAGGTTTTTCTTTACGATTTTTGTCATATCGTATTTATAGATCCAACTAAACAGTAATAAGTTGTTTTTATTTTTGACGTGTGGTACCTATATTTTTTCTAGTGCAGACTAGAACAAGATAGAATGTGATTAGAAATTAGAAGTTCTAATCGATCTAATCCATTCTTTACATAATTTCTTCACCACAATTTGTTTTTTCTTAGAAAACGTGGAAAAGATTTTTCGTAAACTTTAGTACTTATAAGACATTATAAAACGTTCATACCTTATCTTTACAGCCTCATGAAAAAATGTACCTACTCTTCTAAAAGTTTGTTGACATATCTGTTGGTGTTTCAAGTAATTACAAATTAAATCGGTGTACTGTATATATTCAAAAAACTTTTTAATTTGTAATTTACTTAACATTTTAGAAAATTTAGAAAATAATTAACAAAATTTATCCAGAACTATTTGCCTTACCTTATTCGCTTAAAAAGAAATGAAACTGGATGAAATCCAGTAATTCTTAATTTTGTGACCACATAAACTAAGAACATTTATTCAAGAATAAATCACTTCACACTTCCACTCTAGTAATTTGCGTACCGTACTATAATGTAAAACAATGTTTTCCTGTTTACATAAAATACATCATTTTAAGATAACAAATCTTTAAGAAAAGATGATTAATTTTTCAGAAAAATTGTTTGGGTAATTAATTTAATTTAGTGTAGAAAGGTAGCTTAGTTGTTAACTGCTAACACATGATTCTAAGTACATTAGGTATATTTATCACAGTCAATCAGTTCCCACCTACATGTTGTAAAGAAAATTTCGTTATAAATAAACGTATGTGATTGCGACATCGCGCAAATACGCCAGATGGCGCCGCCTTCGTCTGCGGTGCGAAATTTTGAAGAGCGCCGGATCAGCGTCGCGACGTCGACGCCACCACCTTGCTCAACATCGTCAGTTCAATTCTGAATTCGCCGTCGCGCCACTTATCGGCTTCATCAACCCATGTGACTTATGTGGATTGTCAGTGGGGTGACATTTCACACAAAAACTGTGTTGTGGTGTATGGTCAGCTGGCAGTTTTTTCGATCGCCTCAATTTTGAATTGCCGCCTAAGACACGCAGACACTCGGTATAGACTGTCAGGTCCTAAGAGGTGAGTTTAGTCGGCTAATATTAATAAAATATTTAAACTTCTCGCCAGGTGTTGTCGTGGATGAATAAATATAATTTCGAGGCAAATAAAAATAAATCGCAAAAATTTTCTGGAACCGGCGTGCGATAAAAAACAAGTCATGGACTTGGTCGATTAAAATGTGCTTACTATATTTATTCCGTGGCAATCGTCCACGTTTTTATTCCGTCATGTGTTGCTCTGAGTCGTCATAAACTCGTCACTGTTTTATTAATACCATTAAACTTCACGTTAATTTGCCAAACTGAAAGACCTCAAAAAAATTTGGAATCGATTTGGCAATGGAATTTGATCGTGAACTTTATAGCTTTTTCATTAGTGTTAAATAAATACGGAGTCAGTATAATATATAGCAAAATAAAATTTTACTTGCACTGTACGTCCAACTGAAAATCTATTTAAAAGAAGGTGCCAAATATAATTGCATATGTTTTGTTTAAATAGTACGAGGTAACAAAATAAAAATATATGTGTGACAAATGATAACAACTGCTGATGCTGCCTAACTCTGCGTATTGATATTTTTTAATGATTAATACTTTAATAAAATATGATTCTGAAAGTGGGAAGCAGTATGTGTGATTATATTCCTTATATTAAAAAAAATCATAACGTGGTTTCCCCTTTGTAAATTTAACTCTGCTGTAAGAAATTTTTTGGACTTTAAAATTAAACATCAGTGTTACTGCTTGTTCACTAAATCTAATTCAGATAAATAAATGCATTCTTAAATAAAATTAATTACTATAAACTGCTTGTCGAAAAGTGTTTCCAACTTTTCACAAAACTTTAATTTTATTTTTAATTTAGCGTATACTAGAATTTCATTATAAGCATTTTCTCTTAAAGACATTCTTCTAAATTTTTGTGAGATAGTAAAGTATGATGTTTTGTGTTTGGAACTTTAATTAAAATACGGAAGCAATAAAGTAAACGCTTTTGCCTACATTCTGGTGTGCTGTTCTATTGAGTAATTTAAATTTGATTACATTGGATCGTGTTCGTAAACTTGAGCAGATACTCTACATTTTAAATAATCTAATATTTCTGTAAATTTTTCATTACTTACACCATTTAAATATGTATATCAAGTATATTTTTTATGAATTTTTAAAAAAGAAAGTGTGACGAGGCGTAGTCGAGTTAAAACGTTTCGTAAACAAATTTAGGGGTGTGCTATAGATGTACCATGAGTCATAAGCTCATGAGATATAAAGGTCTGGCTAATTTTTTTAACTGACGAAAACAAAAAATTTCGGAGCGCCGGCTGAAGTATCTCAAATGCAGACATTTCGAGGATAATTTGGTCCTTAATTTGTGCGAATAGCTGTGGAGACGAAACCAGGCGCTGGCCACAAAAATCCTTTTGAAGTGATTTCAGAGAACAATTGTTTTCGATTTTAATTTAGCTAGATCGTGGATCATAATGTAGACTGTATACTCAACTTTTTTTTTGATGAATTGCACATGGAATTCGAAATAACATTTTAAAAGTGTAGATTAAAGTTTGGAATGTGTTGTTACATGTTGTAGAAAAAATGATGTGTGTATCAAGAGCGCAAATCGTTTCACGAGATTGTAGTGCTTAAAGTATCATTTTGGGCGCTTGATACAAATAATTAAAACAGAAATATCACGTTTATTTTAAATCAGGTTTTTATGCCCAATGACCTAAAAATTTTTTCGAATTTAAAATATTTTTAAACAGATTTTTTTGTATTGTGTAATTAATTTTTTTTATGCAGGGGGCTTGAAATTGTTTCGTTGAGGTTGGAACAAATATGTACCAACTGACTTAATTGGTAATAAAATTTAAGTTTGATATCGCAGAGGTACTTAATTATCTTCGAAAATTAGAAAGAATGTGTAAAAAATAGAGAATTAAACACAAAATTAATTAAAATGATCAACATTTGCGATTTTTCATTGGTAATAAAGCTAAACAGTTTTTTTCTTATAAAATTACACAACAAGGTTTGTTAATTAAGGATACTGAAATCCTCATGGTAGTTTTGGGCTTTCAATGGACGGTTTTTTATTAAACGGATTGGTTATAATAAGACATTTTCAAAAATAATTTGCTTATTTTTTCCTGTTACATAACAATAAAATTGTTTTTTTAATAATATACTGACATAAAATTAGAAGTGCTAAAATTTTAAATTTTTAAAGAAACTTGGAAGACGTTGTTTAAAAAAGAATGTTTTCTCATTTGAAGAGTATGCACATTTAAAATAGAATTCTATTTTACTCATTTATTAGGTACTTATTATTGTTTGACACACTCATGCGTTTACAATGACTAAATTTTTGTTATTATTATATATATAATTGTATGGGTCATATCTGCTATGGTTTTATGTCGAACAATCACTGAAGCACTTTGCTAAATTATGTTATTATTTATTCCACCAAGAACGACCTTTTAATTAATCTTATAAAACAAATAAAAGCAGGAATCGCATCTTTTTTTTGTAGTCTAATCGTAAGCGATCTTAAAGCACTTTATAGGTTAGGTATTTATTTTCAGCATGCAAGTGCTTTATTTTGATTCATTCACCAGTAATAAAATCTGTAAAATCAACGATGAATTAATAACTGACTATGATATCTTTCACTTTCTCTATTGTTAACATTTTCCTATGAAATTAGTCGACAAAATCAAACTGTGTATAAATAGCTGCTACCTACAACCCTTGAATTACCTTTACTACAATACGTCGAATAATTACGTTTCAGAAAACGATCAATTATAATTGTGGTTGAAATTGTATGCTGGGAATGGTTAATTTGTGGGAGATCAATACTTTAGTCAGTTTTATTGGCAATTGTTACTAAAGCAATGAACTGAGTACAAACAGGTTTGTGATAGAACCTTAAACACTTCATGTTGCGTGACTGACGAATTAGTTTCATTAACTTCCCAAGAACATACTCTCCATTTAGTTAATATCCAAGTGTTTACACAAAAACGTTTCATAATATAGGTGCAATGAACATGAGAGAGTAGTACTTAGAAATCAAAGTTTAAATAAGTTATATGTGAAATAAGACCGTGTTTCCTATTGCATCCGCTAGTAACGTGCTATTAGTCTACTTAGCATACAGTTAAATTCGAGGTGAGTATGATCATAATTATGTAAAAAGTCTTTAATCATATAAAATTCTCAAACTTGATAACAGGATTCCAAGAAAACTTTTTTTATACAAATCTTATGATATTTGTTGTAAGATAGTACAAAAAAAAAAGATATATAAATAACACATTATGGAGAGTAGTTATCTTTAACATTTTAATAAAAATGTTGAATATCATTTGAATAATAATTACGAAGCATTAATAATGATAAATGATAATGTATGTCTTATGTACTCAATTTTGTATATTATCTACCTAGCTATGATAATGACGTCACAAAAACAAATGGCTTGGGTATCAAATAACTGCTAGTGTACTAAGTACTTTGACGAAATTTGGTACGAATCCACAACATTGGGCATTGTTGGCAGTATTTTTTGTTTAGAAAAATGAGTGAACTTAACTTAGGAGCATCGCGCGGATATAAAGTTCCTCACTAAAGAGGGAAATGGTGCGAAAGTTATCCATGAAAAAATGACCCAAGTGTACGGTACTAACGGCTCATCTTGTTTTCAAGTAAAATATTGGTCGAAACAATTTCGATGGAGTCGTCACTCGATTCAGGATGACCTAAAGATCAGAAAGACCGGTTGAAGCAAGAAGTGAAGAAACCATAGGACCTGTTGAAGATTTGCTGTTGTCTGATCGACGAATGAAAACCCCAATGCTTGCTAAAGAAGCTGGAGTGTTTGAAAGTGTAATGTTCTAGACAATATACGAAAAATTGTGCATGAAAAAAGTGTGTGCTCGTTGGATGGTGTTCCACGACAATTCGAGTTTCCACAGGGCTCGCCATTATCGCAAACCGTGGCTTCACAGAATTACCGCATCCCTTCTACAGCTCGGATTTACCACTATGCTACTTCTTTTTGAAGTACATCGAAAAAATTACCTCAGGGGTCCCAAATTTGCCTCAGATGATGACCTGATAAGCGCAGTAGCGTCGTTTTTTGAAACGCAGACAAATTATTTTTTTTTTTTATGAAATGAAACATCTGGAGAAACGCTGGTCTAGTGTATTAGTATAGATGATTGTTAGGTATAGAAATAATTGTTTTTGAAGCTTTGTACGGTTTCCTTCATAGTTAGGTAGATAATATTAAAAATTGCCCTCGTATAATATGACAACTTTAAAGATTTAATACAATTTAAATAAAAAGTTTTTGATTGCATTGTTTAAACAGTTTGTTTTACTGTTTGTTTGAATTTGCATGAAACATAATCATTCACAGACATTTAATCAATTCTTTGCTTCTCGGAACCATCTATTAAACTTCATATTGATTAATGATTTTTCCGCGAAAATTCAATTTATGTGAACTGAGTGGTGGTTAGAATCTTCAAAGTAAGTTTAAAAATTTACACTGTTATGAGAAATTGAGAATTAGTAGTATACGTCAATTAATTTAGAAGTCGAAAACCGCTGTTAATCTAACTGTTTTTGACGATATTTTCTCAAAGAAACAATTTCTGGCGACGCCTTTGATTTTCCTGAGAAAATGTAAAATATAACAATAACCGAAATAAATGTTTACGTCGCAAATTTTAAAACTAAGTAACCTGTTGCAGACCTACTAATAACAGTTGTTAAACTCCTTAACTCTGAAAATAGACTGTGTAGTTCTAATAATAGTTTTATAATTCGCTGCATGGAGGTTTGTCACAGTTGATTTAAGGCATTTATTTCCATTCCTGTTATTTTAGCACTTCATGAATGTTGTTCCTGTATATTATAAATAGTATACAATAACTTTGTTAGGTATCTCCTAACTATGCATTTCTCGTGCCTCCATAAAATGTTAACACGTTACCTAGAAAATCTTTATAAATTGTTTATATCATCCGTTGTAGGTAAACTGCGTTTTTCGATTTTATTGATAAACATTATTGGGTAGTGTATCTTAATTGAACCAAACTGATGCAGCTTGTGGAATTTTAAAGACAAAATTTTAGATGTCGTAAGGTAATAATTTAATTTTATTTAAAATACCGAAGATTAATAATAATAATTTATCAAAGAAACTGAAAAATATGAAATAAATATTGCAAGGAGATCTATAACCCATTTTTGATTTGGAACGTTAATAAAAACCTTACAAATTACTAGTAAAACCAATTAGTTCACAATCCATCGAAAAATGCTTGAAAACGACGAAAAGTAAGCAATAATAGTAATAGGTGATGCAGATATAAGATATATCAATTCGGACCCGCCTAATTTAAATCAACCAATAGTAAAACAAGGAGTACCTACGAGTGCATGCGCAGTAAAATTTTATCAGTGAAAGAGGTTCGCTTTGCCGTTTTAATTTCCGAATCTTTTTAGGCCACAAAGTCAATATAGAAGTAATAGATATATTATTTTCTGATAACTTCTTATTGTAATTATATCTAGAAACAATTTCAGTTTGACGTCTCCTACTTGTCTAGTCAATAAAGTTTTATTACATGAAAATAAAACAATAACATGCTTGGTGTAAACTTTAACACTAAAAAAGCGTACATTTAATTGAGGTAGGAATTTAAAAAAAATCTTTTTACTCTGCATGGACTTTAATAGTTTTGATGTATAAAGTCCCTGTTGTTGATTTTAATAATAAATAAGTAATCAAAAAATTCTGTTCTAATTTTATGATAAAGTAAAAAAAAAGGTATACTATAAAACTAAACACTCGTAAGCTTTTAGATAATATATTTTTAACGACGTCAGGTTAAGTTGGGGAAATAGGATTATCGGAACTTGATAGCAGGTACAGGAAACTCCCATTTGCACTTAATTTATAAGAGTATTTTTAGAAATAAGTTATCTTAATTTTACGGTACGTTATTTTTAAGCACATTGTCGGACCATTTCATTTGTATGTTTTATTATCTGGGGAAGACATTTAAACACGACTATTAAAAAAGTTATGTCTTAATTAAATTCCAGAACAACTACTCTAAGTTAGAAAGAAAACAATGAACAGAATTTAGTTTTTTATTTTAGATTCTGTGCACAGAAAATTTTAATACAAGTTTAAAGTATTTTATTCTGATCAAGCACTCCCAGCGATTTGAAGAAGTTGCAAAGTCTCGGAAATATTTTGGTGTTGCGTGAGATAGGAAGTAAGCAACTATGGCATAATCTAACACGAACAGGTAAGAAAATTACAAACCCCTTTAAATTTATGACAATTTGCCAACAACCTGCCAAAAATTGCCTTTAAGTGAGGGTCAGGAAGATCAAATCTACACCATAAATAAATTCCGGACAAAGCATATTTGATTACTAGCTTTTACAAACATAAAATATTGTTGAACATAAATATTTGGAAAACACATTTTCAAATAGAATCGTCATAAAATTGAGCGTGTGTATGAATATATAGTCTACACGGCGTTTGTTTGCGATTATATCTTTTTTAATTTCGTTTCTCGAGTCATAAATTATAAAATGGGTATCTGAAAATGATGTATCTACCCAACTGAAAAATGATCGTAACAATGTATAACTTTTTTCTCCGCATTTTTTTCTTTAATTAAGCTCTTTCCTTTTTCTTTTATATGTTTCTGAATGAGTGCCAAAGTTTGAAACGCTTGGAATTAGCATCTCTCATAAATAATAAGTTAAAAAACAAACGAGCTGAACGCTGTCTCCTGTTCTAGCGAAGATTCACAAGTTTGAAAAGTTTGATCAAGAAGTTCCTGTAATTAGGTAAATTATTCGAAGCAGAAAGCTATCCACATTCATTAACCTTGTTCGTGTTTGGCTGTTCGATGCTTTGTTCTCATTATAGAGAAACTATTTGGCTTTGTCTTCTTTGGCCAATCAACGTAAATTATTGCTTCATTCGGATGTTTCTAACGAACAAAACAACGATGGAGAAGTGTGTTGGGCATGTGCACATGATGTGCTTGCATGCTATTTTGCCAAGAAGTAAACACTAAATCCATCTACTGTGGGTGTAATGCACTTTTAAAAGAGTCATGTAAGCTGCGGCCATTTGCTCAATTAAAATAAAATATGTTGTTCTTCATAACTCACACATTCCATTAAATCTTGTGCACGCATACCTTAAAGATTTTCAAAGCATTTACACTTAAATAACCACAGTTTTACCAGTTTGTTAAATTTAAGGAAAATAATTGCCAATATTAAGATCGTTCCCCTAGAGGCATCAGAACTAGTGCAGTGAAAATAATTCAGTTATTATTACTCTAATACGTATGAGCTTAATATTAGATAATAATCAAATACAGGTGGTCTATTAAAAAATTGGTTGACATTTATTCAGAGAAAACATATCTCGCCCTTGAAGTACAACACAACAAATCCCTCTTCTTTGAAAAATTATAAAATTTGTTTTGCGCAATTTTGTTTGTGACAGTCTCTGTACACTAAATAATATAGATAATACCAGTAGTAGTATTATTAGAAACAAAGAGCCCATGTAACTATTGAGATATCGATATCATTCTGCGATGCCCCAAGGCGAATTCATAAACTACAAGTACAAGAATATGTTATTTTATAAACTTTGACATTTTTCAGATATGTGGCATTGTTATATCAACGCGATATAATATTTTTATTGCTATTTTCAGTTTTTTGTTTCATATATGTTATCCTTTTAAAAAGATATAGTTAAACTACAAAAACAAAAAATTAAAAATAATATAGTAGGTATGTATTTGAATCAAGAGAATAAAAGTTTCAAATGTCAGCTTTTGGGCAACTGAATTTAAATGCATATTGCTGTCACTAAATAAAGATTATCAGACTCTCAGTTAGAAAAGGTACAACAAATTATAAATGATAAGCGTATTAAGAATGTTAACAACAAGAGCAAAGAAATGTGGTGGAGTGGTGCAATATAAATAACTGTACTAGCAAAACCGGGAACAATCAATTCGCCTGATGGAAAAAGATGTAATCATCAGTGCAGATAAATTTAACTGCTATTTTTCCGAAGTGGCCGTCAATGGGACACGCTCATTAACTGACGTGAATTACTGTGTCAATCAATAGCAATATTTCGTTAAGCTCCATGAATTTTTTTTAGAACCTGTTGATGCTTCAGACATATAGTTTAAAAAATAGGATTTTTCTGAGTGAGGATGGTATTTGAAATAATTCATTAAAAATGGTTGTGGACTTTATAGCTTTCTCACTTGTCTCATGTAGTGAATTTATCTTGTTTAGAAGGTATTTAGTATTCACCATGGTTATTCGTCTTTATAAAGAATGTGACCAAAAACATGTGGAAACTTAGAGACCGATTAGCTTAGTCTTTAACATAGCAAAGTAATTGAAATTAGTGTAAATGATAGACTTTTAGTTTATTTTGATAAGTACAACTTATTTAACAAATATCAGTACGGTTTTAGGAAACACCTAGGTACCTACTGATATTGCGTTAAGAAACTTTATAAACAACGTATTTCCATCATTAATTCGTAAATTATGCACTCTGGTTACTTGCAGATTTTGTAAAAAAACTGGTCGAAGGTTATTTCGACAGAACTTCCCTTGCCCCTGAAATACAATAAAACAAAGTCAGCTTTTCCGAAAAATTATAAAATTTGATTATGCGACTTTTATTTTTTATGCGAACCTTTATAAGTTAAAATAAAGATATTTATGTAACGTTAAAGTAAATGTAAAGAAGCGTGCTGAGCATACATTCCAAATGAGTTTTCCCTTGACAAAATTTTGTAATACGTATATCACTTTTGATAGGTCAGTGTAATGATAATGGTATTGTATTCTCAAATTTTCGGGAAAACGAGGTGAGCCGTTCCCGATTTAATAAATAAAATAAATTGACTCATTTTACAAGTCATTGGTTACTTAAAACCACTAGCTTTGAGGCTTTATATCGTGGACTGTCCCCAGCTTTTCCCAAATAAAACACATGATAAATATAAACAACACAAAATGTATCAGGCGTTGCGAGGAAAGCTCCTCGGTGATGTAATTATCCATGTTGCAAGAGAATATATCTCGGTGATGTGATGATGATAACGATGATAACTGCCTAAAGGGAAAAATTTATAATCCCCCGGTACCTCAATCCACGATATTATGAATTCTACCGCACTTTCACGGTCTTTAAAGAACTATTAGCAATCTTGTGTGAAGAATTAAGAAGTGTTATAATGTAATACTTAAGTATAAGTATCTAGAAACGTTATTCATAATTCGATAAACAAAGAATGTGTCTTGATTAAGTGAATTTCATGAAATCTCCTAGCAAGTACTGTATCTGAACAAATCTAATGTCTCTTAAATTATGTTAGAACTAGTTAACGATTAAAATTCTAACATGAACTGTGAATTTACAAACAATAAAACAAATTTATGCACGTGTTGGCGTCGGTCGAAAATTCACTTATTTCCGATTAGAAAGCCGCAAGAATTAGTTACGCGTGTTGGGGAAACTGTGGCGTCGTCATCGTTACGACTAATTTTAACTACCAAACCAACTTAACTTAACCTAGCTAACTCACCACGTGGTTACACTCACAACAAACACACCAAAAAAGTGAAGCCTACCTCCCTACCAAGCTGCCATCTTCTACCAACCGTCTAACTAAAATTCCAAGCAGAACTACCAACTACCAGAAAAAGAACTGAACATGCACCTGGTTGCTTATGTTTAACGATTTTTTTGATTGAATTTTTTTTCAAATTCAAATTATTCAAATGTGATTTCACGCCGCTGTTAATTTTTTCAGCGCGAAATTTTAATTCAAATTCGGTCATCACAACGTGGTTTGTTAATATTCATCAAAAACACGCAATAATTTGCATTATTTTATTCTCAACAACGTTTTACTGGTTGATTTCTAGTTGTGTTAAATTTTAATTTGTCATCATTGACACTATCGCGCCGTTTCCGGCGGTATAAACATTTTTTGCGTCCCTAAATTACAGCAGTTGAATAGTGATGTAGAGTGTAAATACTTTGAGAAGAAGATACCAAATTCTGTGATTCTTTCGTCGTTTAACCTAACAGTGTTTCGTTTCGTTTTTCATAATTTATTCCAATTAATTATTTTCACGACTATAGTTTCCCCTTTTGTGTGGATGATATGCCAATGATCATCATCATCATCATCATAGTATTTTTGCTTTACCAATATTTCTGGGTGAGTCACTAAGCGGGTGTTCCTCGACATCTCATTAGGTAATTATTATTAGAAATAAAAAAAAAAACAAAGAAATTGTACGATTCTTTGAGGATTATGCTCTAAAATTATTTTGAACTCTACAGTGTTTCTGCTTTTAAGGCGTAACACACTATATACCGGGTGCCTGGAAAATTCTTTACAATGTAGATTACGAAAAAAACGTGATTTTATGAAAGTAAAATTGGCAACACTGTACACACCTAATGCGTGAATACTTCCGGCTTACTTTCTGGTTTCTTAGTAACGATGGTGACTGAAATCCACCTTCGCTTTATATCAGGCAAACATTGTTGTCAAACGGAATTTTATCAAATTATTACAAAAACAACACAGCCATATCTTTGTGCATTCTAACTGAAATGGTAATTAAACATGGTCATGGGCGAGAAAAATATTAACTAAAAGTTTTACTACTAGTTATTCTGATAATGAATGAGTTGTTTAGTTGTTAAACGTAGCAAAAGAACCAATTTTAAAATCATTATAACTCCACCAAAATGTGAGAAGGATTTTTTTATACTATTTTTCCCAGACTCACCAGTTGATTGTTAAGAGCGTAGCGGAGAGTTAATCCGCCATTTTCCAGACACCCGCTATAGAAAAAAAAAAAAAATAATACAGTAAATTACAGGAGTTATTTTTAAAAACTGTGCTACAATATTTTGTGGAGAGATAAATAAAAGTATGCGTTTTGTTGTGGTATAAATAAAATTGAGTATGTATGTACAGAGTGTTCATATTTTTTTTATTATTATTACAATCTTCAAACATTGATAATTGAGTTTTTGCAAAAAAACACCTATATATTATTACCGCATTTTATTCTATTTTCCGTTTTCTTTTTTTGTTAGGCATTTTTTGTATCTAAAATTGATAGCTACTGCGATTTTTTACTTTTTTAAAAAGACTGAAATATCGATATTTGAAAATTGTAAAGTTTTAGAATTTTTGATAAATACTCTCCATATTAAAATTTGATTTTATTGGTAGCACAATAAAGTGCATACTTTTATTTATTTCTCCACAAAATATTGTGATACAAATTCTAAAAAAATCCTTGGTTATAAACCCTAGGAGGAGGCGAGAACAAACAAACAAACAATACAGAGAGACGGAAACAATGAACCCTGTGATAATATTTACTACCTTATACACGTTACGTAGAATGTTTACCTCTATGTTAAACGACACGTAACGCGAGAAAACCAGTTATGGATTATACATGTATTGCCTTCACATATTTAAATGTCAGACGTATTTTCGAACTAGAAAATAAAATTCCCTGTAAGTATCAATATAAAATTTATAACCACTTACTTTATACATGCAGGTAAGTATCTACTTACATCCCATTAAAGTTTTATGTCTTATGCCTTCCACATTTAACTTAACATTTTGCTTGTAACTTGCGTTGAAAACTCTGTGACTACTGTAAATTGTTTTCGTTACTGAGTTACTTGCATGTTAAAAGAAGTGTCGAATATATAATCGAGTTGTTACGGTTGACATAATAAATAAAACGGTAGGTAATGGTTTTAATCTGTCTAAATAACAAACTTCGGGGAAATATGCAAATGTATATGACAAATTTACATCTTAAGTACTTGATTGTACTTCGCCATTTTTAAAAAGTTTCTTTCATAAAAAAATCAGCACGAGATTGGTGTATACCGCAACAAGCGACTTTTGTCCGGGTCATAAATAACAATAAAAATAGCCCCAAAAATGTTTTTTACTGAACCAGACGGATGTAAATTCATACAGTATGTTATTTAATCACGCATGTGGCTAATTAGTTTTTAAGGTGTTTTAATTATTTTTAATCTAGAAGGACACTCATGTGGTGGACAAGGATACAATAATTTTTCACGTGCAGTTCCGAAAGCTTTAGCTTGACAAATTTATAATTTCACCTCTTATGATCTCACTTTGTTGCAAAAATAAATTATTAGTCATTTTCACATTTCACCCTGCAACAGTGTCCTGATGCGCTAAATTGGGATGTACGTGTTACAGCTCTATAAATACGGTTGGTGATGGTGATACTAATGTATATTTTTAAAGTGCAGTATTGATATTGAAGTAGTAAGTTCCATCAGAAGACGCATATCGACTGTCCCAGTTTGCAAATATTTCTCTAATATATTCTCCAATAACTGTAGAGGAAATATTCTTAAGGCACTTGAAATCGAACTGTAATATAAATATTTGCGGAGCACTCGGAATCGATGGTGATTGCAGCAGGCTTTCCTAGCACTAGGCATTAATCAAATACGTTATCATACGAAAACGAAAGATTAGGAAGGACAAAATTTATACACAAAATTCCGCTCTAGTAACTCTAGATGACTACTAGCTCCCGGAAATCGTTCCAACAATGGATTTATGTGTTAACAAGGAAATCGTGAAACGACAACTTTTGTACTTATTCCTTCCAAGTGCACCTCTTCAAAGCTGCAACGGAGACAATTTATACGAAGTTTATTTTGTAAAATAGATAATAATATGTTATTTGTGAGAACATAACAAGACTGCATGTAACGGTAATAAAATTGTAGTGTTTCGTTACGGTAAATTGGTATTACCATTCTGGTCGTTAGCAAAACTGATGGCCATAAATTTCTATGAAAAACCATTAGGGATGGTAGCCAAATATTTTATGGAAGACATTTCGGCTGTTTGCCAATGTTGACCTTCCTAGGAGATTGCAAATGCTTAATTTACAACTTCTTCCCCTAGAATGTTCAATGTTGCATAATGTTAATATTTTTGTTAGTCATCTCTGCTTAAAAAATCAGTCTATGTGCATTAAAATGTACAACCGAACAGATTCAGCTGCTGTATGAAAGCTCGAAGATTCCTCATTTCACTGGATGGTTGTCGAAATAAGTTTATTGACGTGTGCTTTGAAAAGATTCAAGGATTTTCAGTTAACCCATTAACTAAAAGTTCAGATTCTCTTTATGAAGGCTGAAATGTCAGAATGAAGCTTTAAATTGAAACGTGCAACCTGACATTTAATTACCACATTACAGTGATTTATCTAAATGCCATTTTAGGAACACTGAACTGCCAATTCTCATCGTTTTGTAGATTCATTTTTCTAACGAAAAATAGCTGAATCAACACACAATTTGCAATTTGTAGTTATTATTCCTACTTCATTAGAATGATTGTTATCTCTATTCTTGAAAGTCCCAGACAGCTTGATAAACACGAACTTCACAAAATTTTTCTGGTAAATATAGTACACAAATGCAGCTATATTGTGAGCACAAGTTTCTTCACTATACGAAATATTTGTAATAATATGTTTTTGAGGTGTGGGTAAGTCAGGCAAAGTTCCTAATTTGTTACAAAAATAGTATTGTAATAATTATTCTGAATCAGTTTCTGTAAAAAATATATAATTACAGTATAGCAAACGAAATGTAAATTTCTACCATCTTTAATGCACGATTCTACCCTCAATTCGAATGTGATTTAAAAAGAATCGTGCAACACGAAATTTCTAAACCGCACTTCCTTTTCCGACTTAAGGTATCAATTTACACATTTAGGTCACTTTTCCAGCCACAGCTTTAGTGCAAAGGGATTTCCGCTGAATGTGTCTATTGCACCCTTAAAGACGTTTAGAACAGGCACACAGAGTGATGATCGCATGATCTCAGAACAGACTGTTCACATAAATTTTACATCTGAAATTGCGAAATACAATACAGAATGGGTTTTAAATATAATAATTATAGCCAAGGTAGAGTATTTTAAAAATGACAGCATAATCTTCAAACCTCTGTTCATATTGTGTCAACTGTCTATCAACAATATAAGAAATTGTTTGTGATCTATGTTTTGTCGTAATATCGACACTTTTGTTATGTATACCAGTATTATTTCTACTTTTAAATAAATTAGGTTTAAAATGCCATAACAAAAGTACGACATAAAATAAGAAACCGACTTACTTTTTAAAATTTACACGAAAGTCCAAAAATCTGGTCGTAAACATTTCTATAGAATGAAAACAACCAAAACAGCAGATTAAAGAATATCCTGCTGTGAGTAACGCTGACATAAAACGACAGTGATATCGAATTCTATTACTTTATATTACGAACAGATAACTAGAGAAAGAAAGCGAACACATCAGAATACACTGCGATTTTTATCTTAAGGTTATACAATTCTGAATTAGTTTGGGTTTTTTATTTGTGCGTACTATAATACTATAATTCGTTCTTCGGCAATTTCTTGAGCTTGTAAAATCTTTCGTATCCTACTTCAATTTCTTAAGTTAAAGGATGTTCGAGTTTTTATGTAAATATATTAATACAAACAATAACGTCGTTGGCGCTGGTCCAAATACATTTTTTAGGGAAACACAAAATATTTGCCTTTGTTATGAAGTGAGTTTTCTCCAAACAGTTTCAGAACTATTACTTAACTCTATTTACTCGTTTTTTTTTATAAATATGTACTTATAACTTGTAGCAGATTTTCTTTTGTTGTAGCTTATAAGAAAAATGCACTATTTGCAGAATTTGACGGTCGTATCTGTAAATAAGATATGTTAATATACAGTAAGAAAATTAATTCGGCTAAAGTGATTTCGATTTACGTGATAAAAGGACAACGAAACTATTTAGTTATTAATTTTTCGAGTAATTTATTGACAAACAACGTGTTTCGTACTTTCATTATCAAACAGCTAAAATTTTCTGCGCATTATGTAGCTATATGCAATTGATACCTTATTATCATTACTACTCTTATTATTAATTAAATATTTGAAGTAATAAACATCGGTCAAATGATTTTTGATACGTCTATTTTACTATTTAGATCTAAAAAAGAGTGAATTCCTAAACTGTCTATTGACTCCTCAAATAAAAATATCATCAACATTAATTTTATTAATACTATAAAACGATAAAATCTGTGAAGTTATTACAGACAATTTCCTTAGTCTCCGAAGCAATGCAAATGGAGTTTTTATATGTGGTACCTATTTGGATTGATGTTCAAGCATATTCGTGATAGATTTGCAAATTTTATTTTTTAGGACAATTTTTACAAATAAAAACAGGGGTAGATTGTTAAACAGCAGGTAAAATACCACCCGATGCTGTGGTTTTAGTAGGGACAAATATATCAATTCTGATACATTGTATAGTGTAATACTAATAACAACAGTACTATAAACTAGAATTCTTTTAATTTTGGCAAGGTGTTGTAAACGGTATGTTCATGTTTATGTTTTCGTCCGACACACTGTAGTTACACAGGTATCCGTTTCCACCCCTAGAATGCTAAGAAGGACGGGCATTCTTTTACCTACATAAATACAATGTGTCGGACGAAAACAGAAACATAAACATACCAGATGTGGTAATTGGTACAGTTTTACAATATTTTACCACATTAAAAGAATCCTACTATATATGCAAAATTTCGGAGAAATTAAATGAACTGTTTTTGAATTCACCAATAAAATAAAATAAACTGTTCACTAATTCTGTCCTGTAAAAAATACCTCAAAAATATAGAGACATTATTAAACTACAAATAAAGTAGCAATGTCAAACGCGATTTATTCATCAAATTTTTGGAAGGGATAAATGGGTGAATTATAATATTATCGATTTACTTGTTTGTGATAGGCTTAAAGAATATCCAAAATTTTAGAGCAGTTGGTTTTGCAGTTTTTATGTTTATTTGTAAAATTTTGTTGCAATATTCCGAATTTTTCAAAAAATCAACGTGCATGCATAAGGTTAAAAATAGAGGCGTAGAAGTATAGGATCATATTACTTTGTTCATTTTATGTAGGATTTATTTAGCAACATTTAAGATGATATTATTAAATGGTCTGTCAGGACGACAAATTTTTGTTTGCGTGTTACTATCTAGACGATATTCTTAAAATACTTCTAAAATTTCACGACAATCAGTCCAGTAGTTAGTTTCAGAGATTGTCAAAAGATTCTGAAACAAATGACAGAAGACTGAAACGGGAGATTCACTTTTTACCTGAGCGTAAGTACTGTAATCGAGTCCATCGGCTGACTCCCTATTTTATGTTTTCTAGACCTTTCATGACCCCTAGAGTACGAAGAAATAAAATACATCTACTGTTTCCGTTTGTCTGTCTGTCTATCTGCCGTCTGTCCGGATTTTTATCAAAGAGATAATCTCCGAAACTACTGGTCCGATTGTTGTCAAATTTTATATGTGTATTATGAATATTATGTAGATGGTAAAACCCTCACCAAAATTTGGCTAATCATCCCCACCACCAATGGGATAAAGTCATCTAAAAAATTTACAATAATATGTTTTTTAATTTTATAAAATAAGGTACTCTTACACTTATGATGTATGAATTCGTGTTGAGTTTTCACCCTAGACATCCAGATTTTTGGAAAAAAAAAATCAAAATTGTGTAATAACATTTTGTAATTTAACTTTGGAACTGCAAAACCGAATATTCTGAAACCTTGCAAACGTTTTAAGGTTATCGTAATTATGGTAAATCGTTAATCAAAATTTATTCCTTTATCTTCTCCCAAAAAATTGACTACGTCACCTCAAAATTTTGTCAAATAAATCCTACCTAAAATGTCCAAAATAGGATGAGACTATACTTGTGATTTATCACTCCATTCATATTTTTTAGTTTTGCTTATAGGGGGTGTCTCAAAAAAATTAATCACTGAGTCAATTTATTTTATTGATTGAATCAAGAATTGCGAGACTGAATTTTGAAATATTGCAGACGTTTGGAAGTTACTGTTTGACATGGTACGTTTTTAATCAAAATATATCTGTTTATCAAGCCCAAAAACTTGATGACGTCATCTCCCTATCTAAAATGTGCAAAATATCATCAGTATATTTTCGTAATTTATCATTGCATTCATATTTTTTGGATTTGCGTTTACAGTGAGTCAAAAAAATATTTGGATCAGTGAATTTATTTTAGTGAATAACTCAAGAGTTGCAGAAATGAATACTTTGAAATCTTGCAGACGTTTTAAAGTTATTGTAAGCATGGTAAATTGTTAGGAATATTTATTTATTCCCCCCAAAAAACTGATGGAATGGCTCACTCGATTTTCGCAGATAATTTTGGGATATGTTTGTAGGATATGTTATTCGCCAAAATCTGTCTTATCTTAGCAAATATTAGCCCCACCTGCCCACCCCCTCTTCTCATTCTAACGACAAATTTTATTTGTTTATCAGATCACTAATTTCATTCAAATTGGATAAAATCAACCATTGAAAAGGAGACAGGGTGGGTGGGCGGGGCTAATTTTTGTTATACTATTTGTTATAAAATTTATTTCTTATTTCATCCACCCAACCTGACTTGACCTAACGTGATCTGACCTGTTATGACTTCTTTATTATCTCAAATAAACAAATTTTAAATATTTCTGTGAATATATGAAAACCATAAAGTACTCTCCTACAACTATTGTATTTTGTAAAACAAAAATTATGAACAATTTTTTATCTACAAAAATTTTATACCGAGCGATTTTGACGGAACTGTAAAAATTGTTACATTTCAATTGGCGATGTTTGAAAACGACGCCGAAAATGACTTCTGGATGTCGAAATCTACAAAAAAATGTTTTCGGAAATGGTTAAAAAATGGTCGAAAAAGCCAAAGTTGCCAAAATCAGTTTCATCTTATCAAATACTAGCCCCGCCCACCCACCCTCTTTTTTCTTAGAGGGTATGTGATTTGCCAATATCAGTCTTATCTTATCAAATACTAGCCCCGCCCACCCACCCTCTGTTTTCTTTTAGGATATGTCATTTGCCAAAATCTGTCTTATCTTGGGAAATATTAGCCCCACCCGCCCATCCCCTCTTCACATTCTGACGACTAATTTTATTTCTGTTCAGTATAAAATCGTTCCATCGATTAAGAGCGGATAAAACCAATCACCGAAATAGCGGCCGGGTGGGTGGGCGGGGCTAATTATGTTCTTTTGTCAAGTGGGAGTGGAAACTAATAGAATCTATGATGCGAAAAAAGTAGAAAAAGCACTAATGCTAACTTTTTTTGGTCGAATATGTCAAAAGTGCCAAAATCAGTCATATCTTAGCAAATATTAGCCCCGCCCGCCCACCCCCTCTTCTCATTCTAACGACTAACTTTATTTGTTTATCAGATCACTACTTTCATTCAAATTGGATAAAATCAACCATTGAAAAGGAGACAGGGTGGGTGGGCGGGGCGAATTCTTGTTAGACTACTTGTTATAAAATTTATTACTTAATGCGCCCGACCGGACTTGACCTAACGTGATCTGACCTGTTATGACTTCTTTATTGTCTCAAATAAACAAATTTTAAACATTTCTGTGAATATATGAAAACCACAAAGTACACTCTTACAACTATCGTATTTTGTAAAACAAAAATTATTAATAATTTCCCTTTTTATCTACAAAAATTTTATACCGAGCGATTTTGACGGAACTGTAAAAATTTCATTTGGCGACATTGGAAAAAGAGGAATTTCCAAAGGAACGACGCCGAAAATGACTTTTGGATGTTGAAATCTACAAAAAAATGTTTCCGGAAATGGTTAAAAAGGGTCGAAAATGCCAAAGTTGCCAAAATCAGTTTCATCTTATCAAATACTAGTCCCGCCCACCCACCCTCTCTTTTCTTAGAGGATATGTGATTTGCCAAAATCAGTCTTATTTTAACAAGTGGTAATTTTCGTTTGTATGTCTGTTATGTTTGTTATCTATTTGTCTGTTCCGTCATTTTTCGTATACACTAGGGTGGCGCAAAAAAACGGAGTATTTTTTTGAGTTTCGTGTGAAAATATGTTAGTTTATCATGTTTTAATACCCTCCTCCAAAGGACAGCTCAAAAAAAAAAAATTTAACGGGTCGCTCCAAATTTTTAAAATAATTCCAAATCATCAAAAATTGATTTTCTTTTTGTTTAATTTTGTTTTTTTCGTTGCGGTAATGTTTTATAGACGAAAAACAAATAAGTTTCCCAACTTTTTAGCTCAAAGTATTAATTTTTAAAGGTCGCTCATATTTTTTTTAATTTACAAGAGTATTGCCTTAGATGTTGTCGAGCGACTTTTTAATATTTATATTAAGCTTCAATGAATGTATTATCTTTTAATTAGTGAGATAATCGATGAAAATACACCACGAGATGGAAAAAAAAATCAAACACAATGCTGGAAATATATTTTTTTAATAACTCGATATTTTAATGTAAACAATTACTCCTACAACATTTAAATAAATATTTGTTATGAATTCTGAAAACAAATTGTAAATTTATACAATTTTAAATCTTAAAGCTTGTAAATTAAAACAAATTATGAGCGATCTTTGAAAATTAATATGTTGAGCTAAAAATTTGGGACGCTTATTTTTTTTCGTCTATAAAATGTTACCGTAACGAGAAAAACCAAATTAAACATAAAGAAAATCAATTTTTTGACGATTGGGAACTTTTTACAAATTTTGGAGCGACATCTTAAAATTTTTTTTTGAGCTGTGCTTTGGAGGAGTGTCTTAAAACATGATACACTAACATATTTTCATACGAGACCCAAACAAAAAAATAGTCGTTTTTTTTTTGCGCCACCCTAGTCTACAGGGTGGCTCAAAAATGGTGCAGTAACTCGACGGTAGATGCATTATTAAGTTCACTTGTCAAAGTTTGAGAAAAATCATTAAAAAATTCCTTACGTCAATTTGACGTTCGCTTACATAAACAACATATCGTTTTAGATAGACATATAGATAGATAAATATATAGGTTATAAAATGTAAAAAAATTGGCCACTGTTATCAGATTCATTCTGTACAATTTTTAACTTTCTTGTAACGTTATAAAATGAAAAAACTATGAATAGGTACATACATGACACTTCCAAAATTATTTTGAGCAATGAAAGTCCGATCGATTTCAAGTATCCATGTAGTAAATTAAAATGGGGTCAAATAACTAAAACAAAAATTAAACTTTTAAGGCCTATGTCTTCTACATTTGTATCAAAAGATTTTCTAAATTATTGTTTCTTTGCTCAATAAGCAGTCTTTAACAACGTGTCATAGTGTTAGTGCGCCATTTTTGAATTAACCTGTTTATTTTTGTGTATAAAACTGATCATATTATTTAAAAATATTCTTGAATATATCTTTTTGCTGTAATAGTCCATTCCCATTTTTAATTTTACGTATATCTATGTGCCGTGTAAAAATCTGAAACCACAAAACTTTGCAATATCTCGGGTATTATATAATGAATCTCGTACTAATCGTGGTCACCGTCATAGATAACAAATCATTAAATAAAAGTTATGTATTCAATTCATCCATGCGATATTGGTTGTGCTTCACAGGCGAAGAATAATGTGGCAGGCAGTTTTAACTGATATTAAGTGTTATCATATGATATTAATAGTTACTTAACCAATAACAGCGTACATTTAAACTGTAATTAACAAGAGATGTCCATTAAAGGGGCACTTGATTTCTCATTATAACAAATGGTCTAATTAAACCATATCTGCCATTACGTTTGACTAAAATATTGATCGCCTCCGAACGTAGTCAGATACAAAGGTTCGAAGATTTTTACGAGCGTCCTTGTTGCGAAATGATTTTTGACATGCACAGTATCAAAACCGGACTTTCACGCAATAAACAACATTTCGAGGTTGCATGTGTGAAGCTTATCGCTGAAATTTGCAATCGCAAATGCATAATAAATCATTGCGTCGTCCGCCTGGAGGATTTATGTACTTAAGTCTGAGCTTCATTAATCAGTTCATTTTCTATTTTTGGTAGGATTAAATCAAGACATTCACAGCGACAAGTCGGACGTAGGTTGTAATGAATAGAGTGAGAAATAATAAATGGAATATGGGTGATCAAAACTGCCGTAAATCAGTGTTCAATTGGCTGAAAATTACAATGCGCTTGTTGTCTTTCAGCAGTAAACAGTAATAAAGTTTGTTTATTTTAAATGTAAGATATACGAAGACGGTTATTGAGTTTTATGGCTCGATTTATAGACTAATTTCATTTAATACATTTATTTAATTCAATTCCTGAAGTAAGTTCAAGCGAAAAGATACTTTCTGTAATTTGAAATAATTTGTAGCTTTCAACAGTTCAACATGCCAGGATCTTTTACTTTACACATGCATGCACAGAACTATTTTGTGAATTACAAAATCAATTAAGTGCTCAACGTTTCCAACAGTCGTGCCGTTGCATGTTCAGAAATAATTTCAAGTGATAATTTGTTGGTCAATTGTCCCGGAAACAAGTGCATCGCACGGTACGACACAATCCATTTATCCTACGAATGAGTGAGAATATATAATGTATGTCTTATTAAAAGTATTAATTCTCTGAGGTAGAGACAGGATAACATGGTACCTACACTGGAAATCTCCACGATTTCGTAATTGATTACGTCAATATTGGAGGTACACGTCCGTATCAAAGGAAATAAATTATAAAAAAAATCAGAAATGCAATTTGACAGAAACGCTTCCATAAGTTAGATCTCTGCGTACTTGTTTACGTCGTTAATTTGTTCTGTTATTCTTAAACTAAATTCCTCCAAACATTGCAAGTGTGGTCTTAGCCGAATGCGCTGGCTTGTGGAAAATAACGAATTTCCATTTCATCTTCGTAAAGTTGCGGTATAAATTCCACAAAAATTTCTTGCTAAAATCTAGCAACGGTTAGATTATCTTGAAGAGGACTACACTGAATAACCTAATTAATCACATGATTATTATTGCCATGATTACCTTTCAAGAATATAGGCCCTACTATCCGATGTTGCAACCCAAACACCTTTTTTTTTAGGATGAACATAATAAACATGTAAATTTTCAGTGTTTCATATTCTCATATTTTGAGAATAATTATTAATGTAGTCACTAAGATGAAACCAGGCTTCACCTGTAAAAAAAGTTTTCTCCAACAGCTCTAGCTGAAAAAATTTATGTAATTCTTGCACACATGTTACTCATATGATAATTGCACTTGCTGTCGTATGGATATTGTACGGTCTGCGCCATTACCTGTCTAGCATTTTCAATATTTTATGGAGTTATATACATTTCAACCTGTCACTTCCCTCCCTTATTAGTAGAGACGGGGTTTCTCGGAACTTTGTAACACATCGTTGTAAAGAGTTGCAAAAATGGGCATGGTCGACGATGTTTTTGTTGGGAAATTCTTCCCGGAGTTCATTCCAAGCCGCTTGAATCGAGTACTTCCACATATTGTTTACCTTCTGTCTAAATGGAAGATACGACTGAATCATAAACGATTTCTGCTCCGATGAAAATATCATTTTTGGATGAATACGCAAATACGCAGACAATGTTCTGAAAAGAGACAAAGTAACACCAAGCAAAAAACAAGAAAAATAAGGTTAGAAAAGTCGTTTCATGTCACAGTTGTTAAATATGTGGTAGCGTCGTCTTCGTTGATTCACTATTAAAGTCCCTCCAATCCCTTAAATGTGACATGTGAGGGCGCATACGTCGGGAGGGAAAGGAATCTGTAATGTCGGTTAAATGTCTGTCATGGTCTGACTTTTTGACACAATTTGACATCATGTATTTCGGTTTTTACTTGAAAAAGAGGCAAAATTTCGGTACCGGTGCCAAAGTCACAACGCCATGGGTGTGGATGGTCTTCAAAGGGATATGCAGTAGGAAAATTTTTCTTTGAGGTGTTTACATTATTATCGGAATGTGTATCAGGAATTATGAAGCTGCATTCTGGATCACGTTTAGTGCTTGCTGGGTAGCTTGAAGAAGTAGGAACAGGTAGCGGTGACTTGGAACCATGGAGGAACAAAGTAGGAACAGAGCCGGGTTTAAGTCTTTTATTTGAATAGTAACAACTTCTCTCAAAAGTGTTTACCACAAATGTATAAATTATTGGCAATATTATCACCTGAAATGGTTTTAATGGCTATACATTCCCTTAGGTAAAAGATTCATGTTGGAGTATCTACTTGTAGCATTAAAAACCTTTTTGCACCACAACCTTTTGTTTACAGTGTTTGAAGGGAATATGTGCATTATTTTGTGGTCTCTAGGATCTTTGATTACCCCACAAGCAGGCACAGAGCAATATTTTTTGGACATGATGATAATATCAATTCAAGCACAAACTGTTTTTTCGCACGACAAAAGGGATTAATTACAGGTTCCTGTAACTCCCGAAGGGGGTGACATCTTTTGATATTTTCCCTTTTGACAAGTCGGACGATTGTAACCAATTGGAGAGACTTTAATAGTGAATCAACGAAGACGACGTGTGGTAGTATGATAAATAGAAGTGATAAAAAAAGCAATAATAATAATATAATTAGTATCACTAATAAGAGAAGCTTCCAATCAGTGCCCCTGTTATATATTTACGTGTATTCATCATAACAGCGCCGCGTACAATATATCGCTCAATTCGCTGTCTGTAAATTCGTTAAAAACTGTGTAAAAATGAATAAAAAATGCGCTAAGTGTAATGAATTGTGTCCTGAGGGTATTAAGTGTGATATCTGTGGACTACTCGTACATCCTGATTGTGCTGGATTATCCAGAACGGAAGTATCGTGTTTACGTGCTAAACAACGAAAAATTAGTTTTTATTGTGAAAATTGTGATGTGGTCAACATCATAAAATCATTAAAAGATCAAATTGAACATATATCGCACGAAATTGCAAGTATAAAAAGAGAAAAATCGGTGCCAGCACCTCCGATAACCAATCCATCGTTATCTGAAGACGACATTATCAATGAGATAGTGGAACGTCAACAAAAAGCGGCAAACATCATTGTCTACAACTTACCGGAGTCCAAGGAATCATCGATCAATGAACGAGTCAATGATGATCAAACAAGATGTCTTAATATACTAAGGAAAAATATGCCTGACACCACATTTATTAAATGTAACAGATTAGGTAAAGCTAGTGAAAATCGTCCTCGTCCTATAAAATTGCAATTTGCGTCACCCGGTCAAGTATTACAAATACTCAGATCTTATAGGGTTGAATACAACATATATTTGAACCGAGATCTTACGATTAAACAACGCAATCACGCTTATAATGTTCGCAAAGAATTTAGAACTCGGAAAACGAACGGAGAAGAGGATATCATCCTTAAATATACAGACGGGGTACCTAAAATTGTTAAAAAAAAACGTACATCAACCCAGCAGTCACTAAGTCAAATAGAATTGTCAGTCACACTTCAAAACGTTAGAGGTTTAAACACCAAAACCAATACTTTTTACTTGAATGCACTAAATTCGGAAAGTGACGTCATAATTTTATCCGAAACTTGGCTTCGGGAAGATATCAGACCTGCAGAATACTTTGACGAGTGTTATGAGGTATATCAACGTAACGGAGGCAATAGAGGTAGAGGAGTTCTTGTCGCCGTAAAAAATGGTTTTTCTTCGAGTGATATGAAATTGCGCAGTCCAGATGATGCTGTGGATCTTGTTGGGGTCAAGCTAGGAAATCAGGGAAATTACATCAATATTATTGCAGTTTATATCCCACCTGCTAAACCATCTTATGTGTATGAAGCCATATTCGAATATGTTGAATTAACCACGGATCTCACTAAAAGAACTATTTTTGCGGGAGATTTTAATATTCCCGAATATAATTACGAACAAAATATCTTAGGCAGTAAAGGAACAGTGAATGCGTTACATACATTTATGGCATTCAATGCAATGAATCAAATAAACAACATACCCAATAAGAATGGTAGATATTTAGATCTGGTACTCTGTTCAGAAGATATAGTTTTCGAAATCACTCGACAACTTGATCCTCTTGTTAAAGAAGACGACCATCACCCATCTCTGGAGTTGCTAGTACGTCTGTCTAATTTTGAGCGTAATATACCTTTTGTCACTCAACATTCGAAATATTATTACAACTACAAAAAATGTGATCTTACTACGTTATATACAGAATTAGCCTTTAAATCATGGGAAGATCTTTATAAAATATCGAACGTTGATGAAGCTACGGATTTTTTCTATAATGATCTGATGAAGTGTGTTGACTCTTTTGTGCCCTGTAAACCCATTAAAAACCGCACCTATCCAAAATGGTATACTCCGAAACTGATTAAATTAATCGAAATGAAAAATCGATATAGGAAACTTTACAAAAAAACTAAATTACAATATTATTCCGATATGGTTAATCAAATTCGTAAAGAAATCAAGTCTAATATCGCACAAGCTTTGGTCATTTATTGACACAAAAAAAAATGTAACCAGAATTCCAGGCAAAATGACTCTTGATGCTGAAGAATTGTCTTCGCCATACAGCATTGTCGAAGGATTTGCAGATCTATTTAGCAGTGTCTATTCGTCGAAGACATGTCATCCCATCTGTGATACTTTTGATTCTGTCTGTGATAATAATGGCTGTGGCATTGTGGATAACCTAAACTGTGATACATCTGACTGTGATATGCAAAATGTGCTCCATACATTTCATATATCTATGGTTGACATCAAGAAGGCTGTGAAAAAGTTAAAATCTAATTTTACTTCGGGACCGGATAAAATACCGGCATTCCTTGTTAAGGATTGTATTAATTGTTTTTGCGAACCTCTTTGCTATTTGTACAATTTAATTGTTCAGACCAGTACCTTTCCCAAATTATGGAAAATCGCTAAAGTAATCCCAATTTTCAAGTCGGGCAGTAAGTCAGATGTCACTAACTATCGCCCAGTATCTGTCATTAGCAATTTTGCAAAAATTTTTGACAGCATCTTAACTAATATTTTGTATAGCCACGTAACATCCCAAATTACACACAGGCAGCATGGTTTTATCAAAGGGAAATCTACTACTACCAATTTAAGTGAATTTGTCCAATTAGTTTCCAATGCTCTAGATAAACGTCATCAGGTAGATGTTATTTACACAGATCTCTCTAAGGCCTTTGACATTGTTGATCATAATATATTAATAAATAAGCTTTCAAAAGTTGGTTTATGTAACAGCTTGATATCTCTTTTTCAATCAATATTGAGTGAAAGATCTCAGTATGTGGAACACAATGGCTATCAATCTAGGGTGTATTCTTCTACTAGCGGAGTAACACAAGGGTCAAATCTTGGGCCTATTTTGTTCAATATTTTTATCAATGATATTACGAAAGCCTTCACCAGCCAAGTATTTTTGTACGCGGATGACCTAAAGATTGTAAGAATAATTAAAGACCACCTTGATTCTTTAGCGCTTCAAGAGGATATTAATAATTTTGTGATGTATTGTAGAACTAATAAAATTAAGATTAACATAAGCAAATGTAAAGTAATGACCTTTTCTCGTAACTTTAGATAGTTCCCTCTCATTCGTTCCTCATATTAATAAAATCTGTAAAGACGCGTATACCATGTTAGGCTTTATAAAAAGGAACACCACTAGTTTTAAAGATATTGAATGTTTGAAAATACTTTATAATGCTTACATCGTAAACAAGTTAAACTATTGTTGTGTAGTATGGAATCCTTTTTATGATGTTCATGTTAACTCCATGGAAAAGGTACAACGTAAATTTTGCAAATATCTACATTTTATATCACATGGTTTTTATCCTATTCAGGGGTATCCACAACAAGAACTATTAGATGAATTTAGTTTGTGTCCATTACATCTTAGGCGTGAATTTTCCAATATTATCTACCTATATAAAATTGTTCACAGCATTACAGTGTCCTCATATATGTTAGAACATCTCAACTTCAGTGTTCCAGATGTTTTGTGTAGAAATTTGTTGACCTTCTCTTATAACACCCCACATACGAATCAACATCTGCATTCGCCAATGTACAATATGTGTGTTAGTTATAACAAATTATGTAAATTTAACAAAGACATAGATATATTTCGTTTTCAGCTTAGCGCATTTAGAAGGCTATGTAAAGACTATTTTAATATGTTTTAATGTTTTTCGGTATTTTTTTTAAGTATATACAAGTTTGTTGTTTTGTATTTTGTTATCCTGTAATTGGACTTCGGTCTGCTGGGTAAATAAATAAATCTTAAATCTTAAATCATAAACAGTCTTACATTTCTTAAATTTCAACAGTCTAAAAGTCATCATATTTTGTGTCTTCTTTAATATGTGTACTGCCCTTGCAAATATTTTTTTAGAGTTTGACGGCACTCTGAAATTTCGATAGTACGTCTCTGTCACGGGTTTCTACCTGCTACTCTTACAGTATCATTTAGAGTTTATTTACACAGTTATCACCGTCCGTAGCTTCACAGGGCAATAAAATTTTAGTAGATACAAAAATAATGTTCTGCGACTAATAAAACTGCCACAGTAAAGAAAAGGTCAACATGACCTCTGCCCGCATTAAAGTGAAAAAATCAAAACTTTAATTTTCATTTTATTTTTATGTTAGCGCCTAGTGTAAATAATCCCCGACGACAATATTGGAAGTAGGGATCGAAACAGTTCGGCGCTCATGAAATTTTTCAGAGGAATAGGAATGCGGACTAATAATGTAATTATTTTAATTAATTATTGTTTAAAGCAAGTTATTTTTAATACCGATATACTCAATAGCCTTGTTTTGTATGAGTTTTTCATGTCATATTATAAAATTGTAGAATTTTATTGACTTGGTAGTAAAGAGTTGCACTGTGTTATTATTTATTATTAATATTTCTTATTTAAAGTACTGCTGAAAAAGTTAAATAACTAGTATGTATTTAGTAAATCCTTTGTTTCTTTACAATCGAGACTGTTTGTGTTTATGTCGTTTTAATTATAAGATTTATACGTTATATTGCAGGTGGTTAAGTGGACCAATGACCTAAATTTGGCCACCAAGAAAACTTTCCGTTCGTTGATAAAGAGGATATAAATTTATTTAAGATCTAACATAATGGAAGCAGACTTTTTGGATTCAAAATGCTAACTAATTTTTAATTTGATATTTTCTTCACATTGCAAGCTTTTGTTTTTCATTTTTTGTTGGCTGTGATCTTTCTGTCGAGAACTTTCTGAAAAGTATCTGCTCTCTGAATCGTTTAATCTGAAACTATAAATGTACTTTAAAATTATACGGAACACTAAAATGCTAATTACATTTTTTTTGTTATCCTGTCTAAAGAATTAAAAACGGCATTTCCAAAATTGTAGATACACTTAAATATCATGTAAAGTTTAAGGAAAGATAATGTGTTTACGACGTTCATAGGCATTTTACAGCGGATTCCATATAAAATTAAGTAAATACGTCCAATGTCCCATTGACACACAGTTACCCAGATAAATTAGGTAGGTCACGTGCCGCATTGAAATAATGTTTATTTGTTACTCTTACATTAGGAGAAGGTCCTGCCAGGCAAGCGGATTTACTGGTCCCACTGTGACGATGTAATACAAATTACGGCAAGTTGAATAGCAATTGTGCTCTTATCTTTCGTAGAACTTTAATCAGTGTACCTCGAAATTTTAATAAAACATTAACATTGATAAGTTAATGATTACAGAAAAAAATTAAAACTACTAATGCTATCCTAGAAAACAGCTTAAAGTTGACCGTGCTGTAATTCCAATTTTTCCGAAAGTGAAGACAGTTTTCGTTTATTTGGAGAAGTATGTCCTTTCCCAACTAAAAAAAAAAACTGGTCTAAAGAGTTTAGACAGTACTTCCCTCGCTGTCGGAAACTTGACGACTGCATGCCTATTGTGTTTTTTTTCTCATTACATTTTTGTAGTGGGAATTTAAAAAAAAATTGCGATGACGTCATCAACATTTTTGCAAGGACACGTATATCAGTTGGGATAGATGTAGTGTAATACTAAGAATAAAATTATTATATTCTCAAATTTTCGGGAAAATGAATTGGGTCGCTTTGAATATTGGTTTGTAATAATCAATAAAATAACGGAACAATTTACTCACGTATACGTATCAGAGGCAACTGAAAATCGTGTATGTATAAACATTCTTAATTTAAGATGACAGGCGTAACAGCATACGTGAGATTCAAACAGAGAAACTGTAAACAAAACGACCATCGGTTTTATTGCTTCGACTTCCGCTTATTATATAAAACATTGGGTTTTATTTTAATTCTTGACGGTGAAATTCACAATTGGTTGATTATAAACATGTCTATTTCACATTCGCGGAACCAAGTGAACGCATAAAACAAATGCAGGTCTGTAATGTTAAAGTCGATGTAAATAAGCGTGCTACCCTTATGTTTCAACCGAGTTTTTCCTTTAACAAATTTTGTGTCTACCAAATTGGGTTGGTTGGGGTGTAATACTAATAATAAGTGTTGCCTTTAATTTAATCAATAAAATAAATTGACTTCATTAATTTTTTTGAACCACCTCTTAAGAAAATCTGAAAAATATGAATGGAATGATAAATCACAAGTACAAACTCATCATATTTTTTGCATTTTAGATAGGATTTATTCAGCAAAATTTAAGGGTGACGTCATCAATTTTTTTAGGAGGGATGAACAAATACATTTTGAACAAAAGTTTACCATGCTTATAATAACTTTAAAATATTCCCAAGATTTCAAAGCATTCGGTTTTGTAATTCCTGATTAAATCGATAAAATAAATTCGCGCCTTCATTAATTTTTTTGAGTCACCCTGCATATGCAAATCCAAAAATATGAATGGAATGATAAATCACAAGTACAGACTCATCATATTTTGTACATTTTAGATACGATTTATTCGGCAAACTTTTGAGCTGACGTCATCAGTTTTTTGTAGAAGATAACCAAATATATTTTGACTAAATATTTATTATGCTCTTTATAACCTTAAAACATCTGCAAGATGTCAGAGCATTCCGTTTTGTAGTTCCTGATTAAATCAATAAAATATATTTACGCATTCATTAATTTTTTTGAGTCACTCTGTATATGCAAATCCAAAAAATATGAATGGAGTGATAAATGACAAGTACAGGCTCATCATATTTTGTACATTTTAGATATGATTTATTCGGCAAACTTTCGAGCTGACGTCATCAAGTTTTTGGAGGGGATAAGCAAATATATTTTGACTAAACATTTATTATGCTCTTTATGACCTTAAAATATCTGCAAGATTTCAGAGCATTCGGTTTTGTAGTTCCTGATTAAATCAATAAAATATATTTACGCATTCATTAATTTTTTTGAGTCACCCTGTATATGCAAATCCAAAAAATATGAATGGAGTGATAGATCACAAGTACAGACTCATCATATTTTGTACATTTTAGATATGATTTATTCCACAAACTTTTGAGCTGACGTCATCAAGTTTTTGGAGGGGATAAGCAAATATTTTTTGACTAAAGATTTATTATGCTCTTTATAGCCTTAAAATATCTGCAACATTTCAAAGCATTCTGGTTAGCAGATTAAAAATTAAATTTCAAAATGTTGTTTTATAATTTTGATTTTTTTTCCAAAAATCTGGACGTTTCGGGTGAAAAGTCGATTCAGAGTTGTAAACTACATGTGTAGGACTATGTTATTTTATACAATTGAAAACCCATTTACTATGTACAATTTTGAAGTGACGTCATCGCATTAGTGGTGGGGATGATTAGACAAATTTTGGTTAGCGTTTTACCATCTACATGATATTCTTAATATAAGTACAAAATTTCACAACAATCGGTCGAGTACTTTCGTAGATTATCTGTCTAATAAAAATCCGGGGGCAGACGGACAGACGGACGGACGGACGGACAGACGGACGGACAGACGGACAGACAGACGGAAATGGGAGACCTATTTCTTCGTCTTCTAGGGGTCATGAAAGATCGAGAAAACGTAAAAGTAGAGAGTCGGCCGACGGACTCGATTACAATACTTCCTTTGCTTACGCTCGGGAAGTAAAAATGGTCGAAGGTTATTTCAACAGAACTTCTCTCGCCGCTGAAGTACAGCCCAACAAATCCCGTTACTTTGAAAATTAAAAAAAAAATATATTTTCCGAACATTTATTTATCTCTATACATTAAAACAAATATATTAGATAAGTAATACCAGTAATAGTATAAAAAGCAAATGACATCCTATAAATGTGTTTTGACATTGTATATTTTTTTTGTCTAAGATCTTCAACTTTTTTTAGTGATACTCTATACTTTTTTTTTCAGATTTTTATAGTGCTTGTTGTTCTGAATTTGTTAATGTATTATACTTTAATTATTCATACCCTGCCAATTCGTATTCGAGTGCATTATATTACGAAAACACACTTGTTTATATTTTGTCTGGAGTGACCAAGACAGGAAACGGATTAATAATTGCTCCAAAATGTGAATGCGTTGATAAAGGCAGAGTCTATAGGTGCAACTTTGTAAAACTTGTTGAATAAAAGGTGTCAAATTGCAAATTTTCACAGTAACAATGTTTAAATTTTAACACATTTTTACACACAATTGGACCTATTATGCCTGTGTATGGGGTTATCCCATTTGAGAATGTTTTGATCAACGTTATTTGAGCAAGGACACGTCTGTCTATTCCGACATGAAATGTAATATTAATAATTAAAACACTGGAGTGTACCGTTCTTGAAATCTGATCAATAAAAGAAAGTAAGAGAGGATAGCAATAACAACAACAAAAAAGATCAAAAATTCTATGCGATATTCGAACCATAAACGATTTTCGTGTGACATGCTTGAAACCCAAGCACTCCGCTTATACTTTTTTTGCCAGAATTTGTGTACTCAGGGGAAAAACTGAAGATGGATTTATAAAGAACAAGTACAGGAGTATGTTATTTTATAAAATTTAAACCCTACTTACTATGAAAAATTTTGAGGGGTTGTCATCACGTTGTTGGTGGGCATGATTAGAAAAATTTTGCTTAGTATTTTACCATCTACATGATATTCCTATTATGCATACAAAATTTGGCAACAATCGGTCCAGCAGTTTCGGAGATTACGTGTCTAATCAAAATGAATACAGACACCAGACAGATATGTTGCAATATGTCAGAATTACGCTCTGGCCCAGTACCGGTGCGACACTTGTGTGGTTGAAAGTCTGGACCCTTTTGTCTTTGTCGGCGTTTCACGGCAAATCGACGTCCAGATGTCGAGACCTTTTTTACTAAGTTAGTTTTCACATATTGTACATATCTAAGTCAGTTAATAAATACCTTCGCTAGTGTTAACATCGTTGGCCTTTTATTTTTCGCACTTTAAATACGCACATAAATTAACAAGATAGGCAGACAGACAGACGGAAACGGAAGATTAGTTTTTCGGGTCATGAAACGTCGAGAAAATAGCAATTCGTCAGATGGACTCGATTACTATACTTTCTTAACCTACGCTCGCTACATGCATTTTATAACAAAGTTTTCAGCAAATTTGAATTTAATATTATTTTACTTTTCACTGTGAAAAGGAAGTACACTATCCATTTCCATCTGAAGGCCCATCTTTGTTTGGATCAACATTTGCATTTAAATATCAACGGTTTAAATAATTTTTGTACTGAAAATGTAATATTAATAAATAATTCTCATTCTTGCTTGTTCCAAATAAAATATTTTTCGTCATTCACAACAACCATTTTGTCGTTTGTAAGATAGACCCGCTTTAATTCCGGACAACATCCTGAGATCTGTACCAACTGTTTTTTTTATAGTGTAAAGACCAGGCCCCTTGAAATTTTGTAAGTATTATGCATTAAATTATCTGTTTTGAATTTTGTGCCAAAACTTTTGAGACAAACAATAAACTTTTCAACAACAAAAAAAAAACAAATAAAAACAACAGCTTTCACATACATATTCTAGATTATTCTGTTCTAAAATTTTGTATTAGATTTTCTTTACCAAATGGATCAAGATATCACTTCCAGTTTCTTAATTAAATTTTTTAAATACAATGTTTACTTAAATTAGAGTCTTTGAAACACCATATTTTTAAATTATTATTTTTCTTATTAAACTGCCATTAAGCGAGAAAACGAAAGTTTCATTGGCATTCTTAACATATTGTAGATTAGGAGGATTAGTCTGGCATTTTTTATATATTTATTTTGAAATTAAAATTTTGGCGAAAAAATGTAAATTTTCCTAGGAAAACGGGTTGTTTCACTTAATTAAGTAGAATAAGTTGTTGGCGAATTCTATAGCAACAAACTATTGGTTGTACGCCAAAAAAGTTTTGAGGGTACTAAACTACCAGATTTGCATTATTCAATTTAATTGAAGTTTATTATTCAAGTAGGTATTTAAAAAAAAAAGTGAATATCTTTTATGTTAGAATTTCGTAAAAAAAATGTGTTTTGCAGCTTTTACCTATATGCGTCTTTATACATAAGCATAAAAATGATTAGATTTTTTTGCTTGTAAATAAATCACAGAAAATTGATATTGCTACAATATATCGCAAACGAGCAAGTTGTTCACAAAACAAAAGTTAATAGACTTCGCACACACTTAAAACAAACAGCAGCTGATTCAAGTAAATTTTTAAAAGCTTTAAAAATAGTAACTTCATTGAACTGTTGTAAGCATGTGCCATTTCAGAACAGTAGTTACAGATTATGCTTTCTTTTGTATCAGAAAAGATGAAAAATAAGCCAATAAAGCAGAAATGTTAATAAACAGAAAGCAATTTACCAGGTCATTACTCTTTAATTATAGAAGTTTGGTCTAGATATATGATTAATTTGTCGCGAGCATCGTCAGTGTGTCATGGTCGGATAGGGCAAGGAGAAGCAACTTATGGATGTCGATTCAGTCCAGTTGGATTGTCGCCAGCCCGGTGCTCGCTCAACACAATTAAAAATTCTCTACAACAATAACTTACTGCTTTTTTTAATCAAAGGAGCACGTTTTCCTACAATTTTGTTAATTTTACTTTCACCCTTGACCTTCCACGTTCTTAATTCAATCAATACCGACCTGAATTGTTAATGCTAGATTGGCAGATTGTACTGTATAATTTCATCCGTTGACTTCTAACACTTTCCGGAAATACTCTTCTTATCGTTCGAGGCTTCAGTGGCTAAAAGCTTTTAAAACCGCCATTACTTTAAGCGATTTAAGCGACGTTTAATTTAGAAGTGATGAGATCAATTAAAACTAAGTTATGTGGGTGTGAGTTTGCTTCGAACCTGGTGGCCCATCAGCAAGGCTTTGACGAATAATGAAAAAATATTTTTAACTTTGATTGGGCTGTTATTAGAAAAATGTCGATAACAAGAAGATAGGTTCTGAGATCTTTGGTTTAAGTGACATCTCTCTCTGCTACCAAAAAAAAAACTTGGACCTGTTGCAATGGTATTTTGTACGCATAAATATTTGTATTACAATATATTTTGCATTTGATTGGTTTTTGGCGGCCAAGGGACAACGAATATGCGGGTAGGAACTAAATTTATTTAATTGGACATACATATTAATAATGATAGTTGTGTGTTAAATTTTAAAACTTATTAATTTTTATACATGGAAACATTTGGAAAAATCGTTAAAATTTCGTTTTAGCAGTAGCGAGCTGCTACTTTATTCACATGGGGAAAAGTGTGAAAGATTTGAAAATGTTTATTGACTAGTAAAACTAGTTAGAATCGTATACAATACTGCAATAGGATCCATTTGGTGAATAATTAGTTGCACGATTTTTTGACGTTTCGTAGTTTCTAGAATATGAGAAAGTAGGTATCCCATTGCCATATGCTGTCTCTCTCACTCTTGTCTGTCTTATACAGAAGTAAATTTTGCAGTTTGCTTAATGATTGCAATACAATGATTACAATGTACTTTATTCATCATATTTAGAAAGTTAATGATGTCATCGCAAAAATTTGTTTAGCAATATTTATTATCTTTATGCAAAGTTTATTGTTTTTTGTAGCTTAATTTTATTTTTTGGAATAATAATTCTTTATGTAGAATGTTTAAAAAAATGAAAGCGGCAATTAATTTTATTAATTTCGGTTATTAAAAAAAAACGCAATTTTTATAATATGTCCAAGAAATTGGATTTGTCTAAATGTGGATTAGGGAAGCTCTGTCCAAATTAATAACTTTATACAACTTTTTTTCCAAAAAGAAAGTGCTTACGTCCTTAGAAAACGAACCATAAAAAAACGCTAGTTAGTAAGAAATATATTACTACTTCACAATATTTTTGGATTAATACTAGTAAACTTTATAAGATTACTCATATCCACTTTAAAGTAAGTGAAGCTCTTAAACTAAATATAATATAGATGAAACATATCTATTTTTATAGTTTACAACGTTTGTACTCAAATGCTACTGGACCAAAGAGGTGGCTAGCCATAATATGATATTGTACTCTAATATGTAGTCGTGATAGAATTATAAAAAATGTTAGTGTCAGGGTAGGTTTACGCTTTGCTTGAAAATTATTTCATTATGAAACTTTATGAAAATCAGTTTTTTTTTTCTTTATTTGAAACTCGGATGTTATATTTAAAAGTCGGAATTATTTTTTCAACTTTTAAACTATAAATTCTAAATCTTTGATTTTCCCATTGAGGATTTGCTAGTGCTATTAAAACATATGACAAAAACACGATGTAACACTGGATTTTTTGGTTCCTGTTCATTTGTTGTCATTTTGCTTAGGTCAGGTTATATTTATTTGGATACAGATATTTTTAAAGAAAATCTTTAAAACTGGCGGACCGAATTTATTTAATTTGACCACATATACCATTAATTAATTTTTCTTTCTCTTTAGTTGAAATTTATTATTTGTATTGAGTTGAGCTTAGAATAAGCTACTCTAGTTTGTGCAATTAGTAGACACTAAAAAAGACAGCCTGCTTAAGAACGTTTTTTGATGGTCATACTTTTTCTAGAACATGATAGAGATTGTGCCGCATTGGTTCGATAGTGGACAATCCACGATTTTTTTAACTACCCTTTCTTTTGCTTAAAATATCGATTAAAAGCTTCAATTTAGAAAAGTTTAAAATAAAATAAAACTTTTTGTATGCACATTTTGACAATTTTATATGTTTCGACACTGACTCAGTAATCCCTAGTACCTTCAGTATAAGTAAAATTTATTATGATTTGAATGAAATTATTATTAATACATTTTTCAAATTCATGGTTTTATGGTTTTCATTTTCCTATATTTTTGTTTTTCTGTTTTCACTTACTGCCGCTGTTGGTAAATTGTCAGATTCATTTTTGTGTTCATTGTAAATTTTAATATAGACGTAATGAATTGCAAGAAGTGATTCTACTGTTTGGATATTACCTTAGCTACTTTGCACTGTATTTATAAATTAACGTTTCTTGCAGTATAACGGCAGAAGCAAAAAATATCAGGTCGAGTTTGTTAAATTAGTAAAGCTTCAAGCTTTACCACGACGTTAAGATACAAACCGAAGTTTCTGTATTATGTCGTCCTTGTATCGGGCTTTAAGTTTGGAGTTCAAAAGTGTGTGCTTTTGTAATCAAGTACCTGAAAATGTTTTAGAGTAGCAACCAAGCTGACGAAGTTTTTCTACGGCTGGTAAGTTTTAACAAAAGACGTCACGAGCAGTGAATTTTGAACGTGTTTTAAACTGTCCAGCGAAGGCACATGTTTAATAACAGTAAGGGATTAATCTGACATACTCCTGTAGATGTAACAGTTCCAGTGGTGGTAATTGAAGAAATGCATTAAGTATTTAAGTAACTTGAGGAACATGATTCAGGCCAGTTCGAAAATTAAAACCCTGTTTAATAATAGATGATTTAAAACAAACGGGATGTCTCTTTTTCCAGAATTTCTAGTATCTATCCAAATTGTCATATTTTTCCCCACTAAAGAGTTGATAACGTCATCTCTAAATTGTAAGAAAATGTTGAAACATATACGTATGCGTTTTTATCAGTAGCTTAAGAATTCACCCTTATATTTATTTTCACTTTAAGGGCTTATCATTACAAAAAAAATAAATAAATTTCTCCGAGTCAAATTTTAAATTTATCTAAAAAACTAGGTTTGTTTAATTTTTGTGCTTCAGGACGAATGAAGTTTTATCTAAACAAGTTTAGGCTACTTTTTTTGTAATAACATTTACAGTTTTATTAATAGGTATTAACATACCTAGGAATGTTATGGCTTTTATTACAGCCGCAGATATCAAGTTGAAATCCGAGCTCGTAGAACGAGGATTTTAAGACATCTAAGGCTGTTATGGGCCATAACATCCGTGGTCTGTTCCATAGTTTATCGTTTTTAGGTGACCAGCTTCCAATTTTGTGAATTTACCTTCTTAAAAAATAAAAAATTCTGCCATTTTTAGAAGAGTATTTTTTATCATCACAGTTAGTTGAAAATAATAAATGAGAGTTATTGAAGATGATGAAAAAATTATCCTGCGATAATTCCTTTCTATAAATTCAGGTCTTTTGGGCTTCTACAGATGTGCACGTTGATTTCAAAAATTTAAGAAAAATGTATATAATAAATATTCCATATTTTTGTCGTTGAGTGTACTTTTAAAACAAAGTTTAGATCCACATTTGGTAGTTTAACAGTTTTGTCGATTTCAAGCTTTAACATAGTTCAACTGAATAGGTTATATAACTACAATGAGTTGAAGGCGTTGTTAAAGAATCTGATTTTACCAAAATGATGAAATTTCATATTCATATTTCGAAAGTAATTTCAAGCTGTACATCTTGGGTCTCGTTTTCCAAACTATCCAGGAGCGTCAAAAATTCTGAATGTGCTGACAAATTCACATTAGCTGGTGCCAATAAAAGAGGACTAGATTCGCATCGGGTAGCACTGGCGTTACTGTACAGTTCTTTGTACTCAATGCGTGGGTTGTTCTATTATAAGAAAATTTTAGGTTTGTTGGTCGTACATCAGCTGATCCTTCACGCAATACGCTCATCACCCACCTCTCGGATCTCTTAAAATCTTAAGTGCAGAAAACTCAGTTTATTTATTGCCAATAACTTTGAAACGTTTCGGGTCCTACCGAATGGGGGAGTAGAAGTTTCCACAGTTTGCGAAAATGGACTTCTGAATTTATCTATCACCGATTTTTCTATTCAGGTTTTACTGAGATTAATAGACACGAGCCGGGAAATAAAAAATGCATTGGAACGTATTCAGCATCGATTAACAGACTGCTAAATAACACATACGCATTTTGTACGATCAATTAAACCAATATACTGCCAAATATTGGATGAAGTGGTGGCGTAACATGTAATTTCCCGTATGGACGTCGGTTCATCACACATTCGAAAAAAATTCGAAATTCGTACCAAGATTTTACCCTTCATTTTTAAGTGTCATTAAAACTCAAATTAAAATAAATTTCTGTTTTTACAATCTTAGGTTAGTTTCTGTTGACCCTACATTAATTGATTTTCTTCGTAACTCAAAGAAAAGTCACCTATTGTAACCAGTTTTCGTTTCCGTGATAAAGAGGACTATTGATTTTTACTAGCTATTTTCTTCTACAGTATCTACATAAAAACAAAACACTAGTTATTGATTTTAACGAGTGAAAAAGTCGAACATATGTACTATATAAAAATCTAGCGAAAATATATATTAAAATTTGGTTTAATGAAAATGTCAATTTTAATATCTGCACCTGCAATAACATGTCAATTTATAAATAAATGAACTTATCTGTCGCAGACACTTGTAGAGAAAGTATATGATAAACCAAAAGATTCAATAATACGAAACAACATAACTGTTATCAAACAACTTTACAACTTTTCTAATTTCGAAGTTGGATAGTTCAATCTTCTAATTTTTTTTGGAATAGGCGGAAGGCAGTGCAACAGGCGATGAATTATGTTTGGCAATAAAGTAGTAAACTTTTTAAATGGGGTTAGCTACTTCTGAAGTTCATTAACTTTATCTTGTTTTAATTAAAAAGAAAATTTTGTTCAGAGTACTTAATAAGAATTTTTTGTATAATTAAACTCAAAATCTAAAAAAAATCCACGATTTTAATTAATATTTAACTATTAATCAGTTAATATGTAGATAACTTTGTTATGATAAAAGAAAAAACTCTCAAAACAGGGATCACCTCGATCTTCTACATAATTTAAAATTAATTTGTTATTTTTATGATTCACACTTAATTTCGGCAAGTTTGTAATGTAAAATATGCATCCATGTAGATTTTTGGAAAAATAGTCAAATTTGACCACGATATTGACAAAAATAACATAATAATTTAGGTACTTAAAATTTACACGCTCATTTTTGTGTTTTGAAGATATTTCATTCAAAAATGAATGTGTTCTTTAAAAATTTAAGCATTTAGTTTAGTTAAAGAAATAATCATAATAATAGAAGATCTACAGTTATCGGTTCCGATTATCCAACTAATAAGCTGCAAATAAATATAACAAATAAATGATAAAAAGTTGGAAACGGACAATTTGGTTTTTCGTATTCTACAGTCTTGTACTGACAAAGTACATAAAATTGGCATTCGTTGAAACGACTCTATTATAGTACTTCCCTTAGCTATCGTGTGGGAAGTAAAAAGTAAAAATAATCACGTCGTAACAGGGACAGTAAAAAATTTTCAGAACTGTTATAAAAAAGTCCGTGTGAAAAGCTGGCATGCAGGACTTACTAAATAGCAGTGTAAAAAAGAAAAGAGAAATACGATGTTAATTTCGAATGGCTTAATAAAAATAAACAGGTTTGTTTGAGAATGGGCTCACAATACCGACGCTGATAAAACACAAAGCGAGCTCAACTGAATTATATAGTCCGATCAAGGTTACATTTTCCTGCAAGATAATTTATGACGAATTTTTCATGTAAATACTATATTAAGATAAGTGGGTTTAGAGACACCTTCAATGGGTATTTGGGGTAGCGATGTCGTCGCTTACACCTAAATTTGCACCACGAATGCTTATGATTTATCGCAGCGGTAAAGGCAGATAGAACAGAAAGAAAATAAATCTCTATTTTGTTGATCTGACACTTGCTCTATTTCTGGAGGCTTATTGTTTTAAAAATTCTTTCATTTGATGTGGTGTTTTGCATAAACATAATTTCTTGTGCGGTTGCACTCGAAACGATTACAAATAATGATTGTTTGCGCTGGGATTTCTAACAGTTCCGGGTTCCGTGAAGATCAGTTCAAACCAACTTACCGTGAAGTAGTAAAGGAGTCGAAGGTGGGCGTGGCGAATATCATATTTATCCGAAATTTCAAGCATGTCTGTATTTATCCTTCGAGTCATTTCCTCCTGGAGCTTTTAACGATCTGCCGAAAATTCGTCATTGTCTGAATGCATTAGAGTTAACAGCATTTACCTAAACGGATAATTTAACGAAATGGCGACGGTTCACTCTGAATTTTAATTGAACTAATGGGGATCGCCACCATTTCCTGCAAGCACGCTGGTGCAAATCCTGCGAGCGACAATGCAAGACAATAAACACTCATTGGAATACCTGGACTTGAGAACGGCTCAAGGGAGCTTGACTGAAGGGGAGTTTCGAGTAAATTGCGAAGAAAATTATCTTTCAGACTCTTGCAGATCCCCATTTTGATAGAGCTTTGTTCGTGTTAATTGATCGCAACGAAAAATATTTAAGATATCCTCAAGTTCGTCCTTGCCATTACGATTGTATTTGGGGCAAGCAGCAAACGTGGTCGACTGCATGGAATCTGGCGTTTTGGGTCAGACAGGGACGGCTTGAAGGTAGAATGTGCCTTCATCGATCCGGACCTGTCCAATTTTGGTGGAATGGCACCGGACTTTTAAATATTTTATGAAAATAGTATTTGTAGATGTTTCTTGTGCCGGAGGGCGGTACCCACACGGTTGCTATGTGTTGCTCCGGATCGAACGGCGTTCGTTCAACTTCGTGGAGCTTTCGTGGGAGCTTTGGGTTCGGCCAGTTAGATGCACATCGGCTCGTAGAATACGACTTTATAGACTGATCAAGTGATATACTATTGTGTATGGTGTCATTGTACATAAATCTACACAATAACACAAAAAGTATTATTCGTAGACGACTTCGACGTAACGAAAATTCATTATCGGTTCCTGTCACTTATCTCTTATTTTCCGGACAGAAAATTTCGATACTGAATGTTTCACTGATGAGTGAAAGTGAAATGTTATGAACTTACTTGAGTGATAATTGTTGCTGTCCGACAATGTGTATACGCGCATTTTAAAAACAGAAATCAATTGTGCTTTTCCTGTAATGAATGAAATATGAATGGACTATGTGTTTGATTTAAAGAGAAAGTGTCTGCGTATATGTGATGCTACTGGAACATTAACACAAATGTAAATATTTTGAAACGTGACTAAAATAATCTGTGTAAAAATGGTGATTCCTGGGATACTCTTTCTCAGGTGAGTATTTACCAAAACTTATTAGTACTTAACGCAGACTTATTATTATTAAAGTTTTCGTAACCAATCGTGTTTCATCATTTTTAGTTATAAATAAGACTTGAACAACAGTGATTCATTATTTCAACAATATTCAAGACTTATCAGTTGTAAAATACTACTACTAACCTCTTATTGCGCATCAGATCAAAATATGTAGTACAACAAACAAAAACATTCAGCTATTAAAATTTTTAAGGCAACAAAATCAATTTTCTTTTAATATTTAGTTCTGGTTTTAATTAAATATTAAATCGTTATTTCATTCATTCTGTGTTCTCATTGACTTATTGTGTTATTGAACGGTATAGGATGATTCAAACCGTGAAAATCTGTGTACTTAAAGGTCACTAGTGTGCCTTCACCTAAAACAGTTTTTTTTATTTATGTAAGTTTCATTGAATAATTTTTATTTAAGCACCTAGAGGAATGCTTTTACAGAGCGCATTTTTTGTTGCAAGTTTCTTTATATCAAAATATTTAGTAAATTTGTGTAGACTTACTTCGTATTTCGAACAAGGAGTTTTATTGTATTATATATTGACACAGTTAAAAACAAAAAAATCATTATAGGTGTTTACCCCACGCTGCAGACATTTTTATAATAATTTTGTAATTTTGAAAATCACTTAAAAAAATCAGAAAAATATTTCTTTCTAAATAACTTCTATTTTATCTAATAACATTATATGATTAATAAAAACAATTACAACGTCTATGAAACCAGTGGTATAATCTAAATTAATAATAAAAAAATAACAATATTTTTATAATGTGTGTGAATTTACTTTTAAACCAGTTAAATTAATTGCTGTAGTACTGATTTCAAAATCGTATGATTCCAACCTTAGTTAGCGCAGAAAAAAAAAATTAAGACTAATTTACACGAAGCTTCACGCGCCCCCAAAATACAATTGACTACAAGCATTCTTCAAAAAAAAAAATCACAACGGGGTCAACTTTTTGTTGAGATAAGTTTATTAAATGTGATACCTACAATGTAAAATTGATCGTCACGTTACGGTGTTTTAATAAACCGAAGAACATTATTGTGTCGAAATGTCTACACAACAATTTTAAAAGTTGAGATAAAATTAGAGCAAAATATTATCTTCTAGAAATTTAATAATTTTTGTAATAACGTCGTGAACTTTCTTTAAGGAGGAAGAAAAAACTGATTTATATTTAATGCTTTTGTGACAATCTATCGTTTAAAGAAGTATGTTTGTGTTGACGTCATCAATTTTTTGGAGCGATGAGGTTTCCACGATAATATGAGGACATTTGTATTCTATAAATTTCTCTAAACTATTAAGAAAAAGTGAATTTAGATACTTATTGAAATGTTTATTTCTTTAGCTTAGGTGGAAAAGGAAAAATTAAAGAACATTAATTAGAACCAAGAACAATATCGCATTGTTTATTAAAGATTTTTTTTTAATTTATTCGAGATGACGCAATTAGTGCATATAAATGTAACGTTAGTTATAACGTCACTGTCGTGCCAAAAGTTAAACAAGTTAGATGGCTTGCTTTAGAGAAACTGAATATATAAATTGGTCATGCATCATTTAATGCATCTGTTTCCACAACTTTAAAATTATTAAAAATATAAATAAGGGAAAAACCACGTGTCAAAATATTTTTATTACTAATTTTGCGATGACATTAGCCATTTTTTTAATTTTGTATTTTATGTTAATATTAATTTATAACACTGAGAACACCATTACTGTGTCTTCGAATGTCAGTAAATATAAATAGTTCTGAATTTTTAATAATGGAATCAGGTCGTTAGTGAATAGTTTTATTCGTGATTTTTTTAGACAGTCTGTAGGGGTTATTTTGGAAAATAATAACATATCAAAACCACATTGTAACCTGAGGACTATCTTTTGATTAACACTTAATTAATAATTTACATGATTAAACAAATCTTAGTCGATTGAGTCAATGTTAGGCTTTATCAAAATTCCACAGTAAGCATAAAAAATATATGAAAGTTAGTAATTCGATCTAAAGGGAAATTCTAGCTTATAAATTTACTTAACAAAATTCTGAAAACACATCATCAATTTTTTCAATAAGTTAGTTGGTTAGTGTTTTTTTCAAAAATTATGTGTCTAACAAAAATGTGAAAAATGTGAACATATATACTTATCTATGAAAGAGAGACTGAAATGGGGGACTGATATTTTTGTATTCTAAAATTATACAAAATAACTCACATTACTTTCCTTCGCATAAAACATAAAAAAAAACGCCAAAAAAGTTAAAATGTAGGGTAGGAGTTTTTTGTGTTCGGATTTAAGTAAAAATCTTGTAAATGGGGCAAATTAACGGGAGCTCACCATTATTCAAAACAAACTTTCGGTTTTTTGAATTTTGAAAAAATATTTGCTGGAATTTGTGTCTTATAAATTAAATGGTCATAAAATAAGCTTCTTAAAAGGAGCGTTTGCAGAAATTATATAACTTACTAAAGGTAAATTATCAAAAGTGGGTGAAATAATAAAATAAATTAATTAAAACAGTCAAGCTGAATCACTTTGAATATTAATTTTTAATTTCCAAGCGTAAGCTAAGGAAGTATTGTAATTGAGTCCATGGGGTGATTGGCTGCTTTTAAATTTTCTCGGTGGGTCATGACCTCTAGACTACGAAAAAATATGTCTTCCGTCTTTCTGTGGGTCCCCCGTCTATTTCAATTTTTGTTAGACAGATAGTCACCGAAACTATCCCACCGATTGTTGTCCAATTTATATGAATATCAATATCATGTAAACGTCAAACCACTGATCAAACTTTGTCTAATCATCCCTACCAACAATGCGATAACGTCACCTCAAAATTGTACATAGTAATTGGGTTTTAAATTAAAAAAAAAACAACATAGTCCTACACGTGTAGTTTATTAATCTATGTTTACTTTTTACTCGAAACGTTCAGAATTAGCAATTTGAAATCTTGCAGATATTTTAAAGTTATTATAATCATGATAATTTTTTAATCAAAATAGATTTGCTTATCCCTCTCAAAAAATTGATGACGTCTTCTCAAAATTTTGTCGAATAAATCCTATCTAAAATGTGCAAAATATGATCGGTCTATACTTGTGTTTTATCATTGCATTTATATTTTTAGATTTGCTTATACAGAGTGACTCAAAACAATTAATTGATGAGTCAATTTATTTTATTAAATACATAAATCAGAAACTGCAAAACCGAATGGTTTGAAATTCTGGAGACTTTTTAAAGTTATTTTAAGCATGGTAAACAAAATATTTCTGTTTACTCCCCCCAAAAAATTGATGAGGTTATATAAAAATTTTGCCGAATAAGTCCTACCTAAAATGTGCAAAATATGATGAGTTTTTCTTGTGATTTTTAATTTGATATTCATAACATACACCTAAAATTTGTCAACAGTGTCGGTCTAATCGTTTCGGAGATCTGTCTGCTAATAATCGACCGACAGACAGACAGATAGGAAGACAGAAATGGGAGACTTAAGGAATCGAGACAGCATGAAAGTAGCCATTCGTCCGATATTTATTTACTTATTTATTTGCTAGAAAACAGGGAGTAGAGAACTATTCAAAATATAAGAAATATAATAAAAATGCGATAAAACCAGATATAAGGTAACACGGCATATATATACGTACATTACGTCTCATTAGTAGCATTTCTTGAATATATAGCGACGCAGATCTCGTTTATAGAATTGTAAAAAAGTTAAGCATGATTGCGATAAAAAAAACATGGAAGGTTATTCAGAAATGAAAAAAAAAACATAATTAATATACAGACTTTTTAAAAAGAGTATATATAATAGAAACAAAAGCTGAATATATAACATATGTTATTTTATTAGAGAAGGATTGAATGAAAGTACTGAAACAATAAAAAAGAAAACACTTTTGAAGAAGGAGGTTTTTACATGATGATTTATGCCATCCTATTTCCTCAAGTTATTCAAGAAGTGATATTGATAGTTTATTAAATAGTATGCAATGTATTATAATTTCGAATGACGAATTAGATATATTCCTTTGTATATTTTCTGTTCATGCCTAGGGATGCTCGTTATGGTGTAAGGGTAAGGTTTCAAATTTCATAGAAAACTCCAGAGAATAATATAATGAAGTGTATTTAACTCTAAATAATACTGTAAACATAGGAAGGGTGTTAAAATAATATTCAAATAAAACTTGTTGACACTTTTCAATCTAATTTAATTCAGGATCTGACAAAATATAACCACATATTTATATAAGAATGGAAGTTGCTTCGAAATAATCAAGAGTACGGCAGATTTCCTTGAAAATAAGTAAATAGAGAGTGGTGTATATACAATTCATTATAAAATATTGGAACACAGAGGGAATTTGAATCATTACGAAAAATAATTGTTTTAATCTCAAAATTACCTCGTGAAGATACAAAAACCAATTACATTATCAACAAAATCGAAAAATGCAGGTCAAAGGAACATGAACATACGAATCCAGTGAAGTTTTATGAGTGAAGCTTTTTAATCGATACGATAACTGAAATACTAGAAATATATTACTTAAAAAAAAATACAAACATTTTTGAGTTCATGTTATTCAAAATTATTTAATTAAGACTAACTATTTCTTATAGATTTTGACTTGAAATGAACAATACAGCCTTTTAGATGCTGCAATTATTTTATTTATTTAGAATTTATTTAAAAAAAAAGTCGAATTTTATGGTGCAAAAATTCGTTTTTGTTGTTTTTGTTATAGTATAGACAGTTGAAAGCAAAAAATCACGTGAATCGCAATATTTATGTTTGTATTGATTTTATGTGCCACTTTAATAAATATTTATATACTTGATTTAAGGCTTTTTCAAAGTCGCAGCGACTGGTTTGTTCACAAATAATGTTTTTTATTAGTGGTAATAATCTCTAAAACATTTTCATCAGAATGTTGTTCTACGATCTTTAACTTATTAATATTTTTTTAACGTAGTATTTGATAATATTATTAATACTTGATAGTTTGATCAATACTACGAAAAACTGGGATATAATTATTAGCTGGAACCACGGTGTATAATAAGTTAGGTGTTACGACGAAGCGTATTCACCGTGCATCGACTTGACGCCGGTTTAGTCACGATGAGCGGTCGAGAGAGACAGACAGCGGCGGCCTGTAACCTCTCACTTAGATCTGTTTAGCAGCGTTTGGCGGGCTTTTTCCCTCTCTAGGTGTGACAGATTTTGCTAGGTTTTCTATGCGATTTCTTACTTGTTTTTTGATTTATCAATAAAAATGGGTAAAAAATGTGTTGTGCCTAATTGTTCTAGCGAATACAATAGTAATCCCGAAAAAGTGTCGGTGTTTCGGGTACCTAAAGACAGATTACTGGAATGGCACTTTTATTGCAGTAGTGAACTGCTGCTTTTGAACAACACTTTGCACTAAAAAATACTGGTCGTCGCTATAGTAATAGTAGGCATTTTATGTTGAATTTTATTTTTACTTAAAACAATAACTTCCTTTTTATCGGTTATGTGTTATGTTTAACATTCAAGGAACAGCATTTATGTTTATTTTCAGAGGGTTTTTGAATGCGATATGTATTTTTTCTTTATTCCACATAAACTATATTTATTGCAGAGATTTTTCGGCACAATTCGACAAGCAGGTTGTGCCAATGGACATCCCTTATCTACAACTCTTTGCAGCTATACCGAATGTTATCGGTTTATAAATTATTAAAACCTCCGAAATTTGGTAATTGCACACAGATGCAGGAAAATAGTATGCAAATCATTCGTTATCATTTAATTACTCCAAAAATATTTTTGAAACAAATACCAGAATGCGGGAAAAATCATGTTGAGAAAATAAAAAGGAAAATTAATAGATATTTACGATATGTGTATCGTAATGTGGAATTTTACGATACGCGATGGAAAAATTGTCCAACGAGCCGAAGGCGAGTTGGATAATCCATCAAGGATCGTAAAGAAATATTACGATACAAATATTGTACAACGTTTTATCTAATCTGTTTTTGTAATTTTTTAAATTGTGTTTATGGAGAAAAAATAAGGCGGCTAAATTAGTAACCGTAGTTACTGATTTGTTTACGTTTTTCACAAGCGTTCAGTGAAAGCAATTTATGTGCAAAAATTAGTGATTCAGAGGATAATTTGCCTTCCGATATTGAAGTGGCTACTCAATCTGTCATCGATACGTTAGTTCCTGGTAAATCTAAAGAACGTTACGAGATAGCGTACAATTATTTTGATGAATGAATGGAAGTTAAGAAAATTGGTGACGTTTCTGAACAAGGTGATGCATTCCTATTTTGCTGAACAAGCAGAGAAGTTAAAACCATCCTCCTTATGGTGCCGATATTCCATGTTGCGAACCCTGGTGTTGATTACGAAGAATGTTGATATTTCTGAATATCATCAGGTTGTGGCTTTCTTCTCGGAAATCAGAAGGTTCCCGACCCAGAAAATCGTTTATTTGTTCCAAAGAAGAGATAAATCAATTTCTTAAGAAAATGAATGATAAGGATTTCTTATTTTTGAAGGTAAATTGCAACTCATATTGATAAAAAACAATCTCAAATTTATATAGTTTCAGGTTGTTTTGATAGTCGGAGTGTTTGGTGCTTGTCGACACGAGGAGATCACAAATTTTACGACACGAGACGTTAGAGCCGAAAAAGAATTTAGATACAGATTCACCGATTAACAAAATAGACGAACAACTATTTGAAGATGTCACTACAACTAAAATTGTTGACATCATTTATTACTTAGCTGGATTTGTCGCAAAAAATTGTACAATACTTCAAAATGTAATATTTGCCGTGAACAGTTAAATATATAACAAAGAGGATCCATGTTCTAGTACATCTGAATTTACTAGTACAAAATCCAGGGGGTGGTTAAACCATCCAGATTTGTTAATGTTTAATATGTTCCGATGGTGGAAGGGATACTTATGAAATATATCTATTTTGTGGATGTATTCGATGCAACAATTGAAGAGCTATTCGTAACAAAAATTTTTATGACTATTTACTTTCCTTTTTCTTGTGAAGAGCATAGAATGGAAATATTTTCAAAGGCAATATATTTTTACACAATTATGCAAATTAAACAATTTTATAAACAGGAACAAGAGAAAACAACCAAGGCATGTGCAGAAAAAAGAAAAGAGTCTCGATTACAGACTACGTAATAATGGTAAATTTTTATTTCTCAAACAGTAAAGCAGATATTGGTTAATGGATATTTTTTAGTTGTCTTGTGAAACGAACAGAAGTGAGTGAAACTAATATAATATGTGAAGACGAAAAGAACTATCTTTAACAACGAGTTTACATTCATCTTTTTAAATAAATTATTATTTTAAAAATGTTTAAAGTTTTTATTTTAATACAACGGATAATTCATTTTGATGATTTTTGGACCTAAATGGCTTTAATTCCGACAAATACTTCTGCCGTCTCTTTCCCGTCAGTGCGATTAAATGATGGCCGCCCTCTTCTGTTTCTCTCACTCCAAATCTGTGACTAGTTGGGGACACGTTTCACGCGCTCGTCGGAACACCTAACTTATTATACACCGTGGCTGGAACAGGCATTTATGAAATCTGATGGGGACGGCTATCAGCTATGCATGAGTCGTGTTCCAATTCTAGTGCTGATAGGATTCAATTTGTATCGATTTGAAACTTATCTATATGGATCCAAAAGCACAAACTTAAAATTTATGAAGTTCTCGCCATATAAATGCGGAATGCGTTTACATAAGATAAGTACTCACAAGAGTTTGATTACATAATGTGTTAGACAAACAAACACTATAACGGTGTTATTTTGAGTCGCAAATATTTTCTCATTTGTTTTAGACATGAAGTTAGTAAATTAATGTCTTTTATTTTATATTAAGTAACGACATATAAATAGCAAACCAAGAGAGTGTCCTCCCACTGCTGTAACCGTAATAACGTCCTAGATCCCATATTCGAACTACGAAGAAAACTCAAATAAAAACAAACTGAGATTATTAAAGGCCGTTGACTTTTCTTGTTTATCTAGAATTCTAGAATCAATATCATTCAGAAGATAGGTATTTGTCCGTATTTTAAAACGTACTGTTTGCCAAATAGAGTCTGATAGTATTTTCAAATTTTATGCTACGAATTCATTCCTGGAAAATTAACATTCTAAGATTCTTATTTTTAAAAGCACAATTTGTTAAGAATGTTTTCACAACATTTATCCTTGGCATAGAACGGGCGACCATTTTAATCTTGCAAAACATCTTGGTATGTTACTCTTTTAGACTGAGAAAATTGCCAGATTAAAATCTCGACCTTCATTCGAACAGCCGGATTAAAGGCACTCATTTTATGGTATATGTATATTTATTTTTTAGTGCAAGCTTGCAAGCCTACAGTTTTGTAGTTTAAAGCTAAAAATAGCACGTTTAATGATAAAATTCTGACCATCCTCACTATCAAAGCTTTACATCACATATGTTCGATTTCTACTTGCTCGTGTGTTGTTTTCAGTTTACCAAAGATATGAGAATTCCTGAAAATAGAGTGAGGAGCAAAAACCAGCCGATGTTGCCACGTTGTCGTTAAAAACTGCAACATCATGACTGTATTGCGCCAGTTAGAGACTGTAGTAACTTTTAATTTACAATAATTGGCAAAGCTGACTCATTTATATGAACTGAAAACGTCAAAATTTCAGGAGGAAGCTTTTTCGAGTTGGTGTTGAACAATTCATGCACGTTGTGACTATTTTTAAAACCAGTTAACCTATTTTTATCACATTTCCTCTTTAAAAATTTGGTTCTAAAATGGAAAAATAATCTTCAGTTGATTCTTTTATATGTTTGTAAATGAACACCGTTTGTTTAGCTTGACCTACAAAACTAACTTAACCAGTTTTAGAACATTAATGATGATACATACCGACTTGATGTTTTTTGGGTTACGGTTAATACCTAAGATATTTCAACGTATTTTTTTTTTATTTTTTAAGTTGGTTTGTGAGGTTCGAAAATCTAAATAACTGCAACACGCTTGTAAAATACTGTTTAAACAAAAATAGATTTTAATTATAAATATATCCAACTAACTGGTTTAGAAATTATAGATAGCTCTATGTTATCTCTTTCAGATAGAAGTATATGAAAAATAATCTTTTTAACACCTGTTTTATTAACAGGCTCAAATGAAATCCGTTTATCTTATCAAAATAAAGCGGGAGTCTATGAGATCTGAGTGTGAATTGCACTTTATGATGATTTTTGTTGTAGAAAAATCATGCAGATTTCATGACCGTTTATGCATTGTATAAACTCGTGAAAAACCCTCGCTTACTTCGAAGCTGTTTGTGTCGTTTTATTAATTTTTTATAGCTACATAAAGTTTATTTTGCCACTTTTTATGTTGTTCAGGTTTGATATTCATGCCATGATAAGGAGAACTTTTCGGAAGAAAATTACATAAAATCTTTTCCAATATCTCAACGAAAATTTGTGTGGCATTTTATGAGAGCTTATCTTGAATTCATTACTATTCATGCCTTACAGTTTTGCTAATGAGAAGTTGAATGTGTATTCTACTAATTTAAACTGTTCATAATGTATAAACATAATGAAACAATCGCAGACGCTTATTGTGATAAAAAAGAGTACGGTTACGTAACTACCTTTTTACAGTAACATCGTTAAAACACTATGATTCATTATCGTACAATTCAATTTTGTACTGTTGGTAATAATAAAAATTCGGGATGTGCTTGCCCCAGATACGAAAATTTGACCCAGCTTTGCATTGGCCACATCTGGGATGCTGATGAACTTTGACCTTTCCTCTTATTCGTTCTCTCACCTTCATAACGTTCAACCTATATTCGCTCTGCTTTGCTCGATATTCATTCGAGATGCGAAACAGAGTCAACACAGACAGACATTCATAAATTGGATGGGATTCTATCTCAATGCTGCGTAAAGTGTTATGTGGTATAATTGCGTCAATATCATTAGCATTTATAAACGTGGCATTTAAATCAATTTGTAATTAAACAAAAGGCGTTGCAGGCTAGGATTTGTCCTTATCTGACTATTGAAATATTCTACACAACAGAACAGGATGGAATATTTTATATGAATGAATGAATTATCAGAAATTTCCATATTGAGGTGTGAAAAAGATAAATGTTCACAATTTAAACAACAATATGTGACGTTTCTGCAAACTCATATCGTAATATATGTTGTCTATAGTCGAATAGATAAAAAGGCGGGTAGTCTTTTAAATTGTATTTATAACTTTATTTAAATTTATTATAACTACTTACATATTAATATAATCTCTTGAAATGTTCGTTGTCATCATTTATCAAAAAATAATATGAATAATAATAAAATTAAATAGACTGAACAAACGTTGCTAGTTTTTACACAAAAGTATTTTTTTCTACTCTGTACAGCTGCAAAAATAAAAAAAAATACTAGCCTATTACCTACCTACCGTATTCGAGGAAACAGAAAATAAGCTTAATTAATGTTTGAAATGTAGGAATTAATTAATGAAATAATCAACTACTGCGGTGTTTCCAGAAGTGAATTAACTGGTCTTATTAAGAATACTTGATGTAATTAATTTTACATTAGTTAGATAGACACAAAACTGAAATGAGTGAACCGTTAATTCGGAAATTATTCGACTCTAGATATGAGAACAAGTTATGTATATATTAATTAAAATCAGACTCATCGTAAAATTTACATCAGTTTCATATTGAACAGTATTTTGTTAGCACAATTCAAGGTAAATTCTCTTCCAAAAATACATTTTCGACGCAGTTAATTATAAAGCAGATAAGTATCATGTAACTCGTGATTTGTACTTGTAAATGAGAAGTGTAAATAAATTATTTTGCCATTGGTTAGCGACTGTATAAATTTAATTAAATTTAGAACACAAATTACTGTTGTTATCCCGGCGCATCCACCATAATCAAATCTATGCGGAACATCTTATTAAAATAGTCAATATTTTTTAAATAACACACCCGCTATTGCGCGTTTATATGAATCACAGAGAGACACTTTTAAATACATTGTTCGATGTTTTTTAACTAAAAACGTTAAACGCCTTTTTAGTTAGAAGTAAGCCGTGCGACTGGAAGAATCGAAACTTTAAAAATAAATTACGAACTGGCTTTTATTCGGTTGTTTTAACAAAAGCTTATTAACTTTTTGCAAACTTGGTTCCAGTTAGTCTTTTGAGACTTTGAGTTTAATACATCTTCCATTTTTTGAGCTTAATTAAAACTGCATAAAGTATACAGTTTAAGTGACGGTGGAAGCAAAACGAACACAAAAAAAATATTGGCGGGGTAAATGTATTGTGCGGGTATTGGAATAAAAGAAGGTCTTTAAGAAATCAATATTTAACAGAAACCAATATATTTATTTGGGGCTATTTGATGTGTTATAGACATGAAAACAATAACTTATTTTTAAATTAAAGATATATCCCATTCATGTGTTTAAAGAAATAATATACTTACTGTTAGCAATATATCGCCTTCAGTTTTTACGGAAATGGCATCACCCTTTTTTTTTCAAATAAAATGGAGTTTTATTTTAAGCGCGAAGTGGAATATATTTAATGGTTTGCCTGTCTCAAACATCATTTACATAACTTTTGATTGCATTTGTTTCACAGAGTACGCACACTCGGCAATAATGATGTGTTTTGTTATAAAATCGAAATTTTATACACGTCCAAAGATTTATTTCGCCATCTATAAGCTACACAGAAGATGCAATTTTACAAAGGAAATACTAAAGCTTTGTCAACTTTAGCTTTCTTCTGGAAAATGGAAGTGGAATTACTGCCATTTTCTACGTGATATAATTTAAATTTCAAGCTAGACTACGACTGAATTTCATTTTCATTAAAACATCAAATAAAATTATGCTTTCCGTCATAGAGTTACATAGCGTGATTGGGTGGGTTGTACGGGCTCTAGAGATTTAAATGACACAGCTTACCACCAAAACAATTTAGGTGACTTTTTAAATTATGTATTCGTGTTTCATTCTGTTCCGCTTATGTCAGAGATTAATTTTAAAACAAGCTGTTAAGGTTGGGCGATGAGATGCCCTGTGTAGTTCTAGTTGTTTAGCTGAGCAACTTTAGGGTGGAAACATATTATTGGTTTCTTGTTACATTGGTAACAAAGGTTGTAAACGATGGCTAGCTTCTGGATTACGCTTCACGAATAAATATCTGCCTAAGAAGGATGTTTTAGAATGTAATTGCTGATTATATATATATTATACTATAAGTTTCCTCTTATTAATTAAATAGTTTACGTATGTGGCGTGAGATCAACAGATTATTAAATCTGTGAATTTATTCATTAGTTTGATTGTATTTATTAGGTGTTTTTAGTGTCTACTACTGTAGTATTTTTATAGACATGTTCTCCAAAAAAACGAAAGACTGATTATAGCATTTAAATGCAGTCATGTATTTACCTGGACCTATTATCCAAAGATCAGCTATTTTTGAAATATTGTGTGACATCTCATTTACAATTTTTTCAAACCAACATTGCAGTTTCTCGTTGCTTTTATAATTGTTACAAGATTCTTATTTTTTAACTGGATTTATTTCTGATCACTCTAGTTGCACAAGATTAAAATAAGAATTAAGAATATTTGTGCCCCTTGAACGCGTAATACTCGGTTAACCCGACTAGTTGTGAAATAATCGCATCTATGGTTAAAAGACTTTTTATTTCACTCAACTTTAAATTTTCTTAATTTTCATCAACTGAAAATGAAATGAACATCTAATAGGTGTTTTATATTGTTGTAATAATAATTTAATGATATATCAAAATCCATTAAAACAAATATACCTACTCGTATATTGCAATTTAAAAAAATTTGCGTAGCGACGCCGATAACATATATTCATCATATATGCAGTGCACTAAATTACGCTTCCCCCTTCAAGCTAAGAGCAATGGCGTGTATAGAATTCCAATATTTATATCCGTTCTCAAGATATAATGCTGCGGAATTTTATCTGGGAAACTGTATATATTATTTCGGTTTTTTTTTAAACTAAATTTATCGACTTCATTTTCTTGTTTAAAGATTCATTGTCCGCAATCTTTCATTTGTGTGTGTATAATAATAATATAATTATTATTATTAGTTTTTGAATTGTAAACATTTTGTTGTTAGCTTTTTTTAATGTAAGTATTTCGGATGATCATATCGCTTATTTCATTAAGCATTCTCCGACCGGACCCGGGTTTTTGATGTAACTTTATCACTTTGCAGCTCAAATTTTTACAATTTACACGCATGTATTTTTTGAAATTGAAGAACCAGTAAAATAAGGATTGATATTAGAAAAATTATTGCCCACGTTATAATCGCAGTAGAATCAGGTAGAAAATGTTAAATTCCTTGCGAAAGGTACAGCTTTCTTGGCCAATTTTATTATTTATTTTTCATTGATTTTTTTATTCTGCTTGGTAAATACACTGGATCAGTTGTTTAAAAAAAATTTTATTTTATACTTGTCTCTACAGGATAATTTCGAAATGTGTACAATAAAAAAACGGGGAATGCCTCACAATAAGATTTATTGCACTGTGTAAAGTTTACGTTTCTAAGTGGTAGCAATGTCTATAAAAAAATATTTGAAATTAAGTATAAATTGTTATACACTGGTAGTGTTTCTTGACCTGCTATTCAAGAATTAAGAGCCAAAAGAGCGTGCAAAAATACGATAAGAGCCAGTCATGTATCAGCTGGTTGCCGTCGTGTGTTCTGTTAACGTCTTCGACAATGGTGAATCCTTCTAATATGAAGCGTGTCGACATGGTGATGCTTTATGGTGTGGCTGATGGAAACGCCAAGTTGGCCCGCGAATTGTGAACCAAGCGCTTTCCAAATCACGCGATTCCGTGTGTATGAACATTAACATCGGTGGTGCAGCATCTTCGAGATCATGGTACCTTCAAGTCTCAAGCTCACGATCGTGGCCGTGGTAGGACTGAAAGAATACAGCAAGCTGAAGAACAAATTTTGGAACGCGTCGAAGAAGAACCCGACATCAGCCCGACTTGCAGCTGAAGTTGGAGTTTCACAGTTTGTAGTGCATCGTGCATTAAAAGAACAAGGCCCACATCCACACCACGTTCAAAAAGTGCAAGCCTTTGAGCTCGCTTCTCAGGACCACCATTTGTTTCTACAACTAATAATCTTTCGCATTGACTTTAACGATGAATGAATACAAGAATGAACGAACCAGCAAAAAGTCGGTTTTACTTTTAATTGACACTGAAGGTGTTTACATAGTTTTTATTAGAAACGTTTTTCCATCTAATGTTTAAAAGGTGGATCAATGCATCACATTGAGGGTAGTTCATAGGGCTTCTGCCCCATTCGAATTTTAATTAGTTTTTTCTATATTTCCACATTACTAGGTACGTGATGCCGTGGTTACCACTATTCTATATATATTTCGAAATCACCCTGTATGTGTAATAAATTAGTATTATTTTAGCAAAACAAATTTAATTGATTACAAGTGATATTATTATATATATTATTATTATATTGATATTACTAGCTACTAGAAACAATGAAGAAAAATTAATGTTGCCAGTGTGTCTGGAATTTTCGAAAAATGTCATAAATGAATTATACGTTACAAACACTCATCATTTAAAGCATTTGGATGAACTACGGTTTCCCAATGAGACCAATTGCGTTGACAAAAAAAATGTTTCTATTATGGACGTACCTACAAAAACAATATAAAATTATTATTAAATAGGAGTAATTATAATTATAAAAATATGGCACACAACCTTCAGTCCCTGTACAAGGTTTTTCAACGTTACGTGAATAGTAATTTACGTTTATCTACATATTCTAATAATCATACGAAAAAACATGCTTAATTATATAAACTGGTTTATCTTTTTGGAGGAACCATTATTTTATAAGTATTACAGAAAAAAATAAATAAAACATATGTAGCTATTGTTTGTTTTTGGATAAAATATCCCGTTAGCATCCGGAAATTGATCTGATCGTGCGTTATTTCCAGATCAGAATGAGTCAGCGAAGGAGAGGTGACGACAGCGGCGGATGAGGAGGCGCCAGTACGGCTAGCACCGCGACCCCCAGCCAGCCGCCGTCCATGGTAGGCGATCGGGATGGCGAAGGGCTGGCAGTGCGGTGGGACTCGGCGACGGCGACGACGACGGCCGCTGAGGCGGTGGACGGCCGAGGGGTGCGCTACACCTCCGTGCCGCAGACGTCGCCGCCGCCTCTGCAGCTGCAGCAGCCGCCGCCGCCGCCACCTCTGCCGCTCCAGCTGCAGCGGCCCTACTCCCGTTCCATGTCCTCGCTACCCCCGGAGCCCTTCATGATAATGCGCTCCAAGGCGCTCAACCGACGCGTCTGCATCAACGTGGGGGGCGTCAAGCACGAGGTCCTCTGGCGGACGCTCGACCGCCTACCACACACGCGTCTCGGCCGCCTCCGCGACTGCAACACCCACGAGGCCCTCAGCGAGCTGTGCGACGACTACTCGCTTATCGACAACGAGTATTTCTTCGACCGACACCCCAAGTCTTTCAGTTCCATCCTCAACTTCTACAGGACGGGAAAACTGCATCTGGTGGACGAAATGTGTGTGCTTGCTTTCAGCGACGATCTAGGTATTTTGTTATTTTGGGTTTGTTGCATGTTGGCGCAAAATTTTAGCAAATATTATTTATTAAACTTTTGTTATAGAACTTATATTAAATATGAAAAAAATTGTTCTCATTTAAAAAAGAAAAAAATTTTTTGTATTTCTAGAAGTACAGGGCGATTCATGGGTAACAATAATAAAATTGGAAACATAACACAGAACAAGGTACATTTCCGAAGGATTAGTAGATCATAATTTTGACAAAAACATCACTTTTGAAGTTTCCGACAATTTTTTTTTTAATTAATGTAAAAACTGTTCAAAATGCTGCCCATCATTTGTTTCACATTCTCCTGCTTCATCCGAAAAAAAGTCAAAATCGTAAAAGTAATGATTACAATTTTGATGTTCTCTAAAAAAGTTCTAAAAGGCTAATCTAAAATCCGTGGACTTCATTTCTTGGACTATCTAATGTTAAGTGATAGGAATGAATTTTTTTTCCTTTCAATATTTGAACCACAGATGATTGACTATTAACCTGAAGCTGACAATTGTTCTTTAACTCACAAGAGAATTATTGTCTACCAGTTTCAAAACCGCTGGATTCGCCATAAATTAAAATACTTAATCAGTTATCAGTTTTTAAATTTATGTTCAAAATTATGACACCCGTAGAAAATCCGTCAACAAAGTGACTTCTTGTAATTACTTGTATTATTCAGTAACAATTCTTGAAGACATAGTGCAAGACCCTAGTTCTTATTACGGTTTGCATCTTCTGTGGTAAACTTTTGACCAAGTTTTCAGTGGATTGTTGGACGTTATTCCATTCAAAAGCACGTTCCAGAATTTGGAGATTTCCGGGTGTTGATACATGGTGTCTCACCGATTTTTTAACTGACCCCGGAGATGCTTAACTGGATTTAACTCTAGGCTTCTTGTTGCCAGTCTATTATCCGGATATCAACCTCATTTATGTGGTTCAAAACTGGCCTGGTAGTATGCGCCCCAGCATTGTCGTACATAAAAACGAAATTGTCACCTATAAAATGGCGTAAACGGCATAACATGGTCTTGAATAATGTTTTCAAGGTAATATTCCACAGTCGTGGATCTTCAATGTACTAACTCTCTACGACCATCGTAGCAAATTTTTCCTAAAACATTTTTCATCTTCAAATGGTTTTTTTGATATTTCAAAATTTGTCCAAGAAATCGTTTATCTCTTAAAGTTGTAATTTTCTTTCTTTCCTGTCCATGTCTGCTAGAACGTGATCGAGTTTTCCTGAATCTTACTTACTGTTGTATGCTTAATATTTTTGTCGGCTACATAACGCATTTTTCGTCCTTCTTCTAAGAAAATTATTGCTTTCACCCAGTCTCTGACAATCAAGGAAAATCAAAAGTTGATAGACGTCAAAACTTAGACAGCTAGGTTTAATATACCGAGGGACTATTAATGGTTGTGTTCTTTTTTGTCACGCTGGCAACATATTTAAAATTTTGTGATGGGATACCTGATTGTCACATTAAGATTTATGAAATACAATTAGTAGTTGGCATCGTCTCAACCTGTCAACACAAAAATTTACTTCAATCATTAATAGTCATTTGGTATTTGATAAAGTGAAAAATAAATCTACGAACCCGTTAAAAATATATTCTGAGTTGCATCTTACCGTTTGGTTTGGCTCATTATTACTCGTGAATCACTCGCTATTAGTGAAATTATTAAAATATAATCACGAACAGTTCTCTTTAAGTAAAACATTTCTAAAATAACGTCCAATATTTGGTATTCGCTGCCATGGTTGAAAAACTATCCTCTTGGGTTTCTGTCTGAAAAGTGTAGACATAAAATATCCTTTTAACAGAAGAATAGTATATTTTTATTTCTCTAACTGGGAAAAGTGCAGTAATAGGGCTCATCCCCGTCCTAAAAATTTTAAAATGTTTGCTGGTTTTACAGTATACCTATCCAAACTGATACATTTGTTCCCATTAAATTTTATTACGAAAAACTCAATTTAAACACATGTGTCGCATGCATCTTTACCTGTAAATTAACAATCCATGCTTATTGTTATTTTAACCTATAGGAATTTCCGCAGAAAATACAATTCGAAAAATAGGATTTTAAGAGATTGAGAAAGAGTCTTGAGAATTTCTAGTGTTTTGTTGTTGAAAGGCTTTGAAAGAATCTTCGAGTCCTCTTGTATTTTATTTTTGAAATTATTTGGACAAATGTCGGGGATTCTCGTGGTTTTAAAAATCTTTTTTCCACTACCTCAATTATATTAAAAAAAAAAAGATTCAAAGAGAACTATTTTTTTATTGTCATTATCAGAAGAAAAATAATAGCAAAATGTAAAAGATTTCATATGTAGTTTCATCTACGACAATGATATAAATATTATTTTTGTACGACCATTGCTTTTTCGATCATTTACCGTATAGGTGTCCATAGCAGTAAGTTCAGTTTACGGGTTGCTACGACTAACAACGAAGAGGCGAACGGTAAGTAAATTACTTACTGTTCAGCTGAACGGTAAGTAATCATGCATTCAAGATTTTTTTTATTTTAAATTCCATGCGTGTTCGACTTCGACATTTTCGCTTTCAGAATCACTCATGATTGATATTTTAAGCAAATAAATCACTCACTAATAATAGTCGCGGAAAGAAAATTAACTCGAAATCAAACCAGATCAAATCTAAATCGACAGCGGTCAAAATGGAAACTGATTTTTAAAATTGTTGTTTATATTAATGGAAACCATAGTAACAAATTTTAAATTAAAAAACGACCTTGTTGATGTTTGATATAAATTCTTTCAATTTATGAATTTGATAAAAAGACGCAAATCTTTTGATGGTCGTACAAAAAATAGTATAAGCATCACGAACGTTAAGGGGGTTTACTGGTCTCAGACAAATTGGAGACGTCGCTTCGCTCCGTCTCCATACTTTTGCCTTCGACCAGTAAACACCCCTTACCGTTCTTAATACTTAATATACTATTATCACTCGTTGGTCGAGTTAGTAATACGTTATCGCATTTTATAATAAACACAATTTTCTGGGTACCAAGTTAAATTAAAATAAATTCTGAAATCCTAAATATTGCATACAGGATGTGTCATCTAAAACTGCACGGCGCCGTTTTGAGAACGGATAGAGATAATTGTTTTTAGCTTAATTTAGTACACTGTAAATATGACGCATATATGGCATAGGCATCGCGATACAAACCTATATATTTTTTAAATGGCATTTTTTTTAATTGATCGTTAAATTGGGATTACATTTATATAAGGCATTCAGACATTATTTCATTTTCAGTTGATAAAAAATACAATTTATAAACACAAAAAATTAAAGCACTTGTAATTTATTTTATAGGAGTAATCAACAAAATCTGTCTCAAAAGTAGTTACATATTTTAGCGTATGTTCGAGCTGTCGTAAAATAGTGGTAGTTCTTTATTTCACTCTACTTTCATTTTTTTTCTTATATTTACATTTTTTTATCAACTGAAAATGAAACAGGTATCTAAGTGTTGTATATTATTGTATTCAAAATTTAATGGTTTACCAACCAGAGTCCGTTAGAAAATATAAATATACGTTGCATTAAAAAATGTATAGGTTTGTAACGCGACGCCGACGCCATATATGCGTCATATTACTACTAAATTAAGTTACCCTTTCAAGCTAAAAGCAATGGCGTTTACAGAATTTAAGTCTCTCTGTCCGTTCTCAAGATATTAAGCCTCGGAGTTTCAGCTGAGATATTATATTATACGTTGGTATCTCGTTGTGGGCAAATTTAGCACTGTTTGATAATAATGCCGTTATCCCATTTGTATTGCAGTGTAGATAAAGTAGGATAAACATTACCTACGAATATGACATCCGCACACAACGAGGAGTAAGGATCCGGACGTGATGCACAGAAACCTGGCCAAAATTCTAAAACATGTTTTCGCTACTTGTAATCCAATAAAACTAACATAAATGAGATTAAAGCACTCAAAAAGGAGAAACATTCATTAAAGCTCAAAAAACAAATTACTATTGCTACTGGTGTCTGATGTCGACAGAATTGTTTCTCTGTCGTTCCCAATATTTGGCGGTTCTAAAAGCTGTAAAACTTCTCGGGAAAGACTTCTTTGTTTGTCATTTATTTTTTGCGAAGAAGAAATTAACGGATCAGAAGATACCAGTAATAAGTATATATATTAAAGAGATCTGCATTACTCGGTTCCTTTGAAATTTTCCGAGTGTGGTTTCGCCGATATGTCTTTAAATCTTTGTTTCAGGACTCTTGTGCCACTTCGGAGAGCTGTAGAAAGAAATGAAAATAACTGAATGGGCACAAATGATGTAAACAACATGTCAGAACCAGTTGCAATTTCTTTAAGTTTTTGTTTATTATATAAAATGTTATTCAATACTTCAGGTCTCGCCTCAAAATTTTCTTTTTGTGCAACAACTATTCTGCTTACCGTGTGGTCTAAGAGAGCTTGCAAGGAAACTTCCATCAAACTTTCAGACTTTCTTATACTGTTTCGTGGTGGATAGCAGCTAGCTAGCTAGCTAGAATATATGTTAGAATTTTTCAATTTAGCTTTAATACGCAGTTTTTGATATTGCGCTTTTGTTAATTTCGATGAAATAAATAACGCTAAAGCTTCTTCGGGTAAATGTGGCGCAATAACTTTTTCGTCTTTGTTATCCCGGTTTGTCTAATCCTAGAAGCTCTGTGTCGTGTTTAAAACTTCGAACAGTTTAGCAGCATCGGTTTTTCCAGGTACTCTTTTAAACTCACCTGAGTTGCATATCCCAACTCGTACAGGTATTGGTACGCTTATTGCCTTAGTCAAAAGTAAACGTTGGACGCCCAGCACACGCTGAAGTGGATGCCAGTGTTCGGAAGGAACTTCAGTGAAAAGTTCAAATGCACTAAGAGTTTTTTTTCTAAACATGTCTTGGAATTCTGACTACTGAGCTCCTATCTTTTTGAGAATTCGAAACATATCCTGTAAATATTCTGTTTGATTGTTTTGCCACAACTCCAGATGTAGATGTCGCGTTTTGTTCGTAAATGTTTCGTATCAAATTTTGTATATTCTGAGTTTTGGCATTTCTTCTCTTGCCAAATTTTAAATAAGAATTTTTAAGTAAAGACAAATCTTGGGGAAGACATACCTACAAAGACTCTTCATTGCTGAAACTAACAATTATTATTAAGAAACACCGTTTGAATGTACATAAAACAGCTACGCTACTTATTTACACTACTAAAAGCAAAATTATAAACACTCAAATTACTACCAATTTTTGCATATCGATACCGAGCTGATTAAAACTGCCATAAAACAGAAACTGGCAAACAAAACAGTTGAATTTTATAGTAGGTACAGAAATATCAGACGTTCTTTGATATCCTAAAATAAAAAGTATATGACGAATTGGCCAGAGTAATTTTGTAACTCAATGCAAAATTGATAGTTTTACGAATTAAATCCCATTAAACATCAAATTACATATTAACAGATAACACAATGATTATTATCGACAATAAATAGGAATTGGTGGTGGATGTGGTGTAAAATAATGCTTATCTTGTGCTTCCTCCTCCATCTAACTGAAACAAATAACGATCAAATCACAAAAGTAAAAGCCCCTTGAAACTGACCAACCGCTACATGTCAGCTGCATGGAACGATAATTGTTTGCTGTGAAAGAGACAAAAAATTCTTCCGTACGGATTAATTTTTAAGCAAAATCTGAAACTTCCATAATTGGGCATTTTGACCAGGTTTTCATGACATTTTCATTATATGTAACGTACAGAATTTTATCTACGATTTAAGATTTTTACTTCCCGAGCGTAAGCTAAGGAAGTATAATAATGGAGTCCATTGTGCGAATGGCCACTTTCTGAACCCCTACGGTACGAAAGAAGTAGTCTCCCGTTTCCGTCTGTCTGTCTGTTTGTATCCATTTTTATGAGACACGTAATCTCCGAAACTGCTGAACCGATTGTTGTCAAATTTTGTATGTATATTAGAAATACCATGTAGATGGTTACATGATAACCAAAATTTGGCTAATCATCCTCACCGACAATTTGATGATTTGAATGTTACACAAAAATATACTCATGTAGTTGTAGTGTACGAATCCGCTTTAAATTTTCTCGCGAAACGTTCAAAAACCATTTGCAAGGTATGATAATGTTTTATTCCCAACACGGTTTGAACGTCTCCGTGGCGCAGTGTGTGTATCGCAGAGACAGCAACCCTGTGGTAATGAGATTGTGGGTTCGATGCCGAACTTGGCCATTTCCTTTTTTTTTCTTGCATTGGTATAACGCTGTGAGTAGTTTTCTTTTATGTTGTGACTAGAATGATCCATATTGATGACGTCGTTACATATTTTTTATTGGTCAAATTAAGAACGAATCACTCCATTTTCTCGAAAATGTGAAGAATACGCACGTCTTTATATAATAATGATAAAATATAAATTATAATATGCAGAAGATTTTGTTCGATTGTGGTTTAATTAATAATTTTAGTCCTGTTTTGAGAAGACAAATTTATTCAAATCAAACTAATTTCTACGTGACATTCTTTCGATGTATAAAAATAAATAAACACTTGAGCTTCAGATTGATATTAGCTAGTGATGAAGGATAAGGGGTGTTATTTATGCCTCTGGTTCTTACTTTACAGCGGTTACCACAAAACGAAAGTCGTAAAATCTAATTTTATATATTTTTTAAAGCTTAATTTGTTGGATTATACTTATAGCCTTCGACCAAATTTTTATTGATCAAATTAAGAACCTTATTTTTTAGCTTTGCTTAGACAGGGTCGCTCAAAAAAATTAATGAATAAGTCAATTAATTTTATTGAATAACTCAAGAATTGCAAAACTCAATATTTTGAAATCTTGTAGACGTTTTATTGCAAACATGGTAAATTGTTAATCAAAATCTACCTGCTTATTCCCCGATGATGTTATTTGTGCAAAATATGATAAATTTTTACTTGTGATTTATTATTGCGTTCAAATTTTTTAGATTTGCTTAAGCAGGTGCCTTAAAAAAAATGAATGATTCAATTTATTTTATTGATTAAATCAGGAACGGCTCACTCCATTTTCCCAGAAAATTTTGGGAATACAATACTGTTATTTTTAGTATTACTCACACTGCACCAATCCAAGTTGATATACGTGTCCTTGCAAAAATATTGGTGACGTTATTGGAAAATTGTGTAAAAAAAAAAACTCAACTTGAAAATGCTGGATATGTTTCATTGTACGTCAGAAGCCAAGGAAGTCCTGTCTAAACAACTTTTGACCATTTTTTTTCAGTTTATAACTGAATATTGTACTTAAGGTGTCAGTCAAAGAAATTAACAATTTGATTACAAATAACTAATTATTGTTCAATTCTCATTTGACTAATTTTGTTTAAACACTAGTTTAACTAGAGGAAAATAAATTTGGTAGATTTAAATGAATCAGTTTATCTGGTAACTGTAAAAGAAAAACCCTTTGTGCAGTTTACTTTTCACAAGTTCATTTTTGATAAATAAATTCAGTTTACTTTTCACAAGTTCAATTTTGATAAATAAATTCCTTACAATATAATATTACATTTCTAAAAGTTGTTCTTTCAAATATTCTACGTATTTTCTATCTTTAAGATAAAGTTCCATTATACATGTTCGAATACATTTTTAAACATTTTATCTGGAAAATATGTATTATAACATCATAGTCTGAATTAAAACCGTTAAGTGTTATCCAGTGACTCGATATGTTAAAACGATATATTAAAATCGCTGAATTACTCTCTGTAAATACGTTTTGAGTAAACGTTTCAGCACTACAATAATTTATTATAGTGAATACACGAACTGAAATTTTTATAAAAACCTTGTTGACACAAAAATGGTGAATGTATAAAAACAAAAATAGAAGCCACTGACAAACCCATAAATGTCAGTAAAAGGGAATAAGGAGTTAATAATCAATAGTCATAAAATATTCTAAGCAAATATTTTTACAAAAGTTTTATTTTAAGAAATATAATTAACAGTAATTCAACCTGGATTATAAATGTGGTCGAAATAAAATATTAATAAAAGAGTCAAGGTTTTAAGCAAAAAACTTGCATGAAAAGACAATAGCGTAACGATAGAATTGTAACACGACCTCGAATTCAATAACAGCTAAGACATACAAAAATAATATGTCTGTCTTCTTCCCTGCGGTACGAGAGATGCATGCCTGTTGTGCATATTGTTCAGTGAAGATTTATTTACTGATTTTCTAGAAAAAAACATACATTTTATTGGGTGTCCTGTAATTATCAAATTGGTGTTATTAATTTTACTTTTTTGCAATAACTCGTAGATACATTCAAAGGTAAAAATATCGGCGTACCATTAAACGTGAGATAAAGGAGCACGTCACAATTTAAAATCATTGTCTACACCACATTCTAAAAGCTTACTTAAATTTTATATTGAATTGATTACAATCGTTCATTAATTGGTACTGGGGAAGTAGAAAGCAACGTTAACATCTTTATTGATAATAATTATAGCTGTTTTAAACATAAATATTTTTTTTTGTATCTAAATTAATTAGCGAACGTAAAGAGCACACAACGAACGGGGCATAAAATAACACTTTTTTTCTTGACCTGGACATATATTTTACAACGTAGCACACATACTACTTTACTATAAACAGTAATTTAATTTCTCATATAAATAGCTAAAGAATTAGAAGCAACGAGTAGATCTACCCATAAAAATGACATTAAAATTGTTTTGCGTCATAAAAACGTCCTTCCTGCAAGTTCCTCAGGGGAAATAGTGAATAAACTATTTTATTAAAACTTTTTCAGAGTACTGGGGCGTCGACGAACTCTATCTAGAATCGTGCTGTCAGCATAAGTACCACCAGCGAAAAGAGCATGTACACGAAGAAATGCGGAAGGAGGCCGAGTCACTTAGGCAGCGCGACGAAGAGGAATTTGGAGAGGATAAGTGCTCACAATATCAGAAATGGTTGTGGGACATGCTGGAAAAACCAACCACATCGATTGCAGCCAGGGTGAGGGCTTACAAAACTAACTACTTACAGCGCTACCCAAATCGCTGCTTTATCAAATTCGTCCTGTGCTGAGCTTATTCAAGAAATTTTTCAATTAAACAAAGTCATTCGCTTCGGTTCTAATTAACTCAAATATCTACGGCGCGCTTATTTCAGGAATTTTTCGTATTAATTTGTATCTTTGAAAGCTCGCGGAATTTTACGTTCGTTGAAATTATCAGAATATTCATCTAAGAAAAATTACAAATATGTGTATTTGATCATTACGAAGTAATTAAATTCAACTCCGAATCAATCGTGTTGGTTGTGAAATTTTAAGGTTAAATAACTAAGAACTTAGATTTTTTATTAGTTATTTTATACAAAACGGAGAATCAATTATTTAAGGGTAGTCAGTATTTAAATTCCTCAAAGTTCCCTCCTTTGTGCTACATCTGTGCAGTTGGCTTGTCATGCCTAAAGCTAGAGGATAGCCACGTTTAAATTGACTAAAATTACTATTTAGAATTAAACATATGTAGTATACACTTTTTTAACAAAATAATAGAGTGTATTATTTGCTCACAATTTCGAGTAAGTGATTTTGTAAGTGAAATTAAAAGTGAATTGAAAACAAATGTGACACCATGTTACAACACGAAGATAACACGCTAGATTTCCAGCGCTTAAGGAAATATGCTTTAAAATTATAACAAAGTTCAAGCGCCGGTACCAAAAGCACGTTTTTAAACTATTTCAATTTAATCTATAAATATACAAGATGAATTCGCGTGTGCTTACATGGCTATATTTATAAATAAAAAAGTTTTTAGGTTTCTTAATTTGATTGTTATACGCCGCTGTTTGTTAAAATAGAAATCAAATTTAGATCGGTAAACAAGTGAATCAAATTAATTCAGTATATTTATTAGTGTTTTTGTAAATAGAATAACACTGCAAATATTCTCGAGACAGTAATGAATAATTACAGTTACAAATTCTGAACCGAATAACTTTGAGAACGAAACCAGAAAATGGAAATTAACCTTATTGTTGCTCTTGCTGAATTAAATATCAGATAGCACCGAAATTTAGGAAAAAGTAATGATTTCCTTGAATATTTTAACATAAATACGAAGAAAACTATTGATTATCATATTTCGTGCTACAATGATAGTTACCTACATTAACGTCGGGGTAACTTCACGTGCAAAATAACATGGTGGATGAATTAAATCAAACAGCCAAAATTAGTGTCAATTTTTTTAATTCAAGTTAGCAAAATTGTTCTGATTTGTCTGATTTTATAACAAATATTGTTGCATTTTCATAGTCAGAGCAAGTGTTTTAAATCACCTGAATTTACAGTGTTACTGTCAACAGTAAGGGTGGGTTTTTCCAAAATGTAGTTAACCTCTGGTTTCGTAACTTTTAGTTAACTTTAACTCCAAGTTAACTAGCAGTTAATTTTGAATGCGTTTTTCCAACAAATTAGTAAATTTGGTTAGAAAACTAACAGTTAACTATGATTTATATTTGGTATCTATGGCAACGTTTCACAAATCTGTTGTTTATTGTGATAAATGTCATTCAAATTCTTCTGGTGTGATTATTTTGTACAAAAATGAGTAACACAGAGAAAACAAAGCGGTGTTCTAACTTTACGAAAGAAGAGGAAAGGATTTTGACCTAATTGGTTCATAAAAATAGAAATATAGTTGAATGCAAAAAAAGTGGCCAGGTAACATAGGAGCAGAAGGCAAATACCTGGCGTACCATTGCAGATGAATTCAATTCCACTGTTGGGGGGCAATTTAAAAGGGTCCAAATTTTAAAATGCAAATACGCCAATTTAAAAAAAAAGTTGCAAACGTTTATCTTTGTCAGAATTCTTTTCTATCCCATTTTTCAAAATAGTTTATACGGTCCCTTAAAACTCTTTGTTTTCGTACAGGCACCTTCTCATCGTCGCTATAAACGTTAATATCGACGAAATCCATCATTTTACTCATGACAGTTTTATAAAATCAAACGTCAAAATATGAAACTACTAGTTAACTGATACTTTGAGTTCTGGTTAAATGAAATTAGAAGTTAACTTTAAACCGTTAGTTAACGAAAATGGAAAAACACTGCAGGCCTAGTTAACTGTGAGTTAGGTTAAACCGTAAGTTAACTAGAGATGGAAAAACCCAGCCTAAGTTATCAAAGGTAGTTAGGACTAAAACGGATGTCAGCATCTGTTATTTTATAAAATGTACCCATCAATCGTATGCAATCGTTAATGATTCGAAAATTTTTTTCACTGAACAGATATTTGATTGTGTAATATTTATTTACCTTATAACTACAGTTTATTTATAGTTTCTTATTCCACATTTGCTAATGTAAGTATTTCCAGGTGGTTAAGGACAAACATGTATAAGTTTCACTGGTTCTAAATTTATTCATCACGTTCATTTTTAATAATTCATTTTTACATAATGTTAACCACTCTTCTGTGAATAAAGAAGGGTAAATTGATTCGACAGTTCATTTCATGAATAAAATGTAAAACGGTAAATAAACGTTGCCGGCACAAATTATTTAGTTTGATGTTTACAGGTCATCAAGCTTTAGCTACGGTACAGACTTTGTATTACTTTCACTTTCTAGCGAAAAGGGTTGAATGAATGAATGAGGCTATGATAAAACTCGACATAACTTCAACTAAATATGCCTACTGAAAATTTTTCGCTTCGTTGAGATATCAATGATTAAAGCTAAAATGCTTGAATAAGAACATCCTGAATAGACCAGATTTTTAGTATTATGGTGAATTTTGAAAGTAATTGTAAAATACTATATTTTTACGTTTATTAAGGTATTAACATAAGTAAATTGCATAATGTAAATCTGAGACAAAAGTGCGATCTTGAGAACTAGATCTGTATTAATTTTCGGGAACCGTCGGTTTTCTTTTTGTGAATTGTTTCTATGTGGTGTTTTCCTTATAATTGATGTGTTTGTAAATACACTCTTCTATCTCTTTACATACCTTTAATAAAAGAAAAATTCTTGGCATTAGGTACTAATAGTTAACATGACGATAAAGATTGTTTAAATCACTTTGCTGAATGTGTTACTACAGAGTGTATAGAAAATTCTTATGCAGCAAGTATTTTGTCAGAGATTTATTTATCTCATTTTTCATAAATTTCTATTTTTGCGGCAATTACGTCAATGGCAGCTGTAATCGTTATTTTTTGTAAATGCTATGATAAATGCGAATTTCACTACAGTCGATGGATAAAATCCGAATAGTTATCTAAAGACGGACCACATTCTACGAGTTTTTAAGACTACTAATAGCTTACCCAAATTCACGAGTTTTATTAAATTATTTCAAATGAATATTAGTTTTTCATGTCTTAAAAACTGTTTGATTAAATTTCTTAGTCAGCACAAGTTTAATAGATGGCAAAAATGATATTTATCTTATCTCAAAACTGAATCGATTAAAAAAATTAATGTTAATTTATGTACATAAAATACTACACGAATGTAAAAGGCTACATGTATACATATTTCTTCTCTTGTATTTATGACAATCTGTTGCACGACTTTTTCAAAAATTTTTGTAAGAGCATGCTTTTAAAAAAAGAACGTTTGATACAATCTCTTTCCTTCTGTGTCGCAAATTTTATATTTCACTGTAAGACAAACTGCTTTAATGTTCAGTGTTTTTCGGTGTTTGTATTAAAAGAAATTAATTTTGGAATATTTTTTAATAATAACCGTTCGTTTATTTCTCGATGTGGCCAATTTCTTTCTATTCAAACACTGAAATCTTGTTTATGCTGATGACTGTTTTAGATGTCTACTTCAAAGCGAAGATGAAGAATTCGATGTTTTCAATTTCAGTGTATACGCTTATGTTTTAACATATTGATAGTGATGGGCAAACGCGACGATCAGATGCGCAAAATCGAGCCCTGGAATGCGTTGTCCTTCAAAGCATGCCTTTTTGGCCACTATTCGACGTCAAATTTTTTGTTTCGATTTTTTTCAACACCTTCTCCTTTTCTCAAAAACGCACCGTTGTCTATACACGAGTACACAAATTTTACGAAATTGCGAAAAGCACAAGTCGCTGGTTAAATGAATATATTTATAAATAAATTAACAGTTTAATGTAGTCTTGCTTGAAATTAAGCGTTTTGAAAATTTTGCCACCGTAGGTCAATGTTGTAATCGATGTTATATTTACTGCAGCTAGAATGAAAGCAGTTATCCCTGTGACAACATGGGATAACAGTGACATCGCTGACTTTTCAGTTCCGCGTCAGTAAAATATTAGTTTGCGCTTTGTAATACATAATTTTCACGTACCTATAATTTAGTGTAGAACGTAGAACCGTTTCATAAGCGACAACTCATGGTTTTTTGTTAGCGAATTACTAACAGAATAACCTTGTATAGCGATGTGTAGTTAGTGTACATATTGTATATACTTTTTTTTCTAACCGTAGAGGCTTATTTAATTTATGACGTCAGATGGTTAGCCAATATAGGCTGGTTTTTGACTGACATGTGGGTTCGAGCTGTTTGTACATTGCTTCCTATTTCGAGACCTCTATAAATGCTTTCGGACTAACAGTACTAACCAAACAAACAGCCATTATCCTATATTCTTCCCTATCCTCTCTGCTTTTTTCAAGAGTAGCTTTGATTTTTGTTTCAGAATATTTTATTTTTTGCTTAATGATCACCGCAGCTTACCATATTATACATAATAATCGTTGAAAATACAAAATGTTGTGATTTCGTTGTTGGATATTGTCAGTATGTGTTGTGGAGTATGCTTTTGTAAAAAATTTGATAAGTTATGTGGCTTGTGCGTCTATTACTATTTTGATTCGTATAGGGAATGGTTGTTGAAAAACAGTAAAATTGAAAACAATTGGCATATCCGTATCCGAAGCTATAGAGGATTGAAAGGAGGAAGTGTTGCAAATGATGTGATGTATTTCAGGTGATTGCCATCGTGTCCATCTTGTTTATTGTGCTGTCCACTATCGCCCTAACGCTCAACACCATTCCAAGTATGCAGGTCAACGAGAATGGCAGTTTCCAAGATAATCCCCAGTTGGCAATGGTAGAAGCAGTTTGCATCACGTGGTTTTCGTTAGAGTATATTCTAAGATTTAGCGCTTCGCCAAATAAGTGGAAGTTTTTCAAAGGTGGCCTGAATATCATCGACTTACTAGCCATATTGCCTTATTTTGTTTCTCTATTTCTCCTGGAGACTAACAAAAACGCCACTGATCAGTTCCAAGACGTTCGACGTGTCGTACAAGTGTTCCGTATAATGCGAATTTTGCGAATCCTCAAGTTGGCGCGTCACTCTACGGGTCTCCAATCGTTGGGGTTTACGTTACGAAACTCTTACAAGGAATTGGGTTTGCTCATGTTGTTCCTAGCCATGGGCGTCCTCATATTTTCCAGCCTCGCTTACTTCGCCGAGAAGGAGGAGCCGGGCACTAAGTTCAGCAGTATACCGGAAACGTTCTGGTGGGCTGGCATCACGATGACAACTGTAGGTTACGGAGACATATACCCCACAACAGCGCTAGGGAAAGTTATAGGAAGTGTATGTTGTATATGCGGTGTCTTGGTAATCGCGTTGCCCATTCCTATCATTGTCAATAACTTCGCCGAGTTTTACAAGAACCAGATGAGGCGAGAGAAAGCGCTGAAACGGCGCGAAGCCCTCGAACGCGCCAAGAGGGAGGGCAGCATCGTGTCCTTCCACCACATCAACCTGAGGGACGCTTTCGCAAAGAGCATGGATCTCATCGATGTTATTGTAGACACAGGTGAGTGTCGATTTCTTTCTTGCACGCAGGATCATTCGCATTGCGTGATTTATACTATGATAAATGTCGACTGCTTCGTATCGCGTAACTCGCCACCTGACGATGAGAGTGATTTTCTTTTGCGTGTCTTGGTTTGCACCGCGTTAAGACGATCTCCTCTTCCCCAGGTGACAAGTGTGCCCTGATTGGTGGAAACGAAGACAATCGCAGACACTCATAAGGCGTGTTAAAGCGTAAACCGCGGGACTCGAAAGAGCATGTTCACGCTTGTGTTCAGTTTCATAAGCATTAAATGTATAGAGCACCGTCGTAGGTTAAACTAAGTCGTCACGTTGGTTCTTTATCTAACTGCTTTTCATCGTTTTATAAATGTGTTGACTTGACTTGTGCTGAACATTGTCGAGTGCACGTACGGGCTGTTTCGGGCATTCCCGCATGGCCCGTCGATTGGTGGTGGTCTTCTTGCTGACAGTGGCTGTCTCGCTAGGCCACAATATCTCTCACGTCGATGGTAACAGCACTGAAGGGGAATCGGCCAGCGGACGAAATCCGGCTCAAACGGGCACCGGATGTTATAGAAACTTCGATCATTTCCCTAACAGACATCGACGAAGCAATTCTTCCACAACACCTTGTCTTCCTACCGGCGATGGACCACCATTACCCGCTTCTCCTCTTTCGCAACGTCGCCTGCTGGAACTCGCGCCTCCAGAAGAACAACAAATGCAACAAAACGTTCCGTTGGCACCTCTTGCACAAGACGAAACGCAACTGATCGCGGCTACTCCCAGGGGATACATATCACCAGGGGTAAGAACGTCATTTACGACTTTCTCATACTGACGAGCCAACCAAACCAGACAACACGTACAAAACATGTAAACACATTTTTCGAAAAAAGAATACCTACCTAACACTACAAAAATTGCTTAAAATCTTATTAAGAGCTTAGCTGTAACGCTTTAGCTGTGGTATTTATGTGCTATCAGATTTTAAGCAATCTTTGTCTTAATAACGTGTTTGTACATGCATAATAAAACTGTTGACGTGGTTTGGCCTAATTAACATTATTTTGGCAGTCATTGCTAATATGCTGAGCGTAATTTCTTATACATCAACTGGCTTATTCGAGTTTCCAAAACAGATCAAAATTTTTTCTTCCGTGTTTCTCCTGCTGAAAGGTATCAAAATTTTGACAAACATCACAACTGGCCCAACCAGGATCTAGCACTTGTTTCGATATTTTCATATGTAAGTTCGTGTTTCAGTATAATATTAATTCATTACTGCATTTACTAATCCATTAATGTGCTAAAAAATACTCTTGGTGCAAAAGTGATACATAGGACATAATTAAAATCAAAAGTAGTGTTGAGAGTAACCATCCGGGGTACTTCTTACCCCTCTCCATCCATCTTGTACCACCAACAATCTCGAACGAGGGGTAGTAATGTAGAGGTAGCTGAGTAAACATCTAACTATAAGTCCATTCTCTTTTTCCCGAAACTTAGTTTATCTTATCACTCTATACATTCATTTTTTTACAATTACGAGATTCGTGCATAACTTTAACCATCATGGGTAGATAATCAATCTCGATTACATCAAACAAATAGTTTCATCATTGTTTAAGAACCGGATAATACCTTTTCATGTCTAAATTAACATAAGATAAAATTCCATAGACAACAATATGGCATTTACCAATTACCACTGACACAAATTATCTTCTTCGTCTTTTAATTTTAAACAGGCCGTTTCGACATTAATATAAGTAAGTAGAAAAAAGAAAGTTGACTGGAGACAAAAGTAGATTCGTTTATAAATAAAGTTAATTTGGCTTAGAGTTGAAGAGATAGTGCCAAAAAATGAATATCTTAGAACAAATTACTCTTTCCTAAGCTTTGTTGTGTTACAAAAATAGAAATGTTTGCTCTATGAGTAAAGTAATTGGTGGTCAATCTGCATGATTAATTTAGACGTTATCATTGAAGAATCTACCTTAAGTGTTAATCATACTAATAGAGTTGGTTGGTTATTAAAAGTGCCTACTCGTTCACATGCAACAAACCTTTCCATCAGTGTGATGTTGAGTCAAATTTGATTCATATGCACATAGTGTATATAGTATATATAGAAATTTTTCTATCCATATCTGTCAGGTTTTTAAGTTTAACATCTGCTCTATGCTATGCTACTTTTGTGTTTCAATCTATCTTATAGGCTGACAGCAAAAAATCTGATCCCATGAGGAGGATTGAGAAAGTTGATGAAATTCCTAGCGAATTCGAATGTTGCTTTTGCACCTCGAAGGTAGTATTGCTCTCTCTAATACTTCATTAAAAATGCTTTATTTCATCCAGCTTCAGCTTAGCAATTGTGCTTTAACTAATATAAAAAATTAAACACTTCAAATCTAATAAGAAATGTACTAAATATCCACTAATTCAGTGTATATAGAATTCATTGTGTCGATGTTTCAAAATTTTATAACGAACAGTGAATTACATTTCCAATTCATGTTTTCACCCACGCGTACATATGCAAATTAGGCTACATACAATTAACTTCTCTTATTGCACAACACTTTCTTCGAAAAATTTTTTACAGCAAGAGCGAAGTCGCTGTCATTTCATGATTGCATAATTCTTTTGCATGATGCGTCACTTGCATGAAAGACCTGCATGAAATTCGCATTTGTTTCGTCTGGCCTTTTGAATGTTTCTTTTTTTTAATAGAATTTAGAATAGACTTAAAGTATTGTACCCATATTAATTGTTGAAATTTTGTTGAATGACCTTTCATAATCTACTTGATGGAAATTCCAAAAATAGAAATTTAAACAATCAACCGACTAAATAGAACTGAAAATTATAAATCCTAATTTAATATCGATTGCTAAATCATTGTGAAATTAAATTTTATAGAATGCGGTAAAGGTAATCTAAATGTAAAAAAACCCGACGTACTTTTTATGATAACCACAGTACACACTTACACTGTTCAACAAAATTGATACAAGCGTTATATAATAAAAAAATAGTTTTGATACACATTAAATCATAGGCGCTGATCATGCAGTAGATGCAGTTGAGGCATACAAACCTGTATTATTTAGTTGATTTTTTTTGCTATTTTAGCAAGAAATTACAATTACTTTTTTGTTTCAAAGCAATGTTTTGTGAAAAGAAAGTATCTAAAAATGAGCAAAACGTATCCTTTTGTTCACCGTTCTTTGTGTAAAATATGTCCATAATAAGCACCTACAAAGTTTTTATCAAAGAAGGAATGCTTAAAGAATTACGGAAACGTTTACTCGTGAATGCCGTGATATCGATATAACCAACTAAATGTCACTGTGGTTGATTTTCAGATTTTTAAGAGAAGCCAGTCTTCAACGTGAAAGGAAAAATTTTAGTAAACACCTTCTTTAGTTATATAAATACAGCATTAAAGATCGTAATCAAAAAATATAAAGGGGCCTATCACAAACTCTTGTTACTGAACAGACGATCAATGCAGAAATGTGTACTAGAAACTTAAACAACAGCTGTCGAAATACTACGGTAAATTTAATATTTTCTTTAAATACAAATGTTTTCAGTATATTACACCTTCTGCATGTACTGTATTTATATTTTATGTTAAAAAAATAACAGTGTCCAAAAAAGGAAAAATACGAAAAAATATATACATGATGTAAATATTTATAGTTCTAAATTTTTTATTTGGAAAAATAAACTGGTGAAAGTCGAAACACGAATTTATTATTTATAAAAAAATATAATACACCTGTAATACTTTACAACGAATCTTTAGTTTTTTTCTTGTCTTTTTCATAAAAATTAATTTTGTTGCATAGTTATTTAGTTTCAAAAATAGGCCACTTCAAAACATATATTTTCAGGACTCTTGAAAAACATTTAAAAATGTCATCCAATTTTATTTCTGCAAAATCTGGTCTGTTTTGTGCATCTTTCATATCCTTGAGGATGATATCTAGATGACACTGAAAGATTTAAAACAGAAGCAACTGAACATAAATACTCGTAAAAATATCTCGAATAACGGTCGATTATTTTTAAAACTCTATTAATAATTTAATTTAAAGGTAATTTCGTTAATTAAATTTTAAGCTGTGTTTTGCAAGGTCTGTAAATACGCTTATCTCTTAAATTAGAATCCACTCTCGAAAAAATGGAAATGTAACAACGATGTAGCGGTACACGCAATAATAGTAATTAAACTGCTAAAAATTGCCTGGTTTTGTCCACACTATTTTGTTATTATATTTTGAAACTTCCGAATTTTGTAAAGTAATTGTAAAATTACCACTTAAAAATTGTATTCTAATTATTTAGGAATGCACAAAATTTAGATCCCAATATTTTTAATAAATAACAGACAAGTATGTCAAATTTTAATAGTTCCTCAATAAAATTTAGAGAATCTTATGTAAAATCATGTATATAGTTGTAACATAATATAAATATATTTCAGTTTAAATTTTAGAATATTTTCAAGATGAGTCAGTGAACAGAATACAAACAAATACATATGCCCATTTTTAGATAGTTTAAAATTTTCGACAAATACGTGCAGTAAAGCTTCTTAGTTCACTTGTTTAAAAGTAAGGTTTTGTTTGAATTAGTTGTCCTTTTAAATGCAACTTAGCTTCATATATTTTACGTTTCCTTGGCTAACATTAATTTCAATAAAGCTAACCTTCATCAAGGTAAGATGATAGTCCTTAAAGGTTATTAGATTAGAGCTAACACCAGTGACTAACTGATAGTAAATTCTATGTACTCTAGGTAATTAAAATTCAAATTTACAAAGTTTAGAGTTGTATACTTAAATCTAAACTAAACACCGGTAGGTAGGTATGAAAGTAATTCGTCTCATAAATTTCATGGCATGTTTTACAAGCCTTAACGATCTTATTCTGTAATGGTATAGCTCACAACGCTTATATTTTGCTGAATATTATGTAATAAACCTACATTTGAATAGTTAACAGCCAATTGCATGAATTTTCTCACTGTTAATCATTTGTCTACCAACCACTTATTTACAGAAATATAGATTGCTGCTACAAGGACAGACAGTAAAGAGTGGACTGGAAAAACTTTAGTGCACCTCAAAGTACGGTTGCTCTTAGTGCACGGATTAAGTTAAAATCTGAGCGAGTGATGGAAACGATGTGCATTTTCTTGATTGCTTTTAGTTATGAGGTCTAGACAATTCGTTGCTTTGAGAACGTTTTCAATGCACTTATTCTGTCTGGTTCGGCGCCTGTGGTTAAAATGACAATACTAACAACTGTAGAATACACATCTTCTCCCTTGATTTTTCACATCGTGTTTATTTGGTGTTTTACGTTCTTTCTTGTGTTGAGTGTGTGATTTAGTTGTTTTTTATTTGATTTTGTATAAAATCCGGTGACCCATGGGGGTCGAGATGAAAAATGGTCAATAAAATCACGGTTGTGAAATTGAGCCTGGTGCTGCGTTACAGGAATGTAAACCTGGAAGATGCCATGGAGAATGTATTCCACTTCACACCAAAAGCGTGTAGTGATGTTTCCATAGCCCCACTTTCATACTTGTACACAGGTGAGTTCACCTTACAGGCAGGTATCGTATCGCGGAACTGTTGATGATGCCAAATTCACCGGGTCATTCATCAAGTGTTGTCGGAAATTTAATTTGGACATCACTACCTGCTGAGTTGATTTGGTGGAGCTGTTTGAACGGATTATCAAGTTTTATATCTGATGATTCTCCGACACTATCTACACAAAATAAAGTTGACCGCACAGAAATGATCAGATATATTACTACGTATGGCAACAATACCATTTATACCACCCAAATCGATGCTTATTAAATTTCCTGTAAAATATACGTACAACTTTATTCATTTAACTTTTTAATACAATGCAGACAGAGAGATAGAGAGGTGTGAAATTTTAAGTTCTATATGTCACTAAAATTTTTTAATTAAAAATACAGAAAGTGTTCGGATTATGGTTTCACTTGTACTTTTATATATAAATTCTCGTTTGGTCCTTGCCGACTGCGTGAACTTATTATTGAAAACTTTTTTTTTAAATATACAAAAGCGCACTTAGCAGGATACTGCAGGTTTTCATTATAAAACTAATCTCTTACATACCTACACACACACACACACACACACAATAAAGAAATACAAATGTTATAAGTAAATCAAATTACTTTACCACTAAAATGGAGTTTTACGAAAAATTATGTAATTAAGGCTGTTGCTACGCTGGAATCGAAGGGGAACTAAGCTTACTGTGCTTAAACAATAAATAATAATTGTTGTTTTATTCTAAGCATATTGCTTGTTGAGAATGTTCCATGATTTTTAAAGAGGAAGGATTAAACTATCTTTACGAAGTAATAATAAATAAGTTGATCGAAATATTTGTGTACAATTTAATGCCAAGTTACAAAATAGTTGTACTTCAGAAAATTTTTTATTTACTATAAACGTTGTTTTATCCTTTCTACTTCAACATTATGTCAATCAATTTTACACGTAGTCACTACCAAGCATCATTTTATCATTGATTCGTAGCTTGTTTGCTTCATCGTAGCAGCAATCTTCATTTGTGAACAATTTTTATACTCTCGATTGATTCTTTCGGCTAGGCTATTTTATTCAGTTAGAAAGCTTGGCAATAAACATCATAGTTACAAATATGTACTGATATAAGATTCTGTCTAAAATTAATATTAGTATAAGTATTTTTAAAGCAAGTTTCTGGAAGTTAATAAACCCATAGGAACATTTTTACGTGGAATTTATCAATACTAATAACTTATACAAAGTAAATTTTTCATCTGTCATGATCCTATTAAGTGCAATTTCTCTTAGTTTGTCAAAATTTATGAAAACTTGATTAGTATGGATTAGTTATCTTATTTACTTATAACAAGTCAATCGCATTAAAGAAATCAAAAAGTTAGTTAGAATTGTACATTTATTATTTTCGTTACAGACGAATTGTATCTTTTCTTATGATGAGGGTTATCGGGTGATACCGTGGTCGTGGCGGTTATACTTTTGCACTTAGTAGTTTCATCTCGGTATCGACATCAGGGTCAACTTTACTTTCAAGTACAAAGAATCATTGTCTACCCCAAAGTCAACCAATTAAACATCACTCTTACACTATTATTATCAAAAAACTTGCCGTCTCCTATGTCATCATCTGCTTTAAGGGACTGATGCGTGAATCGATATACATATAGGTATATATGCATGTAGCTAAATTCATCAATAATATGCATTTGCAATGTTACCGCTACTACTGCAGTACAAATACTAACAAGGCTTATTTCATATGCGTAACACATAGCCGGTATGTTAGAACTATTTAGTGATGTGTGGAAAGTATCCGTAAGTTGATGAATTGAAGAGTTGAGATGAAATACCGGGGTATTTCATTTCAACTCTGACGAATACATGAAAGAAGTATGGGCTTAATCCCTATGTTCAGTTTTAAAATACACATATCAATGTATTGGAAGAATGCAACCAAAATACGAGTATATATACTTGATTTTGTAAAGTAAAAAACTCCAAAGTTGTAACTGAAATGAAGTTAATTAAAACACTGGGTTTTCTTCTGCAAAGCATAATACGTTTAACTTCTTTTCTTCAGTTAAAACATCTTTTGTTTTATTTCTTTAGTAGTGTGTATACTCGGCGCATCGAGTATTATTTGCATTTACTGCTTTTTTTTAAATTTACTTTTTACTTCCCGAGCGTAAGCGAAGCAATTATTGTAATCGAGTCGTTCGGCTGACTCTCTATTTTTATGTTTTCTCAACCCTTCATGGCCTCTAGAGTACGAAGAAATAGGTGTTCCGTTTCCGTCTGTCTGTCTGTCTATTCGTCTGTATGTCTGTCTGTCTGTCCGTTTGTCTGCCGTCTATTGGGATTTTCATTAGACAGATAATCTCTGAAAGTATTGGGCCGATTGTTGTCAAATTTTATTTTTATATTAGGAATATCATAAAACGTTAACCAAAATTTGTCTAATCATCCCATCAATAATTCGATGACGTCACTTCAAAATTGTTCATAGTAAATGGGTTTTAAATTGCATAAAATTACATAGTCCTACACATGTAATTTACGACTCCGTGTTGAGTTTTTACCCGAAATTTGTGGAGAAAAAATCAAAATTATAAAACAGCATTTTGCAATTTAATTTTGAATCTGCACAACGGAATGCTTTGAAATCTTGTAGATGTTTTAAAGTTATGATAGGCATGATAAATTTTTAATCAAAATGTATTTACTTATCCCCCTAAAAAATTGATGACGTCATCTTAAAATTTTGCCGAATAAATTCTACCGAAAATGTGCAAAATATGATGAGATTTTACTTGTGATTTATCAGTCCATTCATATTTTTTAGATTTGCTTAAACATGTGGCTCAAAAGATTAATGAATAAGTCAATTTATTTTATTGATTAAATCAGGAACGGCTCACTCTATTTTCCCAGAAAATTTTGGGAATATAATACTGTTATTTTTAGTATTGCACTGCACCAATCCAAAGTAATGTAAAGAAAAAACTCAACTCAAAAATGTTTCGTTGTACTTTAGGTGTGAAGGAAGTTTTGTCGAAATAACTTTCGACCAGTTTTTTAAAGTTGAACATAGGGATTCTTTTTTTCATATGTTAGAGTTAAAAATGCCCCGATATGATATAGTATATGATACATATATTTGAATTCGATAAAAGTTTTGTGATATCAACGATTATTTCCATAAATTTAAAAAATTTGGATATAGAGATTTTTCCTGTGAATCCGAAATGAGTTTCAAAGTTAATAACTGGGTTGTATTACTTTTAGAAATATATTTATGTCGCAGTATGAGAAAATAGTACATTGTTTTACGTGGATTAAATGTATCACTTTGTGTGCCAGCTTGGGAGTGTGCACGACAACTACAAGTGATCTAATTCCACATACTTTATTTTTTCTCTAAAAAAAAAACATGGTATACTTTTATAAAATTTGAATAAAAAATATCTACTACTATATGCATGTTTTTCCTTAAAAAACACATTTATTTCAGACAAAACGTAAATGTTAAATTCGAATTAACGACTTCATATTGTACAGACGACAAATCATCAAATACGCAATTAAGATATAACTTTGAAAAATAGATTAACTCTCCTTCTTTCCGCCCCGACCTCTTAATTCTTCCAGAAATGCTTTTATTCTTTGAAAACGGACATTTAATATAAAGTGTAAAAATAATAAATTTGAACTAACGAACGACCATCGGTTGTTGTTTCATCTTTTTTGCATTTCTTTGAATTCGTAGGAGTAATAATCACTTTCTGTGGATTTTCTGTAACTACTAGAGTCAGTATGTTCGTACCTTAACCCTTCCAACTAGCCACAAAAAGTAACTCTTAGGTCTTATAAAAAAGCCTGACCTGACCTGACCTGACCTAGATGAACAACTGTTTTGTTGTCAAAGTACAGTATTATGATTATAGAAATATAGGATTTTAAAAGGATGCCAGAAAAGATATAGTATGATATATAAAATTTCTAATTCTGACGTGCCCTGAAAACATCTGCATTGGTTGCCAAAGTAGAACATTATATGATTATGGGAATATAAGACTTTAAATGAATGCCAGAAAATATTCAGTATGATAAACACAATTTCTAATTCTGACGTGCCCTGAAAACAACTGCATTGGTTGCCAAACTAGAATATGATTATTGGAATCTAGGACTTTAAATGAATGACTCTTTAAGAAATGTGTCATGCGAAGGCTCTGCTATGAAGGAAATAATTAGCACACACATAATATATCTTGTTACTCCATACAGAAGTTGTGCATCTGATTTTACTGTGTCTAAAGACGGCTTCTAAAACTACTGAAAATTGATAGAAATTATAACTCATTTGACATCCGAATTATTAAGAGCAACAAATCTACAAAAAATAATTCCATCTTCCCACTCATGACACTGATTTGAAAAATTTGTCCCTGTTTCAGACTACTGGTACACATGAAGTGCAATTTTTTTATTATACTCGTACATTCAGTGTCCTTTTTCTACATTTTAGTGCAAACTTATCTTCAATAAAAAGTATTATGACTGTTATCTTCTCACTCTCTCTCTCTCTCATGTCTCGTCAGATCATAGCAAAAAAAAAAAATTAAGTGAAGTTTTGCGTTTCCGTCTGCGGTCTGCCTGCTGGAGATGAAACAATGATAAATGTTCACATTTTAAAACCCAGCTCGTTAAAAAGTCATTTCAGTTTTATGGTCATTTATCAAACATCAAATCTAATGTTTTATCCGTGATTTTTGTCTTGTAGTCACTTATTTCTAAAGTATGAGTTTAACTAAAGTATTCATAATGGTAATGATCAGTAATCTTTTTTTTTAATTTGATCAATTGAACCGATTTGTTTAATTATAAGCCCGAATTTTGAAATAAATCTCTAGAGACCGTGGAATCTGTACTGCATTATTTTTAATGACAGTGAATTTAATTATCTATTGATATGGTTGGTGCACGAGAAAATGGTATGCCAAAATGTTATTAATTTTTCTTTTGAATTTTTGTTATATTTTGGTTTGGTTTAGATTTATGTTCACACAGCACACAAACAAAACTCTTCAAATAAATGAGTCGACAAAATGCATAGGCATGTAAAATTTTTGTAAGGAGGTTAGTACTTAATATTTTAGATTAAAAACATGCACGCTACGCTGAGTTAGGGTCACCCCAGTGCACGCACGGATACAATTTGAATATCCCGTTTATTATTGGCTTATGGCTACACGATGCACGTGTAGATTTAGACTTCATGTAATTGTTCTAATGTTGTACAATTAGATTAATTATAATTTTACTAAGTTGAATAAAAACTTGTGATAACATGTATACTTAACGTTTTCCAGGTCAGCAGCAAATACTATTTACGCTTGTTCGATTTCAGCAGCAAGCAAAGAATTTTTCAGATAATTTTAATTTTGCTAAATCCAGAGAGTGTTTTTGTTGAAAAAAACAATCACGTTAAAATTTTTCTTGGAGAGATATCATACCATATCTTTTTATTAAAACAAATTATAAATTATAGTGGATTACATTCTTTTTGTTACAAAATTTATACGTATGGTTAAAATATGTAGACAGACGCTAAGTATTTTGCTAACTTGCGTGTTTAGAGGCTACGTTTTCGTGACAAGTGATTCAGGACTTAGATTTGACTAGATTATCTAAAAAACCAAGCGAGTCAATCTTTTCGTGAATATCTGTTTTATTTATAAAGGAACATATACAAACCAAGTTGAAAGCACAATTTACACCAGTTATTCTGTCAGTTTTCTTCTATGTGGTTTACAATATTGAATAGACTAATCGTAGATCAAACAATTTTTTTTGTATATTGAAAACATCAGGATTGATTGTTGGGTGGCATTATCAAAATTATTTTTTTGCTAAAAAATGACTTCAATACGGTTGTGAACCAGCCGGATTTTTATAACCTATTTATTTACTCGAAATTTGTAAAAGCATGATTTATTGAAAATGACTCCATTTTTTATTTATTTATAGATTCATCTTAAAGACATATTAAACTTCTGTAGTAGTCCTTTGTTTCACTTCTGATTTGCCAGTTCATGAAAATGTTAAACTATCGAGCCAAGTTCTCGGAACTGCACATAAGACACTTCCTTCTCATAAATCTTTAACAATGAACCAACAGTTCTTCATTAACCTAATTTGATCACGGAAGAAGTCTCACTGAACTCAATAAAATGAAATGTATTTAAATCGCTTCGGAAACGTTTTAGGTGCAGCAGCATAGTGAACCATAAAATCAATACTAAACAGATCCATTGAGAATACTTTAAATGTAAAATTCGTTGTTACAAAACTTATACACTCTAAGAAAAAGTAGAAGTTTAATCAAATTTGAAGTTTCAGTTTTAATAGATTATATTACAGTAAATGATAAACTTTTATTACGTATCTATATGTGCACGAAGTTATGTGTATGCTCGACTAATACACTATTTTTAAATAAATTTAACAAAATTTTCTTATCTTATTCATAACTTTACCACTCATTTTACCCTAGGAACATATCCAAGAGGACAATTATATTTAAGATTGTGGCTTGCTTGTGTTGATTAAGCAACACGTACTTCATTCGCTACACTTTTATTTTTTTTTAATTCTTATTTCGAAGTTGTTTGAAACCTAAATTAAGCAGTGGTTTTAATTAGCAAAGTTTTCGTAGTCGGGACCTGCAACAAAATAAAGCATTCTGTATTCAAAATAAAGTGAAACCGAAAATAAACAAAATTGAATTCATTGTGTGGACCAAATTTTATTCAGAAAATTCATTTGTGAAAAACGATAAACATGTAAATAGTTTTAATGTAAGTTTTTTTTATAGATAAATGAGATTCTAAAGCTTTTGGTATAATATCTACTGTTTATTAAAATTTTGAAATTGTATAAATACTTTATTGTTTAGTTGTTTAATCTACTAACTACAATTTCAGTCTAGTTGAGATAAACAGAAAGATTATTGTTATAATTAAATTTAATTTCATAAGAATAGTTTATGTTTCTCTCATTTAAGGAGGTGTCGTTGCATAACTAATTATTACTGCTTTTTCAACATGATACCACTCTCAATGACAAAAAAATTAAACTAGTATGCACTGTGATGAGTACGTTTCTGCTATTATTGTAGAAAATTATGATTTCGTAAAATCAAACTTTATATATAGGTATTACCATAAATATATATTAACTGAGTAGATATACTCACTAAATTTTACATTTATATTGCTAATTATTTGGTCTACAAGTCTATCGAAGATTTTTAAATGACTTGTAACATTGTCAACAACTTTGAAAACAGATGAGTGTTGTCTTTAGGCGCAAGGTGTTACGACTGTTAGCTCAATGACAACAACTCCAGATTTGGTGAATTTCAGCACTCGATAACATTATTCTTCACGAACTCTGTATCAGATCTAAATTTATGGCTTTTGTTCTCAACTGATGTGTTTACAAATTTTATTATTTATTGACTACTACTAGACACTTCTGAACAAAATATGAACTCCAAATAAGAGAAGTGGCAGAGTTTGAGTTAGGTTCTTTAAAAATTTATTTGTTGAAAACGTATCAAATAAAAATAATTTTCCATACCCTTCTTTGAAAAGCTACAACTTTATTCAGTCTTTTCCAGAACTTATGCAGCTAAATGTTTCTTTTTGCTTAACAACCTTATGCTTGGCAAACAAAAATGCTAATAATTTTGTGGTGATGGCTACTATAACGCAAACCAGAGAAAATATCTAGCTTGAAAATAGCGTCAGTGGTAATAACCGATAGTGGTATAGTAATATTTTTCTTGCCGGCGCCAATATTGTCGTATTAGTTATCAGATCTAGGTTTTACCGGCGCCGTTGTTCATTACACTAAAAATAGGAGGCACTTTTGCGATAGTAAATTAAATTTATGTAAAACAACTAACTTTTTGTTTTCCATTAAAACTGTTACCAACAAATTTCAGTGAAGTAATCAAGCAGAAAATGTTTGAAATGTTGTTGAATGAGTTTAGACCACGGTGTTTAGCTATTAATAATACATTGTTATAAATTCATTAAAGTTTTTTCGGTTGGTAATAAGTTTGAATGAAAAAGTGGAATTTGTTGAGTGCGTGAAGCGACTAATTCTTACGTACCAGTTGATAAATATATATATAATGTATAAGCATGATCGAATTTATTAATCTTGATTACAACTAACATGTGAGAAATAACCTTTATGTAAAGAAGTAACTGAAATACTGATAAAAGTGCTACGTTTTCTAATGATACAATAAAATTATATTTAACTAGTTTAAAGCTTTATAATAATTTTTAACACTTTATCTTCCATACATGAACGTAAATGTTTAACACAGTAATTATTTTAATGTTTTGTTGACTTATTGTTATGCTGTTCACTAAACGAATTTAGAGAACTTCTGTTCTCGTTCGACTTTCAAAGAAAAAGAACGATAGTTAAATTATACCTTAAATTTACGTTTAAAATATGTCGGTATAATGGTGAGTGAATTAAACTAAACTGGTTTAAACCAGTAAATGCATTCTTAGAACTGAGTGGACCTTTGTCAGTGGACATTAGCTACTATAGCAACGGTATGTGAAAGTGAAAGATAACACAGTATTAAATATGGTAGATTTGAGCTCTTATATTTCCGATTTATATATTCAGTTGCTTTATAATACAGTGTCCAAAGATAAAATTTTATAGGTACTTGATAATACTAGATCGTAATTTTCAGATTTTTATAGCGTATAAGGGCAAACACGCTGTTGATATATCTGGAGAACACCGTTCAAAATAAAGACAAGTTAGAAACATTAAAACAGTCTTTGCAAGCTATTTGAAAATTATAGTAGCATGACATTTTGCATGAAATTAGAACTAGATATTTATTTGCGAAGTGGCAACGTTAGTAACATAGTAATATTTTGCACATCTATCTTCATTCTACCAGAAAATACATAGTTAATATGTTATACATGTTACCTAAAAACTGGTGTAAAATATGTGCAGTTATAGAGGTTATTCAAAAAGTAAGTTCCATTTTGGTTTTTTACGTGCGTCTCAGTGCTGTTTTTTTTTATCGACTGAGAAATCAGATACATGATTATGTTAAAATAGAGTCGTGTTTGCATTATATAAGGAAAGTTAAACATGCTTAAGTTTATCAGATTTCCCACCTAAGGCATTCAGCTATTAATTATTTTTTGATGGTTTATCATTAAAAAGCGAGCAAACAAAATATTAAAAACATTTTACACATATTTTTGAAAATAATCGTTTCCTTGTTATCTACTCTCATCGCAGTCAGGATATTAACATAACTTATTCCATCATCGTTCTTGCATTTGAATTTTGTAGTTAGAATTGACATGAAACTTATAACTCTGATGTTAACATATTATAAAGCTTGCGCAACATTTGTCATTCATCAAGAGACTGAAATTAATTTCTGAAACACATTTATAGTGATGTATATTTCTAAATGGGCTAAAGAAAGGGCGAAGTAAATGCTCTTTTACCAACAAATTTGTCGTTTAAAAAAGGAAATCTAGCGGAATTTACTTTTTGGATAGCCTTCGTACACATTATAGAATTAATTTTTTGTACAATCACCTTTGAGTCTTTCAAATCGATTTAATGTAGGTGAAATTACGTCGACCTTTAATAACAATAGTAAACCTAGGTCATAAATTATAAAACCACCAACACCGCCCTCTAATCGAAAAAATCAACTGGCAACACTGCGCACGTGATAAAGGTAATAAATCACTGTCAGAAATGTTAGGTAATAGCGACGTGATTATTGAAAAATTTTTCATCAGTTTTTCAGCCATCCAATTATTCTAAATGTTTCTATCTCAGCACGAAACACTATAAATACATAGTTGGTGTACTTTTCCTTGTAATTTCGAAAACTATTTGACGATTTTTTAATTAAATACAATAGTTACACCTACTACTTCAATATTCCTTTATTTTCCTTCGCCGTCATTTAGAATGAATATAATTCCAAATAGTTAATTTTAAAACTTCCTTTTTTATGATAAAGTACGATTTATAGAAAAACATAATTCCTCACTTAGAATGTGTTTCAAACTTGTGTTTAACATTTGAAACCTATGCTATTACTTTCTAGTTGTATAAAATAAAAATTTCCATTACAGAATTTTCAGTGTAAATTCCTAATAAGTTCTATTCAAAACTTGTGTGGTATCGAAACTGTCCAAGTTTTTACAATGTATTTGTTGCTGACCATGAAAATCAACCCCATCTGGAAGCTAATTCGAGCAAACCCCTCAGGATTTCAAAGAATTTGTTGACGCGGAAAACTTGATGCCTCTGCCGACAAGTGACTTCCGCAATCCCGTCTGTCTGGAAATGAGGACGTTGAAAGCAGAACAAGTCTACAATAATTTCGGTGAGGTAGATATCAAGCAGAAAAATATTAACAACAATAACGGCGACTTGGCAAGCATGGATAGTTCGGATACATTTGCAAGCTGTACGACGCACCCCTTCAACTCTCAGGGAGATCTCACATCCGACATTGTTGATCCCTCATGTGTAATAGACAGTAATCTTTATGTAAATCCCTTGGATAAAAGCGGGGATAACAGTCCGGTTACTCCGGCGCCCGGAAGAACTGGAGGCGTCAAAAAATCCGCTTCCGGAGATACGGCACTTAGGAGCTTGGGAACATCACCCATGGAGGAGGCGTTCAGGGGATTTGGGCCATTGGACAGGGGTAGTCGAGTTAGCCTGAACGACTCGCCTTTACCTAAAAGTAGAAGAACAAGATTCCAACAGGTAAGTTCTTTTAAGGTCTTTGCTATTCATTGAATATTTTGTGGGTCACTGGTGAATTTAGGGCTGGCCTGAATCGACGGAGATACACCGAGCTTCTGACTATATCTATCTGTTAGATATAACCTGTGTAAAAAATGTATTTCTGACTTTAGCTGAATGCTTTCTTCAGACAAATGAACTGATCGATGGTGAGCACTAATTTTGTTCAAAATAATATCCACTTAACTTAACAAGAAAAATCGTCTCATTTTATAAGTTTCATTCTACTGAAAATTTAAATAATAAGTGCAGGCTGACATTTAAAAATCATTAATTAAGTAACACTTAAAGTTCATGCTAGAGTGTTTATAGTTGCATATATGTATTTATGGAAATCAACTTTAGTGATAACATTTCTGCTGTTGTAATAAAATGCCGCGAATGGATCACAGGGGTGGAATTACCATGGTCGTTGTCTCCGGAACAGATACGATTCGCAATTCCTTTTTATTTTTCAAACTGTCGATGTGTCCTTGACTACTTCGACGATTTTGAACCATTAGATATGCTATTTAATTCTCATATCTTCATCATCATCATTCGTGTCAGTCAACAATAATGCAGATTTTTTTTTCTTCTAAATAATACATTTTCATTTTCGTAAAAAATAAAGAGTCGAGAGCCGGTAGTGAATGATAGCCGAAGTGGGCTATACTTCCAAAGAATATCAAAAGAATGATGTAGAACCTCGATGAGATAAATCTTAATAATGTGTCCTTTTTGGTTTTGATAGTACCGGCGAGGCAAGACCCTAACATCTTTCAACAATCAGCTGATCAATTCTTATATTATACAGGGCCTATCAATCCCCATTATAACAGCGAGATAATTAATAAATTTAATAATAAATTAGCATTTAAAAAATCAATTCCTTACTCCATAAAAAGTTCTCATTAGGAGGGTATAGTATATTTCGAATCGTGTCGAATTTTCTGTTGTCCATCTACTCTTGCTCTATCTGTCACTCTTTTTAATGTCAGTAAAATTCCTTTTACCTCCAATTCTGCCATTGCTCTACACAGCGCATTCCGCTTCATTCTGTCTTAGGCATGTTGGAAATCAATGAAGGCTATAACTATCTCAAGTGCATATACACCTGATTTTCAGCTTGAATTTATGTATGGTGAATATCCACCACTGATCTTCCACTCTTAAATTCATTCTAACATTCTCATATTACTCTTTTCCTTTTCCATATTACTTTATTTTGATTTCCGTCGCCGACACCTTGCACACCAGATTTACCAGTGATATCCCCTTATAGTCGGTTCTTTCTCCGTGCTTTCTTTCTCCACGAACATATTTTTTTTAACAGAGAAATTTGAATTTTCAGAATCAAATACTTTGCTAAAGGGACGATGACTAGTTTAATAAATCAACAAGTGTGTCTGAAACCTAATGTCCTTATAGTCACACTAATCTCTGAAAGGTCTACATTCTTTTCTCCTTCTGAGTTAACTCTCTTTAGAAGTCCAGCGTCAGTGAATGTTTCGAAAGCCACCTTTACTATAGGTGGCGCATTAAAATACGGACTATTAACTTTCGGTTATCAACGGTTCATTTTCATCTGGCTTATTTCAAGTGATATAATGAAAATGACACTTGCTGTTCAGGAATAATTGTTACAAATTTTTTGGAATTTTCGTAAGATAGTGACGCTTTTTCGCATAATTTAAAAAAAAAAAAATTCCAAAATATCTTCATGGTCCTTTGTGTTTGGTTCCACTTTAAGAACTTGATATTGCAAACAACCATTACTTTTGTACGGTTATCATTGAAATAATCATTTTAGTCAAGATTATTTTTACAATATTTTTCGAATGTAACCTTTAACGTTAATTACTATTACAAGAAAAAATATATTGATTTATCAGTTCAAAAAATAAATAAAAGTTTTAAACGGATTTTAAGCCTACGAAGAAGGCAACAATAAATAAAAACATACTAAAATCGATATTATCCCAATAGTGTCGGTAAGTTCGTCCGGCTGTTAGGGTCACATCGCCAGAAGTTTAACAAGAAGTTTAAAGTTGGCAAACGTGACAAAATTAACAAAACTTAAATAAAACTTAATGTTCGCATCACTCATAGGAGAGACACAGCCATGCATTAAAATAAATTTGACAATAATCACCCTCTAATTAATAAGAACGAAATTCAACCATTTTTTTCTCAATCATTGAAATTTACACGACTGATTACACAGCGATTATGTACAAAATAATTCCGGCGCAACTTAGCTGGACTCTGTCTTGACTCAACTAGCTGAATAATCATCGTTCCCGAAGGTGGCCTCTATTTAAAGCCACACTTCCCTTCTAGAAGTTCCGCAGTCGAGGTCTTTCTGGATTGCCCATCGCGACTTCCGCTTGCAGGCATTTCTTTAGCGAACGCTGCCCGGCCGCCGTTATACTAGAACCCACAGGCGTATGGGTTTCTTTCGTAACAGTATTAATACCACATTTTGCTATTACTGTTAAATTATCGTAAAAAGATTTTGTAGTGTTAAAATTTGGTTTTCAATGATCTGTACCACAAATTGGTAGTACATATTTCTTTAGACGGAATTCTAATAATGTTAAATAATTAAAAATTAAATAAGTGCAAGTTCAGACTTTACTTGAATCAGCTGTTCAATATGACTTAATACAAACTGAAAAATTGTCCTGAAGAGACAGTACTTTTCTCTCCCTTTGAAAACTTACAAGTGTCTCCTTGAACTGTACTATAAAACTTGATAGGCTTATTAAGCGTTAAAAGTAATTAATCAAAATTTAATTAAAAAGAATTTCGCCTGGCGGAGAACGAACCCCAATCTCCCGCGTGGCAGGGGGAGACACTGACCGTAAAACTAATGACAACTCGTTTTTAACATGGTTATATAATCGATATCACAGATGTCATATTTTTTATGTTATAATTACCAAATTACTGATATTAAAAAACAGAAGTAAAAAATAAATGGATTATGAAGTCGATGATAAAAGAACATGCAACACTGCAAGCAAAACAAGACTTAAGGTACTAAGCAAAATTTTTGGTAGCGATGAATAGACGAATTCTGACAACTGCTACATTCTTGTTATTCCATTCTCCATTAACAAAATACAACTCTGACGTAAGACGAATAATAAAAGCCATATAAAAATGTGTCCACTGAATTTTTATTAAAAATACCAAGTTTATATTCAAAAGCTACTTTCTGCCTATAATAGTATTTCTTTTACATTTTTACTAACGCTTTGTTAGGAAATAGCCAATTTTGACAACTTTGGGCTTAAACAATAATATTTACCAGCTTGCAAACCATGTATCTAATACATATACCTACTTACTTCAAAAAGAAAAATACCGTTTCAAAAAAATTTTTTCAAATGTTATCACTTATGAAGGAATAGAGTTCAAAGTATTTACTTTTTCTGAAACAGTCGTTCACAGATTAGATTGAAACTACTTAAAATTATTACACATGAGCTGTCATTACTCTTTCCAGTTGCGTGCAACTTTAAATTTATGCGAATTACGTAACTTTAAATCGATTTTATTTATCTTAGTTGTTCAACAGAACGCATACTTTCGCTATCCACTTTAAAGAATATTTACGTTTATAAAGTGCTCTACTCTGTTAACCGGTTTACATTTTCAAAATATTTTCTACTTATTAATGATAAATTACAAGAAGAGCAAAAAGCGATTAATTTACTGCGATAAATATTTATGAATTTCGCAAAAATAATATAAAACAAATTTTATTCGTTACCATGTACAACATGCTCGACGATAGACCGGCACAAAATAATCCATCTCCGTCAGTTCTAACTAAACATATTTTCAAAATAATATTTTTCGCTGACAGCAGCGAGTGATTGATAACAATAGCTGGTCATCCATTGTGATACCTGTGAAATCAATACAACACACCCGCCTAATATTTCAACAGCGTGTTCATTTACCGGTCGCAATTATTGTCTCGTATTAGTTTCCGCGCACCCACAGTTACAACTTCTCTAAAAAAATGTTCGCTTATTTTTTAGGGTGGACGGCCACGAACAAGATTTGGTGATGCTTTTGGGCGAGAGTCTCAGGAAAGTCTTGAAACAAAGAGAAAGAAGACTTCGTTTATTCCAACAAGAGGACTGGCGTCAGCTACGAGGATCATAAATCAACATCTTTTTGGCCTGCAGAATTTGAGCGGATCAAGAGCAAGTGAGAAATCTGTTTAATCAAATTTTGTTGTTGCATTAAGTGTGAATAGCTGCAATCAAAACGTACCGAAAAGTATAAAATGCAGAACTTTTTTTCTGCAACTGGCGTCAAAACCGTATTTTGTTCATTTGTTAATATATGCATGCAAACTCAGCAGCAACATCGCACGTTTTATTAAAAGTATAAAGTGTAAAAATTACGAGGCCAGTTAAATTAGAAAACGTGATGTTATTAATGATGTTATTGAATGTTGATTAATAATCTGTTATGAAATGAATTCAAACGTTATACTGTTTCAACGGGGAAAAAATTTAAAATACGATTTTAAAATTTCTCGAAACTGCATCTAATTTTATTATTAATTTAAGTATATTATACAATAATAATTTATAAGTTTGCGAAATATATGAATTCCAACTTTTTTTATTTTTAGTAAAGCTGCAAGTAATTTGATTCAAATAATACATTCTGTTTTAAAATGTTGCTACAATTTAGTCAGAGACCAATAGGTAACTTTTTTAAATCCTAATATATACCGCCTTCATTAATGTTTGATATCTAGTAGGCCATATGTCTTGTTTGTAAGTTGGTACCACTGACATAGTATCACTTTCAATTTGAAATTTGGCGTTTGAGATCACGCGTTGCTATTATTGTGTTTAATGTATAAGAATATTAGATTAAGCGGTGTGCAATGCATCATCAATGTAGAACCGATAGGTTGGTACCATGGAATGATTGGTACATTATAAGTTTGGGATGGCAATGCTTCTTGCTGATATCCATGGAAAACACTCGTATATCTAGCGCCTCTACTGTAGTACAAAACTAATTCTAATTATTTTAGGGTTTTTCGTTTACAAGTACTTTGTATACAATAACTAACAATACAAAATTCTTAGATGAAATTTGATCGAAATCGATAAGTACAATTTGTTTTATTAATTATATAGTTTACCGATAGATGTCTATAGAAGTAGTGTCCCAAAACTAGGCGACACGATCGGCAATTAGCGTTGCTGACCCGGGATACATGGATATATGTATTCTAGTGTATCAACCTACATATCTCTATTCTACGTCGTATCCTGTGCTATCTACTTAAAATCAAAGACCCTATGATATCGTCTTATTTATCTCTTTCTATGACACACTTTTTAACCTATTACTAACATCGTAACAATCATATTGTTACGATGATTGTAGTTCGTACTCATTAATCGACTCCTGGATTAGACTACACTAACTTGCTCTCGAAACTGGTCTCTATTTAAATATCCATACGTTTCTTCTGGAAAGATCGCAGTCGCCGCTGTCGAGGTTGTTCTAGAGTCCACCATCGAAATAATTCCCGCGACTTCCGGCGGGCCGCTTACAGGTTTTTCTTTATTCGAGGGCCGCCTTCACCGATGATGAGTCATCGTACATACTAGGAAACCCATAATCGTCGTACCGGGACGGCGTATGTGTTTACTTCGTAATAATGTTTATAGGTACATCCTCGATCTGCTTATTTGTGAAATCTACCTGAACTGTTGACTGCATCTTGTCGTCGGCCTGACTTCTTCGGGACTGGAAAACCGGGACTGATAAGCGTTACCTTCGTATGGGAGAATTGAGAGGAGCAGTATTATCCAGTTATGGAACAAAAAAGAAGTGAAAACATAGTCTAAGTCAACTCCCACCTTTCCGTGATATAGGCTGTTTTCACAAGAGGGAGCTCTGGTACAGGCCGACCATAGCCTTCAGTTTCTCGTAAAAGGGTTGCAAAATATGGAACCGGATAGAGGTTTTGATGGCTCGGAGAAAAGGATAAACTGGCGACAAAGCCATCCCCGCCGGTACCCGGGCCATGGAGCTTTCTTGAATTGCCCGAGGCTAGGTGTGGAATGGCAAGGACTTCCATGACTAGTCGTCGGATCGATGGTGTTCTTTAAAGGTTCGGTCCTCCGTTGTGAATTACCCTTACCCGTATGGAAGGTGAAGGGATACCTGAACTCCTCTAGAGTATACTCTTTGGGGTGTAACTTTACATAATAGATCAACAAATCCGTCAGCTTGCAGGCCTCGAACCACAAGGCTTATGTAACTAGCTTAGCAAGGCTGGGGCGTGAGTGATCAGAAGTAGTATTTAGTTTAAAATGGGTGGCGTGAATTTATCTAATTTTCTACCTGAGAAGTGTTAGTCGCACATTCGAAACTTCGTTTTTTTTTAAATCATTAATATTTTTATCAATTTTGAAAGGGGTTGACTGCAAATTCCACAAACAGAAAGTCCTACTTTCAGTTGAAAATCAGTTACCCTGATTTATTTACACATAAATTATTAAATGACAAAAAAAGAAAAAGGAAACAAATAGATCACCGCTCTTGGTGATACCTACAAGAAAGAACGAGTCGAACCCTACAGGAATCCCAACCAGAGACCTAACAAAAATCGTCAAACATTGCACTTTTATTACTTTGCTAAAAAGTGGAGATTCCACCCGACATCAGGGGTCTAACAAAGAAAAACCAATGCGATGCAACCCCTGTGTTGAAATAAAGTGCTTTTTCGATCGTCATCGGTTTACAAATCATTATTAAAAACTATTGCCTTATCAAGATTATTTATTTACAATATATGAGAAATCTATCGAACAGCCATTTGGAGTGGGCCCCTGGGTCGCAAACCTTCTGTTACCTGTGAATCGGTTTCCCCTATGTGGAATCGCATGTTTCATTCCACCTGTGGTAGGTTACATTTATGGCTGTGATCCATCCGAATGTTCAATCTTTTCTTTTATCAAAACATATTTATGTATTTACAAAAACGAGGAAATCGCATAATTCCATTTTCGCTAACGAGATTTCTCTAACAAAGTCTTTGTGGCTAATGCCCATCCATCATGGTCGTTGTAAAATTGTACTTTGTGTTTATTTGAAATCCAACGAAAAGATCTAGGTACGCTTGAATCGGAATTTACTTTATAACGACCTCTTGAGAAAGGCTGAACATGTGGTACCATAAAACTTAACCAACAGGATCGGTGCCACATGGGGAGAGAACAGGAAATAGCTAAATGGGACAAAAGGAAATATATGGATATATTTGTTGGGATTTTCTAGGAAAGTAAAGGGTGACACTCATAGGCCAGTGCGTTGCATTTGTTACACCTACTATAAGTCTCGAAATGATGCACTGTCCAGGTTTACTAGTACCTTTCAATGCACTACGTGGTAGGCGGAGTAGTTTCGCACAAAACTGACACCTAACCTGACCTGACCAGATTCGGAGCATTTGTGTTCTGATGGTTAGGGAACTGTTCGGATAGCGTGATGTTTAGAGCTAGTTAACTCAGTAGTTGGAAGTTGTCATCCCACCGAGTTTCTGGCTCTTTTCACATGCTTCAAAAAGCTTGCAGATCGAAATTTATTTCGCATCTAACAAGCTGGCCAACCTCACTTCCGATGGTAGAGGCTGGATAAAACGGAGTACTCTGGGACTTCGAGAGCCCAGGTGACCTTGCTAGCAATAAAAGTCCAGCTCGCAGTGTAAAAAGCTTCTGGCGAAGGTTTACTAGTGCTTACTCCTCCGCCAATGTCTCCAGGCCCTACCGGACGGGTGCCATCCTCCGATGTCAAGCTTCTTGATTGTGATCTCTCCTCTCAGAGAAAGCCTTAGAGTCGAAAGGGGAGAAAAGCGAGTTTCGTGAAACCTCTCCCATGCGGAGCTAATTCGATATTATCTTTGCCCAGTCTAAAGATGGCAGTGTCGTCAGCGAAAGTAGGTATTGTAGTAATTCCTCTAATTCTGACAGATCACTTGTGTAGAGAAGGCAGAGAATCGGGTCCAGAATGCTATCCTGTGGAACTCCAAATTTTATTTCTTTAAGATCAGTAAAACCATCATTCTGTTTGAGCCTAAAGTGATTATCTGTTAAGTATAATTTTGTCATATTTGTGTATTGTTTAGGAAGAACAAAATTTAATTTCAAAGACAATCTTCTGTACGAGATTCTAGTTATTACACGCGTGCGCTACACCTAGGAACACACCTGAGCAAACTTCTTTTCTTTCAAAGCATCTTCTATAATGTTGGTTTAAGTTAAACCCCCAACTAGTGATTTGAAATCTTTTTTTTTCTATCTAAAATTGGTGGCATTCTTTTGAGGAATACTTTTTTCAAATACTTTGGATAGGATCCGGGTGGATGAGCTGACTTCGCGCCTGCCCGCTATACCTTGGATCGTGGGTTTGACTCCCACTCTGCCTCTGGATGTTTGTGTACATTCTGTTTTCTATATTTGACCTCGGGTTACTAGAAAGGGTAGTAGTGACCCAGCTTAATATGAGAAAGCTACATATGGAGATTTACCTGGTTTCTCCCATAGCATAGCAAAGAACCGTATTTTAGCCTAATTTCGGTATTAATAAAACTAGTAAATTGTTTAATATTTCCTGTCATAGAGTCAGATCCAGGAGTATTGTCAGGTTTAAATATATTATTAGCTTTCTTCATAACTTTCTTTGGTGGTACCAAAGTTGTCTTTTCTTAATCCTGCAACATAGTTTCTTCTCTCGCTTCTTCTTTCGGAAGGTAATGTAGCTGGAAAAAGTTCTCTAGGTCAGTAACAAAGCATTCTGCTTTTTGTGCACTGGTTCTAGCCCAGGTGCCATTCTCGTTTTCAATTGAAGGGTTTTGAATAAATTGACTTTTTAATCTCTTGCTTGATTTCCACAGAGAATAACCCGTAATATGATCATTCGGCTTTCTCAAATAGGAGCTAATAAATTAATCTTTAAAGTTTTTATTTTTCTTTTCAATTGTTGTGTGAGATTATTTAATGTTTTTCCCGCTTTCCTTTCTTCAGACAACAGCGTTTTGATGATTTATGCCGTTAAGATTTAACAGTAGATTCACTGACAATATATTATTACTTAGTTTATATCGTGGATTTCGAGCCGATCGACTCAGTCCGATCCGATTGAAACTAATGGTATAAACGCTGCAGATCGAATGTTGAAGCGGATTGACTATCAAAATTCGATCCGACAAACTAGTCGGATCGAATCGAACCGAACGGATCTAAAACGGATTCAAATGCTTGAAGATGCGATGTAAACGGGCTTGAACTTTTATAGGTTATTATTTATGTTGACCACTTCACAGATAAAATGAAATATTAATAATGTTACACTATTATCTTTCTCCAAACGTCAAACTCAAACCAATTTCAAACTACAAATCAGTGGATCGAACGGACTGTTTTCCGTGATATAAACGCCCGTAGATTAAAGTGGGTTTGACAACTTCGATCGTCTCGAAATTCGATCGGATCGAAATCTACGATATAAACAAACTATATATTATATGACAACGAGATAACGGGTGTTGAATTGAGAAAGTCTTCAAGCTGGCGTTGCTTGTTTGATAGAAGAAAACGTAGCCAAAAACACATGTGTCTTATTAGTTCATACTGTTGTGTATCATTGACATTTCCGGGTTGTCAGCTGCTATCTATTAAATTTTAGGTTAACTGTAGACACACTGCACAAAGTTTATAAAAATTCAAGCCAACTTGATGACTTATTCAACTGAACATCATATATTTCTTCATTTCACCACATATGTGTATTTTATATCATTGTAATCGTAATTTCATGATATATCAAAATCCGCCCCAAAAAACCTACATTGCAATTGACACAATTATAGGTCGTGACGCCCTCGCCATATATGCGTTATTTTACAATGTATTAAATTGAATCGCCCCATTCAAGCTAAACACAATGACATTTACAGAATTTCAATATGTCTACCCGCTTTCAAGATATAAGACCGCGGAGTTTTTTCTGGGACACCTACATATAGTAATAATCATTGTGAACATTTGGCAGAGTAAACTTATTTTCATGAATATTACATAGTTGATGTATTGTGGATTTGATTTTTAAAATTATTTAAAAATAACACGTACGTAATGAAGTTATTTTAGATACTTCACTCTATCAAAAGTACGATTCGACCGCAAATTATCTCCATCAAAGTCACTACTGATCTAAATGTCGCATGTCGGTCATTAAACGCTACTTTAACTGTGTATTAGAAAAAGAAACGTATCATTAACCCACATAAGGACAGGTAATTTCTGCGGAAATAATTTTAGCTACAATTTATTTAATGCTGCAAAGTGGAGCTTAAAATTTATCTGCATGCGATTGGCAACAAATTTAATACGTAATTAATTTGTTCCATATCTAACACGTATGAAAAATTAATTTAAACATTTATTAAAGTTGGGGAAATATCCATGTTCAAAACACTTAGAGTGTGAATTTTTTTTAGTGACCAAAAGTATGTGCTTTTTTGCTTGTTACTTGCTATGGCAACATATCAATGTAAATTGCAGAAGTTCAAAATTAATTGAATAATTATTATGTTTTATTCTTTAATTAGAAGTTAATTTTTAACACAACTTTAAACCATCAGCACTACTGTCATCATCTTCACTGTCACTATCATCTGAAACAGAATTAACATTGACAATCACTTGATTTGTTTCACAATTGTCCAGAATATTTTCGGTTTGCCATACCGAATCTATGATTTTTTCCGTGTGTTTAATACAGGGTGTTATTGAAAGGTACGTACAACAAAATTAACAGTTTTTGACGAAGTCTATAAGAAGTCTGAAAAACTTATTTTGTGTTATCAAAATTATAAGGGGAAAATTAACCCTTATCCAACTTTTTTAGACGCTACTGAAGGATAAATAGGTAAAATTAATTTATTTTAGTAAATCCTAGCAACTGTAACAATAAAACTTTTGTCAAGACTAAATGTTGCTTTAGAAACGAAAGATGATCTTTTTATCAGAGGCGTATAACGAATTTGGACATAAATTTTAATGATTTTTATCTCTAAAAGGAGAACACTTTTACCTGAACTTTTTTTTACTTTTAGCACCCATACTTTTTTTTCTCACACAAAGTGCAAAGATGGAAAGAGAAAAAGTTTTACCTGGAGTATTTCCACCACTATACAAAACTTGTTAATTTATTGGATGTTTCGTAATTATTTGTAATACAACAAATAAATTTCCAATATTGTGTAATCTATAAATTGTGTGGTGTCTTGCTAAAGTTAGTTAGAACTCCATTATGTAAATTTTTTACACGTACCTACAGCTCAAAAATGAGTACATTATTCCACGTTTATTCTCGACACCCCCGAGAATACAGAAAATATAATGATGATAATGTCAACGTGATTGTCGAAACACATGGTTGATACAGATTTTTAACAATTTTTTTTCTATTTTCGGTTTTGTGGAGAACAAACGTTAAAATGAAATAAACTGTTTTGAATTTCCCATGCTATTTAACTTTTTTTATATTTTTGACACAAAACATTCCAAAGAAACAAAATTTATCATTTTTTCAAATGAAATCATAAAACAATAAAAAAATGAAGATATTTGATTCATCATCTCTGGACAAGGTGCACCAGTTTTTTGATCTGCCTCCAATTAAAAAAAGATAACCCATTTACGAAAAAGATTAGCAACGCTAGTGTGAAAGTGCCTTCAGAATTCGTGTACTTGACGCCCTCGGCCTTCTCGCATAACAATTACACCTTCATAACCATAACGTAGTGCTCCCCGTTCTTGTTATAAAATAACTGCGCATTAAAAATGTAAGTTGGCACAGTGGCATTCGTTACCGCGTCCCTTTCTGAGGTTTCTCAAATCAGACCCTTTCTCTAAACTTTTACGCTTTGTTAGCTATTATAAGGTAAATCTCTGAAACTCGCTGACCGCAAACCCTTCAACACCGCAGTCTGCCGAATAATTTCGACGCTCTTTGTCAAACAAAATTTCAACAGTCACAATAAAATTTCCATTCCGCGGTTTATTAAAGTGTGCTTTTCTCTTTCCAGGCAAAAACAGCGGCAGCAAATCGTCACTGTCTGTGGATTCTATAGACAGCCGAGTGAGTCCGCAATTAGAGCACCATCGGCGTTCCAAATCAATCCTGAAGAAGTCCGACAGCAGCGGAAACCGCAACGCAGATCCGGAAAGCGAGCGTTTAATCTCCGACAACATGTCCGGTTATGAAATCGGTTCCGGCAGCGAGTATTCTCCGAATAAGCGAGTTTCATCTCCTCAACTGAGGCATCGCGTGCTCAGCCAAAAAACTCTAACGAAAAATCTTCCTCCCTACTATCAACAAGACAATGAAAAAAACAGGACATTAAAGTCGCAGTTGTTTTTGTTAGACGATATTATTAATAAGGAGAAACAGTCCTGTAAGGAATCAGTGCTCGATTCGAATAAATTGAAAGAGTGTGGTGATAGTGTTGGTGATGTGCCGCTATACATCTGTCCCCCGCCTCCTCCAATGGACGATAATTCACCCAATGAAGAGACCAGACTGCTTCTTCATCCCACCGTGGTTGTTCCGTCATCCAGACAACCCGGAAACGCTATTTCCAAAGGACCCAATCCGTCCTCGTAGCATTCGAAGGTGATTTTTTTTAATAATCATAATCATAGTGATGACGATGTCCATCGGAATATTTAAAATACGAAGATTTATTTTTGTTTCGCTTTTGGGCCAGACTGTGTGTAAATAAAAGTGATCAAAGAGTGAGAGTTACCTGCGAAAAATCTTACACATTTTTCCATCCAAGCGTTTGGAATTATTATTTAAAATCTTTTTAACATTGTTTTTAATTTCAAAATGTTCATAGCAGTGACAGCATAAACAAAAAGAACTATTGTTAAATATAAATTCATTTCACTGATATTTTGCGTTTAGAGCAAAAAGAGTCAATTAATATTTGTAACTCATCAGTACACAAGATGATAAAAGTTTTTTAGGAAAAAAGTTTTGTTCGTGAAGGGATAAGACAATACGTAGGAAATTCTTTTTATATTTTATCATGGCAGTGATGAATTGAGAAAAATGTTTGTCTTGTGTCCTGGGCTAACCTCATACGCAGTGATAAAATAAGAATGTAATTTATTAACGAGAGTATTGTACTCCTGGTAAAAAAATTAATAGTAATTTGTATGAAATTTTAATTCTTCGTATATTCAGTAAGTGCAAACTTTTAACATAGTTTTTTTGTCAATGGTGCTATTAGGCCATTTAGTTCAGCAACGAAGAATATACTCGTAACTCTAAACCGGGACCGGTATCAGATGTAACTAGTTCAATCCGGATCAGATTAATCTAATGCTATACCGGCAATACTTCATTTTGTCATGTTTTTAATATAATAAATATGTTGTGCACATATTTTTAACAACAGTATGTTTTTTTAAATTCTGTTGCATACAATAAAAAAAAAATGGCCAAGGCATATTTCGACAGAAATTATTACCTCGTTCCTGAAGTACGATAAAACGTATCTAGCTTTTTCGAAGAATTACAAAATTTGATTTTGTGAATTTTATTTTGTTATGAGAACCCTATAAGTTGAAATAAATATATGTACTTACGTAATGTTAATAACGTAAATATAAAGAAGCGTGTTACGCATATGTTTCAAATGAGTTTATACTCGTTATGATGTCACTAACAATTTTGTAAGAACACGTATATCAGTTTGTAGTGTGCAGTGTAATGCTAATAATAACAGCACTGTATTCCCAAATTTTCGGGAAAATGGAGTGAGCGATTCCTGCTTTAATCAATAAAATAAATTGATTTAGTCATTATTTTTTTTGAGCCATCTGTATCAACAAATCTAAAAATTATTAAAGCTATGATAAATAATAAGTAAAAAGTCATCATATTTTGCACATTTTAGGTAGAATTTATTTATTTATAAAAATTTACCATGTTTACAATAAACTTAAAACGTCTCCAAGATTTTAAAGCATTCGGTTTTGCAATTCCTGATTTATACATAAGTATAGACTCATCATATTTTGCACATTATAGATAAGATTCATTTGGCAAAATTTTGAGATGACGTTATCAGTTTTCAGGGGGGTCGTAAACGGATACATTTTGATTAAAGATTTACCATGTTTTCTAAAATGTTGTTATACAATTTTGATTTTTTTGCAAAATCGGGATGCCTACGGGAAAAATTCAACACAGGCTCATAAACCAGAAGTGGAGGAGTATGTTATTTTATAAAATTTAAATTACATTTACTATTGAAAAAGTTGGAGATGACGTCATATCATTGGTTTTGTTGTGAGCCTCGACCACAACAAAGGGTTCTTTCAATTTTGGCAGAAGACACTTTTATTCACCAGGTGATTTTACTCACGTGGGGAAGTTTAATAACTTAAACCAGATCTTTTCACTTAAATACTACTTTATTCAAGCCAGATCTACAAGTTCGTGATTACAATTTCTACCGACACGGGCACTGTTAACTATCGACGTTTATAATGATATCTTAATGATGAAATACTGAATACTGATTCCTGGGTTCACATTGCTAACACTTTTATAATAGTTTTAAACAAAGAAAGTACAATACTTGATCCCTGATAATAGTCACATGAAGAATTATTAGCTATCAAATATAAATACAGTCATTGAACACAAACATTAAATACAAACAGTGGAAACTTGGGAATTCGGCTTATTAACTTTGGAGATTATAATTTAACAATAATAGACTGATTATTACAAAAGTAATAGGTAAAAATGGGGGTCCGTAACAGTCTTAAGGATGATCAAACAAATTTTGGCCTGCGTTTCATCATCTACACTTTCTACACAATATTCCTAATATATGTACTGCACCGTTTCCAATTTTGAAAATCGGCCACTGCGTACGGCACTCAGTTGTTTCGGCGGCGGGTCGCAGGTTCTCTCGAAATTTAACCTCTTTGCAGTCGATTTTATTGAAAGGATGTAAGGGGGAGACTGATTAGTGGGCGCCAGGTAGTTAGTAAATAAAATGTTTTATGAAACTAGCAACTACCAATTTAGTTTCAAACTATTGAAAAAAAAAAAATACATAAGTAAGGGACAACCGATTTATCAAATTAGGAAGAAAGAAAAAAAGAAGAAAAAAAAAAAAGATTAAAATATTCACACTACTTATTTCGACACAATTAAAGGCCGCGCTTACGTAAGCTTGGTTTACAACGAATTAATTATAACTAAGAATAATTCTTTAGACTAGTGCCTGAAGGGCGATGGTACTATATTTGACGTGTAGGGCGCAAATTCATAGATTGGAAAAATCTGACCTTGGGCGTTTCCAGAGATAGTGATGTTCCGATTAGCGGTAAATTATTTCTGGCGTACCGGCGAAAATGTTCCAGGCCGTCCTCAAATTCGAGAGCTTCAAAAAAGTCAAACGAGAAGCCGTGCCGCCTTCAAGATGGCGTCGTCAAAAAATCTTGGCTTGGTTCGACGTCGCACACGGTACCAGACAAGAAAAGGAAAAACCCTGAAATTTCCAAGCGGTTTAATTTGACGGAAAAGACAGTTTTAATAATTACCTCAAGTGGCTGCTGAGGGTTTTCAAGCAACGAAAAATTTGGTGCGCAAAAATGACACAAGTCTTCACCACCGTGAACACTCTCGGAAAAATGTCGCCGGAAAAATCTTAAAAACCAAGAATCGTCTCAAAGGTAGGGGTAGATATTAAGGTGACCAATGCGCTGTCGGAGGTGACCACTGCCCAGCGGCGTACACGTAAACCGGAAGGGACTGAGACATGGATTCGTTATTAGCAATTAGAATTCGCCAAGACAAAGCATAGCACCTGGTGGAAAAATGACCAAGAGACGGCAAGAAAATTTTTTCAGAGTGGTGAACCGGGACTTACTGATTATTCCAGGAGTGACGGGAGACGACGCTGACCGGAAGTCGCCTTAAAAATGGGGGACCTCGTCACTCTGACGTAGCGAAGGTGTCGTCGATAATTAAAAACGAAATTGATAAAGAACCGATAACGATACTTGATAGAAACGTACTCACTCAAAAGAGGGAGCTACGATGATGAAAATAATATTTTTGGTTATTAAAACTAAACGCACTACGGCAAAAAGATAAATGCTGGAAAGGGTTGAAACGACAAAAAAGAAATGCAAAATTTTCCGGTGAAGCCTGAGGAAGCCAGCACTACCTGGTTGATTATAGCATCAACTACGCTAAAACAACCTGAAGGGTTGAACTACAAGTGGTTGATTATAGCATCAACAACGCTGAAATTTTACCATCGGTAAAAGAAAAACTAAGATATGAAGAAAGGGGAAAGGACAGAAGAAACAGGTCCATTAGAGGACTTTTACCTCAAGCAGGACTAGGCTGATGGACTATTCTTTTCCCGGTCCAGCACAGGAAAACGTAACGCATGTTACACTGCACCTCCCCTACGAAAAAAAAAGGTTGACGGAAAGGAAACCTTTTTAAGAAGTCTTATCCAAGAGAAATGGAGCCGTACATCAAGCAGCCGCATTCCTGTGTCCTCCCTGGTGAAATAAATCATCACAAGGCTGATAACTACGCGTATCACACGTCCTAAGAAGGAAAGTCTACGTGAAACCTCGTCAAAGAAACTTTGGACAGGCTGTCACAATCGGGTTAAGCATAGGGGTGGGGCGCAACAATAAAATCATAACGATGATTGGCGGTAAAACTCTAAAAAAGGAAAGAATCTGTAGGAATACTGAGGAGAGAAAATACTTCATAGAAAACAAGACGAAAGAGGCCTGGGTACAGCAAAGAACAAGCTTACCCGAACGAAACGTCCGAATTTGACACGAAATAAGGCTTCAAGTCCTTCACGTGGTAACGACCGGCATTAGTATTGTCGTCATTCGTCAATCGGTATACTAAAGGCGAAATTTTTTCGACAATTCTAGCTATTACGTATTTTTTCGCGAGTTTGGCGGACACCTTGCGTCGTAAGTCGGACATCACATGATTCCGCCTCCATACCTTATCACCAACATTATATTCAACGTTTCTACGTTTTGTATTATATCGATTGGCGTATCGTCGATAAGCCGCGTTAAGTTTTTGGCGTATCTCATCGTAAACACTGGTGGAAAGCTGTTCGAGTTCCAAAGAGTACTGATCTCGATCACCAGGATATAAATCAGCGCTAGGTTGGTCGTGCAGAGACCCATAATATTTACCACTAAGAGGCACGTATCTACCAAAATTTAAATAAGACGGGGGATACCCAGTGACTTCGTGTCGCGCGCTGTTAATCGCGAATCGTATTTCCGATAAATTTTTATCCCATAGCTCGTGACGTTCTTCTAAATATGAGCGGATAGCAGTACCAACAGTTTTATTCGTTCTTTCAACAAAATTTGCTTGGGGATGGTAACGGGCATTGAACCAGATTTTTTGTACTTCGTATTTATCGGCGAAACGTTTGAATTCCCTTCCCGCAAACAAAGTGCCATTGTCACAGACTATAAACTGTGGTGTACCAAAAGTCAAAAATACTTGGTCCTCTAAGATTTTTATCACTGCAGGCGCGTTGGCCTTTCTGAGTGGAAATAAGAGTGTATACTTGGTAAACCAATCCGAAATAACCAACAGATACTGATTTCGATTAGGTGAAGGTGGGAACGGTCCCATGAAATCAACCGCAATGACTTGCCACGGGAAACTGACGCGTTTCTCTCTACCCATCAATCCAGATGGACCTACATTGGGGATCTTTTGCTCCGCACATACTCTACACTTCCGGACGTACTTTACCACGTCCTTACGCATTTTTGGCCAGTAGTATAATTCTGACACTCTTCCTAAAGTTTTAAAGACTCCAAAATGGCCGGAAGTAGGAGGAGAATGGCAATCCTCAATAGCACGCATCCGTTTTGAAACTGGTACTAAATATTTCCATTGTAGTTCGTTGGAAATTGTAGGAAAATGGGGTCGAACCTTTTTATAGACTAAGTCATTTTCTACCTTCCACAATGGGTATTCTAAAGGATTTCGCGAGATCGTGTCCGCTAAAATACGATACGATTGATCTCCATCGTCCGGCAGAAAATCTATCGCACTAATTTGACTTGGTCTGTTATGTGCTCGCGAGAGTGCGTCTGGTACTACATTGCACTTCCCTTTACGATGTACCATAGTGAAATGATACTGGCGTAGCTTGAGCACCCAACGAGCTAATTTACCCGTTGGCTCTTTCAAGTTGTCAAGCCACAGAAGGGAGTAATGATCAGTAATCAATGTGAACGGAGTACCTTCGATATAAGGACGGAAAACTTCGGTACAGAACACGGCAGCCAGACATTCTCGTTCCGTCACGGAGTAATTACGTTCGCTTCTCGAAAGCGATCTACTGGCGAAAGCTATGACTCGCTCGCCTCTTTCTAGATCCTGCGTCAAAACACCTCCGATACCGGTGTCGGAAGCGTCGCACTGTACAACAAACGGCTGTGAAAAATCTGGACTAGATAATATAGGTGCGGAAACCAAAGCCTGCTTTATGTTGGTGAACGCAATGTCGGCTTCTGGAGTCCAAAGGATAGGAGCCTTTTTATGTTTGTGCCCCTTCAAAAGATCGTTAATCGGCGCGCATATGGTCGAAAAGTTCTTAATAAAACGGCGGTACCAACCGCACATTCCCATAAAGCGTTTGACTTCCGTTGTGTTTGTTGGTCGGGGGTAATTGAGCATCGCTGTTATTTTTTCCGGGTCAGTCCTTAAACCGTTAACATCCACGACATACCCGAGATATCGTAGTGAAGACTTAAAAAAATCACACTTTTCCAAATTTATTCGAAGATTCGCTTCCTTTAAACGCTGCTTTATTTCTTTAAGCAATTCGGTATGCTTATCAAATGTGGCGGAAGTCACAATTATATCGTCGAGATATACGAATATGTTTGGCTCATATCTAGGACCAAAGATACTGTCCATTACGCGCTGCATGTTTTGAGCGGAGTTACAAAGACCGAAAGGCATAACTTTGAAATGATAAAGACCTTTTCCCGGTATTGCGAATGCGGTTTTTTCGCGAGAAGTCTCATCGAGTGGCACTTGCCAAAAAGCTTTTCGTAAATCAATCGATGAAATATACTTAGCGTCCTTCAACATACTCAAAATTCGGTCTACACGCGGCAAAGGATATGAATCATGTTTCGTAATTTTGTTAAGTCTGCGTGCGTCGAAACAAAAACGTTTTTCGCCGTTCTTTTTAGGAACCATCAACACGGGAGAAGACCATGGACTGTGGGACTCCTCTATAACATCTAACTTAAGCATTTCGTCGACTTCATCGTGTAAGATCTTCAACACCGCTGGAGACATTGGGTATTGACGAAGTTTAAAAGGTTTTTCGTCGCCGGTATCAATTGACATCGTCAGTTTGTTTGTTCGACCTAAACTTTTGTCCCCGGAAATTTCACGAAAGTCCTCAATAATCAAACGAGCGATTTCACGTTGCGCGGGACTTAGAGTCAGTTCGGAGAGTGAAATAGCGTCGACATGAGGCTCATTTTTCAATTCAAATTCTACTAGATCATCACCGTCGCTAGACAAATGCCACGATTTCTCCTTAAAATTTACTTGAAGTGAAAATAAACGACAGAAATCACTACCTAAAATCAAAGAATGATCCAGAGACGGTACTACATAAGCTTTAAGCAATCGTAAAGAATCAGAAATACGCACGGGTAGCTCTACGATGCCTATCACTTCCTGGCGGCGATTATCAGCCGTAGTTACAAAATTTATGTCAGACTTATCCCATCTAAGCCCTAATTTAGTTAGGATGGAAATTCCGGTTCTTCCAACGATAGAATTATTAGCTCCAGAATCAAGCAATCCCACGAGAGGCACATCGAACACATGAATGGAAATATATGGTCGATTGTCGTTGTCGCGTTCGATAAACAAAGGACTTAACTGCCGCGAAAAGACACAAAACTTGTTTACAGTTCTTAACCAGTCAGACCAGTTGGCCTGATCGAATTTCGGTGGTGTTTGAGTATGAATGTGAGCCTTGTGATTTGCGATTCGGGGGCACAGAGGCTCTGACTGATCTTTTGTGACCCCTTTTACTCGTTTTTTGAACACTTCTTACAAGTGTTCACCGTAACACCTTTCTGGCCGCACCGACGACAAAATACTGTAAGACGGGCTGTACATGCTGTATATGTGTGGTTGAGTTGGTCACAATTCCAACATCTTATTTCACGCTTCAGCGGGTTCGTCGCTTTCGACAGTTGTGACTGGTTCGAGTCAATTGCGAGAACTTTCGGGGGCGCATATTTGTGAGTACTGCTTTTAAGTTCCAGTGCTTCATCGATCTTTTTACAAAGTGCGGAGAGCGCATCTACGGAATGAGTATCATGTAACGCGATTGATGGATAGTAGTGTGGTGATATGTTACGCTTGATCATTCTTAACTGTACCTCCTCGTCGGGTGTTTTTGAAAGGCGATTAAACAAAGCTCGGATTTCGGAAATGAATATAAAAATTGATTCGTTTGGACGCTGTTTGCGAGAGCGAATCATATCCATGATCTTTTCATCGTTATCGTCCGATAGGAAAACTGTCTTCAACAGACGTACTAAAGAGGGCCAATCGCTAACTGTATACTTTACAGATCTATACCACGTCAAAGCTGGTCCAGTGAAAAGATCGTACGCGGAATCAAACAACTCTTCCGATGAAACTTTTCTAGCTTGGGCCAGGTCGTTCACCTGTTCCAAAAATTGCAAGAGACTACCTTTGCCATCGAACTTCAGATTCCATTTATAGACGGGCACGGAATTCGAATTAACGGACGGAAAATTATTGTCCCGATTTGCGCGGGGCCCACTCGTCGTCAGCGGAGTAGAAAAGCCGAACGCGGTGCCAGGTTCACCTCCTACCGATGGTGGTACCTTGGCCAATAAATCAGCCTCCAGTTCTAGAATCGTGGAGTAAAGCAGACGCCGACCGTTCTTTTCCATCTCTTCTTCTTCATCAGGGACGATAAGACGCGAATACCTTTGCATGACATGTACTAAACGGGAGTGAACTGCCCGAATTTTTTCGTCAGCTTTCGCGGAATCACCATCGATATCGATTATTGACGCCGTTATCGCTTCCAAGGTATGGTTGATCTGCCAAACCTCGTTTTTGTAAGTCAGATCGCTTGTAGAAACGATTTCAAGTTCCCTACTAATTGCCCTTGATACCAACTTGGCCTTACTGGCAACACCATCTCGAGAAATCAGATCACGAATTTTTAACTCATAATCTAGTTCATCTTCCGAAAGATATATAGGATCAAAAACATCGAATGTCAACGCCATAGTGATATAAAAAGAAGGTGCCGATGTTGAGAACAATAAGTCTTAGTTAAACGAATAAGTTTTATAAGAATGCAGTGACTAATAGAAAATTCAAAGACTAATCAGCTCCAGATGTTAACTGCCCTGATCTCACATACAAACTTTCAACAAAAATCGACTGCTTCTCGGGCCCCACGTTGGGCGCCAAAAATAAGTGCACCGTTTCCAATTTTGAAAATCGGCCACTGCGTACGGCACTCAGTTGTTTCGGCGGCGGGTCGCAGGTTCTCTCGAAATTTAACCTCTTTGCAGTCGATTTTATTGAAAGGATGTAAGGGGGAGACTGATTAGTGGGCGCCAGGTAGTTAGTAAATAAAATGTTTTATGAAACTAGCAACTACCAATTTAGTTTCAAACTATTGAAAAAAAAAAAATACATAAGTAAGGGACAACCGATTTATCAAATTAGGAAGAAAGAAAAAAAGAAAAAAAAAAAAAGATTAAAATATTCACACTACTTATTTCGACACAATTAAAGGCCGCGCTTACGTAAGCTTGGTTTACAACGAATTAATTATAACTAAGAATAATTCTTTAGACTAGTGCCTGAAGGACGATGGTACTATATTTGACGTGTAGGGCGCAAATTCATAGATTGGAAAAATCTGACCTTGGGCGTTTCCAGAGATAGTGATGTTCCGATTAGCGGTAAATTATTTCTGGCGTACCGGCGAAAATGTTCCAGGCCGTCCTCAAATTCGAGAGCTTCAAAAAAGTCAAACGAGAAGCCGTGCCGCCTTCAAGATGGCGTCGTCAAAAAATCTTGGCTTGGTTCGACGTCGCACACGGTACCAGACAAGAAAAGGAAAAACCCTGAAATTTCCAAGCGGTTTAATTTGACGGAAAAGACAGTTTTAATAATTACCTCAAGTGGCTGCTGAGGGTTTTCAAGCAACGAAAAATTTGGTGCGCAAAAATGACACAAGTCTTCACCACCGTGAACACTCTCGGAAAAATGTCGCCGGAAAAATCTTAAAAACCAAGAATCGTCTCAAAGGTAGGGGTAGATATTAAGGTGACCAATGCGCTGTCGGAGGTGACCACTGCCCAGCGGCGTACACGTAAACCGGAAGGGACTGAGACATGGATTCGTTATTAGCAATTAGAATTCGCCAAGACAAAGCATAGCACCTGGTGGAAAAATGACCAAGAGACGGCAAGAAAATTTTTTCAGAGTGGTGAACCGGGACTTACTGATTATTCCAGGAGTGACGGGAGACGACGCTGACCGGAAGTCGCCTTAAAAATGGGGGACCTCGTCACTCTGACGTAGCGAAGGTGTCGTCGATAATTAAAAACGAAATTGATAAAGAACCGATAACGATACTTGATAGAAACGTACTCACTCAAAAGAGGGAGCTACGATGATGAAAATAATATTTTTGGTTATTAAAACTAAACGCACTACGGCAAAAAGATAAATGCTGGAAAGGGTTGAAACGACAAAAAAGAAATGCAAAATTTTCCGGTGAAGCCTGAGGAAGCCAGCACTACCTGGTTGATTATAGCATCAACTACGCTAAAACAACCTGAAGGGTTGAACTACAAGTGGTTGATTATAGCATCAACAACGCTGAAATTTTACCATCGGTAAAAGAAAAACTAAGATATGAAGAAAGGGGAAAGGACAGAAGAAACAGGTCCATTAGAGGACTTTTACCTCAAGCAGGACTAGGCTGATGGACTATTCTTTTCCCGGTCCAGCACAGGAAAACGTAACGCATGTTACAGTACATACAAAAGTTTGCAAGAATCGGTCTGGTACTTTCGAAGATTTATCTGTCTAATAAAAGTAGGCACAGACGCGAAGAGACGGCAAACGGCAGCCGGCAGACGACAGACAGACAAACAGAGGGAAACCTATGTTTTCGCATTTTAAGGGTTATGAAACGAGTATATATAAAAGTAGTCAGTCGCCCGATGGATTCCGATTGCAGTACTTCCTTAACTTACGCTTGATAAATTGTAGGAAAATTTAACCTTTTGTCTTTGATATTGCATTTTCAACTCGAACTTTCAGTTTGTAATCTGTCAAGATGTAGTTTTCAGCGTTTATTTCTGTAAAATTTATCTCGACATGTCCATTCCAACATCGAATCTATTAAATTATTATTAAAATTATTAGCGAAAATTGGGTAGGGTAATTATACTAAGAACGTTTTTTTTTATAACCATTGTAAGCTAATTTATGAGAAGTTGTACAATATTGGGGTTAGTGAGGATTAAAAAATGACTACTGCCGTTTAACCGTCGGTGAAAATATAGTACATATCGATACATGTTGTAATTCAGAGAATTGGGAGTTACAGATAGGAAATAGCAAAACATAAAATGTAAACTATACATAAGATACACATAAACAATAACAATAATCAAATAACTGTCACTATTAAGAGAAGCCTCCGAGGAAGATGATGAATTAATTAATTAATTATAATTGTAATGTTTTGTGACCGTTTTCATAAAAGTCTTGTTTATCACGCTTTGTTTCTTTTTACTTCCCGAGCGTAAGTTAAGGAAGTATAGTAATCGAGTCCATCGGACTAAGTGCGATTTTTATATTTTCTGGATGTTTCATGACCCCGACAGTACGAAAAAAGTAGTCTCCCGTTTTCTTCTGTCTGCCTGTCTGTCTGGTGTCTGTATCCATTTTTATTAGACACGTAATCTCCGAAATTGCTGGACCGCTTGTTGTCAAATTTTGTATGTATGTTAGAAATATCATGTACATGGTTAAATACTACCCAAAATTTGGATAATCATCCCCACCAACAATTTGATGACGTTATTTCATTGAATCGTATTTTAAAATAATTCTAATGTTATATAAAAATATACTCCTATACTTGTAGTGTACGAATCCGCTTTCAGTTTTTTCGCTAAACGTTCAAATTTTCGCAAAAACAATTCCAACCGGACAGGAGTCCCCGTGGCGCAGCGGCAAGTCGAGAACTCGGAGATATTCAGCGAAACCGTGGAATATGCGGTAGTGGTTCGATGCCGAATTTTGGCTGTTTAGTTTTTTTTCTTGCATTGTAATACGCCGCGACTACTTTTTTTTTGTACTGTGACTAGTATTATCCAAGTTGATGATTTCATTACCAATTTTTTATTGGTCAAATTAAGAATGAGTCATCCCATTTCCTCGAAAATGTGAAAAACTAATGAAATAATAATGATAAAATAGGGATTATAATATTCAGATCATTTTGCTCAATTGTGGTTTAATTCAAATCAAACTAATTTCTACGTGACATTCTTTCGATGTATATACATAAATAAACACTCGAGAATGCTGGATATGTTTCATAGTACTTTAGGAGCGAGGGAAGTTCTGTCGAAACAACTTTCGATCAATTTTTACTTCCCGAGCGTAAGCAAAGGAAGTATTGTAATCGAGTCCGTCGGCCGACTCTCTACTTTTACGTTTTCTCGGCCTTTCATGACCCCTAGGCCCTAGAGGACGAAGAAATAGGTCCCCCGTTTCCGTCTGTCTGTCCGTCTGTCCGTCTGTCTGCCGTCCCGGATTTTTATTAGACAGATAATCTCCGAAAGTACTAGACCGATTGTTGCGAAATTTTGTATTTATATTAGAAATAACGTGTAGATGGTAAAACGCTAACCAAAATTTATCTAATCTTCCCCACCACTAATGCGATGACGTCAGTTCAAAATTGTACATAGTAAATAGGTTTTAAATTGTATAAAATAACATAGTCCTACACATGTAGTTTAAGTTTCTTGGAGATGTTTTAAAGTTGTCATAGGTGTGATAAATTTATAGTCAAAATGTATTTGCTCATCCCCCCTAAAAAATTGATGACGTCACCTCAAAATTTTGCTGAATAAATCCTACCTTAAATGTGCAAAATATGATGAGTCTCTAGTTGTGATTTATTATTCCATTCATACCTTTGGATTTGCATATACAGGGTGACTCAAATAAATTAATAAATGTGTGAATTTATTTTATTGATTCAATCAGAAACTACAAAACCGAATGCTTTGAAATCTTGGACATGTTTTAAAGTTATCATAGGCAAGATAAATTTTTGGTCAAAATGTATTTGCTAATCCCCTCCTAAAAAATTGATGACGTCACCTCAAAATTTTGCTGAATAAACCTTACCTTAAATGTGCAAAATATGATGAGTCTGTACTTGTGATTTATCATTCCATTCATATTTTTTGGATTTGCATATACAGGGTGACTCAAAAAAATTAATGAAAGTGTGAATTTATTTTATTGATTTAATCAGGAACTATAAAACCGAATGCTTTGAAATCTTGGAGATGTTTTAAATTTATCATAAGCATGGTAAGATTTTGATCGAAATGTAGTTGCTCATCCCCCCTAAAAATTTGATGATGCCACCGCAAAATTTTGCTGAAAAAATGCTTAAATGTATAAAGAATGATGAGTCTATACTTGTGATTTATCACTGCATTAATATTTTTTAGATTTGCTTATACAGGGTGTCTGAAAGAAGTAATGAGTCAATTAATTTTATTGATTAAATCAAGAATTACAAAAATGTAATACAAAAAAGACGTAATAGGCTTGGAGTCGTCACGTTCCCGACAGCGAAGGAAGTACTCTCTAATCTAAACTCTTTAGACCAATTTTTTAATATACATACATATATATGTACATACTGCAGTGGAAAATTTTCACCCAGGTTTCACAATCATTCGAAATATAGTAAGTAATTCAATTGCATCTACATCATTGATGTCTCATTTATTTCAGTAAAATAATTTAGGCGATGTAAGGATACAACAGTTGACATTACTTATTAATAAATAAATTTCAAAAAATCTTCTGCTATTCTCTGAATAATTGTTCTTATATATAAACAAGATTATTAAATTATACTACAGAAAAAATTACACGAGATTTATTATTTATATATTTATTAAAATTTAATAAAATCGTGTTGCCTGGAAATCATCGATTGGAAAGTAAACACTTTCCAACCGGTTAACAAAGGAAATCCGCCAACAATTGCTCATTTTCCAACTTTTTAAAAGTTGAAGTTAAAATCTATATTGTTGAATAATGATAATAAAATAAAAGAGTATGAATAAACATTTTTTTGTTGTAAAATAGGAGTCTCAATGTTCCACGGCACCTCGAAATTTTAAAGCTACGCCCCTGGCACGGGATTCTACCTGCCACTAGTACAGAGTCATTTAAGATCCGTTTACACACTTATTAACTGTAGTTAACTTCGCAAGGCAATAAAATTTTAATGATTACAAAAATTACGTTCTGAGTATACGTTAGCCATTTGTTGCACTACGTGTTAATCACAATTTTAAGGTATTTATTAGAGAACGCCAACCGTCTGTGCAGAACAACAGCAACTCACTATTGTGCCTATTAGTTTGTTGTATTATATTAGCTATTTCTGAGTAACACCCCATAGACAGAATAGCTGCTGGTAAGGAACGAGATTAATGTGTTTCCTAATAGGCGTTTTTGGATGAAAACGCCGCAAACGAGGGACAATTTATTTATTTGGATTGGGGGAGGTGGAGGAGACAATCAAAAATTTCATTTAGATCGTCGTTGTAACAAAAAATGATAAGATCTTCACTGGGAGGATTATATCTGGGGGATACAGATTTAATGAAGTTAGAAAAATAATTGGACATGAAATTTTTAGAGGTGGTATCCGGATGAAATCTGACAGACAAAATGTTTCAATATTTTTATTTGCTTTTGTTATGAAACGGCACGGGGAAGGATGGAATTTCTTTAGATTATTGTTAGTAATTGTTTAGATACTTCTCACAAAATGGTTAATACTTTTACATGTTTTATACCATATGATCGAAAATAGTCCTATAGTAAGCCATGAAATTTATTTTTAAAATAATGTGTTGTCAACATAATTTTTTAACATTAAACTGCAATGCTTGCTAAACAAGTTTTTTCGATCACATGGTATTTAATTTGCCTACGACAAAAGTTATTTAGAAGTTAGATATTTAAAAAAGAAATAATTTTGAAATTACTTAGCTCTTTAAAGGCAATATTTGTAGTGAGCATTTTATTTAGAACATTTAATAAATTAAAAGGTGACATCCATGTAACTGGGAGTGTACGCACGAACGAATTAGATTTCCATTTTGATAAAATTCAACGTAGCTTCGAAACTGTAAAAATGTTTTTAAAAATAATTTTGACTAAAATGTGAAATTATTGTCAGTTATTTTTTTAGGTTTATACCTCAAAGGTTAAAGGATTTTAAATAAAGTGAAATCGCTCTTTACCAGCTCGTAGTATTCAAGAGTTTTGCGTAAAATAATATTTATTTTTCATAATAATGTCGTCTCAGTAATTGTAGAACTTTTTTCATTATCTAATATGTAAATAAAACTGTTTTAGGAGTTTCCTTAAGTAGATGGTTAGTTTTATGCCAAATAAGCATGAACTTACTTATATTTCATAATTTTCATGTAAACATTAATTTTTGTGCTGTGTGGTGTCTGTTTCGTCTTAATATTTGTTAACCTCCATTCCTATCAGAGAACAAGAAAGCTTATTTTTCTGCTGCTATGAAAATTGTATAATCTATTTCCACTGTTCTGTCTACAATCATAAAATTCGGAACGTGTAATTAATTCACCTACCCTATTTACTTTCACAACCTGGGATTTGTAAATTTGAAGTACAAAAACTGAGTTTCTTTCTGTAAGATCTAATATTTTACTTTAACTAAGGACTCCATTTAAAGATTTAAAGTGTAATTTTTTACCTTAATCGTATTTATTTATTTGTGACGTCTTTACTTTCTTCTTGGAATACAAATACATTTTTGAATGTTGTTTTCTAGTTAGTAATCCGTTGTTTGATGTTCTGATTTAATCTTCAGATACTTGTATATAGGAGCTCTTAGATGATTTAGTTACACATCATAAACAACAACAAAACAAAACAGAAAATTATACTTACCATTTGGCCGTCATTAAGCCTTTGTTTAACAGCGTCATCTATTAAAATTTAAAATACTCTCACTGATTAATTGTTTTTAGAATGTATGCTTTTATTTTCAATAATTGTCTTAAATAATTTTATAAGATTAAGTGTATGGTGAATATTTTTTGCATTAATAGACAAACTGATCTTAATTATTGTTCATAAAAATCATTGTAAAGCTTCTCGGCCCATCAGAATTTACCACATAGGTATCTATGTGTATAAAAAACGGGATATAAAGAAACTCACATATTTTCAGTTCAGCAGTATATAACAAATCAAAAATTATTGACCACTGTAACAGTTTTAGAAAAATTATTACCAAATTTTTTTTTCTGGGTTTTATTTTGTATTTTTATTGTACCTAAACAAACATGTTTATATTGTTTCCAAGTCTAACAGCATCAGGCCAATAACCTTAGCAATTCAATTGCTTCCCAGTAGTCTTGATTTGTAACCCTATTAGCATAGGTATTTTGGTGGTCTAATAAGGTTTTTTATTTACTACATTTCTATATATTGTGTCCTAAAAATAGAGTAAAATATGGTAACAAATTCAGCAATAAAAATAAGTAAAAATGGATATAAATAGATACAAACAGTAAATTTTTGATTTACGTTACCAACGTTGTGACGTTATTGCTACATATGTTTAATGGAAATTGATCCATATTTACAAAGAGTGTCACTTTCATGTAACGGCTGAAGGTTTGAACGATCTCAATGTGATCTGTCCTTATATCTATCTTCTATTTTCCATTTTTATTTCTTTACTTCCCGAGCTAAGCTGGGGAAATATTGTAATAGGATCCACCCCATAACCGGCTATTTTTTTAATGTGCTCTTAAGAGCTAATTCGTACTGATCTGTTGGGACTACCTGAATGATTAGGTATACATGGAAGACATCTTAAATGTCTCTGATTGTTCAGGTGCTAGATAGGAAATTATGTTTTTACCTTCCGAGGTCCATTTGACTCGTGGCTACTTTAATGTTTTTTCAAATAGAGTATGAAAGTTGAGTAAAATTAAGAACTACCCACTATTTCACGACAATTCGAATATATACTACAATAACTACTTTTGAAACAGACCTTGTTGATCATAAAAGAAAGTGCAAGTGCTTTGGTTCACTCAATTTTTAGTTATTTGTATTCATCAACTGAAAATGAAATAAATATCTAAGTGTTAACATGAATGTAATCGTAATTTAACGGTATCTCAAAATCCGTTAAAAACATATAATGTACTAAATTAGACTTCCTCGTGAAGCTAAAAATAATGGCGTCCACAAAATTTCCATATGTCTATCCGTTCTCAAGATATAAGGCCGTATATGCTGTAATAAATTTGTCTTAAAAGTTGTTCAAAAATTGGTCAAAGGTTATTTGGACAGAACTTCTCTCGCCGTACAAAAACATAACTAGCGTTTTCTAAAAATTATAAAATTTGATTTTTGAAATGGAGTGAGTTGACTCCATTCATAATTTTTTTGTTACTTTGTATAAACAGTTCTAAAAAATATGAAAGCAATGATAAATCACAACTATAGACTCATCATATTGTGCATATTTTTCATTGGATTTATTCGCCAAAATTTTCGGATGACGCCATCAATTTTTTTGGGGTGGATAAACGGATACATTTTTTTAACCATTTAGCATGCTTACCATAACCTTAAAACGTTTGCAAAATTTCAGAACATTTGGTTTTACAGTTTCAAAGTTGAATGTTAAAATGTTGTTATAAGTATTATTTTTTATTGTTTTCCAAAAATCTGTATATCTAAGGTAAAAAATTAATACGGATTCATTCACTGTAGGAGTATGTCATTTTATAAAACCACTTTTTTGGTGGGGATGATTAGACAAATTTTGGTTAGCGTTTTAGCATATACACAATATTCCTAAAAATAAAGATATCTACAAAATTTTACAACAGTAGGTCCGGTAAAGACTATTACCTGTCTAATAAAACGACGAAAGACGTCAGATAGCCAGACTGAAACGGAAGACCTATTTATTTTTCATACTGCAGAGATGATGAAATGTCGAGAAAGCGTGAAAAAAAGTGTATTTTCCTGGAAAGGTCTGCTTTCGGTTCACTCATTGTGTGGATGTTTGTGGAATTACCGCAAAGCAGCAAGTTTAGGACGTTTTAGGTCACAAAAATCAGTTTTAGGTCACATATTTTCATTTTAGGCAATTAGGCAATTATAAAGTAGGCTCAAATAACGTTATTTTTTGCGAAACACATTTATATCTAAGTTTCATGTAAATGCCTTAAACAGGAACAAAAAGGCAAAAAACCTAAAGTCCGGGCTCTAGTCATTCACTGGATGGACTGTATTACAGCTTAGGCTTAGGGAAGTAAAAAGCAACATTTTTAATTTATGTCATTTGTGAGCTTAAAAGATTTGTTGATGTTTCCATACATTTTGCTTATTATAAACCCTAATGTCGCTAATTTGTTTTGATCAAATACATATTTATTTTAACATTGGAAGAAACCAAAATTTTTCAAATTTTTCGGCAATTATGCAGCTGTTTTTGCCTGTATTTAATCTAAAAAAAATAAGATTTCAGTAAATACAAAGACCGAAACAAATATGTAAGCTTCTTTTTCCACTCACCACTCTAGTATATAATCCAAGAAGTAAAAAGATGCGCGATTTTATAATGAACATAACGTTTTTACATTTTTTAAAAGTTGCAAAATGATCCTCAAAATATTAATGTACAGTTATTTATATAGAATTACCTTTGCCTTTGAAGTACACTCAAATAAATCCAGTTTCTTAGACAAATTATAAAATTTCATTCGTCGAATTTTGCTTTTTTGATGATAACACTTGTAAGTTAAAATAAAAATAGGGACAGGTGAAAAAATTGGTCGAAGGTTATTTCGACAGAACTTGCCTCGCTCCAGAAGGGTAAATAACACCCCCTCAATCCCTGCGCCTCGAGGGTGTAAATTCCAAGGGAACAAATGCGGACAAAATGAAATATATTTAAAACAGATATTCAATCGGAAACAACGTATTCTTAATTCCAAGTACTTGTTTATCTTTAACTGTTTTGTTTATATTTATGCTTCGAAAGGATTCGAGTATTAGCACGTCATATCGTATCAGCGTCGGCATTGAACTACGTAACGGTGACATTAAATGTATGCATCTGTATTAAAAGAAACTGACCTTTGACTGATCTTGTCTCTTAAACACAGAAGAGAGGATCAATTAATTAAGTAAGCATTGTCGGTTTTTTGTCCAAAAAGTATACCTAAATAATAGGAAGATAATACAACAACAAAATAAATTGACTGATTCATTATTTTTTTTTTGTCACCGTGTATAAGCAAATATAAAAAATATGCATGAAATGATAAATTATAAGTATAGACTGATCATAAGTATTTTGCACATTATAAATAGGATTTAATCGGCAAAATTTTTAGATGACGTCATCAATTTTTTGGGGTTGATACACAGATATATTTTGATTAAAAAGTTACCATGCTTATAATAACGTCTGCAAGATTTTAAAGTATTAAGTTTTACAATTCTTGATTTAATAAATAAAATAAATTGACTGATTCATAAATTTTTTTGAGTCACCCTGTATAAGAAAATCTAAAAAATATGAATGCAGTGATATATATAGTATAGACTGATTATATTTTGCACGTTTAAGATTAGAGGAGGATGGGCAAATACATTTTGATCAAAAATTTGCCATGTTTATGATCACCTTAAAACATCTCCATGATTTCAAAACATTCGGGTTTGCATTTCCTGATTAAATCAATAAAATAAATTCATGCATTCATTAATTTTTTTGAATCACCCTGTATATGCAAATCCAAAAAATATTAATGGAATGATGAATCACAAGTAGCGACACATCATATTTTGTACATTTTAGATAGGATTTATTCGACAAAATTTTAAACTGACGTCATCAATTTTTTGGAGGGGATAAGTAAATATATTTTGATTAAAAATCTAGCATGCTTATCATAACTGTAAACCATCTGCAAAACTACAAAGCGTTCAGTTTTGCAGATTCCAAATTAAATTACAAAATGTTGTTTCATAATTTTGATGTTTTTCCAAAAATCTGGACGATTTGCGACTTAATTTTAAATCTGCAAAACCGAATCTTTTGAAATATTGCAGATATTTTAAAGTTATGATAAGCATGAAAAATTTTTCATCAAAGTATATTTACTTATTCTCTCCAAAAAATCGATGACGTCAGCCTCAAAATTTTGCCGAATAAATCCTATCTAAAATGTACAAAATATGATCAGCCTGTACTTGTGAATTATCATTCCAATCACGTTTTGGATTTGCTTATACAGGGTGACTCAAAAAATTAATGAATGCGTGAATTTATTTATTTGATTTAATCAGGAACTACAAAACCGAATGCTTTGAAATCTTGGAGATGTTTTAAAGTTATCATAATAAGCATGCTAATTTTTTGATCAAAATGTATTTGCTCATCCCCCCTAAAAAACTGATACCGTCACCTAAAAATTTTGCCGAATAAATTCTACCCAAAATGTCCAAAATATGATGAGTTCTTACTTGTGATTTATCATTGCATTCGTATTTTTTAGATTTGCTGTACTGATGAGACCAAAGAAGGTTGAAACCGTAATCTACATCTTTTCATTGGGTTGTCTAGCTTTTTGCGTTTAAAGTCAGACATTTTTTAACGGTAAAAATAAAGTATACCTAACGTTTATTATTCACAAACACCGAAAATACAAAATAACAAAAATTGTTTTGTACGTTTAGCGTTATAGTGTAATAAACGTTATACTGTTATCGTGCACCAAGACATCGAAGAAGATTCCGATAAAACCATTTTTTAAATGCTAAGTTACACTTTTTTCTGAACATTGATGTTGCTTAAATTTCAAAAATAATCTAGTAAAATTTAATACAAGTGATGTTGTTTATACCACAAAATCTACAAATAATGACAAAAGAGCGTTAAGCTTAAAAATCTTGACTTCCTAAAGAAATTTCGAACATCAAGAAGCCGCAGAAATATATATATATTTAATTACGTATATTTACTTATATTTAGTATTTTAAAACACATTAGTTTCTTTAGCATTTGGAAATATTAAGCAATAACAATATGGGTTAATCTTCAATTTTTTGGGTTTTACCGTCTAGATGACAAGAATTTCACTTATCAGCAGTAAATAGTAAATGAAAATTATTAATAAGTAATTGTTTAAAACAAAAACCTATTAGTATTCGCAAGTAAATTTTCCAAGTTGAACTTTCAAAAGTTAATAATCTACGGCTGTGGTAGAATTTGTATCTGGAGTTTTGTTCCTTTAATCGTTACTCAACATTCCATAATTCTTTTGCAAGGCTTGGCTTTTTCATATAAAATATATGTCTTATAGATAAAAGAAAACAACGATGCGTATAACGGAAACTGTCCTTAAGGACATTATATTACCAGAAGTTATGTTTGGCAGTTAATTATATTGTTGAAAAGTTGCCAAAAAAAACAAACGGGAAGTCTCACTGTTGTTGTCGATAAATTGTATCCATTTTATTTCGAACAAAGTTATAACGTACAAAGAAACCCTACCACATTCATATTAAAATGTTGGATTCGACATACAGACAAAGTAAAATTTCAACACTGCGCAAAATAAAACTTATTTGTAGATTAAACATCGTGTTTTTGTATTTCAGGAGTTTGAACCATTCCCTAGATTTAGTACGGACAGAAACGGCCAGGAGTTAAGAGGAGTAAAAGTGGAAGAGCTTCTGATATGGAAAATCATTCGGCAACACGGAGTGACGTTCGTCCACAATTCCCACGAAAAATAGAAAAGATGGTGCATAAAAAGTGCTTTGTTGTTGGAGACATTTGTAACGTTTTTAGAATTAACTTTGAAGTAAATGCATTGTTATTTTTGCCACAAATATATTCTAAAAATCACATGTTAATAAAACAAATTTCAGACTTTTACATGCAATGTTTAGTGCAATCAGCTAATGCATTTTGCAAAGGTTCACAAGTGATAGATAAGGTGTTCGGTTTCGTGAAGGTAGGAACTTAGGAAAGCTCATGTCATGCAGTTTAACGGAATTATCCTTATCTCCTAGCTGCGGAGAGTCCCTAAGTGTTAATCAAATTATAAATAGCCACTGATTGCGAATTTCATCCAAAACAAAGAGGGAATACCTATGTGTAAGAATAGCAACATGGTTGTGTGTGTGGTTTACCAAAGTTAGTCAATGAATTCAGCAATACTGAAAACAGCCTCACTGCTTTCTATTTGAACGTGATCTCGCAGTCATTTTTCTACTAAATCAAAACTTTACTATAATTGCCTACATTTTCTAAAACACTTTATGCGTGAGAGTGCCACAGCAAAGCAGCGAGGTTGTTGAGGTGTAATATGAAAAAAGTACTACGACTGGCCAAGCTTATTTTTGTCTGTGATTAAATTAATTTTAAGCAAAGTAAATGTAAAGATATTGTTACATGACCTTATTTTGGAAATACTTATTTTTATTAATACTATTTTGCATCCATCGGACGGAAACAGAGATTTAGTATGTCTTTACAAGGCGACGTAGACTGCTTTACAACAAATTTTATACTACAATAGCCATCGAGAGCGTAACGTAAATTTACGTACCAGTATCTTATTTCAACATGCACGATTTTCTGTTTTATTTTGTATTTAAATGAAAGTTACAATAATAATGCAAATAATGTTGTTAGAAATGTTGGTGTGATAGATGCCCTTGTTGTATGTGTCAATCGCTACATACTAAATCATGAAAAAAAGTTGTTACAAATTGTTTTATTTTCACATGTTTAGAAAGTTATTATTAAATATCACAGATAATGTTTAATATATTTTTTATTTTGATCAACAATGTCTTTTGCCGTGAAATAATACCTGCATTTTTATTTTTGTGACTCATAACTTTTATAAACGTTATTACGATCACAAGACAAAATATATAAATCAAAAGATTTGCCAATGCCGACTATATTATATTTAGAATCAGGTATTATAAGCGGTAATAACGTACAGTAGGTAATAATTTTTGTAATTGCACAGATGTTGAAGCGCATATGATTTCATTCCTAGCTTTAATTTATTCTTTTGAAATAATAATTATTACAAAACTGTTTGCCTGTATATTTTCTTTCATCTTCTCCCATCCTCATATCTGTCTCATTATCATTGAATATCATGTAATAAAAACTAGTCAGTCCATTCATAATCATAAAGTCCATCCTTTCTAGATATGCATACAAGCTTATTATAGACAATCGCATACCTCATTTTGTTTTTATATAATTTTATAATGACGAAAATATCTACCACAAAAGCTAAAAAGCGAGACTGCACATTTAGATATTTGTATAAATACTGTTATTAAATGACATACACTTTGTAAATACGTACATCTTATTTAAGAAAACTTAAGAAACGCATAAATTATTTATTATACATATTATATTATCATGCCCTACATAATAGACATATCATGTAAATGTTTGTTAAATTAAATAAAAATAATTGTTCTCCAAAAAATGTTCAATGTATTTATCAGCTGATTAAATTGCATTTTCCTATAAGCCCTGGTTTATTTTTACACACTAAAAATCCCAACAAATTAACTCATCGTTTTGATAAGTACATAGATCAGCATATTTATTGTTTTTCAAATTTGTGTTTGTTCTGATAAGATTTTTATATGTAGGTATGTACGAGTATTTAAATATGAAAACCGTTTTTAGTTATTTTTATTTTTTAATTGTTAAAACTGATTGTCATTTTATACAATTCCCATTGTAAAAAACTACTAATCTAAAAGATGTTGCAAGAAAATTAAACAGCTTTTGTTCTCTTACAAGCATATTGGAGATTTTATCTCTGATAAGTGATAAGTTGATAACGCTGCAGAAAGTATTGCGTAATAAATACTACTATCTGTTTTTAATAGACAATTTAATCTTATAGTCAACTCTTCCCAATTATCCTAAAAAGTTACGAAAAGTATTGAGTCTTTTGGGAACATTTTGAAATATTTGAATTTTGACTTTAAATTTTGAGAAAATGTCGACAATTAAGAATTTTTTGGGTATAAATAATCTAAAAATAAAGAAAAATAACTTCATCATCGTGGTTTTGCAATAATTTGTGTTCTTCATGTAATGAACTAAAAGTTTAATAAATCAAGATAATAATGGTATATTACAAGGCCTAAATTAATATGCACTTCTACACATTTTGTGCAGTTCAAAAACGTATTTGTGCAGCTGGAAATTGCAATTTGTGCAGTAACTTTTTCACATTATTAATATTTTTAGTTCCCGAGCGTAAGTTAATAGTATTACCATTGACGCCGGTTCATCCCTTCACCGAAAAGAATCGAAGAATTTTTATGATTTTGTTTGTCAAGTTGGAACCTCAAGAAACCTCAGATATGCTGTTTTCGATCTGTCACTTACATACCCGCTTAACAATAACACTTATCTCAGTGATTTCGAAAAAATGCACAACAAAAATTTATCAGTCCTACTTGCGGAGTCGTACTGCCTTCACAGCTGTTATCATTTTGGTTTTTTCTTGCATTGGTAATGCGCTGTGACTAATTTTCTTTTGCACTATGACAAGTAACTATTATTTACGTTATTGGCGTCATCACAAATTTTTTTAATGATCAAATTAAAAACGTGTCAGAGAGCGGATTGCTGTCGGGCTAGGCAAGGCCAAACTCGGTACTCGGTACGGGATGGGAATTGATTGCAGTTACGGGCTGCACTTCGTTTATTTGAGATTAGAATAACGCTGCTTCGTTGCACTCTGCTGTTAATTCCCGTTCTCATTTACTTAGCCGTTTGATTAATAAATCGTTAATTGTATTTATGTAATAAGTGACGATTAAATTCAGTGATTTTATCCATCACCCGCTACTGAGTCCCGGCGATCCAGCGCGTCCCCACCTATAATCGTGACGTAGCCCGACAGAAATCCGCTGTCTAATAATGACAAAATAAGAATTATAATAATAAAATTCAGAACATTTTGTTCGATTGTGGCTTAATTAATTATTTTAGTCCTCTGTTTCGGGAAGACAACACACAAACTTTTGTGATGTACCTTTAAATAGTGACATATGTATTAATAGTGTCTGTATTATGACTATTTTAGAATTTTGTTTATATCTTTAAAATGTATTTATTTTGAATTGCGTTTTAAATTTATTCAGGCTCTTTATTACTTGTGGACACCTGTATATGTAATTTACGTCTTAGGACTACAAGGCCTGCAAAAACTAGCACTCATTACTGGGTTCTATGTTTTTTTAAACTTATAGAAATTATCGAAGCCAAAAGGGCAAGGGCCTGTAACGCTGATTTATACTGGGCATTTTTTTTTAAACTGAACATAAGCCTATGTTCAGTTTTAAAACGACGCAGTCAATTACAACGGTACTGCAACCAACATTACAACAACTCCATTGCGTTGACAGCGTCGTTTTAAAACTGAACATAGGCCTATGTTCAGTTTAAAAAAAAATGCCAGGTATACTTATTTGGACATACATTATACACACGACATAAGAATTAAGAACACTTTACTGTTAAAACGGCATGAACGTTGTTTGTACCATGTAGGGTTACCGAAGCTCAACCGGAGATTCTATATGAATTACGAAACAACACATAGCACATATTTATGTTTTGTGAGCACATACTTAGGAATAACATAATATATCCAATACTGTTGACCAAAAATCACCAAATTTTTCAAAAAACAAAACTTCGTATCTGCATTACCTATGCTATTTGCTGACTTGACACAAACACATTTGATACGAAAAATTTAGATGACACCCAAAATTCCCAAAAACCTGAGATTTGGGCCGAAAACCACAGACCCGGCAAACCTAGTATAGTACTGGCTATAGTACTGGCATAGTATCATGTCTTGCTAATAAAAAGTGACAATGTTTATGTTTTATAAATAAAAAATAAGTTGAAATCAGCAGCAATAAAGTATTTTTTCACAGAAAATAATGGCACACCTAATAAACTCCCTTGTCGATAGAAATAATATGCTTTATAAATACAGGGTTAGTCACGAGAGAATTACTTCTGAAAATTATTTTTACGCAACCCAAAATACTAATACCCTGTACCACTTGATATTATCTAAATTTAAAATGAAATGCCTAATCCATGATTGCTTTGACTTCGGCAGTGTCACTTTGACGTTAATTAATTTTTAACATTTTTTTTCATCGTTGACTCGCCTCTAGAGCCCCATTGGATCGACGACATACAGTCAGATCAATCTGGGCTATACTGAAGCCGTAAGTGCTCTACCAATGTTGTTCGCCGCTAATGTGCGCCATCTCTGTGTCACCTAGAGCCTCTTTGAAGTGCAAATCTGCAACCTCTGGACTTCTTCAGCCATCCATTTACAAAAAAGCCGTAGCATCCCCCCAAAATGCCCAACATTTTCAACAGATTAGTAGTTAAATTATTTACTTACTTGTTTGAGTTTGTGTTGTAACCTTTGAATAAAATATCGTAAAAGGAATTTTTAGAAATAATTTTCTCGTGATTAATCGGTTGTAAAAGATCAAGAGGCACACTGATAAATTTATTAGCGGCGCCGGAGGAGATTTCCGACTGGCTGCGGTACCACCATGGACACTCGCGTAACCTCATTTTCCACAATTGTCAAAATGAGATTGCCAAACTCAAAGCAATCATGGATTAAGCATTTCATTTTAAATTCAGTTAGTATCAAATGGTACATGGTATTCGTATTTTGGGTTGCGTAAAAATAATTTTCAGAAGTAATTCTCTCGTGACTAACCCTGTATATACATATTTGAGGTGGTTTACATAGGTAAGCAACCAATATTACACATTGGGCTATTGGAGAAGCAGACAAATAATACTTATATATACCTTTTTGCAGGATGGGGTGATTTGAGGTGTTTACTAATAAGAGTAATAAGTCGACAATGTTATTAGATCTAGTAAGCTATGGTTACGAATCACTGAACACTGATCAGCAAGTTATTTACTTACAGTGTTGGACAGTATCTAGATACTTGTATCTAAAAAAAGTATCTAGATACATTTTTGGGTATCTAGTATCTGTATCTAGATACAATCGAATTTAAGCACAAAATATCTGTATCTAGATACAAAATTAATGGCGCATATACAGATACATTTTTTTATTTCACTTTTTTTCAGTAGTTATTAGTTGAGTAATACTAGTAGTAATTTTTGATACTTATGTTTGTGATTTTGGTCACATAAACAAAAACAGAGGTAAGAGGTCCACTAATAGTGTTCTGTCACGGAAATTTTCATATTTTAAATACCATCATTTCCTACATTGTAGCCTTCAGTACTTACACATCTTTAAATATAATCCTGAGGGGTAATAAATCTAAGCCATGGTAAGATGTTATTTTAAAAACCATAAACCACAATTCACTATTCACTGCGTTTTACCCTTATCCGGGACAATGCATTTTATCTGTGTACCTGAGTAACCCGGGTCCGGTAGGCCCGCTGGTTGTATTTGTGTTATTAAATAAGAGTAATTTTAATAGTAAAAACATTTGTTTAACGTATATTATTATTTTTAGAAAATAATAATTGCGTGTTACATAATGATAATTTTTTTAAATTAGCACAAATTAGTTCTGTAATCGACTAATCGAATGTTCAATACATACATTTCTCTCACATAAATCGCATATTTGTTACTGTTTTATACCTTTATTTTTCAGACAAATGTAGCATGTTTTCCTGTTGCCATATGTGTCATTTCTTCACTTTTTCATTGTTGGACCTAACGCGAGGCGGGCTTGGCAGGTCCGTTTTGCCCTAGAATGTGGCGATTATGTTTAAGTGTAAATCTTGGGCAATAAAATTAATATTTTTACAACCCTCGGTAGAATAATTTATCGTGACATATTCTCAGAGACCGTGAAACGAGATTAAAATAAAATGAGTTTCAACAAAAATCTGAAAATTTAAAGTAGTACTCTGGTGATTTCGGCCTGCCAGGCAGCCTTTGATCCTATAAGGGGTTTAAATACCTTTCTAAGAAATTGTACTTATTTTGACGGAACCAGCAGTTCTTTCTAAAATGTATATACCTGCCGCATCGGGATAGACGATTACCGTACATGGTCATAAAAACATCGTAAGCCGATATTGAAGAATAATAAATTTATGACAGGTTGCCGACAACAGACCTTCAGCACAGAATAATCATTTCCCGTATTCTTTTGAAATATTAATTTTAATGCTGAAGATAATTATTATATATACTCAAACACAATTTGGCTACTGTAGTATGGAAATAAAAACAAAAAAAATATTATTTTTAAGCCTACATAATAAATATTGCACAATTTGCGACACATCAAAGAGCGAAGCGATGGCCTATTTGCAGGAAAAAAGAAAAGATTTTTCAGTCTTGAATAACCATGCTACAGTAAAATGTTTATTTTTTAAATTTAATACCACAATCCCTTCTTCTGCACCTGTGGTGTGTGTGTGTGTAGTAGCGGAAACCAAATTCGTACATACACCAAGAAGAAATAATTTAGGTAACAATACGTTCGAAATGTTGTTAATTTTAAAAAATTCATTAAACAATACATAAAAAAAATACATAAACATGTTTTCAGTTATTTTATTCGCCAAAGCTTCAAAAAATATCTTGTATCTGTATCTAGATACATTTCTAAAAAATCGAAAACAATCTGTATCTAGATACTTTTAAAAGTATCTGTCCCCAACACTGAATGTTCCTAATCGCATTACGCCAAACTTATCGAAGAAGCGGCCATCCGGGCTGCAGCTTTGGTTGAAGATGGTCAGACCCAACGCTATGTGGCCAATCTGCTAGGCGTTGATCGTTCGACCATTTCTAAACTAATGCAAAAGTACTATACTACTGGAAGCATGAATAGAAGACTAGGACAAGATCGTAAACAGAAAACATCACAACGAGACGACCGATTTTTGCGCTTAACAGCACTCAGGTCGCGACACTGCACAGCAAGAATGCTCCAAAAAGAGATTTTAGCTGCCCGCGATGGGGTGCTGAGCTGAGTACTCAAACGGTACGAAATCGTTTGCGAGAAGTTGGTATGGGTCAAGAGTACCTGCCCAAAGCACCCTTGCAAGCGATATTTGCCTATTAATATTCTTGGAGATCTAGAATGCCATCGTGCAAGAGTGGGAATATCTTCTGTAAGAGTACATTAGGGGTTTAATCGAGAGTATGCCTCGACTAATGCAGGCTGTTATTAGAGCTAGAGATGGAAATACTTCGTATTAATTTGACTTTTGTTTGTGTTGAATTGTTATTAACATTTAATGGCTAAGATAAAAAACCAACTTCTGGTAGTAAATTTTGTTTTGCTCGTTTTGTCTTTATTTTACTTCACTATAAACGCTACAGTCGCCTACAGGAGCATCTCTTATAGTAAATTCGCAAAAACAACGTGTTGCGTAAATTTTTTTGAGGTGTGTATTTCAATAGAATACGGGGAAATGATTATTCTGTGCTGAAGGTATGTTGTGGGCCGTCTGTCATAAATTATCATTATTCTTCACTATCAGCTTACGATGTTTTTATGACCCACGTCCGGTAGTCGTCTATCCCAGCACGTCAGGTAGATTTAAAGAAGAATTGCTGGTTGCGTTTAAGGCAACAAATGGCGCCCAATTCAAACTTGTCTGTTGTCTAGCGTTCCCCCTTATACTGTTTTACTCTATGTACTCTAGTGTTAAAACGTAAATCAAATTTAATTGCTGACCGCTTAATTGTGTGTACTTCACAAGAGTATTTTCTTTATTCTCGTTTAAAGTTAACGTTGGGTTTCTGTCCTATATCACGTTTGTGTTCCCGGTTAATGCTGGACCAGGCTTTGTGCGGCGTTGGCAAATTCAGATTTCGACTTTCGAGCCGTTGAAACGAACTTGAAACAGGAATAGTTTATATTCAATTAATTATATTCAATTTATTCTTCTGTAAATTTGAATATAATAATAGTAACTATTAAGTTATACCGCCCGCAAAACAACGCTTGTACGCTTGCACGTAAACTCCATTGTGTAAAACAATAAAGATAAAAATAAAAATTATCAATAAAGGGTATTAACTTGCAAATTTAATTAAAAAAATATATATAAGGTCACCACGAACAAGTAAATTTCCTTAATATCATTAATGGTTCACAAGATTTTAGCCACTGAATAAGAAAAATAGTTTAAAGAGTCCTCTGATAAACGATGATTAGCTGTCTACATAGCTGTCTAGTCATTCGTCATTCCCCCTAAAGTGTTGTAGTGCGCATGCGTGGATTCCCCTTTTTCACGGCATATTTTCAGAAAACAGATTAGAAGATAATTTAGGGATATTTTGTACGCGTTGCCGGTCAGGTTGGCACTGATACTGCGGGAACAGCAGTGCCATCCATTTGCAAACACGCTGTGTGGTGCTAATTTGACTTTGGTCGTCGGTTGTTGGTGTGGTGTGAAGTTCTAAAGTAAAAACCTTGTTAGTTAAATAACAAAAGTTGTTTTAAGAAGCTTCCACTGAAGTTCACAATGACAACACAACCTCACAGTAGGAAACGAGTCTGCTACTATTACGACAGTAAGTACAGGTTTAATTGCCTTATTTAATTGATTCCATTACAATCGTGTTAATTCAGATGCGATTTTTTAAAATAGCGTCATGAGTTTGCTGAATTTCAACTCATATCTTATCATGTAGTACGATTTTCGAAACTATAAACACAGAAATGCACGGTAGACTACGGTAGCCATATTTTTCGAGTACAGTGATTGGCTGCAGAGGCTTGTGATGTAATGATGACGCTTTTTTGTACGATTCGACGATGTCAAAATAATAGTCGGTTGTACATTTTTACCATGTTGTAGTTCCCTCCAAACACGAATTTTCAAATAAATATCATTTTTATAGGCGACATCGGAAATTACTACTATGGGCAAGGTCACCCCATGAAGCCGCATCGTATACGAATGACCCATAACTTGCTCTTAAATTATGGACTGTACCGAAAAATGGAAATTTATGTAAGTATAAATTAATGACCTATAGCGTGGACAGCCTCATTTATCAATGAATATTTTCTCAGCGTCCTCACAAAGCCACAGCGGAAGAAATGACCAAGTTTCATTCAGATGATTACATCCGATTTCTGAGATCTATCAGACCAGACAATATGTCAGAATATAACAAACAAATGCAGAGGTTTAACGTTGGTGAAGATTGCCCAGTATTTGATGGTCTCTATGAATTTTGTCAACTTTCAGCAGGAGGCTCAGTTGCTGCTGCTGTCAAATTGAATAAACAGGCATCAGAAATCTGTATTAACTGGGGAGGAGGATTACATCACGCCAAGAAATCTGAAGCATCAGGATTTTGTTATGTTAACGACATTGTGTTGGGGATTTTAGAGTTGCTGAAATATCATCAACGGGTGTTGTATATTGATATTGATGTACACCATGGTGATGGCGTTGAAGAAGCGTTTTACACCACAGACAGAGTAATGACGGTTTCATTTCACAAATATGGAGAATATTTCCCTGGAACTGGAGATCTTCGAGACATTGGCGCTGGCAAAGGAAAGTATTATGCTGTAAATATTCCTTTGAGAGATGGAATGGATGATGAATCCTACGAAAAAATATTTGTTCCAATTATCAGCAAAGTCATGGAGACGTTTCAGCCCAGTGCTGTTGTACTTCAGTGTGGGGCTGATTCTTTAACTGGTGACCGATTGGGTTGTTTCAACTTGACAGTAAGAGGCCATGGAAAATGTGTAGAATTTGTGAAAAAGTACAATCTTCCATTTATGATGGTTGGTGGTGGAGGATACACCATTAGAAATGTATCCAGAGCGTGGACCTATGAAACATCAGTGGCTTTAGGAGTTGAGATTGCAAATGAACTTCCTTATAATGATTATTTTGAGTACTTCGGTCCAGATTTTAAGTTACATATCAGTCCTAGCAATATGGCCAATCAAAACACCCCAGAGTATTTAGACAAAATCAAAACCAGACTATTTGAAAATTTAAGAATGCTACCTCATGCGCCAGGTGTTCAAGTACAAGCTATTCCAGAAGATGCCATTAATGAAGAATCTGATGGAGAAGATAAAGTTGACAAGGATGACAGATTACCACAAAAAGATCTAGATAAAAGAATTGTTCCAGAAAATGAATTTTCAGACAGTGAAGACGAAGGTGAAGGTGGGAGAAGAGACAATCGCACATACAAAGGCAGAAAAAGACCGCGATTAGAAAAAGGTATTGATGGTAAAGATGCGGCAGGTGATGATAAAATTAAAGAAGAATTGAAATCAGAGAAAGGTAGTTTCCTCATTTGATATGTTTGTTTGTTTTATAAACACGTGCATTTTTTAGATGAAAAGGAAGATGGCAAATCTAGTACAATTGACGACCTGAAGAAAGATACGGGACCAACTCCGTGACACAGTTCTACTTCACAATATTCTAAATATAAATGACGTCAATAGTTAATTTTTTTAAGCTGTTCATAGTTTTATTTTGTGATAAAGCTGTACAATGATTACAATTATATAAACTGTAATTTTTATAAGTATTGTGGACAGAACCTCATGTGGTAAGAAACAATCAGTAGGTGGAAAATTGAAACTTTATTATCTTAAACTAATTGGTAGAACGAATTTATACCTATATCACATTGTTGACGTAAACCGATAACTGTTAAATGCAATAATCTGTGTTTTGTCATGTACCTTTTTTACTTAGTCTGTAGATTATTTTGTAAATATTCATTCCATTGAAACTATTTATATCATATCAATCGCGATATAATTACCATTTATAAGATTTCAGTTTTGTAAATAAAGTCTTGTGATTTTATGTTGTGTGACGTACTATCTGCGCTTGTAAGTTAAAATTTTGTAATAAAGCGTGAAATCTAGGCACTTGTTGCTAGAACGGGTCTTGGTACATACTTCACAAGCTAAGAACTCCAAAAAATTTGTACAATTTAAAGGAAATTGAATGTTAATTGTTCTGTGTTTTGTCAATCGCTTTATATTTTGGCTTTTTACTAACAGTGGATGAGCAGTAAAACAAGCATAACGAAATCATGTATGTACTCAGAATTTGTGGAAATTTGTTACTTTCTGGTGCAAGTTGAAATTGGGACTGTAAATACCTATATTACATTTTTGATACTGAGTAAGCAATTTTAAAAATAAACAGTGTCAGCTGAAATATTAAGTAATTATGTAGTATTTCGTCAGTTAACGTTTATTATTTTTTACTATAATCTTAATTTATTAAATTATGTAACCGTTTCTAGAATTGTATAAACATTCGAAAAATCGTTTTTGAGGTCGATGCTTCCTGTTTGAAACGTCCATAAACATCAGTTAAAAAAACGATATCACTGATGCACAAAGAATATTGTATTTTGGCGAATTTTTTAATAACGATTTATGTAATGGTTTATATATGGTTTTGATATAGATATTAATTTTCATATGTAGAATGTAACAATTATAACGTTATTGCATTTTCCGAATTCCATGGAGATTAAGACACAGGAAATTTTCTGAGATAACAAAATAATTAATTCTTTCGTTTCATACCCAACGTTTCCACTGAATGAAGGAGTTTTTCAGTACAAATCAAAATTTCATTTAAATGCGTTAATTGTTATTATAGTAATATAACTTCCTGCAGCCAAATGATTTTCAGATTTGCTTTTAAAGCACAGCTCATGTGAGAACTGATTGAAGTGTTCCAAGAATTTTTTCAATTATTAGTTATTTACGGTGTTTCAGTTTTACGAAATTTAATTTTAAGTTGTCATTTTTTAGCCTTACGTTTTGGCGGACTATCCATTTTTGATAGTTTTTTTGAATTACAGTGTGTGTACTTTTTGGTTTAATTGTGGCAACTTGTGTGTATCTCATTCTGTAATCTCGAATTCCAAAATTGTGACATCTTACATGCGTTGCCAGAATTATTTTTACCATCTGTGTAAGTTTCGTTTTACTGTATTCGGAAAATAATAAAATAAACGACGAATTAGTTAAATAAATTGTAGAATTTATATTTTCTGTACAGGCATTGTCCGCATGTGAAATATAATTTTATTAAATATAAGAGGAGAGTTGTTTTTAAGTTTAGTGAAAATAGTTTCGGGAAATTTCTTAACGTTTAATCTTTTGGAAAACTAGTAACCGTTAAGATTTAACACTTTTATACAATTTATATACGTTTTGAATTCGCCACGTTGGCAACGTTAAGTAATTGGCATGTCTAATTTTGTTAAAAAATACCCTTGTCAAAATCAGTCAGTTATATTTAATTAGGTATTTAGCTGTTCTGAAGTTAGTTTTAAAGTCGGAGACAAAACTTTGTGACAAAATATTTTAGTTTTTGAAATTTCATTATACCCTATAAAATTTTATTGGCCTTAACGAGACGGATAGTAGGACAATAGCAAGAGATATTTACAACTTTAAATTTGTCGCGTGCCGGTAATCCCTCTATGTTAGAAAGCAGAATAATCCAGGTCCGCACAGGGACCATAATTACTCACCATTATTTTACGAGTACAACTACCTACTGTTCTAATGTTCTCCGACAAATTCGTGTGAACTGGTGTGAGCCATAAATATTTCTTATCATTGTCACAGTATATCCATTGTACTACTGTCCGGCTCATTATTGCCAGTAACATTTTATAGGGTAGAATGAAATTTCCAAAACTATACGTAGGATAGTATGATCAGTGACTATGTATTTAACATCTATACTCACAGGTATGGTGTTATTACTTCGGACACGATATCGAGGTTTTTGTTAAACATCTGATTAATAATTAACACAATATTTTGAAAAAATTAATATACATAATTTCATGAATGTACTGCATTTATGACCAAAACACTACATTTTGCTTGTTAATAACAATATTATGAATTAACAAATAGTGTCCGGATTAACCTCTATGTGTCGTGTTACTTCGGGCACACATTAAAAACCGATGTATGATCATAATTATTGTGTATTATGATTTACTTCGGACGGAATTTATTAAAAAATAATTGTCAAAGTAATTAAAAAAAAATTAAGGGTCAAGTAGATACTTGTTTTTCATAACATGTTTATTGGAACATAAAAAAATAAAGAATATAAGTTTTAACACAATATAAAATAAAAAAAAAATCAATTCGGTCTTTTATAATACTGAGTAGGTGTGTACTGGCTTTCCTAAAAATCCGAACACCTTGAAGGAGTTGACTAATGTAACTGAAATTTTCACCAAATGTGTATTAAAAATGAACAAAATCAATGATTAAAATATCAGGGCTGAAACTTATGAAATAAAAATGTTATTTAATGATATGTGGGTCCACCACGATTGTTTATGCACGCATTAACTCGGCGAGGCATGCTCGAGATGGGGTGACTTATTGCGTCTTGTGGGATCTCGTCCCAAGCTTCCTGAAGCCGCATACGAAAATCATTCAGACGATGCGGGGCATTGCTGTAAGGTACCAAGATACCCATGATATCCCACAAATGTTCTATTGGTGATAAATCGGGTGAACGAGCAGGCCAGGGGATAACTTCAACATTATTTCGTTGAAGGTACCTACTGTGTTGTTACTTTTATCGTGTGTGGGTGTGCATGTCTTGCTGAAATAGGGGTCTATTTAACTCCCTCAGGTACAGAATTCCAACTGGTTCCAGTACTGCTTCGACGTATCCTACTGCACTTAAATTAACCCGAATGGGCTCGTACAACTTTGTAATTTAGAAAGTGCTTTTTCTTTGATACGTCATTCCCTGTTTTGAAAAAGTAAACAGTTATCTGTTTTGTTGTAACAAGTAAAGTTCTTTATTATATGAAGTAAGTACATATGTTATACATTATAGTACTTTACATTGACATTGAGTAAGTAGTAAATATCAAAGATTGCTAACAGTTGTATTGTTGGTTGCGTGAAGCTTCTTCTGAATAACTTTGGTCGTTCCTGAAGAAAATGACTCCTCTAATAACTAAAAGTCTATACACGTGTTTGCCCATGTTACTGACTAACATTCTGAATTAATCTTTCTCAAATTCAAATTGGTTTTTTTTCTCAGCACGAAATTTTAATTCAAACTGGGACTGTTTTCGTTATATAGCATACAATCTTTACAAAACAAAGCATGTATCTTCTTTAAAACTCAGACACATGGGCTGCAGTATTTTATGTAGGAATTGTAGGATCTAACATAACATAATAAATTGTGCTTGAATATATATTTCCACAATAAACCTTTTTTTTTTTTTAATTGATGATATATTTTATTTTTGGAATATGTATTTTTATGATATTGACATATTATAAATTTCTACAACTATATTAATTCCTGTTGTTAAAAAACAATTATAACAGTTAACAAATAAAACAGTCACTTATAATAGCTGAAGTTATTGATTTCTTTAGATGCTCAATTTCGTCTTTGTCTATATATTTTCGTTTCACGTCTTTGATTTATTTTATAATTCTCATTGGAGGAAAATACCAAATATAGAGCAAGTGGAAATGCGCCTGTAAAACTCACAATAACAGTAGTCGGCATTATTACCCAGGAAGTTCTATCTTTCACAAGTTCCGCAATACAAACTAGGATCGATAAATATATTACTCCTAAAGCAAAGCACAAGATCCACACCAACAGTGAAACAATTTTGTGAAATAAAAAAACCTTAAAAAACTCGATAAATCTGAAACACTGAAAAATACCTAGTCCTGTTGAAGATATTTGCTCGTACCTATCTGCTTGGTTTACCTTCTCTGACTGTTCGTATGATGTAATGCATAAACAAAGATACAAATATGAAACATATTATAAAAACTAGTAAAAAGCATACTGAGATTGAAATCCAGAATGGAATAATGTTTTCTTCTATAAAGGAGTAATTATCTTTACAAATTAAAAATAAAATACTGGGTACTAGAAGAAGAAGCAAACAATTTCTATTTCCATTTTCTAAAATATGTGGATGTTTATGTTTTATTAGTGGGCAGAAAATGATTACCTTTGGAACTTTTTTTCACTCTCCTGTTGGTACTATTAACAGACTGTACTGCTATAAACAGAGCAACTCCAGAGGCTGTTAAAGAAGCCACAATTAAAACTATCAAACAAATTTCTAATGATGGAAATCTCATTGCGTCCCATGTCTTATATAAACACATTAATGTTAAACTTGTTACCAAGAAACATAATCCAGCAAGGGAAATTCCATATACTACGAAAACGTAAAATTTAGTTTAAACCAACAAATTGTAAAATGCTGGTAGATACCTCTTGTAACTGACTTAGTTTGTCTCGTTCTTTCAGTTCCTGAATTAACATATAATTGGACCAGAAAGTATACAGTGGCTAAGACGACTAATAAAGTCACCATTGCAGCTACTAAGATAACATTTCTGTATGGAAGTATTTTTGATTCTATAAAATTATGAATATTTGTACAATATTTTACAAATATTAAGCCACCAATTACAGTAATTAAGAGAAATTTCTGTCGCATGGATATATTTTCTTCATCTGTAATAGAATGTATTAGGTATATACTGTGGTATTATACATTGTTAGTAGTGGTGTAAAAAAAACCTACCGTTTTCAGTTTGGGCCATTTTATAAAAATGCAAAAAACGTTTATATTTAATAATTCAAAATTAACCAGAGTGATACTATAACCACTATCTTACGACTTTCTTGTCTCGCTGATGACCTGCTGCTCACTGCAGTTTTTGTACTGAACTAAGTGTTTGTTACACTTGACTTGATACTTGATTTCAGGGATGATAAAGGCACGCCTCCATTTCAATAGTATATCACAGTTTTATACAACAAAATTGCGTAATTACTGTAATGTACTAGCTTTGAAAAGGAGATAGAGAATGACAGTTGACAGAATATATAAGTTAGAAAAATGAGCTCGTGTAATTTGAGAAACTAACAATATTACCTACCCCAAACAAGACATCACAATTACGAAGGCCACTCAACCAATTCTTATTGACTTTTGAGATTTTGTTGTGCTAAGCAGTATTATGAAAAATAATAATAATCATATGCACTAATCGTAACCTACCAACCTCGACCAGTCAGTTATTTTTCTCAAAGGCTGCAATTTAAAAACAAATCTGAAGATGCTTGTCCGACTCGAGTTGAACACAGGATAGAAGTAGCAGCACTCGAATCTTAAACCGCGCTCTCATAGAAATTAACTTACAAAAATCGACCTTTTTGTAGCGAATGTCCTAATATTCAAGCAAAAGGACGTAGGTAGTGTGATTAAGGAAAAATATCATATAGCTGAAGTTTATTTTTTATATACAGGGTGCCGCATCCAAGTCTGGATATAGGGAATTAACATGCGAATTGGTTTTTATTTTATAATATCTCCCCAGATCACTTTGAAGCTATTATTGAGTGATGCCTTTGTGGGGGTCGAAGAGGGCTATCGGCCAGTATTTTTTTCAAATCGTTGCATCGCGCTCATACACTGTAAAAAGGTTTTAAAAATGGTATTTTGAAATTCGCGCCCGATCCGATTTGTCGCGAAATGTTCCGTCGTACTGTCGAAGTTCGGCGATCGCGTCTTTCCAATAACGATGCAAAATCCAAATGTCAAAACGAAATTAGAAATTATTCTCATCAGAAATCAACGAACAAGTCAAACTGAATTATTTTATCCAGTGTGATGATTATTGTAGGACAAATTAAACGGAATAAATGCACAAATTGATCCATTCATTCGTCATAGTGCGCGACCCCGTCAAACGAGCCATTTCGAACTACACTCAGACCGTATCCGAAAAGCCCGAGATGAAGACTTCGAGCAGCTGGTCTTCCTCAAAACCCCATCAAAGCCCATCGGCAGTATTGTGACATTTTCTGGGAGCCATCAAGCTAGGAATGTACTCGCGCTGCCTCACTCAGTAATCACTGAACGACTCAAATTGAATTATTTTATCCAATATGACGATTATTGTAGGTCAATTTAAACGGAATAAATGCACAACCGCACAAAATATTTTATTAGGTTATGTTGCTGGTGCTGGTCGAGTCTTTATTACTAAAATCTTATTAAAATGCCATGTTCTACTGCGATTAGATGAAAAATCGAGGGCCCGCTTTTCTTATTGTGTGATGATAAGATTTACCATCATAATAGCTGGCGCTTTTGAAGAGGACCTTTTAATGAACCATTTAGATAACTACAAATAACAAAACGTAACAATTGTTGATGAATTAAGTAATGAAATATTGTACGAATCTGGAGAAGTATTGCACTATTTTCAAGAATTGCTCAAAAACAATGCTCTCAGCAGCTGTACAGTAAGTAAGCCGATCTTCAAAACTCCTACGCGTGTTGATCAGCATTTTAGTTGAAATCTGAAGACAATATTGCTGGATTGCTTGTTTCAGCGCTTCTCTGTTTGTATAGCTTGTCTGAATGCAGATGGTCGTGAAGAAATCTCCAAAGAAAAAATTTCTCAGGGGTTTAGATCTGGAGATTTGGTCCTGGATGTAAAAGACCTGCTGCAGATGCCACACCCTTCGAGTCCCAGGAAGTATTTGCTGAGCTAGCATATTATCCTACTTCTGAGCATTCAATCCGGATTCGATGAAAAAAGGTGCAATGACATGATGTCCTAGAAACCCCAGTCATACACTGACAATTGCACGCCATTGATAACGAAGGTCATGGACCACGTGAGGGTTGTGTAATGCTCAAATTTGATCGTTCTGACGATTATAACTTCCCTTAAGACCAAATGAACGTCAGTAAAACAAATGTTCGTCAAAAACTCTCCATCAGCCTAGATTCTCTCAAGCGTTCCTTCGTAAAACTCTATATGTGAGAAGTAGTCCTCAGGCTTCAATTTTTTGTCATGATGCTTTTTGAAATTCTTCTATCTCATCTGTTTAAGATTCCTAGAAAACGTCGTGCCCACCTGATTTTATGTAATTTTTATCACCTTTGAAAATAAATGTAACTTTATTTTGCGAAATATTATTTTTATTTTTGTTGTTGTTAACACAATAAACAAATAAAACAGTAATACAAAAGTTTCTGAATCCCAAAACACATTCGTAATAGAGAAAAATACTTTAAAATGTTGATGAGTCAATGTTCTACATTTCTCTCTCAAAAATTTCCTGTAATGAAGATGCTTCCTGGAGGCAAAAAATCCATCCCTGCTTAACGAATGTAAAATCAATTGACTTCCAATCTTTAGTGATTCCAAAAAAAAGGGTGAAATCTATCCAAATTACCTACTAATTAAATTAACCGTTGAAGAACATGCAGGCCCCCGCTTTTTCATTTAATCGTAGTTGAACATAGCATAACCTAAAAAAATATTTTGTGCAGTTTGTGCATTTATTCAGTTTAAATTGACCTGCAATAAATCATCACACTGGATAAAATAATTCAGTTTGACTTGTTCGTTGATTTCTGATGAGAATAATTTCTAATTTCGTTTTGACATTTGGATTTTGCATCGTTATTCGTTATTGGAAAGACGCGATCGCCGAACTTCGACAGTACGACGGAACATTTCGCGACAAATCGGATCGGGCGCGAATTTCAAAATACCATTTTTAAAACCTTTTTACAGTGTATGAGCGCGATGCAACGATTTGAAAAAAATACTGGCCGATAGCCCTCTTCGACCCCCACAAAGGCATCACTCAATAATAGCTTCAAAGTGATCTGGGGAGATATTATAAAATAAAAACCAATTCGCATGTTAATTCCCTATATCCAGACTTGGATGCGGCACCCTGTATTTATATGCCTTAACATTTTGTTTTTATTTAAATTCATTTAATTCATTGTTACAGACGCCTTCCTATTACAAAATGCCATTTAAAAAATAATACATAAAATATGATTATTACCTTTTAAATTCCGGTCACATGCCTCATCATCTGTCCATACGGATCTACTGTAAAATAAATAAAGAAAAATAGGAGAATCATTTAGCAAAAGTTTACTTTTTATGTATGTGGTTGAGTGCCTTAATAAAAGTTTTTTTTTAGTTAAAATTTGTTTAATTAATATCGCAATATCGAAGTTTTAGCAGCACTACTTTTCACGATGTCTTTTAATTCCGCACTTAGAACTTAATTAATACTCGCCCAAAAATGACACACCATAAAAAAAATCCTACCTTTTTGGCTTATATTTTTGCTACTATTTGTAGCGAATCCCCTGACTTTGAAAGATACACGTGAAAAATAAATGTACAACTTTTTTTTTCGGAGATTACGCGTGTACTAAAAATCGACACAGAAGACAGACAGATGGAAACGGGAGACATTTTTTTTTGGTACTTTAGAAGTCATAAAACGACGAGAAAACGTAAAACGTACTTCCTAAATCCTTCCTAAAGTAAAAATCTTAATACATTTAGAACAAAAAATAGTAAGTTGACATTTGCTTCAAGAGTTCACATGTCTAAACACGATTTAATCGTGTAAGTAAAACGTAATGCAACTGCAAAGTGATTAAAAATGCAGTGTATGTTCAAATGTTGTGTTTAATTTCTGAGTGATACGGCCTTAAATTGCATTAGATTCTAACAAAAGCCGTGTTAGTTGTTTCACTTTTATTACTTTTTGTTTGCTTGTTACTGTCTTTTATACATTTCTATTAGGCTTCAAAAGTGTTACATTAACAACTTATTGATATTTTCTGTGTAAATTTATTCAGTTTGCGTTTAATGAATTTGAACAGTTTAATCAAGCTGATATAATTTACACGGATTTGGCTAAAGCGTTTGACGTTGTTGACCATCAAATCTTACTGAGTAAGTTGCGCAGGTATGGCGTATGTGATAGTGTTGTTAATTTATTTTGTTCATTATTATGTGATCGCTATCAATATGTGGAATATCATGGCTGTCGTTCTAGTCAATATTCAACTTCGAGTGGAGTACCGCTGGGCTCAAACTTAGGTGCAATTCTTTTTGTATTATTTTTTAATGATGTATTTAGTATTTTTGATTGTCATGTCTATGGGTATGCAGACGATTTAAAAATTGTTACTTCTTTTCCATCAACTACTGACTGTTTAACTTTACAAAATGATGTCAACAAATTCTTCATCTGCTGTGAAGCAAACAAATTGAAAGTTAATAAAAATAAATGTAAGGTAATAACTTTATCTAAAAAATCACAAAATATTTTGTTTGGCTACCGGATAAATGATATAAATATTGAGAGAGTTGATCAAATACGGGATTTAGGTATTATCGTAGACCAATCTTTGTCACTTATATCACATATAGAACAAATATGCATGCAGGGTGTGAAAATGCTAGGTTTTATCAAACGCAATACAAAAAGTTTTCAAAATGTAAATAGTTTACTATCTTTGTACTTTACATTAGTAAGATCTAGATTAGAGTATGCTAGCGTTGTATGGTGCCCCTACAGTTCACATTCAATCTGTTGAACGTGTGCAAATAAAATTTAGTAGATAAATACTTATTTTATGAAAAAAATAAAATGTATCCTTCTCGTACATATGAAATTCTACATTTGTATAACGATCTCAATTTAACATCTAGGAGGAAAATTGCATGTTGTGATTTTATATTTAAACTCATTCACAATCTGATTCAAAGTAGCACTTTATTAGAAAGTCTTTTATTTCAGATTCCCAGAATAAATAGTCGCATTTCTTTTCCCCAATTTTGAATGTGAAGATGTTGTAATAATGTATGTAACAATTTGGATTTCTTTAATGGTAATGTTAATATTAAAAAGATTTTCACTATTTGCAAAGAAGCTATTGAGAATATTAAGAAAGATAATTAAGTACCTTATAATAACCACCACCGTGCGTTATGCTATTTGTTATTTATTCTACAATTTAATTTCTGTTCTGTACATGTTATGTATATTATGTTATTTTCTATTGTTATTATGTTCCTAAAAGGCCTTTGGTCTGTTGGATCGAAATATATATTATTAAGACCCACCACTGACCCGGAAATGACCGGCATTCAGGCAAAACTTCTATCATTACGGGTACTAAGACCAAGTAATGATATGGATTGATTAACAAAACAACTTTCGAGATTCTAGAATTACAGCATACAAATTAGTCTGCTATTATTTTCTAATCTCACCCCATCCCCAAAAATCTAGCGTAATTACCGATCATTTATCCGCGCATCACTTGGAAAGTGACCTACACTACTCTGACCTACTGGTGCTAATCTAATCTGACTGACATGATCAGACTATTCGAGAAACTTACGAACAATATGACATGTTCCTAACAAAACAGCTTTTTGAATTTTGATAATTATTGAATCATTCAAATGCAAAGACTTTAAATTCTCAACTAATAAGCTATTTGGGACTACACCTACATTAGAGATAACTAGGGGTAGAATTGAAATTTTTTTAAGATTCGACATGGATTTCATTTCTATCGATAATTGTAGATATTTTGAAATCTTGGTGTGGTATGTTTGAATAATGTTGTTTGTGTTAGGAATAGCAATGTCAATGAGAATGGCTTCGTTCGTGTGTTTTTTGGTAAGTATGATGTCTGGTCTGTTAGCTGTAATGTTTAAGTCTGTAAGTATTGTGCGATCCCAGTATAATTTGTATTTGTTATTTTCAAGGAACGGAGATGGAATGTAAGTGTAATAGGGTGTCGTATCTTCGATTAAGTTCATAAGTGTTGCTAATTCTTTGTGAATGATTTTGGCTGCGTTGTTGTGTAGTCAGTTTGTGCCAGGATGCTGCAGGAGGAGATTATGTGCTGGATCGTTTCAGGTTTTGCTTTGCAGAGGCGACAGGAGTCGTTTCTTATATTCGGATCTTTGATAATGTATTTTCTGTAATTCTTGGTATTGATTACTTGGTCTTGAATAGCCAACACAAATCCTTCTGTTTCGGCATACAAACTTGATTTTTTTAACCAAATCAATGACATCTTCTTATGGACATGAGTTTCTTCTAAGTCTTTGTAGAATTTTCCATGTAGTTGTTTTTGTTTTAGCCCACTTATTATTTTGTCTATTGTGGGGGGGGGGGGGGGTGGATTTCTTCGGTGTTCGATACATTTAAGTGTGTGTGGTTCAAATCTGCTCTTGTGATGATGCGAAACATTTCATTTCTTTCTGCTCGTTTCAAGAAATACTTCTTCAGATCTGAGATTTATCTCTGATATAAGTTTTCTAGGTTCTGGAAACCCCTTCCCCCATTCTGTCTTGGTAATGAGAATCTTTCAATCGACGATTTTGGATGATGCCTTCTATACTGTGTGAAGATTTTCCTTGTTGCGATGTTTAAATTTTCAAGATCAGTTTTGGACCATTTAATCACTCCAAAAGAATATGTTAGCAGTGGAACGCAGAATGTGTTTACTGCTTTCATTAATTTTTTTCCATTTAACTGTGTCTTCAATATTAATTGTAATCTCGCCAGGTATTGATCTTTCAACTGTGTTTTCGTTTTGGTATGATTGATGTGGGAGGACTGACAGAAACCCAGATATTTGTATGTATCATTTCGTTCTTGGGCTTCGATTATTTCGTTATTCTGGGTTATATGTGGTACTTGGTGTTGGACGCCTTTTCTGATTGCTTGGGTCTTACATTTCTCAATACCAAAACACATACCAATATCACCGGAAAATTGTTCAGTCAGATTTAATAGGTTTGTTAACTGATTTTGTGTACTTGCATATATTTTTATGTCATCCATATACAGCAAGTGACTTATTCTGTTTTCTCTTTGTTTGTTAATTCTTATATTGAACCCATAATTGCAGCTGTTCAGGATATCGGAGAGGGGATTTATTGCTAAGCAGAACTATGGTTCTGCTTAGCAATAAATTATGACGTTATGACGGGCTAAGAGAATCGCCTTGAAAAATTCCTCTTCGGATCATTATTGGATCTGACTCAATTGTTTGTTCATTTAAGGTTATTTGGAGGGTGGTCTTCCAAAATTCCATGGAACATTTGAGAAAAGTGCAGATTTTAGTATCATTTTGTATAATTCCAGAATTTTGCATAGCCAGGAATGAGGGATAGAATCGTAAGCTTTCTTATAATCAATAAAAGCAGTATATATGTTTCGGTTTTCTTTTCTAGCTTGTTCACAGATGATGGAATCTATGATTAATTGCTCTTTGCAACCAAAGTATCCTCGAATACATCCTTTCTGTTCTTCATTAATGATGTCAGAGTTAAAACAGTGTTGATGGATTTTTTGTGTAATGCATGAGGTTAATATTTTATAGATTGTCGGTAAACATGTGATAGGTCTGTATTTTGATGGATTTTTTGTGTCGTTATCTTTAGGTTTTAAGTATGTTACACCATGACATAAGAATGTTGGAAAGGAGGATGGGTCAAGAAGGAACTGATTTAAGTGATGTAGTAAATGAATATGTACACAATTCAATTTTTTAATCCAAAAATTATGGATTTTGTCTGGTCCTGGTGATTTCCAGTTGTGTGTCTTATTGATGGTATTTATTAATTCGGCGAGTGTTATCTGATGATCATTCATTGGTGTAACTGTGGATAGTTTATGGGATATATGAGGAATCCATTTGGCAGAGTGGTTAAATTCAAATTCTTGAGACCAAAGTTTTGACAAATTATTATTATTATTATTATTATTATTATTATTATTTTGATGGGGACACAGCTGTCGCTAATCGGTTAAACAGAACAAGTGGCTCCCAGAAATTTCTGCTGGTGATGTTGCCACTTCTACAGCGACTCGGATCTATTGTAAACAAAGAAAATTATCATTGAAAAAGTTTATTTATTGTTTTTTCAATGCCATAATAATTATTTTTTTTCTAGTTTAAAATTTGTTTAATTTATTGTATTACTGTAACGTTTCTATAGTACAAAGTGTCGTTCAAAGATTTCAATATATAATATGTTATAGAAATGATTCTTACCCTTTAAATTCTAACCACTGCCTTAGCGCCTGTACGGTTCGAGTTGAGTCACTATTTCTTGACAGCGCACACGATCGAAGTTCTGACAGTACTGCTTTTCTCACTTCTTAACTCAGCGCACGAATGATGTATAAAAAAAATCTAACCTTTTTAGCTTCTTTTTCGGCTACCATTTATAGCGAGTTCCTTCATCTTCAAAGATAGATCTTTTGTAAATAAACAAAAAAATATCATTCAGCAGAAGTTTACTTTTTATATACCTAGTTGAATGCCTTAACAAAAGTCTTTTGTTAAGTAGGTATTTAAAATTTGTTTAATTCATTGTTTCGATAGTTTTCTAGTACAAAATGTACTTTAAACACCTAAAGATAAAATCAATCTACAATTGGTTTTTACCTTTTAAATCCTGTCCAAATGACGTATCGTCTGTCCGTTTGGAGTTGAGATGTCATTTCTTGAAGCGGAACTTCACACCGCGCACTTTACTACGTTTTTTAATCACGCCCTCAAGAACTTAACATCGCGCAAAAATGACATTTCACAAAGAAAAAATATCTTACCTCCTTGAAGTCTTTGGCCTCTACTTCTGCTATTCTTTGTAGCGAATTCCCTCGTATTCAAAGATACGGACCTACCGTAAATAAAGACGAATATCATTTAGCAATAGTTTATTTTTTGGTGGATTGAATGTTATGATGAGTTTTTTTTTAATTTAAAATTTGTTTAATTGATTGTTAGAGTAGCCTTAGTAGTTGGGTTCTTGAAAAAATTACCGGGAACCGAAATTTAATCCCTTTAACGACGTCGGCTTAAAATTTTTGTACACCTTCTAGTCGGGAGACAACTGGTACCATCTCGGGTGACAATAGGCTCCTTTGCTTGAGACAAATGCTGGTTTGCACAAGCCCGACTGAAATGTCTTTTGATCTATAAAATTTTAGTTAGTATCATACTAGCACTTAACAGGGGTGGTACTAAAATGGAACAGGTGGAAAGTTTCGACATTGAACAATTAATTGGTGAAGTGGAACAAAGGCCCATATTATGATATAAGATCAATGATATATATGAAGAACGAAATAAAAAACGAAGTGCAGGGGGAGGAAGTGTGTAATATATTTATGCCAAATTACAGCGAGTTACCTGATAAGTGATAACACTAAAAATGATAAAGGTAAAGGGGCACCAAACCAACATCACTCATAAAATAGTTTTTAAAAGCATTCCGAACTTCTTTCCTTGTTCTTATACTCCTTAAATTATGGGTCTAGGAACATCCTCAAAGCGCATAATTCTGTCTAAACGCAAACTGAAGAAGCACGGTTCTGTACACAGTTTAATTGTGTTGTGTGTTTTGGTGGCGTGTTTGACCTTAAACTATCATTTGGTCCACATATTAAAAATATTGCAATATCTGCTTTTCGATTTTTGGGTTTTGTACTTGTGAAGATGCGATTTCGAAATATTGAAACTTTCAAATTATTGTATATAATTTTTGTTAGATGTAGGCTTGAATATGCTTCTGTGGTTTGGTCGCCACTGTATTATAATTAGGGATGTACCGACTAGTGGCCGACCGGTCGGATAAGCCGACTATTCGGCCGTTTTTCATCGTCGGCTGCAGTCGGCGACTAGTCGGCTAAACAGCCGATCGGTCGGCTTTTTTTTATTAAAATTAAAATAGTATATAAAACAATTAAACCCGGTTTACAAAACCTCAATGAAATATTTAATTGGGATTTAATTTTTAACCCCGCGTTAAAGTACCATGTGACCGACTCTACGCCAATCAGACGTCGCTAATGGCCTTGTTAAATACGCGATCAACTTAATCTCAGTTAAAATATTGTATAAACTGGCCCTAAATTGTGTTATTCTTTATTTTTGTACTGAGTTAATAAAAAAAATTAAATGTTAAAAGTATCCAAACAAATTTAACATATTTTTTGGAAAACAACAAAGGAACTTTAGTTATTCCTTTTATTAAAATGAAACAAATTTTTAAGGTAATCAGAGAAATAGAAAAAAAACACACTGTCTGTCGCATTTATAAACCGGTTTTCGCAAAGCCGAACAGTCGGCCGACTAGTCGGTTTTTACTGGCCGAACAATCGGCTAGTCGGTTAGTCGGCCAGACCTACAGTCGGTACATCTCTAATTATAATGTTTGTAATACTTCCATTCTTAAAAGAGTTAAGCGTGAATTTTTGAAAACAGCTGTTTTTTTAGTTCATGGAGTCTATCCACTAAGGGCTTATCCACAAGATCTCACGCTAAGCAAATTTATAATATTTTCGCTACTTTCCAGACGAAATCAATATTCAGTTCGATTTCTATATAAAATCTTGTGTGGACTTCAGGAGTGTCCATATCTTCTCTATAATATCGGGATAAAGGTGAAGAGAATTAACGCCCGCAACAAACATATTTTCGATATTACCACTCCTTCAGCTAATATAAGTATTATAATATTAGCATTTAAATATTACTCCTATTTATTTATCAGTATTTTTCTTTCTTTTTTCGTTTTTTCCTTATTTAATATTTTTGTGTACTTGTTCTTTAATTGGGTTTTTCGCTTGTTGCACATTGAAATAATTAATAATAACAATAATAATGACACAAAATACAGTTTTTGTTAACTACCGTACATATATCCTCAAAAATTCGCTGATAATTACCTTTAATTTTTAGTTTCTAAAACATTCTCATTTTTGTGTCAAATATACATAATATACAGATGCCTTTCTTGTAACATTTATGTCCAGTTTATGTAAAAGTGAATTATTCTAATTAGAATTAATTATTTAATTAGGATTAATTCCTGAATCTAATTGTCAATTACATCATATAATCTTAAAAAATACCAATTCATAAATGTCAACTAAAATACAGATTTGTGAGGCATTTGAATAATCGTGTGATAAAAGTTAGATTCGCAGCTTCACGGGTTAATGGCAATTAAATAATTACTCATTAATTAACTTTCTATCGAGACAGCAATAAAAACACGATCAAAGACAACTACTGTTTTTTTAAATTTTAAAATGAATGAATCAGTCAATTTATTTTATTGATTAAATCAGGAATGGCTCACTCCATTTTCCCAAAAATTTGGGAAAACAGTACTGTTAGTATTAGTAATATCTGGTTGATCGAGCTTCACTCGGCTCGTTTGGTAGTACTGATCAGATTAGGACAGATAAATAGGTGTACCTATAGTATGCGTTTTGAAGTACCCGCACTAATTAAAAATACACATTAAAAAGGAAATTCCGTAAGCAGTCTTTGTTTTAAACACTGTTGAGTGGCATGTAGAGATTTAAGAATAGAAAACTGGAATTATTGTTTGATATTTATTACAATGTCATTTATTACTTTGTGTGTCGTTCTCTTTTTTCTTCACCACATTCTTACTGATTCTTACTGCCAGAAGAGTTTCCTTCTGGTATGGTTTTAACATACTGAGTTACCGTGCTCTTTTGCGTTATTTCTTATTTCTCAACTCTGCTTATGAAGATGCCACTTACGAAAGTGTGCGAAACGTTGAACCCAAAAACTCAAATAACACGGTCCCAACTCGAAAAACGATCATATACAGGGTGTTATTGAAAGGTACGTACAACAAAATGGACAGTTCTTCGCGAAGTCTAAGAAGTCTGAAAAACTTATTTTGTGTTATAAAAATTATAAGGGGAAAATTAGCGCTTGTCCAACCTTTTTAGACGCTACTGAAGGATAAATAGGTAAAATCAATTTATTTTAGTACATCCTAGCAACTGTAACAATAAAACTTTTGTCAAGACTAAATGTTGCTATAGAAACGAAAGATGATCTTTTTATCAGAGGCGTACAATGAATTTGGACATACATTTTAATAATTTTTATCTCTAAATGGAGAACACTTTTATCTGAACTTTTTTTAACTTTTAGCACCCATACATCGAGACCAATTGCTGATTTTATTTTGTACGTACCTTTCAATAACACGCTGTATATGGACTCCGACCGTGGAAGCCTCCGAAATTAATGCTTGACAAAATAACCTCATTTCAACGCACTTTCGTGCGCCTTTTATCCGCTGTTTAGTTTTCCGTAAATTTTCTCACTTCAGAAGGTGAATCTTAACGTCCTATATACAGTGGAGTATGTTTCGGTAAGTACAGTTGAAGATAAAAAGGTACGTCAAACGTACTGTCACCCAAACTTCTCTAAAACAATCTCGTGTTCGTGTAGTGTCATCTGATGTTGCTGAGCAACAAATATAATTCACTGCCTGAAAATTGCTGAAAATGTATGAAGCTGTAATTTTCAGAAGTTAAAACTATGATGAATCGATTTCTTGACCCAAAAAAACCCCAACCTGTAAATTTCATCGAAATCGTTAGAGCCGTTTTCGAGAAACCCATTATATATATAGATATATAAATATAAAAATATATATATACAAATTTTGCTCGTTTAATAGTATTAGATTATAATACACCCATCCAAACTGATACAAGTATCCTTGCAAAAATGTTGATAACGTCATCATAAGGTACAAATCTTTATTTTAACTTATCTAGGGGTTCTCTTAAAAACATAAAATTCGCAAAATCAAATGTTATAATTTTTCGAAAAATCTGGATATGTTTTATTGTACTTCGACCAATTTTTTAAACTTTGACTTTTATCATAGCACTTTCAACTCAAACTTTCAAATTGAAGGTGTTTTGACAAGACAAAAATTCTATCAAAAACAAATCTTCAAAAATCCATGGCTATCTTTGATCGTATTTTTTATTGCTGTATCGGTATAAACCGAGAAACATTTCAGTAATCAAACGTCATAATTGAAAATGCTTGTAGGTAGAATTTTAGGATCATTTAAGATTCTGACGAAATATTTCTTCAAATTAGATCCATCACGCATGTTTTTCTTGAATTATATAATGTATCTACAAAAATAATATAATAAGTACATAGTCAAACCGTGTACTGAAAACAATAATAAATATTTATTAAACTACAAAACTGTTAATACATGATCTGGAATTTGATAAAATTCCATAAAATCTTCACTTTTAAAATACATATGTAGTAAAAAAGGCGAAAAAGTTTTCTTTAATGAAGCTACATCTTTCATAGTAGATATTTAAGTATACCGAGTAAATAACTTAATGGCGAAAAAACGTTAGTTTTATTCTTTGCTATTTGTGGTAGTTGGGAAACCGAAGACCGATACTTAAATAAGCTATAAGCAAACACCATTTAACTTAAATTTTAGTTGTTTAAACATTTTGTATAAAATATAATTTTTTTTAGTTTGAGAAAGGAATTTTAATTATAACAGAATGAAGAAATTAAGATCCGCCGAAAATTCTCAGAAAACATTAGAGTAAATATTACGAAAAGTGTATCTTTAGTTTAGTGGGAGAACCGCTATATGAGAACTTTACAGACACCACACCGTGTATTTCGAGTGTGGAGGGTGGAAGTGCTGTGATACAGTGATTCAAAGTAGGCGTCTTGAAAAATCTTAGCCTGTTCTCGGTAAGAATATTGTTTATTTTAATCCCAGAATTTCATATGTATTTCAAAAACTTACATACCTGAGTATATTGTTATTTCAAACAAAAAAAATCTTGTGGCGTGATATTATTCTATGAGTGAAAGTAATTTTTTGCTATTATTTCTCCACATTTTATAAATAAATATCACCATAAAAACGTTCTCGTTTGCCAATAGCAGTCACGTAGATTCTCTTTCTTCTTGTGCAATGAATACTTCCCGGATAATTATTATGTAATTCTGGTCAGCATCCGAACAACTTTCACCTGTTCCGAAGACAAATCCGAGCTGCGATCTTATTCATACACATGCGGAAAAGAGTTGGGTTCGACATTTCATTAAACTTTCCTTTTTCATATTACGTAACGTTTTAATTATACGGTAAAAATAAAATGTAGGTTCCACAAAACAGTTCTTCATAGTTAAATATTTTAGGCAGAATTAAAGTTAAACATTCTAATTAATGCATTGCACTAATATAACGAGATTTTATCAACACTATTTACGAAAATCAGATTGTCGTATCATATTGGTAGTGCGTGTTTTGGGTTGCACTGCTTAACATTAAACAATTCATTTTGTAATAATTAGTAGTATTTAGTAGCTATGCGACCAATAAGTTGATTTAAAAGATCTGTGTTGCACTTAAAATTAAATGTTTATAATCCACTTACTGTCGATCTAATTAATATCATAAATTGTCTTAAAAATAATCACCTCGAAATGAAACCGATTTTAATGATTTTTAATTGATTATAATTTAGTTTTAGGACAAAATGTGGACAGCAATAGCGTTCTTCGTAGTAATTCTAGGATTACTAGCTTACTTAGACACTAAAAAACCAAAAAATTATCCGCCAGGACCAAAGTGGCTACCAATTATAGGCTCTGCTTATGTACTCTTAAAAAAGAGAAAGCAGTATCGCAATCTCTACAAAGCAACTGCAGTTATGGCCAAAGAACATGGACCTGTGATTGGTTTGAAAGTGGGCAAAGATTTGATAGTCATTGTGTACGGAAAACAAGCAATTCGAGAATTTTTATCATCAGAAGATTTGGGTGGTAGACCGACAGGACCGTTTTATGACATGAGAACGTGGGGCGAACGACGAGGAGTTTTATTAACAGACAGTGAATACTGGCAGGAGCAAAGAAGATTTATTTTGCGTCAGTTAAGAGAGTTCGGTTTCGGCAGAAAAAATATGTCCGCGATGATTGAAGAAGAAACGGGAATCATGGTGGAAAGTTTCAAAAAAATGCTGGCTGGGAAATCTTCATTTACCCATAATATGGCGTCAGCATTTAGTATACACATTTTAAATACTTTGTGGATGATGATGGCCGGGATTCGATATAGTCCTGAAGACAAAAACTTGTTGAGTTTGCAAGATATTTTAGGGAGATTGTTTTCTGCGGTCGATATGGTTGGTTGTCCCTTCAGTCACTTTCCTATTTTAAAGTTTATAGCTCCTGAGGTGTCCGGATATAAACTTTATGTTGAAACACACTTGCAAGTATGGGATTTCTTGTATAAAGAACTCACGCGTCATAAGGAAACGTATGATGAAAATAATTTAAGAGATTTTATGGATGTTTATTTAAAAATTTTAAATTCTCCCAATCGAGACGAAAGTTTTTGCGAAAAACAGTTGCTAGCAATTTGTATGGATATGTTTATGGCTGGTTCTGAAACTACCAGTAAAAGTCTTGGTTTCTGTTTCCTAAATCTGATACGTTATCCAGATGTACAGAAAAAAGCACAGCAGGAAATAGATCAAGTTGTCGGTAGAGACAGACTTCCAACTCTGGAAGATAGGCCAAAGTAAGATTATCGTTTATAAATTTGTATTCAGTTATAATAAACACATTATGTTTTAGAATGCCCTATATGGAATGCGTAGTTTTGGAAGCTTTACGAATGTTCTCCGGAAGAGCTTTCACAGTGCCTCATCGCGCCCTCAGGGATACACATTTAAATGGACACTTCATCCCAAAAGTACGCCATAATTGTTAACATTTATTAGTTTCGTTACGACTGTATTATTTTAGGACACTATGGTAATAGCAAATTTGCATGGAACTTTAATGGGCCCTGACAGCGGCGTGGAAGAACCGGAAACATTTAAACCGGAAAGATATTTAAAGGATGGGAAAATCACATTAGCGGAGACATACATTCCATTCGGATTTGGAAAACATAGATGTTTAGGAGAAACGCTTGCTAGAGCTAACGTTTTCTTGTTTACTTCCGCTCTCTTACAGCATTTTAACTTTTCAATACCACCTGGTTGTCCACCGACAACTGAATGTATTGATGGGGTCACTCCCGGACCTTTACCTTTTCAAGCACTTGTCACACTGAGGGATTAAGTAAATTAATATTGTTAAAATACGTTATAATTTCAACAAATGTGTTGAATATGTCAAGTCACATAAAGTGCTAGTCTTTGTAACCCTACTTAAATATTTTATTTTTGTATTTTCAGAACATTGTGCCAATAATATAATTTACATTTTTTGAAAATTATTTTCAACATGAAAGTATCTGGTAATTTACTAAAAATCATAATGTATACATATTGTGTATAAAAGTAGCCTAATAATTATTATGTGTAAATTACTCATAAAAATCAAATACGAGTAATTGTCACATATGAATACCTATGAGTAACAAATTTGTAGTTTTTATTTTATAATATTCAATAAAATGTGTGTTATGATTATTTTCACCGTGAGCGAAAAATACTGAATTTGAATTTTAACCTTAAAGCCAATGAGCCAAATATGGTCATAAATACAATATACTTACAGGGTGTCTCAGAAATAAGTACATTAATTTTAATCAGTTATAGAGCTCATCAAACTCACAACTTTTTTTAATATAGTTTTGTCAAGAACTTTTTAATTATCGAGTTAAAAATTGCTAAAGTTTTATCTCAATTAAGGTTACCCGCGCATGGATCCTCAGTCACTCATGGACACTAATAATGATTATAATTAATAGATTATGGTCAAAAACAGTTACTAGGATACGTATTTTCCTAATCTTGTTAACATCACAAACATTTAGGAAGAAATTGAAAATGCTGCTCCCTAATGGCGTACGGAATTTCTTTGGCCCAAATCTGGGTGTTGATTACACCTTCCCTCGTGTATCCGGCCTCATCAATTGATGGTATAAGAGATACAAAATTTGGTTGTACGTTTAATTTTCTATTAACCCACTCACAAAACTTTTGCCTGCGCTACGTGATAAGTCTGTTGGTTTCAATAACTGAACTTTCTGGTCCTGAAAGAGGTACAGTTGTTCTCTGAGTATCCTCCAAATACTACTCTCCGATACATCACACTGGACAGCGACGCGTGCTAGTGCCCGGTCGAGTTTCGACACTCTCCAATAATATATACAAAATACATAATACACCGACCGGCCGAAAAAACCGGCCACCCTGAAAAATTTCGCAAAACCAAGCTTTAAAAATTATTAATTTAATTACTGATCGTTATTTTATTAAAGAACCATTCACTACTGACACATGATGTATATGTTACAGTCAAAGTGTTCATTCCGTCAATGTATATGTTACAGCTAATATCCGAAATCCGTTATTATGCATAATAACTAGACATTTTAGGAATTATGCGTAATAACTAAACTTGTCAGTTATTATGCGTAATAACTGAAATTTTCAGTTATTATGCATAATAACGGAAACGTTTAGGTAATATTGATAATAACTAACAGAGGAACAGAAATTATGCATAATAGCTGATTTCACAAAAAACGGGACAAGATGAGCAATTCAGGTTCTCATAGATCAATGAAAAGCAATGGGAATATGAAGTTTCTGTTACTGTAATTTGTCCCGTTTTTTTTAAATCAACTGTACATGTGATATGTAGGGGAAAGGGAGGCAGAGTGGGTAGCTTTTTTGAAAATATTGTGCATAATTCCTGTTCCTCTGTTAGTTATTATCAATATTACCCAAACGTTTCCGTTATTATGCATAATAACTGAAAATTTCAGTTATTACGCATAATAACTGACAAGTTTAGTTATTACGCATAATTCCTAAAATGTCTAGTTATTATGCATAATAACGGATTTCGGATATTAGCTGTAACATATACACTGACTAGACAATGTATGCATTGACTGATTTGCGCAGTAAATGTGTTCACAATGGACGATGTGTAAGCTTTAACCTTAGATCATATAATAAATAGATACCACCATGCCGTGTTCTTTCCCTAGGACAGCCTGTGACGACATCCTCCTGTCACACATCTCTCTCGTGCATGGAGGAATTACAATGAAGCTATCATTGCCTGATCACTATTTGAATTTTGCGCGCCTAAATTTTAGGAAGTATGTCTGAACCAGTCTGAACTAACTTCGGAAGAAAGATGTTGACAGCTTGATTTTATAAATAATTCACAGTAGATAATGAAAGGAATAGTAAATTATTGGGCAGCAATTGTGATTCTTTATGACTACATCACTTAAAATAGGATCTTTGTTCTAAATTCTAAAATTGTTTTTTGTACAACAACTCGAAAGAGAGGTTAGAAGAAACATCTGTCAAAAGCGATTTGTTGCGCTGGTGCGGTACAAGGATGGAAGTGAAATAGACATATGCAGATGAAATGCATATAACAAAGATGAAGATGTGGTGATCACACAAGGATAGCATTATACTACTCCCCTTGACGTAGAAAACGACAACAGATAACTTCATGTCTAGTCACAGCTTTCAGTTTGAGTATTGGTATCTATTTATTATATGATCTAAGGCTTTAACTAGTCAATGTATACATTAACGGTTCCCGCTTACTCAAAGTATGCACCAAATAATACATGGTGACATAACCTCACATTGTACCTACTGATGTTTTAGCGGTATTTGTGATTTATTGTTTTTGTGTGGTGTGCAGTACATATTAAGTGTTAGTTTAATATTATCTACAATGGATAAAACTGCAAAAAAAAACAAAGTTTTATGAACACATTGAAAAAATCCCGCAAAAACCCAACAGTTTTCGGATGAATTTAGAAAAATATCTAAAGTTAAAGGCAGAAGTGAAAAATGCAAAAACTTTGCCAAAGAAAGAAAATCGGGATTTTTGGTTACTAAAACATTACGATATAATATGTTATTTCTATTTCTCCATAAGCATTAGTGAATATACTGTTCAACACTTAACTCATTTTTAATAAAAATGTCACTTGTACTACTTCTTCTCCGAGCTCCTCAATTGTGATATTTAAGTATTTCTTTTTATTGAAGCTTTGACTAACAGATTGCAGTAAATGCATACACTGTCTAGTGAATGTATACATTTACTAGTAAAAGTATCCATTTCCATGCGCAGTGAATACTTTGGCTAAAACCGTACGTCAATGTATACATTGACTAGTCAGTGTATACATCCGCTGAAATGTACGCTTTGACTGTAACATATATACAGGGTTATTCAGCTAATATGACCTATTTCTGTTTTTAAAATAGGCAACCCAAAATACCGATTCCACCTAAACCTGGATTACAAAAAATGTTTCAAAATTAAATTGTATCAAAGTTTGCTTATAAGTGTATAGAAACGTCAGTGTCAGAAAAATGCCTATGCATTCTTACGATAATAACGAAAAACCGACCAATCTTTGTAGTTGGTTTGTGGGTCGAAGTGCATGCTCCAGGTGCAGATGGTTAGAGCGGTTACCGGTTAGGATGAAATTTATTTATTTGTTTAGCAATAGCAATTTGTCCCATAACTCCCATATGGGGATTCTCATTAACTTGTGCAAGAAGTAATACTTCATTTTCCAAGCTAGCCGCAGTCTGGTTCCGTTTCCTCTTGTTAGCAGGCCACTTTCTTACGCAATGAATTTTCTAGCTGAAAATTTTGGGTGTTGAGGACACACGGTCAGGGTATCTTCGGGCATACAATTGTGCTGTACGCCTAGCCTTTTTGTGTCATTCTTCATAACGTGTCCATAACTAAGGATCATGTCGGTTTTCTCATTATTGAATGCATAGGAGTTTTTCTGACACTGACGTTAACTGACGTTTCTATTTTAGCAAACTTTGATACAATTTAATTTTGAAACATTTTTTGTAATCCAGGTTCAGGTGGAATCGGTATTTTGGGTTGCCTATTTTAAAAACATAAATTGGTTATCTTAGCTGAATAACCCTGTATATAAATTAGCAAAAAAAAAGAAGACAAATAAAGGCAGAATTAAATTTAATTTAACAAAATAATAGAAACAGAGCGACAATTTGAGAAACGTCTGTAAGAGTTAACGGCATTGTTTTCGCGTGAAAACGTTTATTAACTGCCAAAACTTATAATCAAATGCTGAAAAACACTGTTTACAAAAACAGCCTCCTTGATTGTTTTAATTAAGAAAATATCGTACTTGGTCTGTTTCTGTTATTTTGTTTAATTAAATTTAATTTAATTCTGCGTTTATATCTTATAACATATAACAGGGGTGTGGCGGCACAATAACACGTCGGTAAGCAGAGAAAGATAAGTGGCCTCGTGGTCTAGTGGTTAGGATGCTTGCCCGGAGCGCAAGAGGCGTGAGGTTCGAATCCCACCGAGGCACAACATTTTTCTCTGCTTATCTACAAGGGCTTTCTACCAAGTGGATGTTATAAGAGCAGACATGCCGTTTGTGTTAAATGAAATTCTAACGCTTTCTGTAAGTGATTTTTCAATTGAACACCCGTTACAACCAACTTCCTGCCTAAGCAGGTAAAATGTGTTGTCCCGACAAGCGTTTACTGTAAAATTCAGTGAATAGTGAATTATGGTTTATGGCATTTAAAATACCATCTTAGAATTACGAGACCTCACATTTATTACCCTTCAGAATTATATTTAAAGATGGATAGTACTGAAGGCTACGGTATATGAAATGGCTAAAATGATTAAATAGAACACTATGAGTGGACCTCTTGTCTCTATTTTTGTCTATGGAACTACCATCACCATCATGAAATGTCAAAAGTAGTACTACAGTAACTAAACTACCAATTAATAAAAAAAAAGTATAATAAAAAAGATGAGATCTTTGGCATTTATTTTGTATCTATACAACGTGTTATAGAAAAAAGTACATTAAATATAAGCACGAACAGAACTCGTCAACAAAAAACATTTTTGTATTTGGCATTTTTTCAAAAACGAATTTTTTTTGTCAGTTTTACTCCTCATTATTTAACGAGCCGGCCATACATTTCTTCAATTGTTCACCGTGAATTTCACTTTCGATGCATCAGGTGGAAAGTGTTTGTTTTTACCCAATTTTTTGGCGAGTTGGCTAGCGATAACGTTTTATCAGCTTCAAAACAGTTAGTTCCTTTTCGACTTTCCTTTGCGGTGTTTTCATTTTTCGTTGTGTGAAGTTATGCCCCGCTATTCCAACAGTGAATACACGGACATGGTGCTAGTGTATGGAGAAGCCGAGGAAATGCAGTGCAAGCATAAAGAATTTTGATATTCTTGAAATTTTGCGGGAACGAGTGATACGTGCTGGTGAAACAATTCGAAACAATGAAATTATGTTACAAAGAGTCAAAGACTCATTTCGTCGCCGTCTTCAGTGTTGTCTAGGCACTAATGGTGAGCACTTTGAACATTTATTATGAAGTTTTTGGCGATTTCAAGGTAGGTCTCCATTACCTATTACAGCCTTGCATTCAAATGTTTACATTTTTTTGTTCCGTGATGTGTTCATTTCTTATCCCTCTCCGCAAGAAACTGCTTTGTAAGCTATGAGCGGGTAGGTGAGTTTGTATTAAATCTTTGACTAATTTTAACTCAATCACGAAAGGGTTTACGACAAAATGTTATTTACAAATTTAATTGCTTTGGATTAGTTCTGTTACCAGTTAAAATTAATGTACTTTTTTCTGTAACAGGCTGTATACAGATATTTTGTGCTTAAATTTGACTGTATCTATATACAGATAATAGATACCCAAATATGTATCTAGATACTTTATCTAGATAATGCCCAACACTGGTTAGAAATGTAGGACAAAGAACGAAATTATTAATCAAAGAAAACCAACAGTTGACGACAATAGATAATGCCATTAATGACGCTTATTTGGGAATAAAAGTGGAGGTTGAAGAAAGAAAATAATATGACTGGAGAAGAAGCCCTAACAACTCTCTGATGAGCATAAGAATTTCACAACTAGTATTATTTTATCACAAATCCTGAATCCTTTTTTATTTTTATTTCAATACCATAAAGTGTTACAAAATAAATAAAAAGATTTAGATACAATTTTTTATTCTCTACAATTTTTGCATTTAATGTTTAGCTCTAAAATAATTTTGGAGAATCAATATTTTAAAGTTTCTGTTTTTTACATGTAAAATCCCTGTGTTACGTGTTAAATATACTTTCACGGGAATTTTGCAGGCACGTAGCGCCGTTTACAAGTTTACAAGGATCATAATGCGAAAAGCCGGCTTGGCACTGTCAATCCTAATTGTGTCATAAAATTTTATTACTATGTATTTTTTTCAGTAATTCTACTTATATTATTTTATACAACTCAGTAGTCTAAGAACTGTTCGCAAATATTTTTCTAAATACTTATATTATTACTTTTATTTAATTCCTGTAAATATCCAAATATGTACAAGGAACATTGGACGACAAGAAAATAATTATGGCATTGCGCCGGTATTGGTCAGGTTTGTTCTTAAAAATCAAATAAATTGCTGTATTTCTCTTTTATACAGAAATATTTCTAATTAAAATGTACTACTACTTTTAATAGTAAAAAATATTTAAACGTTGTTAGTAATTTCGATTATTAGTGCATTATTCAAATTAGGTATCTAGTGGTGCGGTATACAGGGTAATATCGACAAGCACTGCCGCCTCGCACCCCTCTGTCAAACGAAGAAATGTGCCGCGCTACCCAGGCCGTTACGGTCGCAAACTCGTGGTTAGAAATCACGGCGATAAATAAGCTGACGGCGTCACGTCACCCGACCGTCCCTATTCTAAATCTAGCAGCTCGACAAGGAACCGCGCACTCCGTTTCCGCCACGTGTTTCTGTGTTATTTAACCTCAATTCCATTTAAATGTGTTCAATTTCTATAACTCTGACATTAAACTACAACTGAACAAGTGCCAAACTTAAAAAAAAAGCAATAAACAACATTTAAATTCCCTACACTCTCGTGAAATTTTGAACAGCAAAGAATTCTTATCTGATATTAAGATTGGACATCAGACAATTTATATGATAGAAGCATTAATCAACAAAATATTTACATCGTCAAAAAAAACTGGCAAAGATTTATAAAAACAAAAAGATCTGATGTCGACTGAAACTTGAGCATACAAAAAAAAATTACGGGAGGTTAGAAATTGCAGGACATGAAAATTTACGTTCAATTTAAATTATACAACAAAGAAAATTTCTGAGGCTAAAATTATGAGATACAGAATTATTGTATGAGGTGAAGAATGGCAAAGCTAACAATTTTACATAAGATTAATATTTTGTGTCCATTCGAGTTATTGTTTAAATTTAAAAAAAAGTGAAGTTATTCAGCTGGTTCAAAATGACGTCGGACGAGTGCGTTGTTAAAAAAATGCGTCAAAAATATGTTTCCCAGAAGTGCGATCAGTTTTGTTGCGCTGTGCAAATAATGGTCTAAATCAAAGGAACAATGTTGTTAATTTGTTCAACGATATTTTACAGTTCAAACATGTGCTCGGTTTGAAAACACGTTCCGCTGCCAGAACAAATAATTTACCTGATGTTAAATTATGCCACACTTTATCAACGATTCAAACAAAGAATTTACGTGATGTGAAATTATGCCTTGATCCAAGCGCTTGGTTACTTAAAACATTGAGATTTTATATCGTGCTCTGTCCCCACGTTATCCCAAACAAAACACATGATAAATAAACAACACAAAATGTATCCGGCGTTGCGAGAAAGCCTTCTCGGTGATGTAATTTTCAACGTTGCGAGAAATATGCGTCTCGGTAATATTGCTTTTCATGTTGCGAGAAAAATATCTCGTTATATAATAATGATAACGATGATAATAATTGCCTAAAGGGAAAAATTTATATTCCCCCGTACCTCAGTGTACGATAGTATGAATTCTACTGTACTTTCACGGTCCCAGAGACGGATAACATTAGATTAATTTTAACTGCCGTAAATGAACTATTAGCAATCTTGTGCGAAAAATTAAGAAGTGATACATTATAACACTTAAGTATAAGCATCCAGAAACTTATTCATAACTAGATAAACAAAGAATGAGCCCTTACTAAGTGAATTTCTTGAAATCTGCTAGCAAGTACCTTTATTTCAACAAACTTATGACTGTTACATTGTGTTGGAACCACTTAACGATTAAAATCCTAACATGAATTGTGAATTTAAAAACAATGAATCAAATTTACACCACATGTTAGCGTCGGTCGAAAATTCACTTATTTCCGTTTGGGAAAACCACAAGAATTAACTACGCGTGTTGGGGAAACTGTGCCGTCATCGTCGTTACGATTAATTTTCGTTAAACAAAGGCTCCCCATTTTTATTAACTACCAAACCAACTAACCTTAACCTAGCTAACTCATCACGTGGTTACACTCACAATAAACATACCAAAAGTGTACCCTCTACAAAGAAAGCACACCTCTCACTACCAACCCTCTAACTAAAATTCCCTAGCAGAACTACCCACTATCAGAAAAACAACGGGACGTGCACATGGTTGCCTATGTTTAACGATTTCCTTAATTGAATTTTTTTCAAATTCAAATTATTCAAATGCGATTTCGCGCCGTTGTTATTTTTTTTCAGCCCGAAATTTCAAATTCAGTCACCACAGTATTAAACATTACATAAGTATGTGTTTTCTTTTTTTACATCGAAAACACCAAGAAAACGTTTAAATGTCGCATTTTTTTGAGTATTCCAAACAGCTTGATTGTCTCGCGATTTTAAAATTGACTCTTTTCGCGAAAAGGAGACGATTATGTATATTTTCCACGTTCTGGCCTTTGTAGCTTCAAGGAATTAGTTTACAAATTTCAGAAATGCAACTTTTAACTTTTTTTTATATATAATTTGTTGCGATTCCACTTTACGGGTTTAAAAATATTAACAATAAACTATTTAAAAATTTATGTGGATATGAACTTTTTGTTGAAATTTATAAGTTCTGAGCTATTTTTATTATTGTTTTGAGCATTCTGAACGCCTTGATGCACTTGTGATAAGCAAAACCGACCCTTTTCGGGAAGAGGAGACGATTGGCTGTAGTTTCCATATCTGCCATTTGTACTTTCCAGGAATTTCTTCGAAAACTTTAGAAATAAAACTTTTAGTAGTTGTCCCCACTAAAAATATAGAGAACATTATCAGAAACTTATACCTGTGAAAATAAAAAACGATCATGATACTTATTACTCGTAGAAATTATTTAGAGCTGCGCCAGCCACTTGATTAGCCTTACAAAAACCTTCAACTAGTAAGGACAAAAAATCAATCTGATGTCATCAGTGATAACGATCTGAGAGTTCAATTCAATCAAAATTTATATTTCTTATTGTGATGGTACTGATGATGGTGATTGGTTGTGACGAAGACAACATAAATCGTTTGATTGTAAACAAATACGTGTTGGTACAATATAATCAAGAAAACTGTGTAGCATGTTTGCAGCAAAATGTTGCAGCTGGATGATAAAGGAGCTGAGATCTACAAATCAATGGTAAAAGCGGGATATGATTGGAAGTATTTAGCCCGGTAGAGATGACGTATTATTGTATTATTTTAAAAAAGATATGAAAAGTTATATAGCTACTAAAACTAGTAAACAAAGGAGGAATTTTCATTGTTCCTAAATTACTCTCTTATGCTTCATAAATATTATTTTAAGACTTTTTTGTTAAGTACATATAACTATGACAATGTGACCATTACTAATGTATATGACGACAATACATATTGTTGTGAAGTATTTTTATCTACAAAATAATATTTGACTGCGACAAATGATCCATATTGCAAAGAGTTTAGATCACAATAGTTTTTAAAATGACTGTAGTACTCTAGGACAACTTTAAGTTCATCGCGTGGTGGAATTTGGTTCCAGCAGCTTTATATCTTCGTATATTTGCAAAAATAGTAAAAATATTAAACGCCTCTTTCAGTTAGGACTACATATTAAAATAAACATAAACATGGAAAAGCACGCATGAATAATGAAAAAAAGGAAAAAACAGCCTGGTACCAGCATGAGGAAATGTAATTTAAACGACACATCTGGTTGTGGACTACGATTATTAGTTATACTTGTTAGCAAGGACAATTTCGATGAACTCTAGCTTTGGAGATGAAGGTAGAATTACTCTGGCATTCCATGGAAACGTTATCTAAATTGGAGTAGTATTACATGACATTTGTCTGGTTGCGACGTATCGGATTCCATTGAAACGTGAATAATACGTCTGTTCAGAGTGTTTTGAAACAATACCGTCGCAAACCAGCGAACTGGTATCGAGAAGTTCCAGTGAAAAAAAAAAGGCTAGGTTGTAAAGCAAATACTGGGGATGGAATCATTTAGGGAGTCACAGCTGGATTATGAAGCTCAGAGAGACACTAGGCACCAAAAAACTTGATTGAAGTTAGCTCTGCTATCACGTGCCTTATATTAATTTGTCTGATCGGTGCTTTTCAGAAACAAAACAAACAGTTAATATTTAGTGTTTATATTTAAATATTTGATTTACAATCAGTCTCAATTTCACATTTAACATTTTTTAACAATGATGTCAATCGTTTATTAGTGCAATATATTTGTTATAAACAACAATTAATGTTAAAATGCGTTAATATACTTGAAATTAATAGACCCCAAATAAAAAAAAAATGAGTTAACAAAAAAAAAAAAAACTAAAATATTATGTACACATAACAATTATTATATTCGTTAAAATATTGCTTACAATAGTTTTATAAAATAAATAACAAACTAAAACACACAACAAGGAACTAATTTAGAGACTGGCTCTAACTAAAACGCTATTACAAAAATAAGCAACCAAAACATACTTGCAAATTTGGTCAACCTATATCACGCACTTGAAATACAATTATTTAACACATAGATTTTTCATCACACATCAACATTGTTTACATGAATAGAAGAACGCTTATCAAGAAAATTAACAGCTTACTCTAAGCACGCACGCTGTTAGAGGGTTTTTAAGGAAGACAAAGATATTTTTCTTTTCTAGATTTTTTATTTCTTTTTTATTTACCTATCTAGAAGCAACACGAATTTCTATCTTCATTGAGATTCTTACAGCGTACGTGCATACACATTAAACAAAGAAAAGAAAGATGGAAAATAAGACTGTCTTAGATAAACTAATTCATCCCGGGGACTAGTTGAATAATTTATCATGGCATTTAAATAAATCGAATTTCATAACGAGACAACCAATAATGAGTATGAGTTGGAGTATTAAAATTTCGTTGCAGCCAGAAGGGTATCCATTTTTGTATTCAGCAGATTGACAGATTGATCCTGCAATATAGACCAACCTTTGGGGTCTGCATACGTTGATTGTCGATGAATGAAAACCAATTAGGCCACTGGAGGTAATTGAAATGTGGTATGATGGAGGCGATGATGGGGGTTTGGGAATGCTCAAAGCAGAAATCGGACAATAAGCAATTATGATGCGTATGGGACGTCTGCTGAATACGACTTTAGTTGAGTCATAGTAGGAGTAATTCGGTACAATCAAGATTAGGTAATTGCTGTGACAGAATTGCAGAAGCTGCGATAAGCAGATATTGCACGCGTGGTTGTGGAGTGTTCGGGGGTTGTCGACTCGGATATCACAGAGGGTGCGACGGTGAGCGGTCGAGCATGTAGCGATGACGGATGTGTGGATAAAAAAGAGCTGCCCGGCCGCCCGTCTCTGGTCACCTGGTGGCCAGTTCGTCCTGGATGTGTATCTGAAACATAAAGGTAAATATTTTAGTAAAAAATGATATAAGGTTGTATGTATCAAGTGATTTACTTATATATGTATAACAAGCTTACAAATTTTGAGTGAATGGTTAGTTTTACAACTTTTACATGAAGTAAATTTTTTTATGTAGAAACATGTGGTAGCTATCAAGCAATCAAAAGGAAACGATGTGATCCAACTAAAACCTCTCATGACGATGTAATTTTATATGATCACGAGTTTTAAAAGAAAATAAAGCTTTTAATTTGTTTTATCGGTCTATTATTTTGATACTTTGGCATCAAAATATAATGTATGTAAAAATAAAAAAAAAACTAATTAAAACTATGGTACAAACTAAGATACTTCAGCTACCAAAAACACCTAAAATATATGTAAATATTATATCGCGAGTAGTTGTTTAAGTAAATTATCATTACTCAGATAGCACTAGTTTGTCGCTAAAATTTAGTCCAGTCAATTTGCCGTCAATGTAAAATTCAGGTTTCGAGACTGAAGGTAACATCTTGAAAATAAGGATGCAATAATTTTTTTATTTTTCTTCGTAACCGTGATGAGTGAAGGTCATTTTTGTAGATAATACAGATTAATAACGTTAATAGTAAAAAAGTTGTGACGAAATAACTGTTAAATTTTCAATTCTACAAAAAGATTTCTGCTCGGTTTTTTAGAGAACTTTTCCATAAACTTATTTATATATCTAGAAATTCCAAAATATTAAACCAAACAAATCTGTTGTGTACAAAACCTAATTCCAAACCTCTCCTCAGTAAATTTTCGCAATTAGTATTCAAATACAGCAAGATTAAAAATCAAACACAGTGACAGAAAACTAGAATATCAAACTTTCTAGAAAACGTCAAGACATGCAATTGAACACTTCTTTCACCGAAAACAAAGAAAGATCTCTTGTATTTTTTTTTATGCTTTATTCGTTGTTACGCGGTTAAACATTATTCGTCAATGGGATAATGAGCCGCCTTACTTCTCGTCCCTTTTCCATTCCCTAAGTCTTCCCCGTTGCTTACATAAATTTTAATTAATTGGATGATTTACGTTTTTTCATAACTACGGCTTCACCTTCCCACACAAGTTGATAACACTGTACAATCCAATAATAAATCCACCTTCTTTTTTGAGGATTGAAAATACAAGAGTTATTTCACCATAAAGTTTTTTATCACGTAGTTTTAAAAATTGTTCACTCATAACTTTTGTGTTGGTGATTCTGAATTATTGGCAACAATGTTAACATGTCAACTTTGACAGCAGCGCGCATAACAAAAATGACAAAAAAATCACAATCATTAATAGTTACCCGGTACAATAACTAAGTTTTACAGTTACAGTCAACCCCTTCACGAAAAATAAATAAAATTTAAATGACATTTACTAATCAAAAATTTTAGAGGACGTCATCAAATTGTTGGTGAGGATGATTAGCCAAATTTTGGTTAGGGTTTTACAATCTATACGGTATTTCTAAAATAGATATAAAATTTGACAACAATCGAGTCCGGTAGCTTCGGAAATTATCTGTCTAATAAAAATCGACACAAGCAGACGAAAAGCGACAGACAGACTGAAATGGGGCACCTATTTTTTCGTACTGCAGGGATCACGGAATGCCGAGAAAACCTAAAAGTAGCCTGTTGCGCGTGGACCCGATTACAATATTTCCTTGGCTTACGCTCGAGAAGTAAAAACGTTGCTTACCAAAATGCATGGTTTCCTATGGGATGGGCTGCACTAATTAGCGAAAATATAAAATCTATTTGGGTCGCTGAAACAGTTTGTAGTAAAAATTCTCAGGAACTTGAAATCATTATTTATTTTATTAAACGGAAATTTTCATATGTTCTCACTATACATATCGTATTTCTTAAATTGCCACGCATTCTGTTCCTATTATCCTATTAAAGCTGATACATTTTTCAGCAATAATGCCTGAAATTAAAACTAAAAGAGCTCAGTGGAGTGAAAAATGTCCTGAACAAGCCTTAGGAGCAATTAAAAATGGAACAAATGTATCTTGAGTCCTTAAGACAATACATGACCCTTAGAATTACGATACATTGGGACTTCATTTTAGAAAAAGAATTGCAAACAAGCGTCTCGATCGATAGACAGTCTACACTAAATAGAGAAAAAAGATCTACTGTACAGTATAATACACAGATTAGCCGATATAGGAGTGCCAGTGATTCCAAAATTACTGAGGACAAGTATATTCATCTACCAATTTAAAAAAAGGCTAATTCATTTACCAACATTTTGGAAGTGGCTGGGCAAAAATCGTTTAAACTATGTACGTACTAAGAAACGTCCACATGTTTCTTATCGTCGTTTTTAGAAATAATTGAACCCAGCAAGAGCGCAAAAAGTAAACCATTAAATCGTTTCATTGTTAATGACTACTTTACTAAATTGAAAACTTATCTTGACAAGATCAGAATTGTTTGATAGACGTGAGAACATTTACAATATGGATGAAAAAGGTTGCGGTTCAGCACTGCATCACCAGCATGTAAGCTGATAATTACAATCAGGATATAAAATTATAATGACTAATTTTTTGTTAATTGATTAGCTTGATCATTTCGCTAAATATAAAAATTTTGGACCTACACTTCTGATGTTTGATGGTACTACATCTCACTTCGATAGTATAATTGTGTACCCCAATGACAAGCATTGAAGCACTCTATTGTGTTTCGAGTAACACCATTGCAAACTGCTGTCTTTTACCAAAATTGTGTTTAAGAGCTTCGAAAGTTGCTGAGACGAAGGCGTTTTAAATTTTCTACCCCTAAATCCTTAAAAAACTTAACGAACTTGAGATTTGGCTATTTTTGAAGGTTCAAGACAGTGTCATCATCAACCAATCCCATTTCAGGCTTTAGGACTTACTAGTATATCCTTCGGACTACGAAATCATACATAACGCAGCTTTTGCACCACGTTTGATAACTAAAAAATCTAATATTTTCGATGAATACTGTAATGATTCTTCAGTTTTAATACAAATATAACGTTTGTGTGGAGATTGACGGAGTGTTTGACAATAGAAAATCTGGTCCTATTGGTTGTAGGAAAACAAAATGGTAGGTATGAATTTCCTTCAAACGGCGTCTCATCTGATCACAGTGTTCGCGATGAATCTTTTGGTGTTGAACTGTGTCATGACAGTAATAACACTGATAACTTCGACGTACTTGTAAATGAACCAGAACTAATCAATTCAAAGATAAAAGCCACGCGTTATAAAAATAAAGTCATAATAAAGAAAATCGGGAAAAAACAAATACGTAATGGTGAAGACTGTGAAAACCAATTTCGTTCTCCTTCCGAAGTCTCTAAAGTTTTCTATACAACTACTCCTGAAAAATACGAAAATGCTGTAAGTACTGCAAGTTGTAGTTTTTTTTACGCTAGAAACTGAAATTAAACTTCAAATTATTCATGATTAAATAAACCGACTTTCAATTTTCTTACTTCTTGAGCGTAAGCTAACGAAGTTTAGCAATCGAGTCCATCGGACGAATGACCACTTTTATGTTTTCTCGACGTTTCATGACCCCAAGAGTACGAAAAAGTTGCCGTCTGTTTGTCTGTCTGGCGTCTGTATCCATTTTTATTACATTCTGAAATTACCGGACCGATTATTGCCAAATTTTGTATGTATATTCGGAATTTCATATAGATGGTTAAATATTAACCAAAATTTGTCTAATCATCCCCACCAAAAACGTGATGCCAACCCCTCAAAATTTTTAACAACGGCAATAAATTTATAAAATTGTCCAAAAATCATCACTGATAAGTTAATAACATTTTCTTTTTATTTGAAGAATGAAGTCTTTAAAGTTAATTTGCCAAAAATTTTTAAACTTTAAAAAAGCAATAGTGGACTTCGATACCTTGTATATTTTTGTGTCTGATTAATGCACTAGATTTGTTAATTTTCCATTTATTTGACACAACTGTCTATGTACGCATAGTGAATCCAGAAAAAAATGGTTCGGTCGGAGGAGAAGCGGGTGTAGTTGCAATTTTTTTTTTTAATTTGCCCCCGCTTTCGTACGACACGTGTTGTGGTGCACAGTAAATACTTATTGGGCTTAAGTTTTAATCAACGTTAACTTGTAGTTTTAGTTCTATTATTCTGAAAATACAACAGCTTACACCACGTGTGTCATTAGCATTCCTACTCATTAGAAATTATGTCGTTCCTTCGTTCCATCTATTTCAGCCGAAAGCAGAGCCGACAGCTCAAAGTGAACAGATTTATCGGTTTACGTTTAACGCCGATTATTTGGAGTAAAAAAAAATCATTTTGAAGGGTGGTGATTTTTGTGCATTCCAAATTATACATGTGTTATATATACTTTATTCATGCAAAACTTATCGATTACCTATACAAAAATTTGATGGTACCACGGTTCGGTTTAAAAAAAAATCATGATTCTTAATCACTGAATTGATAAAAGTTCACCTTTTCGAGCTCGATTAAGCTGCCTTTTAAATTATTTCGATTTGCATGATATTTGATCATGTGTGTAACAAACGATTTGCATGATGTTTAGGTAACATTCAGTAATTGACAGTTGCGGTGGATGCGGTAGGCATCGATTTTGGTCGGCTCATTAAGTGAAAAAAAAAATAACGTACCCATAGTAGAGTACAAACGTAATGAATAGAGATGCATATAATGAATGTAATTTTATTACCAAGTAATTCATTAAAATTTTATTAATCACATGTGGTTTTCCTCATTAGCATCACATTTCATGTAAAAGATTAAATAAACCCTAAGGAGTATCAGTCATTTTAGCCACAGTTGTTACGATAACGATGAACACTTATTTTTGGCAAAGAAACCAAAAGAGATAAAGTAAAAAAAATGAAGGTTTAATAAAGAACTGTAGTTACAAATGAAGAAATTATCTATTAGTGAAAATATTAATGGAACCAGCTTATGTTAACAAAATGTTGGTTGAGAAAATAGTCATTAATATGTATTAAACTTAGAGAGCAAGGAAGCAAAATTACGGAACTCAACGTTGAAAAACTGCTGCTTTGACGACCGAGAAATGTAAATAATGTAATTGCAAAGATAAAGGACCGAAAGACAAGAGTACGAAATACGAAAACATCATCAGCAAGGACTAAGAGGTTTAAATTTCACTTCCTACTTACTTGGTCATGTATAAATAAATATTGTTGCATCTTTTTGTGTTAACTAAATTTAGTGCAACATTTCTCTAGAACATTTTTACCCTATTAATGCGCACTCGAGCGATGTCTATCATGACTACATTATAGACTTTTTTTAATTTAAATAAGTCATTTTGATGATTTATAATTATAAAGATATAAATTATAAAGCTACCCTCACACAATTAAATTTTTGCGCAATCAATTAATTTACACTTTTATGTGACCTGCAACAAATTTTATGTGGTCAAATATTTTTATTTTTTCATGCAAAGAAATTCACTGCTAGATGACTTTGTGCGTCATAAACGCTTTACTATTATTACATGTTTATACTTTACACCTTCCAGCGTTACGCACTACAAACGCAAGTATTTTAAATTTCCGGCCTTTGTCAGTTATCAAGTAATTCCTGGCTCATTTCTAATTACATGTTGGTTTGTGGTTTTGGCAATTCCGTTGCTGTGCTGTCATTCTGTCCTACACAAATTTCATTAAATTGCGATGAAATACCCACAACCGTTGTCGTATCGCGATGTATTTACACCATTTTTGCTGCGATTTGAGATACAGGGGTGTTCATATTAAATATGCTAGTATTATTCGTGATAAATATGCACATTTTGTGGTGATAATGACTTTTGTGATTAGAGGCTGCCGATTTTTGAGAGCTCGTCTTCATGTGACCATTCATGCGACTTATATTTAAAGGTTTTCCCTTAGCGATGCATTTACACCAGACAATTACTGAAGGTGTTGTTGTCAATTCGTTAAATGTATCTATAATTCTGAGGTTATGTGCTGTTCATGATTTTTTGTACGTCCTATTTATGCATATAGTGATTTGAAGCTTCTTCCTGAGATCTACGCTATTTTTATTATACATTAATGTGAGGGTTGTTTTAGGTGCTGATGACGCAACTATTAGCGTTAGTCAAAATATTATGATTAAGCGATGCAGAAGCAATAGCATGGTGAAGGCATCAGTAGGAAATTGGTTTAGCTCTAACAACTGTCTTTACATAAGGATAAAACTGACTTATTGATATTATTTTTGTTTTATATTGGTCAAGTGGATCAAATTTATAAAGCAACTGAAAAAATTCACGGGGATTATAACTACTATTGAAAAATTATGTAAAAATATAATCTCTGCAAAGTCAGTGTTGGTCTGGCATCTTTCCCAGTTGGAATATTGTATCCTGAATAGGCTTCCCCTTACACATTTAAAACTTTTCGTTTCAAAATATCCACCCAATTTTACTAGAATATGTCAGTTCTAATAGGTTGGGCAGATGGACCACCTGGTGTTAAGGTAATAAAGCACAGTCATTACAAGAGGTCGAAGTTTATTGCTGCTGTTAAATGGATTGTATCGTTTAAAATGAGGGAACGAAAAAATCAGAATACTAGCATCAATCTATACCTACGTATAAAAGTGTTTGTCCTGACCGAGTCATCGACGCAGAGCTAAACCACTGAAGCTAGAAACATGAAATTTAAACAGTAGGTTCCTTTGTAATGTGAGCACCCACTGAGAAAGGATTTTTTTAAATTCTACCTATTCTATTGTACGGGAGTTCTGTGAATTTTGTCATACGAGTTCACGGGGGAGGGGGTAAGTGGACATATATATTTATATTACCCCTATCAGAGGGTGAAATTAAAATGTGGCCTATTTCGCAAACCACACAATATCTAGTTGTATTGAAGCAACTTACTGTGAACACATTAAGTCATTATGACTCAAATTATGACGAAAAAGTGGATTGCAATATATAACAATTATGAGAAAGGTCAACTTTAAATAACATGTCAACGATGCTACAACTTTCGCTCTTGTGAGCTAGGCTGATCACGTGATATGGAATAGAATGTTGTGATTTGTTGAATGTAGCGTTGATCTGTTAGAATACTTTTTTCTTAAAAAAACAGACTATAGCTTCGCAACTGACCGTAACGAACGTAATAAAGGATTGTGGAAAATCAACTTAATTTAATACCAAGGTCTATGAAATCGTTGAAGGGAAAATATGTAAATTCTTTTTTTTATATATAATAGGTTATGTTTGAAGTGATGCAATATGAATAGTAAAATTTACGAAAGACAAACAGAGAAAAGACCATAATAATAAAATAATAATTCTAGGTGGATTTACTGTATTTTATTTAACAGAAAAAATAAGACATCTGGCAAAAATTTGAAACCACATATTCATATAATTTTTTTTGAAAAAATTTTTGTACTATCTATCCTTTGGGTCATTCGACATAACTATTTAAATTCCATTGGTTTTTACAAAATCAGTTAAAGGTTTTAATTAATAGTTACACGTATAATTATATTCTTGTTCAAGTACGTTTAGTGAGGGCTAGGTTGCAGTTTAAGTAACTAAGCTTGAATTAACGTTAAGTATAATTATTGTTCTCCCAAAATTTTAGAGTTTGTAATGCGATGATCTTTGCGTTTTATATTTTCTGTGGAGTCTTAAGCACACCAGTTTTTTTCGCTACCTGAAGGTTAATCGCTTCGACGCGAGGTGCGTCATTTCATTGGCAGTTTGCCACCGTACATACACAACGGCCTTGTATCCATGCATCTTTCTCTGACTCATTCGTGTACACGAATGAACGTTTCAACCCGAAGCCTGACGGATCAGACTTATTTACTACCCACGGAAAAACCTATCGAACTTTTCACTTCAAAAGTGTGCGCGATGTTTCTAAGGAAGTTTTCACTTCAAAAATTTTAATTTAAACTCTGTTTAATATTTGTTGTTCTGAAGTTGGATTCAAACATTTGTGCTAATATTATAACCACAATTTTATGATTCCATTACTTTCAAGCAGGCATTCTATGTCGATGAAAACGTTCATAATTTGCATATTTTCTTCGTCTATTGTGGAAAAGGTTTGAAATGCACTTAATTTTTGAAATACTGGACCGTCCCGTTGTAGTGTGATGATTAAAGAGCGGAAAATATGCAGCAAAATTTTGAGAAATATGATCATATGATATGCACCAAATTTATGCAAATATGCAGTAACTTTCTTAATATATGCAGAGATATGCAGTTGCATATGCTCCAAAAATTAAAAAAAAAGCTTAATAAGCGAACTAAATTTATTTATAAAATTCAAAAACAGGTTTCCCGAACTTACATTTTATTACAAAAAATACATAAATCACATTGCAAAGTGTTTAATTACATCTCACTAACACATAAATCACGTTTTTAAAGGAAATATTCTTATACTAAAAAATAAATATAAACAGATCATATTAAAAAATAATAGTAATCCACTATTTAATTACTATTTTGGTAACAATTTATTTTTAGATATTTTTCGAAATATTCTAACAAAAAATTTTTCCGGTGATTCTAAAGTAAATGTATTTGTAAATAGAAAAACTGCGTACTACGTCCACAGATGTAAAAATACTTACCGGTTTAGGGCAGGCGCGACAAAGTACAGTTCGTTCTTGAAGAGTAAGTTCAGGAAAAGGTTTAATCCATAAATTAATTTGAGTTATCTTCGACATATTGATACACTTGTATCCCTTTAAATGCTTTCAGAATAAACTCACGATGAAAAATAATAACAGTATAACGTCCCTTCGATCACCACTAATAAACGTAACATTAATACACTTAACTAACGAACAAAGTAATGGGAATGAAGGGTATTTCCAAAAGTAATTAGGGCGCGAATTTACCTGGAAGGATGGCTTAACACCCAGTGGTGTCTCCAAACTACCATAAAACCCAAACCTTTTCTAGTTATTTGAAGCTCAGGACAATATTTGCAATATGATTCATAAAATTTCGTCTTTCTAGATAAATGCCGATAGAATGACAATCATTTTTTTTTTCAAATTAGCACAAAAATTGATAAAAATGCAAAATATGCACCCGTTCCGTGAAATATGCAGCAGAAGGCAAATATATGCAAATATGCAATTTTTTTATAGCTGTATTCATTTTTAATTACCATGATTCGTTCACATATTAAATATCAAGACTTATATGCAAAAAATAACGGATATGCAAATTTCATAAAATCCGCTCTCTAGTGATGATAAATTTAAAGTTTAGCAAGAATGTTTGGTTGCCTATACGTGTACAAAAATGCTCTATTTAAATTTTGATCGAACTAACAATAATTAAAAGTTGAGAATTTAACAAAAAATACAATAACGTCCCTAAAGGTTGTTTGATGATAAATGCTATTATAGGTTTGTCAAAAAATTATATTTCGCTTTTAGGAGCTGCATTATTATCATTTCTTTACCTACATATATTACGGTGTGTTCAGAGATATTAAAAAAAGACCACATTATGTTCTTCTCTCAATTTTCATCATGAACATTATACTACAGCCATGAAAAATTAAAAGTGTCAGGAACACAAAACTCAATTAAATATTATTAAATCAAATTCCACATGGTTTTACCCGCTAGTTTACGTTGTCTTCCAACAAGTCGATCATGTCACATCATGAGGATAAAACCGTTTTGTATTTTTTAACACTAATATCTATATTTATATTTATTTTAATGCCATTGAAATTGATTCATATCATTTCTAAGAAATCAATATTTGGTTTTCAACTGCGCAAAAAAATTACTCATAAATATGGCATAGAGCTGTGAATTTGAACGACAGATTTATTAACCTTTAACCCACACGTGTTGAATAATTTTTACATTTTATTACGCTTATGTAAACTAAATGTATCATTCCAGCACCTTAGTTGTGATAAGGTAGATATACATACACACACATACCCGGTCGTAGTAATGGATTAAATTAAACTTGTTTGTATAGGCATATGTACCTCGAAAGAGCTAATGAACTACAGTTTAATATAAATTCTAACTGAGATGACAACGTATTAAAGGAATTAATATAATTCTACGTAGTCTAAAACAAATTGAACTGGAGCACGCAATATGTAACATCTTGCAGGAGACAGATCAAACCCATGGTAACGAGATTAAAGCTATCTCTTTGTACGTATATGTATACATGTTCCATAAACTTCTTTAACAAACGGTTGATTATTAAGTTTATCTTTCAGTGTAAGTAAATAATTAATTCCGATTTTAATTAAAATTAATGCAAATAAATTTCAAAGATTTCACTTACTTCACTCAGGATGGCCCAGTTGTCGCTTTCACTATGTACATGAAGGCGAAGAGTTTGTATCTTTCCGATGCTTTCGTCTGGAACGCCTGTGGCTATACCAACACTATCGAACTTTCCTGTAAAAGAAACGAAATAGTTTATACATTTAAAATAGCCAAAAAGTAGAATATTTAGAAACATTCTCAGGACAGGTTAAAATTTTCAGAGAATGTCATGTTATATTAATGGATGTTCGTAATCCGCTTATCGTATAATTTTTTTGGACTTTTTTTTCTTAAGAATTTTCTTTGAATTTACTGAATATATGGCATTTTAAAAAATTATAAGCATAGCTGTCTGAAAATCTCTTTACTATTCTACAGATAAAACGTTCGCCACAAAAGGCTTATTTGTTAGTATCAAATAAAACGTTAAATCCTGGTAAATATGAAAGAAAGCTTATTCGATGTTGCCGGTTGCTCGCATCAGCCATGAAAAATGGGCTTTGAGCTGGGATTCGGCGAAAAAACCTTCTTCGATTTCCTCGCCGCTATTGTTCAATAGTGTTTTTGTTAACAGTGAAAAAGTTTCATCAACTCACGCTCGTCTCCTCAAGCTGTCATTTCATTTGCCACACAAGATTCGTTTTATCTATAAACTCAATTCTATCAAAGCTTGGTCGTTCCCACTTTACCCAACTACACAGATAAACAACCTAGTTTAAAATCGTATCATGACAGATTTCTGGAGGATGATCATAAAGTAAAATGTGCAGGTGTAAAGATGAACGCTTGAGCAAAAAGAGCGCCGTAGGACTAAATATCAGCTTTATTTTCGAGTAATTAAATTGATTACAACGGTTACCATTTTTTGGTTGTTTTAACAATTGAATGGAATTTGTGCCACAAAATTAAGTTTAGGTGTAAACTCACCTGACCGACCACTCGGTTCAGCTGATCCAGTAACAATCTGAGGCAATCATAACATGATGAGGCAGATCCATCAAGAACGGTTGGTAATATAATATCGTTACTATAATAACGTATTTTTTCGTTATTTCGTGTACTATTCGATCATATTTATTTTGATATTGACCTTTATAAATAAGTGTTTTTATGAATTATTGTATGCCTTACTTTTATCAATACAAAGTGTTAAAACTGTGTAAGTAGTTGCTTCATGCAGATACGAGTTGAGTAATTATTTTCCATTATGAGTACTAACTAATGTGCGACGTAGTCCTTTTAGAAAAATGACGAATCCCGTGTAAATATTTAAATACTTTAGTACTTAGCGCATCGAGTTCTGTGACAGGGTACCTACACACCGCTGCAGTTTACATAGACCTTTCTCGGGTCATGCAAAAGATCCGCCGCAGTTTACATGTAGGGATTACAAGATTTACTCCGTCCGCCGCAATTTACATTTGTCGATAAAACACATCTGAATAAAAATTTCAATTCTGTCATCGTGAACGATACAATATAGAAAAAAAGTATTAGGAACGCTGAACATATTCACACACAACATATTCTAAATCCTAAAAGTAACGGGCGTTCAAATGAAAAAATCTTCAAGTTGCCTTTGCTTTTTTTTGATATAAGAAAATGTAGTGAAAAACGCATGTGCTTTATTAACCCATACAGCTGTGTATAATTGATATTTAACAGAGTTGTTGAAAAGCGTTAGTTTTATTTTTATTGTTTTATTACGCCGCGAAATGAGGTTAAGCTGTAAGTATTTCACGATTTCAGCCGTCATCGATTAAATTTTAAGATTATTGTAGACATACGTCACGATGTTTAGAAAAATCAAAGCAACACTGATGACTTTTTAATTAAACACTTGACATACCTATTATTAAAAGTAAGTAGCACCGTATCTTAGAGTTTTATCAATCATCATTCATCACATTTTTGGAGATGATATGAATATTCTATAATTTCTGTGTTAATGTCGGTATTTTATGATAATGTGGAAGTCCGTTATTTAGTTTTTAAAATAGACAACAAAACTTTATTGTACAACGTTCGTCGCTTTGAATGCAAGCATTGTGCTTTTGCTAAGTTATTATATATAGGAATCGATAATTAAATTATAGGAAAAAAAAATATTTATTCCATATTTCAAGCGAAGCTTACTTGGTAAAATTCCGGAATGACGCATCAATTTTTCGCTAATAAACTTCAAGATACACTAAAATACACAAAAATTAAAAACCTGTACTACGTATGCGAAAGAGTAATAGAATATAAAAAGCAGTACATGAAATTACACAATCACTAAAATGAAATCTTTCCTTTTCCTTTGTTATAATCAGTTGAGAAGTAAAAAAAAGTGTTCATCGTTTCCACCAACGCATCTACGAACTGAAGGAAAACAGTTATTAATTGGCTATTTTGGAACAAAAATATATTCTAAAATTGAAAAAAGTGAATAACGTCATCTCAAAAGATATTAATAAACATGTACCTAATCACAAATAAACCATGAAATGCATGAAGCTATTCATTTTATCGATTAAATTACACGATTTATGCTATTTTCGTATAATGCTAGGAATATATACTATGCATAACAAATTGAATATAATTTAAATATAATCTCCATGAAAAATTTATTGACGTCATCACAAAATCATAGTCACTTGAAAAATCTTTAACATCGTTTTTTGCCTACCCGTGGTTTAATAACCCACCCCTATATGTATTTATTTTAGCATATCGGGATTATCCTAAAAAACGTTATTCTGCATCCTCACCTTTTAGAATTAATTCAAGTATAACTATGTATCTACAATTTTGGCAAGAAATGTTGTTTTTTTACTTCTTACAAAGGATGTCCTAAAAAATGAATATACTTATGAGCCGATTGATATTTTCACTTTCCTCAACAACAAAAAAATGGTCGAACAATATAGGAGGTCCTAGCCACAGTGTAATAGAAAAAAAGAAGGTTTCACCCTCTTAAAAAAATATATTTGGGAGCCCCGAGAAGATTTTACATTTTAAAACAAGACAGTTATGATCCCTGAGGTTTCACATTCATAAAAAAATTCATTTGGCTCCCCCGAGAAGGTTTCACATTCTTAAATAAAGACAGTTGGGACTCCCGAAGAGGTTTCACATTGAAAAAAAAAGCATTTGAAGCCCCAGAGAAGGTTTCACATTCTTAAAAAAAATATATTTGGGTCTCCCAAGAAGGTTTTACATTTTTAAAAGACAGTTGGGACCCCCTAGAATGTTTCACATTCTTAAAAAATACATTTGGCGCCCCCGATAAGGTTTTAGATTTTTAAAAAAGACAGTTGGGACCCCCGAGAAGGTTTCACATTGAAGAAAAACCTTTGAGACTCCCGATAAGATTTCACATTAAAAAAAAAGGACATTAGGCGCCCGGAGAGGGTTTAAGAATTTTAAAAAAGACAGCTAAGACCCCCGGAAAAGTTTCACATTGTTAAAGAAATTGGTCGAAGATTACTTCGACAGAACTTCCCTCGCCAATAAAGTACAGCTTGTCAAAGCCAGCTCTTCCGAAAAATGAAAAGATTTGATTTTGCGAATTTTATTATTTTTTATGGCAATCATTATAAGCTAAAATAAAAATATGTATCTAATGTTTGAGTAAAGGTAAACAAACGTGCTAACCGTTTGTTACAAGTGAGTTTTCTGTTACAAAATTTTGTGTTGATGTCATCCACATTTTTGTAATAAAATAACGAAACAATTTAATGACGTCTGCCGTATGTAATAACAGGGATGCAACTGAAGACTGAATTGAAAATCATTTATGGTACTCGTAACTTAAGACAAATAGCGATAACACTTATCAACCTGTAGACGTGAGAGTGAAACAAAAACTAAACTGAAAGATATTTTCTTCGAACTGCAAAAACCGGATTACAATGTCGACGGTCCAGACTTTTTTATTGTTCTGACTTCCGCTTATTGAATAAAATACTATATTTTATTTTGATTTTTGATGTTATACTTCACATTTGGTTAATTATAACTTGTCTAGATCTAGGGGAGGCTCAGTATCCTTTAGCCTCCCCCTAGCTACGGCCTTGTCTAGGGATTATGAAGTATAGAGAAAATATGAATATATACATTGGAAGAATGTCACGTAGAAGTTAGTTTAATTTGAATGAGTTCGTCTCCTCAAAACAGATGATCAAAACTATTAAGTAGTAAGCTACAAAATGTCCCGAATATCATTATTATAATTCTTATTAAATAAAAACGTTTGTATTTTCACATTTTCGGGAAAATGGGGTGACTCGTTCTTAATTTGATCAATATGAACGTAATGATTAATCACAAGTAAAAACTCATCATATTTTGCACATTTTGGGTAGAATTTATTCAGCAAAATTTTGAGCTAACGTGTCGAATCAAAAGAAGCAAAATCCAGTGCTAACTACGTCAGTAAATCGCCAATATATTTAAATTGGAAAAAAATGTCAATGTATCAGAACCAGCATGTTCTGTCAAAACGAAAATAACTATTAGATTAATTAATTATATTTAGCTCTTGCGATAGATTTACAATAAAATTTTGCTTAAAATAAAAAACTTGTTATTTTATTCACTAGTGATTAAGGAAATTTTCATCCACTAATATTAGGTGTTGGAAAAAAATACTTTCGAACCATTCCGAACAATACAAAAAAATAGTGCCTTAGATACGGTAAGTACAAATCGACTGAAACCGGTTAAATTTCATTTCATATTAAGCCACTTCTTTTGTTGTTTCTATGTTTTTTCGCATCTGACTTTTTTAGAAAAATAGAGGCTGCAAAATAATCCAGAAAAGTTTTTTATTTTGACTCAAGTTTTTTCAGGATTAAATAGATTTCATTTCCAATTTTAGCGTTTCAAGCGCTTCAAAAATAATCCCTATTTAAAAAAAAATATTTGCAAAACAATTAAACCGCTTCAAACTGGAAAATTAGTATGCAAGATAATACAAAAGCTGTCCTGAGGGCAACACAAACTTCAATGGCATACCACGCGAGGTGGACAGGAATTTTCTCGACAGTTTACGCCTCGGCCGAAATATATTTAATCTCGATTCTACAATATAGCTCGCTGCACGCACGTAGAAGTGTCAGTGTTTGGCTTATATATGTTATTGAGAATGACATATATTATACATCCGACAGTTTCTCCCTGAGGAAAATCTTGTATGTTTAATTATAATTACGAACGTTGTTTCCCTACTTGATTATAAATTCTGGATCCCATTATTATGGGCCTCTTGTCATTAAATAATCCAGCCGAGATGTGTAATACGGAAGTTTAGAGAATCCGATTGGATTGTTAATGAGACGGTGGTATTGACAAAACGAAACTACATTTGAATTCACGTTTATTGTAGTCAAATTTGCAACAAAAATCAGTTCTAAGATTATCATTAAAAAAAAATACAAATATGTACGGTAAGTTTTGTATATGTTTATTTTGTAACTTCACAGGGTATCAAAGAATCTTATTTTTGATCGATTTTAAACATTTGAAATAAAACGCGAGTGAGTCTAGTTTGTGCTACACCGTTATAGTCCCTACACTTGAATTCAACTGCCAAACAAATTTATGACAACAATAATGATTGAAGAGGTGATAAATTTTGTTGAAATAAATTGGTTTCTCCAGCACTGTAACAGTTGCAGCATTGGCTATACGTGCACTCTACTTGATAAAAAATCTGATAGATTTTTATGAAATTTTTTCATGGTATTACCGTCTAGCTACCTATTTCCTCCGTGAAATACGAAATGTGGAAATGAAATTCTACGTTCCAGGCTTTCTGAATTTTTGATCAATATTTAAAAGTATGTCATGGTGATGATGGAGGGTTGAATTTCTTAGTGAACATACTATATACATTGCGTAATATTTCACAATCCGAATATTACTACGCCAATGATTTTATTGGAACCAATACAAATATTTCCGAAAGTATACAGTAGCTATTCAGATTTAGTAGAGAGCTGCAAGATTGAGAATGATACCTCTATTGTTTCAATTTCTTTGTCACAGACTTGTGTTTACAGATTTGCGTAACACTTTTTCTGGCGTTTTCTCCACGCTACAGTCCTTCAAACACTAAGAAAACGTTTAAATTTTAGCTAGAATGAACTTTTTGTTGAAATTTAGAATTTTTGAATGCCTTGACGCACTTGAGATGTACAGAATCGATTCTTTTCGTGAAAAGGAGACGATTGGATATAGTTTCCACATCCCGGCGTTTATAGCTTCAAGGAAATCGTTCTAAAATTTCAGACATGTAATTTTTAATGGTAATAGACTTATTAAATCATCAAACTATTAAGTATATAACAATTTACCAACATATTTACTACGCCAAAATAAACATATGAATTACTAGACTTGTTTTAGCTATATTACAAATTAGTGTGAGTAATTGACTCTATTTCAAAATTCTCGTAAATAGTGAACAGTAGAAATTATTTTTACGCTTCTTGAATGTTAAACGCATCAATATTTATTTCGTGCATGGAGCAATCGGCGAATAAAAGTCTTATGTTGGCTTATTGTATTGACCAGACAAGTTTTCTGCGACCCCAGAAGAGGCTTTGAATGTGAGTAGTTTATCAATTTCCTTAAGCAAAACTTAGTAGGACTCGGAACGACTGAGAGTTGTCATTAAAAGAAAAAATGGTAACCATAAATAGCAAAAAAAATATATCTAGAAGAATTTTCTGGTTTCGTTGTTAAGATTTGAAAAATAGTATAAACAAACTTGAATGAAACCGAAACAAATTAACATATTGTGGTATGCTGTGGTTTTCAAATATTTGTTCTTCCGTTACTTATGGACTGTTCTGGCAATAATTTTTAGGAATTTGCTGACACGAAGAACATTGCCTCTAATTTTTATCTGCAAAAATCAACTCGTACAATCAATCCTTGATTCTCCCTCGTCCTTAGTTTAGCATAAGAAATATTAGTTATTTCATTAAATTTTAGCACGTCTTCACGTGTGTGTTCGTTTAATTTGTGTGTTTACTTTGTGAGTGCCGAAATCAGGGCACGCTTGTGGGACTAACAGCAACATTATAATTTTTGTGGAAACTAGGTATGAAGGAGAAAAACGAATTCTTATAAACGTGAACCTACTGCTGGGGTGTGCTGCGATTGCAGGGAAGCACCAAATCAACTAAATTAATGAAAATAAAATAAATTAATTACGTAGTAATAATAATGTATTTCGATGCTAAAATACACATAACGTTTTTCTAAAGGTCAAAACGAACACGATTCCAGAAAACAATAAATACGAACCAACTTAGCGAATGTCGGAAATACCAATACAATGTTGAAATTGTAGCTAGAAATGAATTTTGCAGAACCACAGTGGAAAATTTCTTTCTAGTTTCTAATTCTTTAACACAACCAAGAGCAAACAATTGGATAAATAAAAGATTCAATACTACTAAAACGAAAGAACACGAGAAAAAAATTGGTCAAAGGTTCCCTCGCCTTTGAGCTTTGAAGTACAGTCCAACAAATCCCGCTTCTTTAAAAAGCCCACGAGAAAATTGAATCTGCACGACTTTCGCTTTACAAGTTTGAAATCTCCCATCGAATATCCTTGTATGAACTCCGCTTAATTAGTACAAAATGTGAAAACCTCAAGGCGGATTTATAAACCACAAGTACAGGAGTTTGTTATTTTATAAAATATAAGTTCTACTTACGAAGCGACAAATGTTGGTTAGCGTTTTACCATCCACGTGATGTTCCCAACATACATATAAAATTTGACAATAATCGGACTCTATTAAAATAAGTACAGGAGTGTGTTGTATAAAATTTAGACAGCTTGTACTATGTAAAATTTTGCGCTTATGTCACAAATTCTTGGTGAAGATGATTAAATAAATTGTAGTTAGTTTTAGTTATTCCTAACATACATATAAAATTTCACAAGAATCAGTCCGATAGTTGCGGCGATTATTGGTTAAATATGGACACAATAGGGGCAATTTTGAATCAAACCTGTTAAATTTAAAGGGTGTTAAATTGCAAATTTCCATAGTAACGAGTTAAATTCGTTATTCGCCAATTCTGAATCAAACATGTTTAAATTTAAAGGTTGCTAAAAAATAAACAGCCAATCAGATTTACGGTTTAACTCGTTACTATGGAAATCCTTACACACAGAAAAAAGTCGTGTAAATTTACAATTATTTTACTGTTGCTTTTTATGTATTTTTTTACTTAAATTTAGTAAATTTACGTAAGTTAGCAGCATTGTGCATAAAATAAGTAAACTTGTGTCACTATTTGTATTTTCACAAGTCAAATTGAAAAAACACAATACAGAATCGCAATTGTAAATGTATATTCACTTTATAAATGAATTATACTTTATAATGCCGTAAATATACTAACATTTTTTACAATTACTTCCAACTTTGTAAAATAATCCAGTCTACCGGTGAAATCACATGCATACTGTGAATTGTTGATGCGCACGCAATCATTACTATAACGCTTGCAAGTTATAACAAGTTGGAGTGCATTAGTTGTGGTAATATATTTTGTACAAAATAGTGTATTTTGTTGTTAAAGGTAAGTACTTTACTATTCTGGTTTACTATTTTCCTCCAGTTACAAAAGTATACTTTCCAGGCGGATAATTACTTACTATAATTTGCCCATGTCATCTTTAATTGTTATGTTAATGCAATTTTTATCACAGGGTGATGATATGAATAATTTAAATGAAATTATCAAGGTGGCTGCGCCATGTGCAATTGAAATGGGCAAGTATTTAAAACGTCTTTGTACCTATAACATTTTAATGTATTTTTGTATTTTTCTAGAGAGCGATCCACAAACAATTTATCACGTAGTTTTAGAACGACAAGTAGTGATTCCAAGTGTTGTCACTTTAAAAGATGCAGTATCTTGGGCGTTTGGATTATATTTTATAATGAATTTAGAATATCCAGACGAAGTATCAGCAGTTTTGGAAATGATGCAAAGATTTTTTTTGAAAATACATCCAGATCAAGGATCCAAATCAAAAAGAATAACACCAACAAAACGCAAAGTAATTGGCCTTATGAACAAATTAAATTAATGTAAAGTATATACAACATCAATGACTTTGTTTTGTGTTTATGATTTTATTACATGTTTATTATGTTTTTCACCATAAAATAAAAGGTTCACTTTGTCCGACATGGTTTCTTTGATTAAAACTAGTACTAAAAATAACAATAATTTGTGTAAATTTACATATCAATTCACGGAAATTTACATACCAATTCACGTAAATTTACATACCCATTCACGGAAATTTACATATTTTATTGTAAATTTACAATCGTCAAAATTACATTTTACTTGTAATTTTACATGTTCTTTTGTAATTTCGATTTACATTCAAAAAGTAAATATCACATTCAAACTTAAAAATACATTTCGTTGGAATATTACCCTTATTATCTCGGGTTACAAATTACCTGTGATTTTCACAGTAAATTTACAAGTAAACTTTTTTCTGTGCAGTCCAATTGTTTTAATTTTGGCAAAGTGTCGTAAAACAATCGCTATTTCTCCCCAACAACAGCGATATCGGCACAGATTGACAGGTAACCGTAACATCAAACGTTTAAATTGTAGCTAGAAATGAATTTTTCCATTGTGTGGAATTAATACAACCAAGAACGAACAAATAAATATAAGATTTACAACTATTAAAAGCAAAAATCCCGCTTCTCTGAAAAATAATAAAATTTGATTTTACGATTTCCGTTTTGTGATAAAAGCACAAGAGCGGACAATATGAAATATATTTCGAGCAGATAACCAAAGTAAAAAATTGGTCGCAAGTTATTTCGATAGGACTTTCCTCGCCTCCGAAGTGCAGTGCCCACAAATCCTGCTTCTTCGAAAAATTAAAAAATTTGATTTTGCGAATTTGTATTCAATAAAACAAATACAAGAGTATGCTATTTTATAAAATTTATTATAAACATTTTTTAGATGTTAAGATTGATAGGGAGATTGGGCAAATTTTGGTCAGAGTTTTACCATTATAAAATACAATCGGTCCGGTAGTTTTGGAGATTATTTGCCTAATAAAAATCTGAACAGACGGTACACAGACCTAATTTTTCATACTCTATGGGCCATGAAATGACGAAAAAACATAAAAGTAGCCAGTCGCCCCCCGATAGAGTCGATTACAATACTTTTTTTACTTACGCGCAGAAAAATTCGCAAAATTAAATTTTATAATTTTTCGAACATTTTACATTTTATAGAACGTGTATTTCCACAACACCGAAAACACACAATACATTTGTCGACGCTTTTCGCCAACCACGTTGGCATTATCTATGCATACTTACAATAACTTCAAAACGTCAAAATTTCAAAGTGTGTATTCAGTTTTGCAATTCTTGATTTAATCAATAAATTGACTCAGTCATTCACACCCTAGGTATATAAGGAAATCTAAAAAATATTAATGCAGTGATAAACCACAAGTATAGACTCATCATACTTTGCACATTTAAGATAGGATTTTTTCAGCAAAATTTTGGGATGGCGTCATCAATTTTTTAGGGGGGACGAGCAAATACATTCTGATCAAAAATTTACTATGCTTATGATAACTTTAAAACATTTCCAAGATTTCGAAGCATTCGGCTTTGTAGTACCTGATTAAATCATTGAAATAAATTCACGCATTCATTATTATATGCAATTCCAAAAAATATGAATGGAATGATAAATCACAAGTACAGACTCATCATATTTTGTACATTTATGTAATTTAAGACAAAAATAACGATAATATTTATCAATCTGTAGATGTGACAGTGAAACAAAAACTAAACTAAAAGATGTTTTCTACGAATTGCAATAACCGGATCACAATGTCGACGGTTTAGACTTTTTTATTGCTCTGACTTTGGCATATTGAACAAAACACTACGTTTTATTTTGATTTTCGATGTTGTAATTCAAATTTGGTTAATTATAAGTTGTCTAGATCTAGGGGAGGCTCAGCATCCCCTAGCCTCCCCCTAAATACGGCCTTGTCTAGGGGCTGTAAAATATCGAGAAAATATGAAAGTACCAAATTGCCCGACAGATTCCATTACTGTACGTCCTTAGGTTATCCTCGATAAGAGAAACAAGTGTTTCTGCTTATAGATCGGAAGAATGTCACGTAGAAATTAGTTTGATTTGAATGAGTTCGTCCTGTCAAAGAGGATCAAAACTATTAAGTGGTAAGCTATAATCGACATAATGTTCTGAATATCATTATTATAAGTCTTATTAAATAAAGACGTTTGTATTTTCACATTTTCGGGAAAATGGGGTGACTCGTTCTTAATTTGACCAATAAAAAATGTGAATGCAATGATCCATCACAAGTAAAAACTCATCATATTTTGCACACTTTGGGTAGAATATATTGGGTAAAATTTTGAGATAACGTCATCACTTTTTTGGGGGGAAGCAATAAACAAATTTATTTTATTTAAAAATTTACCACGCTTACAATGACTAAAACGTCTGCAAGATTTCAAAGCATTCAGTTTTGCAATTCTTGATTTATTCAATAAAATAAATTGACTGTTTATTAATTTTTTTGAGTCACCCTGTATAAGCAAATATAAAAAATATGAATGCAGTGATAAATTACAAAAGTATAAACTGATCATATTTTGCAGATTTTAGATAGCATTTATTGGGCAAAATTTTGGGATGACGTAATAGATTTTTTTGGGGTTGATAAACAAGATACATTTTGATTAAAAGATTACCATTACAATAACTTCAAAACGTCTGCAAGATTTCAAAGTATTCAGTTTTTCAATTCTTGATGTAAACAATAAAATAAATTGATTCAGTCATTAATTTTCTTAAGACATCCTGTATAAGTAAATTTAAAAAATATGAATGCAGTGATAAAAAAATGTTGAGCTGAGGTCATCCATTTTTTTGGATGGGATAAGTAAATATATTTTCATTAAAAATTTATCATGACTATCATAACTTTAAACCATCTGCAAGATTAGTAAGAGTATTCGGTTTTGCAGATTCAAAATTAAATTGCAAAATGTATTATAATTTTGATTTTTTTTCCAAAAATCTGGACGTTTCTGATAAAAATTCAACACGGAGTCATGAACTACATGTGGAGGACTATGTTATTTTATACAATTTAAAACCTATTTACTATGTATAATTTTGAAGTGACGTCATCACATTATTGGTGGGGACGATTAGACAAATTTTGGTTAGCGTTTTACCATCTACATGATACTCAAAGTATAAATACAAAATTTGAAAATAAAATCGGCAGAGTACTTTCCGAGATTATCTGTCTAATAAAAATCTGTGACGGCACACAGACAGATGGAAAAGGGAGACCTATTTCTTCGTACTCTAGGGGTCATGAAAGGTCGAGAAAACGTAAAAGTAGAGAGTCGGCCGACGGACTCGATTACAAATTACAAATAGTAAAATACATTTTAATTAAACAACAGAATTAATATAAAATAGAAATAATACAAAATGTAACCCTAACGATCGTTTTGTTTGGAGCTTCTGGTACATAGAGAAGATGGTTAGTTCAATCCCTTGAAATAGTCTCCATCCGTAAATTGTTACGTAATACGTACGTTCTTTATAGCAAAGGCCGCAGTGAGTTAGAAGAAGACAGAAACGGAAACATCCTAGATGTCGTAATTGCGATGGTTTTACGAGACGTTTCGAAAATTAAAAGAATCGAAGAATAGTTTACGTTTGGGGAGTAAAAGGAAGGTAATCTATCGGGTGTAAAACATATTTTGTAATCGAGTCATTTTTGGAATTGAATCCGTATGTCTTCCCTGAAATGATGTTTTTTTTTTAATTTGTTGTTTGTTGTTTTTAATTCGATGTTTATTATAAATTATATTTTTCTTAAATTTATTGTAGGTTGAAAATCAGAATACAAAAAATGTATTAGCAACCAATTGACGTTGCGATAAATTTACGTGCGATCAATTTTGGTTGCAATTAGTTGTCATGCAACCAACTGTAGAACCCGCTTATAGTCAGCTGTTTCTTGCCGTTTTTACGTCACTAGAACTTATCATTCATAATAATTCAATTTATTTTGGGACTAACCTCCGATGCGTACATTTTGTTAAAATGATCAGGATCCTCATTATTTTTCGAACAGCCGTTTTTAAAAAGTATACATAAACATTTTATTGCATCTAATGGACTGACGTTGGATAGGTATAAAATAAAAATGTTAAACACATTTTTGAGAAAAAATACTGCTAGATGGGATCTTAGAAAGCTTCTGCGTTGACTGAGTGTTTGAATATACACACAATACTTTACTGGACCTAATTTATACGCTGTTTGAAAATCTACTTTCATAAAATAGCATGTTCACGCGATCCATACAAATTACTAGAATAAATCAGCATCATTTCGCATTTGATTTCAACGATGATGACTCGGTGATTTTAGCAATAGACTCACATCAGACAGAGTAAAATATGTGCAATTTCCGCGAAAGAAAAATGTCTTAAATTACACCAGCTGCACTTGCTACAGAATGCACCATCAATAAAGGCGATTTGAGTAGTACACTACGTGACTTACCTACAACAATATAGCCATCACTTGTCACGTTCAAGGAATTGCCGTATTGATTCGCTTCAGCGGGCAACACCTCCACCGTGGTATTATAGAACTTATCTGAAGGATGCTCGGCGTTACCGCTTCTGAAGAAGAACCTGAAACGGTCGTTCATTGGAACGAAAATAATTACGAGTGTTTTCTCGATGCAATTACCTCTTTATCCATATTGGAGCGGTGAATTTAAATATGAGTTGGTCGCCTGGGGATGGAAGCAAGCCCCAGAAAAATGTTTCTCCTAAATACGCCCGCTCCAAGGTGTACTGCTTATAATGTTTTATTCCTGAGATAACTTCCGCATCGGGGTTGCCGTGAGGAAAGAACAGCGCCACTTTGCCAAACTGCTTGTCCTGAAATAAAAAGACCGGTTCCGGTTTGAAAAGATAAAAGAAGGAATTTCAAATTTAATTTAATTCATCTGATGCTCGGTGACTTCTATAAGCCGCGGTAACTCGGTGAAAAGGTAATTTACAGCGATGGCACGAAAAAAATCTCAAAAATTACGCTTATCTGTGCGAAAAAATACCGCTAACAGGCACAGCAATCATTTTAAATCTTGTTTGAGGAAATATTTACACAACAATTTTATGAATGTGAAGCACGTTCGACGAAGTATATGGAGCACCTACCTTAAGTTTCTGAACTTTTCCCTTGAGGGAGGAATGTGTTCCAATATGTTGGAAAAGCGAAGGTTTGTAGTGCACCCACATTTTGGCCTTATCCCTTTTACAGTTCTGTAACCAACCAAGAAACACTTTATAGATGAAAGTGCAGGATGAGACATTACAAGCAATTTTCTTATGTTTCTTTCCAAAGTCGTTTCGGATAATTGTTTTCGCAACACATGCTGCTTCCACTCTGGCATTTTTTTTTTATTTGATTCGCAGGCTCGTATAAAGAGAACGTAATAAAAGAATTCTTTGGCTTCCAACCAACAAACCTGATGAATTATTACGACTCATATAAAAGAGTAGACCCTATAATTGACAGCGGAATGAACATTTGCGTCGTATACTCAAGGAAAAGAGCGCTCATTGTTGCTGGCTAGTAGTTATGAGTACGACTTATGAGGAAAGAAAATTCTCGACAAGAACTCAATAAGTTCCTATTATTTCGGTAAATGGTTCGTTTATTTTAACAAATACACTTCTGCAAAAAATGACGAGTTATTTGAATCTCAAAATTTTATCAAATAAAATATTTACGACAGTAATTTAACTAAATCACCCAATTATTTAAATGCACTGTAGTTATGTAACGAAACTGAAGTTTGCGTTACAACTAAAATTACAAAAATTGTAATGTAAATGTTAATTGTTTCTGAGCACCTTTATCTGTCAAAACTTTGAAAGCGTTTTTTTCTAATTCTTTAAAATATTTAAAACAGGACAATTATTTATGCAACTACCTACTTGACGAGATCCTACTTTAACGCAGGCGTTACTCATAGAAATATTTTTTTTTTGTTAAAGATTTGTTCAAATAAAATTATATTTACTTATTTTAAGTTTTTGGAAAAATAAAGTTAAAAATAGTTGACAATGCTGCATACTTTGATTACGTAACATAAAAAATCTACAAAATAGTTTTAAAAGGGCACATACAAGTAATTATCTGGGATCTGTGGCTCGAAATTCACCCTTGTAAACTGGGGTCGGCATTAGAAGACGTATGAGGTCAAATACGATAGTTATTCGGTAGATAAAACTTTGGCCACATCCCGGACAAAATGTAACAGAGTGCACGTGATACTAAAATATCCCAGGCTGGAATACGTGTGTTTGTTTCACTAATAAAAACATACGTGGCAGACTATTTCGTTCCTTGAATTCGTGAATTTTTGATATGCTGTGAACTTGAATCTCCGAGAAAAACGAAACACCACTAGCAACATATTCTTTAACTGCGAAATGGTGAAACTTTGCACAAATCTTGGATTAGAAGTTGAAAAATTTACGAGTATGATGCAGATGTTTAGAAACTTTAACATGATTTATTGTGCTGTGGATAATGTATCCGAATATGTTAAAAAAATTTTACTTGGAATTGCGAACAACCCTGAAATTGCCACTTTTCCTGTTCGTTTCCACTGTCAAAACCTAACTTCAATTTGCTCGAACTCAAAGCACAATTTTTTGTATCAAAGTACTGCGTGTTTTAATAAAAAATAGCCGCTTGAAACTTTCAATAAGCAGAGATAAAATGAGCTTCGGCATTTTTCTGTTGGAGGAACGAGCGTTAGTAGATAAACAAGGAAACTTAAAAAGATGACAAAAAAATTAGTCTCCACTTGTTTACATATAATTTCCCTCGCCCCTAAAGCACAATGAGTTAAAAAAGTCCACTCTCTTGAATAAACTCTAAAATTTGATTCTGCGAGTTTTATTTTTTGTTATAAAAGCTTCTATAAATTGTTTTGCTACGTGTATGCGCAACCACTTTGGACAGATCCAAGATACAAATTTTGATTACCGGTTCACCACCTCTACCTAAGTAATTCTGAAAGTACATCTAAATAGACATCAGACAGACGATAGACGGAAACAGAAGACCCGTTTTTACATGTACTAGGAGCTGTGAAACGTTAAGAAAACATTAAATTGGTCATTGGTCAAATAGACCCTAGCTTACGCTCGAGAAGTAATAAATCTTCATATTATGTCAGAATACGAAGGCTACGTTACGGCTTACTTCTAACACGCTGAGAATTCAGGAGCCAAAGTCAACATTTCTCGAACGGTGGCAAAATATGGTCATGTTAACGAACGTCATCTGATTTCATGTTTTCTTATAGTGATGAGTGTTTCATTTCACTTATAAAATAGGAAAATGCAGGATGTTTGTTTCCATGGATACGTCCGTATGTGTGTCGATATATTGGCGATTTCCATTGACGCATAATATCCGAAGGGATTTTCTAACAAAATACAGTTTGTTTATCATCTAACTTTCATTAAAGTAATAGAGGAACGTTACGACTAATGTTACATTGTTTATCTAAAAATAATATATTTATTCCTTACAAAAATTCATGACGTCAAAGTTAAAAATGATGAAATCAATGTTTATTGACAAAATTAGTCCAAGGAGGAGAATCTTTTTTGCACGATTTCAGACCATTCGGCTTTGTAGTTGCAAAGTTAAATTGTATTTTTTTTTTCCCGAAAATGTGGATGTGGAATGCGGGAACGGATAAGCATGTTGCAGCTTTTGACCAAATTGTGTTTTCTACTTCCTGCAAAAACTCGAATGTGTCATGTTCGTTTCGTATCAGTGTAAAAGCAGATAACAAAAAATTCTGTCGTAAATATCTGGTGTTGACACCAAACGTAGGCTGTCAGTAGGCAATATTTACAGCAAAATTTGAATGGAAAATAGTATGAGAACCTCAACAACAATTGTGTATAGATACGCGGCTTATTACGTGCGTTTATTACTATAGAATTGTACATATACAAACATATCGGTTACAAAATTAGTCCAAAGAGGAGAATCTTAAAACGATTGCACAATTTCAGACCATTCGGCTTTGTAGTTTCAAAGTTAAGTGGTAAAATTATTTTTTTTTTCCGAAAATGTGGATGTCTAGAGTAAAAACCTAAGATGGATTCATAAACTGCAAGTATAGGAGTATGTTATTTTATATATTTTAAATAAAATGTACTATGTGACCTTTTGAAGTGACATTATCATTTGTTCGTGCTGACGATTCGACAAATTTTGGTTAGCGGTTTACCGTATACGCAATATTCTTAGAATACATACATGTAACATTTGACAAAATTGGTTCAGCACCTACGGAGATTATCTTAACAATAAAAATCAACACAGACCACAGACAGATAAACAAAAACGAGAGACCTATTTTTCATACTCTACGTCAAGAAAACACAAATGAATGAACGTTGGATGGATCCGATTACAATACTTCCTTAGCTTACGCTCACGAAGTAAAAAGAAGAGTCGAGAAAATTTCTATAAATAACTCTTTTTAAAACCGTTGCAAAGGATAAAAACTTCAAAACAACTCCAACTCAGATCTTTTTTAATAGCTATATCAATAAGAAGAAAAGTTTGTTTTGTATCAGTTGCACTGGCATGACTCCATTTAAATAAAAGAACATTTCCAGCGTCAAATCCTAGAATAAACGAATGTATCCCATTTAAAAAGACTTGTAAAGAGGTCCAAAGCAACGACACCCCTAACGAGATTTTTTTTAAATATGTTCGCTTTTCTGAACGATTTTTTCAGTGTAGCGATCAACAATATTTCATCAACTCAGTCGTAAGTACGCGCAATAATAAATATAAACAGAATAACTAAGGATTAAAGTATACATGGAACGTAACAGAAAAATATTGACAGTAAACTAAATTAAAATTACTAAATAGAGAATTTGTTTATCTAACCTAAAATATTCTTTTTGAATACACAGACTGTTACTTAAATTGTTAATACTTTAAAATCAAAATTCAATGTCGCTTTAGTTATAACTAATATTTATTTATTTCTGGACTGTCTCTGTAATAACCGAATATACTTATTTCTAGCACAGATGTCAAAAGAATGTTATTGTTTTTTTCAACAAAGCTAAATTTAGTCAGTGTTTTTGTAAAAGGCCCCTGCACGAATAAAAATTAAAAAATACATCTATGAACAAATTAGAAGTTTCATGTGCCATCAATTAAGTCGTTTAAGTTGCTGCGGCCAACATGTCGCAATTAAGTTACACCAATTTCTTTTCTAATTTTGGAACTGGTATGTTTAAAAATACTACTGTGTGAAGACTGGTTCACACAAAGGTTATCTAGCAATTCCAACTTTACATAAGTCTGTAAATACGGCAATAAACGGAAATTTCTCCGAATTTATGGTTGTGCCAACTAAACTCGTCTACAGTAGAGTTGCATACTTAAAAAGCAGATATCTTTTAAGTGTATAGCCTCATTGTGAGTTTATACAATTTGATTAGTGAAAAATGAAGCTTCTACTTTGTTCTAGATGCCAGATTTTGTATAATAATTTATTCGCATCTTACAGATAACGGTTTCACGAAATGTTGCAGTTAACTTATTAAATATTTATATAATTGAAATAAATACACATCTATTAAAATTCAGTATTTTAATCTTCCAAAATTGCTACATTAAAACAACAACTACTCATTATCTGGAACAGCCACACTCCAGTGAAGAAACACAGCCTCAAGCCTTTTGCGTTAATGAAATACTTCATACAAATATAAAAGTGCTGCTAACGTTACGCAACTTAACCACTTTCTCCTTCAACGATTTAATTAAATGCATCGTCTTAGTTGGTACCTACATGTATATATGCCGTTTTCGCAACCCCGGATTTATTATGTACACGCAAAAATAGAAACTAAAATGAAAATTACGTCTGTGGATAAACTCTCGGTTGTACTGTTAGCTTTAATTAAATTGGATGAAAAACAATGCAACCCTATTTTGTCAGGCGACAGCAGCTTAAAATATTACGCACATGGGTTAAACACGTTTTGTTATCTTTGAGTACTGGGTTATCAATGTTAAATGCGATGATGCCAATAACCGGTAAATTAATGTCACAGGAAGTGTTTCTTCTTTGTCACAGTTACGTTACTCGTTGCATCTGTGCTTTTTGTCAATTTATGTCCAATTTTACATCTGTGCATTTAACACGAAGGTTATTAACTTCCAGGAAACGGTAGAGAATACTGTACTGTTTTTGTTTTTTTGAAAGAGATATAACTTTTTCTGTAACTGACTGAGTTTATACAGTGTTCGTTTTAGATACAAAAAGTGCAGTTGTATTTATCTACATCTGCACTTGCAAACGAAGATTCGAAATATTTTCCGATAATAGAAAGTGCTGTGTGTGTTTTCTAAAGATCATCACAAAATGATAATTATTTTCCTTCATTATTTTACCAAAAATCCTTTCAATCCTATACAATTTTTTGGAAAGTTTAATACTAATGATATGCTGACATGCTAAGTTTTCATTTCTTGTGATATTGCTACGCACCATTTCAACCACCTGGTACCCACATATTAAGAAAATGCCTTGAGTGCTGTTTTTTTTTGACTAAATTGGCACGGGGTATGCTATAACAACATGAAATACCGCTTCTTAAAAAATAAAATATGGTAGGTATCTGATTTATAAACATCTGTCAATTTTAAATTTACGAAGTTCTGCTTTCCAAAGTAAATCGAGTGTACTCAGAAACATTATCCGCAGAAGAGCATGAAGTCAGGTGTTATAATATTCCAGCTGTCAATATTGTTTATGAAATAATTACAAATTAGATTCTCTGGGTAATTGAGTGACTGGGATGAACCGGTGAATCACAGTATCGTTAAACCGTCTTTTTTGTTACAACCTTGAACTTTACTAACTTTTTATAATAAGCAAGACAGATCGTGTTAATACATCATATGTTTCGCATATTTTAGTATATAAGATTTTTCATTCAGCAGTGCGTTGAATCACGTGTAGTCGCGCAATGTCAGAATGATGAACAGCCAAGTAATATCCATACTCACACTATTCTTGTCCCAGTTGCAAACTTTGGTGAAAATAAGATGGTCCAAGAGCCAATCCACGGGTTTATCGTTGTAGAACATTTGAAAAAATTGTATTAGCCACGGTAGTTCTGCACTCTTGAACATTTTTCCTGCAACAAAAGCACCGATTAACAGCGTGGCGATAAATAAGTCATTTGAGGAACATCTTCCTTTTATTGTTTTACGTGAGCACACAAACGTGAAAGTTCTTTTACGGTCACATCCATCTTTTATGAATGAATAAAGGAAACAGACAAAAGAAAATTGACCCCAAAAAGTGCAATAAAGTGGACGGTGAAGTTCCCCTCTTTCATTTATTATTCTTTACAAAAACTCACCAATAAAACCCAGCTGGCAAAAATCCAAGACAAACCACGGTTCCTTCCTAGCAATTTTTTCTATGGCAAATTTTTTCATTTCGGTAACGTAATTTGGCTTCGCTAAAATATCGTCTTCTAGTTGCAGATAAAACGTTCCTGGAAAAATCATAAATGATTTTCGTTCGGTGTCGGATTACGTCTAGAACTGACCTTTAGGCTGAGAGTAGGACATGAGAAAGGCGAAATCCAAGTTCTGCTTAGACCTCCACCTAACTCGTTCCGGGGGATCCCCTAACGTGATCCGTAGCTTATCTAAATTCGGATAGTAGGCCGGAGAAGGTGAAAGCACTTCGATTAAACCGGAATCCACTTGCATCGGGAACCTGTAGGTACAAAGGTGAGCTTAGAATTAGAACAAAACCGATATCCATTTCCAATATTCCTAATGGGATTTGAAATGGCATCGCTACTAGTGAAATTGAATTGAAAATTCTGAATTTCTGCAGGATCACATTAAAAAGTACATTTGGGGAGATTTTTTTATTTGGAATGCGGGAACGGATAAGCATACTGCAGCTTTTGACCAAATTGTGTTTTCAACTTCCTGCAAAAACTCGAATGTGTCATGTTCGTTTCGTATCAGTGTAAAAGCAGATAACAAAAAATTCTGCCGTAAATATCTGGTGTTGACACTAAACGTAGGCTGTCAGTAGCCAATATTTACAGCAAAATTTTAATGGAAAATAGTACGAGAAACTCAATAACAATTGTGTATAGAAACATGTCCTTCACAAAATTAACTGTCTAAAGCAAAGCTTAACTGTAATAATCGGAGTTTAAATGTTATTAGATTTCTTGGAATAGTACCATTAATGAATATATGAATAAAACAATATTTGAAAATATTTTAAAATTCTGAAATTTCGTGGTATAACTGTATTTTTCTTCAAGAAAATGGGGCCAAGTTATGTCATATTTAAAGTCTGTCCAATATAAGTCCACTGAACCTAAATAATTAGGTTGAAAAATAGACTGCAGGCAAGTACCTACGTGTTTGTTTCAATTTTCAATTTACTTTAAATGTGGGCGATTGATACGTTAAAGAACTGAATTAATTATCAGCAATCGATTCGAATTTAAAGTCAATGTTGGCTGAAATACCAACTTTACGTTTTAATTAGTGGGCAGATTTACTTGATTTTTACGGTATAACTTGGAAAATAAAACACAACAAACGGGATGTTTTTAAATGATTTGACATACCCATATTAATGTGAAAACATCGCTTTGTTACATTTTCAAAAATTCATCGTCAATATAAATATTCATTATATTTTTCAGTTACCTATTTCCTTTAGCTGAAATAGTATTGAAATCGTGGTAGAAGCGCATGTATCTATAAGTAACAGAGATACTTAATGTTAATTCTTCATATAAATACTAATTCATGATAATTGTATTTGAGTGCGATTTTTTTTCAATAAATTTTCCTAATAGACGCTTCGCATTATGTTCAGACACAATAATAATTCATGTCGTGTGTTCAGACATTGTCTGTTGCTACCGATTATCCTCTGACGTGACGATAAATAAATAAATGATCTCACGTCTGATGCATATCAAATATTGTCAATCGATAGATGATTTAATGCTAAGAAAGGAAGTGGAAAGTTTTCAAGGTTCCAATATTTTTGATGAAATTGTGGAACATGTTAACTTTTCAAGATTAAATTGTAATCTATTAGTGCAATTTTACGTACGAGAATTAACCAACATCTCAAGAATGACGCTCTCAATCAGTGTAACCGCAACAATGTTTCGTATAATTTTGACAATGACTTTTTTGTTATTTTGTTGTTACATTTAAGCCATTTTGGTATGTTTTTATTTGTTTTGTAGTTATAAGTAATAATAATTGTTCATAGTTAAGTAGTTTCTTACGCCATTAAATATACATTCTTCAGATCTTGATGTTTTTTCGTTACATCACTGACCAAAATGAAGTATTCCTAGTTACTTCTTCTACCTCCCCCAATATAGATTAACTAATTGCGGTGAAGAGTGATTTCCGGAGTAATTTTGTGACGCGTAAAACGGCTCTAAGGAAATAATGTACTTAAATGTGTCTCTAGTGCCCTCGTAAAACGTTTGGTGTTACATTATACAGCGTGGAAACTACTCAAGGAATAAATTCGGCCATTTTTAAATTAATTGTATTTGTCGAATACGCTGAAACAGGAACATTTGTATTTTTGATTACGTTCTTTTTAAATTGCTGTACCTATTTATGACATCATCCTCTTTCGTGCTGTTATTTGTAAAAGTACTTGTAGATATTTTCAAAGAACCCCTATCTTCGACAGTAAATTCTTAAGATTACTACGTTTTTATGATCCACTCGAAGGTTTATAAAATTTAAAAAAATTGGTCTAAAGAGTTTAGACAGTACTTCCCTCGCTGTCGGAAACTTGACGACTGCATGGCTATTGTGTTTTTTTCTCATTACATTTTTGTAGTGGGAATTTAAAAAAAAATGCGATGACGTCATCAACATTTTTGCAAGGACACGTATATCAGTTGGGATAGATGTAGTGTAATACTAAGAATAAAATTATTGTATTCCCAAATTTTTGGGAAAATGAATTGGGTCGTTTTGAATATTGATTTTTTATAATCAATAAAATAACGAAACAATTTACTCGCGTATACGGCAACTGAAAATCGTTTATGTATAAACATTCTTAATTTAAGATGACAAGCGTAACAGCATACGTGAAAGTCAAACAGAGAAACTGTAAACAAAACGACCATCGGTTTTATTGCTTCGACTTCCGCTTATTATATAAAACATTGGGTTTTATTTTAATTCTTGACGGTGAAATTCACAATTGGTTGATTATAAACATGTCTATTTCACATTCGCGGAACCAAGTGATCGCATAAAACAAATGCAGGTCTGTAATGTTAAAGTCGATGTAAATAAGCGATGCTACCCTTATGTTTCAACCGAGTTTTTCCTTTAACAAATTTTGTGTCTACCAAATTGGGTTGGTTGGGGTGTAATACTAATAATAAGTGTTGCCTTTAATTTAATCAATAAAATAAATTGACTTCATTAATTTTTTTGAACCACCTCTTAAGAAAATCTAAAAAATATGAATGGAATGATAAATCACAAGTACAAACTCATCATATTTTTTGCATTTTAGATAGGATTTATTCAGCAAAATTTAAGGGTGACGTCATCAATTTTTTTAGGAGGGATGAACAAATACATTTTGAACAAAAGTTTACCATGCTTATAATAACTTTAAAATATTCCCAAGATTTCAAAGCATTCGGTTTTGTAATTCCTGATCAAATCGATAAAATAAATTCACGCCTTCATTAATTTTTTTGAGTCACCCTGCATATGCAAATCCAAAAATATGAGTGGAATGATAAATCGCAAGTACAAACTCATCATATTTTGTACATTTTAGATACGATTTATTCGGCAAATTTTCGAGCTGACGTCATCAAGTTTTTGGAGGGGATAAGCAAATATATTTTGACTAAACATTTATTATGCTCTTTATAACCTTAAAACATCTGCAAGATGTCAGAGCATTCCGTTTTGTAGTTCCTGATTAAATCAATAAAATATATTTACGCATTCATTAATTTTTTTGAGGCACTCTGTATATGCAAATCAAAAAAATATGAATGGCGTGATAAATGACAAGTACAGACTCATCATATTTTGTACATTTTAGATATGATTTATTCGGCAAACTTTCGAGCTGACGTCATCAAGTTTTTGGAGGGGATAAGCAAATATATTTTGGCTAAACATTTATTATGCTCTTTATGACCTTAAAACATCTGCAAGATTTCAGAGCATTCGGTTTTTTAGTTCCTGATTAAATCAATAAAATATATTTACGCATTCATTAATTTTTTTGAGTCACCCTGTATATGCAAATCCAAAAAATATGAATGGAGTGATATATCACAAGTACAGACGCATCATATTTTGTACATTTTAGATAGGATTTATTTGGCAAACTTTTGAGCTGACGTCATCAAGTTTTTGGAGGGGATAACCAAATATATTTTGACTAAAGATTTATGATGCTCTTTAGAGCCTTAAAACATCTGCAACATTTCAAAACATTCGGGTTAGCAGATTCAAAATTAAATTGCAAAATGTTGTTTTATAATTTTGATTTTTTTTCCAAAAATCTGGACGTTTCGGGTAAAAACTGAATTCGGAGTCGTAAACTACATGTGTAGGACTATGTTATTTTATACAATTTAAGACCTATTTACTATGTACAATTTTGAAGTGACGTCATCGCATTAGTGGTGGGGATGATTAGACAAATTTTGGTTAGCGTTTTACCATCTACATGATATTCCTAATATAAGTACAAAATTTCACAACAATCGGTCCAGTACTTTCGGAGATTATCTGTCTAATAAAAATCCGGGACGGCAGACGGACAGACGGACGGACAGACGGACAGACGGATAGACGGACGGACAGACGGACGGACAGACAGACGGAAATGGGAGACTTATTTCTTCGTCTTCTAGGGGTCATGAAAGATCGAGAAAACGTAAAAGCAGAGAGTCGGCCGACGGACTCGATTACAATACTTCCTTTGCTTACGCTCGGGAAGTAAAAATTGGTTGAAGTTTATTTGTACAAGACCAACAAATCCTGCTTCTTTGAAAAATGATTAAATTTGATTTTGCATTTTGTTGTGTGATAACTTCTATAACGCAAATGTCAGAAACGGCGAACAAGTACGGATGATAATATATTTATTTATATTTAAATTATGTATGTAAATATTTCATTTAAAACAAATAACCAACGAGGAAAAAATGGCGTCTCAGCAATAATAACATGCTTAACATCGAGTGTTGATGTTTAGGTTAAAATTATTAATTACGCCATTATATTTTATGATTATTAAATAAAACCATGCGTGCTCTCCCATTTTCGAGAAAATGGGGTGACTCGTTCTTAAGTTAATCAATAAAAAATTTGTGATGGCATCATCACCATAAATAATATTAATCACAGCGCAAGAGGGAAAAAATGGTCAAGTTTGGCATCGAATGTGCAACTCGCAGATCAGCGTGTCGCACATTACTACACACTTGGGCGTCTACATACATGCTATATATAGGCCAGTGCCGAAGCCTTTGAAAATGGTAAAAAGTGAAAAAAAATTAGAACAGGATGATACCCATTGGAAAAGGAAGAAAATATAACAAAAATAAAAGGAAAAATAATTTACGGGCGATCTGAGGTCGGGAAATAGAAAAGGGTGAGCTTTTAAGGCTAGAAAACGGTTTATCACGATTTCCGGCAAAACTACAAGTCTTATCGCAAAAAGTTTAATAGCAAAGTTGTAGGTAATAAAAGATCTACAACTTTTGTATTTAAACTTTTTTTATAAACTTCAAAATTTCTACGAAAAATGCAAATAATTGACTTTTGGTTTTTTATTTTTATCTCCCACAAAAAAAAATCACGAAATTTGGTGAAAACTTACCTATTTATGTCCCAAACTCACTGTAATTTTTTTTATTCAAAATACTTATTTTTTCCCCCCTATTTTGATTTAATATCGAAAAACCACCCTAATTTTCAATCGAAAATTCTCACGTCAAAATATATGCTTTTTTAAAAAAATCGGTATGCTTTTTGCTCGCTGAACTCTCTACTTTCTGATAGTATAAAAAAAATTATACATTACTATGGCAAATTTTCACAGGAAATGCAACAAAACGAAAAAACTCGAATTCAAAAATTTGTTTTTTAAGTATTATGTAAAATTTGGAGCTATTTATTAAAATTTACACGTTAATTACTCGAAAAACGTAAGATTCAATGTCACATTGATAAATTAAAAAATTGCAAATCGAAATATACTACCATAATTAACAACCAAATAGGTTAATAAACTTAATACTTTGTAAGACATGTACAATATTTTGTTAAAGTTGTAGGATGATTTTTAAATTATATGCATAGATGCCTATTTATTGCTATTTTAAGATAAAATATATACCTGAATGGCCTACGGAAAATTTTAGCTCATCAGAAGAATGAACAACACCGTTTATAAAAATACACGTGCAGGCTGAGTTACTTGAAGAGAATCGTGATGAATTGACTTATTTAAAAAAAACTTTTGGAATCTACAGTCACAAGGATTTTCCTGTAAACAAGCAGAAAAAGATGCTGATGCTGACATAATTAAGGTCTCGATAGAAACTGCCAGAGATACTAATAAAAATGTCATAGCTGTGGGCCCAGATATTGATCTTTTGGTCCTTTTGAATCAATTGAATTCAAATAATTATGACATTTATGTTCTCAAACCAGGTTCTGGAAATCTATTTTTCCCGTCCAATGGTTTCAAATATGAATCCTTCAAAAATATAGTTCCATTCCTGTATTGTTTTTCTGGTTGCGATACAACATCTGGGTTTGCCGGAAAAGGAAAGAAAAACATCCTAAATTCATTGTCTTCTAATATATAAAATTCTCGTGTCACAGTGTGTGTAACTAAACTCCTCCGAAACGGCTTGACTAATTTTTTATGAAATTTTCTGTCTATATTCGGTAGGTCCCTAGGTGATAAGGGTGGCCCACCCAAAAAAAGAAAAAAAAAATTTCAGACAAAATTTTTATTTTAATTTTTTAAGATTTGGCATCAAAAAATACCACCTACCCCCATTTTGTACTAACCATATTAGTATCTTTACTTTCATCCACAGACGCGCAATAAAAACATTGTCGTACGATAAATTTTTATGCATAATTTATAATTTAATATAATTTTTTATTTAACTACTAAAATATTCACTGGAAATAATTTATATGGCCAAAGAAAATTTGTCAAATTTGGCCAATATTTTTTATAAAAAACATGCAAAAAAAGAAGGTATCGCAAAAAATGGATTACAATCAAATATATTTATAAATGTAAAAATGACAATATACCACTGAATCAATTACGATTTCGAAAATCAGTTGGCAAGAATTAAATCATCTTTCATATTGACAAATCTCCCACCAACAGAAAGCGTTTGTTTAATTGATTTTCAATTTTTTAGTTTATCAATGTAACATGGAATCTTACTTTTTTCGAGTAATTAAAGTGTAAATTTTTTAAATAGCTCAAAATTTTACATCATTAAAAAAAATTGGATTTCGAATTTTCGATTGAAAATTAGGGTTGTTTTTCGATATTAAATCAAAATAAGTGGGAAAAAATAAATATTTTGACAAAAAAATTACAGTGAGTTTGGGACATAAATAGGTAAGTTTTCACCAAATTTCGTAAAAAAAGAATTTTTTTTGTGGGAGATAAAAAAAGTCTAAATACAAAAGTTGTAGATCCTTTTATTACATAGAACTTTGCTATTTAACTTTTTTCGATAGGATTTGTAGTTTTCATCGGCCCTGGCCTACTAGTGGTAAACCGCTGTTATACTGTGATATTTTTTTTGCGAAAATTTGGCCGTTTAAAAACTCAAAGCGCACCACAAGTGTAGAAGTATATTATTGTATAACATTTGAATTAATTTAATTTGGAATCCTATGAAATGGCATCATCAAATTGTTGACGGGGAAGATCAGGTAAATTTTGATGAGCATTTTATAATATAAATATATAGAAATTTGATAACAATCGGTCCAGTGGTTTCGGAGATTATCTGTCTAATAAAGATGGGGACAGAAAACCAGTTTGCACAAGTTTGCCATTTGTTTGCTTAAATAAAAAGACAAAAATTAAATCGACAGTTAGTTCATGTTACGTTGTGGAGTGTTTCGTGCATAAAAAAAATGTAGAAGCAGATTCTCTTCTATAACAAGCTTATAAACCGTGGAATAATCACATCGCTTGACAATATCTAGGCCGAAATAATTCAACCTTTTGTATGCTTCATTTAATTTTAGCTGAAACTGCAGTTTTTGTAATCAGGGATCATTTTACAATGTATCCGTTTAAAAAAATGAATAATGAAAGCAAACATTAATAAAGAGTTAAAACTGGTTATACTTTATTTGTTATTTGCGTCCAAATACTGTTTCTGTACAATACTGAAAACCTTTCCTAACACAATCCTAAATCAGCAAATAATTTTATGAGTACATGAAATTCCCTTCTATTAAATACTTTTGTTTTATTAGTTTACAACACTTTTTCTCCTTTATGGGTTCGCCATATTTTATGTCGCCCATGTTGCTGAAAATTGCAGTTGCTAAATTTTAAATTTTCTTGACAATGTAATTTCTGTATACCACAGTTTAGCATGGCAAGCTTAAATATATAATGAAATATAAAGCTAGTACGATCGTTCTGAAGAGCAGTAGGTTACTGAAATACCAGACTGAAATAGATCATCGCATATGGTGGCGAATGTAGTCCAGTAGTATGAATAACAATACTTAGTTTTTAAATATATCATCTTTAAACAGATAGGTGGAATCATGTAATGTTAACAATGTTGATAAACGAGGGCGTAATGGTTTCTTATTTCTGTAATTCTTGAGGTATGAGAATGTGCTTACAGCAAGAAACTAACATTTCGTGTAGGAATGTCTGATTGAATACGAAAACACGTGATATTCACACAACATCCTTATCGTGTCATTTTTAGACTGTAATAAATTGCTGAAATAAGGGGGCGACAAACTGTCCTTAAAAATAAAGTGCACCTAGGGAGCAAAAAAAAGCGATCAAAGACAGCCATGGATTTTTGAAGATTTGTCTTTGCTAGAATCTGTCTTATCAGATTACCGTCAATTTGACAGTTTGAGTTGAAAATGCAGCGATCAAAGACATACTTTAAAAAATACACGGCTATCTTTGATCATGTTTTGCTCTCGGTATATATACATCATTTTCATAATGTTGATCACCAATTTACGCTTTTTCAACATTTTGTAAGTGAATATGACGGTGGCATTGTTAGTTAGGTCTGAACAAGCAGGGCATGGGTGTGAATAATAAACGTTTGTTATTATTATTTAAGTAGAATTTGGCAGATTTCTACAAGTTTTAGTGAAAAAGGTTATTCACGCGAAAAAGCGACACGAAACTGTGTGAATGAATACACGAAAACGATTTAAGTGAACAAATCAGGATCTCCGACAAGTGGCCGTGGGTAGTTCTGAAACTCGGTGAACGAGATGCACGCCAGCCGTAAGGCATTAAATGATCTGTGATAAGACTTGCAGGAAACAATAACAATATGAAGCGGTTAGTAGTGTAGACAACATCTGCATAAACATATAAAACAAATCATAAGTTTTAGAAGCAACTAACAAAGTACATATTAATAGCACTGTAAATGCATAAAAGAACATTTAAGCGTCCGATTTTTTGCCACTTTGAACATTTTTTTCAAGGTTATAATAATGCATTAGTAGCGGTTCGCTGTTAAGAAATATTTAAAATTTTGGTAGAACATTAATGTGAAAGTAAGTAATTGCCACTAATTTTCTTCTTGACATAACTCTCATACATGTTGCACTATAGTTTTATAATAATTATGTAGTCTATTAACTTACCGTATACTTACGTACAACAGCTGAATACTTTTTTAATTTATTCTTACAGGACGTTTAAATTTACAAACTGTCGGTTATCGTTATGTTTTTCAAATGGGATATAGTCCAAATTTTACCCTTTTGCAGTGACGTCACAAAAAAACAAAACACGCTGTCGTAAAGATATGGGCCGTACTTGAAAATTATGTTAAAATCAGTTTGCATTGTATTAAAGAAAAGTGGAAAATTATTGTTATCAGTATATTTGCTAGTGCAGGAGGTGGGGAGGAATTTTACCTACTCTGCATTTCAGCTTTGGCCGAGGCTTTTTCTTTTATGAAATTGTTTTACCATTTTTTATGTAAAATCATTATTAGAGAGAACTTTCATTCCTACCTCAATTTCTTTTAATGGTGAAATTAAAATTATTGTAAATTTTGACATATTTTATATTGCTTACATAGTCCGAATTTCTTAAAAATAAATTTTTCCGCAAAAAAAAAGTAATACAAAACTATAAACCTTTATATAAACTATGGTAAGAACAAAGGTAGATACAAAAAGAATCAAAATTTACTTCAAAAACTAGTCGCTAACGTACCTAACTAATCAGTATCAGAAGGAAAATTGTTAATACCAGGGGTGTCACAAACTTTCATGGTATTCCAAGCTCTCCAATGATTTTAACAAAATGATCAACATAATGTCTCCATTGTTCAGTTGAAACATCATGAATTGCAATGTTCCAAAGACGAATTATTGCTTCTGTTTTTTAATTAGTTGAATCTACTAATTGGTCGTATTGTTGCTTACAGTGGTTCCATACCATCTCAATAACATTGAAATGATAATCATATGGCGGTCAAAAAAGTGATGTACAAGATATATGCAATGATACTAGATGAGAAGTTACGAAAGGCAGATGGAAGCAAGGGGTATGTTACCAGATGGTCAGGCAGGGTTTAATGGGAAGAGAAATAAGGAAAGAGGGTGGACGAATGTACGCATTGTTCATAGATTTCAAAGCAGCGTTTGATAGCGTGAATAGAGAGAAAATGTGGGAGTATTTGAGGAGAAAGGGAGGAGATGCGTACCTGGTAACGAAAATGGAAGAAATATATGAAGAAACAATAAGTGAGGTGAGAGTGAATGGAATAGCGAGCGAAAGTGTTTATACAAATAGAGGAGTGAGATATACATTAAAGAGCAATAACTCAGATAGAGCGCATATTCAAGAAATGGTCCAAAAAGCGAACAAAGTGATAGGAATAGTATGGGGAATAGGAGAGAGAAAATTTTGACATGATTATAATAGAAGAATGTTTGATAGTTTGATCAAAACTGTATTTATGTACGGAGCTGAGATTTGGGGCTGGAGGGAAAATGAAGAAAAATACTTAAAATTCACATTGGGATTGGGAAAGTATACGCCGGGATATATAGTGAGAGAAGAAACAAAAAGGGAGAAAATGAGAGTGGAAGCGGGTAAAAGGGAGAATGTTTGAAAGAAATAAGAAAGGAAGGGGGAAAACATGTTTGGAACGAAAGAGACAAGTATTATGAAGGAAAGGGATATGCATGTGAAGAAATAGAGAGAATGAGAGAAATGGGAAGGAGTATGAAAGGAGAACTGAGTGTAAGAGATAAGGATATAGATAAACAAGAACGCAGATCGAGAATATCGGAGTGTAGAGTATAGAAAAATAGTAAAGGATGAAATACCAAAGTACACACACAGAGAGAGTATAAAGGAGAAAAGAATAATGGCGTGATTTAGGTGTGGAAATGAAGAGAAAAAGAATAATTTTTAGATGGATGAAATTGATAGAAGGCGTAGGATATGTTGGAGAGAGGGAGCAACAATAGAGCATATGCTGGAAGGATGTGAAGGATTGAGAGAATCAGAGGAAACTAGGGAAGAAGTGCTAAATGAGGATGGAAGAGGACTGGACTGGATGAAACAAGTACGGAAGATAAGGGAACTAACAGGTGGGCAAGAGAAAGAATAGAACAATTATTATTATATAAAACTCGAATATTTATTTTATTTTATTGATTTATTTGTATTATGTAGATTAAGTTAATTTGTACCCCTACTGTGAATCTTATTAAGCCTGTAAGGCAAATAATAAATTAAAATTATTATTATGACAATCATATGGCCGAAGTCTTAAAATTTTCTGATCGAAAGACTAAATTATAAATTTTAGTTTGTGTTTTTTTTGATACAATATACCAAATTTCATTCTTCGTTGCATGTTCAGGAAAATCGACGTTCTTACTTTTTAACGAATCAATTAATGTCTGTTTTATCCAATATGTATTTGGCATTCCTTTAATTAACTCGTTATGATAGCTAGTATTGTCCAATGTAATAAGAGACTTTTGTCTTAAATTTGGAACTAACTGAACTAAACCCATGTTTCGTAAAAAAAAACTGGTTGGAAGAGATGTTACGATTCTTGATTTTTAATAAATTTACGTAGAAATTGTAGGCTTTTTAGTTGCATGTCCAGTAATGCAATTAACTACTTTCTGTTGTTAACTCTCTTCCACCTAAAACTGATATTTTTTCACCAATTTCTGAGGGAACTACCACAATAAGAAAAATTCATTTTCTTCTTCAATTTTCTGTGTGACGTCGCCATTGTAATCTATTCTTCCTTAGTATACATTCTACAGATGGCGTCCCTAATGTAGTATTTTAAGCCGTCGGTTACTTTAATTTTTCGTAATTTCATTTTTTCAGACATGTTTTTTTTGTAATCATCTGTTGGTTAATTATATTAATATTTGTGACGGTTTTTTCAGAAATTTTCAAAGCTAATTAAGCTCGAAATAGCACATTTGTAGCGGAACTATGGTAATCTTAACCTGGAGAAATGCTTCTTTTTTCTCTTCAAAGAAAGTTGCGACATTTAAAATGCGCTTGCTCGTTATACCGCGACATAATTACTGAATTCGGCCAAATTTGACAAATGTTTTGTTGACAGAATTCGACATGCTAAACAATTGAATTTTCTTTGTTTCATTCAAAATCTATGAGTTGAATAAAAATTGACAGTTGCTACGTCACAGTAAAAGGGTAATACATATTTTAATTTTACCTGTATTTTGTAAGATTTTTGAACCTACTTCTAAGTAAGCTTTCTTTTGATACATACAACAAAACTTTTTGTCATTCATTCTGATTGTTCTTTCGGAACCATTGGTACCAGCAAATCTGGTATTAGATGCAAACTTATCCCAGGACAGATTCAAACTTTGTATAAAACGTAGGGTGTCCCGTTTCGAAAATAGTGGAAAACCGACAATTTTGAAATTTTATCACTCTGCATAACTGTCTGAACCTATTTCGACTTTTTGTAGGTGTGGTAAATCAAAATGACTAAAAATTTCTGTGTAGTGTACTTTGAATTTTTTAAAATAATTGTAAACTTTTTCAATAGTCCACCACAAATAGATCTTGCCCCACAGGACCGTTAGGACATGAAATATCCATAACATTATTGGGCCCACATTAACATTAGTGCAGTTTATAAGTTCTAGAAATAGATCATATTCAGTACCAATTTTACAATGAACATGTAATGCGTATAAAATAACTGTCAGAAATCCCTTAGATACACAGGAAGACTAGAGTAGGTTAAAATTTGAATCATATAAAAGCATGGTGACCTGCACGCTGCTTCAACAAGTGTTAAACTAGTCGAGTACGTCAGGATCAATTACTCATCTTAATGTATAGAATAATTTTATAATTCCAAAATAAGACAAAGAAACTTACCTCATTTCAATTTCCTTTGCCACCTGAAGTACGTATTCAAGATCGGTCTGTAAAGAAAAAAAAAATAATTAAAGAATGAAATAAAGCAAATAAATATTTAATTAATTAAGATCCACTTTCACTAACGACATTATAGTACATACTACAGTGTAATACTAATATGTAGTAACAGTAGTATATTGTCGAATTTTTGGGGCGCCGTTCCTGATTTGATCAATAAAATTGGAATAATATGGCAACATCGCATTTGAATTTCAAAAATAAACTACGGTTATAAAGCCCAGAAAGAGGGTAATAAGAATTTTGAAAAATATATAGCGTATCCCATTTAAAACTAAGCTGTGGGCTAGGACTCTACAACTTTAGTCTCTGATTTTTTTTCTCTTTAATTAGGCTAGCGCAGCTCCGCTTGAATTACGACACATTATTTTTCAGCCCCTGATAAACTTCATTTTGTTCATTTACCCCCTCCCCCACAATGAACCTGTTGAACTTAAAAACTCACAGGGCTCCCATACAAATTTTCACCCCCTATTTTACCCCCTTTGGGATGGAATTTCCTAAAATTCTTTCATACTGGGTGCTTACATTACAAAAAGAACCTTGTGTCCAAATTTCATGTTTCTAACCGCAGTAATTTAGGTTCTGTCAGGACAAACACTTTTATATGCGTATATGTAATGTAATTAATGAGATATCGAGAACCGCGTGCTTAGTGACACACCCGGTATATTATTAAAGTTTACCATTGTAGTATTGATCGTTAAAATGAAAAATTGGAAGGGTGGAACTAATAAAATATATTGAAATTTATGTAAATAAGCTTTAAAACTTTGACTATCATTATATTTTTCAATTCTTACCGGCATTATTTTTTATTTTTTCTTTTGTGTAAGAAGAAATTACATTTATATATGGATCTACTATGAACAATATTATTCTGGTTTTAATACCCATATGCATAGTTTATTTTTTAAATAACAATACATATCATTTTTATAAATAAGGTCCACAGTGGTAGTTCCATATGATTTAAGAATACAATATCTCTCACAGCAAATATTTCAATCACTCTTCACGTATTTTTATCATTACGAACGTTTTAGCTCTTTTTGAGCAAACTTCTTGGGCGAATACTACTAATAATATGTAAGCCAAAAACTGTTTCATCTTCTACTCATTTCATCCATAGATGGAAGCAGCAGTGAGAATACCAAACGTTATTGACTTGAATTGAGATTTCGCATTATTGTATTAATTTTTAAGTGGCGAAAATCTTGTCTGCGCAATAGGCAAGAAACGTTCTTATCGCGCTGATTAAAAAGGAATTTATGGAATTTTCACCATGGTATAACTTCACCCACCAAACAAAAATTATGTTAATTCTAAACTAATTTATTTCATCGTTAGCATCTATTATGCATGAATTCAGCGGGATTCTTATTTTTTCTGACTAGAAAAAATCTAACTAAATATGTTGGGATTCACGCTTTAGTCCTTGCGACTTTAATATTTGTATATTTTGTTACACATAGGTACAGAGTGAAGATGAATCAAGTATATAGGATTTAATCAACCGAAAAATGAAATTTACATGATATTGTATATTTTCCCCAACAGCAAGAAGTAAATTAAAATTTTAAGTCTTCAAGAATTCACATACCTCAAAAATCAATTTTCAGAGAGTTAATTTTCTATACACTTGAGTGACTACGACGGCTTTTGAGCTTTTTTCTTTGCAATAGTTTCCTCAGGTTTCTTATTATCTGCGGATCAGAAACTAAATGGTGTAAAATTACGTCCATAATCATCTCATTTCCCTGGCATTGTTATTAGGATCCATTTTAAAATGAGAGCAGGATGTTTTGTGATTAAGCAACGTCATTTCCAGTGGTTAATTTTTCGTAAGAGCCTACAGCAAACAAGTTAAGAATTTGTTTTTCGAAGAAAAAATTATCCCCCGTTGCTCTGTAGAGCGGTATGGTTGCAAGCTGATTACGTTTAATAACGATAGCAAATCGCCCGACTTAAAAACTTAAATTAGTGTTTACTTAGTCTTTACTAAATTCGTGGATAATTTTAACGAAGAGAAATTAATAAGAACGGAAAGAATTTTAATTTGTAATCCCTAACGGCTAAAGAGCATTCATTAATCTACTGTGCAGAAACAAAAGAAAATTAATGGTTCTAATTTCATGGTTCAATAAGGTTCTCCCGCTAGTGTTCTAAAACTGTCAACTATACGCGAACGAAATTTTGATCGCCGAACTCATTTAATTAGGCATTTAATTAAGTACTCTGCTTTTTAATCCAAAAATAAAGCTTGTATGACGAGAAAAAACAACCCTCATCACCCATTAAACGCAGCACTCGACTTCTATTTATAAAGTTCGACCGGGTTTCGATGATTAATGAAATGAAATTTTAATCAACAGGCTCCAGAGATTTAATGGTTGTTCGTGTTCCAATTCCGCGAAGACCGAGCCTTCAGGTTTTATCACATGTTTGACGTTATTCCGCGCGATTTTAACCCAACCCTCTTTAAAAATTTAAACGCATTAATAAATTACGATTTGGCACAATGCGCGCCTGCGAACCTTTCAAGTGTCGACGGATATTCGATGTTAATTGCATGGGAGGTTCTAGAATTTTTATATGGTATTAACGCAGTTCCATTTTCTAGGGCATTCGTACTGGGGTTTTAGTGTTTCGTTCTACACAATGGTGTTGATGTGCAAATAAGTTGAAATAAATGAACTGTCTCACCACGATTTTCACAATGGATTTGCTTTTCAATCGTCAATTACCCTTCTGCAATCCCATTATCCGAGCACTATCTGTCTGACTCCCTCAAGCTGTTTCATTGTTTAAATTTATTCCATTAAAATTGAAATTGTCTACTTTAAGAGCCAGTGTAACTTTATAATAAAATGAGTATTTCAGTGTTAAGTAATTACGGATACAAAAAGTTAACATCATAATGGCAAAAGAGCTAATAAGGAATTTCATCATTTCTTAGGTCCTTGTTTTCATCATTCTGACTATACTCAAAATGTACTGAAACTGTGATTTGGTGTCTTTATTCAACAAAAACGTTAAACTTATCTAAATTTACGACCTACTTATTTAGACCTTAGCAGATTAACATTTTTTTTCTTTTTGGCTACCACGATTGATTGACGTGGTTGTTTGGTGTTACATCTGACATGTATTTTTCATGCATATTTCTTTGCCACTTTTACACAATTACTTTCAAAATTTCAAAAGCAATTTCGACGCAAATAAAATTCGCAATCAGAAAATGCTACTTGTTCCAACGAAAATATGTTTGGTGGTAATAGACAATGTACATGATATTTGTCGAATTTAGACAAACCACTGTGAAATGCAAGGGTAATCAGTTAATCACATTACAGAATTTGATAACAATTTGCGGAAAAAGAACTGTGGACGTTATTCAACTTTTTAGATTTGATCGGAAAAAACCATTTTTGACAGACGAGACATTATGGGATAGTGATTAAGAGGTCCTTACATTAAATTACCACCATACCATTGTCAATACAACCCTACTGAAATGGCCTGGAGATTTTGTAATCATCTTATAATAATCACGTAACTTTTCGGTCTTTATCCAAAAATAAGGACGAGATTTATGGCTGAACACAAATGTCAGTAATGTACTCCAGACATATAACACAATTTTAGTAAACATTGTAAATAACTTGCGTCTAAGTGGAAAAGACGTAGGAAATTTGTCGTTTGAAAACATACCTCCATTCATTATTTCACTGGAGGAATCTGATTGAAATCAGAATTAGAAAATGGTGATAAGTAAGCTGCTGGGGTGGCTCACATTTGTACAACAAAATAATAGATGCTGAGTTTGAACAATAGGTAGAATAAAATTATAAGTAAGTAAGTAAGTGAAAACAACCAAAACTCTTACTTTTTTCTTAATATAAGTACGTATTCTTTTTTTTTACAACAAGAAACTTAAAACATGTTCAAAATTTTTGTAGGGAAATATGTATTTTGAAATTACGCTCCGCCTCTTGGTCTGACAACGAATAAACAATTCATCATAATTGACATCGGGACTTTTTTTGTGACTCACAGTTTTATCTGAACACGGTAGTTAAATATGTTTTTCGTTTCTTGTTGGGAAAAGAAGATTTTGTGTATTAAAAAAAAATTACACAAAATATGAACCCCGCCCACCCGCCCCTTTCAATTGTGACGATTTTTTTATTCATCGTCAGCAGAGGGCGGAGCTTAGCTGCATAAACATTTCTCTACAAGAAAATACCACGTGAAATATGTCATTGAAAGAGTAAAATTTTGCAAAGAAATATGGATTTTGCAATTAAACTCCGCCGCTCGGTCTGACAACGAGTAAAAAAATCATTACAACAAAGACAGGGTGGGCAGGTGGGGCTTATATTTTGCCCTTTGTTCTTAATATACGTATTTTTCTATTTTTCTTTTCACAACAAGAAACTTAAAACATGTTCAAAATTTTTTTAGGGAAATATGTATTTTGTAATTACGCTCCACCCCTTGGTTTGACAACGAATAAAAAATTCATCATAATTGAGATCGGGACTTTTTTTTAGTTACTTACAGTTTTATTTAAACAGGACGATACTTAAATATGTTTTTAGTTTCTTGTTGGGAAAAGAAGATTTCGTATATTAAGAAAAAATGTACAAAATATAAGCCCTGCTCACCCACCCCCTCTCGATTGTGATGATTTTTTTTATTCATCGTCAGCCGAGGGCGCAGCTTAGCTGCAAACACCTCATTTCTCTACAAGAAATTACCATGAGAAATATGTTGTTGAAAGAGTAAAATTTGCAAAGAAATATGGATTTTGCAATTAAACTCCGCCGCTCGGTTTGAAAACGAATAAAAAAAATCATTACAATTGGGACAGGGTGGGTAGGTGGGGCTTATATTTTGCCATTTCTTCTTAATATACAATTTTGCCCTTTCTTCTTAATATACAAAGTATTAAAAAAAATAAACAAAATATAAGCCCCGCCCACTCACCCCTTCTCAATTGTGACGATTTTTTTATTAATCGTCAGACGAGAGCGGAGCTTAGCTTAGCTGCAAAAACCTCATTTCTCTACAAGAAATTACCGTGTGAAATATGTTCTTGAAAGAGTAAAATTTTGCAATTAAACTCCGCCGCTCGGTCTGACAACGAATAAAAAAAAATCACTACAACTGAGACAGGGTGGGTGGGTGGGGCTTATATTTTCCCCTTTCTTCTTAATATACGTATTTTTCTTTTCACAACAAGAATCTTAAAACATGTTCAAATTTTTTTTACGGAAATATGTATTTTGCAATTACGCTCCGCCCCTTGGTTTGCCAACGAATAAAAAAATCCATCATAATTGAGATCGGGACTTTTTTTAGTTACTTACAGTTTTATTTGAACAACACGATAGTTAAATGTTTTTAGTTTCTTGTGGTTGTTCTTCAGTTAAAAAAATAATTTCTAAGTTTTATATAAATATTCAATAAAGTTATCACGTTCTGAATGTTTAATTAATTAGTTTATAATAATAATAATAATATCTACAATTATCGATAGAAATGAAATCCATGTTGAATCTTAAAGAAACTTCAATTCTACCCCTAGTTATCTCTAATGTAGGTGTAGTTCTAAATAGCTTAGTTGAGAATTTAAAGTCTTTGCATTTGAATGATTCAATAATTATCAAAATTCAAAAAGCTGTTTTGTTAGGAACATGTCATATTTAGAGAGCGGAAAATATGCAGCAAAATTTTGAGAAATATGATCATATGATATGCACCAAATTTATGCAAATATGCAGTAACTTTCTTAATATATGCAGAGATATGCAGTTGCATATTATGCTCCAAAAATTAAAAAAAAAGCTTAATAAGCGAACTAAATTTATTTATAAAATACAAAAACAGGTTTCCCGAGCTTACGTTTTATTACAAAAAATACATAAATCACATTGCATGGTGTTTAATTACATCTCACTAACACATAAATCACGTTTTTAAAGATAAAATTCTTGTACTAAAAAATAAATATAAACAGAACAAATTAAAAAATAGTAGTAATCCACTATTTAATTACTATTTTTTTATTCTGTTGGGCAAAATATATTATTATTATTATTATTACTTTGGTACCAATTTATTTTTAAATATTTTCCAATTTTTGTAACAACAAGTTTTTCCGGTGATTCTAAAGTACCTATATATATTGGTAAATAGAAAAACTGCGTACTACGTCCAGAGATGTAAAAATACTTACCAATTTAGGGCAGGCGCGACAAAACACAGTTCGTTCTTGAAGAATAAGTTTAGGAAAAGGTTTAATCCATAAATTAATTTGAGTCATCTTCGACATATTGGTATACCTGTATCCCTTTAAATGCTTTCAATACAAACTCACGATGAAATATAATAGTATAACGTCCCTTCGGCCACCACTAAACGTACAATTAATACACTTAACTAACGAACAAAAATATTGGGAATGAACGGTATTTCCAAAAGTAATTAGGGCGCGAATTTACCTGAAAGGATAGCTTAACACCCAGTGGTGTCTCCAAACTACCATAAAACCCAAACCTTTCATAGTTATTTGAAGCTCAGGACAATATTTGCAATATGATTAATAAAATTTCGTTTTTCTAGATAAATGCCAATAGAATGACAATATTTTTTTTTTCAAATTAACACAAAAATTGATAAAAATGCAAAATATGCACCCGTTCCGTGAAATATGCAGCAGAAGGCAAATATATGCAAATATGCAATTTTTTTATAGCTGTATTCATTTTTAATTAGCATGATTCGTTCACATATTAAATATCAAGACTTATATGCAAAAAATAACGGATATGCAAATTTCATAAAATCCGCTCTCTAGTCATATTGTTCGTAAGTTTCTTGGACAGTCTGATCATGTCAGTCAGATTAGATTAGCACCAGTAGGTCAGAGTAGTGTAGGTCACTTTCCAAGTGATGCGCGGATAAATGGTCGGTAGTTACGCTAGACTTTTGGGGATGGGGTGAGATTAGAGAATAATAGCAGACTAATTTGTATGCTGTAATTCTAAAATCTCGAAAGTTGTTCTGTTAATTTAATCAATGCATATCATTACTTGGTCTTAGTACCCGTAATGATAGAAGTCTTGCCTGAATGCCGGTCATTTACGGGTCAGTGGTGGGTCTTAATAATAATAATAACTTTATTATCCAACGAACATTGAATTCATAGAGGACACAACAAACTAATTAATTTAATAATAATAATAATAATATTTCTTGCTAATATTTAAGCTGGCAACAACGCTTAGGTTTTTGACGCAATTCAAAACCATCAATAGGTGACAATCCAAATCGACATACAGAATGCCAGCCTTTCTCATGAAACTTTAGCATGCTAATGTTGATTACTGACCAAGTTACTAGATTTCCATGGCTTGCGGTAGAAGTTCGTGAATACATTATACATATCTGTTTATTTTTTGGAACAGGTGAAGCAAAAACATATGAATACCTATCTAATTGTTAAGTCCTCCAAAAACCTGTTTGAAGGCAATATCGTGTGGGTACTTTGTGCAATGCATTTTAAGATTTAATGTAATTCCTATTTTAGTAAATGTATATTAAAAACTAATATTACTAAATATTTTAAATCCTGAAAATTTCGAATGTATTTTACAAATACAGAATGTATACCTACATGTATGTCTGTGGGGGTAAAAACTAAAAAGTCTACTTTTTAACGGACAGAACTAAATTACTGCACAGGGATCTGCAAAGTAACAATATTTCAAGTTGCAAAACAGTAAATTGCGTAATAAATCTGAACTTATGTATATTATAAATTCAATACGTATTTCTGGTAAAGAGAACTAAAATGTGAGGCGCTGAGTATTCCACAAAATGTGCACAACATAGTACTACATATAAAAGTAATTTCAACTATCCGAAAATCATTCCATTATACTTAGATACTTAATTAAATTATTATTTGCAGTATGACTGTCATTAGAATCCATTTGAACACTGCGCTATCGCAGCAGTTATACCTACTCGACATAAAATGCTAATGAAGTTGGCATCATCAGGAATTTATCTATACATATATACGTTGCGTTCTTAGCCACGTTTCTTTCACTCATCCTACATTAGAGTGAATTAGATAAGCCAAAAATTATTATTCTACAAGATGCATAGTAGGTAACTACTACTAAGTAGTTTTGTTTGATATCCGATTATTTTATTTTGATAGTGTCAGTTAAATAAACCTTACTTTCTTTTGGAAAATTATAGTTTCAAAAGCGCTTGAAAAAATAAATTATCAAGAAATAACATAATACGACCTAATGGGCCGTTTTTCCAGTAACATAAAGGAACAGAAATTAAATTTTCAGAAAATAATTGATACTCTTCAATGACATGGTTCATTCACATACGACGTAAAAGCGTTAGGAATCTGTGCTTTCCAGATACATTTGAGTTTTCGAATCTTTAGAAACATTTAAAGCAATCATATTATGTGTAAGGGTGATGCTTGTCTTATTCCTCCACTCCCAGCTTTTGAGTCGTATGGAGAATGGAGCAGAGGAAATTGCTCGCATCGTTAGATATAGATACATATTAATTATAGATGTGGAGCCACTGTGATGTTAAACGTTGTGGTTATGTTTATTTCGTTATCAAAACTGGTCGATATTGTATGCCAAGTTTGATGCTTTGTACTTATTTTTCATCTTTATATAATTACTATCAAATTATTATTCTTATTTCTGTGATTTGAAAACTTTGAAAGTTACTACAGAACAAATTAAATAAATTAATGTCTTTTTGACAAGTGAATAGATACCAAAATTGTCAAAATTTTGGGCCTACTATATTTCAAATAACTTTGTAACCATCTTTTTAGTCACAATATATAAGAATATATTGGACAAAATAAGAACACTAGCACTATGTACTTTAGATTTTGAAAACAAAAAATAGATATTATCTTAACCATAGAATTTTACTAACATTAGTGTTTTCTTTGATTAACAACGCAAACACACATTATTGAATAGTAGCTACATACTACATAACATTTATTTTAACATTTTTGTAAAACTCCTGAATAAGTCAAATATATTATATATTTACTTATTATATTTTCTGGATGTCGATTACGTCAAATGGTAATAGAAAATCTTCTTTATCTCGATGTAATACCAGAGAATTCGTGAAGAATCCCATCAAAGTTGAAATAAAATTAAAAAGTATTCGTTACAATTTCATCCTGTAATTTTATAACAGAGATAAGTGAGTAGTAATCTTTCGTTATCAAATATTGAGTAGGTAGTAAAACCCGAAGTATAAGTACTGGCAACGAGAAGTAATTGGTAATCTTTTCAAATGATACTCAAGTGAGTAGTTTGGCGTCTAAAAATACAGGGTCATTATAAAATATTGTAGTCGAAGAAGGCCATGATTTTGGTGACATTTTGTGCCGCCTTTTTCAGTTTTGTGGAAAGGATTACACTAATATTGGAATTTTTATTTTTAGCGCCACATTAGTTGACATTAGCGGCTGCACTGTTTCAACGCTTCATCAAATTCTGTCAGATGTCAATAATTTTTTTGTTTGTACTGGTACGTTTTCCCTCACTTTGTGCGTTAATTGACTTGTCTTGTTTTCATTTTTGCTGTCTTCCCTTTGTTAGAACTTTAATAAGTGTCTCAAAAAACAGTTTTTATCAAAACTACAGATCATTGTGGAATAATCTCAGGTAATGAACACAGAGGAATAACTATGGTCAGTGTTACAAATGATTTTTTTAGTTCTTTGGCGCAATCATCATGCCTATTACCGTAATGGGGTGTTAAATGAGGATGGGGATGGAGTGTACTCTGTGGAGGCGTCTGAAAACGAGTATCTAGTGAAATGTTCTGTTGTCATTGATGAAGAATCTTTGAAGACGCTATATGGCGAATTATGGCCAGATTTAACGACACTGGTAGCATTTCTAAGTGAAAACCGACGGGGAGACCTCAAGTTAGTGAAGACGTTGTTGAAGACTTAAGGATGAGAATGGAACAAAGTCCGAATAAAGCTTTGTCAAAAATCTTTACTGTCCGGAGTACCATACAGCCCATGTCAGAAAATCGTAAAAGAGAAGTTACATATGCATCCATACAAGATTTTGTTGGTTCAGGAGCTGCAACCAGCTGATTTTCCTTGCCGCGTTAGGTAGCTGATATGGACGATAACGGGATTCTCGATTTGTCGTTCTTTTCTGATGAAGCCTGGTTTCATCTGTTAGGCTATTATGTCAACTGACAGAACTTCAGAATTTGGTGTATAGAAAATACTCACGCTTTTGAAGAAACACAAATCACACGCAATGAAGGTTGGTGTGTGGTTAGCAGACGACGATTCATAGGCCTGATACTTTTTCAAGTAAATGAATGTGATCAATAAACAAAATTAGATGTAGAAAGTGTATGTAGGTACTGCAATAAAGTTTTTTATTTTCAGTAACTTTCATTTTTCTTTCGGTGTTAGTTGCATTCTCTTAATTTAAAACTTACTTCAACTTACTGTTTAGTAATAATTGTAATTTTACTATTAGGAAAGTTAAAAATCTTTATTAAACATTCTGTTGTTTCAAGAGATCTCATAATCAGCTACAGAACTCTTAACACTATGCTCCTGAAATTTTATTGGTTTTTTCATCTTTTTTCTTATAGAAATTTTGAAAAATCTTGATATTAGGATGGCCATGTGGGCGTGTTTTGGGTAGAACCTCTTTGACATTCCTGTTATGCAGATCTGGCATGTTTCAGATATCTAGAAACTGCAAAGCTGAAGGTAATGTTTGGACATAGCAATTTTCACCTATTGTAGGGATGAAGATCAAGGATTTCAGTTGTGTTTTTTCAAGAGAAAAGCACCGGTCACAAACCATGTCTGCACCAATATTTTGACGATTCCTTACAATTTACAAACAGAACTTTCGCGGGATCACAACTTTGGCAAAATTATTTACTGCAAAAACTCATTAGGTACTCATAGTGTTCGTTAACTGTGATAAGACTTGCTCTGCCATTGTCCATTACGTGATTTTTCACAATTTTTACCTTCAGGGTACCTATAAAAATGTAATTTTTTAAATAATTACCGTGTTCATTGGTTTCGACAAACTTAACCTCACTTTTTGGATTTCATTATTTGAAAAATTATTGCTTCTTTGCAAAACAGACCAGATGATTTATTCTGTTCAACTCCAATCGACTTTCCAAGGTGTAATTCATGACAAAGCCCTTAAACGTTTTTCTGACAATTTACAATTTTTGAAACTGAAATGTATTGCAGTGGCGTTCACAAATGCTCGATAACACTGCAACCCTTAATGCTCTGGCCTGGCGTCTTTTCGGGTCTATTTAAAATGAAATTAAACCGCGAACCGGGCATTTCAATTTTTGACACATCTGACAGATTTGTTTGGACGTTCGTGACATTTCAAAACAGTTCAAATCATTTTGGTGATTAGCGGCACGAGAAAAATTTCATTTGTTTTTCATAGGTGAGTTGACTACAATATTTTATAATGACCCTGTATCTACCTTTGCAACTGATATCTCAGTGTTACACCAGTGTACTTGTAACTAATCAAAAAGGGACTCTCAGTGAGTTATCTGTAATAAAATTAAGGGTGGGATCTGAATATATCTTAATTTGAATTTGTCGGTCTCAGAGCTGATGATTAACAACTGAATGGTGAGCAAAATTAAATTTTGAAGTTTGAGCAATAATGACAGAAACTTAATGACAAAGTCATTATAAATTAATCATGCACTATAATATCCTTATAAAAATATAAATTAACTAACTCTGTATTTTATAAAGTAATTAACGACTGTAAATTACTATTTTTTTTAATGGAAGATTACATAGATATTTGTGAAACTCCTGAAATCTATTGGGTTCTCTTCCAAATCATGTCTTGTCATAAAAACTAAATGCTATACATTCTTTAATTACGTGTCTCTATCGATAATTTTTTTCTTTCAGTTACTTGCTTTCTTTTGAACCATCATCTAACTACTGCGCTATTGGTCGATTTTTTTTTATCGTGTAAATCTAGGTTCTCGGTGATTCCTTTCATACTTTAAGATTCGTCTTGATCGTAACTTCCGGTTTTTGAAATCTTTTCAATGGAACCTTCTAGAAGTCTATACATTTCTATCTCTATTCGTTCTCAAACGGAACTGATCTACGAGTAGATTGTCACTTTCAGATCTTCGTATGTTCTAGAATTTCAGGGAAGCTTCAGTGTTAAAGCGTTCTTGATGCCCAACGTGTCCAGCACTATCTCAGTGCGACTTGTACAAACGCTACGTGCTTATTGTGAATCACCAGTTAGAATCAATACGTTAATTTCCTCCAAAATACTTAATGACGTTTATCAACATTTTTCTAGATCAATCCTGTCTAAAGGGTGTAAAATTTTATGCGTCGACACAGATTTTTGAAAAAAGAAAGATGAAGATTATATTGAGTTTGCTATATTCGTTGTCATCACTTCATAGCATTTTTACAAAAATATTGTATCTGTATTTTCTTTATGCTTTTGGTGATTTTCCAACTTATTATCTTCTTGGAAATTTATTAGCAGTAAAGACTACTAATAAGTTTATCACATCCTTACGTTTGTTCATTCCTTACGGCACGTATTCGTTATCCTTTCCGGTTATTCATGGTTGCCAAAACACTTAATGAGTGAGGTAAGAAGTGAAAATTAAGTTCGCTGTTTATGTTTTTCCTGTTATTGTTGTCGAGGTTTTGTAATGAATGTTAATTTGTGTCACCATGACACAACAACTTGTTAAACTAAAAGTAAATTAAAGAAATGAATCTAATAAAGCCACAACCTTGACCACCGTTAGCACACTTAAGTTTGAAACCATAGGCACAATCAGAGCAATAAAATGTCAGTGATTTCGACATCAATTACTGCCAAATAAGTGAACAAATATCAACCAGCAGAGCTTCCACTGTGCTACTTTTGCCACTCGTATGTACGGCTAGAACGTTATCAATTTACTCACGAGTGAATAAAATATGAATACTTTGGTTAAGTTTAACGTATGTGTCACGATAACAGGAAAATCCAATAAAAAGCAAATAAAAGGCCTGCAAACGAAAACGTACGGCTGTATTTGAAATGCAAATTTCGTGTTGACGCTCGTTTGCGAATGTAAGAATAAATTTTACCTTGTCTTATTCTACGTGGAAAACAATGTAGTTTCATCAAGCGGAAAATATCATCTTGACATGCTTTAATTTCCTACAAGGCAAGCCAAAGTAATTCGCTTGTTTCTACATGCAGAAATTGCAGTCGCACAATGTTGCCACAAAATTACAAAGAAAATACCCACTTTTGCGGTACATGTTTTATGGTTACACTTGCCTGGAAATAAATTCATGTAAGCAATACATGTTCCGGAAGTTTTGCAAATAAGGATTATATCTCCAGCTAAGTTATCGTCGTGGTCGATATTGTCATTGTGAAGTTTACTTACATAACTTCATAATTTATTGACACATTTCAAAACATATTACTTTAGTTCGTAAAGCACTATAATAACAACATCAGATTAGTTAAAATTTTGGTGAAGTTGATCAGATTAAATTTTAGTTAGCCTTTTATCATCTATACTACATTCTTAAAATACATAGATTTACAATAGTTTCGGAGACATGTGTCGAGTAAAATCGCTAACAGACGATAGACAGATAACAGACAATAAACAACCGTAATTGGAGATACACTTTTTTATATTTTGGATGCTTTGAAACGTCGCGAAAACATGAATTTAGTTATTTCCCAATGGATTGTAAATAGGTATCACATAAAACCCTAGCTCTGTTCGGAAATTAAAAAAATGCTTGGAGGTTATTTGGACAGAAGTTCCCTCGCTCCTGAAGTGCAGTAGAACATCCAGCTTTTTTGAAAAATTGTAAAATTTGATTTTGATCCAGATAGACAAAAACTACAGATCACTTTTTTGTACTTTACAGGTCTCGATTCCTATACTTCGTCTGTATATGTATATATGTATAGAATATAGATAATCTCCGAAACTACCGAACCGATTGTCAGATTTTATACGTATGTAAGGAATATCGTGTAGAGAGTAAGGCGCTAGCCAAGATTTGTCTAAACAACTCCAGCAACAATGACATCTCCTCAAAATTTTTCATAGTAAATACGATTTAAATATTATAATATAACATATTCCTGTACTTATGGTTTATGAGTTCGCCTTGCCTTTTACCACAGCTTCGTCTCGGAGATCAGTTCCTTAAATAGTATGGATATAAATAAAAAGGAAAAGGGGCTTACTGCTATTTAAAATTTATTATCAAACCCCGTTATTATAATCTGAAAATATCTAATATGCCTTAGAAAATTAAGTAATTTTGTCCAGCTATCTTAAAGTTCGCGTAAAAATACTCTCTCACATACATACATTAACAAACACAGATATACGTTGTAGTGACAAAAAACGATCAACAAGTAAGTAGAGGGTCCTAAATAGAAACTTATTTTAAAAAGAACTAGGAGTATTTATTATTAGTTAATCATTAATAATAATTACTTAAGTTATTTTTCCAACAAGCTGTTTTGATAACAAAAATTATATAAAACTGTGAACATATTTCATTTTAATATGCATCAACAGTATACAGACATCATTTTTTTCGAAACGAAACTGGTGGAGAGGGAACGGCCGAGGACGAAACGACCGAGACGAAACGTTCATATCCCATTCAAATAGGTAGGGGCAATGGGAACGGTATTGGTCAGAGTTGGCCGTGTTAACAAGAAAAATGGTATCTAAAGGGTCGGGAATATGATGCAACTCCGGGAAAGGCCTAGGAATTGGAGTAAAAAGGTCGCACAATATTAGACGACCTTGTTGCGGTATTTTATCGCTTTGTATTTATTATTGGAGTTTTAACGTAACCTATTACGCTGCAGCCTTCATATTCTTTTTTTGACACAAACAGTTACTATAATGTCCAGGTTATATTGCCAGCTACTTTTTCTTTTTGTCAATTACCTACTAGATAAATTTGACATTGCACTATGTATGTTAGCCAACCATTATCTCATATACTGCAATTAATAGAGTTTTGTAATTAACACAGATCATATATACGAGGGTTATTCGAAAATAGGTTTTTTTTTGCTTATATCTTTTGCGGATGTGTTGTTATTTTCGTGTTTTTTCCTTACATTTACAGGCAGTTAGGTACATTCAGAATTTTAACTTGGATTTGGTTGCGTAATACATGGTAATACTGAACAAGGATCTGCTAAGTCATACGACCTTTAATTGTTAGAAATATATGGTGGAGTGATAACTAAATATAGTCGAAGTGTTAATTTTATTATGAACGTGTAATAAATGGCATTTATAATCAACAGACACGTGTTGCCTTATGAAGAACGGTTACAACCTAAAATAGAGGACCCTATCTACGCAGAATTCTGTAGGCGGGATTGACTAAAACTTTCTTACAGCAAAGTCTTCTCAAGTTTCCTCAAATTTTCAGGCATGCAAGTGTTGGCAACTACTTCTAATTAATTAGGCAAGCGGCTGATTCTCATTAAAATGATGATACCTACATAAAACTTATATCCTTAAGCTTTAATAAAAATGTATTAACCATATCGAGAAATATGTAGTTTATGCGTGGGTAACTTCACAGATACACCCTTTTTAACAAGTTATAGGCTGCAGATATTAAAAGAAAAGTTAACAGAATAGATTTTTTATATTCTCCTTCTGATGTTCCAAGTGTATAAAAATGGGTTTTCCTTTTTCTAAAACGTTATACGAATGTTTTCTTTGTTGTTTTATAAACTGTTGGAGACCTTTCTGGTTCATTTTTGCGTACGGGTGGTACTTGTGTAGTGAATTTTGTCCAGAGATAAACTTTTCCACAGCTTAACAACAATTTAATCAATAATTCTTTAATAGACTGAGATTAACTGTACAAAATTATTATCCTTTTTATAAATAAACTAGCTGTTACCCGCAGCTCCGCTTGCGTGGTTTTCGCAATTAGGACACATTATTTTTGATCCGTTGATTTATTTTTTGATTTCAATTTTATTACTTTTTAAGTTTGTGCAAGTCTTCATTAATAACAATATATAAAAGTATTTGTCCTTCGGCTGACTGATTCATTAACATAACTACTGGAGCTAGAAACACGAAATTTGGACAGAAGGTTCCTTTCGTTATGTAAGCATCAATTACCCCTAAGTGGGTGAAATAAGGACTGAAAGTTTGGAGTTAGGGCCCATGAATTTTGTAATTTGGGTTATCTTTTGTCGATTTGATTAAAAGTCATGTTTTAAATTAAAGGATATTTCTTTAAAAAAGTTAAAATATTTGGATAGTTTTGTCGCTAATATTGTAGGCAGCCATGTAAAAACAGACATTTACCTGACCTACCTAAAACTTGGTTGTAAATTTGATATTGTTCTGTATTTAATAAACTTTCGTTGTGCCTATAAAAGTATGTCATAGCTAATCACTCTGAGATAGTCTCTGTTTTGTATGACTTCCTCACATTTTACAGGCTGAGGCGAACCATAATACTTTAAACATTGTCTTCCTAAAGACAGCACCGTGTCTTTAAAGGAAATCACACACTTGTACATTTCATTTATAATATGAACACTCTCTTGACACTCTGACTGAACTTGACAAATCCAAAGCTTTGCATGATGAGTGATATGCGGGATAAGCGACACCATCAATAGTTTTTAAATCCGAGAATGATGTTGGCCCTCTCATTTCTTGAAGAAGAAGACCAAGGTAGAAACATTCGGCGTTATTAGGGTGAACGGTGTACACTCTGCCCAAAGTTTGATCGCTTTTGACTCCCGGCCAACCATCAACATTTTTTCCACGTTTTTGTCTCTCAAATTTGGTACTTTTCCACACATAGTATGAAGGGACTTCAACATAAAAAAGGATTTTTGCAAAATTATTCGTTTTGTAAAGCTCAAAAAATGCTAGAAAAGTAGTTTTCTGTGAATTATTTACCTTTTCAGTTACATTATTAAAGTCGTTAGGATTAAAACAGACAGCAGGCCATTTTTCAAGTGCACTGTGAGATGAAAAACCGCTGGAAATTGTTCATGTATAGGAAAGGGTCAGGATTCTCCAGCCAGTTTCAAAGCTGCTAATATATCGACCACTTTCATATAATTTGACCTCATCATTGTCATTTTCAAGACCAAATAATCCTGGTTGGAGTTTGAGAGTTACAATACTCTATGTTGATGTGAGCAGCAAAAGTTCAAGATAAAAGTGGATTGTACGGTACCACCCATCTGTTATATAGGGTTACAACATGGAATTCAATCGTGAATCCACCATCCGCGGAACCTCTTCGCCGGTATTGAGGGTAGCTGTCTTCGCCTGTTTGGGTTTCTTTCAGGAGAATTCTAGGATATTTTTTGCTACAGCTACATCCTTTCATTTCATTTCCACCCAAACTATATTCCGTTGGGGATGAATTTCAAAAAAGAATTAAAATCAGTCAGTCAAGACAAACAATTTTACATGATTACCAATTTTCAAGTAACAAATGTTAACAACATTTCAACTAAATATCGCCATACAAATATTTTTTCTCATATAAACTTTGTCACCTCATTTGATCTTCTTAGGGGTAGAATCTCAAAAACAGCTGAAATACGCGTTACATTGTTTGTGTTGAAAAGCATTAATATCAAGTTCCAAGCAAAAATTTACAATAGAAATATTTTCCCATACACAATTAGTTACCACTTTTTACCCCCTTAGGGGTTGAATCTCGGAAAATGCTGAAATACGTGTGTCATTATATGTGTTGAAGAGCATTAATACCAAGTTCCACGTGAAAATGTGCAACAGAAGTAGTTTTCCCGTACAAACTTATCCACCACTTTTTACCCCCTTAGGGGTTGAATTTCGGAAAATGGTGAAATACGTGTTTCGTTATTTGTGTTGAAAAGCATTAATACCAAGTTTCACGTAAATATTTACAATAGAAATGGTTAGGAAATAGTCTTCTTGTACAAACTTTACCACCGCTTTTCGCCCTTTTAGGGGTGGAATTTCCCAAGTTCCTTTCTTAGTGGGTGTTTACATCACAAAAGGAAACTATTGTCCAAATTTCATGTTTCTAGCTGCAGTAGTTTAGGCTCTGCGTTGATGAATCAGTCAGTCAGGACAAACAATTTTATATGTATAGATAGATATATATGTATAATCCCTGGCTTATATTTTGATTTCATATTGACATATCTACCTGCTGTTTCCTAACTTTAATTAACCTAAATGTAGTTCTTTTTATAATTAACCAATAAATTTAAATCTGTTAACACATATTGATTTTATACGTCTCGACGATTTTTTTTGTAATCAACGTGAAATGATTTTTATTACCTCCCGAGCGTAAGCTAAGGAAGTACCTATATTAAGTAATCGAGTCCATCTGACGAATGGCCTCTGTTATTTTATTCTCTTTTAGAATCACAATCTTGTTTATAAGCATCCAAATGCGGGCATAAATTGGCCTTTATGGCACAAATTAATCAAAAACTGCTAGGCAACGATTGATTATTATTCATTTACATTAATTAATTATTCAAACAAGCTTCGATATTCAACATGTTTATTAAAGTTGGGAAAATAATATTTCATCAAATCATTCCCTAGCCGACTTCAAATTCTTCCAAAATTTCTTTGGAACAAACTTTTTCCGCCTCTTCAGTTTGCATTTTGAAAATGGAGTTATTTAACAAATAAACAACGTCGTATAGATAACAACATCGAAATAATAGCCAAGTTCGCATCGGCACAATTTACACAAGCTTGCCGGAAACACTCAATATTTCGTTAAAAATATTTAAAATAGAATACAACGTTGTATGTACCACGGGCATAATTGTCGATTATGGATGGACCTCGTGCCATAATCTCCCTAATTATGCCCTTACATACACAAATATTATATTCACGTTCGTAATTCCTGTCACAAGTGTTACTATTGAAATGTGGTTTAACTGCTGGGTAGCAGGAAATTGCAAGGTAATTATTTAGATAAGACTAATAATAAAATAAGTTATACTTAATTCTGGACTTTTCTTTGTAAATGTCAGAAAGTAAAATTGCTTCTAGCCCAACATTTTGTTTCTTCTTGCAGGACGATATTTGGCTGTAGCGCAAGGATGTTTTTTTTTTTATTGAGCATTCTTATTTTACAATTAGGAACTTGGAATTTCAATTTTATAACCTGGTCGCTTTTTATGACTTAAAACATGGAACACTGACTGAAAAGTTGGAAACAATTTCTTCGACTTTTAAAATCCAGATTTTGAAGCAATGCTTTTTTCTTACGAGTATTTTGAATTTTTATCTGGTAGTTTTTACCTTTTCATTTCACGAGAAATTGTCCAGGGACTACAGTAGAACCTCCAACATCGAGAATTCATCTGACGTTTTTTGTTCTTGTTTTTTTTTTAGTCTTGATCGTAATTTCTGTGATAGTGATATCGTGATTTTTCATTAAGAAAAAAAATAGCGTGTTCTAAGTGATTTTCTTGTTGAAAATAAGCAAATTTTTCAAGTTTCTGATATCAAGGAAAAATCGGTAAACGGAAAACTTTCAGTCCCAACTGTTTTGGATAATTGAGGCATTACTCTATACCAATTAGACTTCCATTATTCAAAATAATTTTGGATGTATCTTGTTTTCATCCACAGTTTTCTTCACTTTATAATATAACAAAAAACTTAAAAATTGTTCAGGATGAATTCGGAAAGTGTGGCTAATTTTTTGAGTTTTTTGATTTACTACTCTAAATTGATATTTTATTTTTGTAAGTGAACGCCAAATTGACGCAAGGAATTTTTGAATGATTTTACCCAAACTTAAACTTGTGAACTTAATAACGTACCGTTGAGTCTGCTTTCGTGGATCTTTAAATCAAAACTGGTTCAGTTATTTACACAGAACTTCCCTCGTCCTTGAAATACAATCAAAAAATTTCGTAGATAAATTTATTATAAAATTTGATTATGCATGTATTATTTTTTTGTAATAAACCTTACAAGTTAAAATAAAACTTAGTGTGAATTATTAAATTGCAAACAATAAATAAGTACGCTGTGCATATGTTCCAAGTGATAATAATAAAATTTTGTCTTTACGGCATAAATTTTGAGTAGGTATGGCAAAGTATATCAATTTGGATGGATACAGTGCATTACTACTAATAATAATAACAGTACTGTATTCCCAGAGTTTAAAGAACATGAGATAATTTTTGTTTTAATGAATAAAATAAATTGCTTTATTTTTAGTTTTTTGAGACCTTGAGAATTTTATTTTTTTATGATGATCCCTATGAACCATAAATAATATATGTATGAATTGTTAAGGTACAGGTAGAGAAGCATCGTATGCATCGTTTCTAGTGAGTTTTTCCATACAAACAATTTTTGAAGACGTCATCAATATTTTAGTAAGGACATGTAATCAATTTGAATAGGTGCAGTGTAATACTATTAATAAAGTACTATATACTCAAATTTTCGGGAAAATGGCTTGGGCAATAAAACATAAACAACTCTAAAAAATATGAATGCATTGATAAACTACGAGTATAGAGTCTTAATATTGTATATATTTTAGATTTATTCGGTATAAATTTTGAGATGGCGCTTACGCTCACGAAGTAAAAATTTTGTTACGAAAGAAACCCATACGCCGCCTCGGTACGACGCCTATAGGTTCCAGTATGTACGGCTAGATGACTCATCGGCCGGGTGGCGTTCGCTAATGAAAAGCCTGGAAGCGGAAGTCGATGGGCAACCCAGAAAAACCTCGAAACGGCGTTCTCGATCCATCGAGAGGAACGTATCGATTTAAATAGAGGCTACCGCCGGGAAGGAGGATTATTCAGTTCGTTCAGACAAGTCAGAAGTTATTGAGAAATAAATTGTTGAAGTTTATCCACGCCGATTAAAAAAAAAAACGTCAAACGTAACAATATGGATGTATTAATAAATCACAAAGTAGACACATGTTTTGTAGATCTTAAACAGCAAAATTTTAAAATGACGTCAGCAAGTACTTGGAATGGATAAAACAGATAAATTTCGTTTAGCGTTTTACCACATGCAATAACTAAACTTTTTTGGTATGTACAATTTTGGATTTTTTGCAAAAACTTAGATCTCGAAGGCCAAAAATAAGAGCAGGTTAACAGACCACAACTATACAAGCATATTATTTTATAAAATATAAATATGTATATGAGATTGACCTAGCAAAATTGTTTATTTGTATCAATTTAGTTTTTTTTTTCAATAACGCTATATACATAGGTATTAAAATACAAAATTGCACTGTGTTCCCAAAGTTTGGGAAAATTAGATGGGCCATGTTAATACTAATAAAATAAATATCTGTTATTAAAGCGCAACGAACCAAGCTTTTCGAGGAACGTTTTTAACAAACATTTATTTGAATAATTTTCGGCAGAGGGTAAATAAATATTATTCTTTGTTCTGTAATCGTTAAGACAATGTTGGTATTTTGCCAAAATTAAAAAAATTGTGTTGTAAAAGCTAAGACCTTCTGCAAAGTTTATTCAAACATTCGCGTTGGAGTTTTCGTAAATATGTACGCGTTTCATCAATTAAAATATTGTAAACTTTTTATTTTTTTACGATAACCCGTATACGTATTTGTAAAAATATGTACACAATAAACAATCATGACGTCATCACATTTTTGAAAGAGATGAACAAATTAATTTTGAGATTAGCGATTTACCACGTTCGCCATGACTTTAAAGCGTGCGCAAATTTCAGGGAAAGCGGTTCCTTAGTTTCGATCTAAATTAAACAATAACATTGGGTTGTATACTTTTGCATTATTTTATAATAATAATAATATTTATTTTCTACAGGTGTTATCATTATTTTGCAAAAACCACAATAAATACATCAGTTTAAAAATGCATATGAATTAATCAATGACAGGCAGAAACCTATTATTTTGCACATTTAAAATGGGTCTTATTTAAAATTTTAAGGCAATATCATCAATTTTTTGTTGGGGATGATTAGATCAATTTTGATTAGGGTTTTACCATATACCTACATAACACTTAAAATATACATGTAACATTTCATGACAATCAGTCCAGCAAATACGGAGTTTATTTCCAAAAGTTCAATGATACCAGTACCTACAGAGTTTTTGTATACTAAATATTATTTGAAATATAATAAATTAATAAATAGTTATGTAACAGTTACATGTTAAGGTGGATGTTTTTCCAAGTTTTTAGTTTTAAAAGCTACGTAATAGTAAATATAAAAAAGATAGATGAAAAATAAGTTATTATAAATATTGTTACCGAATCACTAATCTTCTTTCTTTAAACAATACAACAACGCGATAAAAGTACACACTAATTAGTGATTACACACAGTATGTTGAATAAAAGTATTTAATTCGATTCGTATAGAGTAGGAAAATACAGGTTGCTATCTACTTACTTGTTTATGGACAACTGGATTAGATAAAAAAAAGTACCACTTCAGTTACTTTGCATTTTATTTTAAATGTGCTTCATAACTAATGGGTAACGTAAATAAGTAGCATGCGATTTTATTTTAGGTTAATAATAATCTATTTCTCCATTTTGAATCTGTATACAGAGGTGTCCCAGCTGAACCTCCGTTGCCTTATATCTTGAAAACGGATAGAAATATTGAAATTCCGTAAACGCAATTATTTTTAGTTTGAAGAGGAAGTCTAATTTAGCTTACATTGCAAATCTGACGAATATCTAACGTCGGCGTCGCAACGCAAATCTGGATTTTTTTAAAATTGCAAAGTATATTTTTTAATAGATTTTGACAGACTATTAAATTACCATTACAATAATATAAAACACTTATATTCTTATGGCCACAGATGTGCAAATACAATTACACTGATATCTACTGTTAAATTTTAACGTGACAAATCTTAGACTATTATAATATTTCTTTGCTGCCTGTCGAAAATGCTGAATTTGTTAATTCTGCAAATATTTATTATGAAAATTAGGTACTCGATGGGCAGCTCGCAGCCCAGATTTGTGACAGTTGCGTGCTTTAGAAGATTTAGATTAAAATAATTGGATTATAAATGTTAGTGCCTCTTTAACACGGGATACTCTATTAACCGCGACGTATGCTTAAATGATTATTTTTTAAACAGCTCTTACCAACTGTATGTAAAATGTAAAATAAAGTGGTAACACTTTGTTTAAGTCAACTCCAACAATTTTTATATTGCTGGTTTATCTAGGACATCCCGTATGGCTTGCCTTAAAAATAAAATTTGATTCTAACGTTGAATGTTTTATTCCAGAGATTCCACTACAAAGTTTTTCAAAACTTTGGTAAGCTACTACAATTAAACAAGGCTTTCGGAATATTAACTAAAATTTATTACACCCCTTGGAAAGCTGAAAACGTCATATCGAAAAATTACACGAAAAGTTGACCATTTTTCAATGTCCACATTAGTGGCGGAGAAAAAAACGCTCACGTTCAAAAGATAAATCAGGGGAAACAAAACTGCACTTGCTGTTTGTTATGTTAGGTAATTTTATGCGATATATTTATCTATTATGCAGTAAGTAAGCACAAATACAAAAATAAGAAACTGCATATAAATGTTAATAACCTGAACTCCATTAAACTTACCTCGGCAACAAAAACAACAATTAAAGAATCATTGGCTTCTGCGCCATTCATCCCATCGATAAGATTTTGCAACGTATCCATTAAATAGCTTTGTTTTTCTCTTCGGACAGTGGGCACCCCCATAACCACGGACACCCCATTCCTGCCTTTGGACATCAAGTAGGCCAGCCTTAAACTCGACGGATCATCGAGTAGATGCGGAAGGAAGTGATAGGAAGAAGGCAGCCGCAACATAATAGGCGGATTTAGTCCTGTGGCCGCATGCATTCCTGACATGTTCTTGATTAACTGTTTGATTTCAGGCCGAAGTTCCGTCGTTGGAAAGCTAAAAGTGGTCGTGTTGTCGTTAGGAATGCCGATCTGGTCAATATGCTGGGTCAGCTGCTGCAGGTCCTCCTGTCTGGCCCTATACATCGAATCCAAGTATTGCAGTTTTACTTGCAGCTCGGCCAGACGCTGGATCAACATTTGTTCCGATGTTATGTCTGTAATAAAACGGGAAAAGTTAGTACCATTCTTGGGAAATTCATTTGTCGATCATGATAGTAAACGACGCCATCGGCAACTTATAAATTACTCGTCGTATCCGGAATTTATGGACCGTTAAACGAATGATATTCGTGGTGTAGTAAATATCTTTTGTTGTTTGAAGTACTATTAATATGATGCCAATCGATATTCGCATATGTCTCAAAAAAATCACTTAATCAATTTGTGGGTCAAAAAACGAGGGTGAAATCTTATCCTACTCAATTAACCAAAAAAAAAGCTCATTATGCTATTAACGGACATTTATTTGGGGATGTACTCATAATGTGGACAATACGTGATGATTTATTATTAAGACACATTCAATAAAATTAAAATTCATTTCTTTATCCTTATCATTTTCGTATACATAGGTATATAATATGGGTGTACCGTATACATGTGCTTTGATATTCGAGATTAAAGACCAGAAAGCACTCAATTTGCTAATTCGCTTCTTTTTACTTCCTGACCGTACGTTAGAGGGATACTGTGATAGGGCCATAGGGGCTAAATATGAAAGTGGGTTTCCTGTTTCCTTTGTCTGCCGTTTGTTGGAGTTTTATTAGATAGATCAACTGCGAAATTAATGAACTGACTGTTGTGAAATTTCATACAGACCTTGAAAATATCGTGTGGTGAAATGTTAACCAAAATTTGTCTAATCCTCCTCACCACAAATTTGCTGACGTAATCAAAATTTTGCAAGGTAAATCTTATTTGAAACATGCAAAAATAACTTCACTGATTAATCCATCCCTATTTTTAATCTTATGCATTTAGATTATACATGTTTGGAAAAAGTTCAAAATTTTACAATTTAACTTACGCACTGCAAAATCCATGGCTTTGAAAATTTGGGCATTGCTTAAGATAGTTGTGACATCGTATTTATAGTTCGACATGCTTCTTTAACTGTAGTTTAATAAATTATTATTGATCTTTTTAATATGGGTTAATGTTAACACAATAAAATTTGTAAAAGCAAATCGTAAAAATGTATTAAATAAATATTAAATTTGGTCAACAATGTCTTTAAAAAATGACAATTTAATTTCTTAGAATTGTTTGTGTAGTATATTTAAAACATATTAATTAATTAATCAGATGTCGTAGTTTCCAGAATAAAAAAATTAATTAATTTTAATATGTAGGCGATCTCATTAAAAAAAAATGGTCCAAAGTTATTTAAAGAGAACTTCCCTCGCTTCTGAAGTACATGTGAACAGATACAACTTCTTCGAAAAATTGTAAAATTTAATTTTTCGAATTTTCTTTTCGTTATGATGACCCCTGTAAGTTAAAAAAATAAAAAAATGGACTGTTAAAGGAGTATGTTATTTTATAAAATTTTAATTAGATTTACTGTTATAAAAACTTCGACGTGTGGATGAGCAGACAAATTTTGGTTGGCGCTTTACGATCTACACTAAAATAAAATTTGACAACAATCGGTTGGGAAGCTGTACCTATTTATTCGCCTGTACTTCAGCGGCGAAGGAGGTTCGGTCTAAGTAATTTTAAACCCATGTTTAACCAATTGTTTAGAATTATCGCCAGTCGGACATGTGCGAAAATCGTGTCGTTTACACGTTGAAGACCTTTAATACCGCTTTGAGTCACTTTGGAGGAGGAAATTTCTTATGCAGAAAATGCTCATCTGATTTCAAGCGCTCCTTGGAAAATTAATTAATGGAGAAACAATGGTGCGGACGTCACGTATTATGAGTATTATCTCAATATCTGAAGTCGTTGGTGGTAGAACTTTTAATTACTCATTTGCTCACTTCTAAATACCTACACATCATTAAAGTTTCGATTAAATTGGTAATTATCTCAACCTGCTGCACTGTTTTGAGAACATATTGCGCATTTCCCAACATGATTGTTTCGCTCTTCTCACGCCTGGATAATTTTATGACATAGTTATTATATTCTATATCTACGTATTTGTTTATATTGCGTACAAAATTCCCCGTTCGTTACAAAAAAAAAAATACAAAACAAGCAGACAATGTCACTAACCTTATGAAAACACGTAATTATGAATGATAGTGTATACTGACGGAATTACAGGCTATAAATTATCTCGTAGTAAATACTACCGGTGAATACAGTTAATAAAAAATCTTGGTAATCGAAAGTTTAATGGTGACTTTTCATTAGTAGTTTCTTTATATAATTATACTACCTGAGTCTGCAAATTATAACTTCCTTTGGATATACTTATTTACACTAGAATAATCGCGAGTAATGTGTTTTATAATTCTACTTAGACCGTTTCAACCAGAGTGAAGGAATCAGAAATTTGAAAAGCGAACAATTTGTAAGTATAATTCTACATTTTTTAAATTAATTTTTAAAAATAATATTTAAATAATCATTATTCAAGAAAATGTTTATTACTACATTTAACAACGACTGTGTTGATATCTGAATGACTTAAAATATCCACTGGAAAATTGTGCCTTTGTACAAAATGAGTTACGCATAAATATAAAAGCAAAATAAATTTGTATTAACACTGGCACAAATAATTGTATGTATTTAAAGCTCCCGAAATATTTAATGATAAAGCTACCTGCTCCACATCTAAACAATGTATTTGAGCTGACCGGATTTTGTCAATTTTAAAAACATGTTCCTGTTTGATGAGATTATAAATAATGAGTACCGTTAATGGCTAATTGTGTTTAATGTTCACTAAATTATATTATTAAATGAAAATTAGGTAAAATTGACAAAGACGTAATGAACTAATTTGATATAAAAAGTGAATATGTATAATTGTATATATATATAACATTTTTTTTATGGTCACCATACAGGTTTTGGTTAAAATTTTGACGACGTAAATTCAAAATGAAACACCTCACGATACAATTCTCTTCTCAATGGTTAATTACACTGTAAAAGAACAAGTAATTTCCTTGATATATGTATCTCGGGAGAAAGAAATTAATTTACGAAATGTAGGTATATGTACTGTAAACACCGCAGGAGAAACATTTGATTTACCTACAGATGGAGTTTCAACATGAGTAAATATAAGGTCACTAACTACTAGTTACCAAAATTATGCACAAAAATAAAAAAGCAGAATATATATCCACTTCGTTCTCCTAGGTAAATATTGTATATGTACTTCACTCTCTAAGTCCCCTAAGTAACCAAACACTAAATGGAATGAAATTTTTGTGTGCCAAGAAATAGACAAACGGTAATAACAGAGCCTTCACAGAAACGACCTGAAAATTTGGAATACACAGTGATTTTTTAAATGATGATACATAATGTGAATGACATGCAAGCAGGAAAATCCTAAGGAAAATGAAGCTGCTGATTTGTTTTGTGGACCGGTTTTTGCATTATGTCTTTATGGATAAAGATTTTATTCTGTTTCGAGCATGTCGGAAATAAGCTTTGGTTTACAGCGTCTTCTGCAGGAAAAACAGACTTTGATTTTATCGTATGATGTCTATAATATTTCGTATATCATTTATATTCCGTGTGTTGGCTTTTCCGTGATAGCACGGAGGTTTTTTTCAACTTATACATTACCAGTGCATTTATATGGCAAGTAGAATCTAAACAATTTAAAATTACATTTGAGTCAAGACCGGTAGTTCTTGTTACCAAAAGATAGATAAATGAGTATTATTATAAAAACAAACTTAACACAATTTTTAGGAAGAAAATATATCTCGACAAAAGATATACATATATCCTTCGTTAAGATTAAAAAAAAAAAAACATAAAACAAGCCCCCATTTCGGATCTGCAGTTTTTGGGAGTGTCCAATATACACAATCAAATAATTTTCCACTTTCGTGTTCAATATGTCCATTACATGAATTATTTTTTACAGCTGCTTTTAAAAAGGCCTTTTCGGTATGAAAAATAAAGCATTTTCATTCAAATTATATACAGTGAGTCACAAAACGTGCGCTCATCAATATCTCCTTAATTACTAAAAAAAAAAAGAAATTAAAAAAAGTCAAAAACTAAAATTATACGATTCTTGGGGACCATACTCTAAAATTATTTTCAACTAACGGGTGGCCATGGAAATATTTATGACACAATGGCCAACTCTAATCTGAAAACTTTTTGATTACCTATCCGTTACATATATAGTGATTTTAAGGAGTAACCCACAGCTTAAATTTTTTTAAAAGGAATACCCTATATATTTTTACAAATTCTGATTGATCTCTGCTTAGGTTTTATGTCTACAGTTTATTTTTGAAATTCCCATACGATGTTGCCATGTCAGTCCAATTTTCTTAAAATTGTTTAGTAATTGAAGGATAAATAAAGGAACGCGCTTTGTTGTGGTATAAATAAAATTGAGTCTTAAGATATTGAGTGTTTATCAAAATAATTATTAAAATTTTCGGATCAGTCGATATTTCAGTTTTTCAAATACAATACCCTATATTTTATTACTACATCTTATTTTGTTTTTTGTTCTCTTTTTTTGTATTTTCTATGTTGAAAGTTGATAGTTGCTGTAATTTTTTACTTTTTTAGGAGACTCACGGACATATTGAAACAAAGGGAAGAAAAAATACATAAAAATACACACTTATTCTATTCTTTTGTGAACCCTTACAATACCAAAAAAATTCATGAAATTTTGAATAACGCGACAACGTAGTATTGGAATTTCAGAAATAAACTATAGGTAGTTATCAAGCCCAGGAAGAGGCTGAGATTATGTTAAAATATATAGAGTTTTATTTAAAAAGAAGGAAGTTGTGTGTTGTGCCTTAAAAACAAAAAATACATAGAAGTTACGTGATCACTATAACACATTTAAAATTTAAAGAAATTGTCAACGACCGAAATATTTTTACCTTAAACAAGCAAATCCTATGACAGACTTACTGTAAAATAATCGCACGACCTATTGAACTTAAACATCTTGAACGTTTAGTATCAAATATAACCAAATATCATTACACAGTCTACATTTACACTTTTTGTAAAATTATTCCAAACTACATTGTCGATATTTTTTAAAACGGTATCCTAATGCTTGCGTGCAGATTCTTAACAAAGAATAAATCAATACATATGACCACACAATCTTTCAGTTGCATTATTTAAATCAACTTGGGACAAAATATGAACGAACGTACAAGTACAAAAGTTTACCCACTTTTTAATTTGCAGAGTTTACAGGAGTAGAATCTACTTGTTGACAATTGTTCCAAAAGTCAAAGATTTTGTTATTAGAGCGAAAATGCTGGCGAATTTTGGCGCTGAACCTCTCATTTCCCAATTTAAATTCGTGTCAGTGAGTCGAGAATCTGAATTAAATTAGAGATTTTTTAAATAGCAAGTAAATAAATTATGGCTAATGCGTTAGGGAGTAATCAGATCTCCAGACAACTAAAGGTAGGTAGTTTAAATTGGTGCAAGCGATCGATGTAGGACGAATGATGCCGGCTGTATGGTAGACGAATGGCTACGCATTGAACTGAGTCAAGAATAGTACGAACACATTCCCAATCTACGTTCCAGACGGGACCAGCATATTCAAGAATGATCCTATAATAAGTTAGGGACAGTATTATACGCGCTTCTGGAGATATGTCTTTGAAAGCTGTTCAGAAGAAATGGGATGGATTTAGCTTTAGTGCAAAGTGATTTGTGTAGGGGGGGACAAATATAATGAATTTGTAATCGTCACTTGAAGATCAATATGAGAACCGACTACATCAGATGTAACACCCCACATTGTGAAGTATTCAGGGAGAACAGCCAAGTAACTATGTTATCACCATCACTTTATAATTGCTGACAAGGCACAATCGGATTACAGAATAGTTTAGTAAAAAATATCATCGATCGTACACAATGTCGTAAATCCGCACTATAGAGGAGGAAAAGTAGAGGTCTAATCTTAGACCCTACGAAATACCACTGCATACACCTTGTTGGAAAATTGGTCGCCAACACAAACTTTGAAAACAAGATCCTTTAAATAAGTCGATAACCACATTCACAGTGAGTGTTCAAACTTGTGGAGAAAAGAAGGCAAACTAAATCAACTGGAGTTTTATTGTGAAGAATTAAATTTCAATCGTTTATACACGGGACAACTAATAACCGATCTAGCAAAGATAAATTTGTTATTCGTTTGGTATTGTGATGGATGAACTCTCCAAGATTAGAAGCAATAATAATCAATTTCATGATCTTAACTCTACGCTAGGAGTAAGGCTAATAGATCTGTAATTAAGTTTATTAATCGACGGGTGATAACTAAATAATGATAATATACCTAGTAGGAAATCACAACGGTGTGTTATAAACGTGTTACCTCAGTGTTTTTCTTAGACCAATTAGAGGGTTACGGTTATATCTCCAATACATTTCGAACAGTTATTAAAATCCTGGTGTCGTATTTTTCTAAATATTTTCGATTACGTTACGTACAGGTAACTACAAAACGAATTAAAATTATCCACTTGAAACACATTTATGATGCATAGAATTTAAAGCTGACCTACTCTGGGACGTCGTAAGCTATTCTGAATCCCCGTCTTTTTGGATTACAATTTAGCATTTTACCTCCAGTTTAGCAAGTTTCAAATCTCTAGTGACAGCGCTTAGCGGAAGAGTGTTGAGAAGCAGTGCACAATGAGAAACATTTTGTAAATAATTTATTGTAATCAACAAAACCAAACGTACACGATGTCTTTCTTTCGTACTATTATCAGTGTACTTGTATTAAAGTGATACACAGAGTTTTCACATACAAGTTGTAATTTATTGACGTCTTCTTTTCAGCAAAGAACAAAGTATGAGTGCTAAGTATTTGCCTGAATAAAAGAAGATACATAATGAAAATTTATACAGGGATTGGAAGTTTATTAGTTTGCATATCACGTTTGTTTAAAAATACCTCGAAAATACCAAAACCAAGCTTCAAAGCAGCATGAGAGAGGAAGGATTGCAACTTTCCCGTGGTAATATTACTATGCATGTAAATACCTGAACTTTTGAGATTATAAATTTTAATATTAATGATTTATTCCCTACATAGGCTATTATTTAAATTATCTTTTTATTGTTGAAACGGTATATTACGAAGTTCATTACTACTCTCGAAGCGAGGCAATCTCTAAATTGTTGATTGTGAACATTCAACTAAACATTATACACACTTACTTTTAGTGATTAAAACTGACGCCATTATTGAGAACGAAAAACATAATTCCACCTTGATTCATTCTATAATTTTCACTAAGTACGGTGAAATAGTTGATTTGATTTACTCTTAGATGTGTTGCTATTCTTGCGTGCTATTATTCAGTAACGATAAATACAAGTTTTTACCAACACAATTATGTACCGTTGGCGACTACATTAAAAGGGCAAACGCACTTTTTGTTTGCTAATCCGGAACTTGTTAATGTACAAAAATAAATTTTCAACTAAAAACAGGGAAATTATCACTTAGAAAATAAACTGTTAACTACTGCATACATTGGAGTAAAACAAGTATGAAGCAAATTATATCAAAAAATTGTAATAAAACGGTCGAACAAGTCAATGTTTTTTTAAGAAACAGATCTGAATTTGATATTTGATATTGTCCAGTGATGACATATATAATTTAGAAATAGCGGTGCTAGAGAATGGAAAATTAAATACAGATACAATAGATTGCCACTATCAAAGTTGTCTAACGTCATCTTCTTTTTTAAATTGCAACTTTGTATTTTGATTTGTTTTAAGAATATAAAAAATACAATGGTGTTATTTACTAATATTGACGTGTTCAAGGAGAAAAACTGTTTGTTTAAGCTATTTGTTCAAACTTTTATAATCCAGTAGAGTTTAGTGCAAAACGAAAGGGGCCATCCCGTGGTCTGCGCATAGTGTCAATTTATTTCGGTCGAGATTTTCTTTAATATTTGAAATTCGCAATGATTTTTTGAAGGTGCATAATATTTACTGTAACTACGTAACCTTTTTACAATTGTTGTGCCACTGTGGTCTAGAAGCCACGTATCATAAACTCCGCCCCTGAATGCGACTTTAGCTTCTTAGCCTTTCTGAATGACTTGTAATTTTTTTCCTACACTTGTTTTATGTAACTAGACTATTTTGCGTGACTGTTCTAAAAAAAAATTTTTGTCAAAAAAATAGGCAACAATTATCGAACATTATAGTGTCTTAATATTGCGCTTAACTTTTTTTGTTTCTAAAATGTAGCCCTTGTAAAAAACCCTTTAACTGCACCGAATACACCTTATGTGTCTACATACTGTAGTGAACTCTATTTTAATTTGGAGCATTACATTAATTAATAGAACATTAATGTGCAAAGCTAAGCATATTACTTGTTCCGCATTACGTTATTACGTTCGTTTTAAATGTGCTTTGAAAGTAAAATTAATGAAATGAAACTGCAAACAATCCTTGAATTTTACGAAACAATATCCATATATTACGAAAACTGAATAAAATCTTAAACTTCACATAGCGGCGAGTAAAAAATACTTTTTTTTAATTAAATTTTATACGTTCCATTCTGTGTTCGGTTATTTATTCTCTTATACCACACAAAAGGATGCAAATTTTCCAATTTCTCGTTCAGAATTTGAATGCGACAGAAACAAACGGTGCTCGTTTTTGATATTAGTTTTCTCTGCTCCATCCCATCAATTTCACTAGCGTTTGATCGTTGTGTAAAATTTTACCACCAATTCCGTTAAATTTAAGTCTTATCGTTACGATAAATCAGCAGTTTTTTGTAATTTAATAGAATCTACCCATACGCAAATAAATGGTCAAGTGTGGATGATCCAATCGGCTTTAATTTTATAATAAGATAATTTTGTGTTTAATACGTACACGCAAACGAAAAACGCTCATTACTTTCGAATGTGGCAGTTATTTCTGTTGTGAAAGCGTATATCCTCTGAAGCCGTACACAATTTTCAGTAAATTGCGTACTAGATTAAAGTTAAATTGACTTGAGCATACAAGGGTTACCAGAATTGCATTTGCTCTTGCCACCAGAAAACCTCAAAGAGATCTCTGCGTCCCCGTTAATTGAACCCGGAGGTTTTGTTGCTGCAAGGTTAATCGTAGCTTACCTCTTGTTAGTTTCAATTAATTGCACGAATGTGGACGAGTCCAATCATGCTAAACAAATAGGATTCCAGTAGCCAGTGGTCATCGGACAATGCAGCCGTGACCGACAAAACATGAAGTTGCATGACCTATTATGGTAACTCGGTTATGTTTACACAGCATCTTCGCATGATGATAAACCAGAATGGTCTACGCTAGGATGAACAACAGTACGGATTAAACGTGAGAACATCATAGTAAGTTCCGCGCAACCAAAGCAAAGCGATTGACTGATCAGTTTTTTGGAATCAACACTGAAACTACTACTTATTCTACAGTTAACTCATTAAACTGGCACTTTACACACGATTAGTGCATAAGACGAGTCGGTACCTCTGGCTTTTATAAGGTTTTTCTAATAGCGGACAATTGACATCATTGACATTAAACAAAATGATCTTACACGATTATCAGATGATCTATATGCACCATGACCGTTAAATTCATCAGAGTCCTACAAGCTCACTCAGATTCTCGCAAAACGTTGATTTGAAACGTACCGTCGCAGTAGGTTATGAAATAAATAATAATATGAATATTTCACCTTGCATATAAATTTGTAAAAACGAGTTAAAAATGAATACACAGGATGGAATGTGTAGGAGTTTGTATCCACGTGTGGTTGAGTTCTAATTGACGTTGTGTAGACGCGTTTTATTAGCACAGCTATGCAAGAATGAACTGTGTACAGAAATAACGCAATTAAAAGTACTGCTACCAATCTAAGTGTAAAAGAAGTTACTTCTGAACCAAATGTGGTTTTATTGGGTACACATTAAATACACCTATACATACAGTTCAAAAGCCATCGATGCGTGTTTTCATAAATGTGACTTAAAAGGTAGTCTAATGATTCAATGGATGCTATAACAAGCGGAGGAGAATGTATATATTAAGATAAATTCTACCATGTTTTGCTGTTAGAACACACATTTTATATCTCGAGTTACTTTCGTTTTCTTTCAAAATAGAGCTAGTGGATTAAACCATAATTAATAATATTAGGGTGTAATACAGAATGCATCCTGTGTATTTTTATAAAAATGTTAAAAAGAAGAATCAATCAAAGGTATTAGATTGTGTCCGCAAATTAATATGACTTGGAATAACCATATATACATTCGGGGTATGCAGACACAGTTGGTTCATAATAGGATAGGTCTTGGAGGGCAGGACAAGTATTTGATGGTTGATATTAACATTTACAGGAGTTTGCACTGCCGGTTGAAACCCTATTTCGACAGTTCCTAAACTGCTAACATGTGTTTTCTACAAAGATAACCAGCAGATTTAGTAGTATTTACCTAGTCTATAACTAGTTTACAAATAAGCAAAGTTCGTACATTATGTATTATACAAATCTGAATCTATATTTGGAGCTATATGTATAGAAATAAACGGGAACCTAGCTAATAGGGTAGATACCAGTAATGTGACACTTACATATCTTAATGTAAAACCGAAACCCAAGTTTTATATTATTTTTTCCGATTTCAATAGGTAATAATAATAATAATATGCAAGTTACCACAGAGTTTTTAATATCACATAACGTGATCCAGTAAAAATTATTATCGCTCATTTAGTTATTTAACTATGTGTAAAATCATTTAAATCCGTAGTACTTCTTGGTACCACAGTTACTACAGCTTGAAAGTTTGTTACATCGTTTATTTTACTGGTGACACGAGTTATACACGGTTGAAAACACACTTTTCTTCGAACGTTTATCTGATTAGTTGACTTCGACACAAACGGTGCAATCTTTTTTCCTTAATTCCCTCCTTCCAAATCGAGATACAGACAATAGTTTCTGTCAATCTAGAGGTGGACATTTTAGACATGCAATAAGATCTAATTAATTACAATCACTTGAAATAGTCAAGAGTGGCATTGAAACAACCTCACAACTTTGTATGAGTTGGTAGGTATACAAAATTTATGATATAGGTGGAACATGGAGAAAATAAAACTAAATACGAATGTAGAAAGGATAAACATCTCAACTAGCGCTAAATAGTAAAACCTTGATTCCTATGATCTGTGGGGCTTCTGCGCCTTTGTATATTCTTCCACAGGCTCTAACCAATAAATATTAACAAGAATGAGCAAGAATCGACACTCACAGACGAGGAGGAATTGATTTCTACTGCGCAGGTTTTCCAAAAACTGTATCGTACTTTTCTGTCTTTTTAGTTTATTAAAAGTGTACATCCTAGTTTGTAATAAATACAGACGTTTTTACGTTTTTTGTCACATATTACCTACACATTTTAGGCATGTAACATTAATAATAATATAAACGCGTTGATTTTAGGTTAGGTTAGTTTACACATGGTCATTTAATCATTAAAAAATGAAGCCACCGCTATAAAGAAGACGATATTACTCCTGTGCTGCGAAATCTTGTTTAACACTAAACGACGGGCGAATAAGTTTTTTCGATTTTCTACAAATCTTGAAAGAAATAGGAACCAAACTATAAATATTTATAAAACAGTATTTATTGAATGTTCATGTAGGTGTTTTGTCGACGGACAAATCATTTAGTATGTTAACATTCATTCTTTCATAACAACCAACCTTCAAAATTCTCGCGTGAAAATACCCCAACAAAATGGCTGAAAATTGACCAATTTTTAGAATCTAACTATACTGTAATAGTTACACACAAGGTTACGTAACAAATATATAGCATCAACATAGTGTCTGTATTGCAAATTATGCCTTAAGTGACTACAATGACGATATAGCAGCTATAAAACTTTGTTATATTGTCGTTATAAAACTAATTCATTTCTGGGATACAATGGTCTGTTGCAAAATTGTTCCGCAGCAATGTTGTTAAACTCGTACTCTATTGTACTTACAAGAATACTGGTGTAAAAGTTCTAAAAAAATTAAAAAACAATATGTGATCTAGAAAATAAATTACCTTGATGAAACTTTTATTTTGTCGATGTTTTGTAATATAAATGCTACTAAATTAAACGAGTATTTAATAACACTTTGTTATGTTTGTGCTACGGTACATGACATTATAACATTTTTGTAAATTGCGTTGTACTGCAACTGAACCATAACATAGTTATGTAGTAGCGACAATTTTTGTTATAATTTTCGTATATAAAAGTAACATAGCATCACCTTACCAGGGTTTTATAACATCGTAACACTTATACACTGTAACTGTAACATAAAACATAACAAGAATATAACTGCGGTATATAACCCTGTTAGTTTGTTGTTATACAACTGCTGTAGTTTGTGTTGATTGAGAGGTCTCCAAAAGAGTCATCAAACGGAAGTAGTAATTTTTGTTAACGGAAGCTAGATGCAATGCACAATTGATGTAAATGACATTTAAGAATCAAATATTGACGTAATATTATGCAATCTATGTCCCTTATTAGTTTGTATAGTAAATGATAAGCAACAAATAGAAACAGAACAGAAAGAACGAACAAGAAATCGTAAACGGTAAGAAGAAAAAAGAAATATAAATACTAAAACTTTTATAAAGATTGTACTTTTCTCCAGTATGTCCTGAAATTAAACATTAAAATTTTATTAAGATATTTTTCTATAAAAAGTATTCACCTAAAAAATACAAATAAACACACGGTTTTGAAAATTCTGTCAGAGCGTTTTAATAAGAATTTGCCGCTTCCTTATTTCACCACACCAATTTATTACAATCTAAAAATGACATAAATATTGTGTGAGTGTGACATGACGTGCTTCAGTTGTATTCAGTAAGACATTCCTGCAAGAAATGTTCACAATGGCTTCTGCTTTGCTGCAAGTCCATTTTCACACTTAAGAAAGTTAGGTTAGTGAGATTTGTGACAGGTGACGAGTAGTCATCAATCATCAAAACGAGGCGGCAAAATTCCCGAAATTTCAAAGCCAACTTGATGTATGATCTTTTATAATCACTTTGTACAAAGAGCATTTAACGTTTTTCTAAAACTTTTCAGAACCTTGAATTTTCAATAATTGATTATAGCAAAATTGCTGAGTTAGCACTGTCAAACAAAAAACGTAGATCACAGACCAGCATTAAATGTGTGCAGATTCATTGTCATCTGTCACATACGTCGTTTGGATTTCCGTGTTTCGTTCAGTTGTTTGTGCTTCCAAGTTTGCATCACATCAGTTCGTTGTAATTTCACTTTATTGACATATTATATCGATATAAATGGAGACATGTTTTAGTGACGAAAGGCAACCAACAAGTAACTAGAGGGCTGTTTTCTCGCTCTTATAATATACTTAAATTAAATATATGTTTGGTCTTCTGTCGGCGAACAGGGCTGATACGATCAAGATTATTTATTAGGTTCCTTTGTATAGCTTTTCCTATGTGTATTTAGTTTTTCACGCAGGTACCCCACTACGATCGAACAAGCTCTTAATCAAAACATCTTGGATTCAAATGTCGCGTGCCTATGAATATAATTCTAATGGTCAACATGAGTTAGTGGAAGACAAATATGTCAATAACCGACATGTAGTATTCCAAGCAAAGGTGACTGATCAAGGTCATTTTCAGTCAAAGTCAATGGACAAGTCGGAATGAAATACTTTTGATGCCAGTTTTTAGTAACACATATGAAACCCTTAAAACTACCTACCTGATATTTTTGAACTTCGTAGAAACAACTATCAAAGTTTTCTGTTATTATATTTATTTAAATTAATTTGAACTGTCAATGAACTAGTCTAAACACATTCAAAATATCTTAAATCATAAGCCAGCCATTACCAACCAAGTAAATTTTATATAGGTGGTAAAGCACCTGCGTTGTTTTTCATGGAAATTAATATGTTACAGGCAATATGGAAACGTTCGATAACTCAGACTTCGCGAAATTATTTTTCACGCCGAGCAGATTCTGAAAAGAAGAATCCTGTCAGTAAATCCATCTTCTTTATAGGTCACGCACCACCACTGTGCTACGGAGGGCTTCAATCACTCATTTTCCCAACAATGGCTGAGCTTCCGTCGCCCAAGTAATCAAATACTAACAATATTTACTGATTTATTTACCAACGGATTGTATCACGTGACCTCGGTGTCAAAGAGAACTGGAACGGCATCCTAGCCTAACGCTTCGATTCATGCCGAAGGAATTTATTTACAGGTGGCTAGTAAACTTTTACGCTACTGACGATTGATTGCATAACATCAGTTGCCACTCAATTATGAACATAATTATCATGTTGCAAACCGTAATTACTAAACTTTGTGGAGTTTTTCTCAAGTATATATTTCCATGTGCGCATCCACACATAAATTACATTGACCTTTAGGTTCTAAGAAACTATTTATAATTTCTTACGTCATACATTTCTGAAGGTATGTATGTATAAAGAGGCTCATAAGTGCGAAAATTCATGAACACCTGCTGCAACATGTGGTTTATGAAGGTGTAGCTACCCGCAAAAGAATCCATTGTGGAGAAGATTGTGGTGAGCTAAATTTGTTCGTGTTCGCAACGATTATTATTGTATTAAGTCTTTATAAATATATCATTCCAAAAATATAATACACTCTTAGTAACACGCATTCTGTTGTTCTCTATAAGTGTTTTTCTTACTTTGTTAATTTGATTGATATTATTACTCCTTTAAAATAATTTTATTAGACACTATTGTTTAGGTACCAGTATTTTAAACCCCAAAATACCCAATCACAGTCAAGTTCCCCTTCCTATTTCAATCGTTCTGTTGGTATCGTCCACCAAATGAACAGAACGGTTTTACTTCAATACACATATGACAAAATTAAAAATATTAATCAATTGGAATGCCCGTAAATCGTCCGGAATATTGAGTCCGCAACAGTGTCCAGCGCTATATGAAGATCGGATCTCACATATCCCAGCATATTTTTTACTGGAAATGGGGGACACAACAAATTGATTGTCTGCTATGAGGAATCGGGACGAAAATTCGACACTAATGAAATTTACAACACCCAAGTGTTTTTTGTTTTTTTTTTTTAAATAATATTAAGAACCTTATAGGATTTATTTACAAACCGGATACGTTTATAAAAGAGTTACTAATACGGAAGGCATACCTACAGGCATGACAAAGTTCAGTTGAGCTTTTACGAAAAACATAACCTTCTAAGTATTAATAATTATCCAATATTCTATTCAATTGCATCTCGTTAACGTTTTAAAATTGTACAGGGTTATGATAAAGTAATGCACAAAATTCATAAAAAGCGCAGTATTCGTTTGTGAAAAAAAATACAAAAACATTTCAGGCCTTTCATTTTATATTATTTTCTGACCGAAAAAGTGTGCTTTGTTCAACAAAGGACATTTTCAACGATTTCCAATCGTTAGAAGCACAGTTAGGAAAAATGTTGTAAAATTTAATCAAACAGGAAACGTGATAAATGTTTCAAGATGTGAAAGACCAGAAATAAACGATAACACCAAGTTGAATCTGTTGTTATCATTGGAAGACAACGACGGAAATGGTTTTACAAGAAAATGTTATTCAGTCGTTTGTGGTAAAGTTTAAAAAAAAGAGAAACTGCATGTATATAAAGTTCAGCTTACTCATCCATGAACTATCAGAAGATGATCCTGACAGACGATGGGAATTTTGTGAAAGCTTCATGAGACATTGTGACGACAACCCCAATTTTTTAAACAGTGTCGTATTTTCGGATGAAGCAAAATTTATTTTACTTAAATGGTATCGTAAATCCACGCAATTGTCGTTACTGGGCTCAAGCACAACCTCATTGGGTTCAAATGGCACACACCCAATGGAAATTTAACAGCAGATCGATATTTAGATCATCTTAAAACCGTAGTCCTTCCCCATCTAATTACTACGTTTTCTGATCCAGATAATCCATAAAATTCAGATCGCAGGATTTGGTCCCAACAGGATAGGGCACCACCAGATTATGGCGTAAATGTGAGACTTTTTTTGGATAATCAATTTGATGGAAGGAAGATTGGAAGGCGTGGAAAAATAGAATGGCCACCTAGGTCCCCGGATCTGACATCCATTGATTGTTTTTTTATGAGGACATTTAAAAAGTCGTGTTTACATGAACAGAGCCGATAATTTAGACGACTTGAAAGCACGAATTCATCATAAAATGACTCGTATAAGTCACCAGAATATTGAAAATTCCCTTAATCAAGTTTACCATCGCCAAGGTTTGTGTCAGATAGTGAATGGGAAACAATTTGAACAATTTGTTCTGTTAAGCTTATTTTGTTTGTTATTGATTGCCTCGTTTTTTTGTTATGAACCTCTGCATCAAACTACATTTTCATGTGCAGAAAAATAAGCTTTATTAAATGATGCAATCAAAATTATACCTTTCTATTAAAAAAAAACATTGATGAAGTCACTTTTACAAAATTTGACGTAATTTTTTTTGACATGATATGTCAAAAAATGGAGAGTAAAATAAAAATTTCGACAGGTTTTTGCATTTTTTTCACAAACAAATGCAGCGCTTTTTATGAATTTTGTGCATTACTTTATCATAAACCTGTATGATAATTGAGTGCAACATTAAAACTATTATATTGCACTCATATCAAATACTCAAAACATTTTATGCACTTATGCAAAAAAACTGATAAAATTAATAACTTCTTTAATATTAAAAACAACAATGTAACTTTATAATCATCATTCGTAATCATTATCAAGTACCTTTACTTTTCTTACAATATCATTTGACTTTATTTACTCCAATATTTTTTAATTAAATAAATTACTTTGGCATAAATAGCACATTTGAAGAAAAGATATGTTACTTTAGTTCATGATTGTAATGATTATAAAATTAAATAAAAAAAAACCTAGTTACTACTAGTCAAAGAAAGCGACCAAATGTGCGCAGATTCATTGCCATCTATGATATGATATTATATTATTATAAGCAGAGACCGGATTCATGAGGATAACTTTTAAGACGCTAATATGTCTACTAAACTCACTTGACATACATCTTGTAAAAGTTTTATGCCTTAAGTTTTTTTTACCCTTATAAGTCAAACTGGCTATTGTATAACTTAACTCAGTTCACATATACCTAGTAAAACTTTATTACAGCTCCATTATGGCAACAATGGACAGTAATAATCCTTGCGGTTCGGGTTCATAAAGCTTACAACAGCCAGTTTGACTTATAAGGGTGGTTTGGCTTAAGCCGCTTAAGTTTTACAAGGTGTATGTCAAGTTAGTTTAGTATAGTTAACAACTATTATTCTCTCAATATTTCCCTCCATAACTCTGACTTTGCTTTGCGGTTTTGCGCCCAGATTTTGTAGCAAAAAATATACAAATATATCTCAAGAACAAGCGAAAGAATAAATATTTTTCGCTTGCCATTAATTTAAGTTGTTTAGTAAATCAATTATCGTCCGCTAACCGCATACCAAGGATACAATATCCAACAAATAAACAACACGTGATTGCAACATACTAAACACATCTTAATTGATTTTTTTTATGATTTAAATTGTCAGTTTCAAAAAATAAGTGAAATTTTTTCATGTTGTCATATATTTTCATTTTGACTGATAAGACTGCAAAAATAATTCATTGTATTGAGATAAATTTTAGTAGTAGTTTTGACATCTAGATGCTATTTTTTTTCATGTTTCAAGTAATTGCTTTGGTAGCCCGGGGATTAAGTATCTAACAAACGGATTGAGAAAAGACTGAATGTAGGTAGATAAAAATAAAATCCAAATAACTCTATTATAATATTCACAAAACATAAAAAAATCACCCATGTCAAGAGGAGTAAGGTAAGTTGAAACAAAAACGAACCCTGCACAAGAAATATGAAATTTTAATATTCATTGTGACAATTTCAGATTTTAACGTTGCCTTTATACAGTGTCGGGTGCCGTGTACACAATTAAGGATAACAATATTCGAGATAACAGAAATTGTGAAACCAGGATTAGGAATAGTAAGAAGAAACTTAATTTTCACTCTAACGGGCATACAAATTGGGCTAAATTTATTAAGGGTTTAATTGCAAATGTTTAGTTTTTGTCTAAGCCCCATAGTTTACGAAACCAAACAAACAACAAACTTCGAACACTTAAGCAAATAATATAATATATTAAATAATAAATTCGACGATTCACGACGAATTCGTTAATTCACTTTGTATTATTGTGATGTACTCAGTTTCGAATTATTTGACCCGGCAAAATTTTTTAACACTACTGCGCTATTTTTTGTCGGAGGAGGAGTAGGGTAGGTTATACATATGTAGGACAAAAGCTAGCGTTGTTTAAATTTCACTTTAGGTTCATAATGTCTAGATAATGCTAATTTTTTAATTCTTTTCGGTGTTGTAGGGCAATAAAAAATTATCTAATTAAAATGTTTGTCTTGAACGTAACCTACTAGGTATTCGATGATCCCGTGTACTGAGTCGAGTACACTTTATGTGTTTACTTTATTCATTAAATTAAATAATTACTAAAAATTACAAACTGGTTACAGAAATATAAACTGTTGACTTAGGGCCGGTTTATCAATGCGCAGTTAAGTTAAAGTAACTGGCAGTTAAAGCTTGTCTGTGAGTTAACCTGTTTATCATTACCCGCTAGCTCAAAACTGGTGGTCAAAGTGCCTGATAAATTAACTGACAGTTCAAACTGTCAGTTAAAACGTTATCCACCAGTTAGTGGCAACATAACCTAACAAATCCAAATAAATCTGTTATGAATTTAACAATATTTTGATGAGGACTTATGTTGTGCAACAAATTGACAGAGAAAAGATGAGAAAAACACTCATTATTAGCTGATTATTTTCCAGGTCTAATGTGGGTACCAAAAATTAAAAACCTAATAATAATAATACCGCGAGATCGAAAAAGAAATTAATCGAAGTAGGTCATGCACGACAAGCCGTTTGTTGTAATCACGGTGGTAGGGTAATTTAATTTTTTTATTAAATGTCAAATTGACAGTTTAGAGATTAGAATTATGACGCCTACTTTTAAAACACATAAGAATGAATTAAAATCACCGTTTTCCAATTTTGTCTAAAATTTATCCCATTTCTGAAGATTCTAATAACAAAAAAGCTTTAGTTTCGTTTGATAACAGTGCAAATTATTTTTGTCAATGTGACGATTAATCAAAAATTATTTTAAACTAAGATACACGCCTTTTCGTGCATGGCCAACTTTGACTAATTTCTTTTTCGATCTCTCTGTATTTATTTATAGGTGTACCTACTTGTTTCATTTTTAATTTCCAATACTTTTTTTCTAATGCTAAATTTTGCTTTTTCATGATTGATCACGTGAAACGCGATATACAATCGTTGAATACCGAATGCGGATCGAATCTGACGGAACTTTCAAGGTCGGGGTAGTTTTGAACTGACCAATCACAACTCATTTCCAGTGGGGTGAGCGTTACCAACTTAAGAGAGTAACAGCTAAACCTCGAGCTACGAAACTGGAAGAAACATCGTGCATTGATAAACACTTTACCTCCGTTAACTGCTAGTTACCCTTATCTGACAGTTACTTAACAGACACTTTTAACTGAGCATTGATAAACCGGCCCTTAGAAATACAAAACTGGCATGATAGCTTTCGAACTGAAGTCCCGACCCTTTTTGGCACTTCTCAAGAATCTCTTTATTGAAAGTGGATTTAAAATTCTAGGTTGTCCACTTTTCGGTAAATTTATACAGGGAAAACCTTCTTCACAATCCCTGATTGTTGGATAGTTTGCTGTTCTGGATAAATACTGACCTATAAATAGTCCCACAATTCTCGTTTCGGTGAACTAAGTTGATTATAAATACCCTTATGAATTTCTAGTTTATACGACATAATAATGACAAACTGATCAATACAATTGAATTATCATTTAAATGACGTATTATTGAGAGAATTTCATTTCCAATGAGAACTTTGTAGTTTGTCGTTTATAATCATTACCGATGAACTGAAAAAAATCGTTATATATTGCCTACTATTTATTTAAGTAAATGTCTCCTACACGTGAAAATAGTAACCTATATGTTTTATTCGTATTGTTAATAAATCAGATACGTCTTTCGAACTAGGCTACAGACTTTAAAAACCGCATACCTCTCACAGCGAGTACATCAAGAATTGTCTTAGATATGTCATAATAACCATCTACTGCCAATCGGTTTAACTCTCGAGTGCACCGCACAAAGCTTACGGAGATAATAGTATTAATCTGTATGTGGCATAAACACTCGAGGCGATAAAATTCTACCAGTGGATTCACCGAAGTATCACAAATCCATACACTGCAGATTAGTATTCTCTCGTTGTAATCTTTGTAACTAACCTCATCCACAACACTTTCAACGAAATTGCCTTTCGAAACGTCGGACGTTCGCAAATAGATGAAATTGGCAAGTCTAGAGGCGTCGGATTGTTTTGGCCAATTTTCAGGTGTTTGAGGAAGGAAGATTCGACCGGTAGCTTTTCGCAGCTTGTTTAGTGGGTCAGGTAGGTAAATATACACACGATCAGGATTCAAATCACGCAGAGCCGCAATCGGATCTTGGAGAGTTTGTCTTTGCCCTAGCGGCATTTGCCATTGATTTATTGAAATGCAATACGGATTTCTGAGATGTTTGTGAAGATCAAAGGTTAAAGGTTAACTGTACTTGCGACCGACTATTCAAACGTGTCCAAAGACCGTGTAACTTCTTGGTGAGACCTTTGACACTCATAATTAGGTGGGCACAGTTATATGGTATATGGATTACAGTATATTGTTATTAATACAGAAAAAGCTTCCCTGTGTGACACAATAGATCACAATCTCGGTAACTTAATTGAGAAAACATTTTTGCGATGCGTATCTAGCAACAATGAAATCGGAACACTCAGAATACGAGAAATAGTAGTGTGGGTCCGTTAGAGCTCGAATAGAAACATAACGCAGTCGATGACAGCTGTACACAAACGTACGAATCATCCGTCGGTCGTCTTTCTCTTGCAGATTTTGCTGAAAGTGAAACAATCATTGTTCACGAACAGTATATTAAGTAATTCCATCATTATTTAGCAAAACCTATAATTTAATGAGCGAGATTTATGTGTTCGTAAGGAGTATTTACAGTTATTCTTCGCGATGACTATAGCTAAAGAAGATGCACTTAAACTGTCTATATTGAATAACGTTACCATTGTTTTTATTTTCATGTTGTCACGAATGAAATAAACAGTTTCAAGCTTTGTTATTTCCTTGCTTTTCTTTTATTAATTTTGAACAATTCGTATACTGGCACAACTGTATACATATTGAGGTTGTTAACTGTATGTTTTAATGTAGTAAACTTTAAAAAAGATAAGGATGTCGTGCGTTAAAATCTGTTAATTAAATTGACTTATTCTTCCTCGGTTGGAAGTAATGGAGTACTAAAACACATTTTCTTGATTCTGGTAGCTTAATTAATTTTTTTATACTACAATAATACAACTTCTTTTCAATATAGGGATATAGGGAATAGTCTTAAGTGTTATTAACTTGTGTCAAATGATACAAACATTAAGATTATTGTTTATTTGTTTTCAATACAAAAAACAAATGACTACAAGCACTTTGGAAGCATTAAACTTTCAAGCTTCTAATTCGTTGAAAACGAATAAATAAACACGTTAGTAACTGAGCCAGATGAAATGATTATACTCGTATTAAACAATGCGTAAGGTAATCAAGATAGGGTTGTACAAGGGGCATCACATTTCCTTTAAAAGATTAGAAATGTACCCACCAAAGTGCCAACCACTGAACGCGTTACTAAGGGTCTACAACAGATAAGAAAACTACCTGAACACTGAAAATATTGCTGATATCCCCAAACGTAAAGGTTTTATATTTTCCAAATATGTAACCGAAAAGCAAATCGTGTGTTAGAACACAAAAACTGAATCGTTAGAGCATGAGAGAGATTTTTCACCTATTAACTATAAAAAATTGGTATAAGGTGATCGAGACAGAACTTTCCTCGACCCTGAAATACAATCGAACAAATACAGATTCTCTGAAAAATTATAAAATTTAATTTTGCGACTTTTATTTGTTTTTAATGATAGCCCACATAAATAAAAATAAAGGTATGTGGAGACTATACAAGTACAAGCAAAGAAGCATGCTATATATTATATGTACAACACATGCTTAACTTCGACTGTTTAGATGCGGTCGACCAGAAAAAGCGGCGACAGATAAAAAGTGGGTGTTTGTGTTAAGAAGAAAATGAAATTTGATTGATTTTCTGTTCAGGGAGGGATTCATAATTATTAATTACACTAGAAAGGAGCAAATCGTTCTGAATGTTATTTTGGGTAAGTAGCTGCTATTATGATAATGTTTATTTTATTATTATTAAACATAAGCGTGAGTAACTAGCATTTTTCTAAATTCAAACAAAAAGAATGGCAATCAACAAACAATCACGTAATAATTTCGTTTAAAAAAAAGAACGTTTCGTCTCATATAGATTATGGATGTTTTTTAATGAGGGTGAATTAATAAAACACACATACATATTAAACAGGATTTACTTAGCAAACTATTTTGGTGGGGGTGGATCTGCAAATTTTGCTTAGCTGTATGCCAGGCTGATATTCTCAAAGCATGCGTTAAATGTCAGAGCAATTAATTCTTTCTATGTCGAGTTAAAAATATGAGCATTAAACTCCAAGTTTAAACGCATAATATTTTATGATGTCATCATGTTTTTGGAAGGGACAAACATAAATTATGATTAGCGGTTTACGATCTTCACGACAACATTAAAGCTTGTACAAGGTTTCAGAGCAATTGATTCTGTAAGTAAGTTAAATGTTCAACTGATCTTGTGTAACTTTTTCTTCCAAAAATCTAGACGTCTAAGATAAAAAAATTAGGGCGTAAAATACTAATCAACTATTTAGATAGGATTTACTCATGAAAATTTTGTGAAAACATCATCATATTGTCGGTGGAAAGAACAAATAAATTTTGATATAAACCTGTCGCTTTTTTTACCTTAACATGTTATCCCACTTGGACATTTTAATCTTAAGTCTCAAAATGGCAAAAGCCAAAGTCTACTTTGATATGACATTTTTTATTGACACTGTATCGAGCAACCAACATAATTTGTAAACGAGTCATCCTTGGAATTGAAATAGTATGTCTTCCTTAAAATATGTTTAATACTGCATCTAAAATTATGTACTAAAAAAGTTTTTAACAAATTAATTTTAATTGCTGATAATTTGTAAACCAAAATCTAACTTTAATAACTATCACATTTGTTGTGGGTTCTTTTATGAAAATAATATATCGGCAGCTTCACGAATGTTTATTAATGTGAACGAAGACAGTACAGAATTGGTATCCTCTAAAAGATGATATGCGCTTATATATACTTGGATGGTTTGGTGATAATGAAAGATGACCAATGAAGGGTGGATGATAACAGGATGATTCTTAAAACTAATGGGTTTACATTACACCTCTATCCCTAAAAAAGGATTCAACTTAAGAAGTTGAAAAGTTGAATCTTACACATTAAACGTCCCTAGTAACCTCAGTTTTCTTATTTTCATGCTTGTTGTTGCTTCCAGGATAAATGATATTTATATTTTTATATAAATATCATTTATATACAGTTATTTTCTGAATTTGACTTGCGTATTCACTTAAAAATTAAATTTCCACTATATGAGAGCAGAAAGCGCTTATGGTTGACTTTTATTTTCGTAATGGATACAAGGTAAACGGGATGTGCAAGTATTCGATTTAAGCGACGTGGGATGAATTCCGGGAAGAATTTCCCAACATTTTTGCAACTCATCAAAACTATATGTGACAAAGTTACAGGAAATCTGGTCTTTACAAAGAAAGGACGGAAGTGGCAGTTCGAAAGAGAAGAGACAGATAATAGGGAAAACGGCCACAAGATCCATCGGACATTTAGTGCAGCAAATGGAATTAGTATGCAACTTGCCGACCAGTATTACGACAAGATTTATTACTGTTATCTTATCGAATAACATGTCAAGATTACATAAAACCGATTTTCCAACTAGAGTTGAGTATTGTCAGTAGTCTCTGGACACATTTGATAACCGACTGTTAGTGAAAACCTTTTTTACGGATGAAACCCTGGTTTTATCTGAGTAGCTACATTAATTCTCAAAATATGAGAATATGAAAATGTTTGTATTTGGGCTCCAATTAGTCAACGACGTTTACTGAAACCTTTGTCCTTGGAAGGCAATGTTACCAATAATAACCACACCTGGCAAGAAATTTTGGAAGATTTTATAACACAATTTCGCGATGATAAAACGGAAAAAGGTTACGTTCAACAAGACGGAGCTACAGCGCATTTGACTGACACCACAGTAGCAGTATTACGAGAATTTGACAACCAGAACGTTAGTCGAAGTACAGAGAACACCTGGCTCCCGACATTGTGATTCTAATCCTGCTCATTTTTTGTAGCTTTAATTATTTATCGAGCACCTGTCAATAATTTGAAAGAATTAAGGTTAAGAATAACAGAAGAAATTAGCGACAACAAATTCTATTAGTCCGTTTTTAAGCAAATAATAGTTGCTATTGGTTGAAAGTGTGTTTTTATTGGTTGACATGATAAGATTATTTTCCTTCGATGTAAGATATCGGGTTATCGTTTACGAAGTGATTTGATTTGTTCTGAAAGTTTTTGTGGCGCACAATCAAGATGCATTACACTATGCGAAATTAGTTTCCAACTAAAACATAACAAGCGTTCATTATCTAGAGACTAGAATATGCATATGGACTTGTTTCAGACTTGGCAAGTTTAAATTTGTTGTGTAGTCTAATTAACGTACTCAGACTGTGTGCGCTATTTACTAGATTTTGTGTTTTGTGTGAATAATTCATTTTAATAAAAAAAGAACGCCTCAACTTTGAGAAAAGTGGTAGGTCGGTGCTGCATTTGAATTTTACAAGGCTGTTATAAATAGCAAACAATTTCGCATCCGTTTATTATGAATCACGTTCCTCTTGGGTGGCAAATATGGAAATGGAAAAGGGTGATATTAATAAAAGCACAATAAAACTTGAATATTGCTATGTTTACCGTTCGAGTAATAAAGGAAATGATGAAACATTCTGCGATATTAATGCAACTTTTCAGAATTTTTAAAAGGTTAAAATGTTCTCTCTCAACATTTTACTATTTCAGTTTCTATTAGGCGGATCATTTATTAACAGGCATATCGTAAAAGCTGCGAGATAAAAAAATGTTACGCATATGGCGCCTTCCGGCTCGCAGAGCACCTGGGTCGTATTTTTTGATAAAAATTAAATGGCTTCTATATGTGCAGCGTACGGGCGTTTCTTTAACATTATCATTATTGTTTTATTTATAGTTCACGGGCATACGTAAATTTGACCTTATCATTAATTACTTAAAAACTATAAGTAACTATTTTTCCAAATACACCAAATATAATTAAAACTTTTTACTTGTGTTTTCCTTAGTGAAATAATCCAGTTTCTTCAAGAAGCTCATTTCATTCAGTTAGTGTCCAAATTAATGCTATCTTTCGTAATTCAGTATTTAATAGAAAAAAATAGAAACGACACTGTATTAGACACCTTTTATATAATTAAGAAAACTTAGTGAACAAGTTGTAGAGTATTAAAAGATACTTTTCAAAGTATCCTTGGAGTTATATTTATCATAATTTGGTACTAAATATGAAACCAGTAAACTAACATGTAAAAGCTCTGTGCATCAAAATAAATTTATCGCACAGCAGGAAGCAGTACGCAGTTGTAAATTATGTACTTCTGAAAATTTTCAAATTTCAAATGACCAAAGGTTACGAATTTTGACCAGACACATTATATTATTATTTAGTGGCAGCAGCAGCAACATAATTTTAAAGGCCAAAACATCACATGTATTACAAGGAGTGAAATTTTAAGGAATATGAACTGAAATTGTAATGAACATAGTATTTTTTTTAGCTGCACAAAACCAATTTTTATGACACATTTTCACATTTACAAGAGCTTTAGAAAGGCGGGTGTATCCCACTTTATTGGTTTTATGAATCATGTGAACATTTCTTTTTTATTTAGGATTTTATGACGATAAATTTTACGACACAAAAATATACACCTCGTTTTAAAGTCATTTTTCCATAAGTTATTAGCTCGTATACAATCTAACCAAATTCGCTGTTAATTTAGTGGATAATGTGATCTCTATTACAATACCCAGCAGCCTAGTTAGTTCATGTACAGTGCCAATCCAATAAATTTCGAGCACTAGGTTATTGTCACGTTAAAAATTTGAATGTAGTTGAAGCTTTATTGCCATTAAGCAAGACATACGAAAATAAGACATTTAAAAATTAATGTTTGGAAGCAAATGAACGCTATAAATAATAGGTTATTGGTAATTAATGCCTGCTTTGGTACTGTACCACCTATTAGTTAGTTTAAAAGACAACTAAAGTTTGTATTTTAGCCGTATACTCATATGTGATTTTCATTGTGATGTTCCCGTCTTCTCAAAATTAAAAGAAAATTAGATGCATCGTGTATTTTAATACTGGATCTTATTAATCTATTTTTGTTCTCATTTTTCTAATATGTCGACGTGTTTTATAAAAAAGTAAAAAATCGCTGTAACTATCGACTGTAAATAAATATAGAAAATATTTAACAAAAAATATAACAAGATGCAGTAATAAAATACAGGGTGTTCTATTTGAAAATTGTAATAATTATCTTTTTAATGCACTGTCTTTGAATATTTTATTTTATTTAGGTGTACCACAACAAAACGCGCACCTTTATTTACCAGATCATAGATTTAGAAAATAACTAACATGATTTTTTTGTGAACGTTGTAACGGAATTTCAAAAATAAATTGTGGCTATAAAGTTTAAGAAGAGGTGAATCCATATCTATAGAAAATTAACAATATATAAGGGGGTGATTGGTCTTAAATTTTTTATTCTATTTATGTGACTCACCCTGTATATAATGTAAATTATTGAAGTACGAGTAATATCAGACCGTCAGCGAATGTTTCAACAAAGTGAATAAAAAAAATATTGATGTTCTGCAATATTATTTTTAATTTCATTAAATGTAAGTTTCCCAGATTTTTTTACAAACAATTTGTTAATTAATTTTCAAAATACAAAATTTGGTGGTCTTCTATCCTTTTTCTGGAAAATCAGTATGAGAAATATTGAAAAAAAATTATCGAAAGTCATTTCGACAGACCTTCCCTCACCCCCGAAGTACAATAAATCCCGCTTCTTTGAAAATTAAAAAAAAATGATTTTGTAAATTTGTATTCGTGATAACCGCTTTCATTACAATAAATATAGATTAGTAATACCAGTAACCATCTAAGAAGGTAAATGACACATATAAATTCGTTTTTATACCCTGTAACTTTTTTTTTGTTTCTCTACCACAATCACTTATTTTTTAATGACACACTATACATTTTTTTGGAGATCTTGTAGAGCTTGTTCTTTTGAATTCAATAATGTATCATATTTTAATCACCCATACCCCGCTGCTGTCCACTGTCTAGCATTCCAACACATTATGTTACGAAAACACACTTGTTTATATTTGGTCGTCAACTCTAGAGTGACCTGGTCATCAACACATTATAGGAACAGAATTAACAATTGTTTCAAAAATATGAATGCATTAATAAAGGGCAAGATAATACTTACATGCATTTGTGAGTTTTCCATTTAAAAATGTTTCGGTCAACATTATTTCAGTAACCACACATATATCAATTTCGACACAAGCAGTATAATACTAAAAATAACATTGAGATGTACCGTTTTAGAGATTTGAACAGTAAAACAAATACAGGAGTAGGCTATTTTATAAAATTTAAATCTTATCTACTATGAAACATTTTGAGACGTCATGAGTCATGACACTGATAGGGAGATTGGGCAAATTTTGGTTAGTGTTTTACCATTTACTCGATGTTCCTAATATACATGAGACCGACGGAAACGGGAGACCTATTTGTTCGTACTCTGGGGATAATGTAAAGTCGAGAAAACGTAAAAGCAGAGAGTCGGCCAACGGACTCGATTACAATACTTCGTTCGCTTACGCTCGGGAAGTAATAAACATGGATTATTGAATCATATATAAAGAAATACATATGTTACGCTGTACATTTAAAATAATATTTACTTAACAACATTTTTGTTTGACGTCACCAATTTTTTGGAGGGAACAGAGATATACATAGACAAATCTTAGCGATATTTAAACATCTTTAAAATTATTTGAAAGAATAGGATAAGCAACATTATTTGTAATCTCTCACCATCGCAAAAGATTTAGCATATCGGTGATTAAACCACACTGATAGATGTTAAAAATGATAAATGTGGAAGCAAAAATGCATCTTTGCATTATTGTTCATGTCATTACTTTCTTCTTTTGTTTATTCTCAACCTTAATTTCTCCAAATTGTTGACAGGGGTTCAATAAATAGCATTTTCTATATTTCGACTAATGATCCGATTGCCAAAAAATTTCTGTAACATTGCTATTGTGTTCCTAGCCGAATGCGTTGTAGCCCCATCTTGTTGAAGTAATCTGCTTCTATTTTATCCCTATGGTATAAAATCTGCCAAAATTTATTGCAGCAGTTAGGTTACCTTGAATAATCCAGTTAATCACATAATTGTATGTACGTATGTATATATGCTCTATTATATCGTCATTGACTATAGTCAATAAAAACTGATGTTAGGGGTGCAAGTATACTTACATCAGTTTTTTGAAAATGAGCGAAAGTTTCAACCAAACCTGTGGATTTTTGGTGTTCCACATTCTCATATTCTTGGATTCATATAATTCTTGCACACATGTTATTCGATAAGAAAACAGTCCGAAATCTTTTCATATATTCCTTGGCACGTTCCAGACGATAATTCGATTTGCCGCAGTAAATGTCGTATGGACGTTGTACGGATCTGAGCCACTACCTGTCTAATATTTCCAATATTTTCTAGAGTTCTCGTATGTTGCAACGTGTCACTTCCCTATTTTCTTTGTAGGGACGAGGTTTCTCGGAACTTTACCACAGATGGTTATAATGAGTTGCAGACTGGACAGTTAACAATTTTTTTTTTTGAAAATTCTTCCCGGAATTCATCTCAAGTCGCTTGAATCGAGCACGTTTACACACCGTTTACTTTCTGTCAATTTCGAAAATAAGACAATAATAAACGCTTTCTTCTCCAATAAAAATGCCTTTTTTGCAAACACGCAAATAAAGTTTTGAATATAACTACTGTTTTAGTGTAAAGATTTATTATTACAAATACGAAAAGTAACGTTAGAAGGGACGTTTCATGTGACAGTTGTTTAAATAAAGAAAGTTAAATATCTGTTTAGAAAGATTTTAGTTTTGTTAAAATGGGAAAACTGTATTTTCATATTCTACAATCTGCTGAACGTTAAAAAATATGGAAGAGCCATTCATTAGAGCGAATATTACAATATTTCCTGTAGTAATCAGTAATCTAATCACTAAAGAACTAACAACAGCAAACAGAAGAGAGCATTTACATTAATAATAATAATTAAAACCGTTCTATATGTATTTCCACATTTATGAACGTAAAACAAAACTTACAATTTTTTTTTGTTTGTAGAAAATCTGCAATCTCTCTCAATTGTTAACGTTATGGTCGAATTTGGGGGTTGTAGTCGATTTTATGATCTCAATGAAAAAGTTATACAAGTTAGTTATTTTGGAACACTTGAAAACGTATCTAACAATCGTACTTGAAAAAGTAACATCTAGTTACTAGATCAACAACACCACACAAGCCTCCAACATTAATTGACTGTTCACTTGAAATCTTTACATCTTAACACTATGACCAAATACCGTAAAATATAAGCATGCAAGGGTCAAATACAGTACCTTAGTAATCAAGAGCAGCAAATTTTTGAATTCACACTGCAACACGTGGAAAAGTTGTCATTCATTAAAACTATTTCACAACTTTGTGCTTTGGAGTGTAACGTATTAATTACTGTTAAAGTTAATGTCATATTAACTTGCACACTTTTTCAATTTCTTGTATGCATAAATAATTTACCGCCATATTTGTAGTTGCACCGACAGCTGAGTAATGTATTCGCACATTGCGGTAACCACTCTTTTTGAATTGTAATAAAGTGTCCACTAAAAAATCACATAAATGAGTGATAATCCCGGAAATTAATGAACTGTAACCACACGGCTATTAAAAGGAATCATTTGAGGTTGATTCAGGTAGTAACCAACAAAAGCCAACCAAGAACAATGGTATCCATTTTATAGAACGTTTGGCACATTCGACAGTGAACGCGATATGAAATTCCATTTCCTTCACATGAATAACGCACAAACATTCGTTTTGTTGGAGCATTGTAGATTGTTAGAGACGGTGTTACATTCTGAAAGATGGCATTCTAATTTATCAAATGGAACTGACTGCCACTCCATTTTGCACAACCCGAATACATCACGAGGGATGATCATTTTGAATGAATACTCCAAAATCGCATAGCTGTCGTAAATTCAATTTGCTTTTGCCAGAAACTTTGTAAATTATTCTTGAGTCAACTAAAAATTTCGCTCGAAAATTCATTATTGAAACGATTTAAATGACACAAAACAGATTTAAGCATTAAAGTGATGATTTATGGACGCCGCTAATGTCGGTTTCCCTAAATGCCGCTCATTTTTCACATCTCCAAAGGTTTCATCAGCAATTTGAAGGAGTGAAATTTTCACGTTAAAAATTATGGAAGTACGTAATGCCTATATTAATATGCAGATGAATTTAAAAATATCTCCCTGGTGATTTAAACTTAATAAAACTCCCAATTTTCATAAAAATGGACAAGTTCATGTTTCGTGACATCGGATAATTAAACGAATTTTTATAGCCTATTAACAAAGGCTTTCAATAAAGGTACTCCATTGCGTGAAAACAAGTAATTTCATCACACACGCTGCGAAATACCCGCATTTTACGACAATTCAAAAGGTCATTTGTTGATTACCCACATAACAAATGACAACCAAACAAATCGAATTTATTACAGTTTGATCGCAGGCGAAGTAGATAACATGAAAGCTTTCTTTTACGGAACAATTTTTAAATTGGAATAAATCACTTGAGAGTGACACGAGAACACAAAGGAACCAACAAATTTTCAATTTTCTTAATTCGTGTTTTTGTTTTGATCAAATTTCCAAAAATGAATTATGGGGATACAGCATGGCTCACAGTAACAACAAAATACATTAAGGAATTTCCCAAATTTACTTAAATTAGGTAAATCCCCGACAACGTCTTTCGAAAGAAACATTGTTTCCGAGGAAAAGAATTGCAATAAGCGACCATACATAAATTCTTTCCAACAATTCAATTACGACACGAAATGATGGTAATTCCGTGTTTTCAAAGACTCTTATTGTCCGCAATTACTGTTGTTTTACGAAAAATTTTGTTACACAATATACAATTCCATGTTTTCAAAGACTCTTTCTTATTGTCCGCAATTATTGTTATTTAATGAAAAATTTTGTTACTCAATACACAATAGATAACTGGAAATAGAAACAGCTCTGGTTTTACATTTGCTAAACACTTTTGACCGTAGCTTTCAGATTTTTAATCTCTGAAATAAATACCAGTAAAACGATTCCAGTTCTGAAAAGTTAGTCCAAGATTATTTAGACAAAACCTCTCGGAAATACAGTACAAAATATAGTAGAACATAACCACCTTTTTCGGAAAATTATAAAACTGGATTTTGCGAACTTAATTTTTTTAAAACCACTTTAAATTAATATAAAGATCTGTATGTAGTGTTAAAGTAAAAGCTATGCGTAAGTTTCGGAAGAGTTTTCCATTACAATATTTTGTGATGACGTCATCCACATTTTAGCAAAGACACGTATTTCAATTTGGATAAGTGTAATGTAATGTTAATTTAATGAATAAAATCAATTTTTTTGGTACAATTTTGAGATGACCTCATCAATTTGTTGGAGAGGATACGATGACCCTAAAACTTTTGCAACATTTCCGAGCATTCGGTTTGGAGTTTCAGAGTTATATGCTAAAATGTAATACAATTTTTTTACAAAAATGTGTATGTCCAGAGTAAAAAATCAAGAGGGATTATTTAACCAAAAGTGTAAAAGTATGCTACTTTATAAAATTTCAATGGCATTAACTAAGCAAAATGTTAAGATGACGTCGAGTGTCTAATAAATATCGACAGCGATAACGCCCGACAGACAAATACATTGTTGGAAACGGGCGACCTATTGTTTCATAATCTAGGGGTCGTGAAATGTTGAGAAAACGTGGAAGTAGTACTTAGCCGAATGGATTCTATTACAATACACTGTATTATAACTGACCAACAAAAATGATCTTTATTCCTTCAATTTAAAAAATTATTAAATAAATCTTCATTACACAATATATTTTCACATGCAATATGTTTTGGTTACATGCGTCAATTTTTTATAGTTGTTTCAGATTGATAATTTCCCAATTAATTATTATTTGAAGACCGATTCAACATATGTCGCTAAAATTGGGGATGGACACAGTGGCTACAATCCTGTCAAAAAATTAATTATTTCATATGGAAGGATTTACCCACAATGAAAATCCAGCGGTGTTGGTTGTACTTCAGAAGCACGGAAAGTTAGCCAGCAATAATTTTAATAACTTGACAGGTTTTTTATGAGTGAAAATATAGGAAAAACACTAAAATTAACAATTTTGCGTAAAATGCCAAGCATGATTACTTATGAACTTTCTGTTACGACAGTTTACAACTTTATCTTATTTTTTATAGTATCAGGAAGGAAACTTCACGTAACTCTGAAAACTTTTTTCATTTTATAACTACGTATCCTACATGTTACTAGACACTTCGGGCAGAAAAGGCCTGTGCACATCTGGAACAAAAGTCTCATCCCATTAATAATACGAATTTCCAGAGCTGTTTTAGCTTTATATTTTAACCAGCATTAATGCTGTTCTCAGGACATTTGCGGCAATAAAATTTTTCAGGTCCAGCAATATTCTGTCCGAACTCATTTTTCACGCTTTCATTTCTAAAACGCACACTCTACGAAAAAGTTAAAATTGTTGGTGGTAATAACGTTTTGTCCCGTTATATACATTAATTATGCGTGTGTTTAGTTTCCTCTAATTGAAGTGTTTACATATAAACAATACTATTATTTTTGCTCAGTTGAGTGTGAAGTCAAAAATGTAAGCAGTGACTTCCCAGAGATAGTATTTAGCTTGGAAATGCGTAATTATTACAGTATATAATTAGCCGTGCACATGCATCAGTTGTTTGAGTCCTAAAGTACGGTTGAGTTTCCCACTTGGTTGTTCTCTGTGCGAGAAACACAGTGTCATTTTATATGTGGGGCATCAAAAATTGATAGGCTTTTCCGAAAGTAAACTAATAAATTTTGTATAAGTAAAAGAAAGAAATCTTCTCTGGCCCTCTAAATTTCAAAGTTTTTTCCGTAAAATACATCGTCGCTCCTGTGTATTATCATAAATTATTCAGACCTGAGTTGTTACTCATAGGCCTTCGACAAAGTGGATCTTCACATAATTTCAAGGAAACAATTTCTACCTTTTTATGTCCTGAGGCCAAAATTTTCTTTGAACTTAATCATTATTACGATGAAGGCACGTATTAGCCATGAGAAGTTCAAATATATCAAAGGATGCTGGAATTACCTTTGATCTCTACAATTTTTGTTGTTTTCTGGAGTTTAGCCAAACTAAGAATCGACGGCATTAAAAGTTTCCAGAAGGAAAAGCGAAAACTGTGGGATTAAATATCTTCCAACACTTCAAGGAACTTGATTACAGAATAATATTCCGAGTTTCTCAAGGAGTGTTCTATTACTGCGATTAACATTTCAAGCTTGACGATTTGCTGGAAACTTGCATACTTAACTTTGTTTTTTATTTGTTCGCAATTCTGAAATGATTTCGCTCAACAGAAATGAAACGTTAATTATAAAATAATTTCGTAATTTCATAACGCAAATTTTCACAACGGTCATTAAGGGAAAATTGCAATTCCAACATCCCAACTGGAAATAACAGCTAAACGCTTTGAGTGCTTCGACTGCAAAGTTTTACTACCAACTAAACAGATTCAAAACTTTAACACATGATGCATACAAGTAATTATTCCTACTACTTTTTTTGAAAAAGAACTTCTAATGCATCACTACTTACGCAGATGAGAAAGAAATTGGATCAGTTAGAGGTAAGATCTTTCTCTGAAACTATTATTATTAGTAAACCTGAAGAACAAATTTTTTCTTTATTTTTGGTTTATTTAATTAAGTAATTAATCATAATTGGGAACACTCCTCAGTCTCAAGATAGGAGTCTCAGTTGCCAACTGAGCTGTGAAACAAATTTTAAAACTAAAGTACGATATAATTTGTTTTTCCGACATAAAAGACAAAATATGTTTTAAAATAATGTTTTCATAAAAAAAATCCCGATTCGGTAGAAAAGATTGCAAACTCGTAACGAGCATTTTAAAAATTTTAATAAGAAAATAGCAATGTATAACTTTATTTTACAATTTGTCTCAAAGATTGCGATACAATATTTATATGTTATGGGTAAGATTTATTACACAAAAAACGTGCGTATCAAAAGTACCAGCAGAAAAACACCTTCAACCTTGATAGTAGGTAAAATTGGAATAATAATGAAAGCAAAATGAATACGCTTTTGGGTTTTCCTGGGAGTTTCCCCACATGAATAAATTAGTAAAACCAGTGGTATAAAATTCGAAACACTGAATTCTCAGAAAAATCTACCACGTACTTCCACTACAATAACAAAAAACTTAATAATAATGTAGTAAGTATGTATTTTGCCACGGATGATTAAATATACATTGGATTACTAATTATTATAACAGGCTGCTAAAGATTTTCCCACGTAGCCACAGTCTTATTAGTAAAGAAATATTTCCTGTATTTCTACCTGCACATATTTAACAAACTTTAGTACTTACGGAATGTATTAATTAATCAGCGTCCTTCTTATTAACTAATAACGTATTTTACCCAAAACAATTCGCTGTTGATTAAGTTTTCAGCTATGAGCATTTCTTGGATAAGAAAATATATTAATAAGCCCGGAATTTGATTAATTATAAGACTTGAAGGAAAATTTAAATGATTTAAGATTGACTGGAGTCTGTGTTCGTGCTAAGTAAATGTAATTTCACACGATGGATAATTTAGCCAACTGGCAATTTAAGGAGGCAACAGCGTGAATAATTCCAGCATGCTTAATATTCTTTTAAATTGCTCGTTGTACGAACGATATGAGATAATAATGACAGTTTTATTTTTACATGATGAGATGAAAGTGGGTGAATAAATTATCTGTGTCATTATACTGTAATTAGGACCTGGATATTAATGTCGTAACAAACCGAAACGAAGGCAATATTAGATACATTTTTAAACTTTCCTTTTCACTTTTTCAAGTAAATTTCATTCATAATTTTCTGTCTGTACTATGGTACGAAATGAGTAAAAATACGAAATGATTTCAGTGTCAGTGGAACTTGGCATCCTTACACCCGTTCTTTGTCGCATGAAATATAAACGTGCGCGTGGATTAAGTACATTATATTTGATGTTTATGAAACCAGAGTGATTCTTGAATTAAGTACATTATAGTACTGTAAAAAAAAATCTGGGGAATTCTACGTTTTTTCCAATGCCAAATGAGACTTCCGGGTTTATTATCAGTGACACCTAGTACAATAACTGGCTTGAAGTGTCTAAATAAACAATAATCGCCCCCCTCCCCATAGCACAAAAGAGTTGTGTTTAATGACCACATCACTCTAAAATGTTTTGAACTATTGACCTAAAACCGTTCTGTTTCAAAATATGAAATGTCATTTTTTGTTTTCATATTTTTACGGTCCGAACATATTTCATCACACCTCGTGACGTTAGGACAATTAATTAATGCAAGTCTCCAACGTTCTTCCACCAGCATCACGAAAAGGGTAACGCGAAAAATTTGACAATTAAAGACATCTTCGTGCTTATACTACTTCCTACTGCAAATATTGATACCGCTAACCGGACCATGAAAAGCAAATTTTGTGGAAGTATAACACATAAAGAAATGCTAAGAAGAATGTCCGTACGGTTTTTACAGTAATAGTTAACTGCGATCAAAATACTTTATATACTTGGGGTCACCGGAAGCAAAATCCGGTAACTTGAAATTAATACCTAGTGATTATTTAGGCATGTGTGGGAAGACACCCAAATTACATTTTAAATCTCCAACTTTGTGAAATCTAACGGTGCCACGTGGTGTCGGCAAACTATTATGCTACGGTTCACCTTTTGTAAATTTAGACTCACTAATGATGAACGGTGTTTCAATCATGCTAGTGCGCTGCGAATACCTTGTAATAATTTTAATACTAGAGGTCGTGGACTTTTCGAGGTCAATGTTAAAAGTTTACGCTTCAGCGTTTTGTACGAAATTTAACTTCACGTTGCATCCAAATAACAAGATAAAAATTCTCACAGGACACGTTGAAGTGCTCTCCTGGGAATATTCGGAACATGTGTAAAAAACATCTGCTGGAGTTTGAATAAATTATAGAACGAACTTGTTCACCAGACCCACGTGGGGAGCGCGATATATATTTCATATTGTGGACACATTTGGATTTCTATATAAATGTACGTTCTAGATTCGAAAATAGATGCCATGTTCTTTGGGTAGGTAGAGTCGAGCTGTTTTTAACCGATATTCTTTTATAGTGTGTAATTCTAGAAGACGTGACGTATTTTGAGCGATGCTTTATTTTATTCATTTTAAAAATTTGATGCGAAGACATCTGCTGCAGGCTCTTTTTCTACAACAAGTCAGAATATTAAAATCATTTGTATATAATAAGAAGTTTCTGTTGACTTTTTCTATGGTGAATAAATGAGGAGCTAGAGTAACGAAAAAATCTATAAAGTACAAATTCAAACTAGGTAAAGTTATTTCCAAAATTTTTTATGTTTACAAAAAATTATCATAAAAAAGTGTATTATACACCGGGCTACTCAATGGGTAATTCCAGTGTATACTTTGATGGAATTACTTTGGGAGTCATCTGTTTACTAAATGGAATTTTTTAATTATGGAATTCATAGAAATTATTTTTCCGTGATTACGCTTTTTGAGAGAGTAACTATCAACATTACTTCCCTACATCATGAATTATGTGGAATTTTCGAAATTATTTTAGAAGTAATTTGTATTAGTTATTTCAGAATTATTTTTATAATTAGTAGGCTTTTTTGGATTTGGCTGGAATTATTTCAATATCAAGTATTATTCGAAATTGGAATTACACAATTTGGAAGTGATCTGACGCACGGAATTTAAGGTTATTGAAGTAGCACAAGCACTAGAATGCCCAAGATATTACGAAGATCATGAGTCATCACGTCATCGGCATTTTTTCCGGAGTACCAAAGAAATGACAGTTTTTGCAAAGAATGAGTAATTCAATGATTTCTTAACACAGTGAAAAATTTCAACGATTGCATAATAAATTTATTTTTTTTTTTAAACAACCTTTGCGGTTTCACAAAGAGTGATTAAGTAGTACATTTCTTTGCTTATGGTCTATGTATTCATTATTTCTCACCTTGGAATTACTGCAACCGATTGCATATATCCGCGGTAATGTCATGACTTCATGAGTGACAATTATCATTTAGAATATATTAGACAAACAAGACGGATCTCGTATGTTTGATGATGATAATAATAATGCAATGCTGCAGTCATCACATAGTTAATTTTATTATAAACGTCAATTTGCCGTTGATTGCAGATGACTCAAAGTTTTAATACTAAAAGTAAAGAAAACAAGATGACGTTAAATTAGTATTAGATTTTAGGTTTATATTATTGACATCTCGTATTTTGCAAAATAGGAAAAGTTAGGTTTGCTATTTTCCTTACTTTATTAAGAGAGAGAAAATCTTCGAATTACACGTTTATATTAAAATACAGATCGGTTACACTGTATATATATATATACTTATTTATTAATTCTTTTCTTCAAAAAACTGATAACCAATTATTGCAACTTCCAGATCAAATATACCAAACAACGCCACTCACTTATTTTTTAACACTAATATAAACAATGGCCAGTTCTGATGCTTTTGTCAACTATGGAGTATGATTTTGACCATACGTACGTGTTGTCTAACCAACAGAAACGATAAGCTTGTGGTTTAAGTGGTGATCACGCTCTATGTTTGGGGATTGTAGTATAGAATTTCCCTATAAACCGTAATACCTATAACTGTGCCCACATACATTTCTTTTAAATCATATTTATTGAAAATGAAACACCCCATAAAAAATTTAAAAGCAAATGAATTGCTAGTAAAAGCAATAGCTAAAGTCTTATCACAATTTTTATGCCAGAAAAAAACACAGGTTGACTCTATAAAATACAATTTTTATTTCTATTTGTCAGCAACAACTTTATTGTTTACTTCAAGTGTTATAGCCCATTTTAACTCCTTGTTTTCACTACCACACCTTATACATGTTCCTGTCCAAGAAACTAATGCGTGCAGAATTTATCCAACAGGACTTTGTACTTTGTTCTCTCTCCAGTAAAGTCTAAATGGTGGCTGTCAACGTTAAAAGAGATTAATTTAGCGAATTCAAAATATCTACATCTAACACTGCAAGTATTGTGTGGTTCTAACCGTAATTTATTTATTTTTAGTTTCTGATTTCTTACGACAAATGTTGTAATTTATACATACATACATAAGTTGTGTAAGTTCCGTTAGTCTATGAGCATTAGTTTTACAAACAGAATTTTTACAAATATACATAGTTACAAGCTTCTTGTTTCGAAGATCCACTTAAAAACGATAATAAAAAAACTACTTTGTTCCTTAGATGCTAAATTATAGTCGCCAACGATTACTGTACTACTATAACTTGAAAATAGTTTCATATTTAGCGTCTAATGGTGTGAAAGGTTAACGATTTTCTGCAACACAGCTTTAAAATTGTTTTAGGTCATCGGAAGTCGCACGCTGAAACGGTGAAATAGATTACAATGTAATAACCTAATAACACTATGGTCACATAAGTATTTAATGTAAGTATTACGAGAAATAACAAAAGCTATCATAACAAGTTTTTTTGTATTAATTATTATCATTATCAAATTAAAACTTCCTTTTGGGTTCTAGGTGTTTAGAGGGATTATCAATATCTGAATATATTATATATTAATATACATTTACTTACTTACGACATAACATTTTTACTTTAATATAGTACGTACTTCAACAATTATTATTAGTCATACCCTGTTATACATACGGGTAAGTGTATCTCAAGGTTAACGCTAAAAGCATGAATTTCCAATAACACAACAAAACTTTAGGAAAATATGATTAACATTGCATCAGACCCTCGTTGTATCCCCATTACATTCATTAAGAATTTATGTAAAAGAAAATGACCACATGGTCAAAGCATAAAGTTCCTCTGTTTATGATGTCCTTTACATATAGGTACTTATGCGAAGGTGTTCTACATAGATAAAACTTTTTAGCAATACAAAAATTTTAGAATCATTGTAAGGTAATTTTAAAAACCCTACGTCAAGTTTGTGTGCATAAAAACGATAAAAACATCATTCAATAAAAGTCATGAAAAAAACCTCTATGTTATAAATACACCAAAAAGGTTTTCAAAATGACTCTTACCTTTCTTATATCTTCATTTAGTTCTTAAATAATGCAAGAATATTCAAATAATATTTAAAAAATTATTATTAACCGTTAACTAGCCGTGATGGGAAATAACGTTTGACTCACTGACAATTTTGAAAAAACGACTAGTCTCTTGCAAGATGCATTTAAGTATTAAGTCTTTTAGTTATTTTCACTTACTAATAATTTAATTCTACCTACTATTCAAAATCAACGTTCATTATTTCTTCGTACAAATTTGAGCCATCATTATCATCATTTTCTTCTAATTCTGATTCTGAATCAGGTTCCTCCAAAGAAATATTGAAAGGAGATATGTTCTTAAACGACAAGTTTCCCATGTGTTTTCTCCAATTAGCCGAAATAGTTTCTGCATAATATTTACTATAACTTTGCCGTATCTCTGCAGTACATTTGGAAAGAACCTCGAGCGATAAATTATTTTTGGATGAAGGCCGAAAATTTATGTGCTTGTTACAGTAGCATTTACAAAACTCCTACGCCATGGTAGGAGGGTAATCTAAAGACCGTATGACCACTTTCTCGTAATATCTAGTCAAAAATCGTTTTTCCGATCAGTTGTAAAAGGTTGAATTAAATCCCACAGCCAAAAAATATTTATTAAATTTAATACTGTGATTGCCCAGGATTTGACTTTTTCTATTAGAAATATGGGTGGAGTGTCCAACTGCACCGAATGGTATACCACACATTTTTGTTGCACCTGCAATTTAACAAAAAGTTGCGTTCTTCTTAAATGACCAGAATGTCAACCCGTATGCAAGATTCTAAATATTGACCCTTCTGCTTTTCAAATCTGAACCGGTTTGGTAACCCATGTTTGGTCGAGGTACATTTTTCACTAGAATTTGACATGTTTTTATTCACCTAAGATTTTGCAATCGTTTACTTCCTTTGTAACCTATAAACTTAAGGTCAGTCTTTACCTTTTTCTTTTGTAGAGTGTTCAATACATGTTCAAAATATAATATCTCCGGTGTTTAACGAACTTATTGTGATGAAATTTTAAATCTAACTTGTCCACAACTTTTTCTATATAACATAACGGCAGTTCACCCTTTTTAAAATGATGGTGAAAATTTTCTTTTTCATCTTTACAAAATCAATACCCCAGTCAATTATGAAAATTTCGAAGCACGGTTATCACCATTTTCAGTTTACAACACTCTAGACAATTCAAAAAAATGTTATAATTTTTTTTATCGTAAATACAGTAAAAGCAGCTTATGTCGAAAAGACAAATTTTGCAGCAAAATAGAATACGTAGTAACAAAAATGAGAAAATATATATCCAAGTAAGTAACAATAATAATCTGTTAAAATTATTAAATGTTATCGTTAAAACATGTTTTGTGTTTTTGTTTTCTTGTAAAGAAAACATTAATAAAATAATAACTTTAACTTAAAATAAAAATTGTAATGCTTAATTTATAGAATATTCAAGTACTCGAGTACTCCGTATAATAGAACAAAATATTCTACGAAATTAACCAAAAATCTGTTTGGTCATCTTCACCAGTTCTAGTATAAGTAAATCAACATCTCAGTAATTCATCTTTAATTATGGTATAATTGTGAGGTAAAGTTCAGAAACATGTTTATAGTAAGAATTTACAACTACAAAATCAACTTATGAAAATAAATGAGTGATAGTAAAACTACTGCATACAAAAAAGGAAACAAAAGTGCTTGAATAACCATTGTTTCAAAGGCCAAGTACAATGTCATGAAACATTTATGTACTTGTAATTAAAGAAAAAAAAACATTTACACCTATGTTTTCTAATGTTGAATATTTTAACTTCCACCTATGTTTTATATTGTTGACTACTCTAAATGTGGTGTACCTTTAACGGAATATTGAAATGTCTGTCATAGACGAGAGTGTTTATAAACAGTAGCATTGTTTGTTAACACTTCGATTATTATCGGTAATTAAGCGTATAGATACGAAGCGAATTTATGAATAACGGTCAACAATAAACAATTACCTTGATACAACCACACACTAGTTTGTTTAATAGCCAAGGCCTTCGCTGCACTTGTAATATCAATTACCATGAGTTGAAAACCGAATTTAAATAGACTAGTAAATGTGAACATAACTTTTAAGAAAAGTAAAAACTTATTTTTATCGATTGCTAACAGTATAAATTGCAACGATAGAAAATATTTCATACTTGAACCTGTTATAAACTTAAGCTTGATAAACCACAGTTGGGATTTGTTACAATATTTTTCCACTAATAGATTCATGAGTTACGACTAAACTTGCGTGAAAACGTAAACTAGCGAACCACTGATTTATGACAACAGAATTACTGTAATGCTGCCATGACACAGTGTCTTTTTTCTCCTTGAGAAATGAGCAGCTAATTATGAAATTAATTCATGAATGTCAGCTGCCTTTGACCTGGTTGGAATTGAGCATTCAATTGGTGGCACATTGAAACGAACATAAAATGTTGAAAATTCCAAAACAAACGGAATATCCAACCAAAACCTCAATGTCGATTCACAAGTTAATCAAACTGAACACTATTTCGTTAATTATAGATCGTTTTGTCATGCAGAATTCATTTCATTTATATTCGAACTGTACTCGCAATGCGGTTGCGGTCAGAACAGCATCACTCGAATTACAATATTACGGTTTCAAATAAACCCTTCTCCAGTTGGTTTCAGTTTTCGGTAGTATCAAACGATATCAAGTTGGAAATTTTATGGAGCGATGTTATATTTACTTTGTCCCGTTTAATTAAATAACAACGAAAATTACACTTGACCGCTATCGACAAAGCTTAAGGACTCATTAACGGCTGAGCTTTTTGTGCTCTTTAGAGTCAAGCTTTTTGTCTACTTCGAGAAGCTGAAATTACATTGGAGTTTGTCAGGAACGGTAAGGCCTTCAGGCAAAAAAGATTGATGCGTTTTTTTATTTGATGGCTTTTAACCGTGAAAGAGATACCTTCAGACTCGGAAGTTTCGAGACACTTTCTAGTTAAAAAAGATTGGCGGAGGTTCACCGGTTATGGGAATCCATCTCGAAAATGATGATAAAGTAATTCACCAACACTAATGTAATATAAATATGTGCAACTGAAGAAAACCCGTGACAAAAACCAAATAGATTGTAATGCTACGATAAAATTTATAAACGACTATGACATACTTACCTACATCATTGAAAATTTTTAATTTAATGAAACCGGCTAATTTTCTTTGTCTGAGTTGGCGGTTTTTAACACAAAGTTAACAGAAATGCGTATTCTAACACAGCTCCATCAAATTAAACTTGACTTTAATTCCTCGTTAAAAAAACTGTTTGTTTCCTTTCTCGTTATTAAAGCTTTTTATTAATACGAGTAAATATTATAAGCTTCTTTGTTTTTGCTTATGTAGCCTTTTTCATTAAAGTATATTTACGAAAATATATCAGAGTACGAAGCCCCGATTTATCGAAAAGTACTGGACTAATTTATTAAAAGTCTTTAGACACATGTAAATATGTACTTATATAACAATTTAAACTATTTGCTGATGTACAGTTAAACAATTCTTGTACGTCTTATTATTTTAGTATTTTAATTTCAAAATATTTATTATTCAAATTAATTCAAGTGTATTGAGAAAAATGAATTTAGTCAACATGGGCACTTTTCCTTTTGCACGTTTTCTACTTTACGCATAAATTTTATGCGTAACTTGCCACCATGTATATTTATAGAGGCGGTGATATACGCATACCATCAATAATTTATTAAAGGCTCGTAGCAAAATTATCTTGATTACCTACATTAAAAGAAATCACTCTAACCACTGTTAAAACACTAGGTAGGTACATCGACCTAACATCTAAATTTTGCTTTTCCGTTAGATCTTTACTCCGCTGTAATGACTATAAGAAAAACAAAGCGTCAGGCATTCTATGTTAATATTAATGTTCATCAGCCGCTGTTGAATTTCCAACCGTACCTGCAGTCTTACCAGGTAATTTCAGCTTGTACAATTGAAGTAATTGAACCAATAAAGTAAAATCTCTATTATTATTTAACTTCATGCTAGTGGCGCGTATGACGTAACAGATGAGTTAGCTGTTTCAGTTTTTTTTCTGTTCCAACGGAAAAACGAAGCGAGCGTAAGAAATCCACAAATGAACGCATTAAAGTCTTCTTACAGAAAAAGGAATAATTGAAACAAAGTGACGCATGACGAGTCGGGAACAATCTCTGAATGAGATCAGAGGGAAACTCAATAGACAACCTTAATGCAAATTTACGGAAATTGGTTCGAGGTGAAAATGGAAACCAGGTAAAAAGCTGCCAAGAGTTCTAAATTTGGAGATAAATCTATTAGCGTGCTTAATTTTATTTTATACATATTCATGCTTAATTTAACTGAGGGCGACTAATTAGTGGGATTTGAATTTTCCTGTTCCTTATTAGTTTGAAATAGATATTCTTGTTTAACGGAACATTTTTTAGTGAAGAAAATAAAGTGCACCTAATTTAAAATTATATTTATACGCTTCTGTGATTCCCCTCTAGCTGTTCAAATATTAATAGCACTAAATTAATATGAACTGAAAAATTATAAAACAACTATTATTATTATTAATTTTGAAAGTAAAATTAACGGTGAAGGTCGATTATTTTGCCAAATATTGCGAAAGTAATTGTGCAATTAACTAATTAGTAGGAAAAGTTCCACATTTCCGGACGCTGCGCTGGTAGAAATTTCGGCCGGCCGAAGCGATAGTAGAAGTCGAAGCCAAGAAACTACTGGAACTCTGATTTTACATTAAATGGCAAAATCAAGCAATTGAATTATGTAAGGTAATCATTTTATCGACGAATTGCACTTGTTTCCACAATCAAATAATAATTGGTAATGATTAGTGATTTGAAAAGTGGTACACATAACGGATACCGATGAGCAGAATGACTACCGCCGGAACTAGCAGAAAGTGCAAGTGCGACGACGCTCAATTTACTCCCTTCCAAATCCCGAGAAAAGTATGAATTTGCATACAGGCGCTTTATGAACTATTGTCATGAGAAAAATACCTTGTCTTATTTCCTTATCTATTATTTGTGATTTTTTTTAAATGAAAAATAACCACCCACTTTGTTTTTATTTGAAATTACGAACTGACCTGAAAAAAAATTCCGGTCTAATACCGCAATTTTTCCCAGCAGGGAAATTGGAAAAACCAGAATCGAATATTTTGCAGATAGAGAACTAGTACTTGCCGAGATAAGACTGATTTTGGAAAAGGACCTACTCTGTAAGAAAATAAAGGATGGGTGGGCGGGGCTGATACTTACTAAGATGAGACTTATTTTGCAACTTCAGACATGATATCAAGTACACGTGGAAGACTATACGCTTAAATGCAAAATTCTTTTTATAACATACTTTGTGCTTTTGATAACTCTTCCTTACCTGAATAAATTTTTCCTAGTACAAAGATTAAGACCGTAAAACATCTTATATTAGATTACACCTAGTATTCGAACATTTTATCAAGGAAAAGAGACATAAATTAAATTTACATTCTAATAATTAATTAACAGACACCTAGAAAAGAAGCTCGAACATTGTTAAAAGGCGCCATAGCTGACGAAAAATCTAACAAATTCGTTATAAAGCAAACATTATGCCAACTTAGCAGGTTGTGACACAATACACCGATAACAAAGATGAAAAAAATATCCGTACATAAAATATGATACACAAAATCCCAAAGATACTGTAAGTAAAGCAAATAAGTTTTACGTAGAACAATGCCCTGCTCGTACATATGTACAAGTACATGTTAATTATCATCATGTTAATATTAAATTCAAATATTAAAAGTGACAGTTTTCACACCATCACTGATCTTGACACGAAAATAAAATGTAGGTACATATACATGGCGTTAACAAACACTAACATCGTTAGGAAAAATAAACCCGTAAAACTTATAGTAGTACGTAAATCTATAAAATGAAAGGCTCTACTAAATATCACTTATGATTTTTTTTAAGGTAAAAGTAAAGAAATATTGCTCTGTATATGTTTTACATAGGTTTTTTTTTGTGACAACGTCATCAACATTTTAGCAACGACACAATTCGGATAAGTGCAGGGTAATACAAATAACAGTGCTGCATCCACAAATTTGCGGAAAATTGAACAAGTCCTTCTTGATTTGATCAATAAAACAAATTTCCTCATTCAATAATTTTTTTTAAGTCACTGTGTATAAATATTTCTAAGAAATATTAATGCACTGACAAAAATTATAGACTCATAATATCTTGTACATGTTAGATAGAATTTATTCTCTAAAATTTTAAGATGACGTCATTAATTTTTTGGAAGGATAAACGCATAAATTTTGAATAATAATTCACCCTAAAACGTGTTCAAGATTTCAGAGCATTCGTTTCTAAAGTTTCAGTTTCAAAGTTTAATTGAAAAATGTTAAATGTTACGTTTGAAGTGTAGCAGTATGTTATGTTATAAAATTTAAACAGCAGTTACTATGCAACATTTTGCGGTTACGCACACATTCTTGGTGGGGATGGTTGGACAAATTTCAGTTAGCGTGCGATACACACGTTTGAGGCATAAAATGTTAGCCTTGTGACAGTTCGAGATATAGTCTCCCCAGTTCTAATTGGGTTTTATGATAGGACCCCATTGTGTAAAAGTTATCTTTCTTAACAATAAATTACTACTGCCGGTGATGGGACAGACATAAATAAGGATTTAACCATTATACAGTATATTGGTAATGTCATGGTTAATTCCTTATCTTTTACACATCATAAAACCGAATTAGAACTGGGGAAACTATACAACGAACGTTATCCATGTAAACAACGTGATCAAATAATAATCAATTTTCGTAGTTGCTGTTGCTGACTGTTAAAATTTGCTCATTGACTTTTGGATGTAACATAGCACTGTTGCGATAAAATGCTACGATATGTCATTGCAATGAATATTTCACGCTTTTACTATGGCACAATATCCGTAATGTAAATGGACTGTTTGAAAGTTTAAAGTGACGAAAGCGTAGGAAACTCGTCCGCGGAATTTGGAGTTTTGAATTCACCCCAAAATTCTATATGTTAAGCACAAAAAGATTTACCCTCAACTTACACAGTTTTGTGTATTATTTATCGTATTATGTGTTTTTTAAATATAATTTCTGGTGTGGGTTAGACTTAAAAACAGATCACAACATTTTGAGCTTTTCTTATGTTGCACTTATTCTATACATTCGACTAGTCATCTTTATCGTATGTGTTAGTTACATCAATAGCATTGGCATATTCTTAACTCAAATTTTAGAAAAAAAACAATAGTGTCGAAAATACTAAATTATGGAACGAAGGATAATAATAATAACTAAACCAGTACTACCAACCATTATTATAGTTGGCATTATAAAAATACCATCACGTAAACACCGTCCATGAATCGATATTTTTACTTATATTATGAACAGATGAATAGCAATTTACAGAAAATGAATTAAGCAATACAGAAATTTACGACTTCATTTATCTAATTATTTTATTGATGCAACAATACTGCCAACGAGTCAATTCCCCTGTCATGATTTTGATTAAAAAAATGAACTTGGCTTGAAAGTAATGAAACTCTTTACGCTCTCAAAGTGAAACAATTGTGGGCATACATACAAAGCTCTAGTTATTTTCCTCTGTGTTTTTAGTAGAAATTCTATTGACATTCAAAATATAGAGAGAACAGTGATTCAACTTGCCCTCATTTTTAACAACCCTATATACAAAAACGACGTTTTGAAGTTGAACTTCCACAATCATAATTATTACTAATTAATGAAATGAAAATTAATAATTTTTCTGAAATGTATAACATAATAATTTAAACTTTTAAAAACAACAGTTGCAGTAGTTAAAGCTTCAACAAAAATAAATGTAGATTTGTAGTCAGTTGCTTTATTTGTTTCGGTTAATAAAACTACCGATTATTATTAAGTATTATTGACAGTAAGTGTAATACGTTTGTCAATATAAGACGTGAATTAAAAAGAAATGAAAATGACACAGGAACGAAATTCAATCTAATCCACTATAGGCTATAATTCGATAGAATAGTAGAATTTTTATTTGATAGTGATAAGTAGGGACACGCCCAAGTCATAAACATAATCAAGAGAGTAGCCCTTATCTTTATATTTATTGCATGTCGCACAAGATATTAATAACTCAATTTATTCCTGGAGCCATCGAACAACCATTTTGAATTTTGTTTTTTGTCTTTTTGTACGATGCGAAATGGACTGATCATCACAAAACAACAACTTTTGCTTTTAATACCTAGGAATGAAATTTCTGTTGTGAAATAACCGTCAAGAAATTCATGAATAATCAATAAATGAAAACATGTTTATAAAAAGTGGCCTTAATAACTATAACTACTAGTAAAATTACAGCTTCAAGCAGAGGTCTAATTTCGTGCCGATCTAGAAAGTAAAAGCAGATATGATTTCCAAAGCAATAACACCGTAATTTTATGTCCACTAAAAAGCTTCAGTCCGATCCAACCGCTGTGATACAGTTTTACTTTTGTGATACACATTTCTCTTTGCTCAAATTGGCTGTTACAGGTCATAACTTCTCGTCGTACGTAGGTATAAGCCTAGGTGATATATACTAATGTTTCCCGTTGCGAAAGTTTCCACTCTAAATTATTATTTGTGATGGTAAATCGAAAAACTGAGTAGCTGTGAAAACACAGGCGTTGTTATGTTACAACGGTAGGTAGAGCACGATTAAAAATTTAAATTATGTGTGTAATTACAACTAACATGAATATTAAAATTCCATTATAAATAAGTAAGGCGTATCAGGTTTCCACCAGAATATTTCTATAACAGACAATATTTTCATTACCCAGAAAAGTGTTGAACTAAGTACAATAATCAAAATATTCAAACATGAAAATGGGGGATTGAGGATAAAACTTTTCTGAACAAGGCATGCAATAAAATTTTATTTTGAACAAATTTAACTTATTAACAACCACTGTCACCTTAAGAGATTATCGCCAACTACACAATGTGTGCTTACTGAGCAGATAAATTAGACTTAAGCTTACACCTAACTTGCGCAATGAGGTTGAGTTAAGTAATTAAGGTGCAAACTAAAAAGACGCAGTACGAGTGTGTTATTCAGAATGACATGCGCAACACACAACATTCAACAAAAAATTGAGAGTGAACTTCTTTAAACCCAATACTGTGTCACTGTGCTCGTATTTTTCAGCACATTATATACTAGGAACAAGTACAAACATGGGTTCCAGTTCGTTAGCAGTAATAATAATCGGGGTACCTGCTACATCTAACGTAAATAATTTAGTGTAATTGGCTACTTACTAGTTCGATACCTGGTTTGATTATTAATTAATGTTTTAACGTTGTGTAAAGGACACAGATATAACCAATCTATACTATACATTGATCTACATAAACAATATTTATTCAACTGTAACATAAAACGAAACCGAAAAAAAAACACGCGTTGTCATACGCTGGTGTAATGCGTACTTCCGTCTTGTCGACATGTTGTCATTGGTGTCGATAAAATGTTCATCGACAGGTATTTTCTCTTGAAATCGATCGCTTGTAGAACACGAGTAATTTCCAAGGTTATTAGAACTAGGTACCTGTGAAAAGTACATTCTTCGTGGTAGACAACATACATAAGGCTTTCCATAAACGACCACAGTGGATTAAAGTAGGTTGTGCCGCTTTATGAAAACACGATTACAATCAGGACTGTCGAACTGCCATCACATGCCGATTTATGATATGAAATAAGTTTCACTGTACGCAAAAACAGTAAAAGTGAAAACTTGCAAGTTGTGTGACAGCTTGATAAATAGTCATTAATAAAGAGGCAACATTGCAAATTTCTGTGGAAATATTTTTGTATGATTTTTTTTTGATATAACTACCTAAATGATATAAAATAAATAAATAAATGAATATTTAAAAGTGACAAATTTCATTTTCAACGTAACTCCTCTTTTTTCCAGCAAAACTAAAAACCCAAAACTTTTTTCGCCCCTGAACTATACCATACGCAATTATGCACAGAATTTTTAATCAGTTTTTGAGATTATATAAAGATTCTATAGCACCAATGTTGACGTGACCGTGTTTCCACAACTGTTGAAAAAATTCTCTCCGTTTTGATCTAAAAAGGCGATTTATTTTTGTCATGAAATGCCAAATAATAATAAATGTGCAAATATTTTGTTGACACTTTTATTGTAGTCGGTAAGTTAAATTCGTACTATGTTCTCCTTTGTATTCGATATAATAATCAGAATCCACCAGCTAATCTGCAAAAAAATCAGCAATAATCTGGCTCTCTATGATTAAAATCAGTACGGATTCATAAATCACAGGTGTAGGAGTATATCTCATTTTATGAAAATCAAATTTTATTGGTTTTCGAAAAAGTTGGATATGTTGTAGTCCAGTATTTAGGTTAATCTTTGTAATTATTAAATTCAAGATGCAGAATTGTACAATATTGTAACACATTCTACAAGTTAAATTAGACGTGTGGAACCTGATAAAATCTTCGGAATGCACGTCCTGGCATCGAATATTGAGAAATGCGTATTATGTAGTACAGATTAGAAAACAGGTGAAAAAGCGGGGTATAAAAAATATATAATAAATCAATAAATCTTGTTTTTATTTCTAAAACTCTATTATGTGTAATAGTGAAGTTAAAATCAATGCATTTTGAACATTCAAATTACTGTATCTGTTGATATTCAAGTTGATACTGTACCCAATATCATCTATAACAAATTCAATTTACCTCTCGAAATCTAATATGGATGCAGTTTATATTGGAAACTATAAAGTGAAATTGGCAACTACAGGTTGTAACTGGGAATATACATTCTTTTTTGCTGTAGCTCCGTTAAGATCTATGTATTTTCACAGAGATGTTGAACAGCGAAAAGCAATAGCATTTTTTTATATAAAATGTCAGACATTTGATATTTGAACAAAATAAATTGCAAAATTACTACCGGAAACGCTAAACATATCTTACATGCAAACTCAGGCACAAATTAATCTTGGGTCTGCAATTTTCCTTCACAAATACCCGCAGCAACACTGTTTATTATAATGACAGAACAAATACTATAATGGTTTTTCGTACATTACATTACTGCGTAAAATTCATGGTAATTACCTATTAAATCTTTTACTTTTAACATTATGGTTATCGTTGGATTTCAAGTATCTCAATAAATCTCAGTTATGTCAGGATTTTATATTTCGCCTCAAAAGCATGCTGATAATACTTCTGAAAGAGTCCAATACTCAGTACTATGTTTTAAAGAAGTTTAAATTTTGTACACTTTTTGCGAATTTAACAGCATTAATATCGGACGCAGTATACTAAACTGATGAATGATGAAATGTATATGTTACGAATATGTGTGTCATCTGTTTATAGAGTCGACTTTAATAGTTACAGAGTCTTGGACAAAACATTTTCAAGCTACTAGCAATAAACAGCTTACTACAAAAACTTTTATTATTCTCTAAGTGGATCATAAAACCAAACACTTCAACTTTTTTCAAACCGAACTACTTATGGCTCTAAAACAAACTACTAGGAGCGAAATTGTACTTTTGTCTCACAGAGTTTGAAGCCTTAAATGGCTCTTCTCTGGAACGATTTCAGGGAATATTTTTGCAAAAGTGTTGTAATTATATACTTCATGAAGAATAATAAAATAATAATCAAAAATCTGGAAAGTGTTTCGTGGATTTCTGGTCCAGCTTCGTTTTGAATATATGACTTTTTAAATTTTTTAAACAGTCGTTGAAAAGTGACTTTTTGTTTCGTCACTGAATGCATGCGTATGATGTTTCTAGGAAAGTTCTCAAGATCTCACAGACATTAGTTATTACTTGATTACGTTACAAGCAAGATACATAATTTACTGTCATAAATTGACAACTTTCCATAATAACTACTATCGAACCTCGTTTAAGGATGCTAAAGGTTTAAATTAAATCGGAAAATATACGCTTTGTATACAATTAACTAACATGTTCTCAACTTAAGGAACGTCAGCTTTTGACAAAAACCGATTACACGGGAAATATTATTTTTGTACCCTACATATGGTTAATAAAGGAGATAAATGTTTTGGGACATTGTATTTCGAACACGCAAGATTTAGTAATTTAAATTTCGTTTTGTTAAAAAATTATGAACCGAATACTCCAAATTAGACGGTTACCAACATTTTTACACGCACTTCCGAGAATTTAAGATTAGGTTCTGTATTTTACAATCAAATATGCTTTTACTGTTTCTAAAGTGACAGATAATTGATTAAACCCAAATAATTTGTTATTTGTTGAAGACTGTTAAGAGCAATTCAAATTAAATACCCTAAAATTTACGGTTTCAGTAATTTAATGTTTTATTGAAGCTATATACAGGGTGAGTGACTAAGCGCGCGTTTTTCGATATCTCAGTAATTATTGGAAATACAAAAAACCGAGTAAAGTTGTACGGTTCTTTGTATTGCACACATTAAAATTATTTTCAGCAGCAGAGTGTTCCGCTTTTGAAGGATAACACACCCTAGATATTTTCAAGTACTATGAGTGGTCTCTTCTTAGACAGATAGTAAAAAAACCCTATTGCGATTTTTTGTGGAACCCTATAATGTAAAAAAAAATCAACAAAATTAAATAACATAACAACCTTATTACAGAATATAGAAAAACAAATATAGGGTGTTTCATTAAAAAAGCTAAGTTATGTTACGCTTCTAAAACAAAGCACTATACAAAGAACCGTACAATTTTGGTATTTGATTTTTTTCTATTTTTAATAATTAATGAGATATCGAGGAGCACGCTTTTAATGACTCCGCCTGTATACTCATAATTACCACGATAAATTTACCACATATGTATTTGCATTTTGTCAATAAAAATTAATTTACCGTAATGTGTATTTTTTTATATTATTGCATGCATACTTAAAACTTTTGTCGATAAAAAAAAAATATGCTCGCTAATAGTTAATTACAGCAAATTGGGTAAAGTCATTACGTTTAATAATAATAATATGTAATTGTATGTAATAGTTTTTTTTATTGATAACTAAATTATGCTTGTAAATGTACTCATTGAACGCTTGTTAATCTCGTAGGATCAAATTTATTTCATGCAAATTTTGCAACTTTAGATCAGCGATTTTTTTCCTCCAATTAATATCCTCCAGTGGTTAAAGTATCTTCACGGTCAAACACTATCTACAGAAAAAAGTTATTTTTGTATATTAAAATAGGAAGCTTGTAATCTCTGAAAAATTATCTCTTCCGCGCCCACAGTTTTGATGCGCGCATAAAAACCGCTGATTATTGTTTACCATCAGCTGTCGCTTGTGATTGTTGTGTTCTATTGTGATCGCAGATTTAAATAGTTGCGGCGATCTTAGTATAGGTTAATTATTCCCTATTAAATCCAGCCAAAATGCCGATTTTAAATTTTGAAATAATGAAAAAAAAAAATAAACAAAGTACACGTTGCCAAGAATAACACAAACATTCGAAGTTGTCATCGAACACCGTAACACACACTTGAAATCTTGTTCCACAGCAGCCCCACTCTACGGTACTCGAGCGGTTTCCTGAATGAAATCCTGTTACGCCGAAGAAGCAGATCTTATCAGCATTTTGTCAAATTAAAAACTTAAACTGCAATTACAAGAGTCTGTGTGCGTGGCTCCGGCGTCACGTGTCCGAGGAAAAGCAACAGCAAGAGTGGGTAATGGGGTTAAATACCTGGCACGGAGAAAAGCACGAAGGCGCAGAAGGGTATGAAGACGACAAAAGCGAGCACCAAGAAGCAGTTGCGACGTCTCAGGGGGGACATGGCGAAGTTAACCACTGCCATGTCCCACTGTCACACACACAACGACCCTCTCATCACCAGAGGAGGCCCCAGCAGGAATTGTTTGTACTCGCCACGACAAAACCAACGTGAAGACGGCGCCCGTGCGGACACAGCTTACCATTAACGCACGCCTTTGCAGAGACTAAATCCGTACGGCATAGCGGACCGTACTTATGGATGGACGTCTACATGAACACGCGGTCGCGAATGTTGGCGAGCAACTCCGAGCCGCGCCTTCCAGACGCGCGCACATATTGATCTGCTGGGGTTCTCACGACGGAGATGGTGTCAGTGGTGAACGCGCGACGGTGGCTTTATAAATTAATTGACGGTTTTATTACGGGGGATTATTTTTCGATTGAAGGTTGAGACGTGCCACTCAAGGCATCCTCTTGCGGGTGTTGTAAAAGCGAATGATGTGGCATGGTTGGGTTGGAATTTTTGTCACGCTGTCGATTTGGGACTGATTTTCTTATTATATCTCCAGCGGTATCTCAACGTTTGAGCTCGCAAAAGCGAGCCCGCGTCAAGTGAGCGCGGACAAATGAGCGATACATGAGCGGAGAAGCGTTGTCAATTTGGAGAGTTCGTTATCAAATGTACCGATTTCGTGAACACGTGCAATAAATATGGAAATAAAATTGGTGACTAAAAGCTAGCGACCGATTTTCTTATTACTTTGTATATTTCTGTAGTCATGAAAATCAGCGGATAATTATACCTACTACACATTCGAATGAGGTATGTTGCCGCTCGAGGCTTTCCGAGTTCGGCGAACTTCGTGAGTCCGAAATTATATTTTTCGTTCGTATATTATACAGTATTTTTGATTCGATTGGACTGCAAGAAATAAAATAAATTTGAATAAAAATAATTTTGCTGACACTTAACTGTTTTACCATAAAATGACACAATCGAATTGTAATCTTTTTCGATTATTAGTGTTGCCCATAAGTGGTTTTTCCAAACAAGGATTTCAGTTTTTCTTAACTTTATACAGGGTTACCATAAAGTAACGGCAAGTAAGCCTTTCATTTTACTCTCCAAGTTTTGGCATTGGTCAAAAAAAATTTTACGTCAAATTTTTAAGAGTTATGATCTCATCAATGATTTTTTTTAAATGAGACGCTATAATTTTGGTCGGATGAAAATGGAGAAAATCAATAACAAACTGAATATACATGATATGAACATGATGAACACGAAACAAAATGAAATCCAGATAACTAAAAATTAAAACAAAAATCTGTCAAAGAGAATCGCTTTTGTCAATTTCTTAAGTTGATTTAATAAAATAAAGAATACTTGTCGTCTGTATGTAACCCGGTAGTTTGTGACTTGTAAACTTGTTAATTATTATTATTATTATTAAAGTATAATTCGAACTGAGGACGAATCCTATTTAGTCCGAATACAAGTAGCGAAGAGTTGATTAACTATAGATTAAATAAAAGTATACATATACAAATATACAATACCTATATGTACGGCCTGTTACAAAAAACAGTACGTTAATTTTAACTGGTAATAGAACTAATCCAAAGCAATTAAGTTTGTAAATAACATTTTGTCGTAAACCCTTTCGTGATTGAGTTAAAATTAGTCAAAGATTTAATACAAATTCACCTACCCGCGCATGGCTAACAAAGCAGTTTCTTGTGGAGAGGGATAAGAAATGAACACAACACGGAACAAAAAATGTAAACATTTGAATGCAAGGCTGTAATAGGTAATGGAGGCCTACCTAGAAATCGCCAAAAACTTCATAATAAATGTTCAAAGTGGCCACCATTATTGTCTAGACAACACTGAAGACAGCGACGAAATGAGTCTTTGACTCTTTGTAACATAATTTCATTGTTTCGAATTGTTTCAGCAGCACGTATCACTCGTTTCCGCAAAATTTCAAGAATATCAAAATTCTTTATGCTTGCACTGCATTTCCCTGGGCTTCTCCATACACTAGCACCATGTCCGTGTATTCACTGTTCGAATAGCGGGGCATAACTTCACACAACGAAAAGTGAAAACACCGCAAAGGAAAGTCAAAAAGGAACTAACTGTTTTGAAGCTGATAAAACGTTATCGCTATCCAACTCGCCAAAAAATTGGGTAAAAACAAACACTTTCCACCTGATGTATCGAAAGTGAAATTCACGGTCAACAATTGAAAAAATGCATGGCCGGCTCGTTAAATAATGGGGGGTAAAACTGTGACAAAAAAATTCGTTTTTGAAAAAATGCCAAATAGAAAAATGTTTTCTGTTGACGAGTTCTGTTCGTGGTTAAATTTAAAGTACTTTTTTCTGTAACACGTTGTATAAGAAAAAGAAAAGAAACTATATCGTGATGGTCATATCTATTTTGAAAGATGTTCACATTTGGCGCATTAACTATGTCTTGAGTCAAACTGTTCTATGAAGGCACAATGCGATTGCTAAGAAAATTTGTCCTGCATTTGTTGGTAGTTCTTTCTCGAATTAGATTAAAGTTGTGGCGGCGCAATCGTTTGTCAACATTGACGTGGTATAATTGTAAAAAGTCAACAGCCAATTGATGGTGAAGGATCTTGTATGTAAAGATTGAATCGCCACGTATCTTCCTGTCGTAAAATGGTGTCAGGTTAAATTGGGAGAGTCTTTGGTTGTAATGAGGCCTGTCTGATTTAAATAGCATTCGAGTTGGCCTTTTTTGGACTTTTTCGAGAAAGGGTGTAGATGTTACATATGGTTTTCTTACGTTTGGTACAGAAAATTCTCCAAATGCTTGTGAAAGCAGATATAACTGATTATTTGCTTTCTTGCTAACACTGTTAATATGTAGTGACCAAGATAAATTTTGTGTTATTATTATTCCGAGATCGCAATGAGATGTTTCAATATTTAAATATTGCCCATTTAATATCTATTTATAGCAAGAATTATTTGAACCCAAATGTAAAATGCTAGATTTATTCTTGTTTATAGGAAGTAGCCACGTTTCACTCCATTTATCTGCTACCTACAAATCTCTTTGTATGACTGCATGATGTTGTGAATAATTGTAAATTTTTGTGTCGTCAGCAAACAATGAACAAATAGATACCACCAGCGAGGGAGGCTCAGCAGTACACAATACGAATAATATGGGACGCAGAACCGATCCCTGTGGCGACATGTGTGTTACTTGGAATCTACGATACGAGAGAAAAATATTGATTCATCCCAATAAGATACCCTTTATGCCGCATGACTTCAATTTTAAAAGTAGCCGTCGAATAGGCACCTTATCAAAGGCTCTAGAGAAGTCTAGATAGATAATGCCTATAGACAGCTTATCATTTAACGCCAAGGACCAGTCATTAACGCATTGTAAAAGATTAGTAGTTGTCGATCTAAAGGCTACAAAACCGTGTTGTTTCTTGGGAATCAACTGGTGGGTTATGCAGAAAATATTCACGGCTTCTTTAATTATTTGTGCCATGAGTTTGCAACAAACGGTACTTCTGAGGGTCAAGCTTGTCGTCTTTCTTGAATATTGGAGTGGTTATTGATACTAGTCATTCGTAAGGAACTTGGGAGTGAAAAGATCAAGTCATAATCAATGACAGTGGACCTACTACTTCTGACGCACATTCCTTTAAACTAATTGAGGTGATATTGTCTACTCCAGGTGCTGAGTTCTTATCAAGTGTTGCAATATAGTAATTTATTTTTTCTTTGGAAAAAGTAACTTGATCAAGAACTGCATGGTTAAGCGCAGATGGTATTTTTGGTAAGAGTGCAGGTAATTCTACAGTGTATGATTGACATAGGCAGTCAGCCAGAATATTGGCAATTTCAGTTTTACTATTGCATAATTCCGTATCACCTCTGCGCAGCATTGGGATACTCACTTTTGATGCTATATGTTTCGACGAACATGTTTGAACAATTTCTTAGAGTTATTACTGGTAATGATTTTTTCTTCGTATGAGATCCTAGCTGATCTGATGCTCTTTGAAACATAGTTGGAATATTGTGTTGTGTGTTATTCTAAAGAAATGTTTGCCGAAGATGCTTCTTATACCTAGTTAAACGAATCAAGGATGGTATAACCCATATTATTTTTCACCATTTGTGATCGTATGTGTTCCTCTATCGTTGTCTTGAAAGTTTTGTGGAAAATTTCCCACTGGTCGTTGGTGTTATTTATTTTGAAATGTGAAGCTCAGTCTATCTTCTGCAGGGAGTTTCTGACCTCATTCCACTTAACTGTGTTTCTTACTTTGGACTGATTGTTTAAAGAAGTATCAAGAACAATTTGGAGGTCAGTAGCAAGAACAACAAAGGGGGAAGGTATTCTATTTCTAAGAATAACTGAGGATCATTTGTTAAAAATAAGTTAAAAATAATGTTATTACTTTAACTAATTTGCATTCGTCACTGACCGATTTAAGGACCGTTTTGATAACATCGACAGCGGTATTGGTATCTTCAGTCTGACGTTGAGATGAGTTTTCCTTGTTTTTTGTTTGTCTATACTTCTGTCAAAATTGCATAATGATGGCTCGTTTAACCGAAAAAGAACGTATAAAAATTCTAATGATGGTAAGTTATAGCGACAGGCTTCGAAGTCACGAAGAAGTGTGTGTTTTGTTCAATGAAGTACATTTTGAGCGACCTCCAATCGCTAGAAGCACAGTTACAAAATTTAATTAAACAGAAAACGTGAGAGATGTTCCAAAATGTAGAAGACCTCAAATAAACGATAACACCATAAATATCTTGTTATCACTGGAAGAGAACCCCCATGTAACAGCGACGGAAATGGCTTTACAAAAAAATGTTAGCCAGTCGCTTGTAGTAAAGTTTTTAAAAAAAGACAAACTGCATCCATATAATAATAATAATAATAATTTCAAAATATCTACAATTATCGATAGAAATGAAATCCATGTTGAATCTTAAAAAAATTTCAATTCTACCCCTAGTTATCTCTAATGTAGGTGTAGTTCCAAATAGCTTAGTTGAGAATTTAAAGTCTTTGAATTTGAATGATTCAATAATTGTCAAAATTCAAAAAGCTGTTTTGTTAGGAACATGTCATATTGTCCGTAAGTTTCTTGAACAGTCTGATCATGTCAGTCAGATTAGATTAGCACCAGTAGATCAGAGTAGTGTAGGTCACTTTCCAAGTGATGTGCGGATAAATGGTCGGTAGTTACGCTAGACTTTTGGGGATGGGATGAGATTAGAGAATAATAGCAGACTAATTTGTATGCTGTAATTCTAGAATCTCGAAAGTTGTTCTGTTAATCTAATCAATGCATATCATTACTTGGTCTTAGTACCCGTAATGATAGAAGTCTTGCCTGAATGCCGGTCATTTCCGGGTCAGTGGTGAGTCTTAATAATACAATTTATTTGCCCAACAGACACCAATTATAGGACAAAATAAAAATATATATAAAAAATATAAAGTTCAACTCATCCTTGAACTATCAGAAGATGATCCTGACCAACGATTCGAACTTCGTAAAAGCTTCATGAAACATTGTGACCACAATCCGAATTTTTTAAATAGTGTCATATTTTCGAATGAGGCAACATTTTACTCAAGTGGTACCGTAAATCGATACAATTGTCGTCACTGGGCTCGAGAACAACTGCATTGGGTTTAAGCGGCACGTAGCCAACGTCCCCAAAAAATTAATGTTTGGGTGGGAATAATAAACAGAAGATTCATTAGCCCCTACTTTTTTTACGGAAATTTAACAGCAGATCGATATTTAGATCATCTTAACAGTGCTTCCGGATCTAATTGCTACGTTTCCTGATCCAGATAATCCACAAAATTTAGTTCACACAATTTGGTTCCAAGAGGATGGGGCACCACCACATTATGGCGTAAATGTAAGGGATTTTTTTTGGATACTCAATTTGATGGAGGGCGGATTGGAAGGCGTGGTCCAATAGAATGGCCACCTAGGTCTCCGGATCTGACACCCTTTCATTTTGTTATGCGAAGATTTAAAACGACGTGTTTACATGAACAGACCCGATAATTTAGACAACTTAAAAGCACGGAATTGTCATGAAATGACTCGTATAAGTCCCCAGAGTATTGAAAATTCCATCAGTCAGTCTACAGTCTAGTTAGGGTTTGTGTCAGGTAGTGAATGGGGAACAATATGAGCAAATTCTATTCCTATAAATAAATTTTTAGTCCAACGTATTGTTCTGTTTAATTAATATTTATCATTAAAATAAAGTTTATTTTGTTTGTTAGGAGTATTATTTTTCTTTTTTTTTTATTTTGTTATGTAACCTCGACATCAAACTAACTTTCATATGCAGAAAAATAAGCTTTATCAAATAACCTGATCAAAATTATAGCGTCTCATTTAAAAAAATAATTGATAGCGTCATAACTTTTACAAATTTAACGTAACATTTTTTTGCCATATGTCAAAAGATGGAGAGTAAAATAAACAGCTTGATATGTTTTTGCATTTTTTTATAACTTTTACAAATTTAACGTAACATTTTTTTGCCATATGTCAAAAGATGGAGAGTAAAATAAACAGCTTGATATGTTTTTGCATTTTTTTCAAAAACAAATGCTGGGCTTTTTGTGAATTTTGTGCATTATTTTATTAAAAGCCTGTATATGTGAAAGCACTACTGGCCATGGAGGCCAAGCCAAGGAGTAGTTTTGCGATTCCCTTCCACTATGCCCGCTTTTTTACTTTTTGTTTCCAATCTTCAGTCTTCAACATCTTTAAGTCTGTATTCTCCTCATCCATCCACCTTTTCTTTGGTCTTCCTTTCCTTTTTACGCCTAGGTTTATTTTGCATTCCCCTTTTCACCAGTCTTTCTTTCACAAATCTTTCGATGTGTCCCAGCCCGGCCACATTATCCGAGATCTGATAATCTCGGTTATGGCGGTTATGGGTTGTTTCTTGTACATGTCCACTAATTCTTCATTCATCCATTTTTTGTTCGTTTTCCGCCAAATATAGTTCTCAAAACTTTCTTTTCCCACCTTTCTAGAACCCCTTCCTCTGTTTTCTTTAAGGTCCATACCTCTCACATATAAGGTAATTATGTTACTGAGGCACGAATTATTATTTTGTACAGTCTTATCCTGCTAGGTCTATTTACTGTATCTCTGTAGTTCTCACATCTGGCCCTGTCTTCATTTTTATGTAAGGATCATATGATAGCGTTTGCCCAGAAGAGAAATAGTTTCTCTTCTGCCTGAAGACGGAACTGTACCGAAACACGTGTAGCAGTGTCTACAAATAAAATAATTTAAATGCTCTAAAATTATTTACTTTACTAATAAAATGAAAAAGTGTGTGAGATGTGATTTTAATACTGTTCTTAGCGACGAATTGATTATTATTCAGGTATTCAGACGTTAAAACCTTAAAGGTGTTGGTCTCCACGCCACTGTGGCATGATCTAGTCTAGTTTAATCCGAACATTAATCTCAATTAACATTTTTTCTGTGTACCTAAACGAAATACGCTAAATACGTTAAGAATATAATGCAATTTTTTTAATGGAAACAAATTACACAGATCGGGAAATGCATGGGATTTCGTTCAATAATTATCATTATTGTAATATTGTAATTGTTAATTTCAGATATTTCCATGGATCTTATAACTGTTTGACTGCATTATTTTTAACAATAAAGCTAGCATACACGTCCAGTCTTTTCTTTACAATTCACTAAAAGCAAATAATTTCCAAAGGGAGTGAAACTGAAAACAAGCTTTCAAAGTCACACATAAGAGTTTTCTGTTTTTGTGAATCCCACATTAGCCCATAACAATAGAGCACTCGGACCCTAAGACCAAAATAATGACAGATACTTACTACTGTCCACGGTTGAATAAAAAGTATCCCGAACAAGTGTTAGATGAAAGCTCTCCATCTATTTTCTGCAAATTTTTATCATTCCTATATTTTTGAATTTATCATATTTATTTTTTATATTTCCAATTTCAAACAATTGCTTTAATTTATTGATAACTTACTGCGTTCGATTAAACGTGAGAAGTAAAGCATGCACAATATGAATTAATTTTATTGTTCAGGTCGCCTGTGAAAAGAAGTTTTCAGTAACAGAACTCAGCATATTGGGATAACCCTTCACAAATATAAGCTGAAGAATTCTACTAATGTCAAGTCACAAACTCTGCTCGCAGAATCTGTTGCCAACACCCTGAAAATGACAGATCAGCAAGAATATTGTTTCGAAAAAACAGTTAAAAAAAACAATGTGGACAAAGTGTTTCAAAAAACAAAGCAGGCTATTCGTCAAATTATAGGTGATAATTGAACTTATTTTCGCGTCGATGAAACAACCGATTCATGTGAAAATTGTGGCACGTCATATTAAGGTTTATTCATGAAGGTTTAACGAACTTTTTTCTTCCGGAACCAGTTCCATTGGTGATCAGATGCTGCTACATACATGTACAAAGCTTTATACAACCTAAAAATATTTTTTTCACTAGCAGCCAGGACGCATGCAAATGTCGACTCATTTAGTGGTAGCAAATGCAACTTTTGCTACCACGGGTTCAAAAAGAAAAATTGAGGTTATGTACGCAATGTTTGATGTGATTATTTCTTAAAAAATGAACAAATGTGTGCTACAAACATTACTTGAGTATACGCATGGTAGTTGGTAGACGGTAGAAGATAAAATGATTAACTCAGCGACAAGTATAAACGGTTTTCTTTGTGTTGAAGATTTACATTAAGTTTGATTAGAAATCAAAACAAAATCATGTTGCGTCAAAAAATTGAACGTTTATTTTTTCAATTTATTGTCTTATGGTTTCTACTAGTGAAAAAAATAGTATATTAACCACGGTTGCAAAGCCATTTCTAGACCTCGCGCTTCAGAGCCCTCGACGCTGCGCGTCTCGGGTTCTAATTTGCGCTCGGTCTAGAATGCTTGGCTCTGCAACCTTGGCTAATAATATACTATTTTCCTTGTTTAATTCATATTACATGCTAGTTCATGGTGTAAATAGAGTGGCTGAGGAAAATAGAAATTTATTTCCAATAGCAAATGATTTGTCAATAATGTTAAAAAATGTTTGTTAAATCAGCTTTTGAGAGTCCAATTTTATTGAAATCCATTGCCCAGTTTACCATTACCTCCACAACCTGTTGCAACTAGGTGAGGATTATTTATTTATTTATTTATTTATTTAAAAAAATGAAATAGGGCAGAGGCTGGAGCCTGTTATGCCCAAGGGACAGTTGTTACAAATTAAATTTATTTACATCCTATGTATTATCAGTTATGATGACCGACGAACCAGGTATCTAGTGCTATCTTGAAACTGATTAAAGAAGAACTTTCGATTATATTTGGAGATAGAGAGTTCCAAATACCGAAAACCCGCTCCGGGAGGAAGAATTGTCTCATTCTTGTTTTGAAAGCATATTTACGTAGCTTTAGTCGATGCCCTCGTGTTCTTGGATCAGCAGATGTTGAAAAAAGATGGCGAATAGGCGAATCGAGTTGCGATAATATTTTGAAGGTCGTGATAACATCTCCTCTAACTTTACGGTGTTCAATTGTCGGTAATTTCATTATCTTAAGACGATCTTCATAGCTAGGGCGATGAAAACCAAAAGGAATACGGGTGATGCGACGTTGAACGGACTCCAGCAGCTGTTTGTCCCTAACAAGAATTGGATGCCAAACTGAATTGGCGTATTCTAGTATTGGGCGTACATATGTCTTGTGCAGTTTTGCGATAATTTCGATGGGGGCACAGGGGAAAGCTTTTCTTGTCAAATACCCAATGGAGTTAGCTTTTTTGACAACAGATAAGATGTGAGAAGACCAGGACAAATCTTCTGTAATGGTGATGCCCAAATCAATATGCGACGATACACACTGCAAAACGTGGCCACCAAGATTATATTGCATTTTGGCATTGTTCCTGCCTAGATGAAGTACACAACATTTTTTCATATTGAAGGGCATAAGCCATTTTTGCGTCTATGGATAAAGTGTTATTAAATCCGCCTTTAAAACATTATATTATACAATTTCAAGTCGTCAGCGAACAGAGCGAAAGGACTGGAAAGTTCTACGGTAAGATCGGCGATATACACTATGAATAGTATGGGGCCTAAAACTGTTCCTTGTGGAACCCCACTTAGGACCTTTTGTGAATTACTAAGGCATCCATCAATTTTAACTCTAAATGTTCGAAACGATAAAAAGCCTTCTATCCACTTAAGTAATCCACCTCTAATTCCAAAATGTTCAAGTTTGTGCAACAAGCGACGCGTCGGGACTTTATCAAATGCTTTGATGTAGTCAAAATAAATTACATCGACAGGATTATCGTTGTCAAAATCTCTGGACCAGTCGTTGAGGCAACTGAGAAGATTGGTAATTACCGATCGTTTGGGCACAAATCCGTGTTGCTCGGCCGGAATAATCTTGTGTTCAAGAAGGAACTTCATCATAGTATGACATATAATGGATTCCATCAATTTACTAATCAGAGATGTTAGGCTGATAGGGCGAAAATTTTCAGCATCAAGTTGGTCCCCTTTTTTGAAAATCGGTTTGACAGTTGCTGTTCTCCAATCGTTAGGCAATTCACCGGTGATAAATGATTGCTGCATGAGGAGACTCAAGGGCTTACATAAAGAAAGCGCACATTCATTCAAAATGGCAGCACTCAAGTCGTCAGGTCCGGGAGATTTAGTTTTCTTCAACTTTCGGAGCCTAGTGTATACTTCTTGTTCAAGGAACTCAACATTAGTTAGTGAGGCAGTACATCGAGGTGTAAAAACTACAGGAGGATTTGAAGAAGGTTCGGCAGTGTATGCCTCAGCAAAGGTGTCTGCAAAAATATTTGCAAGTTGAGCTTCATATGAGGATTTAGCGCTTTTAATTTTCGAAGCTAACTGATTTGAAAAAGTTCCGTGAGCAGCATAATCTACCACGTTACCAGTTTTTTTTTTTTTTTTTTTAGAACCAACAAGACTACATAGAATTTTCTGCTACACTTACAATTCTCCGTTGCATTGCTATTTTTTTTTTTCAAAAACAGACAAAATTGGAGGCCACATTTCCAAAGTGATAACTTTCTCTGAAGAAAATATCCGTATAGAATTTATAGAATATTTATAGTTAGTTTTACTAATAATAATTTTCGCTGACTTTCAACCATTGTTTAAATTTGATCTTAAAGTAGGTATCTGGATCTAACTTTATTAATAAGTTATGTATGTTATAATTAAAACCGTCTAAGATAGTTAGTATTCTCTTAGATTTGTTAGTTCCAGAAAAACAGTCATAATTTTTGGCATAAATTTTAATAAAATAATTCTTTTTTTTGTAAGAAAATTCTAAAGTCTTCAGTAAGTGGCTAGACTAAGAAGAATCGTATTTAGTATTTAGAGTTAAAAAACACTGGCTTTTTATTTTCTTCTCAAATCGTCTTTTATATTTAAAAACTTTACATATGTTTAGATAGGTTTTTATCCTTTTTATATATTTCTAGATTTTTCTTGTCCGAACTCAACACCTGCATTATTTTTAGAAATGTTGGTTTTTCTTTAAAGTATGCAAATAATGCTTTCAAATAATTTAACAACTTTTCGTTGATATTTCCTGCTTTATTCTCGTTGCGCACTCCACCATTTGTTACAACGAGCAAATAAAAGTTTCTATTTTTATCTCTTTTTTGAAAGTAATGCAGATGCAGCGAGTTGTTTGATATTTCAGGTTATTCATAAACATGCTAATTGCAAAATTTTCTTTTGTTTTGTCGTCGTCACATCCGGGAAAATAAGTTGCTATGCATTTTAATTTAAAATCTGAATGCGATATCATTTCTTTGAAACTGTTAACACTATGTTAAAAGTCGCAGGAAAATGTAATTAGCAAGGAAATTTATTGTATTTTATTAATTTGGTCCCGACATTATGCATTTTCACATACTCGTACATATAATTAGCTCTTATTTTTTGTTGATTTTTATCGTAGTGCTTTGTATATGTACAGGGTCCGTATAACATGCAGTACTACGCCAGATGTTAAATTTAATAGCTGTTTGAGTAGTACGCAAAAAAATCAAAAGTATCACCGTGGATGCACGGTGGTTGTTGCTCCTGCATTCACGCTACCAACTTTTTAGTGGTACATTGAATAAATAATTTTTTAATCATACTTATTTTTTAATAGTACACACCATTTGAAGGCAACGTCTATGTCTTAAAAAGTTATGTAGTCTAGCAGGTACTTAAGTAATCGAAACTATATTTAGTAATTTTTCGTATGTATAAATTTCAATATAATGTTCACTATCATAACGTTAATTCGATCTTGAAATGTAAAAACATAAAAACAGTCTTGGAAGCATTTTTCGATCCATTCGTTCGGCATTGTTAAGCGTCGTCCGTGGACAGCTGTAAAGCTTAAAATACCATTTCTCAATAATTTTTCGAGATGACATCATCAATTTTTGGAGAGGATAACTAAATGAAATCTTGTTAATAGCCTACAGTCGCTGAAAGAATGTTAGTTACCGCCTCAGTAAAAATTTGAAACAAGTCCAATTTCAGATTATAAGTAGTAATATTGCATTTTTCAAGTGAAATTTACGTAACGAAATTTGTGATATCGACAAATAAAATTTTGATACATACAGTATTCCATTAATAAAACAGCAATGTGTTATCAGAATTATGGAAAATTTAGGGAAACTCTTCTTGATTTAATCAATAAATTAAATTGTTTTATTCGTTTTTTTTTTTAAACCTCGCAAGCAATGCGTACACAATGCATACAATTTTGATGCTGCTGTTTGCCTCTACGACAGGCAATATCCCAATAGAACTCCCTCAAATCAAGCGTTTAGAAAACTTGAACAAATGTACGAAAATTTGAGCAAATAAAAAAAAAGTTAGAAATCGAATTGTAACAACGCCGGATAATGAAGCTGCTCTAACTAAAATTGTAGCAGAAAATCCCCACGTGAGTCAAAGACAGATTGCAAGACAAATGGAGATTAGTTTGGGTTCGGTTTTCAACATCTTAAAGGCAAATCGATTTCATCCATACCATGTGACAATTGTGCAACATTTACCAGAACGCGATTTTATCCGACGGTTAGTGTTTTGCGAATTCGTGAGGGCTCAATTACGAGACAATCAAGATTTTTTATTTAACATTTTGTTTACTGATGAAGCCACTGCCAATAACGGGTGTGTAAACAGGCACAACTCACATTACAAAATCTCCATTGGTATCAGGAAAAGCACTGCGAAGAAGTTTTCAAAGTTAATGCTTGGTGTGGAATTGTTGGTAACCACGTCATCAGTTCACATTTTTTTGAAGGAAATTTAAACGGACCTATATATCTAAATTTTTTAAGAATATTTTACGTGAATTGTTGGAAAACGTAGAGCTAGACATACGAAGAATAATTTGGTTTCAACTAGGAACGTTAGGAACTATTTACACAGAGCGTTTGGACCATTACTTATTGCTAGAGAAGAAGAGTACGCTTGGTCTGCACGGAGCCCTAATCTAGCGCCATTAGATTTTTTTCTTTGGGGGAAGGTGAAAAATGACGTTTATAGTGTCCTAGTCGAAAATGAAATCTATAACTCCCGACATGTTAGATAGACTTCATAAAAATTTTGAACGTAGGATAGGACTTTGTGAAGATAGTGGAGGCAGGCATTTTGAATGTTTATTAGGTATAAATTCGTTTTCGTTGTAACCTGATCAATTAATAAATTGATTATTAATTTTTTTCAATTTTGTCATTATTTGGCATTTTTTTCTGTGATTGCTCTGATTGCTTATTGAAAAAAAATAATAATTGGATGAAGTCGTCTCTGCGGTGTATAATATGTTGCCAATGCAAAAATTGTCAGGCGTGAACACATAAAATGAACATCCTGTATATTTAATTGTCATTTCCTAAACATTAAATCAAATCAGTGTTAATGTCTTACAAATTTCACAAAAGTTTGTTGTGTAGGTTCTACTCATAAAACAGATAGTAAAATTTCGTACTAATAAGTTTATTGTTGCAAAATAAATTTTGGCATCGTATTTTCAGTGGAAACGAATAGATAAATTTTAGTTTGCTATTTTTAAAGCACAGCCAGCTTTTTAGTAATAAGTAGTTTCGATTTTCAAAGATTGTGTAATTAAATCGACACAAACGACAAGCGGCAAACAAGCGAAGGGCGGAACCAGGAGACTGACATCTTCGTATCCTTCAGGCTATGAAACGCAAAGAAAACACGAAGTTACAATACCCCTTAACTTACGCTAAAAATGAGAAAATAGACTAAATGTCGCCTCAGTAAGCGATGCAATTCCTTTCTCAGAACTGTATTTGTGCGCATCGGATTTATATTGATTTTGCCTTGTCTGATGTCATTGTTTATAATTAATGACACTTTGAAAAGTTTACAAAAGTTTCGCAGCCTGAACTAATTTTTTGATAAAACTTAAATCTGTATTCTCGCAGGTCTAAATCCGTCCATTATTCTTACACTGAACTTAAATAACTTGAAAAATCGAGAAAACGTTCAAATTAACGAGGTGTGTGCAAAGTTGTATATACACGTTCTAAATGATTATGTATATAAATTTTCGAATGTGTTAACTCGGTAGCCTGTAATGTGGCAACAATAAAGAAAACGAAGAAGTTTATATATTTAAGTTTGGAGCTTAGAAAAATTGAGTATTGGAAACTAACTATCTAGAATTGAATTCTTGCAAAAACCCTCATTTAAAATGTTTAAAGATAAGAAATATTTAGATTAAATTGAGGACAACTTGCTGCCTGATTTTTAACTGATGTTTTTCAATAAACCAGTGATAAACTGCACTAATTTTTAAAAATGGAGGGAAGTATCATGTTAAAAATTATAGACCTATGTGTCTTATGTCTGTGTCGCTGAAACTGATGGAATCTATAATAATTGCTAACCAATTAAGATTTTTTGGAGATATTAACTAATATTCAGAACGTTCAATAACCGGGAAATCGGTAACCACAAATTAGTACAAATCTCTAGGTTTAAGCGACTTGACCCGCTGTCTTAATCAAGGAACTCCGGTTGATATATACGCAGTGATTTCGAAATGTGTGTAAAGATCACGTTTCTAAGAATACTTCAAGCCAAAGAACAAGTTTTGGACCGTGTCAAAGAAGAGCCTGACTTCAGCACTCACCGACTTGCAGCTAAAGTCGGAGTTTCACAGTTTATATTATATTAAAAGAACAAGGCCTATATCCATACCACCTACAAAAAGTGCAAGCTTCGGAGCCTGCTGATTTTCCATGTAGTGTAATTTACTACGAATGGTTGTTACAGCAATATAGTGAATATCCCCTAACTTTTTAATTTGCATTTTGTTTAAAGAGGAAGCAGGATTCACTCGTAATGATGTTTTCAACAGTCACAACAGTCACATTTGGTCCGATAAAAATCCATACGCTCGTCAAGAAGTACGATTTCAACGACGGTTTTCCATAAATGTGTGGACCGGTATCGTAAATGACCGCTTAGTTGGACCTTCTGTTTTACTAAACAAACTAAACGCGGCACAGTACCTCGAATTTAAAGAATGTGTTGGAAGAGCAACTAGATGTGGAAGTGCCGCTAGGTGAACGAATTTGAATGTGGTACTTGCATAATGGAGCACCACCTCGTTTTGCTAGGCCAGTAACTGAATGGTTAAATAATATTTTCCTAACCAATGCGTCGGTGGAAACGACCACATTACTACGGTACGTGATGCCGTGGTTACAAATATTGCATATGTATATTTCAAAATTACCTGTATTATGCACCTGGATTTCTCACGGGCCTTTGACAAAGTTGCTTATCTTCCCCGCATAGTTAAAATTTATCACCCCAAAACTAGAAGTAAGCTGGATTAAGATGTACGTATTTACTACAGAGGAAATTTTACGTAAATGTGAGTGACGCAATAGACCAGCGACCAACAGTAACCAGCAGTGTTCCCCAAGGATCGGCTTTGGGACCCTTTCTTTTCTTAATAAATGTCGCTGACTTGTCGTGTTAACATAGAGAAGTCTGAATGTATACTGATGACACGCAAACCTCTTCTCGAGTTATGATCGATTATCAGGATTTTTTATCATGATGTATACCTATGGATATCCTGTGGGTTGCTGACACTAAACATTAAGAAGTGTACAGTCCTGCATGTGGGAAAACGAAACGCGAGGTACCTCCGCATAACTTCTTGACGATAAAAGAATAACCCCAGTGGAGTCGCAAGAAAGCAAATTATATTCTCTACTTTATTTGGCATTCTTTTAATAAACCGTGACCCTAAGTAATGGCTGCGCTATATGTATAAAGCTTACGTCAGACCTGTGCTGGAATTTGCCGCTTCAGTATGGTTACCATATTTTATCAAAGATACTGAGGCTCTAGAAAGAGTTCAAAGGAGAATTACATGCATATTTCCAGAATCCGCCTCGGTGAATGATTACGAGCAGAGGCTAAAGCGCCTAAAGTTAACTACTTTATTACAGGGACTAACATCTTCGAAAATACACTTCCTAAGTTGCAGTGTTCCTGGTGTATGAAATATCCATGGATCGAACTATATGTATTATGCACACTAAAATAGATATATTCAGTCTGTCTGAAGAAGTGAAGAAAATAAAACACAACTGATGATTATATGCTTCTGATACTCTTAAGGTATTTCTTGTGCTCCAGGTCGAAGAGCAATTATTGTAAATAACTTTTCAGATTTAGGTACACATCAGAAAATGAATATAATTGATGTTACAATAACTCGGTTGTTAAATGTTGAAAATTAAATTAGTGTGCTCACCTTTGTGTTAAACCTCACGTGCGATCGACAGTTAATTATCAATTGTAATTAACTGGCTTGAAAAGATGAAGAAATGTAATGTAAAATTTTCATAAAGCGTCCATTTCATGAGCTTTTCATTCATATACATGAAAAGCGAGTGACATTCTATGCTCATTGTGTATTGTGCCTCTATAAGTATACTAATATGTAATATGTTTCTACTGAATAGAATTCTTGATGCCGACTCTTTGTTGCATATTTCATGTTTTTTTTACAATAGTTTTCAGGTAATTTGAATAATCGTCTTAGTGGAAACGCATGCATTTTCATTTCTTGTCTAAAATTTGTGCGAAAATTAGCCGTGCAGACAGCGAGAGCGATGATCAATAGAGACAAAAACAATGAAATAGGATTCTAGTGCAGAAGCTTCAGCACACACTAGAGCTTTTCAGGTAAAAGGGAACTAATTTATTTTCATAATTTCCATAAAACTTTTCAACTATTATGTAACTCCATTAAAACTTTCAGCATTTAGCAAAGCACCAGTGTGTTGGTTGTTACTTGAATCGATAGATTTTATTAAGTTAGCGAAATAAATTTAACAATAAATTAGTAAACTTTATAGTGTTTAGTTTCCTGGAAGTAAAACTATTAGATACAATGAGTCATGGTATTTACAAAAAAATTTACAGCTTATCAAGCACCTACATAATATTTATATTTAAATTATAATTAACTATTCATTCCTTATTAATATTGGCGACGAAACTATATCTTAGATTGGAAATACAGTGAAAAGCACTTTTTGTCATTAATAATTTTCATCTACCACTTCGACTTTAACAGTGGCATATCATTTGCATTCTGAAATCGGGGCATTCTTAAAATATTATATATCTAGGGACTAAACTAAGTATTTCTACACTAAGGACTGTTTAATAATATATTTTTTTTTGTGAATTAGTTTGTATAATAAGACGTGGTAGGTAAGCATAGACGCATACAAAAACGTCACGAGCCATATTGAAATTTTTAATTTAATTCGAATGAAAAGGTTGAAAGTGTTGAAAAATGAAGATTTGACTGTCTTGAACCCACTGAAATAGAATAGGCAGTCGCAAACACTACTAAAAGTATATTGCCACAGAAATCAAAAGGTTTGTGTGAAAAATTTATATCTATTCGGTGCTGAAATCAGTGCTTGTGGCAAAAGATAATGTGGACATAAGTAAATATCCAAGATTCATGACATGGTTCAAACAAAAGAACAGTCGGTATAGGCCAAAAAATCAACAGTTCTCATCTGATAACAAATTGATCAATTCTTGCAGGACGCTCCAGAGAAGAAACATTTACTAAGTAAGGTAAAATATTTCAATTTTTAATAATATTGCGCTTGCCAAAATCAGGTCAGTTTTAAGTAATTGTACTAATTTTTGGATCATTGTCGGGGTTCATAAATAAGATATTTCGTATAAACACACATAAAAGTCGCCGGTGCTATACAGAGTTTCTATAAATGATTATAGCATCATGAAAATGTGCCGCCGCTCAGTTTTTTACTACATGCCCAAGGACGCGTGACAAAGACCACTATACTTTATATGACAGGTTACAAATGATATTAATGACAAGTGAGAACTGTCATAATGAGGCGTAATTTAAGCGAAGCGGGATTTTTGAAATCCATGGCCAACTATGTCCGTAGAATCATTTATAAAAACCCTGTTATGTGAGAAAAATTTCGACTGAAATAACTCTTTAAACCATCGTTGTTTTAACTGAGAAGTTAAAACATGTTTCAAAGATATTAAATAATGAAACATGTAAAAACAAGCCACGATTTTAGTGGAGTGTTCTGTGAAAACATAAAAAGGGAAAATGTTTAGAAAAATAGTGTTCTTCAACTTTAAAATCTTAACAACAACTTCTTGGCACAATGGTGTAGTAAAAGTGCATGAAATCAGACTAGAACTCAAAACTGAAACGACGTCAATTGAATTATTTTTTTTATAAATGCATTTACCTTATAAAAACTATTGTCATAGTAACAGTAGCATCTGAATAAAAATGGGCTATTAAAGATCAACGAACCAATTTGTCGTCTGCGACTAGCAATTAAAACTGTGTTTCTATTGATCCTGACAGACGAGAAAAAAAAGCGATGTAGGAGAGAAATGACGGCACGGCACCTTCCATCCCTCATACATATTCGGTAACTTTCCATTTTATTAACGAGTAGGTACGTATGTACAGCAGTTTGGCCTGGTTTCATCTTTCACAACCAATCAGATCGCATTCTTTTGAATTAAAAAATAAGTGGTTGAGTCACTACACAGGTTTGAAACTTTTATGTCAATTTTTCAGTAAAAGCGAATAATAGTCATTCCAGCTCAGTTTGTAAACATAAAATTTATAATTACATAAAAATATAACCTTGTTCCAGTGACTTATCTAGGCCTTTAATGGTTTCAAAATATACGCCTTGAATTCAAGTTTTGTAGTATAAGTAGGTTGAGAGAAATAAAATTATAACAAAGTACCTCAGTAAATCATTATAATCTTTGCTGGCGTTTTTATACTTAAACTAATTAGGGCTTGTTGTGGATAAAGACAAAGCTAGCTACGAAGTTGCGCATTAAATATTTCCTTCACATCCTTTAATTATTTCCAGAATAAAGGTTCACTGAATTTTATATATACCCCTACAAATTAAAATAAACTTGCCTCAAGTACACACTTTTACGTCTTAAAATTTTAAGTGTACGTAAATGTATTACGAAGCTTGTTCGGGAAATGTATGTCCTGCGGCATTAATCGGTAAGTTTAATAACATTTACTAATTGCAAACATTTGCAGATGGAAATTTATATTAAGATGCTTAAATTCGGTAGTACATTCCATCAAAATTTTACATTAGTTATGGGTTATGAACAAATAAAATGTAAAATGTAAATAATAAAAATTACAGAATTTATGATTTCAGGATACACGGTGACGGAACAGTGGGAAACCCTGGATTTAAGATGCGGTTGTGAAAATGTGAAACGTTATAAATATCACCTAGCTTCAATAAAACATCTGGTCAAAGGTTAATCGATTAGGACATGTAAACAACAATTATTTAGTAAACACACGAAAAATAACCAAGGCTTGATTCCAGAAAGTTAGCTAGCAAAAACATCCCGGATTCATGACAACAAAAATAAATTCAATGTAAGGTTTCGTACAAATTAATACATACATACGCACTGAAAACGAACACAATTAATTACTGACCCCTATCCTAGTAAACATATCATTGTGCTCATATAAATATATAATTATTGGAATGAATAACACTGGTATTTTAACAAATCAATGTGCGCAAGGAATTGTGTGAAAAGTCAAATAAAATGTCCAATAATTTGGCTTAAAACTGTAAGAGTGTGAGAGTAGCGGCAAGCATTCGACAGACTGCTATCTTCCTTATTGTGAAACGGACGACTAATTAGACCTCTGTGGCTGAAGTTGTCCACTTATTCTTCTGTATGGTATGCTATTAATGTTATTATTATGATTTATTAATAAACATGTATCATGTATCTTATAACACATAAATTTCGTTTTATTGCATTATATAATAATTCTGTCACCTCGCTAATTATGACATGGTGTTCATTTGTTCATTCTGACTTTGTTTTTTGTTAATAGCATTTCTGGTTAATTTCCAGTTATTCTAAATAATGACGAAGTCCTAAAACGATGCTAGTGAAGCATATCTCTAACCGGTAGCTAGCTAGGAAAGACCAGTGTCAAAATTTCGTAAAAATGTGATTGTAAACGACAAGTTAAATAGACATTGGGGTCTACCACCCTTAGGCTAAGAGCTAGCGACTGATTTACTTTATACATGTATCAGCTGGTTGCCGTTGTGGCTTCGGTCAACGGTTTTGACAATGGTGAATTTTTCCAATTAACAGCGTGTCGACATGGTAATGTTTTATAGTGTGGCTGAAGAACACGCCAGGTTGGCCCGAATTATGGATCGAACGCTTTCCAACTTGCCATTTCGTGTGTATTAGAGCATTTACATCAGTGATACAGCATCTTCGAGATCATGGTACCTTCAAGTCTCAAACTCATGATCGTGGCCGTGATATCATTGAAAGAATACTGCAAGTTGAAGAACAAATCTTGGAACGCGTCGAAGAAAAGCCCGACATCAGCACTCGCCGACTTGCAGCTGAAGTTGGACTTTCGCAGTTTGTAGTGCATTCAACATACATTAAAAGAGTAAGGCCTACATCCATACCACGTTCATAAAGTGGAAGTTTTGGAGCCCGCTGATTTTCCACATCGTGTAATTAACTGCGAAAGATTGCTACAGCAATGTCGTGAACGCCCAAATTCTGTTGCATTCTGTTTACGGGTGAAGCAGGGCTCACTCGCAATGTTACCTTCAGCAGCCATAACAATCACATTTGGTGCGATGAACATCTACACGCTCGTTAAAAAGTACGATTTCAACGACGGTCTTCCATAAATGTGCAGGCCGGTATTGTAAACGATCCCTTAGTTGGACTTTATCTTTTACCAAACAGATTAAACGCGGCACAGTATCTCCAATTTTTAAATAATGTGTTGGAAGAGCAGCTAAATGTTGAAGTACCTCTAGCTAAACGAGTTCGCATGTGGTACTTGCACGTTGGAGCACCACCACATTTGGTAGGCCAGTAATTAAGTGGTTAATTAACCATTTTCCTGACCAATGAGTCGGTAGAAACGGCGCAGTAGCTTGGCCTCCATGTTCACACGATCTCAATCTGTGTGATTTTTGCTGTGAGGTTGGATGAAACAGTTAGTTTATGGAAATCAACCGTGTCCAGACACTATCGAAGAGCTTCAAAAACGAGTGGAAGTGCCAACCGCTACAGTTCTTGGAACTTACCGCAGTTTATTGACGTATCCGTGCAAACATGTTACGACGTGCTGAACATTTTCAATACTTATTGTAAAAACATAGTAGCTTTCTAAGTTGCTGTTATGTTTGTTCCAATAAACAATGTGGAATCGTTGTGGCAAGGATCAACCATCCCTCAGAATAAAATGTCGATCAACGATCACCATGAAGCATTACCAAAAATCGGTCCAACTCAGGACCACCAACTACAACTATCGCATTGACCTTTAACAATGAATGAATGCACGAATGAACGAAAGATTATTATTATTATTATTAATACAAAAATAAGGATAGAGGTAAAACCTATGCATCCAAATAGAAATAAGAGACAATTTCAATAACAAAAGAAAAAAAGCTGCACTCCTAAATAATATAAATAATTGGATATACTAAAACTTATAAATTGAATGCGTCGAATCTGTTCTTGAAGCAGTTAACACTGGGAGAATTAACAATTGTATCAGGAAGGCTGTTCCATTGGTTCACAAGAAAATTTGAGCGAGACCTGGAAGAAGTTCTTTCTTTGATCTCAGTTGAACTCATGCCTTCTGAGTCTATCATTGATATTCAAACGATACATGTACGCTAAGTTCGATCCTATGATATTATGCAGTACTTTGAAAGTGAAAAGTTGGTCGCCACGGGATCTTCTGTTGGCTATTGTATCCAATCCATACATTTCAAGCCGTTCTTCATAGAATGGTCTTGTCCTACCCATTCTAACGTGTTTGTAACAGTTACACCTAGGTCACAGTGTGACGTTTCTTCTTTTAGGCGATGATTACCTAACCAGTAGCTGTTCTTGGGATTATCGGGACCGAAATACAACACTGTACATTTGTCGGTATTGAGAGGTAGTAGCCAGGTTTCGCACCATTGATAGATTATATTTAGATCTTCCTGTATGTTGTCATGATTACTTGAGTGATCGTAGATTTTTGAATCGTCAGCGAAAAAGGGAGATTTGGAGGAGATGAGTTTGGGAAGGTCGGCAATGTATATGATAAAAAGAAGCGGTCCTAGGACACTACCCTGGGGAACCCCACTTGTGACAGGTCTGTCCCACACGTACTTTAAATGATCTTGTTGACAGATAAGCCTCGATCCAGCTTAAAAGTGTTCCGGTTACTCCGTATGATCTGAGTTTGAGAAGCAGTCTTCTTTTGCAGAATGCCTTCGAAAAGTCTAAGTAGATGACGTCAACGGTTATACGACTTTCGAAGGCTTTAGTCCAGTCATCGATACACTGCAATAGATAGGTTGTTGCCGATCTTCCGGCAATGAAACCGTGTTGATCGTCGGGGATTATGTTGTTGTCGATGGCGAATGCGAATAACTTGTCAAATATGATTTTTTCCATCAACTTAGAACAACTAGGTAATAGACTAATGTGTCTGTAATTGTCTGGGTGTAGCTTGTCGTGTTTTTTGTATATTGGTGTAGTAATAGCACATCTCCAGTCGTCAGGTAGATTACTAGTTTTGAAAAATGAAGTCATTAATGTGGCTAATGGTTTGGATAGCACAAAGTTGCCTTGTTTCAAAATATTAAGTGGTATGCCATCTACACCTGGGGCAGTGTTGCTCTTTGATTTGGTAATATATGATGAAACAATGTTATCAGTAAATTCGACATTACTGAGTTGGTTTACAATGCTTGTTCTGAATACGGGTAACTCATCGATTGGTTCGTCGGTAAATGCTAATGCGTTGGTATCTGCCGAAATCGCAGTTACATAAGTTGCCATTTGGTTTTTTAAGTAAGGGATGCTAACTTTTGATGACATAGTTGTTCTAAGATACTTATAACATTTTTTAGGGTCGTTGCTGTTTATTACATTCTTTTCGTAGTTTTGCCTAGATTGTCTGATTTTTTGGCTGACTGTATTCGAGTGTTGTCTATGGCGAAAAAGACTGTCCGGTGTTGGATTACTCAAATATGCTCTCCACAGGTATCTTTTCAGTTTGATACTTTTCAGGAGGTCGGTGGTGATCCACGGTTTTAGAGGATTGAATAATTTTGTTTTTGTGGCGCTGTTTCTCTCAAGAGATTCACGAACTGTTGTTTTGAACCGACACCATTATTGTTCGTTTACGTTATCTAATTCAAGAAGCATATCTCAGTTAACTTGAGTGAGTTATCCAACACGTTTTCCCAATCCGTTACTGTGACACTTTTGGCTTGGTTTTTAGATGTGTTTCTAATGACGACTTGCATGTTTGTTAGTAATACCACATGATCGGATTTTCCAATATTGGGTAGATAGTTTATTTAGCTGAATAGTTGGGGATCGGTTGTTAAAATTAGATCTAGAAGCGATGGAGCTTGACCCAGTCTGAACCGTGTAAATTGACTGACTAACTGATGTAAGTTTGCATTTTCTAGCATGTTGAGAAAATCTCAGACGAAGTGTTCCTATCAGGAAAAGGCCAATGTAAATTAGGATAGTTAAAGTCTCCAAATATAATTAGGTTATTGTACTGTTGTGATAAAGCGTTTAGAGAGTCCAAGAGAATTGTATCTGATTCGGGATTTGTATTGGGGGGTTGATATACACAAACTAAACAAAAGTCGAATGTGGGAGAACGAAAGTACAGTGCTAAGGATTCAGAACCTGGACAGTCAAACGAGATGTTGGTAATTTTGAATTCTTTGAAGGCAGTGTTATTAATATAAATGCAGCATCCTCCTCCAGTTTGGTTTAAACGGTCGCATCAATAGATTGAATAGTTACGAATAGAAATGAGAGAATCAGGAATCTTACTAGAAAGATATGTTTCAGTGATAAGCTTACAGTCTGGTTGCAATGATTGAACAACAACAAGGAATTCATCAAATTTCGCAGATAATGAGTTTAGATTTGTGTAAAAAAATGGTAGGTTTAGAAGCAAGGTTTGGGCTGTTACTTTTTTGTGATGGTTGCAGTACCTCTGATATATTTGATCGTAAGATTTTTTTCTCCTTCTGATGTACGTCTTGCAAGTTCGGCACGCAGCTCCTTTAGGTTGTTTAGTTGCTGGGGGGTTTTATCATCAGTAATTTTCAAGTTCTCAAATTCGTTGTTTATTAGGCGCTTTTGGCTTCTCAGGCAGGTTTTGGTGCAACTGGGGTCAGAAAGAATTATTTTAAGAGGCCGTGGCTTGTTTTTCGTGGTCTTTCCCAAGCGAATGGCTCTAACTGGCAAACATGATTCTTCACCAGACAGTACTATGGTTAGTGCTTTCGCCATGTTCTCATCTTGCTTCTGTTGCTCTTTGGGGTTTCTACTCAACTCAGCAACACCATGAACTATAATATTTTTGGCACGCGTAATACGTTCAACTGCCTCAGCAGTAACTTTTTCAATCACCAATTGGGGAGTTTCGGTCAAACTAGTTTGGTTTGAAATTTTGTTTTCAAGTGTTTCTATTTTCTTTGAGAGCTGTAGTGAAAGCGATCTTATGTCTACTGCACTATAGTCGTTACAGTAGACTTTAATACATTTGGATTTATTTCGCGTGATTCGTGCATGATCTTCAGAAGTGATTCCTACACAACTAAAATGCAATGATCGACTGCAGGCATCGCACTGCGAACAGTTATTGCGCGAATCGCATTGTTGAGAACAGTTTGCGCAGGTACTCATCGTTTCGGAGGGGTTCCCACAAAAGCTTATCCTTATCAGATATAGTTGATAATAGGAAAATTAGAGAGATAACTCACCAGGAAATGGATTTTCACAGGAATGGTGCTCAAAGTGGAAATATGCGTATTCTGAGCTTCAGTATGATACTAAATAAGTCTGACGTCTGTTAGTATTACGCTAGCAGTTTAATTAAATGACGGAGCAATCACCCACACTTGAGACAACAAGCAAAAAGTCGGTTTTACTTTTAATTGAAATTGAACGTGTTTACATCGTTTTTATTGCAATATTTTTCCACCTACTGTTTAAACGGTAGATCATCTCGGCGGTTTTGCCGCATTCGACTTTTAATTTGTTTTTTCTATATTTCCGCATTACTACGGTACGTAAGGCCGTGGTTACAATTATTTTAAATATATTGCGAAATTACCCTATAAACTTTACTAGTCATGAGAATCTGTGGATGAAATTTTGTATACCTGCAGAATTAGGAGCGTTTCGTAACGGAACTTTGTTCTGGCATTTAGATATATATTCAGTAGTTCAATTTACTTTTAACTATATTTAAACTGTAACACTGCTGAAATAACACAAAATAAAAAAAAAACTTTCTATTTTTCGGTTAACGATTTGGAGGGGTGGAAATTCTGGCATTGTTCCTTCTTCACAACAATACTCTTTTCGAATGACAAACCTACTTATTAGTTTATATAAATTGTACATTTTTGACCCCCTTTGTGAGTTAGGGGTTGCTGATTTCGGTCGGTATCAGTGGCCAGAACGGGCATTCCTTATATAGTTAGTAGGTAAAAGACGTCTTACACTAATTTTCATGAATACTAAAATATACAATAAACTACATAAATTGGTTGCAAGCTCGTAGATTATTATCGAGATTGTTATATTATCACATATACCCGTAACATGCCTAAGATTGCATCATAAATCACATATTTCTGCAGTATAAACTAATTCCACTTATCTGCAATGCATAAACGTTTATTTACTACATGAAATTTCTCTTTTTCTGTCTACAACAGTATGCAGACACTTTTACGGTTTCGCACGATTGCTCTTTTCTTGCGACTATTATTCATGTATGTGTTGATAATAATTAATCAATTGTGTCAGCAAGTCACAATTTTAACATTTTCTGCGTGCTTTGTTTGTACACATAATGATTTAAACAAAGTATTTTGACAGTGAATGATGTTAATAAATAACAGACGATTAGAGTTCGACAAACCAACAATAGTCAGAACTACAGGGTGATTTCGAAATACAGGGTAATTTCGAAATATATGCAATAATTTTAACGACAGCATCACATACCTACATACCGTACCAGTATAGAAATATAGAAAAAACAAAATAAAAATCGAATGGGACAAAACCCCCATGAATCACCTTCGGGTCCAAAGTATTGACGAAAGGATGTTACAGAACATTTTTGAAATTAAAAAGAGAGTGAACATGTGCCTTGAACAGAATGATGAACATTTTCAACATTTACTGTGATGTTTAGCCGCAATACATTTGTTTCTTTTTATCGTAATGAATTAGTTTTATTTTTTTTTTAAACATGAACCATTTAGACAACCAGCTATACACATGTGTGTGGTCCATGTGTGATCTTTGTCATGCGTCCTTGGGCACTTAGTACGGATCTCCGTAAAGTTAAATCTGAAAGGCGGCACGTTTGCATGACCTACTGCGAACCTATAATTAGCAACCCTCTACAAGAAGTAGACATGACGTTCGTGTCAAATGAAATTCTAACGCCTACTCTAACTGGTTTTTCAATTGAATACGCGGTATGAACATTTAATTGCACTACTCTATACTAGCGGGCGCCCAACATTATCTAAGTTGTTAACGGGAACAACAACCTTGGCAGGATAACGCTGTTTTTCCACACAAGGCTTCATTAATGCGATACTTTGGAAACAAAAGCAATTTAAAGGACGAAGTTATTTAATGAAAAAGTAAATTAAGTGAGCTGAAAAATACCAATCAAAAGCAAGGCGATGAACCTGCTAACCGAAAAAAGTTAGCAAAAGAAGAACTTAACCGAAGTTGACGAGAATAAACGTCATGCCAATAATGTAATTTTATTCAAAATTCAATCAAGAATCAAACAGAGATGATACTTTAAGTAATAAAAATATAAATGTTGCTGACATGCCAACTAATAAAGTGAAAAACATTGTAAAGTGTTCTCGATTAGGGAAATTTCTTTGTTGGTAAATGTTGTATTAGGTCATATATAAAGCAACGAAATAATATTTAAATAGATGTTAAACTTCATATTAGCGCAATGTTACTCCCAATATAGGAAAGCTTCTTATGAGACTAACTGACATAAGTTGCAAAAAGATTTTTAATCCGAAAAACCTTTAGAGGCATAAAAATATGTCAGTTATAATTAGAGATAAATGCGTCGTTGTATTGTCATGTAAATATATGAAAAATGATTACTAGTAATTCATTTACGATACAAGATTAAATGGGTCTTCAGTGTGTAACACAAATTAGAAACTTAGGGGATATTGTTAATATTTCAATGCATATAAATTTGACCAGTAAACTGGCTGCGTTTAACAGAAACTGACTAATCGCAGGCAGCCTACAAATTCTTGATGCGACAATATTGCACTCGTGGGTCATGGATTCTTGATAAGTAACAATACAACTAAGAGCAGTGCTTCACAAGGACTGAAACACACGGTGGTGTTGCGAAATTCAGTCTCTTTATGTTTCTTTAAACGTTTTAGGGCAAAAGTAGATTTTTACAACTTATAATAACCCCCACTTTATAATTTTAAAATTTTCAATACGTTTCGTTTCTCTTGCAACAGGCTATGCACAAATGTCGTTTGCTTTGGAAAATCACACTCGTCCACTTTGTGGATTCGTTTGATTTTTATAGCAAACTGCAAATCGTGAATACACAGCAAGCATTACAGAAAAGAGTCTGACCATTTGTTGTGTTACATACATATAATATTATACTACAATATATTTCATTATGTTTCATGTTACTAATACATCTGTAAAGAAGCAAGAAAAATTGTAGGATTTGTTATGTGCTGATGAGCAACACCAAAGGGTTCTAAAAACGTGAAATGTTGAAACTGTATTTTGGTTTGATTAGACCCAAATTAGGAATTGCTTCGTTGTGTGGAAACCATATTATATAATCCAACTGTGATAATGAAATTTATAATGATATTAATAATTTTTATAATATAAAATTCGTTTTTCTAGCAACTGTATGAGTTCCCAACTGCTCTGTAATTTATGCTTAATAATAATAATTGATCTACGTTACGTAATCCTTTTTGCCGATAATAATTAACTTACTAATCTGCTATTAAGAGACGTGGTGATTAATTGATTGTATATTACATTAGTATATTAGCATACCCTGTACAGCGTTCGGTCTATTGGATAATTTCACCTAAAAACGTCAGGTTAGGAATAAAAATCACTTAATTATGTCATAAACAGACATCTGCTTGATTTTAAATACATAATAATGCATTAGTAGATAGATTTAGAAATGACAACTATGTTATGTTTTCATGTCAATAAAAGCTCTAATGATTACCATATCCTAAATTGCTTTAAGTTATACATTTTGGCTTGAAACAGGGGCATGAAAAATTCATATTCAAATACGTTATTTAAAAAAAAATACTTAATAACTATAGAATCACGTTAATGTTGATTCGAATCATTTTAATGTATATGAGTTCTTTTTCGACACTGAAAAGGTCATTTAAGAATCAAACTTTATAATATTTTGTGGCATCATAAGCTGCTCCGTATCATTTTAAGTTAAAACCTATAATCTTTTTCTGATATTTATGCTTGTAGAATTTCATTTGGTGTATTGTATTTTACAGAAACATGGTTATTTAACCATTCACTTATTGGCCTAGCAAAACGTGCTCCAACATAAAAACCAAATCTTTGAAAAAATAACGTTACATGAAGTCTATTCAAACACTATAGATATGTGTAACGGGTGTTCAACTTAAAAATCACTCACCGTACACGCTGAAATTTTGATTTAACACAAACGGCAGGACTATTCTTATAACATCCATTTTACAGAAACATAACCTATTAAGTGGTAGAACTATAAGAAGTAGGCATGCCGTTTGTGTCAAATCAAATTCTAATGCCTACTTTGAGTGATTTTTCAATTGAACAACCGTTACGAACATTTAATTGCACTACTCCATACTAGCGGGCGCCAAACATTATCTAAGTTGATAACGGGAACAACAACCTTCGCAGGATAACGCTGTTTTTCCACACAAGGCTTCATTAATGCGATACTTTAGAAACAAAAGCAATTTAAAGGACGAAGTTATTTAATGAAAAAATAAATTAAGTGAGCTGAAAAATACCAAGCAAAAGCAAGGCGATGAACCTGCTAACCGAAAAAAGTTAGCAAAAGAAGAACTTAACCGAAGTTGACGAGAATAAACGCCGTGCCAATAAGGTAATTTTATTTTCAAACGTCATATAATTGACACTTATATGACGTTCTTACCGGGGTTTAAGTGTCATTTCTATGACACCGTGTTTGAGCGGCGCGTAAGTAACGCGTAAGTAACGCTCCGCCGGAGTATAAATATGTGAAAATCATAGTGGTTGTCAACCACAGTAACCATGGTAAGTGAAATCAAGGCAATTCCTTAATGAAGCAAGAAGATAGGAAATAATCATTTCCCAAGAGAAGATTAATCGTTTGAAAATAATAGTATATTATTTGACAAGCGCATAATGTAGCATATTATTCACGAGGATGAAAATTACACACGAGCCGCAGGCGAGTGTGTAAATCATCCGTGTGAATAATAGCCATTATGCGCTAGTTAAATACGACGTTTTATCTACGACTCTAAACAAATTATACACGTTTCACAAATAATAATTTATTTCAGAAACAATAAACAAAACAAATAAGTAATTAATTATTATTATTACTTGTCTTAGCAAGAAAATTAAATGTAAAATGGCCACTGCAGTTTGAAATCTGTATTAGCTTGCCTTTCATGTCAACACTGACATTACTACTGAGGGAATGGGAATTTTTAACAAAATTACTAGTTTCTCTTAAACCACAATTAGTTTCACTTGATGTACATGGGGGAGATGGATTCATCACAACATTATCGCAGTTTACAGCAGCATACTCCTCTATGTTTTCACAGTTTTCTGCCATTACAGGAGCTCGAATTGATGTACATGGTGTTGACGAGGGATTCACCTGTTTAAAAATTTTCTTTGATGTTTCTAGTTTGTATTTCACACTGTTATCTATGTAGCCCTCTGCCACGGAGGAGCTTTTCCATCCTCCGTGGCGTTTTAAATCGGTTATGTCCCCTCCACCATCCACCAATAAAGTAGCCGAGGATCTACGAAAAGAGTGTCCAGTAAATAATTCTGGATTTGGGAGCCCTAAATATGCTGCAACTTCTTTCGGCATACCACCAAATTTATTGATACCTATTCTCTGCATAGTACATTTACCATTCTGGTAATTAAGGAAAAACACATCTGATTGCACTTCAGCTGGACGTAAATCAAGATACTTTTTGCATATTAAATAGTAATCTTCAGTTACTGTGAAAGATCTTCTAATCTTTGTTTTAGTGTTGGGCAGTGTTACCAAAAAAGCTGAATTCAAATCTTTGATGTCTTGAATTCGCATTGAATGCAGTTCTTGAGTCCTACATGCACCCATTATGCCCATTATCAAAGCCACCTTTAAAAAAATAATAAATGAGAACCTACAACATAATTTTGAAACAATAATTTCTTACCTTCGTTGCTAGATATTTTACATCAGGGGCTTCAGTGATGAATTTAGTTATTTGTTGAGGACTAAGCGTTTTCGCTTTCTTTGGCTGGTAATTTTCTCCTTGACGCTTTAAGAATGCTCTTAATTTATGGTACTGTTCTATATTAATGTTATGATTGATGTTGAGAGTACTTCGTAGCATGGAGTAATAAGTCCACAGCGTAGAAATTTTGTATTTACTTGATAAGTCTGCAAAGTATGCTAATATCACCCGTTCGGAAAATGAGGTAATCTTCTTTTCTTGTTTCCACTTCATGAATTGATTGTACGCTATTTTGTACAATTTTTGAGATTTCTCTGGTAACAGGTTAACAGCACCAGCTGCTTCTGCCACTTCGGGAGGTGTGCCAGGAAGATTTTCAGTGTTTTCATCCATTATAACTGATGATAACCTCTTATAAAAACACTCGTCGGTAATAAATTTTCGCAAGAAATCAAAATTCAAAACAATACGCACAATGGCGGCTAAGCGTCCGTAGTAGCAGGTGGCAACGTAAACAACGTCAGAGCCATCTACAATCTACAATCGCGAAATACGAATTCCGTTTAGATTGTAAATTTAAATTTTAAATCCTACACAGAATAATAACTGTTAAATATATAACACGTAAAAAACGAATACATACATAGTTTTGACGTTTATATTTTTCTAGAAAAAAAGGAACAGTATTTTAGGACATTTTGAAATAAATCCATTATTCACTAGTGTTTAATATTCATTAAACACTAGTGATTAATATGGGGTATTATGTATCTATAGTTACGTACATAATGCGTCTATTATTAAAGAGTCGTAGATAAAGTATTGTATTTCATTCGGAGTTTAAGTGACTTTATGTGACTCGTATGGACTTAATTCGCCTCGCTATCGCTCGGCGTTTAATCGTCCATACTCCGTCACATAAAATATCACTTAAACTCCTAATAAAATAAATATCTATTATTCAAAATTCAATCGAGCATCAAACAGTGATGATACTTTAAGTTATAAAAATATAACTGTTGCTTATATGCCAACTAATACAGTGAAAAATATTGTAAAATGTTCTAGATTAGGAAAATTTGCGGAACGACCTGGCGTTTCCATCAACCACACCATAAAGCATTGCCATGTGGAGATGCTCTTAAGTGGTAAAATTCACAATGGTCAAAGACATTATTCGAAAACATGACGGCCCTTATCGTGTTTTTGCACGTAACTTATCAGCATCCCGCTTTTGGTTCTTAATCCTAGTCGTTCTGTGCTATTCATTGAATAGTACTTATAGTAGGTCGAGAAATACTTCCAGTGGCGTGTATAACAATTTATATATAATTTGAAATATTTTTTTCTAGACATTGCTACCACTTTGGAACCTGAACTTTTCACAGTGCAATAAATCTTATTGTGAGCCATTCTCTTTTTTTGCACACATTTCGAAATCACTGTGCATAATATGGTAATTAAACAGGACTTCCCTTGCACTTCAAATCAGACATTCTAATGCAATGTGTTGGAATAAAAATCTCGTGACACTCGTGGCAAATATTTCACAAACATTTTTGTAAAATAATTTTTATAAAAATCAAGTTGGATTCATCAACCACAAATATAGGAATATATTATAAAATTTAAATGGTATTCACTATGCAAAATTCCTCATCACATTCCCAGTGGGGATTGACAACATTTAGTCAGCGTTTTACTATCCACGCGATACTCCGAACACATACACATACTATATACAGTTTGACAACAATTGGTTTGATAGTTTCGGAAACTATCTGTTTTATAAAAATTTACACAGATGACAAAACGAGTATTTTTCGTACTCTAGGGGACAGAAAACGTCTAGGGAACATGAAAGTAGCCATTCACCGCATGGATCTCGTTCTAATACAATACTTCCTTAGCTTACGCTAGGGAAATAAATTAATAATAAGAAGAAGAATATGCTGAAGACGTCGCCTGATTGGATACTTGAAATTATCGCAGCTCAAAGAACTGCACGTAAGGTTATGATAGGTGTAAAATTTAGTTCGATTTTAACATTACAGCAAATCATTTTGTGTAGGCCTATAGATGGAAAATCCTACCATATTTGGAGAACTTAAAACACATAAATCTTTGACCATTGGATAATTCAAAGTATTGTGTAAATGTGTTTTTCCATTTCCTATACTGTAAGTACCTGCAGTATTGTGACACCATTCTGATGATAGGTCTTTTTTACTAAACAAGTTTTGGTTACTATTAACAACCGGTGATAAAAAAATATTTCAGATGAAAACAAATCCTAAAATCCGTAACTCCCCTTTGATTTTTCCGAACAAGCAGCACTCACAGCCTTTTCGCTTTTCATATTTCGCTTATTTTCATTAAAATTAATTTTAAACAAATTCAACTTCGACAAAAAATTGTTTTGAAAAAAAAAGGCAGGGGAAATCAAGGGTGAATGGCATATGAAATTTTTATTTTTTTTTGTTTTAATTAAAAACGATCGAAGTGGAAAAATATTATATACTCGGGATATTGTGTTGTCGTTCAGGCTCGAAATATTTTATCAGCTCGCTAACATTCGGAGACAAACATCGTCCTCGGCTGGTAATCATCACCTACATCTCTTGTAGTATAAATAAAGTAGCAACTGTTACGCTACTTTTACTGGAGCAAGTTTCTTACCAAAATTTAGTTTTTGATACTTTTGTGTCTTGGCTAAGTTAATCAAGATCAGCATTAGATTTTCGGTGCAGTTGGCCGTTTTAATTCAAGGTTCATTTTATGGTCATCTGTTACCTTAAAAAAGCAATCGAGAAGTTGATATTATTAACTTTAATTAATTGCAACGTTAGCGCAAGGTAAGTAAACTAATATTCGTATTTTATACAAAATTCGATTTTGCTTACATTCAGTCCCTAATTTTTTCAGTGCTAATAGTTTATTCGTATTTGAATCTGCAATATAGCCTTCGGCTAGAACTGAATACTTCCACCATATATGCCTCTTTAGCAGTATGAAATCAGGACCGGAATTTTCTAACAAAGTGCGAAATGTAAGCAACCATTTTTTGGGAAGTACTACCAAATTTACCTTTATAATTTATGCATTTAATAGTGTTTCAATACCTACTGGAGTTGTCAACATAAAATGCAACATTTGGTATTTTTCTAAAACTTTTAAATTTAAGTCGTAAATACTTTCGTACGTCTGGATTAGTGCTGATACTTAACGTTCAAAGATTTTATTTTGCTCGACAATCCAGCAAAATATGCAATAAATATAGTTGCTGAATGTGGGGTTACTTCTATTTCTGTACAGATACTCATAACATAAATCCTTTATATGTTTCCGCGCTTTTTTTTTTTCGGAGAACGCTTTAGTTCTGCAGTTCTCACAACTTTTTTTACTTCAGACGTTGTTAAGATCTCATTGTCACTTTACTTTAGCTACAGCAAAACTGAACGGAACATTTGCAAACAAATAATTTATAAACATCAAATTTGTATTACTTGATGACAATAAAAATTTTGAGAGAATTAAACTAAACAAAAGGAATGGCAAACTAGAAATATTGGCGAAAAAATAATATGTCCCAATATGGCAAAGGGGCGGATTTATTACCTTAGCTGGATTCATAGTCTCGGCTGGCGTCTCGGTAATAAAATTCCAATCCCAGCAGTAAATCTGTATTTTTGTCTATAGTTAAACAAATGACAGTTCCTTCAGTAAAATATTGGTATAGTTCGATATGTCTCTGTCGGAGTTCTGGTTTCTTTTGTGAAATTAAAATATCTAAGAATTAAAGGAAAAAGATTTTTCGTCAGATGCGATTTTTTTGCGGTAGACACATGATAAAGAAAAATTAGAGTTTATTTATTAAGAGAACATAAAACTAAACTATAGAGAGGAGATAATCCCTGTTCTTGTTTTGTGTTGAGTGGCTTACATTTAACTTTATTAATGTGACAACTGTATTTACAATTTGGACTGCAAGTGCTTCAAGATTTCCTTATCAACAAATCAGGGGATTTAGTAGCTCGAAAGCAATTTTTTGTGAAAGAGTGCCGCAAACATTTAAGGCAGCTTATATATCGAAATTAAGTTTTTTTTACTTTCAGATTTCGTAAAGTTAAAATAGCAAAGAAATTAATAAAGTTGCTCTTAATACACCGTGAATCATTTTAATTTAAACCTAAAAAACAATTTTTTTAGTTGCATAGCATGCCTTACTTTCACGCATTACCTGTTTATAAAACGCGAGATGTTTGAAATCGTCCCGTAGAGTTCGTATTCAAAACAATACTTGAAATTTCAGGCTGTACACTTTGGTGATATATAAAAACTACAAAATTTTAAGCGTTACCTTTATTGCTTAGTATTAATACTTTCTCTCATAAATAGATGGCAGTACTAAAATTAGAATAGAAATCTTTTGTAGATTCTGGACGAGGCAACGAGATATTGCCAAATTATTTGCGATTACAAGACCAGAAGTCCGATAAGCGGAAATTTATCATATTTTATTAAATTACTTTTGCTTATTAGTCAGTAACATTGCAATAAAATTTGTAAAAATTATCTTGAACGTTACATTCCCTCGGTGATCCTCTAACACGCACGTAATAATCGATCACTTGAAACTGCTTCCTTGTAATTGATATGGAACTTACCCCTTATTACAACACAACTATTGATTGACTAAATTTAGGTTGTATGTTTGGTAAATTTTCGATAGTGTTTCAAGTAAGATGATTATGATATTGTAAAATAAGATATATATGGCGACCTGAATTGCTCATGTACCTATATAATTAAAAAAAATTGTGGACTGAGAAACAGAGAATTGTACGTACTTTTTTTTTGTAAAAGTTTATATAAGTAATTTTTTAATTCACAAATTAACATCTGTTTTATCTAGAATCATACATTATTTTAACAAAACTGATTTAAGGTGGCTTGCGATCCATAATGAAGGTAATTTTTACAAGGTCTATATTCCGTTACACCTGTAAAGGCGTATAATCGCTCACGTATGAACCTCTAGGCGGACCGATTTCGTCGACTACCCCAGCAGACAGCAGGTGGGGGGTCCTAATCCCAAGGGCAAAATTTGCAGGTAGGTCCAAACTACAACGAAATTTCCTCTGAATAAGTTTTAATTTGGAATCTTGTAGCTTAATTATAAATGAAACGCTAATAATTCGAATAAAAAGCAGGTTTTAGGATAGAGTTCAACAATTTAGCTTCTTCAAAAAATTATAAAATTAGTGTTTGCAAATTTTATTTTTTTATGACAATCTATATAAATTAAAATAAAAATATGTTGAACTATAGGTATATGCTGTGCGTATGCTTCAGAGAACTTTTTCTATAACAATAACAAGTTAGTTACAATAACCACCAAAATAAATGTCACATATAAGGAATTATAAAAGACATATGCCTATTTGAAAAAAAAACATTCTATTTATAATTATGGTATTACATTTTTGTCTTTGCTTTGCACACGCAGTAAATGAATTTTTTCGGTGTTTTAGCAAAGACACATGTAGCAATTTGTAAATAGGGGCAGTGTAATACTATTTGAGACTACAGTACTCGAGTCTCAAATTTAGTTTGGCTAAATGTACAAAGCGTTTGGCACTGCATAAGCAGGTCAGACATTTGTATTGTTAAAGAAACTATGAACCTAAATTTGGCAACGTATATAAAATACTTTCTGCAAAAAAAAAGTAAAAGTTGTTGTCTTAAGATTCAAACTGGTGCTGCTATCTGTTTATAAGAGGATTTATTGATACTTCAACAATAAAGAATTTTATTTAAGTATCCTTCTATAGGAAAAAAAATTATATGTATCACAAGCCAGGTTTAAAAGTTAAACAACTTAAATGTTATTCCGCTATTTCAGTATTTGTTTACTTATTAATAGTGTTGATATTTTCTATTTGTATTATGTATTACAAAATAATTACCAAAAATTAGAAATGTATTTTAAAGTAATTTGACTTAACTTCGCGTCCAGTTATACCGATTTGAAATGGGAATTGGAGTTGATGTACAATTAATTACTATCATGTGCATAATTAATAAAACATATCCTATAAAGATGCCAGGTATGACAGATACATTAATGTGATTCGTTGGGGTTATTTACCCACTTTGCAGTTAAAAAGATTTAAAAAAAATCACATTGTTGAAACAATAATAAAAAAATGTTTATCCTACGCAGTGATTGTTGCAATAATTCTCCTCCATTACTAAACCACAAATGAATGATAAGCTCACCGTAAAATTAACTGATAAAGAAATAATAAAATCAATTACTCATCATGCTAACCTACTGGTCTTAATTAAGACTTTCATATACCGGATTTGCATGCAATTCGGTTTTAATTAATTTACTACCATTAAAATTAATGCCGTGCCTTACGCAATGTGACTATTACAGCCTAGAAATCGAGTAAAATCCATTTTGCGACACTAAGAGTAATTTAAAGACACAAACAGGTTAGAGCAACGATGAATGTAATCGTATACTTATTCACTTAACAACATACATCTCGTTTGCATTTTATACTCAAACATTTTGTTAAATACGATATTTTGTCATGTAATTTGACTTTTATTTGCATACAAATCCGACCTTAAGTTATGACGTTTCATGCTTGGGTAAATAGTGGTAATATCACGAACAATTCTCGTAAAATGGGCAATTGAAATTAAAAACGACAGTTTTGTGTGTACCTTGCTGGAGACACCATGTCTTCCAAGAGAACAGTTGCGTTACCTGAACTGCAAGAAGAAGATGAAGAAGACGCTTACCCTGAGCAAAATCGTCAATCACAGTTTCAAGTAAGGAACATTTTATAGTTTAATGAAACACAGTCGTGATTTTTTGAATGAAAATGCTTGCAAAAAAAATGATAATCCCTCTGTATAGGTGCAAATAATAGTAACTCCTAGCCAAGGTTGTGATAGAGGAGCTGAAATTCGTGTTGTGGGTGGCACGCCAAGAAATACAAATCGAAAACTTCCTCCGATACATGGACATGGTAAGTTGTCAATTTATTTGTCAAATTATTCTTAAGTAAAATATAAAAAATATAAGGGTATTCATGGAAGTCGACTGTAACGGCATTACACTGTTGGCCTGTATAAAATTTTGTTAAATATTTTTGTTATATAAAATGAGAATAGCATTTGTGCATAGGGGGACAAGAATGCATATATATACTCTCTTTATTGAGTAAAAACTCTGTTGTGTAAATTTAGGCGTATCAAGATTCACCGCTGTGTGCTTTTATTGACGGTTACATTTATATCCAATATAGCAATAATTTTTATACTGTTTGCGTTAGTGTTTAAAGTTGTAGTAGATCTGCTTCCTAAGCAGTAAGTCTAATAAGAGTAACGCTCTGCTTTCATGCTGCCTTCAGTTTCTTACAGCAACAAAAAAAAAATTTAAGTAGGTAACATATACATAATTTCCTAATATTCTAGGTTAGAAATATTTGTGTTGCATGCTTTTCTTCAAGTACAATGAGTAGGTACGAGTACAATCCGTTTTGCTTTACTCCTGATAGCATAAAGTTTAGGAAAAGAAGAAACTCTAATGCATTCGCGACCTTTTTTAGACCGCAGGCAGATATGAAAATTTAGCAAAGTTTCTAGAGAAAGAGTGACATTCTTTATGTCGATTACCAATTTAAGGTTATGAATTGTGTCAGAAACCCAACCATTGTTGCCACCTTAAATATCATCAAGAAACATTACACAGTAGAACAGTGTTTTTGTTACATATATTTTCTAAATATGGTCGGAAAGGTAATTTTCTGCTGAACAACTCTTAAAAGAGATAATATACCCATGTCGTCAAAAAAATTTTATTGTCGTCCGGTGAACAATTAGAAAAATGAAGTGAATTCTAATTTTACATAGAAAAACGCGCAAGAAGCACTAAAAAAATGTTCCACAGATTTCTGTCGACAGATATTTAATTTCGTCTACGAATATTTAACCTGCCTAGAATATGTAGAAGGATCTAACTCTTTATAAAAGCCTCATGTATTCGGATATGGATACTTGGGTCTTTCTCTTAAATCTTTCTTCGACTTTCTTGATTTCTCGATGAAAAGATTATTATCAGCAAAGAAATTTAAATGAGACATAATTTGTGCAATGTTTGTTTCCTTTAAAAAAATTCACTGATCACTGTAAGTTAATTGATTCCCAAGGAAATTTTTCTGTATCATTCACATAGGCGTAAAACATTTGATTTTTCATTCCAATTTCAGGCCCAATAAAAATTCCTAAATATAGAAAACGTACATAACATGAAAATTGAAATTCATAGTAATATTTTAGTTTTTACCTTGGTTTATGTTAGCAGCAGAAAGCTTAGGAAATATTGTTTTCAGATGTTGAAACGCTTTCTCTCTTGTCTTTCACTTGCATAAGAAGCAGATATGCTTGGTATATCCAGATTGGAAGCCAGTTACTGAAGCTACAATTTTTAAATCGTCTATCAAATTTCACTCAAACTTTTTGCCATTAATACAGTTTAACAAGTGTTGAATATTCTAATATGTTTCTGCAGTTTGTATGGAGTATGCAGTCCGCAGTACTAGATATTTATTCCCATTATGCAATAGTACACCTTTAACTGGAACTATCTATAAATAATATCCAAAAAAAAAATTTTGACAACGTAGGCATAATGTCTTATTAGATAGTTATTCAGCACAAAATAACCTTTCAGAATCCAGTTTCAGAATGCTTGTAACAAGAAATTTTTCTAAAATTGCTCTACTGTGTAATCAGTGTGCTTGTGTTGATAATGGTATGGGGTAATCTATGGACCTCATGACCACTTCTTCGCAATATCACCTGTCAATCGTTTTTCCCATCAGTTCTAAAAAGTTGAATTAAATATTATAAGAGCCGCTGTTTTTTCGAAGAGTTTTGGTCAAATTCAATATTGTGATTAATCAACTACTCTTGTATTTGACTTTTTGTCTTAGAAAATGTGGGTGGTTTGTCCAACTGTACCGAATGGTATGGTTTATTGTTCATTACTAGAGAGCGGATTTTATGAAATTTGCATATCCGTTATTTTTTGCATATAAGTCTCGATATTTAATATGTGAACGAATCATGCTAATTAAAAATGAATACAGCTATAAAAAATTGCATATTTGCATATATTGGCCTTCTGCTGCATATTTCACGGAATGGGTGCATATTTTGCATTTTTATCAATTTTTATGGTAAATTGACAAAAAAATGATTGACATTCTATTGGCATTTATCTAGAAAGACGAAATTTTATGAATCATATTGCAAATATTGTCCTGAGCTTCAAATAACTAGGAAAGGTTTGGGTTTTATGGTAGTTTGGAGACACCACTGGGTGTTAAGCCATCCTTCCAGGTAAATTCGCGCCCTAATTACTTTTGGAAATACCGTTCGTTCCCAATATTTTTGTTCGTTAATTAAGTGTATTAATGGTATGTTTAGTAGTGGTCGAAGGAACGTTATACTATTATTTTTCATCGTGAGTTTGTATTGAAAGCATTTAAAGGGATACAGGTGTATCGATATGCCAAAGATAACTCAAATTAATTTATGGATTAAACCTTTTCCTGAACTTATTCTTTAAGAACGAACTGTGTTTTGTCGCGCCGGCTTAAAACCGGTAAGTATTTTTACATCTGTGAACGTAGTACGCAGTTTTTCTATTTACAAATACATATACTTTAGAATCACCGGAAAAACTTTTTGTTAGAACATTTAGAAAAATTTTTAAAAATAAATTGTTACCAAAATAGTAATTAAATAGTGGATTACTACTATTTTTTAATTAGTTCTGTTTATATTTATTTTTTAGTATAAGAATATTACCTTTAAAAACGTGATTTATGTGTTAGTGAGATGTAGTTAAACACTTTGCAATGTGATTTAAGTATTTTTTGGTAATAAAACGTAAGCTCGGGAAACTTGTTTTTGTAATTTATAAAAAAATTTAGTTCGCTTATTAATCTTTTTTTTTCATTTTTGGAGCATATGCAACTGCATATCTCTGCATATATTAAGAAAGTTACTGCATATTTGCATAAATTTGGTGCATATCATATGATCATATTTCTCAAAATTTTGGTGCATATTTTCCGCTCTCTATTCATTACCGTCACACATTTTTGTTGCAACTTGTTTACAGTTGGAATAGGCTTATTTAACCATCCACTTTTGAGGAAGTGTTCCGTATATCGTTTTGTGGTAATCCCTGTCGTTATTTTTTTAATCTAATAAAAAGTTGCATTCTTCTGGATTAACCCACATGCAAGATTGTAAATCTTGAACCTTCACTTGTAAATATACATCTGAAATCGTGGAAGTTAGGCGCTTATGATTATTGTGAGAGGAAAAAAAGACTACTGCTTGACGGACGTCTCGTGCCTCTATTAGCACTTCATCAGGGTTTCAACTTGTACGTAAATAATTGCAGTTTTTATTGAATTAACCGATGCCTCCAATGTACAGTAAGTGTAATAAGGTTCATATTGCACTTGAAACCCTGGATCAGTATTTACAATCAAGGATTGAAAAATAAAAGTCAATATGACTTCACTTGCAATTTTGCTGGGATTATTGTGCAAATCTGAATCGCTGTTTTAGGAATAAACGTTATGTTATTACAACTTATAGCGCACCGAGTGATCAAAAAGATTCCTGAAAAATTTTTGAAAAAGTAATTTTAGCTAAAACGATATGTTTCTGTTCACATAAGATTTTTCGAACGACGCTGACGGTGTACCCGATAGACTTAATTATTTTGAAAAGTGTCTTCGAAATTTAATCAGGAGTATCATTTTAGCCAAAAGCTTGTCTACAGTAAAATATTCATTGTTTTCATTAGGGGCAATTCTGAATCAAAGTTGTTAAATTTAAAGGGTGTTAAATTGCAAATTTCCATAGTAACGAGTTAAATTCGTAAATCTGATTGGCTGTCTATTTTTTAACAACCTTTAAATTTTAACAGGTCTGATTCAGAATTGGGCCTATTATATTACTAAATAAGTCGTTGCAGGTCTTTTCGAAATCTATCAAAAATTTTGATTGGTTTTCTTTCGCCAGAGGATGAAGTTAATAAGTTTTCATCTTTGGTTGCAGAATTTTGGCAGCTATAATATTATTTTGAAAATAAATAAATGTCTACGAGGTTAGTTAAAATGTACTAGTAATCCTTAAACATACATACATACAATACGATTCATTGCGTGGTAGCAAATTCTAGAAAAAATATTTGAAATTAAATATAAATTGTTATACACGCCACTGGTAGTGTTTCTTGACCTACTATAACTAATTTTCAATTAATAGCACAGAACGACTAGAATTAAGAACCAATAAAGCACAAACACGATAAGGGCCGGTCATGTATTAGTTGGTTCCCGTCGTGTGTTCGGTTAACGTCTTTGACAATGGTGAATATTTCCAATTCAGAGCGTGTCCACATGGTAATGCTTTATGGTGTGGCTAATGGAAACGCCAGGTTGGCCCGCAAATTGTGGATCGACCGCTTTCCAAATCGCACATTCCATCAGTGGTACAGCTTCTCCGATATCATGGTACCTTCAGGCCTCAAAAGAATACTGCAAGCTAAAAAACAAATTTTGGAACGCGTCAAGAAGAGCAGCTAAAGTTGGAGTTTCACAGCTTCTAGTGCATCCTACATTAAAAGAACAAGGCCTACATTCATACCACATTCAAAAAGTGCAAGGTTTGGAGCGCGTCGATTTTCCACGTCGTATAATTTCCTGAGAATAGTTGTTACAGCAATATAATGAACTTTTTAAATTGCATTTTGTTGTAACACTCACATTTGGCCCGATGAAAATCCACAAGCTCGTCAAGAAGTACGATTTCAACGACGGTTTTCCATCAATATGTGGGCCGGTATCGTAAATGACCGCTTAGTTTGACTTTATGTTTTACCAAACATACTACCCGCGACACAGTACCTCGAGTTTTAAGTAATGTGTTGGAAGGGCAGCTAGATGTGGAAATGCCTCTATGTGAACGAGTTCGCATGTGGTACTTGCATGATGGAGCACCACCACATTTTGCTAGGCCAGTAACTGAATGGTTTAATAACTATTTTTTTAATCAGTAGATCGGTAGAAACGGCCCAGTAGCTTGGCTTCCGCTTTCACTCTATTTCAATCCGTGTGATTTTTGTCTGCGAGGTTGGATGAAAGAGTTAGTTTATAGAAATCAACAGTGGTGATACAGGTCCGTGGAACTCCCGGAGTTTTTTTGCGTATCCGTGCAAACATGTTGCCACGTGCTGAAGCATGTATTGCTAGTCAAGGACAACATTTTCAACATTTATTGTAAAAAGGTATAGCATTCTAAGCTGCTCTTATGCGGAATCATTGTAGCAAGGACCAGATCTCATTCATAATAAAAAGTCGATCACCATGAAGCATTACCAAAAATTGGCCCTTTTCACGGCCACCATTTGTTTCCACAACTAATAATAATCTTTCGCATTGACTTTAACGATATGAATACATGAACGAACGACTGATGACCAGCAAAAAGTCGGTTTTACTTTTAATTGAAACTGAAAGTGTTTACATCCTTTTCATTAGAACGTTTTTCCACCTTCTGTTTAAAAGGTGGATAAGTGGCATCGCATGGAGGGTGGTGCATGTAGGTTTTGCCCCATTCCATTTTTAATTTGTTTTTTCGATATTTCCACATTACTGTGGTACATACGGGATGCCATGGTTACAATTGTGGCATATATTTCGAAATCATCCTGTATTTGTTTCGGTCTTAGGTTACACCGATTGCAAGTAGCATTTATTGGTCGCAAGTTTTATTTGCAATGAAATTAGGTACTTTTGGTATTTTGAAGGTAACTGTTAATATGACGTTAATATCTTTAAAATTTTACTTACTTAACTGAAAAAACCAAAACACGATTTTTCTGGTACCTGAAAAGTGGCAAACCACTATGCATCAAAAATAATGTGAAACTACGTCAGTAAGTCATGGTAACCAACAAAAAGAAAAAAACCATGACCTAACGTCTAAAAAGGTCGTGAGTAGGTAATATATTATCAGCGCTATCACAATCGAACAAACCCTAGGCAGGCGATTTTTTTATAAAAAATATCATTTTTATTAGTATCACTACTTGTCACTAATAGATAATACTACACAATGGTTAATGGCTCAAAATTGTAAGTAAAACTTTACTTCGGAATGCAACTATATCTATACTTTACCCTCGGACAAGCACGTTCAGGTTTAACAAAATAATTAATTATCCTTACATTTTAAATTTAACGAAGTTATTTAGAAATAATAGTCTTTGAATTTTCTTCCCCAAACTGCCTGCCATTTTCCTTGGTTGGTATGCATATACGACACATTTCACACATTACTGAGCACGTGACTGCCATGAGTCACATATCAAACATATCTTCAGTGTAAACGCCATAAGGTAGCAAAGAATCTAAATCGATCAGAGAAACTGAGGAAATGTAGGTAATATGACCATCTGTCACTTTGTTGTATTTTGGTAGCGAAATTTAGAATGTTGAAAACCTCCACATAAGTTGTTGTCAAATTTTTTGAACTAAATTTTTCAAAAATATTTAAATATTCTAACTACTCTGATCTTATTTCGCGGGTGTAAATCAAAACACGTTTCACAATTCACAGAATGCATGGCGTTTCAGATATTTCTGATTTTTCAGTGTCCACATATTCTTACACAATATTTATGTGTTTTGATCGTTTATAATAAGATCAACGTTTAATTTTTCATTTTGAACGTTATAAATATACACACACTCATAGTATATCCTTGGTATATAAAGATTTTTTTTCTCTTAATCTGAACTAATTTGTTTTAGTACATTTAATTTAGGTAAAAAATGTTTCTTTGTTCTATTTATTACACACCAACACCAACGTTAGCAAAAAATTAAACAAAGACGGAAAAAATTAAGTGTAACTACATCCGTGTAAATATTTTTGTAACTTTTAGTAAAAAATCCACTAAACCCTTACAGAATATGTAGGTTAAAAAATTATAAATAGCATTTACAGTTGTAAGTCCTTTTTGATACTTCCAGGACTGGAGTCTTAGACGTCAGAAACCATAACGATTGCTGATTGCTAGAACATACAACTGCAGTATAATAGTTTACAGTGGCGGCTCGTGACCTTTTGAAATTTGATTGATGAGTTAAATATGAAGATTGTTATTACTAATTAATAGCCGAAATTATGTGACGGAAATAAATACAAAAATAGATTCAATAAAAGTAAAAAAGTATGTGTTCACATACCTTTAATTTTAACTCATTAATGAGGAGACAGGCAAAACAAAACAATTAATTTTTTTCACAACCGCACATCCACAAAAAATTATCATACGTGTTATGTCTATTAAAATATTTATGAAAGTTTCTCGTTTTGCCATGAACACTTTTTTTTATTAATAAATAGGGGGTGGCTCTCAATAAATTTTTCACTACGATTTTATCGTCGGAAGACAAAGGACGTTTTTTTATTAAATATTCAACTAAATTCATTATTTTTATTTAAAATCAAACAATTTCACTTGTAGATGTAAGTTTTGATGCATTTGTTACAAAACTTCTGGATAATTTTTTAAATGTTGAAAATTACTACTACGTCCAGTGTGTTTGTAGACGTTGTAACTTGGGGGGGGCACGTGCATTTGTACCCCCTGGCAACAGCCGTCCTTGATAATTTAAAGCATATCATTCTTAATTTGTCATTAAAATAAAAGTATTGACACTTAGTAGTTTCCGTTTACTTTGATTCAGTTGTTGAAATTGCCCTTTAAAGCTTTATAATGCGTAGTGTAAAAGTTAAATTTATAAAAAAACATAAGTGCCTTTCGCATGACATATTTGTCGTTTATATAAAATTTTCAGGTCTGTAGATCAATGATCTAAAAAAATTTAGGCCAATCCATTCAAAATTCAAAATCAACATGCTCTGGCAAGCGCAGAAAAGTTGACTTATTTACAGATTTTATGTTTAGAAAAGATCTGCAACGACTAATTTGGAAATATAATAAAGACAATAAATATTTTCTAATTGACAGACTGTCAGACGAGGCTCGCGACGATGAGACGGTAGAACCACTTTGTTTTAAATTTTAAACTCGTCTGTTGTGAATACAATCCTATTGAAATGGCGTGGCCGACTGGAAAAAACATATGGAAAGTTGACCGTTCAAAAATACCCCTCCTTTTATTACACCGAGTTACAAAAAAAGTGGCGTACTAGAAAAAATTGGTATTACGTGTTCCTGAATTAAAAAAGAAAATATTATTTTGGCCCTAATATTATATTTAATTTCATTAGTAAAACGTAGTTTTTAACAAAATAAAAACTTTATTAACAACCTAAATGTTAAATCCAAAAAACTCAGCAAAAAGTTAATTACAATAAACAAGATTTTTTTGCTCCTGCGTATTGCCTCCTCGAGCATTCAACAATGTAGAAATTCTTCGCGGCATGCTGAGTATTAAATTTCGAATAACGTTTTGGTCAATATTTTCTCATTCTTTCCTTAATGCCACTTTTAACTCTTACAGCATTTCTGGATGCGCTGGACGAGCTCTGACACGTCTTCCCAACTCATCCCGTACGTGTTCTATGGGCTTCATGTCAGGGCTCATCGCAGGTCATTCCAAGCGTTGAATTTCTACCTCCTGTAGATAATTAATTAGTTAATTACACATCTAGCAACGTGTCGTTTAGCATTATCTTGCATAAACAAGAAATCAGGTCCTATAAAATGGGAATATAGTACCACATGGTCTTGCAAAATGTCCCTATGTAAGTGTTAGCGTTGAAAGAACGTCCTTGGAGTTTGGTTTTCACCTCTAAAGAAATTTCACCCCATACCATTACAGACCCTCCCAAAAAATTTTCTTTTTGAACCATAGTCGCTTCAAAAAATCGTTCCCATCTTCTTTTCCAAACTCTGTATCGACCCTCCGGTGAACGCAAACAAAATCGGGATTCGTCTGAAAAGAGCACTCCTCTCCAATCTTTTACTTCCCAGTTCTGATGCAATATCTCAAATTCAAGCCTTCTTTGTTTATGACGTACCGTGAGCGTTGGTATGTGAGCCGGTCTCCGAGCTTTTAAATCATTTTCCGTCAACCTTCTTCTAACTATGTAACCCGGTCTAGCCAGATCGGTGTGGATCCCAACAATATTGATATGTGTATAAACAAAACAATAGATTGCTCTTACCTTTTTTGGGAAAAAACTAATTTTTTATCGGCGTCGACACCAGATCATAGAATTCACTACCTACTTTTGAGTCCGCGAATCGCAAAGAGGAATTGTCAAGAAAAAGGAAGAAAACTACCGAGTACTTTCGACTAGCCTCGTTTATTTTTCACACACGCTTGGCCTAAACGAAATCTTACTTTAACAAACAAAAAAAACGACAACCTTAAACTAAATGAAAACTAACGAAAAAAGGAAATTTAACACAACTGTACACTCTACACTAAACAAAATGAAAAAAAAAGATTATTGAAAGCAAAAAAACAGCCCGCGGGAGAATTTCCCGACTGACCACTTCAAACCCGAAGCAGTAGCTAAACTTTGTGGCAACAATTTTGGAGCTAAGTCGTACCTTCCTGATCAGAGAGGGTACTTCTTGGCCAATCACCTCCTTTAGGGGGTGCTTTCCCGCAGGGAGTTTTTTCCCACAGTTTGGCCTAAACAGAGGGCAATTACTTGGAGCCGGTGGTCTGTCGGCAAATCCGTTCAATTCATAGAAACATTCTTCCCGTACAATGGGCTTACAAATATCAAACATAAAAATATCCATATTTTGCAGGAGTACTCGACGGCCATTGACAACGGTGAGAATTTCCTATGCTCGAACCCTAATAAAAATTATCCCACTTCGGAACTTGCTGGCCAATTTCATTGGCCCGAGCTCGAGGCGGCAATACGAAACACACCTCTACAAATCCTGAAGCGAGACAATCTGTCCGACTCTCTACGAATAAATTCCTCGTCAAAGATTGACATATCTGGTGCTTAATAGCTTTCGCTCTAGAACGTTTCAATTTTATACCTCTAAACGACGGGATTCGACGATATTGCTGGGGCCCATTGTATAAAGTGCGTCAAACCGAAAACGTCGTTCAGTCCATAGGCGTCTTAGGGAACTTTTTATGGTACGGATGGATATTGCGGGGTACTTTAGGAATTCTGGGTAATAAGATGGGACGACGTAATAAACCATTATTCAATAGAAATGACATATACGTTTTCTGGAAAAGTTCCCATCAGAAAAATTCGACGGCTACCTCTAACAAACGTGAAAAAGAGTCCATCCGACGATGCGGTGGTTTGTACGTGTTACAACTGTTTGAGCTTTGAGCACATACAATCTTGCCACGTACAGCCCTGAGGCTCTGAGCGAGTTCTACAGCGGTTTGATGACAATCCCTTAGATTTTCTAGAGTTAAAAATCTATCTTGCCGCTGTTACTCTAGGACGACCAGCTGAGTCTCACGGAATCTTTGTAGTGCTCTGCTTACCGTTGTATCTGGTTTCAGAATGGTACGTGCTGCGTATTCAATTTTTAGAACACGAGAAATAACAGTTAAACTTGAAAAAAAATTGGTCGAAAGTTGTTTCGACAGAACTTCCCTCGCACCTTAACTACAGTGAAACATATCCAGCATTTTCGAGTTGAGTTTTTTGTTTACACAATTTTGTGATGATGTCATCAACATTTTGGCAAGGATACGTATACCAACTTGGATTGGTACACTGTAATACTAAAAATAACAGTATTGTATTCCGAAAATTTTTTGTGAAAAGGAGTGAACCGTTCTTGTTTTAATCAATAAAATAAATTGACTCATTCATTAATTTTTTTGTGCCACCTGTTTAACCAAATCTAAAAAATATGAATGCAATGATAAATCACAGGTAAAAACTCATCATATGTTGCACAGTTTGAGATAACGTTATCAATTTTTTGGGGGAATTAAACAGATATATTTTGATTACCAAATTACCATGCCTACTATAAGTTTACAATGCCTGCAAGATTTCAAAGTATTCACTTTTGCAATTCTTGATTTAATCAATAAAATATATAAATTGACTCAGTCATTAATTTTTTTGAGATACTCTGTATAAGCAAAACTAAAAAATATGAATACAGTAATAAATCACAAGTAGACTTATCATATTTTGCACATTTAAGATAGGAAAGCAAAATTTTGAGCAGACGTCATCAATTTTTAGGGGGGTGTGAGCAAATACATTTTGATGAAAAATTTACTATGATTATAACAACTTTAAAACATCTCCAAGATTTCAAAGCATTCGGTTTTGTAGTTCCTTATTAAATCAATAAAATAAATTAACGCATTCATTAATTTTCTTGAGTCATCCTGTATATGCAAATCCAAAAAATATTAATGAAATGATAAATTACAAGTACAGATTAATCATATTTTGTACAATTTATTAGATAGGATTTATTCAGCAAAATTTTGAGCTGGCGTCATCAATTTTTTGGAGGTGATAAGTAAATATATTTTGATTAAACAATTATCATGTTTATCATAACTTTAAAACATCTGATTTTGCAGATTCAAAATTAAATTGCAAAATGTTGTTTTCTAGTTTTCTTTTTTTTCCAAAAATCAAAAACAGGGAGTCATAAACTACATGTGTAGGACTATGTTATTTTATACAATTTAAACCCCAATTATTATGTACAAGCTTGAAGTAACGTCATCACATTATTGATGGGGATGATTAGACAAATTTTGGTTAGCGTTTTACCATCTACATGATATTCCTAATATAAATATAAATTTTTCCCAACAATCGGCCCAGTACTTTCGGGGATTATCTGTCTAATAAAAATCCGGGGCGGCTGACAGACGGAAACGGGAGATCTATTTCTTCGTACTCTAGGGGTAATGAACAGTCGAGAAAACGTAACAGGAGCGAGTCGGCCGACAGACTTAATTACAATACTTCCTTCGCTTACGCTCGGGAAGTAAAAAAGCTTGGTTGATGGATTGATTGAAATATTGTCAAATCAGAGTGATACAAACTGAGTCATAAGCAGCCTACACGAATACCCATTTCTACAAATAAAACATCTCTACAAAATTTCAAAAAATTGAAATGCGCTACTTTTTTTGTAACTCACTTTATTTCATTGGAATAATCTGAATCAGAATGGGATAATAACGACGACCTAGATAATGAATTAGATAGATTCTTCCAGTGAAATAATGGGGATAGAAAATAGTGTACTGAGCTTATTAGACTTATGTTAGGTTTCAAAAAATATGCCAAAAATAATAATATAATAATCGGAAATGATCACGCTATCAACTTACCTATGTTTGAGGCTCCTAAGACACTCTAACAAGCCCTTGTTTTGAATTTGTTTGTTATTGATTTTAATCTATTATCAAATCAAATTATGAAAAGCAAACAACCTGTTTACTAAAAAAAAGTTGGTGTAGCAAACTTTAAAAATTATATTTTCAAAACTTTAAAAAATTCATCCAACGTAATCCTTTAACATAAGTATCTCGTTTTTTGGGGGTGTAAATTTTGATAATATAGAATAATTAAGTAACCAACAACTACTTGCTTGTTTTGTGTCTACATGTTGTAACTCTTACGATGAACGTAGTTATTGATGCTTGTCTGTTTATCTTTTGAAAGTTGCTTGTCTGAGTTCCTTATTCATACTTACGTCTTGAGTCCGACATATATCTCCACAGTGCAAGGTTTTCATAAATGAATCTAACATCCAAATGGGCACTGATTTGTCCTGTTTCTTTTCGAGTCTAACACTTTAAAAGTGTTTACCATTACTAAGAAGTGGCAAATTTGTAAAATTTTTAAATTTTACTGGTTACTGTATGTGAGAAACATTTACAAAGACCCTGCATCACACTAGTACATATATCTACAATGTCTGAATATAATCGAAATTGCTAAGCCTAAGAAACTCATTCTTAATCAAAAAGCAATATTTTTATGACTTCATTATTATTCTTCAATACGATCTTTAATTATTGTTCGTTTCAGGAACTAAATAATATGTTTACGAAAATCTTTAATTTAATATTCCGGATTCTTCGTAACGCTTGGTAGATCTATGCTAGTAGCATCTAATTCAACCAGTCTCAATTTGCTTTAGAGCGAATATATTTTAATTGATGAGTTTATATTGCCCGGGCTTGTATTTGCAATGTAAGCAAATATATTGATTCTGTGGTACTGGTAGTTTAAGTACTATTAAGATAATTTTATTAGGTATGTAAATTTTGTACATATAAATTTTAACAATGTAAAGTCGTTTTATTAATTTGGATTTCTTACTGAATTGTAGATCAATCTCGAGCGAATGAGTCTCCATCTGGTGCAACCTCAAACAACTTGCATGGCAGAGGCTGCCATGGTTTAATTTTCAAAGGCTCAACAAAGCATGGTGGTTATCGCAGTATAGGCAGAAAAACTGATAATAGTAAGTACGTCATTAATAATTGAAATTAAAATTGTTATACATTTACACGTTTGCACAGAGTGCAAGATTACAGGAAACGCCTGGTATTGATTTTGTATTTTTGGTTGCATAACCACATTATAGTTCAGCAACATTGTGAATTAATATCAGAATTAATTGATAATAGAACAATTTGGCCAAAACTGTTTATTGTATAATATTTGAAATAAATTCACTTGAATATTAAAAATTGGTTAATTTATAATTTGTAACGCCACTGCACCTGACGCATACTTGCTTATTAGCTTATTACAAAATAATCTTACTATTGCGTAGTTGTAATAAGTCCTCTACACCCGAGTATTTCGCATTTTTAGCGTATGATTATTTTTTTATTTGTTTTAATAGTGTCAATTGTTTCAACTACGTAATTAAAAAATACTTTGAAAAATAATTTTTATACAGCAGTTGAGCACATGTTAAAAAAATTTAAGTGTAAGGTACTAAAAATTTGTTGTTGCGGAATACCACAGCATTTTTTTGTTTCACTTCCCTGTGGTCAGTAAATTTGCAACCTAGTCATTTTACTTTACACATGATTTATTGTCTCAGCTTAATTCAAAACATTATTCCTGTGATATTGAATCGTTATTTAGTTTCATGTTTTATTTTTTACAGTTCACCAAATGCATGTTTATTTATAAGTCTGTTATTATAACTTTAAATTTTGAAAGATGTTTGGATATTAGTGTACTAGAAGAACTAAATCGATAAACCCTCGCCTCTGAAGCACAATCAAATAACCCTACAAATTAAGTTAAAATAAAATAGGTGTGGAATATTAAACTACATGATGCGGTGCGTATGTTTAAAGTCAGTTTTTTTAGTAAGAGTTTTTGTGAAAACGCCATCAACATTTTTAGATCAATATATCAATTTGGATAGATAACGAGGAATATTAATAACAGCAGTTCTGTATTCCCCGAATTTCAGGAAAATGCGGTAAGCCGTTTTTCCACATTTTAGATGATGTCATCAGGCTTCTAGGGGCAGATAAACAGATAAATGTTCATTAACGATTTACCATGTTTACGATAACCTTAAAACGTTTCCGCGACTTCAGAACAGTCGGTTGGTAGTTGGTACCTAATAGTTAATAGATCACATTTTTGTTATTTTATAAAATGTAAATTGGATTCGCTTTTGACATAATATGATCAAATCGGAGAAATTTTAATTATCGCCGTTTTATCATTTGTAACCTTTATTGTTCAGAGTTTTTCTCGTTAATAACTTTAAAAACATAATTTAATGTAGTTCTATAAAAATATAATACAGAAGAGATTTTAACTGTAATTTATTTTCTTTTCTATTTTTCGGCATTTAAAACTATTTCCTTGACTAAGAGCTTATTCTGCCAAATACTTTCTAGTATTTGCGCTGCGCGTTTTAACATTTCGCTTTATAAAGTTACGTTTTCAAACTCCAGTTTTCTGCAACGTAAAGGGTTTTCACTAGTTTTTAAACTAAAAAAGATTTTATTGAATATTACACAGCATTTTACTGATTTTAGTTTGATAACATTTCTTCGTATACGAACACAGCACTATCACGATACTTTATTGTTCCATATACCTAGGCGATCGTGTTTTTTTTTTATGAACATAGAATTTTTAATTTGTATCAATGCATCATTTCACTGCTAAAACTTACGATGGGAAAGAAGTTACTGTGTGTTTCAATGGCTAACAACAATGACTTCAAATAAAGTTTCCAGGCAACAGTTAAAATTTTGTTAGACAATTTTTCACTTCGATACATACATCTTTGTGACATCTCACCGCCAAAGTCTTCAAGAATGAATGCGACTGAGAATAAATTTGCTTTCATGGTAAAACGTGAAAGTTTCATTTTCATTCGAATTTCCGTTCCGTTTTGCCTTCGCAGCGTAATCAATGCAGCGTACAAAACTCCTAAGCAATTCATTTTGTATGGGATAATTCGCGGCGTTGTCAGTCATCAAAAATCCACCATTTTCTGAAGTAGTTTTTAAAAGTTGTTCAGTATTTTGTCTTAGTTTTTTAACAGTAGTAATATAACTAAACGCTACTGATTTTAACAATGTAGTTGTACACAAATTGTAGTGAAATTTTAAAGTCTATCAGTGGCAAAGTTGTAGGGTATGATTTAAAATAATTTTTGCAATCAAGAAGTATTTTGTAACGGTCTTTGTACTTGACGTAAAAATTTTTAAACTCGAGCGAAGACTCGGATACAGCACATTAATAACTGAGATATGTCACGTTTAACTACTACTTTGTCGTAGATCAATTTCAAAATTCTTAGTAATAAAAAATCTCTTTTACTGAAAATTTCGGAACACGTTTCGTGAACTAACATATAAAGATTTTTTTCAATTTAAACATTGTTAGAATCAGTACAGTTTAAAAAACCATTAAAAACCATGGCAGAATTTGAAATAGATTTTAAAATATTGTTACGTTGTTCGGTGAATAAAATCGGCGTGGTTTAAACTCTACAATTTATTTCTTAATAACTCAAATTTACACGACTAATTACAGAGCGATTATGTACAAAAATAATTCCGACGCAACTTCTCTTGACTTCACTAGCTGAATAATAATCGTTCCCGAAGGTGGCCTCTATATAAAACCCATACTTCCTTCTAGATTTGCGTGATTAGGATCTTTCTGGATTGCCGTTCGCGACTTCCGCGTTTCTTTAACACTCCGTCGCTCGGTCGCATTGAGGATGAATCATCATCGGCGTAAAACCAGAAAGTTCTTGACGGCCCATTGGCGTCGTACCGAGGCGGCATATGGGCTTATTTCGTAACAATATGATGTGATAAATAATGCAGAAAAATGAAATTTTAAAAATGTGAATATTCAAGACAAAATCGACATACAAGGAAATTGTAATAAATAAAAATCTCTTATCAATCTGTATCCATTAGTGTTGAAATGCGATTTTTATTTTTTATTTCGTTATAAGTGGATTTTTAACATGCTTATATTAACTTCACTTGTAACAAACTATGTAAACAAATCTAGAAAGTCGTAATGACAAAAGCGTGTTTTTTAGTTTTTTAACTATATTATTTCTTGAATTTTCATACATATTTCAAAATTTTAATTTTTCCGCTATTTATCGCATATTTTAGAATTTACTTCAAGTTTTGCTTAAATTTTTGTCTGTATAACCTAATTCTAGTAATGTAACTGTGATGGTATTCGTGTCTTTAGATTTCTTAAAAAAAAAAATTTCATCATCTACACGGAACGCGTTTCAAAATTTTCATTAAACGAGGTGTTTTCATTACTAGAAATTTGGAAATTGCTTTTCACCAAAATGCTGAAATTATTTTTGAATAACGAAGATAATCAATAAGAGGTTTTTCTTGCAATTAAGTATGTTTGAAAGCAAGTTGTACCTCAAAGACGTGCGTGAATACAACATCCGAGTCACCGCTCGAATTTAAAAATTTTTACCTGTAAGATAAGGATCGTTGTCAAATACTTATTCGTTACAAAAATTATTTTAAACTATAATCTGCAACTTTGCCACTGACCGATTTTAAAATCTTCAATAATAAAAAAAATCTTGCAGCAAATTTCAATACACCTTTTGTGCATATAACAAAGAAAAATTTCTTGGTAAAAATTTAAAAATACTTTTTTTTTGTATAGTTTTTGAAATATGAAGTGTTAAAAAACCATTCAACGCAATTTTAAAATTATGAAAATGCAATAGGTATTCTATTTACTATAAAATTTTAACATATAAAAATCAAATTTTAACATTAATAGCAAAAGCAAAGTGACAACAACTTTCTGTTAATGTATATAAAATTCATGTACGTCAAGTGACATACTTCTTTCTTCAGAAATCAGTAGATTATTGATAACTGACAAACAGGCCGCGAATTCTCCCTTGTAAATGTATTGCTTATGGGTTTGGTACGCTGCTAAGCCAAAGTGGCTCGAACAATAGATTAAAGTTTTCTGTATCCGAGGAGGGTGAAATATTCCAATCAGTATATCTGGACATACTTGGTCGCCGGGGAAACACCGATGGTCTGGTCAGCATACTTATTTTGTAATTTGTTAAATTTCTTATTTCCGTCGGTAACGTTGGTCATTTATTTAGTTTTATATTTGTAACAGAGTCGTTGGTATCTTTAGTTTTTTAATTTCATTTATTTTGAAACAGAATAATACGTTTTGTTTTCTACCTTATTCCGTAATCACAAACCGTACATATAAGCATAGGATGTTTCATCTATATAGGTACGCTAAATTATACTTTCTAAAGAACAACACTATTTTTTTGTTCTTACTTTTAAATAAAATTTTATTATATGTACATAAGATGAGGAACAAAAAATATCACGATGTAATTTTTGAATATCTTTTAATCTTACATTTTTTGATAAAGGAGGACATTTAATACAGTTTAGATAACAGAAGTGAGGTTACTGAAGACCTCTTTAATGCAGTAACATAGAATTTTGACATTATATTTTTGTGACACAATTAACATCTTGGGTTTGAAATGAACTGTCAACAAAACAATAAGTCAATCAGAAATAAAAACATATATTAAAATCTCAGACAACAATTAATAGTTGTGATACAAGTTGTTAACCTTCTTAAAATTTTTATGTTTTGACAACACACAAAAGAGTTTCATCTTCCTGTACACCGAAGAACAATTTTACGTGCACTTCAAAGTAAAAAAAATAAAGTAAAATATACTACGCAATTAGCGAAACCACGTTCCGTGGAACGTACAGCACGCAAAACGTAGAAAAAACTGTTAAATCTATGGAAACATAGAAAATGCAGTGTACCTATTGGCGACTGTGTACGTTAACGTAAAATACGTTGTACGGAACGTAATTTCTCTAATTGTCTAATTACGCAAAATATAAGAACTTATTGTTAACTAAAGAAAATATTAGTAGACCGCCTAGTCAGTGAGCAAGAGAAATACAAACAAAGGATGAGTGTTTTCCGATGAAAAAAAATTTTTTTTGATGGAGCAAATGGATTGAGAAGAGATTAAAATATTTGTCCAAGCAAGTCCAGAGAAGAGGCATTGTAATGGTTTGGAAGGTTTTTAATACCTTCGAAACCAAAACTTTGGGATTTCTTTCAAACAAAATGAACTCCACAGATTACTAAGAAATCCTAGTGTACTTTAAACCACATATACTTTTGTTTAACAAAAATAATCATTTTTCAGGAAGATAAGGCCGATCTATGTCTTTCAGTCCTCCAAAAATTGGTTTATTCATGCAAATATAAAATGGTTACTATGGCCTATGAAAAGTCCTGATGTTAATCCCACTGAAAATGTATGGGGCAAATCGTTTGCAAAGTCTGTAAAACTGGGAGACGATATTCAACCATTAATGAAGTTCAACACGCTATTTTGGGGTAACTTGGACATATATAGATTATTATCTAGAGTGTATAAACTCAGTCAAGCCAATGGAAGCTATACATTGGTTATTAACTTATTATTATTAATAATTTATTTATCTTTCGTGCATTTATCGTAATCATGATAATAGACTGCCAGACAAAAAACTCGGACACTTGAAAATTTGTAGCTTTACGATAATGTTTAGTTCTATAACATTTTTACTTTTTTTCTGTTTCCACATGTTTTATAATAAACTTAGGTTTTCTGTTAATGAATACATTAATGTTTTGTTTTTTGGAATATTTTTTACAAAAGTTCGATCACTGGCAGGTAATCACAAAAAATGCAAGTGTCCAGGTTTCTTTATCTGGCAGTGTACTTTGTCACTGAAGAATTTGTTATATTTTTTGTTCTTCTTGTGCCAACTTAATTATTTTGACTGTCGTTTCAATACTTTTGAAAAGGGCATAATCTTTTATATAATTTTTTATAATTTTGGAACTGCGAACAGACTTAACTTTTGTCCCTCACGTTATGTACACAGATGATAGTAAAACATAAGAACTGTTTTGAGAACCTTTTCAAATTTTGCATGAGGACGTACATCCTCGTTCTTCTTTTTTATAATAATATACTTTTTTTACAACAGGAGTCGCGATAATACCCCTGGAACAAGTTTTTTAGCAGTGATATACCGTTTTGCATATTTCATTTTTTTTTTTCAAAAATGCTAAAAGATAAAGTCAACGCACAATAAAAAAAATCACTTGGCAGTTGACCTTAGTAAATGTCCACAATGTAAGTATGAATTTTGAATTGTAAACATGGATTTTAGTAATTTATTCTGGTAACTATTCTGTCATTTCATATTCGGACGTATCAAATTACACTGAGGTTAGAGTTGTTGAAAATGTTTTCTCACTCACTGGTTAATGCTAACTTACGGTGATTATCAGCAACCACGAATTATGATTAACCCAAACTATTGACAAGGAAATAATTCATGTCGGTGGAGTTTCAAAATTCAAATGTGAATTTTGATGACAGTTAACATACTGACAACTTAAGAAAGGTGAAATTACCGATATACCGTTACCAACAAAATATTTTTTCCTGTTTTTTTTATTGTTCGACGACGATATCAAATGACTTCCGAACCCTTCATCTTAGAAACTATAAAATAATTAACATTAGCTATTACTCTGACAGTGCTTTACACAAAAGATTGACGCGACCTATGACACCGACATTAAAAAACTTGGCATAATCATTATTGCTAAAAAATAAGCAATTCGATTTCTTCCTGTAAAATAAAAAACTTCGTAGTTATGTGAGTTTTATTAAGTGTTTCCTCACTTTGATTACATCGTTTGGATAATTTTTCTGTAGTTTTGAAAATCTTTTTACCAGCGTACCTACTAAAAGGATATTAATGAGGTTAAAGTGTAAAATGTTCCTAAAAATAAAAAAAAAACTGTATTACGTTTTATTTCTATTAAAATTTTTATATAAATATATGCACTAAAAACTAAGGTAATGTGAAAATATGAATATATGTTTAGTATAGAGTTTAAATAAAATTTAGCAACGCGTCTTCAGTAAATGAAACATAATTATACTACATATATTTATGAAATTATTCTACCATAGGAACAACTTTTAAAATAAATCCTGCCAAGTGAGGAGTTCCCCAAGATATAAAAAATCGTCACAGTATCAGTCAGTAACAATCATGAAACGCAAAAACACGTGATAAATCCTTAGGAAACATTTTAAAATTACCATAAAACATGATACAGAATTTAGAGATTAAAAATCTTTTTTATGAATTAAGTCTATTAACATCTTGAAATCATGCTAGGAACACGGTTGTTCTACCTTGCTTAATTTATTACTAAGTTCTTATCAGTGATCGACTATCTACCTAAATGGAACATTTTCTCTCGAAAATTATCACCTACATATAAAGTGGCATTAATAAGCCGTTGTAAAAAGCAGATTTTTGAGGTTGGAACTATAAAGATCGCATTCCAACGACGTGTTTGTTAATGTAATATATTGTTCTACGGATTTTAGTTTCGTCAACAAGTCTTTAAAAAAATGTTAAAACATTAGTATCGTACAATTATATCTCAGCAATAACAAGTTTAGTTGTAAATGTAAATATAAATAGTTCTTCTTAAAATGTCAATCGAAACAAGCCAGTGTTGTAATTTACATGTTGTAAATTAAAATTGAGATAAGATGTATAAGTTGATTACAATAATATCAGCAACACTGCAGAAATATGTATTACTTTTTAAATGATAGGAATTTGACTATTTCCTAAAATAACGAAACCCTAAATAAGTATATACTTTTTAAATAACATAGTTGATATTAAGTTACTACTTATTAGGAATTGATAATTACAGTACAACTGGATGATTATGTACCTACTTAGAATATTTAGCACCCCTTTAATCATGTCTATACTTTTATATATAGATCCAATTACAGGTCGGATTCTAAAAATTTCAGTTATAAAAAGTTAGATTTTATGACAGTAAGAATTATTATTATCACCAAAAAGTCATTTCGATGTAAATTTACGAGAATAAAATTACTTCTAATTTTTGACGGATATTTTTTTCGCTGTGCGCCTCTAGTATCTAATTTGTCGTAGCATGACCTCTCTGAAACTTTATACGGCGAAAGTTTGTCAACTGTAAATGATGAGACAAAAATTGATTGAAGTTCGGCACAACTTTTTTGCAGTCGATCATTACCAGGAAATCAATTTAGACAAACTTACTCAATGTAAATTAATGAAATGTCGGCATAAACTTTAGATTTAATTCTAATTTGTATACACAGCATACGATTATTGAAATCTTCTTCTGCTTATATGTGTGTTAGTTAAAAATATCACGTTTTCTTTGCTTTTTCCTTGTTAGCTTGTATTTATTATACTTATGATATATATGAATCGTGATGTTATATAAGGCACTAATAGGCAATTTCTTGCGATCTGTATACGTTACCGCAAAATGGTTTTAATATTTCGAAAGTTGAATCTGCTTCTACGATATATTCTATGATAAAAATGCATGTTTCGCGTGTGATCTCAAGCGTTGCTTAAATAAATCTTTTTGCCCAGAAATCGACAATTGTGCAAACTTGTTTGCAGTTTTGTTTGTAATTCTTAGTGCGAAAATATATGTTTTTTGCCTTGTAATAATGGATAAAATGTTAAAATATGTGTAGTTATTTATTATGACATATGAAACATAAATATTACGTAACTTCTGCTGTGTTACAATTCTGCATGACACGCTAATCCTGAAAACTGAGGGTGTTTAAAGCTTTTGACGGATAAAATGGAAGCGTTTATAAAAGAAATAACAATGAAAATCAGAATGCCTAGCACAAATTTTAATGATTGCAATACTCTATAATGATTCAGTGCTACTGCCTTTATTTATTTATAACTGGACCACTGCTTCACTTAATTTCTAAAGATTAAACGACTCAATGTAAGTTTGTGTGTTATTATTATGCATTAAGTTTTAACTGAGTGGAATTTCTACATAAGACAGTATTACACAGGATAATTTTTAATTGTAAATAGTCTGCTTAAATATATTAATGTTTTTGATGTTTTATGATCCCTAGAGTATGAAACAATGGGTCCTCGTGTCCGTCTATGTTTTGTTTGTTTGTTTGTTTGTTTGTCATCTGACGTCTACCGCCAATAAACGGATATTTCAATACTTTTGTACATACTTATAGATTTGTATACTTGGTTACATTAATTTTATAATTTTGTGTGCATTATTTATTTTATTGACAATTTATTCCTTGGGCAGTGCCGTGTCTGTAGCGCTCTTTATTAACATTATTATTTGAACTCAGTGTACTTTTCAGTATCGAAGAATCTGCCTATAAATGCTAAAATTTGTATTTTTCAGAGAATTCACCAAAATAAGCCAGCTGAATATTTTCGGAGAACGAGTTCGTCTTCTTGTATACCGCTTCATATTTCATTTTAGACTTTCCTGGTAGTAAATAAATTGTAGCCGTTTTGCTGCTCCTAAAATTTCTGGTGGCGTACACACTTTGTCACCTCTACTATCAGAAAACTATATTTTATAAGAAAACGTACGGAACCAGCAAATTGTAAAAATAGCTTCACGTTTCAAATGTTTCAGGAAGCAGTAACAGTCATGCCAACAGCGATTCAACATATTCGATTGAAACACCAGTGAATAGATACTAAGACTAATTGAATAATGAATAACATTCAGTGTCAAACCATTGGATATTTTTCTTCTCTTTTGCTTTTTACTTTTCGATTGTAAGCTAGGGAAGAATTGTAATAAGGTTCTCAGGCGAACGACTACTTTTGTCGTCTGTGGTGTGTTGGAGATTTTAGTAGACAAATCATCTCCGAAACTACCAGGCTGATTGTTTTGTATTTTAGGAATATCTGATCATCTCCACCAACAATTCGAAGATATCATCTCAAAATTTTGCATCTAATAAATTTTATAAAATAACACACTTCTAGACATCCAGATTTTTGGAAAAAAATAAAAGTTGTATACCTAACAATAATTCACTCATCATCTCAATAAGGTTAATGAAAACCATTATTCTTATTGGCTTAAAATGAACAGTTTATGAACATTCTATACTTAACATCATGCATAGATAAGTGCTGTTGATAAAAATTTATAAAATAAAAACTATCTATTTAACTTGCTTAAAAGTTTGAAGTTTAATATTTCATAATAAGCAGCACAAATTATTTTAACTTATCCATTAGTCCTCATTTATTGATAATGATCGTTATCTTCAGTTCATGTATGTTATATTAATAGTAGTAAGCTACCTCAAATAAATAGCTGTATTCCTTTTGTTGAAGTTATTGTTGAAAGGTGTTTGCTGAAAATTTTGTTATTATTATTCTAATCCTTAGATGTGTAACTTTATTAATTATTTATGCAAGTAGCCGTACCTAGCGATCATTTTTTTACAACCTTTCGAATAAATAACAAACAAACACTTGTTAGAATACATGTACAATAAATAATAAGTATGTGTAGCAAAAATTTGTCTACAAATGTTTAGAAATTTCTATTGTATACGTCCGGTTTGTATGTAGTCAGTTTTAAATAAATTTCACTAGTAGTTAAAAGAATCTGTTTAATATACATGAATAGCCTCCCGTGTATCATTATTCATTCATTATAAAGCAAATATCCGATAAAACTGGATAAAGCTAACGGCTCACCGCGGTGTAAATTTGTTAATTTGACCCAACTTCGGCGCTGGTAGTCCGACTCGCTTTTTATTACACCAGTGAAGCGTGTACGCTGAGCTTGCTCTTGCACTGATGTAAAATCGTATGTTACAATATGGATTCTTCTGGGAAAATCTGGATGCCTAGGTCAAAACTCAAGGCGAATTCATAAATTACAAGTATAGGAATATTATTATTATTATTATTATTGAAAACGTTGGGCAGAGGCAGAGCCTATTATGCCCATCCGCCGAAAACAATTTTCCAGCAACTACAATTTATTACTGCTTCTCACATAGGAAGAGTTCCGGTGTAAGATGGGTGTTAAGATGACTGGTACAAATATATACCCAGTTTGTTTTTAAAGGAAGCAGTTGTAGTTGCTTCAACGATTTCTACGGCTAAGCCGTTCCAGATCTGGAAGACTCGGTTGGTCAGAAAATTTTGACGCCATTTAGTTTTATAATTTTCATGGTATAATTTCAACGAGTGTCCCCGGAGACGGGAAATATCCGACAGAACAAAGATGTCGGCAAGGCTGAAACTAAATTTATTGGAGAGGATGTTATAAGTACAAACCAAATCATTGAAGAGACGCAGTTTTTCGAGGGTAGGGAGTTTCAGTGTCGAAAGTCTATCTTCATAAGATTTATTTCTGAGAGATTGGCCGTACTTAGAGAAACGACGCTGGACTTTCTCAATTAATTGCTTATCTTTTACTAGGGCAGGAGACCAGATTACACTCGCGTATTCTACGATAGGACGAATGTACGATACAAAAAGAGTTTTTAACAGAACTTCGTCCGGATTGGTAAACGTCTTTTGCAACAGATAACTTCTGACATTGGCTTTTTTTACAATGTGAACGGTATGCTCCGAAAAAGATAGCTTTTTGTCAAGTATGACACCTAAATCGTTGATCTGCTGAACAGATTCTAAAACATAGTTGTTCAGAGTGTATGCAATGTTGGGGTTGTTTTTACCCAAGCGAAGTACAAAACATTTTTGGAGATTTAGGGGCATTAACCATACGTGCGTCCAAGTATACATAGTATGAAGATCTTGTTGGATGATTCGTGAAGATGAAAAGGAATTACCGTATATCCGACCATCGTCAGCGTAAAAAGCGTGATGTGAGTTGAGTGAAGTTAGCAGGTCAGATATATAAACAAGAAACAATACAGGGCCCAAGACCGACCCTTGCGGCACACCAGACAGTACGTCTTTTTTATTTGAAAAAGCTGAGCCTACTTTTACTTTAAAATTGCGACCACAAAGGAATGCTTTAATCCATTGCAATAGGGGCCCACGAATTCCGCTGTTTTCAAGTTTGTGTATAAGACGACGATGGGGAACTCTATCGAAAGCTTTTGCGAAATCTAAATAAATTATATCAACTGGAATATTTTTTTCTAAAGACAACGTCCATTCATTAAGACATTGAAGTAGGCAAGTGACAGTGGACCTTTTAGGCAAGAAGCCATGTTGATTTAATGTAATAATGTCGTGATCATATAAAAATCGGAGAAGATGTCTCCAAATTATTCGTTCCATAACTTTACAACAGGTTGATGTCAGACTAATGGGTCGATAATTCTCCGCCATTGTTTTATCACCTTTTTTGTACACCGGTGTAATATGGGCTTGAAGCCATACTGGTGGAAGTTTTGATGTTTGAAATGAACGCTCCATGATATGTGATAGCGGACGAGCTAGATTACTACTACATCGCCTGAGAACATGAGATGTGATGCCGTCTGGACCAGGCGAACTTTTATCAGGAAGGTTATCAAGTTCCTTCAGAACTATTTCATCAGTGAAATTAATATTTGGTAACGAAGCTTCTGTACGAGGTGCTGGACATGCTGGTAAATTTCCTTTGGGTTCACTAGTAAATACACTCCCAAAGAAATCTGCTAGAAAGTTGGCTGACTCTTGTTCATTTTTTGCAAATAAGTTGTTGCTGTAGATAATAGGGACCGAAACTTTCGACAGAATTGTATTTCTCATAAATTTGTACACGGCTTTGGGACCGCTCTTCACCACGTTATTCTCAAAACGACTTTTTGCTAATCTCAAGTCACTTTTTAAGATATTGGAAAAATTGCGGTGTAGGTCGTAATCCTCTTGAGCACCCGACATTCTGTATTTATTCCATAGTTTGTTTTTTATTTTTGCACGTTTTATAAAGGTCTGGGTAATCCAGGGTTTTGTACGATTGCACTTGACTTTATATGTAGTCGTATGTCTAGAAACCAGGTCACACAGTACATTCCTAAATATGTTCCACGCTTCGGTACAACAACTTGTGCTATATAGAGAAGTCCAATCGGTATTGGTCAGATCTGAATTTAACCCTTCAAAATTAATTTTGGAGTGCTTGCGAAAATGATGCTTTTGCAACGAAGATGAGTGGTACTGTAAAGTGGTTTCAATTACACAATGATCTGAAATGCCAATGGGAGCACAATGCCTGATCTCCCCTAAGAGATTGGGGTCATTTGTTAAGACTAGATCAAGTAAAGATGGTTCTTGTCCAACGCGAAAACGAGTGGGGGCAGCGACAAGTTGTGTTAGGTTTGTTTCATGGAGCATATCAATAAACTGTGCTGTAGAGTCATCGTTGGTCTGCGATTGAACGTTTTGCCAGGAAATATTTGGAAAATTAAAATCGCCAAATATGATTAAGTTGGAACGAAGGTGACATAATCTTTTAATTTCATCGTACAGCAATTCATCATCAACTAGGGGACTTCCAGGCGGTCGGTAAACACATACTAATGAAAAATTTTGAGAGTTGTGACTACAGTCCACACTAACCAATTCAGTATTCCCATATCTTTTGCTGTTACATATTACAGAAAATTGATTAAATAACGCTTGTTTTAGTAAGATGCAAGCACCTCCCCCTCGCGACGTTCGATCGGTGCGGTATAAAGTGTATTCATTAAGCCCAATCAAGGAATCGGAGATATCAGAAGACAACCGTGTTTCCGTTAGTAGAATACAATCAGGTTTATTATCTTCGATATAGCGAGTCATAGAGTCAAGTTTTGCTAGGAGAGAGGCGATGTTAGTGTACATTACTGAAAACTGTATTATTTTGGCAGGGTGGTCTTGAATATATGTGTTACAGCCTAGAGACTCCTGGCCCATATGCTATGCTGAAAGAATTTCAGCTTTGAGCTTATCAAAAGCTGATTTATACACCGGGCAGCAGTGATCCCATACTGCATGATTAGTGTCGACAAGACTGTTGTTTTTTTCATTTAGACGAACGCAGTTGATACACTTCAAATGTTCTGATGTGCAGTTTCTGAGTTCGTGTTCGCAGCTGCATTTGGGACATGTTACTTTATTTTTACATACACGAGAAGAGTGACCGAAGTTGTTGCAATTAAAGCATCTATTTGCTTCTAAGCCTTCAAACGCCGAACAGTAATCGTAACCAGCAAACAAGCCACCAGCAGCCATTAATCTATCATACGAAGTTTTATCAATTTGCAGGAGGGCTTGATATACTTTCGGTTTTTTTTTAGTGGGCCAGAATTTCAGAGTTTCGCATGTTGACTTAGGGCTAAAGATAGAGCTATTTACCTTCAGCATGTGGTCAGCAAGGTCATTCCACTCAGCTTCCTCAAATGCCTGTGAGAAACCAACTAGTTTAACTCGGGGGGAGACTCCTTTGATTTCTCTTATTACATAAGTTGCCGCGAGTTTTTCTTGGGCTAACAGTTTGAAACGGGAGTTTTGCTCAACAGAAGAACATCGGACAAGTATACCTCCGTTTTTTGTGCTCAGAACTTTTTCTAACTGAATATTCGCGTTGAGAGGGTCTATGTTGGATGCAATGTCGGACTTAGTTTTGTTGAAATCTTGTTCTGGATTTTTTGGCTGAATAACTATTGCTGGCTTTGTTTTGTTTTTTAAAATTGCAGAAAAAGAAGGTACAGGTGGTTTACATTCCGGAAGTGTATCCTTTATCTGACGCTCAGCGCTCTCAATTAACTTTTTAAATTCGAAAATATATCTTTTAGATTGCCGACTAATTCGTCAAATTTTGCTCCGAGAAATTCATTTAGCGAATCCGAGTCAAGACAGAAACACTTTTTGACACATTCCGGACATTTCCAGTTTAGGCCAGGAACAGATTGAAGATGCTCGTGCAGACTTTCCGGAACATCAGCACATTTATAATGATACTGCTTGCCGCATGTGCCGGAACAAGTTAGGTAACACAGTGAAACCAGCCGACCGCTTTTGATGGCCGCATGGCACTTTCCACAAATGGGCAGCATGATATTGCTGAAGTATTAGGGAAAAAGAAAACAGAATGTTTGGACTTAAAAGATTTGTTTTTGGTGGGTCAGCGAGCCGCCTACACAAGCGAAGACCGGCTGCTGGCCATAAAAAAAAGAAAAAAAGCAGAAAAGAACCGACAATGCAGTTGATAAGGGGCCGAAAAAGATTAAGAACTTTAAAATTTAACGTAGTAATAAGGGAAGATCTTACCAAGTTTGCAATAGGAATTTGAAAATTTGTCTCTCTGGTTGGTTGCCAAACCTAAAGAGGAATTCAGCAGTTCCCAGGATTTAATTAAGCCTATAAACTCACAAAAACACTAGTAAACCAGAAGCACGATACGAACACTCGCGTACTCAAGTACCGTGACTATTTAAAATTTAAATGGTGTTTACTCAGAAACATTTTGGAAGGGACGCATTAAATTGTAGGTGGAGATGATCGAAGATTATATGCCCAATAAAAATTGACACAGACAAACACACACAGACGAAACGGAAGACTAATTTTTTTATATTTTAGGGGTCATGAAACATCGAGAAAACATGAAAGTAGCCAGTCTCTCGATGGACTTTAATACTGAGCTTACGTTCAGGAAGTAAAATCATTACATTATTTTAACAGAAATGAATCAAGACACTGAGATAGAATAAAAAAATTAACATTGAAGTTAACATAACTAACGTCAAATATTAATTTATTAGGACTTATGTTTATAAAAAAAATGGGCGAGGGTTATCTCGAAAAAACTTCCCTCGTGTATGAAGTATAGTCGAATATGCGCTTCTTTGAAAAATTATAACATTTAATTTTGTTAATTTTTTAATGATAAAGCCTATAAATTAAAATAAAGGCATGTGTGGACTGTTAACGTACAGGTAAGAAGAGCATGTTATGTGCACATTTCAAGTGAGTTTTTCTGTAACAAAATTTTGTTATCATCAGCATTTTATCAAGGAAATGTATATCAGTTTGAATATATAGATGCAGTTTAATGCTAATTATAACATCACTGTATACTCACATTTTCAGGAAAATAAGGTGAGCTTAGATAGCATTTCTCACGTTCGCAGAACCATGCCTGGTTTCTTTTCACCAATTTTGATTAACAATTACCATCATTCCGATAACCTTAAAACGTTTGCACCGTTTCTGAGCATTAGGTTTTGCAATTTCAAAGTTAAATTGTAAAATATTGTAATTCAATTTTAATTTTTTTTTTTTTTCAATAATCTGGATCTCTAGGGTAAAAACTCTGATTTTATGATTAACTTTAATTAATCCATAATTTGATATCATGTAAAAACTTTGTTGTTTGAAATTCTTGATAAACTGTTGCATAATTAAAATGTACTGGTTTCCTTCCTTGTACGATATCGTGTGGAGGGTCTGTACCCAAATGTAAAGTTTTTTCTCATTATGATTGTTCATGTGGATGTTTATCTGCAGTGCCCGATCTTCGCGGCCACGAACGGACGGTCTAGCTTTGTGAGAATGGAAGTAATCTTCAGAAATACGAGTGTTGTAGTTATGATAGATGTAAATACAGCCTCATGACGGGATGTTTGGGTTAACACAACAGTAAAAAAATAAATCTAGAAATTATATAATTTTTTTAAATGATAATTTGCAAACATTTGCGATCTTATAGATAGCAAAAACCTATTTTCAAACATCTGGTTATAAAATTATGTTAACCAAATTGTTGCTGTATTGTTGAATTTATTTTACAAAAATTAGAAATTAAAAAAAGTGTGGCAAAATATGCATGCCATTGGAAACAATCAAAACCGTACTTCAATTTTTACACTTCTTACATCAGTGAGACTATATTTAAAGCTATCTGAAAATTAACGATGTCAGCAACCTAATTCGATTGATTATTTTCAAAAGGAAAGGTAGGCGAACTGACCATTAATATGCAACTAAAATGAAGTTTTTTATACTGGAACGAATTAAAACCCATTTCGTTGATAAAATTTCAAGGATTATTTCGCAAAAACATATTAATATTACAATCTTTTGGTCGAAGCCCCTATAAAAATTCACAAATTAACGTAAATGGCCCTTTGAGGTTTTTTTGTTAAAATTTATTTCAGGAAATTGTCATTTAAATAGAGTTGTGTACATTTTAGTACGTAGAAATAAAAAATAAATAAATTTTAAAATATTTCGAATGAATCCTAAGTGGTTAATCGACGTGATAGTAAATAATTTAGTCAATAATGTTAAAACAGTTTTTTGTTAAATCACCTTTGACAGTACAATTTTATTCAAATGCATTGCCCAATTTACCGTTACCTCCATAACCTGTTGTAACTAGGCGAGGAACCAAAAACTACAATGCAATTATTAAAAATTTTGTTAAAGAGCTGTCAGACGATGCTCCTTCTATTAAAGAATTTAAAATAATTTTTGCTAAAACCGAACTGTCATTTATTTCAACTAATTTTTCCATAGTTGCTGATACAATTTTAAAACTTGAATGCAACAATTTAGCACTGGTAGATTCCATTCAGTTAGTAACAAATTATTTTCAAAAACTATACAATATTCAAGGTAACAAACAGGTGCAAATTTTTTTCAGAAATTTAAGTCTCTTTTAGGAAAAAATTTAGGTTTTAATACCTTGCCGCTCGTGAGTAAAATTTTGGGAGGAGAATTTGTAAACGTGGATATAGATCCAGATATAATAGAGAATTTAAAATTTGTTCCAATAACCTCTGTCGATCTTGAAAGATCGTTTTCAATTTTAAAACATGTGTTGTGTGACAAGCGCGAATCATTTCTAATGGAAAGTTTTGAAAAACATTTAATAATAATCAATTGGTTTAATAAAAATTATAGCTAAAATACAAAGACTGTAAACAGCATTTTCTTACATACTTCATTTAGTTATAATTAGAATTCTTATATTGCAAATAAACGTTACAAGGCCTGGACTCGATTACTATACTTCCTTAGCTTACGCTCGTGAAGTAAAAATACATATATCACGTAGAAATCTAAAATTTGTAACTGTACTGCTTTTTCTACTAAACTTTAATTATAAAGTGCCCTTTTTCAGTAATCCATGTACATAAAAAATAATAAATAGAATTTCTTATCTCTTAATTTTACTGCCGCTGCAATTAATAAGTTGACAAAAGTTGATACCATTATTTAATCGTTCATTTTGTTTAGTGGTCGTCCATCCGTAATGCTGAAAAGTAGGTGGTATTTCGGTATCTCAACTAATGAATTTCGTATCGGTACTCCCTGTATCGCTCGCCGTTAAAACCCTCAGTATTTTATGTGGCGCTTATAGGCTTTTCAGCTAATCTAGAGTGCTTACGCGAAACAACAAAACAAATTCATACATTTTCTCATAAAAGAGGATTGTTGATAATGAACACCAGCCGTTGCGGCTGACGTCACTAATTAATTTTCATCTACCTGTTGTCTTGACTTCTTTGGCATCAAAATGCGCTGATTAGCACAAGTATACTGTTAAGCGGTCATTAATATAGCAAAATTGGGCCAAAAGCAGGAACTGGAGAGCAGGAGCGCACACGCGTGTTGGGTAATCTCCTGGTTATCAAGATAGTAGACGACGCTTTCGGCAACGCCAGTATCTCAAAGTGCCATGGTCCGAACGCGTCGAGCTCGAAACAACTCGCGATGACATGTGGAGTGCTCTTTCGCGAACTGTTGTTAATCTCTGCAGAGGACGGCAACAAAAAAGTAAGTCAAACTACATTAAAGAACCGTCTTATATCGATCATGAACTTAATTTTCTCTTTCGATTTTCTTGTTTTTTAACGTCATTGTGTTAAGTGTTGCCTCGTATATGTATGCTTTCTTTTCCAAATTTGTCTTCTGCATTGTTCTTAACATTTTAGATTGACAGACATGTTGTGGGTTTATCCATTATTAAACCCATTATCACGCAGATATGAATAATTTTTTATCAGATATTCATTTATTATTTATGATCGAGTAAACATCATAAAATATGATTCCATTAAAGATGAAATAAGCTTCAGCTGAAAACGTATGCAAACGACTCCAACACCGTCCAGCAATAAAGTAAAAATATCGTAGGTAAAGAAGTCTTTTTATTGCGCTTACAAGCGAGGAACTTTGAAGAGTTCACTTCATTGTTGGTTACTATGGCGTTAGCTTGGAAGTATAGAAGAAATTAACAAGTAAATTGTGTATCAGAAAAACGTGGAAACTTGCCAAAGGATAATAATAATTCGCAACTTCCGCTTTTAAGAAAGCAAATTCTAGCAAACGCACGCATTTTTCATTTTTTCATTGCGACACGACGTGATAAAATTTATAATGGTAACTGTTTTTCTTAGTCAACCTCATGCACTGTAATATATTTTTATATAAAAGCTTTGCAATTGATTGCAGAAATTTATGTGAGGTTTTTTCTACATAAAAGAAAAATTTATGGCCTTTGCACGCTCATGATAATGATTTAAGCATGGCATTCAATTCTGACGTCGTTTAAAATTTACATCACACCTTTTTGTTTGTAATTTAGTTACTGAATGGGTAACGTGCGCGTTGGTAAACACTAAAAAAGTTATATTTTGTGTTTTAAGGATAAAATCGATAATCGAACTTCAAAAACGGTTTCATATATTTATTAAAGTTGCATTATAATGTAGAATGGTTTTTATGTCATTATTCGTTCAAAAATGACAACCCAATTTCGGTTAAACATTTTAAAAACAGGAGTTGGAAAAACGCACAGTATACATTTTTTGCGTTGAAATTTCTGGAGAACAGCGGTAATATCATATATGTAGCTATTTTTTATCATCTCTTTTTATATTTTAAGTGCCTACATATACCTGGTATTCCTGCCATAGCTCGATCTAAAAAAGAAATGAAATTTACTAGAGGTACATGAATTAATTTACATCTTAAAATTTCAAACATACTGACAAACATGAATTACCAGTACAACCAAAAAAAGGATATTTATGAGTACGATCTACTAAATTAACCCACAATATTACCTTTCTCATTTCTTTATGAGTTGCGTGGGGATGGGAATATGTGAATTAACTGTTTCAAAAACCAATAAAGGAGGTACTTTATTTAAATAAAGAAATGACAAAACTTAATTAAAACGGAAAACAAAAAATCGTGGAAAATAAAATAATATGAACGCTATTCTATTCTAAATGTAATATACAAAGTCACTTCCAAAGAATATTCAGTATTTTTTAATGGCAAAATTCTGTTTGTAAGTATCTAGAATGCATTAATCCAATTTTTTTTTTTCATGTAGCATAAATATTTCTTATAATAGTTAAAATAGAATATTATATTAAAGCACACGCAGTAACATCTCTCAGCGTATTGAAATAGTGAAGATTTATTTCATTATTTAGTGAAATAGATCATCAACTTTGCAGAGAAAATATACGTATGTACACATATGGTGTCGACGGCGACGTCACGACGCAAACCTGTTTTTTTAAATTCCAATTTAATTTTTTTAATTTTTTGATAGACCATTAAATTATGGTTACAATGATATACAACACTTAGATATTTATTTAAGGTAATTTCCAGTTGATGAAAAAAGTAAAATTTATAAATATTAAAAAGTGAAAGTTGAGTGAATAAAGCAATTACACTTTATTGTATAATGAACAAAATCTATTTCAAAAGTAGTTATTTTTCGTATGTTCAAATTGTCATGAAATGGTGGTACTCCTTTATTTGACTCAACTTTCATTTTTTGTTTAGAAATGTAATTTTTTTTATCAACTAAAAATGACAAACATCTAAGTGTTTTATATTTTTGAAGTCGTAATTTAATGATCTATCAAAATCCGATACATAGGTTTAAAAAAATTGGTCGAACGTTGTTTCGACAGAACTTCACTCGCACCGAACGTAGAATGAAACATATTCAGCATTTTCGAGATGCGTTTTTACTTTACACAATTTTGTGGTGACGTCGTCAACATTTTTGTAAAGACACATCTATCAGTTTGGATTGGTGCAGTGTAATACCAGAGAACATAGAGAAGCGTCATAGTTTAAATTAAATGACGGTTGAGGACTCCTCGACTTATGTTGGCAAGAGTGTTTGTTTCTAACTAGGAATAAAATTAACTAGAAAAAATGTCATAATTTTTTTAAGGAAGCGTTTTACCTTCGACAAATTGACACTAGATTTACCAGAATGTTCAAGCTGCTTACTGTTTCCTTCACTTTAATTCAGGTCACACGAATTACAGTTCGTCGTCTGAGAACTTGTTTGATTTACAGACCAGAGCGCACTCAGGCCAATGTCGACTCTAAGTGTTCGGAAACGATTTGATTTATAAGCCATGATCCGTGATCTGATACACATCCTAACCGGTTTCGACCATAATTTCTTGCTGTTTCAACTTTCGAAGTCTCAGTTTTTCGAAATTTAAGTTTGGGGACTTTTCAGTTTACTCCTATTTATTATTCAATTTTTGGATTTTACAATTTCTCAATTTTTCAATTTCTCGGTTTTCATTTTTCTCTTCAATGTTATTTTTAAATATTTCAATTTTTGACTTTTATAAACTCTTTATTTTTCGATTTTTCAATTAATTGATTTTTCAAGTTTTTTGGTTAATCAATTTTTCTATTTTTTCAGGTTTCGATTTTTTAACTTCACTTCTTTGATTTTTCGATTTCTCAATTTTTCAGTTTTTTAATTTCTCAGTTTTTGTACATTTCAGTTTTGGGATTTTTCAGTTTCTTGCATCTTACGATTTTGCAGGTTTTTGATTTTTCAATTTTTTTAAAGGTTTCGATAACGATATTTCGACTTTACTTTTTTGATTCTCAGTTTTTCGATTCTTTAGATTCTCAGTTTTTGGATATTTCAGTTTTTCGATTCGTCAGTTTTTCTTTCATTTTTCAGTTTTTCGATATTTGAGTTTTGGGATTTTTCAATATTTTTGTTCGTCGACTTTTCCATTTTTGACTTCTGGATTTTTCGATGTGTCGACTTTTTACCTTTTCGATTTTTAAATTTTAGATTCCTCAATTTTTTGGTATTTTAATTTTTCAATATTTAAAATTTTAGATTTTTCGATTTCTCGATTTTTCATTTCAGTTCTTCGATATTTCAATTTTTCCAAGTTTTCGAATTGTTCAAATGTTTCGATTTCTTAATCTTTTGATTTTTCGACTTCCCGGTTTTGGATTTTCTGTTTTTCAATTGTCATTTTGTCAAATTTTCGATTTTTTAATTTTTCAAATTTGACTTTTATAAAATCTCAATTTTTCGATTTTTCAATTAATCGATGTTTTGATTTTCCGATTTCATGACCTTCGAATGTTTCGATTTTTCTGTTCTTCCATTCTGTAATTTTTTGATTTTTCAGGTTTTTGATTTTTCAATTTTTCGATTTTTTAAGGTTTCTAGTTTTAGACTTCACTTTTTTGACTTTTCGATTTTTCAGTATTTAGATATTTCAGATTTAGGATTTTTCAATATTTCAATTCTTCGGCTTTGCTATTTTTGACTTCTGGATTTTTCGATGTGTCTACCTTTTTATTTTTTCGATTTTTCAATTTTTGGATTTTTAAATTTTAGATTTTTCAATCTTTTGATATTTTAATTTTTCAATATTTCTTAATCTTTCTATATTTCGACTTCCTGGTTTTAGATGTTCTGTTTTTCAATTTTTCGCATTGTTAATTTTTCATTCCCGATTTATCGAGATTTGATTGTTCAGGTTTTCGATTGATCAGTATTTCAATTTTTTGTTTTGGCCTATTTCGGTTTCTCAGTTTTTCCAGTTTTCCATTTTTTTGTTTTTTGATTTTTACGCTTTTCCAATTTTTCAACTTTTAACTTTTTGTTTGTCGATTTCTCTATTTTTCGATTTTCGACTTCATCACTTTTCGATTTCTCGTTCTTTTCATCTTTCAATCTCTCAATTTTTTAATTTTTTGAATTTTTAAGTTTTTTGATTTCTCGATTTATCGAGATTCGGATTTTTCGATATTTTGATTGTCAATTTCTCAGTTTATTTTTTAACTTTTCGATTTTTCGATTTTGGCCTATTCGGTTTCTCAATTGTTCGACTTTTCAACTCACCGATTTTTTGATCTTTTGATTTTTCGATTTTCCAGTTTTTCGATGTTTCGATTTTTCAGTTATCCGGTTTTTTAAATTTGGGAATTTCGATGTCCCGATTTTTCCTTATTCGGTTTTTAAATTTTAGATTTTTGAATTTTACATTTTTTCGATTTTCTGATGCTTTATTTTTCGATTTTCAGTTCTTCGATATTTCAATGTTTCGGTTTTACGATTTTTTAAGGTTTCGATTTTTCGCTTACAAGATTTCTCAATTTTTCGAATTTTCGATTATTTTAATTTTTCACTTTGTTTCTCACTGTTAATGTGTATCGAAAACAACCACAAAAATTGTCACTAAAAACATTTAAAAATTCATACAAAATAGAACACAGTGTTTCCAAAACATTTTCCCGAAAAAAATCCATTGGGTTATTACGATTTCAACAATATTCTTAGTTTAAGACATTTTGCTACTATAAAACACAAATAAAGAATGAATTCTTAGTTAAACAAAATGTATAAAATCATCTAAGTATGTACCAAAAATATTCACTTAGTCGTTATAAAAACCGACCAAACCACTACATATTTCCCGCAGAAATTATAGTCCAAACCAACCAAATCGCTTCTGAACGCTTAGAGTCGACATTGGCCTGAGCGCGCTCCGGTCTGTAGATCAAACAAGTTCTCAGGCGACGAGTTGCAGTGAAACAGGTTTTTTATTGGCATCGAGTATTTAAATTTGGCGCTTGTCTTTGGCGGTTGAGGACTCCAATGTCAATAAGGGTGGTTTTGCAAAATCAGCCTGTATGTATATTAATCTATGGTAAAACTAACAATAACAGAATTGTATTCCCAAAATTTTCTGGGAGAAAGATGTGAGCCGTTCCTGATTTAATCAATAAAATAAATTCACTCATTCATTAATTTTTTTGAACCACCTATATAAGCAAATCTAAAAAATATGAATGCAGTGATAAATCACAAGTAAAAACTCATATTTTGGACATTTTAGGCAGAATTTATTCGGTAAAATTTTGAGATAACGTCATCAATTTTTTGGGGGGGATAAGCAAATATATTTTTGTTGATTTATCATGCTTATCATAACTTTAAAACATCTGCAAGATTTCAAAGCATTCGGTTTTGCAGATTCAAAATTAAATTGCAAAATGAAGTTTTATAATTTTGATTTTTTTCCGAAAATCTCCACGTTTCAGGTAAAAACTCAACAGGGAGTCATAAATTACATGTGCAGAACTATGTTATTTTATACTATTTAAAACCCATTTACTACGTACAATTTTAAAGAGACGTCATCACATTATAGGTGGGAATGATTAGACAACGTTTGATTAGCGTCTTACCATCTATATGATATTCATAATACACATAAAATTTGACAGCAGTCGGTTCAGTCGTTCCGGAGATTATTAGTCTAATGAAAATCCGGACAGACGGCAGACAGACAGACAGACAGACGGAAACGGGGCACCTATTTCTTCGTACTGTAGGGGTCATGAAAGGTTGAGAAAACGTAAAAGTAAACAGTCGGTCGGCGGACTCCATTATAATACTTCCTTCCCCTTCAAGGTAAAAACAATGGCGTTTACGAAATTTCAATATTACTATCCGTTCTCAATTTTAACTGGGACATCCTGTATTTACAATTGATATTTCATGGGATTTTTATCTTTTTAAGAGACAGACTGACGTATTGAAAGAAAAAGAGCAAAACATAGAGTAAAATGCATAATATAATATGAAATCAAAACCGCTACACCTTATTTTTTTATTATTAGTAAGTATTACATTACACCTGTCGGAAATGGCATACGTGTCGTTGCTGAAATGTTAATCTGAACATTTTCCAATGGGAAAACTCACTAGAAACTTAGACGTAATCTTGCGATTTTTCAATGCATTTATATTTTTATTAATTAATAATTAATATTGTTAATCGAGTCTCCCGTTTCCTATTCATTGGTGGAAAAGAGCGACACCTCGTGCCAGACCAAACATTAACAAGTCAACAGAGTGTGTGTTCGAATCAAAAGCAATGGCGGAGTGTGGGTGATTAAAATATGATGCTTAATGAATTCAGAAAAACAAACTGTACAAGTTTTTTCCTTATACGGCAGTTGATGTTATCTATATATGTTGTTTTTTTCTAAATTTTGAAATAGTACTTTTTGTGTTCTAGTAGCTTTTGGAAAATTAAATTGTTGTCTACATTTTTTATAAAAACAAAGGTATTGCGCAGCTGTGAATGTATTTTAATTTTCTTCTTAGTTATAATTTTTTTAATATCATACCGATAATCGAAATTTAAGTATTCCAAAGTTGCTAATTTAACTTCAATAATCAAATCGGAGCGTTTCGTGGGTTTTCAGCTGGAAACCTCAAATTGATTCCCGCATTGGTCAGGCAAATATTTCATGTGGTTAGCAGAGTGTACAATTTTTTAGTTTATTATTCGTACCCACAGTTAAAAATTTTGAGGGAAATTGCAGATCACAGTCCTTATATTTACTTCATTATTTCGTTGTAAAAACTAAAATATCTTTAAAAATATTTGCACATTCTTAATCATTAGCATGTGGATAACAGATTTTATGAGAGGTATTTCTGACTGTCACCAAAATAGAAAATGTTATGTTTTGAATTGCCAGTGAGAAGAAATAATTATACATTTAAATGAAATTTTCAGGTATAATTAATAATGCTTGACTTAGAAATTGATAGCGGAATAACCAGAAACTGTTGCCACAGCTTCAGTTTGTTCAGGATTGTTCCAGAAGCGTACTCCTAAATTTTATCAGTCTAAACAAATTCCTTCCTATTTTATGTCCTCGAATTTAACCTTGAATTGAAATTTTCGTTATTGTCAGAGATTTAAAGCAAACTATGTTTTACTCTTAATAGAAATATTAAAAACTTAATTTTCTTCCGATGATTTATGGGAATATCAATCTTAAGTACAGTCCTGTCAGAATACATTTTTCTCCGAGTTAAAAACCTTGAAATTTTGGTTTTATGCCTCCGTGTATACTTTCTTTAGAGTAGAATTCATTCAAAGACATAATTCATGTTGTGGACTTTTTTTAATAAGATTTTTATTATTTTTTATAAGACTTTAAAAAAACAATGAATGCAATTTTAAATATACTACAACGAATTTTTAGTTGAATCACAGAATGACATTACTCTTTTAATTATACATATATTAACATAATTAATGTTATAACCTCTAAATTTACTACCTATAAAATATTTCACAGGCATAATAACTCTGACAGTGTGAAGAATAAACGTTAAATTTGTTGATAAAATGCACTCCATCGTTTAAACACATCGATCGATGTGTCGAATTGATCGAGCTACACTTTAATCCAGTGTTCCGTTTAAAAGCTTTACTATTAGCTGTTTAAAGGAGATACAGTGTTAGTTTTTACGTACATTCGAGAAAATGTTTGTATATACTAAGAATTTAGATTTTATTCTACTTCAACGTTTCATTGCTATACGTAATGGAAACTTTGTGTAAATGTTAATAATACCAATATTTACTTCTCACAATATTTAAATGAAAATGAAATTTAATTCTGTATGCATTTTTGAAATCAATTTCCGTAAGTGAACGGAACGCCATATTAGCTGAAAAATTTGATGTTTTTTCTAAGAAATTTCAAAAATGGAAAATTTTCTGTTGCATACAGTGTTTGCTCATATCTTTCAAAGAGCAAACACAATTGTTCATGTTACTCTCTTTTGTACACTGTGGGGATGTCATCTAATTTATTATATAAAGAACCTTCATTCTGACAGTTAAATAAATACATTCATGTTCATTTTAAGTCGACTATAAAGGTTCTGTATTACCATAATTAAACTAAGTTTTCCATGGGAACGTTAAAACATTTCTTGTATCTGTATCCATCAATATTATGTTTTCGAAAACGTGTTCTGTCAAGTGTTAATAGAGTTACGATTTGACAAATGCCATTAATTCCCCTATATTTTTTTTGATGAAGGTTAAGCTCTTAATAATCCTGATTACATCATGACTTACACGTTTTATAATACACGAATGTAATATTTTAAATTGTAGACACCTCATTTGTAAATTTTGTAACTCCTGGAAGCTGCTTTTGCCATAACAGATTTCATAAAGTATAAACAATAGGTGATGTTTATTTATGGTAGCAATTAGTATAGGTGGATACATCACGTCTATTTACATTTTTGATTGATGTATGGGTAGGTTTCAATCGACAAAATAAATAGGTGACACTTGTTAGGTTCATGCATGTGAAAGTTTTTTGCCTCTGTTTTATGTTATAAATACCTAATCAAATCATCACATTAGAGAGTATTATTCTGAATTTTATCGAGACCGCTCCCAGCTACTTGATCTTTTACGTGACAGAGGGCCTGGTCGGACTACTGTTACTTTGTTAAGAATGATTGTGTGGCTGTAAATGGTTTGGTTTAACTTCGACTTTTTTAAATTATAAATACAGATTAGATGATATTTTGAAATAGACATACAAAATTTAACAATAGTATAATAATTTGTGATTACACCACTTTCTCTTTAACAGTGTCAAGATTTCCATTTTCTCAGCAGTACCAATACAATTTGTACTTTTTTTGCCAAGTATGTTCTATTATTAAATTCATATCGTTGGTGAAATTGTTAGTAAAATTTTAGTGATTACACAATTAGATTTGAATTACCCAGGGTCCAATGATAAATGTATATGAAAATGTTTTTTCTGCAAGGGTTGTTCAGATTTGCCAAAAATAAAAATAATGAGAATAGTTAATAAAAGTTAATTTAAACAATGCAGATTGTACCGTAAAAACAAACAGAAATAATAAAACTCAATAAATATGATTATAGGATATCATTTTTCTAAAGATAATCAAATTACAATTAAATATATCAATAGATGAAGGTAGGTCATTAATTAGCCTTTCAATTCTCATACAAGGAGAGTGAAAATCATTATTAGTTCTTTGAAGCTCAATAGAAAATAAATCATTGCCTCTAGTAATCTAATTAGGAACTCGAAAGTTAAAAAAATTAATTAAAATTGGACTATATAGATAATAATAATTCAGTAATCAGATTCTCAGTTTGTTTGAAGTATGATAGATTTTAATGCAAAAAAATTGATGGAAAGTTGTTTCGACAGAACTTCCCTCGCACCTAAAGTACATTGAAACATATCTAGCATTTTCGAGTTGAGTTTTTACTTTACACAATTTCGTGGTGACGTCATCAACATTTTTACAAGCACACGTATATCAATTCGGATCGGTGCAGTCCTGTATATAAAAATAACAGTACTGTATTTCCAAAATTTGCTGGAAAAATTTTCCTGATTTAATCAATGAAATAAGTTGGCTCATTCATTAATTTTTCTGAGCCACCTGTATAAGCAAACCTAAGAAATATGAATGCTGTGATAAATCACAAGTAAAAACTCACATTTTGAGTCGAATTTATTCCGCAAAATTTTGAGATGGCATCATCAATTTTTTAGGGGGAATAATCAGATATATTTTGATTAACAATTTACCATGCTTACAATAACTTTAAACCGTCTGTAAGATTTCAGAATATTCAGTTTTGCAATTCTTGGTTTATTCAATAAAATAAATTAACTGATTTTTTTTAGTGACCGTGTATAAGCAAATCTAAAAAATATGAATGTATTGATAAATTACAAGTATAAATTGAGCATATTTTTTAAATAGGATTTGTTCAAAATTTTGAGGTGACGTCATCAATTTTTTAGTGGGGATGGGCAAATACATTTGACCAAAAATTTACCTTACTTATGATAACTTTAAAACATCTCCAAGATTTCAAAGCATCCGATTTTGTAGTTCTTGATTAAATTAATAAAATAAATTCACACTATCTGTCTAATAAAAATCCGGGACGGCAGACAGATGGACAGACAGACGGGCTCGATTAAAATACTTCCTTTGCTTACGCTTGGAAAGTAAAAATTTAAATGCAGTGGTAAATTACACGTATAGATTCATCATATTTTGCGCATATAAGATAGGATTTATTCGACAAAATTTTGATGTATCGTCATCAATTTTGGAGGAAGGGGATAAGCAAATACATTTTGATCAAAAATTTACCGTATATATGATTTCAAAGCATTCGATTTTGCAGATTTCCTGATTAAATCGATAAAATAGATTCACGCATTCATTAATTTTTTTGAGTCACCCTGTGTAAGCAAATCGAAAGAATATAAATGGAAATGGAATGCTAAATCATCAGTATAGACTCATCATATTTTGTACATTTTAGATAGGATTTATTCGGCAAAATTTTGTAAAACAAATATATTATGTTGATTAAAAATGTATCATGCTTATCATAACTATAAAATCTGCACGATTTTAAAGCATTCGGTTTTGTAGATTCAAAATTAAATTGCAAAATGTTGTTTTATAATAAGGTGTCTTAAAAACTACATATGTAGGATTATGTTATTTTATACAATTTAAAACCCATTTACTATGTACAATTTTGAAGTGACGTCATCATATTATTGGTGGGGATGATTAGAGAAAGTTGGGTAGCGTTTTACGATCTACATGATATTCATAACACATATAAAATTTGACAACAATCGGTCTAGTAGTTTCGGAGATTATCTGTCTAATAAAAATTAGGACACAAGACAGACGGACAGACAAACGGAAACGGTGGACCTATTTGTTCGGACTCTAGGGGTCATGACAGGTTGAGAAAACGTCAAAGTAGAGAGGCGACCGACGGACTCGATTACAATACTTCCTTCCCTTACACTCGGAAAGTAAAAATCAGGTGATATATTCATTAGAACTAAAAATAATAAATAACAAAATGAGTTCACAAATTTTGACATATTTCGTGGTTGGGCCATAAAACTAACTCCTATGACAGCTTACTTCTTGGTATTGAATATTATAGTGACGGAAAACCGATAACTTGATTATTTGATGTTGACAATCAAAAGCAAATGTTGAACAGAATTTTTTGTATAAATGTTTTTGAACTAATAAGTGAAATCAAAATAATGTTGTTCCTACTGTAGCAACTTTAACAGTAAACTAAAAGAGGTACTTGTTGTTGGTTTAACATCATCTTTAACATAATTGATTTTTCATTAGGGAATTCCACACACGGTCGCTATATCTCATATTTTGTGGTTACTGTTTCCCTAAAGACTATATGACTTTGTTTTAAAGGTGTTAAAGGTAGGCACTTTTTTCCACAGGTTGATGACATTATAAAACTGTGAAAATAACAGTTCCTATATTCTAAAAATATAAATAAATAAATACAAATTCATTGCTTTTAAGTGTTAACTTAATTTATGTCTAATTAATTTACGCGATTATTGTTAAGTCAAATGTGAGTCCCACATCCAGAGAAGTATAGACACGCAATATTGATAGTCTGCAATCACGCCATTATAATATTTTGTAAATTTAATGTATTCCGTGGCTATGACGGTGTTGACAGTTTAATCAAATACTCCTATTATTTAACAATCTGCAAATTTATGCAACTCAATTAAAATGTTTGAAAAATATTCGTTCTTTTATCGTTTCCTCAATTGATAAAAATAATAAATCAACAAATGGCTGTTATAATTTATCTGTATTCATAAAATGCAAACAAATGCAACCTGACTCAAGACGTATTACTATCTCAGATTATTAGACAAACTGTATTCTATACCTAAGTAAAATTTCAGTTACCAATAGTAAAAAACAATCAAGTTAAATTTTCAAGCGAGTGCATCGTTCCGATATCGCTCTTAGCTAAAATCATAATTAATTGCTGTGACAATGACATTGTCCTGTAGTGTGTGTAACACCAATTGCAAGGATGACGAGTGTATTTATTATGACTTTTGCAAACTTCCACACAGAAAAATACATTTATTTTGCAACAAATGCAACGTAGCCGAAACAGTGAAAAATCTACAATAAGATATTACAGCTCTGAAATAAGAAATCGAGAAAAGGTTCCTCAAAATCAAGGCGTTATGACTGAGAAAACGATTAAAAAAAAAAGTTCGTGTAATTTGTTTCTCTGCCCGGAATGCTTATTATAACTTATAATACAATAATAGACTACAAATCTGAGAACAATGTTTATGTTAACAAAGATCTGACTCGAATCCAACAATAAAAGCTGTATACAATCAGGAAAGAATTTAGAACTAGAATTGATAACGGTGAAATAACTATTAAACTGAAATACTTTAACGGTATCTTCAAAATTGTTACTTTTGGAAAAAAGCAATAAACTTGCAAATTACTCATTCAATCGCTCCTAGGTTATAACAAATTTCATTCATGTAATGTATTCTAATGTCTGCTCATTATGATCCAAATTTAATGGTTTATGTCTATCAGTGTTAAATAACCATTATCCACATTGTATACTTCTGTCTAAAACTTGGCTCACCGACTCCATTTCGAAATCCCTTATTAATATTCTAGAATAAAGTGTTTTCCGGTTAGACAGATCAGAGAAAAGAGGAGAGGTGTTTGCATTTACCTAAAGACCAGTATTTTAAGTGTTAATAATGTTTCTTGTATCGATATTCATAGATATACATACCATTGATACTATTTTCCTAAAGCAACATTGTCAATATTTCTCATTCACAATTGGGTGTGTGCCGTCCATCGCATTCATCTTCCGTAAAACATCAAACTCTTTACAATAAGCTTACTGAGTTTTCTGAAAAGTTTGGTATCTTTTAACAATTGGAGATTTCAATCTTTCCAGTGTAAAGTGGTCCATTTCACAAACATGATACAAATGACTCCTCAGTACATTTTATAGATACTCTACTTAAATAATTCCAATTTGAATCAACACATAATAGAAAATACGAGCCCTTTCAATACTAACGATACCAATATTCTCTCCAAAGTGGCTGTTATGTCACCAATCGGGTTCTGACGATGCCTCAATGTCTGCTAGTAGATAGTAAAGACAGTGCTACAAAGAGAACGAAAAACACTCAAGCAAATTAATTATGACAATGTAAAAGCAATTTTAGATAATACGCTTTGGGACTCGTTTTACTACATTTCGGGCACAAATATTAGGTATGTGGACATTTTTACGCCACAAGTGCCAAAGTAATCATTATCACAGCGAATCCTTACAAAGCATGGATTGCTCCTAACTTGATTTGAATTTGACATGTTTTTAGAACCAACATAGACTCACTCAGTCACATGAAGACAATGTTATTCACAGAGAATTCTGAGAGAAATTCTAAAATGATATCAAGATCTCTAATCGAAAAAGTGCAGGTCTAGACTTCACAAAAAATATCTGTACCTACTTATTGTTGTAAATGCTTAACGGAAAACTCAGCTCCGGGCCCTGTCGGCATTAGCCCTGCAGTTGGCATTATTCCGATTTTCAATTTTCAAAAAGGCGATAAGCTTCTAGCAATCAAATATATATATAAACCTATAAGCTGAACATCTGTGTGTCACAAAGTTGTAGAAAGTATTATTGTTGAACATGTCGTGAATATCTTATTACCAATGGTCATATACCGTCAACTCAGCATAGCTTTCTTACTGGCAGGTCTACAGTTACATATTTACTCCAGTCTATAAATACATGGACAAAATATCTCGACGAATCCCAACCCGTGGACGTCATATACCTAGATTTTACGATAGCCTTTGATCGTAACCCTCTCCGACAGCTTTGTGCCAAGCTAGAGCATATTGATATTAGAGATTTATTGCTAGAATTGATTTCTGCCTTTTTATCAAATCGTACTTTTTCAGTTAAGAGTAAGGTCTTCTCACTCTGATCCTCTGAAGGTTTTATCAGGTCTCCCTCAAAGATCTGTGCTGGGGCCGTTACTATTCACCTTCATAGCACCTACATAGCAGATTTGACTTGTTTGGTTTGATCCAAAATCAACATTTTACCTTCAACAGCTGCCAAACCTCAGGGCGAGGAGAGTACTCAGTGATTTAATATAAACTCATCCTATTTTGCACAACTTATTCCGACTATACTTTAAAGGCCTCTTTACTATGAACCCAGATTTAAGATTACGGGGACATTATTACATACTGAAGCGTGAAAATGTTGAAATTGGATTTCTTGAACATTTTCTTGCAAATTGTATGTTCTACAATAGAATTCTCTACCAGACGAAGTAGTCAGTGCATGAAGTTTTATTAGTTTTTCAAAAACACACTCGACGCTATATGTTACCATAGTGTTTAATATTATAGTGAACCAAGAGGTATAAGGTTATATGGCCATCATAAAATTAGTTGACCGCAAATAAATACCCCCTTTGTGTGGTTCGCACTAAGCTTACCGGTTGGCAATAAATCATCTTCTAAACATTTCTTGCTCATATTTAACAGGGCCGGCTTTCAAAGCGAGTGGTTATTTCGGAACCCTCAGCGGCTGCAGGTAGCAAAGAAATAGTGGAGTGGTGGATTTTCATATTTAGTGAAAGCCGCCCCTGAACGAAACCGCAAGAGCCGGCCGAGCTGTAGTGGACTCGTTATTTACGACCCTAAAACCTTTTCTATTGTAAACAACTTAACTTCGACACAATGGGATGATTTTATGATGGCCATATAACCTTATAGCTCTTGGTTCACTATATCATGAGTGATTTTATATGCATTTACTTTCTTATCAGTTGTAATTTTGTATGTAATGTTGGTAACTATACAGGATGTTTCATGGGTCTCTGGTTCTTTTATGGTGACCGTTACGTACTCAAACTTTTTTTCCTGCTCTAGTTCTGTTCCCTCAGTTTCCATATGCATAGCCTTTTCTTCTCCTGAAATTGGCAATATTTCTGTTTCCATCATGTTTATATTCATTTCATAGTTTATAAGAGTTTCGTTCTATCCTTTAACGTTCTCTTGTCACTATCTACAATGATTATCACGTCATCCTCAAATACACACTCCTATTTTTACTTTTTCCATATTTTTGTAACCTATGCACATGCTCTTAGTTTTTCGTAAAGTAATTGTGATAAAAATTAAGGGGAATTCATAAACTACAAGCACACGAATATGTTTATGATAACAGCTGACAAAGCAGAAATATCAGTTATTTAGAGAAATATGATTTAATAAAACCCATGCGTTTTTCTCCACGTTTTCTTCTATCAAAAAAGCAACGCAAACGTGATGACTTTTTTAAATGAATACCCTGTATGTACAAAATTTGTCAGTTCCATAGTTTCGGAGATTATCTGCCTAATAAAAATGGACCTAGACAACAGACACACGACAGACAAACAGAAATACGCGACCGACTTTGTCGTACTCTAGTGGTTATCAAAACATCGATAACGTCGAAAAAACATTGAAGTAGCTGATCGCGAGATGGACCCAATTTTAATACTTCCTTAGCTGACACTTGAGAACGGATAATTGACAAATAAATATATTTTTAAAACATGTTCTGAAATGGAATGTTGAATTTCACAGATAACTTATTTTAGATTTAACTCTACAGTTGTCTTAAAAAATCATACATATAACAATAAGGGATTTGTTTTATTTCTTATCTTATTATTAAATACAGTTATGTTATGATTCATAGTAATACAACGTGTACCTATATTTAATGTGTTTAATACCGCTTTAAAATTGCTGCTATATAATTAAATAAATCTTATAAACATTTATGTTTGGATGTCCAAGTTGAAATGTGAAACGTAGAAGAGTCAGTATATTTTTTGAAACATTTCAGTAATTACTAATGATGTAAACATTCCATTTTCTTTTATTTCCCGAACGTAAGCTAAGGAAGTATTGTAATAGAGTCCATCCTGCAAAAATTGCAACTTTCGTATTTTCCTTACGTTTCATGACCCCTAGAGTATGGAAAAATAGGTCTCTCGTTTTCGGCTGTGTGTCTGTCGTCTGCCGTCTGTCTGTGTCGATTTGTATTTTGAGAAATATAATGGTAAAACATTTGTCTGATCATTTCCACCAAAATGTGATCACGTCACTTCAAAATTGTATGTATTTAATAAATGTTATTTACTTTATTCATTTAATAAAATAACATACTCCTACATGTGTAGTTTGTGAATCCGTATCGATTTTTACCATAGAAATCCAGTTTTTGAAAAAAAATCAAAATTGTAGACGAACGCTTTACAAATCTTCCAAACGTTTTAAGGTCAAAAGTTTATCCGTTTTATTCCGCTCCCCTCAAAATTGATCAACGCATTCATATTTTAAGAATTACTTGTACAGGGTGAATAAAAAAAATGTATACATCTTCTTAACATTTACTTTAACAGTCCACGCATGTCGTTATTTTAACCTTGAGGAGTCATCATAAAAAATAAAATTCGCAAAATAAAAATAAAAATTAATTTTTCGATAATGCTTGATATGTTGTACACTGCACTTCAAGGGCGAGGAAGGTTATGTCTAAATAATCTTAGACTTTTTTTTCTTAGTTGATAGCACATCTATGACTAACTGAAAATAATTTTTAATTACGGTTACCTAGGTTTTTATTTCTCTGTTTATAGAAGAAACAATTAAATGACTGATGGCACGTCCATTTTAGTGCTTAGTGTTAGCACTGTACGTGCTGCAGCTTTATAACTTCACACAGAGTATTATGAAAAATTAAGATGGATTTTTATGTGGTTTTTACGAGTATTATAGTTTGGATCATTACCTCATACATAACTCACCAGCCCCATAAAGAGTCGGAAAAACAAAAACTCGTCTTTGGCAAAATCGACAGCAATCGTTTTGACCAACTTGTTAATCAACGATTTACTTAATACAGTAGTTGAAATGTGACACATGAACTGCATCGCATTATATACATGGTTTTTGTCCTTGATAATAAATATTTCTTAATAATTTTCTAATTCCTCAATACGACGGATAGTAAATAAAGGATTGTGAAATTATTATAATAACTATTAAATTAATGTTTATTAAAAAATGCATAAAATTATGTTACAATGATCATCATGCTTCAAAGAAGAGGAAAGTTAGATAGTCTCACAAATTCTCAACAACAAACAACAAGACTAATTTTTATATTTGTTATTAGGTGTATTTCTTTTATTTTACGCTAGTTTGTTACACTGAGCTGCTTAGTTGCGACAAGTTGGCTTTTAATATAAAAAGATATCGATTATACTTAGTAAATAGAAATGAAACTTTTAGTTATGCTCAATTCCCAGTTGTACCTTTAATTTTGTCGTCTACAATCTTTTAGGCCAAAGAACTGACATAATTAGTAAAACACAAGGAGATGATACCATAAATTTTTAGTGTGTCTACGAAATTGCTTAATCATGCAGTATTGAATTAAATGAAGGAGATCCACTTTACTTAGGCGATTAATTTTAGGGGTTGATGTCTACCAATTTTACAAAATTAACTTCATTTAATCGGTCGCTTGTCATTTGTAATAGACACCGTGCCAAGGGAAGATTTCAAATTCTGAACCTTCTACATAATTGGAACTCTAAAGATAAAAGTTGCGTGAGTTCATATTTTCCAAAACATTAAAGTTCTAGTTAAACCCTTCAAGCAGTTTATGATTTTCATCACACTTGACTGAAGTTTTCCTAACCGTTCCGTAATTTTTTATTAAAGTACATTACACCGATGGATTTAAATGTGGTGTACAATAGGCATCATTAAATGATCGGTTATAAAGCAAAGTGAACAATGAAATGGGTTTTATCCATCCAATTATTGTTCAAACCATCCACTAATTGTTCAACAATTGGATCTGATTTTCTGGAAAAAAATCAGATAATCGTAATTAAGACACTATTATTTGAGTAACGTAAATTGATTAATAAACAGAGCAGATTTCATTATTTGCCATTTTTAGAGCATTTTAATTCATTGTCAGTGTAGCTAATCTTATTCTCATATCGAATAATAGCACTAGCTGTGCTGTGAAAATTTATTTAAAACAAGCTAAATTAATGTACAATGCACTTGTAGTTTTTTTCCTTTTTTCTTTGTCTCATACTCTGGTTTCTGTAAACTTGTTTTAGACTGAATCTGCTTCAAGAGACGGAAAACAATTTGTATTAGACGATGTTGAACACGATAATTTTTATATTGGCGTTTCGATTTTGAATTATTTGTATGAAGTCGTTAGCTAATTGTATTCTTTTCCCAAAAGACTTCCCAACTGAGTTCGCCATTTTATATCGCCGCCAATCTCCTGAATAGCCCCAAGTCCCTCGTTTTAGTCCATATTATTTTATGAAGTGCAGCGCCATCAGAAAAGAAGCAAATTTCACTTGTTTCCTTGATTTTTTTTAGACGAACTCTGAAGTAAAGATTTTCTGCATATCAATCATGATCTCAGCAATGTGCAAATAAAGTGTGGCGTTTTCTTGTACCCATTTTTACCACATTTTGATTAAATTTTAACCGTCAAAAATTATTAACAGTTCTAGTGTTTAATTGTATATAGTTTGGTGTGCCTAATCGAATTATTGTTTTTTCAGCAGTTTATTTTTAATTAGATATTGTAATAGAATCCAGCGGGCGAATAGCTATTTTCATGTTTTCTCGACGTTTCACGACCCCTAGCTACAAAAAAATAAAATGGACTCTTGTTTCCGTCTGTCGTCTGTGTCAATTTTTATTAGACAGACAATCTCTAAAACTACGGGACCGATTGTTGTCAAATTTTGTATGTATTAGGAATATCTTATAAATTGTAAATCCTAATCAAAATTTGGCTAATTATGCCTACCAACAATTTGATAACGTTCGTTTATTGTGTTGCGTAATTAACATTTTCTAGATGTTATGAAATATAGTATAATATGTTTGTGGTTTACGAATCTACCTTAATTTTGTTTGTTGTTATTATAATTTTTATTACTCAAAATTTTTCGTAGTAATACTTTTGATTTCTGGTATATCACCGTCTCCGCTTCCTGTTCTGAGTTGGTTTCTAGGAAAAATGTGCTTGCGTCTTCGATAGCAGAGCGGCTCACTTCACTTATAAACTGATATACCTACGTGTGCTTAACAGAATGTTGATGACGTCATCTCAAAATTTTGTAATGAAAAAATTTACCTACCTTTACTACACACATTGCTTAATTTTAACTTACAGTGCTAACATAAAAAAATAAAATTCACAAAACAAAATCTTATATATTTTCGAAAATGTTGGATATGTTGTATTGACCAGTAAAGTGAATGACGCGCGAAATTTGAACTCAGTTCATAACACGAGACCCGTATTTCAGTTCCCCGTGTAATCCTTATGGGTGAAATCGAGGCGTCACTTTAACGCTTAAATTGTACCATTAAAGTAATTTTCTTATATATCCCACTACCTGTACCATTAAGACTGATATTTTTACTGTTGATCTTGATACCAAACATGAACGGAACCGGTAGTATTTAATAAATATTTAAATTCAACTTTTACCACTACATTTGCCTCGAACGTATGTCGTACAGTGGTTCATACTGCCATTGACTTCCCCCTCCACATAAATGGCTTTGATTTTCAGATGCTACAGATACGGCTGTGAATTTCAAATTATTCATAAAGGAGATCTCATATTTGCAAATGTTTTCAATCAATTGCCAAATTTTGATTTAAGAATCATCATCAATCCCAAGCTTTTTTCTTTTCACACATTTTTGCTAGAAAAGGAAAAACTTAGCATTCCTGATTAAACCTTTCATGTACAAGTAAAAATCACTCTCATTTTAGTACGAATTGGGTCTGAAACACCCATTAAAAAAAAAATCACAATTTAAAGAACAATTTATTTCAAAACAAAAAAAAAGTATTTTACAATAAAAAATTGCACTTCCTAATGCAAAATCTGATTCACTTTTGGTGAAAAACTGACCCACAAACTGTTTTCTTGATGGGCCATTAAAATAGTCCTCGGACACTAATAGTTCTTCGACACTGTGAAGTAGATTTTCTTCAGATCTTTCTAGTTCAGGGCCCAATAGCAAAAGCAGTGCTTCGCTCTTATCAGTTTGTCCTAAGCTTTCATGAAGTTGTACCTCAACATTAGCTGTTTTTAGGCTGACTTGGGGATTAAAAGAATTTTCACATGTTGCCTCTCTTAAGGAATATCTATGCATAATAAAACAAAATACGTCATAATTTTACTTGACACAGAATTTATCAATATACATTAACTTACCATAATCTTCTCGCATTCTAGCTCGAATAAACTCTTCAAGCACATTTAATTCAGTATACCAATTGACTTTCGCTACATTATTTGACTAAAGAATTTTCTCCAACAAAAAAAAATGGCAATTGCCACTATTGTTAACACATGTCTTTCTGTCATTATTAATAACAAATACAAAAAACCAGTCCACAGATACATACAACCCAATGTGAATCAATATCACAGAACTAATATATCATCCAAAAATTGTGATTACGATTGTTTGTTGTGATGAAAATACGAAATCAACTGTCATATTTTGGGGATTTTCACGATCTAAACGTCACTAGTACCGCAAAATATTCGCGTTCTTTTTCTTTCCCAAGTGTTTCTGGATTTTCCGTTTCACTCATGCGCAAGACGTTAGAAACGATGTACGTTACTTCGATGGATAGCGTTGTTTTTAATTTGCAATATATCTTTAACAGAAGCTTTTTATATAGTTAAACCTTTAGTAACAGGAAGATAATTGTACAGTCTTTATCGCTTGTAGCATGAACTAGTTAAGATTTCTACCTATGCGGCGTATTTTGTCTGTAAAATCAAGCTCCCATAAGAAACCCATAGTAGAATTTTTGAATTATGAACTGCCGCGCATTCTAAATTCTAACCTTACTTTACTGGTCAATTATACTTCAGGCAGTGAGTATAGAGTTAAAAGAGAGGCAACCTTATGGACAAGTGCGGGGCTAATGCTCCGTCTTACCCCTCACTTCACTTCATCCACAAACGTAATAGTGGATAGTGGCTCTCCCTCCTTTTTTCTTGTGAACTACGTTAACAGTAGTCTGGACGAACACCAACTCATCAGACTTGTGGCCAGTGCGATTACGTTAAAGCAAAATAGCCCATCCCCAAATGAACGGTGGACTGGTGAAAGGTTTTTGTCCAATTTTAACCAAATTTCAGCTTTTCTTTAATTATTATTGTTATGATAAGCACATGTTGACAACATGCCGGTAAATCCCAATTTTTGGAGGATGCCTGGTGTATGCGTTTAAATTCATCCTTTATTTAAATAAAAAAATGAACGGCCATTATAGTAGATATAGTTATTATGATATTTTTATTATTTTTCAGTTTTTCGACCGTTTTATATTTCGATTTCTCAATTTTTCAACTTCTCGATATTGTAATTTTTCATTTTTAAAATTCTAGATTTTTCGATTTCTCGAGTTCTCAGTTGTTCTATATTTTAATTTTTTTTATTTTCCCAATTTTTAAATTTTCGATTTTTCAATTTTTGAGATCCCGAATTATCAATTTTTCCATTTTTAACTTTTCGATTTGTCGATTTTGGCCTATTTCGGTTTCTCAATTTTTTGATTTTTCGACTTGTCGACTTTTCGACTCCTCGATTTCTCCATCTTTTGATTTTTCGATTTCTCGATGTCTCAGTTTTTGAATTTTTCGATGTTTCGATTTGTCGGTTTTTGATTTTTACTTTTCGATTTTTCGGTTTTTCTGTGTTTAGATTTTTATATTATTCGATTTTTCAGTTTTCCAATTTTTTTTAGTTTTCGAGTTTTGATTTCTCGATGTGTTGATTTTTTAGTTTTTCGATTTTTATATTTTAGATTTTTCAATTTTTTTTTTTTATTTTTTGATTACGATATTTTAATTTTTCAATGTTTTAAATTTTAGGCTTTTCGATTTTTCAGTTCTTCAATATTTTTTAATTTTTCAAATTTTGACGTTTCAGAATTTTCAGATTTCCGATTCCTCAATTAATCTACTTTTTTCGACTTTGCTTTTTGAATTTTTGATTTCTCAATTTTTCAATTCTTTAACTTCCTAATTTTTGAATGTTTTGTTCAATTTTGTGATTTTTCAGTTTTTCGACTTTTTACTGTTTGAATTTTCAATTTTTCGTTTTTTAAACTTTTAGTTTTCAGTTTTTAAAATATTAGGTTTTTCGATTTCTCGACTTTTCAGTTCTTCTATCTCAATTTTTCAATTTTTGGAATTTTTAAATTTCTGATTTTCCATTTTTTTTATTTTTCGATTTTCCATTTTTTTTTTATTTTTCGATTTTCCGTTTTTTTTAATGTTTCGATTTTCCATTTTTTTTGTGGGTATCGTTGGTGATTTTTAGAAAAAGCGACGGTTACAGTTTTCAGATTTTATTTAGTTCCTTTTACTGTTTGAGAGTGCCAGGGAGAAGAAGATCGAAGGGTGTTTGAATGGTCGACAGGTAGGCTCGGTTTCAAATAGGTGGTAGTAGGTAAAGAAAGAGTTTAGAAAATTCTAGAAACGGAAAGAGAAAGTATGTAGGAGCGTAGGGCAGGTAGACGAAAGATAGGAGGTATTTACATTTGTACAAAGATTATGAATGCGTTCAGGTAGAACACCTGATTTTGTGGGAACGGTTGTTCCTACATTTTAATTTTTCGATTTTCCACTTTTTTTTAATTTTTCAATTTTCCAATTTTTCGATGTTTCGAATTATTCAATTTCTCTGTTTTTAAATTTTAATTTTTTTTATTTCTTTATATTTAGACTTCTCGATTTTACAATTTTTCGATATTTGAATTTTTCATGTTTTAATTTTGCCATCTTGGTTTTTCGATTTTTAAAATTTTTCGATTTATAGACTTTCCGATTTCTCAATTTTTTCAACATCATCAGTTTTGGGAACTTTTCAATTTCTTTTTTCAATTCTGAACGCTTAGAATCGACATTGGCATGAGCGCGCTCTGGTCTGTGGATCAAACATGTTCCCAGGCGACGACTTATCAAAAATTGTTATCGCTAATTCCACTAGAAGTTTAATATTTTGTGCGAAAATGGAACACTCGAATGAAAATAATTGCCGAAATGTATTTGCCGAATTTTATACAGACCGTATGCATTTAAAAAAGCCCTTCACATTTAATCACTTTTTCCAAATGGGGATATCAAAAAGGACCACGGCAGTAACCATGTATTGGAACATTATAACTAGTAATTTAGTAATATAATAGTGTAAATAGTGTGTCCTATTTTTAACATCCATACTCACTAACCACGGTAAACTTGGAATGCCATTTAGAAATTTTGGACAGAAATTTAAAATCGGCAAAAAGTACGTTACTAATAAGGGAGAATAAAATCATATTTGCAAAGCGAAAATCAATTCCCAAATGTTCAGAAAAACAAAAATTGGAACAAAAGCAAAAATTAAAAAAAATTCTGAATCATTACACTGTCAACGTTATTGATGCATAAATGACTTATATAAATATTCAGTTTATTCCTAAGGACATAAATGTTCCGAACGTCCCTCAACTGCGACCAATTGAACGCTTTTGAAGAAATCTAAAGTGGAATTTGTGTGAAAAATGTAGGGTAGGAACCCTTCACACATATAGAATTAAGCAGTATGTATTGCTGAAAATTTGGCAGAAAAAAATATTGGCTTTCACAAATTTAATGCGCCGCGCTGTGTTAAAACAAAAATTTGTGAAGCAAGCAGATATGTTGCAAATCGTACTCTATAAAGTTGTTTTATAAATGTTAACAGTTGCATTTTTAATTCGTCATTCAATAATAAAGTTATGCTAGTTTGAAACTTGCGCAGATTTTTGGTCCCCACACCCTTATTTGATTCGAGTCGCAAATATCAGTAATTTTCCGCGCCGTCCGACTTGTTAAATTTCAAACTAAAACGGCTGCACGAGCGATTCGCTTACAGTAGTTGTGTTGTACAAGCTCAGACAACAACCCGTAAAATGGTATTAGTAACAACCATTGAAGGTTAGAGGGCTTTTGTCGCATTTTGGGGCGCCATCTGACCGCCAATATTAACTCACTGGTACGCATAAGGATACGGGGTTGCCGGTCTTTTAAATACATAGTCACTGCTTCAGGGATGAGGGAAGTTCTGTCGAAATAACTTTTTTTTATTTATAGAAGTTATCACAAAACAAATTAATATTATAATTTTTAAAGAAGTAGGATTTGTCAAAGTGTACTCAGGGGTGGTGGAAATTCTGTCTAAATAACCGTAGATCTTTTTTTTTTCTTTCTGCACTACGTTTGAGTTTCTTCTGTTGGTTGTTCGCGCATCAAAAAAGCGACTAACGATTTACAATACTTCATCTGGACCAATTTCACAGTAAAGTTTTAAATTGTATTACACTTACTCTGCTTTTCATACTGAAAACTCAACTCTTGTAGGATTTCGGCAAGTTACTCAATGGGTGTGTTTTTATCAAGTACATAATTCAGATTTTACTGCGTTTTATGACTTTGTTGGGCGTCTGCCGTCGTCATTTACGTCAGAGGAACTTTTTCCCAAAACGATTCATTTTAGCGTTTGTAATAAATTTATTAATTTTATACGAGTATTTTATTTACTTATAGTGTAGTCAAGGAAATTCTGGTGGCTATAAAAAACCCGACTGATTTATAAAAAATGTGCCAAAATGTTTTGTTGATACCGTGCAGCTGCGAAGTTACGTTAAAAGTTAAAAATGATTGAACACACTGTAAAGTATGTGATTGAATGTATAAACTACCTTAAAAAATGACCCTTTTATATCATCGACTTTATCCTGCCCACACTTCAATTTTATCTGCATACAGAGGTGCTTCTTTTATTAGACAGATAATCTCCGAAACTACTGGACTAATTGTTGGCAAATTTTGTATGTAATTATATTAGGAATATCATGTAGATGGTAAAACGCTAACCAAAATTTTGCTAATCATCCCCATTTTAATAATTAATTTAATTTTTTTTAATAAACGTTATTTAAATTTAATAAAATAACATACTCCCACACGTGTGGTTTATGAAGCCGCATGGTTTTTTAATAAAACCAGGACCTAAATATAGCTATGAGTCGGCGTCTCCACCGTGTAACCCGAAGTTTGAGCGTTCAAAGCACATACAGGGGAGTGTTTTTTTCTTTTTCTTAAACCGTGAGCATTATCATCTATATTGTTTTAATTTATATAAATTAGCACTAAAGAAATAAACATTTTAATTTTTAAAAAAGCGGGTTTAGTCGAACTGTACTTTAGGAGCGAGGCAAGCTCTGTCTACGTAACCTTAGGCCAATTTTTGTGCTCCAAACCCGCATAGTTTTTTTGAAAAATCACTGGGAATACTCGGTCCTAGACGGAAAATCTCTTTCTTGTAATTTCTGACCACACATATTTATTGATCAATGCGATTCTACAGGTCAAACTCATTTTTGAGCTTTGCTTGACAAGTGCCAAAAGAAAACTCCACTTGCTGTATCAAATATCTTACACATGTTAAAGGGGCTTTTTCCATAACCAAACCGTACATTCTCTGTGTTTTCTCGAGTTTTCTTGAATTTCGGGTTGCCACTTAATTTTCAAAATTTCAAGTTTCTTTAAACTGAGTTACACAACATTTCATCAAATTGGAAAAATGTGTATTGTCCACAAGGTGATTGGAAAGTTGTTCACGGAATTCATCCCATGTCTTCTAAGCAGGCTTTAACTTCAGCGTAAAGAAAGTGTTTTAAAGAAATGATTTTTAATTTTTACAATACGATCACAAATGACAAGAGAAAACCAAATGTGAGAATTTGAGGTTAGATTGAATTCAGGTCGCTATATGTATGCACATTTTTTAAGTCTCAATCAAAAAGCTGAAATGATAAAAATGAATTATCATGGGTGCACTAAACTTTCTACGTGCTAGCATTAATAAATTAGGAAAAATATTACAATTACACTCATTTACACACAACATATTCACACACCATCCGATTATCCATAGCATTTAAGCTAAGACATACGGCTACGCGACCATGGATGATTCGATTACAATCAATATTGATCACCTCATGTTAAAAGAGCTATTTTTAAACTTAAAGTTTGATATATTAAGTACTTATTTGAAATTAGAAACGCCGTGTGTAAAAATTGTAGAAATAAATCGTTAAATTGTTTACTTCCAGAGCGTAAGATGAAAGTGTAGTACAGGGTTCATCATTCTGGCGAACCGTTACCTTAATGTTTTCTCAATGTCTCATGACCTCTAGAGTATGCAAAAATATGACTCCAGTTTCCGTCAGTGTGTCGTTTTTTTATGGGTCTGTGTGTCTATGGTCTATTGGCGATTTTATTAAACAGATAATCTCCGAAACCAGTGGATTGATTGTTATTAAATTTTATGTGTAACCTAGAAATGGTAAAACGCCTAACAAAATTTGCCTGATCATCCGAATTTTATGAAATAACATCCTGCTATATATATAGATATATTGTGGTTTATGAATCCGTCTTGATTTTGTACCCTTGACATTCAGATTTTTTGAGAAAAAAAATGAAAATTTTATAATTTTGCAAACTTTTTAAAGTTATCGTAACCATGGTAAATTGCTAATTAAAATGCAGTGTCCTCACAAAATTTATGTTATAAATCGTATCTAAAATGTACAAAGTATTATTGGTTTATCAATGCAGTTATATATTTTTTGCACTTGCGGGAGTAAAAGTCGGTTTCTATGACCGCAAAATCGGGAGAGAAATAGAACATTTGCCCTCTAGGTAGAGAAATAGATTATTTGCTCCCTAGGGAGAGAAATATATAAACAAATTTAATTTAGGAGGCAACAAATTCAGTACAGCAGCTTCAGCAGCATCACGTATCTCTTGCGGATTTTCGTTTTTCATTTTGTTTTGACCGAAAAAAATCACAGTTATTGTTTACAACGGTTTTTTTTGTCGTCATGCCATAGGATCCAAAGGCTAGTATGATTACTATTTTATTGATCATATCATTTTTTATCAGTTGAAAAACTGTGTAAGAGTCTTTATGAGTGGAAAAAAACGGTGCTTCAGGAAAATTCATACATTTCTCTCCCTCGCTGTATAATCTACTATTAATTCCTTATACAGAATGACAAAAAAAGTAATTTATTTTGTTGTGCTAATTAAATACGGCTCACCCCACTTTCTCAAAAATTTGGGATACTTACTAGTACTGTTGGGATAGAGTATTGTTATTATTGGTATTACCTCACATCTATGCTAATTGATATACGTCTCATTGCTAACAATTGATGCGGTTATCACAAAATTTTGTTTAATGAAAAACTCACTTATAAAATAAAATTTTATAATTTTTGGAGAAGCTGGATTTGTTTGACTGTGCTCTAGGAGGGAAGGAAGCTCACTCTAAATAACCTTACATTTTTTTTTAAAACCTTTGTTGAAATATTGCAGCTGCAACAACACTTGAAATGTCGTATGCATTTTATGCACACATGAAATCGGTAATGTTTCTATGACATTGAAAAATTCCGTATTAGTAGGAGTTATTTTAGTCACGAAGGAAATATTTTCCGCATGAAAGGTGGCACGTTCTCGAAACAAATAGTGTATATTCAGTGAATTAATTTTAAATTCGCCTGATTAACTTGAACTGCATGAGCTTAATAGTGGATTTATAAATTTGAATTAACGTTAACATGACACCTCCTGTATTCTGAATTAACGTAAACGATACGCTGTTTACAAATCATTACTATCCAAGAAACTGACAAAGTGAAAAGGTTACTTTGAATAAGAATATGCCCTGGATTTTTTTCAGTCACTCGACAACCATATCGTGGTGCGTAAAATTGATAAAATTTCTCTGTTAACACATTAAATTACAAGCACAACAATCTATAAAAAACAACTTGTGTTCTTATTTCTCATAATTTTTCAATTGGGTTGCGTAGTCAGTAATTACGTTCACTCATAATATAAATCGGGGGTTAACGTTATCCCAAAACTTTCTGTATGAAGAATTGGGTCATGTGGAAAACCGTCATACACAAAATCATCGTCTGAATCACAAAAACTTCCGCACTTATCACGCACTGTCCTCTGCCGAGCTTTTTAAATGTTTTTGAGGAACTTGCTTCTGACAGTAAACCGTTGTGGTCGTGTTAGTTTCAACGTTTAGATTTCTGTTAATTATTTGTGTTAGCAGTTAGCGCACGCTAGACAAAAAACTAAATTTGTACGATATTGGCGACTGTAACTTTGTTGGAGAGTTTTAATAAGAAACTGGAAACGATGTGAGGAAGGAGTGAAACAAGGGCACGTCGCAAGCGGGTAAAATACCCCAACAAATTAATGATTTTTTAGTCGGTAGAATCGTAAAAAAAAACAGTTTCACATTTGGTTTAATTTTTAGTACATCCCATCGACTTGTTCCTACTTCCATTTATCTTGGAATTCCACACATCCTTCTCACAAGAGTGTTTGAATTTTAAAATTATGCATACTAAATGATAAAGCGAGCAACACATGGAAAGTGATCGCTTAAAATTTTTGGTAGTTCAGAAGATAACGATGACATTTGCCGTTAGGATAGCAAAATTCACAGAAGCAGACAGTTAATGACCTGACAAGGAGCAAATTTGAACAAATAAAATGAAGGCTGTATTTTTGTGACGTCAAATATGACAAAATTGGATTGATTATAAATAATTTAAAAAAGTAACATTGTAATACGAAGTCGCATTGAAAAGTTTTGTTTTTCCTTTAAAAAATGTATCCAGAAACCAAACACGGCTACGTAAATCAAATAATATTATCAAAAAAAAAAAAATTAAAAACGTTTCCTGCACTTTTGGAAACACGATTCGGTTGTTGTTTTTTATCATCATTAGAAAATTGACGACGTCACCCTAAATTATTAATTAAAGCTATTGAAAATTTGTCAACATGCATTGCAATATTTGTTGTGCGAGCGAAGTTTTGTGTAAATAACTGAAAATATAAACATAATAATATTGGACGAAGTAATTAATAGTTACAGAGACAGGGTTGCAACGAGTATAAACTAGGAAAGTATTGTAAAATGCTCGATTTGACGAATGGCTAATTTCACGTTTTCTCAACGTTCAGCAACTTGGAGAATACAAAACGACTCCCGTTTCAGTCTACGCGTCACTACTCTGTTGGCGATTGTATTATGCAAATAATTTTAAAAACTATTTCACCGACTTTTGTGAAATAAAGAAAACAGTTGACCTTCTGCTTGCGTTCGCAAGTCAAGTTAGCATTGTTTTTTTGATACAAGAAAACGTAGCGAAAAACGCATGTGTTTTATTAATTCATACTGTTGTGTATAATTGATATAGTTAAAAAGCGTTAATTTTATTTTACGAAAAAATGAGGTTAAGTTGTACAATGTTTACAAAAAGTCAAACTTGATAACCTTTTTAATTGAAATCCCAATACATGGTCTGCTGTTGACAGACCAAAACGTAAAAAATATCCAGCTGACAAAGTGCAGTACTGGTATGTACATGACCAACCAATTTCGTTCTTAAATACCGCATTTGGCGAGCAAGTAATTCAGACAATGCAATGCTTTTACCACCGTTCGTAACGCTTGCAAATTAATAGCCAGCGGAAACCCCAAAAATATTTGGTGCGATAGTAATCTCACCAAATATCTTTTGGTTTTTATTAGGTGAGTTAAGTTTAAATTTTGTCTTTAACGGTATGAAAATTGGTGTGACCTCTGGTACACTTTGCATTTTATTCTCAGTAAAAAATAAATTTTCATCTGCACTGCTTTTAGAAAATAGAATGATTATTATGAGTTACTACACTCCACAAACACATAGTTGTCGATGTTAACAGAATAATGAATTTTCTCTTTTTGAGTGTGTTCGAACTAGTTATTTCGGTATAACTATTTGAGTACGTCTTAACTCATACATTACCCTAATTTTGTGAAATGTAGAAAATATTAAGAAAACAATTCATACGTATATGATTTTGAAAACTAACAATAAATATAAAACCTTACCGATTTTTTACATCCCGAGTTAACGAAATCTTGTAATGTCCATCTGGCGATGTTTCAAGACCCCTAGAGTTTAAAAAATAGGTATTGCGTTTCCACCTATCTGTCGTCTCTCGTCTGCATCGATTTTTCTGAAATAGATTTTATGTATTTTTATGTATTTTAGGACCATTGTGTAGATGAATGGTAACCACTATTTCAGTTTTATAAAATTAAACATTTTTATGTTTGTGGTTTATGAATTTTCCTTGATTTTTTTCCCAGGGCATCTAGATGTTTACAAAAAAAATTAAAATTGTATAACAACGTTTTATAGTAGTAATATAAGACAAATGCTGATTAACGACCGAATAGCTTAGATGGTTAGAGCGTTGAGTAATAACACGAAGATCGCGGCTTCGATCCTTTCATGAACCACTTTATACTTTGCCTTTTTTTTCTAAAAACTGGATTTGTTCGATCGTTCTTCAGAGGTGAAGAAAATTCTGTCTAATAATATTCGACCAATTATATACAGGCTTGGTATAAAGTCCCAGAAGGATCGAATAACTTTGTTATTTGGAAAGAATTTTTTTTTAATTTGGTGTGGATGTATAGTTAAAAATCGCTCATTGATTACAACATTTTTCCTTTTTTCATCGGCTTCGGTTTGCTAGAATATTTTTTTTCGATGGGACAGTTAGATTTTTTACATTGTCTGATGCAGAATTAAAAACTACTCTCAGAAATTATCAACACGTTTATCTTATACTATTAAACGAGCAAAATTTGTATATATATATTTATATATATATGTAATGGGTTTCTCGAAAACGGCTCTAACGATTTCGATGAAATTTACAGGTTAGGGGTTTTTTGGGTCAAAAAATCGATTGATCATAGTTTTAACTTCTGAAAATTACAGCTTCATGCATTTTCAGCAATTTTCAGGCAGTGAATTATATTTGTTGCTAGGCAACATCAGATGACACTACACGAACAAGAGATTGTTTTATAAGAGAAGTTTGGGTGACAGTCTGACAGTACGTTTGACGTACCTTTTTATCTTCAGTTGTACGTACCGAAACATACTCCACTGTATAGAGGACGTTGAAATTCACCTCCTGAGGTGAGAAAATTTACCAAAAACTAAACAGTGAGCGGATAAAAGGTACACGAAAGTGTGTTGAATTGAGATTATTTTGTCAAGCATTCATTTCAGAGGTTCCACGGTCAGTGTCAAAATGTGATCGTTTTCGGGGATGGGACCGTGTTATTTCAGTTTTTGGGCTCAACGTTTCGCACACTTTCGTAAATGGCATCTTCGGGAGCAGGGTTGAAATTGAGAAATTAGGAATAACACAAAAGAGCACGGTAACTCAGTATGTTAACCACACCAGAGGCGAAACTCTTCTGGCAGTAAGAATGTGGTTGTGACCTTTTTCTAGAGTCGAGAGAGAGAACTAGGAAAAAAAAAAGAACGACAAGAGAAAACTTGGGTAACAAATGAGATGTCAAACAATAATTCCAGTTTTCTGTTCTTTAATCTCTACATGTCGCTTATCAGTGTTTAAAACAAAGACTGCTTATGGAATTTCTTTTTTAATGTATATTTTTAAGTAGCGCGTGTACTTCAAAATGCATACTATAAGTACGCATATTTATCTGTCCTAATCTGATCTAATACTACCAAACGAGCCTAGTGAAACTCGGTCAACCAGATATTTTCTATTAATAAAAGATACCAGCAATTTACATTTATTGCAGTCTCACACATTTTCAAGGATTTTGTGATTTTATTTCATTATGTGTTTTTTATTTTTTTTTTTTTTATATATTTTTATCGATAGAAATAAAAGCGTTGATAATTTCTTGCAGTAGTTTTTTATTCTGCCTCAGAAAATGTAAAAAACAGTGTCCCATAAAAAAAGTAGGAAAATAAGGAAAAATGTAATTAATTTGGTATTTTTAAATATTTGTACATCCACAATTCCACACCAAATTAAAAAAAAAAAAACAAAGTTATTCGATCATTTCAGGACTTTATACTACACGTAATATATACAGAAAATCTACCAAAACACAATATATTAATTGCCAACAAACTTTCTTACTTTCTTTTTAGAAAAATTAGCATTCTTCTTTACTGTGCTGGGGAAATGATAATTTTTTCATAAAAGTTTAGTAACGCAACAGATAAGAACGATTAGAAAATAGAAGTGATCTTTATTTTCAGTTAGTGGAAGTGCTACGATCGATTTTATGATAGATTGCACGTAGTAGTTTCAACATAATTTGATATTTTTGTTGAAATAAAACATTTTTATATTAGGTGTCTCAGATACGATCTGTGTAAAACTGGAGATGATTGTATACAGTTTTTAACATTATTTATAAACTATTACAAAAATGTACGTCGTTTTGTGCTATTTGATCCTGGACGTTTTCATAATTTTATTGTACACTTAACTTACAATTACATAATTCAAATAAACGCGTGTATTTTTAAATTATTTTGAGAATTAAAGTCTGATATTTTAAGGAATTTTTGTGTCCCTAGGGACAACGACAGGAGCAGAAGCACACAGTCCGCTTTTGTCCGAATTTGTGGCCAGTCCGTAGAAGATGAAAGAACTACTCGACGTTTAATTGCACAGTTACACTGTACTTAAATGAGAAGGATCTTTATAACAACCAACATATGCTCTAAAAATATATTTTATTGTTCTGAAACGGGAACGGTTAAATTCTTTTCAATTTGAATGGCATCCTTATACGACTTTTTTTTGAATGGTGGTATAATCCTGAGTCACGCGCTGTAAAACGAGGTTGCTCTGAAGTGTTGCTGTTTATTTTAATCGTATGAATATATTCAAAAGATTTGTCCACACCGCTTAATTGCAAGATTCCACAAAAGTATTATTAATATTTTGAACTGAAATTTAAACATATTCTGCAAATCTTTTCCCTCCTAAAAATGTTTCTAATTTGGAATACAATTAATTTGCCATAAAGCTAGTTACTTCTTAAAGTATTATTTACGTTTTTATTGGCGATTAAATTAAAGTGTTCGGGATTTATTATGGAAACAATTGTAGCAACAAAATGATTTCTGTGGATTTAAATTTAATTAACGGTAAGTGCTGCAGTTGACCTATTTTTCTAACACTATTTAACTTGAATTGATTATCGGCTGCCAAGAAAATTGCAGTTAAAAAACAAGAAGTAGACTTTAATTAAATGTATAATAGTCAGATATGAAAAAGGGTTAGGTTAGGTCAAGTTATTTGATTGAAAATTTAAGATTTTAAATACTATAACATATTACTAACTGCAAAGATGCAATAAGCAGGAATGTATCATAGTGTGCACCTTGTTTAAACATAGTACAGGTTGAGTCAGGAAAGGTCAGATTGGTATACGTTTATTACAAAGCTTTCTGAGCAAGATACGGTTACAGAACAAAATCAGTATGGTCCTCTTAGTCTCTGGTCTCGTAGCGCTGAAGTTTTGCATGAAAGTTGGTCATTCGCAATTCACTGGCGGTTCTGAAATTAAAAGTCAACAACAACAAGCAAAACAAAAAATAATAACAATAAAACTCCTTAATTTCTGAAAACACAACCAAAACGATGCTAAACAAATCGCGTCAATGAATGTAACAGTAATTAAGCCTGGTGGTGAATTTATTTTGATGCTTCGAAATTTTTATATGTGGATTTAAATAACCGGGAATATTTCAAGTGCAAATGTCTAAAAAAGTTGTGTGGACAGTTTTAAAAACACCTTTTTTCATTACCTTCCTTAATTTTTAAAAAATAAAACGTTAAAGAATTCACCGTTAACATTTACAAGACTTATTTGCTTAACTGTTAACATAAATACCACTTATGGCCCGCCATATTAAATTATTTGAAAGTGCACGTTTATTGCAATGCAAAGAATAATTAACATAACTAGCAAATTTTACTAAAGAGACTTATCAGTATTTTTTATCAAACTGATCGGTACATATTTTTTAAATCTATCTTGACTTTTTGATAGTCCAGAGATAAATGGGCGCGAATACTAAACTGGGTTATTTGGTGCAGTATAGCTATGCCAGATAGTTTTTAATTCAAGCCAGTGTAATTTCCCAAAATTTTTTTTTTTTGTTGTTTATAACTGTCGAGTATTACACAACAAAATTTATTTAGTTAATTTAATAGTGCTGCAAATTTTGTGTTAAGTATATGCTTCAAGTAAAGTTTCTCTCGTGTTATGTAATAAACTAATAATCTACAACACGCATATTTTTTATTTGATAACTCTTGTTGATGAGTTTTTAATGATTTATTCTGTATACATAAAATATGTAAATATACATGTACGATTAACAAGGGTGGTTTTGAAAGTTTACCTTTTAATTCTCAACAGCTTTATTTTTCACAATATTAATTCAAGTTTAGTTACATATAAAAATTCAATGTATCAAAAAACCAGTACACCCCACGAAATATAGCATCGCATCGTTCTATGAATAAGCGTAGTGAATAATACATATGGAGGCATACATCAAATAAGTACTTCCTGAATTGGAATAATACATACTATTCTAGAGAAATACTAAAAATGATTTGTAATCTCATATTCACTTCTACGTAAAACAGCTGCTTTTAAAACTTGGGTCTAAAGAATTAGTTGGACACGTGTTCTAATGTATTTCACATAAGTAATTATGTTTGATTACTGTAGCAAATGTCTCCATACATCCATGAAAACTGATTAAACGACAAATTATAACTATCCGGGTGATTTCAATTATGGAAACAGCTTTTCATTTAAGTTTACAACTATCAGCCTAAATTGATTTGCTACCATTAAGTAACTTTACCATTTGACAAGAGCAACTGATTAAATTTCATATTTACGAACCGAAATTCATTTTACTCCATTTCACGTTAGATACGAAAAAAAATACCATATTCACCAACATTTTATAGTTTGGCGTTTAAAAATTATCATAAACGTGATAACTGATAAACTTCTAAAATTTATCTGTTTATTCTTTCCAAAAAATGATGTCGTCATTTCAAAATTTTACTACATATCCTATCTAAAATGTGCAAAATATTAATGGGTCTTAAATTTGTAGTGTTAAGATGTCCTAAAACAATTAATAAACAAGTTATTTTATTCATTTTTCTGAAATTTTAGAAATACATCATTAGCATTTAGTAATATTGTACTGTATCTATCCAAACTGATGTATTCTGTTTAAATTTTATAACGAAAAACACACTAGAAATATACATTCCCTGTAGTTAATTAATACCTCTATTAATAATAATAATAATAATAATAATGTATTTTCATGCTTCACTTCACATTACAAATACATGTAATAAGTTTGCAAAAAAATAAATACAGTTTTATACATAGTGAAAATGACTTTCACAATTTCACACATTAAAATAACTAACATTTTACATACTGAAATAGCTAAAAAATTCCTCAAAAGAGTAGAAGGCTCCATTGCACAGCAAATCTTTAGTAATGAATTTAAATTTATTTAAGTCCAGGTATTTAATCAATTAGGATTATCATTAAAAATTTTTCTAAAGTGAATAAGACAGGACTTCCTCCGCAATCAAATATTCAAACAAATTAGAAGAAGTTATAAAAAAAAATCGGTTAGGATGGGATTCAAACTCACTTGAATAGAGCTCAACCTCAAAGCTAAGGATGACAACTTATAGGTGGTTATGCGCGTAAGCCGAATGTCGATTATATGATACTCAAATATTTGTAAAGTAATCAAGACGGATTCATAAACCACAGGTATAGGAGTATGTTGTTTTTTACAATTTAAATAGTATTTACTAAGAAACATTTTAAGAAGACATCACTACATTGTAGGTGGTGATGGTTTTACTACCTATACAATGTGCCTAACATACAAATAAAATTTGACAACAATCGGTTCGGTAGTTTCGAAAATTAACTGTCTAATGAAAATCGGCACAGATGATAGACGCTAGACGCCAGACGGCAGACAGATCGACGGAAACAGGTGACCTACTTTTTCGTATGTCCACTCGTGCGCTATAATAATATAACGTTTATCCCCACAACACCAAAAATCCATCCGTTTCGCCAACCACATAGGCATTATCTTGACAAAGCTAAACTAAAGTTAAATTATAACTAAATGCTTATTTATACCCTAACTAGGACTCCTACTACTCCATCAGTGGTGTAGATCTTCACTAGTGGCGTATAGGGACGATTTTAATATTAACTACATTTTTCCTTTTTAAAAAATTCCAAGACGTTCGTGAAGGTCGTGGAATTTTTCAAAGAGAAAAAATGTAACAATTAAAAAAAAAGTTTAAATATCAGCTTGCACTGCGCATTGCTATGATGAAGAATGGAGTAATTTCTTTAAACTGCTAACGTTTTATTTTTTTGTTTTTCCTCAAATGTTGAAGGTATTTCGACAAAAAATGTTATGACTTATAAGTGTAACTATTTTAGAACTCATTGGGCCGGTTGCATAAACGCAAATCAAATTTAATCTCTGATTAAGAACAATTGTAACTATGATAATAACAATCGTTACTATGGAGTTAATCAGAGATTAACTTTGATTTGCGTTTATGCAACCGGCCCATTATGTTTTTTCTAACGCAGGAAATTATATAAAGATGTAGCGCGATGCCAAGACCATTAATAAAATCCATTTTGCTGCAAATATTTTTACGTTTCGATGTAAATATTGCAGAGAATAGAATAATTTAGAATTATTTTGACATTAACGGGTTATTTGGAATTTTGAGATCTGTGTTTTGATGGTGGACTTGGAAACGCGGACCCGTAAAGTGGCCATTTAGATCTCCTGATTTAACTTCAACAGATCAGATCCCGAGATACCAATGATTTAGAAATTCGAGAGTTTTATTTTATTTTATAACATCGTCGGCTTGTTCAGAGTCAAATTTTTAAACACTTATATTAATTTAATTACATTGGGTGATTATCATTTAAGAACAAAGTTATGTTTGTTGCTTTGTCGCTACTTTCATATAAAAACAAAACTTTATTAATTTTACGCTTTTCTTTAACACCATGTGAGCTTCGATACGAAAAAAATAATTAATTTTCTGGAAAATTTGTCTGTAACTGAAACCAGTTTTACTGTCGTGTCCATCCATGGCTCCAAAGTGTAATTACATTTGGCTGGACCTGAACGATTTCTTTTATACCTACCATAATCCTCAAGAATATTTTTTAAGCACCATTTAGTTCAATCGATATTTTATAGCACAAAATTCATTTCCTTGGAGATGTTAAGAATTTTATTACATTTTTATCGAGTTAACAGATACCAAGTTGATGGATAATAAAGTAAATGGAATTTAATAAAGGCATCTGGTAGCCACACGAACGCATGGCTCTCGTTATGTCTAATCAAATTAAATTTACATATTTTGTACAACCTGTTGTTATTAGGCAGGTTTACATTCCAGCTCCCCATATTACGCCTAAATAGTTGCGTTTGGTCGCATTCCAAACTCGTGTTTTAGCACTAGACGTCGACACATTTGTGACAAAATTATCAATATTTTTTACATCAAATTTCAGAACAGTACAATATTAAAATAAAGCTTGCACAAAGAATAGTGATAAAAATAAGTTATGTGACGATATTTTCGTGCACGTTTCACGTTTAGCTAACAAAAGACGTTTTTTTTTAGCTGTTCCATTGTTGAGAAAGCTGATATTTTTACAATGCCTCTGAATTAAAACTGTATCTAAGTGCATACTGTTGGTATATACCCTACATTGTATGCTAACATGACATATAAATTTATCACTAAGAATAATATTAACCATAATCCTTTAGTACATATTTATATTTTGTAGCTAAAAATTTGTTTCAAATGCGATAAATACGTAGCTTTAATAGTAGAACTTCAGAGTCTCAGAACGCCTGAACGTTCTCAATTACGAAATGTAAAAGTACATTTTCCAGTTCGTCTTAGAATCTATGTAACGGAACGTTTTTGTAATTTTAGCAACATTATAATTCGAGATCCACCGTAGTTTTTACGTTTGTAACCTATTTTTATGTTTTTACATTATTTATACATGATGGTTTACCTAATGTTCCCAAAATTCTGAAAACACGGCGCTATGAAAATCTACTTTAGCGCATGGTTATTAAACTACTAACATATTTCTTCATTATGTCTTATTATTGACTGTTTTTTAAATACAAATGATAACGTCGTTACAGCTTATGCAGGGTCATGAGCGAAATGTACGTCAAATTGCTACAAATTATATCAGATTTATTCGTATCACATTTAAATATGTTAACTTCTCCTTATTCGGTGATTCACTACGAATCCAAGATTTATGAATTCAGGGAAGAGCATTTTTACGTTTGTATTTCTGCACTTCGCACCCCTATTCAACTATAATATGTATTCCATTTCACAAACTCAAAGGAAATGACAGGGTTGTCAAACGCTTATTGAGTTATTCTCTAATATGGCGTGGACATTGACACTTCATTGGACGAACTTTTAGACTTGTGGGACGAATTCAGATTTTTACTTCCCGAGTGTAAGCTAAGGAAGTATAGTAATCAAGTCCATCGGACGAATGGTCACTTTTATACTTTCTCGACGTTTCATGACCCCTACAGTACGAAAAAAGTAATCTCCCGTTGCCGTCTGTCTATCTGGTGTCTGTATTCATTTCTATTAGGCACGTAATCTTCGAAACAAAATTTGGCTAATCGTCCCCACCAACAATTTGATGACGTCATTTCAATGAATGGTATTTTAAAATGAATTAAATGTTACACAAAAATATACTCATATACCTATGTGTAGTCTACGAATTCGCTTTCAGTTTTTTCGCTAAACGTCAAATTTTTCCCAAAAACATTTGCAAGGTATAATAACGTTTTATTCCCAACATAGTTTCTATGTCTCCATGGCTCAGTGGGTGTATCAGAGAGACGGCGACCCTGGGGTAATGCGATTGTGGATTCGATGCCGAACCTTGCCGTTTCCTTTTATTTTTTTTTTCTTGCATTGGTATAACGGTGTGACTACTTTTCTTTTGTGCTGTGACTAGAATTATTCATGTTGATTTTTTATTTCTCAAATTTAGAACGAGTCACCCCATATTCTCGAAAATGGGAAAAATACGCTTGTCTTTATATAATAATGATAAAATAAGAATAATAAGAACATTTTGTTCGATTGTGGTTTAGAATTAATAATTTCAGTCCTGTTTTGAGAAGACAAAGTCATTCAAATGAAACTAATTTCTACATGACATTCTTTCAATGTATAAACATAAATAAACACTTGAGCTTCAGACTACCTAGTGCTGAAGGATAAGGTGTGTTATTAAATAAATCAAATTTTATAATTTCTGTTAAAGAGCTTAATTTGTTGGATTATACTTATAGCCTTCGACGAGTTTTTTATTGATCCAATTAAGAACCTCATTTTTTAGCTTTGCTTATACAGGGTCACTCAAAAAAATTAATAAATCAGTCAATTATTTTATTGAATAAATCAAGAATTGCAAAACAGAATACTTTGAAATCTTGCAGACGTTTTACAGTTATTGTAAAGATGATAAATTGTTAATCAAAAGCTACTCGACGATTGTAGCCGTCAATAATCTTTTTCTGGTTTGGCTTGGTAAGAAAAAAAAATCCGTTGTATTCGTATGAATAAGAAATACAATAGGCTCCAAAATTGACTTTTGGGGTACACCAGAAGTTACTATACTGACACATATTATTAACAACTACGGTCTGACTTCAATTTGCTAAGTATATTAAAAAAAAATAAATTACTCTTTGATCGAATCCGTAGAATTGTAGTTTTGTACAAAATAATAAATGATCAATGGTATCAAAGGCTTTTGCATAATCTAACAGAGCTAACATAGTCACTTCCAGAAGTACATTGGTTGTCTTCATTTTCACTTCCAAAATCTTTTTCATGTTTTCTCTAACCTGCGGCAATTGTTGAAGACTTTCAGCTCCCAAGTGGTTTTAGAGGAAAGGATATCGGATATCGGCATTAGAGATAGCTTATAATAACAGTGCAACTTTGGCTAGTTACTGATCGAGACTGGATAACTTGACGTAAAAGACTCGCGATTTTTGAAAACTGATTATGATTAATGCCATAACTTTGTAAGGTACATTTTCCCTCTCAATGGAGCATATTTTCCGTAAATGTGAAGTGGATTAATTTCATTAACTATCTGGCCAATTATCGTAAACCTATAGGGCTTCGAATTCGATATCTCGACAAGCAGAATGAAATCGCTTTTCACGGTGTCATCGGTGGTCATGTTCCTCTTGGCAGCAAGCGTCTGTCAAGCCCATTATTAATATCATTTTCAACATTAAAAACATTTCGTGTGGTGTGTTCACTTAAAAAATTTCTACATTTCTTAATATTATACTATAGTCTCTTTAGAAATGCATGCAGTTTTTAATTGTTTTTAATTTTGTGGAAATGTCTATACAGGATGCTTTACTAAATAATTGAAGGGTCATTTACACTCTAGACTTTCACTAAATTGAAGTAAATTTTGTCAAAATTAGCACTAATATGTTACGATTAATGATTCACTGATTTTATCGGTACACGTGCCTACAATCAAAATAAATATAATCATTTGTCGCTATCAACAATTTAATGACACAATTTTGATGAATTATTTATATCAATTTATATTGAAAACACGTCTGGATATTCATCCGATATAGTATTCTTCAAAGGCGATGTAGATTTTTATGACTGTATGATTGCTTTTGCAGAATAACAAAAAATCTGGAAAACCACGATTTTCGTTATTGGTGAATCATTTTTCCCAACGACCGAAAATGAAGTAGATATGTGGAGATTTTTTTTAATATTAGTTAACATATGTAGTGATTATCGAAAATTCTACCAATGTTTTGAATGAAAAATTATTTTTGCAAACATTTTCAAATATGAGGACCAAATTCTAGTGTTACACTTCAAACCTTAAAATAAACTTGGAGTAGCTTAGCAAGATACAGGTAGTGGACGACACATATGCACTTCTTTCTAGAATACTTTTTCCCTTCACCTCTTTTGTAAAGTTGTACCTTTAGGAGTAAATCTCGCACCAAAACTTCGAGTTGAGTCCGTTACCGTCATTTATTTCTAACTTTCACAGTTCCGTATCTATCTTTTAATCCAAATCAGATCATAATCATTTCTTCTTGAAGAATTATTGCGCAATGTCATTTTAGATTATGGTCATAAAAATAATACATAAAACTCGTGCCTAAACGGTGTTATATTTCACTTGTGGGCTTTATAGTACTCGCCTACAGGTCAGGTATAAGTGGTCCAAGCGTGACAAACACTTATTTAACCACATGAATAACATACTTTTGGTACCAGATATCTCTGATATAGGGTAATAAAAATGTCAGTAATTAATGAAAAACAACTTTAAAAACAGTTTTAATTATGTATCCCTAGCTAATAATAAAAAAACTGAACAAGCAATAACATCAAAAACGCAATTTGAAGTGATACCTGATTTTTTTTTATTTTCAAGAAAGTGATGAATTAGTTTAATTTTATATTTAGGGATAGAGATTTGCGTACTGTACGCAACATCTTAGGGCCGTGTGTTTAGTCACAATTCGGGGCTATAACAGTTTAGGTTAACAGTAAGTATCGTTTAGTTTTTCTGTCAAGCCGAATGTGAATATATATAGAACAGGTGATTTTAATACACGAGGAGAAGGAAAGATAAAATACACGAGAAGATAATGGTAAAATATGGGGAAGAAAAACCCAAAAAACAATGGCACCAGACCTTGATTTCTGTTTGGTTAATAGACTAACTATCACAAATACATTCTTTGAACACAGAAATATCTATAAATACATGGAAAAGAAGCCAAGCAGGCAAGAAAATCAAGCATTGCTTACAGCGAAGTAAAAGGTGCCGAAGTAATCGCAGAAATGAATGGCAGATTATACAGAGATACGAAAACACATCAACAAAAAAATATCCAACTGGAAACTATAAAAACATGTAAGACAAAAGATCCTGTATATGTATGCAGTCAAACATAGCAACAGAAGAAATAGAAGGCTACTGAGCTTTTATAGATTTAGCATTCGACAAATTACAAAGGAAGAAAGTATGGGATAGTTTAGAAAAAAGAGGAATTGACTAGAAATTGATTCGACTGATAAAAAGCATTTACAGGATTAACGTAAACTGCATAATCAGGAAAAATTATAAATCGCAAGGTTTTAGTAGAACAGAAAGGCTCAAGCAGGGCGGAGCATTCATCCCCTATTTTTCATTACCTTTATAGATGATATAATGCAAAAATATAACAACAAAACCAACGAAAATCATACGTATGATATAAGAATCTAGAAAAAATACAGAATGTGCGTTCGTCAACGATTTAGTGCTAATAACGGAAAGGAAGAACGATTTAGAAAAAATGTTCAAATTTGGAACAAGGTACTGAAAGAAAATAAAACAAAAGAAGTCTAAAGTAATGGTTATTTCGGAAAAAAAATGTCTCTCGTTTTGCCTTGAACACTTTTTTTTATTAATAAATAGGGGGTGGCTGTCCCTAATTTTTTCATTACAATTTTATCGTAGTAAGACTGAGGACGATTTTTTATTAAATATTCAACAAGATTCGTTATTGTTATTTAAAATCAAACAATTTCACTCGCGCAGAATTAAAATGAACTCCCGTAGTTGAAATGTACAAATTTGGGACGAGGTACTGAAAGAAAATAAAACAAAAGAAGATTAAAGTAATGGTTACTTAGGAAAAAAACATTAAACACTGGATATCACAATAGAAAAAGAAGTAATAGAAAAAGTGTGTAAGAATTTCAACACTTAGGAAAAACTATGGAGAACGGAAATAGACAAGAAATTGACACAAACGAGAGAAATTAAAAGACTATGAAAATGTTTTCTTCACTGAACAAAAACATAATAGAAAAAAGGAGTAAGAAGAAAACGAAAATAACAGTGCATAAAGTCGTGTTCCGACCAATATCGACCTGGGTCCTAAACAATAGAGAGAAAAATAAGATCCAGTCTGCAGACATGCGATATCTCCGAAAATTTAAAGGCAATACAGTAAAAGATCGAATTCGAAATCAAGTTATGAGAGAAGAGTTAGGACTGCCATCCATATTAGAGTAGGGGAAATAGGGGCTTGTTGTAACAGGGGTAAGTTGTAACACTAAATTTTTACCCGGAATTTAAACTCTATAACATCAGTTTTTTTACTGAATTTAATTCTTGCATCATATGACATCATGTCATCACAACCACTGTTGCGTCAGCCATGTATCGCTTTCCGGATATATTAAGAAAAAAAAAACAAAATTTAAATCTTTAATGTTGACTCTATTTCTAAAAGTTTATTGCAGTTTTACTGATAAATATTGTATATAATGAAGTGTTGTGTTGTTTTTTGAAAAATAAAGTCTAAATATGTATCACCATCAACTTTATTTTTACTGTTATTACCTGCCTCATGGCTGTTACAACTAGCCCCAAACAAGTTGTAACGATGCACTTTTTTTTAAGAAAATGCCTGGTATGAAGTGAATATGAACAATTTTGACCTTTTGCCTGTTCAGTCCAATAGGGGAATAGTAAGACTTCCGACAGATACTTTTATAGTGGTCAAACAGCCAATAGATACCAAATTATATTCATTTTTCTAAAAACTGTTACAACAAGCCTCTCGTTCCCTTACATGGAAACAAAGCAATTGAGTTGGTGGGAATATTTGAACCGAATGCACGATGATGATGAGAGACCTATTAAGCAAATTTGGCAAGCCAGGGTTATGATCAAAAAAAGAAGAGATAGACCAATGAAATCTTGGAACATGGTGATACTCGTGAAACGGAAGAAAACGTGGGAGAAAAAAGAAAGAATGCCGAAAATTTGTACATTTACTGTGATGTGTTGTAATACAGTACTAGTTATGTATCCCTATACCGCAAGATAAAGGAAATTTTGACATTATAAAAACTTTACATCAAATAAAATTGTATCATATTACCTATATCTACTACATTATGCACATCAGACTATAATTTTCTCTGACATACCATCCTGGTTAAAACTATAGGTCAAATCGACTTTTTTATTTGACGCCATTAATTTTTTACTACTAATAAACAGACAAATTTTGGTTAGCGTTTTATCACGTAAACGTTAATTCTAAAGTACACGTAAAATTTCACGCTAAACGGTCCGGTAATTTGGAACATACTCGTCTAAGAAAATTGCTAACGAGAATCCGACACCTGTTTGTTCCCATTCTAGGAGCTGTGATTGCTATGCCAAAAAAACATGCCTGTTTCGTCAAACAGACACTGTAATACTTACTTTCCTGGCTTACGCTCAGAAAATAAAAAATGAAAAATTTTGGAAATTTACGCTAACTGTCGTATCGATAACTTTTTCAATAATTGTAGAAAAATCTACACTTCTATTCATCACATAGGACACGCAAATTACATTTGTCCTCCACTGGCAATTATCTTGTGAGTACAGCAAATAACGTTACGTCGGTACTGGATGCACATAGGTAACTGCTAATTTCTTATATTATGTAAAAATATACATTTTTTTCAAGTTTCTTGGGTCAAATAGAAGGTGCCTTTTCTACCTATGTATCTGTATTTAAAACGAAAAACGTCACATGTATTACTTAAATCTCGCAGTAATAGACAACGCTTTTTATGATGTTTCCTTGTATGCGCTAAATTTCAAGAAAACCCAAAACCTTCGCTCATAAATATTTTTAGAGAATTGGAATGACCGGTTTGATGGATGGTTCTATTACGCGTACCTACCTAGTAAACACATCGAAAACAAGCGTCCTTACAAATATTGAAGTATTAGTTATTATAAGTGTATTCGTTTTGTTAACAGAAAAATAGTTTCATCGTAATGATAACAGACGTCATCAATATGAATAGCACTTCACCTAGTACATTGTTATTTTCCCAATACCTTTTCAGGGTATAGATGAGGAATGTTTACACACAATTACTTTATTATGCGTAGTACGTGTGATATTTTTCAAACTACGTACTACGTTTTAGCCACTGTGTTGCCTGCTGATGTTTGCACCTATTATTTATTTTGGCTATAATAATATTTTATAAAACAACCGACCTAACGTTTGTTAAAATATTTGTTTTATGCAAATACAATGTCTTGACTGGAATTATTTTCTGTTTTTTATTGGCAGAATATTCAAATGGTAACACAACTAATAGAGCCAAAATACCCATACTTACAGTAGTTTTGAGCAGTAAAACAACCCACAGTAAAACGTAAGTTCAAAAGAAACATTTTCAAAATCTTATAATGTAATAAATATTGATTTTATCTCTGTGTGGTTACTGATAAAAAGATTATTGCGATAAGTTGCTACAATAGATTCCTAATATGGCTGGAGGCCCGTTCATTTATTGTTATTAGTATTATCATTGGCAAATATTAACTCGAACTCTACATTCAGCTGGCGAAAATATGCGATCGAACTTCCGTCGAAAACCTTAAGTAAAGACAATAATTTTTATGTATAGCCAATTCAATAATCATGACGTCGGCACAAAGGAGTTTCGCAAGCGGAATATTACAGCGTTATCAAATTCTGTAAATTCTGTCATGACAGGACAAACGAAGAGTTTACTTTTAGTAAATAATCTATCTCAATAACGACGCAGCTGCTAAATATCTAAATTAAACTCCATCACATCACAAAAATCATTACCATTTCTCGTTGTGCGAATCTTACTAAATTACCCAATAACAGGATTCGACGCTACCAATTTTAATTGGATCTAATCGGGATGTCTGGCTGATTTTTTAAGATTTACATAACGAAATGCAAATCAATCCTAACAATTTGAGTGTGTATCCATACAATATCTTTTAGCAAATCCATTAAGAGCTAATTAGTTTGATTAATCTCCTAGTCTGGCGTGTGAAGGCAGATACACTAAAATTATGGTCATATGTAAACGAACCGAACCAGTCCTACCGTTTCGTTAAAAAAGAAATAACTTCGCTAACTGAACGAATTTAGCTAATTTTTATTATAATTAATTTAATTTTAATGGCACTTTTATTTCGTCTACTAATCTAAGTTTCCAGCATTTGAAGCACTTGACATAACCGTTCTGGGCTTTCATAGAACAGTTAATCCAGACTTAATTCCACTTGTTTGTGGAACGATTAAGCGATTATGAGCTCTAGTACAAGGTATGAACACAAAGAAAAAGTAGCTAGTTTAATCCATCCTAAGTAATCAAATCGCATCGCATAAAGTTTCGTCTACTTGTAAGTAATAAAATCTCAAAGTATTTCCGACAATACACTTCTAATAATGGTTTGATTATCTCCATGTCAACCTGGCCATTCATATTGTCGGTTTTTACCGAATTCAGTCGCAATTATCTAGTTTATCGTGTAATTTAACTAACGGTTTCTTACCTTTGAACTTTGGACAACAAAAATCAGGTGCATACCCACATATCTAAAGTTCTCTGCAGTAGTGCTTCACGCATGTGTTTCAGCCTATACTTTTTCTACGACTTTACCTAGAGACAATTAAAAAAGTGGATAATTTAAAATTCCTCGATAATTCTGACAAGGGTGATATTTATACCTACTAAGTATATATATATTACATTTTCGGTAAATAAATTAAAATGTTCTTCCCACTTCGCCTTTCCATAAATTTCTGGTGTGTGTTCTCACAGACATTCAATGATTTTTGTGGGAGTAAGGAAGTACTTGCTTCATTTGCTGCCGCTGTAATTTCTGGTGAAATAGGTACTCGGCAAATCTGAATCTGAATCCGAATTCATCATGTAGATCCTATATTTGACAAATTAATTGACAAAAAGCCATAAATTGAACTTACGATTAACAATTTGTTGGTGGTGTCTTATAATATAATGTTAGTTAGAATAGTTATGATGTCAATAACAATATTGGCACCATAAAATTTTAAATATATTATCAACCTGACAAAAAATATTTTAGAATTTTTTTACAAACACTGTTTATCAGGATTCACTTTTACTGATACCGCAACAAAATACTTAGTTACCTTTGTTTTTCTATTCATAAAATATTGTGTCACAGATGTTAAAAATTACACTTCTGCAATTATTTGTCAACCTTCTCATTGTTAAAAAAATTGAAAAAAATTGGAATAACTTGGCAACGTCGCGTTAGAATAAAATTTGCATGTAAAACCTAGGAAAAGCCTATCAGAGCATGAAAAAATATATAGGGTGTTCCATTAACAAAAAACTACGAAATTATACTGTTTTTTGAGGTAACTTCTATAAAGTAAAACAAACAATCAATCATTTCTAGACAATATCAGGCACAGTGTAATGCAAAAAAGTTGTATAAGGGGATCGAACGAGCGACCTTCGCATCCAAACTGGGGATTCTAAGCAATGCGCTTTGGAATATTCGTGACAGCTCCATTTATATTAGTAACATAAAAGATTAGAGGAGAGGAAGAACCCACGACGGATTCAAAACCACACATGTTGGAGTATAATATTGTATACCATTTAAATATATACTAAATAACATAGAAACTTTTGGGATACCTGCATTAAATTATTGGTAGGGAATAATTACACAAACTTTGATCAACGTCTTACCGACTATATCATACATCTAAACTTTGACAACAATCAGTTCAGTAGTTTCGAAGATGATCTAATAAAAATCAATACAGATGGCAGGCAGAAGCAAACAGACAGACAGACGGAAATGGCAGTTTTTATGTTTGAACCCCATTACAATACTTCCCTTATAGCTTACGCCGGGGTAGTAAAAATATACAAAAACATCATAGGAAAATTAGATTTAAAAAAAATTGGTCGAAGGTTATTTCGACAGAACTTTCCTCGCCTCTGCAGCCCAATGAAATTTATTTTCGAAAAATTATGAAATTTTATTTTGCGAATTTTATTTTTTTGAGCCTGTAAGTTGAAATAAACACCTGTATGCAGTGTTAAAGTAAATGTAAAGAAGCGTGTCAGGTTCAAAGGGGTTTTTACTTTACATAATTTTGTGATGACGTCATCAACATTTTTGCAAGGAAACAATATTAACTTGGATAGTTGCAGTGTAATAATAATAATAATAACAGTGTAATAATGTGCCGTTCCTGATTTAATCAATAAAATAAGTTATATAACATATTTATTTTTTTAGCCACCTGTATAAGTAACTAACAAGTAAAAACTCATCATAAGACATTTTAAGTAGGATTTATTAGGCAAAATTTAGAATGGAATAAACAAATATATTTTGATTAAAAATTTACCATGTCTACAATAACTTTAAAACGTCTTTAAAATTTTTCGAATCACCTGTAATGATAAGCCATAATTCATAAGATCATAAGTATAGACTCATCTATTTTGCACATTATTAATAGGAAAATTTTGAATTAGTTATATTAAAAGCCTATATACCACAAACTAAGTACCTTTGAGAAATGAAAATTCAGAAAGCTTTACAAACAGAATACTGTTGAAACACAGAGGGCTCTTCTGTTTAATCTTATAGCACTTAGTTCAAACGATAAAAAATGGTCGAAAGTTATTTCTATAGAACTTCCCTCGCTCCTGAGTTATAGTTTTTTCGAAAAATTATAAGATTTGATTTTGCGAATTTTATTTTTTATGATAATTCTTTATACGTTAAAATAAAGGTATGTACGACTATGAAATGTTAAACGAAAGGTTAAGGAGCGTGCTATGCCTTTGTTTCAACTGAATCTTTCCATTACAAAATTTTATGATAACGTTATCAACATTTTTGCAAGGACATGTATATCAAATTGAATAGATGAAGTGTAATAGTAATAACAACAGTACTGTATTGCAAAATTTTCGGGAAAATGGAGTGCGTCATTCTTTATTTAATTAATAAAATAAATTGCTCATTAACTCATTCAATAATTTTTTTAATCACCCTGTATAAGTAATTCTAAAAACTATAGGCGCATTGATAAATTACAAGTACGAGTCATAATATGTATTTTGCATATTTCAGAGAGGATTTATTAGGCCAAATTTACAAATGATGTCATTAATTATTATTTGGCAGGGGATAACAAATAAATTTTGAATAATGATTTACCATGACTGCGATAATCCTTGCAAGATTTAAGAGCATTCAGTTTTGCAGTTACAAAGTTAAATTGGAAAATGTTGTTATTCATTTTCGTTTTTTTCCAAAAATTTTGAATTTTGGATGTACAGGGTGACAGACGGAAACTGGAGACCTTTTTTTTCATACTGTAGGGGTCATGAAACGTTGAGAAAGCATTAAAGTGACAAATCGTCCGATGGACTTGATTACGATAACAATGAAAAAGTAAAATTATATTACGTGGGTATGAAAAAGTGAAAAAGATTTACAACATAAGATACATATTCTCGATGAAGAAATGAGAAAGATAATCATAATTTTATTGATGCATATGCTACAGAAATAGTTTCTCTACAAAGGACAGTTAAATTTATAATTAATAAACAAATTAATGATATACAATATACAGAAAGATAACAATTCATCACCGTTCTAATTCATTGCCAGTTAGTTATTCAGTTACTCGAAATTCGGTCGGCCGACCTTCTACTTTTACGTTTTCTCGACCTTTCATGACCCCTAGAGTACGAAGAAATAACTCTGCCGTTTTCGTCTGTCTCTGTGTGTGTCTGTGTGTCTGTCTGTCCGTCTGTCTGCCGTCCCAATTTTTATTAGACAGATAATCTTCCTTCGCTCTTGAAATACTTACAATGATAATTTTTTTGAGTCCCCAGGTATACGCAAAAAATAGGAATGAAAGGATAAATCACAAGTACAGACTCATATTTTATACATTTTAGATAGGATTTATTCTGCAAAAGTTTTGGGTGACGTCATCAATTTTTAGGGGGGAATGAGCAAATACATTTTGATCAAAAATTTTCTATTCTTATGATTAGTTGAAAACATCTCCAAGATTTGAAAGCATTCGGTTATGTAGTTACTGATTAAATGAACAAAATAAATACACGCATTCAATAACTTTAAAACATCTGCAAGATTTCAGAGCATTCGGTTTTGCAGTTCCCGATTATGAATAAACCAAATTGACTTATTGATAATTTTTTTTGTGTTACCCTGTATAAGCAAATCCAAAAAATATGAATGGAATGATAAATTACAAGCGCAAACTCGTCATATTTTGCACAATTTAGATAAAATTTATTCAGCAAAGTTTTCCGGTGACTTTATTGATTTTTTTCGGGAAGGATCAGCAGCTATATTTTGATTAAAAATTTGCCATGCTTATGATAATTTTAAACCATCTGAAAGATTTCAAAGTATTCGGTTTTGCAGATGCAAAATTAAATTGCAAAATGTTATTATATAATGTTGATTTTTTTGAAATCTGGACGTTTCGGGTAAAAACTCAACACGGATTCATAAACTAAACGCGTAGGACTATGTTATTTTATACAATTTATATACCCATTTACTATGTACAATTATGAAGTGACGTCATCACATTATTGGTGGGATGATTAGACAAATTTTGGTTAGCGTTTTACCATCTACATGATATTCCTAATATGAATACAAAATTTAACTACAATCGACCCAGTACTTTCGGAGATTATCTGTTTAATAAAAATCCGAGACGACAGAGAGACGGATAGATGGACAGACGGACAAACAGACGCACAGACAGACAGACACACACAGGCTGAAATGGGAAACTTATTTCTTCGTACTCTAGGAGTCACGAAAGGACGTAGGTAGTCGATTACAATACTTCCTTCACTTGCGCTCGGGAAGTAATAAATAAATAAGTAGTAAGAGTTTTGGTTAATAAAATTTTGTGATGATTTTTCGCTAGAAACAAATAAAAATTTTAATTTGTATAGATACAGTGTATACTAATACCAACAGTACCTATTATGTCCCCAAAACTTCAAGAAAATGAGGTAGCTGTTTTTGACGTACCTAATTAATAAAATATATTGCTTCATATATTTTTAAGACAGTCTATATATAAGCAATTCGAAACAATAGAACAGATTTACTTCATAAAATTTTGACGTCATCATGTTCTGGTAGAGATGAACAGATAAATCCTGATTAGCGATTTACCATGTTTACAATAACGATAAAGCGTCTGCAAATTTTCACCGAATTCGGTGTTGTAATTTTGCACATTTTAAATAAATATGATTTACGTGCCAAAATTTTGAAGTGACGGGTGTGGGAGAATAGATAAATTTTGATGTGCATTTTACCATCTAGTTGATATTTTTAAAATAAATGTAAAATTTTAAAATTTGTTCAGTAGTTTCAGAGATTACTTGTCTAATAATAAGGCCAACATATTACAGACAGACGAAGATGAGAGACCTACAGATACCACGGTGTTTCGTAACTATAAAATGTCGAAAAAACATTAAACTAGACATTAATCAGAAAGGCACTATGACAGTATTTTCCGAACGTAAGCTGACTATATTTGCTCATGATAATTTTAGTAATAAAATATTCTAAATGGATAAGTAAATAAACTTTTTTGTTAGGGGGCTATAATTATTGTGCTATTAAGTCATACTCTACTAATTAAGTATCTAAATATGCGTAAGTATAAGAATATATAATATAATTATAACATTTTTTTCTAAAAGCTGCACGTTACTCGTATATTCTGACCGACACTGACAATAGTCGAACGATAACAATATTATAGGTATTTTACAACAATTAGCACAGTTATGCTACCAATAAACAATAAAGTTAACATCTAAATATATAAATTAATTAATTTCTAAATAATCGGTTCCTCTACCTTGTGTAATCTAGATAGAAGCGGCTTTAACTTCGACTTCATAATCGTAATTGGAACAAAGAACGAAGTTTGAAAATAAATTTAACAACAGATGTCAGAGAGTGTTGTGCGTATTATTATTCATGCAGTACCTATACCTGTGAGTATGACTATCGATCATGGTTAATAATTTTTGAGCAGCATAAATGCAAATATAGGAGATATTGCAATGAACATGTAAATAGGATAGGAGGGACCCCTATAACTTCAATAACCGTAATCGTTATAACGGTTAAAGGTAAACACAGTTTATTAAAAGGGTAAAGACTCAATTATTTTCAACAGGTGTTTAATTGAATTCCAGTGGTCGCCCTCTCATTGCTCCATCGGTATCTTAAAAATGCCGTTTTTATTGCAGGATCCCCAATACTGAAGAATGACGTCGCGAACTCACCGACATCTCTTCAAACCATGCCGCCAGCTCAAATTACAGGTGAGACATCGACATATTTAACAATAATATGTTTTACTTGCGAAAGCAGCTTTGTAAGATAGCTTTTGACGGAAAATCTCATTTATCTTACTTAGGTTTATTCAGTTTTGAGTTAATTCAGAAGTTGTTTTATGAGTCTGAGAGATACCATTGTGCGGTAGAGGTAAGATATATCGTGAACCAGGTTTCGATTTGGTATGCAGGACTTATTTATGTAAGAATGCTTTGAGTTTTGTAAGATTCTATAAGATTTATGTTTTGAATGGCTTTATGTTAATCGCAGGTAACGAATGACTTGTTGCGCCCGAGATATTTCGGCTTAATTAACAGTTTATTTTTATCTCGCGACGTAGTTTTTAATAAACAATAGACACCGGCAGACTGATAATGTGATGTGCGAAATTTCCGTCAACAATGTAAATTAATGTAATATGTTACATGAATAAACTGCCACATCCAACAAAGATATCGACGTAACGCGCTCGTGTAATGGGTTTTATCGCAATCACTTGAGATATTGTCAGCAATGAGGTAAAATATTTTTATAATTATCAAGATAAACATTTTTGTATTAAATAAAAGAGAAAAATAACTAGCGATGGATATACGAGTAATTCATAGAAAAATGCTACTAGCTTTAAATAAGCTTGAATTTTTCTACAGCTACACATTTATTGGAAACAGATAAAGCTATATATGTTATTAATCGCACCTAATTTACTTTGATGATTTCACTTAACGTTTAAAAGTTCTAAAAATTCCTCAAACCAAGTTTCCAGTTATTACACAACCATCATGTAATTTAAAATTGATAAACCGACAGTTCAATGTATGTGTAAAAAAACGTTTAAACCTGATAAAAAGAATACAAATTTTTAACTTTAGTCGTTTGGACAACTTTATGCCCAGTGACATCAACATCAAACAGACGCTATCGTGTTTATGGAAAAGGATAAAATTCATCCTTTAAACTGTCGGACGGAATTACAGTCAAACTTCCTCCTTCTTCTAATATATTTTTTGATTCAAATTTGGTTCTTATGTTATGTGTAAATAAGTCCAACATATTATGAAGTAAAACTTTTTGTCTTGCAGAATCATTATTTAATTAGCGACCGTTTTTCTCGTCGGTTCACGACAGGACTAAATTTTCGTTAAAAATGTACAAATTGAAAATAAAGAAATTTTGCATGTGATTAAGCCTGCTAACCATTAAAAGATATGATAGTGCTTTGTTATTGGTCTTAAAACACGCTTGCGTTTTTTTACAGTGATAAAATTGTAGACTGTAGTAAAATAACCTTTCTTGCATATCCTGAAGTATTCTCTGCGTGGTCCGAAATTTCAGTCAATTAACTAATAATATCAATTATCACAAGGAATGATTTAGAACTTTTCGAACTAGGATGTGTAGTGTCTATTACGTTATTCTGATGTAAAAAAAATGTTAGGACGCTATTAGGGTTATTTACTACTGTTTTGCTAGACCTGCGGAAATTACAAAAAAAAAAATTCACTCGCCACATTTTAATGCCAAATGAAAAATTATTTGTGAACATACATTATATTATTCTGTGAATCCATCCTACAGATTTATTATTTTCAATGTGATGGAAATTACTGTTACGTTGGCATTAGAAAGAAGACATTTAAGAAAAAATGTACTATATAATAATGCCTGTATGTGTATTGTTATGTTTTATGTTGTGCGATTGTAATTGAAATAATTTCGGAGGCTTCTACGGTCGGAATCAATACATGATCGTTTTCCGGGTTGGAACCGTGTTGATTAAGTTTTTAGGCTCTTCAGGAGCAGCTTGAATTACTGAGTTATCTTGCCCTTTTGCGTTATTCTTAACCCTGCTCCTGAAGATGCCACTTACGAAAGTGCGCGAAACGTTGAGCCAAAACGATCATGGATTGTAATCGAGTCATCTATGATAGCGTAGACGTATGTCCTTACCTTAAATGTTGTGGATAATTGTGATGCTTAAAACAACTCCACTTTTAATGAATCGGACGTTTATGGATATAAATTTAAATACATGATTCATCAACTTCTAATATTTTTCCTAATTTATTATATTTACCAGTGGCTGCTCGTGATCTTTTGAAATGGGGGGACACAATTTGATTGATGAGTTAAATGTGAAGATATAAAATAGGTTGATATTACCAATTAATAGACGAAATTGTGTGACGGAAATAAATACAAAAATGTTCATGGCATCTAAAAGTACATTTTGGAAAGTTTTAGGCTTTCCTTTAAAAACCGTTGCTTCTTTCAAATGATCTGATAAAGCAGAGTCCAATTTAGCCATAAAATCAATCAGACGTCGAAATATACCTGGATTTTGTGATTCCCTACTTTCGTCATGTCCACGTAAAGCAAATTCAAACACTCCACAAAATTTTATGCTCATTATCAATCGGCGTAATATATGGCGATTTTTGTCGACCCTTGCGTTACGTGCCCGAATATTATTAATATAAGCGGTGTGTAGTTGTTTCCGAATGTCTGTATTACCGAGAAATTTATCCAAGAATATAGTAACCGATAGTAACTCAATCCTGCCAAGCACTGTCAGAACGGAACCGCAGTCCAGGTGAATCAGGCGGCTAGGACGTGAGGTTTACATGGCAGCGGTGTAAACAAAACGTCTCAATCAGCCATGGTTCGGTCTCTGTTCCCGGCTTTTATCAGCATTGCATCAGAAATAACATATCATATATCCAAGACACATCTTTAGATGTAAGTGGATGTAAGTTTTGATACATTTTATACAAGTGGAGCGAGATAAAAAAATTAGTTTTGATAATTATGACACAAATTTTCGGGTAATTTTTTAAATATTGAAAATTACTATTTTGCTATGTCCAGTGTGTTTGTGGACGTTATAATTTTGGGGGGCAGGTGCCCTTGTGACCCCCGGTCTTACCTTGATGATCCATTTTTGGTATAAATTCAACTTTATGAATGACACTTATTAAAAAAGAAGTGTATTATTGCCACCGGCGTAATTTAACGTGAATTCAACCTAAATTCAAATTCTCACATTTATTTTCAGTTTTGTTTTGATTTCCCTTTATAATTTGCGCTCAAATTGTCAAAAATAAATCAGTTCTTTTAAAAACTTTCATTATGCTACTCTTGAAAAGTAGCATTTTTGTCAGAAATTAAAAAACACTTTTGCAATGGTCAGGAAATAGAAGGTGTTTGACAGTTTTCTGTTTAGGTGACTTGAGATGAATTCTGTGAACTATTACCCAATAATCATGTGGACTATGCACATTTCTCCAATATCCTGAAACGTTGTGTATTTCAATTTCGAAAAATAAGAAGTTTAGAAAAAATAAGAACAAGTGACAGACCGAAATTCAAAAGAGGTCCAGAAAACATTGCGACTGGTTATGGAAGAGGCCCCTTCAACGTCTATAAGAGATTTGGTGCAGCAAGAAATGAAAATCACTAATTATGATTTGTGTGAATAAAAAAATTCTTAATTTTAATTATTGTCGTAATTTAGATGAATACCAACTAAACTTTTGTAAGTGTATTCTCCGAATCTTAATTTAATACCAATCAGCCTGTACAGACCCCTTTCGAAACTTTTGATTATTTCTTGGATGTCGACATCATTAAAGTAAAGTGTTCCTATACTTAAATACGTAAAAGATATTGTAATATCACCTTTGAGAAATTTAGTAAATTTATGTATAAAATCTCGTATTTCTGTGGGTACTTAAAAATTGGGATAAGAACGATTCAGACAATTATCGACCCATCTCTATGATACGTACAAAAACTTCTAGAAAAAATATTACATGAACAACTAAGTACACATTTTGAAAAAAAAATGTCCACTTGTGATGCAATACTAAATCTGATTGAGCTGATTGGTGACAACATGGAAAATTTAAAGTAAACGTTGCACCCTTCCTCGATCTTACACATTAAGCTTTTGACTGCGCTTCTCATGTTGATGACAGATGACATATTTGTATTGGTTTAGATTTTCTAAACAAATGTTCTGGTGTTCTGAATAAACATTTCTAAAATACAAGAGAATGTTTTCAAAACAAAATCAATCAGTGTTACGTATTCTAGGGATCCATAATAATGTTCATTTAATATTTTGGTGAAATAATGCTGTCAATTTTTCAATGCGCTATTGGAATATATCTGTAGATGTTAATTTTGATGGCTACAATATAAGTTTAATCGTATTCGTAAGTCAAAATTTTAGGAAACGTAAATAATGTGTTCTTGAAATAATCAAAATAAATTGGTTCAAAATTTATTTTTTTTAATACAATGCGTATGTATTTAATTCTGAAAAATACTGGCTATATAATCTTTATGTTTTACACAGCATACGTATACATGTATGGAGTGCTGTAATAAATAAATAAAGACAATTTGGCAACGTCTGTTGAGTAATCTTTCGCTGTAACATTTTATGATCTAAATTTAATGCTTCTGCTTCTCAAAACTTGTATGCATCAACTTAAAAATATTAATAAATTGTTAAAACGAAGATAACAGCATATTTACTCAAATAACTTCATTATTTTGATCGGAACAATGAATACATAAATTTTGGTTAGAATTTTACATTCTTCACTCTTTAATCCTAAAATGTATTTAATTTTTTATTTCACCGCTTCCGTAGTTTCAAAAACTGTCTCTTTAATAAAATCACCATCAAATGAAAGACCTACACACCAACGGAAACAGACTCCTTGGATTCTATAGGCAAAAAAAACTAGGATCCATACTCTCCCTAGCCTGAAAGATTTAAGCGATATTTAAACAGCATCAGTGTCTATAAATTTACTCTCGTAGATAGTAAAAGTTCTTTGTTGAGAAAAAACAATAAATAATGAAAGATTTGATAAGAATTAATTAACTCCTTTTAATGTGCTTTAGTTTTGTTATTCTCCGTTCGTTTTTGGTTCATAGCAGCATATCATGAATTTAATAACTACCGCCACTACCCAAGAGCAATTTATCTTTTAAGATACCCTTGAATTATTCTTGAACCTGTTCCGCAAACTCATGTGTTCTAAGATGTTTTTTCTCACCGGTTTTTATTAGTTCTCTTCGTTATACGATGTTACATGATAAATTTTGTAATGACTTTTTTAAGTAAAGTACATAAATTTTCTTTAACAAGATATAAATTAAATTTGCCTGTTTATCTAGTAATACATTTCACGAGTTGAACAGAGCTTCGGTCGTCCCACGTAAAATAAGCTAAAATTTTTTTAATAATCACTTTAAGTATTTATTGTGACATTAACGACATTCAGTAATAAAAAAGCACATTTTATTAGACTTAAAATACAAGCAATAAATAAAGTGTATAAAGAGGTCGGCCGCTGAATATATTTATCATCCGGAGTTGAATAGTTCAATTTAACGCAAAATACCTCCATACCGTATGGCATTCTGAATGATTACAAAATCAAATGTTTATTTTACAGCTTCAAGTGATTCATTCCTTTCGAAATCACAACACAAATTTTGGGCTTAAATAAATTAGTATAATTTGGTGTAGCGATGTGTTCGGTATTTTCTTATTTCGTGTAAGTGCACAAAGTACGATCATCATGTTTATTCCATTATTATTTATACTTACCATAAATTATCTCGTTGTATATACCTACGTTGTTTTCTAAAGGAAAAACGCAGTATTAAAATTGAAGCAGGTCTTGCATACCGCCAAACATGAAAGTTATCACACTGTCGGAACTTGTGTGTGTCGCAGTTTTATTAAAAATATATAACTATATGTACAAACATTTTAAGCTAAGTAAATCATAGAAAAGTTTTAAACAAAATTAATTTTAAGTGCCAATAATTGTGTAAACTTAATATTTGAAAACGATAAAACAAATTGAAGAGTCTAATATTCTGCCAAATTGACTATTCTTGATAGAACAGTTATTAACACGCCACTGTATAAAGAAAGCACTTTCAGTCCTTGGTGTACAGTTAACTACAACGTTATAAAAACTAGATTACTGTCAATTTTCTCATAAAATGCCGTCGACAGTGCGTCGATCTTTTCCAATCCTTTGGAATATAACCAGTAAGAAGAGATTTTGTTTCCAGGTGATCAAATTTCTGATTACCTCATCAACCACCCGGATTTCCTGGAGCGCTACATCATGGACGAAGTGGAGGTGGAGCAATTGGAAAGGTGGATCATACGTAAATCTCAACGTTTAAAAAAGAAGCCGGAAACGGCGTCTAGAAATGGTCGGAAAACCAGCCTTTCGAGATGGAAGTTCTGTGTACATGCAGACAAACGTCAGATGCTCCAGGATCTCACTCACAGTTTACAACTGAAACCCACCAAAGATCACGTGTTGTGGGAATTGGCCAACTGCATTTGCTCGGCTGTTAGTGCCGACGGTTTTAGGTAAATAGTTTCTGTTTTCAGGGATAAAGTTTACTGGGGTAGCACAAGCTACCTTAACGCAATGTAGCTATAAATTTTTGTTTGGATTTGACGCTGAAAGCAAAGCTGGACTGACAAACACCTAGAAGGTTAAAGCACTTTAACACTTCACTACACACGTGTCAACAATTGGTTATTTTGATACTTGAATGAAACAGCTTCCATTAACATGTCGCGTTCTATTCTCTTTATTATACGCCAGTTGAACATGAAGACACATTTGAAACAAATGTACTTAACACACTTTTTCATGATTTCATTATTATTTAAACACTATATTTTACAATGAAGTTCACTAAGTAAGTATTTGAATTAATAAGGCATGCACTTGTTGCAACTAATCACAGCGTTATAAATAAGAATTGAAAAATACATTCGGTTGCGAATTAATTTATTTGAAGGATGCTGCTATATGTAAGTTCATGTGCCTGATGAAGGTAGTATGTGCCAAAACACGTATAACAGTCCTACAAATACATTATTTTGGTACTGAACGTATCTTTCAACAGTTATTTACAAAGTTATGTAGGTGTTGTTTTACAGTGAATTTCAAGTAACGCACCAAAAACTTTTCTGAGATTTATTAACAAAGTTTCAAGGATCAATAATCAGTCTCATCTTCTGAAATCTTGAACTTGTAATATAAATAGATGTTAAGATTTAGGAGAAGTGATTCCTGATATGCGATTAGGATTAATGTGTTTGAACAACACCGCTACTTTTTTGTTCACTCAAAAAAACAAAATTATAAACTTGATATAGGTTTGAAGCTTACTAAATAATTAATTTTTGAACTAATTTCAATAGTATCGCTAACTTAATAATTTAGTTGAGTTCGCAATAAGAGTTAATGCATTACATTTCACTTTAAAGTATTATAATTTTAGCGTACCAGTTAATTAATAATGCCATTTGACATAACTATTAGAGAAACTTAATATAAATTAGTTTGTAGTGATTTTGTAATTAAACTAAAATCTACTAAAGCTGCCACTGTTCTGAAAAGTGTTCAGTGCAGGTATGTGTGGGGAAATGCACGATTATAACAAAGTTTCAGTTGTATTACAAGGAAAGCGGCAGTGTACAACTTGTAATTCATGAATTTATTATAAAATTTGCTTGCCAATTATGCTAGTGCCGTACCTAGAAACAGATTTCAAAGGAGGTTACTAACAATGAAAGGAACAGGTGATACTTCTATTGTTGGGTCCGCTTTAACTTTCCAGCGTACAAGACCCGTAAGCAATGCATTTTATATGGGAGAATTCGCGGCGGTGTTGTCAGTTACTGAAGAACTTGAGACATGATCTTACACAAATTATCATAAAATTTTTGTCATTCCGCTTCTATTCGTGTGAAAATTTGACTTTTATGTTTTAAAATTTCGTAGTAAATCGAACTAAGTATCCAAAATGTCTTAGTTTTTTAATTACAATATAACTAATCGCTACTGATTCTAACAATCTGACTTTTACTGTACCAGTGTTTTTAAATTTCTACCGAAAAAAATCTTTCTTTGTTGCCTACACAAAAAAGTTTTTTTTATTGTTGAAAATTTTAAAGTTGTTCAGTGGCAGATGTAGATCACGGTCTAAAATAATGTTTGTAATGAAGAAGTACTTAGTTGACAATGATCTTTGTTTTTGAACTCGAGAGAGATCTCGGATGCGGCACATTAAAATCTACGGCACATTAAACCTATACGTACCTCTCGATGGATCGAGAACGCCGCTTCGAGGTTTCTTTGGGTTGCCCATCGCGATTCCCGCTTCCAGGCTCTTCGTTAGCGGATGCCGCCCGACCGATGAGTCATCATCGCCGTACATACTAGACCCCATAAGCGTCGTACCGGGGCGGCGTATGGGTTTCTTTCGTAACAATATGTTGCATTTACTTATTGTTCGAAGCACGACTTGCTTTCAAATACAATTAATTGCAAGAAAAACTTATTATTGAGTATCTTCATTATTCAAAAGTAATTTTAGTGTAACTATTACTTTGTCGCAGATTCATCTCAAAATTTTCAGTAATAAAAAAACCTCGTCCAATGCTAGAATCAGTAGTGTTATTACCGTTAAAAATCTAAGACAAAACTTGGAAGCGATTGTAATATGATTCGATAAACAGCAGAAAAATGAAAATTCAAAAAAAGTCGACTTAGACGAAATTTGAAAAATAAAATTCGGATTTTAACACTAACGGATGCGGAATGAAAAGAGATTTCCAAATTCATATACCGATTCTTGAGTTGTGTCGTTAAAATGCGATTTTTATTTATTACAATTTTGTTGTATGTCGATTTTGTTTTGAATATTCACATTTTTAAAATTTCATTTTGCTGCATAGTGTTCAAAAAAACTAGGACAAAATTTTTAACAAAAAATTCATTTTTTTTAAATGAAAATATCAGCAGTTAAGTAAAACAAAGCTCGTGTTAAAAAAAATAGTATGGTATTTAGGAAATATTTTGAAAAAAAATTCGTGGGAGTCTTAAATGCTCCTCCTTCTCTTGCCTACGGCCCGAACAGCTTAGTTCAACATGATGTTTTTTGTAAAATAAATATTAATCTTAACGAATTATATCATGTAACCAATTAAATATTGAGGTGCTTAACTCTGTTAAATCAAGTTAAACATTCAATAGAAAAATTCTAACGTTGAAATTTTGATGTTGAATTGTCGGTATTATAGAAAACTAAATATAAGTTATATAATATAAATATTTTACATCAATGCTCGAATAACTAACGTAGTTTTCTTGTACTTTTGAAGCTACAGGATTTGTGATGTTAGTACCGAACTATGGCCGTTTACTCATTTTTTTTGCATTGGTAATACGCTTTCAGAAGACAAACTCATCCAAATCAAACTAATTTCTACATGACATTCTTACGATGTATAAACATAAATAAACACTTGAGCTTCAGTCTGATATTACCTAGTCCTGAAGGACATTTTATCCCGTTAATTATGTGCTTTGCTTTAAATATATTTTACATTGTCCGTACGACGCAGCGGCTGCGAGGGTGTTATTTATGCCGCTTGTTTTTATTTTAGAGCGGGTGTCACAAAACGAAAATCGTAAAATCAAATTTTTTTAAAGAGCTGGATTTGTCGGCCAGTTTTTTATTGATCAAATTAAGAACTTCATTTTCTACAAAAAGTAAGAATACCCACGTCTTTATTTAATTATGATCAAATAAAAATAATAATAATAATAATCTTATTTAAAACATTTTGTGCCATTGTGGCTTAATTAACAATTTTAGTCTTCTGCTTTGAGAAGACAACTCATTCAAATTAAACAAATTTCTGCGGAACATTCTTTCGATGCATAAACATAAACAATCGAAGTTAAGCATTTCCGTTGATTATTTGCTTTGAATATATTTCATATTGTCCATATGTGTGTACCTCCTTGGAATTTGCACCCCCGCAGCGCAGAGTATTCCAGGTGTCATTTACACCACTAGTTTTTACTATATAAAGGTTATCATAAAATACAATTTTTTTATAATTTTTCAAAGAATTTTTTAGTTACTCGGTGCGCATTAATACTAACTAACTGTTCCAGTTTTAATTTATTTATTTGGTTATATATAATGTCATGGTTCCTAGAATATAAATAGGAGGTCTTCCATTATCGTCTATCTGACGTCTGTTAGTGATTTTGTTAGACAGATAATCTCCAAAACTAGTGGATTGATTTTGTGAAATTTTATTGTGTGCAAAATGTAAAAATCAAAATTTTACAAATTGACTTAGAAACTAAACCAACTTTCCAAAATATTTGAAGATGTCATGTTAAACTTTTGGTAATTTTAATTTCAGGTGGAATTTGCTTCTTTCTTTGCATGCACTTTCTTCATACATGTCTATTTTTATATTTGCAATTAATTTTATTGATTAAATTATCCTAACTCGGATATTTCTTCCTATTAAAAATTACTCAAGTCGTCACAAAATTTCGTTATGAAAATCTCACTTGAAACTTCGCATATCTAACAAACCGCCTTACTTGTAGTTTAATAATGCGTGATTTAACTGATTGTACCTCAAGGACGAGACAAGTTCGGTTTACATAACTTACTTAAGACCATTTTTCGTAATCAATGTTTTTTTACATTTTATAGATTCAGTTATTACACTTTCCAATAAGTTGATAACGGCATCTCAGATAAGTAGATATTTATTCAAAAATTTGTTTTTATTTTCACGAAATGTTACTCTAAACAACATGTTTCACTTTCTTCTAAATTTGAACTCGAAACTCGTATACGTGTCGTGTGGATGTCCTTATCCTCGTTTCCCCAGAAATTAGATTTGTGAACGAATTGAATAAATATATGCAGGGTGTCTCATTTAAAATTCATTTAATTTAGTCCATCTCAAATATGAGGCATTATATGATTGTTTTTACAAAATTTTGCGATGACTTCAAGGCAATCAGTTTTTACGTTGCTAAAATTTTAAGGATATTTTTTAACGAAATTATGAGACTGCATTGTCAAATTTTGGTGGGGATGAACAAACAAAATATCTAGAGGATAATCTTTAAACCACATCTAAAATTTTACGGCAACCAGTGTAGTAGTTTGTATTAGATTATATGTATATGTTTTATAAAATCAACTAAGCATGCAAATGACAGGCGGACGGAAACGAGCGACCAATATTTTCGTATTCTACAAGCTTTGAAATATTGAGAAAGAATCAAATTAGTCAAGATGAACCACCTACTATGCCTTTCTGGAAAGTAAATATGGAATTAAAGTTGATATTTCTGCTCTGTCAGTGTCATGTTCATGTCATATCAAATAATTAGTGCTTTTATGTTAAAACTAACAGAATTTGACGTAAAAGAAAAACATCAATTCATCACCATTAATCTTAACCCAAAAACATTCCAATAACTTGATATGACGTCCACAAAATAAAATTACCAAACAAAAGTTATAAAACATTAGTAACTATAATTTTATTACTGTAACTCTGGGTGGCACACAGTATTATATTAAGCGTATAATATTTTGTTTCAGATTGTACCTCGCAGATAAAGATAATCCGGAGAATTTAGCCCTCTTTTTAGGAATAGAATGTAAAAATGAAAATGGAGAGCCGAAGTTGCAAAAAATAAAAAGCGGAGTCAGCGTACCGTACTACGTATCTAAAACTCTTGAACCTGTTAGACTTTCTAGGGGTGATTCTGATCCTCGTTTTCCGGATGGAATACCAAATGACGTAAGTAAATAGGTTGCCTTCATGCCTTTCACTTTCTATTTTAACAAACCATGTCAGTTTGAAAAATTAACAGGAACTTGTAAAAATTTAGTATAATTTGTATTTTTTTTGTTTTAAGTAAATCAAAGATTTTTGCGTACATATGTGTATCAAATTACATAAACAAATTTAACGTTCAACTGACTGCTATAAAATATTGGATTTCTTTTCTTTACAATTTGATTTGCGTCATAAAATCAAATCTTCGACACAAAAGCTCTGTTAAAAATGTTTTTACAGTCGCTGTTAATTACCTGAGATAATGGAAGCCGTATTTTTTGCTTTTAAAGCAATCAATACGAAATTTGTTTTATAAATTTATAACCACACCACAAATCAAATTATGTCTAATTAGCGGCATAATTTGAATTTATTACCTGGCCATAACTAATAAACAAAAAGCTCACGGGGACATTCGAAATTTACGATCGTTTTAATCGGCAATTAATTTGAATTAAGTAATTTGTAAAAAGATAACATCTAATTTTAAGGATACTAAGAGCCATGAAATGGAAAAGTAAAGCTAGATGATTTAAATTTAATAAACGAAAAACAATAATAAATAAAACTCCACTCATAAAATATAAAATCTTGACTTGAGAATCCTTTTATATGTACCGTAAGTATTCAGGAGTCGTATTTAATGATTTTAACTTTTAACTCATTAAAATTAACAAATGTGATTTAAATTTTTGTTGTTTTTTTTTCATTATCACTGCATGATAACAATAATTTACTGCACTCAGTATTATTTTTGTTTTTATTATACTTTTAAATAAATTTAAAAATGGTATAAAATAAAATAGTACCAAAAAAATAGAGTTTTAAACGTTAGAAATTAACAAATTCACAATGGACGATTATAAACTAAAAGCAAATAGTTATTTAATACTGGGTATGATTTTTTAAGTACTAATATAGAAACTAATTTGTAGAATTAATTTACAGATAGATACATAAGTAAAGATATCATTCTTTTTTCAAAAATTATGAAAGATATACATCATAAATTGCAAGCCTCGTCCTCCCGGCTCGGCTTTCACCAATTTCCTAGCATTTCCAAAACAGCATTTTCCAGCCTTGTTAAACAAATAACTATTTCCCACCAAATTTGTTCTAATTTTAATTTGACCAAAAACAACTCGAGTAATGCAATTTAAATACACGAGAATGTTTGCATATTGGTTATAAAATTTTTTACTTATTTAAATTCCAAATTAATGTATCAATAATCCAGACCTCTACTCAAAACACCCCCATAATCCGAGCGCTGTAGTTGTGTAAACTGATTTCCATAATCTAAACCTCTGGGTATCTATAATCCACATTTTACTGAAAATCATCTTACACGCATACTTCGCCTTTTCTTATAAAGCGTCTTTCGCTTTTTTAGTACCTACCTATTCCAGCTGGCTAGTAAAAGGAAGCACGCAACTCCCACGTTAGCGCAAAAAATGAAAATTTGAGCTTGCTGGATGGATGCCGGCTTTTCACCTAATTCCGTAATCCGAACGAACTTGGAGGCTTTTTATTCAAATTATTACTGTGTATACCATAAATATAATATGCACGCAGCTGCCTGCTGTGTAAGCTATTTATTTTTCGAGCGCCAAGGTGTGGGTTGTTCCTTTACCGTCGAAAATTACAATTATAATAATAATTGATTCGTGTTTTTTGCGAAGACGTCGTCAACGTTTTGCTGGGAATAAACGTTTTAACATTTTCTCGTGTATAGTGTAGCGATAATCATAACGTAACTAAATGGGCAGAGCTTTAGAAATAAATATTTTCTTATAGAATAAGTTTTCAACATGGCGTCAATAATCTTTTAGACCAGAAATGTAGTCTTTGAGACATACAGTAAATTTTGACAGGATAAACCTATGTTTTAAGACACGTAGTGATTCTAATTGCTACTTTACAGTTAATGGAACGGTGGCGATTTATTTATATTTTAAAATTTCATGATTTCTTAAACTATATATGTATACAGGTCGGTAAAAAGTATGGAAGCAGTTTTACGTAATTGGTTTTTGAGATGCAAAATTAGCTTGATTTTTTTAAAAGCACTAGTAGTCAAATATTCCGTTTTTTAATTTTTTTTCTGAATTCAGAAATGTAACACATGCATTATTTTATTTTTCCCAACATGGTAAAATAAATTGTCAAAATAAAAATACTAAAAATCAGAAAGTCGTAATCCTGGCGTAGGACAGTTTATTCAAAAATTATACCTAGTGCGCAATCATTGTAAAAATTATAGAACTAAGGAACAAATAATTTCCAAAATATTCTAGAAACAACAATACACCGATTTAATGATTGTAAATCGTGAATACACTGTTATGAAAACTTTTTGAAACATTTAAATAAAAAATTACGTTATTGAAAGAAGATCAAATTAACATTTAAAAAGCAATAATTTTACAACAAATGTTCATAATGTTCTCCATTTACTTCCTGGCAATAGTAAATACGTTGCAGAAAGTTTTCAAATCAATCTGTTATAATATTCGGAGGAATATAACCAATCACATTTAATATTCTTACTTGGAGTTCTTCGATGCTTTGTGGTCTATTAACATAAACTCGATTTTTTACATAACCCAACAGAAAAAAGTCAAGTGAGGTTAAATCTGGTGATCTAGATGGCCACTCAACTGCTCCCCTTCGTTCTATCCCCCTTCCAGGAACCAGATGGATTCTGTAGGGAAATTTGGGTGTCCATAGTTGGGAAATATTTATCTAAGTCTAGGAGTAATACTTTGTTGCAAAAGTGGGAGACATTTCTCATACGTTTAAATCTCCGTTAATGAGCAAAAGACCTACAATGTGGCGACCAATAATGACGCGCCAAACATTAATTTTTTGGACGTACTGTATATGAACCTCCTCCATCCAGTGTGGATTTGTATTGGAACAGTAACTATAGTTATTGCGATTAATATGCCCATTCAAACAAAAATTAGATTCAATTGGTTTATGAAGTTGCCACCCTGATCTAGTCTGTCTGCCATTATTTCGAAAAATTCTACTTCAGTATTGCTTCGACGTCTGTCGCCATTGCCTACCATCACCAAGATTTCTATTCGTTCAGTTTCTGTTAATGGTACCATTTTAGTGTTTTATGGAAATAAATCATAAACCTGGATGTGGAAGTTTGCTTTGCAGTACAAACTGACAAATCGATGACAATATTTACAAAGCGAACTACAATTTTCTATTTTAGAATTTATTCATAATAAATAATTTATCATTTTATTTGCTGTTTTAATTAAAAAAGTGTATGCATGTGTTGCAGTTCTGAAATCTGAAATAATTCTTCTATTCAAAAAACGATGATTTGACTCACGGTCATACTTAAAAAAAATCAAATTAGCCTTGCATCTTGAAAATAAATTAAGTTTAAACTTTAAAAACATTACAGAAAATAAAGCTTGGATATTTTTAAGTATAGCCTTAATTTCAAGAAAATCCAACCGACCGTTCCCAAGATATTCAATTTTTTCCATACTTTTTAGCAACCCTGTATTATACAGAGTTATTCAGCTAAGATGACCCATTTGTGTTTTTAAAATAGGCAACCCATAATACCGATTTCACTTGAGCCTGGATTACAAAAAATGTTTCAAAATTGAATTGCTAACTACAGAGTGACACTTTTTGATGCAAAATTTAATTTTTTGTAACCAGCCCTTTTGATACAGTGACATCATCAACGATTTTTTTTAATTATTATTATTGCAAACATAAATCAGCAGCTAATTAATTACTGCTTTACCCAAATAAGAATAGTTAAACCATTCAAACGCAGGTATAATATTAAAATTATCTATTGAATGCAGAAAAAAAATAAAGGGACGTGCAGAAAGAGGAATGAGAGAGCAAGAAAGAGGAGAAATAAAAAAAATAAGAGTATTATTTTTATCTAAATATATCAAAAGAATTCTGCAGCAAGTTATATTGATTACACATCTCATAAATAGGGGAGTGTTTTTCTATACTAAAACGAGGTGCTCGCATATAAAAACAGGGGTGAGAACGAGCTGACGATCTAGGAACGAAGAACAACAATTTACTAAGAAGAACAGAACAGTCAATATCAAAATTTATTAACTTTTTAAGAAAAATCAACAGCACTTTTATTCGTCTTCTATTCAGATCTTTCAACTCAAATCTTGTAAGAAGTGCAAAATGTGGTGATCTTCTGGCTGCGCAAACGCCATCCTCTCTATATGCCAAGTATTTTAGAAAACGTCGCTGAACTTTTTCCACTAAATGGAACATAAGCAAAATTTAAAACTCGCATACAACCAAGGTCATAAAATTCCTGCTGCATCTAAGAATTAGCCAAGTGACTTTAGGGCCTTGAAACAGATGTCGCTAATATCATTTGCAATTGTCAACCTAGAATCTGTACTCTGGTTATAAGTGAGTTACTTAAGCTATAATGAAACATTATTTGCATGCTTTTATTAGTCATGGACATGATCTTGCATTTACTGTAATTTACTAGAAGCAGATGGGAAGAACTATAGCGCAGAAAAATATCAATCAACTGATTCGTCTGTAAATTTTTAAGTCATCACTAATGACTATTTTTTTACTGTTGTCATGTTCTTAACGATACCATTAATGTATATAACAAACAACAGAAGTCCGAATACTGAGCCTTGAGGCACCCCAGAGGGTACAAGACTTACTTTCGACTCATGGCCTTTATATTTGACACGCTGTAATCTACTTCACAAATAAGAAGCAATTAATTTAATGAGGGAATCAGAGAAACCAAAGTTAAACAATTTTGCTAACAGAATAATATGCTTAAGTTTGTCAAAAGCTTTAGAATAATCAGTGTAAACCACATCACCTTGAAGTTTGCTTCAAGTTGGTCAGCTGCAAACTGAGTAAAAGCACACAAATTTGTAATAGTAGACCGGACATTGACAAATCCATGCTGAGAATCACTAGTTAAACTGCGAATAAAGATTTATGTGAGACCGTTTCAAAAATCTTGGCAAAATTATACATCAAAGATATAGGTCTATAATTTTCGACTGCAGTTCATTCGCCACGATTGAAAACGGGACAAATTATGGACAATTTCCATACATCAGGGAAAGTACCTGTCTTTAGGATTAGATTAAATAATTTGGCAAGAGGATAAGCCAATACAGTTGCACAATCTGACAATAAGAAAGCAGGAATATTGTCGTGACAAGATGTCTTAAGAGCACAAAGAACCTAGGATTCAGAAATAAATGTTAAGTTGAAAATTGTGTTTGAAGCTCCGTCAAGAAAATTATCAATATTATCAATATTAAAAGTATTAAAGGTTGCTAGAAAAATGTTCTGCAAAGGCATTGACGATGTCAACAGGATGTGTTAATAACTTATCAGAGTACGTCATCTACGAAGGAAGGGCACTAGAACTTTTTAAATTATTAATGTAAGACCAAAACCTCTTCTAAAAACAGCAAACTTCGTTGAAAATATTCGTGTCGGCTGTGCAGTTGATCCCTCAAATAATTGGATTTTAATTGAAATTTATATTCACTTGTGTGTAGTTTTTGAAGTTAAGTTGTTTATCTATCAGCTGATATAAAATTCTTATCACCGCTGTAAAAACTAAGCGGTAAATTTGCTGTTTTTCATCCAAAACTAATTGTGATTAATTTGACTCTTTTTTCCTATTGTCTCATTCATTATAAATTATAACTAACACCTTTCCGTTGCCCGTGATCTTGTTTGTATACATTTTGACAAGTCGCTGTAAAGGGCACTACCAGCGTGAAGCGTGTGTCCCTGTTTTTCCTCATTCCTGAATATTCACTAAAAATGAGCACTTCCTGTACTTGCTGCGGCAGAAATGCTGACTCTTGTAAGATTGTTAATTGCTGTGTCTGCGGAAAATCTTACAAAATTGAATGCGTTGATTTAACAAACGCAGAGGCACGCAAAATTCATCAAAAGTCGGGTCTATCATGGTCCTGTAAGAACTGTGCCAAGATTGGGAGTGATATCAACAGCTTGAAGGCAGTTATTGTTGCATTGCAAGAAGAAATTAAAGTATTAAAATTATCGGTATCTACTGTGCCTCCTTCTACTGCAGCTTCTGCATCGCTGTTTCAGACAGAAAAAGTCATCCAAGAGGTGTCAGAAAGGAATAAGCGTAAATGCAACAACATTATTTATGGGCGCTCTGAATTAATCAATAAAAATAAAAACAATCTGAGGCTGATACTGTGTTTGTAAAAGATGTTCTAACAGCTTTAAAAATTGGTGACCTGGGGGATCTTAAGCCAATCAGACTTGGGAAATATGATCCAACTAAGCAAGACCGGCGTCGTCCAATCAAGATTACCCTTTCGTCAGAAGAAGATGTGGTGTCCGTACTTCGTGCATCTAAGTCCCTGAAAACGACTGATCCTTGGAAAAATATTTTCATATCTAGAGACCGTACTAAGATGCAAAATGAACTATACAAAAGCGTTAGAAATGAATTGCATGAGCGTTTGTCAAATGGGGAGCAAAATCTTATAATAAAATACAAAGATGGAATTCCGAACATAGTTCACTCGGAAAACTAAAGGTGCCCGGCAGATTACCATTTGCTCTAAACATATATTACCAAAATGTGCGTGGCTTACGGTCAAAGATTGAATCTTTTTATACAAGTGCGTCGGATCGTTTTTATGATATTGTAATTATTGCAGAAACTTGGCTGATTTCATCACTGTACAATTCAGAATTATTTCCTCCCTATTATAATGTGCTTCGTTGTGACAGAAATCTTAATACCACTGGACGTAAAACTGGTGGTGGTGTCTTAATAGCCCTGGTTGATCATTAGACAGCGGATTTCTGTCGGGCTACGTCACGATTATTGGTGGGGACGTGCTGGATCGCCGGGACTCAGTAGCGGGTAATAGATAATCACTAAATTTAATCGTCACTTATTCCATAAATACAATTAACGATTTATTAATCAAACGGCTATGTAAATGAGAACGGGAATTAACAGCAGAGTGCAACGAAGTAGCGTTATTCTAATCTCAAATAAACGAAGTGCAGCCCGTAACTGCAATGAATTCCCATCCCGTACGAGCCGTACCGAGTTTGGCCTTGCCTAGCCCGACAGAAATCCGCTCTCTACTGATCATATAACTTACAATGCCGTTGATGTGTCCTTAGTAAGAGAGCTTGTACCCCTTATAGATATAATTATGTGTTGCTGTAGTGTTCATTCGTTTCGCTTTTTCATGATTGGTGTATACATACCACCGGATGTGTCTAGTATCGATCTAGAGGTGTTTCTTGAAGCACTGGGCGCTTTGATCTTGGACAAACCAGTTATAATTATTGGAGATTTTAACTTGTCTCAATACAGTACCAACTATGTAGTACGTAATGTGTTCTGCAGTAAATTAAACAGTTTTCTTGATTTTTCTCAAACAGTAAATCTTTCTCAGTATAACAATATCTTAAACTTCAACAATCGTTTACTTGACTTAGTTCTCTCCAATACTGATTTCAAAATCAGTGTTAATCTTGACCAACAATCATTTGTTCCACCTGGTCCCCATCATCCTGCTCTGCATATTGAAACAGAATTCTTGATTTCTTCCAAACTCCCACGGTTTCCATGTGATAATAATAATCGACGTTATAATTTTCGGAAAGCCAATTACAATAAGTTATACAATGACCTTCTACATACTGATTGGTCCTTCCTTACAAATTTTGAAGATGCCAATGTTGCACTTGATCACTTTTATACCAAGTTGTATAGTATACTGGAGTCGTCTGTACCTAAATTTCTACCTAGCAAATCATCCTATCCTATGTGGTACAATAGACAGATCATTTCGGTTTTAAAACTCAAAAATTTCTATTGGAAAAAATGGAAAAAAACATCTAATATGACTTTTTATAATGAATTTAAAAGGCTTAGATCCACTTCCAAACAAATAATAAAGACAGCATATCGTGAGTATTTAAACCAAATTGAAGAATCTATGAAGAATAATCCTAAAGACTTCTGGAAATATGTTCACTTACAAAAAGGTACGACGCGTATACCTGGAAGATTAGTTGATGAAGATAAACAATTTGAAGATCCACAAGAAATTGTCAACGCTTTTGCGAAAAGATTTTCTGATGTCTTTCGGCCAAAAACCATTATCGGAATATCTGATGTTATATCAAATAAGCTCTCGTTTGCTATACCGTCGGTGACTGAAGAGCAACTAATTGATATTATGTCAACCTTCTCAAACAAAATGACCGCTGGTGACGACCAAATACCAAGTTTTTTAGTACGTGACGCCAGATATATTCTTGCGAAACCTCTATCAATTGTAATTAACTTAGTAATAATGTCATCCACATTTCCTGATAGATGGAAAAGAGCGCGAATCACACCTGTATTCAAAAAAGGAGATTCTACTAATCTAAAAAACTACAGACCGATTGCAATACTATCAAACTTTGCTAAACTTTGTGAAATAGTGTTGTATAAAACTATCTTTGTTAATGTCCAAAGTCATGTATCTGCATTCCAACATGGATTCTGGCCTGGTCGATCAACAGTTACTAATTTGTGTACTTTGACACAATTTCTTTCTGAAGAATTAGGTAACAACGGACAAGTGGATGTTATCTATACAGATTTTTCAAGTGCTTTTGACTCCATAAATCACACCATCTTGCTTCTTAAATTAAGTTCTTTTGGATTTGCTCCTAGCTTCTTGAAACTCTTGGAGTCCTACTTAAGTGGTAGGTCCAACTACGTGACGTATAACGGTTACCATTCTTTCAAGTTTGTAAGTACATCCGGTGTTCCTCAAGGCTCCAATCTTGGCCCTCTTCTGTTCGTTCTTTTCATTGATGATTTGCTTCTTTCACTTAACTGTAAAGTTTTGGCATACGCTGACGATTTGAAGTTATACTGTCCCATTTCAAACAGTGATGATGTTAAAACCTTCCAAAGGAACCTTGATACATTAGTAGATTGGTGCAACAAGTCCGAGTTGTTATTAAATGCAGATAAGTGTTATGTAATGACATTCAGTAGGAAAGTAAATGTGGTAAAATCAGACTATACCATCAACGGTCGGATTCTTTGCAAGAAGAATGAGGTAAAGGATCTTGGTGTTCTTTTTGATTCGCGCCTTTCATTTGTGGAGCACATCAGTAACATATCCACCTCAGCATCTAAAATGCTTGGATTTATATTTCGGGTATCAAAAACTTTTCAAGATCCTCTTCTGTTAAAAAGTCTGTATTTTGCGTATGTGGTAAGCAAGATGGAATATGCCTCTATTGTCTGGTATCCTTACTATGTGATACATAATCTTGCTGTTGAAAAGGTACAGCGTCGCTTCTTGAAGTATCTTTCGTATAAAATTGATGGATTTTATCCTCAAAGAAATATAGACTACAATTACCTCCTTCAGAAACATGGATTTGTTAGTTTAAAGAATCGACGTGAAGAGCATAGTGCTCGTTTCATATCCAGATTGATAAGTGGCAAGATAGATTGTCCTGAATTGTTGGAAAGAGTCAATTTTCATGTACCACGTGTTGTGTCTCGCTACATGGCTACGTTTCATCAACCAATTTCTAGAACGAATTTGCTAAGAAAGGCACCGTTAGTTCATATGTGCAGTAATGCTGATAAACTGTATGATGATATTTTTTTTCTCCCAAGTAAACTGTAATGTGTTCGTTTATTTAGTTTATAATAAGGATAGCTTCTAATTGTGGGTATGATAATAATTTAGTTTGGGAACGAATATGATCTTATTTGCATTTTTATTTTACGTTGTTTATTTTATTTTATTTTGCTACTAGTTAAGTTAATATTGTCCAGTAATTGGATTGTATCTGTTGGGCAATAAACATTAATATTATTATTATTATTATTAAAACCTGCCAGGTTTAAACTTGATTTTGGCTTCTAGATTAGACATGTAGTTGACATAAGCAGCCTTTATATCCCGTTTAAGTTCAAATTAGACTCTTTTAAAACGACTATATGTTACCACACTCCTTCTTAATCTGAAAATACGAAGCAGACTCCATTTAAGTTTTAATTTACTGATGACTGCAGTAGTGAACCAAGGAGGAATGGTTTGAGGAAGCGATGGGTTTACGGAACTTGCAGTTCAGGTGCCATATTTATCTGATCATAAAATTTAATGGAAACTCCAACTTTTTCTATCGGATTTTGATAGATCTTTTCATTAAATAGTACTATAAAAAAGTTGGTACTTTACATAAGCATTTTTTGGGAAAATTATTGTTATTAAACGTGCTAAATTTGACAAAAGATGACACATTGTCCAAAAGACCGCCTATCACTTATCAGAATGATGGTCTATTTAACCGAAGGCGAGGGAATCGAAATTTCAGTGATGGTTGGGTACAGTGCCACAGCAAGATATGTGGAGGCCTTTGCTTGATTTAATCAACAATATTTTGATAAACCCCAATCGCCATTTTCGGAACATGGTACGAGATTTACCTAGACAGAGTCGACCTTCTGTACCTCAAGACACTTAATTAAACATTTTACTGGAACTCCCCACAAAAATCTGTCAGACAACTTGCTTTAAAGACAAATACCGACTACACATTTGTTAGCAAATTGTTTAAAAAATATATACTTATATATCATTCCTACCAAGTGCATTTAATCCATGAGTGAAATGAAGATGGTGCCGTGAGTTTTGTAAAGAGTTGATGGTACGTTGTGATGGAATTAAGTGGAACAGTAAATCAATTATCGATACTGGTCACGAAGTAACCCTCCTTGAACACAAGAATGGCATACTCAGGATCGCGGCAACATAAATGTGTGATCGGAAATGCTAGACAGTTGTGTGATAGGACCTTCTTTTTTTTTGGAGAATCGTTAACAACTGCGCGCTATTTAAGTATTTTTTTTGCGTTTTGATTATATCCCACTCATGCAGCGTTTTGTTTCCAAACCACGGAAATGGTGATATCCCCAATCAATGAATTTTGTTCCAACAAGATGGGCACTACGCATTTTTGTGGGAAAGCGAGAGAGTTTTTTGACATCGTTTTCGAACGAAGATGGATAGGGCGACGTGAACCGTTAGAATAGCCAATTTGTTCGCCAGATTTACTCACTTTGATTTTTTGAGGGGTTATGTAAAATCTAAGATCTACCTTAACAGACCAAACAATTTGGACGATCTCAAGCACGGCAATATCATACCAGACACTGGCAAACAATTCAAAGTTTAACACGTTCTGGTATGTGCCAAATGGTTGCTGGATGGCAGTTTGAACATTTACTGTAGTTTTTTTGTTTCACTGTAGAATTTCGCTTCAAACTGTATTAATAAATCGAATTTTTGGGTGTCAACATTAGTCAGATTTTTCCCAAAAAAATGCTTATGTAAGGTATCCAGTTTCTTCTACGAGCATTTATCTAATAAAATGATCTATCAGAATCCGAAAGAAAAAGTTGGCGTTCCCATTTAAAAAAAGTGTTGATGACGCCACTGTGCAAAAACGGCTGGTTACAAAAAATTAATTTGTACTTCAAAAATAAAATTGAGCTGTTCAAAAATTTTTGAAAAAAACGCCAATTAATGGAAAATGAGTTTTGTGCAGAATTTTATCAGCACGCTGCATATAAACAACAACATAAAAGCATTTCAAAATGCAATGCACAAAATATTCATCGAAACGATAAAAACCTCTCAAATCAAGAGTTTTATTAAAACAATAATGTTACAAATTCTAAGAGAGTAAATGACTGAAAAACCTAAGATCGTTATGATCGATGCCATTTTTCAACAAAAGATAGGTAATATTCCCCGCATTGAATTAATGAATGCATTTGTAAGGAGCTTAATGTAAATAAAAAAACGGCGGTATATCTTATATGAAAGAACGTCGGTAACTCTTTTTTTCTAAAACCCCATTAAAGATCGTCTTTGTAATTGAGTTCTGCTATTATTTGCAGGGCACGTCTTTGAATTCTAAATATTCGTTCGGTGTATGCTCCCGAGCCAATAAGCCGAAAGCGAAAACGCTTTGAAATACAGAAAGATATGTGGCTTTGAAAAATGCTATAAATTTAGATGCCTAAAAATATTTTATCATAAATGTAGATAGATAAATATGTCAATTGATCAGTAACGAGCATTTTAATAGATCTCATGTAACAGTTATCATTGTTATGAATATATGTATAAAGAAAACATCCTTTGAAACTTCTTTATGTGGTTTTAAATCCTATAAGTCAATGTTTGCACCGCTTAAAGTGGCTTTATCTGCGAATGACATGATGCGCTGAGTCAGATCGCTCCTACTCACCAAAAAATAGGAAAAACTCAACTACCCTTGCGGAACGCCAATATTACGTGGTCTCGACAAAGTGGTCTCATCGTAAAATAATAATACTAATGATTTATTTGTGTCGTATATTTACCCAATTTTTTTTGAACATCTAAAAAAAATCCACCTACGCATTCCTTGGGTGTAAAATTTAACTCCAATATTTAACTTTCATTAATCCTTGTGTTGTTATCGATTCGGTTTAAGCCTCATTCTGTTTTATAGTCACGTTTATCACAGTGTTGTGCATATTGATCTGTCTTTTTTGTTTGACACAAAGTTTCTCCGACGATGATTGCATAAACTGTCAGAATTTTTTGTTGTAAGAAGAGTGATTTGCAGGACGTGCCAGTTCCAGCTCCAACAATAATGCCCGCAGCTTTACTTTGAATGATAAATATTTTTTCTAGGTGACAAGTGACACCATTATCCCAAGTAAAAATACCACATGACAAAATCCAGTGAAACAAAGTAAATATGTGAATCGAAAAGTCTCAGGACCGGCGGTAAAAAAAACCTTCCACATTACGTAAAACTGCATAAAAAGTTTAAATCTGCGACAATTGGTCGGCAACAATCTATTGCAAACAATCCATCGTAAGACAATCAAACGTCAATCAACCGCAGCGAAAATTAATTGCACGAAAATACTTTCTTTTCATCAAATTAATTTGTTTGTATTCTGAATCTTAAACTAAAAATAAATTTAAAGTTCGAGGTAAGATATAAACCTCCAATTAAAAACAATTTACTTGTATTTAGTTAACCAAAGGACTTTGTGGTTGTGCTTTACTGCAATTTTTAATGAAGGTTTGTTATTGATAAAATGTCATTTGAAATAACGTTTTTCTTTGAGAAACTGTTATCATGTTTTCGTTGCTTCTTCTTTGATCTTAGATTATACGAATCAGCTTTCAATTATTTATTGTACATAACTAGATTAATTAAAAAATTGCACTTTATAAAAAAATATATGTACAATGCGTACGAACACACATATGTATTAACATATTACATATTCATAACTTTAGGTGGGAAATAACTCTAACATAATTATCAGTTTTATAGTTTTCAGTTTTCGTACTCCTGTGTAATAGTTCTGATTTATTTTGTTGTCTTTCTAGACTTTTTTCGTGATAAACTGCAATTTGCTCGTTTTAAATTTGTTTAAAGAACATATATATTTATATCCAGATTTTTTATTTAATGAAAAATGTATTATATTTCGTAATAAAAAGAATCACATGAGAAACAAATTTTCATGTCTTAATTAAATGTGAACTGTGGTGCGTAGTGGTAATGGACAATGCATCATGGGACTGGTATATACGGTAGTACTGTTGGATAAACCACCCACATTATCTACTAGAAAAAGTCAATTGCAACTGTGGGAAAAAAACTATTTTTTACAGGATGTCCTTAAATTACCCTCATACGATTGTCAATACAACGCTATTGAAATAGGGGTTTTGTAAACTCAATTATAAGAAGCACATAAGTTTTCGACATTCATCCAAAAATAATGAAAGTTAATAGCTTCAGACTCCTTCCAAATGTACTCTAGAGATGTGGAAAAATTTTAATAAATAATGGACTCATATTTGTACAACGAAGTAATGGATTCTGAGTTTAAATGGTAGGTAGAATTAAATTTTTAATAAATGAAAATAATTAAAACACGTGCAGAACTTTGTACCAGTATCGGAAAGAATACTACTAATTCAACTTACAACAACACCAGTAAACCTAAATATAGTTCAGATTTACGCACCTACGGCGGAAAAGCTAGAATATATCGAGCAATTTTATGAACAGTTAGAATCCACAATAAAACATCTCCGAAAACATTACCAACGATAACAATGGAAGATTTCAACGCCAAGATTGGAAAAGGAGCTCAGGATAATACTGTTGATCCTTATGGTCTTGGAGAAAGAAATGAGAGAGGAGACCGACTGAAAATATTTGCAACACAAAACCCTATAGCCATTATGAACATATTTTAGATTGTCTCCTCGACGATTATACACGTGGAAATCTCCCATGGATTCATCTAATCATATTGGCGGAAATCAAACTGACTACATTCTTGTAAACAAAACATTTAGAAATAGCATCCAATCAATAAAAACGTATGCCGGAGCAGACATACGATTAGACCACAACCCATTGCTAGGACAATTTAAAATCAAACTAAAACAGTATAAGAAGAAAGAAATAAAAATAAAAATATCAGCAGAACAACAATTACAAAAAAGACTGTAAAACTCCTACACGGCAGAAGACATAAACTCCGAAATAAACATATTGATAACAATACTACAAGAAATTAACGAAGAGCACAACACAAAACGAAAAAGAGAATCTGCATGACTGATAACATAATAGAAATGATGAATAAACGAATAAGGTATAAGAACAATAAAGAAATATATTTACAAGTATACAAAGAAACCTATAAAAGAAATATGATAATTTCAACTTACACAAAAAGGTAAAGAAAACAACGGGAATTGACACAACTCAAACAATTGGAAGACTAACCGACAGCCAAGATAATATAGATAAAAAGACAAAGTTGGCAGAATGGTAAGGATACCTTGAAGACTTATTTAATTATCATAGAAACCCAATGTGAATATAGACCACATTAATGCAAGAAGATGTACGCAAGATCCGATGACGTTTACTCAGAAGTCCTCAAACACCTTGATTACAATACAACCAAATGGATTACAAAAATCTTTAATAAATACTTAATATATACAATACCGGTGTGGTTCCTAGTGAATGGTTAAAATCGATGTTTATAGCCATACCAAAGAATCCGGCGCCAAAGGCTGTAATGACTATCCAATAATTAGCCTCATGAGCCATCTGCTAAAAATCTTCTTGAAGATAATCCACCGTCGCATCCACAAACTTTGTGAATCTCAGTTAGACAAGACTCAATTCGGATTCCGAGATACATTAGGTACTGGAGATGCATTCTTCGCGATACAAGTATCAGAAAGCCGTCGTCAGACACGAAAAACTGATTAAAGTTCTGAGAAATACAGGGTCAGATGATAAAAACCTGCAGATTATTGCCAATTTATATCAGACAGCAAGCATCAAAATTAAAAGACCACCACTCCAAGAAGATTAAGATAAAACGTGGAGTGAGACAAGGATATCTTCTGTCTCGATTACTTTTCAACATCTACATAGAACACATTTTTAGGGTGCTTTTCAGGACGTAGATGAATGGCTGTTAGTTAGAGGAGAATGTCTCAATAGCATCTGTTACGCAGATGACACTGTGATTTTCTCAAACACCCTGGAAGGCTAACAACGTCTATTATCATACGTTGTCAAGTGAATAATTAAACCAAATACATGGTTATTAGCAAAAGTAATATACAGCCTGGACCATTGTATGTAAAACAGCAAACAATAGAAAAAGCTACTACATACAGATCTTTAGGATGTACAATTAACGAACAATGAGATCATTCACTAAAAGTATATTCTGACTGTCGCTACACCAAAAAAGATACAAGCATTTGAGATGTAGTTATACAGGCGTATTCTGAGAATATGATGATGGGTGAATCAGGTGACGAATGAAGTGTTGAGACGCATGAACAAGAGGTCCGAAATCATAGATACAATTTGCTACAATTGATCTTACAGGGCAAAATACAAAGTGAAAAAGGACCGGGAAGGAGGAGCATGGCTGAGGAACCTGAGAACATGGTTTAACATGAATACGACAGAATTGTTTCGAGCAACAGTTAATAAAGTTCATATTGCTATGATGATCGCTAATACCCGGAACACAAGAAGAAGAAGAAGAATTACAGGACCACTTGTGGTATTATTTCTGAAAATATACTAGAAAACGATGGAACAATTGGCCAATTCCAAATTTTAGTCCACAAAAATTGTGTTCTACGCTTGGGGCAATCAACAGAATTTTTTGCAACTGAAATAATTTCTTTTTTTGATATAAATATTCAATCAAATTATCAAGTTCTGAATGTTTAATTAACTAGTTTCTTGGTAACTATGGTTAGGTTTTTGACACAATTCATAACCTTAAATTGGTGACAACTCAAACCGACAGAAAGAATGTCAATCTTTCTCAACAATCTTTAGCTTACTTAGGTATGTACTATCAATCAAGTTGCTGCAGTCTAAAAAGGTGAATGTATTATAAAAATTTCACTGATTTAAAAAATATAATTATCTAATATCGTTGCTTCACTTGACGTAGTAAATGCAGTATTTTATGTTGTTTATCTTATTGATTAAAAGTTTATTTGCTGAGAATTAGTGACTTATTTTTAAATACCCACCTTATATTCAGATACATTAAAATTCTCTATTTCAATTCACTCTATTATTTACCAATTAATAAGGTTCACATATTCAGATATGTCTACTATGTCTTATTATTAATTCTGTGCCGCATCCATATTCTTCATATTGTATGTTCTTATTTAAGTTGAAAATTTGTTCAAATATAATAGGTATATATATTAAAAGAGGTTAAAGAACACCGGTAATATCGCTATAGGTTTGTAACTAAACGGTGAATTTCGGCCTATTTAAACGGGGCGGGAAAATATACTTAAAGAATGCACGACTTTATGATTTCTTCTAAAGGTTCAGTTATCTGATCTCGGCAACCTTTAATTAAACTAATAAATCATCTTGGTTCCTTTTTTTAAAGGATTTATGGCTTCCTATATATCATATTTAGTTATCGGATTTAGAAATCACGAGTGAAAATGATGAAACTTTATTTCAGGAAATCCATTTAAATATTAAAATGATTTTAACTTTTTTTAAAAGTTGTTGATTAGATTTTCACCGCTGCTAACCAAATATTTACTTATTAAAACATTTAAGGTTAATGCGTTGAGCTTTTACGTTAATTGCGCTTTAATTTACGGTTTACTACTGACCACAATGTTTTGCATTATTTGCCGACCGTAATCTTTTAACTGAAAATACCTAATTGATTATATTCAGCACCACAACCAACCTCATTTTTCTTGCTTTTAGCAGGATTACTGTTGTGTGCCTTCTACATTGTACAGATAGATTAAGGTTTCTTTAGCTTCAGTGTCATTTAATATACTTGTTTTTTTGTTAATTAATTTTCAGTGCAAGAGCATGTTCATAAGATAATAACATATACTCTTATGCACAAAAGTATCAAACTGGGTACCATTATTGTATGCATATGTTTATATTTCGCCCCGGAAAGATCTGCTATGAGGTCTCATAGGTGTGACAATCGCGTGAAAACAGTGTCCATTGTTGTCTCTTAACGAGAGGAATCAGTTGTTCATGAACACATTTTAGGTTATAATGGTCAATGAGCAAAAGCAGACAAGCGTTGTAAATCATAAGTTATAACATGAACATCATTTGTAATCACCATTACAAATGTGAGTAGTTTCGTGGGGGCTTGCAATTAGCATTTTAGAAACAGAAAGTCAGTGTTCACTTTTTGGTGGACTCTGCTTTAAACCCCTTCCAATTAAATTATTAATACATATCAGATGTGCTGCTACTAACAACAATTTTTTTTTAACAAACGCTTTCAGCTTAAAATATATATTGAATTGAAATTCACTTGTGGCAGATCACGAGTTACAGCAAACTGCAAGTCCTTATCGCGTATTTACAATGATCCGCCGGCTTTAGAGAATTACCCTTATCGGTGTTTACTGGTTGCTATAAAAATTTGCAAAGCGGCTTGCAATCTTCGTCCCTGAATTGCTTTATCTAAATTTGCAAATTACAAACACTTATCAAATTTGGCAGAATTTAGTAAACTGCCCTCTGTAAGTAACTAATTTTAAAATTACATTTTGATCGTAAAACAAAATGTATGACTTTATGTTATCAAATTATCATTGCAACGCATAAAAACAGAATCATTATTATAAAATGAACTTTGAAATGTATCCTTAAGGTTGGATCAGGTCAGGTAAGGTCAATACTTTTAAATAAAATTTTTACTTACCCGCTTTCCATCAGTAATTCGGCGACTGTTCATGGGTATACGGCAATAGTTTTCTACATTTGTATGCAAAAATAATGTTATACTTATTCTATCTGAAAGCAGAAGAGTGCAACTGCACCACGAGTAACATATAATACATTATGCCATTTGTTCCCCAACTAAAAGTTTTACTTTCTTTAATGTCTCGTCTTGGGATAAAATAATTATGAAGATTATTCCATATTCGCTTTTCGTGAAACGTATGTTTTTGTGTTTAGGGAGACATTGCTCATGTATTATGTCAAGCGTTAATGCAGCCCGACGGGCAATTAGCAGCGGTCCTCGAACTGTGGCGTCGGGAACATGAGGGTCCGTTTTATGAAGAGGATGAGGAAATTGCATCCAGTTATCTAGTCTGGGGAGGAATTGCCCTTCATTATGCCCATCTCTACCTCAATATGAACAAACAAAAAAAATTAAACGATTTTCTTCTAGCTGTTGTAAAGTAAGTCGCGTCCAGTGTCGGAATGGGTGCAGTAGATATCGAGGAGAATCTTTCATTGCCCTACTCCATTAGTTTTCCACTTCACAAGAAAGCAATTTACCCAAAATAATTCGAAATCGACGGGGCCTACGTTAAGTGGTAGTTAGAGGTCTTCTACGACTTCGCAGAATTCGTCATAAAACATGTGATTTTGAAATTAATCGTACTCCATTTATTCTGCGAAAAGTCTGGTTTAAATGATTTTTCACAGTGATCGCATTTTAATGTTTTATTTTATACATGTATACAAGTTACAGCGCCATCAATACTTTTTTAATGTACACTTTTTTTAAAAATAGATCAATAAACTAACGCAAAAGTAACTTCTCTAGAACTGCCTACCATAACCAATGGTATATAAATTTATATTCATCGAAAAGATGCAGTGATAAATTCATTGATATTTTTCGAAAACATTGAAACAGAACAATTAATTAATGTTAATGAAGTGATTCATATGTAGAACTTATTCGTCTTTATTTATAAACTAAATTCCGTTAAATAAGTTTATAAACAAGAAGTTATTGGAGGTGTCACCTTTTAGCTAACTTACCCTCTATACTGATTCGTTTTATTACATGAAAATGGCTATATTTTTGAAAATTAAAATACATATAAAAAGTCGTATTTACATGTCTAAATAATGTGTGCTATATCTGAAATAGTATATTATTAGCCAAGGTTGCAGAGCCAAGCATTCTAGACCGAGCGCAAATTAGAACCCGAGACGCGCAGCGTCGAGGGCTCTAAGTGCGAGGTCTAGAAGTGGCTTTGCAACCGTGGTTAATATACTATTTTTTTCACTAGTAGAAACCATAAGACAATAAACTGAAAAATAAACGTTCAATTTTTTGACACAACATGATTTTGTTTTGATTTCTAATCAAACTTAATCTAAATCTTCAACACAAAGAAAACCGTTTATATTTGTCGCTGAGTTAATCATTTTATCTTGTACCATCTACCAACTACCATGCGTATACTCAAGTAATGTTTGTAGCACACATTTGTTCATTTTTTAAGAAATAATCACATCAAACATTGCGTACATAACCTCAATTTTTCTTTTTGAACCGGTGGTAGCAAAAGTTGAATTTGCTACCACTAAATGAGTCGACATTTGCATGCGTCCAGGCTGCTAGTGAAAAAAAATATATTTTCATTATTCCGTGATCTTTGTTTTTAATTATCCAATTAATATGTTTAAAAAATTTTCTTTCCACTAGTGTATATGAAATAATCAAAAACGCTTTACAGTTGATCAGATAGTCTTCGGGTTTAAAAACACCCAGAGAGCGGATTTTGCTGGTAATAAGACGGGAAATAGCCAGCGCAATGATGCACCTGATCCTCGCGTCGAAGCGATTAACCTTCACGTGACTCACTGTACGGTACAAACAAGGGTTAATTTTTCCTTCAAATTAACACATATCCAGCGACGTTCATTACAAACTGACTATTATGGAGAATAATAACCTTCTAAAAAATTATTTCATATCACTACTTAATGATGCTTAATAATTGAATGAAAAAAGACTAATACAAGTCTAGAAAGAACTTTTTAATTGTCTACAACTTGTTCTACAAAAGTTTAAGTAAAATAATGAGGAAAGAAAATGTCTATGATTATTGCATTTGACGTGTAAAAGTACCACAGTCAATTCGATATAAAAGTAGGTGATCTAAAATTGCAAAAATAAAATATAGAAAAAGTTACTATATTGTGTGTATTATAGTATAACTACATAACAAATGATACACTGTATACAATCTACAAATTGGTGTATGGTAACTACTAGTAAGGCCCCTTCAGCGCACACTTTTTTAAGAATTTTATCCTGTTTTTTAAAGACGAAAAAAAAAGGTCAAAAGTAACATTTTTAAGTTTTTTACTAGTAAAGCCCCTTTAAGGACACAACACATTTTTAATGACTTTATCTTGCTTTTACCTTTTTAAAAAAGTTAAAATTTTAAGGACTTTGCCTTGTTTTTCGAAGTCACCCTTTTTAAAAAAGTCAAAATTTTAAGAAATCTACCTTGTTTTTATCAAATGTGCAATTGCAACGTTGGTGGGCTTTTTCTTAAAAAGAGTATACTTATAATTAAATATGTACTCCTATTTATTTATGAAAGAATACATGTTATTTAATCTATAAACAATGAATTTCTTCTCGAGCGATTATGGATTGCTGCAAAGAAAAAAGTTCAGTTAGCGGATTAGCGAGGTACAAAAAAACATGATGAGATTCAAGCGTAGGGAAACCATTTTTGGTAGATGTCTTTTACCTATACTCCATGAAGTGCCGAAAAGCAACCTCTAAATCATTTCTCTCTTGAAGATTTGTAAATATTATTAATGGATCCGGTTTTTGTATATGGGCATAAAGATTAATTTCGACAGAGTCGCAGTCGTTATGGTATGTTCCCACCTCCTCTTGCAAAATTGTTAAGTGCCGGCGCTGTAAACCACTTTGTATACTTGACTCAACCCTTTATATATACAATTATTATTCAATACTTGATAACAATAAGAAAGAATTATAATGTTTCCATTTGATTCATTATTAATTAACAACGAAAATAATTAATATCCAAACGGTACTGTATCCAAATTTTCTAGAATGACTCTCTTGTCATAAACGAAACCAAATTCTTTTATTTAAAGGTTCTTTAGTTTTAGTATATCTGGTAATTCGATGATATTGTGTACTGATTTTATTCTCTTTGTTTTCTAAAATATTATTTATACTATGGACGTTTCATAGTTTAATGTATATATTAGTGTCATAACAATAACTCTTTGGACCTGTTGATACCCAGTCAACAATCCATACGTCCCTACCTAATTCATTGGTCCAATCTCCCAATAGACATCCTGTTTTAATAGTGTTGCCATTATCTATATGTACAATGCTATCTGTATCACAATGAATTATAATATATATAATATATAATATATCTTACATTTTGTACAATCTTAGTCTAGCATTGCAGTTGTAAAAGCAGCAAATTTCATGAAATCTCTTGACATCTGCAACATATTCTTCTGTCCCCATATTTTGCTTCTGACCAAATTTACCCCATAAGGAATTTAAACATATTTTTGCTACAGCTCTCTTTCTAGAAATATTTTCTATTTTACCCAATTCAGTACCTAGATTTTCTTTTACAGCTATATTCTTCTTCTGAATCAAAATCTTTTATCCATTCACTTGTCTCTAACTTTATTTTCATAAATGTTTTTACATATCCTTTCACCAAATAACTCTATCATTTTTCAAAATTCATCAATAGTTATTATTTTATAACCTTTTTCCATCGCTTTTTGTACTTCATTTGTACACCATGCCCCTCTGATAATTCTTTGCGATCACATAATTTCTGATTATTTAATTTAGCACATAGTCCACATAGTCTTCACCAGATTTATATTTATTTTTTACTGCTAATACAGGATGATATTTTTTTTTGTGGTAAAATAGCACATTTTGTTAATCCATACCATTTTGAATTATATGTAGGAGGTTTGAATATTTTAGTAGGATGTCTAACTGGATAATCATCGTAACATTGTACTGTTGGATATAAACTGCAAATATCTATATATTTCATTTTCTTCCCCTTAACTTTCAATTTTTGTTGTATTAGTTCTTCATCCAAAAAATGCATTTCTAGGACTTTCAGTTCTTCGAATTTTTCAATTTTTTTTTTCAATTCGTTTCATTTCCAGGAAGTAATTCCAAGAGAATAAAAACAAGAGCGGCTCTGTGGTAGTATACCCCCCAGGAACTCGTATATATTCCTCGGAAATGTATTAATTTTTAGGAGTTCTTACATCGTTTTTAATGTAGTCTCGTAAATCATTATTTTGAATTTTACACGGAAAAAATATTTATTGCAAAGAGTGAAACGCCTTCTAAAGTGGAACATAAACGCTGCAACTAATTAATTGCTATTTATTTTTGAATGATTTTTTTAATACTGAAACAATGGTACAAAATTCGGGACATATGGAAAAAGTACCAACAAATTAAAATGTATTTTATGGTTAGCTTAGCCAATATTAAGAATGCTTCACTGAAACGTTTATTTATTTAACGCTGTCTTAACCTATAGATTTTTTATTAGGTGCAAAATTTATAATAGTTTATAGATCAGGTACATTTGTTCTACTGAATTGTTCCTTCGTCTACATAAAGATCACTGCGTCATGTTGCTTTTATGTTTGTAACAAAAAATCTACAACATTATATTACAAAATACAAACGAAAACACACAAATACCCTTGTAACACAAAAATAAAAAAACTGCAATTTCTAAGAAAAGTACGTAAAACTATACAAATGTAACACACGTATGTTATTTATTTGAATGTATAATTCATATGATGATAATTGACTGTTGTTTGTGTCCTACAAAAATCACTACGACTGTGATTTAAAAATAACGATGGTGCTATAACTCTGTTCGTGTAAACCAAATATTCCATTTTTTTAATGTAATTCATATAATTCACAAACAACCATATATTATCGATCTATTTCATCTGGATTACTGTTTACTTGTTTATATTTCTATTTTTAACACTGAAATTGATTTCTAACTTGACACGGATTATTCCCGACAATTTCAATTTATTATTATTGGCCTCCACAGACTTGAAACATTTATCAAAAAGCGTTCTGACTGATGATTCTTACGGATTATTAAAAATTCATGCAGTGTGCACTATTACTAGTTTGGCTCACACCTGAATTGAGACTTGTAATTGAAAATTTCCTTCCGTCACTTTTGTGTCTAGTCCGACACTGGTCACCTATTCTCAACAGTAAAGAAAATCGTATTAAATTTGCTGAATTCTTTAGATCAATTTTCCAAGACATGGTCAGCATGGATGCGCTCGTAATAAAGATAATGAATTTTGCCCAAAGACTAGTCGATGCGGATAGAGCTTCCTTGTTTTTGGTAGACAGTAAAAGTAAGGAATTGTATGCGACTATATTCGATGTGGGAGTCGAGAAAAATCCAGATGAGTGTTCGAATGGGCCCGGTGACAACGAGGAGTTCGTAAAGGTCGACACGTCAAAGGAAATACGTTTTCCTCTTGGGACAGGAATCGCAGGCCAGGTAGCTATGACCGGGGAAGTTCTCAACATCAAAGATGCTTACGCCGATGCGAGGTTTAACCGCACAGTCGATCAACTGACAGGTAAGTTAGGTCCCATGTTTCATTAAATAGTAATGTTTACTGACATATAAGGAAGACTACACGTAGTAATATTTTGTATTTAACTAAAGTGGTTCGCATGGCAAATACGGACAGAGCAAAACATGTGAGTATTTGTAAAAAGCCTTTGATACGTGTCGTGTTTCAAGTTTTACGTCTGCTCTGTTTACTAGCAGAAAGGACGTGAAAAAGTAACTGCGTTAATACAATTACTCTAAAGAGTTTAATCAACATGGTCCAGTTCGTTTTCAAACGTAATGCCATTATTCCAAAATACGTATGTAAGGATATTAATGGCTATTAAAAATCTCACTCGGCATATACAACACGGAATCATATAAAATTCATTAGTTTTTATAGAGTGGGGTTCTGAAATTACATTTAGCTTTTGATTTTTAAATGACTAATGTCTGTACAAGCAGTATTTCAGCATGAGTTAATTAACGCCAACAGATTACACAACCAGCTTGATGGGAAACTTGCATAAAAACATCATCATAACTTCACAGTTATGAATAGTTCATTTCAATTGTTCCTGTAGATACCTCGAAAGGTAAACAAAAAAGTATTAAAAAATAAAATCTCTTTTTAAATGCATGCAAGGGATGATTTAAAAAAATATATTTGTACCATTGTATTCTAGTGATTATCTCAAAAACAGCACACCATAGCTTATAATACGTTGAACATAAAAAAAAACACAAAGCTGATAATATCATATACTCCAACAACTCCTCTAATGCTTTACTTGTGCTTTATTATTATACTGTCGCTTTCCATGTTGTACACCACATTATTCAATAAACTTTCATAACACATTAATTTACAAAATCAGCTCAGTCAACACTCGCTGCACTCGACTCGTTGACTGAATAATTATCGTTCCCGACGGTGGCCTCTATTTAAAGTCATACATTCCTCTGGATGGATCGTGAACGCCGCTTCGAGGTATTTCTGGACGCCGCAATCTAGACTTCCGGTAACCCGCTCCAGGCTTGTCTTTATGCGAACGCCGCCCGGTCGCCGTCACCGATGATGAGTCACCGGGGTGGCGTATGGGTTTATTTCGTAACAATATGTAATTTCAACACGAATCTGTGTTTTTCTAGTATTCGTACTCGTTGAGTAAACAGTAAACAGTATTGTATCTAAACAAAAACATGTGTCGAGATATTATAACGAACTTCTAACTTCTAAAGCGTCATCGGTTCCAGTATTGTGCTGCAGGAGCGAACGAAGTTCAAGAAAACTTATGCACGTAGTTTAAGTCATTTGATCGAGAAAAACTAGCTACTGCTCTTTCGCTACTAAAGTTCAAGTATAATTTGTCAAAATATGTATTATAAAACTATATGTATACAAGCAGAGCAAAATAAATGGTTTTGTAAGTATTTTACTGCAATTTTCAAAAAAAGGTCGAACAGGTCAATTTTAATTTTCAGGAAAACATATAATACTCCATTCTTGTGTGGGAGTAAAATGTATCCTCAAACTTTCGTATGAAACGGGATTGCAAAAATCACCCTAGTTAAAAGCTTTGCAAATTGCTTTACCATAATGCTTTATATCTGAAATCCCTTTATTAGTTTTCCTGGAAATGCACAGAACATAATTTGAAAGTTGTTTCAGTTTTATTAACTTATCTCAAATAACACCATAAATACCAAAAACAAAAAAACTGATTGTTACTTTACTTCCCGAGCGTAAGCAAAGGAAGTATTGTAATCGAGTCCGTCGGCCGACTCTATACTTTTACGTTTTCTCGATCTTTCATGACCCCTGGAAGACGAAGAAATAGGTCTCCCATTTCCGTCCGTCTGTCCGTCTGTCTGCCGTCCCGGATTTTTATTAGACAGATAATCTCCGAAAGTACTGGACCGACTGTTGTGAAATTTTGTACTTATATTAGGAATATCATGTAGATGGTAAAACGCTAACCAAAATTTGTCTAATCATCCCCACCACTAATGCGATGACGTCTCTTCAAAATTGTACATAGTAAATGGGTTTTAAATTGTATAAAATAACATAATCCTACACATGTAGTTTACGACTCCGAATTGAGTTTTGACCCGAAACGTCCAGATTTTTGAAAAAAAAATCAAAATCATAAAACAACATTTTGCAATTTAATTTTGAATCTGCTAACCCGAATGCTTGGAAATCTTGCAGATGTTTTAAGGTTATAAAAAGCATAATAAATGTTTAGTCAAAATATATTTGGTTATCCCCTCCAAAAACTTGATGACGTCAGCTCAAAAGTTTGCCGAATAAATCCGATCTAAAATGTACAAAATATGATGAGTCTGTACTTGTGATTTATCACTCCATTCATATTTTTTGGATTTGCATATACAGGGTGACCCAAAAAAAATAATGAATGCGTAAATGTATTTTATTGATTTAATCAGGAACTACAAAACCGAATGCTTTGAAATCTTGAAGATGTTTTAAAGTTATCATAAGCATGGTAAGTTTTTGATCAAAATATATTTGCTCATCCCCCCTAAAAAATATATGACGTCACCAAAAAATTTTGCTGAATAAATCCTATCTAAAATGTACAAAATATGATGAGTCTCTTCTTGTGATTTATCATTCCGTTCATATTTTTTCGATTTGCATATACAGGGTGACCCAAAAAAAAAAAATTACTGCGTAAATGTATTTTATTGATTTAATCAGCAACTACAAAACCAAATGCTGTGAAATCTTGCGGATGTTTTAAGGTTATAAAATGCATAATAAATGTTGAGTCAAAATATATTTGCTTATCCCCTCCAAAAAATTGATGAAGTCAGCTCGAAAATTTGTCGAATAAATCCCATCTAAACTGTACAAAATATGATGAGTCTGTACTTGTGATTTATCACTCCATTCATATTTTTTGGATTTGCATATACAGGGTGACTCAAAAAAATTAATTAACGCGTGAATTTATTTTATTGATTTAATCAGGAACTACAAAACCGAATGCTTTGAAATCTTGAAGATGTTTTGAAGTTATCATAAGCATGGTAAGTTTTTGATCAAAATGTATGTGCTCATCCCCCCTAAAAAATATATGACGTCACCACAAAATTTTGCTGAATAAATCCTATCTAAAATGTACAAAATATGATGAGTCTCTTCTTGTGATTTATCATTCCGTTCATATTTTTTCGATTTGCATATACAGGGTGACCCAAAAAAAAATAAATGCGTAAAGGTATTTTATTGATTGAATCAGGAACTACAGAACCGAATGTTTTGAAATCTTGCAGATGTTTTAAGGTTATAAAGAGCATAATAAATTTTTACTCAAAATATATTTGGTTATCTTCTCCAAAAAACTGATGACGTCAACTCAAAAGGTTGCCGAATAAATCCTATCTAGAATGTACAAAATATGATGAGTCTGTACTTGTAATTTATCATCCCAGTCATATTTTTTGAATTTGCATATACCGGGTGACTCAAAAAAAAATGCATGTGTAAATTTATTTTATTGATTTACTCAGGAACTACAAAACCGAATGCTTTGAAATCTACTGCGAAAAAAAACATAATAGGCTTGCAGTCGTCACGTTTCCGACAGTGAGGGAAGTACTGTCTAAACTCTTTAGACCAATTTTTTTTCATAATAATGTTCTTTGTTTTACCCAACTTCTAGAGTATGAAAAGATTGGTGTCTCGTTTCTGTCTGTCTGTGGTCTGTCGTTTGCTGGCGATTTTATTAAACAGACAATTTCCGAAACTACTGAATTAATTGCTGCGAAACTTTGAGTGTATTTGCAAAGTTTATCTGATCATCTATCTCCAACAATTTTATGCGGTAGTCTCAAAATTTTGCAAAGTAAATCTTGCTTAAATTTTACAAAATTACATGCTTCTGCATTTGAAGTTAATCAATCCCCATCTTTTTGCCTTGGATGTCTAGATTTTTTGAAAAAATCAAATTTCAAATCAAACATTTTTTGCAATTTTACATACTTAGAAACTACAAAATCGACTGCTCTGAACTCTTGCAAACATTTAAAGTTATCGTAAACATGGTAAATGGCTAATTAAAATTTAGCTGTTTATAATATCTACAAAACTTGACTAGATCATCTCAAAATTATATTGAGTAAATCTTATCGAAGTAGTAAGTCATTCGTCATAGAACTGATGCTACTGTTTGGACTCTAATCCGAGAATATTTCACAAAGTCAATACGCAATAATCTGTATAAGAAATGTACTTGGAATTTTTAGAAGACTGTTAATATTGTATGAGTTGATACTTCAAGGAGACGGAGTTTCTCCGCATCATACGCTGTCTGTTCGATAATATTAGGGTATAGATTGACAGGACAATAGATTGGAAAGCGAATGGCCAGCGAGTTCACCAGATTTATTATTGACATTTGGAAATATACGATAATACATTGTCAACGTATGTCGTCAAATTACCTCAGCGATGTTATAGAATGTTCTAGAATGTTTTGAACGGAACCTCTATTCCTATATTATCAAGTCTAAAGGGAGTCACTTTGAACATTTATTACATGGGAATGAAAGCTACTTATTAAACCTCAACAAGGATTGTTCTTCATACATTTTTTCGAATACTGATAAATGGATTTAAAAAAAATACAAAATAAATTTATTAAGCTTTCAAGTGGTCTGATTTCTGCCATCCGTTTCCATTTAGAATTTTAGGTGTAAATTTTACACCCCCAGTGAAGCTAAAATTAAGGTGCAAAAATAGTGCACAAGTGAAATAAAATTGTCCCGTCCGAACCTTTTTTTGAAAAAATTACATTTAATAATAATTATTATTATTATAAAATATGATTTCGTTGTTAACAAATTTCGAAGTTACCATTATTTATTTGTTGTACTTTCTTTTATTGTGGGTAATGAAAGTAGCTTACGAAAACAAACATACATATTTTATTTCCTAATTATTAAGAAATCTTGATTTTAGGAAAAATTTACTCTTTATTAAACATACACATTTTATGTGAAACATAGGGTCAAGAAAATAAGTTTTTTCACTGGCAGCCAGGACGCATGCAAATGTCGACTCATTTAGTGGTAGCAAATTCAACTTTTGCTACCACGGGTTCAAAAAGTAAAATTGAGGTTATGTACGCAATGTTTGATGTGATTATTTCTTAAAAAATGAACAAATGTGTGCTACAAACATTATTGGAATATACGCATGGTAGTTGGTAGACGGTAGAAGATAAAATGATTAACTCAGCGACAAGTATAAACGGTTTTCTTTGTGTTGAAGATTTAGATTAAGTTTGATTAGAAATCAAAACAAAATCATGTTGCGCAAAAAATTGAACGTTTATTTTTTCAATTTATTGTCTTATGGTTTCTACTAGTGAAAAAAATAGTATATTAACCACGGTTGCAAAGCCACTTCTAGACCTCGCGCTTCAGAGCCCTTGACGCTGCGCGTCTCGGGTTCTAATTTGCGCTCGGTCTAGAATGCTTGGCCTTGCAACCTTGGCTAATAATATACTATTTTCATACTTCATTTAATTTTGTAAACGATGCAACCAATAAAATATAGTAGTATAAAAAAAAACCCTAAATTTTTATGGGACTCGTCCAGTAATTTTTGGTTTCTGGCTATTAGAGACGTATCGAAAACCAGTGATGGGGCCGGACATACAAAAAATAATTTCCCACTGTTTTAACTGTTGCAAAGTCCACATATCACAAGTACAAGACACAGATTTTTATTAAATATTGATCAGCCAAATACCAAAAATTTTAAAAACAACAACCCTGAAAAACGTGACGCAAAATTTTCCCTTAATTCATTCATATACAAGAAATGAGTTTAAATGGAACATAACATTTTAATAAAATTATCAAACAATAGGTACAAAGTGACGCTGAGGCCACGATTTACACTTTTAATTAAAATTTGACTGTCCTATTTTTTTCGTTAGGCAGATATACTTTAAAGCTTTGAAGTGATTTTTTTTTTTTAATAAGGATAAGTCGAATTAAAAAAACGTTATAGAGGGTTAAAGACGTTTCGCATTAACTGCACAAAATATTTGGACACATAAATTGTCGTTTTCATTTTATGAAACAAAAAAAACTTAATGATGTATTTATACAGACGGATGCTCTGAATCTGTTATCAACAGTAGTACAAAAAACAATTTCATGATGACTACAGGGGGGTCGATTGCAGTTATTAGAAAAAGAAAGTTCCAATTTATCTAATAAGGGCGTTTTTGCTCCTTGCCATTATTTCTTCTTTGATACGCTAATGGATATAACGACTAAAATATTCAGTGTACTTACTTTTGTTGTATAACGAAGCTACTTATTCACTTATTAATCGGGTAAATACATCATTCGAAGAGAAAAAGCTTTTACCTTTTAAAAATAGAAGTATTCAATTACAACAGTAATTACATACATTATCCCATTTTCATACTGTTCAGCTAAAAACCTGGCTTTGTTTCAGATGCCGAGATAAAATCGCTTATTCACCTTTTATTTTTCATAATAATACATACATTTTTCTTTATATGGATACATTGCTAATGTATTCTTAAGTGTTTTTGAGTAACGTATAACGCTATAGTTTAGTCTTTTTACATATTAATTTTTCTCTCAAAATTGTTGTTGGAGGTTTTAATAATATACTGATAGAGTGCAAATTTTCGCTGTAGGGTTTATTGGTTTTACTTCTATTCTGCAGTAGAAACCGTTGGCTCCTCCACGTCTTGTCTTCAGTTCTGAAGTTAAATATTCCGTTCGTTTTCTGGTGGATACGAATTAAGCTGGGTCGAATCAAAACTTAATACGTTTCGTTACCGCAAATCTCCTTACTGTTATTGGTGTTTGGTTTATTGTCAAAACGTAATAAGGTAACTGATTTGTTTTAATCTGGTTGCTTTCAAGAGAACGGGTGTATAGACAGACACAGAGAGATAGATTGTTTGCTATAACCTTTGTTTCTATTTGACATCAATTCTTCTTCGCATTGATGAACCAGAGAGTGGAACTAGTTTATGAGATCAAGGAATTGATTTAGTTTAAGGGAGTGGATAAAGGTGATAACTATAATATTTGAGATTATTAATTAAAAAGATTCAGTAGTAATACAAAGCAGTATTTTTAAGGCGTAGGAATTTATCATCTCCATAATTCTTTTGAATGAAGTTCTTTTTAATAATTTCGGGCGTCGTCAGTGTGCAAGTTCCGAACAGTATGGTGTTTCATCGATTAGATGTATTAGTTTATTTAAAAAAATAATAATAAAATTGTTTATTTTATTTACATTTTAATAGCGGTAAATTTGTAAATTGATTAATGTTAGCTAGAATGTTTTGAGGTTAATTAATTATCTCAAAGAATTATCTAAAAGTGTAATTAAGTGGGAGTTTAATGTCTACATAACATATACGTCCGTGTTATGCGTAAGTGTTGTAACTTGTACTAGGTGAGAAGGTTGGATTTGGAATTTCACGGGTGTACTTTCGACGCTGTCATTATTAATGTCAGTGTTATAGCTACTGAAAGCGTCACGACGCCAGGAATTATGTAAGCATCATGATTGGATTATGATTTCTGCATTAAGGTCGTAAATTAATTCATCCTCTATGATTTTTATATGTAATTAGAAATTATCTTGTTATGTGGCAAATCAAAGGGGTTATCTGAATTTACATGGACACTAATGATTTCAACAGGCCATCAACCGAGTTAATCGCATTATTATAATTCAGTGTTGCATAATTCATTAGACTATTGATAGGTTCGTTAAGCTTTTCTGGATTAAAACACAGAATTTCTTTAGTTAAGGTACAACGCAATTTTTCGACAGAGAAATTATTTGAATTTTCTGATGTGAAATTGTATAGCAAGTAAAAATTTGAATTTAACTGCAAAATACTTACAAAGTCCCAAATTTTGAAAATTCTACATTTTACATACGTTCATTCTAAATTTGAATATGGTTACATTATTTAGTCATCAGTTAATTGGCACTCCAACAATTGTTGCTTCCCGAGGATAAGCTAAGGAAATATTGTAACGGGGTTCATTCGGCGAATGGATTCTTCCATGTTTTTTCGACGTTTCATGACCCCTAGTATATGAAAAAATACATCTCCGTTTCCGTCTGTCCATCTAGCGTCTGCTTGTCGTCTGTGTCGATTTTTACTAGACAAATGTCTCCGAACTTACTGAACCAATTGTGTTGTCAAATTTTGTATGTATATTAGGAATATCGTGTATACCAAAATTTATCTAGTTATCCCATCAACAATTTGATGACGTCGCGTTAAGTTTTTATTCTAGGTATCTAAATTTTCGCAAAATAGTCTAAATTATATAATAACCTGTTTATGTTTTTATATTTGTCATACGGACTTCAACATAGTTTCTCAAATATTTGAAACGTTTTACGACAGGATTCATGTAAAATGGGAAATAATTTGATTGTTGTTGAATACTTCAAGTACAGAGGTTTCAAATTCGGAATGGGCGTGGTGAGATTTTTGTTGGAATTAATTGCTTTAAAAAATTGTCGTCGGATACAATTACTATAGACGAATTTACTAATCATTTTAAATATATGCCTATACTTGGTATTACACTTGCGCTACCTGCAATAAAAACGGTTGTTGTCATAGTGTTAATTTCTACTCGTGATAATGCGTCAGCGTTAGTGTTTTGTTTACCTTTCTTGTAAACAATGTTGTAGTCAAACTCTCCAAACTTCAGTTCCCATTGTTCTAGAGAAGAATCTTTTTTTTTAAATGCACTATACAAATAATTAAAATTAGTAAATATAGATCGTTTTCCAAACAAATAACCACTTAGTTGAATTTACCAAATCCTGAAAGCCGGTGTTGAAAGGTCATTAACAAATAAAATAAATGCCGCCACAAAAATTCTACATCAATTAGAACCGGATTGTTTTTCTGGTAAAACGCGATCGGAAGAATCAAGACCGAATTCCGAAGCCGGAATGTTTCAAATTTAAAATTGAATAGTAATGTTAATATTGTGTCTCCCCCTTGCATCAATATTACTAACTGTAACGTCACAATCAATTTTGGAAAATAAAAAATACACTTTTAACTCCAGAATTTTTTATTTATAAAATAGATTTCGTTTATATATTATTTAATTTTACAATTATTTTCTTAATGAGTAGAAACTGAAGAAATTGCAAACAATTTTTTTTTTTTGTACAAAAATAGAAGTCAAACTTAATTACAGAATTGTAAAATATTACTGTGGAACCGATAACTTCATTAACAACGGCTTTGTGTCACATAAAATGAAAACTCTGTTGTAAGTTGTAATAGAGGAATGACAGTGGAATATTAATCCAATTTTAATCTCGACGAGTCGATGAATAAATCAGGGAACCATTCTTTGGCGCTCCTTCGTCCGTTATATTGACTGGGATTATGCTTAATAGCAAAGCGTGGGTTCGAAAAGCGGAGAAACAAGTCAATCAGTTGAAAAATACACAATTTATTAATATAATTTGCAAACAGTTGTAGCTAAGTGTTAAAAAAAACTGAAACACAAAGGTGGACGTGTAACTTCCAAATATGTTTACAGGTTAATTTCTTCATTTTCTACGGGATTTTGGCTGCAGAATTTTCGATAAACAAATAATTTAATTGTTTCATAAATTTAATAACGAAACATTTATTTATACAGGTTACCGGACGAACACAATATTATGCATGCCTATCTTTATACGAGGATCCATCATCGGAGTAGTCCAAATGGTCAATAAACATTCCGGATTATTTACCAGAGAAGACGTAGAAGCTTTCGAAATGTTTGCAGTGTATTGTGGGCTAGCCTTACATCACGCTAAGCTTTATGATAAAATACGAAAATCTGAACAGAAATATAAAGTGGCTCTAGAAGTATTAAGTTACCACAACAGTTGTACAGAAGAGGAATATCAAGTTGCACTGAAAAAAGGAGTACCCAATAAATTAATCGGAGTAGACGATTATTACTTTAACCCTTTCGCAGTCGAAGATTTCCATAAAGCCATATATGCAATGTACATGTTTGTTGATCTTTTTGGACTCGGTAGATTCGACAAAAACTGCCTAATGAGGTTTTCTTTAACCGTTAAGAAAAATTACAGAAGAGTGCCGTATCATAATTGGACTCATGGGTTTTCCGTAGCCAACTCGATGTATAGCCTCATAAAGCATTCGGCGGGAGCTTTCCGGACTAACGAAGTAAGTATTTCTTTTTAACAGTTCTGTAAAAGCTAATTTAATGTAAACCTTCACTGTGGCGCGTATTAAAGCCCCACGTAAATATCTTATTCTTCTGAGGCGAATTTTTAGCTTTGATTGAGGCAAGGATCCGTCTGAATGCTTTCCGATCTTTCTTTACTTAATTATTCAATTTAGTTCAACAATATAAGGTTGATTAACAAAAAGGCAAACATCAGCGGCCATTTTAGTTCAAGTATTTTTGATTAAGTGTTTGGGTGGCAATTTTGTTCTATTACCCGAACGATCTTTTGTTCGCTTCGTTACACTAACTTATTCTATTAATATTTAGATATACAGTTATATGCGAAATAAAAAAAACATAAATGTTCAGACTATTCACACAGTTGATCGCAAGATCACAGGCGAAATATTGTTAAATATCAATTTAAAAAAATGAAACATTTTTGGTTTTATTTATCGATCGCATGCTCGCAAAACAAAGCTATGCTCTTATTAATCCTAATTCTGTATTATCCGTCGATGGAGTATGCTCCTTGTTTAAATTTTTTTCTGAAAAATGTGGTGAAACACCCCATGAACAGGAATTTGCATCCAAACTCAACATATTTTGACGGTTTGAACGGCTATAAATAATAAATATTTCGTGCTTTCACCGAGTTTGGAGTGAATCAGGAATTAACCGCTCTCGACGTAAAATCCTTTATAAAATGCTTTTATACGCCTGTCAAAGCATACTTTTGCAGCTCTTCAATTATATTGATAAAACCAAATTTACATATGAATTTTGTATACAAATACAGCTAAAATTTAATACGTTGGGAAAAGTACCTAATCACTAGAAACACAACAGATAGGTAATTACACATACCTAACTTAATCAACCTTAGAATTACTGTGTAGGAAATAGTTATTTTGCTGGCCAATTTGCAATTTTATAAGGGGTAGAACTTTATAAAGTAAATGCTGAATAAAACATGGAAGGATTTTCATTAGAACAAATTGAATGTTACGTCGAGGTAATTAGTCGGAGCTGCTTTGAAACTGTGGAAGTATAGATTCGTTTTACATCTACTGTGTGCTTTTTTAGGCCGCCAGTTAATCAATAACTTGAAGAATCTTAATGCACTTATCCATTTAACCATGAAGTACTTTAATAATCCAGTAACTTTCCTAATGGATCACGATAGTAAACCGGCATTGTTTTCCAATTTTCTTATTGTATCTGTTTTAATGACTTCCTGTTGAGTTGATCTACGTTTAATCTACCTTACAATTCCAGTGCCTGGCGCTATACATAGGGGCACTATGTCACGACCTCGACCACCGTGGAAAAAACAACAAGTTCATGCTGGAAACTGAATCTCCGCTCGCAGCGATTTACTCCACGTCTACCATGGAACATCACCACTTCAATCAGACTGTGACTATTTTACAACAGGTAAAACGTTTCACAAAAATTTGTTTTAACATAAAATTCTGTTAATTTTTTATTTTAATTTTTTGTGTAGTACACAAAATGAATCGTTTCACAAAAATTTGTTTTAACATAAGATTCTGTTCATTTTTTATTTTAATTTTTTGTGTAGTAAACAAAATGAACATCCAGATTTTGTTTTTTAAATAAAGCCTCTTAAAGTTTCGAAAATAACCTCGAGATCTTTAACTTCTTAAATGCCAGACATGTAAAAATTCTTCATGTCATTTAACATTAGAACCGTAAATTTGAGATTTGAACTCAATTTTTTAACTCCCTACTTTTTCACGAGAGACTAAATCTTCTGCAAGACAGGAACAATAAAATTCGTCGACACTATTCTTCGAAAATTTCAATTAACAATTAACAGTTTATTAAAAATTATGCATGACATTACAGAAACTAATAGTACACATGAGTTTTTAACTAAGCAAAACAGAACATGTCGTATTTGCTCATAGAATATATCAGTAAAATTTCGGTACTTTAATAATAAGTACCATAAGGTACCGTACCATAGTACTCAATTATTATCATCCATATTATACACCCCTGCAAAGTTTCAAATACGATAATTAGTAATAGGTTAAAAACGACTTCCTAGATTTTTTGACATACTTTGTTAGTTACAGATGAAGCAACGTGTTAAAAATGAGAAATGACGTTATTTCTAAGTTATTAAAAACAGTTCATGAAGACAGTAAATTAAATTTACACTGAAGAAACATTAAAAAAATTAAAACAAGTTCCCAGAGATTAAAAAAGAAACACTTTAATGTTTTTAAGAATTTGTAGAATCACGATAAATTAACATTTCATAAACTTCCTCGACGTAACACTGGAAATTTAATGGCTCACTTCCATCAATAGCCATCATAAATAATTCAGAAGTTTCTCTTTATTAAGCGCCACGATGAAAACTTACTTAAATTGTTTTTTAATTATTAACGTGTACTGTTACAGCAAGAATTAAAATACTCAGCAAAAATTTAATTAGTATTTGATCGAAATGCAGTGAGGTGGAAATTACTTTGATTATTACGTATACAACTTATTTACGAATTTATATGAAATTTTATACTGATTTATACATAAATTAATTTCTTTGATGAGGTTTTTTTCTCATTTTGATGATTGCTGAGGGAACAAAATTTATACTGAAAGAATATCACCTAAACAATAACAAGAAAAGAATTATATCAATAACAGTCCAACAGGAGAATTTAACACGGATAAGTAATCTTTCAAAAGCTATATCGTTGGTTGTTATTTAACTGGACTAAGGAACTCTAAATTAAATGCTAAATATTTTTATTTGTCAAAGTTTACCATTACGACTCTCTTCTTCTAAAAGTTCTGTATGCATTCACTCGTATTTCGAACTGTACCTACTAGGAATTTTAAGCAGAAGAAATGAAACAGAGAGCAAATTAATTTTTTAAATTATAATGTCCCGATATTTTGTCCTTTAATACTTATATATCGTCAACTGTATGCTTAAAAAAATATATTTTTAAAAAACATTAAGTCGTCTAAAAAATATCTGGAAAATTATTAAAAATAATAGTGTTAAATATTTCTTCCCTGAGAATACGTTTGACAGATCTATTAAAGATGTAGCAAAATGTATATTATTTCATTCACATCAAAAGTGTCATAGGTAATGTCAATCCTGTAATATGCAAACTAAAATCATCAGAAGAGGCTAATGTTTTTAATTTTATAAAAATACAATCATGTCTTCTAGCTTTTCTTGTAAATTTTCACATCTGAAAAAATACAAACTACATGATCACAGCTGCTTTTAGCTAATCCATTCTAAGCAATTCATTAAACTTTGCAGGAGGGCCACAATATCTTCGCCAAACTTTCAAGTGCTGAATACAAACAAGTCCTAAGTTTACTTAAACACTGCATCCTTGCCACCGATTTGGCACTGTTCTTTCCCAATAGGGCTAAACTAAATGTGTTGGTCCAAGAGAACGCCTTCTCATGGAATAATCCCGAACACAGGCTTTTACTGCTGGCAGTATCGATGACCGGAAGTGATTTAAGTGCTAGTGCAAAACCATGGGATATCCAAGTAGAAACTGTGAAAGTCATTTTTGAAGAATTTTATGAGCAAGGTGATGCCGAGAGACAATCAGGAAGGGTACCGATACCTATGATGGACAGGAACCAACCTGATCAACAGGCAGCTTCGCAAGTTGGTTTCTTAACTGGTATTTGTGTTCCTTGTTACACTATACTGCGTACTCTTATTCCTGAAACGAAACCTTTGTTGGACATGTGTCAAAAGAATTTAGAGCGTTGGCGCAAAATCGACGATGAAAAGAAAGAGAAACAAAACACGATTTAAACATTGTATCAAAATGGATAATATCTCCTTGTTCTTAATATTAATTGTGTTTGCCTGTTGATTTATATCTTCAAATTAAAATAATCATAAAACAACAAGCGAGTGGTTGTGTTTAAAACGAATTTTGTTCTTAATGAAAATATTCTTTCTATATATAAATAAAATAAGTTTCTTTTATTGTTTCAAACAGTTTTGTAACCAAATATTTGAAACGCTGTTTAGTTACTAAGGAAGCGCTAATAAGTACACCACTCAATTGTCATTTGATGTTGTATTGACTTTGTTCTAATAATGTGATCTTTTTATCGATTATTAGTTTATAGGAGTATTAAAGTAAGGCACTCCAAAAGGGCAGCGTTTTATTTAAAATGCGTAACCTTAATTATCTAAATAAAAAATAAAAACCAAGGGGGAGATTCTAGAAACTGCGATAATATGCAAATCGCTATCGAAAGTGCAAATACAATGCAACATGTTGCTATGGTTTTCAATTTTCAGATCCTTGCAAGGCCTTATCGTGTTTAGAGAATCTCCCCGCAACTATATTCATACAGTATTCTATCTCAAATAACCGATACAATTATTTTAAAACAACAAAATAATGTAGGGAGAAAACAGTACCTGACCAAAAATTGACCCCGACAAAAATATAAAAATACTACTTGGTGTTTTAAAACGATTCTTTGAAATTTGTGTAGAACTATTATTTTTAAAATATATTATAAGCAACGTAAATTTTCGAGCAAATATCCTGTCAAAATTCTTCCTCGGCCTTGCTGTTACCAAACAAAGCAACTGCAAATTGTAAATTTTCAACCACCACTGTTAAAAAAATATCATCACTCTAAATTCCGTCTTTCCTCTCAGAAAAATAAATCTAAATCTTTTCAAAGGGGTAGTTCAATTTAAAAAACAAATCACTTTCTTTTGGCGAAACCAAAACTGCTAAGTTCACTTGTATCTTGTAATAATGTAATTAATCGTTCATTGGGATGGAACATGCTGTATATTTAAACAACAATGTACTATAATAAACTTTCTAACCATCTCAGTATTGAATTCATAAAATAAAATAACTGACCAATGTTATTACATTTTACAGTATTTTTCCATATCTAATGACGATTCTCTTTTATATGAATTGTAATAGATAAAAATACATCGCTGTATAAAAATTCTACATTTTACTATTTTTCTAGTCCTTATGTGTAACTGTTAACTGTACCTTTGTAATTCATAATGTTGTCACGTAATTAACATTGATTAATATTAACTAATAACTTCTGTATTTTAGGTATAAATTAAAATCACAAATTATAAAATGTATTTTCTGAATTTTAACTGGAATAAACGATAAAAAAATTCTTCTTGTAAAATCAACTGAATTACAGTTAACCCTTATAAGCTGCACGTGTCCCAAGATCCTATTGCGGTGAGACTTTGACATAATTAATACAGAGTTGTTCACGAGAAGCTTCGCGCCTCAAATATTCAAGATGCAACCAGAAATACAATTTCAATCTTTAATATTTTATACCATTTCACATACTTTGGAACCGCTGAAGGTACAAGTTTGAAATTTGAAACTTTTCGATGAGTAATCAAATAGTGCTAATTGTCCTCAAATGGAGACGCTATGACATTAAAGTGTCCAAACTATGCCATATAGCTAAAAAAATTAAACAGCACAGAGAGTGGAGTGACCCCTCTTCTGAGAGCTTATTTCATTCTACACACGTTACCAAAGTTAAATGCTTAAAAAAATATATTATCTTAATAAATGCTTGATATGAACCCCTTAGACCTCTTCACCACAGGAAAACCTGTTATCTGACATTTCAACCAACAGTGTTGAGAAATCAGTTTTGAACATAAAGTCGTCTAATTAATTTAGCAGTGTTGAATTTTTTCAAACTTTCGTATTACATATATGTAGTAAAATAAGCTCTAAAAGAGGAATCATTCATACCTTCAACGGTCCTAAAGTTACAGAAAAAGATGGGACTGAGTGACTTGACTTTAACCCAAACGAAGATGCAACCCAAAATACATTTTCAGTTTATCAAAAATATGTATTAAACCTCTAAGTCTCAGTCAGACACCAAAATGTATTTAAAGATTAAGAAGACGTATATGAATTTAATTTCTAGGGAATATACAAAAAACGCTTTTTGGCAGTTCTGTTTTATACAGAAAGTTTTCTATATAGAAGAGCACCAGAAAACACAATTTTCAAAATAATAGAAATTGGTTGCCAGTGCAGCAGGTAATGATCGTTTATGCATCAAATACTGAAAGGAAACTAATTTCATCCCTACCATTTAACGTTAGTTCAAAAATTAAACCCATAGATCATTCTAAAAGAGTAGCCTTTTGCAAGTTTTTCTAAGGGCATCAAAATTTTAATCACTTCTTTAACGATTAGGTGCGTTTTTCGGATGAAGCAAACTTTTCACACAATTGTGAAATTAACAAACATAACTATCCTTAGTACAGTCAAGACAACGTGTACTGAATTAGAAAAGAACATTCCACTCACTCCACATATATTTGGTGTTGGATGTTCAGGAACCAAATTATTGGTCTCTTTTTTTTTAGCAACACGGAACGAAACGGAAATTCTTATGTAAATTTCGAAAATGTTAATTTGGAAATATGACAAAATTTAGGGTTTCAAGAGAACGGTGTTGATCATAGAAAGGTCCAGGATTACCTTGACGTGACCTTTCGTGACGGGTGGATGAGGAGGGGTCTGTTAACCCTTGACGCCCTAAAAGTTCAGATATGCTGCCTTTAGATGTTTTCTGTGGGGCACAGTTAAAGAAATAGTTTACCTAACTCTAGCTAACAGCATGGAACATTTGGATAATAAAACAAAAAACAGGAGAAGCAATAAAATCTATGTTACCAGATGTTCTAATGTGGATGAAAATGTTATTTAGCAATAGGACTCGGACATAGAAAAGAAATGGTGGACAGAATTTAAAGCAATTGTTACATTAATTAAAATTACTAGATATGTTTAATCTTCCTCACAAATAAATCTAATAATCCTTTGGAAATGTATTCTGGGTTACGGTTCCAATTCTGTCCGGCTTATTATTAAGGTCGTGAATCATCCTATGTAAGTGTATAGTACAGTAGCAATAATAAAGAAAGAAAGGGTAAGGCAATGTAGCATGCTGAGCCCACTAATGTTTATCTTGGGAATAGATGAAATCGCCAAAAACAAACTAAAAATTACAGCCAATATAGAATATAAGTACATAAATCATGGACGTAAATGAACTTTTATACGCCGATGACCTGCAAACCTGCAACTCTTACGAAACAACATAAAGGCGAATAGAAAAATGGAAACAATTACTGATGAAATATAACCTGACTATATGTTTTAAAAACACATACATAATAAGTATTTTAAAAAGACATAAACAACAATAATATCAAACGCACTAGAAAAGTGTGACCTCGTACTACAACGTGAAAACATATAAAGCTGCCAAAGAATAAAGTGGGAAGGATTATAACAATGTACAGAGTATTATGTATTACCTTCTTCAACAAAAAAAAAAAAAGATTTCGAAAAAACCTAATAAGGTTAGAATCTACGAAACACTAGTAGTGCTTGCTGGAAATTAAAAAAAAGAAATTCGAGGCATGCAAAATGATAATGTTAAGTAAAACAGAAGAAGTGACGAAATTGTATAGGTTAAAAATGAAGGGAATAATAGAAAAAAATAAAACTTAACAATTAAAATGATCCGGGTATAGGTATATTTAGTAAAAATATGACAGAATAGAATAGTTACAGTAAAATGATATAGGAAACGACAACGAGGATAAGTAGAAGGCACAGGAGATCAAGAAATACTTGAAATAACCAAATAGCCCTCACCCCTGAGAAAGCTGGATGAAAACTACTAATAATTTATAGAAAATTGTGGAGAAAAGTCACAACCTCGACACCCATTATAGAAGAGGAAGGATAGATAAGTAGGTAAGTAATTCTATTGTTACTACTTTTGTAATGTCGTAGGTGTATATAATAGACACTTTTTTTACTTAGACACGCATCTACAAAGTCGGGTTTACAGTTTACCGGTTACTAACACATTTGCAGCAAGATTTACACTAAATTTCTTCTGTCTTTATCTTCAAATATGCAAGCGGAGATGTGTAAGTTAAAATCTATATACATATGTAGTTACTCCATATTTGTTTTGTAATACTTATATTGTGAAAAAACATTTTTTGTTATAAAATATAAATAGTAACTTAAATTTAACAGTACATAAACATATTTTAAAACATCATGTAATATCACATCTGGACCAAGATTCCTTAATTTTTTTTACTATGTTGCCTAAAATTCTTCTATCTCCCCAGATCTCAGTTTTAACGCAACGTTCTAATTTTCTGTCCAACACGGATGTGTTTAAAAATAATTTTAAAGATTCAATTTGTTTAATTGTAGAGGAATTAAAACGAAAATTATCTAAAACATAAATCTTGTTTATTCTACAAAGCTGCAGATTGTGCAATTCGTCAAGTGCTTAACTCGTTTGATTAGTTGAATTTTACAGCAAAAGAATAGTTAAATTAAAAAAATATTACATCTCTTTTAGAGACTGTGAATTTTTACACTTTTCTACTTTTGGCAAATTTTAACAACAGACCAGCAAAATCCATTTTAAATAGTGAAAATAAAAGTTCAACACTGCGAATTACTGTTTATTAGACGAACTTACCTAAAAAACCTATCGCGATTGCATTATCAGATATACCAATGGATAAATCGGTTTGGAAATTCCATCCTCTACCTTCGAAAATAGTGCCATCGGTGGTAATAACAAAGTTGTAGATAATATCAGGCAGTTTCCACTCATTCATATGTTTACACTGTAGTTCCTGCACAAGTTTCGCGCAGTGGGATTTGCCATCGCAACTACTACTACTGTTTGTTTGAAGAAATAAAACTCTTTGTACAGGAAGTTTCAACTTAGGCATTGTTGATGACGCTACGTGCGCTTTCCATAGTTCCCTGGATGTAAGATTATATACTCTCGAGTCTTTCCATTCGTGTCCTAAAAGTTAACAGTACTGAATAAAATATGTTCATGTAGTAGAAACATTCACTCATGATCATGAATTAGATATGGAATTCTCTTACATACGACCTACTATATGTTACCAGTAAAGTGGAAAATTCTAACAAATAAAGAATAAATAGTCGACAAGAATGCCTTATCATTCTACATTTTTGTCTAGATATTCTGCAGATGATGTAACAATATCATATCTAATTAAATTATTCACGGTGAAATAACAATTTTCTGGGAGTTATATTTAAGTTTGTTTCTGGATGTTAGAGTTACAGTTTGATAAATGTGGTTAACTAAGTGTGTCAAAAAATATTATGGTAAAGTTTTAGTTCTTACTGCACTAATCACAAAATTTTCGAGTAACAAACATACTTGTTTTACGTCAAAGTGAATCTTTTACACGACATACACCAACAAATTTCTAATTTTCCACTTTATGAACTAAAAATGTTAGTTTGAATTAAATTAAATTTACAACTGAATGCCAGTTAGTTACATGCAAATATTAACTATAAAATAAGATTACCTTCTGTCACTAATAAATATGTGCCAATGACTAATCCTGCGAAAAAAATGAGAAGCAAAATTACCACAAATATTATTTCATAAACTTGCAAACCAACTTCAGCACATCGACAAATTTTTGATAAAAACGATGCTTGCCCATTGTCAATATTATCTTGAACGGAGTAACTTTGATTCCGATTATTATTTCCCACTAAAAATATTTTTTCTCCTTAATAAACTTTACCAGAAATAAGAAAAGGAAGTTAAAATCAACTCACGTATCGGTCTTCTCAGCTCACTAGCACTCATTTTGCTTTAACCTTTCCTCAAATAAAACTAGTAGTTATCTTTTTTAGCAACATTGGATTGTATAGGAGGAAATTTACTACGACAAAACAAATATGATAAGAGTAGGTACCACAGATAAAATGTTAATAGTAGTGATTTGACTTCTCCTATCAGTTGTGTTTGTTTTAGATTTTCGAAGGCCTATCTGTTTAGCGTATAATGTTCGTCAGCGAAATAAAATTAATGTATAAAACAAACTTATACTGTATTGCCAATATTCTTTAATTATTGTAAATAAATACTACAAAAAATGTTTAATAAAGCTTTATAAAAAAAATCAAATCTTTCTTCGCACGAGTTGCATTTTTGGAGTTTTTGATTATACTTTTCATTATAAAAAAATCCAAAACAGGGAAGTTTTGTAATACATACTTACATAAAAACGTAAATGAAATTTCAGTTTAAGAAAATTACTAAAAGTTTTCAGTATTACACGTTATTTTTCCTTTAAGAAACATTTCTGTAGCCGTTTCACAGGCTGAATCCTTTATCACATTATACACCTCAGACTTTTAGATGTTTTTTAAATTCCAGTCCCAAGAAACGTGGTATTGTAAAATGGTCTTTTGATAAATTTGTGTTTCTTGAAGTTAACAGCAAGTTTCTTTTTTGGAAAATTAAAAGATATATATTTTTTGCAAAAACTGTTTACTAAACTGATTACTCTGACACTTTTCATACTTTAGCATTAATGTAAAGACTGATCAACCAATAACAACAATAACGTTCTCAAAATACTGTTAAATATAAGTATAGTACATAAAATAACCAGTGTAACCTCTTAACCAGTGCTTTGATGGTCTATTTGTAGACTTCCCCAAAGTTGCTATAAGGTTATCTGAACAACAACATTTGAACTTAGATCTCATTTATTTCAAATAGGTCAAATGAACACTAACGAGTAAAGGATAAGAGTCAGGTGGAATTTTATTTGCCTTTATAAGCGAGTAGGCAAATCCATCGACTGTCTCTTTTGGATTAGATAAATGAATACCGTTTTAAATCATATCACTCATATTTGACGCAATACAAGCAGGGGTTTTATTCGAGTTCGTAAATGATCAGAGCACCTTTGGGTCAAACTTAATACAATTATTTTTTGCAAATAAGACTGTACTTCTCCTTTATTTTTGATTTTAATTGAGTTCTCAAATTTTTTAAAAGCAAATAATCGTTAAGAAAATTAGGATTTCTATAATTTTTTAAAACGAGACTTTAACCCGTTAATAATGTCACTGTCAAACATGATTGGACAACTGCTGGAGGTATTTACATATTAACCTAATTTATTAATTTTTAGTTAACAGTACAAAATAAAATTGTAGAAAAGGGATAATGTACATATTATCAATGTTAGAGTATTCATCATACTGTTGGCAAGATCTCATATAGTGAACAAAAATTACGTTTCTAAAATTATTTGATTTTTGGATTTAGAGCCAACAAATTGATCACTGTCAGTTACAACAAGACAATTCACTATTTTATTGTGCTGGTCCAAGTTGTAAAAGGTCATAGAATTAATTTAATAATTAGTAAATACATTGGAAACAAGCTGAAACTGAGAGTTTATTCATTGTGTTTACGACGAACTCTGAACAGTTAAAGTCACCCAAGTTCATAATTAACTGATGTTTATACATATAAGACATGGAAATAAAAAAATCAAAAAATAGTATTTAATTATTATTATAGCAGAGAGGTGATACACCTATAAACAATTAGAAAGTATATATTACGGAAATTAGTATTCATTTTCACTATGAATAAGTCTATAACAGGTAAGATATCACATATGTTATCATATCTTGAGTTATCAAGTTCTCACAGGTACTAGTGGGCATAGTACGGTCACCAGCTAAAAGAATATCTCCACTTCTTATATGATTACATATTTTAAATTTGCGACTATTCCAGAAGACGTTTTGATTAGTAATATCAAATATCAAAAATCAGTTAGTTTGAAATGAGATACAAGAATTGTGGGTGCATAAAACCTACTGATTTTTGTGCACGAACCTCTAACATTTGGATAATAGCACAAAAATGAATCACGTTTAATATTAAATAACCGACTTGTGAAAACTGATCAATGGTGTTATATAACCTTTTATTACGAGTCTTCATCTTTAGGTTACAAAATTATGGAACGTTTTTTCTTAACGACCATATGAGCACAGAGAACAGTTTTTTCCGTATTTTCAGAAGTTGACTGTACCTTCACTTCACTCAAATCATTTTCGTCCTGCTTTTCTATCAATGTCAAACAGTTTTCAACGGACTCTTTCAAAGAACTAATTTTGAGGAACACTTCTAAGAAAAGACAATTATTGCAAAGACAATAATTTGGGAACCTATTTAGTCAAATATTTTTGCGTCTTATCAAAATTTTTACTTCTCTAGCTGATCCTATCCATCAGACGCATGGCTAATTTCATGCTTTCTAGACGTTTGATGGCCACTAGAGCATGAAACAATAGGTATCCCATTTCCGTGGCTGTCTATCGTTTGTCTGTGCCGATTTTTATTAGACAGATAATCTCAGGAACTACTGGACCAATTGTTAATTTTTTTAATATAAATATATATATTAAAACTAAAAGAAAGTTGTATAATCATCCCCGCTAACAATATGATATCACCTAAAAATTATTGCATAGTAAACCCCCCCAAATTGATTGATTCTTACCTACAACAAAATATTAGCCAGTCAAAAAGTATTAAACACTGCTTTAATTGTATACATTAGTACGGAAGGTGCATTTGAGATTTGCAAAAGGAAATCTTATATCTCAATTTAAACAGTAGTATATAACAGTTTATTACATTTTACGTATACAATTATTGCTTGCAAGTCATTTAATATCAATTACAGCAATAAATAATAACACTGTAAACTACATTCTAAAAAAATAAATGTCAATAAAATACTTAGAAATAAGTCACGCTTGTGACCACAACTAAACAATTCAATGTAAAAATGTAAATAATTTCTGCATAATACATTTATTTTGAATGTCATAAAATGAAAGGAATAAACAATGAAATAAAATCTAAATGCTAATCTAGAAACTAAATCAATTTTACAATTACGTAACTATCTATTTTTTCTGCTAAATTCCTCTTTCTTGTATACTGATTTGTACAACAAAAAACAGTACGATAACTGGTACCGTTACTAAAATTTCAACTGGTGATGGATTTTAGTGGCATTCTCTAGCATTTTATCAAACATCATGTGCAATAAAAGCATTTACAACAAATATTACTGCTATACTAATAATTAACGGTTATGTATTCAACGAAGAATAAGTAGATGAAAATTTGCCTAGTCAACTTCAAGTTTTCGAAAACTTCCGGGCAGACTTCCAGTATCGTCTTGACTAGATTTATTTCTCCTACACAAGATACCTCGATCGCTCAATAAATGCATGCTATCATACGATAACAAGAGATCCCTTTTGGCGGCTAATTCTTTCTTCCAAAGATCAATCATATCTTTCATTGGCATTACACCTCCAAATTCAAGTGGAAGGCATCGTTTGTTCACATTATTTTGTAAGTCAGATAATGAACTGTGTAGCTAAAAAAAATAGAAAGTGATTAAATATTCTTAATATTGACAATTTCACTTACCGTTATCCTTTCTTTTAACTTCTGGTTTCTGATATTAGAGAGTATGAAATCATAAACGTATTTAAAACTTGAGGGAAAATTTATAACATGAATTTCTTTATGTCTCATCGGTATAGATTGCTACAAAATGAAAGCAAAGGTGAATGTTATGAAAAAAAAGTGAGAATATATGTACCTCTCCCCAACGAACTATTGTTGCAAAATCTGTAACAGACCACAAAGTAAGAAAAGGAGGACTTAACCCCTCAATGTCAGCAACATGATTAATTCCAAGAATCTGATTTTCTTCGTCGGCCAATAAGGTTTCATATGTAATAGCATGAGCTAAACCTACATCTACGCCCGTGACCTTATGAGGATTGATTTTCTTCACATTATAGAAGATCACTCTTCTTCCATTTGAGTCTCTGTATGGACTCACAAAAATATAACTGCAACACAATAAATTCGGTGTTCATTGGGACGTACTGCCTCTGCTATTAACTAATTACCCGTTCTCGATAAGTGTGCTCTTAAGATAATCCAAACCATACATAAATTCTTTAAATCTTTTTCGAAAATTTAGGTATTTTAAAAGTGTTTGTTCTGCCATGGGAATACTGTACTTTTTAATCCGTAAAAATCTTAGAAGAAACTTATCATCTAAAATAATTAATGAAATTTAAAATATTAACCTCACCTGTTTCGGTTATAGAAACAAAATTCGGTGTAAAACGACTCACCCGTTAAGCAATTCTCAATATCTTGGTTCTTCTTTATCCACTCTCGCAAATGTTGCAAACATTGTTTTCGAGTGTTGTCGTCTTCACGTAGTTCATTTACAGCAATTTTTAAAATGTGATCGAGAATATCGTTCTTTTCCTCACATTTAAATTTTCTCTCTAAAACGTTGTTTTGGTTATCCTTCCAAGGATTGGAAATTATTAGATGCGTTGTCGACATTCTGAAGAACTACGACAAAAGAACATCAGATGTTTATTTATTTACCTAGAATAAATATCGATCTACTTAAAAAGGCATTTATTTAAAATTAATAAAATAATTTGACGAAGTAGCAATAAATTTTATTTTTAGTAAAAAAATCTCGTAAATAATATAGTTTTCTACAAATATATTTTTCTTTGAATATAAAAAAAAATACATTAATACGTTAACCAAAAGAATACTTTTTAACCCGAGGAAACACTTTAATAATACTTAGAAAATTATAATCAGATTAAGAACATTTTACTCTACTGTGACACTGTCCCCAATATAATATTCATGTATGAAGCTTCGTTCCTAAGGTACCTACACAGTTTACCTAGTTTTAATGGAACTAAACTTCTACATCAACTCCCCTAAGTGAGTGATATTGGTTTGTTGTTTAGTTCACGTTTAATTGCCAATATAGCTAAAGCATCCCAGTTTTCGAGCAAGTGGACACAAGAATTCAGAGCATTTATCACAGATCTATCATCATTCCGTGTCTGCTGTATCAAAAATCATTAAAATTTACTTTCCAATCGTATCTCTTAACTTCCCCAATTTTTTAAATTAGATTTTTCTAATTATTAAATTGCAATTTTCAAAATTTGTATCAAATTTTATTTAATTTGTATTGTCACCAAAGAGTTATTTTTCGGTATTTTATTTTTATAGCCTTAATATCTTTAAAAGAAAGTAGTGCTTTTACGAAACACCAAAATTGTTTTATTACGAATATTTATTTAATTTACAGTAAAGTTTTAAATTATAAGTGGTGGCAATTTGTTGACACAAAATTCTGTAAATCAAGATCACGTTTTAACGTTGTACTTTCCAACTTGCAGAAATATCTGAAATATGCATTTCAAATTTATAAAAAACATTACACTTTAATTAAACTTATCGATGACCAGAGGTAAAACGGATGAATTCATTCTGTCATATAACCTTATGCAACAAGATGTTTGTAATGGTTATATAGAAAATTACACTTCTATGTGTTATGTTTAAATTAGCGATGAATTTAATTACAGCCCTGTTATTTCATTTCAATACCAGTAAATCAAAAAAAATGGGACACTTTCTTATTAACTTTCTTCGCGGTAATTGTTTACTTACTTCTTGTGATTTGCGAAACTATGCTCATTAAAAGTAACATGACTCAAATTACATGATCAAACAATTTTCGTCACGATAGGTTTCAAATTGCCCAGACTGACAGAGAAACAAATTTACGAAAAAAAAAATGGAAAAGACAAATTAACAAAACACACATACAGAATAATTTTAACCGAAGTCCTTTTTGAAAATAATTTTTGGTCATCTTTTTTGGAACTACATATGTATAAAAAGATCCTGACGGTTTCTACCAAGACTCTTCGATTTGTTGCCAATATTTTTTGTTGTTCCGTTCTCGTAGGTACACCACTTTTTAACAATATAAAACAGGAACTGTTATGGGCCAATAAAAATATAATGATTTTAAAGTGCTTACGTAAGATCAAGATAAATTCTTAAAATACCTACAAATATATAAAATCTGAACTAAAATTCACACAAAAAAATTGGCCAAAGGTTAATGCGCCGATTAAAAGTTGGTTGATGAGGTAAGGAGAGGAAGCGGACCGGCAGTCATAAGCGGCGAAACAATAAAAAATAAGAATACACACTTTTCAAACATAAACTAAAATATAGAAATGTTCTAACAAAAAATTCGTCTTTGGTATTACGGTAAAGGACAATATAAAATTAATCACCTAACTAAATTACGACGGACCGGCTTCTTCTAAAGGCCATATCCTTCTAACAACAATCTCGTCAATTTTATATTCTTTCTCTTTTGGTTGAACTATTTAAATGTTTACTAATTATGTGGTACAAATCAATTTTTCTTTGCTTTGGAACATATGGTATTTTATTTGTAGTCAACCATTCTATCATGGTTTTCTTTGTTGAGTATTGTTTGGGAACTTTATTTATTTGCTCTGAATGATACGCAGCATTGTCCAAAACTATAATACATTCTAGGGGAATATTAGGAAAGAGATGTTCTTTTAGCCACTTTTCCGTGGTAGTCTCCAGTAGTTGTTCCTGATTTAAACACTAATTCTGTCTTTTTTATAAATCCTTGAGTTGATCCTACATGGACTACGAATAAACGTCCCGAAGAACGAATGCCACCTTTGACACCAAATACATCTTTATTTTGCCAGCACTTTTTTACCATCATGTCATTGTCAATCCAGGTTTCATTTAAATATATGATCAGTCTGTTCTCAGCCTGATAACGCGTAATAGCTCTAAGATATTTTAGTCTCCATGATTTCGGGTCTTTCCATTACGACTTTTCTTTTATTTTGGCATTTTCTCCAAAAAAAAAACCTTTTAAGCGTAAGTTTATTTAAGGAATCTTTGCAATATGGAAAATCTATTTTTTCGCGTATGACCGCCAAGTCTGGTATACGTGGGGACAATTTTTTATTTAAACAAAAATCTTCTATTTCCCTTCTAATTATCTAAAAATCAAAGTCGTTTATTTTGTCCTCTATTCTAAGTCGTGTTCTTTTTTTACCGGCGATGCAAATTTGTCTTCAAGGTTTTCAGTTTTTCTTTTATTGTCTTCGTGTTTTATTCTTCTTATTGTCGTTTCTGACACACCAGTATAATCCGCAACTCTTTTTGTTTTGGCAGCTAAGAGTAAACGTAATGCATTGTTGGACGCTTCTAATTCACACATATTAATTACGTTTGCAATTATTTCTCGCGCACAGCTTTGAATTTGTTTCCCTTTTTTGCTAAAAATTTTTTAATAATAAATAAATTCATGCATATAAATATGAGGACGAAACTGGATCTACATGTCTGGTCGCAATGACAAAAACTGGAAACCAGTTGTCCATGTATAAAAGAAATCAGTCTGTCGCGATGAGGTGTCTATTAACACGCTGAGTTAGTATAGAAGCGTTCCGATTGGAAATTATACGAATTGGCCAAAAACGTGTACAGCAGCGCTCTGTTGGGATAGTGGAACGCGCTTTGCATTCTTAAGGTTCTTTTCTTTCAATCGGTGGACAGGAAACCGTGGTAAAATTGTAAAATTCAACTTTGAAAATTTTATTTTTTTATCATGACCCCCATGAGCTAAAATTAATATATGTTAAAATATTTATTTGTTATAATTGTTAAAGTACAGGTAAGGACGCATTGTATGCATGTTTCTAGTGAGTTTTTCCATACAAAATTTTTTTGATGACGTCATCACCATTTTAGCAAGAACACGTACCTATATTAAATTGTATAGGTGCAGTGTAATATTATTAATAACAGTACTGGGCTCCCAAATTTTCAGGAAAATGGAATAAGCAGTTCAAAAGAATATTAATGCATTGATGAATCACAAGTACAGACTGTTAATATTGTGGATATTTTAAATTTATTCAGTAAAATTGTAAGTTGACGTCATCAGTTTTTAAGAAGGTCGTATACGGATAAATTTTGATTAACGATTTACCATGTTTGCGGTAACCTTAAAACGTTTGCAAGATTTCAGAATACTCGGTTTTACAATTTCAAAGTTAAAGTGTAAAATGTTGTTATACAATTTTTTTTTACAAAAATCTGGATGCTTAGGGTAAAAACTCAGCACGTACTAAAAATTAAAAATCGCACTGTTTGTACCATTGTTAATAACCGATTTTTATGGGTGACAAAAGTGTAAATTTGCCTTATTGGAACTTCTCATATTACCTTTCATCGTACTTACAATATTTATATCTCAAGTAAATATTGTTTATGCATTGTTAATTTATATTAATTTTTTACGTACTCAAAAATAAATACAAGGCAAAGTGTGTGTTCAAAATCCATGTGCACTGTCATCTGATTAAGCTCAGTTCGACCCGTTTGGTCTTCAAATTTTCTGAATGCAGATGTTAGTTATCTTCCTGGGAAGTTACACTCGAATGAGTCAAAAATACAAAAAGTTACAAAAAAGCCAATTTGGTGTTATTTTTATTTATAAAATATTTATTTTTCATGTTAAATTAGGACGGTGATTAACTTCTAATATTTGCACAAATACCCCACTATAGGTAATCAAGTACAGATTTAATACTTGACAATATATAATATATTATGATACAACTTAAAGTCTAACAACTGTACGTTACCAAGCTTATAAACAATTATTGAAAAATAAGCACAAAATACTTTCCCATGTTTAAACAATGTTACGCATTTCTTTTTCCTCTGATGCAATGATTACCAAGTGAAAGTTAAATACAGTACGCCGAGCTTTAATTATTGTTGACGAGTTAATGGTCAAGTTCAAACCATTTTTTATAATTGACATGAAGTTAAAGAACTGCGTGAGAAATTTCCGTAACAAAAAATGTTATTTTATAGACCGGAACAAACGTAACAATTGGTTCAACTATTTATGCATTTTTGCATTTTTAACAATATTTATGTATATAAGACCATTGTCTACAAGGTTTTAAATGAAATGTACAACCTTTTGAAGTTTTTGATTTTTAAACTTACAATTAATGTTCATTATCCCACAATGCTACAATCTCATTTCATGTGGTAATACAAAGTCAAGTCCTTGATTATTCAGCTATGTAGGTAGGTATTTCTGTCACTTTTAGACGTAAAAGTAAGTGCAGCTATGCACTGAATTGTGTAAAGTTATATTTGTATAATTTGTCTGTAAAAACCTGCTCTACAAACCCAGTTATAACTAAATAAAAATAATTGTTAACTGCGTAATTAACTTAATGAACTTAGGCAAGCAAGTTATTTTCTGAATGAACGACAAATAAATAACAAAGAACACTTTTAACATTACTGCAAATAGTTTTCACTGCATTCGGACGCTTGTTTAAAGTTCATTGCAATTAATAAATGATGATAACGTGGTAGTGTGAAACTGTTAGAATTCTTTTTTTTAACTTAAAAAAGTAATGTACTTATATTTCGGACTTGAATCTTCTACCTCAAATAATCTAGATAGTACAACCAGAAATTGCTTCAGTCATGGTCTCAATACTCCAGTTGTTTTTGTTCGCCTGATATTCTAGAAACACAGTTTTTGAACTCGTATGGCTAAAAAAATATTGTATTAGTCATTTTTTCACAACTCCTAGAATACAGAAATCTGGGTTCTCTCTAAATTATTGTGTGTACTTGAAAATCTTTGTAAAAATGATGAAACGTTAACTAAATTTTGTGCACTGTTCATCTCTCCTAAAAAGAGAGAATTTTTTAGTAACCTTATTTCACTTGATGTGTAGTATCCATTGCGACTTTTAAGTTAACTTAGGTACACACCAAAAAAATGTAACTTTAAATTTTCTAATTTACTATTTATTACTTAAATCTTTGCTAAACACTAGTATTGATTAGCAGTACCTACAGATTATTACGTAAATTTTATTTATTTATTCTTTGTGAAAAATTGATAACGTAATCTCAGGAAATTGATTAAGAATTGTAAATATATCCGGGAATGTGGTATTAATTCAATAATACGGTGTCAATTTTTGCAACTGCTTCCTTAACATGTTAAAAAAAGTGAAAAACGGATCGACTTACTAGATATATCGATTTGTCTCAGGTCTGGTTTCTCCAACTTCCGCAAAATTAAAGAGTAATTAACTTAATAATCTCTAAAAATATTAAATAAAACTTTAATGAATATATGCTTCTAAATATGATACAGCTTGTGTTCCAATAATACTTACTTGCTTATGCAAAGTGAATGCTTAGATAGATTTATTTTCCTAAATATCTGATAAACATTTCAATTATTTCCCTTAATAAAATTCTGGTAAGGCAGAAAAATTTTGAACATTTTATTAATCCATGAATCCAAAATGCAAAGATAAATTAAGTTAAGTTCCTTGAAACAGGTTTTTTGCTTTACTCCGCACAGCTATCGCATATATTAATTTAATGTCAAATTTGTTATCACTCATATTAATTAGTTTAATTAAACTAACTGATACAAAAATTGTAAGTACTTACATTGAGACGATGTCAATCTGAAGACAACTGAACCTGAAGAGTACACTTTTTCTGAACTTAACAGAGCAAAGCTGTACGCGAATTTGAAATGATAAACGCTGATTAAGTGGGGTAGGTTACTTTTTCAGGTGGAGGTGGTTACGTCAAGGTCGTGAAATATAGGAAGTGGGTAAGTAGAAAAGTGTTTATGTAATTGTGCAATGCCTTCAATAACTCATGTTATTATTATTTACACACTTCCTCGATGTAGTCGCTATACATTTTAGTGACATACTTTTCTTCAAAATGACGTTTTTTCTCTTGTTTTTAAATGTAGCTGGTACCACCATTTGAACACATAGAAATGTCATAACAGTAAATAGTTAAGCTTTTAAAAGTTGTGTAAGCCTATAATGGCGACATGCAATTAAAGCATCGATTAATTGAAAGTAACAAAGGAAAAAAATGTATGAAAAGACAAAGGAGATTATAATGATAATTATGAGGCTTTCCTCATAAATAATACACGGTGTGTTTAAAACAGACATGTATAACACGACCGAAAATTTTTTAAAAACTTATTACGTTACACAATATATCTGTTCAAAAAAATATCATGATGACAAAAGACCTCTCTATCACTAACCTACTTAGAAGCTTCATTTTTCATTACTGAATTTCTTAAATCCACTAATATGGGTTTATAACATCGATCATCATTTTAAGTATATAATACCAAACATAATATAAAAGTAAATGTGGTTTTGAAATTACTGTTTTATCCTGTGCAGCATTTTTCTATACAAGTTCACTATAAACTTCTTACAAAAGAAAATATTTGGGATTATTGAAATTCATGTGTAAAGCCCTATATTTAAAAATCAATTCACCATGTAATATATTGCACTCAAAAAATACTAATTTACTTATATGATCATAACAGTGATGATTGTTACATTTGTTTTTGGAAAGTTTAGTATTCAATGTTTAGAACTTTGTTTTAGTCGCTTTAATTAATGAACAATTTAAGTAGCAAGACACAAAGGAGAAACTTGGAAAACGTTTACCCGTAGGAATAACTGTGTAGCCTCTAGAAACAGGTTTAATGTTAGAACGGTAGTCAAAGCAAAAAACGGGCAAACGTCTAGGAAAGCAGAACGATACCTAACTAAAATTTGTAAGTTAAGAAATAGTTTTCGTGGTAATAAAAGTTTTAGGTTTTTTTGGACAAGATTATTATTATTATAAATTATTTTAGTTTCATCAGCGTTTTGGAACACGTGTTCCCTTCATCAGAAAATTTCTACAAGACAATGACTTAGGTATGTTAACACTAGATTATCAAATTATTTGTAATATTATTAATCATCTTTCTAATAAGAATACAAATAATTTGTTAAGTTGTTAGTACAAGCCGTCGTTCTGTAAAAATTTCCTGATGAAGGGAACACATGTCCCAGGGCGTGCATGAAATTAAAATCATTTCAATTAATATTACTTAAAAAGAACCCAAAAAAGTTTATTTCTCTCAAAACAATTAAACAATCGAAAATACTAACCGATTAAAGAGAAACACCACAAGACCGCAAGTCCTGATAGTACATCGAGTTAAGATAAGAGATTAGTATTTTCGATTTATTTTCTAATGCTTGAGTGGTATTCGTTACGATTATATAATGAATGTCCACATAATTTATGTATTTATGTATATTTATAAAAATTCAGCGTACAATTATTATAATACACGTTGTTTGCATTCATGGATTCATGCTGGTGCAAAGAAGAAGTAGATGGTTCTGATGATGACGGAGTATCTGAATTGTTTCGAATCTGATTTATGCTTTTAATATGATGTTGTTCGCTAAGTTTTAAGTAAGACTTTAACGAATTTGGCGTGGAATGGTCCGTTAGCCGTTACTTTTAATTAATTCTTGTAAATTTGCACCAGACCTCGCTAATACACTCACTGCAGAAGATTAGTTAGAGTGGATTTGCCTTTTTAGTGTTTGGCGTCAAAAATAAGCGTTCGTCTTCACATTCGAAATTCGTTTGGCCATTATCTTTTCAAACAACCTCAGAAAACAAATCTTCAATTACTTTGTTTTGTGTCAGCCATTTGCGTTCAGCCAAATTTTTCTCATTTCCTTAGATTGCTTTTCCAAAACCAGTATTATACTCTAAGCGATCCGTTGGCATCCCATAATTATTTATGTCTTTAAAAGAAAAAAAAAAAACAACTACACATGATGTCGCTTCATTCCCACGCCAGCCCAATTCTATATCTTTTTTATGAATCAATATAAGTTAAAATAAAGATATGTGTACGCTGTTAAAGTAAAGATGAAAGAGGATCCTTATATTTCAAATGACTTTTCCTTAAAAAAATTGTGATATCGTCATCAACATTATTTTTAGCAAGGACACTATATAATTTGGACAGGTGCAGTGTAATAGTAGTACTGTATTCCCAAATTGTCTGAAAAATCAAGTGGGCCCATCTTGATTTATAATAAAAAAATTGCCTCATTTTTTTGGACGCATTACATAAACAATTAATTCTAAAAAATATGAAGGTATTGATAAACCACAAGTAAATATAAACTCATCATATTTTGCACATTTTAGATAGGAGCAGAATTTATTTGAAAAAATTTTGATCAACGATTTACCCTGTTTGCAAACTGCAATAACGTTAAAACGTTTACAAGATTTAAGAGCATTCGGTTTTGCAGTTTCAAAGTTAAATTGTAAAATCCTGTCATGCAATTTTATCTTTTTTGCAAAAATATAGATGTTGTAATATTGCTCCTTCGGTTAAAATAGCTATTTCTTCTTGTTTTCCGTTTTCGGACATATTTTCACAAATTCAAATTCTTAGTGAAATACGTCAATAACGTTTTATTTTTGTTTTTTGCACTAACAACTTTTTTGAAATTTTTGAAAACGAATTGTGCCATTTTTTTAAAGCTTTAAGGTCGATTTAATCGATTTTACAAAAAATCTTATTTGCATTTCGAGTGTGAACGACGATTTTGGCCCTTTGGCTTTTTATAATACCTTGAACTTTCTGGTATCGGGCTTATAAATCCATCACCATTTCACTGACTTTAAAACAAAATCAAAAGTGGCCCCGCCCACCCACCCCTATTCCGCTTTGATCGCACATTTTATTGGCTCTGATACGGAGATTGAATTTTATATTGACAAATAATGTACTCTAGGACCACATTTTTTTAACAAACCTTTTTTTACTAAATTTTAATTTTTATTTGAAAACCAATTTTACCGTCGGCGTTTACACTTAAATAATAACAAATCATGTAAGGTAGACACAATGAAGTACAATTGTAAATGCCGCCCCTCTGTTCCGGGCGAATGAAATGATTTATTAAGGTGGAGCTTGCGCAAGAAGGAAGAGCATCGGTAATACTGCTTTTTAAAAACACCAGCTTAAAACTTTCTAGTTACCTTGTGTAACAAATTTTCTATTTTCTCAGCAACAGTCCAACAGATTTGTCCAAGATTTAAATAAGATAATACCGTTGTCATTAATTAACAATATTGAGAGTAGCCACTAGAATGAAGAAGGGGTGGGTGGGTGGGACGACTGCTTGCTTATACTGGTCAAAATCGCCTTCAACACGCCCTTATTACAAAAATAAATATTTCGGGACTAAAGTGGTCCATTTGTTTCAAAGGGACTAAATGTAAAAAAAAATCCAAGGAATTAAATAGAAATAAATTCAATTACCATGACAACAATAATTTATTCTTTAAGGTACACGTTTAAATTTATGCTTTTACAATTAACAAAGTTAAATAAACGGTTCTTATTAGCGTCATTTTGAATCTGAGACAAATAAAGGTTGTTATTATTTTTTTTTATAACTACGCTTGATTCTGATGATGCTGAGCTTCCATGTGGTCGTTTTTCGTCGGATGAACACTGCAAGAATCAAGGCATTAGTGAACGTGGAGGGTTGACATTCTTCATTTTGACCAAAAATGTTTTCAGCAATTTGTTTTTTATTACTCATTGAATTCTCACCGTATTCTTCGGCCTCTACTTTAGACTTCCAGCCCCCATGACGTTTTAAAACATCTGCATTAACTCCTGCATCAACAAGAAGAGATGTTGAGATACGTCGGAAATCGTGACCCGTGTACACCGACGCTTCCGGAAGATTTAGAAATTTAGCAATTTTTTGAGGTAGGGAGCTGAAGGTATTTTTGCCAACTGATTGCACTGTACATTTCTTATTAGCATAATATACAAAAAGAACGTGTTTCGTTTTACTCTTTCTTAATTCCATATATTTCCTGCATATTTGGACAAGATCATTAGCATTATTTGACGAAATCTTGACAATGGATGTTCTATCAACTCTGTTCTTTGTGTTTCTGACATTAAATAATAACGAAGAGCCTAAATCTTGAACATCGGCTTGTCAGTAAATCCACTAATTCTGTACTTCTACAAGCATCGGCTAAACCAATGATAAGAGCAACCTGTATAATAAATTTTTAAATAGGATGCCTATAATTCGTTAACAATTTCTTACCTTAACCATTAAACATTCATCATCAGAAGCCTTACTCAAAAATTCATTTACTTGGTCCATCGACAAAACTTTCGATTTTGGAAAACGTTTTACCTAAATATTTTCATGTTCAAGTTTTTAAAGATAAATCACCATTTAAAATTGTTAAGCCGGAATAAACAATTAATGAACAAAATATCAAAATTCAAAATTTAATAGCCACTAAAAAAGAATTATTAGCCCAAATCGAGTGTTTAGGAAAGTATTACCAAAATTTGTTACAGCAGAAAGAAGACGAAATTTGTTATTTAAAAGAAAAAATTAAAAATTAATGACAAATTTGTGATTGCAGGTGAATTTAGAGTGAACAAAGAAGTAATGCATTGAAATGAAAAAAATTGAGGAGGTGGAGCCTCGAGACTATAGTAAAAGCACTGTCCATTACATTTTCTTGTGGTTCTTCAGGCCATGAATCTTTATTAAAATTAAACTATATATTGCCATATCTGCGTACATTACGTCGAAAAATAGAGCATATCAAATTCTACCGAGATATATTACACGAAATTTTTTATTATTTAAATTTAAAAGTTCAAGATTTTACAAACTATGAAAGGGATTTGTTTATATTTAGAAGAGACGGCTTTAACACATACAAAGCAATACTGCACTGCTTCCTCTACCATACTAGGATATAAAACCCTGGAAAACTTTTCAGCGATAGCCACTCATTCTTTATAGTTATCATGGTAGGTGGTTTCTTTGGCATGTAATTTAATAAATTTTAATGTAAGTGCGGGGCTCGAATTTTTGTGTAACACAAACGTAGCTGTTGTTGACCATGATGCTTATACTACTGCTTGGTTTATCAAAATTTTAAATAAATGGTTCCGTATGATGTCGTCCCGATGTGACATTTCGGTTATTAGCAAATCTAATTTACGTGAATACAAAAAAACTTTAAAATTTTTGCAAGAAATTATCGTTTTATTTCAAAATATCAATATTGGGAAGGGGGGCTATTCGAAACCGGTACAAACAGGTTTAATTTTGTCAATAAAAACTGTTTCAGATCTTCGGGAATACTTTTTAAACGTTAGAGGGAGAGAATTACCAAATGCACTTCAGTTTGAGTCACTTCTTAAAAATATATGTGTAATTCAATGCTTCAACAGTATACCTACAGTAGGGGAAGTTATACAGTATAAAATGATCAAAATTTATTAGGAATGAATAAGAGATTTACCAGCTTCAAGTAATGCCGTTTCTACTGCAGTCACGACAGTTTCTCTTCCTGGGGTCTGGAAGTTACAACCAAGCATTTTGTATTGTGACACAAATGACAAAATTGTTTGTATAATGTTGCTGACTATATTTTGGCAAGAATTAGACGAAATTTAAAGTGTTAATTATCTACAAGCAATTATTATCAAAAAAATGTCTAGGCCTTATACGAAATTCGCTTATTTAAGAGAATTTAAAGTTAATTCATTAACATATCCAAAAGAACTTGTATTTAATTTGTTTTTAACTATGAAACAAATTTTTGAAAATTTAAAGAAGGTAATTCCTGAACAAAATGTTGATTTAAAAACTCTGGTTTTATACAAAATGAAACTTGATCGCCAGATTGCAAGTTTTAAATTGGCAGTTTGTCATAATATTAAATTAAAAATTTTAAAACTATTTTCTTTGTTTCGGGTTCGAATACATCTTAAAAAAGAACAACTCAAAATAAGAAGGACAAATTTCAGAAGAACGGGGTGCATGTAGAGATAGTCGAAGTTTAGGTATAACAGATACTATGTTCTTTGATAGTTAGTTCAGTTTTTTTTTAGTTTGTAATTTTGTAATATAAATATAAATATGTATAATTAAATCGATTTTTATTTTTGTCCAAATCCAGTTTTACTTCCAATAAAGAAACGAGTCATCTAGAATCAAAACCCGTTAAATCTACTTTTTGTTTTTTTTTGTATTAAAATTTTGTGCTTCCGTAATATATTTCCGGTTCATAGAATTGGAGCATAATTTGACACTCGTATCTCTTACCAGTCATTCACAGCCTCAATCTATTTTAGGTACTGAAAATTTGGCTGACAGACAGAAAACTAAAATCTACACTGACTTTATCTAAAATCTATATCTATACTCTTCTCCAGGCTATAACAAAGGAATGTGTGTTTCATTCTAACTTGACATCGCTGTCAGTCGTGTCCACACTGTGGTCCACACTCTTAAAAACGACATATTCTGTCAAGGCACTCTACTTATAACATACAAGTTGTTACTTTAACAAAGGTCGTAAAAGTCACGAAATGAAAGTATATGGAAGCTGTACTACGTATCTATCAGGAGCAAAAGGGAGCCCCGATTGTATGAAGGTGTTTATAGACTTTTCCTCAAAAATTGTGTTGATTTTGTTGCAAGAATGTTTACCAATATCTACATAATAAAATCGTTTGGGAAAATATTAACACTTATGTTTTTGGAATTTAAATATTTATTTAACTTAATTTTTATAGTTTTTTGAAATGTAAAGTAGATTCCATTGTTAAAATTGGCAACAAAAACAATATATACGAAGTATGGATACCAAATTTAGTGCGACTTGACAAACTGCATACAAACGAACAAATAGATTTTTAAATTTGTGAAATAACGTTTTTTTTTAATTTTGAAATCGAAGCAAAGCATTTGTGTTAAGCCTAGAATTTTATTAAGCCAGAAATAAAACCAGATTCTTAAAATACCGGTAAATGAACATTTTACGGTATATAGTTCAAGTTAGTGTATTTAATAATACTATATGACATGACGTCAGTTTTTGAAGAGCATGAGTAGTTTAATTTTGATTAATGCTTTGCAGCTTTGTGAGATCAAAACATTTAACAACTGTCAGCCTCCTCTAAATGGACTAATAATGCCATCATCACGAAAACAACGGCAGACTTTTTTGGTTCTGATAATCACAAAATCTGATGAAAAGTTAACAATTCAACAATGTATGTATTCCATTTTGGGCTGAAATAATACATAATCTCGAAATTATCAGCACAAAAACCAGAAACCGAGGTGCTTTTTTCAAACAAAAAAACACCCGTATAAAACAGCTAACACTGATAATCACCTTTAGTGGTTCGTCGTCGTTCAGGATCAGACAAACTATTTTAATTTTTCGTGTTATCAATTATGTCTAGTTGTACGTCTCCATCTAATTGTGGTTCCTGCACCACCACAACAACAAAACCGAAAACCAAGATACCCGTTATGAATAAGAAAACAACCGAAGTTTCCAAGAAAAGTACTTGTGGCGCCGAAGGTTGGGCTCCGTGTGGAGCTAAGGCTAAGAAACCTGCTACAACTTCTAAGGTAAGCGAAATAATGTTAATAGCAAGTTCTAATTTTTTTGTTTTTTATAGTGTGCAACGGAATCGTGCCTCAGTAGCAGCCACTACCGCTGTGGGTACTACAGTTTCAGTACGGGTTCAAGAACTAGTCACAGTAGTTGCTCTGACGGTTCCTCCAGTTCACGGATTCGTACACTTCGAGTATAGCAGCGATGATTGCAAGGGTTGCAGAGGAGGCGGCTGCAGGCGCTAATGGGCAGGACCCTCAAGCGGAATTTAGTTTATGGTTATTTTAATATGTGACATTATTTTGTTTTTTTTTTTGTAATTAAGTTTGTGAAAATATGCGTGCTTGTGTGTACGCTGAGCAAGCATTTTTCTAAGACTTAAATGATGATTTTTGCTGTATTACACTACCTATTTTGATAAATAAAGCTGTGACTATGAAACACATATATTAGTGTTACTAGCGGCCCGCCCCGGCTTCGCACGGGTATTTAACAAAAATTTCAAAAATTATAAATTTTAACACACACATATATATCCTTCTTTTTGCGTCGGGGGTTACTAAAAAAGGATACATTATGATAATAATATTAATATTTTATTATTTTATTTTTATTTCTAATGTTTGGAGAATAAGGGACAATCTATCTATTATCTATATTGAACCTACTTCCTCTGATATTTAGCGTAGCGCTCTACCCTCCATTTTCGGCGTCACGACGACGATAAACTGGATATCCGTCCTATCCGGTTTGGGTATCGTTGACGAAACGTCGAGGGTACTTTTTTGTACAGATACCGTTTTTCATAGATGGTGCTGTTAAGTTATGCTCTCCGCATAGTCCGTGCACCATATTTTATTCGATTCCGCACACGACCGAGGGAGTCGACACTTTATTTTTACTTCCCGAGCGTAAGCAAAGGAAGTATTGTAATCGAGTCCGTCGGCCGTCCCGGATTTTTATTAGACAGACAATCTCCGAAAGTACTGAACCGATTGTTGTGAAATTTTGTACTTATATTAGGAATATCATGTAACCAAAATTTGTCTAATCATCCCCACCACTAATGCGATGACGTCACTTCAAAATTGTACATTGTAAATGGGTTTTAAATTGTATAAAATAACATAGTCCTACGAATTGAGTTTTTACCCGAAACGTCCAGATTTTGGAAAAAAAATCTAAATTATAAAACAACATTTTACAATTTAATTTTGAATCTGCTAACCCAAATGCTTTGAAATATTGCAGACGTTTTAAGGCTATAAAGAGCATCATAAATCGTTAGTCAAAATATATTTGGTTATCCTCTCCCAAAACTTGATGACGTCAGCTGAAAAGTTTGCCGAATAAATCCTATCTAAAATGTACAAAATATGATGAGCCTGTACTTGTGATCTTTCACTCCATTAATATTTTTTGAATTTGCATATACAGGGTGACTCAAAAAAATTAATGAATACGTAAATTTATTTTACAGATTTACTCAGGAACTACAAAACCGAATGCTTCGAAATCTTGACGATGTTTTAAAATTATAATAAGCATGATAAATTTTTGATCAAAATGCATTTGGTCGTCCCCCCTAAAAAATTTATGACGTCACCACAAAATTTTGCTTAATAAATCCTATCTAAAATGTACAAAATATGACGAGTCTGTACTTGTAATTTATCATTTCATTCATATTATTTGAATTTGCATATACCGGGTGACTCAAAAAAAATAATGAATGCGTAATATCCGTTCGCAAAACTCCCGCACTGTCAGAATGACATTCTGTTGGTATGAGAAATAATCCCCTAAAAGATTTTTAAGTTTATATGATTACCGCCTTGAATTTCAAATTTTCAAAATTAATTAATGAAAAATCAAATGTTTATTAACTATTTTAACTTTTTGATTTGCTGAAGTGTTCAATGTGTTTAAATAACTTGTCAGTAATTCAAACAAATTGTAGCACCAGAAGCGTAGAAATGGACAGTAAGGTCAAAAATATATATTATTCAAAAAAAGCTTTTGTTGTCGTCGTGCGTCATACTCTTTCTTTACTTGAATTGATAAAAATCTTCAGTTAATGTGCTTTTGACATTTTTATTTGACAAGTTATTTTTAGTTACTAATTTGTCACTAGATTTCAATTTTGCAACATATTGTACAGGTTTTTCACATCTCACCACTGAGTACACTCAGGTCATTTTTTCCAAATCTGACACTGACAGTGCGGAAGTTTTGCGAACGGATATTAAATTTATTTTATTGATTTACTCAGGAACTATAAAACCGAATGCTTTGAAATCTACTGCGAAAAAAAAACATAATAGGCATGCAGTCGTCACGTTTCCGAAAGCGAGGGAAGTACTGTCTAAACTCTTTAGGCCAATTTTTTGACATTGTTGTGACATAACTGTAATAGCTAGACATATGGTATCCCGGCAATACTTTCCGCAGCATACGCGATATAAGGATTTTTTTTGGTATTTTTTCACACGTTGGAGTACATTATCGAAGTTTTCATACGGATCCCTAACGTTTTTGAAAATATTATATCGCCTATGTTCATCAGGGATAATGTAGGATTCTAATAGTAAAAGAATTTTTCAAATCGGTCCAGTAGTTTCAGAGCCTATTCAATTCAAACAGACAATCAAATCTTTCCTCTTTATAATATTAGTATAGACTATTAAAAATGTTAGTAAGTTCATTTTTATGCATTCGAAGTTGTAACCAATGTTACGGAATAAAATACACACCTGACTTTGTAAAAAAAAAAAAACTCCAAAATAGTTTGAATGAAATTAATGAAGACATTTTGGGTTTTCCAATTTTTTTTTGTTCAGTTAAAACAATTTTTTGTACTTCATTATGCCTTTTTTTCTTAATGTACATAGTATTCTTTGAACAACACGATACTCAAAAACATGTTTTTAATTTCTTGTAATGAATAAGTATTTTGCAGTTAAGCTCCGCCCCCTTGATTCACGGTGAATAAAAAAAATCATCACAATTGAGATAGGGCGGGTGGGCGGGCTTACATTTTGTCTTTTTGTTTGAATATGTGTAGACTTTTTTTTACAACATGACACTTAAAATATGTTTAAAATGGAAAATTTGTAAAAGGAAATATAGATTTTGCAATTAGTTTCCGCCCCATAATTGCAAAATCAATATTTCCTTGCAAAAGTGTACCATTTTAACCATGTTCTATGTTTCTTGTTGTGAAAAGATGCCTATGTACGAGGGCATTTTTTTTAATTTTCTACCTAACTATGAAGGAAACCGTACAAAGTTTCAAAAAAATTATTTCTCTACCTAACAGGCATCTATACTAATACATTAGACTAGCGTTTCTCCAGCTATTTCATTTCATAAAAAAAATAATTTGTCTGCGCTTCAAAAAACGACGCTACTGCGCTTTTCAGGTCATCATCCAAAGCAAATTTGGGACTCCTGAGGGATTTTTTTCGATGTAGGACTTCAAAAAGAAGTAGCATGATGCTAAATCCAGGCTGTAGGAAGGATGCGGTAATTCTGTGAAGCCACGGTTTGCGATAATGGCGAGCCCTGTGGAACCTGGAATTGTCGTGGAGCACCATCCAACGAGCACACACTTTTTTCATGCCCAAATTTTCGTATATTGTCTAGAACATTACACTTTTCAACACTCCAGCTTCTTTAGCAAGCATTGGAGTTTTCATTCGTCGATCAGACAACAGCAAATCTTCAACAAGTCCTATGGTTTCCTCAGTTCTTGCTTCAACCGGTCTTTCTGATCTTAGGTCGTCCTGAATCGAGTCTCGACCCCATCAAAATTGTTTCGACCAATATTTTACATGAAAACAAGATGAGCCGTTAGTACCGTACACTTGGGTCATTTTTTCATGGAAACTTTCGCACCATTTCCCTCTTTAGTGAGGAACTTTATATCCGCGCGATGCTCCTAAGTTAAGTTCACTAATTTTTCTAAACAAAAAATACTGACAACAATGCCCAATGTTGTGGATCCGTACCAAATTACATCAAAGTACTTACTACACTAGCAGTTATTTGATACCCAAGCCATTTGTTTCTGTGACGTCATTATCATAGCTAGGTAGCTAATATACAAAATTGCCCTCGTATATTAAAAAAAAGACAAAATATAAATATTATACTTTTTTTATATATTTGGTCTTCTTTCCATAACCAAAAACTTGAAACATGGTCAAAATGGTAAATTGTTATAGAGAAATATGAATTTTGCAATTAAGCTCCATGCCGTGGTTCATGGCAAATAAAACAATCATCATAACTAAGATTGGGCGGGTGGGCCGGCTTATATTTTGCTCTTTTAATATATTTCATCTTCTTTTCATACCTAATCAAAAACTTGAAACATGTTCAAAATGGTAAATTGTTATAGAGAAATATGAATTTTGCAATTAACTCTTCCCAGTGGCACATGACAAATAAAAAATTCATCACAACTAAGATAGGGCGGGTGAGCGCGGCCTATATTTTGCTTTTTTTAATATATTTGGTCTTTTTTCCATAACCAAAAACTTGAAATATGTTCAAAATGGTAAATTATTATAGAGAAATAATATATAAACATCGTTTATATTTTTGTTAAATATTTTATGACAATAATTTCTTCAAACAAGTTGACATTTGCCTTTTTTTGATGAAGGCTTGATGTACGATTGGTTGGATGCTTCCAATGCATTGATGTGTATTTTTTAAATCTGAACATAGGGAATAAGCCCAAACTTCGTTTTGCAAGTTAAGAATTAAAAAAATGTCCCGGTATACTTTTCTTTTTTACTGCTTGCATAAACCCAAACACACTAAAACGTTCAACAGAGGAAAAAATAAACGCTTGAACTAAATGATTCGGAGAATCCGATGTAACAAATATATACATTTAAACCTTAAAAAATATTTTTATTTACAACTTAACAAGTCATATTACGTTCTTTACTGGCGTTGCATTCTTTTCATTTTTCTTTCCATTTTTTTCTGTTTCTTTTCATCAACCTCCGTATCTAATGGTACATCTGGGAAGAAATATGGCGATAAAATATTTTTCCATAAAATCCATCCTCCTCTTGCTGGAGCCAATAGCCATAACAACCAAAAATAATTTGAAATAATCGATGACAGTATCTGACAGCCCGCTGTAAGAATTATTATATCCTTCACATGCCTGCAACAACAAAACTGGATCATAAAAATGGTTACAATGTTTAACATTTACTCAGCAATTCCTCCTTCCATGTTAAGATCAACACCACTGTCCAACAGTTGACCAGATTCAGAATATTTGGGCTTCGCCATGTAAACCATAAACTGATATGATCCTATATATACCAAGCAGGAAAATAAGTACAATACCTGAAAGTAACATTTGGAATACAACTACTCAAATTTATGAACTGATACCTTACTATACTTATAGTAGAATTATAAAATACTAAAATAATCAAGGATAACGCATTTGAAATAATCGCCATATTTCTATAAAAATTTAGTGTCGATACATTTTCTTCCACAATCTGTTTGGCTCCTTTTGTACCTTGTTTACCTTTCTGTGGGGGCTAAAATTTTCATATAGAATAGCAAATTTTGTTTTATAATAAAAAGTACACTTACAGCCATGTTTTAAGGTTAGAACTAGAACAGTGCTATTAATGAACCGAATTAAATTTACTTTAATTCATGATCTGGCACAAATTGTGACCACCTAACCTTCCACGTTGTCCGCTGAACCACTCGAATTTTATTATGACATGACAGTTCGCTTAATTCTAATTCGATATTTCTAAACTTCGAAAGCCTGCATCGTGGGAGAGAGAGAGTACTCTACAGCTCCACGTGAAGTAAATAAAGATAACAAACAGCACCTATTTCGAGATCTATAACTTTACTTATGTAAAAATTCGGTCATTTATAGCAGCAATTATGCTAGAAATTTGCAATATTTGTAATGATGGAAACAATTTAATTGTTTGATGTTTAATTGCATATAATAAAATCACATGTTGTTGTTAAGAAAAAATTAATTGTTTCCATCACTACTAGTTTTACTGGTTGCCTATCACATTGTATAACTTCTGTAAACTGGTGCGTGATTGGTGCTTTGTGGCTTAACGTGCTGTGTGCTGTCACCTGTGACCTGTGACTGTCATTGTCAAACATCAGCTGTTAACATTTGTAGTTTTAACTTTTAAGTTTATTTATATTTATTGTTTATGTTTTTACTCAACACCAGTGTAAACATTGCAGTTATTGATACTGTTAATTGTTAACATTTGTCGATGTGTATGTTTGTAAAGATAAGATATTTTTATTAAGTGTATTTTTTTAATACATAAGGTTAGGTGTAAAGTTCAAAATACAAAGTTTAAATAAGTGGTATTTAAGGTACAAATTAGCCATTAAATTAATTTCATCATTTCACTTGTAAATACAAAGGTGTATCAGAAATATGGCTTGCTTTCAACATGTAGGTATACTTCTTTTGATTTTTGGTACTTGTAATTAGATGTTAATATTTTAGTGTCAAAGAACATTACTTCGGCCTGCATATCAGTTCATTTCAAAACTCCAAGTTTGCAATTCTTCATCATCACCCAATGGATACAATTTTGGTAAATAGAACATGCATATCATAGATTGTTATTCTTAACCTTAATTTCAGCCTTAAATGATACGCAAAAGGAATTTCAAGAATTGGCTAGGAAATTTGCGCGTGAAGAAATTATACCTGTTGCTGCAGATTATGACAAGACAGGCAAATATCCATGGGATATTATCAAGAAAGCTTGGTCAATAGGATTGATGAACGGTCATATTCCTCAGGATATTGGTAACAGTGTTAATAAAAGTAATGTGTTGAGATCTCAGTTGCCATTATTTGTAGGTGGGATGGGAAATAGCGTATTTGATGGATGTCTGATAGCTGAAGAGTTAGCATATGGGTGTACTGGTGTTATGACAGCATTAGAAGCAAGTGGTTTAGGAGTAAGTATTAAACCTAATATGACAGATAACTTATGTGTAATAAGTTAACTGCAGATTTTGAATTACAAGTGTTGGATGTAGTAATGATTTTGGCGTGACTTTAAAATCAACTAATGATACTCAGTAAGGTACATAAATTGTTGATAAGATCTCCTGCGTCATTATGTTTTAAGAATTTGATTAGAGATAAATATCCAGCATCATCCAATAGCTCCAACAACAGTATACCAATGTCAAATTCTATTCACAATATTTCATTAAGAGAATTCTGCTTCTATATTGGGGCAATTTCATAAGCTTTTGCAAAAAAAAGCGAGTTTTTTTAACAAGGTTTATTTAATTTTTTTTATTTTTTGTGTCTTAATATCTTTCCACCATTAAAAAATAATAAGCACATTCATTCAAAACATTTTTCAAAATCATAACAATAAATTTCGCCACATGCTGTGACAATTTTGTTAGATTTAAAGTCTATTTAATAAAGAAAATTAAAAATTCACATCCTAATGTGAGTGATAAATTTGATTTTAAGATTTTATTTTTATGTTTTATTACGTAATACAAAATGTATTTCTAAAGGAGGTTGTTTTGGAACTATCATACTAATTTATGGTTACAACCTATAATTACTTAATTGTGTTGCCAACGTATACATACAAGGTTGTGTATGCATAAGTATTTGTTCATGATTGTGACTCAGCCATTTTGAAAGCTTTAGTTTTAACAGGTACACAGTATCGTCATACCGCATACGAAGTTTATATTTTAATTTTAATTTATTTATTTTACGGGATACCCCCTATATACACATAAAGTATTTATCCAATGAGTGCTAAGAAATTATTACATTGAAATATAAATAATATAAATAAGAATTAATTTTTTAAAAAATATGAAAAGAGATTATTAAAAAAATTAAATAGAAACAAAAATACTAATATAATATTAAAACAGCTTTTAGAAGTCTTCAGTTGGCTTTTAAAACGATTTCTTGATGTCCCAAACAATTCCACTTCATCATTATATGTATTTGCCAATCTTTATAAGATGTATTAAAAAAGATTTTTTTTTAAATCCGAAAAGTCCTAAAGTAGATTTTTTTTGGGACACAATAATTTTGACAATAATGTCTACATTTATTATATATTGATTTTTTATTTTTATAAGTTGACTATTTGAAATCATGATTAATTGTTCAGAAACTGTTGGATTTATGGACCTAATTCCTATTGTTCGTGTTCGTAATCGCTTTTTGTTAATATCTTCAGGCACTCTTATCTGAAAATACACCAACCGTGTTAACTGCATCTTAAATTACAAAATATCTTATTTTGTACATAACAAAATATAATCCTTTATAGCAAACTCCTGTACTGATATCAGGGAATAAGGAACAGCAACAAAAATATCTTGGACGATTACTTGAAGAACCATTGGTGGCTGTAAGTTTTGCTTGTGTTTTTACTTTAAAAATAATTTTAAAACAATTGTCTTCTTACTAAAGGCTTATTGCGTAACTGAACCAGGAGCAGGATCTGATGTTGGCGGCATTAGGACAAAAGCTGAGAAAAAAGGAGATGAATACATACTTAATGGACAAAAAATGTGGATAACAAATGGAGGTGTTGCTAATTGGTGAATTATTATAATTTATAGTCTAAACTGAAGTAATTCTTGTTTTTGTAGGTATTTCGTTTTGGCACGTACAAATCCAGATCCTAAATGTCCAGCAGGAAAAGCGTTCACTGGATTTATTGTAGAGAGGGATACACCTGGACTTACTCCTGGAAGAAAGGTTTGTTGTGTACTTAATTTTTTATACAGAGACACTCTAAAATTTGATCATTAGAGTAATTTTATTGAAAGTTATTGTAGCGTTTTAATTACTTACTTTTTTCATTTGTGAATAACCCAGTAAACTACCAAAATACATAAAAGAAATGTAGCTGCAAGATATTCTCGAAATTGAAAGACTTTCTTTAGTTTTCTAGAGTGTTTCTGAATAGAGAATAAGTTATGTCATAAAACTAGGTAACTTTTAATATGAAAGTACTTCTGTTCCAATTAAAAACATGTACAATGAAAAAAAACGTTCAATGAATGTTACAAAATAAAAATCTCTCAGTTGTTTATGATTTAGGTTCTCATTTTGAAGAGAAAAAGAGTTTTTTTGAACATTAAAGAACGTTATTACTATGATAATACAGCTCGTGTATATTACATATTTTTGTTTTTGTCCAGCAATAATCAGTCAGACATCAAAACAAAGTTTCTCACACTGTTTAAAGAAATATTTAAGTTGTATTATCTTCAAAAAAAGTTGTTTTATATCTTGTAAACCAAAAAAGTATTATAAGCAGTTTTACAAAATTCTTAAGCAAGCGTTTTGTGATAAGTCATAATATTCAGGAAATTTGATTGATTTCAGGTAAAACATTATCTATAACTGAGCTTCTGGAAACTAAAAAGTATACATTTTGGTGTTTTGTAGCATTAATTTTTAACTATAATTTTAAATACACTATATCCATTCTTGTGCAAATTACAGGTCACTCACTCCTTCGACAAACGTAAATCATTTAAATATTCTATAAACTGTTTATGAATCGTTTTCTGTGAAATTCAGGAACTTAATATGGGTCAGAGGGCATCCGACACTCGAGGCATAACGTTCGAAGATGTGAGAGTTCCAAAGGAAAATGTTCTTCTTGGTGAAGGCGCTGGTTTCAAGATCGCCATGGCTACCTTTGACAAAACAAGACCGCCTGTGGCAGCAGGTTCGGTTGGTCTCGCACAGCGTTGCTTGGATGAAGCTTCAAAATATGCTAATGAAAGAAAAACCTTTGGAGTGCCAATTTCACAACATCAAGCTATAGCTTTTATTTTAGCCGACATGGCGATAGGTGTGGAGACAGCTCGACTTGCTTGGATGAAATCGGCTTGGCAAGTTGATAGAGGTGAACGGAATAGTTATGCTGCATCGATTGCAAAGTGTTATGCTGCGGATGTAGCAAATAAATGCGCAACAGACGCGGTACAAGTATTTGGAGGTAACGGGTTTAACAGTGAATATCCTGTGGAGAAGCTTATGAGAGATGCGAAGATTTATCAGATCTATGAAGGCACTGCGCAAATCCAGAGAATCATTATTTCCAGAAGTGTTATTGAAAGATCAAAAGAAAAGTTGTAGATTTATGTTTAATAATGAGTTTTGTTGTAGTTTTTAATGATTTGTTAAATCCTGTTTGTGGAGAGATATTTTTTGAGATTTCTACTATGTCTTTGTAGTTACTATTTTGTGTACACAGTACGAACAAACTAGAATTTATTTTTAAGGCCATAATGATATTATAATAATACAAACACTGGCAGCATATATATCTTTGTAACATTTATTGTGTTTTATAAAAATATATCTTACTTCTTTTGTACAAAACAGGTGCATTTTTACGAAAATGTTATATCCCTAGAAACACAGATTTCAGTCATTTGTGTATATTAATGTGTTGATCTTCACCGTACCTACTTAACGTGTTTTACAGTACAATAAGAAAAATTACTTGAATGACAATCTACAGACAATATTTTTTTATTTATTTATTCAGTTAATGGTAGTTTCACATCTTTTGTGTAATATATATGCAATTACATTTTAAATATATGATTATGTTGTTAAATTATATTACCCATGTTCACTTTATTCTGATATATAGTTGGATTTTTTATGACTTTGGATGTATACAAACGTTGCCCTTTATTTCCATCTAAGTTTGAGTAGGTATGGTCATTGTTATGGTAGTGCAGTATAGTCGCCATTCACACAAAATCATATAGGTATCGATTCCACTGAAAAAATTCTATCCAGCTAGAACATCACTTCATTCAGTACCTGTTTTGTGCAAGATTTGAGCTTGAGGATTTACACACAAGGCAAATTAAGGCTTTACTGAATTTTCTTAAAAAGTTAATATACTTTCATATTGTGATATTGTTCGTTCGTCGTCAGCTTATTTTCACCCCTATTTTTTATCTCCCAGCATCTCGTCTTAATAATGAAAAACATTCACCTATTTATGAGACATATCTGTAATCGATACAAACTGCATCATAATCCTTAAACTTTTGAAATTGTTAAACAGTTCTTGTCAGGGCAAATCATTAATTGCTAGCTGTTGACTTAAGTTGGCAATTTATTCGTCGGAAATGCCATTCATCTTAAGAAAGTATAAATGATACAAGTATATAGTATTTTAGTTTTGAAACATACTTACTGTTGTTCAAGTTGATGCTCTAAAGTGAGGAAAAAGAAAGACCACTGAATGAGAAAAGCTAAAGTAAAAGTCCAATAGATCAAAATAATATTTCGGGGTTGTACTATGTAAAAAGAAACAACACCATCAGGACCCACAAATATCTTGCACGAATAATAATGAGCCCGACAGAATTGGAAAAGCAACCCAGAATACATTTCCAAAAGGTTCTTATAGTCCACAAACTCTGACATTATATAGCAGGGTCTTGTGATAAAGTTAAATACCCCGACGGTGAAGCCCCTAGAAATACGTGTTTTCTAGGAGCTATACCCGACGGTATTAGGGTAATATAAACTAGTTGTACACATTACACAAATTCGCAGTTGTAAACGATTAAGTAGTTTTTTAATCCATTTTTAAGAACGCCATTGTCTTAATAACCATTAGATTGTCCGTATGGGGTAATTTTATAAATTAGTTACAGGTGTTAAAGAAGGAATAGAGGGCAGTTTGCATTAGTGATTCGAGAAATCTGTGGATAGCATGAAGGCAGAATGACCTCCATGGTATACTTTGACCAAAACTTTTGTGCAGAATCTGCCTCAAGCGTCTACTGACTTCCGCTAATTTTTATGAGGGGTTAACTAAATACCTTTGTAAACTTGCCGTAGTCGAGATGGCTGAGAGGGGATTTGTCGAGATGGACCGTAATGAAAATTTTATTGCCATCTGTATTACTCAAGACAGAGGTCGGGGTAAGTAGACAAGTTTACAACGGTGAGTAGTTAAGCCCTCATAAAAATAGTGGAAGTCAATAGACGCCTGAGGGAGACTCTGCATAAGAGTTCTGGTCAAAGTGTATATAGCTATTCGCTACCTATCTCTCAACATTCTCTGAAGAATTTTTGTATGTGATCATTTGTGATAACCAAGATAAAAAGTATTAACAAATACTCCTACTTGCTATAATTTTCCGCCCTTGGGAAAATACAAGTACAAAACGCTCAGCAAGACGAAATTATAGTTGATCCCACAATGGAAATAAGTAGAGATGAGGACGAACAAAATGAAGACGTCATTATTAAACAACATTCAGGACAATCATCTAGACATCATCTGACGCACAAGAACTAATTTTCAAACTTATTACAAATTTGAAAAAAAGTGCCTCACTCCACTAAAAGTAGCAAATAAATTGCTTGAGGTTCCTTAACCAAGTGTACAAACTGTAAAAAAAAAGTTTGAAAGAAACACCTGTAAACTACGTATTTCTTTAACTCTGCTCCACGGAAAAAAAGTAAAGGTGTAATATCTGGACTTCTGAGAAACCAAGGATTAACAGACCCTTTCCCTACTCACCTGTTAGGACAGGCCACACTATAGTAATTCCGCACCCTTCTATGATAATGCGTAGAAGCACTATTCTGTTGAAACCATAAATTTTGTCGAATTTTCAAATCGACATTCTCGAGTATAATGGTAAATTAATTTCAATAAAATTCTGATAAGAATTCTCGCTCAAATTGTTGAAAAAAATGGGGAGCAATAATTTGGTTCCAGACGATTCCACATCAAACTTTTGTGAAGTAGACTGTAATATTCTTCTCTGATCCAGTACTGGTTGTCTCGGCCGCAATAATGATAGTTATGCTTGTTAACTCCACCATTATTTGAAAATTTTGCTTCAAAAAAGAACCAAATTCTAAAACTCTTTTATCATGATCTATTTTTGTATTAGTGTTTGATATTGGGATGAATTGTTTTGCCTTTTTAGTGTTCGATGTACCTGTTGCGTTCGAGAAGGACCGCGTGGCTGTTTAATTGCGAACCACTGTTGGGGATACTCAGTGAAGTCCAGACACTGGGAGGAGTATAGTCTAGTCTAGGAGAATCAATTTTTACTGTGACACCTGTTCTGATATGAAATCCTGCTTGGCTAAGCTTAATGAGATGGAAACAACAATTAAACGTTTAGAGGATGAAATTATTAATCTGAAATCGCATGTTTCTGATAAGGCGGAAAAAATTTCTACTAATGATAGTAATAACGAAGGTCTCGTTTATAATTCGATCGTCACGGAGATTTTGGATAGGCAACGTAGAGAGAATAATGTTATTTTTTTCAACATCAAGGAATCTAATAAAACAACATCGCAAGAGCAATCTCAGGACGATTTTGAGATTGTTAAAAATTATTTATCGCAAATATCTACCGACATTGAAACTTCTTCTGTGAAATGTGTACGATTAGGGAAATTTTCCAATTCTAAAAATAGACCGATTAAAGTTGAACTTAAGTGTAATTCAGATGTAATGCTAGTTCTTCGTAATAAAAAAAAGTTAACAGATGAAGTCAACATTCAGAGCGATTCAACACCAATGCAGCGGGATTACCTAAAGAAATTGCGAGAAAAACTGAGTGCAATTCAGGAAAGCGGAGATACTGGCAAAACAATTAGGTTTATAAATAAAGTACCGAAAATTGTTGACGTATCAAAAAACATCCGAAAGGACAAGTAACTCTACAAATTTTTTACCAAAACGTAAGGGGTCTTAGAACCAAAGTAATTGATTTTTACCATGAGACTATTAATCTTAATTATGATGTGATAGTGTTAAGTGAGACGGGTCTTAGTGCTGATATTAAAAGTTCCGAAATTTTTGGGTCAAACTATAATGTATATCGTCATGATAGGGACTCACGTACTAGTAATAAAGTTCGAGGAGGAGGAGTACTCATCGCAGTTCATTCAAGATATCCATCACTCAACATCAAGATGGACAATTCAAGATGTGAGGAAATATTTATCTCCATGTCTGTAGGAAAAAATCAAATTATTTTTGGAGGAGTTTACATTCCACCAACATCCGATGTAAACGTTTATCTTGACCATATTTCTTCCCTTGATAGTGTAAGAGATAGATTTCCTAATTCTATTGTGTGTATTCTAGGCGATTATAATATGCCAAATATAGAATGGGTTCATGGTAATACTAATTCACCTGCGTTAAGACCTATATATAATAATTCTGAACTGTATAACATTGTAGTAGACTCTTTTAATTATCTCGAATTATATCAAGTAAATTACATCCTAAACCATAATAACAATACGTTGGATCTAGCTCTCTCAAATTCTGTAAACTTCAGTGTCCAAAGGGACAGTTATAGTATTGTTCCTGACATGGATCGACATCATCCCCCTTGTAATGCAAAATTAATTGTCCCTTCAGATCTTTGCGAAATCGAATCTCCGCCATTATATAAATTTAATTTTAAAAATGCACCTTACGATTCTATTAATGATTATTTTGGTTCCGTAGACTGGAACGCCCTTCTAAGTACAACGGATGTCGAAAGAAATTTTAATAATTTTTATGACGCGTTAAGCAGCGCTTGCTCTACTTTTATTAGTAAATCTATGATAAAAAATAACAACTTTCCAACCTGGTTTTCTAAAGCTACAAAAATGCTCGTGAAGAAGAAAAATAAAATGTTTGCTAAATTTAGACACACGCATAACGCAGAACACTTTACCAAGTTCAAACATCTTCGTTCTCTTGTAAAAAAATACATTAAAGGTGACTATGCAACATTAATATCAACAACGGAAGAAAACATTAACGTCAACAATAATAATTTTTGGAAATTTGTTAAATCAGTTAATAACTCAGTTTCTGTTCCTAATTTTGTAACCTACAATAATGTAAGCTCTAATGATCCCCAGCAAATCTGTAACTTGTTTGCCGATTTTTTTGAGGAGGTTTATGTACAACATTTCCAAACACCAAGTGATAATACCCGTAATTCGACAACGAATTATTCTGAAATTCTCCAAGTGATTAACAATCTTGAAATAAATTTTGATGCTGTTTTCCAAAAACTTGTATCTTTAAAAAATAATTTCAATCCGGGACCTGATGGAATACCAGCTTACTTTTTGAAAATGTGTAGCCCATCTCTTACTCTACCTATAACAATCCTTTTTAAGCAATCATTAAGGTCGGGTTTGTGCCCAGTCCGTTGGAAGTCATCGTTTATCATACCAATTCACAAATCGGGATCAAAAACAGATGTTAAAAATTATCGTCCAGTTTGTATTATTTCAACATTATGTAAGGTTCTTGAATCCTTTATAGCTGATAAACTTCTCGATACTTATTATAATATCCTTTCTACTAAACAACATGGTTTTATGCCTAAGCGCAGTACACTGACAAATCTCTCAATTTATAGTAATTATATCTCAAACTCATTAGAAAGAGGTTACCAGGTGGACTCCATTTATACGAATTTTAGTAAGGCCTTCGATCGCGTTGATATAAATCTTTTGTTAATCAAACTTAAGCATTATGGTATTATAGGTAATTTACTTTCATGGCTTTCCTCTTACTTAAATGGCAGAACGCAGACCGTTCGTATCAGTGGACTGTTCTCTCATGAAATAAAAGCAACATCCGGTGTTCCTCAAGGTAGCCACTTGGGCCCTATTCTTTTTCTTCTTTTTGTTAATGACATAACTCACATTTTTAAGTATTGCCAATTCTTACTCTTTGCAGACGATCTGAAACTCTACATGGAAGTTCGCTCGGAGCTAGATGTTCTTAAAATTCAATCTGACTTAGATTCGTTTTCAAATTGGTGTGATATGAACAACTTACTGATTAATTATGATAAATGTAAAATTATTACGTTCCATAAATGCAAGAATCCGATAAGCGCCCGATACTGTTTATGTGATAACGAGATATTGAGAGTTGAAACGGTAAAGGATCTTGGTGTAGTGTTTGACAAGTCTTATACGTTCGAGTACCACATAGAAAGAATTCTCAATAAAGCTATGAGAATGTGTGGATTTGTTAAACGTCAATGCAAAGATTTTAAAAAATATACCGGTCGTAATTAAGTTGTACTGTGCATTTGTGAGATCGTCACTCGAATATTGCAGTCTTGTGTGGGATCCTTATTATTCGTGTTCAAATATACGGCTAGAGAGAGTGCAAAGGAAGTTTGTCAATTTTTTACTTTTTAAACTCAACATAAACAAAAATTTGTACACCTATGAAGAACGGCTCGAGTTAGTGGGTCTAAAATCATTGGAGTCACGACGAAAAAATGCCATCGTTGTCTTCGGCTACAAAATATTTAATAATTCAATTCATTCTCCTGAAATATTATGTTCGTTTCGAATAAGGGTACCTAATCATCTTATCCGGGATCCTATACTATTCGAAATCGACTCACACAGGACTAACTACGGAATTCACAATCCTTTTACTAGAGTGGCACGGGCTTTAAATTCTTTACCATCTACCATCGACATCTTTAATATTTCATTAAATAGGTTTAAACGGGAGCTTATGTATTAAGGTAGGTTAAGTAATAAGAATGTGTATTTTTAGTTAAATATTTTTTCTAGATATTTGTACGTTATGTATGTAGGTAGTTATTTTCAGTTGGACGTTTGTTAGATGTTGTGTTTTTCAAATTTCTAAGATTGCCTGTATGGTGTAAACTGTTTTTGGCAATAAACTAAACTAAACTAAACTTAAAAAAAACTAGTCAGTCGAGATGGAATTATTTTGTACATAATGGCTGTGCAATTAGTCGTGTAAATTTGAATTACTAAGAAATAAATTGTTGAGTTTTATTCACGCCGATTTTAAATACCCGTTCAACGTAATACTGGTGTGTGGTGTCGGAAGTGAGAATTGACTTTAATAGTTGGTTTTACGACGACTTCCGGGCAGATTAGATAAGAATTCTGAAAAATTTATGCCTGTCGAGACGAAAACTCAAACTGCAGCAGCAATGGAGGATCAGGTAAACCAGATGATAGCTATGCTTGCAAAGATGGACGCAAGAAGCGAAGAAATGAATGCAAAAATGAAAAAAATGGACGAGAAAAAGGAAGCAAGAAACAAAGAAATGGATGAAAAATGGGAGCAAGAACGAAAAAAATTGACGAAAATATGGACGCAAGAGATGAGAAAATGAACGAAAAAATGGAAATGATGGACGCAAAAATAGACACGCAAAAAGATGGCATAGGTATAATCACTAGCCTAACTGAAAAATCCCGAAAGGAAGTGGAAGCAAACAAAAATGAAATAACAGGAATTAAAGAAGAAATGATAGTCATAGAAAAAAAATTTAAGGTTATGCAAAATCTTGTCGGAGAAAATGTGGTCTTGATGGATCAGAAAGTAAAAGAGGTAGTCGAGCATCAGCCAAAGAGTGAGTTCGAGATTAAAATGAAGAAATTCAAAAAGTTTATAAAAAATGCAATAACCATTGGTTCATGTAGGTAATGGAACAGCAGAGACAGCAAATTCTTGGGAAACCCTGTCTGACGAAGATATAAGCAAATACAGTGCCTTAACTACTATTGCGATTTGGGGATGAACATCTGAAGCAAATTTTTGCCGCCCAATTAAAGACAAGAACACAGAATGTTGGAGAATCTCTACAAGAATTTGCAGTAAATGTCAAAAAAAAAGGTGTGTCTAGCATACTCCGAAGCACCACCGACGATTCAAGAGAGATTTGCGACAGATACTTTTATCAACGGTATTCGCGACGTTGAAGTTAAGAAGATCTTACAAGTGTCAGATGTCAGCTGATGCTCTCATACGCGCTTTGGAAGTGGGAGCTGCTTTCAGGACCACAAGAACATGCTACAAAGTCAGCGTAGCAGAACCAGAGAAAGAAGAAGAACACAACGAGATAGAGAAGCTGCTAGAAAAATTGTTACAGCAAATAGATGGCCTCTTTCGAAGATGGAATAATAATATGTCTCATAAGCAAAACGTGGAATGCTATAGGTGTGGGCGTCAGGGATATCTTAAATGTGATTGTATTCTCGATTACCAGTTCCAAGAAGAAGAATACAACAGAAATCTCACTGGGATGTAAAAGGAGTCAGTATTCTAGGGAATGGGTTCACGGGTGAGAATAAGGTCGCCAGCGAAGTGAAAATAAGAATTTTCGCCAGAGGACTTTACCGGGGAAGAGTAATGAAAATCCAGCAGCAATCATCATCGATACTGGTGCTGAAGTAACAGTTGTACGTTGAGGACTCGTGAGAACTGAAGACATAGAAACTATACCCGAAACGATCAGATTGACAGCGGTGACTGGAGAGTCGACGCCGATCATGGGCGAAGCATCGGTAGAAATCTACATTGGTCAGCTGAGAATAAGACATCGGGCTCTCGTGGCGAGCATGATACTTAGATGACTTCATTTTTGGAATGGATTTGATTAACCGCCATGGACTAACAGTTGACCCAGTTAAGGAAGCCCTACGTCTTGTAAATGAGGAGTTCATGCTGAATCAGTGTTGTACTGAAGCGAAGTCTGTAAAATTGATCGCTTGTAAGAACTGCAAACACTGAGACGAAGTTGAGCAGAGCAAAACATCGTTCAACCACAGGAAGAAAGCAGTCGTAGAAGATGATGAATGGACTAGAGCTCGGTGTAGAAAGGACCATGAGGAAGACGAGGATATTGGGCCGCTCCTCAGATGAAAAGACGATAAGACAGAACGACCTGGGTGGTCGGAAGTATCAGACGACTCACCTTCTTTCAAGACGTTATGGGCTCAATGGGACTCCTTGCATGTCGAAAACGCATTGCTTAAGCAAGCCCGGGAAAGTCCGAATGGAAGGCATGTCACTATGCAGTTGGTGGTTCCGGCAATTAGAACCAAGGAAGTACTTCGAGAAATGCACAACAGAGGTTCTGGTGCCCATTCTGGAATAAACAAGACACTCTCTAAAGTTAGGGGAAGATTTTATTGGGTCCGTTGTCGAGAAGACATTGAGAACTGGTGCAAGAAGTGTACGACCTGTCAGGCGGTCAAACGACTGAAGATTAAGGCGAGAGGGCTGATGCAACAACACAACATCGACTCTCCTTTTGGAAGAACTGCATGAGACATAGCGGGTCCCCTCCCAGTGACCGAAGAAAGGAACAAGGATAGGAAGAAGGTCAAAGGTTACGACGATGGCCTACAGGAGAAGCTGCCGAACATTTATGAAACGCTGCACCACGAGAATAGAGTGGCGAGTGGTAGAATGAAGACAAGTTACGACCTTAGTGACAACTCAATAGGATTCCAAGCAGGGGATTTGGTATGGCTTTATAACCCTCGAAGAAGGAAAGGTCGTTGCCCAAATTTATCAGCATACTGGGAAGGTGCATATACGGTCATGACGATGTCAACGATGTCGTTTACAGGATTCGACAAGGGCCGAAGACAAAATGAAGATTGTTCAGTTAGGTAGCCCAAGAAGTACAACAGTGACACTGTTGACGTTTCTGATCGGGACGATCAGAACTAAGGAGGGGGCAGTGTTATGAAATAAACTCATACCCCGCCCCGGTACGACGCCTATGGGTTTTCTAGTATGTGCAGCGATGATCAATGGCTCATCGTCGGTGACGGCGGCCGTACGGCGTTCGCTAAAGAAAAGCCTGGAAGCGGAAGTCGCGATGGATGCTTCAGAATAAGCCTAGAAGCGGTGACGGGCGATCAGTCGAGAATGACCGCGTGACTATTTAAATGGGAACCACCATCGGGAACAATCAGTGAAGTCCAGACAAAGGGAGAACTAGAGTCGAGTCTGTCGAACCGGAATTATTTTGTACATAATCGCTGTGCAATTAGTAGTGCAAATTTGAGTTACTGAGGAATAAATTGTTAAGTTTTCTCCACGCCGATTTTAAATACCCGTTCAACGTAATACTACGTATTTTGGGTTGCATCTTCGGCTTGGTTAGGCTCTTTACTAGATCCTTATCCAAAGATTTATTTATCAGATAACCTTTAATTGTTTTTAAACATTGTGACATTGTGGAGCTTTCCTTTTTGAGTCCCTTATAGTCTATTCAGCTGTAAAAGCCTACGTACCTAATTTGAACACTGTTTTAACTAAAGTCCTAAAATGAGTGCGTAACTGTAGTTTTGACGGATATTCTCTGAACAGATGCCCCGTAACTCAAATTACTGTTGTTTTTAAAAATATTGCAACAAAGTTGAAATCTGTATACAGAGTGTAAACTAAATATGCGGCAAAAGTTCAGGGGGCTATTCCATGATTTATTTTAAAACTTTTTCGTCTTTGGAAGATTTTTTAAAAAACGCTTTGTTTTGAAAAGACAGGGCGAAAAAAACTTTTCGAAAAAACATATACTGGGTGTTCATTTTGTCTGTTCATGCCTGACAATTTTTACATAGGCAACATATTATACACCCCAGTGATGACTTCGTCCAATTTATTTTTGTTTTTTAATAAACAATTAGCAATCACAGGAAAAAATAACAAAGATGTCAATGCCAAATAATGACAAAATTGAAATAATTAATACTCAATTTATTAATGGATCAGATTAGAACGAAAACGAATTTATCAGAAATGTTCAAAATGCCTGCCTCCACTATCTTCACAAAGTCCTATCCTACGTTCAAAATTTCTACGAACTCTATATCTAACATGTCGGGAATTATAGAATTGCATGACGCTATTATCCTTTCACGTAAGTGGTTTTCATTTTCGATTGGGACACTATAAACGTCATTTTTCACTTTCCCCCAAAGAAAAAAATCTAATGGCGTTAGATCAGGGTTCCGTGCAGGCCAAGCGTACTCTTCTTCTCTAGCAATAGGTCTTGGTTCAAACGCTCTATGTAAATAGTTCCTAACGTCTCTCTGATAATGAGCAAGAGCGCCATCATTTTGAAACCAAATGATTCTTTGTATGTCTAGCTCTACGTTTTCCAACAATTCGGGTAAAATATTCTTTAAAAAATTTAGATACATAGGTCCGTTTAAATTTCCTTCAAAAAAATGTGGACCAATGACGTGGTTACCAACAATTCCACACCAAGCATTAATTTTGAAAACTTCTTGAAAGTGCTTTTCCTGATACCAGTGGGGATTTTGCTGCGCATAGTAATGTGAGTTGTGTCTGTTTACACACCCATTATTGGTAAATGTGGCTTCATCCGTAAACAAAACGTTAAATAAAAAATTGGTCTAAAGAGTTTAGACAGTACTTCCCTCGCTGTCGGAAACGTGACGACTGCACGCCTATTATGTTTTTTTTTCGCAGTAGATTTCAAAGCATTCGGTTTTGTAGTTCCTGGGTAAATCAATGAAATAAATTTACGCATTCGTTATTTTTTTTTGAGTCACCTGGTATATGCAAATTCAAATAATATGAATGGAATGATAAATTACAAGTACAGACTCATCATATTTTGTACATTCTAAATAGGATTTATTCTGGAAACTTTTGAGCAGACATCAGTTTTTTTACGCGTTCATTAATTTTTTTTGGGTCACCCTGTATATGCAAATCCAAAAAAATATGAATGGAATGAAAAATCACAAGAAGAGACTCATGATATTTTGTACATTTTAGATAGGATTTATTCAGCAAAATTTTGTGGTGACGTCATAAATTTTTTAGGGGGGAAGAGCAAATACATCTTGATCAAAAACTTACCATGCTTATGATAACTTTAAAACATCTTCAAGATTTCAAAGCATTCGGTTTTGTAGTTTCTGAGTAAATCAATAAAATAAATTTACGCATTCATTAATTTTTTGGAGTCACCCTGTATATGCAAATCCAAAAAATATGAATGGTGTGATAAATCACAAGTACAGAGTCATCATATGTATTTTGTACAGTTTAGATAGGATTTATTCGGCAAACTTTCGAGCTAACGTCATCAATTTTTTGGAGGGGATAAGCAAATATATTTTGACTAAACATTTATTATGCTCTTTATAACCTTAAAACATCTGCAAGATTTCAAAGCATTTGGTTTTGTAGTTACTGATTAACTCAATAAAATAAATTCACGCATTCATTAATTTTTTTGAGTCACACTGTATATGCAAACCAAAAAAATTTGAATGGAATGATAAATCACAAGAAGAGACTCACCATATTTTGTACATTTTAGATAGGATTTATTAAACAAAATTTTGTGGTGACGTCATACATTTTTTAGGGAGGACGACCAAATGCATTTTGATCAAAAATTTACCATGCTTATGATAATTTTAAAACATCTTCAAGATTTCAAACCATTCGGTTTTGTAGTTCCTGAGTAAATCAGTAAAATAAATTTACTCATTCATTAATTTTTTTGAGTCACCCTGTATATGCAAATTCAAAAAATATGAATGAAGTGATGGATCACAAGTACAGACTCATCATATTTTGTACATTTTAGCTAGGATTTATTCGGGAAACTTTTCAGCTGACGTCATCAAGTTTTTGGAGGGGATAACCAAATATATTTTGACTAAAGATTTATTATGCTCTTTATAACCTTAAAACATCTGCAACATTTCAAAGCATTCGAGTTAGCAGATTTAAAATTAAATTGCAAAATGTTGTTTTATAATTTAGATTTTTTTCCAAAAATCTGGACGTTTCGGGTAAAAACTCAACTCGGAGTCGTAAACTACATGTGTAGGACTATGTTATTTTATACAATTTAAAACCCATTTACTATGTACAATTTTGAAGTGACGTCATCGCATTAGTGGTGGGGATGATTAGACAAATTTTGGTTAGCGTTTTACCGTCTACATGATATTCCTAATATAAGTACAAAATTTCACAACAATCGCTCCAGTACTTTCGGAGATTATTTGTCTAATAAAAATCCGGGACGGCAGACAGACGGACAGACGGACAGACGGACCGACGAACAGACGGACAGACGGACAGACGGATCAAACAGACGGAAATGGCAGACCTATTTCTTCGTCTTCTAGGGGTCATGAAAGATCGAGAAAACGTAAAAGTAGAGAGTCGGCCGACGGACCCGATTACAATACTTCCTTTGCTTACGCTCGGGAAGTAAAAATGTTGATTGTCTCGTAATTGAGCCCCCACGAATTCGCAAAACACTAACCATCGGATAAACTCGCGTTCTGTTAAATGTTGAACAATTGTCACATTGTATGGATGAAATCGGTTTGCCTTTAAGATGTTGAAAACCGAACCCAAACTAATCTCCATTTATCTTGCAATCTGTCTTTGACTCACATGGAGATTTTCTGCTACAATTTCAATTAGCAAGCAGCTTCATTATCCGGCGTTGTTGCAGTTCGATTTCTAACTTTATTTTTTTTGAACTGCCCAATTCTCGTAAATTTTTTTTAGGTTTTCGAAACGCTTGATTTGAGGGAGTTCTTCTATTGAGGTATTACCGGGCGCAGAAACGAACAGCAACATCAAAAGTTTTGTCACAGTTTCCCAATATTAATAGCATGTTTGTTTTTTCAGAATTCGAAAACATTTTAAAGCAAATGAAAATTGAAAATATTTGGCTGGCAGAAATAATTTGTTATAATTTTGGTTCTGATCATTGCGTTCATTATTATTTAAAAATAAAAATTAATCAAAGCTGTTTATGAAACGTAAAATGGGTTGCCTATGTAGAAATATTCAGGCGTGAACAGAAAAAATGAACATCCTGTATAATACTTTATTAATTCATATTACATGTGAAGATTATTTCTTTATCTACAAAAACTGCTGATACCATTAGCTAAGATGCATGCATTTAATCTTCTCATTGGCTGCCGAATTTTTTGGAATATGTGAGAGTTATTCCTTTTTGTGTTGCAGCCATCAATTATTCAATTTCTCAAATATTCTTATTAGTGTACACTAATGTTAAGTGGTCCATAAATAAAAATCCAAGGAATTGAGGTCTGGATATCGAACAATTTTACTTTAAATTTATTCCACGTATCTTCGAAACAAAGCGTCTTTCCGAAAATCATTCAACAACAATTTTTTTTAGTAACGCAAGAAATAAACCTTTCGTATGTTTACCGCTTATCTAGTAAACATCTTGTATACTGGGTAACATTAAAAGCTGTAGTTATTTAATATTTTCCATAATATTATTTTAAATTTTAAGAAAATGGTTGGCCATTACAGCAACGTGTCGAACATATACGATTTGTGAAGTCAAAGAAAGTGGTCAATGTAGGTATTTGAGTAGAATAAACTGTGTAGGGAGATTAAACTAATTTTTAAATCTTTAAAATATGGCAATAAAAATTTAGTTTAGATATTTATAAAAGATTTTAACGTTAACTTAAAGATTTTGCACAGTATTACAGGAAAAGATTTTTTGTTCCAATATTATAAAGGTTTACAAGTTTTTCGTTTGTATTTATTTAAATACACTTGATTATTATCGCACAGCCAGTTGTGCACATTTTGCGAAATTGTATTCATTTTCTTTTCTGCTTGCTATGTAGAAATTTCAAGTAATAAAACTGAACTACTATTTGTACAGATTGTGAAATACGTTTCAGGTAAACCAACTTTATACTTAATATCATTTACATATGTATATGTTAAATAGAACAAGGTTCAAAGAAGATTCCAGTGGATGTACAAGAAAGTCCCCACATTATACTTATAATGACTTTGGATGTACAAATTTTATTTCAGAATTTGCGATCTTTTTCCAATCATTTTCATAATGTTTCTAACCAATCAAGGGCCGGAGCTTATACTCCGTCTCTCTAATTTATTTGAACAACACAAAATTCTTTTACATCCATCAGATTAATTATTTTTTAAATAAAATCTTAAACTGCAATACTTGTTGACTTTCCTTCACAAAATGTAGCTGAATATTCATAATGAAATTAATTTAACAAACATAATATGGTACTTAAAAATACATATAAGGAAATTTACCTTCGATATAGAAAGACATAATGAGCACGGTGATTTAAATTGATAATTTGTAACAGTGATCAAAAAGATCAACCTGTGCATGTCATTTGAATTAAAAAATAAGTAATATTTAGCACATATAACATGAAAAGGAATCCAAACCTTCCAATCTAAATCGTAAGAGCACTAGTTTCCCAAAAATGGTTGCGTTTAACAGAATCATTGCTAGTGATTTTTTGATAAGCTGGAAGAAACTGGGGTCACTATAGCTGCATAAATACCTAACATTGTAGGAAGGAAAAGAAATAAACAAGTTGTACACATTTACCTCAAGAGAAAGAGGTGAACTTGTCACACAAGTTAATATCCTGTGTGCAGATGGAAATGCTTTCCCATTAAGGTGGGTATTCCTAGCTGTAAGATTTGATCAAAACCGTTTAAAATCAGGTGCACCGAAAGGATCTTTAGCACTCGTACATAAATTCTTAAAACAAAATATGTGAGAAAAATTAAAGCTCTAACCTCTTATTGGTCGTAGTGTCTTTCTACCATTTAAAAAATATTTCATAATCAGGTGGTAAATTCGTAGATGTTGTTACATACAGTGGAAATGTTGACAATTTTTCGTTTCTCAAGATTTGGAATCAAGTCTGGAGTCGAGCAGCCACTCCAGAAAATGTGTAGTGTGGTTTTCAAAAATATGGTATTTCACCATTATGGTCGAAATGTTTTTTCCGAAGCTGATTTTCAACCTCCTCAGTGTCACATTGTCCTTCTTTAGAAGTGGCCACAACGAGGAATCAGTGCAATTCTCCAATTGCAGTTTCAAGTACTGCATCACAACCAGCACTTTGAAAAATATTTTTTAGAGGTCGAGAAAGATATCGAAAAATAATAGAAGAAGAATTTCGCGATAAAATACGGAAAGAATCAAATAGTCACAACACTTCAATGATTCAGAAACTGACCATTCCGTGCTTTCAGAGCCATATAGAAAGGAACAAATTGATGAAGATGAGTGCCGTTGTGAGCATATGTAGAAAATCCTCTTTCAAAAATTATGTGGTACAAATTAATAACAAATTAACTTTGCTTTTAATCGTTTTAGTAATATAGCCCATGATTGAAAACAGAAAAAAATACGGAAACATGAAGTACTTATAGAACAGTAGTATAGTACACTAACGAAACAGTAGTATGTAGAATACCTACTGTTTCGTTAGTGTCTTTAATAAAGTAATTATTAAGACCCACCACTGACCCGGAAATGACCGGCATTCAGGCAAGACTTCTATCATTACGGGTACTAAGACCAAGTAATGATATGCATTGATTAGATTAACAAAACAACTTTCGAGATTCTAGAATTACAGCATACAAATTAGTCTGCTATTATTCTCTAATCTCACCCCATCCCCAAAAGTCTAGCGTAACTATTATTATGACCCACCACTGACCCGGAAATGACCGGCATTCAGGCAAGACTTCTATCATTACGGGTACTAAGACCAAGTAATGATATACATTGATTAGATTAGCAAAACAACTTTCGAGATTCTACAATTACAGCATACAAATTAGTTTGCTATTATTCTCTAATCTCTAGCTACCGATCATTTATTGTTATTGAATATTGTTATTACTTTTTAATTATTATTGTTAAAACTGTAATAAGTTTGTACTATTACAAAGACTGCATATTGTGTGTTTATAATGTCTGGTATCTAGCAAAAATTCGAACTTTGGCGTGAAATGTAGTTTTTTCTTGATTATATCACACAAAATAAATTTTTACGAGTAAAATTACAATTTTAATAAATGTTTCGAAAAATTGTATTTTCATTGAATGTGATTTTGAGATATAACTTATAGATACCATTAAGTTACGCGTAATTTAAGTAAATATTACTGCAAAATAGTGCAACAAATAAAAAAAATACATATATGCAATCAATTATACACGTAACTGCATCAAAAGTGAAAACAATCCACGAACGCATTTTTTTGTAAATGTTCTTTCTAAAGGACTTTTTCGTAGTCTGTTTTGTGTGAAAAATGTATATATATTTGTTTTATTATTTTTGAAGTTGTGATATCTTCCCAAGGTAGATACATGAATATAAATGAAGAAATTTATGCGATGTGTCAGGTAAAAAAGTGAGAATTGGTGAGAATTACAGTGGTAACTTTTGCGCTTTTAATGTGGCACCAATGACGCACGCAATAAATAGAATAGTCAAAATACTCATTCAATAAAACAAAATAAGAAGTCCTATTATGACAATACGAAATACTTCCGGTTAAAAAAATGACCAAAATATGGACTACAATACGTAACTCTACATCGTGTGCCGTTTTCCTTCCTACTTAGTCCTTATTTTTAAATGGCACCCTCCAGTTTCCATGAACACTATCATCAATAACACAAGCTTCTCACTTCCTTTTATAGGTGGCGCATAAATCCTAAAAATTTAAAACCTTAAAATTTTAATTTCATTTCTAGATTTTGCGTTTCAAATGTAAAAGAATTCCTTAATATGGATTAAAAATTATATTTATAACTATACCAAATATATTTTATAATAATCGTGTAGGATACAATATTCATAATTTTAGTTTTGTGTTTCATTGACTAATTGTTGCATGATAAAGAAAAATGAATGTTTACGATATCCTTTATGAACACGATATTAGTGCAAAGTATAATTCTGTTTTTAGGGAAAGTAAATTAATTGCATTGTTTTTAAACTGTAAGTATATTGTGAACCATCTTTTCAAGAAAGTGATGGTATTTTAAAAAATTTGGGATTTTTAACATGCCATCGATGTGTGATATTTCTGACTTCTGGATGGATTAAACCATGTTGTTACTTTTGGAGCCAAATTAAAAACAAAGGAGGATTTCTAACTTCTTATTAGAATTTTTCCAGTTATGAGTGATCTACAACTTTTGGATTTGATTTTTGAAATAATATTGAGATATGAGACTTAAAGTATTTTTTAAAGAATTCTTAGTCCAGAAATGCCATTTTATGATATTAATTCTTTCGTTACTTTAAGATATTGATATTTTTGTAAATTTTCTTTTTTCAGAAAGTGGTTAAATTTAGAATTCTTAGGCGATTTTATAACCGATTTTGAGTAGTCTATGACTTAGTGGTCAAGAATATCAGTGAATTTTAATAGAAATTTGAACCGTTCTAAACGTTTTTTCTTTTTTGTGAACATTTAAGCTGTTCAATTTTTAGATGATTTACAGGATTTTTCCCAAGTACCAACTTCTATTTCAGAAATGAAAAATCATCTTGGGGTTCTAACTTTTTTGTAGTTTATAACTTTTTTGATGAGTTTTAAATGTTTTCGTAGATTCTTCTTAACTTCAAATTCCCTTATTTTTAAAAAAAGTAAAAACTAAATACACATGTACCACAATAAATGTAGACATTCAAAAGTTAACAAACAGGTGACTATACTTATACATATATACATTATGATTACTGGTATAAGGCGCTATATAATAATAATAATAATAAATGTATACGAAAATACATATAAAATTTGGAGAAAACAAATTTAAGTAACTGGAACCAAACCAACAAAAAGACGCTCACATCTCCAACGAGGAAAACAATCTTAAAAATCCTTGACATTTCGGTGGCGATTACATCGAATTGTATAAAAAATATTTGTACAGAACATTATATTAACGTTTATTCTTTAATATATGTTTATAAGATTTATAGACTTCTATTAATATTTAAAAACAAATTGAAACAGATTCTTAGGTGTAGAAAATTTCTTTCTTGTTCTTTAAGGATAAAACAAGCCTGCAGGTGTCAGGTGAGTGTGACTGTTTCAATAAATTTCTTTTTGCACTTTATAATCACATTTAGTTTGCAGAAGTGTTACATTGTTTTGAAAACACATATTGAAGGATATTTAATTGATTTATAGAGGGACTGGAATTTGGTACAATCATTGTTATGAATTTTGTTCGCCGAAAATTTTCTAGAGAATGTGAAATATTTTGTTATTTCAAAATAGAATTTCCTAATTGTTTTACTATGTGTTTATAATCACGATTAGGATAATATGTGTACATGTGTCGATTTAAAACCCCATAGCGTTCCAACTTTCAGGTAAAAAACAAATCGTTCTGCGGAATAGATGATCTTATCTTAAAATAAACTGCAGGAATGTTAAATTAAAGTAGTCGACGTTGAAAATGTAACAAACAAATTCCCGTTTCCATGTTCGTACGCACGTGCACCGTGTATTTGAGGTTTGCCGACACACTTTCGTTTTCATTATCTTGTGGCGCCGAAATTTGAAGCCCAATGACGCATGCGTCGTGCTCCACTAGTCGAATTCCTATCAAAGGAGCAATAATTCTCGCATAATTTTATCTGTTTAAACGAAACAGCCCGCTAATATCGATTGTCAGAGCGATGACTGAATTCGAATCAATGTTATGCAACGCGAAGAGACGTAACAGAATTTATAATCAGCTTTGACCTACTTAAATCGTGAAAGTCGGCTGCACCGAAGCGGCGAAAAACGGCCGTTTTTCCGCCTGCAACCCCCGGCAAAAAACTAGCACGAATTAATCCGAAGGGGTGGAACCGGCGGCGGCGACCGGGAGGCGCGGGCGGCGCGAATCGGGCCATTTGGAAAGTTTATGAACACGGTTGTCGGCTTGAGTCGTCAGTCATGTCTGTCTGAATGCAAAGTGTAAGCGAAGTGGCCTACAGACCTACATTTCGACAACGTTCGATTTTTAAATCGCCCAAAGAAATAGATATTTGTGAAACCTTGGCGTGCACCTGAAGGTCAGAGCTCCGGGAGGCTCTGAAGCGTGGTGGAAGCGGTCATCATCGCGGCGTAAGTGTGTATTCGGATAAACAATGCACGAAGAGACGAGGAGCATGAGCGTTCCCGGCCCTGTTGCCGTTTCTGGGGGCCAGAGCGAGGGCAGCTCGGCGCCGACGGCCGTCGTTGTCAACGAGGTGGACCTGGACGCTGCCCCCGACACCGACAGCGTGGACCTGCAAGTGCCTTTCTCGAGCTCCGGAGGTAAATCGCGGGCGGCGAGCCGTCAGCCGCGGCAACGTCGCCGATTCACTTTTGTTTCTGCTGGACGTTGCCGCGACGACGAATCCATGTTAGTGGGACGCGGAGGAACCTAGCGCCGGGCTCTCGGCTTGTCGTAGGTTACGCCCGGTGCCGTTCCCGGGGCCCTAACCCAACCTCCGACCGAGTGTCTTGCGCTTTGTTTTCCCTTTTCCCGCGACGCTCCCGCTGGAACGGCGCCTCTCCTTTGCACCGTTTTTGCGGAAAAGGTACCTGTGCATCCTCCCCCTTGACCCAGTGCGCTTCTATTTCTAGTTTATCTAGGCTACCCCTAGACAGCATGCTCTATTATAGGTCAGGTTCAAGTGCAGGTGCAACGAGCCTTTATTTATCGAATCCGTGTGCGCCTGCGTCTTTTATGCCACCAACCCGGTCTGGTCAGCGACGTTGTATAACTTGTGTTTGGCATTTTTTTGTCTACGGAATAAAACAGGTTCGGCTTCGGAAATTTTTAAACCCGCACACTAGACGTCATCACGATACTCTTGATAGTCATAACTTCTTTTTGACAGCTGTGCCGTAGGCGAAACTGAACCAACCGTTCAGGTTAACTGTTGACATTATTCAAAAACCGAATGCATTTACACGTATTTTCTTCAAACACATGTTTCCAAAAGTAAAACGGACATTAATTTGTTAATGTAGAATTAGATACCCATTTGAGTTTTCCACTTTTTGTAATTTTTTTTGGTCACGGAATGAAACAGGTTAGGTATTGAATAGATACACTACCGCTCAAAAGTATTTGCCTACCTACTTGAACAAATATAATTAAAGTAAACTGCTCGTTATTTAAACAACAAAATTCACAGGATATTGTATTATATTGCCTAACAACACGTAATTTATTCAAATATTTCGTTCGTCTATCCAACTTTGTTTTAAATGAGGACTACACAAATTTTTGGTAATTTTTCCACTAATTTATTTAATGTTCGTTGATCACCTTCCTTCACCGTAACTATATTAAAACTCCCACACAAATTTCAAAAACATCATAGAAATCACCAAAATTGTTTACTCAAATATATAGATCATAGTAAAATGACTAACATAACAGCAAATTCATACGTTATGATAAAAGCATTTTCTTAAGAATATCAAGGAAAAGAAAAACTACTGTCACTGATAAATAGGTTTACAAATATCAAAATAATAAATTAAGGACAAATGTAAAAAAAGTAATTCGCAATTATTGAAAAATTATACTGGAAGGTAAATACTTTTGTGGGCTAGTGTATTTGATCGACAGTCACTATCGACAGCAAGGAAACCAATATTATTTTTTTCCCGTACGATTAGGTGCATTTTGTGTGCAAATTACTTTTTAATAGAAGCTTTTCAGATGTTTCTTCAAATCCTCATATAGCTGCTTCCATTATTATGGATCTTTTTTAATTTCATCGTCTATACTAAAACTAAACCGTTTTCTTTTCTTTCACATCCCCCTTGGGTATTTTAAGAACTTTATAATCGTCAATTTAACATTGGATTTCTAGTATTTAGATTGTATTACACTTTGTATTGGTGACTTATTTTATTAAAGACTTACCTACGTTGCTAAACTATTCTAAGCTAGGCCAAGTAGTTGCCGTTATTATTATATACATTAGTTCTGCATTACCTGCGTTAGTTAATTTTTTTTATTTAAGTCTGTCTCTTCGAATCTTCACATAGTCACTCTGTTTGCTTTGTACACCTGTGTAATCCATCGATTCTTCATTTGTCCAATATTTTTGTGTAGATAATTTATAAAATTTCGTTTTTGTACCTCTGGCTCGCATCAGTAGGTCTTTAACGGCTAGAAACCAAAAATTGCCGAATCAGTACAACAACCTAGGGATTTTTTTATAATTATCGATAACGGTTAGTCCATATTATTGCTTGTCATTTGTCGCTGACAAGTGGGTTATCTGCGCATGTTTTTTCAATACAGCAAAGTTTTGAGCTAGAGTACCCAATTTAAGGTAACTGTTAAAATATGCGTACCTTATTTTAGAAATAAATAAAGTAATGTAAAAAAAATGTAAAGGAAAGACAAAAATGTTCAGCACCAAGCAACATTCGAACTTACGATTCTCGTTTGTCGGTCTACCTTTCGGCTATGGAAGTTATTTGAACACCGTCGTTTCCATATTTAAATTCTGCCAAAAACAATGCAAGCTATAACAATTTTATTTATATAAAAATCAGCACAAAAAATCTTGTCATCATTGGTCCAAAACATGGTTAGAGAATGCTCGTTATTTGTAGGAAAAGAAATATTTTTTGATTAAAATCCGAAGATATAGATGTTAAAACGGTGATCAAAATTTGTTTCATCATCCCTATCAACAATTTAATGACGTTATATCAGAATTTTATAAAATTTTTAAATTTTATAAAAGTGCACTTTTAGACCTGTGGTTAATAAATCCCTCTTGATTTTTTATTCTTGGCATCCAGATTTTTAGAAGAATAAATCAAATTTGTATAACAACATTTTACAACTTTACTTAGAAACTGCAAAACCGAATGCTCTGAACTCTTGCAAAAGGTTAAAGTTATCGTAAGCGTGGTAAATCGTGAATTTACATTTGAAATTATAGTTTATCAGTGAAGATTTTTGGGAAAAAGTTCTAAATTGTATAACAAAATGTTATAGTTCATGTAAGAAACTACAAAATCGGTTACTTTCAGATTTTATTATTTTACACAGGATTTAAGGTAATACATAGTAAATCGCTAATCAGAATTTATCTGTTTATCCTTTCCAAAAACTTGATGACGTTTTTTGTATTTTTCCAAGTAAATCTCATGTCAAATGTAGAGATAGAGAATGGCACGTTTTATACTGTATTTTCTTTATATGCCCATATTTTTTAGATTTGTATACACAGGGTCCCAGAAAAATGAATAAATAAAGTGATTTATTTTGTTGAATAAATAAAAATTAGTTTATTTCATTTTCCTGAAATTTTGAGAATACAATACTGTTTTACCGTAGCTTTAGAATTCACCCCTGTTGTGAATTTTAACGTATACCGGGTGTCCCACGTAACACTTTCGGACGCAATAACTCAGGTATTTTTGAACGGACTGTTATGAAATTTGAATTGTAGATATTTTGATAGGTGATGATTAATATGGACCGGTGAGAATAATAATTATATTGAAAAAGTAAATTTTCGATGGCTTAATTTAATTTTGAATTAATTAAGTTTTGCATCACTTGATTAAACATGAAAAATAAATACTATATATGCAAAAATTCATCTTCGAAATCCGTCTGGTTAGACAAAAAACTATAAATTATTGCGCAAAAAATTCCAAAAAGTATTAAACTACTATCCTTGCATTTTGGACACCCTTGCGGGAATTTGATACCTGTTTGCCAAGCGTTATTTTATGAATTTTAAGAAAATACTAATTTTGAGTTGCTCCACAACAACCTTTTCGAAGGTGCACAATTGCTTTAGGTTCAGGAATTAATTCTAATTTGAATGGAAATAATTTTGCTAGGTGTATTAAAAACACCTTGTTTTTTTCACTCGTTTTAGGTGTTGTACACTTCCCGTATCTTCAAATAAGTTTATTATTCTGTGTACTTTGAATTTGATAAATTCGTCATCGGGATACCGTTCGATAAGAGTCCTGATTGTTTCATCTAGGTCTGTACGGGATTTTCCGTAGGTTAAAATGATTTCTGTTTTAATAATAATTAAAGAAAAGTGAACCATTTTCAATAACTTGTCAGATTTTGACAAAAATGTCAGGGGTATACAAAATTGAACTGCGACGCAGGCAATTGTTTTGCACCGACAGCGCTATGAAATTTAAAAAACAAATGAATTAATTCTTGCGTTTTTATTAAAGTAGTTCTTGTAAACAAAAACAGTGGTTTAATTAATTTTTCGCACACAGGCGTTATTTTATTTGCTTAAAGTTATAACGCAATTTTGCATAATTTTTAACAAGAGTGTGTTAAAATTCGTTTTTTGTACGATAAAATAGTTTTTTGTTATCAGCCTAATCTTTACCTATTATATTACACCTGTTTTAAATTTCATAAAAATCCCTTCAAAAATACCTGAGTTATTGCGCCCGAAGGTGTTACGTGGGACACCCGGTATATGTTAAGAAGTTAGACTTGTTGTTCAATTAATTGTGCTGTAGGGGCGAGAAAGGGTTCCATCTAAATAACTTCAGACCAATTGTTTTTCAGTCTTTAATAAGTCTGCGAATAACTGCAGTCCTTTCCTTACTTTGCTCCACTCATTTTCCTCCTTCGTTCAATATTTGTCTAATACTCTCTTCGTTATTTGACGACAGTACATGTCATATGTATACCGGGTGATAAAGTTTGGTATTTGCACCTACATATGTACATATTTATCTCTACAATTAACAATACAAATATAAATTATCTTACATGAAATTAAATGATCTGAAAATGTGTACCATACTCTGATGCAAAGACTAATTTAGAAGTTTTTTTGACAGTGACAATCAACTTTTTTTTCATGCGGATTAGTATGTTACTTCCTGAGCGTAAACTAGTACTGTAATCGAGTCCATTGGACGACTAGCTACTTTCATGTGTTCTGAACGTTTCATGATCCCTAGAGTACGAAAAAATAAGTCTCCCGTTTCCGTCTGTCTGTCTGCCCGGATTTTTATTAGACAGATTCTGGACCAATTGTAAATTTTGTGTGTATTAGGAATATCGTGTGGATAGTAAAACGCCAACCAAAATTTGGCTAATCATCCCCACAAACAATAGGACGACGTCACCTTCAAAATTTATGTTAATAAATTACCCTCGGCATCTAGATTTTTGGGAAAAAATCAAAATATTACAATTTAACTTTGGGATTGTAAAAACCGAGCGCTGTAAAATCCTGCAAATATTTTACGGGTATGTATTGCAAACGTGGTAAATCGTGAATCAAAATTTGGCCATCAACTTATAGTTTTGCTAAGTAATTGTAACTAAAATTAATCAAATTTCATTTTCTTTCAACCGCTGCTGCTTGCAATTTGAACGTGCTAGTAGTCCAAGTGTCAAAGTTAAGCATGTACTGAGAAATTGAAAATGTTTACATTTTTTCTCGTTGATTGTCTACTTTAAAGATATTTCATATTGTCCACACTTGTACGGACTGGGCCTCCTGGAATTTGGGGCTAAGGGGGTGTTAACTCTTACTTATAGAGATTATACAGTGTAACTAGAATATGAGATTGAATAGTACTTGATGATAAACCGTAATGGTTCAAATGTCGAAAAAAGCTCTACGTCCCATTAGTACTTATTTTAAATATCACTTGACTTTTTGACTTTTCAAATCTTTGTTTTAAATAAGCCCACAAGAAGAGGTTACATTCAATGAATGCCGTAGTCAAAATATTCGGTGGCCTACATATTCCTGGACTTATTTTATACGTCGTACAACCCTAGAAATTTAGATAAATGAATAAAAAAATAATGTCAGCATTTAAATCAAGATGTGCGCACTATTCGAAGGGTTATAAATAGGGCCCAATTACACATGTTTAAAAGTGAGTGGAGAACTTTCAGTATTTGATTGAATAATAACTATTTATTATTAAGTACTGCTGTATTAAGTATATTTTTATTGCATTTTTGAAGGTAATAAAAATGTGTGATACTCTCATTTCAATATTTTTTTCTTTAATTAAATATTAAAATATCAACTTGATTACGTCAATATAAAGACAAAAACTATACCAGAAATACTTGACTTGTGCTATTCTGTTCGAAAAAAGTTGATAGAAGATAGACCACTGTGGAAAAACTTGATGGTTATGTTATAATTATCCTTTCGAGCATATGCATAGAGTGGGACTTGCTCAGCTAAAAACAGAGTGGACCTGATACACATACCAAATTTGTGGTGCAATATCCTTAAGAAAGTGTGTATCAGGTTGAGTTGACCTATTAGTTTACACATAAGAGAGCAAAGATATACAATTATTGTATTTGAGCTATAAATACTTGTATTATATTCACATCGTATTATTTACACCTTAATAATAATAATAATTTATTAATGTATATAAACATATACGTTTATAGTTTCAAGACCACAATTTTTAGTTTATTAATGAATAGACCAGTTTTCTTTTATTTGCAAAATCTGCCCCAAAAAACTAAACGTAATTAAATTTATTAAATGGTCGGTTTCATAAACTCTTTTGGTGAATCATTCTTAGTTTTGCTTTAAGGTTCCTAAAGCTGTTTCATCATTATTCCATTAGTTGGAAAATGTTGTAATTCATTTCTTTTGCTCTACAGGCGTGAATAAATAAATAAGTCGATAGTTGCAGTCAAAGTATACACGTAAGTGATTACCGGACATTCCAGCTTCAAATCCAGAAATTTGTTTTCTTTGTATTTATTTTGGTCACCTAAACAACTTTTCGTTTTTTAACATCTCTTTTTGTAGGGGAGGAGGGGTAATTGTGGCCACTACGTCTAATAGTGGACGAAAGTGCTTTTTTTTTCTTTAATGAGTGAATAAAATCAAAAAACAATTTATTAAAAAAAATAGGTTAATAAAACAGATCAGATGTTGCATGTTTTTAAGTAACAGTTTAAAATCACTTAAAACAAAAAAAATAATATTTTTTTTAAATAATTTTTTGTCCACTATTTCCCCCTGGGGGTAATAGTAGACCAAATTCAAAATCACTGTTATATGTAATATATCAAATTTGTGGTTAATAAGGGACATTATAGGAAAGTCTACAATTAATTTGGTTTTTTATTTATTTGAATATCTTTTTATTTAAAGAAGTAATAACGTTTTCAAATTTTAAAAAATAACATTGCAATTTAAATTTAACTCTTTGGCACAAAAACCTTTCAAATGTGAACAAAACTAAACAAATATTTTCTAAAGTTTTTATTAAACAAACAAATAACTCAAAAAAATTGATTTAACCAAATTCTAAAGTTTCATCAAAAATATAACGTCCCCTAACAATGTCAGGTTTTGGTAGAAGTGACACGATTTGTTCTAATCCTATGTCCACGACATCAGGAACTACTGGAAATATATAAACGTTTCTTTTTTCTTTGTAGATTCGTAAGCATGACACCTTATAGATATTTTTTGATTCGTTCATTTCCGTAATCTGAGCAACAAAAGTCTTTGCTCCTACGTGTAAATTGTCTAAATTTCTGATACTTCTGTACTTTCCCAGTGTTGATCTAGGGACGTTATATCGTTCCGAGACATCTCGTAAGGTACTTCCCCTTCTGACTTCAGCCAATGCAAGCTTTAAAACATTTAATGAGTAATTTACTCTTTTATTTTGTTTCGTATAAATTCTCGGCATCTTTCTGTAAAGAAAAGCAAATTTTTTTGTATGTCAACTATTACCAAACTACTTTATAAATTTGTGTCCACTATTACCCCACAATTTGGCAGTGTGGAGGGTAATTATGGACACAGGATATTGTGAACATGCCTTTAAGTATCTCCACTTTACCTGGCTCAAACATAACCTCAATGTTTTAGGTTTGATCTCTGAATATTTTATGAAGCAGCGATTTAACAGTTCTCGAGAATACAACTATTTGTTAAAATAGAAGGAGGTTTGACAATGAAGTTTAAATACAAGCATGTGTTTGAATAAGATATTAAGTATAAAAAAATTAACTTATCTGCTCTAACTTTTATACAGACCACAAGCTAATAGTAAAGAGTAGTTCACATCGTATGTCAACATTTTATCGCCAATATCAAAAATTGTGTCATCGAGGTCCACTATTATACTATCCTCAAACATATTTGGCGTTTATGACTTCACACCAATTTGACTCCCATTATAATTCAATAGGCCGTCGCAACCGGATGTCTTAAACCCACTCACCGATACCTACCTGAAAAGACCTTTTCGGCGTGCCAGGGACGGTCGAGACGCGAAGGACCGGACTCAGAGTAATTTTGTTTGTTAAAATTTTCAAATTTCAAAATTTCCTTACAGAACATGATTTATACTTTGAAGAAAATTACACAAAGACACAATTATTAGAAGTGTTACACACTCGAAAATTTGAGAAATAATATAAAATAGATGCTATGGCGCGAGATCGTGGATTTAGGGTGATTAGACTTCCGCCGTACCATTGTATATTTAACCCCATCGAACTAATCTGGTCGCAAATGAAAAATAATATAAGAAGGAATAATACGGCACCAAAATTTAGTAGTGCAACAATTGACATAATTAGGGAAGAAGCTTCCAAAATAAGTGCCGAAATGTGGGCCAATTGTGTACGACATTCCACAAAAGAAGAAGACCAGTACAGGGCACGGTTGATAACACCGTTAATTATTAATTTAGAAGAGTCGAGTGATGCAGTGACTATTTCGATCAATAAATAAGCAGTAGTAGTTAATAAGTAAATAGTTGTGCTGTAATAAAAAATGATTGAGTACAAAGTTACTTTGTTTTTACTTAAAATAAAAAACTCGAAAGGCGCAGTTGTCGGTAAATGCAAAACTCAGTCCTGTCCTGTGCTTTTACCAGAAAAGGTCTTTTCAGGTAGGTATCGGTGAGCGGGTTTAAGACATCCGGTTGTGACGGCCTATTGAATTATAATGGGAGTCAAATTGGTGTGAAGTCATAAACGCCAAATATGTTTGAGGATAGTATACCCTCTTCCACTATTAGACTCCGTTCCCCTAGGTATTTTGTATATTATATTCAAATTCGGTAATACTTTGCTTGTCTTCGTGGTATATATAGGAATAAAGAAAACATCATTTGAATAATTTGAATTACATTATATCGGTGATTTCTTTAAACAAATTAATACATTGTAAAATCATTCGAAGCTAACCTATCACACTCTGATGTGTTATTGGTTCAATCATAGTTATTTTTGCTCTATGAACTTTGACATACCTGAGTCCAACAATGTACTGCAAGTGTGTGCATTTACATTTTCTAGGTGAATTAATGTTTGGTTCGAGCCTGTCTTCTCATCGTTACATAATTTGTTCTTTTACTTGCTACCTTCCGTATATAAATCTCAACAGTTGCTGTTTTTACTTCCCAAGCGTAAATATGTATTGTAATAGGGGCATCTGACGAATGGTTATTTTCATGTTTTCTGGACCTTATATGACCCCTAGAGTACGAAACAATAGGTGCCCGTTTCCGTCTGCCACGGTACGGATTTTGATTAGACAGATGCATTTCATAGGCACGCATTGTAAGAAGATTGTAGATGTATTGTAGAGGGCAAAACGTTAACCAAAATCTGATTAATCATCCCCACCAACAACGGGATAATGTCATCTTCAAAATTTACATTAGTAAATGTTATTTAAATTTTAGGAAATAAGATACTCTTGTACTTGTGCTTTACGAGTTCGTGTTTTTACCTTAGACATTCAGATTTTTCGGTAAAAAAATTTTGGAACATTTTACTATTTAATCTTGCAAATATTTTAAGGTTACAGAAAGGATGATAAATTAAAACTTATTCGTTTACGGCTTAATCATTTAAAAATAATGTTTCAATTTTGTCGAATAATAATCTTTAAATTTTATAAAATAAACTGCAGTATGTGTGATTTATGAATCCGTGTTGAGTTTTTACCCTAGGCATTTAGATTTTTGGGAAAGAAATGAAAATTGTATAACAAAATGGCACAAATTAACTTTGCAATTGCAAAGCAGATTGCTGTAAAATCTTGCAGACATTTTAAGATTATTGGTAAATCGTTAATCAAAATTTATCCGTATATATTCACCCCTCCCCCAAATGATCATGTCATTTTACATTTTTGCTTAAAAATGTTCTTCGAATTTATGAGTGTGTACGATTGACATTTAGTTTTTTGGGGAAAAACGAGTGTGCTTAATTAATTAGTTTTTCATCTGCGCTGAAGAAACAAAATGAATCAATTTTAATTTCCTTTTAACACAAATGGCGTCGCCGATGTTCGAGGGAAGTTATATCTAAATAACCTTCTACGAGTTTTTATAAAACAAGATGACGTGTTATTTTTTAATGCTTTTCGGTCCCTTTAAGAAGTGTGTCTTCAATTTCCTGTATTGTTTTGTGTAACCACAATAACCTTAAGTATATCTATCCATTTTCTAACCTACAGGATTTTTGATCGAGTTTTTTTGCTTGTTTTCTTTTTTAAGAAGCGTGTGCCAGTGCACCTACTCCACTGCCCCAATGCACTTGTGATACTAGTTTATCTGGTTACTATTCGGCAGTATACTCGTATTCTATTATACACTATTCAAATGCAGGTGCAACAAGTCCTGATTCGATTCATGTACCCTTACGTCTTTTATGTCATCAATACATCACTATACATGAAGATCTGTAACGTTATTTTCCGATATCAATACCTATTTGAGTATGTGACTGATTATAGTGCACCCAGTGGCGTAAATAACACCCCCGCAGCCTATGAACCGCGGGGGCGCAGTCCACAGAGGTAGGGACTGCATTATATTTAAAGCATTCACCATTGGGAAAAATATATTATCAGTACATGCTTAATTTCAACTGTTTATGTTTATACATTGAAAGAATTCGACCATTGGTTGACCAGAATAAGCGGCGTTAGATAAAATGTAGGCATTTGTGTTAAAAGGAAGTAAAATTTGATTTATTTTGTCTCCTCAAAACGTTTCAATATTATTTTGGTTAAGTGGTTGTTATTTTGATAATTATTATTTTAATATGTATTATTAAATATAGGAACGCGCGATATTGAGTTTGAGGAGTAGTACGCAAATTTTCAGTACGCAACTGAGTACACCACAAATTTTTGGTTAAAATTAACACAATGCGCAGTTTTTACTTCTGAAGCGTACGGTAGGTAACTATTGTAAAAGGGTACATTTGGCAAATGGTTGTGGACGTTTCGTTCCACCTAGAATATAAGAAAGTAGGTCTGTTACAAGACGGATAATCTCCGAAACTCGTGGACTGATTGTTGACACATTGCAGATGTATTTTAACAAAATCGTGTAGATTTTAAGATATTATCAACATTTGTCTGACCGTCCCCGCCTCTAACGACATTTCGAAATTTTGCCAAGTAATGCATATTCAAAACGTGCAAAATAATGTGCTTGTACAACAAACTTTTACAATTTAATTTATAAACCATGAAGCCCGTCGCCCCCTCGAAATTATATATACGAAAGGCCATTTAATTTCATAAAATAACATACTCCTATACTTGTCGTTTATGAATCTACCTTGATTTTTAATCTTAGGCATCCATATTTTCGCAAAAAAATCAAAAAATCACATTGTGTACCAGTATAAGAGCATTGACGTGTGGTGAACTCCCATGGCCGTGCCATAAAAACGTTGAATTACTAAGGCGGAGGTCGCTGGTTTGATTGACTAATGGGTCTATCGGTCAACATTTTTTTTATTATCTCAGAAATTTGAGAATACAATAATGTTGCCTCCTCCAATATTTAATAATAATAATAAAATCATAATTATCATAATAACAGCTACTTAGCCAAAACAATATTCCCGCTCTTTATTCAATTTCTCCGCTTGTTCTGGTCAACCAGCTTTGTACATGCTTAATTGTTGCTTTCTTTCGATGAATAAACTAAGCAATGGAACTTAAGCATGTACTGATAATATATTTTTTCCTGTTGGTTGTATGCCTTATAATTAAACGAGTGGATAAGTTAACATAGAAATCTGCATTACGAACGAGGTGCTTAATTTTGTCATCTCTTTTATGTAAAAAATACTAATGTTTCACCCAAAAAACTACAACAGCTTAGTAACGTCAGGGACCTGGGTCGAATTCCGGTATCTTCATTTTCTCATTATTATTGTTTTATTTCATTTGCCTGAAATTTGTAAAACAAAGTAACGTCATAATAATGTTTGAATTACACATGTTAAAAGTCAAAATGTTTACCCCTTACGGAAAATGAAAAAATAAATTCTTGCTGACGAGAAAAGTTTTTGGTTATGTCAAGGCGTAAATATATGATACACTTTTAAACACAGTTCTGCTTGTGGTATAAAAATGTAATGATGTAGTAAAACAAGTACATCATTGTCTTTAAAAATAGTGCCTGTGACGTCAGGGGTCAAAAACTAGGGACGTCATATCAATAAAAAAGGGGTAGTTTAGCAAATGTGTTTAATTTTTAGAATATTTTTGTAAAGTATGCCTAGCTTTTAAATTGTTGAATTGTTCCATAACGTTCACAGATAGGAATTTTGTGCTGTGTATCCTTGAGAGAAGTGAGACGAGAAACAAAAGTTTAATTCATTTTTTCGTTATTAAGTAAGTTAGTTGTTTTAAAAACGTACTAAAAATAAAAAGGAATCTAATCGTAAGTTTTTAATTTTTGTTCATATAAATGTATTTGCTTGGTATATTCTTTGATTCTTATTAAATTGTTCATTTAATGTATGGAGTTGGACGAACAGTAACAAGGAAGCTGTTCGCATCTCAGCATATTACTAATTTAATATTAAGTGGGAAGTTGTATTATCAGTGAGATATCGCAAGCACTTCATTGTTCCTTATTCTATTATTGTGCATACGTTATGTGCAATACCTATCAAAATTTGATATAATCGATGTACAGGGTTAACAAACATTATATGTTCGCGAAAAATGTTGCATAGCAAGAGCGTTGGGTAGTGGCTACAACCCTCTATTAATAGGTACCAACAAAGAAAACGTAGTTTTACGGAATAAAAGAACTCCACGTTCCTCGAATAGTTATTTCTAGAGATGTGCAAATCTATTTTAAGGGCTGGGGAATTTGGCAGCGGTTGAAGCTTTGGAAAATACCCGTTAATTTTTTATTTTAAAATAATTACGAGCGTTTTTGGGACCAAAATTTTAAAACTTTTTAGGTGTAATTTAAATGTTCAACAACAAAAGTAAAGGCAACGAAGAAAATGGAATCCATTTTAAAGTAAAAGATTTGTTGAATGAACGTTCACCTAAAACTACTTGATCACCTTGACGGTCCATTTGCGGAAATTAATAATAAGTCAGTTCAGTGTAGATAAAATCAATTTGCTGCGGGTAAAAATAGAATAATAAAATTTTACTGTAATTATAACTGAGTATGTACGATTGCAAGTCGACGTTTTTATTACTACAATGTCTCGGGAAATATCAAACTTTTATGAGGAATTTAACACGTAACCACTATGTATATACAGTTTGAAAACTATTCATATAACAAATTCGGTAATTGAAAATTCTGTGTCTAATAACGTTTTTTGAAAACGATCCACTCAGTAACTCAGTACTCTTTTTTAAAGTTTATTTGTAAAATCATTACTTTCATACTTTTAGTAATTTTTGACTTCACTTTTACAAGACTAAATATATGTGCCTTTTCGTCCATGTATGCAATGTAAAAACAAAGAACAATGGTTGCACATGCGCAGTTTTAGGTTTTGAAGCAACGATATCATTAACAATCTACAAATAATATCAGTGTTTTTGCGTTCATTGAGAGATATTTATACATCTTATGTACTTCTTCATGTTGAATTAAAAGTTGGCATAATAGCATGAAATGTTCCGTAAATTTTATTATTTTGTTAAATGTAACAATACAATGAGATCCAAATAAATGTTTCGTGAGTTTTCGTTTTTGACAACAATCGCTCAGGTAGTTTCGAAGATGTTTAATAAAAATCGACACAGACGGCAGCGTCGTCTACTTTCATGTTTTCTCGACGTTTCATGGTCTCTAGAGTACGAAAAATTAAGTATCCTGTTTTCGTCTGTCTGTCTACTGTCTGTCCGGATTTTTATGAGACAGATTATCTCCGAAACTGCTACACCGATTGTTGTCAAATTGTATCTGTATGTTGTGAATATCGTGTAGAAGGTAAAACACTAACTAAAATTTGTCCAATCACTGATGGGAAGACGTCACCTCCAAAATTTACTATAGTAAATTTTATAAAATCTAAGTTTTGTAAAATAACATACCCCTGCATTTGTAGTTTATGAATCCGTGTTGAGTTTTTACCTTATATGTAGATTAAGATTTTTGGGAGGGAAAAATGAAAATTGTATATCAATATTTTGCAATTTAACATCTAAACTACGAAACCAAATGCTCTGAAATCTTGCAGCATTTTAAATCGTTAATCAAAATTTATTAATTCATCTCTGGCCAAAAAATTAATGAAGTCATCACAAAATTTTGTCGAATAAATATTATTTAAAGTTGATAAAATAACATACTCCCACATTTGTAGTTTATGAATCCATGTTAAGTTTTTACCCTAGAGATCCAAATTTTTGTAAAAAAATTCAAAATTGTATAGCAACATTTTACAAGTTAATTTTGAAATTGTAAAGGAATGCTCCGGAATCTTGTAAACGTTTTAAGGTAATCAGAAACATGGTAAATCGTTGATGAAATTTTATAAAAACCCTAAAAATTGACATATTTCAATTGGGATTCTGGAAAAATGATAAAAACTTTCGAAGAAATGAGGCCTAAAACAACATTGAATTGTTCAAAAAAATGTCTACCCAACTTTCGAAGGTGGTCGAAAAATGATCAAAAATTTTATAAAGTAGGAATTGAAAAATTGAGGTTTTGGAAAAATGGTCTAAAAATACATAAAAGTCCTGAAATACAGATCTCCACGTGTTGATTTGAAAAATATAGCGTGTCTATGTCCCTGATCAAAATTTTCGAAATATTCGGTTTCAGCGACAAATTTTTTAAAAATTTAAAAGTTTCTCACATTTCAATTAGCGATTCTGGAAAAGTGGTAGGACTGTTGAAATGAAGTCGAAAATAACTTCTGAAGATTGAGATATGTCTTTGACTAATTTTCGAAAGTGGTCGAGAAATGAGATGGCGTTATCAAATTTTTGGTGGAAATAGGCAGAGAAATTATGGTTAGCGCGTTAATCTAAAATTTCACAACTGTTAAATAAGTAGTTTCAGAGTAATAAAAACATCAATAGACCACAAAGAACAAATAGATGAAATGGGGAAGTACTTTCTCATATTCTAAGATTTATGAAACGTCGAGAAAAGATGAAATTACAAAACAGACATAATATGTACTACCTTATGCCCGTGAACTTAAAAAAAAATAAACAAAAACAAATATAAGTGAATATGTGGCAGCATAATTAGCAATAATAAATTTCGGAAAAAGTAATGTTTTATAGAAAGTATTTACATTATTGTTTAACATGTTGGGTACAGAAAAGGGACGGTTAAATTTCTTGATAGTCAACTACAACTTTTTAAAACTTTATACCGAAGAAACGGGATTTATTGGACTGTATTTTAGGGACTAGGGAAGTTCTGTAGAAATAACTTTTTAATAGACATCTCCGAAACTACCTGAGCGATTGTTGTCAACGTTTAAAAGTATGTTAGGAATATCGTGTCGACGGTAAAAGGCTAACTAAAATTTGTATGATCATCCCCATCGACAATTTGATGACTTCGCCTCAGTATTTGGCGTAGTTAATACTTTAATTATTAATTAAATTTTATAAAATAGCATACTCCTGTACTTGTGGTTTGTGAATCCACCTTGATTTTTAATCATAATTGCTTTACAAAAATGTTTGTACAATATTTCCTACGTGTTTCACCTAACCGATGTTACGCTTATGGTTATAATGACGTGCCAGTGGCCGTGTAGCTTTTTCCACGCATGAGCCTTGAATTTCAGCTCTATTCGTGTGAGTTCGAATCCCATTCTCGTCGTTTTTTTTTTTCTAACACATTGAATTTGTTGAAATGTTTGACTTTAGGTGCGGGGGAATTCCCCTGTAAATAAATGTAGGCGAATTTTTTAATATATTAAACAGTAGAAAAACGATGTCGACGCTAGAAATATGGAGCTCTTGTTATAATACATATGTATTTATTACGACGTTGCAATTGACGTCACCTCTCAAACCAAAATTTCCTTTCCGCTCCGATGATGGTACTGATTGTGCCAAAACATGTAGCCCGTGTTTTAATAAATACTTACCTCCATCTTTATGGCGTCGACATAGTTTTTCTTTCTACTGATTTATAAAAATTTCTTAATGAAGTACTCCTAGTTTTTTTTGTTCAAATGAGAAATGTAAAGCTGAGTGTTTACTTCTATTTAGTTACTGCTCGAAGCACTTTTTCCTCTTAGTCGTTGTCACTATCCTTATAAATTGTCATTTAAGTGAATTCCAAGTCAATTCGCTCAGTCTGTAAAAGTTCTTTGTAATTTGTTAGCCTGTAAATTTGATTCCCTGGGGGAATTAATGCGGAAAATGTAGCTTGCACGCGGGAACAATCTCGAAATCTCCTTTAAAGGAATTGCGTGGGTACAGGTCAGGTCGACGCAGACGTCACAGCCAGCGTCGGGATCGAGTCGTGTCGGCGAAGTGGGTCAGTGGGTCGCCCCCATCGACCGGCCCGGGGTAGCTGCTTTTGAATGTTACAAGCTAACCCCGGAAATTGTAATCGAAGATTTCTTTCCCTGGAAAAGAAAGATTTATTGTTAATCACGAACATCGTATTCAGGACCTAAAATTCTTTTCTCGTGTTTTTGCCGAAGTAGTATTAAGGAAGGCCATAAAATTTATAAAAGCCCTGTTATTTTGAGGCCGTAAAAACAATGCTTTGAGATAAAGTTTAGTCTACTTTGGGTAAAACTTTGTTTTTCAGACATTAGCGCTTCATTAGTTGAGAAATCACCATGCGGTAAAAGCCAGATTCAACGGCACGTTGAGTAGTAGACAAAAATAAGTACAAAAACAACTTATTGAGAGAACTTTATGCATACTATGTAGGTACGCCATACAGTTGAAAAGAAACCGATAGTATATACTCTAAAATAAAATAATGGAGAAAAACAAATATCGTTTTGGATTCAAAGATAATAGGCCTAAACTATCACGGAAATTGGTTCAACTTTCCATAAAATTTTAACTTCTGAAATGAGGATTTAGGCTGTGTTGGTACAACGAAGTATCTACGCATATTTTTGTTCGTATGACGTGACCTGAACTAAACTGATATGATTTGATCTAACCTTAACAAATATCATTTAAAAAAAAATATTATCCAGTACATTTTTATGTACAAGTAATACACTAAAAGGCAAGTTTTTCAATAAATGAAGGTGGGTATCGTATCTAGGGTCCATGAAACGTCGAGAAAACATTCAAGTAGTGAGTCGTCCAAGGGACTCTATTACAATATCGAAAATTCGTTTTTGGAAGATTTATATTTTTTGCAGTAATCATATGAGTGTCATTAAAAAATGAAGACCTTAAGGAGTGTAAAAAATGCAAGGTTATCGGTTTTGTAGCTATTGAATTAAATCGTAAAATTTTATTGATTTTTTTTAAATTTTGTTCACGATTCCACATAAAACCAGATGATTTCTGATTTATGATTTACCATGCTTAGAATTACCTTAAAACGTGTACAAAATTCTAAGCAATTGGTTGTAGACTATCCAAATAAAATTTAAAAATGTCAAACAATTTTGATTTTTTTTTTTTTTTTTGAAAAATTTAGTAGTATAAAGTTAAAAATTAGGATGGATTCTTAAACCAGAGGTATAGTAGAAATATATTATTTTGCACATTTTTAAATGAAATTTACTTGGGAAGATTTTAAAATGACGCCGTTATCTTTGGTGGGGATGATGAGACAAATTTTGGTTGGAATTTTACCATTACACGATATCTTTAAAATACATCTAAAATTACAATAATAAGTCTAGTTCTGGAATTATGGGTTTAATAAAATGAGCCACAGACGATAGAACTTAGTCATTTGTACGTACGCTCCAAAAGTATGGGAAAAAACAGAAAAAGGTACTCTGCTACCCTCTAATCTGTCATTATTACGTCAAGAACCTTCGTAAATTTATCATAGAAAGTGATGAATTTGAACGAAATTGGATTCGACTTAGGTAATATCTAAATCTTTCAATCCGACCAGTGTGAATCCTGTGCTTACAGTTGCCATCCAGTACATTGACCAATCATAAGGTCATTGTGGGGAAGTGAATGTGTCACTGCTGTAATTTTATCAAAATTTTAATTCAGGAATAAAACAGACTAAAGAAAAGGCACTGTCCACTGTGCACACCAGATTTGGGAGATTCAATTATTTCTTTGGGAGATTCTGTGTATTTTGAGTTACTTTTTACTTCCCGATTGTAAGCTAAGTAGTAGTATTGTTATAGGGCCCATCTGGCAAATGCCTACTTTAATGTTTTCCCGACATTTTACGAACTGGAGAGTATGAAACAAAACTGTTTCTGTATGTCTGCCTGCCCTCTGCCGCCCTTATCGATTTTTATTAGATAGATAATCTTCGAAACTACCCGATTGTTGTTAAATTTGATGTGTAGTTTAGGAAAATTGCATGGTAAATGTTATTTCAATTTTATAAAATAACACGTGGTTTATGAATCTCCCCCCCCCCCCCTCAAAAAAAACCGATGACGTCATCTCAAAATTTTGCCGAATAAATCCTAAAATGTGTAAAATATTATGAGTCCGTACTTGTAGTTTACCAATGCAACACACTATTACTATTACTAGCTCTACACTGCACGTATTCAAATTGATATACGTGTCCCTGCTAAAATGTTGGTGATGTCATCACACATTTTTTCACGAAAAAACGTACTTGCATGCTTCTTTATCTTTACTTTAACAGTACACACATATCGTTATTTTATCGTATAGGAGTTTTCTTTAAAAAAATAAATCAAATATAATTTTTCTGAAAAGCTGATGTTGTACTGTACTTCCGGGGCGAAGGAAGTTCTGTTTAAATAATCTGATTATGCATATATAATTTTGTGAAAACTAGAAATATGTTGCTTGTTATAGTTGATAGATAAACAGGCTTCTGTCCATTGAGCAGCTGGTTGATGTCATCCACACCTGCTAATATTTTACTAAATGACTAAGAAATTAAATACTGTATTCCACCTGTCTAAAGTCGGTGTTACCATAAGCTGTAAAAGAAATTGTCGATGCACTGGGTTGTTTAAAACAACTTGAGTAAATGTTTTCGTCATACTTCAACGATTTACTCCTAAAGGATTTATATTTATGTCGATTTGTGGTACGACTAGAAGTTATCGTTGTTTATAACATCTTCAGTTTCTTAGAGGAATTTTATGTTTAGTGTGAAGCAGAATTGCATCTGTTAAATGCATCATCAAAAGAAATCTGTTAAAAATATAAGTAGAACCTCAAGTATTTATGTACATGTTTCTAAAATTCTTAAATACTCGTAAATGTCTAATGCAACAGTGTGTGAACCATGTTGTAAATTATAAACTATACCTTAAAAAAAGATTATAATCATTGGAATTTGTATTTTGAACAAAAAATAAAAATTAAAAACTCAAAATTCATTTTAAACTGTTTCGGTGTTTTAATTTTCGTGTCAAAAATGAGTTTTTAACAAGTAGCTAGTTTATGTGAATACTGTGGGCAAATTCATATTTCCTGTTCAAACTGAGACGATTTCAGCGAGACCCTAGTTGACCCATGGATAATCTTATGTATACAGAACTTCTCTTGACCTGTCGTTAGTTACAATGCTTAAATTTTTTGTTTTCTTTTTTATTAAACCCATCATCAACTTACTAACTTTCGTAAATTTCGCGTAAATAATTGTACTAACAGCCAAGTTAAAAATATAAACAAAATTGAAGTGTTTTTGCTCATAATTCTTAAAAATTTAAAGTTCTGCTTCCCTATACTGTTGTATCCCCTGTTGTTTAATAGCTATTTGTATCACCTGACAGAGTTGTCAGAAATTACAAAAACGTACATACATATGTCTAATTTATAATAAATAATTATAATTAAATTTTTTAAAATGTGTCCAATAAACAATAACCTGTAGTTTAAAAAACTGCATTGGGATTATGACACATATACATGGCGACTAATTAAAAAATTACATCACGTAACATTGCACCATCAAAAAAATACAACTAGTGTTTTAAAAAACGTTTTTATCTTTTGAGATTTAAGATGACTTGTTTTAGAAATAAAAGGAGCTGTTCAGTTCGCGAAAAAAGCAGTGGCATTAATAAGCTTTCTACATCGTAGAAGCATTATATTTAGAATTTACCTCTTAACGCGTTAAATTTTACCGCATTTTTTCGACATTTGTAAAAATGTTAAAAAACCGCCAATAAACAAACCTCTTTCTTTAATTAATTAAGTAGTATGTTTTTAACTTTTCTGCAGTTCCGTTAAAAGAAGAAAAATTCAGTTCAGTGATATTTATTAAAAACCAAATGAAACCGATTTTGTATTAGGTCACATTTAAAAAAAAATATTTTTAGTGACTAGAATTGCTGTTTTTCATTAAAAAAAATCAGTAAACGCTTTGTAAGTGGTGTTTTAAGCAGGCAACTTATTTTAGTATCCTAGTACATATAATGATATTACTATTTTTTTCAACCGAATGTAGGCCAGGGTGACGAAATCACGTGTATTCGGCTAACCTTGAGAGTAAATTTTAATACGTATTGGCCAGCGTGTGAGTTCAATGGTGATTTTTTAATTTTGTTTTATAAACGATACTTAATAACAACCTTGCATTATGTGCAATTCTTACCAAAATAACATTTTGGCGTATTGTTGTAAATATCAATAATAATTTCGGCCCAGGTTTCAAGGCTATTGTAAATATTTTCGCACATACGTGGTAAATAAAACATTCATTCAAAAGCGACGAGAGAAATTTCCATTACACCAAGGAAAACAAATATTCAGTTGTTATCGATACACGCTTGGTTAACAAAATATAATTTGATAATGTTCGGAACTTTGATAGTAGCTGCGGTCAAGAATCAAAACATTTGTTTTGAAAAGTATATGGTGCTATATAGGACAGAAATGGCCGTAATTAGACGTGTTTGTTAAAAACTAACCACTAGTGTTTAAAAGACAGTGTAGTGAGGACGATACTATGAAAGGGATGTTATATATAAATAACAGTTCTGTTTATTACATTCCTACATATTTGTGAAAGTACTTAAAGAATCAAATTGTTTATCATTGAGTTTTACTCGATAATGTGCTGCATCTTATCAATTAAATTTTAAAAGTTTGTAAATAAACCTGATAACCTATATTTCTTATCTAGTTCTAATTATAGTGTGTACTAGGCTTAGTGTGTGTAAATTCGCCATAAAATGACTTCAGAGCAAACTAATGTTTGTAATAATTTTGGTTGCTTTCAGTATTTTAGTCTGGCGCTCTGCTAGTCTTTTTTTACTGAAAAATATTAACAGCAAAATAAACATTTATAAATAAATATTTTTTAGTTTCAATATAAATAGGCAGTGTTTAGGTCTTGTAACTAATTTTAACTGCTCCTTGAAATTCTTTATAGAATTCTATAAATTATATTGTGAAATAAGTAATAAGCAAAGCCAATGGGATTACATTACTTGATTATTGTTACACATCGATACGTTAGATTAAAATCCTTGATAATTACAATGTTATCTATATTGTTTATTTACGTGGCTGGATAATAAAATTTTGATTTGGCCAGCAATCGGAATTGGTGAGGTCAAACGTGGGTAATTTTAGCAGATGCGGTTTTTAGATTATGACTGAGGAATATGACTGTGCGCATGTGTAGCCTACTGACCCACTTACCCAGTGACATTGGTATTACTTTTGTTTTCGTTATTTCGCAATTATTATGATAATGTGAGAGATATGATTAATACCATAATGTAGGTACTTGACGGTTTACTACTCTACGTTTTTGTTTGTTTACACGTGCTGAATGTGTTCATAGACGAGGAGTTATCTTATTTGATATCACTAAATTTTCAGTGCATATTTTTAGGTTACGCATAAATAATAATTAAAGTGACGAATTTTAACTAAAATTGTTTGCGTATGTGCATTCTGCTAGATTAACATTTTGTACCTGAAGGTCGTAATTCCGTTTAAAGCAACAAAAACAGTTCGGTTCCATTAAGGCCCATTGTCTAGTAATATGATATAAGAGATTCGATAATTAATTTTTCTGCGACGTAATCTATCTGTTGCTCACTTAATTCGCAAAGATAGTAAAAGTGCAAATGTATTATGTGTGTATGTCACTGTCATTAGGTTAGTGTGTCAACGAGAGTGAATCCAGCTGAAGTTGTCTACAATGGTGCCAAGGTCGTCTGCTAACAATGTAAATATTCTTGAAAATTATCAGACATTTGACCCATTTCTACAAAATTAAAAAATTCATGACTTGTAAACAACATGTAAATGACGGATGACTCTTCGATAATTATTATTAATTATAGCTATAACACCAATTACGTTAATTTCTAATTCATGACTACTGCTAGTAATATTGTGATAAATGAAACTTATTTTGTGCAAAAACAAAAGCAGTTAAATAAACAAATGTACATTGTGTTTAAAAATTCTGAAATACATTATCCAAAACAAAATCAAGTGTGGAATAAAAGTGTATAGCGTGTGTTCGAAAAAAAACTCAGGTCTGTACAGCATAGGGTGATACCTTCAATTAAATCTTTTTAAATATAATACGATCTTATTTAAAGAATTTTGTTTAGTTTTTAACGCTCATTTATTTTCGACTACGAAACTCAATTTTTTGTTTTGTAATGACAGATATATATTTTTTTAGAGAATGTTTCTGAATTGATTGAAGTATCATATTATATTTAAGAAAGTTATTTGAAAATATTCTCCCCACATGTATTTTTATTTTATGAGCATAAGCTAGGGAAGTATTGTAGCTCTGTTGTAGGGCTCATTTAGGGAATAGCTAATTTCATATAGTTTTGACGTTTCATAACCCCTAGAGTATGCAAAAGTGGGTTGCTCGTTTCCATCTTGTGTGTCGTTTATTAGAGCTTCTATTAGACAAATAATCGTTGAAACTAATTTTGGGTGTATTTTAGGAATATCTTGTGAATTGTGAAACGCTAACCAAAATGTATATGATCATCCCACTAACATTATTTGATGATATCATCTCAAAATTTTGTAGCGTAAATCCCATTTAAATTTTGTAAAATAACATGTTCGCTTACTTGTGGTTTATTAATCCGCTCTTATTTTATGTGTTCAACATGCTGATTTATGGAAAAACGTTTAAAATTGTATAACAAAATTTTACAGTTTAACTTAAAAATTATAAACCGAAGCATGGTAAATCGCTCATCAAAATGTGTATGTTTATCCTCTTCAAAAATTTGATGACGTGTTTTCACTGAATAAATGCGATCTAAAATGTGCAGAATATTATGACTTATGAGTCTACACTTGTACGTCATCGGTGTTCGTATTTTTTAAAACTATTCATCCAGACGTGCAAAAAAATGAAGCAAATTATGTTATTCATTCGACCAAAAACGGAATTTATTTTCCGAAATTTTGGGAATTTGGGAACACTTCTATTGATATTCATATTACAATGTACCTACCCAAATTGTTATATTCAACCATACTACAAAGTTGATAACGTCATCACAAAATTTTATTAACAAAAACTCTTTCGAAACATTCACAATTCGTGCCGATCTTTGTTTTAATGTAGGGGATTTTCATAAAGAAAATAAAATTCATGCAACCAAATTTTATCATTTCTGTAAGAAACTGGATTTGATCATTGTATCTCAGGGGTGAGGGAAGTTGTGTCTAAATAACTTTAGACCACTTTTTTATTTTGCGGTTAGTTTCTCACCTTGGAAAAAACACAATAATAAAATAAGGCCAAATCAAAATATAGATCTTAAATTTGTACTTGAAATGTTATTGATGTCACAAAAAAAAGATTCCAGTTGTTTCTGTAACCATCTTTTTTTAATCAGATTTGTTCTATATTTTGTGGATTTCATTCTGAAGTAAATTATTATCTTAATTAAAACAAATATAAATACATCCTCTTCGAACTTAAGCTATGTGTATAAGTATTCGTATTTATTTACTTAATCTAATTCACTTAATTTTGCGTCCCGAGCGTAAGCGACTAGCGAAAAAGGAAAAAAATAGGTCCCCGTTTTCGAAATCAAGTGTATCTAAAGTGTGCAAAATAATATTTCGGTAGTTATGATTTAGAAATCGAGATCTATTTTTAACTTTATCGACATTAAAAAAAGCGTACAATTGTACAATTTATTTTCGGAGCTACGAAACCAACTGATCTGAAATTTTGGGGAGGTTTTAGGTTTTGACGAATATGTATCGGTAATCGAGAATTTTACCAATTTATCCTTTCTAAAGAGTTGATGACGTCATTTCAAAATTTTGATTGTTAAATCTCGCGTGAAATTTAATTTGTATTTAATTTTCCCGAAAATTATAACAATGTTGATATTATTAGTGCCACATTGTTCGTATGAAAATTGATATATTTATCTCCACTGAAAAGTTCACGTCACCACAAAGTTTATAAAGAAAATCTTATTTGAAACATACAGCACGTTATTTTATTGTATTTGTAATGTAATAAACAACCCCTAGTTTTATTATAACATATTATGGTTCCTTGTGAAAATTAATTTTGATATTTAGGGAAATTATGGCTAAATAACTTTGGAACAATTTTTTTTTCTTGCATGTAACATCTCTGTTTAAAATATAGAATGCCGGTTGAAAAAAAAATACCTATTTTAGTACAATTTCGATTTCCAGGAAATCGTCTAATTCAAAATTCGATGTATCAAATATATGCAACTTTAAGTACATTTTGAAATTATTGTTACAATAATGATCAATAATTTGTGAATTGATAGATATTTGAACTAAATATTTTAATTAAAGGAAAAATAAAGAGTAATGTATAATACATAAGTTCAATGTAACTACATATTTTATAATAATTGGTCTAAGTGCAATTATTATGTGTGCCATTGTTAATTGTATGTCACGTTTACTGCTTCCACCGTTTACTGACATTTCGATAAGATTTTTTTTATTTTAGTCTATTCTAAAGTTTTTATGTTTATCTGTATTTGTATTACGCGTGTATTTGATAGCCTTGACATGCTAGTATTAAAAAAGTAGTGTCATTGTCAGTGGGTTAACGTGTCACGTTAATTAAAATGTTATAAAAGAGTGATGGACGTAACGTATTGATGACGAATTCATGTGAATATTTTTAAAAAATTATCTTACCCAGTACTGATCTCTTAAAAGTACTAACTAATTAGTGCATATATTGAGAACATTTGTGACGATTTATAATAGTGCTAAAATTTTATGACGATGACTGATTTCGAGCTAAATATTATATTCAGAAGCTAGTGTATATATTTTTTGGCGCAAGCGATAAATTCCAATTTTTTTGCAAAATACGTTCTGCGAAAATTGACTACGTTAGATTAACACAAATTAACCAAAACATATTTTAATTTAAAACGCATAAAACAACAACTCTTCTACATTTTCTTTATTCGTCACGTTTATAAGAATTTAACTGCTTCCATATCCATTGGCGTGTAAATTATGCAAATACTATTAAAAATCAATCTCGGCACATAATGATTTTAAAACGGGGAGCGGCAAAACAAGTTTCCATAATTCGCAACTGGAATCATCACAAAAACACGTATCAAAAGTAGGTTATACAAAAACAAATTACTCTTTAAATAAAATCGAGAGTAAAATGCCTGCTTTACCTGATTTGGTATGTCTAGATTCACCCAGCGACCCCACCAATTGTGTCCTACTGACCCACTGACACTGACCACTTTTGCTTTCGATACGATGCTGCTATTGCGCAATTTGTGATAGCAAAAGTTACACCTGTCTTTTGAAAAATAACTCGTGTTAAACGGTCAATTATTGCTTGTGCAATATCTAGGTTTTTCTCATACATTAATTAGTGCATTTTAAACTGCATGCATAATAATAATGATAATTATTGCTCCGGTATTTGTGTCAAGAAGATTTTATTTATGGGGCACATGCGAATGGGTTTTCTTTTACCAGTCGTTTTCTTACTTCAAAAAATCTGTACATAAGGCTTTATTAATTATCTGTACCTTATAATTACGTATTTATTGTGATATTACACATACATGTCTTTTATCAGTTGGCTCTGAGGGTTGTGTAATTACACAGAGGCTTTGTAATTAGTCATGCGTTAATAAATCAAATACAGTAATAATTTATAAGATTAAATACTGCAGGCATATTTATTGCCGTGATTGTCTTCTCAATTTTTGTTATTTTTTATAAGATTGGGTACAAATACTTTTGGATTCTGTTTTTTATGTTCAAGTGTTTTAAGTATTTATTAGTCTGTGGAAAGAGATTTTAAGTACATTGTTTAAGTTAAAGTGTAATTGTGCAATTTCGATTTTAATAAAAGATAAGATTGTAATCGATTTCAAACCACTACAAACACGAGTATTTTTAATAAAACGCGTTTTCGTATTTTTAACAATTCTACGTGTCTTCGAAGAATTTGTTCGGTGATTTTGAAACTACAGTATTTACAGAATTTTTAATAACTGTAGTAATAATTTAAGCCAGAATTTCCACTGAGTAATAGTTACGAAATTTCATACAAAAATGGTATTCACAATCCCCACCTTCTTTAAGTTGATAAAACACACTTGATTAACATACATTTGAGGAATTATTATATTTTTTTCTTCAATTAATGTAACTGGGTCTAGTGTAATGTGTTAGTGGGTCGCATTGACCCGTTTTTAACCTATTTTAAAATTTCCTTGGCTCCACTTCAGCTCGCATGTTTATACATGAAAAAATTATGTTTTAAGTGTGTATTTACATGCATGCGTATTTATAACTTTAATTCCACGTATATGATAAAGATAAGCTTTTTACAGAAAGTATTTAAACTATTTTTCTTGTTTGTGGTGTAACAAAATTTTTTCGTTTACCTAGTTTTCAAATAGAATTATGTACTTCGGAATGTCACTTTCTTTGTTATTGATTACTAATTTTACAGAAACCGTTTGGATATTATATATTTTTTCTGGTCGATAGATGTTTAAAATTTACTATTGAAGTGAAGATATTGTTTACAAAATATTTTTGATTAAGAGATTATGTGTATAACCTTAGTTATACATAAACAAGGCAAACAAGTAAGTATAAAGTGTTGACGTTGATGATTTGTGAATTTGTACGAAGAATTGTCTGTCAAAATTAAAGCTTGACATATCTATTGGAGGTGTTAACACTAGTGTCTTAATTTAAAAGTGACTGCCTTAAGAGGGCGTTAAAAAAATGTGGACACTTTCTTGTATAATATTTGTAATCTTAAAATGTCATATATTTCGGGGTTCATGTCACCCAAATATCAAAAAAAAGTAATAAATTCCGTATACCCAAATCTGACAGCTTTTTTCCTCAGAAGCATTTAGACTACAGAAAATTGATCTAAACTTATTTGACCAGAACTGAAGCACAATCAGATTTCTTAGATAAATTACGAAAGTTAATTCAGTCAATTTTATTGTTTTTATATACGTATTAGATATTTTTTATTTTAATATGAAGGTTTTTCACAAAAAAGAAAAATTGCAGACTTCATTAAATAGTATTGTCCTCGCAGAATTATGGAACAATTAAATGAAACACGTTTTAATTAAACAATAAAATTAATTGATTCATTCAATCAAACAACGCTGCGTCGCTATTGGCAAATTTTTATTGAAGTTTTGCGACGACGTCATTGATTTTTTAGAAGAAATAGGAAATATATTTTAATCGTTATTCTGTAGCCATTAAACCAATGAATGATGCATTATCAGAATAAATAAAAAACATTCTACGATAAACTGTTCAATTTGCGTTTAAATTTGTATTTTTCTACGATAATAAACCACAAATAAAGGGATATGTCATTGTACATATTTCAAACAAGTTTTACTTAACAATTTGATGGACGACGTACCATGTGCATGATAATCTTTGAGTCAGCAGAATTTTAAAATAATAGTTTTGTAACTTCTAAGTTAAATTGTGCAACGTTGAACAATTTTGTATTTTTTCTCTAAAACCTACACACATGTGTAATAGAGCGAATTAATAAGACACGGGTGTGGAAGCATATCTGCACATTCAACTAGGAGTTACTTAGCAAAATTCTGAGATGACGTCATCAAGTTTATGCAAGGTATGAACGTATGAATTGTGACCAGCGATTTACTATGTTCACGTCAAACTCAAAGCGTGCGCAAAATTTCAGCACAATCGGATTAAACTTAAATTTGGTTAAATTGTTAGATTTTATTGTACACATTCCCTTTTATTTTCAAAAACCTGCGTAGATAAGCGATAAATTCAAGCTTAAGTTATATTATGTTGTAGGAATTGTTTAGCAAAATTTGGAGATGATGTCATACATTTTTGAGGGGTGAATCAACGTCAGATGGCCTTTTATTGTGTATGTGGCAACCTTAATATAACTGTTTAATCGTCTCAAAGATTATTTGTCTAATGAACACGCCAATTGATGAAGAGACAGCAGACCGACGGACAGACAGACGGAAACGTTAATTTTCTAAGAACATTGAATAAATACAAAATTAGCCATTCTCGAGTAGATACCCTATTGCAAGATTTCTTGCAAAATGTTTTCAAATTGAATGCGGTATTTTTTTAAGTGAGTTAAATAGAATACTGTTTGCTTTTACTACCTGAGTGTAAATTAAAGAAGTATTGAAAGCGGATCCATCCATGGGTAGTTTCATGTTTTCTGGATGACATGACCCCCTAGAGTACGAAGCAATAGGTCTGCCGTCTGTCCAGATTTTTTTTAGACAGATAATCTTCGAAACTACTGGATCGATTTTTGTCTATTTTTGTCGAATCACCCTCACTAACAACTTGATGACATCGCCTCAAAAGTTTTTGCAAGAATATTATTTAAATGTTTTATGAAACCGCTGTGAGTTTTTCCCTTGGGCAAATGTTCACAAAAAAAATAAAGTTTTTATTAGACAGATGATCTCAGAAACTACTAGACTTATTGTTGTTTAATTTTAGATGTGTAATGAATATCATGTAGATGGTAACTTTAACCAAAATTTGTCTAGTCATTCTAGTCATTCCCACCATGATAACATCTGCTCATTATATTGCGTTGTTAAGGTTATCCAAATTTTATTAAATAATACACCTACTCTTGTACACGTGGTCTATGAATCTTCCATCATTTTTATCACAATCACTTTACAGTTTTTTTTTGTGCAGTATTGTCCACGTAGCCAATATCTTCGTCATGTATGAAATGTTGGTTAACCGGCAGATTCTCAACTAGTCCTCTTTTTGTCTGGATGCGAATCCCATCCTTGCCGAATGTTTTTTTCACTTTGATTTGTATTATCTATATTTGCTTTTATTTATAGGCGTTATAATAAAATAAAAATATGTAAAATTCAGCAAAATCAAATTTATAATTTTTCGAAAAAAACTGGAATTTTAGACCAATTTTTTTCAGTAGTATAATACTCGACATGATTTTGTTTTCTCAATTACTTGTTCTACCAAGATACTTCAGTTATTGGAAAAAGACATAATTTTCAAAAGTTGTACTGTCAAGTGGTGCAAAAATCTGTAAAATGAGTATATAATATTATATCGATGCCGGAATTTCCGAAAATATTTTGTTTTACTAAAAGAATGGATTGTGGATTTTAAGTGTTTTAGTCAATATACTTATAATATATTTTTCAGTTACATTTATAACATTACATTTAAGTGCTTTAAAATAAAAAAAGGGGTAGACAATTAACGGCATTTAATTTTCGTATATTTGTAAAACAACTAAAATAATTAGTGTAGAGGAATAGAAAACCAAAGATTTTACAGTCACGCCAACAAAACTATCTTAAGCATGCCAAAAAAAATTGGTCTAAAGAGTTTAGACAGTACTTCCCTCGCTGTCGGAAACGTGACGACTGTATGCCTATATGTTTTTTTTCGCAGTAGACTTCAAAGCATTCGGTTCTGTAGTTGCTGGGTAAATCAATAAAATAAATTTACGCATTCATTAATTTTTTGCGTCACCCTGTATAAACACATTAAAAAAATATGAATGGAATGATAAATTACAAGTACAGGCTCATCATATTTTGTACATTTTACATAGGATTTATTCGGCAAACTTTTGAGCTGATGTCATCAGTTTTTTGGAGGAGATAAGCAAATATATTTTGACTAAAAATTTGTTATGCTTTTTATAACTCTAAAACATCTGCAAGTTTTGAAAACATTCGGTTCTGTAGCTCCTGATTAAATCAATAAAATACATTTATGCATTCATTAATTTTTTTGGGTCACCTTGTTTATGCAAATCCAAAAAATATGAATGGAATGATAAATCACCAGAAGAGACTCACCATATTTTGTACATTTTAGATAGGATTTATTCAGCAAAATTTTGTGGTAACGTCATAAATTTTTTTGGGGGGATGAGCAAATACATTTTGATAAAAAACTTACCATGCTTATGATAACTTTAAAATATCTTCAAGATTCCAAAGCATTCGGTTTTGTAGTTCTTGAGTAAATCAATAAAATACATTTACGCATACGTTAATTTTTTTGAGTCACCTCTATATGCAAACCCACAAAATTTGAATGGAGTGATAAATCACAAGTTCAGACTCGTCATATTTCGTACATTTTAGATAGGATTTATTCGGCAAACTTTCGAGCTGACGTCATCAATTTTTTGGAGGGGATAAGCAAACATATTTTGACTAAACATTTATTATGCTCTTTATAACCTTTAAACATATGCAGCATTTCAAAGCAGTCGGTTTGGTAGTTCCTGATTAACACAATCAATTATATTCACACATCCATTAATTTTTTAGTCACCCTGTATATGCAAATCGAAAAAATTTTAATGGAATAATGATAAATCACAAGAAGAGACTCACCATATTTTGTACATTTTAGATAGGATTTATTCAGCAAAATTTTGTGGTGATGTCAAATTTTTTAGGGGGAACGACCAAATACATTTTGATCAAAAATTTACCATGCTTGTGATAATTTTAAAACATCTTCAAGATTTCAAAGTATTCCGTTTTGTAGTTCTTGAGTAAATCAGTAAAATAAATTTACGCGTTCATTAATTATTTTTTTGAGTCACCTTATGTATGCAAATCCAAAAAATATGAATGGAGTGATAGATCACAAATTAACACTCATGATATTTTGTACATTTTAAATAGGATTTATTCGGCAAACTTTTGAGCTGTTTTTGCATTTGTGGTGGGGATGATTAGAGACATTTTGGTTAGCGTTTTACCATCTACATGATATTCCTAATATACATACAAAATTTGACAACATTCGGCTCCGTACTTTCGGAGATGATCTGTCTAATAAAAATACGGACAGACAGACAGACGGAAACGGGAGACCTATTTCTTCGTCCTGTAGGGGTAATGAACGGTCGAGAAAACGTAAAAGTAGAGAGTCGGCCGACGGACTCGATTACAATACTTCCTTTGCTTACGCTCGGGAAGTAAAAAAGAAAAAGAATGTAGAAAGAGAATTTTCTAACAAAACAAAAAATTGCATAAAAGTATTTCGTACGTTGAGCGAAATATTAATGAGACTGTGGATCTTAAAAAAAAAAACTGTGAAGTATAAATGCACAAAACATACTCTAAAATTAATTACCGTAAATCTCTCAGAGCTTGGACAAATTAACAGAAAGCCGAATATGCACTTCCATCATGTTTTCTCTATATTTTAAAAGCATTGTGGTCAATAAAATGCGTATTAGAGGTTATTTTTATTTAACTCCCAATGTCTTTGAAACATGAAGTAGATTTTGTTACAACACTGGTCTTGGGGGAAAAAGGTTCAATAACTGTTTCCTGTTAAAAAGAAACTTAGAATTTAAATTTACCTCGGTACATTGGAAACAAAACAAAAAAAAATTATGTCATCTACGGAAAAACCGACACAGACGTAGTGTTAACGGGATAGTCGTTTTATATATATAATTTGTAATACATATTTAATTAATCGTTCTAAAATTGAAACCCCTATCTTTTCAGTATTTTTATTTTATGGATTCCTTGGTCTAATTAATTGTTCCGAAGGTCAAATTTCTATGTTTTCAAATAACTTAGTACTTTGAGTGGAAGGTAAGCTGGGACACCCAGTATATTTATGTCAGAATTGATCTATCGATTTTTATCTTATTATATTTTGATCGTGAATATTGTTTTATGAACATTTATTATCATGACTCTAGATAAAATACACGTGTAAATATAAATTGTGGTGACCCAGAAAAAACTGTAACGGTTTAAGGAAAAGAGGGTGATGTTTCTTTAGAATTTTACTACTTAAACAAAATGATGCACACTTTAATACATATTTATCTTATCACTGAAAAAAAGAATCACTACAATAAAAACAACCAGTTCGATTGTTGAGTTGGCTACGTTTCATGAGTAATTTTTTTTCCAAATGAGAACTCTAGCTGCTTGTAATTGGTTGATTTTTTTTACACCGTTGAAGGTTACTATAATTGTTAGCGTCAAAAAAATGGGATAGTAAACTACGCGTTACTTAATTAAAAATTCCGGTAATCACAACGCAAAGCATTAATCTGTGGTTATTTTGAAATCTTATCCACGGCGCGTGGTTGGCGTCCCTGGCCGACGTTGGCGTCGCCGAAGTGGGTCTAGTGCACTGGGTATGTGGAACGAGGCAACCTCCACTATCGACGCCTTAATCAGAATTCGGACAGAAATGTGCTTTCAGCCAAACGGAGCCTTGGAAAAATTTTATATTAGTCATGGGATGTGTAGATGCGTCGCATGCGATTCGTTTTAGGGCAGGATCATTGTGCAACGACTGTGAACAATATATGGTGCTGAAATATTACATAAGAGAGTGAAATTCGTCAGGCAGTTAAACTTTCTTTAAACCTACGATTTCACAAATTAAGCTTGAAAACCTTAGGAAAGTTTTCAAATTAACTTAATTGGACATTACCGAATTTATGTGGTTCCATCTTTCCACATAATTGCCTATTATATTCCAGTTTGTATCTAATTTAGGCAAAGTTGTAGTGTATACATTGGACGGCTATTTTCAGGACACACGAGTTGAGGTGTACGCTGATTTAGGGAAACAAATTTAACTTTTGAATAATTGTTTTCAGAAATCTCGTTCAAGAATTAAAAATAATAATTAATATGGTTATTTTGACAGGTATGTCTCAATGTATAATTTCTTTTTTATATTGATCTTCATGTTAAGAAAATGTTTAAAAGGTGGTAGCATGGTGCAGCATTGCGTGAATAAGCATCCTTCAAATTTTTCAGTTTTGTGTAAAACTTTGAATTATTTTTAAATTACATTCTTTGCACTGTTATCACCTTATTCACACAAATAATTGCATGCGCTATGTAATCTAAAGTCGGTTATACACGCGCAGGTAAATCTGAAAACTTGTAACAGAAGTCTGTAAATATTTGCTGAAAAAATACATGTTGAGTTCTGCAGGTTTGAAGTGCAAAAACTGAGAATATTTAAATATTTTAATTCAGAACATTCTAAAAGTCCGAGTTGTTTATTTTTTAATTGGATGAGATATTCGCCTCTTGATTCCAACTATTATATTGTTAAAATAGATAGCGAGCCCTAAAGGAGGCGTTAATGTGTACAAAGTTCAGCTTGGTCAAAGTTGTTTTTAACTCGTGATTCACAGATTTAAATTTTCCTAGTGTTGTTGTTGTTTATATGAAGTCTTTTCTTGTTGTGGATAACATGAACAGTACCTATGTTAGAAAAAAAAGTTACCAATATAAGTTATGATATCTTTCTTTCAGAAAAAAGGAATTTTCAATCGCGTTATGCATGTACTTATGCTATTAAATATATCAAAATTACTGAATTATAAATATGTACCATTTTAAATGTGGTGCCTAAATTCACTTCATGTATCTTAGAGTTTTTTTTTTATTGTATTCATATAATTTGTATGAACTTGCACATTTTCTTTCCTTTTTGTTTCATTTATTTTATTTTTATATAATCACAATGTCGAAAAAAAGTAAGAGTTCTAATGCCAAACGCAGTTTTTGTATAACGGTTTTTAATAATTTATTATCTTGGAAACACGTGTCATATATTTCGCAAAGCTACATAGTACCAATTGAGACTTCTCATAAAATTATCGAAAAAATGGTGATAATTAAACACAACAACCCAGTAAATCAATTCGATAAACAGAATTTTAAAGTAAAAACATGTACAGATATTAATGTACTATTTCAAGATAAAATCAATTTTTTCGTAATCAAATTACATTATTGACGGTAATGTAGTAGTTAATTTTTGTTTTTTTCATATTTCGTTTTTTAGACCGATTTATTATCGAGTGTTTTTTTCATATAATTCGTCAGTTTGAATCTTAATTTTAGTTGAACTGAATATTTAAGTAGTTTTTGGAGTTCAATTGATAACGTATTAAAATATACAAGCATTTAGATGAAAAATTGACCCTGGGTTATGTAAACCATGTATTATTTCTACGTAAGGTAAGAAAAAGATGTACGATAAAGCTTGAAAAATGATTTTATTCCATTGTAAATAGAACAGTTATTATTTATAGCGGTAATGACGACGTAATAACTTAATGAATTGTTGGGGATCTCTTGGAGTTTGCCGAATAGTGAAATTTTCCACTTTAACACTTAGCGGTGTTTAAATGAATGAGCTGACAACTACACGTGAATAAATACGCCGGATTTTGTGTAGATGGCGCAGCCATGTAAATTTCTTCGCGCATGTAATGACCACTTTCCTGCTGAAATATAGCAGGATTATGCAACCGCTATCTTGTTTTGCACTGTTTTTGGTCAATATGTGGGCGATGCAACCGTTTTTATTGTCTACAGATAGTCGGTGGGTGGATCAGCACTTTGTTAGATCTATCTGAAATCGTGTTGCAACATTTAAATAATTTATTATATTTTCATTCGTATTTCACACATGCACAACGTTTTGAGCAATTAATGACTTGTTTTCAAATGGCACGACTTGTATTAAACCGACTACTTGTTTTTATGTTTTAATTTTTTAATTGTGCTTGAACGCAAAACTGACTGGGAGCAGGACACGCTCCGGTGCGTCGGTTTCCGGTGAGATACCCCTCACTGGACGCTCTTATTGTTAATAGGTTAATTGTGTGAACGTCTGTTTAATTAATCAATTTAGTGACATCACCGGTAACATTTGATGGGAATGTCAACGTGCTGATTTGGTTTAATTCAATTTCGAAGTTTTTCTTTGTAAAAACGGGGAATTAGTAAGTGCACACAGTTGGCAGGAGTGGTATGTTTCATAAACCTACTTGCGATGTTTTTTGTCTTTGTTTTGCAACAATACGAGGAAAAATGGTTTGTCTCGACATTGTCGGATAAAGAAAAAGAAGTAGACGTGTAGGTACACACCTTGTAACATAAATACAAGCGCAGCATGCAGCACTAATAAAATTACCTGACGACAACACCGAGTCAAAATATTGACAGAGTGGTTGTTTCGATGTTTTTTGATTCTCCACTTTTGTCATGAAGGTCGTAAAACTATAAATTTTGCGCGTGCGACAGATTTCACTTTTGAATAGAAGGTATTTATGTCAAAATATTTACCTGAACAATTTTTTTCTTACCGTGTACCCAGGTAGATTTCTTCTCAGAAGTTCGGACAATTGGGTCTCGTGTCGACAAATTACCTGTCTAATGTCAATACTGTAATCTTGACAATAGTACAAGACACAAAAGTCTTCGCGAAAGCTAATAAACGGCCGGTTCTCTACAAACAAATCAGTAAAAATTGCTTAACTGAAATTAATAACTTGTTTGTGTGACTATTTTAAGGTACCTACCATGTTTCGGAATACGTTTCTACTATTTTTTGTTACCATTAACATTGTTTTTTTAGAATGGTCATATATATAGCTTCGTTACGGTTCCGAAATGGCAATAAATCTCCCAGATCGGTTCAGGTACGTGATACTAAATCGCCAGAATTCACCGAACGGCCGTGTCGTGTGCTTTCGGCTTACGCACAATGCATAATAAGCCTGAACAATTATCTTAGATTTACTGTTCAGCATGTCCTTGACACACTTCAGTAAGAGGAGTGGGATTTGACGTTGAACGTGGAAAGTGAGAGCGATGCAAAGTCCTTGTTCACTGCTCGCAGGATAGAGCTCCTGCTGGCATTTCGGGATAATATCGAAAAGCGTTTTTGTTTGTTACATTTCTAGTTGAAAGCTGTTTGATTACAAGTATATCGTTACATAAACGTTTCCTTTTGCTACTTGAAAATTCAGCCCACTACACACCAGTCATTAATTCATTGTCTTCGTATCTGTATGCAAGCGGTGTCAAAGCTGCTCCACCTACACTACAGCAATATTCGCTCGCCGCCCTGTTCCTAGTCGTGACGTTACTGGCGTTTCAACTTTTGCTACAGCTTAACGTCTGTGTTAAAATTATCGTTTTCGAAAGAGCAAATTTTTCAGGAGTCACGAAACAGCCAGATCAGTTTTCAGTACGGTTTTACTCTTTGTTACTTCATCCACGTGTCTGGCCTAATTTTTACGCCACCTGAACGAAAATAGCCTACCAAAATGTATTTGTCTTCATTACGAACTTTCACCGTTTTATGTTCGTGGCTGATATATAATGTTGCATTCGGGCGTTTTGCTTCTTCGAAAGTGGGAGATAGGGACGCTTATTCAAATCAAATGCAGTAGGAATATATTCCATAATAATCGTACGGCACATTATACACACAATTTATACACATACATGGGGCGTCGGGTTTAATATGCATTCTACATGGTTGAATTTAAATTGAGGATAAGACTGTGTGTAATTTATATTCATATATGTAGGGGGTTATTTAGCTAATTATTTGACAAAATGCACACCTATGTATCTAACTATGTAATAAACTTTGCGCATAAGCAAACTTCGTAAACTCAAAATTGTAAATTTGTTCATTAATTTAAGTTTATTAGTCCCCGGCAGTTCACTATACAAAGCATAATTAATTATAAGTACTATCATAGTAAAATTTTTAAAATGTATTACTGGATTTTTCGTTTTCACTACCAATATGTCAGGTTCGTCACTGTCCCTGGTTCTAAATAATTTACCTTCAGTTATTATCCACTTGTCAACGGACGCGCGTCCTAAGTAAATTAAAAAGAGAAAGCGTTCACTATTTCGAAAAATAAACGTACAGTTTACTTACAAAGAAATACCTGTTGCTCCCATTATGTTAGAAGCGTATACGTGTTCAACGAAATTGGTGTATTGAAAAATGATGTTTTGAAACTTTTGGCTTTACAGGCGGCACGCTTACCTGCCGTAAAAATGTTTGTTGTGACAGGTGAGAAATAAATTTACTTTTGAAACTTCAATCGTCACAAGATTTAGTAATAAATCACTTTTCTTCCTCGGAAATAGTTCAAGTGTGAAGGCAATAGAGTTTATTTATCGGAGAAATTTACTGTCTTACAATTAGATCGAAGCGTGCATCTGAACTGGCTATATGAGATTTTCGTCGTAGAATTTGTGTTGTTTGTTTTGACTTTGTGCATTGTTACAGGATTTATTGTTATTCGTTGAACTTTTTTCTCTTTTTTGTGTCTTGTTTAATCGACAGTATTTGTTTTGCAATCTATTAAAATAATTCATGGAAATAGTCCAACACGTGTAAGCTATTCCCGCTTTGTAATAAATAATGGAATATATGATTCAATATTTCATTAAAATTTAAATATAACAAAAGTAAATCAGACACAGGTTGTTGTGAAATCTTCTGTTCGACATATTTTTTCTCTTTAAATTGTGTCATGCTCTGCAATCAGTTACGCTTCGTGGTTGTCCTTGCTATCAGTTTAACAACATGATTTTTTAAGTCAATTTTTTGACGGTATTGCATTGATCGATTCTCTTTGTATCGGAAAAATCTTTTGAGAGAAACCAATTTCTGTCGTTTTCGAATTTCTCAAGATTGCCGAGACGGTATTAAAATTCGTGTAGCAAGAGTTCTTTCTTTCATTCATAACGTGCAGCTTAGGCTCTGCTTGTGGCACGGTAATAAAACCTTGGCACATTTTTATTCGGATAATTTATCAGTGGCGCCGTTTCAGAATTAGTTGTTTTTACATGAATGATAATTTGGTTTGTCTTCCATCGGGGTCGATCGATTGGAACTTATTTGAAATTACATTCCAGAAAATCAATGTCGACAAATGACACGAGCGTCGTGACGCTCGCATCGCCCTAGTTCCGCGCCGCGACGCTGACCTACTGAACTTAAACTACTTACTGGACAACGTGGTGTGTTTAGATTACGTCGAGATAACGGCGTGGTGTGATAACAGTGGTAGTAATTACATTTTGTGTATGCTACATCGAGTGAGTTCGATTGACCTAATTCAGGATAATGTAGGAATTAAGTTTTTTTGTTTTACCTGCGCATTATTACTCGAAATAAATTTAAATTTTTCTGTCCTCATCGATTGTAAGGAACCCCTATTGTTTACTAATTAAAAATTGCACAATGTTTACGCGAAATAACTTTAAAAAAGCGAAAGTCCACCTAATTACTTGTGGCTCTTACCCAATTCTCACTGTTTAAAATTTACTAAATTGGCGTCGCTACAAAACTCATCAAACTAACTTGTAATAATTATTGTCCTTAATTAGCGGTTGTTAAAATGCAAAATTGAGGTTGTAGGTGTGGATTGTAGTTGACAATATGGACCGCTGAAAATATAGGACATGCAGATAACAACAATAATGGTACACTCACACAAAGTAACAAATAGTGTGTAATTATAGCGAAAGATATCTGTATAATTAAAGTGTTAAGCAAGAAAAACTTATGCCTACACCAGTTTTCATAATCGGCCATAGATTATGATATTCGTGTTGGAAATTGTCCAGTTTGTTCACACTTTTCCAAATAGGCAACATTTAAAAGAAAAGTCAAAAACATAACGTAGACAGTTTAGAATTTTGCATGAAAAATTGTACGTAAAGTCGTAAACTATTTTGATATGGATTTCCCTTCGTTACACAGTCACGAAAAATCGTAAAATCTTCCACTTGACAAATTTCTCATGTGTTAGTCTTTATTCATCACTTTTCAAGCGGCTGGTGAAGCAAGTGGTGTCGAAATTAGCACATCATAGATCTGGAACTAGTCGATGAGTAATACTTAATTATAAAATAATCGCACAATTACTACGTCTATAATTAAATACGCAGCATTATGCTATATTACAAGTGTTTTCCTCTTAAAAAATTTAAATCTATCTTCATCATCAAGACATTTTAATGAAAGAAACAACACTAACTGGTCTCCGAAACATTTGTGTCAAGGATCATGCAATTTGTGTAGATTTTGGTGAATGTTAAGACACATTTTGTAAGAGATATGATAAGTATGAGTAAAATAACGGATATTTGGGTAATAATAGAATTTATAAATGTTGCTTGAAATTTTTGTTAAGTACGAAAAGCCAAAATTAACGAAACTGGAGTAATTTATTCAAAACATACGTAGAACAGCAAACTGTGCAATAAAACACATTACAGTCGATGAATTAGACCAATATAACCTCATCTGTCATATTAGATAAGAACATTTATCATGACTACCACTATATATAAATGACTTAAGATTAAACACTTTGTCTATTCTTCTTTGACCTACAAACCTAGTACACTTGAGCTGATTTCGGAAAGATCATGCGCTTGCGTTCAAACCGCTTTTATAGATCTCCTCCCCTTTCCTTCACTTAAATCGAACCACATAATGTAGTGGGAATTTTCGTTATTAAATATTTTTTGGTTTGAAATTATTCACCACCAAGAAATTTGATCAAATCCTGTTTATTTGGATTAATGAACGGGCCGATAATTCGCACAGAAATTGTGCGTAAAATGTACGTACAAATATACAAATATGGTGATTGTAGAGGGGAGGAATCTGGGAATGGTGTCAAGCCGCCATGCAATTACGCAAGCATGTTCTACTGGCACGCATGGTCTTCGACAAACAGTTATGACATCACACGTCTAACAGGTTGCCATCCCATTCTGTCAGTAGCGAAATTATTGTGACTAGTCGGATTCACTTTTATTCGTCGAAAGTGAAACAGTACCGCATGCATAATGTTGTGTATTCACTTTCATATCCTACTTTTTGTTGGATCTACGAATACTGTTATGGAAGAACGTATGAAAAGTAAAAACGCTGCAGAAAACGAAGTGAACGATGATATCATTTGTGAAACCGGGTTATGTGTAACAGGCTTTGTAATTGAATTATAAATTTAATTATTAGCAGACGCCGTAGTCGTTGTCACCTAATAAAAGTTTCAGGTGTTCATCATTATGATTGAACAATCAAAAATTTAATTTAGAGGGACTTGGTATCCATTTTGGTGACAGTAAATACAAATTTGGTTCAAAATTACAGTGACTGAGCGTCAAATTACAAGTTCTGGCCAATTCCATCAAGTTTTTTATTCCTTTAGGTAATTAATAATTCAATAAGACAGTTAATGGCCTTTTCAAAAATTTTTTAAGTATTTTTTGATATACATAAGAAAAATCAATTCGTTTAAAAAAAACGACTGCTAATTGTGATAAGATAAGCATAATGTAATAAATAAGGACATTGTGTAGACACCCGTAGAGTGAGTTTGCTTAGCAACTTGGAATATTTATCAACAAATAATAGCTCTAGTCCATTTGTTAACATTATTATTTAAATAATTCTTAAATAATCCGAGGGCTTTCCGCCTTTTTCCTATTACATGGATTCTTATTGCGGCACTACTACATGTTTTTTAAAGCTTTTTTTATGAACAAAATTTGGCAATCCCATCCCGAACTATCCTTTTCAACATTTTACTGCCTGTCACATCGACTATACCTAAAGTGTTAGCTGCAATTGGCATTTTAATGGCACTGTTCACGTTATTTAGTTTTCTTCATTGAAAGAAATTTTGAAATTTGTAACACGCTTCGTCAAAATAATGTCATCTTTGATAGATGTTTTCCAAGAGTAACTCTTTTCTTAAGGAAGATAAAAGACTCGAATATACATAGTTGTATAAAAAATGAACGTTGTAAAAAAGATCATATTTAAAAAACTAAGGTTGACATTTGACAACATCGTTAAGCATTTCAAACGACAAGAATATATGTACAGGGTGAGTCACTAAGGGTGGGGTCCTTCATTGTTATTAGAGATAGAAAAAAAGCTGAACATTGAAGTGCTACGGTTCTTTGAGTCTGATGTAATAAAATTATTTTTGGCTATATTGAGACTTCGCTCATAATTTAGTTTTGTTTAAACAAACACCCCATATGATTTTACATATTCAAGATCTATGTTGCAATATTTTATGGAGAGATAAACAGAGGTATCCACTTTGTTGTGGTGTCAATTAAATCAAATTGTGATATACACAGTGTTCATAAAAAAATCTAAAATTTTACAATTTTTAAATGTCCATATTTCAATTGTTTCAATAGAATGCCGTGTATTTTATTACTGCTTTTTACTCGATTTTTTGTTCTTCTTTCAATAAGCTGCTGTGTGCCCCAGAAGAGTAAAAAATCGCAATAAGTATCAACTTTAAACATACAACATATTTAACAAAAATTAAAAAAACAAAAACCAGAATATGATGAAGTAACAAAATTCAGGATGTTCTGTTTGAAAAAACTGAAATATCGATATTAGGAAATTGTAATAATTTATTTTTTTATTGAAACACTGTTTATTAAGAGTCAATTTTATTGGTACCACATCACGGGTAGCTTAATTTATCTCTCCACATAATAAAATAACCCTATTGCGATTTTTTGTTAACCCTTCCATTGCTGGAAAATTAAAAAAAAAATTGGAATAACGTGGCAATGTCTCATCAGAATTTCAAAAATAAACTGTAATTATAAAACCTAAGAAAATGTCACTTAAAATATGGAAAAATGTATAACATATAAAATATAATATAATTCGAAAAACTAAGTGTATTGTCCCTTAAAACGTCCAACTTTGGTCTTTGATTTTTTTGGTAGTTCTAATAATTAATGATATGTCAAGGAGCGCGCGTTTAGTGACTCACTCTGTATATAAAAATTTCGTGATCCAGAAAAATAATATCACCAAACTCATTTTTGTGTACTCTGATTGTAAAAAATAAAATTTGCTGTTTAAGAAAATATTGACAGCTTTGAAAAAATTGTTTCAAAAATGTATGCTTGTCCGAGAGATTTTGGAAACTGGCTGTCACTGAAACATGTGCACAACAGTGAACTATAATAAGTTATATCTTAATCTGAAATATGTATTCACCTTCATTTTGCCTTTTCGTCTTGTTCATATTTTACCCTTATTTTTCGTTTTTTGTTTCAAAATAATGGAATGACCTAAGACGTAATCCTCAGTATACCCTAAGATGTCAAAGACAAAACTCCCACGCTTCTCCTTTAAATAACTGTAAATAAAATATTCTCCTGTAAAAAAGACGGCCTGTGTGAGTGATACTTTTACATTGTTTATGTTGAAAGTAGAAGTTGAAGATTTCTCGCAGTGAAAAAGCAAGATGCTTTAAGCTTTGTTTATCCTTCGATCTGTTCTCTACGGACAAAATCTAATAACGCCCAGTGGATTTCCACAATGTAGGATGCATTGCCGTATTTTTTAAACACTTCGTTAAAACCTGCTAAGAAATAACAAAATAGTTGGTTTCTTTCGACAAATTGAAGTGTTGTATATGACATAATATAACGAACTAAAACCCACACCAATTTAATATTGCCGAGTGTCAGATTTTGGCATTAAATAATTTCAAATTATTTGTTATATTCATTCTTTACAATTATCAGGCATTAAATGTTTGGATAAGTCATATTCAGTAGGCATGGGGTCGAATGGTCTTTATTCGTAATTAAGTTTGTTAATTAACTAATGGAAACTATTTCAAAAGATGGAAGGGCGATAAGAAAAAGAGAAACCAATATAGGGTAGTGGGTAACAAGAGTTTTTTTCTCATTTGGAGTTTGTTTTTATCTTTAAATTGTATTTCAACGTCCGCCTTTATCAAGATACGAGTATTAAGTTTCGAAAGGATAGAAATGGTTTTAAGGATTTCAGTGAAATGTTTTTCATTTATGTGTAGCACCAAAACGCGTTACTAGAACTGACTTTTTTACTCCTCCTTCCTTTACTACTAAGGAAATTATTCAAAATATGACGGCAATTTTCTTATGTAAATCTCCGAACTCCAAAATAACTCACCTTACCTCGAAATTGGTAACCTAAATAAAAACTTTAGTAATAAAAAAGCGTTTAAAGACCATAAAAAAGTACTGCTTGAAAGACATGTTATAAGTATTTTTATGAAGTTGACACTGAAAATACATGACCAAAAAAATGTGTTACACGTTATAGTTACTTGTTATTTCTTTCAAGGTATTCATTTTTACTACTATCTCGGGATTCACAGTATAAGCGTGTCTATAATTAGTTTAAAAAAGTACAATAATAATTTAATGATCCGGATAGACCATTCGAATAAAAAATTACTATTTTTATTCTATTTTATTTAGTACTTATATGATTACAAGACTTCACGAACACTTGCTCCCTAGATACAAGTGGTGGTTGTTGAACACTTGTTATCACGTTTGATAACGGGGTAAGACATAACAATAATATCTTTTGACTTTTTTATGTTAATGCATTTTTTGACACTTGTATTTAGAGTTAACATCCTCTCAACGAGTTCTAATTCGCTCAATATTCGTTCAAGATTGCTTATTGTTCTTACACTAAGTGGCGATAGCTTCAATCTCATACAACAATTTTTGACTTTTGGAGTTCAAATAGGTCATTTTCCTTTTGGGACTAGCTTTCAGTGGTTCAGACTTTCTTGATGGGAACTGTCAATTTCTAAATTAATTTATCCCTTACACTCAAGGATAGTCCAATAACGTAACAAACGACTTCATCCTTTTTTTTTGAGCTTTCACAAAAGTAAAAGTCGACTATTTAGGCACCGACGTATTGTTAATATATGTATCTAACTATTGTGATAATTTTATGTATCACGAGCCCCACCACAATGAAACGTCGGATTATGACAAACACAGTTTTTCAAATAATATCGTGTTATTTTGATAGTGATGGATTTTTTTTTAAATTACGATTAAAGTAGCGCAAATGACTTTTATATTTATTTACCATCCAACAACGCTTATTAGTAAAGTCCTGTTTGTCATTTTAATTATTTAAGTAGCGTAAGTATTGAAATAAATTTACATAACAAGTCAAGTTAATACTATTGTCAGTAGACCATATTTCAACACTGATTGACTAAGAAATGACTCTTTTGCCTCGTTAAATTGGATGAAAATTGAAACTAGGTTCTATATATATTCACTAATTAATAAACCTGTACAACATATATTCAGTTACCGTTCGTATCGTAATACCTAACCTACGAACAAAACATGTCCATATTGCAAACGTAATGTCATTTATAATTAATTTTATTATCAAGCTACGTATTGTTTTCGCTGAAAATGTATTCTGTGTTAGAAGTGGGATTATAACGCTTATAAATGAAATCATTAATGTACAAGAATCCGTATTTATATTAATCAAATCCATTATAGGTCTATCATACAAACATAATTATGCTGCAAAGTTTTATTTTTTCATTATAACCCGAATAATTTTACATCACCGATCTATTTTAATTAACCCACTTATTTTTATTAAGTGAGCTTATTTGAAAGAGTAACTAGAGGTAATTTAGACTTAAGGACGGGCAACATAAATCCAACTCACCTACTGACATCGATGTAGGACTCCTCATTGTTCTTTTGGGCGAAATAAATAGGTCAAACCGCTCGTTTTGCGAATTAGGTCACCTAGTTCCCGGGCGGACACATGGAATTACATCCAAACATAACAAATAAAACCTCCGCTAACAGTTTTATCTTGTATGTGTTTAAGCCGTTGGCATTTGTTTGTTTTACAACTTGTTTTTTGGAAAATATGTGTGCAGTTTTAAGACTTCGACTACACTTCAGACTATTAGTCTGTGTATCCATTATTACCGGAGCGTTGAATGTGAGTCACATAATGCAGTAAACAATGAAAAATACATCACTTTGTCCTAATGCATTATGGATTGTTACCGAGAGTTTAAAAACTTGTAAATTCTATTTTATATTCTTTAATAATGTATTAAACTCGTCGTTTGCGCTTTGGAGAAGATTTCCCGTATATGTATTAATGCATCGACGGATTTTTGTGATTTTCTCCCTGCTAGTTTTATTAGATGTCTGCGTAACAAAATTTACAACGACAGTAGGGTAGTGGAAGTAAAACGTGGTCTTCATTTATCTCTCAGGTTTTATTGCCGGCAATAAGCCGCCGGGGAAGGACTGGCAGTAGTGAGGAATGTAAAAACATTCAATCAGGACATTTAGTGTAGCAATTAGGTTATAAACTTACCAACTGTAGTCCGAATACAACATTTAACAAGAAGTACAGGAACCGTTATTTATAATCCTAATAAAATTTCTTCCGACACCTTTTGCCACCAGGTAGATCTCTTCCAAAGCGGCTGGATTAAAAATATACGCAAAATTAATGTGAATATTGTAAAAATTAAAATTATTTATTTTGTGATTGTAACATTTGTTTCTTACTCCGTTTACTTGTTGAAGTTTTTTATATTCTTGTTCCTGTAACAATGTTTTGTTTCAATTGCAAAACAACACAAAAAGTCTAGTATGATTTAAAAGTCTGTGTGGATTAAAGTCTGGTCCTTGAAATAGCGATTTTATTACAAATACATCTATCACAGTTACTTCGTGCGAAGAATAATTTCCGCATCATGGCCGACCCACGTGCGTATTGAATTTTCTTTGTAATTGAAATTAAATGAGCAAAAGTTGATATTAAACAATGGTAAGTGACCTATCGGGAAAAAAAACCACCGTACGAATTACTCGGTTCACATTTTCTACTTGTATCATGTGATAAGGTAAATTTATACGTGTAGTACCATTTGTAGCGTTAATCTATTAAACTGGACTTGTTTTATTTCCAACCTAAATTTGTTGAAAGCAGATGAATTATCGATCTAAAATATTTGTTCTAGAAAAAATTTCTGAAAAATTTTACGGGAACGCTTCCGATTGGCGATTTATTTCCAGGGGGTTACTTCCTACTTGTCGAAGAAGTACGTGAACAAATAAGCAGAAGTTCTCTCTCAAGATACACCGACGAGCGATTTATGATAGCCTCTCAGTTCGGGTTATTACAAACGGTAGTGAACAAAACAACTAAAATAAACTTATTAGGGTATTTATTTATTCATTGATTCCGTGTGTTCCGAAATATGTAAACAATTTATCTACGTAAAAGGGTAAAAATCCGATTAGAAGTTAACATTAATAATAATAATATTTCTCGAGTGGAGGCTAAGGCCAGAATCGTGAAAGGATCAATTTGACGAACGTCTGATTTCATGTTTACTCGATATTTCACAGTGCGTAGGATACGAAAGGGTAAGTTTTTCGTTTCCATGTGTATGTCGTCTACCTGTCTGTCGTCTATCCGATAGCATAATTCATAGTTTATTAGACGGTATTTGATATTATTTAACCATCTGCATTGATATCGTAATCAAAACGGTAAAACGCTAACCAAAATTTGTAAAACTGTTCGATTCAAAAGATTGCTGACCTCATCTCAAAATTTCATGAAGTACATCTTATTGGAATATGAAAATGTAACGTGCTCCTTTTTTGAAGTGTATTTTGTACACATATTATCGGCGTCTTAATATTTTCAATTAAAAATGTAGTAGAGATAAACAAGACGTCTTAAGAGATTGTGTCTAACTCTTACTTTAAAATAACTTTATATGAATTATAAGTGACGCTTTAAAGCAGTAACAATGTCCAATACGTGCTTAGACTGAATTTATTCTATTCTTGTATAATAATTAAAAAATTTGCGTAATGTTTATCGTGTAGACATTAATTATGTAGTATCTAAATAACACGTCTGTACTTTCGATCTTAATAATGGACACAAAATTATTTTTGAACTTACAAATGAAAGTACGAATGGCGAATCTCAACTATAGATTCCATATACCAGATCCCGATTAAACGCAGAATGACAGTCAAGGTGGTAATTTTTCTTCGACTTTAGTCTTCAAAACATTTATTTTTTGAAAAGTGATGTAAGTAGATTTTGGGATAAAAATTACAGGTTATTTTTTATAGATTAAAATGTCAAAGAGATGTTTACTTTTAAGGTGGAAATGTCGTCATTAACATTTTAGGATCTAGATTTTAGTCATCCTATTTCCTTTCTTATTATTTTATCTTTCATTTGTTTCGTAACAATTAACATAATGGTTCTTAAACTCTTCTGCAGCTAGTTAATATAATTAATATGAGGAACGCAAATGTCGTTATATTTATCTTCGTATCTATTTTAAATGTCATGAGGTTATATAAAATTTTAGTAATATGTGACAACGGAAGTTGTCCATCTAATAATTTTTCTATTTAAGATTTTGTCAAGGGGTGCAAATAACTTTTTCAGTTCAAACTTACCTCTTTATGTACTAAAATACAAAAACAAATTACCTCATGCTCGCTGTATCAGCGTATCTCAGAATTCTCAGACAAGTTGATTGTATTTTTACGATGTACAACTAATAAGAAATTAGGAAATATTTCGTACTTGATGGGATTCCGTTTTAATCATTGCGCGTAATATTATGGAACAAATTCAAAGTAAATAAAAAAAAAAGATATTTCGGACGGGTTTCCATTCGGAGTTTATAATTTGAAGCAATTATAACTATAGAAACCTGATTGGAATGATCATTTTTATATACTTCCCGAGCGCAAACTAAAGAAGTATTGTAAATAGGATCCATCCAACGAATCGCTGCTTTTATGTTTTCTCGACGTTTCATGACCCTTATAATATGAAAAATAGGTCACCCGTTTCCGTCTATCTGCCTGTCTGTTGTCTTTCCGGATTTTTATTAAACAGATTCGAGCGCCAAATTTGCAAATGAAAGCCCGGGTCCGAGCTTGATTCCGGAGCATTTCCAATTTTTTTATTGATCAAGTCACGAACGGTTCTCAAAAATGTAAGGAAACAGTAATGTCGCGCTTTTTTTTGCTAAAATTATTCATCTCGTTTATTTTGGCGAGACAAAATGGATCGAATTTCATCTTCTTTTAACACAAAAGCACAATTGAATGAGAAATACAATTAATAACAACTATATTTACAATAATTAACGTAAGTGCAATTACGTCACAATGTGTACGTGTTTGTGTAAATAGGTCCTGAAGATGTTTACAATGCGAGTAAACGAAACTAGTCGACACTGATGAGTTTTTTTTTGTCCACAATCCCGATGATCAATACTAAAATGCATATTTTGATCCACCGCGGATGCTTGTTATATGGAACATGCTAATAGTTGAATTTTTTCGAAGTGTAAACATAAACAGTCGAAGTTAAGCATGTGCTGGGAATACATTTTTTTCTCGTTGAATATCTGCTTTAAATATTTCTTGGCCTTAATGGAATGTGCGCACCCGCGCACACAGGCTGCTGAGGTGTTATTTACGCGACTGGTATTACTTTATGGAGATTATCATAAAACAAAAATCTCAAAATCAAATATATTTTTTCATAAATGCGGGATTTGTTGGACTGTACTTCAAGGGCGAGGGAAGTTCTGTCGAAATAACTTTCAACCAATTTTTTTTCAATTAACAATTCTTAAATTATATGACAATAGACTCGAACGAACATATTTAAATTAAAAAGAGATTTTCAAGTTCAAAAATGTTGTTTTGATGTATAACCTAATACAAATTTCGTGTTACTGTTTTTAGAAAATATTTTCAAAAAATTGATCAAAAAAGAGTTTCGTTAAAAAAAATATCCGATAAAATGTTGCCGTTTTTATATCAAGAAATTTGCTTTTTATGTCGACACTTGATGTAAAACCCTGTTTATATTGTACATATATATACAGAGGTAATATATGTTCACTTTTTTCACTTCCCCAGCGTAAACCCTCCGGCGAACGGCTAATTCGTGTTTGCTCGACGTTTCATAATCTCTAGACCCCTAGAGTATGAAAAAGTAGATAATCTCCGAAATTGTAGACCTGATCGTTGTGAAATTTTAGGTGCATTTTAGGAATATCGCATAGTTGGTAAAACGCTAACCAAAATTTATCTGATATCTCCACAAACAATTTGATAACGTCATATCAAAATTTTGCAAAATAAATTACATATATGTATACAAATTTTATAGAATAGCACGGTTTTATACTGGTTTTTTATTGCCTTCATTTTTAAACATTAGACATCAAAATTGTATAACGTTTTACGTTTAACTCCAAATGCAAAATATTATGTGGTTTATCACTGCATTAATATTTTTTAGAATTTTTTATACAAGCTTATTCAATGAAAATCGGCTGACCCAATTTTCCCAAAATTTTGAGAATATAGTATCGTTATTAGTATTAACACTTCCTATTGAAATTGAAGTGTTTTTGTCAAAAAAATTCGTAAAATCAGATTTTATATCTAAGAAATGGCTTTGTTTATACTTTCGAGACGAGGAAAGTTCTGTCTGAATAACTACACAATTTTTAAAATTTTTATTTTTACGATTTTCTTATTTGACTTTTTATATACACCGAAGTGATTTTTTTACACTTGAAGTTTTCATAAAAGAAATAAGTTACCATTAAGGAACGTCGATTTATCAGATTATTATCAAACCTTAAATTTGTTTTTAGAATTAATCTATTCGTTTTACGCCCTTCATATCCATGAACTTTTTCGTACTGAAATGTCAAAATTACATTTTTGGACTCACTTTTCACTTTTTTGTACTCAGATAGCGAAAACTTTTTTGCGTCCTTGGCCTTATGTTTTGACCATTTTTTTTTTTTATAAATAAAGCCAAAAACGGTGGTTATTTGAACTTCATTTTTACTGAATATCGGCATGAAATCTGACTGTACCAATTTTTTCTTAGTAGAGCAGCAAAGTAGCGTTTTGGTTTTTTATCAAATCTCCAGAGCTTTTCCTCCTTCAACGAAAAGATTTTCTAACGTCAAAACCACTTACATAACCAATTACTTTTCTGTATGGTCGCCTAAAAAACGTTGGGTATATCTCGGGCAAAAAGAACTCTATTGGCCTCATCTATTTTATATCTCTGTGCATTTTTGTCAAATTAGTTTCATTATTGTGGCCACCAAATTTCCGTTGAATTTGCCCCAAATTTTTTAGACGAAGTGAAAAAAACTATTATGTTTTACGCGAACTTTAGCTCCACACCTACATTTGTCGGGATATCGAGGTTGGTTATCATCACATTATCATTGCCATTGTACATTTACAGAATTGATCTCGTTGTGCAATGCATGTGTCATTCGTAATTACTTTTTTTTCCATCGCGTGGTTCGTCTAAAAAGAAACCGAACGAAATCAATCCTGGCAAGATCCGTTTTTAGGTCTCTGTCATTAAGTCATTAATTAGTAAAGCACAGGCAAAACGTCCATGTTTATTTAAGATCTCGAGCAATAAGCGATTCATTGATTGAAACACTTCCCCTGGAATAAATTAACCCTGAAACGTGTCGGGTCGCGTGCGGCAGGTCCGGTGGGCGTCGTTGGCGAATGTGGAGCGGCGTGTGGCAGGTAGAGGGATGCCGGTGAGTGGTGACGCCGCCGCCGCCGCGACGCGCCGCGTCGATCCGGGAAAACTCCCTACATCCCGCGCGAAGAGCACATGATGCGTCGGGTCTTAACTGGGTCAGTGGGACATCCCCACCAGTCCCCCACGGCCGTTCCCCCACCCGCTCTCCCAGATAGTGTGCGATGTTGTAAGTGTGTATGTGTGTGTATGTATGACTTCACAACAGCACTAACATAGACCTGGTTCATGGGAAAGTGGGTCACCGGTCCCGAGTCACTTTCACTTATTACATGGGCTCCTAATCATTTTCCATTGTAGCCCGGTGCTGACAACACGTCTCTCGGAAGGGGGTTCGGTGCTGAACGTTCTTGGACGGTCCGCGCTGGTCAGTTTGCCCACTGAACTCCGCGACGACGGAGGTGCTTCCGTTCCCTCGCTGCGTGTGTGTTATGTGTGCCTGGATAGCCCCGCCATCGGATTACTCATGCACTTAGCCCTGTTGGAATATTGTGTTGTGTCTGTGCGCTTCCTCGATGGCGATGACGCCGGACGAATCCCTCGTGACGTGACCGAACGGCCGCTCTTTTCCAATTTTTGACTAGTTGCCGCATTAGCGTTCTCCCGTGTGACTGTTTAGTGAGATGTTACTGGACATGGAGAACCATTCGACGTTGTTATCTCTGAACATGTCCCCGTTTAACGCCAACTCGGGGGATTCGCCCGCGGGCGCCCCGGCGTCCAGCCCCATGCCGCCCCAATACGGCTCGCCCCCTATAAGCCATTACAGCAGCTGCCAACAGTCGATGGGCATGCAGCATCACCAGCAGTCCATGATGATGTCGCAGAACATGAATAACTTAGACGCGTCTTATATATTTTCCCCAGGAGCCAACGCGATCTCCGGGGTCGACATGGGCGCCAGCTACCAGATTTCCGGACCGGCGACGTCTCTGACCGCCGGAGACCTGCCGGACACGAAGGACGGCATCGAGGAGCTCTGCCCAGTTTGCGGCGACAAGGTCTCCGGCTACCACTACGGCCTCCTCACGTGCGAATCCTGTAAGGGATTTTTCAAAAGAACCGTTCAAAACAAGAAAGTTTACACGTGCGTGGCGGAAAGAAGTTGTCACATAGACAAAACGCAACGGAAAAGGTGTCCATTCTGTCGGTTTCAAAAGTGCTTGGAAGTCGGCATGAAACTCGAAGGTAAGTCCCAGTTTAATGAGCGAACACGTGCCGAACATGTGCGAACACAATACGCACTTATTACGCAATACCAGAGAGCGCAATCATCGAGGTATTCTCATTTCGGTGGGCTACTTGTACCATTAAACATGAAACACGATTTATAAAGTCGGTTTCTAAATTGCTCAATGCTGTTGTAAGTGCGCGGATTGGTACATGCCGTTTACATTTCAGCTATTATTGTAAACTCGCGATTAACTACGACACAGATACTCTTTTACTGCACAAAATTATTACAATAAACAAACATCGTTCAAATTCACTCTAGTGTCATAACACAATAAACATTAACCTATTTACACTGCGATGAATGCATGCCCACAAATTCGCGACCGTTCCACATCTTCTACAACGAAAAATACATCTGACCTCAATACACTGCGTATACTTAATGCACTTAAGCGTTACCCTAAAATCTAATGCATGCACCGAATTAATTCACAAACTTTTAAGAAGAATTATTATAATCAATCGTCAATAAAGCTGACGCTTGTTTGTTCAGCGATGTTCCAGCTTTATATTTTTTCATTGTAAATACATAAATGTCATTATTTTCTACTATTTAACCACAAACTACAAAAGCACGACACAAAATACCACATCTATTATTTCAACAAACCTATCACTTATAATTAATTGTAAAGCGAACTGTGTTCAATCGATGTTGAGCAAGAAGCTCATATACGTCATGCAATGATCAAACTATCTTAACCACTTAACATTCAGCTTTTACTTCGAGAATTGTGTTCGATGTAAGTGCACTTATACTCATTTTAATACTAAAAAAGTATTAATCTGGACAGTATTCGTTAAATAATGTGCGTTTAGTTTTTGGAAATGAAAAGCGATGTTGACGGACGTCAATATCAACAAATAAGTATGTAATCCATTACACGGTTGAATCTAAAATCTTTTAATTAATTGATACACGTACGTGTTTTGGTACACAGTACCTTCATCGACTAAATGAAATCATCTATCTGATCGAGGTACTGTGTACCAAAGTTTAATTATTTAGTATGTTTTAAATTCAGATGTGTTGTTAATTACTTAATTTTTATTTTCTGCCACCGTGTGGATGTTTTTTGATGTGTAATGTACCGATATAAGGTTTTGTTCACGAAGCTCACAAAACACGTATCTTCAAGATAGTTATATTCACTATACAACCCTCATTATATCACTTTTTGTGTATACCTGACCTTCTATCCAGTTGTCTGTGTATCATACCTAATTTGGCGACCCCTACCATAACTTGACTACAACAAATCTGGTAGTATTTGCGATAGGTAATGAAGGTTTTCTGATGATAATACACCGCCTCTACCGGACTATCTAACTAACTAAAGTTAAAACTATTTTCTGATGTTTGTTTACTATTTTCCAACATAATAAAATTAAGGTATAACCTATTGAGTCACTTTTTTCACAAGTGGTAATGATAACAACAATGTTTTATACTTTTTTCAGTCACGTCACACATGTTATAAGCTACAGATTATTCTTTGTTTTTTTATAATAATAAACAAAATTATTATCAGAAACAGTTTGTTTAAACTTAACACGATGGTAGATTAGTATAGTAGCATTTGTTATATTTTTTTTTTATGCTTTTAACACCTTAACAACGATAAAGATTTTTAAGATCTTTTTAAAGGAAAATCGGGGACGCATTTGTACCGATTGGATTGGCTTAAATTAATGTCCATTTATCTGGTAAAATTTTTGTTCACTATGTAAATACGGCAGCCTTTATATAGACAATTTTTGTCAGTAACATATTAATTAAAACTGACAAACGTTACTTTCGAGTAGTAGTATTTTCTCTAGTTCTTTTGTTTTGTGTCAGAAGTAGAAATACGTGGTCAGTGTTATTATTATTTGTCATTTCCGGGAAAAACACACTTAAAGTTCTATTTCTTCTACTAAATTTTTAAAAAAGGATAGTTTTGGCATTTCTACAGCCTATATATTATTATGTTATATGGAATTAGAAAAAAACATTTATAAATTCATATCAATTGCCGCAAGATTGTAGAAAAATTAAATGCAAAATCACAATTTCAAAAAATGGCTTGGTAATAAATTTTTAATTCTTGAAGATTTATCTAAATAGAGGTGTAAAAATTCTAAGACCTTCAGTTGCAACGACAATATATCTAATATTCATGACATGTTTTACTTGGTTACAATTTTTTTTATTGTAACATACAGTTACAAAAGTCATAGCCCATTTGAATTCACAAAATCTATAAGATGATGCCATACGATCAAAATAAAATGAGTTAGAGTTGACGTCGTTGCTTGTTAAACTTTGAATGCCCTTAATTTGACGTAAATTACTGTCAACATAACTTTTCACTGATCACTTTTTGTTACCCTGGGTTCACATTGTACAGCTAGACGACAAAATGGGGCGAAAGAACCTGGTCTTCTCAGTTCAGCTGGATGTGTAATTTTGACACCAACCTGTCAGTTGACTGAATGATGTAATCGGACCACCTTTACAATTTGTCTCACAGTTAACTCTAATTCATTTTATTTTCGATCAGTCGGTACATATTTCCGTAAAGTGGCATTTTGCTGTAATTAATGTCGAGAACGAATTATCCTGTGTATATATAAATAAGATAAAAATGATCGAGTGTAGCATGTATTTGTTTCACAGTAAGTGAAGTAAACCAAATTTCGAACATTTAAATTCACGTCTGCATTTACGAAGGTCCAATTAATATTTTTTAGTTTTGAACCAAGTATATTACTTTTTTTGAGCTTTTTAATGTGATTAGTGTTTTCATAAATTTGGATCTTTATTACTAAGGTAACATCACTTACAACAATATCGGTTTTTCTTCAACAGATGGACCAGGCACAATTACAAGTGTTCACTTGGTTCTTTGGGTGTGGAATTTCGATCATTTACATCATCTTACACAACATTGAGGGAGAATTTAGAATGTCTTCGTCGAAGAAAATTGACTCAGACATCACAAAGTTAATTTCAATTTTTTAAACTAAAAATTCTATTCGTTTTATACAGATAACATCATCATGCGAAGAACAAGAAAATTATCATCTCAAACATTTCAGCAGATCATTAAATTTTTATCCATTCGGATTTGAGTGTGTAGGTAAAAAACAGATCATTTAATTAAAAATTAATTTGTTGTTTGTTCTTAATAATAAATAATTAATTTATGTCTTATAAATAATTATCAGCATATTAGCACAAAGCATAGTAAAGTCTTCCGAGCAGTATTTTTCACGAGTTTTTTAAATTATATTCTCCAAAACGTAAACAAATTGTTTATAATAAGTATTGTTGTTTGGAAAAAACAAATTCAGCCGTAGAAACCCGAAATAAGCCATTGTAGATAGATTATTATCTACGTTTTAAATTTTGCATTGTATAAACAAGATCTCAACTCATCTTAATTCATTGTTAGTCTGGTGTTAGTTTATACAACATGATTAATCAGGATCAACTCAGCTGGTGTAACGTTATGTACGGTTGTTTAATAATTGTTTTGATTCGTCGAATTAAATATTTGAAAACGGAAAATTTTAACTAGAAATTAATCAAGTATAACGCTCCGATAATGTTTGTATCAGTTATTCAAATGTGTGTGCGTATATGTGCAAATAGAACTGAATGTGTATTACCTTTAGCAATAGTTGTATGCGACAGTTTAAACTATAAATATGTCTATCAGTTATCTATTTTCAGTACATTCACTGGGCAAATTTATATCTCCTTCATCGTGGGCATTATGCCTAACCGCTGTTGTTATGTTCAAAGCTAGCAGATAGAATTATGTAATTATCATCAGACGGGCGCCATCTGCGTGGCAATTTTTTTAGACAGAACACAAGTCCGGAACTGGTAAACACAGGCGTTTGATAAGTAAAAAAATGTGTATCCAGTTTATTTGAACGAGATTGTGGGGTATCCATTCCCTAATAAAATAATCCACTTTGTAGTTGATGTTTGGCGTCGCAGATCGATAAATTGATCGGATCTACCACGTGTTGTACAGAAATTGGTCGCGAAACCTAAAATCGTATACGAAAACTAAACCAAGACAAACCGATCCAACCTCCTTTCACTTTCATATGCCGTGTGCTTTACCGTACTATGAGATTAGTTTGCTCTTTATGCGGACGGATTCCAAGCGAATTCACTTTTAAGGTGGGTTCGTTTTTGTAAAAAGCTACGGCTAGTTTGGTCGGATATGCCGTATTCAGTCCGTGACAAGACATGGCATTTTAGGCATTTTGCAACCACTGTTTGTTACGTGGGTTAACACGAAGAATCTAAAACTTATTACAGTAAAATAAATGTCATCGAGTTGCTTCAGAAATGACGAATATCGGTAGAAAGTGCAGTTGTTATCGATTAGAACAAAAATACAAAACAATTAACGATTGATGAACAAGGAGCTTCGTAAAGTCGAAGATTGCATAGCGTTTTCACAACACGGTATTATTCACTATCTAGATCACGCATTTTGTTGCAAATGTCACTTCAATTACCTTTAAAAAGTGTTTTGTAATGAGTAACAATCCGCCTTAGACCAGGATAAACAAATTCGTTAATGGGAATGTCGAAGATCTAATTGCAAAGTGTGCGTTTTAATTATTTTACATTTAAATGGCATTCTATTATGTTGTAACCCACGATTTCCTTCTTAGCAAGCAAACACTGTTGGAATATCAATTCCGTTTATCGTTTTTGTTGGTGGACATTTTTTCCTTCTCTATAACAAATTTATCGATAATTCGTTGAAATTAACTAGCGGTTACCTAAAAAACTTGATCAAGCAATGCAAAATTATATCGAGTAATAATTTCTACAAAAAAATGTATAAATTAAAGTACCATAATATAATTTATAGTTGAGTAGTATAGGTATAGGTATTTCAACTTTCTTGTTCACCTTGAAGCAGCCTATACAGCTACCCAGACGTATACAACTTTTCTGGTTTTTTCTTCTTTATTTCCGTTCTATAACATACTGTATACCGCCAATTCAATACAGGTATTTTTATCTCAGTTTTAACTATATTTAGCAATTGTTTGTTACAAGTGTTGGACAATTTGTGAATACCTCTTCTCTAAGCCAAGAATTTGTTGTTTCTTCAAACTCAAAATTTACCCACAGAGCGGAATATTTCGAAGTTGGATTTTTCAACCTTTTATTACCAGGCCTCAATGGGGAGACTTGTTATATTTCCATACACAATTATGTTGTTAATTTTAACATTTACCAGCAAAAACTTCTCCATTGTTTCTACATTTCGCGTTTGCACGCGTCGTCTATGCTATCACAACCAGTTGTAACAGTTTCTCCCACTTATTTCTGTGTAATTTATTAAAAGCGATTTCAGCGTGTCTTTTTTCTAGCTATAGAAGAGCCGTGGTGAAATTTGCACAAAAACAATCTGACCTGAACTAGTAGGAACTTTTTGAAACCGTCTTTAAGAGCCTCGCCATTATTGCATTAACTAGAATACTCCTGTTTACAAAATCGCTAAGAAAATATTTACATTGTTAGATATTGTTTATTTTGTTCTTATATGTTCGAAACACGTTGCAAAATTTTTATTTTGTTAAACTGTTCATATGATACAAATGTTATTGTGTGTGGGGAAAGTGTTTACTATTAGTTCCTTCCAAAGATGTTTTGAAATAATTTGAGGACATCTACTTACGAAGGTCTTCTCTGTTCATTGTTGGTTTTTGTCGTCGGCAACTATTGCCATAAACTGTATTGCTACAGCGGCATCTTTTTTAAAAACAAATGCCAAGTTTTTGCTGAAGGGAAAACACAAGTTAGTATTGTAAATTTTCGTCTGGGATAATATTTCAATAAACTTTTATTGTCGTTTACAACCGGATTCTCAAGCCGTTCATTGTATGTACCTATTCCAGATTTTGTGAAGGGAATTTGGGGCAATTAGGAATTTTATGGAAATATTTGGGTAATGTTTAAATGCTAATTGAAATATAACACTTTCATTTTATGTTACCACATGTGCAATAAAAGTTTGTTGAAATTGCAAATTAACTCTAAGCGTTCCAGAAGTTGGATAAAGACATTTTTGAGTTGCGGCACTGATTTCACGCAGTTTAACAGATAAGTCGCAACTTACTTCGGTAGATAAAATACATGTTATACATGTAACTTAACATATCTCTAAACGTAATTAACTCCATTATTTGTGAGCAAAAGTAACTACGTAAAAAATGACGTATTTTAAGTATAGGTACACATATACAACCTGTAATATATACAACAGACAAAAATATTTATTTAATCTACCACACCGTTGTACACTTTAAAAAGCAGGTGTTATGTATGTATTAGTATCTTTTTAGTGTTTATATGTTATTGCAATAAATCCTTCACCTATGTAGGTATGTCACTTTAAGTGAAGTTGGTTAAATTTAATAAACTCAAGGCACCAACAGCTAGACTCTTCAACTAACAATAAAGTTGATTTAATGTATCAATATTGTAAAGTGTATAAATAACATAATATTTTAGTTATAACTTACTGGATGAATGTAATTATTGTTGGACAGACGTAAGTTTGAGAAAAAAAAAGACAAAACTGTAACTAAAACGATTGTCTTACATAGTAAACTACAAGTAATGAATGTGGTTAAGAAGCTTGTACATTTTGAATTGATATATTAATTAATTTTATTCCAATTTATTGACTTAGCAGTAGCCATGAAGATGAAATCGTGTTAGTATTGTAGCAGGTTTTACTTGTACATTTCTGTCTCTTAGGTATTTAGTTGGGCGGAATGGTCGTTGAAGGATTGTTATGTACAGAAATGCCAAATACTTTGACAAAAGCTTTATAAAATCAGTGAATATTATGTAGTTAATTGGAATGTCGGGATAGGCCATGTTGTTAACAGCGTAGCGGATTGCATGGTTCCAACCTCACTAGTTGCGCTTGGTTGACGATCCAAACAAAAGCAAAACTTACACGGCAACACTCATTCACTATCATTTACAATTTTTATAATCGAAATGTATGATGAATCATTCACCATCCACTATAAAACTGACAGCACCGCGAATATGTTTTCATATTAAAAAAAAATCTTTTTATGGTAACGAAAAATATTTTTTATTTCGTTACGTGTCTGTGATGAATTAATAACGAAAGTGTTGGTAGTTGTTTTTTTAACTGTGGGAAATCATCTGTATACATGAGTGATTTGATAATGTTTTAAGCCGCGTAAACCTGGCTTCAAGTTCCGTGAAGTGGGACGAGGTCGCTGAATAACAATATTGTAATATCCTAGGTAAACGTGGCAGCGCCGCTTACCTGCTTACCTGTATTAAAAGAGCCGATATCGCAGCTGTAGTGATCAAATTCAACGAGTTTCGTTCAAATCATTCCAAACTTGATCTGTCGGTGTTAAGAAATGGTGAAGGCACATTGATTACTTTCTGTTTTTGTTTTAATCTGATATGTTTTAGAACACAAAGGCTTCAGGATCCAGGTCAATGTTACAGAACGATAACATAGTCTGATGTATATTTTTAGCATAAGAACTATTATCGCATTGCTTTAATCTAAACTTAATTTTGTTATATAAACAAATTTCGGTTCTACAGACATGCCGGTTCCATCATGAGCAAATAACTCATTGTGAGAATAAAAAAAAATTGTCATTTAATCTCATTGATAATTACCAATTCACGGTTGAAAGAGTTGAAATTCATTTTAACTCTTACACAACCACTTGACAAATGACCTACTTAACAAAGTTTAGAATTACCACACGGCCGCTTTTTTCTTCTCCAAATACTACTAAAACACACGCAGAGTGAGTTTGCTGCAAGAGCTGAATTTAACTCAATTTATTTACCCCTATTATTAAGTTTCTTTTAATTCAATTTGTCTCATTACTACAGTGCTTTGCAGACATAACCCGCACAAATTCCATTCATTACAGCTCTCCTCATTCAAGCTTCCATGTCGATCTCGTTATGATGTATCTTCAATGTTTCCTCAAAATTAAAGATTATTCCGACTATGTCGTCCAAAACAGTGAATGGTGGTACAGGAAATTGTAGCACGTGGTATCTGATTAGATGATCTTAAGTAGAGCAGTCCCTTCATTTTTTTAAAACGCCGGCAAAACTTGTGAATTAAAATCTGACGTGTAAAACAAAACAATTCTCCAATAAAGACTATTGGAGTTTATAAAAAAAAAGAATATTGTAATATCATTAGTCATGTGAAGATGGTTTTAAAAACTAGGAACTGATTGACGATGCAAAACATCTGTCTAGACACGAATTCAAAACCGAGTAAGATCTACTACATTGAGGAGTTTATACAATATTTTTATTTGAATTGCATTACATTTAGTTTAGTATCGAAAAGGCTAAACACGTGTGATAGAATCTAGATTATAAAAAAATAGTCTAGAGTTGTTGGCAGATTTAAGTTTGATATTACTTAGGTAAAGTTTCTTTATGCTGAATTTTGTTTTTGGAACATTACTTCTTAAAAATAAAAGTCAAAATCGCTTAAATTTAATTTTAATTAGGTTAGCGCTATGCTAAAGCGAACGAGTAAAAAAAAGAAGTTGACTTGCTTTGCCACGCCATATGCTACTTCAGGGACATGTTTTTTTGTTGGTTTGGTAGTAGTATTTTAGTAGTTACTCGTTTCAGACTCTCAGGTATCATTTCTTTAGTTATATTCGCTAATTTTAAAAGAACTTTATAATTTCGACTTTTAAAAATGTATGGTTTTTAAACTAATTCATAAAAGTTTCAATAGTAAACTTGCAGTTGGCTACAACTTTCCAAGTTATTCAAAAAAATTCGTAATTTCGATCAATCATACTGAAATAAAATTTCAATATTTATTTTTAACAAGTAGTAGTATGTTTTTTATATATTTACAATATGTGTTACTTGTCAATCTGTGTACTACCTCAGTTAGCTGAGTCACTACGCTCTACCAAAGAATCAAATTTCCCAGTTGTATTACTCATTTTCAAGTTATTTCATAGGTAGGCCACAATAGTCAGCCTTCAGTTCTATAACAGGACGCTAAAACACAAGACAATACAACCGCCGAAATCATCTTCAGTAAAACTAAATCCCTTCAGTGGTTTTATGGATTCATGTCATGTAATAATAAGAGTGGATAAAATTGCAAGTAACCCAGAACAAACCATTTTTTGCTAGAAAAAAATCGCTGGGTAACGCAGCGATACGTTACAAGTTTTGCTTGCAGCCATAAATGACAAAAAACTTAATCTTCCCAATTCGTCGAAAAAAGATGTCGTCAGACTAGTTTCGTTTGATGGTTATCACGAGTATCTCATTCATTGGCCAGGTTTTGACAAAGGTCAGGAAAAATTCGCCTACTGTTGCGCCTCCCAGCGGTTTTTTACGGACCCAGGCAGCGATTATGGAACAATTATGTCATTATCAGTGGAACAAACTCTTCTAATGGCAGTGGAGAGAAACACAAATTCTTGTAGTTTTGATGTCATTAAGTCAGTGCACCTTTCACTACTCTCTAATAGTTTAGTTGGTGATCACGACTTTACCTTGGCAATGGCCTATTTAATGGAAATTAATGCTGTTATTTCACATTATTACAGTATTACATGACCGCTGTTACATCGGCAACTCTCTCTTGTTGTCTGTCGGTGAAGCGTAAGTGTATTGTACCACAAAACGCGGCGATGCCTTGCGCTCGTTTGATGATTATGGTTGTAGTGTGTTATAATTTCTTGTTATTGTGGAGATGTAGATAAGATGCTGTACCTTGCCAACGACTTTTTGGTTCTTTTTTATTACTGTTGTTTTTAAATAGATATAAAGTCAACTATTTGACTATGCATGTTGTATGTAACTTTAGTGAAACGCATCGTATTTAAATTTCAGAGTTATAAAATGTCGAGTTTGCTAAACATTTCAGTCTTCAGTTTAATTCAAACGGAGCATAATGAACCCCCATGAGAATAACCAAGTACCGCAAAAATCTTTAAAGGAGTTGCGTGCCTGCTTTAATTTTCAGTTCCTTTAAAAGCAACGCTCAATTACAGTGTCATTTCATTTTGTAGTTGATCAATTGTTGGCTCAACACCGAAAATCTAAGGAACCTCCATGGACTATGGGACACACATAGGTAACAATTTTTGCATTCTAATAACAATAGTTTTGTTGCATCGTCCCTTACAAAGAGAACCCCTTTTTAGGGAATACCATCCTCAAAAGGATGTTATAATTTCTTTTAACTTTTCTTCAAGAACTGTGTTTTAATAATTTTAACTAGCACAGTTTTGGCATTAAATGGGTAAAAATAGTATTCGAAGCAAAAATCTTGTTGATCGAATTAGAAGCTCCATTTTTCTTAGATTAAACTGACAACAGAGCGGTATTGTCATTACACATTTTTTCAAGCGAAGTACCCTAGGAGGATTTTTTTTTTACAAAATACCAGTTTTATTTTGTTGAAGGTCCATAAATTGCATGATTGCATGGCTCTGTAACTTATTGACCTTCAAATTTGATTTTAGTGATACAAATAAAAGCAATATCATAATATTTTTGTAGTCTCCAAAGTAATTTTCAGATCATTTTCATTTGAGCAAATTGCCTAGATTTTCAGAAATAAAACGACAGATGAAAATAAACAAAAATTAGCTTTACGGTAAAAAAAACTGGTTCCAAAAAATTTTTGGCGGCGTCATTCCGTAACCATATCATTCAAAATGAAATTTAAATATGTCTAATGGTCGTATTTTTGTCGCAACTTTTCGTTTATTCATAGAATCAGAAAACCGAGTAATAAATAATAGGTGACGATTTCAGAATATTATTTGTATGAGCGCCTCATTTGTGACGTCTAGAAACTCGAACAGTTTACAAACTCCCAAATGAATCTCTTGTATTGTTTAAAGTTGCTCAGCGTCTATGAGTAGACTGTAATTAGCGAATCCGATAAACTTCTTGAATTAATTAGACACGTACCTTTAAAACAGCTGAAAAGCAGTAGTTACAAAATTTTAATACGAAACACAACGCCTACCGTTGTATCTCATCGATATTGTGAAATCCATCTGGCAATTTACTGAAATGAACCAAATTCAGGTCACCATTCCGTTTATAATCTAAACACAACTAAGTGCATCAATCAATAAAACGTCCATTTAACTGTGTTTTTAAGAACACAATTCTCATTACTCCCGAGTGTAGGATATACAGCGAATCCAAGTGCGGCCCAGTTTTCTACATTTACAGATTTCATAAGGTCCATGACGAATTAAGAAAGAGTTGAAAAGAAACAGATTAAATTGCAGGCATACCTCCTGAAATAAGTACGTATCAAAATTACATTGTAGATGAAGGTTGTTGGGCACGTGCCGAAACTAGGTCAGAGGAGGAGAGTTATAGTAGTTGGACAAAACAGTCAGAAGAACTGTGTCTTTTGTTCAGTGTTGCGTTAATATTAAGCAACTCTTTTTCTTTTAGATGCTGATGTTAATGTTCTCACGCAGTGCGTGTGTGCATTGTCCGATGATTGAATTGTTAGAAAACGGGGCACCCATTGGGCAAGTACAGACCAGACTATTATAAAACGACAGAACGAATCTTTTATCAAACTCACGTCGCCTTTTTGATGTTACACATCAGTGATATCTGTAGACCTACTTTACATAAAGCACTTATGGTACTGCAATCGTTAATTGGTGTAAATTAAACTGATTGCAACATTGCAAACCGCATCTTAATTCAAGGGTCATGATCTTAGTTTTAAACCACCCACAATGCAAGGTGGATTCTTATCAGTGTGTTAACAACGAGAAATGCTAAATTTTTATAGTTGCAGCTGTTACAAGTGATTAATAACTACCAGTAGCCTAGTTGGGCAGTACACCGTGATGGTTTTATTCTTGGATTATTATTACAAGCGGTTAAGATGGTGCAATATACCTACCTACGTCTAAATAGCAGTTTTTTATAAAATATTACTTAAGGGCATTTCTACGTTGGTATCCACAAGACACAACATCGTTATAGTTATTACATCGAAAACAATCGCTGCTTTTCCTCTATGGCCGATTGTTTATTTTAACAACCTGCCGAAAACCAGACCTTTACAAAAAAGAACACTGCCTGCAGAGGGTTTTACAGAGTGGGCTTTCTGAAATTTATATTGAAATTAAATATTATTTTAAGTTATGTAATTTTTTAGGACTCGCAACCATACAAGTTAATTGAACTATTTTTAATTAGTTTTACTCTTCGTATAAGTTTTATTATCATAACAAAACAAAAACTGCCATTATTACTGGCACTTGATAAATCGCATGATAAGAAACAATTTTCGAAATATCGCGCTATGTAACATGAAATTTAACTACAGGAAGTATGATGATGACACAGAGAATAGTGGACAAAATTCAACGTGTTCAGCTCAATTTTACAACGTAGAAAACGTTTCTGACGAAATAATTTTGCCACGGTGTTGAAACAGAAACTTGAATAAATTATGTGATTACAGTAATCGGAACTGCAGTATCTATAGTATAGGCAGAAATTAAATGTCACTAATATTTGTTGTTTGGAAACTTCAACAACATTTATAAAAGAAGCAGTTCGTATAATTGAAAAAGTGATTTATAAAATGTTGAACGTCAAAACAAATAAGATCTATAAGGTTTAAAGCAAATTTTATGGAACGGAATAATGTTGAGTTATTGCCTTTGGTGAAAATAAGAGAAATGGTGTGTACAGGATGCTTCCAAGGGGTTGATTAGACGAAGTCTATTTAGAGAAACAGGATGGTTTTTGTTGATAGATGACCACATAAGGGGTTTGAACGTTACTTATACACTTATGGCACTTATGATATAGACGCTGATCATTTCTCTATTAATTGTTATTGGTTAATTTGGTGTAATGCCATCATAGCCTACATAGTCACGATACTTCACAAAATTTTCACAACTGCCAATAGTAATAAAAGTTGAGCTGTTTCGAACAATTTAAAAGAGTTTATTGTTCATATTGCCTGTGTTTTGGGAACAAATTGTTATTTTCAACGACTTTACAGTTTGGCTTCGTAACTACTTTCAGATGTCAAGACAATATGAAAAGTTTTAGCTATACGCTCAGTTTTAAAATAAACGTTTAGAAGATTAGATCCTCATAGAAAAGCATCTGTGCCATTAAAATTGCAACAGCGATAACCAAAAATTTTCAGTTCCTGAAACACAGGCCATTTGAATAACCGTTGTCATCTGGAAGAGATTTTCGTAAAATAATTACTAATTTTTGAATGTAGTTACATATTTAATAAATATTTAATCATTCTAAATTTTACGTTTTTAGAAGGATTGTGCCAGAACATTTTGCTATTTTGTTAAATTTTTTATCGAATTTTTCCATTTTTTTAAATATACGCAGTGTTGTCTAGAGATGTAGACCAATAATTACCATTTTGTTATTTTGTCTTAACAGTTAGACCAAAAGGGTGTACCACAAACGGTTAAAAATTTTAGTTGTGCTTGTTGAAACATTTGTTAGGTTTAGTGATACTATTAGGTTTTACACAATGATTTCATCAATTAGTAATAATTAGGATGAATTTTCTGTGATGCCATTTACTCCAACATAGCGGAAGCACAAGATCAAAAGATCGTTTTCGTGCAGTCCAATCAATCGTTTACTTCATTAATTTATTACGCCTAATATTTTCCTTTTTTTATATCTATATATGTACTTAAAAGTATTAATACTGTCCAAGAAAAAATTAAGATTTCTTCGTTTGAAATAAAAAAAAATATGATGTTGACTGATCAAGGGGTCAGCAATATTCGATATCAGAAATATTACTCCTAAAAGAATAAATTAGAAACCTAGAGATTAGTGAATAACTATTATTTCATTTGTAAAGATATATTTTGTAGTATTTACATCATAATTACAGCAACAGTGGCAACAGAATATTCGGAAATTCAGGGCAAAGAAGATATGTACAAGATCGTTATTTAACTTTAAATGTCAAGCGATTTAAGATAATTAAAAATGATGTATACAAGTTTCAGAATTGAATGTTTTTCGATCGCAGATTTACAATGCTGATGCATCAGCTGGTTTTTCGAAACTGGTTCCTTGTAAAAGAGTAATTGATTCCAGTGAAAAACAACGCCTGGTTTTAACCGTGAACCAAGAAATTTTAGTGGATTAAAAAATGTTTAAGTACCTAGCTATGGATGACGTCAAAACGTCTTTCAATATAAATTCCAAAATTCTTTTCTTAGTGAAGTTAGGAATGTCCAGATCACCCTAACAATCATGATACTACATACTGGTAACATGCCAGTGGAAAATTTAAAATTTACAGTTTTTATATTTCCTGCGAAACAAAGTTACCATTTTCGAGTCAATATTATTCAACTAATGAGGTTGACGTATTGAATTTTTTGATGACCCACATTTCATCTCATTGCATAAAATTCAAGGTAAAAATATTTATTGGCCTTTTAAGGACATTCTGCTACCTGTGGTTCTTGAGGGGGAATTCAATATACTTATTTTCAGAAGATAATATCTCCATTAACTTACTTAATGTTAAGAAATTTTAAATATAACCTGTCCACAAGTTTCTTTACATAATACAAGGGCAGTTTTTTAAATAGTTTGTAATCATTCATTTTAAAATTGTAATGAAATTTTTGCCACTGTTTTCATCTTACAAAGCTCTAGAAATTACAAGAGAAACATTATCGATTATTGTTTTTAGCTCGAAGGGGAACTCTTAACATAGTACATTGCAAATGTAACGCATATATGAGGCGAACCTATAATTTTTTTTTAATTGCACACCTACATTTTTTTAATGGATTTTGTGAGACCATTAAATTACGCCATATTTGCAGTGTGCTTCTATTAAGCTTTTTCCTTCAAGCTTTACAGAATCCCAATATTTCTATCCGTTCTCAAGATTTAAAGCCCCGGAGTTTTATTTGGGACGCCGTGGATAATTTAAATACCTATTGCAACTATTATTATTTAAAGTTCTTCATCATTAAAAAAATATAAATTTTCCATATAACTATGAGATCCATTTTGCCCATTATTAAAATGTCTCTGTTAACATAATGTTAAATATGTTGATGATAGAATTATTACTGTTTGTTTTAATAGTCGTAAATAAATAACCAATTGCAAAACAGTCTTCTTCATTTTTTAGCGGTAGTCATCGCAGTAATTCATTCATATTGTTTAGATCGGCATTGCAATGTTCTAAATGATACTTAGTAAATATGGATAGTATTATTTACAAAAAAAGAGACATATATACGCCTAGTAGTATCATATGATCGAAAAAAAAAAATCGTCTGGTAGTCTGTGAAATTTATTTTGCCGTAACTGCCAAACCGAACAAGACGCGTTCGTGTTGCCAACATAATTTTTAAAAAATAAAATTTCAATGCTTGCCAGACAACTTTTTTTTTCAATCCTATGGTCCATGAACTGCTTTTAGATCAAAGTACTGCTTTTCCGCTGGAAACTTTTTTATTATTGTTTATCGTCAAACCAGAAGTCCTTCATAACGCATCCAATGCATGAATCAAAACCTGCATTTCTGTTGTGAACTAAACGTTTACCTGTGACACATGTCCGCCGTCAAATGATCATGTCCTTGCAAGCAATTCTTGGTTGCGAGCGTGTATTCATTTCGATTACCGCTTTGGATGTCGTTCCTTATAGTTGTTACAGTATCCTTCCTTCTATGTTGAGCAGATGTCGTGCTTCCCATCCATTGGGCACCTGTTCATCGAAATACCTGGCCTAGAAAGATACGGTCTAGTATGCTTCTATGACCGACGTCGTCGTCTCAGGCAACATGCAGCGGATCAACTTTCTCTGCCCTTGAATTGGTTGCATAACGTGTTATCGGCACAAAGAGTCTATTAATAGACTTGCATTGGCCAGATCAGTGTGCCAATAACAACAACGGTGTCGGCGAGCAGCATGCGTATACGCGCACTTGGATGTCGTCCAACGTTTCGGACCACAACAGACAAACTCAAGGGCGAAGATCGTTGCATATCCGCGACGAGTACTATTTACCTTGAGATCGTTCTAGTCGGACTAGTTACACAAAGCTTCACTGAACATTGCACGCCTGCGAAGGCGGCTGCATTTGATTGCCAAAACATATTTTTGGCGGACGCCGGACGTTGGAACGTAAACGGGATGCTGCTTCCTGAGTGCGAAAACGCGACAAAGGATGTTAAACGGCAACGTTCACACATCTATTTTTGCGAACAAAATTTGAATTTTGTTTTTGTTTATTTTGAATGATGAAGTTGGCTATATATGGCTCGAGTGTCGGATTAGATTTAAAGAGTGGTCTTTTCTTCATTGGACGACAATGTAACCGAATCGTACCTAAATAGAACATAGTGCCTCTTCCTTCATTACAGAAGAGTTCCAGACTTTGTGTAACAACTAAAATTCATATTCTTAGGTGCATCAGAAAAATTATTTTTCATTCACGCCATATCGTCGCTTTGAAGGTAAAATTCATTAAGTAGCATTCCAACAAAAATGAGTTGCACGTGTTTGCGTTGGTTTCAGATGGTGACAATCCGAACCCAAGAATCTCAAAACATACGCTTCAGTAAAGCTAAATTTTATTATATCAAATCTTGTTATTCTGAATCATACTAGTTGTGGTGTACTAAATTTATACAAAAATTCTCTGACGTTAGTTAAATTCTCAGAACTAGAAATACGTGTATTAAAGTACCACCATAGGAACACCCTGTGACTATATTTTAAAATCAATCAGCGCTATACAAGTTTTGCTATTATTTAAATAGCTTAAAAAACACAAATTCATTTTCGTTCCTATGGTACGCTGAACAGCAGAGGATATATTGACTAACTCCGGCACAAGGATTATTTGCTATAAAATTTTTTACTTCTAATTGTCCTGATGTTTTAGACTCAAAAATATCTTCTATGCGTTTTATGTAATTTCACAATTTCGATTTTACATCTGCAACAAAAGTTTTATTTAAGAACTCCCTTAGATTAAGTTTGCCCTTTCAAGCTCTGTGGATGTATGTATGTATTTTACAGATACTTGTCATTAATTTAAAATTCATATACAGGATGTTTCATTTAAAAATCTACTTCTGCCCATATTGTGATCTTTTTTATCTTTTAAGATGAAGTACTGAAATTTGGACCAATTCTGTATGATTTAATACTGAGTATTTTAATTGTGTTAAATGTATTAAATTTAGAAATCTGAAATTTTTTTAGCAGTTTAAATTTGGCGTTGTGTTTGAATATGGTTCCGAGGCTTGCTGAAGCTTCTTGCCGTGGTCAATTGTCAACTGTCAATCTTTTAAACAACGAATGTTAATTAATTTAACATTTGGCCGGATTTATAATCGATGCAAAATAATATTTAAAATTTCATGAGTAAAGTAAAATTTTATGACTTTTTGTAGTATTTTTCGAGAACTTCAAAAAGCTTATCTTTAGAACATTTTACACAACACATTTTTTGGATTGACCTCTAGAGTACGAAAAAGTAGGTATCGCGTTTTTTATTAAACTAATCTCCGGGACTGCTGGACCCATTGTTAAATTTTATATGTATGTTAAGAATAAATATCGTGTAGATGGTGAAACGCTAACCAAAATTTGTCTAATTGTCCTCACCAAGAATGGGATGTCAGCCACAAAATTTACAATAGTAAATGAAATTTAAATTTTATAGAATAACATACTTCTGCACTTGTGATTTATGAACCCGTACTGAGTTTTTACCCTAGACATCCAGATTTTTGGAAAAAAATCAAAATTGTATGATATTTTACAACTTAATTTTGAAATTGCAAAACCGAATGCTTTGAAATCTTGCAAACGTTTTAAGGTTATGAGAGGTAAATCGTTAATAATAATTTAATATTTGCAATTTTTATTGAATTATTATTTTCCGTGTAGAAGAAATTAAATTTATAAAATATTTTTTTCTCCTTAATTCGTTCCAATTTTTCGTAATTATATATTATAGCCGCTGCCTAATGTGTACTTATATATATTTTTTTAATTTATAAGTTGTTTTTTTATAAATATTTTTTATTTTTACGTTTTCTGGAGAAGTATCTGTATTAATAAAATGTAAATAATAAGTTTTTGCCTTAATCAGGGAGATAGTTATTTATGTTATTTTGAAAATATTTTGATCATCCGTTGTGTTGTAGTTATTTTTTATTTTAGCGGAAAATATACCGTATCTTATACTACTAGTCTTTTGGTGTAGAGATTGATTTATGAAGATAAAATGTTACAGGAATAACAAACCTTCTATGTAAAAATCATAGATTATTATGATTACACATACATATTTACCTAATGTAAATATTATAGCGCTGGGTTATATCAGGCTGATTTGAACAAAACTTTTCTTTAGTTTAAATCGAAATCCAGCGTTGCAGTAGTACAAACACTGAAAAATCGTCCTAATTTTATTTTTATTTTAATTTATTAATTTCTTCTTACCAAATATACATGTATGAATAATGTAATCTGTATACTTTGTTAACTTAATCAAGTAACAAATGTTGAGAAACTGTGAGAACAGTTTTGTTAAAGTGTGTACATGGTTTCCGTTCAGATTTATGTTATATTTCCTTTGTTTTCTTCATTATTTTCTATCGCGATTATATCTTTGGACATCCCTGATGGTGGGTACAGTAATGAAAGAAAGAAATTACATAGAATCATGCATGCGAGTTGATTGTGCTAATTATAGTTTAAGAGACTTAACTTGAAGGCCACATATACATCCACTAGGTTGTTTATTTCATATTTCTTTTTTATGATACAAATATACTAACTTGATAACATGTGCAATTATATTGGAAAAGTAAGAGATGGTCAATTCAATTTAATCGTTGATCATTTGAAACGTCATATTAAAAAATGGTAATTAAAGAATGAATAATAATAATACACGTTTTGATTTCATTATGGAAATACGAGGTGAGCATGCATACTATTCGCTGGTAGAGTGCTAGCATTAATTAGCACGTAAATTTAATTACGGTTGATAGTTACAAGGAGCATTCAATTCAGTTTCTGTTAATGGTGTCTGAGTTGGCTTTACAAATATTAAAAATTCGTAGCTTTATATCTCAATAATAAATTATTAACCGACTTTAACTGATTAACGCGAATGTTGTACCACGAACTATACATTTAACCAAATAAATATTGTACATTTTAACGCAATAACTTAATGAGTTGCAGTAGGTAAATATTTCTGTGAAATTTAAATAAATTGTTTACCATGTATTTTGCCGTGACGTGCATTGAATCACTTTTTAAAACGAGTTGTTTAGGAGACATTGCGTATTTTGGCTGCCTTAATTATTAACTCATTGAATTCAAACGATGATGAATGAATGCTAACACGATTAAAACGTAACTTTGGATTTGTAATATTGAGCGAACTACGTTCCAAAAATCTTTTATTTGCTTCCGTCCTCGAACTCCTAACCAAGTTTTCGTCGATTTGAATAAGTAATAACATCGGTTAGTTTTATTGTTCAGTCATACTATTTACGTTTATCTTATCATTTATAAACCCAGTGAATTTGCGTTAGGTATGCAGATGTCTGTTTCTTATCGGTTAAAGACTTTGATTACGTTAAATTTCCATATCCACCCCATTTTATATTTCAAAAAACATTTACGTTTACGAGACACATTAAATCACAATTTAACATTCACTTTTCTTTTGTCTTTCATAATACGTGTAATTTACACATTACAGTGCAATTGAAAACTCGCCCATTTGTTGAGGAACAAAAGTGAAATCGAGATTCAAAACTGAACTGTTGAAACACGTCTGTTTTGTCTGTTTGAACTTTCGTTTCGGATGGCGCATGCATATCGTCGATTGAGTAACATTGTAGGTACTGTTTCTGTTGTTTATGATCGTTCAGATTTGCCCCTTGTGATTTGTGTCGTTGATTCATAAAATAGCTTATTATCTGCACAAATACATGCCTGCCCCACAGGCGAGAAAATCAAAACGCTGCTTTAAATGCCAAATTATAAGGCAATATACCATTTTCATTTACCAAGAGAAAGGTTACCGTAATCATTTTGTTTGCATTTTTACGATTGTTGCATCGACCGTTTACTTACGTAATTTTAAGTTTTCACGTTTTTTGAACTTCCCATCTAATTGATGTATGCATGCGATAATTGCTATGGATCATCGTTCTAATAGATCTGTACGTGCATGATGAGTAAGTACTTTATTTATTTACCAAGTATCGCGTTTCGTTTCACTATACTACTTACTACACCAGCTGTAAAAGATTTTGTAACAAATAATCTTCCCGACGTAATTCTGTCATTATTCAGAATAATCAAGTTTTAACCAAATTAGCGAATGTTAAAACCTTTAACCAAGAGATAGATATGAGTGGACGTTGCGTGCAAAATAAATATATCGTAAGCTAACTTTGGTAATCCGGAGGTGTGCAAATACATTGGATATAAATAAGCTTAAATATACATTTCTGTTAAAATGTACCTACATGCTATGCACATATTTACTTAAGAAAAGGAAGTTTGTAAAACTAAAACATCTGACAATTTTTAGCTATTTTAACAATGTTTTCTAATACATAGTTTTGTTGACACTTTGGAAAATTTTAACCACTTATCTTTTAATCTTATGAAATTGTTTCAGTAATGTATTATACCTTAATTGACTAAAAACTATTGTGAGAAAACTGCTTGACATTGACGGATTTAACTAACATACCAAAAATATACCTATTTTTTAATTGGATGGTACGCAATTATCAATTTAATAACCAAAAAAAATGAGATTGTGAATAGTATTACTATGAATATATGAAATCTTCTCATTAGAAAAATATATGTATAATACAAATAAGCCTTCTATTTTCTATGAAGTAAAAATTACGTTTAGTTAACAAATTTACAAAACCTGTGAATAATGTTAGATACACATATTTTGCTGTTGGTTTTCATATTCAGAGAGATTTTTAATTTGTAGAGGATGTCAGATGTATCAAGAAATGGTTATTCTGTTCATTATGACATATTTCAATGTAATTTACAAACACATTTAGTAGTCTTGACAGTGTTGCCTTAATTCTTGTACCATATATTTTGTTGAGGAGTGTACTACGGTTAACGTTTCTGTGAAAATGTTTTGAAAAATTGTTGTAATAAAATTAAGGCTACACATATGAAACATTAGATGTCGATAAAAAAAATGTCAACATTTTTGCATGAAGTTTGTATAATGTATTTGCAACACTTTTTAAAATTCAAACGCATTGTGTGTAATGCATTTTTGCATCGCACGAGTTTGCAATCTATTTTAATTTTGCCGGACGTCATAAATTTAAAGTCGTGAAGACTCGATGACTCAGTCGCCTGATATTCTTCCTGAAGACAATAAATTACTCAAAAATATATCTGGCGCAACAGCGTATCTTTTCTTTGATAATTTCAAATAATGAAACCGCAATGGCAAATATTTCGTTTCAGAATCGTTCATCGTCGAATATTTAAATTAATAAAACAATGATTTTGTAATTACAAGTGTAATATACTAAAATTAAACGAAAACTGTGTTTGCTTTGAACTTTGCTCATTATCGAAGTTTTGTTTATGTCGTGTTAATTTCGTACATATTGTTTAAAACATAATACCGATTAACAAACATTTTTCATACCCTGAGTTCACTGACTGATTTAAAAGTAGAAATAAAATGAAATACTTACAGTAAAAGAATAAGGTGAAACATACTTTGTTTAAAAATAAATGAACATTTTAATATTTACAGTTTTATTATGTTTCAGTAACATAACTATATAAAATATGTGTTAAAGACTAGACATCATACTGTGTGATTTTTTAAATTTCTGCTTTAGTTTGTCATGACACATACCATCAGCAGGGCAACTGAAACTTACAAACAACGAAAAAAATACTGGGTGTTTCAAATTTTGTTTAACAAGTATATCACGAAAATAAATGTAAAAATAAAATGCTAACCAAATATTTTCTAATCATCCCTAGCAGCAATTTGATGACGTCCCCTCTAAATTTGCGACATTAAACATTATTCAAATTTCTAAAAATAATATACTCTAACACTTGTGGTTTATGAATCCTCTGTGAGATTATTCGTTGGGAATCAAAATGTTCTTTTATTCTTACACTGTTACTACTATTATCAATATATTTAATTTTTATGTATAGAGGTTATCACAAATAAAATGTCGCAAGACCAAATTTGATAATTTTTAAAAGAAGCGGGATTTGATGGACTGCACTTTCGAGGCGAGGGAAGTTCTGTCGAAACAACCTTCAGTCAGTTTTTTAATTTATCAAACTGAAATTATTTTATCTATGCAAAACAACGGTATTGTTAAATATTGTCACAGGCTTGTATACAATAAAAGCTACTATTACATGTCACATGAGCATAGTACAAGTGAATATTCATGTTTAAAACAAAGGAAAGTCGTAATTATTTGCCTCTACTTATTTTTTTCAAGTTACCTGGTTATTATTAAAAGTGTTTACACGACCATGTATATTCTGTAGCACTGTATATTGCAAAACTATTAATGTACATTTTGTAAAAAGACTATCAAATAAAAATATGGCCAAAGTTTGAATTTAAAACAAAGTTTTCTTATTTATTAAATTTTTGAAATCAGATAATTTAAAATCGAATTTGAAAATATATTATAAAATGATGGATTCAAAAATTTCAAAGACTAACTACACAGTTTTAAATAATTTATTTTAAATATCAGTAAGACAAACACATTCATACAAAATTTAGAACCCATGATGATAATTCTTAAAATAACTATGTGGACATATATTTCAAAAACACCTTAACAACGGAAATTTAAAACCGCCATTGTTTTTAGTTTTAAAGAGAGGACGTTAATTTGATACTATGCATTCTTAGGATCGGAATCTTATTCTTTACAATTTTAATAATACTTTTTTAAGCACAATTAAGTCGAGCGCTGAAAGCTTTGTCCGTGCATATGGTATTTACAGACGTTTTTCGAGATATAACAGTTTTGTAAGCGGCATTGTTTTAAGTTTAAAGAGAGGGTGAACTGTTTTTTCATGCAGTGTGACAATGCGACTCTGATGCATACAGTTTTTGCAGCGTACCCTCTGCAGTTGTGATAAACATATATGTTTGATTCTTATTTTAATAAAAACATATGCGAAGAAAAAATGAAACAAAAAACAGTGCATTTTTTTTGTAGTAGCATTAGTCTAACTCGTATTGGTAATTGGAACTTGGAAGTGTTTCTTATAAAGATTATGTCCAGACTAAAAATATTTTGGTAGCCTTATCTAAAAATTCGTAAATATTGATAATAAAGAAATAATAATAACACGTTTATTTGCCATACATTAAGTGCAGATATATTTAGCCTCATCAATGCACATAATTACTGAAATAGAAGTACATAAAACAACACTGACACAAATTGTATAGGACTAGATGCCACAACTACATATGTGCCCCTGAAATACTCGATAAACTCTTGATGTTTCCATGGACGAAGATAGAATGTTGAAAACTTTTTATCATAATATTTTGCTGGTCAAACCTGTGTTTATCAAAGTAACAATATTTGCGGCTATTATTTTTAAAGTAATTCTCTAAAATTATTTGGCAGTAACATTAGATAAATTTTATCTTTGTTTCTTCATACACTTGATTGAATATCCTTATGTGACAATACCAGTCGTTAAAATATATAAAGTAAATGTTTCGTTACTTTACAAAAATACAAGGTAGGCTAGAAATTTATAATTAAATTTCTTATGTACCGTTGAAAAGGTTTTTTTTGCCCTTTTTAAATCATTATACAAACAAACTAAACATATTAATAATGCCCTTTGACAGATGAATTAAGTACACAGATGTCAAGAAGCGTGTGCGATAAGCTGATAAGTTCAAACAACGCCGATTACTTTCTACAATTTTTCAAAAAATACAGTTCGAAATTTTAAAAATCACGTGAACGATAATAGGTGGATATAGTGCTGGTATTTCACGAATTGAACACGCCATTTGTTAGTACATTTTCTCCTATGTAACGATATTTATCAACACTTTCTCCTCATCCAAGTCAGGACGTAAATTGTAACAGTTCTATTTTTTTTTTTCAGCGGTACGAGCAGACCGAATGAGGGGAGGTAGGAATAAATTCGGTCCAATGTATAAAAGGGATAGAGCACGGAAGCTGCAGATGATGCGACAGCGACAGCTTGCGGCGCAGACACTAAGAGGAAACACTCTGGGGGACGGTATGTACAGCAACCAGCCAGGAACATCACCTTTTGCCAACATCCACATAAAACAAGAAATCCAGATCCCGCAAGTCTCATCGTTGACGTCGTCGCCCGACTCCTCGCCGAGTCCGATAGCCGTTGCCCTAGGCCAGGTGAACACGTCAGCGCTGGTCCAGCAAGGGTCCAACCAGCAACCGGCTCTCCAAATAGTCGGTGTACCCGGAGCACCGTCGTCGATGGTGATGGGACCCGACAATAAGCTCTGGGGCTCGGCCAACTCCACCACCACGTCACCTCACTCTCTTAGTCCCAAAGCGTTCCAGTTCGACACGGTGGTGCAAGGGAGCAGTGCACCTCCTTCTAGTAAAGTGTCACCGCTCATTAGGGACTTTGTGCAAGCCATCGATGACCGCGAGTGGCAGAACTCCTTATATACATTACTCCAAAACCAAACATACAATCAGTGTGAAGTGGACTTGTTTGAACTTATGTGTAAAGTTTTGGACCAAAATCTGTTTTCTCAAGTGGATTGGGCGAGGAATTCTATATTCTTTAAGGATCTCAAGGTTTGTATTCTGCTGATTGCAGGATATTGTGGTCATTGAATCTTAGGTTAAGAGGGTTTTGTGTATGAAATTTTCATGGACTGAGACAAATAACGCACAAAAGGGCCATTTATTTAGTTGTGCTGTGAGTTTTTGGTATATTACAAATGCTCAACTATGTTCTATTGGCAACTTGACATTTATTTAAACATAAAAGAATTTAGTTTTCTCTTATAGTAACAGGAAAGAAAAAAAAATATATTTTTTTTGTAGGAGTAATTTTGATAATTTTTAAATACTGGCGAAATTTGTACAAAATAAATGTTCCTGTAAACGAACCGCAGACTACCAAAATAAGAAAATAAAGAGGTTCAAAACAATAAACATAAGTAAACAGTTTACTTAACGGAAAATGAAGCTTCCCTAGTTTTTTATAATGTAAGTGAATGTAATTACCAAGTAATTATTAACGTGTCATTATCTCTAGGCATGCAGGTCTTTTTTTATTTTTAACCGTATTATCAGTCTTTGTATTTACATTTTACTTTTTTTTTACGTGGTTATAAGAAATACAGGTTGTCTGACATTTCAAAATTTTTTCAAACACCCAAAAGTCAAAATATATGTATTTGCTTCTGGGTTGTATTTATAAAATAGTACTTTTTCCATTCTGAACTGCTAGGAACATGTGAGAAAACCGTATTAAAAGCTTAACTTTTGAATATTTGTAGTCTGCAAAAGCGAAACATAATTTTTTGTTTAAAGTTGGATGATTTTTGTAGAATAATTAGAATGTCGGTTTATTTAAAAAGTTGCTCATTTAAGTTAGTCTTTAGAAAAGAATATAATGTCTAAAGCTTAGTTGAGACATAAGCAATCCTAAAAATTCAGTCTTCTTAATGAATAGCGATTTTTTTTTTGTTTTCTTAACGTGCTTTGAAATGCGTTGAGTAGTAAAAGTGCAAATAAATGAGATGTATTTTTGCTACAACATGGATTTAAGGTATATACATAGTTACGAAAATTTAACCGTCAAACCTCCAAAAGTTTTGTTTTTTATAATATTATCAATGAAAGCTAATTGTTGCAGGTTACATAAATTGGGTCAAATTTCAATTTGGGTTTTATTCCTTAAAACAATAATTACAGTGTGATCGGTGAAAACTACAATAAGAGAATTAAATTCAATTAAAATGACTAAACTCTGATCGTACATCATGACCTTCGGCTGTGCGAACTTTTGGGCTATTGTCGAGAATTGCTTAAATATAAAACGGTTATTTTAACTAGGTAGAAAATAGAGATTTGTATGATCAGAATAGTTCATAAGAGGCAATGTTCAAATCGTATTCAGCCGAAATTTTGAGCTCTGTGGAATAGAACATAAGATTTCTGTGAAGATTTGCCACTTTTTGCATACCATTCTGTAACCGGTTTTGCACGTTGACAGATCAGGTTCACAAAAATTCAGGAATTTTATATTGTCTTATTACAATTACGTTTTTTATTTAAACATTCCTTAATTCAGGTATGTTTTTTGGTAGAAATTTGTTTGCGAAAAAAAATTCCTTTCAGTTTTCTCAAACGGAAAGTTAATTTTTTCTTTAAAATTTATCTTTTATACCCAACATGAAATATAGCAACAAGTCTGTTTGGAGTTCGCAGTGGTTCATTTTTTGATTTTTTTATGTGGGATTATGTGAAATTAAAACTACAAAATAAAAAATCAGATTTAACCAAATTCACCCTCCATTTCTCTGTAGAAACTTTTTGTTTAATTAAACTGTGACTTGTGTAAACGAAAATTGGTTCTCTCATCTTATTGGTGTGTAGATGAGTCTTGTAATCATGTCTCACCATTAATTATGTAGATATACCCAGCAAAGCTCTTTGAGATCCGACCCAATCAACAAACACGATTATTAGTGATTGACGGAATTGCATTAACCACAATTACATATGAAGGAGTTTTCATTATCGTTGTTTAGGAAAAATATCTGCAGACGTTCTACTTAGTTACAAATGGCAAGTCTATTCACCAGTTATCGACCTCATATCACCCTTAATTAAATTATTGTCCACTGGAAATGACCCATTTACGACTAGAGCAATTGGACTTCTTCACTTTATTTCATTTTGTCTGGCGAAATTTTGAAATTACACAAAATCAAAAAAACGTCGGCCATGGTAGTGTTAAAATTAAGAACGTGTATTACTTCAAGAATTAATCAGATAGTATGCAATTGGCGACCTACATAGCAATTCAACTCGAACATCGTAATTGAGCAACTCTAGCTTTACCAAATTGAGCTGTATTTAAATAATTCACCGGTGGCGTGCCTGTATATGTTAAGAATATTGCTAAATGTCGACATGTAGCAACAACAGATATTGCTGCTAGTGACAATAGCGCTCTGTTAGAGCTAGTCACACCGACACGTTTCATATATAAAAAAAAACTAAAATGTTAAACTCTCAACATCAGTAGATGCCTTGCTTTAACACAAATACATTAAGTAACATAAATTGATTTACGTGACACTATAAATTTGCAAGAAATATAGCATCGAAATGCCAAAAACCCATTCTGTAGCGATTACCTTCTCTTTCGTTTGATGGTAAAATATTTCGTTTGCTACAAATCGTTAAGTTCATTTTCGCAGTATTGTGCAAGTTGTAGTTGCTTAAAATTTAGCTTTTCTATATTACGGCAGTGTCCATTACGTGCATGTTGCGAATAATGCCTGACGGGGCCAAGTCCGGACGTCCTCCCCGCCTCTGTGTTTCGCTTCAACATCAAGTAGGCCATTGCTAGTGGGTCAAGTACGCCACAAGTCGCAAACTATTACGAAATGTCGGATTCTATGGCAAAAATGGAAAGTGTTCCGAATAGCAAACCGTGGGGAAAGTCTTTTGACGCTTCGCTTTCAATATTACCATTTAATTTCGATGGCGCCGTACTGGAACATAATCGCGTCAATGGGGATTTTCGTTCGTTCATGTTGGTTATGACGTGACTAAGCGAAATCGTACGAGAGAGAACCATGATTAATTTAAGCGCGGGCACACGGTTTGAAGTGTTGTTCACGTTGGATTGGATTAAGAACTCTTTTTATGCACACTAACTGACACCGAGTTGTGTATAAATAATTCATTAGGTCTTAAAGAATTTTTCATGTTTTATTAATATTAGTAAACTTCTCAGAGGGTTTTAATTACGTTAAGTTCTTCATGCGTTAAGTTTTCCCACACGGTGTAAATACCTACGTTCCACTGCATTAACAGGTCGCGCTTACTAACTTTTAAATTTATACTATATCTTATATTCATGCTTTTAGCTTGTTTAAATTGTGATATGGAATAGTGGGTAATAAAAGACGACCAGTCATTGATATTGCTGTATAGATAATTTTAATAACATGTACAATGTATAGGAGTTTGTTATTTAGTATGTGCGATGTTTGAAACAGCGAGTAGACCTAAAAACTGAAAAGAATATGTTTTCTGTTTTGCAAGCTTTGATGGAAGTTAGGCCAATGGCGGAGGTGCAAATCCGATTATAATCTAGGTTAGGATATTAACATCGAAACAAGCAATAAATTCTGACTCATCATGATAATACATACAGTAAAGATAGAACAGACCGGACATATTGAACTTGGCCTAAATTTGCTGGTCGTTTTCACTTTCAACTATTTGCTCATTTTACATAATCTTACTACACAATGTATTTCCTTCTCTATGTTTTTTTGTTGCTGTCTCTCTTCACGTCACGCAATAGAGAACAAGTTTTAAAATATTCATTCTGTTTGACACAGTTATTTTATTTACAAAATAATTTGAATTCGATTTATTCCATTTTCTATTAAAGTCACCAACTGGCATTTATGATAGTAATTATGAAATTTTTGTTATGAATTACGTTGGTACTGTATATTAGTAATCTTATAATGGAGTGATAAACACATTCTTTCATACATTTATGTTACCACGTTTAAATCATCAGGTATAACGTTTTCTAATAATTTACTGTTATAAATGAAGGTCTTCTGACTAAAAGATTCGCCATAATTACTTTCTCTTATTAGGAAAAAAAAAACAAGGCTACGTTTGTTGTTATTAACTTCATTATTAATTTTAATATCGTCCTTCAAAATGAGGAACTCATCTAACTTTACTTTTTACATGATATTTAAATATTTTAATTTAGAGTTTCTTCACACGAACAAACAATTGTTTAGAATCTAATTTTAGTAAAAATTGCATTTTTCGGGGTCATCTCTGTACTAGTTCAGCCAGATGCACTCCCAAAGGTTAACATTAACATCTTTTATGTAGAACGATGTTGAATATAGATTAAGCAATAATACGATGGTTCTGTTTTAGGTGGATGACCAAATGAAATTATTGCAACATTCGTGGTCAGATATGCTCGTTTTGGATCACATACACCAACGCATGCACAACAATCTTCCCGACGAAATGACTCTTCACAATGGTCAAAAGTTCGATTTGTTAAGTTTAGGATTATTAGGCGTACCCAGTTTAGCAGATCATTTTAATGACATCACAGCCAAACTACAAGAACTCAAATACGACGTTAGCGATTATATTTGTGTTAAATTTTTATTGTTGCTTAACCCAGGTAAGTCACAGGGTGTGGAAAGAACAATTTGATGCAGAAATAATTGGAATAATAAGTTTCAAGCTAACGTATAATAATAAAAAAAAATGTTTAATTTGTTTCTTTCGCGCTCAGTACACGAGTTTTTGGCCCACGACGCCTTGTGGAATAAGCAACATTGATTAAATAGGACAAACTAATGCAATTAGATAGATCACGCTATTGTGACATGTGCCACCTTTAAACTAGGCCGTATTTATGTATTATGTGCTTAAACGAAGTTAAGGTAGACAGATTTTCATTTTTAGTCTTGACGTTGTGTTTATGTGTCATTCCAGTTTTTCTGCAAAAAACACCTTCAATACCACAAGTTAAATTAAATGTAGTAATTGTTATTATTTTTTAGATGTACGAGGAATTACAAATAAAAAACATGTTCAAGAAGGTTATGAACAAGTCCAGCAAGCTTTACTCGAATATACGGTGACGTGTTACCCACAAATCCAGGTAATCTTAACCAATTTTATTCAAACTCGAAATGGGTAGCTAGAGATAAATTTCATACGGTTTAGTATTTTTTTATGATATAAAACTATGAAAACTAGTGTAAGCCTCAAATAGTAACTGCATATTTCTCGTTTCATTATTATGGTCCAATTTTTGTTTTAATATTTTAAGAAATTTGGTCGATGTTTAATAAAACACCAAACATTTTGACACTAAATTAACCAACCCGCGCGCTGAGAGCTGATTAGTGTACAGGTCCATAAAGCAGTGTTTGAAAAGTTCTTGGAACAGTGCCGTTTTCAATGGACGTTCTGAGACATAAGGTGATTTCAAAGCTTTTAAAAACGCATAAAACAAAAGATTCATGTAACTATTATTGTGTATCTAACTAACTAATGGCACTTTCGTGTTGAACTAATAGGTCACAGTTTCACACTTCTAAAGTATCAATCTGCAAAGAGACCATACCCGATAATGAAATTATATTTTTTGATGTTACTAAAAATTGGAAGCTATTTTTCACTACTTGCAATCACACTAAAATCGGGTGCTTTATTTTTCGTAATGTCACGATTTTATGCTTACAAAAGTTCTAAAGCTTCATGACTGCTTTTTGTAACTGCCTAAGCGATAATGACGTCCGGAATTTTTGTTAAAAGTAATTTTTCAAATCATGACGCCATCAGCTTTATTTTTATTAGAAATACTGACTTTACTTAGTTGAATAGAATAAATGGCAACAGTACGTATTTCTACACAAATTCATCAGATTTACTAAAAGTTTTCGAATATTCAACTTTCGGAACCGAGCGGAACACAATATATATGATGGTGTAACTCATTGGATTTTAAATTATTTTTCCCAAATATACCTAAGTTAGAAATTTGTTGAGTTGATTCAGATTTGTTTTTTGGATTATTTTATAAACAAATCTTACATTAATATTCTCTGCTGAATTTTACAGAATACTATTTTGTTCATATGGTTATGACATTACTAAATGTGTCACAAAAATAAAAGTCATCTTATTCAAAACTACGTTCTGTGAGTGCATTTTTTATGTAACGGTTTCATAGTAATTAGTTTTTATGACAAAATTGTGGTTGGAAGAGAAATCCCATTAGTCATTGATTTCCGGAGGCTGACAAGATATTATTTTTATTATTATTATTTTAAATAATGATAAGTCACTCGTGTCACATGTCCGTAAGAATATGCATCAGTGGCCAATACTGGAACGAGAAGATAGTAAATAAACTACATTTTCTTAAAATATATATTCTGTGAAACTAATTTGCGATTTTCGTTTATACTTTTGGTAACTATTTGTTGTTATTAAAATTGTTAATAACAATAGTGACTTGATCAACTTTGTAATCTTATTATAAGTTCAATCAGTCAAGTGCCGTAGCAAGACTTCATAGTTCAATTACTCTAATTCAGATATAATATGAAATGATACGGTGAAGTTTTTGAATCTTTTTTTGGCTTTTTAGAAATTTTTGTTGATGTAGTGTTTGATGTTGACCTTTAACAGAGTATTGTTGATATTTTAGTACATGTGTGTAATTAGCTAGTATATAGAGTTTTGAGCCACTAAAGTTAGCTAAGCTGTAAGTTTGTTCTAGCCTATCGAAATTATGGACGTTTTATAAAACCCTCTTTTGTACAAAGAACAGGTCGATTACCATGTTACGGTTATTATAGTAGATTTTTTCTGCACAAATTTGTAACGTTCCATAGTTTATATACGTTACAATGCCCACGTTTTTTCATGTCCTACAACTTATAAGTATTTTCCAAGTATTTGAAAGTGTTAAGGCATAACAATATAGATATTTTTATTAATTTCTTTTGCTCTTATAATTAAAAATAGATAACTCAATTTGAACTACTCAGCTATTGCCTAGTGGCGTAGATATTTATTTTTAAAGACAAATATCTAGGGACTTATGGCCAGTCGCTAGGTTTTCTGGGTGGAATTTTCGTGCTATTTTCAGAATGTAATCTCCGTTATTAACAGACCTATGGTTTTGAAATTTTAAATATATGTTGTCCATAACTTTATTTCTATAACGCAAGGACAATTTTGTTAAAAACAGTTTGTGATCATATTTTTCTCTGAATTGTAGTGTAATTTTTGCATAACGTATATATTTTTAAAAATCAATATCTCAATTATTAAAAGAAATTTCAGAACACGGTTTTCAGCTTACAAAGCTCCAGAAATCATACCAGATATATCGTCGATTTTTTTTGTTAGAAACGATACACAGTAAAAAAAAGCTTGTGTCATAGAAGTTGCCAACTTTTATTTTTACTATATCTCAGTCTCAACAAATAGACCTAGTACGATTTCTAAAGTGTTGCAAGCTGAAAACAGTGGTGACAACCCCGTTCCAAAATTTCCGTAAATAACTGAAATATTGATTTTTTAAAATACGTGATGCAAAAATTTCAACAAAATTTAAAACATATATGATGATAAATTGTTTAAAAAAACTGCCCTCGCAGTTATGTAGTGAAAGTTGTGGACAAATTACATTTAAAATTTCATAACCATAGGTGTGTTAATAATGGAGATATTACATTCTGAAAACATATTGACTCCTCTTAACTGGACACATTAAAACTACACTGGGTACTGCTTATTAACTGTAAAAATTGAGTAAAAACAAACTACTCTCTTCTCAAGGGTGCCGCTAAATTTAAATTTGTTAGCAGCTGGTATTTACTATCTCAGATAAATGAAGAAGTCCCTTTTAAAACGTGATTAAAACTTTTCAGTTGACGGACGTAACAGAGCAAGTTGTAACAATTTTAAAGGCACAGGTTAAATTTTAATTTGACTTGCATTGTCTACTATTTGACCTATCGAATTTTTATGTAGCAAATTATTGTTGAAAAATCCAAATTTTACCAGAACTCAGTATCAAACATTTTGATACGATAGTAAATTGAAATGAAAGCACACGGTATGAAAGAATTTTTTGCAACAGTAAGTTATATCTATATCAGTAATATGAATATTTAAATTTATGTCCATATAAAATATATTTTATTGTGTTACTACTTGGTTGGTACATACGTGTTGGCAAGTTGTGCAAGTAAAACACGTTGCAAATGACACTTGTGTAGAAAAATTGTAAATAATGACTGTATATTGTTTTCATTTTTTGTAACAGTTAGTATTTATGAATTTTTAACGAAATCCGCCTAAAAATTCCCAGAATATGTATGTTTCGAAACTATGTTTAGAGCATTGTTTGAAAAATTCGTTAACATTAATTACCTCTTAAAGAACACTTGTAACCAGATTATAAAAAAATGATACCAACTGAAATCACTTTAAAATGATTTAAAAAATGCGTATCATTTTAGTGACAGCACGAAAAACATTCAAGTCGTATCTGTTTCAGGATAAATTCAACAAAATGATGCAACTGCTACCTGAGATCCACAGCTTGGCGGCGCGAGGAGAAGAGCACCTTTACCACAAGCATTGCAGCGGTAGCGCGCCAACCCAGACGCTTTTAATGGAAATGCTCCATGCGAAAAGAAAATAACGGCCGTCCGCCTCCTCATTTTCGTTACCATATCTGTGTGCAATACCAGCTTACACTGTACATAGGTTATTGGAAATCTCGTAGTTGTTGACATTGATGCCTTCAAGAAGTACAAAGAGCTAGGGCGGCCAGGCCGCACCGCCACCACATATTTTTATAAAACTAGAGAGCGGCCACAGCACCCTGCTCCGTTGTTTAATTTATAAATGTTACGTTGATTTGAGTTTTATGAACGAAACACATTCCAGAAGTGCTCTGGAGGGATTCAAGGGCATCCTAGCATAGGGTAGCGTAGCTTTTAAGCGCGAGTGAATGAATGCTTGTGGATGTTGCAGACCAAGCGCACTGCACTATTTCAACGTTTTAATATTAGTACGTGTGGGAACCGCCCGCGGAGGACGGCTTCTCGTTAGCTTAACCATGGTGATGGACTAACAGCTGTAATTTTATGTAATTATAGAATTATACATATATATACAATTTATTACTAGTTACTAAGTTTAATTATATTATAAATATATTTGATTATGTTATATATATGAATGTTAATATTATGTGAGAGCAAGGTACTGTGGTCTAACCTGTGTTATTGTTATCATTAAATTGATAAATATTACTGATTGTTTGTGTTGTGCAGGCTACCTCTAAAGTCTCCTTCGCGTGGGGCCGCTGTGCGAGTCCCTCTGCGCTGGTAAAGCGGAGTCTATTAAAATGTTAGAGTATCTTGCCCTGTGACATGCAAAAGGCCCTGAGCTTATTATTGATTGATCAGATATATATTTATATATAAAATACGTACACTTATTTAAGCAGTGTGATTGCGAAGATGTATATATAATTTATGTGGATCAAAGTGACTTGTTTGTAGAAATAAATCACAGTGAAATTAATGCAGTTCCTTATTGTAAACCTCATCTAGAAATTCCATTAGAATTAAACCTTGCACGTATGTAAAAGGAACTGCTAATTTTTGCAAAAAAAGAAACTCAGAAACTCGCTATTATTTAATAGATGTGATTTGTATAGTGTTATTTTAGGTAAGTTACCTAAGAATTGTATCTTTTGATACTCCATAGACTGTTGATGAATTAATAGTAGAAATAATGAAAAGATACATAAATAAATGAGTATGAATGATAAATTATTTATTTCAGAAATTGCAGTTTCGCTCAAAACATTCAATTGTTATTTTATTAGTATACTGGGTTATCTCAAAAATGTACAGAATAAAAAATTAATTTTAAACATGTGCATCATATATGTAGTTTACTTGGGTTATTTCCTACTAAAAAAGCTTTTTTACTTTTTATGTAAAGGTTTGTTGGATTGCTTACAGTTTGAACAAAAAAAGATAATTACACGTGAATTATATACCTGTAAACAAAAATTCCGTGGGATAAACTGAAATCTTACTCTACTGCATTTATTGATTACATAGTACATAGAATCCATTGTTTTATGGTATTAGGTATGTCTCATTGTAAAATAGCTGTTGCTTTATGTAGAAAATACTGTTCTTTTTCTACAGTCCAGTGTTAAAGATGTCATGAACAGACTATACCAACATGATTTAGTATCAACATTGCACTTGGAGATGTTAATAGTTGATCAACAATGGGGAGTTTAATGTGGGTTGCAATGATGACCAACGTTCAAACATCTTATAAAAATACAACTCGTAAAATTTAACATCATGTTCAGAACGTGATTTTTGTATCCACTAAAATTTTATTGTCGTGTTCTGTTTGTTACCATTCAAACCGTACTTTCCGATTACTGGTTTATTGACATTAACTATTAATACACTTACACGCTAAGTTGCTTATTGTAGTACATGTTGCGGACACCCACACACAAAGTTCAGTCTATGTATATACCGAGAAGTCGAGAACCGCTCTATGCATGCATAGCATATGTTTCTGCGCCTGCGTACTTATGTAGGTGTATGCTCGCCTACATACCATCTGTGAAATGAAGGGCGGTATTAACTGTGTAAACAAACCCCGGTATCAGAATCTCGGGGCAGGGACTTGCTTTTAAAACTTCAGTGTGCCGCCAAATATTTAAAACTTGTATTGCACTCAAAAAATACATATTGGCAAGGGCGTTTCTTTTCTGTGGGAGTTAGTCCTTTCTTTCATTTTCATGGGGGACTAATGTTCACCGTCGCCACTAACCCTGTTCTTATGCCAATACAGTACCAAAATAAAGTTGTGGGTCTGTTTTTCAAATCTCAAAAAGTTAATGTTTGCACGCAAAAATTTTGGCGTATTCTAGAGTGGTGAGATTTGTTATTTAGTTTTAAATAAACGCCAACTTGAATTTTTCATTGAGTAAGTTATCGAATTTTTAGACAATTCAATGTCTACAAGATCTAAAACAAAATTTTCCTTTGTCAGTATCCATCGCTATTTAATCGATACTTATTCTTTAGTTGATTTTGCTAAAACAAAATCACACAGACACAGACTATTAGACAGAAGTTTACTTTTATTTAAAAACTTAATAGTACTTGTTGTATGTATATGTATATTTGTCACTTTTACGACAGCTGAGTAAAAAGAAACAAATCTCTATCTGTTTTACATTTTTAACCTTTTTGTATTCCAATACCTGAATGCCAAAATGATCTGTACATGTTTGAATTCTTGTGGAAACCAGTAATAAAGCAAGAATTTACGCGATCCGGAAATGATTTTCACATCTCGTGATTTAGATATTTCAACATACCTACTTATGTAGCACAAGGTTCCTATTCTATCAAGGCCAGCAAAATGTTTACTAGGTTGAGATGAAGAGAGTTGCTGCAGTTAAAGAGTAATAGTTTCTGGAAAAATGCTGCAAGAAGTTTGATTTTTTATTACAATTTTATAAATAAAAATTGTACGTGGAGGAATTTTGTGTAATTTCCGGATTACCCGGAATATCAAATAACTACCTGATTTCACTTTCCTGTATTAGTTGCATGAAAATAATAATAATAAATGGCTTGACACTTCTAAGTCGATTTTCAATTGGAAAAATGGTGTCCACAATTGCATAGCTCAAAAAATAAAGATGAGATAGGACGGTTCCTGAAAGAAACTGCCGATAAGCAGTTTTTGCTTACTGAGGTAAGATATGCTTAAATTGTCTTCAAATTACTGTAATTTATATTTTTCCTAGGTTGCTTTGATAGCTGGCATCGCTGGAGCTTGCAGAAAAGAAGAACCCACTAAATTGTTCCTAGAAAATGTTAAGGATGAAGGGTTGATTTTCCATATACAAATCCCAAACACCAAAATCAAAATATATACAGAGAATTTTTTGTAACGGTTAGTGGCACCAAGGATTTGATATGGTGGAAATAATTAGGAAATATTTGGCATTACATCCTCAGCACACGAATCATGGAAGATTTTTTGGTGGATACAAGAAAGGTTTTTGTACAATACAATCGGCATTACTTAATACATTTGTGCCAAAAAATATCACTAAATTTTTTAATTTATCAGATCCTAAAGAGTACACTGGGTATTGCTTCAAACTCTCTTCTAATTCGACAAGGAGACAGCTAACGACATCAGCTGATATCGCTATATTCAATTGGGAAAATGTTGTTAATAATGTTTATGGTAACCCTAATACATAAATGTTTTATTGTTTGTAATTTACTTAAACAAAATGTCCCTTCACTATATTTATAAATTTATTCTTGAAGATCAAAATGAGTTGTGTAATGAATTTCATTACACCACTAGTGAAATAATATTTAAGATTACATAACTCAAGTAGCCGTCACAATTGTCATGTAGGTGGTTAATAAAAATATATTTAAATAGTAGGCCAAAAACGAAATTAAACTCAAAGGTAACAATCTTCATTTTTGCTTGAATCAGTTTTATTTACTACTGATTCCAAAATAAATGCTTAATGGATGAATTTTTAGATTTCAGGTAGGTACAGAGTATGTTCCGGGAGAAGTTTTTTGACGGACACAATTTTTCCTTTTACTGACAACATAGTCAATTACTGGGTACATAAAGAATTTTGGCCCTAGTTATTGACATCCCCTTCATTATAAGTTAGTAAATATACTCAACCAAATGTTCTTTAAATAAATCAGTTCAATGATATGCATATTCACATTAAACATTGCGACACTCAATGAAACTAATTATGGACCAGGAAAATGGAGTGCCATCATTTCAGTATACTTACCTTTGCATTAGAATAACGAGGAGCATTAATGTCAATTTAGTTATATTTTTGAATCTTATATCACTGTTGTCAACATGACTATGAAGTAATTTCCTGGATTTGAATGGTAAATAAACGTAATAATTACAGTAAACAATAAAAGTATCAAACACTGGTGCACTGTCAGTAACTGGTGTCTTTATCTTACCAATATGATCGACTTTTTTGAAAAGTTTGGAATTAGTAAAGAAAGGAAGATTTTGAAAATAGAAAACTTTTACAAATGAGCAATATGAGTTTAGGTGGAATAGACAACAGTTACTTATTCTAATGAAAGGTACTGTAAACAATTTCGACAATGGAAATTTAATATCTGAGGCAATAGTTGATTTGAATAAGGTATTTGATTGGTCAGATTGAATATTATGGACTTATAAAGAACAAAACTACGATTTACTTAATTTCTACTCAAGTAAAGTTTGCCAGAAGTCCTATAATTCCTATATTAGTCACACCTCTATCATTTTAATGATTTACCAGTTAATATCGAATTTAATAAAATCATGGTTCTCAATAATACTAGTTAGTTACAATTACTATTAAAGAAAAAAACAGTGAGAATACTGTCTCAATGAGTATTGAAAGATACGTACAAAACTTCTTGGAAAAAAAAAACAAGTATTTACCGTTGCTCTGTCTGTATTTACAATACCTACCAACCACATTCATAAACGCATATGAATACCAGTATTTATTGCCAAAAAAACTCGTAGCTATTGTGCCAGAAGTCAGGAATTATTAGTTACTTCATATCATCGTCCAAACAGAACTTATCAAAAAAAACCCAAACTAATTTTACTAGAAACATTTTCTAATCTGTAGATAAATTTGTAAATTGTTTTAAATGTAAATGATCTACAAGATAATTTTATTATAGTTTTTCATGTTCTATGTTTTCATGTGTATGCATATGTACATATACAGAGTGAGTCACTAAGCGCGCGGTCCTCGAAATCTCATAAATTATTATTAGATATATTGTCTTTGCCGTTTCTATTCAAACACCACCTGTTGATTTTGTTTAAAATTTAGCAATTGGTAATAGCTTTCCGTTGATTGACAACGGCTTTTAGTTACAAAATTGTCTGAATATGAACGTTGCCAAATTTACGATTAACCAGTGGTGTTTCAATAGAAATGGCAAAGACTATAGATATGTTATTTTTAAGATCTCTGTGCAATATTTAATGGGGAAATAAGCAGAGGTACGCACTTTGTTGTGGTATCCATTAAATACAATTTTAATATACAGAGTGTTTATAAAAAATTCTAAAACGTTACGATTTTCAAATATCTTTTCATACCTTCAGCTTTTTTGTACCTTTATTTTAATACTGCATTTTACTCTTGTTTTTCTCTTTCTTTTCGATATGTCCGTGTTTCTTAATAAAGAAAAAACAACAAAAAGAAGATTAAGATGCAGTAAGAAAATAGAGGGTGCTCTATTTGAAAAAACTGAAATATCGATATATGAAAAGTGTAATAATTTTTTCAAGAAAATTGGAATAACGTGGCAACGTCGCATTAGAATTGCAAAAACAAATTGTGGTAATAAAGCCTGACCTCTTCTTAGGCTCAGAATATGTAAAATGTGTATATAGGGCATTCCATTAAAAAAACTAAGTTGTATGTTACGCCTTAATGATAATGATAATGTCTTTATTTCCAACAAAACACGATACTCTTATCTCGTAGTTGATAACAATTGTAGTGTATGATCCTTCAAGTGTTTGACTTTGTCAAATAATTAATGACTTAATGAGATATCGAGGACCGAGCGCTTAGTGACTCACACTGTATATCCTCTAAGATATATTTTAGATGAGACCAAACAACATTTTTATAATTTTGTATACGATTAAATTATTATTGTTATTATTTATTATTATTGAAACACCCCCTATAAAATATAAGATCTTGCTTATTATCTAAAAAAAAATGATCTAAAAACCCAAAATAGTTCTCGTAAAAGAAGACGGTAGTTAATATACGTAAGCTTATCCTATTTCTTTCCAATACATTAGCTCTCTATCTCTCATGTCTTACGTGCGCTGATGACAGCCTCCCTTTATGAGAAAACTTTTGGATCATACGGTATAATATAATAACTAACAATAATTATCAATAACTTAACATCGATAAGTTGTGTTTTATTTAATCGCTCCTTGGAATTAATTTAGCCTTAAACGGTTTAGGTGATATAGTCACTCCATCGACACCTTCGAGTTGTGGTGAAGGTCCCTCGAAAGACTTTTCCAAATAAAAATTGTGCAGTAACGCTGTAAAAAATAAAAAGTAATTTGCTTTCGCCAAAGATTCACCCAAACAACGACGTTTTCCTAAAAATATTGACATAAATGTCAATACTCAGTTACATGCTCCCACAATCCTTACCATATCCAAAAGGTAGAAAATATTTTTCATTTACACTCAAATTTCCATTTTTGTCAAGAAATCGCTCTGGTCGAAAAGCTAATGGATCTATCCAAAATTTCTCATCCATGTGTACACTGTACAAACTTGTTAAAATAATAGTATCTTCTGGTACAGCATACTGAAATATGTTTGTTTTGCGTGTTGCTCGATGTGCGATTCCCAGAGGAGGAATATTGGCACGTCTTTGAATTTCCATTAGAACGGCCTCTGTGTATTTCAACCTAAAAGATTACTGTGGAGGTGAACTATGGTTTTACTACAAGTACCCCAGAAGTAACCATAATATGTAAATTTTGATATTACTTAAGTCTATCTTGTAAAGTCGGCCATCGATTGCGTCCTACAATTTCATCCATTTCTTCTTGCACCTTTTTTTGAATTTCTGGAAATTCAAGCATATACACCACGGAAAAACTCAAAGTATTACTGGTAGTTTCAGAACCCGCCATGAACAAATCGAGACATAAAGACATGAGTTGATCATCTAAAACCGCAAAAGTTAAAACTGTTTATTAATTGGAAGAAAATGCCACTACCCGTAAATGAAGGATCGCTTTTTATATTCATATTTTGTAAAAATGCATCAATTAGATCCCTGGCGTGCAAACTACATAAAGTTTTTCTGTGATCAGTAATTGTTTCCTGAAAAATGTTCAAACAACGACGTTATTATTTAAATTAATTAAACATTTTATTAGTTGAACTACAAAAGATCGAAATCAGCGAGCAGATCTGCATTTTATATGAAAGACTTCGTACACAGTGTTATCAACTGGTAAAACCCACAAATCTTCTGTACAGGTTTAAAATAAAATCAACAAAAAGTCGAAATCACTAAATTTGACTTAAATCAAATTGACTCAGTGCATACATCCTAGGAAAACATACGCAATTGTTACAAGATACATTAGTTCAATATTGTAAATAGCAAGGATAAGCCATGCTTTTGTTAACGCAATTACACTGAATGATCTTCTAAAACAGAGTTACAAGCTTTACAACTTTATAGCGAAGCTTGAAAAGTTTTGATAGAATAAGCTGGTATTATTATAAGTTATAATAAGGGATAGGACAATCAACAAAACATTAATTCTGGTAGACAGACTATAGAATCAACCAAATATTATTTTCTGTTAACCCTCTGACATATTAGTAAGTACCTGCAAAAATTCCCACATTCGAATCAAGACGTCCATTAACTGATTATAGCCACACGTTTCTGGCGCAACAAATCTTACAAAAGGCATTTGGTTCAATATACCACCAGACATATCAGTAAGTTTAAAAGCGTCACCAAGAATGTTTAACAATTTTCTAAGTCTTTCGTCATTTATGTCGAATCTTTCTCCTGCCATCATAGCCCATAGAACGTTCAACACTGAGACATCGAAAGCTGTGTGCATCCAGATAGGCTCAGAACACTGTTTTTTAAAAACAGTAATCAAATCTCTAGTTTCTTCAACGATTTTCTCTTCCATTTCCTTTCGGCCAAAGCCGAAATTACGTAAATGTTGCAGAGAAAATTTACGTTGTTTCTGCCACAATTGTCCATCCGAAAACACAATTCCTAAAACAAAAATATGTTTTCAGATTTTTTTGTCCTTGGATGATTTTCGGAAAGACAGTTTATTTCGAAGATATAGGGCAACAAAAGCTTTCCGAACAAAACAGTACATACTTTATTAATTCATATTACACGTAAAGATTCTTAATTTACAAATTCACGCATCCAATCTTCCCTTTATTGAGTTCCGAACTTTTTCAAAAATACCAGGGTTTTTCTTATTGCATTACATCCCTCAGTTATCCGATTTCTCAAATCTTTTTCATTTTTCGCTGGAGTAGTGTGCACTAATGTTTTCAAACGGTTCCATAAATAAAAATTCAAGAGATTCAAATTTGAGGATTGAGTAGGCCATAAGTGAGATCCACCTCAACCATTCCAGCGATCACCTTATGTGCAGTACACCGTAGTTTACTTTACTTTTATCATCCCGTATCTTCGAAACAAACCGTCTTTCCGAAAATCATTCAAGGATAAAAAAAGTACGAAAGTGTGCGAAACGTTGAGCCCAAAAACTCAATTAACACGGTTCCAACCCGGAAAACGATCATGTATTGATTCCGACCGTGGAAGTCTCCGAAATTATTTTCAATTATAATATAACAAGTGATATGATTATTATCGATAATATTTCGAGTGAAACCGAGCTGCAGATTCAACGAGTGCGAAGCACGAGTTGAATGTGCTGCTTCGGTTTCACGAGCCATATCTTCGATTATTAATCATATCACGAGTCATATTCAACATGAGAATATAATAAATTAACACATTTTTTTATAATAGAATTGATTTCGTCGTTTTGAGCTTGCCCCCAACGTTGGCAAACCATAAAAGACAAAAAAATGTATGAAATTCTAAAATTTGACAATTTGACAGTTTTTAAATTTAGGTAGCAACAGACCACAATAAGGCAATAAAATTATTATCGCTGTGATAGACATGTAACTAAGGGCATGAACAAATTCTATTGGAAGAAATGGGATCATGTGATACATGAATTATATTCTCAGTTAAATGTTTAATAAAAAATCGTCCTCTGTCTTACGACGATAAAATTGTAGTGAAAAATTTAGGTAGAGAAAATTTCATAGATATTTTAATAGACATACCATGTATGATAAATTGTTGTAGACGTGCGGTTGTGAAAAAAAACATAAATTGTTTTGTTTTGTGTATCTCTTCAGTAATGAATTAAAACCAAAGATATGTAGACAAACACTTTTTTACTTTTATTAAATGTATTTTTGTATTTATTTTCGTCACACAATTTCGTCTATTAAGTGGTAATATTAGCTTGTTTTATGTCTTCATATTTAACTGATCAATCAAATTGTGTCCCCCATTTCAAAACGTCACGAGCTGCCACTGCTATTTTTTGTTCCTTTTCTTTCGATATGTCGGTGTGTCTCTTAATAAGTAAAAAGTCACAATCACAATGACTCTCAAGTTTAAATATAGAAATTACTTAACAAAAAAGAAAGAGAAAAAAAGAACAATAAAATGCATTATTAAAATATGGAATGTTCTATTTGAAAAAACTTTTTTTGACACTCTGTATGTATATTAAAATTCAATTTTATATATACCAAAATAAAGCACGTGCCTTTATTTTTCTCCAAACAATATTCTAACCGATTTTAAAAATAATCATATTCTAATTGAAAAAAATAACAAATTATGTGTTATACCTTAAAAATAGAACACTCTGTTTAGTTGAAGATAATTTTATTGTGTGGTAATCAAAGAACCTTTCAACTTTAGCCTTTGAATTTTTGCTAGTTCTAATAATTATTGAGATTCGAATACCGCGCGCTTAGTGATTCACCCTGTATATACCAGATGAGACAAAATCGTGATTCGTATACGTAAGCTTATCCTATTTTTTTCGAATACTCTCTAGTCTCCATATTAGTTCTCTATATTTCATTCCAACTAATCGGCGAATAAATTATTGGTTCAAAAATGCTCGAAATGAAAAATGATTCTGTGTTTCAGTTGTTAGAATTATTAATTTTTGCTGAAAAACAGTTTGTTTTTAGAAAACTTTATTTTAAAAATGCGCTATTGGGTTAAAGAATAATAATTATTCCAAAAGAAAAGTGACTGTTTTTTTTTAATGTTCATTTCCGGTGAACCTGACAGAACCATCGTCCGAAAGAACCATCCATGTTATTTTGTAATAATTATTTTGTAGGGTACTTTGATAATGACATTTTTTGATTAGTTGTGTTAAAAATAAAAGTAAATTTTATCTTATGTGAAAGCGGACAAGTTTATGATTACAATTTTTTATATATTCCCCATTGATTAATTTATTTCCTACACAAAATCATTATCATTGTGTCTTGCCACGATGTCAAGGCGATTCGTTTAATGTGTAAGACCAATTCTAAAATTTTACTGCAAAACTTTTTATTTTGTTTTCCCCTGTGTAAGGTCGGGAAATATTGTGTTAGGGTTCATCTGGCGTACGACTAATCTTTTCTCGACGTTTCACACCTCTTACAGTATGAAAACGTAGGTCTGCCGTCTGTCTATCATCTGTCGTCTAGTGCCTATTGCCTTTTCGACTATTGGACCGATTACACAGGTCTGCGTTGAAAAAATTTAAACACCTAAGGTTTTTTCTATTTATTTATATCTATAGAGCCAATGAACAGTTACAATAGTAAAGGAAATAGTAAAACTTTTGTTTGAATAAACGATCATAATTTTTATTTGTAGCAAGGTTTTGCTTTATCCAGTGGAATTGATTGTTTGGAAATTATAGGTGAATAAAACTGAACGAAACGATTGAAATGTGTATTGCAACTTTGTGGTACATCAACTGAACTTACGTTGTCAAGTGCGCACATGCGCAAGCTTATGTCGGTAATACAGTTAGCAAAAGGGTAGTTTTCTATAATATCAACACTCCCACTAGAAAACTACAACTATCAACAACAAAAATTTTTAAATTTAAATAAAGTAAAATTAACGCTTCTTGAGTCCCATTTCCTTCAGGTGCTTTTCATGCAGTTCCAGAGGTAATGCTTTGGTCATCACATCAGCTGTCATTTCCTTCGAAGCAATGTGTTGAACTTGTATGGCCTTTTCTTGAATTTGCTCACGAAGGAAATGATGTCTCACATCTATGTGCTTTGTCCTTGCTCTGTATCCTCCCACTCGACTCAGATCCACTGCGCTTTTATTGTCACATTTCAGAATAGGTCCTTCGTCATCGACTTCAGGCATTAATTCATTTAGAAGGCCCTGTAACCAAATAGCTTCTTGCGCCGCTGCACTTAGAGCCATGTATTCTGCTTCAGTTGTGGATAAAGCAATGGTGGGTTGTTTCTTGCTATTCCATGATACAGGGGCCCCTTGGAATGTAAAGACATATCCTGTGGTTGACCGTCTCTCATCTTCATCACCTGCCCAGTCTGCGTCACAAAAACCTGCAAGTTTTCCATTCTCTGTCCTTGTAAAACAGAGTCTGAAGTCCTTTGTGCCCTGGATGTATCGAAGGACTCGTTTCACAGCTGACCAGTGAGCAGAGCCTGGATTATTGTTAAATCGGCTCAATAACGCTAGAGAATATGCCAGGTCCGGACGCGTACCCTGACATGCATACATTAATGACCCAACTGCCTCTTGATATGGTACATTCTCCATGTTTTGAACCTCGTTCGTTGATTTTGGGCACATTTCTTTTGTTAGCTTCTCGGATGGACTTAACGGAGTTTTAGTCGGATTGCAGTTTGCCATGTTGAATTTTGATAAAACCTCTTCTAAATATTTTGATTGGTCCAACCATAATTTGCCCTCTTTTCTGTCTCTTGTTACCCGAATTCCCAGGATATACTGTAATTCTCCCAAATCTTTCATTTTGAATCTGCTTTCCAATTCTTTCTTCAATTCATTTTTCATTTTTGAATCGTTGCCCAAAATGAGTAAATCATCTACATAGACTGCGACAATTACAATCTTATTATCCTTGCAAAGATAATATATGCACTCATCTCGTTTTGATTGATTTAGCCCAATTTCTATAAACGCTTGATGTAACTTCAAATTCCATTGTCTTCCAGCTTGCTTCAAACCATACATTGCCTTGTTTAATTTGCAAACTTTATTTTCTTGGCCTCTAACTTCAAATAATTCAGGCTGCTGAATAAAAATGTCATCGTTAAGATCTCCTTGCAAGAACGCAGTCACTGCGTCCATATGATCAATGTCAAAGTCATACTTGACTGCAAGGCCTAAGATCAATCTAATCGAATTGTATCGTACCACAGGTGAATAGGTTTCTTGATAATCTATCCCCTTACGTTGACAACAACCTTTCACTACAAGTCTGGCTTTAAATCGATCTATGTTCCCATCTTGATCTAATTTTGTTTTAAATACCCATTTGCTGTCAATCACTTTAGCATTGGTTGGCAAATCTGTGAGAGTCCATGTTTTGTTTTCAATGAGTGCATCGTATTCAGCTTGCATTGCTTCAAGCCATCTTGTACACTCAGGACTCGAAACAGCTTCTTCAACATTTTTGGGCTCCCTCGTCAACGACTGAACATGGTAGCAAATATATTCAGAAAATTCCTTTGCTTTTCTTTCCCTACTTGATTTTCTTATAGCGGGTTCTTCTCTTTCGGTGTTTTCGACTTGCTCAACATCATCATTGGTTTCAATTTCATGGACATTACATTCAACCTGAATTTCTTCAATTTCTTGTTCATCAATTTCGTCTGCTTGAGTTTCTTCGATCTCACACTCTTCACTTTCTTCGGTATGATCATGGAGGTTCGTTTCATCGGTGATTGGGTAAAACAACCAATCATTGTTTTCACATTGCGATGCCTTTGGAAGTTCTTTTTCAAAAAATACAACATCTCTAGCCTCCACAATTTTCTGTTTTCTTATGTGATAGAGCCGGTAGCCTTTCGAACCATTTGCATAGCCCACATGAATGCATTCTTCTGACTTCGGGTCCAATTTTCTGCGTTGTTGTTTAGGCACGTGAACAAATGCCCTACAACCAAACACTTTTAAATAGGATAGATCAGGTTTCTTACCTGTGTAAGCTTCATTTGGTGTGACATCTTTCAATGTTCTTGTCGGTGCTCTGTTGATCAAGTGGACAGCTGTATTTACGGCTTCTGCCCAAAACCTTTTCTTCAAATTGGCACCAATTAATAAGCAACGCGTTTTTTCTATGATGGTGCGGTTCATCCGCTCTGCAACTCCATTTTGTTCGGGCGTATGTGGAATCGTTGTTTGGTGACAAATACCAGACAATTTCAGCAGCTTGAGCAACCTGTTGTTGACATATTCAGTTCCATTGTCAGTCCTCAGAGTCTTGATTCTATTTCCCGTCTGATTCTCTACCATATTCTTGAATTCTTGGAAAACATCGTGTACTTCTGATTTGTTTCTTAGGAAGTAAACAAATACTTTGTGGGTGAAGTCGTCCACAAAAGTGAGAAAGTATTTTGATCCTCCCAATGAATTTTCCTCCATAGGACCACATAGGTCTGAATGGATTAGTTCCAAGGGTCGGCTTGAGTTCTTGACATGTGGCTTAAATGGTAGACGGTGTTGTTTGCCCTGCACACATACCTCGCAAGGTTCACTCAGCGAATTTTTGAAATTCGTTCCCGTAACGACCCCGTTTTTTATTCGGTTCATGCTGTCCGTTGACGGATGGCCTAGTCTGCTATGCCATAGATGTATATTGTCAGCAACCGATACTGAGTTAGCACCGTGCACCTTATTTTTCGGTCGATCCAGTTTGTACATGCCATTCTTCAGTGTGGCACTGGCGATGAGGGCGTTGCTTTTGTCGTATATACTGCATTTACTGCTCTCAAAGTACACCTTGTGCCCCTTATTGGTTATTTTACTCACAGACAGCAAGTTTGTTGTCAAATCTGGCACAAACATAACCTCTTTTACGTTTATTTTGTCAGGTGTACCACCTGTACAAACGTCCAAATTTACCTCCCCCACTGCATCGACATTTAGACGATTTTTATTGGCTACTATAATTTCCTGCGTGGATGAAGGAGGTTTGCTTGCGGATGTCAGCCATGTTTTGTCGTTTGTTAGATGGACCGATGCGCCGGAGTCGATATACCATTCATTTTTTTCAACATGATCGTTTCCCGTTGACAAGACTGTTAAGAAGGATTTCGCTTCCTTCGTGTTGGAAGATTTGCCATTTTCTCTCTGCAGGCGAGCCTTTCGTTTAAAACAATTCTTCCCGAGATGACCAATTTTATTACATTCAAAACACCGTGGCCCATTTTTAGTATAGTTCTTCTTTTCGGCGTGGTTTCCGAAGAACGCTACTCCATTTTTGTTTGAACTGCTTGTATCGACCTTGACCTCTTGTAATAGTTTCACCTTGATGGAGTCACTGGTAATGGCGATACCGGAGCTTTCTAGTCCCATTATCATTGGGCGATAATGGTCTGGCAATCCAGCAAGTAATAACGTCCCGAGCCATTCATCACTTACAACAAAACCAATATTCGTCAATTTATGTCCTGTTGAAATAATCTTGTTAACGTACTCTTCTACGGAATCACAATTTTCCAACTGAGTTGTGATTAAGGTACGTAACAGGCCAACTCTTCGCGTAAGTCCTTTATCGTCGAAGGCCTTGATTAAATTTTCCCATGCCTCTTTCGCTGTCTTCGCATTTTGCACGTGGACATAGTTTATGGGGTGTATCGACAGGATTATTTTGGCCTTAGCCTTTGCAACTTGTTTTGCCGTAGTGTTCGTACCCTCAACACATTCCCACAACTCTTCATGCTCCAAATATGTTTGCATTGCGAATTTCCATGAGTTGAAGTTTTCGCGCCCTAGTAGTTTTTCGATCGGTGGTAGCGTGGACGCTGCCATTTTGTTGCCGGAACACAAAAGTTTTTATCACTGAGATATATCGGATTCACCTTATTTTTACACGCGGCCAAACAATCAGCAGTACCCTGGGCCCATAACCTGTAGCAAGGTTTTGCTTTATCCAGTGGAATTGATTGTTTGGAAATTATAGGTGAATAAAACTGAACGAAACGATTGAAATGTGTATTGCAACTTTGTGGTACATCAACTGAACTTACGTTGTCAAGTGCGCACATGCGCAAGCTTATGTCGGTAATACAGTTAGCAAAAGGGTAGTTTTCTATAATATCAACATTATTTAATTATGATGATGCAAGAAGTTGGTTGGTATTATCTGTTCTAAAGCCATTGAATTTAGTTCAATACCTTGTTTACAACTGTGTCGCTAGAACTTTATTAGCTTTTTTTGCTATATTTAAGAATATTTTAAAGTCATTTAGATAAAATTTAGACAAAATTGAGAAAAATCCTTGGGTGATGGAGAAAAATGAAGATCATATTTGGATTCAGCACCCAAAAATACATACAGAGCAACCAATAAATTGGCAATTTTTCGAAAGTTAAAATACGCAGACTCGCGTTATTTTTCTGAAATTATAACCATATTTTGAAAGTATCGGGTAGGTACCTACGATAACCAAAATTTGTCTAATTATCCCCACTAAAAATGTTTTGCGGCACCTCAAAATCTTATCCAGCAAATATTACTTAAAATGTGCCACATTGAATGTGGCTATATTTTTAATTCATTCATCTAAAATCAAAATTTGACACTTTAGTTTGGAAACGAAAAAACCAATTGCTCTGAAATTTTGGATATATTTTAATGTTATCGTGATTGTGGTAAAACATAAATCAGAAGTGATGTTTTATTTATGATGAAATTTATGACGTCTCAAAATTTTGCTAAGTAAATACGTAGACATAACGTTCCATTTAAAATGTACTTTATTTGTGACTTAATATTGTGTGCATATTTTTAACGATAAAATTTACGAATTACTTTAATAAGTATTTATGTGTTACCATTAATTTCACGATTAGAGTAGAACGATTAAAATTTATGAAAAGTTAATTAGGTACGTAATCACTAATTGTAATAATGTATGTATTAAATAAATGTTTGTTATTTGTTTTGAAATAACGTTATCTGCAATTGGGTGATGTTTTTTTGTTTTTTAGAAGTGTTTGTACAGGATATTAAAAAGTAATAATAATAAAAAAATCAGTTAATTTTAATGATTAAATAACAATTGGTTTTTTCAACTTTCCTAAAATTGTGAGAGCACATTATAATTTTCTCTTATAATGTGTAGCTGTAAAAAATAAAACTTCCAGAATAACTTTTATAATTAATTCAAATTATACCACTTATATTTTGCAAGCTACTAAAAGCTGGGGAAAAAACAAATTAAATATTCTTAAAATGACTGTTACTGTTAGTTCCTACTTACGCTCGAGAGTATAAATACAATCAAATAATTTTGTGTTTTCTACAGGGTGTTATTGAAAGGTACGTACAACAAAATTGACAGTTCGTCGCAAAGTCTAAGAAGTCTGAAAAACTTATTTTGTGTTATCAAAATTATAAGGGAAAAATTAACCCTTATCTAACCTTTTTAGACGCTACTGAAGCATAAATAGGTAAAATTAATTTATTTGAGTAAATCCTAGCAACTGTAACAATGAAACTTTTGTCAAGACTAAATGTTGCTATAGAAACGAGAGATGATCTTTTTATCAGAGACGTACACCGAATTTGGACATAAATTTTAATAATTTATATCTCTAAAAGGAGAACACTATTACCTGAATTTTTTTTAAGTTTTAGCACCCATACTTTGAGACCAATTGCCGATTTTATTTTGTACGTACCTTTCAATAACACGCTGTATATTACGAAACGTTCAATAATCAAATATATGTAGTTTACTAATGATTTTAAAAATCCAGCAAATGAAATAATGCGTTAGTGATAAAACGTATACTGCTTCTATGGTTTTTACCACGGTCAAATTGTATGATCGTATTTTTAGTCCAGAAATACATTTGTAAAATTAAATTATAAAATAAACTATTAAATATTTTAAAAATTAAATGTCTTCTATTTGAGTGCCATGTGGTAAATAATTAAAATTATGTCCACAACATGACAGAACTGGTGACTAGTTTTAAAATTAGGTCAGTTTTGGTTCCCGTTCTTTTTTGAAATACACGCTGTTACCACCAAATAAACCAACAGAATTATTACTATTGTTATGTCAAATTTTTAACTATGATTTATGTTTTTATTTATTGTCTTTACTTAGTTCACTTTGTCGCTTTGGTGATTACGTTCGAAAAGACCTCTCGATCAGTAATAGAACAGAGGTCAAAAAAGCCACTTACGTATTTACATTAAATGAGCATCTCATGTAAAGTTACCTCGAAGTTTTTTTTATGGAGATTAGAATAAATTAGGTGGGACCGGTTCTTTACAGGTTTAATGGGGTTGTTTTATTTTAGTATGTGGACCATCACCGGTTTGCCCTAACTCAACATCACTGACCTACGCATGTCCGAAATTCTTAACGGATTATAAATATGGTAATTATTAAATTGCACTGACCTAGTCTTTTTCCAAAGGTGCGTAATCGGAAAAAAAATCCATCAGGCCTTCCATCAAATTCTTCTCTTGTGAGGATTTCTTTAACCGCATCTGCACCAAAAACTGTGACCACAAAATTTCGTCCCATTTTTAAACCAACGACACTCCCGTATTCCTCAGAAAATTCTTTCCAAACCAAATGATGATATCCAATAGTCGCGAGTCTTTTTCTGAAATCTAAAAAGTTTCCCACAATCGGTACCCAGGATGGTCCTGAAAACGACACATTTCGCATTTAGCTTTTGAAATGATTGATAAATTTGGCAAAAAATTAATAATTCTAATACATACCAGGAGGATATTCTTTGGGCTTAATTGTGTCCCATAGTAATAATAATAATAATATTACAACTGTTACAAAACATATAAAAGTGAACATGGTGGGTAACAGAGACGACCTCTTCCACTAAACTGATGTCCTTCTTGTATACTCGATCTCTTATGTGCATCAGCTAAACAAAAGTTGACCTGTTGAACTATTCAAAAATAGCAGAAAAAACACGTATTTCTTTCTTTCAAATTATAATTTTTAAAAAGTGTTTGTATTTTTATCTGTTTGTCTTATTTGTATTTAAACTAACAATTATTTACATCATTATCATTTTTGAATTTAAAGCGTTTCATAAATTGAAGTACATACCTGATTACTGCAAAATAATCTTTAAAAAACATTTTTAGAATAATTAGCAAATATATTAGTTGTAACGTTTGTCTGTAATTCTATTATAAAGTGTGTTTGCGGTACGAAACTGCAACATATTCTGTTATTATTTTGTCTTTAGAACATTGTATATTTTTGAGGTGTTATTGTGAATACAAGAAAAAAAATGAATACATGTTGTCTGTTTCGTGAAAGTTTTTTTGTGGAGATTCAAATAAATTAGATAGGACCGGTTGTTAGCGGGCTTAATGGGGCTGTTTTGTTTTAATATGTTGACCACCACCGGTTTGCCCTAACTCAGAATCATTGAACGAAATCCTAGGGAAATGCACAAACATTTTTTTATAAAATGAGTGCTTGTAAAAGGTTTTAAAAATTGGGAAGTAATCATTTAAATACAGAACAATACGCACAAATTAAAAATTAAAAAAAGATCGTGATCATTGCCGACTTTAGGAAAATAGTTTACATTAACATATTTTCCAACATTTCATATTAAAATCATTGAAAAAAAAAAAGATCCTACAAGAAGAAAAGTTTCTGTTTATATTCATCGGTATCAGTGAGGCTTTTTAAAAAATATTTAATTAACTAGTCGTATCTTTAAAACCTTTTAAAATTTTTAATTCATTTTAAGCGTTATTACTTGGAAACACTTCATCCAATTTTTTATTTGCAATAAAACCAATAGAACCAATTTTGGGTAATGTTGCTAAATTAGGTTATAGGGCATTTAATCATTATTAAATTCTCTTAGAATACAATTTTATCTTTTAAGTAGAAGGCTCATTTAAGTCGAGAATTTTTATTTTAATTGTTCGTAATGCTCAACGTGGTACAATGTGTTGCCACGAAATAATGATAGTTGTTCCTGAAATGCGCTTGTGTTCGACTTCAAAAAGAGTTTCTGTCGTTTTTAGCCACAGAAGTCTAGTGTCCCAAATAAAACTCTGCGGCCTAATGTCTTAAGAACGGATAGAGATTTTGGAATTATATCTACTTATTGTATTTAACGTGAACTTAGTTTGGAACATTGTAAAAATGGCGCATATAATGGCGTCGGAGTTAAAAAGTAATGCATTCCAGTAATACTCATTTTTCAGTAAAAATAGTAATTCATTAGAATTACTTTTTGCATTTTGAAAAATTTGATGGAGACACAATTTTAGGTATTTGTTGTATGGGTCCAAAGGGTCAAGAAAAAACATGTTAGAATGAAAAAGGCAGTTGGCGATTTATTTTACTAACGCATTTATTACATATTCACATCAGTAAATAAAGTAAAACAAATAAATACTTTACGCAAGAGGACTATATTCATAATTTGAATTCAATAATAACTGCCATTCAAAATTTTCGTCAGCTAAGGCATGACGTTTTGTCTTAAAAACATCCGCGCCAACACTCAACGTCTTTTCCACTGCGGAGCTAGATGGAATTGTTGTGGAGCAACATGTTACATATTTTATACAAAAATTGAAGAGCCGATTCTTTTGAGCCTAATTTTATTCCACTCTAGCTACAAATAAAAGTTTAATGCCAACTGCAACAATTTTAAATAAAAAATATTCCTAAACACTTAGAAGGGGGCTACAAGATAATGTAAACTTAAAAGTCTGTCTTTAATTGCCTCTTACTTGGCGTTGTGACTTACAGATTAAATTTAGAAAACCTCAGAGGGTGGACACCCTCATTAAATTTTAGTGTCGGATTACAAGTGGTTTAAAAGGAGGGGCTCTATCGGTTACCTGTTATAGATTTGAGTGGACCAGAAAAATGGCTAAAGTTTGTTTGACCACAAAATTTAAATATTCTGCCCCTGTTTACTGAATTATTTATTACGATATTTTATTTCTGCAAAGCGCAATGGATTTTTTTATACACTTTCTATTGATGTATCTTTTTGAAAAGATAAAATTGATCCGTAAAAAACGAAAACCAGATAAACTTATACTCATCACAATTTTAACGCGTTGTAGTTTTTATTTCACAACAAAATTTAAAAAACGGAAAAACAGTCTGGATAGGGATTTTTACACTCATTTCAACGGTGTGAAGTTTATTACAATCGGACGTATACTTTTGGCAAAAACTTGGGCAGAAACTTATATGTATTTCTCTATGCCGGAATATCCTTTAGCTCACCCTTAAAATGATGAAGAGCTTATGTATATATTATGGTTACCTTAATAGTTCGTGTTCACCGGGTGGTTTGTTATTTTTCATTTACCTACTTCAGCTCCTATTGCACTTCTACACCTCTTATTTATATTTTAGGACTTTTTTTAAACTCCTGGAAAAGCTTAATTCCGTTCCACTTCTGTATTTATATAGTAGTTTGACTTAATGTTTGTCCTTTTCCATATCTTTTGTGCTCCTTTCTTACGTAACGAGTTACATTTTTAGCTTATTTGATTAAAGACAACATAAAATTAATTATTTTAATCAATTTATTAAATTAATTATATACAATGTGTTTGGGCTGCTAGTAACAAAAATATTCTTAGTTTAAATAAAATAAAAATATTTACAATATTACAATAGTTTTATTAACATCGCATTATTTTTTTGCGCAGAGGTCCAGTGTCTTTATTTTGAGGGCGTTTTCTTTTTTCGGGGGTGGTAACTGGTGCTCGTGCTGGAACCTGTCTTCGAACAATTTTGGTAGCGTTGAATCCCAACAATCTTCCGGGTCCATCTCTGGTTATGGATATCAATAGCCCTGGGTTGAGCATCTCGTCTCGGCCTCTTCGTTTCTTCAACACCCTTTGGTCCTTGATGGTCTTCCTCAAAACAGGATCTCCTTGGGCGATTTGTTTCCACAGGACGTTAGATCCAGCAGCAGTTAGAAGTGAAGATGGGTCCAGACACCTGAAACAAACACAATATTAGTGAAAATTTACAATAAAATAAAAATATTACTTACCTCAAGATGATGGCCCAAAGCTCCACGGGTAAATTTGGCAGAGCAAATTCAACAGCCGGAACGAAGGGTAAAATTTTATACATCTTCGAAATTTTATCGTGCAAGCAGAGGATAAACTGAATTGGCAGCCGCCCGCTGCGGTATATATACCCGATACGCGCTCCCCCTCCACTCGAGTAACGATGGAGTGGGAAGCGGAGGAGTGGGGACAGAGTGCGGCCGCGGTTACTTTGAACTATGTTATGTTTTCAATTGTTGTAATTGTCGTACATCTGCGAGCTTATTCCTAAATAAACTGTACAACCACAATTTCTCGAAATTGATCTGAACTTGTCTGTCTCTGAAACATCGATTTTCTAGTCATCTTCGAGCATATTCAAGAATAGACATCCAGAAAAAATTGGTCTAAAGAGTTTAGACAGTACTTCCCTCGCTGTCGGAAACTTGACGACTGCATGCCTATTGTGTTTTTTTTCTCATTACATTTTTGTGGTGGGAATTAAAAAAAAAATGCGATGACGTCATCAACATTTTTGCAAGGACACGTATATCAGTTGGGATAGATGTAGTGTAATACTAAGAATAAAATTATTGTATTCCCAAATTTTCGGGAAAATGGATTGGGTCGTTTTGAATATTGATTTGTTATAATCAATAAAATAACGAAACAATTTACTCATATACGGCGCCGGTGTGTAATATGAGAGGCAACTGAAAATCGTTTATGTATAAACATTCTTAATTTAAGATGACAAGCGTAGCAGCATACGTGAGAGTCAAACAGAGAAACTGTAAACAAAACGACCATCGGTTTTATTGCTTCGACTTCCGCTTATTATATAAAACATTGGGTTTTATTTCAATTTTTGACGGTGAAATTCACAATTGGTTGATTATAAACATGTCTATTCCACATTCGCGGAACCTAGTCAGCGCATAAAACAAATGCACGTCTGTAATGTTAAAGTCGATGTAAATAAGCGTGCTACCCTTATGTTTCAACCGAGTTTTTACTTTAAAAAAATTTGTGTCTACCAAGTTGGGTTGGTCCAATGCAATACTAATAATAAGTGTTGCCTTTAATTTAATCAATAAAATAAATTGACTTCATTAATTTTTTTGAGCCACCTCTTAAGAAAATCTAAAAAATATGAATGGAATGATAAATCACAAGTACAAACTCATCATATTTTTTGCATTTTAGATAGGATTTATTCAGCAAAATTTAAGGGTAACGTCATCAATTTTTTTAGGAGGGATGAACAAATACATTTTGAACAAAAGTTTACCATGCTTATAATAACTTTAAAATATCTCCAAGATTTCAAAGCATTCGGTTTTGTAATTCCTGATTAAATCGATAAAATAAATTCACGCATTCATTAATTTTTTTCAGTCACCCTGTATGTACAAATCGAAAAAATATGAATGGAATGATAAATCACAAGTACAGACTCATCATATTTTTCACATTTTAGATAGGATTTATTTACCAAATTTTAGGGTGACGTCATCAATTTTTTTAAGGGGGGGATGAGCAAATAAATTTTGTTAAAAAATTTACCATGCTTATAATAACTTTAAAACATCTCCAAGATTTCAAAGCATTCGGTTCTGTAAATCCTGATTAAACCAATAAAATAAATTCATTCATTCATTAATTTTTTTGAGTCACCCTGTATATGCAAATCCAAAAAATATGATTGGAATGATAAATCACAAGTACAGACTCATTATATTTTGTACATTTTACATAGGATTTATTCAGCAAAATTTTGGAGTGACGTCATAAATTTTTTAGGGGGGATGAGCAAATAAATTTTGATAAAAAAATTTACCATGCTTATGATAACTTTAAAACATCTCCAAGATTTCAAAGCATTCGGTTTTGTAGTTCCTGAGTAAATCAGTAAAATAAATTTTGCGCATTCATTAATTTTTTTGAGTCACCCTGTATATGCAAATCGAAAAAATTTGAATGGAATGATAAATCACAAGAAGAGACTCACCATATTTTGTACATTTTAGATAGGATTTATTCAGCAAAATTTTGTTGTGACGTCATAAATTTTTTAGGAGGGACGACCAAGTACATTTTGATCAAAAATTTACCATGCTTATGATAATTTTAAAACATCTTCAAGATTTCAAAGCATTCGGTTTTGTAGTTCCTGAGTAAATCAGTAAAATAAATTTTGCGCATTCATTAATTTTTTTGAGTCACCTGTATATGCAAATCCAAAAAATATGAACGGAGTGATATATCACAAGTACAGACGCATCATATTTTGTACATTTTAGATAGGATTTATTCGGCAAACTTTTGAGCTGACGTCATAAAGTTTTTGGAGGGAATAACCAAATATATTTTGACTAAAGATTTATGATGCTCTTTATAGCCTTAAAACATCTGCAACATTTCAAAACATTCGGGTTAGCAGATTAAAATTAAATTGCAAAATGTTGTTTTATAATTTTGATTTTTTTTCCAAAAATCTGGACGTTTCGGGTAAAAACTGAATTCGGAGTCGTAAACTACATGTGTAGGACTATGTTATTTTATACAACTTAAGACCCATTTACTATGTACAATTTTGAAGTGACGTCATCGCATTAGTGGTGGGGATGACTAGACAAATTTTAGTTAGCGTTTTACCATCTACATGATATTGCTAATATAAGTACAAAATTTCAGAACAATCGGTCCAGTACTTTTGGAGATTATCTGTCTAATAAAAATCCGGGACGGCAGACAGATGGACAGACGGACAGACGGACAGACAGACGGACAGAGAGACAGACAGACGGAAATGGGAGACCTATTTCTTCGTATTCTAGGGGTCATGAAAGATCGAGAAAACGTAAAAGTAGAGAGTCGGCCGACGGACTCGATTACAATACTTCCTTTGCTTACGCTCGGGAAGTAAAAACTATTCATCTCAAAAACTTGGTAAACAAATCTCGTTCGAAATGGACAGGTTAAAGTACCGAATCCACAAAATTTACCATAAAAAAAATAACAGTTTCGAACGCAGTGATTGTGTTACTTTAGACATAAATATATAAATGTTCAAAATGTGCTCCAATAGTACAATACCACATAATAGAGTACAATAAAGTATGGTAGGATTAGATTATAGTGTTATCTTGTGTTTATAGTTACGATATTAATGTTTTTGTTGCTAAAGAATCTTGATGTTCATATTCCTTGTGGTATTCTTCCTTGAGTAAGACACATGTTAAAGGTGTCATTTAGTTTTTCTATGGCTTCATTTCCGCTTATTATTTCTATTAAGATAGTTCGTGTTCACCGGGTGGTTTGTTATTTTTCATTTACTTCAGCTCCTATTGCACTTCTTATGTGTATTTTAGATTTTTACTTCCCGAGCGTAAGCAAAGGAAGTATTGTAATCGAGTCCGTCGGCCGACTCTCTACTTTTACGTTTTCTCGATCTTTCATGACCCCTAGAAGACGAAGAAATAGGTCTCCCATTTCCGTCTGTCTGTCCGTCTGTCCGTCCGTCTGTCCGTCTGTCCGTCTGCCGGCCCGGATTTTTATTAGGCAGATAATCTCCGAAAGTACTCGACCGATTGTTGTGAAATTTTGTACTTATATTAAGAATATCATGTAGATGGTAAAACGCTAACCAAAATTTGTCTAATCATCCCCACCACTAATGCGATGACGTCACTTCAAAATTGTACATAGTAAATGGGTCTTCAATTGTATAAAATAACATAGTCCTACACATGTAGTTTACAACGCCGAATCGACTTTTCACCCGAAACGTCCAGATTTTTGGAAAAAAAATCAAAATTATCAAACAACATTTTGAAATTTAATTTTTAATCTGCTAACCAGAATGCTTTGAAATGTTGCAGATGTTTTAAGGCTATAAAGAGCATCATAAATCTTTAGTCAAAAAATATTTGCTTATCCCCTCCAAAAACTTGATGACGTCAGCTCAAAAGTTTGTGGAATAAATCATATCTAAAATGTACAAAATATGATGAGTCTATACTTGTGATCTATCACTCCATTCATATTTTTTGGATTTGCATATACAGGGTGACTCAAAAAAATTAATGAATGCGTAAATTTATTTTACTGATTTACTCAGAAACTACAAAACCGAATGTTTTGAAATCGTGCAGATGTTTTAAGGTTATAAAGAGCATAATAAATGTTTAGTCAAAATATATTTGCTTATCCCCTCCAAAAAATTGATGACGTCAGCTCGAAAGTTTGCCGAATAAATCCTATCTAAACTGTAAAAATATGATGAGTCTGTACTTGTAATTTATCACTCCATTCATATTTTTTGGATTTGCATATACAGGGTGACTCAAAAAAATTAATGAATGCGTAAATATATTTTATTGATTTAATCAGGAACTACAAAACCGAATGCTTTGAAATCTTGCGGATGTTTTAAGGTCATAAAGAGCATAATAAATGTTTAGTCAAAATATATTTGCTTATCCCCTCCAAAAATTTGATGACGTCAGCTCGAAAGTTTGCCGAATAAATCATATCTAAAATGTACAAAATATGATGAGTCTGTACTTGTCATTTATCACTCCATTCATAGTTTTTGGATTTGCATATACAGAGTGACTCAAAAAAATTAATGAATGCGTAAATATATTTTATTGATTTAATCAGGAACTACAAAACGGAATGCTCTGACATCTTGCAGATGTTTTAAGGTTATAAAGAGCATAATAAATGTTTAGTCAAAATATATTTGCTTATCCCCTCCAAAAACTTGATGACGTCAGCTCGAAAATTTGCCGAATAAATCATATCTAAAATGTACAAAATATGATCAGTCTGTACTTGTGATCTATCACTCCATTCATATTTTTTGGATTTGCATATACAGGGTGATTCAAAAAAATAAATGAAAGCGTAAATTTATTTTACTGATTTACTCAGGAACTACAAAACCGAATGCTTCGAAATCTTGAAGATATTTTAAAATTATCATAAGCATGGTAAATTTTTGATCAAAATGTATTTGGTCGTCCCCCCTAAAAAATTTATGACGTCACCACAAAATTTTGCTGAATAAATCCTATCTAAAATGTACAAAATATGGTGAGTCTCTTCTTGTGATTTATCATTCCATTCAAATTTTTTCGATTTGCATATACAGGGTGACTCAAAAAAATTAATGAATGCGTAAATTTATTTTATTGATTTAATCAGGAACTACAAAACTGAATGCTTTGAAATCTTGCAGATGTTTTAAGGTTATAAAGAGCATAATAAATTTTTAGTCAAAATATATTTGGTTATCTTCTACAAAAAACTGATGACGTCAGGTCAAAAGTTTGCCGAATAAATCGTATCTAAAATGTACAAAATATGATGAGTCTGTACTTGTGATTTATCATTCCATTCATATTTTTGGATTTGCATATGCAGGGTGACTCAAAAAAATTAATGAATGCGTGAATTTATTTTATCGATTTAATCAGCAATTACAAAACCGAATGCTTTGAAATTTTGGGAATATTTTAAAGTTATTATAAGCATGGTAAATTTTGTTCAAAATGTATTTGTTCATCCCTCCTAAAAAAATTGATGACGTCACCCTTAAATTTTGCTGAATAAATCCTATCTAAAATGCAAAAAATATGATGAGTTTGTACTTGTGATTTATCATTCCATTCATATTTTTTAGATTTTCTTAAGAGGTGGTTCAAAAAAATTAATGAAGTCAATTTATTTTATTGATTAAATTAAAGGCAACACTTATTATTAGTATTACACCCCAACCAACCCAATTTGGTAGACACAAAATTTGTTAAAGGAAAAACTCGGTTGAAACATAAGGGTAGCACGCTTATTTACATCGACTTTAACATATAGACCTGCATTTGTTTTATGCGCTCACTTGGTTCCGCGAATGTGGAATAGACATGTTTATAATCAACCAATTGTGAATTTCACCGTCAAGAATTAAAATAAAATCCAATGTTTTATATAATAAGCGGAAGTCGAAGCAATAAAACCGATGGTCGTTTTGTTTACAGTTTCTCTGTTTGACTCTCACGTATGCTGTTACGCTTGTCATCTTAAATTAAGAATGTTTATACATAAACGATTTTCAGTTGCCCCTCATATTACTAGACAGCGGATTTCTGTCGGACTACGTCACGATTATAGAGGGGGACGTGCTGGATCGCCGGGTGATAGATAATCACTGAATTTAATCGGTACTAATTCCATAAATATAATTAACGATTTATTAATCAAACGGCTAAGTAAATGAGAACGGGAATTAACAGCAGAGTGCAACGAAACAGCGTTATTCTAATCTCAAATAAACGAAGTGCAGTCCGCAACCGCAATGAATTCGCATCCCGTACGAGCCGTACCGAGTTTGGCCTTGCCTAGCTCGACAGAAATTCGCTCTCTATTCGTTATTTTATTGATTATAAGAAATCAATATTCAAAACGACCCAATTCATTTTCCCGAAAATTTGGGAATACAATAATTTTATTCTTAGTATTACACTACATCTATCCCAACTGATATACGTATCCTTGCAAAAATGTTGATGACGTCATCACATTTTTTTTTTAAATTCCCACTACAAAAATGTAATGAGAAAAAAAAACACAATAGGCATGCAGTCGTCAAGTTTCCGACAGCGAGGGAAGTACTGTCTAAACTCTTTAGACCAATCTTTTCTTTTATACGCCTGGAAAAGCTTTTCTCTGTTCCACTTCTGTATTTATATAGTAGTTTGACTTAATGTTTGTCCTTTTCCATATCTTTAGTGCTGCTTTCTTACATAACGAGTTACATTTTTAGCTTATTTGATTAAAGACAATATAAAATTAATTATTTTAATCAATTCATTAAATTAATTATATACAATGTGCTAGTAACAAAAATATTCTTAGTTTAATTTAAATAAAATTATTTACAATAGTTTTATTAACATCTCATTGTTTTTTGCGCAGAGGTCCAGTGTCTTTATTTTGACGGCGTTTCCTTTTTTCGGGAGTGGTAACTGGTCCTCGTACTGGAACCTGTCTTCGAACAATTTTGTTAGCGATGGGTCCAAACAATTTTCCGGGTCCATCTCTGGTTATGGATAGCAAGAGCCCTGGGTTGAGCATCTCCTCTCGGCGTCTTCGTTTCTCCAACACCCTCTGATCCTTGATGGTGTTCCTCAAAACAGGATCTCCTTGGGCGATTTGTTTCCACAGGACGTTAGATCTAGCAGCAGCTAGAAGGGAAGTTGGGTCCAAACACCTGAAACAAACACAATATTAGTGAAAATTTACAATAAAATTAAAAATGTTACTTACCTCAAGATGATGGCCCAAAGCTCCGCGGGTAGATTTGGCATAGCAAATTCAACAGTCGTGACGAAGGGTAAAATTTTATACATCTTGGAAATTTTATCGTGCAAGCAGAGGATAAACTGAATTGACAACGGCCCGCTGCGGTATATATACCCGATACGCGCTCCCCCTCCACTCGAGTAACGATGGGGTGGGAAGCGGAGGAGTGGGGACAGAGTGCGGCCGCGGTTAGTTTGAACTATGTTATGTTTTTAATTGTTGTAATTGTCGTACATCTGCGAGCTTATTCCTAAATAAACTGTGGTTGTATTTTCTCGAAATTGATCTCAACTTATCTGTCTCTAAAACATCGATTCTGCAGTCATCTTCGAGCATATTGAAGAATAGACATCCAGTGAAACTATTCATCTAAAAACTTGGTAAATAAATGTTGTTCGAAATGGACAGGTTAAAGTTCCGAATCCATAAAATTTACCAAAAAAAAAGAAAAGAAAACAAACAAACGATTAACACATAAAAAAATGACAGTTTCGAACGCAGTGATTGTGTTACTTTAGGCCAAAATAAATGTTCAAAATGTGTTCCAAAAGTACAATACCATACATATAATACAGTACAATAGAGTATGGTAGGATTAGATTATAGTGTTATTTTGTGTTTATAGTTACGATCCTAATTTTTTGTTGCTAAAGAATCTTGATCTTGATATTCCTGGTGGTATTTTTCCTTAAAAACTCAAGCAAATCATGAAAAAGCAAATCAAGATTTCAACGATGTTTTTACTGATGCAAATGAACTTGCCCAGGAATTAGAAATTGAACCAAATTTTCCACAAATTCATTTAGTAGGAGCAAGAAAAAAAAGCAGTTTGATTATAAGCATGAAGATGAATCTTTAGCAGATCAGAAAATTAATTTTTAGGTGAATTTCTATTTTATAATTTTGGATCAGACAGTATCATCTCTTAAAGACAGATTGAAGGTCTTCAAAATTATGATGACGTGTTTGGGTTTTTGTTTAAATTTTGGGAAATAGTAGATGAAGACCTATTAAAAAATTGTAAAGATTTGGAATTAAAACTGAAAGATGATTTAAGTGATGAGAAAGACATTGACGCAATGGATTTTTTTGAAGAAATAAAATGTTTTAAATTACATTTTTGTACGACCATCGCTTTTTCGATCATTTACGGTACAGGTTTCCATAGCAGTAAGTTCAGTTTACGGGTTGCTACGATTAACAACTAAGGCCCGGTTTTACAAATGTCCGGTTCAACACGAGTTCAACTGAACTTGAGTTCAACTGAACTGAGGTTCAATTCATCCGTCCGTTTTACAAACACCGCTATCGTCCGGTTCAGCTGAACCACAAATTTCCTTAGGTTGGTAGCGCGCACCCGAGAATCTGACAGTTGAGACCACGTTGGGAGCACGTTGGAAGTGTGTTGTTGTTGTCATCTATGTCATCATGTCACATTATTATAAATTATTTGTGACAAATTCTGCAAAGTAATTAGTTTTTTGCGTTACTGGGGTACGTATATGTGTATATGTAACATTTGCTCGTTAATAGTAGATGATTATGATGGTTTTTAACATTTCGTTTCAGATGAGTAATACACGTGCTCCGAATTTTACAAAATCCGAAGAAAACTTGCTCCTATCTTTAGTAAGCAAGTATAGAAATATTCTGGAGTGTAAATTGTCCAACACTGATGCAAATCAAAAAAAAAAAAAAATCAGTGTTGGAAGAAAATTGAAGTAGAGTTCAAACAACAAAGTATTGAGGCCACCGATGTTGATGTGGCTGTAAAAGAAATTCTCGGGGCCAAACCAATGGGGCATAGCAGCGAATTTGATGGCGATTCCGAAACAACCTGTAATAAGTATTTTTATGAATAATATGTATTGTAAAATTAAAATGTTGATGCTTTTCAGCATTCCAAAGTAACAGCGGTATAATCTGTCTGATGACGAAAATGATGGTAAATACTTTTTATCCTTACATACACTTTATTCAGAAATTTTTTACTATTTTTTCTTTATTTCAGATTGTTTTATGCCAAAAGATCAAACCGGAGCAATTTCGAGAGAAGTGCCTGTTATGGATAAAATAAGTGGTCCCAATAAAGAAAGTGGTAAACATTAATAATAATCAAATATGGTTATTTTTGTAGAAAATGGTCAAACTGGGAATTGGGCTAAATACTCCCCCAAAATCTTGAAGCAAAAAAAATTTTCAGCACTCACGCCATATCGCAGAGGTATTATATGTATATATATTTATATTAAAAAATGTTTGACACTTGTCTTAAAACTTTATTAATGTATTGTTTGTATAGGTAAAGGAAACCAGACAAGTGATAATTTAGAGCAATGTGCCGCTGCCAAAGAACTTGTCGAACTAAGTCGAAAGGAATACATCCAAAAGGAGCAAGAGTTTAAATTAAAAGCCATGAAAGAGAAACATGAACTAGAAATGCAAATTATGAGAGACAAAGCTGCACTTGAATTAGAAGTAATAAAGCAGAACACCAAATGAAGATTGAAATATTAATTGCCCAAAAATTTAATATTTTAAATAATAAAACTTAAATAAATAATTACATTACATTTTATTATTTACTGCAACTAAAAACGAAATCAAAAAAAGCAAATGAGTAAAATATTCTCTGATGAACTGGTTCCGTACAAAATTGTTCTGATTATAATTGCCACTATATTCTCCAATGTTTTCAATTAGAACATCGTTCACAAAATTCACCGCTGCTTCTTCTTCTGCGTCCACTGGCGGTTCTTCTTCATTTAAAATAATTGCAATGTTGTCTAACACTCCTGTTGCCACAACCACTGCCTCTAATTTACACATTTTTAAACGAATTCCAAAAGCCAATGCTGGAAAGCGTCTTTTCCACACCCCAAAACATTAATTATTTGAGAAGCTGTTGCTTTACTAATCCCTATAAAGTCACCAGCAACTTGCAGAAAAGATCCAGTGGCAAGGAAACGTGAAGTCACAAGTAGCATTTGCTCCAGTGATACTGCATGATTTCTTTCTGTTCGCGATGTAATTTGCTCCTGTATTTGTTGCAAAATAAACCGTACGCCAGTCTTGGAAAAACGAAATCGTTTCAAAAATTCCCCAGCATTTCACTTTTCAAAGTGATTTTCTCTCAACTGAAAAACTTTTGGTCGTCGCATACGTGCCGGTTCTAATATGTTTATCATTTCTAAAACGTCTTCATCGTCAGTTAATACTCCTAATAAATTTTCCATCTTCAATTATAATGCTGTCACACCACCAAAACGATAAAGCACAGACATTTGAGGTTATGGACAGTTGAGCGAAGCTTAAACCACCCTGACATCAGCGCTCAGCTGAGCCTTCGTTTGAGCGCGGTTTAACATTGAACCATGTATTGTAAAACGGACAACTGCAGTTGAACCAAGGCTTATCTTTGAACCTCGCTTAAGCTTGCATTGTAAAACCGGGCCTTTAAGACGCGAACGGTAAGTAATCATGCATTCAAGATTTTTTTTATTTTAAATTCCATGCGTGTTCGACATTTTCGCTTTCAGAATCACTCATGATTGATATTTTAAGCAAATAAATCACTCACTAATAGTCGCGGAAAGAAAATTAACTCGAAATCAAGCCAGATCAAATCTAATTCGACAGCGGTCAAAATGGAAACTGATTTTTAAAATTGTTGTTTATATTAATCGAAACCATAGTAACAAATTTTAAATTAAAAAACGACCTTGTTGATGTTTGATATAAATTCTTTCAATTTATGAATTTGATAAAAAGACGCAAATCTTTTGATGGTCGTACAAAAAATAGTATAAGCGTCACGAACGTTAAGGGGGTTTGCTGGTCGAAGACAAAAATTTCTCCGAAACACCCCTTACCGTTTTTAATACTTAATATACTATTAGAAACCAAAGCAACAACTAAAAACGAGCCGCATTTTATTTTAGAATATATTTTAGAAAATAAACTTGTTTCGACTCTTCCTAATATTTTTATTGCAGTCAAAATTCTACTTACTCTTCCGGTTTCAGTTGCCTCTGGTGAAAGATCATTTTCAAAATTGAAACTTATTAAAAATTATCTTCGATCTACTATGTCACAAACAAGACTTTCTGACTTAGCTATAAAATCCAAAGAAAATAATATTTTAGTTAGTTTGGATTTATTTGATATACCTAATAGCCAGTTTTGCAGAAAGCAAAGTTCGCAAAATGCAATTTTATGATTTATTTTAAATCAATATTTTTTGTAAGTATGTATGTAAGATATATTAATAAACACATCTATACTTGTCCCTTTTTGTTTACAAATATATATTATACACACAAAAATTATAGTTTTGTCTATTTTCTTAAAAAGAGGGGCGTAAAATTAAACTTTGCACAAGGGCGGCCAAAACTCTAAGCGCGGCCCTGTTGTTGGTAGTTCGTGTTCACCGAGTGGTTTGTTATTTTTCATTTACTTCAGCTCCTAATGCACTTCTACACCTCTTATTTATATTTTAGGACTTTTTTTTAAACTCCTGGAATAGTTTTATTCAGTTCCACTTCTGTATTTATATAGTAGTTTGACTTAATGTTTGTCCTCTTCCATATCTTTTGTGCTGCTTTCTTACGTAACGAGTTACATTTTTAGCTTATTTGATTAAAGACAACATAAAATTAATTATTTTAATCAATTTATTAAATTAATTATACAGGGTTAGTCACGAGAGAATTACTTCTGAAAATTATTTTTTCGCAACCCAAAATACGAATACCATGTACCATTTGATACTTACTGAATTTAAAATGAAATGCTTAATCCATGATTGCTTTGAGTTTGACAATCTCATTTTGACAATTGTGGAAAAGGAGGTTACGCGAGTGTCCATGGTGGTACCGCAGCCAGTCGGAAATCTCCTCCGGCGCCGCTAATAAATTTGTCAGTGTGCCTTGTGGTGACCGAATTTAAATCAAACTTTTCGCGCTGAAATTAATTAACAGCGGCGCGAAATCACATTTGAATAATTTGAATTAAAAAAAAAAAAAAAGAAATTTCAATCACGAAAAGGGAATCGTTAAACATAGGCAACCAAATAGACACATGGCTGGGTTAATGCATGATCTTTGGGTTAGATGGCAGCACGTAGCGCTAGGGTAATTTCAGTTAGAGGGTTGGTAGAGAAACGGCATGGTAGTTCATTACGAATGTGGCTGTGTGTGTGTGTAACCACGTGGTAAGAACTAGGTTTAAATTAGTTGGTTTGGTAGTTAATAAAACGGGAGGAAGCCTTTGTTTAACGACGATCAAACGTATTTTTCATAATGATACAGTTGTCCCCAACCCGCGCGGTAAATTCTTGCGCCCTTTTAATCGAAAATTGCAGACTTCCGGTCGGACGCGAACACGTGTTGTGAATCTGTTTCTTTGTTTGTAAATTCACCAATCAAGCTAGTTTTTCTTAATAGTCAGCTAGTGCAAACACAATTTAACAATCAGGATTATTTAAATTAACCATTTGCTAGAAGATTTCATGAAATTCACTTAGTCAGGAAAAACACCTTATGTTTAATTACGAATAGGTCTCTGGATGCATATACGTAAGTGTTACATTATAACACTTCTAAATTCTTCACACAAGATTGTTAATAGTTCATTTACGGCAGTTAAACAAGTTCATTATACTGCGAACTGGCGGGGGGTTATGATATTTTCTCCCCTTAGGTGGTTATCATCGTTATCACGATTAATTCATCGGGGCATGCTTCACGACGCCAGATTGATTAATTAACTAATGCATGCCCCCAACGCTACAGAAAATTTACGTTACCGAGACGCTTTTTCCTCGCAACGATTTTGGAATTTACATCGCCGAGACGCTTTTTCCTCGCAACGATTTTGGAATTTACATCCCCGAGACGCTTTTTCCTCGGAGTGATGATTGGATATTTTTGTATTTGTTTATTATGTGTTTTGTTGGGGTAACCAGTTCGTAGTATTTTAAACTCTCAAAGTAAATTATTTTTGAAGTAACCAATCACTTAGATCATGATATAATTTGGCATAATGTAAACTCTTTGTTTGAACCGTTGATAAAGTGTGGCAAATATTAATCTCCTGTAAATTTTGGTAACTCTGCAATCTTCCACCTCATACATACTATATTTATTTAATCTCACAATTTTAACCTCAGTAATTTTGTTTGTTGTATAATTTTGATTAAACGTAAATTTCATGTTCTACAGTTTTAACCTCACATAATATTTCCATTTGTACAAGTTTATTTCACACCAGATCTTCTGTTTCATAAATCCTTCCTAAGTTTTGTTTTGTGAATACTTTGTTGATGAATGTTTCTACCCTATGAATTATTTGATGTCCGACTTTAATCTCACACAAGAATTATTTGTTGTTTGAAATTTCATAAGGTTGTATGGCGAATCTAAGTGTTGTTTATTGCTCTTTGACACTTTAACACTTGTTCAGTTGTTGTTAATATCAGAGTTATATGAGATTGAATATTTTAAAATGGAATTGAGGTTAAATAACACAGAAAACGTGGCAGAAGCGAAGTTCGGTTCCTAGTCGAGCTGGCGAGATTTATCGTGCCACCTGTACAAGTCCACAGGTTTGGATAGATTCAGGGGCGGCCGCCGACTTTGTGAATTTCTCGATTTGGCCCAATAGTCGAGATCTTTGCGGGTTGGACGACCGTAATGGCCTAGTTCCGCAGGGCACAGTTCGTCATGGGATATGCGTGTGGGGTAGGCTTTGCGATAGATAGAATCATCGTCGCGGGGGGAGAACAGTTCCAGACCGGTAGCTCAGACTCCGCTTATGCTACAACGCTCCAGGGGTACTTTTGTTGTACTCCTGTTAACTGCCGTAACTTAAAAAACAAAAAGGGAAAAAGAGATCGGCCGCCACACGCCTGTAATAACTTGTGTATTTGCATCCAGTTACTTGATTCAGCTTTTGCTTTGTTTTTATTAAATTTGTGATATTCAAATATTTGCATTGATTCCAAACAGATGTATAGAATTTCCGTTTGTTCGTTTTTCATAGGTGTATGTCTGTCAATTCGCGAGTGTTTTTCTTTCACATATCTTAAGGTGTTTGAAATGTAATAATATGTCGTCCGGGAATAAAAACCAAAGGGGGTTTTTGCGCTGAGGAGTAAATCTTCGAAGCGCCTTTCCCCCTGTGAGGGTGCCGTACTCGCCCTCCAAAACAATTTTGTCTATTATTTCTTGCGCTCTCGACCGTGTATGCACTTGTATGAAAGAACGTCTTCCCGCCATTTTTCAAAACAAAAAAAAAAACACACAACGTAGGTTCTCATTTGTTAGACGATCACAGCCAAGGCCAAACTTTGAATTTTTGAATTTTTCGCGGGCCTTTCAAACTGTTTCAAGGTCAATTTTTAAGGCGGGAAGTTTGGGTTATCACAGCCTCTTGATCTTTTGCTTACCCGATTAATCACGAGAAAATTATTTCTAAAAATTCCTTTTATGGCATTTTATTCAAAGGTTACAAACACAAACTCAAAACAAGTAAGTAAATAATTTAACCACTAATCTGTTGAAAATGTTGGGCATTTTGGGGGGATGCTACGGCTTTTTTGTAAATGGATGGCCGAAGAAGTCCAGAGGTTGCAGATTTGCACTTCGAAGAGGCTCTAGGTGACGCAGAGATAGCGAATTAACACATGCACATTAGCGGCGAACAACATTGCTAGAGCACTTACGGCTTCAGTATAGCCCAGATTGATCTGAGCGTACGTCGTCGATCCAATGGGGCTCTAGAGGCGAGTCGACGATGAAAAAAAATGTTAAAACTTAACGTCAAAGTGACACTGCCAAAGTCAAAGCAATCATGGATTAGGCATTTCATTTTAAATTTAGATAATATCAAGTGGTACAGGGTATTAGTATTTTGAGTTGCGTAAAAATAATTTTCAGAAGTAATTCTCTCGTGACTAACCCTGTATACAATGTGCTAGTAACAAAAATATTCTTAGTTTAAATAAAACAAAAATATTTACAATAGTTTTATTAACATCTCATAATTTTTTTGCGCTTTTTTCGGGGGTGGTAACTGGTCCTCGTGCTGGAACCTGTCTTTGAACAATTTTGGTGGCGTTGGATCCAAACAATTTTCCAGGTCCATCTCTGGTTATGGATATCAAGAGCCCTGGGTTGAGCATCTCCTCTCGGCGTCTTCGTTTCTCCAACACCCTCTGGTCCTTGATGGTCTTCCTCAAAACAGGATCTCCTTGGGCGATTTGTTTCAACAGGTCGTTAGATCTAGCAGCAGCTAGAAGTGAAGATGGGTCCAAACACCTGAAACAAACACAATATTAGTGAAAATTTATAATAAAAATAAAAATATTACTTACCTCAAGATGATGGCCCAAAGCTCCACGGGTAAATTTGGCAGAGCAAATTCAACAGACGGGACGAAGGGGAAAATTTCATACATCTTGGAAATTTTATCGTGTAAGCAGAGGATAAACTGAATTGGCAGCGGTCCGCTGCGATATATATACCCGATATGCGCTCCCCCTCCACTCGAGTAACGATGGAGTGGGAAGCGGAGGAGTGGGGACAGTGTGCGGCCGCGGCCAGTTTGAACTGTTATGTTTTTAATTGTTGTAATTGTCGTACATCTGCTAGCTTGTTCCTAAATAAACTGTGGTTGTCATTTCTCGAAACTGAGAGTATGACAGGATTAGATTATAGTGTTATTTTGTGTTTATAGTTACGATCTTAATTTTTTGTCGCTAAAGAATCTTGATCTTGATATTCCTGGTGGTATTCTTCCTTAAAAACTCAAGAAAATCAAGATTTCAACGCTGTTCTAACTATGCTAATGAACTTGCCCAGGAATTTGAAATTGAACCAAATTTCCAACCAGTTCATTTAGTACGAGCAAAAAAAAAACATTTTGGATATACGCATGAAGATGAATCTTTAGCAGATCAGAAAAATAATTTTTTGGGTGAATTTCTATTTTATAATTTTGGATCAGACAGTGTCATCTCTTAAAGACAGATTTGAAGGTCTTCAAAATTATTATGACTTGTTTGGGTTTTTGTTTAAAATAAATTTGTTTTAATAAAAATTTACTTGAGGTTTTAAGTTGTGTCAGATTTTTTTTGTTTGCCATTTGAAGAACAATGTTTTCAGAAACAGACAGCATAGAGCATACCCATGACGAGTTGCAATAAGCAATAACTCGTGATTTTGAAAATATACTTCATAATACTCGGCAGCAAGTATTTATTTCATAATATGAAAAGACGAGTTAATATGCGTCTTGCCAACGAAGGAAACCATTTTTAACATTTATTGTAATTACTTAATAAAAACAACTTTATCTTCTGGAACTCAATAGACTTCTATGAATTTAGTATCGTAATTTAGGGATATTAATAATAGGTATAAAGCACTGCCAGGTATATTAATAGAAACCCTATTATCTAGCGGGTCGTGGTATGAAATATATTTCAAATGGTGTATGTTTAGTTGCATACATTTTTTTAACGTATACATATTTTTGAACTAAAGCAGTGAGTATAGAGTTAAATACATAGTCACTGACTAAAGGTTGAAACATTTTTGCAGAAAAATGTTGCAGTATCGAAGATTTCTAACGTTAAAAATTAGCAATCGTAACGTATACTTTTGATTGTATTCCATTCATTTTTATTTTTTACAATAGACATCCAGATTTTTGGAAAAAATAAAAATCCAATTATATAACATTTTGCAATTTAACTTTAAAACTGCAAAACCGAAACTTTGCAATATTGGACATGTTTTAAGGTTATCTTAAGCATGATAAATCGTTAATCAGAATGTATCCGTTTATCCTCTCCTTAAAATGTTAAAACTTACGGAGTTTATCATAAAAAATAAAATTTCTAAAACCAAATTCTTTAATTTTTCCAAAAAGCTGGATATGTTCTTGTCTACTTCATAAGCGAGTGAAGTTATGCCTAAATAACCTTGGATCTATTTTTAATAACTTGTTGAAAATTGCGAAGTTAAAAAATTTAGAAGTATGTTAGTGGTTCCCTAATCTGTCTATTGAGTTGAGTCCACTGAAATCTACTGCCCTTGCGCTGTCTTGTTTGCAGTATAAAAATATACATTTTTGAATCATTTTTATTGTAAATCGTGTGGTAACCCAAATTTCCCGCCTTAAATTGACCTTGAAAAAGTTTGAAAGGCGCGAGAAAAATTCAAAATTCAAAATTTGGCCTTGGCTGTGATCGTCTAACAAAATGGAAACCTACGTTGTTTTTTTTATTTTGAAAAGTGGCGGGAAGACGTTCTTTCATACAAGTGAGCATACATTGCGTGCGAGTAGAGAGCGCAAGAAACAATCGACAAAATTTTTGGGATGGGGCTAAAATTCGTACCCCCTCTCTAGGAGGAAAAGAGCTGCGAGCATTTACTCGTCAGCCCTGAAAACCCCCTATCGTATATTCATTGACTATTACATTTCAAATAAAACACCTTAAAAATATGAAAGAAAAGACAACCGCGAATTGACAGACATACACATCTGAAAACCGAACAAACACAAAATCCTACACATATGTTTTGAATCAATGCAAACATTTGAATATCACAAATTTAATAAAAACAAAGCAAAATCTGGGTAAAATTTTACAAAGAGCACTTCTCGATTTCGTACAAACTGTTTGCACAGAACTCTTCTACAGGACCCCCTGATCACGTTCCTCACCTTCAAATGTTGTGGAAATGCTTACTTTTGCCATAAAAAAATTTTTAAATTTCCCATTTGCACACTCTTCAATGGGAAGTCGTTTCGAACATAACCTAACTTCTTATAGTCAACAACATGGGTAGGTGTAATATCGGGTTTTTAGTGGAGGCAGGGCGCTTCGCGCCCTGCACCCCATTACAAACATACCCCTAAACGTGGCACTTCTTGCTCTGTGGATCATTTATTTATTGGAATTCGTGCGAGTTCAACTGTGTGTGTTGTTGGTTGCCTACATGCGGCGCAACTAATAGGGTGCAAACCATAGGGCGAACACTAAATATTTTTTTCTGACACAAGGAAGCATTTCCACAACTTTTGAAGGTAAGGAACGTAATCAGGGGGTCCTGTAGAAGAGTTCTGTGCAAACAGTTTGTGCGAAATTGAGAAGTGCTCTTTGTAAAATTTGACCAAAATCTGAATTAAAGTAACTGGATGCAAATACACAAGTTATTATGGCCGTGTGGCGTCAAATTTAAAGTTACGGCAGTTAACAGGAGCACAACAAAAATACGCCGTCGGTTACGATTGATTATCGTTAAACAAAGGCTTCCCCCCTTTTATTAATTACCAAACCAGCTAATTTAAACCTAGCTACTTACAACGTCCTTTCACCATGCATCCACTACACCGAACCGAAAGTACCGAAACATAATGACTCACGCTTTCAACATGCCACTCTGTCCTACCAAGCCGCCCTGTGACTAAACATGCAGAACTAATCCCTAAGCGCTATGTGCATATTTGGTTGCCTATGTTTAACGATTTTTTTTGATGAATTTTTTTTTTCAAGTTCAAATTATTCAAATGTGATTTCGCACCACTGTTAATTAATTTCAGCGCGAAAGTTTTGATTTAAATTCGGTCACCATAACAGTAATCACCTTTCCTCTTGGGGGCGAGATTGTAGTTACCTGCGCCGTCTATTCCACAGTGTGTTGAATAGTAAAAGAGACCATTGTGATTACTGAAAGCAGTTAATTAGTTATGAGTATAAATTAATTACGAACTCAAATTGTGATCACTGTTTTTTTTTTGTATAATGTGCTTTATCACCCCAGATAGGGGACCGAAATTTCACTGAATAACAGACTTGTTTGGCTTTCAGAAACTCAACACTCAACCTGGAGTGGCATCGGGTAGTTCGTATCGATTCTCAGGGGCAGCTCTCTATCAGTGCTCTGCAAAAGGTCTAGGCGGCGTCCAGGACATCTCCTTCGCTGATTCCGTTTCCTCATCTGGAGCTAGAGCTCTGTTGTGGGGTACGTTCGTCGTGTCAGTTGGTTGAGGTGCTCTCGTTTATACCATTAGTCTCTCGGGGGACCCCCCTTCCACTTGAAGGTGTATTCCAGTCGTGTCCTAATTTACAGCTGATCAACTGATCAACAAGTAGTTTGAGTTGGGTATAGAATTAAACAAATCTGAGAAAATTTTTTTGGGCTGCTATGTCACTTCTAAGCGCCCAAGGAAGTTTGCTTCTGACATTTTATTAATAATAATAATCAATAACAAATTTTGATGCAAATTAAATGCCATAATTGTCAACTTTACAACTGCTAACTTTACAAGACAGCGCAGTAGATTGCCTACTCTATCGTCAGTTACAATCGAAACTTGCGTACTCGCCTTTTCATTTCAATGAAGAAGAAAAAGAGATGTCCATGCGGACAGTTTTCTGATTTGTTTTCAACTTAGCACATGCTATTTTTTTAATCAACATTAACGAAATGAACGAGTTGAAGTTCATCGATCCATTGTACCACTAAGGGGAATTTTAGGGCCATTTATCCAGCCAACCAAAACCTTCAGTTCCTTGTAATAGGGATGAGAATTTGGTACCAGGTACTTCTACCGCATTTGTTCTCGGCTGGTGGCAGGCTTTGGGGTGGCTAGGAGTGCGAGGAAGCCAGGAGGATACGCGAGCGGGGGGATATTTGTGATATTGTTAACCCGCATTAGTGTTGAACTGGGGGGGGGGGGGGGGGTTTAGTGAGAAGCTTCTTAATGGTGGTTTTTCCTTCGGGGAAAGTCTTAAAGCCTTCCGGTGGGGTAGGCCGGAGTACGGACTCCTAGGACTTTCATGTCCTGGCACTCCATGAAGGTGTGGATATCGTGGCCGTAAGCAGCCTACTCTCAAGGTACGGTGTATGCGGAAGCCGTGATTCGCGTAACAACGAAACCGTGATCTATGATTTGGCTTCCCGACCCATACTTTCATTTTGTTCATATTTAAATCTACCGCCATACCATCTAATGACTTGTATATTGCCATTCAGTTACTTTTATGACGACTGCTTTCTTTCTTTGGGTTGATTTGTATAACATTTGATTTTGAAAGCTGGATAGGTTTTTTGAAGCTGGGAAATAATAAGTGGTATATGGTTTATGATACTGTTAGCAATCGGTTCAAGAATTTAAATTTGGCGCCTTGGTGGAAGTGGTGATACTGCGAGCCGCTGCCTGTCCACGTCGCTAGAGTGTGAGGCAGTCGAGAATGCGCGCAGGCCTGGGATTCACCTGCTGCTCGACTATTGCGCTTGTGTTTAGCTGTTTCGCTAATGTTTTGTTTTTTTATTATTTTTTTGAAAATTAATCGCTTAAAATACAATGCTTACGATAACTTAAAAAACGTTGCGAGATTTCCAACCATTCGGTTTTCCGCTTCCAAAATTAAATTGTAATATGTTGTTACACAATTTTGATTTTTTTGTGTTAAAACTCAACACGGATTCATAAACCACAAGTGCATGAGTATGTTATTTTATAAAATTAAATAACATTTACTATTGTAAAATTTGTAGATGACGTAATCCCATTGTTGGACATATTTTGGTTAGCTTTTTACCCTCTATCTACACAATATTCCTGAGATGTATATATAAAATTTGGGAACAATCGATCCAGCAATTACGAAGATTATCTGTCTATTAAAAATCGACACAGACAACAGCGACAGGCGGCTGAGAGACAGACAGAAACGGGATATGTTTTCGTAGTAGGTTATGAAAAGTCAAAAAAACATAAAAGTAGCCAGTTGTCGGATGAGCTCTATTACAATACTTCTTTAGGTTAGGTTTGATAAGTGAAAATATGAAGTCCTTGGTGGATCGAACGCTGAGACTTTCAACATGTAAGACAAAAACATCTATCACTGAACTATACGTTGCGCCGTCTGAAATTTGCATATTATGATGTTATTAAAACTGGTAACCACTAATCTAAGAATCAAATAAGATGTGACCTACTCTACTCTGATATAGTATATTTAGTACTACTGATTATTATTGGTTTAATTGTGTACAAAATCTTTTGGAATGGAGAAAATCTTCAGGTTGTGAAAATTTAGTTTTTGGAACGGTTTCATTCTCCAGCGTTGTATCATGGAGAATAAAACGGTTCCAAAATAAAAACTTTCACGTGATTATTAATTTGTTCCAATTTAAACATTTTAGATTCTTAATTAAACAATTTAAAATTATATCTACATTTGCATTATCTAAAGACAAGTTTCAAACATTGTTAAAATTTAACATTACCTACCTTTATTTTCATTTTCACAACTGGAAGCATTTTGAAATTTTGTTTTGATACGTTGGTCTTAAATTTTTTGTGTTAGGGACGGTAGTTTCAGCGAGAAGCATTTTTTAGTTTGTCTCTTGATTAGAATGGTGTCAGTTTTGTTGGCTGTAGTGTTGTGTATAAGTATTGTTCGGTTCTAGTATAACTTGAAGTCCGTGTCTCAGAAAAGTGGCGTGAAGTGTGAATGTAATAGGGCGCTTACGGTGGATCACCTGCAGCTCGGTTGTCAGTGTTTTATGAATCCTGATGATGACGATGATTTATATTATTATTATTATTATTATTAATATTAATATTAATATTATTATTATTTAATCCGAACTATAAGTTTGATGTATACAAGACGTTTCAAATAAAATATCGATATTTATAGCATAACATTCGGCGAAAAGGAAAATTGCACAATAAATAGGATATTATTGAATTATTATTAATTAAGGTCAGATGAGTCAACTTTTTACTAGATAACGTCACAAAGGTTAAATTAATAGCCTGCCTTTTTTAAAATTCATAAGAAAATATATTGTTTTGATAGAGATATTTATTATAATTTTTTGTAAATGTATGTGTGCAACACCAAGTTTTTACGTAAACTGATTATAAAATTGTGTTAATTGTGCAATTATTCACGTTTTGGCCCATTTAGTTAAAAATAAATACCATGTTTTTGTAAAGAAAATAAAAAAAAAGTATCAAAAAAAGTGTTCTGTTTCTATTATCAATTAAATAAAACACTTCGTAGAGACCGTAGAGTTCTGTTGTAAAGTAATGTTTTTACATAGATTTTTCTGAATAGTGATTATTTACAAAGACGGCACTGAGTCACTGAGTTGTCGTATATTACACGTTGAATTTGTTACTCACCAAGAGTAAGCTAAGGAAGTATTGTATCGTAAAACGTATCTTCTAAAGTTACATGGTAGCAATACAGTTCTTGACAGCTACTAATAGGGTGCTTTAAAGAGGCGTCCGTTACTCCCATAAATCATTTTCATGCATTCAAAAATTGAAGGGCTAAAAGATCCGGCTTCAGCTTTGTGCAAATGTTCTTATTTTTTTTTACCCGGAACTCAAACAGCCGGATCTACAGAAAAGTACAATTAAGTGAATACATCTTAATGGAATAAGTTGACTTTTACACAAAAGAACCGATTTTCCTGCTTGCTGCCATTTAAATTTATATTTAGACGATATGTTTTACTATAACAGGGTGCACCCGACGAATGGCTACTAAATGTTTTCTCGACGTTTCATGACCCCAACGTTACGAAAAAGAGATCTCCCGTTTTCGTCTGTCTGTCGTCTCTGTCGATTTTTACTAGACAGATAATCTCCGAAACTACTGGACCGATTATTGTCAAATTGTATATGTATGTTGAGAGTATTGTGTAGAAAGCGCTAATCAAAATTTGCCTGATTATTCCCACCACCCCCCATTGGTGACGTCATCTGCAAACATAGTAAATTTTATTTAAATTTTATAAAGTAACATACTCCTGAACTTGTAGTTTGTGAATTCGTGTTCAGTTTTACCATAGACATCCAGATTAAAAAAAAATCAAATCTCTATTACATTTTGCAACTTAATTTTGAAACTACAAAACCGAATACTCTGAAATCTTGCAAACATTTTAAGGTTATCGAGGTATACAGGGTGTTTCACCTACGACTTTCAGTGCTTATATCTCATTTATTTTTTGGTCGATTTTTTTTAAATTTTGTATTTTAAGGATGTAGATTCCTTTTTATGTCAAAAATTGTTGTTGTAATCTTTAATTTTAAATACATATATGTATTATTTCACGTGAGGTAGCTGAAAGTTAGAAGAAAATCAAGTGTTACGTTGAAATAAAGTAGTCTGTGTCTTCTTTTGGAAGTAACAGTGTAGTGAACTGTCATAACGTGCAATACTGGTCAGTTTTTTTTTAAGATCTAATCTAAATTTGATTGTTTAAAACTAATTGCAGCAGTTAAAAACTGTAAATTTATTAATGTTAAAATTTAATAAACCAGAAAAATAAATTATCAAATAAAGTTAAAAAAAATTACTTTTAATCACCTGTCTTGTAATAAACAAAAACTGTAGCACTTTGAACTATCACTTATTATGTTAATTTAATTATACATTATTCTTAGTTTATATAAGAGATACACCAAATAATACTGCACTTTTTTTGTTTACAGTTTGTTGTGTTATATGTGATTCTGCTTTGTTTCAAGGGGGGCAGATTTCAAGGCTATCAAGTGTTTTAAATGAGATTGTGTACTATATCTTAAGAAGTCGTAACAATGATGAATATAAAAAACTAGTTGTCGGAGTAAAAAAGGAAATCTTAGTTTTTTGTGATGTTAGTGGTTACCATGATGTACTTAACAATTCAAATCCAGCTTTTTGTTAACGAGAAAAAAATATTTACATATCAAACAACAGTAAATTTAAACTAATTTAGGAATTTGAGCTTAACAAGCAGTGTTTGCATATCAATGTATATTCTTATCACTCTAATTTTTTAATAAATTATCAAGAATATTTCAGTCTTTCCCTCTCTACACCCGACGCCTGCGACAACTAAGTAAACAAGTACAACTAGTTGATAATTTCAGTTTGCAAATATTTCAGTAGTGATTGTTGGTAACCGTTCATAACTTTTATTTCAGTGCTGTAAAAGCATAGACATGTTTTTCATAGCAATATTGATTACAGTTGTATCACTAGTACTTTATTTGGCGAAGCAAATGCAAAAACCTCCGAATTTTCCTCCAGGTAAATTTAAATTTGAATATTTAGTTATCACTCGTGAGTGTAGGTCGATATTCAAACGCTTGTTAGAAAAACTGGAACAATTACTAAATGTTGTATGACTGATTAAATGCTTACTTATCGAATTCAGGAACAACTTTAGGAGTTTCGAATGAATGTTTGTGCAAAAATATATTTAATTTAACGTGTGTCTTAAAAAAAGGGAGTTGGTGTAGCCAAAGTAAAATAACATATTCGCATACACGTCTAAAAATGTTAAATTCACTAGCTAGAAAAAAGAATTGTGTACGCTGCTATTAAGTGTAACAATCTGTAATTCTTTCTCATGTCAATGTTTTTCCTTATTACATTAAAATTACAATTCATTATTAAATGAAGCCTTGTTACCATAAGTGCGTTTTAAATTTCATATAGACATTTTGCTATTTTCTGACGAGATAGTGTAATCTCTTGTAAAATATCTCAAGTGCTAAATTTCAAAACACAATAATTTTAGGATAATTTACTTACATTTAATGTAGCACACAATTCATGTTTAGCAGTGCTTTTATTCGAGATGTTATTATCAATCTGAAAAACACCAAATTCTTGTAAGATTATATTCACAAGTTTATCTGAAATTTTATTTTAATATGAAAGTAACGCTACGTTACTCGATTTTTTATTCTTATATACACTGACCGGCAAAAAAAACCGGCCACCCTGAAAAATTTCGCAAAACCCCTTTAAAAATTATTAATTTACTGGTGATCGTTATTTAATTAAAGAGACATTCACTATTGACACATGATGTACAAATTAGCAAAAAAAAGAAGACAAATAAACGCAGAATTAAATTTTATTTAACAAAATAACAGAAACAGACCAAGTACGATCTTTTCTTAAAAAAAAAACAATGAAGGAGGCTGTTTTTGTAAACAGTGTTTTTCATCATTTGATTATAAGTTTGGCAATTAATAAACGTTTTCAGGCGAAAACAATTCCATTAACTCTGTTATTTTGTTCAATTAAATTTAATACTGCGTTTATGTATCTTTTTTTTTTGCTAATTTATACATCATCTGTCAATAGTGAATAGTTCTTTAATAAAATAACGATCACTAGTAAAATTAATAAAGTTTAAAGTTTGGTTTTGCGAAATTTTTCAGGGAGGCCGGTTTTTTGCCGGTCAGTGTATTTAGTAAGAAATATAGTTATTCGCAGTTAAAATATTTAACACACAAGATTCACAACAGTGCATGGAGATTTTTTTATATTTTGAATTTTTATAGACGACATTAGTTCCCAAATATTTGCCTAAAGTAAAGAATGATTTTTCACGCACTATACACCGAGAGAGCAATAAAAACACGATCAAAGACAGCCTTTGATAATTGAAAATTTGTCTTCGATCGTTACATTTTCAAGTCAAACTTCTCCAGCCATTATCTGCTACTAAAATGTTATTTCGTTATAAAATTAAACGATCAATTTTCAATCAACAAGATTCTCTTGTTTATTACCTCGACCTTTATTATCAGTAGAATTATTAGAATTACATTATTAAATTAAAAATCTTTTGAATCAAAAACAAAAATAAGAAGCTTTTAGTTGTAGGCAACTGCATGTCTCGTATTAGTAATTTTTATTTTCGACAAATATTTAGTGCCTCAAAATGGCTATTAAGTTTTGACATATAGTACTATTTTATACTTATACAGGACTTGTTTAGTGAATTTTGTAATAATAAATGTTGTTGAGATTTGGTCCATTAGGAGATGAAAAACAATTTTGGATAAGTATATTACATTATATTTTGTTTGTTTGTTAATATAAATAGGTAGATACACTTTTTTACATTGGGGTGGAAAAATAAATTGAATTTTTCCCAGTCCAGTGACCAAATATTAAAAAAACGGTGTTAAAGTTACTAATATATATTTTGAAGATTATTAAATCTAAATATTATCCAATATCATAACAGTTCTAAGAAGGACTTTTAGCAAAATAATAAAATGCGACCTACTAGTTAAAACTTTGTCAGTTAAATTTATTAATAAGTTAAAAAATATCCTGATTAGTTATAATGGGCTACAAAGGTTACTTTGATAAATTTATATCTGAAGACAAAAACATAAAACAAATAGATGTTAATAAATTTGAGCTTGTGGTGGGACAATATATTCTCCCCATATACCCGGTGGGTTCGAATCGCACTCCGACTGCGACATTTTTCCTCGCGTTTCACAAACATAAAGTGCTGATCAATCATAAAAGAAATTTGGCAGAGTCTATTTAGATTGGCTTAAAACTGTAAACGTTTGTTATTTGAATTACAGATTGGTTTTTTAAATCATTCAAGTTCTTCATTAATCGATACAAGTTCAAAGCAATCATTCCTTTGTTTCCCAGTCAGCATTTCTCTACCGAGTATCCTTGTTTGTATATTTTTAAAACATTTGTTTACAAAATTTGATTTTGTTTTATTTAAAGCAGTTATCACATCACGGAATTTCCTTATTTATGTAATTATGCGATAATACAAATATCAAATAACGTGAAGTTTGCTTCCATTTAGGACCTGTTTGGTTACCTTTCGTTGGAAGTCTGTATGAACTGAAAAGATTATCTAAACTTTTGGGAGGTCAGCACCACGCTTTACAAGCATTAGCGCAGAAATATAAAACGGATGTATTGGGATTGAAATTAGGAAATGAACATGTGGTTACTGTCTTTTCGTACCCTTTCGTTAGAGAAGTGTTAACGAATGATGTATACGATGGAAGACCTGACAATTTCTTCTTGAAATTACGCTGTTTGGGAAAAAAGAACGGTGGGTTTATCTGTACAACTGTTACTCTAATTACACAAGAAAGATTTATGTTCTAGGTATCACCTGCACTGAAGGCGAGACTTGGAGCAGTCAAAGAAATTTCGTAAATCGTCATTTAAGAAACCTGGGCTTCGGTAAAAAACCAATGGAAGTAATGATACGTGATGAAATTGCTGAAGTTTTGAGTATTTTGCAGTCCAATGGATGTAATGTTTCTGTTGATAAATTTTTAGCACCTAGTATTTTGAACGTTATATGGGTGCTAATAACAGGTGAACGAATTCCGAGAGAAGACAGTCTTTTGAAAGAGTTGTTAGATTTGTTTCATATTAGATCGCGAGCGTTTGATATGACCGGTGGAACACTTTCCCAGTATCCGTGGTTGAGACATATTGTGCCCGAATGGAGCGGTTACAATTTAATACAAAAAGTAAACACTAATATGAAAGACTTTTTCATGAAAATTATTCGCGAGCATCAACAAACTTGGGAAGAAGGGAAAAATGAGGATTTGATATATCGGTATATTTCCGAAATGCAACTGAACAATAAAAATGGCGAAGATTTTAACGGTAACACTTTATAAAGAAAAAACACTAAACGTAATTGTCTTTTTTTCCAGAGGATCAATTAGTAATGATTTGTTTAGATTTATTTATTGCGGGTGCTCAAACTACTAGTGGAACCCTAGATTTTGCCTTTCTTTTGATGGTGATGTATCCCGATGTGCAAAAAAGAGTTCAAGAGGAAATTGATAAATATTTTGGAAAAAATTGGGTCATTGAATATGCAGACAGACATAAGTGTGTTTTATAAAATTTGCACTAGTTACTTAAACAAAAATGTGTGATTATTTTTTAAAGGGCTCCATACGTGGAAGCAGTGTTATTAGAAGTGATGAGATTTCGCCACGTACTTCCAATTATTGGACCACGACGAGTAATGCATGACACAGTTCTAGGCGAATACGTTCTACCAAAAGATACTACAATTTTAATAAGCTTGTATTCCGTTCACAATTCTTCAAAATATTGGAAAAATTCAGAGAGCTTCATGCCAGAAAGGTTTTTAGATGAGAATGGCTCATTGATTGCAAACGAAAAACTTATACCATTTGGACTAGGTAGCTAAACTTGAAGAGTAATAGTAATAATATTCCACTCCACACTAAATAACTTCCCAGAAACTTTAAAACTCCTATACAGTTCAAAAATCATGAAGATTATAAATGAATCGGATCTTGTAAATATTTCAACAAAGTTTTTGAAAAAGTGTATTGATTTGGAATGGATCACAGATGTATTTACTTTTGTTGCTTAAGTGTTTTGTTACAGGGCGCAGACGTTGCCTTGGAGAAATTTTGGCTAAAACTGCAATTTTTATGTTTTTTGTTGAGATCTTGAGGAAATATACGGTCACTCTTTCTCCTGATTCAGAAGCACCTACCGCAAGATGTTTACCTGGAATCACTTTATCACCTGTACATTACTCTGCCAAATTTGTAGAAAGATCTTAAAGCAAATTTTACAGAACGTTTAACTGAATTTTAGTTTTATATAGGTTTAAGTAGCCACGGGATAGTTATTATCATGAGATTTATCATTTTTTCCAAATAATGCGATTAAGCAATAATTTAAAATAGCAGTAGGTATAGGTTTTTTAAGTAATCTTATCTGATTTGTCTCATAAACAGAAGAGATGTTCTAAAAGACTCGTTGGCCCACGAGGTTACTTATTCTATAACTATGATAGAAGTATGTATAATAGACTCCAGTTTTTAATAAATGTTACATTATGTGTATAATCATTTACGATGTATAGAACTTCTCTTGTTTCAGACAACTATCCCAGTCCAGGATGTATTTTTAGTAGGAGTTTATAAGTATTTTTTAAAATGACACTGCTAACTTAATAGTGGTTACAGATATATTCATTAGAGCGTTCCTTATTTGTGCATCATATTTTTTTTTCTCGAAGAAGTTAAGTCTACCCCATAAAAAATTAATATTGCTGTAGGAATATCACACAAAAAAATTGAGACTCTTGACTTAATTTCTTCACGTGCCAACGAGGGCCTAAATTTACAAAAAGGAAGTGTGTTAATTTTTGCAAGAAATAAAGTAACGTGTAGTCCAGGCATTCTCCTCTTCTTTGAGAAGAAATCGTCTAGTCCGTGTCATAAAATGTTGAGAGTGAGAGCTCTGCCAGTGTAAAAGACATTAGAACATTCTCAACTTTGCTAAACCCAAATTATATAATTGAAATTCAATACAGGCATGAATATCGAGAACTTCTTGATATATTTCTAATAGGCGATAAAGAGAAGAAAATAAAAAATTGTTCACCTAGTGCCATGCACCTAGTTCGTGTCTATATTTTCACAAAAAAATCCTGTTTTGCATCTAGTATCCATTTCTCTAAAAAATGAGGCTTTGTTTGCAGATATTTGCATTTTTGTTATCAGGATTTACATGAAAGTTTGGTTTGGGTGTACTAAAGCATACCTAAAGTTCCAGTCGAAGATTTGCACTTTCAGAAAAATTTTGTGAAATGTGAAAAAACGAAGATCGAACCATTTCTGAAGCAGCCATTAAAAATGTGTGGTCATTTGTGATATTTAAAGAAATAAATTTTGAAGAGGCAGCAGAAATATGAAAAAATAATGACACACTAGAAAAATCAGTGGAATTAATTTAAGATTGTTATAGCGTTGATAAAGGATAAAATGAAGGACATCGATTCCGAAAAACCAACAAAAAACACCATCAAAGTATCAAAGATAGCCATGGATTCTTGAGGGTTTGTCTACGATAGTTTCACTCAAACTTAACTCAAACTTTCAAATTGACGGTAATTTGTCGAGACGTAAGTAGAATTATCGAATTATCTACTTACACAATATTCCTAACATTTTTACGAAAATTGACAACTACCGCTCCGATAATTTCGAATTTTATCTGTCAATCCAAAAAGACGGCGAACAAACGGCAGACGACAGACAGACAAACAGATGGAAATGGGAGACCTATTGTTTCATACTCCAAGGAATCTGAAACGTCCACAAATTCTGAAAGTAAACACATTGTGCAATTTACTAGGTTAATGTTAATAAGCACTTTCATCACTCTCTTCTTTTACAAATTAGTTCTCTCTGACTTTTTCTGTCTAACTCTTCTCCTTATGTTCAATATTATAATATGATAAGAGTAAGTGTTCCATATCTATGTTAAACATTTCCAAATGAATCGTTCTTGAATTTCGATCTTATGTTAACTCTCTGAGTTTAGATTACTTATCGAATTGTTTTCTTTGTTTTTTTTATTGTTTCTACATTACTATTTTTCCACTTGATGTTGTATTTTGACTGATTTCCTATTAATCCTGTTGGAAATAAAGACTTTTATTATTAGAAAGGTATCTTCACTAATTAGAAAAATAGGTTGGACAATGTATGGTGTCCTGGGATTATTTTAAGATTTTGTCCTTGAAAAATTTTTGAAAATCTGTTTTTTTACCCGATCTTCAGACTTAAATCCCTTGGATTTTCCTTTATGGGGCCATGTACATTCCAGTGGAAAATTAAGAAGTTTGAGAAATGGGATAATTGGGGACTGTAATTTAATAAAAAAATAACCCTAGTGTTTTTAAAAAGTTTGGCCATCAATGAATAGAAGACTGTACCCTAGCTGGTGGTAGTCCTTTTCAGCAGTTTTGTAGCGTCCTGTATCTTCGAAACAAAGCGTATTTGCGAAAAGAACAAAAAAATCTTAAAAAAAAAACCCAAAGAATAACCTCCTGAAATTTTGCCGCATGTTTAGTAAATACTCGGTGCAAAACATACCTATATGCTATTTTTATTAAGATTTTAGGCATCCCCTGATCTTATTACGTGCTTTTTATTATTTCTAATAAAATCTTTCCCTCTTCACCATTTAAGAAGTCATTGAGATGGAAATGGTTTATTATTTATTACAATTAAAAATAAAAACGTAGCAATGCTGGTCTTTTTCAGCCATTTTTGACTAGAAAACTACGTGACAGAATTGTTTATAAATGGAACAAAAAGATGTTTTTTTTTTTCTGAAACTAGTAAGTAATGATTATCTCTCTTACAAAAATTCATTACCTTGTTATGCAGAAATCACTCTGTTTTTGTGAACGAGCGAGATACTTTAATTTAAATTGAATTATATCTTTTGAGGTGTAATTATAATGGTTATTTAACAAATTTTATTTACCAATCAAATTAACATGAATAATGGTTTATTTATCTGATATATCTGGTGCGCAATATATTGTCACGATGATCGGTGATTAAAAATCGGCGTGGGTAAAACTCAACAATTTATTTCTTAGTTACTCGAATTACACAAGTGCACGTGCCCCCCAAAAATTCTACACGTCTACAAACACACTGGACATGGTAAAATAGTAATTTTCAATATTTAAAAAATTATCCGGAAATTTGTGTCATAATTATCAAAACTATTTTTTTTATCTTGCTCCACTTGTATAAAATGTATCAAAATTTACATCCACTTACATCTAAACATGTGTGACTTGGATATATGATATGTTTTTCTGGTGAAATGCTGATAAAACCTGGACACAGAGACCGAATCATGGGTGATTTAAATGTTTTGTTTACACCTTTGCAATGGAAATCACACGTCGTAGCCGCCTGATATGCGCCTGATACAACTGGACTGTGGTCCTATTCCGACCGTGCTCGGGAGGATTGAGTTACTATCGTGGGTTTTAATTTTCATTTTGCGTGAACACGTATGATAAATGTTCTTGGATAATCTTCTTGGTAATACAGACATTCGAAAACAACTACACACTGCCTATATTAATAATATTCGGGCACATAACGCAAGGGTCGACAAAAATCGCCATATATTAGGCCGATTGATAATGTGCATAAAATTTTGTAGAGTGTTTGAACTTGCTTTACGTGAACATGACGAAAGTAGGGAATCACAAAATCTAGGTATATTTCGAGGTTTGATTGATTTTACGGCTGAATTGGACTCTGCTTTATCAAATCATTTGAAAGAAGCAACGGTTTTTAAAGGAACGGCTAAAACTGCTCAAAATGAACTTTTAGATGCCATGAACGTAAAATTTTAACCGAAGGCAAAAAGGTATGTGGAGATTAAATCCTTTTTTACTTTTATTGAATGTATTTTTGTATTTATTTCCGTCACACAATTTCGTCTATTAATTGGTAATAACAACCTGTTTTATATCATCACATTTAACTCATCAATCAAATTGTGTCCCCCCATTTCAACATGTCACGAGCCGCCACTGCTAATTACACAACGATTATGTACAAAATAATTCCGGCGCAACTTGACTGGCTTTTCTCAACAATCGCTAGACTCGACTCGACTGAATAATGCTAGTTCCCGTAGGTGGCCTCTATTTAAACCCAGACTTTCCTTCTAGATGTTACGTTATCGAGGTCTTTCTCAAATACCCATCGCAACTTCCGCTTCCAATCTTTTCATAGGCGTCGTACCGGGGCGGCGTATGGGTTTCTTTCGTAACAATATTTTGTAATCGAATAATCATTGGAAAGAATTTGGCATGTCGGTGATTAACCCACACTGATAAATGTCTAAAATAGCAAATCTAAAAGCAAAAATGGTGAATACTTTTTAATAAGATTTTTAATAAAATAAGTGTAAAATTAAGGGAAACTCATACAAGATTAATTCATTTTATTAAATAAATAAAACTAAATTACATCAAAAGCTGAGAATGTTGGTCATTTTGTTGCAATCATAGATGAGCTCTTCATTTAACTTCATCAATCATATGCCTGAAACCTGAAACTTCAACACCATCAACTGACACTTTTAGCAGTATCTACATCACAGTACAAAAAATAAAAACGTCATATTGGCTGAGCGAACAATGTTTTTTGAATGATATGTATTTTTAGCCTTCTCTCCAAAAAGTCAGAAAAGCATTTTTTGTACTTCCCCTAATTTTGTTGACGTCACACCAAATTTCGAAAGCTTCGTAAACTTGATTGACACAGATTGTATTGTTATTTTATTATTAAAATTATATTATTATAATAATTGTAACAAACTTAATCATAACAAGCAATCGCATTTCTTTATATTTGACAAATGTAATATCATTTTAAATGTTCGCAGATAAACATTGCATGCGTAATATTAATTGTTTTGATCCAACACCTCCTAATAAAATGGTACAACCACCATAACTTTAAATGTGTAAAGCTATATTTTATAAGGACATTTTCATTTTATTAGTTATTGCTATTAATAAGTAAATTGACTAAGTAAGGTTATGATTAACGCTGAAGTTGGAAGAAATCTCTTTTTTATTCTATGCAACAAGTTTCATATTTATACTCCAAGGCGCATTTAAAGAATCGCAAATAGAAATGAATTAGTCCATTTGATCAGTAAAAGTTGAGGTCTGATGTTTGGTTGTCCGGATCCTGGATCTCTTAGCTATCTCAGTCTTGTTGCAAATTTGCTTTGAAAACAACTCTTTGCTACAGTAGACGGTTTCCATTCACCGTACGGTAGTATTTCACTATTGTGATACCAGCTCCCATGTTTGTCATCACATCACTCATCAGGTTTGGTGAAGAACGTCTCAAATAGTGTTCGGTAAAAAATTGTATTTCAGGTAAGCTACAGTTTATTAAAACCTCTAGCATTATGCACAAATAGAACTAAAACACAACAATTTGTTTACAAATACGGCAAAATGTTTTGTTATAATGTTGCATAAAAGTTGAAATATAATAGGTATGCAAATAATAAACAAAAATATATGAAAATACCAAAGTCCCTATGCATGCATCTCTTGATTTCTACTCCTTCAATATTTTAATTGTATGTTATTTTTCGTGGTAGCCATGAGTTATTGTGTCAATAATCGTTTCTAATTCCTTACAATTCGGATCATTATCATCAATAACCTTGATCAGTTTAATATCATCAGCGAAAAGAAAAAATTGGCGTTTAAAACACACACATTTTACATTGTTATTAATAAAAATTAAAAACAATAAAGCTAATACATTGAAACCCTCTCGTCTAGAAATATAAGGGAGACTGGGGATAGTTTGACAAGGATAAAATGAGCGGATTTGTATTTATCGCCCATCGACTATTAGATTGGTATCATTAAGTATAGTCTTTGCCATTTCTATTGAAACACCACTTGTTAATCGTAAATTTGGCAACGTTCATATTCATACAATTTTCTAACTAAAAGCCGTTGTCAATCAACCGAAAGCTGTTACCAATTGCTAAATTTTAACCAAAATCAACAGGTGGTGTTTCAGTAGAAATGGCAAAGACAATATGTTCATTTTTTTACAATTTATTTAATATACAGGTTATTCACGGGAAGCTCCACACCTAAACAATTCAAGACGCAACCAGAAATAAATGTTCGTTAACATAATGTCAGATACTGTCATCAGAGAACATACTGTCATGTCAAAACTGATATTTCGTAATGCCGAATGTATTCAAACGACGAAAACGCTAATACGATTTTGATATATGGTGAGTGTAGAGAACATTATTCATACAGGAGATGCTCTGACGAGCTCTTGTTTGGTTTGTTAAGTTTTACTTAAAAAAATTGTGACAGTAAATATAAAAGACTGCTATGTAATTGTATTATTGGTTGCGTTTTGAATTTTTTAGCGAAAAGCTTGTGAATAATTCTGTGCGGCTGAAATTTGCGGCTAAATAATGTTACGGGCGATAATTAATTTTAAATATGTTAATTTGTATCAGAACAACAGTCATCATCTTAAAATATCAAGGTTGTCCTTGCCAATCTTGTAAATTATGGCTTCCTATCAAAACAATGAAAATTATAACTTTATAGTTTAATTGTGGCGCCTAATGTCTGACAATGTATCATATTTAGGTACAGACTTCGAATGAAGTAATTTCAACAAAAGCTGTTTCTTTAAGAAAAACTTCAAAATTTTAGTGAATTAATACCTAGAACTGTACACATTTAATTACTGATTTGTGATACAAGTTATTAGTTTAATATCAGTATTTTACCGTTAACTGATGCTGACCACGTAACTATTCACACTTCCACTTCAATTTAATAACTTGTTTGAGTATTTAGTGTTATAATATTTTTGATTAGGATATTTTTGGAAGAGTTCGTTAAAACCGTTGAAAGCGATGAAATCATTACAAACGAACTTTTCTACAATTAATGCATAATTATGACCAGAGCGAATTGGGAAACAACGGTTCTACAACGGATTTAACAATATCGGTTACGATTTAGTTTAAATGAGATTGGTTGTAGGATCAACTGTCGAATGAATATTTTGAATATGATTGGGACTTTGTATGATTGAGAGGGAGAATGCGAGTCTTTATAATTCTAAGTTAGTTTAAGAAAAATCAGTACTTCGATAGCAAAGAGTCATGAGAGGTGACTAGTTTGTAGAAGTGCTCAATAAAGTAAAAGTGAGTACTTCGAGAATTAAGAGTCATGAGAGGTGACTAGTTCTTCAGAAGTGCTCAGTGGAGCAAGTTAATGTACCTATACGATATAGTGAAATAAAGGAACATAATTCAGAGCAATTAGTGTTATTTCGAAAATCTCTAGTTATCTCATGAGGAGATAATTGGACACAAGAAAAGTTAGAGTTGGTGATTTTAGTGTGTTTTGTTATAGCAATTTTTCAAAAAGCGGGAAATTGTTATATCAATTTATCAGAAGTGGGATCAGAATCAAAATATCGGGATCGATAACGTGTCTGCGCGAAGTTATTTTGACGAGAAAAAGTTCGCGAGTGTCAAGATGTCCGTTCATAGTGAACCTTCAAGTATTGGTGATGACGAGCCTTTAATAAATTTGGTACGAAGGTCCGCATCACCTAGTGAAAACGTTCCACCTAGGGAACAGCGAGGTGAAAATCAAGTTGCAGGGGATAATTTTGGTGAAGTAGTTCAGGCACTACTTCAGCAGAATGCAGCGTTGATACAAATGATGCAGCAGGGTTAACGAGGACCTGAGAGAAATTATAGCGTTATGCCAGACTTCTCCAAGACCATAGGGGATTTCTGCGGGGAGAAAGGGCCCGGGGAAGCGAAAAGATGGCTGGAGCAAATCACCACCAGCACGACCCTTCATCACTGGCCTGATGAGTTTGCTTATGAAACGGCGAAAAATCATCTACAAGGCGCCGCCAGGAACTGGTACGAGGGCAGAATACGAGAAATGCCAGACTGGACAAGTTTCCGACTTGCCTTCGAGAGAACGTTTTTAATAAGGCAAAGTAAGACCGAGCTCTGGAGCAAGATGAAAGAGCGTGTACAAGAGAAAAATGAAAATATTAGTGCGTATTTTCACGAAAAAGTAAAACTTTGTAAACAATTGGAGCTACCTTTTGAGGAAGTAAAAGAGCAAGTGGCAATTGGACTGTGGTCCCGTGAAGCATCCAATTTTGTGTTATCAAAGTTTCATGTGGATGAGGACTATCTATTCCAAGACCTTTTGCAACACGAGCGTATAGAAGTTGCACGAAGAAATCGCGTGTTAAGTTCAAGTTCGGGGACGAGTAAAGCAAAAACTGAAAATGCGGGTGTGTCGCGGAAAACGGTCGTGAAGAACGAAACATCGTCGCGAAATGGTAACAGATTACCAACGAGAGACAAAAATGGACAGGTGTTGTGTTTCAAGTGCCGTAAGTACGGGCATTACGCACGTAACTGCCCTGACGTAACAGCAACTAGTGAAACAGCGGCTGTTAAAATAGAGAACAATAATGTTAATCACGTGGAGATCGGGTCGCCAAACCTTAAATATTTTAAAGACGTACTGGTCAACGGAACTCAGGTGCAGGGATACGTTGACTTCGGCAGTCAAATTTGTGCGATACAGGACAAATATGTGCCTTTATTGGGACTCGTTTGTGATTTACGCGACCGCGAGAACATTATCGGTTACGGTGGTGCGAAAATAGAAACATTAGGTGCCGTGAAGGTCGAAATTAAGATCGACGAGGTCAAGGCCATGACCAAAGTTTATGTGGTTCCAGCTGAGTGTCAACGAATTCCGATATTAATTGGGCAATATTAATTGTGAAGGTAATTAAAACACCTACACAATTGGAATTCAGTGAACTACCCCATACGGAACGAAAAGGTGAAATGAAGACAGTCCTATGGGCGCAAGAAGCGTCCGTTATTCCGAATAACTTCCTAGGTCATATTATGGTGAGAGGTGACCTTACAAGTGCCGAATTATGCATCGAGAGTGAATTAAAAGATTTAGGAGGAATCATCCCGAGATGTGTGGTCAAGACAGACGACAATGGCGAAGGTGTGGTACCTGTCTTAAACATAAGCGGAAAACCTGTGAACATTGGTAAAGATAGAGGGATTGCACGTGGTGAGTGTTGCGTAGAAGGTAACCAACGGCGAGAGGTAAATCAAGAACCGGTGGTTGAAGCAGAAGTAAATATTGAGGTAACTAGCGATGAGAAAGACCAGCTAATGTCTTTATTGAACGAATATAAAGACTTAGTGGCCAGAAATATGAAACAGTTGGGATGTACAACGCTGGTTGAGATGGATATCCAGCTTGAAGACGATCGACCCATCTACTATCGACCGTACCGAATGGCGTACAGCGAGAGAAGGAAGGTTCAGGAAATAGTGGAAGAACTCAAGGATGCGGGAATAGTAGAAGACTCTTTTTCACCATTCGCGAGCCCTGTGTTATTAGTGAAGAAGAAAAGTGGTGATGTGAGATTGTGCGTGGATTATCGTTCTTTAAATAAGAAGACAGTGAAAGAACATTATCCGTTACCACGAATAGACGATCAATTGGATAGACTTAAAGACCAGGTATTTTATACGTCATTAGATTTAAGCGGAGCGTATTATCAAATTCCCTTATCTCAAGAGTCTAGAGATAAGTCAGCGTTTATAACACCTGACGGGGTGTATAATTTTAAGAGAATGAGTTTTGGAATGGCTAATGCCCCTTCTCAGTTTCAAAGACTAATTAACATTGTTTTGGGAAATCTCAGGTATGACACTGCTATGGCATACCTGGATGACGTAATCATTGCATCGAAAACTTTTGAAGAGGGGTTAGTCAAAATAAGAGAGGTGTTTGAAAGGTTTAGGGACGCAAATTTAACCTTAAATTTAAAGAAGTGCTTTTTCTTCATGAGAAAAATTGATTACTTGGGCTTTACAATTTCGGTGCATGGTATTGAACCCGGTGAGCATAAAGTAAAGGCCGTGTCTGATTTTCCGATACCTACTGACATACACAAGGTTAGATCTTTTATGGGGTTAGCGAGTTATTTTCGTAGATTTATAAAATCATTCGCGACCATTGCTCGACCAATAAGTGATTTATTACGCAAAGGGGAGAGCTTTGTTTGGGGAGAGTCGCAACAAAGAGCATTCGATAAAATTAGAGACACATTAGTGAGAAAACCAGTATTATGCGTGTACGATCCGAGCGCGAGGACAGAATTGCATACTGACGCTTGTTGCATAGGTTTAGGGGCTGTTTTGATGCAGGAGCAGGCTAATGGTAAATTGCAACCCATAGCTTATTACAGTCGTAAAACAAGTCGAGAAGAATCTCGGTACAGCAGTTTTGAACTCGAAGGATTAGCGGTAATAGCGGCCTTAGACAAATTTAGAGTATATCTATTAGGGATACCTTTTGTAATCAGAACGGATTGTAACAGCTTAAAATTGTTGGCGAAAAAACGAGATATGAATCCGCGAATAGGACGTTGGTTCGTAAAACTATCGGAGTTTAATTATACAATAGAGTATCATAAAAGCGAGTTCAATAAACCAGCTGACGCGTTGAGTCGTAATCCAGTGGAAAAAGATGACGAAGTACCATTGACGGGACTTCCTATTTTGGGAATTAGAATTAATACTGACTGGGTCGCGGCCTTGCAACGTACGTGTGACGAAATAAAAGCAATCGTAACTAAATTAGAAGAAGGTGATCAAAACATTCACCAAAAGTTTACACTATATAAAGGGAGGGTTTATAAAGTTAAAGGAGCGATATGGCGGTTATATGTACCTGTGGATTTGAGGTACGATATAGTAAGTGAAGCGCACAAGGAGTTAATGCATCTGGGTATTGACAAAACATTAGCGAGAGTCAAGGAAAGTTATTATTTCCCAAAGATGCGAGAGTTTGTGACAAGCTATGTCAATAGATGCATCAACTGCCTTTATTATAAGACACCAAGAGGTAGACAACCGGGATTTTTACATCCATTAGAAAAAGGTCGGCAACCTTTTGAGGTAGTACATATTGATCACTTAGGACCATTCATTACAAGTGTAAATGATAACAAATACGTAGTAGCACTTATTGATGGGTATAGTAAATATGCAGTTATGAAAGCAGTACCGAATGTAGGAGCTACGGAAACGGTGAAGTTCGTGAGGGAGTTTATAACAAATTACGGGAAACCAGATCGAATTATCACAGATAGGGGTACAGCATTCGTGTCTCGTGAATTTGAGGTATTCTGTGAGAATTATAACATCCAACACATTCGAATTTCGACGGGCGTACCTAGAGCCAATGGTCAGGTTGAAAAACTGAACAGCATGATTATTAGTTGCACTTCGACTAGTACCAGTGATATAGAAGGCAACGATTGGGATGTGAAATTGCATGAGGTACAATGGGCAGTTAATAACTCAATTCATGCGGTAACAAAAAGTTCTCCGTTCAGCTTAATATATAAGTACAAACGCGACGGTTTTAGTAGTAACCCGTTAGCTCGCGAGATTAAAGAAGTAAACGATCGAGTAGGAAATACATTACCGGAAATACCTGTCGATGAACTTTTAGCGCAAAATCGCGAAAAGATGGAAAGGCAGTTCAATAAAAAGAGGAAAACACCGCGCGAATATAATCCTGGGGACTTAGTACTGATTAGGGCGGAAGTACCAGCCACTGGCCAAAGTCGAAAATTAGAACCCAAGTATAGGGGACCATATGAAGTTGTAAAGTCTATAGGTAACGATAGGTACTTAATACAAGACGTACCTGGTGAGCAACAAAGCAATAGGTTTTATAAAGGTATTATATCAGTAGATCGACTTAAGTTAGTGCGGGAGAAGTGAATAAGTTCGTGTGTGAAGTGTTAGAGTTAAGAAATATTTTTGTTAATTTAGCCATATAAGTTGTGTTACAGTTCTTGAGGACAAGAACTAGGTCAGGAAAGGCCGAATTGTTATAATATTTTTTATTAGGATATTTTTGGAAGAGTTCGTTAAAACCGTTGAAAGCGATGAAATCATTACAAACGAACTTTTCTACAATTAATGCATAATTATGACCAGAGCGAATTGGGAAACAACGGTTCTACAACGGATTTAACAATATCGGTTACGATTTAGTTTAAATGAGATTGGTTGTAGGATCAACTGTCGAATGAATATTTTGAATATGATTGGGACTTTGTATGATTGAGAGGGAGAATGCGAGTCTTTATAATTCTAAGTTAGTTTAAGAAAAATCAGTACTTCGATAGCAAAGAGTCATGAGAGGTGACTAGTTTGTAGAAGTGCTCAATAAAGTAAAAGTGAGTACTTCGAGAATTAAGAGTCATGAGAGGTGACTAGTTCTTCAGAAGTGCTCAGTGGAGCAAGTTAATGTACCTATACGATATAGTGAAATAAAGGAACATAATTCAGAGCAATTAGTGTTATTTCGAAAAGCTCTAGTTATCTCATGAGGAGATAATTGGACACAAGAAAAGTTAGAGTTGGTGATTTTAGTGTGTATTTTTATAGCAATTTCTCAAAAAGCGGGAAATTGTTATATCATTAGTAATGTGAATTTTGTGAAATAAAATGGAAGTGTAATTAATTTTTACTATATTCGAAGTAAAAATAAATTTAAGACAGCGCAGATTAATTTTATTGTTTCATAAATTATGTTCCTAGCGTCCAAGTTCTCCCCGGCACTACCTCTTAGTTGGGGATGATTATGATTTTTTTTAATCGTTAAGAGAATAGATTAGATAAAAATTAATGCTAAATAAACCTAAAATATCAACAAACATGCACCTCCAACAATAAAAATTGTCCAAACCAGCCCCGGCCTACCTTATATCTTCAAAATCTATAAAAATACGTGTTTGCGTTGGAGGTTGGTTGGTTCTAGTTTTTGTAGACGCATAAATAATTCGCCAATATTTATCAAATTAGCCTAGGTAATTTACATTTCACTTATGCAAATAGAAAATGTGTTTTTAAAAATGAAATTAGTAAAGGCATTAATTAGCATAATTTGATTATTTGTTTGCGTCAGTGCCAGGCAGCCTAAAAAAATAGTCGGCAATTAATTAGGAATATAAGCAAAGTAAGTAATGTGCTTGACGTTATCACCGTTTTTGTCAATTCTTGGATAAATAGTTTGTGAAATTATCGATGTCCGTTGCTACTAGTACCTAGCCCTACGAGATATCGGCCCATGTGTTGATAACGTTGAATTGTTACGAATCTAAACCAAGTAGCAGTAACTGCTCACAGATATATTTCCTGTGATAAATTTAAGCACACAATATAAGTATCATTTACATTTTACATTACAGAGGCGTGGAAGTAAAACTCTATATTTTTGACATAATTATAATAATAAAGTGAATACTAACGAACGATATTTTTTTTTGTAAAGACTAATAAAAACATCATTAAGCAAGTTGGTTATAATTTATAGAGCTCTGTTATTACGAAATGTTTCCAGGAACATACTTCCCACACATCGGTACGCTACTGGCAGTCAAACTAATAAAACTGTAGTCAGTCAGTCACACATGGTTTAGTGTTGAGTGATCGCTTTAGAATTAACTGGTGTTCATTACGCTAGTATTACATAAATACCGAGATGTTTTTTTTAATAATATTCGTTTTTATTTTATTGGTGCTTTATGTGATAAAAGAGATGAAAAGGCCGCAAAATTTTCCTCCAGGTAATATTCCTTTCCCACAGTCATGTTTAATTAAATTTATATTTTTTAATGGTCGTTATTAGACCAACTATAAATAATTTAAAAAATGCTTACTGGAGAAATAAACGCTTAATACCTAGTACTATTCAGTCAATTCGGATTTGAAAAATTGGAAACCATGCATTTTGGGCAGGCAACGATTTTTCGCAGGGGAACCAGCAGTGGGCGTAAAACTGAATTTTCTGGGTTGGGAGTGTTGTCAATCGCCAATATTTTGAAAATAAGGGTGCTAATCGTGAGTCCGATAAAAATTTTATGAAGAGTATTTTTTTAGATAATGCATTTATCTGCAACTTTCATTAACAATTTTTCGGAATACAATTACTAATAAAGTTGTAGTTTATTACCACAAAAATGAAAGACTAGGGGATGAAAAAGTTTAAGACGAGATAACTCTTGTACATATTTTCAATCCTACGAAAAAATTATTCCCACCTTTTTTATAGACCACTCCCAAATTACATTTTACTTCCTGAGCGTAAGCTAAGAAAGTACATATTGTCATCGAGCCCATCATGGGTCTGTCTGACTGTCCGCTTCCGTGACGATTTTTGTTAAACTGATAATCCCCGAAACTACTGGGCCGATTACTGTCAAATTTTATATGTATATTATGAATATCATGTAGATGGTAAAACGCTAACCAAATTTTGTCTAGTCATCCCGACCAACAATGTGATGACGTCACCTCAGAAGTGTACATATAGTAAATGGATTTTAAAGTGTATAAAATATCATGGTCTTATTACACATGTAGTTTATGAATTCGTGTTGGTTTTTATCTGAAACGTCCAGATTTTTGGAAAAATAAAATTATATAGGAGTAACATTTTCCAATTTAATTTTTAATCTACAAAACCAAATGTTTTGAAACTTTGCAGATGTTTTAAAGTTACCATAAATACGGTACATTTTTATTCAAAATATATTTGCTTATCCCTTCAAAAAATTAATAATGTCGCCTCAAAATTTTGCCAAATACCTGAATCCTATCTAAAATGTGCAAAATATTATGAATCTATACTTATTGTTATTATCCCTTAGGGTGACTGACGAAAATTAATGAAAGAGTCAATCTATTTTATAGATTAAATCACAAAACCAAATGCTTTTAAGTCTTGCAGGCGTTTTGTAGTTATTGTAAGTATGCCTAAGTTTTTTAATCAAAATATATTTGTTTATTTTCCCAAAAAATTAAAAACTCATTTGAAACATACGCATAACACGCTTCTTTACATTTGTTTTAACATTACTGTGGCGGCACAATAGCACGTCGGTAAGCAGAGAAAGTGGTTAGGATGCTTGCCCGAAGAGCGAGAGGCGTGGGGTTCGAATCCCACCGAGGCACATTTTTCTCTGCTTACCTACAATTACATACATATGTTTATTTCAACTTACAGGGGTTCCCATAAAAAAAAATAATTTCGCAATATTAAATTTTCCAGTTTTTCAAAAAAGCTGGATATGTTTCATTGTACTTTAGGTGCAAGGAAAGTTCTGTCGAAACAGCGTTCGACCAATTTTTTTATAATTTTTAAGAGTGGCCAAAGTAGGTAAGCCTATGCACTTTAAAACAGTATTTAGAAAATGCACTGCCGATGAAAACTCTGTTGTAGGAGGTAAATGTTTAAAAGTTCTATAATAAAATTTTGAATAAAACAAATCCTAAATGATAGATATTAATCTTGTAAAACGATACTTTCTTCCATTTCCCATAAATCTTCCGTTTTCCCCCTTACGTAATTAAATTTTAATTAATTTATTATTTTAATTTTTGTCTGAACTTATACAATAGTCTTTTTTTAACGTTAAAAATACAAGAATTAGCTTCCCTCAAAAATTTTCCTTCCCCAATTTTCCAGATTTTCTGATCATAACTTTCTTGTTTATCAATATTACGCTAAGAAGTTATTCCTAAGATATAAGATAATTGCACTCTTATTTTCAAGATGGCAGCAGAATGACAACAGATCCAGTCCGGTCAAAACGCAAAAGTTCTGAGCTATATTTTGACTTATTAACAGACGTTCAGAACACTTGCAACGTGCAGAATCGAGTTTTTTCGAGAAAAGGAAACGATTTCCACGTTCTGGCGTTTGTAGCTTCAAGGAATTCTTTTAAAAACTCCAGAGCTGTAACTTTAAACACTTTCTCTAATACTTTTTAGCAGTTCCTCTATAGACTGTGTCTATAGTTTCCCCAGTTCTAATTCGGTTTTATGATACTACCCCATTGTGTAAAAGTTAACTTTTTTAACAATAGATTATTACTGCCGGTAGTGGGACAGTCATAAATAAGGATTTAACCACTATACGGTGTAATGGTAACGGTAAAAACCGAATTAAAACTGGGGAAACTATACCCAATGAGCTCGAAACTATCATGTCGAACTGATTACAACCATAAAACTGTTAAATTATTATGTAATCAGAGTAAATTGTAGGACAAAATTAGTAAAATATAACAAAATCTATAGATATACGTAAATTTGACAAATACATAACAAACTATATTTATTATTGGATTGGTATACATATAAAATGTCCGACTTTGTGACTGAATACTTTTTTCATAACCTAAAATCATTATCATTACACTAACTGGTAAACATTTTCATAATTCTGCAGTCATGTTCTACTAGCATCCTTAAGGATACTTATTAATTAATAAGTAAACGCGCTTGTTAAAAGACAATTAAATTGTCATATAGCAGTGACAGTTTCGAAAAGACTTGACAATAATGAATAAATAGAACAGAACGCATTTACAACATATAACCCCTACAATTTTACTACCATCGTTGTAAAAATTATAACTTAATCGTGTCTTAAGCCTTCACATATCACGCAAGAACATGTTTTTTTTTTTCTCATATGACTGACGAATAGAAATTCAATTAAAATGGTATTGGTATTATGAATTTACAGCGTAGAAAACCAAATTAACTAAATGTAGGTAATTTTCTCAGTTCTTGTTAAAAATTGGTGTCTTAAATCTTAAAGTTGAACTGACCAAACTCCAATACTCAGGCAAGTACGGTGATTCGAACAGAAGTTCAGAGTTTGTTTTTTGTTTGATCGTTCATTAAGTAGAAGTTATGGCATAACTTCTAAGTAACTCCATAATCAAAGATTTTTATCGCAACGACCTATTTATTTAACAAAAGCACAGAAAACACGTGAATATTTAATACCACCAGTTTTGCAAGGTTTTACCTCCAGGCCATGGAAATAGGATTCTACCTCCATGTACGAGACAAAAATAAGCAAATAACTATACTTTCAAACAGGAATTTTACATCCTGCATCTAAATCTGTTTTCCAAAAAATTCCAACCTGTGTCAGTTTTGGTTGTACCTCTACATTATTATATTCATTAAAACTTGTTTTTTTCTTTTTTGTTTACAAATACATTTTTATAACTGTAAAACGAAAAAGACAAATAGATGTTATTTTCATGTTTGGATATAAAATATTGCCAAAATTTGTAAAGTAGGGTCATTGTTACTCAACCTTCACCGTATATATCAGCACGTATTTCATACCACTTGTTTGTAAAGGTTTACTAATTGACGTCATAAAGACAACAACTTCATAATTATTAATTTTATTGTTAAATTGTTTACAAGAATGTTCACACTTACGGGCCAGTTTATAGAACATTTTAATTGAGATTAAATTAATCACGCATTTAATGAGGCGTTTCACGATGTCAGATTGGCGTAGAGGCGGTCACGTGGTACTTCAGCGCTAGATTAAAAATGTAATCGCAATCAAATATGTAGTTGAGCCTCTGTAAACCAAATCTACATTTATAGTAATTAACAAATTAATATAAATTCAAAAGGTACTAAATAAATCTGCACTGAACAATTTGCTTTGAAAGGGATACGTTATGAACTGTACTACAGAAGTAAGGGAAATTTTCATACTTAGATGAGCAGATTCGGTCAATAAATCTGACTGTGATGATTTTTAAATCAGGTGTTTGATTATTAAGAATAAGAAAAAAGCTTTTGCGTGCTTTGCCCTAATAAGTATTTATTGCTACATATTAGGTTCCGGTTTAATTTTATTTTTGAGTTTTTCAACTTTTTTCTACCCTTCAATTTGAGTAATCTAAATTTGCTGAACACTGGATTTTCCAATATTATCACTTTTAGGTCCTATGTGGTTACCATTTATTGGTAATCTGCACGAACTGAAAAAATTGTCCAAATTTTTGGGAGGTCAGCATCATGCACTACAAGAATTAGCTCATAAATACAACACTAATGTACTAGGATTAAAATTAGGAAGCGAGTACATAGTTACTGTTTTTACCTATCCTCTTATCCGAGAAGTTCTAACTAGTGAAGAATACCAAGGAAGACCTGATAATTTCTTTTTAAGACTGCGCTGTATGGGAAAAAGAAATGGTAAGTTTATTCTCTAAAAATACAGCAAATATATCGAATCTACATTTTTAGGCATTACGTGCACTGATGGAGAAATGTGGAGTAATCAACGAAATTTTGTTAATCGCCACTTAAGAAATTTAGGTTTCGGTAAAAAACAAATGGAAGAAATGATACGAGAAGAAGTGGTTGAAGTACTGAACATTTTGTACACCGATGGAGGCGATATTAATGTTGACAAGTTCTTAGCACCCAGTGTTCTAAATGTTATATGGGCATTAATAACGGGTGAACGAATATCTAGGGACGATAGTCAATTAAAGGAGTTGTTAGATTTGTTCAATCGTAGATCTAAGGCCTTTGATATGACTGGTGGTACTCTTTCCTTGTACCCATGGCTGAGGTACATTTTACCCGAATGGAGTGGTTATAATTTAATCCAAAGGGTGAATGCCAATATGAAAAATTTTTTCATGAAAACCATTTACGAGCACCAGCAGTCGTGGAAAGAAGGAAAAAATGATGATTTAATATATCGATATATTTCTGAAATGAGAGCAAACAATAATGATGATGAAGATTTTATTGGTAGTAAAAAATAAAAAAAAAATCAAAAGTAGATTTAAATACTTGGCCATTTTTAGAGGAACAGTTGGTAATGATTTGTTTAGATTTATTTATTGGGGGTGCTCAAACGACCAGTGGAACATTAAATTTTGCTTTTCTTTTAATGATAATGTATCCTGATATACAGAAAAAAGTACAAAACGAAATTGATGAAAATTTTGAAAAAGGATCTATTATAGACTATTCCGAAAGACATAAGTAAGTTTATATTGCATCAGTGACATAGTACTTTTTAAAATTTTTAAGAGTTCCTTACGTAGAAGCAGTATTAATGGAAATTATGAGGTTTCGCCATGTGATTCCGGTGAGTGGTCCCAGACGAGTGATGCAAGAAACCACTTTAGATGGATATACCATACCAAAGGATACTACGGTTTTAATAAGTTTATATTCAGTTCATAATAGTCCGGAATATTGGAATAACCCTGAAATTTTCGAACCAGAACGATTTTTGGATGAAAAGGGTTGCTTAATAACCAATGAACGGCTTCTTCCATTTGGACTAGGTATGATATCAGCGTCAACAGACTAATAAATACTGTCACATTTTTTAATTCGTGTTGATAAATTGGTATTATTACAGGGAAAAGACGTTGTCTAGCGGAAGTTTTAGCAAAAACTTGCATATTTATGTTTTTTGTCGAAATTTTAAGAAAATATACAGTTTGTCTTGCTCCAGGATCAGAACCGCTTACTGAAAAATATATTCCTGGAATAATATTGTCTCCTACACGTTATCAAGCAAGATTTGTAGCAAGGACAACAAATATATGAATCGTAACCGCGTAACTTAGTGTATATTTACTTAAATTGAAATTGTGTATTATTTAGAATTGTCATAAAATTTGCAAAAGATCTCATCCTTAACGATTATTTTTGATGAAAATATCTAACAGTATAGAATCAAGTGATATGACTTAATTTAATTCGATATTTGTTTTTTAATAAAAGTAGATATATTTTGTAATTTTTTCTACTTTTTAAGTACAATCGAATTACCTATTTCCTGTGTTCCTGGAATAATTTATCGTCTTTAGGGCCTAATTTCAAGTTGACTTTGTGTCTTTATACAGTGAAAATATAAATCTGCACTGTGCTAACTACTAATATTAGAAAAATTCTCGTAAAATCTCAAAAACTAATCAAGATAAGATTTTGAAAAAATAATATAATTATAATTATATTATAATTAATTTTGTAGGTTATAGGTGCATGGTTTAGGCCACCTATTTCTCTCACATTTATTGTTAGACCATTAATGCTTAAATTGTAGCAATTGACTTCTACAATTTTACAAGGTTATAAATTCTTTGCGATTACTTATATGTCTTCTTCTAATCAAAGTCGAAACGCTTGTTAAAGTTTATTCATACAACCCAATGAGTTAGGAAAATTTCAAACGAATTCGTTACACACTTTTTAAGATGATTTGTTCTCAATTCAATACCATAACACAATGAACTAGTTGAAGTTCAATTTGCAACAATGTTAGCAAGTTGCTCATATCTTTTTCTTTCTAAATTCTCGCTTATTAAACTATTGAAAATTAAGGAGAGCTCGATGGCCTTGGTCAGAGTCATCGATCTCGTAACCGTGGATAATGTTTCTTTTGTAGTTTTTAGTTTTGTAAGCTGAAATTATTTTATGTACCTATCTTTTTTAACAATTGTTTATGTGTATAAATAGAGGTGGATACTGAGCGATAGCATCAAGAACATAAATCGTTCTACACATCTGATCTGAAATTAACTTAACAAAATTTTGCAATAAAAGTCATCAGTTTTTTGTCAATATGAATACATAGACTTTCATTTACTTACATTACTTAGTTTTTTTTTAATAAATAATTGAAATTTCGCACTGAGAGAAAAAAGGAAACAACGCAACACCCCGAATCTGAATTTGAAAAATTGGAGAATAAAATCAATCAATAAAGTAGACAATCATGCATTTGGACTAGCAGTGGGATTTAGATGGGTTTGGTGTAAGGCTTTTCGGAATGCGGAATAGGTAAAAAAAATTTGGATAATCTGCTTCTTGTGTAACAGTGCTAGTTGAAACATGTGTAAATTTTTTTCGTAAAAGAGCAGTTGTTTAAACAACAATGAATCGCATTCGACGTCACAGTTCCCTCCAACGAGTGTAATTAGTGCAAGTTTATTAATGATTTTCTAACCTGAAATGTGTAAAATTTTCGCGAATTCGTCAACATGTAATTTTTATTTTCTGATGCAATGTTTGCAACAGTAAGTAATAGAAAATGTTCATGTAAAAAACACGTGGCTAAAAATTTACTTATTCAGGTTTCACTAATTTTTGTCACAATATATCACAATTACTGGTTATTTCTACTGCCGTTATTACATTAACCACATTTCATAAACTTCTCACTGGAGATTTATAATAGTTCTAAGTATTTAAACTCATCTAAAACGTTGAACACTGGTTGAATCATTTTAAGAGAAAAGACCTTGAAAATTTTCATCAGTCAAATTTATAACATCTTCGCCCGGGGAACTGGGGACGTAGCGTTTAATTTCTGTTTGTATTTTTGATGTTTTTTGTGTATAACCGTTCGACAAACTGAATTTGGAATTTTATGAGATATTGAAGTTTTAAAAACACAAAACACGTGATGCAAACCTTTCACCAAAATTAAATAAAAAAGGATGATACTCTATTTAAAGCATTGGTCTAAGGAGTTTAGACAGAACTTTCCTCGCTGTTGGAAACGTGACGACTGCATCCCTATTATGTTTTTTTCTCGCATTAAATTTTTGTAGCGGGCCATTTTAAAATAAATTGAGTATTAATTTTCTCAATTTTTTTCATTATTTGGCATTGACATCTTTTAAATTTTTTTTCTGTGATTGCTATGATTGCTTATTAAAAAAAATTAAATTGGACGAAGTCGTATCTGGGGTGTATAATATGTTGCCTATGCAAAAATTGTCAGGCGTGAACAGATAAAATGAACACCCTGTATAGTGCTTGTAATTTAAGACAAATAGCCATTACACTTGTCAACCTGTAGACGTGACGGTGAAACACAAACTAAACTAAAACATGTTTTCTAAGAATTGCAATAACCGGATGACAATGCCGACGGTGTAGACTTGTTTATTGCTCTGACTTCCGTATTGTGATAACCCAAACTTCCCGCCGTAAAATTTGACCTTGAGACAGTTTGAAAGGCCCGCGAAAAATTCAAAAATTCAAAGTTTGGCCTTGGCTATGATCGTCTAACAAATAGGAACCTACGTTGTGTTTTTTTTGTTTTGTTTTTGAAAAATGGCGGGAAGACGTTCTTTCATACAAGTGCATACACTGTCGAGAGCGCAAGAAATAATAGACAAAAATTGGTTTGGAGGGGGAGAAACGGCAACACCCTCACAGGGGGAAAGACGCTGCGAAGAATTACCCCTCAGCGTAAAAACCCCCTTTGGTTTTATTCCCGGACGACATATTATTACATTTCAAACACCTTAAGATATGGGAAAGAAAAACACTCGCGAATTGACAGACATACACACACGAAAAACGAACAAACGGAAATTCTGTACATCTGTTTGGAATCAATGCAAATATTTGAATATCACAAATTTAATAAAACAAAGCAAAAGCTGAATCAAGTAACTGGATGCAAGTACACAAGTTATTACAGGCATGTGGCGGCCGATCTCCTTTTCCTTTTTTTTTTTTTACGGCAGTTAACAGGAGCACAAGAAAAGTACCCCTGGAGCGTTGTAGCATAAGCGGAGTCTGAGCTACCGGTCTGGAACTGTTCTCCCCCCGCGACGATGATTCTATCTATCGCAAAGCCTACCCCACACGCATATCCCATGACGAACTTTGCCCTGCGGAACTAGGCCATTACGGTCGTCCTTCCCGCAAAGATCTCGACTACTGGGCCAAATCGAGAAATTCACAACGTCGGCGGCCGCCCCCTGAATCTATCCAAACCTGTGGACTTGTACAGGTGGCGCGATAAATCTCGCCAGCTCGACTAGGAACCAAACCTCGCTTCTGCCACGTTTTCTGTGTCATTTAACCTCAATTCCATTTTAAAACATTCAATCTCTTATAACTCTGATGTTAACAACAACTGAACAAGTGTTAAAGTTTCAAAGAGCAATAAACAACATTTAAATTCGTCATACAATCTTGTGAAATCTTAAACAACAAATAATTCTTATGTGGGATTAAAGTTGGACATCAAATAATTTATATGATAGAAAACATTCATCAACAAAGTATTTACAAAACAAAACTTAGCAAGGATTTATGAGACGAAAGATCTGGTGTGAAATAAACTTGTACAAATAGAAATGTTATGTGAGGTTAGAACTGTAGAACATGAAATTTACGTTCAATTAAATTTATACAACAAATAAAATTACTGAGGTTAAAATTGTGAGATTAAAGAAATATTGTATGATGTGAAAATTTGCAGAGTTAACAAAATTTACAGGAGATTAATATTTGCCACACTTTATCAACGGTTCAAACAAAGAGTTTACATCATGCCAAATTATATCATGATCTAAATGATTGGTTACTTCAAAAATAATTTACTTTGAGAAGTTAAAATACTACGAACTGGTTACCCCAACAAAACACATAATAAACAAATACAAAAATATCCAATCATCGCTCCGAGGGAAAAAGCGTCTCGGTGATGTAAATATCCAAAATCGTTGCGAGGAAAAAGCGTCTCGATAACGTAAATTTTCTGTAGCGTTGGGGGCATGCCTTAATTAATTAATCAATCTGGCGTTGCGAAACATGCCCCGATGAATTAATCGTGATAACGATGATAACCACCTAAGGGGAGAAAATATCATAACCCCCCGCCAGTCCGCAGTATAATGAACTTGTTTAACTGCCGTAAATGAACTATTAGCAATCTTGTGTGAAGAATTTAGAAGTGTTATAATGTAACACTTACGTATATGCATCCAGAGACCTATTCGTAATTAAACATAAGGTGTTTTTCCTGACTAAGTGAATTTCATGAAATCTTCTAGCAAATGGTTAATTTAAATAATCCTGATTGTTAAATTGTGTTTGCACTAGCTGACTATTAAGAAAAACTAGCTTGATTGGTGAATTTACAAACAAAGAAACAGATTCACAACACGTGTTCGCGTCCGACCGGAAGTCTGCAATTTTCGATTAAAAGGGCGCAAGAATTTAACGCGCGGGTTGGGGACAACTGTATCATTATGAAAAATACGTGTGATCGTCGTTAAACAAAGGCTTCCTCCCGTTTTATTAACTACCAAACCAACTAATTTAAACCTAGTTCTTACCACGTTGTTACACTTACACCAAACACACCAGAATGACACATTCTACCGCCATCCCGCTTTTCTACCAACCCTCTAACTGAAATTACCCTAGCGCTACGTGCTGCCATCTAACCCAAAGATCATGCAAACTAACTCCTAAGCGCTACGTGCATTAGACCATCCATGCATATTTGGTTGCCTATGTTTAAGGATTTCCTTTTTGTGATTGAACTCTTTTTTTTTTCAAATTAAAATTATTCAAATGTGATTTCGCGCCGTTGTCAATTAATTTCAGCGCGAAAAGTTTGATTTAAATTCGGTCACCACAGTATATTGAATAAAACACTACATTTTATTTGATTTTTAGATTTGGTTAATTATAACTTGTCTGGATCTAGCGGAGCATCTCCTAGCCTACCCCTAGCTACGGCCTTATGAAATATCGAGAAAATTTGAAAGTACGAAATTGAGCAATGAACTCCATTACTGTAAATCCTTAGGTTATCCTCGATAAGGAAAATAACTTGAAAGTGTTTATCTTTATACATCGGTAGAATGTCACGTAGAAATTAGTTTGATTTGAATGAGTTCGTCCTCTCAAAACAGAAGATCAAAACAATAAACTAGTAATTAACAAATCGACAAAATGTTCTGAATATCATTATTATAATTTTTATTAAATAAAGACGTTTGTATTTTCACATTTTCGGGAAAATGGGGTGACTCGTTCTTAAATTGATCAATAAAAAATATGAATGCTATGATGAATCACAAGTAAAAACTCATCATATTTTGCACATTTTAGGTAAAATTTATTCGGCAAAATTTTGAGATAACGTCAGCTATTTTTTGGGGGAAATAAACAGATTTATTTTGATTAACAATTTACCATGCTTACAATGACTTTAAAACGTCTGCAAGATTTCAAAGTATTCAGTTTTGCAATTCTTGATTTAATCAATAAAATAAATGACTCAAGCAATTTTTTTAGGCAGCCCGTATAAGCAAATCTAAAAAATATTAATGCAGTGATAAATCACAAGGATAGACACAAACATCATTCTTTACACATTTCAGGTAGCACATTTTTTTCAGAAAAATTTTGGCCTGGCGTCATAAATTTTTTAGGGGGGATGCGCAAATACATTTTGATCAAAAATTTTCCATGCCTATGATAACTTTAAAACATCTCCAAGATTTCATAAAGCATTCGATTTTGTAGTTCCTGATTAAATCAATAAAATAAATTCACGCATTCATTAATTTGTTGGGTCATCCTGTATATGCAAACAGGCGCGGATACAGGATTTCGTTTGGGGGGGGGGGGGGGCAATTTTTGTGCGATTTTACCTATCTCCCAGAAATTCATTCTAAACAAAAAAAATTATAAAATTTTAGCTAGTATACTCTTTTTCACATAACATGGGTGACATTTGGTTGTTTTCGTTACACGTATAGTGTACAGTAGAACCTCGATAATCCGAATTAATTGGCAAAAAGGGGTGTTCAGATAACGATTTGTTCGGATCAGCGATTTTCCTAAAAATCTGAAAGGGAATTGAATAACAACTTCATACACAGTTGAAAACAAACTTCAAGAAATAAACCTTAATTTTATTAAACAAAATTAAAGAATTTTTAAGCAACAATGGATAATAGATACATTCTAAAAAAATATTACTCCGTGACCATAGACACGCTATCTTTTTGGAATCAACGCACCGGGACCTATACCCTGAATTTTTTCAGAATTTTTAGATGAATTTTACAAAAATAAATGCAAATGCAAATTTCGACCCATTCTCGACGATTTTCGAAATTTAACTAAATACATTTTCCTGTAGATTTTGGGCCTCAGAAGTTACTTCTGGCTTTATTTCTTCGATAACTTAAACTATTTTTCCAGATTCGTCCAGTTGAAATATCGCAATTTTTAAAAATTTCGAAAAATTCGAATTTCACACCGAATTTTCCGAAAATATTGCTCGGTTACCATTAACATGCTATATTTTTGGAATTAGCACGTCGGTATATGCATATATCCCTGAATTTTTAGGAAACTTTTTCAAAAATGAAATTTTCCTTATGCAAATTTCGACCCATTTTGGACGATTTTCGAAATTTAACTAAATACTTTTTCTTGTAGATTTCGGGCCTGATTTTTTCGATAACTTCAACCTTTTTTCCAGAATTAGTTAATTAATTCAGTGCATTGAAATATCGCAATTTTTAATAATTTCAAAATATTCCATACAACATATGCAGAAACCTCTTGCGTCATTTTTCCAAGTAGGTGCATGTTTCCAAGTTCAGTTCGGATTAAAGAAGTATCGACTTCAAATAGCCTCTGTTCGGATTACTGGATGTTCGGATCGGTAATCGTGAATTCGGATTATAGAGGTTGTACTGTATTTACAAAATGAAATGCGATTTCAAAATTTTTAAATTGGTCAAAATAAAGTACCTCGGTCGTGTGTCACGGGGGATCCGCGCCTGTATGTAAATCCAAAAAATATGAATGGAATGATAAATCACAACTACAGACTTACCATATTTTGTACGTTTTAGACAGGATTTATTCAGCAAAATTTTGAGGTGACGTCATTAATTTTTTAGGGGGGGATGAGCGAATACATTTTGACTAAAAATTTACCATGCCTATGATAACTTTAAAACATCTCCAAGATTTCATAAAGCATTCGATTTTGTAGTTACTGATTAAATCAATAAAATAAATTCACGCATTCATTAATTTGTTTGGGTCATCCTGTATATGCAAATCCAAAAAATATGAATGGAATGATAAATTACAAGTACAGACTTACTATATTTTGTACATTTTAGATAGGATTTATTCGGCAAACGTTTGAGCATCCATTTTTTGGAGGAGATAAGTAAATATATTGTGCTTAAAATTTTATCATGCTTATCATAACTGTAAACTATCTGCAAGATTTCAAAGCATTCGGTTTTGCAGATTCTAAATTAAATGTCAAAATGTTGTTTCCATAAACTACATGTGTAAGACTATGTTATTTGATACAATTTAAAACTCATTTACTATGTACAATTTTGAAGTGACGCCATCACATTAGTGGTGGAATGATTAGACAAATTTTGGTTAGCGTTTTACCATCTACATGATATACCTAATGTAAATACAAAATTTGACAACAATCGGCCCAGTACTTTCGTGTCTTTATAACAATAAAATAATGATAAGGTAAGGTTTATAATAATAACATTCAGAGTATTTTGTTCAATGGAGGCTCATGAATAATTTTAGTCAATCAAACAAATGCCTACGGGACATTCTTCCGATGTAATGTATTCCCGTTGATAATGTGCTGTAAATAAATTTTTTGCACTCTTAACCTTTTTTGATGACCTTGGAAGCACTGTCTAAACTCTTCAGACCAATTTTGATTACTTAGAAGGGCGTTTTCTTTACTAAATGACTGTTGGAAAAGGTGAAACTATAAAATAATTAAACGCATTATTCTTTGTTATAAAATATAATATTGCTGCATTGTGTAGAACAATATTCTTTGTTTGCGGCAGTCTAAATACTGTAAATTAAGTAAACACAAAACTCAAATACATGCATGCAAGTGAAAACAACGAAGCTAAGTAAAGTATAACATGAACAAGAAACTGGAGTCACGTCACATTTTGTGTTCTTAAATTATAAAAAAAAATCATGAACACTTGAAAATGTTTAGGGACAAAAACAAATCAATTACAACAAGCAACAGCCGAAACTAATTTAGACTTATCAAATACAACAAAAATATATTGTCGGCAGCTATAAATATTCTGGAACACTGCAATTTTCATTAAGCATCTCCTCCTTTATTGTTGTTAGAATTTGTTGCTAATATTACTGTATGTTGACCTCCTGCACTAACTTTAAAAACTGCTCTGTCAGTCAACTGCTTGCTTTTTATAAGAGTCGGTTCAACACAGTCATCTTCTTCTCCTGTTCCTAACTGGCCATTAGTTCCCATTCCCCAACCATACAACTCACCTGAAACTTAAACTGTTAGATACTGCGAACAAGTGCATGATAACTGCGAACCTTTGTCAGTGATTGCAAATGAAGTTGAGGATCCACAAGCAACATGAAGAACTTTTTTATCTTTCAAGGTTGGAATCTCTGTTAGTTCAATGGCGTCACTATCAAGTTCACCAAGACCCAGGCGTCCATATTCTTTTCTGCCAATGGCGTAAGTTCTTCCACCATCATCTAACGCAATGGTGTGATGATCCCCTGAAGAAATTATATTCCACTGGTGTTTAGAAAATTGTCTTGATAAAGCAGGCAAATACTGGCAGTTTTCGACGTTTTTAACTAAAAAATTATTATGCAACTGTTGTTTCTACTTTTGATTCGTGATTACCTTTTTTATTATTTTTACCTTCTACACCTAACTGATTGTAATTATTAAGTCCAAAGACATAAATATCATCTTTTCCGGCTACTTTAGCAAAAGTCCCATAAGAACCAGCCCAAATGTTATCAAAATGCAATTTCTTACTAGGATTTAAACTAATTAGAGTTGGTTGTAAAAGTTTGGCTGAAACTTCTGAATTAATTTGTTTTTAAACTTAGTGCAAATATGTATACCTATCTGACCCTTTCCAGCTCCACTTCTTGCATCTCTGCCACTTCCTCGTTTACTAGTACGTCCTAACTGGCCTTGTTCTGCACAACCACAAGTAAATATTTCACCATGGTTTGTTAAAAATACTACATGATCATTGCCAGAAGCAATTTTAACAACTTGTTTATCTTGTACAATTTCATGAGGAAGTTTCTCGTTCCCTCTCAAAGTTAAACCCATGTTACCATGCTGATCCTGACAATTACAAAAAAATCAGTGTTCCTGAACATGCAATATAATCTAAGTAAACAAATTAGGTAAAAGTGTGCTTAAAATACCCACTCTGAATGTTCCCCAGGCAAAAACTCTCCCATCTTCCAACAAAGCAGCTGTATGGGAATCACCTGCTGAAATCTGAATAACTTTTCCTGGCAATTCTACTTCACCTGGAATACTTTCTGCACCCTCACTTCCCTCTGTAACTCTTCCAAGAGCGCCTTCATCATTACAACCGAAAGTTAACAACTAAAATCAAAGCTATGTGTTATTTATTTGCTGTATACATTTTACTTTGATGTTACCTTTCCTTCTTTCGTCAAACAAACAGTATGCATGCCTCCTGCACAAATGTCCACAATTTCATGTTTTGTGTCAACTAAAGCAGGTCTACTTTTTTCAAAAATATCCGGTCCAAGACCAAGTTGGCCACATTCACCTGAACCCGTTACCAAAACAACACCTTCTCGAGTAAGTTCCGGCAACTTCGCGCTTTCCAAAGTAACTGAAACACACAATGTTAGGTTATGTTTATTCACATGAGGTAACTTCCTACACTTTGCTCTTTTTGGTTTACTGACTGCGGAGTCTGTTGTACTAGGACGGCGTTTCTTTCCTGCCATTGATCTAAAATTATTAATTCTTAAATTTTATCACTAACCAACCATATAACAACTGTAATACCTTACGTGCAAATTACCTTACCGATATGAAACAGAATTCTGCACACTTGTGAAAGTTAAAAATTAAACTCTCAAAACAAAGTTACACACAAGCAGTTTAAACTAATCGCCACAAAAATATTTCGTTTAATAAATAACTTGTCTTTCTGCCCGCCACCCGCATTGGCTTTGGTAAGTTTTGTGTTTTTACCATAGAATACCCTCACTATAGAATACGATCTCCAATGCTTGTATGTTGTTCCTAATGAACGCCTCTACTGGTGTGGTACGGAACTAAAATCGGCGCCAAATTTGAAAGGGAATTTTGCTAATAGATTTTTTTTTATATTTAAAGGGAAAACATTGTTTGTGCATTTTTATATGTTAGTTTCAAAATGCCAAAATAGGCTTTGAAACCAACATATAAAAAGACACAGACACAAACAGTACAATAAAAAATGTGGAATATTTTCCAAACAATATATTTAACCGTAACATTGAATAATTAATGAAAATACTACTACAAATAACAATAAAAATACCATAATATGACAAAATTCTAAAAGTACCAAAAAGTCAAAGAAAACAGTGCAAAATAAAACAGCATAAGAAAATATTTTGAACAGAAATCGCATGATAAACGAGATAATGAAACTGGCTTGCCCTGATAACTTACATTTGTACTTTTATTTAAAATAATAGAACAAATAGTACATACCTATATACACACCTAATTATTACCTATATACAACTTAATAAAAGTGTGTAGATTTTTAAAATGCAAGTAAAAAACATGTATTTGTTGCAAGCAGAATATTCTTAACAAAATAGCCACTACATTAAAATAACAAAATAAAGTCTGAGACTTTTTAAAACTAAATTAATTTTTAATCTCCCATCAGTAGAAACGCAAACTGCCTTTGCACTTTTTGTTCATACCTTAAGAAATGTGACAATACAATCACTTTGATAACATAACAATAGGTTAAAGATTTAGACAACTCAATGAAAATCTGGAGATTGCAATTTCGACCTCCTTAGGTATCACAGTACAATATATCTCGGTGGTAATGTTCGAATATTTAACCTCATATAGCCATCATTTTCTTCTGGTATGCACAAAACAAAGCTGATTAATAACCTGCAAAATGCAAAATTATACAAATGTTCTATTTTCTTTTAAAACGTAAATATAATTTTTGCATTTCTGTCTCCAACGAAATTGATCTGTTCGGTTCTTGCCTACCAAATACTATATTACTCAGTTTTTTCATGTATCCAAAGATAAACACTCTTACAAATAAATGGAAAAGTTTAGTTTTTAGTTCTTCGGTATGCAAGCATTCCTGAAAATCAAAATCAATTGTAGTTCGCAGGTGGCTTATAATCCTTCTAGAAAGAGAAGAATGATAAATTGCAGACGGTAAAAGAATGCGCAGGTGATTATGAGTCTCAATCAGAGTTTTAATCACCCCCACATTCGTATATTGTAACCGTCTGTTTTTATCATCGTACTCTTTCTTTTCCACCAAGCCATGATACTGTATATCTGGATCCCCATCGTGCTTTAAGTTAGATCGACAGATTTCACAGCCAAGTGGTTCTTTTGACATATGTTTGACTAGAAATCCGCTTATGTAGCCTATAACATTCTGGTCATAAAGTTTATCCTTCGTTACAGTATCAGGAACTGGTGGCGGTTTCCACTGATCTTCGACACATTTCCGATTTATTTGAAGACCAAGAAACTCCCGAATTGTGATCACAAATGAGTCCTCATCTTGTTCACAATTAGAGCCACGAGAATGATAGGAGCAAAAATTCTTCATCATCAATGACTTATAAAATGGCACGAATGCTCGACAAGTAGGATTTGTATATCGTCCTCCATATTGTCTTATTTGACCAAAAAAATTTTCCAACGGATCTTGGTTAAAAGCTCTTGCTGGGAAAAAGTTATAACCAAGTTTCGTTAGAGTTTCCTTGATAATCATAAAACCATTTAAAGTACGATACCACCCCTGTAAAACTGGGGGTTTTGCTCGGTCTCCAGCTTTACGTGGTACAAATCTCATGTTGCTGAACATGCGTTTCCCTTCTAGCCAACAAGTGTGATGGTAATTTTTAACTCCTACCAATTTACGTAAGTTCTTACCACCGCAGTCTCCAAATCCTCCATTAACACTGTCAAAGACAGAATCCATGAACATAAACAAATCGGAAGTGTATTGAGCATCAGGCGGCAGGATTCCCCCAAATGTCCGGCTGGAACAGAGATTTATGAAAGAAGAAACACTACGGCTAAAGACCTGTGAAGCATAACGAACTTTCATTTTTTTGCCTCTTAAGTTAGGCTTCACATGGTCTATGGTGATCTTTGGCATCATTCTTAGGTTGTCACCCAGCGTCTGATCTAATCCATATGCCTTTTCAAAAAAACTCCAAGAAGCTCTTCTCTCCACACCTGCTTTATCTACATAAAGCAGATCTTTGGTGAGAAGATTGTTCCGCATACTTTTTAGAAGATGAGGAGGATCAAAGAGAGGGACAACTTTGTGATCACCAATTTTTATCACATTCTCTTCAGTTTCCTCTTCATTTTCTAAAATAGCACGTCGCCTGGTTTCCTGCAAAAGTATATCGATTGCAGCACTGTTTGTAGTGCTTTGATCACAAACCGAAGCAATGATGTTTAAGCCTATCGCTGTTGCTTCTTTCACAATCTCTTTATAAAAACGGACAATGTTTACGGCAGCTAAAGAACTTTTACAAAAAGCAAAAGCAACAGGTTGCTTCCACCTTCCAAAAATTCCTCTAAGCATAAAGACGCAAACATGGTCTGCAATTTTTTCCGTCCTTGTTGTACCGTCATCTTCAAAACCCACAACTCTGTCCTCACAAGGCAAGTAGTCAAGGTGAGGCTGTATGGACATCTCATCGAAGATGAGAGTACACAGATTGTACTTGGGGTCCATTTTGCGACGTACTTGCTTTCCGAGAACTTCGAATATGGGTTTGTTGATACCCGGTTCTATTGGAACTCTATTTAGGGTTGCCCTCAGAGTGTCAATAGACGGCAACGTAAACATTTTAGACAGAAGTTTGTACGTCTTCGGGCCATGTTTCCATATGGCAATGGCGTCTGCCTTTTCCTCAAACGTAAAACTCCTGCCTTTTGGTTTACGATTTACGTTCCTAATCTGATTTTCGAAAAACCGCTGCTGAACAGGAGTCAACCCTTCTACGAGATCAACCAATCGTTGATCCCGAACAAATTTCCTTGCGGACTGTAGGTCATGTCTCCGCTTTTCAGCCTGCTTTTGCAAGCGGCCTACTTGTTTTTGCAGGCGTTTTGCTTCTCTGTAGAGTTTTACTTCGTTAGACGTAAAATTGGTCGTTGTCCGCTGTTTTACGCCTATGCGCTCCAAAATTTTACCTGCAAATGTACACAGGTATTAATTAATTGCATCATTTTTACTTTATGTACAGTTCTGTTCAATGAAAATTATGTTACATGCAGTTATAAGTTTCTTTAATATCTTTAAACAAATTATGCTTATCGTTATTAGCTCAAAATTAGATAGACAATCAAAAATTATTAGTAAACGAACATAAGAGTTTTCATTAAATTAAAATACATACGTGGAGTCGTTGTAGTTCTCAGAGAAACATCCCGGGTCTGTCTAAGTGGTGTACTTCTGCTTCCAACAAAATCTAAAAATAAGTAATAAATATTTGTTATTGAGACTAATAATATTTTATTTTCACTATTTTTAAATTCACAAAAATACATATTTAAAATCACACGGTGAAAAAAAATACTCCTAACGTATATCAATATACCTTAAGTTACGCCACTGCTTTTTCACCTATTTGACACATGACATATGCGTGACATATGGTTGGTAGAAACGCGAGATGACGCTATGCTGTACCACAGATTGTTTTATAAACACGTGATAAAGTTTAACAATCTACCACATTTTTATATGTTGTAATCGTTTGAAAATTTGTTTTTGGAATTACGAAATTATGGTATCAAACTTTGCAGTTTCTTACCGATTTTTGAATTACTTTGTAGCCCTGAAGGTCCAGCGCAAGGTAGCTCATTGACCCCATTCTCCTCTGTAAGTCATAATATTATTTTTTTTGCCATTTATTTTTTAGCATTATAATACCTCCAAAATTCAGTTGTCGGGCTTGAATGCCACTATTCCGTATATTTCTACGCTCCGGTGTAGTAGTTGAACCTATAAAATGGAAAACCGTTCATGTTATAGTAAAACACTTGTAATATTTACATACTTTGAGAATGTGGGGTTCGTCGAATACGTGGCGATAAATTCGCCATGGAGTAGAAATCAGGGCATTCCTTCCTTGGGGTCAGGAAGATGAGATCAGTTGTCTGGGGCACTACAGTGGACGCATCAATTTTACTTGCCTCCAGTGGTGATGTAAGTAGAGTATCATCTGTAAGTACACATGTCTTAATATTTGTTTCGTAGTGACTTTCAATTTGTTTTTACCTCGAGGAGGCAAAATCGTTGGTACCGCAGATTGATGCAGCCTTTGTGTACCTTGGACATAGTCTTCAGCCCGAAAATGTTGGTAGCAAATGTACCCTCTCCGATAAATTTGGTCATTTGTTAAACCCTCGAATTTTGGGTTATTGGAGGCTTTAACCCATGCCATAAACCTATCTAGACCCCGTTTCGGATGTGGAAACCTAAATATAGGGGCCATCCTGTTCCCACATTTATAAATTGCACAAGTTTTGTGCGTTTTTTGTGCTTCCATTCTTTTTTCTACAAACATTTGTTATAATAATGCTATAAACAATGAACATAAAGTGAAAACATTTGTATACTTACATTTTTTTGTACACTACACAACACAACAGCTACAAAATGCACTTAGCAACACGATAAAAATAAAACTGTTGTGTTTCTTTGGTGGTGTGGGGGTGTTAGGGGAAAGTAGTGTCGTGTGCAGGGATGTGAATTCTAAAATTTTGAAAATCCGCGCGAAGCAGCGTTTACAGGTTTCTTTTCATGCGACCCCTGGTGAGTGGGTAAGAAAATACGTAATGAAAGGTACAAGCGCAGCCTATACCACATTAGCTTCTATTGTAGGGTTTTCTATGGTTTTTACAATGTTACTGAAATAGGTTGGCAACTCCATTCAACGTATTTTATTGCCAACCATCTGTCAGCCTAACGGCAAAATTCCCTGTTTAGTGTATCGTGCGCTGGAATTTGGGTTTAATTAATAAATCTTCCTATTTAATTCTACTTTTCTCGAAAACGATGGCATTTCGTGTTCAGTTCGAAAATAATAACGAAATTGGTGTTTTTTCCAAATTAACAAACGCCTACTGTTTAGTGGCTATCGGAGGATCGGAAAATTTTTACAGGTTAGGAATGGAATTAAAACGTGTTTGAACTTCTCTATAGAATGTATTAATTGCAGTACCTTTGAGGGCGACCTAGCTGACACGATACCAGTTGTCCATGCTTCTGTAGCAGGATGTCGAATAATTGGACGAATGTGTGTAGGAAATAAAAATGGTTTGTTAGTACCAAGCACAACATTTGACACAGAATTGCAACACATTAGAAACGCATTACCTGATTCTGTGAAAGTGCAGAGAGTTGAAGAACGGTTGTCTGCACTCGGAAATGTTATAGCATGTAACGACTATGTTGCTTTAGTTCACCCGGACCTTGATAGAGTATGTTTGATAATTTTTTGTATCAAGATATCTTCTAAAGTCAGTTTTTAGGAAACTGAAGAAATCATTGCTGATACATTAAAAGTAGAGGTATTTAGGCAAACAGTGGCAAATAATGTTCTTGTTGGTTCATACTGTGTACTGAGTAACCAAGGGGGGTTAGTCCATCCTAACACAAGTGTAGTTGATTTGGAGGAACTATCATCTCTTTTACAAGTGCCCTTAGTTGTATGTAATGAGTTATAGTAGGTATAAATTTTTCACTGATTTTGTGTTTTTTAGGCAGGAACTGTCAATAGAGGCAGTGAAGTGGTTGGTGCAGGATTAGTTGTTAATGATTGGGCAGCCTTTGCAGGGATGGATACAACTTCTACTGAACTTTCAGTTATTGAATCAATATTTAAACTGAGTGGTGCTGGACCATCTTCAATAACATCCAAGATGAGGGCGAGCATCATTGAAAGGTTGTTATAGACACTGATTGTATTGGAATATTAACAATGTTATTGATTTTAGCATGTCCTAAGAAACCTACAGTGTCTCATTTTGCAAAAAATATAAGGAACAGAAAAAATGTGATATGGTTTTTGTATATACCAAGCAACATAATTTCAAGTATGATTATGTATATGTGGCTAACATTCATCATTTAGTAAATAAATCCCAACATTTGAACGTGTTACACAAATTTATTTACAACTTAAAAGTTCAATAATCCAAAATTAACTTAATAGTTATAGGATGTCGAAAAGTTGAATAACACTGATGTGACGTTTATCTTCACTGTAAAGATGTTGTTGATCAAGGAAACATTTAGTTTATAATACTCAGTGCCTCAGGTCGCAGTTTATCTGAACAGATCTTTACTTCAATAAAATTTGAGTTTTTCACAAGAAAACGGAAAAAGACTACACGATTTCAAGTTGCCATTTGTTGTGTTCTATTTACTGGAACCAGTGTTAAAAAAATTATTACCAACACACAAAACACTTGCTATCCTTTTATTTGTTATGTAATTACTCTGATCACCCAAATATTCCGCCAAAACTAGACATGCGCATAAAAAATACAACTTGCAAAAAATTAAAATTTGGCCATGAGCTGTGACCACGGCTGTCAAAATGGAGAATCTACGTTCTGTTTGGAAATGGCAAAATGGTGGAAAAGTGGCCTTAAATTAAAATTCAAAAACAATGGACAGAACATGGTTTACTCATTTTGTTAAGAGGGTGACGAAAAAATGAGTTTGCCCTCTGGAAAAGAGAAAAAGCTACGAAATAACTCCGAGTGCAGATAGTAGAATAGTCATACACAAAATAACTTAAAATAAGAGTCCAATAACCCTCTCCGCTGCTAGTCAATGCTGATATTAATTTAACTGACAATAATCTTCAAGTTCTGTCTCTTTCAATTTCGCTTTAAACTTTACGGATGCATTTTCTTTAAAAATTCGAGTGAGAAAACTATAAAACGCATATAACAACTTAGGGAAAATCATCCAACACTTCAGATACATAATTACTAAAACAAGTTAAACCTGAATAAGTGAATTTTTTAAAGAGTTTTGCGATAAATTATCAAATTAGGGGACGTGAATTTTGTAGAACTAAAACAACGTGAAACGAAAAGGTGTGCTGATGAATTTTACAACACACAAGGTTAGAAAATTGTCAATAAACTGATCATAGGGAACATAGGGGTTACTGAAAATCATCTTGTAGCGATGTATCTCCTTTGAGACATGCATTCAAGAAATTTTTGTCTAATAAAGTTATTATTAATATTATTACTTTAATTACATTCTTGGGTAGCTGTCCGTACATTTGGAAAGCTTAAACAAACAAAATATACTACTTGAAGACATTTCCCTTGGTATTCACAAAACGAGAAAAAAATGACAGATCCCTCGATTTTCAACTATTATTTGTTGTGCATTCCAACCTCTCCTACTATTCACTAAGGGTTGTATTTCGTTATTACCACGTGCGCGTAGAAGCATAGGTAATAGACTGGATTATCAAAATGATTGTTTAGCTTACGCTCAGGAAGTATTGTAGGTATTAGGGTCCATTCGACGAACGGCCAATTAGATATTTTCTCAACGTTTTATAATCAGTAGAGTAGCAGGGTCTCTTATTTCCGTCTGTCAGTCGTCTGTGTCGATATTTATTAGACAGATAGTCTCCTAAACTACTTGACCGATTGTTGTCAAATTTTATATGTATCTTAGGACTATCATAAAACACGAATCAAAATTTGTTTAATTGTCCTCACCAACAATGCGATGACGTCACCTCAAAATTTGGCATAGACAGTTTTATTTAAATTTCATAAAATATCTTACGTTTGTACTTGATATATGTATGAATCCCTTTTATCTGTTACCCAATGTCAAGATTTTGTTTAATTTTCATTTGATATCACTGTGAACAAGCACCATACTTTGTAAACAACGTAAGCTGTACTTTGTTCATTCTGAACGGCATACTTTATAAACGATGGACGCCGTATTTTTAATTTAGAATTGTTATTATTTCCAAAATGTTGGGGACGTCATAATAAAATTTTGTTATGGAAAAATTTATTTGAAACATACGCATATCATGAATCTTTACCTGTGCTTTACCAATCCACCCATACTTTGTTTTAACTTATAGGAGTTATCATAAAAAAATCACAAAATCAAATTTTATAAATTTTCCAAAGAACTAGATTTGTTGAGGTGTGCTCCAGGGGCGAGGGAAGTTCTGTCGAATACACTAGATCGATTCTTTTAAATGTGGTTTCGCGGCGTTTTTACATCCCGAGCGTAAGCGAAGAAAGTATTGTAATCGAGTCCGTCGGTCGACTCTCTACTTTTAAGTTTTCTCGACCTTTCATGACCCCTAGAGTACCAAGAAATAGGTCTCCTTTTCCTTCTGTCTGTCTGTATAAAATAACATAGTCCTACACATGTAGTTTATGACTCCGTGTTGAGTTTTTACCTGAAACATTTTGCAATTTAATTTTGAATCTGCAAAACCGAATGAATGCCTTGAAATCATGGAGATGTTTTAAGGTTATCATAAACATGGTAAATTTTTGATCAAAATGTATTTGCTCATCCCCCCCTAAAAAAAATGATGACGTCACCTCAAAAAAGTGCTGCATAAATCCTATCTTAAATGTGCAAAATATGATCCATCTATACTTGGAATTAATCATTGCATTCATATTTTTTAGATTTGCTTATACAGGGTGACAAAAAAATGAATGAATCAGTCAATTTATTTTATTGAATAAATCAAGAATTGCAAAACTAAATATGTACTTTGATATCTTGCAGACGTTTTAACGTTATTGTAAGCATGGTGAACTGATGACGTCATCTCAAAATTCTACCCGAAATGTGCAAAATAAAAAAAAAAGAGTTTTTAGTTGTGATTTATCATTGCATTCATATTTTTTAGATTTGCTTAAACATGTAGCTCAAAAAAATTAATGAATGAGTCAATTTATTTTATTGAATAAATCAGGAACGGTTCACTCTTTTTTCACAGAAAATTTTGGGAATACAATACTGTTATTTTTAATATTACACTGCACCAATCCAAATTGATATACGTGTCCTTGCAAAAATGTTAATGACGTCATCAGAAAATTGTGTAAAGAAAAAACTCAACTTGAAAATGCTGCATATGTTCCATTGTTCTCAGGTGGGAGGGAAGTTCTGTCGAAACAACTTTCGGCCATTTGTTTTAAATGTGGTTTCGCGGCGTAGTGTTTTGTTTTCTGATGCGAAATTTAATACACTACAGTATGTACTTATAAATAATAGTGTATTTTTCATCACTGAAATATCTAACATAGGAATGGGTAAAAATACAGTTAAGCTGCAGATCCAAATATAGAATTTGTTTTCTCCAAGTGCCTTTTGTTGAATATGCTACTGAAGGAACACCAACGAAACATTTCTTTATCGTCGTCCATCTATGGTCTCGTTGGGCAGAACTTCCCTTATCTCTGAAGGGAAATTCATTGAACGAATTTTTTTAGACAAACTGTCACATGTTTCTGCTAATTTAATTTTTTTACGATATCCTCTATATATTAAGAAAAATTGGGGTGGCTTATCAAATGGAAGTAGTATGTTGTGCTCTATGTTACAAGTGAAATTATTCTCTTACGAAAATTTTGTTGTGCCTTGATTAAGTTTTTATTTTATCTATTCACGGTATTCAATACCCAAAATGACAATCAGATATGACTAATACCGTATCAATAATAAGTAAATATTAATATTTCACAATCCAAATAAATGGAGATATGATTAATTCCGCATTTGGGTTTCCTTAGTTTAACAAAATTTGTAAATTAAAGTGTTTCAAGAAAGAAGTAATAGAAATGATGAAACAACAACAGAAAAGTTGTTACGTGTATGTTTTTTTGTGACATATGTTTTCACCTATTGCGAAGTATAAACAATGAAGTAAAATACAATGTTGTTTTTATTTCATTACAGTGGATACTTAATGAATTGTCTATGTTTTACTTCATAAAAGTAGAGAGATTACGTCAAATGTATTTTAAAGAACTCTCCACCGCTATATAATCCTTTTAACATTATAGTACTTTACTTAGATGCCAGTAATTCGTACAAACTTTTACAGATTTTCTCTAATCACATTTCTGGGGTCAACGCTGTACTTCAACTAATACTACTAAAACTTTTTTCTGTAGGAAAATTAATTAAAGTTTATCTCAATGTTGTTAAGCATTTTATTTGAAATGGTGTAGCGGCCACAAGAAATCAATATTTTGTGACATGTGCAGACTCCCTGTAGGGCATCAAAACATATGTTTGTAAAATGACAACTTACGTTACTTTCTTATAAATACGAACGCACAATTTATTAACGTGGTGGTAATTTACCATACACCAAAGTTTACGTTAAAAACTACTGATTATAATTAACTAAATAAGGTAAAATTAGCTACATTTAAACCTTATTGCAAAAAGTTTTTAGAATAAACTTAGAAATGGCAACATACCCAGGCATGAGTTTAGGTGGTGAAGTCAGAGAAAGTATTTCTTTAGATGAAGATGATTTAAGTGACGTTGAAGATGAAGTGTTTATAAGGGATGGTAAAAATAGTTACAAAGTAAAATTAAATACGGTAAGTTATGTACATACAATTTTCTTACACAATATATTGTAGCTGGCTGAGGAACTGAATGTGAAGAGACCTTTAATGGCCCCACGGAGGAAACTCGGCAAACAAGATCTTACATCACGATTAAAAGCTAAACCTCCATGTAAAGCTTTTTGTAAACCATGTTGCTACATATTTGCCGCTTTAAGTATTTTAATCGGTAAAAGTTTATTCCATAACGAATTAGACGTAACTATACATGTTTTAGGTATAATAGCATTAGTAGTTATTTTGGTATCAATATTTCCACTACCGTTAGATAGATTAAGGGATTGGATAATATCAAAATCAAAACCAGTTATCAGTCCAATTAAGCTACTACCGTGTAGTAACTTAAAAGTTACAGATGTGTGGGCTACCAATCTGCCCATACTTACTACAGATTCACCCGTCAGAATATTAGATTTGGATAATGACGGAGTTGAGGATATTATTTTTGGCTTTGGCACTGGTTGGTGCGACATATCTTGTCTTCACGATTTTATTTTTTACGTTTCAGGTGATAACTACAATGTATTGCCTCCAGAAATGTTCTGTCCAATATTCTTAGGAGTTCCTCCCCCCTGTGAAGGGGGAGTGATAGCTTTAAATGGAACGACTGGTGATATTGTGTGGAGATATTGGGTTAATGATACCATTTTTGGCCTTCAGTGTTCAGCAGATTTGAACAGTGATGGATTGGATGATTGTTTGGCTGTAGGTACAAAAGGAACTTTCATAGCGCTGAATGCAAAAAATGGTTCCTTGGTGTGGCGACAAAATAACAACAAAATGGATGTATTTGTTGCTAATTTTGTGCCAGATCAAAATAATGATAGTGTTGCAGACATTTTGTCATCCCATACTTCACTGAATTGTAAGAGTTTCAAGTTTACTAAAATTGTATTATGTATGTCATTAAAACTTGCAGCTAGGGGTAAAGGTGGCCATTTAGTGTTAACTTGTGGAAAAACTGGCAAAGAAATAAAAAGAATAACAATACCATATCAAGTGGAAACGTTTTTCATGCCACAATTACTGAAAATAAATGATACTTATCATGTGATGTTTGGAACTGGGAGTCCCGTAACACCCGGGAACTTAAGCATAACCGCTCTTGACAGTTTAATGAATGGAAATATGGTATTTATATTAACGAAAAATTAATTTCCTATGTTACGTCTTAATTTTTAGTCAATTCGTACACTTTACGCAGATAATTTTAAAGGCGTTATAACACAATCTGTGCTGGTGGATATAACAGGAGACAATGTATCTGATATAGTTACAGCTATGTTTAATTCCACTGTGGTCGCTCTAAATGGACTAACATTAAAACAGATTTGGAACTACACAATTCCAAATTCCGAGAGCAATGTTACACCAACTCCTGGTTATTTTAACGACGATAATGTTACAGACTTTTTAGTAATTTACGAGAAATATGACAACATCCTGAATTACAATTATACGGAAACTTTTATCCTTGATGGAAAAACGGGAAAACCAATTTATTCAAAATCAATAAGTGGAAGCGTTGCAACACAAATGAACGGGCTATCTTTGGGAATGGAATCACATGGTTTTGACATGTTTCTTTTCTGGACTACAGAATGTACTAACATAGATTTTTACAACAAAAATAAAGTTGAAATGGAAGGTACGTTTTGAATATAATAAACGACGATAAAAAAATTTAGTTTTAGAAGTCAACATAGACAATATTGTTGATATGTGTCGCAAACAATTCAATACTTCAAGCATTATGATGTTTAATGCTCTCAATCAGTATGATCAGCCACCGGGTTTTGAAATATATAAGTCAGGTAAGATACATTTATGGAAAAACAACACTAGAATAAACATAATTTGTGCATTATACCTGAATACTGAAACTGTATTAATGACCTAAAGTCCAGTGGGTAGGGTTTCTTATCAGTTTAACTTAATCCATTTTGCTACGTACAGTGTAATTAATAACAGTACACTGTTCCCAGAATTTCTGAGAAATGAGGTAACCCGGTTCTGATTTGATCACTAAAATAAACGACTTCATTTACTAATACTTTTGAGACGTCCTGTATACACAGTTTTAAAAAATATGAGTTCTTTGCACATTTCAGATTAGATTTATTTCACAAAATTTTGAGATGTCGTCATAAGGATTTTGGAAGGGATGAACAAGTAAATTCTGACTATCGATTTGTAGCTTCTAAATTACAATGTAAAATTGTATTGTAGATTTTTTTCCCCCCAAAACGATTAAAAAAGAGTTGAAAGTATTTCTTTAGCTTTTAATTTGTGATTTACTGATTTGATGTCTTTCATGTACGAAGTGTCTATAAAAGATGGTCTTATCCGTGTTTGGCTGGTAAATTTGAAGCTTTCATATTAATATAATAACAATAATTTTAATTTTCTTTCTTGAAGGCTGTTCATTTATAGATAGCTCGTAATTGGGGCTTATTTTAATGACATACAATTTTTCCACAGTTAATAAAACGTATTTAGAATTCAATAACACTAAATCACCCTTGAGACAAATTAAACATTACTTTATGCAACATCACAAAATACAAATAATGCGAAACGAGGGTCAGTCTGAAGTAGATGAAAATTATTTAGACGATTCGCAAAAAATAAACGTGCACAAATATGGAAGCTCTAGTTTCAGGCATAAAGACAACAGACAGGGAATTGCCATGAGTAATGTAAATAGCAACGTTGAAACAAACGATAACGTAAGTAAAAGAAGTGGAAATTCGATGTGAATAAATATGTGGGTTAAATTAATGTTATGCCGCTCAATTAACCCGACGAAATTTTTAGCCGAATGAGAAATTTGAAAATGACGACAGTTTGCCATTACCACCTCAAATGAATGTTATGAACGAACGTCCAGATGAAGGTACCGACTATGTTGACGATGCAGAAAATCCAAATATTCTGAATCAAGAGCCAATATTATACGATAATCCGTCTTTTAAAAGTAACAGAGATCCCAGAAGTAAAGAGGAAACAAAAACTTCACCTGACTCAAGTGAACAAAGCTCGAGTAAATCAAAGAAGAAAAATCTTTCAAATTCCAAGTACGGCATTTATGATTACGAAAATATAAAAAAGTCTCGAAATCGTCTTCTCAATGATTTAAACAACTTACCATGGGACATTTTACGCGACACTTATTATAAAAACAGGGAAAGTCAATTAAGAAAAACTAAATTTGAACAACGGGATTTAAGCTCCCACGTAGATAAAATCAAAGAAAATGAAGAATTGAAAAATATTATTGACGAAGAAAGGAAATCTGCCGAAAATACGTCGTACACTTTATGGGACTTGGAATCGGAAAAAGAAATACAAGATAAAGAAAACGGTTACTGGAGGGGAAAAAGAGAAATTAATTATACGTTTGCTGGTATACGAAAAATTACATCTGTTGGTAAGTTGATTATAATTTTTAAAATTATAATAATGTTATGTGTTCAATGCCATGTCATGCTTTATAGGTGCTATCTTAAACTCAACAAATACAACAAATAACGCCGTTGATGTTGTTTTTATAACATACTGGCAACCTTCGAGATTTAATGATCAAGAAATGATAGAAGAAGAAATTAACGATTGCCTTAAGGAAAAACTTGCAAGTGGTAAGTCATTTTTATTTCAAATTTTTTTTGTTGACTTCTTTATTTGATAGATCAAGCTCATTTATATGTAAAAAACACAGCAAAAGAACAAAAAGACTTATATATAACTGAATGTAGGAATGAATTAGCTAATTTGAAAGATCATTTTGAATATTTTAATCAAATTTATCAACTTAGTTTAGGTCAAATGACTGTGTATAGAATGAGGATCGAATGCGTATGTGATGTTCAAAAAGCTGACGAACGATGTGCCAAATTTTTACCTCAAAATGAGCAAGGTTGGCCCACGTATTTAGGAAAACTGGGCGATGGAGTTTTTCCCACCAGAGATTAGTTCTAGTTGGTGCTTAGTTAAGTTTGATTTTTAGGAAATTAAGAAGTTTATGTTTAAAATGTATAAATATCACCATGCATGGTTTTATAAAACTGTAATTATTGGTAAGTTACAATACCTTAAGATTTGTAAGACAATCTCCAGTTTTAGTTTTGTAAGTAAATATCATTAAAATATTTACAAATAAATTTATTTTCATTTAAGTTGTTGTACTGATTACCTACCTAGTCCTCGGTTTTTTGGTTAACTTCTACTCCATCTTCAATACCTTCGTCGTTTTTTGGAGTTTGTAATGAAATGGGTAACAGTTCACCCCATTTTGTTGCTCGTGCGCAATGATATAAACTCCTATGTCAAAAATTACTTGAAAAAACAAAAATAATACGTTATTGTTGTGCTTACTTGCCGTGCTTTGACGCAGTAAATATGACTTCCTCTAATTTGGCATTTTTTGTACACATTCTACAAACTGTATGCTTTGACCTTACTAAAGTCTCCCTCACAATCCTAGGCCACTGCGGATCTGCAGTGTCTCGTTCACCTGACAAAAAATTAAGTTAGAAAATAATGGTGTCTTTTTTATATAAAATTTTTACAGAAGCATAAATCATATTTTCACAATTTCTTCGAAATTTTGCAAACACGCTATGTAGCATTGCACAATTTTTCTTAATTTTACATATTAACCAACATCAGATTAAAAACACATATGGACAGATTGGACTAAATCAATGAAATAAAATTAGCAACAAACCTTTTTTAAAAACTATGTATGAGTATCTTTCTTTTCTCCTCAAACTTACTGCACCAATGGGAAAATTAAAATAGTAAGTTTCAAAGTTACATGGTGTACCATCATCTGTTGTAAATCTAGGACACACTTGGTCATGAGGACACTAAAAACATATATTTAATCCCATGTCTATCTTTACAACAAAATTACATACAGGACTAAAAATGTGACCAACACTAGCGTCATTTTTCACATGAAGAATAAAATCTCTTAATTCATTGATAATCTGAAACAGGGTTATCATTACCAGACACGTGTATATACTGCTATGACTGTGTTTTAGTATGCCAAAAAATTGTTTTTTAAATTAGCTTATTTAATGTGTAACATACAGAATTTCATCTTAACAATATGTATGTAGAATTAAAGGAAAGTAAACTTCTACAGTACATATAATTTTTTTGCATACTTACTCATAATACATAGTTACCTGGAAACCAGCATTAGACCCTTGTTCGACTATAATAAGATATTTTTGAGTTTTATTCCAGAGATTAAGTACAGTTTCTAAACGAGATTGTTGAGATGGTAATTCAAGAAATGTATATGCAGAAACAACTAAATCATATGCCGTCTAAAATATGGAATTTGTATATTCATATATAACTGTAAATAGCAAAGCACATACATTTGTAGCTGGTAAAAATTGTCTGTAATATACTCCTCTTAGTTCCATCTGATTTGTGCCTTTTCCTTGTTGTAATAAAATTTGAGCTAAGTCATTCATTTCACTTGATGAATCGACATTAAAATATTCGAATAAGTGTTTCTTCCAGTACAAATTTGCTGCCCTTTAATTAAACAATGAAAACTGAATCAGTATAAATTCAAAACTAATGTATTTTCAGTCAAAAAAACCCACATCTACTCACCAGGTTGCAGTACCAACTCCTGAACCAAAATCAAATAAGCTCCTAGGTTTAAATTCACGATCTCTTTCAGCAATCTCTAAAAAGATTTTTGCTAAAACTGAATACTCTGCTGGAGCTCTTGATACTAAATACACCAAAGCATTATATGTGTTGTAGTTAACAGGTTTCCAGTGATAAACTTCCCTTTTTAGTATACTATTAACTTTGTTAGAAATTGCCTCTTTAAACTTTATTCTTTCATCTTCTGTTTGAAATTCTGGAATCTTGGTCTGTGCGACTACTCTGTCATGAATGTTCTTTTTTATTTTTTTAACTTCTTCAGTTTCAATGGGGGGCCTTTTATCTTTTAAATGATTAATTAATGACTTGCCATCCTCAATTAGGGTTTTGATTGGAAAGTCTGCAATAACATTATTTGCGGCGGTTATGAATGATTCAGGTAACAAAATTGTCCTTGGTTTAAAAACTCCAGGGTGGTTTTTGGGTTTGTATGTGTTCTTTTGTATGTTATCGAACACATTTTCGTCAGGAATAATTTTAGGTTTAGCACTTGTGCCATACTATAATATGAATTATTATCACATGTGATATTACAGAAAACAATCAATACATACTTTTCGTAAAATATGTTGTAATGTTTTCCATCTTTTACAACTGGTCATTTTTGTTTATTTAGATTTATTGAAAACACTACAAATTACAACACATGTAACACCTGAAAAACGACTTTGGAAATTGAGGTTATATTTACATCATCTGACTATCTGACATTTGACAAAATGCCCATGCTTCTTTTTGGCGGTGTTGCCAGATGGCGAACGGCGAATTATTTCATTCACAAACCTAAAAAATCATAGATTTTCCATTACGTTCAGTTCATTTGTTGATCATGTTGTGTATGTTTCATGTTGAAAATGTCGTCATCTTGAACACAATGTAAATATTTTATGATAACTAAAATTTCCTCATTATTATTTTTTTTTCTCTTTTTGTTTGCTTATGAGTCTGTTGATTTTCTTCTTTCACGTTTTTAAGTGAATCAATTTCTTCTCTTAAGTTTAAAATCTCCAATTTAAGTCTCTCATTCTCTTTTTGGAGTAGAACACAGTTACACTTTTCTTTAACTAACCTGCTACTACTAGCGTCTTCAATTTCAGGTATTAACTGCAATGAAATCATATAATTTGATTGAATGAGCAAATATCAATATTAACCCTACCACGGTATCAAATGCCTGAGTATTACTTATTGCGCCTTTCTTACTTTCGTTCCATTCAAAAACTGATGGAAGAACCCCTTTACGCAAATCTCTTCGGCTGCCAGCCATGAAGAAATCCTTTTCTAAAAAATGTTCTGAACATACCTGTAAAAAAATTCATTATATGAGAAATGTTGGAGAGTGACATTTAGGTATTTATATTTGCAATACGGAATAAGTGAGACACCTACTCGTAAATATGTTGCATTTGTTATCAGTGGTAATCGAACAAGTTCCAACCACTCCCTTTTGATCTCCTCTTTTCTGGGAAACAAATGAAGTGAACGGTTTTTATATTGGGGTTTATTTGCCCTTTTTTTGGTAGGACACCCAGGAACACAGCAACTCATAGTTGAAAATTATATTTTGACGAAAACCTTAACACACAAACAACAAAAAAAACTTGCACTTTTTGAAACTATGAACGTAAACAAGTAAACGAACAACACTATCGTGCAACGCGTGCAACTAATCGCGCACCTACGTCATCTGTCATGTTATATTTTTCCCATATATCTAATAGTACTATATTGCTAACTGGCCTCAAAAGATTCCGAAAACATAACGGCAGAGCAATATATCGGACCTCTCTGTCTCTCTGTGGTACTAAAGAGTACTGCGCATGCACTCGTACTTGGTTGATTTGTAGTGGATAGCGTGACTGGATGCGTTTTGACATTTCGTACTTTCACTTCTATTTTGTGTACATGCGCACAGACCCTCGGTACTCTTGTAGACAAAAAACAACATCCTCTGTCTCTCTCTGTCCGTGAACACCGTTTCTATGTTACTTCTGAAGAGTTAGTAATATAGTACTAAATATTAGATATATGGGTCCATTCGTTAATTTTGTATTTAATAACCTTAGAGTAAGGAATCTATTTTTTTACAATGTCTATGGTATTCGAAATATACTCCTGTGTACAAGCAGAGATAACAGAGATATGACAGCTTTTGAATGCTCCATAAGAAATGCATGGGAGCGAAGTGAACACAGAATTTGACGTAAAGGACGGTTGGGGGCGCAACATTTGTGGTGGTAAACCTGATGTCCTAACATCAATGTTAAATGTTACTAAATATATTACTAGTAAAAGTGACATAACGAACGAAAAACACGAACTCTGAGATAACCTCAATTAAATATGATGCGATGGTTTCAAATTATAAAAGAAAAGTCATGTTAACTGCATATGTATGTATGTATTTATTACAGTTACATACATTTTAACAAACAATATACTATTGGTAAGTACAGGAATAGTTCTATAAAAATAACATCGATAAGTAAACCGATGATTTTCTGCAGCTATAATTAATTATTAATCAATGGAACTGGCAAATGCTCTATAAATGGGACAAAATAATTAATTTCCTCTGTTTTTTAGGTTGCTTCTGTAGTTCCCTATTATGGAATTTCAATGTATAAAATATACGTAATCGCACAAATAATGACAAAAAGTAATCAAGGGGGAGATTACTACATGGATGCTATTAAGGCCAGCTGATTTTTAAGTTGTCTAAGAACTGGAAGCAAAAGTGTATTATGTTCAAATGAACTACTGAAGGCATTTTCTAATTGTTCAATGTAATTTTGCAAACTGTTCATACGGAACATTAAGATTGCCATAAGATAAAGTTTTGGAATTGTGGGCTTGGAAACGACAATAATATAGTCTCTAGAATTTCTGCCACATGCATTTGTATATTCACAGCATATCTGAGAAGAGTGTTTTAAGCATACATCCACTGAGTATCCACATATTTATCGTAAGATAGTTTGTTCAGCTAAATCAAACTCTTTGTACTCTATCCTATCTATTTTTAGGGCATTATGAGGTGGTTGGGAATTATTAATTATGGTGGGGATGTTGTACCTCTCACTTAAATTGGAGATATCTTCATTAACAGATAAGAATTGTGGTGTGATCAGATGATTAAAACAGGACTTGCGTTCGTGATGTATTTATTTTTTATGTTGTCGGTTCAGTAGATAAGGGAAGAGTGTTAGAGTCTGTGATTTTGAAAATGAAAAGACAGGTCGGTAGAGAGCGGTGAAACGGTTGTGTCGAAAGGGTTGTTAGAAGGTACTTGAAATCTTCGAAGGATAAGAATTATTGGGAAGAGCGAATAAAAGATAGGTTTTACGACATGCAGGTGGACGAAGAGAAAGTTTCAGGGTGATAGTGGTTGGAAGTCAATAAATACAGACTATACACAAATATTACATGTTGCACAATTTTGTGGGATTTGTTAGCCCCCACAAAATGTTGCTAAATCAAAAGCACAATTACCAGTTGGGTTGTGCTGCATATATTTTATACAGAACAATAGCTTGTATTTGCTTATATTCTAATAAAGTGTGATGTAAATAACTATTAATAATAAGAGGATAAAAATAATTTTATTAACACCCGCACAGAACTAAAAGTGACTAAAGTCATCTTCGCAATGAAAAGGTAACATTCAATATTATAACTGTATTTGTACCCCTTAAAGTGTCGTCCTTGAATTTCAACGTTAGGTTGTAATAACAATCGTCTAATGGGCTAGAGGGTACTTTTATTATTATCCTCGCTATAAAATTGTACAGTTTGTGTTGTGTATACACATTTTAGAGTTTTAAAGGATAAGAAAAGTTAATACAACCATTTTGAGTAATTTAATGGTTTTTTTTTATCCATTTACTATTAGTCAGGATGTAAACATTACAAAAACACCAACAAATGTTAGATATAATACAATCATTTTTCGAATAAACTTAATGATGAAATCTATGAAATGTAATTTTTTTAATCTTGTCTTTTTCCGTTTATGAGGAACCTAGTATTTTTGGAAGAAAGATTAACCACTTTTGGTATATTCTTAAGATTGGAAATATCCCTGGTAATCAAATAGCCGCGCTACGAAAGTTTCACTCAAATTTAAATAGCGCGCCCGAAAGTGACGGTTTGGGGCGCAGTACATAAGGACTATTGTCGCTTAATTTCGCGAGCTGTCATATCTCTATTATCTCTGGTACAAGTCGATTAATATAGAAACAGAGATAATAGAGATATGACAGCTCGCAAAATTAAGCGACAATAGTCCTTACGTACTGTGCCCCAAACCGTCACTTTCGGGCGCGCTATTTAAATTGAAGTGAAACTTTCGTAGCGCGGCTATTTGATTACCAGGGATATTTCCAATCGTAAGAATATACCAAAAGTGGTTAATCTTTCTTCCAAAAATACTAGGTTCCTCATAAATGGAAAAAGACAAGATTAAAAAAATTACAATCATTAAGTTTATTCGAAAAATGATTGTAAATATTACATCTAACATTTGTTGGTGCTTTTGTAATGTTTACATCCTGATTAATAGTAAATGGATAAAAAAAAAAACATTAAATTACTCAAGATGCTTGTATTAACTTTTCTTATCCTTTAAAACTCTAAAATGTGCATACACAACACAAACTGTACAATTTTATAGCGAAGATAATAATAAAAGTACCCTCTAGCCCATTCGACGATTGTTATTACAACCTAACGTTGAAATTCAAGGACGACACTTTAAGGGGTACAAATACAGTTACAATATTGAATGTTACCTTTTCATTGCGAAGATGACTTTAGTCACTTTTAGTTCTGTGCGGGTGTTAATAAAACTATTTTTATCCTCATATTATTAATAGTTATTTGCATCACACTTTATTAAAATATAAGCAAATACAAGCTATTGTTCTGTATAAAATATATGCAGCACAACCCAACTGGTAATTGTGCTTTTGATTTAGCAACATTTTGTGGGGGCTAACAAATCCCACAAAATTGTGCAACATGTAATATTTGTATATAGTCTGTATTTATTGACTTCCAACCACTATCACCCTGAAACTTTCACTCACTTCGTCCACCTGCATGTCGTAAAACCTATCTTTTGTTCGCCCTTCCCAATAATTCTTATCCTTCGAAGATTTCGAGTACCTTCTAAGAACCCTTTCGACACAACCGTTTCACCGCTCTCTACCGATCTGTTTTTTCATTTTCAAAATCACAGACTCTAACACTTTTCCCTTATATACTGAACCGACAACATAAAAAATAAATACACCACGAACGCAAGTCCTGTTTTAATCATCTGATCACACCACAATTCTTATCTGCTAATGAAGATATCTCCAATTTAAGTGAGACCACCATAATTAATAATTCCCAACCACCTCATAATGCACTAAAAATACATAGGATAGAGTACAAAGAGTTTGGTTTAGCTGAACAAAATATCTTACGATAAATATGTGGATACTCAGTGGATGCATGCTTAAAACACTCTTCTCAGATATGCTGTGAATATACAAATGCATGTGGCAGAAATTCTAGAGACTACATTATTGTCGTTTCCAAGCCCACTATTCTGAAACTTTATCTTATGGCAATCTTAATGTTCCGTATGAACAGTTTGCATATTACATTGAACAATTAGAAAATGCCTTCAGTAGTTCATTTGAACATAATACACTTTTGCTTCAAGTTCCTAGACAACTTAAAAATCAGCTGGCCTTAATAGCATCCATGTAGTAATCTCCCCCTTGATTACCTTTTGTCATTATTTGTGCGATTACGTATATTTTATACATTGAAATTCCATAATAGGGAACTACAGAAGCAACCTAAAAAACAGAGGAAATGAATCATTTTGTCCCATTTATAGAGCATTTGCCAGTTCCATCGATTAATAATTAATTATAACTGCAGAAAATCATCGGTTTACTTATCGATGTTATTTTTATAGAACTATTCCTGTACTTACCAATAGTATATTGTTTGTTAAAATGTATGTAACTGTAATAAATACATACATACATATGCAGTTAACATGACTTTTCTTTTATAATTTGAAACCATCGCATCATATTTAATTGAGGTTATCTCAGAGTTCGTGTTTTCGTTCGTTATGTCACTTTTACTAGTAATATATTTAGTAACATTTAACATACATGTTAGGATATCAGGTTTACCACCACAAATGTTGTGCCCCCAACCGTCCTTTACGTCAAATTCTGTGTTCACTTCGCTCCCATGCATTTCTTATGGAGCATTCAAAAGCTGTCACATCTCTGTTATCTCTGATAGAAATGTTTTATTTGGCTGCTTTTCTTGGTCAGTGACTATATATAGTCACTGTCTTGATGAAAAATCTTAACGGAGTCTTCTGAGTTTATGACTGTGCTTATGATATGACTCAATTATTTTATTCATTCTTTATTCCTTTATTTAATTAATTATTATAAATACACTGAACGGCAAAAAACCGGCCACCCTGAAAAATTTTGCAAAAACAAACTTTAAAAAATTATTAATTTAACTATTGACACATAATGTATAAATTAGCAAAAAAAGAAGACAAAAAGATGCAGAATTAAATTTAATTTAACAAAAACAAAAACAATGTAATAATTTTCCTAAATTAAATGTACGGTTTCATCGCTAGAGATATCGTTGACCTTCGTTCATACTCCACCGAATTAATACTTCTCTATACTAGTTACTTATCGGTAACATTGCTTTCAGTGGTGATACAATATGTAGCAGGTTGGTAAGCGAAGAAAATATAAGCCGCTCTGTAGTCTAATGGTCAAAGCACCTGTCCGGCAAGCGGGAGACGTGGGTTCGATTCCCACCCCGGCAGCAACATTTTTCTTCGCTTACCTTCACCTTCGTTGGCCAAAATTCAGCCTTTCTGTTACGAAACCTGTTAAAGAGAAAATATTGTTACACAAGTTTTCTCCGAAATTTGAAAATAACAGCAAAATTAACACATGCGCGGATTAGAACAATGACAAAACTCAAAAAATTCCTTCAACTGTGGTTTTTTGTTCTTGAGTATTTTACTTCTGATCACATTAACACTGTGTCCCTTCATTCATATTCGTTCTAACGTGGGGAAAGAATTCTACGCAAATTAGGTACCAACTTTTAACATATTTGTATCTCGCTCGCAAAACTGCAAAATTTGTACTGACACGCGTAAATCAACTACAATTTCTTAGGCTCAACGTGCTCAACCTTATCACCTGGAATTTGGTAAATGTTCTTATTTGTTATCAAGTTGAGAGAATGTTGTAGATTTTTTGAACAAAAAATTTAGAACATTAAATATTAGAATTTACCAAACCAAATTTTGATTATAAATGATGCAAAGCAATATACAGGATGATTCTTAATATATTCGAAATACTTGAGGAGTGTGTTCCTCGAGACACTCCCTCGTCCAGTCTTTTTCAAATTATATTATACTTCTAAAAACCATTTAAAGGCACTTTTAGATTTAGGATTTATCAATAAAAATTTTGAAAAGACGTCATCCAGTTTTGAAAGGGTATAGACAAAAATATTTTGATTAGCGATTTACGATGTTTCGGTAACCTTTATTTTTATAGGATCAAATTTAAAAAATATGTTTTTGTTGGATAAATAATTATTCATTCCTAGAATATGAGTCCCGTCAAATTTCATTGGTGATTTTTTTTATTGAATTGATGCATATTAATATACACAGTTATCAGCCAAATCTTGTTTCTATTTTTTTTTCATAGCGCGCGATGCAGTGAGATGTGAGAAGTATGATACTTCTCTGACATATGTACAAAAATTACATACTATGAATTTAATTTTGTCCTATTCTTTGATATGTATTTTTATTTGTTTATTATGTTAGCCAAAACCCCTTATCTTGATTCGCATTCAAGAGCACAAGAAAAACCATTTTTACCTCTTGAGCGTAAGCTAAGGAAGTATTGTAATCGAGTTGGTGGGCCGACTCCCTACTTTTACGTTTTTTCGACTTTTCGACCCCTAGAGTACGAAGAAATAGGTCTCCCGTTTTCCTCTGTCTGTCATCTGTCTGTCTCTCTGTCTGTCGTCTGTCTGAATTTTTATTAGACAGATACACTCCCACTTGACTCCTTCTTGAGTTTTCATCCTAGACATCCAGATTTTTGGAAAAAAAAATCAAAATTGTATAACATCATTTTGCAATTTAACTTTGAAACTACAAAACCTAATACTCTGGAACCTTGTAGACGTTTTAAGGTTAACGTAATGATGGTAAATCGTTATTCAAAATTTATTCGTTTATCCCCTCCAAAAAATTGATGACGTTTATCTCAAAATTTTGCGGAAAATGTGCAAAATATGATGAGTCTATACTTTACTTGTGATTTTTCATTGCATTTATATTTTTTAGAATTACTCTTCCCGAGTGGTTCAAAAAAAATTAAGGAAGGAGTCAGTTTATTTTATTGTTTAAATTAGGAACGAATCACTCCATTTTCTCGAAAATTTTTGAATACAATACCGTTATTATTAATATCAACACTACACCTATCCAAATTGATATACAAATGTTTGAAAAAATGTTGATGACGTCATCACAAAAGTTTATAAAGGAGAAACTCATTTGAAATACAGCCGTCGCACGCTTTTTTACATTTATTTTAAGGTTGCATACATATCTTTATTTTAACTTCTAGGAGTTCTCATAAAAAAAAATAAAATTCGCAATATTAAATTTCATAATTTTTCGAAAAAACTGTATATTTTTTATTATATTTTAGGGGAGAGGGAAGTTCTATCGAAATAACCTTCGACCAATTTTTTTACATTGTGACTGGTTATAGTTTTTTTTTCCTAAAAAGGCGGGATTTATTTGATAGCATTTCAGAGGCGAGGGAAGTTCTGTCTAATAACGTGAGACCGGTTTTTTCCACACATCTGAATCTCTAAGGTTAAAATGTCAAACCACAAACACAGAATTATGTTATTCTATGAATTTAAATAACATTTACTATACAAAATTTTGAGATGACGTCATCAAATTGTTCGTAGGGACGATGAAATAAATTTTGTTTGTGTTTTACTATTTAGACGATATTCCTAAAATACCCATACATAAAAAATTTCACAACAAACCACAGATGATAGACGGACGGCAGATAGACGGAAACGGGAGATGTATTTATGATATTCTGGGCTCCACGAAACGTCGAGAGAACATGAAAGTAGCCGTTCGCCGGATGGTCCCTATTACAATAAAAACTGTTTTCTGATTGGCTACTAAAATCAAATTTTATAATTTATCTAAGAAACTAACAGCTTTAATTGAATTTCATTTCCCATAAAAATATTCGACAATGTTTCTCTTGTGATTTACTGAGTGTTGTAAAAAAACTGCCCTTGTGTTTTATACAATTTGTTAATTCTGAAAATATATTGAATACCAACAGCCAAAGTTAGCGACTGACATTAAAAATTTGTCTAAAGTATTTGTACTTAGGTCGAGTTCCTTAGACAAATTCTAAAATTTATTTTTTTTACGATAATGCCTGTAAGTTAAAACAAAAATAAAGGTGGATTATTAATGATTATTATATTTTTTCTCCTATATAATTATAAGTCACCGTAAGAAAATTCGTGCACAAAGATTTAAATAAAACAAGCTCATCAGATTCTTGTGGTTACCATTCTCATTTAATCTTTTCTAAATTATGGTTGCTCTAGCTTTGTGGAAAACGAATCCATCTTGGCAACGCTGTTTCCCTGCGTGGAATGGTAATAGTGGAAAATGAATTTACCAGCTGTGCTAGACGTCGCGACGTCGACGTCGTCTTCTGACAGGAATGACGGAAATGTCAACATTACAAGATAAATAAATAAAACCATAAACTAAACTACAATAATGAAATTTACCGAACATCTTTCGGCTCACATCACTCCAGAATGGAGGAAACAATATATACATTACGAAGTAAGTTGTTTCACATCTTATATTTACGTGAATCATAAATTTTTTATTTTTTTCTAGGAAATGAAAGCAATGTTGTATGCAGCCGTAGAACAAGCACCGTCGGCTGAAGTGGTGGAACCGGAAATTTTGACTCGATATTTCGCCAAATTTGACGAGCAGTTCTTTTCTTTTTGCGATAAAGAGCTGACCAAAATTAACACATTTTATTCTGGTTGATACCACTACTCTTGAAAAATACCTACGTACACAAATATTTTTTTAGAAAAGCTCGCGGAAGCTACTCGAAAATATGCGGGTTTAAAGAGTGACCTCACTGAAGCACAGGATGTTGAATATCCAAGAAAGAAAAATTCCATTAAAAATAATATTTTAAGAAAAAGAAATGTACCTGCAAAGAAAATACAAGAACTGAAATTAGCTTTTAGTGAATTTTATTTGAGTTTAATATTGTTACAAAATTATCAAAATTTAAATTTTACGGGTTTTAGAAAAATTTTGAAAAAACACGACAAGGTACGTCCTAAGTTAAATCTAAATATATTTCTTATTAGATTTTTAGCTATTAAATGTAGATATCGGTGCAAAGTGGAGGGTGGAATATGTGGAAAGTTCTCATTTTCACACAAATAAGGACATTGATAGGGTAATTAGAGAAACTGAAGCTACAGTAACACAGGAGTTGGAAGGAGGAGATCGTCAAAGGGCTATGAAAAGACTCAGAGTACCACCCTTGGGCGAACAACAGATTCCATGGACCACTTTTAAAGTTGGTTTATTCTCCGGAGCGTTTGTAGTTCTCATGATAGCGGTTATCATATCTGGTAATTACACAAAATTTAAGACTTGAACTCTGGCAGAAAGTTTTTTCAATCAAAAATATAATATCTATTTGGGTACGAATTTTGAAATATTAAATCAACTGCAATTATTACAAGTTCAAAATGTACAATGTTAAAAATTTCATTTAAAAATCACATCATTTGAATATAAAAGTGGAAACTGCAACCGTATTAATTAAAAAAAACTCCCATCACGAAACAACCTGCCAGTGTTCTCAAAAATTTATCATAATGAATACTTTTTCAGCTATATTCCACCAACGTCGAGATGATTGGCGAATTGTTTGTCGCTTGTATCGAGGTCCTTTTTTAATAATTGAGTTTTTATTTCTTTGGGGAATTAATATATATGGTTGGAGGTCCTCCGGAGTTAATCACGTATTGATTTTTGAAATGGACCCAAGAAATCATCTTTCAGAACAACATATTATAGAAATGGCAGCAATATTCGGTGTTATATGGTCTGTTTCCGTGCTTTCATTTCTATACAGTTCCGAATTGAGCATTCCAGCTTACATTAACCCTTTTGTTTTGGTGGTTTTGATGTTGGCGTTTCTTTTTAATCCTACACGAACCTTTAGACATGAAGCCAGATTTTGGGCTCTTCGAGTTCTGGTATGTATATATTTATTTAATTGTGGAAGATTTATTGCGAAAATGGAATTAGATCGATTGAATTGAATTGAAAAACAAGTGAATGACATACATATGTGTAACATAAAAATTACAGACTTGTGAAAAATTACCTATTGTTGATTACGTAGTACATAATATAACGCGTATGGATGGGAGTTGTAGTCATTTCTTACAAACATGAAAGTTCAGTTTATACAAGTGAGAAAGGAGGACTCCAAATTTTCCGGTGATCTGAAATTAATAAGTAATGAAGACGTTTGAACAAAGCATTCAATTTTTCTCAAAGCCTGCAATTTTAGGAATAAATTTGAAATTTTCTACTGATGTTATCAATAAATTATAGGAGTAATATTTATCATGCTTCCGATATTTTTATAACCAAACGTATTTTTCGATAGTTGGTGTCACAAGTTTGACATACATATGTAGGTTAAATATCTCCAAAACTGTTAATTACAACTGTTTGAAACGTCGTGTAAATTCCCGTCTTACCACATTTGTGGTTGGATTGTTTAGATTTAGGTTTAAAAATGATAAGATCTGTTGCTGAAGATACGTTGCGAATTAAAAAGGTCGCATATTAAAGAAAAATGTCTTTGAAGTACAACAACTTAAGAGGGATGTTAGGTTATAATTTTCTACAAAATTTTGTTTTATCTAGAGGTCTTTATCTTTTTTAAAACTTAAAGTATTTTATTAAAACGTAAGCAGAAAGAAAGAAAAGAGTTAAGTATATAATTTTTAGAAGTAAACTAGTATAAATTTAAATGTACATTTTTTTAAAGATATATATACAAAGTTAAAAACAGTGTGTATCATGACAGACAAAGTTATATTTAGTTAAAAAAATTAAATGATAGTAATTTTTAAGGAACATGAAAAAGTACGTTTTAATTATTTTCTTTCAATCTACGTGATAAACTTATAGTACTCTTCATGTATTCAAAATAAGCGATGTAATAGACGTATCATAACTCGGAAAATACAAAAGTGCGGATGTTCTACACTTTTGTATTTTCCGAGTTGTGCCTACGTTAGGAATCATGAACCTAGATCACAGATCGTTAACTAAATAGACGTAAATACTTTTGTGAAGAACTACTTAGTCAATTTAAAACAACTATCCCTTTTAAAGAAGGTTGACGAACATTCGTTAAATTAGACTTATTTGGCAGATAGGTGAAGAACATGTATTCAAATTTTTGCGAATAAGGCTGGCAAATCAGAAACTTTCTTTACAGTACCAATAAATTTTCAACTTACAAAAAATATCAATGAGTTTGTAAATATAGAAAATTCTAGCTCAGTTTTATTTAAAAATTTGTATGATTTTCTGGCTATTACATATTATGTTTGTCATCTTTTAATTAAGAAAAACATTGAAAGATGTCACCTGCAAAAACTGGAAAAGTAGCGTAATTACACAAAAACCCAATGCACGCCATATTTTCACTATGTACAAAGAACAGGATCAAAAACTAAGGTTTAAATATGTTACAAAAAAAATGTAATATGCTTAGGTGAGAATTATAATAATAGAATAGTCCATCAGTTTTTAGGTAATTTAGGAGAAATTGCCAATATTGCAAAGAACTTAAAAGAACAATTATTAGAAAATTTTACAGTTTGAAATACATAAGCCCAGAAGCGTTAGTAAGTATAATTCAAATAGATTTTGAAATTAATACATAATCGTGGTTTCACCAGGTTTTTTTTCGACTAGTTCGTAATTAAATTATAATTTTTATTAAATATTTCGATAAAAAAAATATTTGGAACTTTTATTATTTTATAATTGTCATCAAATATATGTTTTGCATCTTTGATTTTTGTAAAATCAAAAATTAAATTATTGAATATAATAATTATAATTTGGTGATTAGTGTTTTTAATTCATGCAGGAGATCGTACAGCGCTGTTATCGCGACACTAAATCGTGGTTTTGGAACGTCTTCCTATTTGGTTTAATGGTCTGTAACCTCAACATTCGTCAAACTAATTTTACTGAGTATTTCCTTATCTGTCGCTTATAAAATATAAAAAAAATTGGTCTAAAGAGTTTAGACAGTACTTCCCTCGCTGTCGGAAATATGACGACTATTATGTTTTTTTTCTCATTACTTTTTTGCAAGGATACGATATTGGATAGATGTAGTGTAATACTAAAAATAAAAGTACTGCATTCCCAAATTTTCGGGAAAATGAATTGGGTCGCCTTGAATATTGATTTATATTCAATAAAATAACGAAACAGTTTACTCACGTATGCCGCGTGTATTAGCAGAGGCTACTCAAAATCATTTATGTATAAGCATTCTTAATTTAAGACAACAAGCGGTGACACTTGTTCAGATTGTACACGTGAGAGTCAAACAGAGAAACTGCAAACAATACCGATGGTCGCCCAGAATTTTTTATTGCTTCGACTTCCGCTTATTATACAAAACATTGGATTTTATTTTAATTTTTGATGGTGTCATTCACAATTGGTTGATTATAACTTGTCTATACCACATTCACGGAACCTTGTCAGCGCAACAAAGCAAATGCACGTCTGTAATGTTAAAGTAAATGTAAATAAGAGTGCTACGCCTATGTTTCAAACGAGTTTTTACTTTACAAAATTTTGTATCTATCAAATTGTGTTGGTGCAATGTAATACTAATAATAACAGTGTTTTATCTCCAAATTTTCGGGAAAATGGAGTGAACTATTTCTGATTTAATCAATAAAATAAATTGACTTATAAATGGAGTGATAAATCACAAGTACAGACATATTTTGTACATTTTAGATAGGACATATTCAGCAAAATTTTGGGGTGACGTCATCAGTTTTTTAGGGGGAACGAGTAAATACATTTTGATTAAAAATTTACCATGCTTATGATCACTGTAAAACATCTCCAAGATTTCAAAGCATTCGGTTTTGTAGTTCCTGATTAAATCAATTAATAAATTCACCCATTCATTAATTTTTTTGAGTCAGCCTGTATATGCAAATTCAAACAATATGAACGGAGTGATAAATCACAAGTACAGACTCATCATATTTTGCACATTTTAGATAGGATTTATTCGGCAAATTTTTGAGGTGACGTCATCAATTTTTTGGAGGGGACAAGTAAATATATTTTGAATAAAAATTTATCATGCTTATTATATCTGTAAATTATCTGCAAGATTTCAAAGCATTCGGTTTTGCAGATCCCTAATTAAATGTGACGTCATAATTTTGATTTTTTTTCAAAAAATCTGGACGTTTCGGATAAAAACTCAATTCGGAATCATAAACGACATGTGTAGGACTATGTTATTTTATACAATTTAAATCTGGGATGGCAGGCAGACGGACAGATGGACAGACTGACAGACAGACGGAAACGGGGGACCTATTTCTTCGTCTTTTAGGGGTTATGAAAGGTCGAGAAAATGTAAAAAGAGAGAGTCGGCCGACGGACTCGATTACAATACTTTCTTTGCTTACGCTCGGGAAGTAATAAATATAATTATTACAAATACTATTTTGTAAAATACTTTTCATATGAACAGATGCAGATATGCCTGTGAGTTATTAACTGCTTACAGACAAATCTGAGGTTGATTTTTGCATGGATATACGCAAGTATACTTACATACAAATTTATCTAATTTAAAAATTATACATTTTGTCCGGCCATTTCGTAATAAGATTTATATCGCATCAATTTATGTGTCACTGTATCAAGTACACAGTGTAAATGAATACTGATAAGTGATGTATTTAGGTATTGTTCCAAAGAGTCAGATAAGTTCTCTGCGAATCACTAAAAAGTGGTTCGTCATACATTAATAAAGATGATAATGATTAAATTACTGTAAAACTTAAAACCGATTTTGATGCGTAACTTCTAAAGGAAAGAGCTTGTGCGTTTTTTTTAATTATGTACTTATGTCTAGTATAAAATCGTACATTGGTATTCTGCCTTTAGAAACATAGACTTTTTGTGCAATGTTGATAAGATTAAATTTACTGCAAGCAAACAACAACATACAAAACCCATAAATTGTATAGGTAACGCATTACAGAAACATTTTCTTCCAATAAAAACACTTAAATTAAAATCAACAGTTTCATGAAAACGGTCTACACAGAAAGAGTGAGAAAACATAATAAATATTTTTGCACTCATGACCTTTTTTGATAGCTTTCGCGCATTCACCAGAGTGCGGGAGGTCGAACTTCCCGCACACGTGCATTTAACTTCCCGTTGCCATGGTAACCTTAAAATACTCGGGTAGTGTCAACATTGTGACGTGTTGACGGCGCTGTCAATGGCGTTGTTTATAAATAACTCACAGTTAATCTCTTCAGTTTAAAGGTTTATTCGTCGCAAAAAATATTGTACACAACACGTTCGTGAGCCTGCTTCCCGCATTCACGCAAATGCGGCACTCCCTTCGGTCGTGCCTTAAACAAGCGTTCATGCGGGAAGCAGGCTATCCCGAACTAGTTGCGTAAATTACTATTTTGCACTCATGATCTTTTTTGATGGCTTTCGTGCATTCACCAGGGTGCGGGAGGTCGAACTTCCCGCACACGTGCATTTAACTTCCCGTTGCCATGGTAACCTTAAAATACTCGGGTAGTGTCAACATTGTGACGTGTTGACGGCGCTGTCAATGGCGTTGTTTATAAATAACTCACAGTTAATCTCTTCAGTTTAAAGGTTTATTCGTCGCAAAAAATATTGTACACAACACGTTCGTGAGCCTGCTTCCCGCATTCACGCAAATGCGGCACTCCCTTCGGTCGTGCCTCAAACAAGCGTTCATGCGGGAAGCAGGCTATCCCGAACTAGTTGCGTAAATTACTATTTTGCACTCATGATCTTTTTTGATGGCTTTCGTGCATTCACCAGGGTGCGGGAGTTCGAACTTCCCGCACACGTGCATTTTAACTTCCCGTTGCCATGGTAACCTTAAAATACTCGAGTAGTGTCAACATTGTGATGTGTTGACGGCGCCATTGTTTATAAATAACTCACAGTTAATTTCTTCAGTTTAAAGGTTTATTCGTTGCAAAAAATATTGTACACAACACGTTCGTGAGCCTGCTTCCCGCATTCACGCAAATGCGGCACTCCCTTCGGTCGTGCCGCAAACAAGCGTTCATGCGGGAAGCAGGCTATCCCGAACTAGTTGTGTAAATAACTATTGTAGTTGTACTAGTTACGTATTTGTGTATTTGTGTTTCGTCTTAAAGCTACGATAAATGCAGTGAATGCTTTTAACTGAAATCGGAGCTTTTATTGTAGAAGTTTGAGAATTTGAAACAAATAGTCTGTTTCACTTTAAAAATAAAGAAAACACAATTTGTCAGAAAGCACATTAATAAAGAAGTATATACATTTAAAATTTTAAAGCCATTTTTTCTTAATTTTTATTTTAGATTTTGCTAAAAAAGTTATTCAAGATCTAAACCGATTTTCTGACTGGACCCATTGTCTTGGTGCATTTTAAAAGAAAATATGCTCGTAAATTTCGATAATAATGGTTGTCTGACTAAACAAATTTTAAAAATTTTAAAATTGAAATATGACATTTTGCTTTAAAATAGAATGAATGAAATCGATAAATTTTCCAAGGAAATACGGTTTTTTTTACTTTCTGAGCGCAAGCTATGGAACAATGGTAACAGAAACCATCTGACGAATGGCTTCTTTCAGGTTTGCTCCAGGTTTCACGACTTCAAGAATACGAAAGTATAAGTGGCCCGTTTCCGTCTGTCCGTCCGCCTGTCTGTTTCCCGCCGTCTGTGTCTATTTTTATTAGACAGTTAATCTCCGAAACTACTCATGGGGCATGGCTCAGTTGCGCGCTGCGGTAAAAAAATATCTACACGTGGTCCTAATCCCAAAGACAGTTGCGCGCAAAGTACCTGCACGGCAAACATCAGTTACGCGGTGCGATCTGAAATATTTGCATATACCTTATGTAATTTTGAGGATTAATACCATAATAGTATATTAAAGAACGAGTTTCATAGGGCAAATATTAAGGCACGAACCCAAGTTTATAGAATGAGCGGCGAAGCCACAATGCCACAATGGCTTTATGAACGAGTTATTTATACTATTTTTTCTACCGTGCACGTTTTTTCGCAAAGAGTAATTGAAATTTGCGTTTTTTTAAATCTGGGGAATTTTGTCGTGGCTGATGATGGGTTGGTCTGATACGAACCACGAAATATTTGAAGTTCGAATTTTCACAACAACTGTAATTCGAATCAATTCGAATTTTTGTAAGTTAAAATTGGTTAAAATGTCTTGTGAAGAAGTTAGTAAAGTCCTTACGCCTCCCGAAATACGGGAAATTTGATATTTGCCATTGACATTCACCTGACATTTCTCGTCATGGCTACCAATCTTACCGATCTAAATTACACCAGATCTATTTCAGAACCCCTTTCGGCTATTAATGAACCGCTTTGACGTCATTTGGGTCCTTTAATCGCTCTATTAGAAAATCGAAAAACGTGCGCAGTAGAAAAACAGTTATTACCAGTTCTAATAGTTTACGTGTCTACTGGCTATTTAAAAGCTCTGGGAGAAATAATTCATGATTTTAGAGACACAACTGCACACTATTTATAAATTATTAAAAACGTATACCTATAGAACTGAAAGTATTTTTCTACTGTCCTATAAACTTCTATTAGAAAAGTTGAAGATTAGAATTCGAATTTTTACTTCTCGAGCGTAAGCAAAGGAAGTATTGTAATCGAGTCTGTCGGCCGACTCTCTACTTTTACGTTTTCTCGGCCTTTCATGACCCCTACAGGACGAAGAAATAGGTTTCCCGTTTCCGTCTGTCTGTCCGTCTGTCCGTCTGTCTGCCGTCCCGGATTTTTATTAGACAGATAATCTCCGAAAGTACTGGACCGATTATTGCGAAATTTTGTATTTATATTAGGAATATCATGTAGATGGTAAAACGCTAACCAAAACTTGTCTAATCCCCACCACTAATGCGATGACGTCAGTTCAAAATTGTACATAGTAAATGGGTTTTAAATTGTTAGTTATGACTCCGAATTGAGTTTTTACCCGAAACGTCCAGATTTTTGGAAAAAAAATCAAAGTTATGAAACAACATTTTACAATTTAATTTTGAATCTGCAAAACCGAATGGTCTGAAATCTTGCAGATGGTTTACAGTTATGACAAGCATGATAAATTTGTAATCAAAATATACAGGGTGTCCCAGAATTCGCGCCATTCCCGTGAATGACATGTTCCCTGTCCCGAACTGTGCCGTAATTCGCAAAAAGAATTGACCAGGCTTTAACCGTGTGAGAACTGGAAGGCGATTAAGTTGACCAATAGAGAGGCTGCTTTTATATCCGAACGTTTCTATGTTCAAAGTTACCTATGCCAAGAACAAAAAATCCGGTAATACTAAAGTTGAATGATTTTTTTCCGAATCCCCCTCCGTCAACAAAAGGAAACAGAAGTGTGGTTATAAATTTAATCATTTTGACAATTGTTTGTCATAAACTGTCACGAAGTTCATCACTGACCTGAACAGACGCTTCTGCGCCAAAGATGACTGATTAATGTACACAGAGACGTCAAGGTTTACTTTAAGGCAAGTAGCATGGGACAGAAGTTATTTCTGCTGCCATTCTAGTTAAATTGTGTTTAACTGGGCTGTACATGCCATAAAAGAAGCTGTTTCATTTCATCGTAGGCAAATAATACATTTATTACTATTCTACATAGTGTAGATATCGAAGAGCAGGTATTAGAAGTCATTTTCTTAGAGCCCCGTGAATAATGTGTTGTTCTTTTTGACGAAAAGTAGTGCATTTTCAGAATTCACTATGCATCATATCCCTGATATTAAGTTTATCGTTATTTCTAAAAAAGAGTACCACATGTCCATTCAAAGAACGTTATTAAGTGTACTAAAACATAAATATCGCTTTTGATTAATCGGTGCTTATGATTTTCAATAAACAGTCTCAATTTTTACCGAACAGCTTTGTTGCTGATATCTAATCTAAGCAACGAAAAAAGAGACGAGACTCCACTTCTCTGGTGTATTGAAATCATAGGTATCTGCTGTGGTGTCAATCATGTGGGGGATATACTGAAAACGGAGACTTATTCAAGAATAATATTGATGGAAGCGGATCCTAGGAGAAGTGTCCGCTGCGTAGAGCAAATGAGTGGATGCTCAAGATCGACCACTCATTGTATCCTTCAAGAGAGAAGACTGCATCCTTACCATTTCAAGAGAGTGCAGCATCTGGGACCAACCGACTACCCGATTCCAGCCCATAGATTAATAGTATTGCTCTTGATATGCTCTCACGTTAGCGAAATGTGGATAATAATAATAATCCGTGTAACCCCAGGAAGGCCTTTCCGAATAGGCTAAAAAGATCCATCTTCTTTTGCTGGATGCAAGAAACGACGAAACACATGCTGGTCAAGTAGCCGATGGTTGGGGAAAAGACCTGTATATTCGCGCACAGCAGTGGCTGCAGAGCGTTTACATTCTCCATAAATTAACATCATTTCCAAATATTCTTTATAGGTACTAGTATGACTAAGACATCAATAACTTAGTGGTATTGGTACTGATTTGTTTATAGTTTGTATTGTTCTTAAAAAAAAAATGCAACTAAACGATTTTTGTCACATTTTTTATTCGTATCTTTTCAATCTCTAGAAAGTACTCACAACTTTAAAGAAACTGTTTTAAATCATCATGTGCAACATCAATATTATTCTTGAATAAGACTCCGTTTTCAGTATCTCCCCCCACATGATTGACACCACAGCAGATACCTATGATTTCAATACACCAGAGAAGTGGAGTCTCGTCTCTTTTTTCGTTGCTTAGATTAAGTATCAGCAACAAAGCTGTTCGGTAAAAATTGATACTGTTTATTGAAAATCATAAGCACCGATTAATCAAAAGCGATATTTATGTTTTAGTACACTTAATAACGTTCTTTGAATGGACATGTGGTACTCTTTTTTAGAAATAACGATAAACTTAATATCAGGGATATGATGCATAGTGAATTCTGAAAATGCACTACTTTTCGTCAAAAAGAACAACACATGATTCACGGGGCTCTAAGAAAATGACTTCTAATACCTGCTCTTCGATATCTACACTATGTAGAATAGTAATAAATGTATTATTTGCCTACGATGAAATGAAACAGCTTCTTTTATGGCATGTACAGCCCAGTTAAACACAATTTAACTAGAATGGCAGCAGAAATAACTTCTGTCCCATGCTACTTGCCTTAAAGTAAACCTTGACGTCTCTGTGTACATTAATCAGTCATCTTTGGCGCAGAAGCGTCTGTTCAGGTCAGTGATGAACTTCGTGACAGTTTATGACAAACAATTGTCAAAATGATTAAATTTATAACCACACTTCTGTTTCCTTTTGTTGACGGAGGGGGATTCGGAAAAAATTCATTCAACTTTAGTATTACCGGATTTTTTGTCCTTGGCATAGGTAACTTTGAACATAGAAACGTTCGGATATAAAAGCAGCCTCTCTATTGGTCAACTTAATCGCCTTCCAGTTCTCACACGGTTAAAGCCTGGACAATTCTTTTTGCGAATTACGGCACAGTTCGGGACAGGGAACATGTCATTCACGGGAATGGCGCGAATTCTGGGACACCCTGTATTTACTTATCCCTTCCAAAAAATTGATGACGTCAGCTCAAAGGTTTGCCGAATAAATCGTATCTAAAATGAACAAAATATGATGAGTCTATACTTGTGATTTATCATTCCATTCATATTTTTTGGATTTGCATATACAGGGTAACTCAAAAAAATTAATGAATGCGTGAATTTATTTTATTGATTTAATCAGTAATTACAAAACCGAATGCTTTGAAATCTTGGAGATGTTTTAAAGTTATCATAGGTATGATAAATTTATAGTTAGAATGAATTTGCTTATCCCCCCTTAAAAAATTGATGACGTCACCTCAAAATTTTGCTGAATAAATCTTAAATGTGCAAAATATGATGAGTTTGAGATGAATTTACAGTTTTGCTAATTTTCGTTTAATTGAGTATTATTTAATAGACGAAAAAATATTGACAATAACAATATTACGATTGAGATTTTTTTAAATTATGCTCTGTTATTAATTTATAATCGAGTATGATGCTTATTAAAAAAAGACGAAGCACGAAGCAGTCTAGTATTGGACAAAAACTTATTCTACTGGAGAAACCAGCAGCTCATTTCTTGAATTTCTTCTTAGTTGCAACTTAAAATAAATCCAGACAGTTACGTATATTTTGTGCATGTCTTATCTTATTATCCGTTCAACACACTTTTAATGTTTGCTCCTCAACGCAACGGTCTGTTCCCTACTGATATAAGTCGTTGCTGGTTTCTTCTCAAAGTGGAGGTTTTTAAATATTAGTCTATTTGGAGTCGTTCATTCAATGCATACATGTTCCACCCTCCGTAATACTAAAGTGGGTACTCTGCTGTAGTATACTTATGTAAATTTTCTAAGATTGGATGATACTTACGAAATTAAGGTATTGTGAGGCTAATAACACGATTCAGCAAAACCACCCTCCCAGACTGCCGTCGTCATCCAATCTACAGAGTGGTATCTCTTAATAATAGTAATAGGACAAATAATGCATTAAAATGTTTCAAAAAAAAAGTTTAACATGTACTTAATACCATTTACTCCTAATAAATAATAGTCGAAAAGTAGTGCATCAAAAAGCAAAAAAAAAACTGCACCCAAATCTGAATAAATTGGTAAATGTTCATACAAACCCTTCATTCATGGAAGGGTTTAGTTGTTACGTATGTATTTCCAAATAAAATTGCATTACTGACGTTCTAGTTTTAGATTTTTGTTTTAAACCAAAATGTGCATTTAAAAAACAATTTCTAAAAAAGTTGGTTCAAACTTAAAAAACGAAAATGGACAAGACGAGAGAAAGAAGCTCAATTGGCATTAGTAAAATCAAGACAGGTCAATTTTACAAAAAAAAATTGCCAACATGTAGGTACGTAATTGTACAAAAATTTTGATTGTAACTCATTCGAGACTACGATTTGAAGTTCACTTTAACGCACCTATATTTTAAAATCAGAATCGAGAAGTAAAAACTTAATTCTTGCATATGCATATTGAACGTATTTTTACATTTTCTCATCTGTATAAGATGAAAGAAGTTTAGATAACTTTTACACACAGGAGAACTGAATACAATTCGATGCTCTTTATATACAAAAGTGGAGATCGTGTTACGGTTTTGTTTTAAGTTGTAAAAAAATATTTATTGCTCTCTGCAGATTTAAGTAGTATATGTTTGTCGTTATGCAAATTATTGTCAAAATATAGATATTTTTTTTATTTTGTACGCAACCATAATATCTTTTGGTTCCTTGACGATATTACTTTTTCCCAATTTATATTTTTGTTGATAGGATGACAGTATATTTGTATTACATAAAAATATACCATCCGAATCTACAATGAGTATAATATACCCTAAATAATGTTTTTTAGGGAAAAGTATTAATGGCTCCCTTTTTTTACGTGACCTTTGCTGATTTTTGGATAGCGGACCAGTTGAACAGTATTGTCAATCTTTTCACAGATATGCACTATTTCGTATGTTTTTACATAACTAATCCAAGTTGGTCGGTTGGACAAGGTACAAAACGGAAATAAAACCATATAAGTAAAACAATAAATTAAAATAATTCATATTTTTAGACACAAACTACTGTGTAGAAAAACATCTGGTTATAAGACCTTTTATGGCGTGTTTACCTGCATGGTTTAGGTTTGCTCAATGCTTGAGAAGATACAGGGATACTAGGGAAGCATTTCCTCATTTAGCTAATGCTGCAAAGTACGCCACATCATTTTTCGTTGTCATTTTTACTGCCCTAAATACGATTTACTCAGGTAAGCACTTTGTTGTTAGAACTGCCGTTAATTAGCTAAATTGATTTTATATTACACTCCCACCCACTACAATGCGGGTGGATTGTTCATGACCGTGAACTTTATGGAGTTCACTTAACGAGTTTTGAATTGGAGGGAAACTGTTCCACTTTGACATTTGATATAGGCGTTGTAACATTTTCGTTTTTCATTTCAACACTTTTCTCCAATTATTACCCTGCTGTGTAATATAATACGGCAAACTTGGTTTTATAGCTACACCTAAAACGAAGTAGGTATTAAAGATACGTGTCGTCAAAATTAAAGAAAAACTATTTTTAAAACTAAAAATGATATTGTTTTCATTTAACAGATTGACAATGTAACACAAATTTTAACACAAACAAATGACTGTCTTTTAGCACAATAGTATATGATTTGATTTGCATATTTACTACTTCACTCGAATTTTTAATGATATGCAAATATGTCAGACTATATAAAGTAACATGTATTCAATATTAAAATATTTTGTTTATGACAGTGGTGCAAATTTGCCTATCCTACTCATTTGAGCTTCCCTTTCAAGCTAAAAACAATGGCGTTTACAGAATTTCAATATCTTTATACATTATCAAGATATTAAGCCGCGGTACTTTAGCTGAGGATAATCTTAAGGTCGCAATGCAGCTTTCAAAATTTGGATTGTGGAATTAACCGAATTTGAAAAGTTTGAGATGTAATTTTATCTATACAGGAATTTATTAATTAAGGTTATTTATTCAGTATGGTAATAACCTTAACAAATATAATGAAATATTTATATAGAAAATAATTACCAAACAAGTAATAATTTCAGAATAAACTATATAGAATCTGTGTTTTACATTGCCTAGATTTTATTATGGCGACGATATTATACTTCACTTTGTTGTTTTTAATGTGACAGTCAAATGTAAAAGTGAAAAAAAATTATTAGTCTTGATTTTCTAAATTCCGTAAAAACTGTAACTTGCAAGAAAATTTATTTCACCAAAAGCATCTTGTTTTATTAAAAAAAATTTCATGATGTTATTATTTAACCAATATGAATTTAATTAAAATATTTTGGTATTTAAACTATGACTAAAATCAAAATTACAACTTTCAGGGTTAAACATATCCTTTCAGAGAAAATATTCGGATTCAATTCAAGAGATGACTCGTTTACAAATTTTGTTGCTCGTCCTATAACTGATACATTTTTTTTTAGCTTGTTTAAAAAATAATTTGATGTTACAACGATTTTTATCCATTAATAATAATAAATATATATATTTACGATTTTATTGCATTTTATATGTATTATAATTCGCTTTATTTTAAAATATTCATCAGTTAATAAGTATGGGGAAGAAATGTAAATTTGAATTAAAAAACTTATATAAAGCAACTAGAACGCATTAATGTCCTTAAAGCAAGAAGTTCGGAGTTAGTTATTAAGTATTGCCGAGTTATTTTTTTGTATGCCATATATCACGATTAAGTTGGACGAAAAATGAAAGCAGTTTAGACTGTGGTTAATTATTCATTAGGCAATGTAGAGAACATTAACAACTTTTTTATGTGGAGCGGAGCATATTTAACTTACGATAAAAAATTAATGAAGGTAACTCTGGAATGATGGGGAGTCCATTTTTTTATCTTTGGATAACAGCATCTTTGATAAGTTCTTGCTACGCATACACATGGGACATAAAATTGGACTGGGGGCTATTCGATTCCAAAGCTGGTGATAACAAGTTCCTGAGGGAAGAAATCGTTTATTCTTCTACGGTAAAATTCTCCGTCTGGAATTCTTTACCTTAGTATTTCGTTTTAGTGGTTCTATTATTTCGCAATAATAGAAGATTTTATTTTACGATTTGGATGGGCTTTTTCGATGTCGCTAACAGAAATGGGATACATTCACGCCGACTTGATGGTTACGATTCTAGCGCCCTTGGAAGTTTTTAGGTAAAGATGACACGTGTTATTGGAAATAAATCACGTTGTCCTCAGAGAGTGACTTTAATATAATTTATTTACTCAGGAGATTCGTCTGGAATTTTTTTCGATTGGAAAACGAACATCTTAATAATTGTGGAAAATTTCGGGCTGTTAGAGATATTTCGGTTGCGCCATTAGACACTTCTGATCAGATGCTTATCGTAAGAATGATGGACGAAGAAGATGGGGTTGTTAATAGAAGAAAAAAGAAGACTGGAGGAAAAAAGAAGGACGAGGGGAGATACGCTGTTGAAGGAGAATCAACAGATGACATGGACAACTAATAGAAATAATGCATTTATATGAAATTAAGTACATTCAGAGTATTATGTATGTAGTAAGTTTCAAATAGGTTGTGATTAAAGAAAATATTTAGATTGTTGGACTTGAATTTTCTTTCCTGCTTTTCCGTGTCCCAAAAAATAACAGCGCTTATCGGGGAATTAAAATAACAAAATTTCAGTTTTCAGCAGAGCTTTCAGCAGATATTGTTACGATATTTATCAGCAATACTGCGTGTTATAATAAAGTGGGGGCGCATGTGCGCATATCGTTTGTGATGGTTGTGTCAGTTTTGTTCAGTCAATGAAAATAGTCAGTTCACTAGCTGGGAATTTTAGCACCTCCTGTGACGTCGGTAGCGTCGCCCAATGGCATGTTGGGTTTCCTATTGATTACTTGGAAAAATGGCAGGACTGTGAAAACATATGGACTGAACCTCCTGGAAATATACAATATGAAATTCACTTTCATATGTATTGTCATCGTAATATCATGTAGTGTTTGTGCTTCCGGGGATCTGGAAATTTATCCGGGTAAGTTATATTCATATTTATCAATGGATTTTATCAGTCACCTGGAACGCGATGTGTTTTTGTGAAAAAAAAAACCGCCAAATATTTCAGACTATGTATAAATATGAATTCAGCTGTAGTATTAATAATCATAATACGATCTATGAAATTTGGGTTAAAATACCGTTTCCAAAAAAAAATATGCAAATGGTATTTCGTTAATTTATGTTATTATTGTCTAGATAATGTTCAGTTTACATATGTTGAATTACATTTTGCAATAGACGTAAGTTTTTCTTGTAAAATCAGGGAAATTTACCTCCAATTTTATTCAATATGTTTCTCCTTGGTCATATGTATCTTATTTTGTACTATAGTTAATGTTCAAGTTTACATTATTATATATTCGGACTATAATCCATGGCATGTAAAATGAGACATTTTTGGAAAATAAACAGTTTTAGTATCTTAGCGGGGAAATTCAGTCCCATTTGGAAAGATTACGTGGAAAAATATTGCGGTAGTATGACGGTAAAATTAGGAGATATGTTCGAATTTGCTAAGGAAACTCCTGGATTTTCATTTTTTTTCTAAATGCAAAATATATTCATTTTAAATTTTGAATATCAATATGCGGGTGATTTATTTTTGAGTTTGTGGATTCTGAAAAAATCTATTAAAATGAATACGTTTCCATAAAATAAAACAAGTAGGAAATTTCGCTCAATAAAAAACCATACGTTTGTTGTTCCAGATTTGAAATTCGAAATAGTTCATTTTTTTATGAAATAATTATTCCAGCACAATTATTGAAAGCAGCAACCCTTTGAATAACGAGAGACTCGATAAATTATTATTATTATTAATTTTGTTGTGAAATACGTAGTTTTATTTGTTTGTTTTTGTCATTAATATTTAACCATTTTATAGAGGGAACGAACCCCAAGAAACAAGTTTAGTAAACTTTTAATCAATAACTTTCTCTCTTATTATTTATATACGCCACAAATGTAACTAGTACTGAATTAAATTTATCGTGTTAAATATATAAACTGTGAGGGAAAATAATAATAAAATTTATTAAAGATTGAGCGCTGTGAAAAAGGCTACTGCCTTCAAGCAAGATTCTGTAATAAAATTGTCGGGAAATGCCTTGCGTTAAATGGGAAATAGGATCCCATGTTTTGTCGCATTTTTAAAGATTGCCTCAGAAATGAAAGGAGAAAAAGAGGCAAAAAGTGGAAAGACGGCGACCTAAGAAATTCAAAGTTATCTAAAAAAACTACTTTCACGTAACAATCCACTGCAAAAACAGCGGTGAATACTGTATATTTAAATTTAACCTTAAAATAACACCAGGTTTTTTACAAATTGTGAATTTTTTTTGTTGTTATGAATATTAAAGTGACAATTATTCTCAGTGGATAAATTACAAGAACTTGCTCACTCAATAGACTTTGTGTTTAAAATTTGATTATATTTCTGGTAATCAGTAAAAGTTTTAAGTATCTTGAATAACGAATAAAAAGAAAATTCATAGGTCATTATGACAAAACAAAACGAATCAATTATATACTGAGTCCTTCGCCTTAATTCAGTTAAAATGACTTTATATATACTGCCTGCATTAAATATAAATTTGGAATAAAAAAGTTACAACACAAAATCGAGCACAATTTTTGTTCTTTGTTTTTCAATAAAATTATTATTTTTGCTGTATAGCCAGTGTAAGATAATAATTATTAATTATTATACTTAAAAAATAAAAGTTGGCTTCATTTCCATCAAAATCGGAAATGCGTTTCATATTTAACAGATTTTTTTGTTCGTGTGGAGTTTTTTAGATAATTTTGATAGATCAGTTGATGCAACTTATCTCATATGACGAAATATAAAAAAACAGTATCAAAAGCTTCTAAAACGTAAGTCTTAAATTCAATTACTCGAGTTTCTCTGTGTTTTACAAACATAATATTAATAAAATTAAAGTATCATACCAGCTTTAATAAAATTTTTATGCGTAAACACGTTAGAAGCATTCTATTTAATTGGATAATTTACCTTTTTTTAAGTATGAACAAAAATTAATATTGGACACGATTACTTCTACAGTTTTCTTATATTGTTTTAAATACACCTATATTAAACAAACACACGACGTACGGAGGGAAGCAGCTCAACCAGACTTTAATTAGATTCCACAAATGTTCCAATAACAACAAAGTTTGAAACAGTTATCTACGCAACGAGTACGCGAAGTAGTACATTGGTTCACATGAATGAAGTTTTTTTTTATTTAGTGTATTCAAGAGAACTAAAGACGTTATACCACTGTGATTTCTCCATTCTATCTCGTCATTTATTATTTATTATAATATAGAATATTATATAAAATACGTTCTGTATTTGAATGAAAATAACTACACTGTTTTATCATTAAAAAATATTTCATTTTGACAAACACGAATTATGAACAAGTTATTTTCTTTACACAACAGTATATTATACCATGAAGACATTGAGAGTTATTATAGACACTTTTTTTTCTACGATGAATCAGAGGAATGAAAAATAACCACTTTATTTCGAAAATTTATTATTCGCAAATAGAAAAAATACTAAAAAAGTATTAAAATAATTAATATTATACAATAATACAAACCGAAGTGTCAAAAAATCATAGTTTAACAGAAACAATGAAAGATTATTTCTTTCGATAGGTCGTCACATTTGAGATGGTACACTTATTAAAATGCAATTGGGTTAGCATTTTTTAATATCATAGATGGATACTATTGTTGATGTTGATATAACAGTGTTTAATGAGTTGTTGCTTTGGCAGTATTCATTCGAATTCAAAATATGATTTCTTAGATTGATCTTATTTTGAATAGACTCGTCGATGTAACTTTCGGCCACTGTTGTGGATTTCCATCCACCGTGACGTTTTAGCGATGTTATACAGCGTGTTTAGAAAGGTACGTACAAAATAAAATCGGAAATTGGTCTAGAAGTATGGAAAGTAAAAAAAAATTCAAGTAAAAGTGTTCTCCTTTTAGAGATAAAAATTATTAAAATTTATGTTCAAATTTGTTGTAGGTACGCCTCTGATAAAAAGATCAGTTTTCGTTTCTATAGCAACATTTAGTCTTGACAAAAGTTTTGTTGTTACAGGATTTACTAAAATAAATTAATGTTACCTATTTATCCTTCACTAGCGTCTAAAATGGTTGGATAAGGGTTAATTTTTGTCCTTATAATTTTAATAACACAAAATAAGTTTTTGAGACTTCTTAGACTTCGCCAAAAACTGTCAATTTTGTTGTAAGTATGTTTCAATAACACCCTGTATAGAACTGCAACAAAAGCAGTGTCAGGTGTATAAACTTATTTGTTCCAAAGTTTTATATTTTGCATTTTCTGTTGACATAATTGATAAAAAATATGGGGTTATACGAGTTTTAGACGAAAATTTTTGAGTTACTGCAGGTATATTATTTCATTATACTTTTCCGTAACTGTGAATTTTTGTGTTGTTTTCGTTTTAGTATCTAGTACTACTAAAAGTGGCTAAAAAGATTTACATCTCAAAATTCCAACTTGTGTAGCTCATTTCTTTTGCAGGCTCTTGTAATGCCAAAAACACACATTGCTTTATTTCATTTGTTGAAAACGTTTAAGCCCTTTTGGGTACATATCCTTGGATTTTCTTTTCAATAGAATAAGACGTAAAATTTCGGATATCTGGTTCAGTCTACTTTATGTTTAATGTAGATTTCAAAATTGAGTAATATGTCAATAAACTTGTAGATTTTAATGTTTTAGATATTTACTAGCTGACCCGGCAAACGTTGTTTTGGCATATACATTATTTCTAGTGATTATTTTGGTAGTTAAATAAAAAATTAAATTAAAATAAATAAACAAATTATAATTAAATTAAATTATAAATTATACATAAAAATTTATCGTACGACAATGATTATATTCAACAGCCATCTTACAACCCTATTGCGCATCTGTGGATGAAAGTAAAGATACTAATATCGTTATTAAAAAATGGGGGTTGGTGGTAGAAGGGTGAAAATTTAGAGTTATATGAGTTATATGTATTTTTGATGCCAAATCTTAAAAAAATAAAAATAAAAAATTTTGTCCAAAAAATAAACAAAAAACTTTTTGGGTGGACCACTCGTATCACTTAGGGATATAAAAAATAGTTTACGACCTATTCTCAGACCTACCGAATACACACAAAAAATTTCATAAAAATCGATTAAGCCGTTTCGGAGGAGTTTGGGTGCATTTGGGTGCAAATACTGTGACATAAGAATTTTATATATTAGATGTAACTAAAGTGGAAAACGAAACATTAAGCGCGAGTTTGGAAAATTTACAGCGAAAGTAAACTGCGCTTCGAAAAAATTAGAACTAGTGAGTCAAGAGATTTTTTGCGTATGTAACATAACAAGATTTTTCCTACGACTGCAACTGTAATAAAAAAATATAGAAACATTGTTTGGACAGAACTTTTCTCGCACCTAAAGTACAACGAAACATATCCAGCATTTTCGAATAACTGTAAAATTTGATGTAAGTTGAAATAAAGATATGTACATAATCTTAAAATAATTGTAATGCTTATGATAACTTTAAAATATCTGCAAGATTTCAAAGCATTCGGTTTTACGGATTCAAAATTAAATTGCAAAATGTGTTTTATAATTTCGATTTTTTTTTTCAAAAATCTGGACGCCACAGTTAAAACTTAGTCATAAACTACAGATGTAGGACTATGTTATTTTGTACAATTTAAAACGCATTTACTGTGAACAATTTACCATCTAGATGATATTCGTAATATACATATAAAATTTAACAACAATCGGTCGAGTAGTTTCGGAGACTATCTAAAAATCCGGACAGACGGCAGACAGACAGACAGACGAACAGACGGAAAAGGTAGATCTAAACTGAACACAACATTTTGTTGCAATATTTATTTTTATTTAGATATACCTAGTTATTTATTATAATAATATTATTTATGGTAATATTATAATTTGAAACATTTTGTACTGTTAGCCCTTGCTCACCGAGAGTTGATAGCACAGTATTACTGGTATTTGTGTTAAATCAACAGAACAAGAGTCACCACTTTCATTAAATTTAACCGTTTTGTTACAAATAAAAGGTCCTATTTAGTTGCCTATGGAATTACCAATATAACTTTTGGCAACTGTTCATGGTGTCCAGCCACCATATCTTTTTATTTAGAGCAAATCCGCACCGGTAGCTAACATTGTCACAGAAGTCCTGTGGAAGCAATGGCTCGTAGAATATCTCAATTTAAATAAGGAAAAATTATTTGGGGCAAATGGCCACATGTATTGAAACCAATAACTTGATGTGACATTTGTTTCTTACATGCTGCAGATTTTCCTTTCCTTAACGGTGTATATTGTTTTATAAATTCCTGTAAAGTCCACTTCGTCATCACTGACCACTGTAAAAGTTTTCGTTATGTGAGTTTTGGAGCCGAGAATTTTGACAGTTGAAATGGACTTTTTTTCTTGAACATTATTTTCGTTTAACTCATAAAGTTCATTTCGACAACAAACCTCAGAAATACCAGTTTAGAGTAAACTGTTTAAAATTTAACTAACTGATTATCTTTATCACTAGAAATTTATCATCCGGTTTTTCCGGTGTTGTAACTTGGTTTCTTGACACAGTTTTCGACATTTTTGGCTTACGTCCAATTGTTTTTTGCTTCAAAAATCCTATTAAGTAATTTAGCATATTTCAGAATATTGGTGTTTTCTTTCCCGAAGAGTGTTGTTTCTTTTTCAACGTACTATAGATAGTCCAAAGGCTGATGGGTTTCATAAATTTTTATTTTTCCTTGAAAAATGCCAGCAAAACATTTTCTGAATACCTTGTAATATTTTAATAATTATAATTTATTCTATTTTGGACCCATAATCTTGTTTATAAGCACCAAATACGGTCATAAATTGGCACAAATCAGTTAAAAAAGCAACGATTGATTATTATTCATTCACATTAATTAATTAATTATTCAGACAAGCTTCGATATTCAACATTTAACAAATAAACAACAATTATTCATAACAATACGAGAATAATAGCCAGCTACGTATTGAAGTTCGCATAGGCACAGTTCACACAATCTTGCCAAAAATACTCAATATTTCGTTAAAAATATTTTAGAAACTAAAATAGAATCAAACTTTGTATCTACTACGAGCATAATTGTCGAATGTCGCCCTAGGGAATAATCTCCCTAATTATGCCCTTAATACATAAATAACTATAATAAACAGCTAACTACCAGAAATTACTTTGGAGCACTTTGAAAATACCTACATATTGTCAAAAAAACAGCAAATTTGAGGAAGCTGTTGACAGGTTATTATGGTATTCAACAAATACATGATCGTGAATATTCATGTGTTACTTATTTATTATTTTATATGTTTTACTTTTCAAGTATATAAATGATATTGATTAAAATGATTAATGTCTGAGGTATGTCAATGAGGTGGAAAGATAACTTGTAAAGGCAGACGTAGGAAAAATGTATGTTTTATAGACAAGGCAAACAATTTTTTATACCCGTGCACCGTGAAAATAATTATGTCATTGACTGTTATTAAGTGTCAGCTTTATTCGTCTGTTAAAAAAAGTTATTTATGTATATATAATATAATTAATATAATATTTGATTCCAATAGCATTAAACGAATATGTATTTTAAATTTTTTCCTCAAAGTAACATTCACATTATCTATGTAAAAAGCTATCCATTCTTCGTTATACTGATGTTTGTAATTTATTATTGTCATAGAGCACGGAAATAGACTGAATTAATGTAAATTCTTTGTTTACAAATGTTTGTAACTTTTCACATTACTCTGTAAAAGTTTGTATATTAAAATAAATAAAACACAAATCAAACATGTAATTTTTCATTCTGACGTGTTTAAATTCTCGACGTCAGCTTGAAGTGATACCCCAATTATTACAAGAATTCCATTTAATCCTATCTACCTACACGTTCAACTTTCGTTTAATGAAGGTACATACATACAAGAGTTTCAGCATTATTCTTTTTTATCAATTATATTTTCATGTCATTTCAATTATTCAAAACCTTTTATGTTCTTTTTATGGACACATTGCTGCAAAGTAATTTCGTTGTTCAGACATTTAACTTATAATTGTAACATTGGGACGTGTTACAACGTTAAAAATTATTTCACGTAACGATCGCATGGAAGTTGAAACACATACAGTACATGTTAACTTTATACATACATCGCTATCAGGATATCTTTTATTCTGACCGGATGTATTTTGTGATAGTGGTCGAGTATACCAGTACTTACGCAGAACACCATATACCTACACAACCAAAGTAGGTACACTTGAATTTTTAATAGAACACTATCTTTAAAGTGTCTGTTTTGGTTCGACTTATACATAATAACGACTTTATTTTTAGAAAATTCAAAATGAGTTTTAAATAATGAGCGCTACGTAGCAAATGCTTGTAAAAACTGATGAGCTGTCGAAAATTTTTTCTTTTCAAAAAGTTGTTATTTTTAATATTTGAGAAACATTTGTTATTCTTGATGTTGGCATCGCACAGGCACTTGAATAATTAAACTATTTAAAAACAGTTTCATTTAAAAATATTGATAACCGCCTGTTTGTTTTCGAGGTGGGAGGCTAAGTAAATGTTAACTCTCAATGTAATTTTGATACGTATACAAAGCTAACCACAAACAATGTGGAGGAATCGTATTTTAAACAAAAAATCTGAACGACGGAAATTCTATACTACTCTCAGATGATGAAGTTGAGTCGCTAAAATAAGATATTTCCGTACTAAATTGAATACACTAAACATTAGATTTTTAGTTAGATTTAGTCGAAAGTAGCTACCACTTTCTACTCCTAGTTTAAATGTAGCTTCAGCAAGTTTCCCTAAATTTTGTTTTAGTTCCACTATATTACTATTATTTTACTTAGATCCGTTGAAAGGAGCGCTGAAGTGAAATTAGCTTGCCCCCCCTCTGTGATCTGACATCTTTAATAATAACCTAGTTCAAATCGTATATTATGAACTCCTGCTAACTTCACTAACCAGAAAGCCATGCTAAGACACAGAAATAAAAAATACCTAAAATCCTATTAAAATTTATAGGGAGCTTTTATTAATATAGATAATAGCTTTAGCAGGCTTTGTTGTACACAATACGTGTTTATGACACGCATTCAAGCAATTGAAATCGTAACATCTATTTCTGCTGTTATTTTATGTGGAAATATGAAATTTTACATTTATATATATGTGTATATACAGAATGTCCTAGATAAAAACGCAAACCTAATTTTTTTTCAAGTTACAAGCTCGCGGAGTTTTACTTGGGATACCTATATACATATGTATAATTATTTCAAATTATTTAGACAGAATTTTCTCGCTCCCGAATCGCAATTAGTTATGGGAGCCCATTTTTTTTTTAAAAAATTATAAAACAAAAATAGAGGTGAATTGTAAACTTAAATATATAGGAGCATGCTATGCGTATATATGAAGTCAGATTTTTATAATAAAATTTTGTGATTATATCGTCAATAATAATAACAACAACGGTTCTGTTGTCTGTTTGTTCCCAGAACTTGTTTTGATTTAATCAGTTAAATATGGCCTCATTTAATAATTTTTCGTGTACACCGTTCTAAAAATTGTTGGCAAGTTATTTGAACTGAACTTCCGTCGGCTCTAAAGCATAACCAAACAAATCAGTTTCTTAAACAATTTATGAAATTTGATTCTGTGAGTTTTATTTGTTTATGATAACCCCTGTAAGTTAAGAAAAAATAAATGTACACAATATTTTGTAGATTTTAGACAGTTTTTGGAAGAGATAACCAAAAAACTTATAATTGGCGATTCGCTATATTCACCATAACCTAAGTAATCACGTTTGTTTTAATTTTTTTTTTAATTTTGAGGTTCTAGAGATTCATAGTAGACAGCTTCTAAAAGTTTTAATGAAAGGATAAAGTGACACAAAGCGTCAACAATCTACGCATAAAATATGGACAGAGTCCTTGATATTAATCTGGAGAATGTAAGCGCTTGTTGGAACTTAAAGTGGGTATGCTCTCCCTCTAATTAAAATTTTATCCACGATTCACAAACTAGTTCATTTATGTAAATTTTTTGCCCTGTTTTTAAAGGAAAAGTTAAAATGCAAAAAAATTGAAATGCAAATTGCTTTTATTTTTAAGCGAAAAAAGAGACTACGCAAATTTGCTTAATTTTAAATAGAATTATTTTAAATTTTGTGATGGAATTAAAACGTATTAGATTACAAATAATGCTGTCCTGAAGTTTTAATGTATACACTCGTAATTGTAATTTACTGGTTTATTTTAATTGATTGTCGTGCTATTTTATTTATAATATCAAAAAAGTAGTAAATTGTTCAGAGTTTATAAAGACGGATGTATTCGTGCTTTATTTGCATTATCTCCATAAGGTGAATTTCGCCAAGCGGAAAACAAATTGAGAAAGTAAATTAATTCTCACTAACCGATGTCGGATATCTACCATCGATTTGTTTTAATTTCTTCAAGAATCTGTCACAAGTCCCACCAGTTCCACGTAATTTCTGAATAAAATTCTTTTCGCAGATTTGAAATTTGACTTGTCTTCTGAAGAACAACGACCGCGTTTAGAGAACGATGAAGATATCCCGCTTTATGATGAAAATTATCGGAGATGGCCCTGGGAGAAGCCGTTGTTTGAAAACTGGGGAACCAGAAAAAAAGAACAAAATTTTCCTTTAGAGCTTCCAGAACAATTACAAAAATTTCAAGAATTTTTAGACAGAAACCAAAATCAGTTTAACAGTGAAGAAGATCTTTCTCTTCCTATCGAGGACGCCTACAATGAGTACAAAAATATAGAAAAAAATCTCAATTACGACAGATTTAACTATCCCATCAATAGTCAGATTTTAGACGACGTTAGACCTTATCCACATGAAGACGATTTTAGTTTTGGCGAAGACGATATTGGGGACGAAATAAGGGAACACAGTATACAACATCAAAGACATGTTCATCAGCCGGCAACCTCCCATTCTAGTCACATGGAAAGTATTCCAGGCGAAGGAGTTGAAAAAAACACTGAAGAGGCGTCTGGAAAAGGCAGTCTGCTAAAAAATGCCAAATTGGTGGATGATCCAAGTCAGTTTGCATATCCTCCATCGGACGCCAGATTTTTTCAGAATGTCGAAACTGATAAAGGTAAAAATGTGTCATTTGTTCTTATATTTTAACAATTAATTAGATACTACTGCTTGCGTCACTAATTCTAGATAAGTTAGATAAAACATATTGATTACCTAGACAAAATTGAGTGGCTGTTAAAAACCAGAATGAATTGTGTTAATCACAAAGAAAAAGTTGAAATGTTCGAAAAATATGTAAATTATATGGTAATAATTTTAGTTCACTTGTATACCGAGTGATAATAAAGTCATGCATAAAATTTATTGCATAGATTAACTAAAATATCAGTAAACATATTGCATAATGGCTCAAGCACCTGCTTCAAAAGAAATTACTACAACAAACTTTGTTGTTTGCTTAGCAAATTGTGTAAGTTCGTCGCTAAATTCATTATTAATCATGTGATAGATTTTTAATATTTGACAGTTTTACGTCACTAGTGATCAATTTTATATGATGTCACTCTCCCTAGACTTGTCCAATTACAGTTAACACTCGAATTTTCAGTGATCTGATTAAGTAAAACATATATATAAATTTTGGAAAATAAAATTTTAAAAGTATTGAAGGAGAATAAGATCTTACGCTGTGTAGTTGAAACTTGGAGTTTTTAATTTGAACTACATATTTGTTTCGTCTTATAAAATATATTATAAATAATTTGTAAATCAGATTATGTATTATGTTATTTTATTTCCACTTTCAATAATAGAAAATGATTTTTTTCTCATCGAGCTGGCTACTAATTGAAGACTATTTTAGGTGATCAAAAAATCCAGTCAAAACTTCAACAGCTAGCAGACAATAATATACGACTGGCTCATCGGAGTGATGAAAGCGTAGGTAAAGAAGGCAGAAAAGAAGTGAAAGCGACTACAAAGGATGACCAAGTGGAAGTAGTTGCTGTTAAGCCGCAGCTTGCAACGAATGAATCTGCAGGAGTATACATAATTGCTGTGGTGGCTGGAATTAGCGCCGCTGCAACTGTTGGACTGATTGCAGTTGGAATTGGATGGTACAAGTAAGTAGTGTCATTATAAAAAACCGAAAAACTGTAAGAAATAATGAAACAAACTAGGAAGTGTCTGTACAAACAAAAACATCGCAATGGACATTTATTGCCTACAAGTGAAGTTAAAAGTGCTATAATTTTGTTTTATTTTTCGTAATGAGCCTTAAACGTATTCAAATATCTACTTGACCCAGATTTTTTTAAATTTAACAACCAGCTATCTAATTGATAAAAGTGACTAATAAAAGGCAATAGGAAATAGATGTGTCAAGGTTGTATACTTTTTAAGACAATCCATGGGTGTTTTGAATATAACAGAATTAAATCCCAAACTATTTCCTTAATATTTTACTGAAAACAAAACTTTGGTTGAACAAGATGTCTCTTAAAGAATATTTTAAAAAATAAGTTATATCGAGAACTTGCTGTCGAAGCACTTTTCTCTACTGTTTTGCTTCGGTTGCACGGAATCAGCGTTCCCTGCAAGTAATTCTTTTATTCTCAAGATTCTTTCTCATAATTCTAAAACCCATTTCATTTTGGAATTTTTGTTTAGAAAGAAAGTTGTCAACTGTGATTAGCATTAAGTATTATTAGTAAGATCTAATTATAAGTTTTGAGAGCGATTTAACGATTTGTGTGGCACATAGCACCCGCTTTGTCCCTTAATTTAACCATCAGTGTCTTAATTTAGATCTTATAAACTGAATTCGTTTTTCTACAAATGTGATTTTCGGAAGAAGATTTTAGTTTCAGCTTTTCTTATCATCTTAATTAAATAAATTTTTGCCCGAGTGAATATGCTTCCATAAAACCTTAGATAATAATTCAACTGAGGAAAACCGTGCCACTGTGGTGACTCCCACATTTAAAAAATTAAATATAAAATTAAGTCGTGCTATAATTTGGAGTTTTTAATTGCTTCTAATTAATTATAAACCAATCGAAAACCATTTAGGTGGGATAAATTTGTTCTTTTTTTAGACGAATACTTAAGAAACTCAAGTTCAAACGGTTTTTCATAACATATTTCATTTTTTTTTATAGGCCGACTGACATTTTGGTATTTATTTATAAATAACCTTCTTAGGGCTCATTAAACTGCTAATCTAATTTAAAATTTCATTTTTATTTTTAATTTTAATTTTATTTTAAAAACCCTATCTATGCTGTCACGAATACCAAAACGTGAGGTCAGTTATAAAAAATGAATTTTATTGTGCCGGTATTATTCGAAAAGACAGAGGTTCGTGGACGAGACTATGTTTAGCAAATAACGATATTTATTAATATAGCCCTATTTATTCACCACCTATAATCTATATAGTGGAGTGCCGTAAGACATAAAAATGTAAAAACCTCGGAACCCAGTTCCACTGAATGGATTTTCGTGAAACCTTTTCGATTACATTGTTAAAAGCTTAAATGAAAAAGTTTACCCATCAAAATTTGCCGATTTCTATTACAACAATTTATAACAACAATTAATTGAAGAACGAGAAAAATATGAAGGAAAAAAAAATTGTAGTGTAGATTTCAATTTTATATACAATAAATGATATTTGTACAATAACTTTAACATTAATTTATAATTTTTTAGCTAAAAATAACAAAGTTACAAAAAACAATTGATAATAAGGCAAGTTGCCCAAAATCGTATACATATCGGACCAAAGATACAAAAAATAGGTAAAATATACTGCATTAATAAAAAAATAAATGTTTATTATTTAATTTTATAAAAACTGAAAAATTTTGAGTCAATTATCTACATTATCATTGTCAATCTCATTCACTTTGATGATAGGTGATGGATTAGGACAACTATTGCCATTGCATTTTAAACAAGCTACAGTGTATTTCAAGCCACTCTTCCTGCACCCACAAGATGATACACATCCTGTTTTGTGTTCGTAAATAATCATTTTCAGTAAGGTCTGCGGAGCTGATATAGTTACGTCATTAATTCTGGTATCAGTATTTCGCTTTCATATTTCCAATCCCATTCTTCTGGTAATATTTCTCTTCCGAGCCATGCAGGTATACTCTTTTGAAGTGCCTAAAAGCGACATCTGCAGTAGGTACCAAAGACGGTAATTTAACGCAGCTATTTTTAGCTGTTGCTTTTACAAAAGAGCTGTAGCTTAAGATATTTAGATCTTTTATTTTTGAGGGGCAGCGTATAAGGCAAGGGCGCATGTAACATGAGCTTTAAAAATGTTATGGCGTCTTTGCATTCATTTTCAAAAACTGCTGCAGCGTTTTGTAAGTCCAGTCGTTGCTCTAAATTTTTTGCAAACATATTTTTCCCCGTTGCGAGAAAGGGGACTTCGTGTCACACCCAGTGAAAGAATCTAAAAAAGGGATATGCTGTTTACACTTTGGTAATACTATTTCCAAGCTTTTAGATAAGTATACTTTTTGTGGTGTTTGGCCTTTTGCTGGTTTTTGAAAATAAATTTCTCAATCTGTTAGTAAAAGCGCAGTCAGTAAAACTAGTACACATCGTCAGAAACTACAACGTTTTCGGATTGCAAATTAATTTCGGTTTCAATTATTAAGTATTAATCGGTCGGCATTAGTTTCCACTTGACAAGAAAAAATTTTATTTTCCGCAAGTGTGCTTCGTAGCATATCTATGAGGCTCCTCTTATTTTTGGCGTTTGCTAAAAATTTTTCTTGTCCTATTTTGAGAGGCGTGTTTTTGTGGAATACGATGTCATTACGTACATGCATTTTTTTTTAGAGCGACGAGTTCTTTCCATCGATTTTGAGGTATTTTTTTGACACCTGCAACGGTGTATTAACATCCCAACATCAATTACGTATGAAAATTTTTGTACATTGTTAACATTCACCGTCATTTCTGGGAATAGGTCATAAAATGCAGATTTTTTTGTTTTACGTATTTCGTCATCTTCAAAAAGAGCAAGAGAATAAGGAGCTAATTCGAAAGTCATGTGGATTTTAAGTTCTTCATCCGATTTTTTTTAAATGCAAATACGTTGAAATAACAGTAGTGGTTCAATCAGAATGATATTATCATCCACTGTTATTTTGCTTGAGAAAGCCAATAAAGGAATAATTTTATTATAATAATCAAAATAATAAAAAACAGAACATGTTTTTTCGAAATGCACAAAAATAGCTACGTGTTTAGCCTAGCTAGTTGCAACGTGTACTATTATGTTGCGCCCGACATCAAACATCTTCTGAGGCCCCAAGGACAGGTTTGTACTAGTTATCTTATGAAAAATCTAACTTTAAGAGCAAAAAATTTCGAGTTTTTAATAGAAAATGAATGAAAACCCAGAAAAAATTATTATTATTTATTTTAATAATTAAGAAATTGAGATCGGCAAAAATAAATGGGTAAATATTTTAGTATTTAGTGTTAAAAACACATTCCAAAAGGTTTTACAAAAATCCATTCAGTGGAACCGGGTTCCGAGGTATAAACCTTACGGCACTCCACTCATAATAGTTTTCTCAAACGTAACGGTGATTGTGAATAGAAATAATTTAACAATATTATTTTATCATCGACACTATCAGTGGATACTACCAGAAGACCATTGTTCATGCTTTGAATCTTTGTTTTCGCAGTAGTAAAACTGAATGCTTGAAGTCCAACCTGTTTTGATCTGTGGGCAACATTATAAAGCGTAGTGCTGTCATATACCACAAACAGTTATATTTATCTATCTACATGCGTTCCAAATTAAATGTTTAAAATAAACTTTGTTATCTCCCTCTACACGTAACAGTAAAATATAATATATTCCACTATTTTGTGGTAGGAAATGAACAGATTCATTTTGTACATTTAATTTGGAATGAATATCAATTTATCTCTAATATCATTTCTGGGATTGTAATAATAAATTATTTTTCCGTCAACCTTTACCATAAATGTTATTTTACGTACTTATTTTCGGACGAAAAATGATACTTTTCTGAATACTTAACATTTTTCGCCCGCAAACATTTTTGTTCGCTCAGCTGGTGTGGGGTCGGTGTTTAGCTTATTTTAGCAACGTGTACGATTAAGATAAACATTTTAATTGTCATTTTGAGTATTATAATTAAAATAAAGAGTTGTTGCACTTAAAGGAATGTATGTATTATATTGATTTTTAATTTGCTAGAATTGGGAATATCGTACCCTGCAGAAAACTTTTTCGTCTTTGGTACATAAATAGCTATTCTGTTGATATGTAATTTTGTAGAGCAAAGCTATATCGAATTAAATGGTTCATTTTGAAAAGTGAACATTTCTATATTTTTGACAAATTAATGTTGTTTACTTCCTGAGCGTAAGCTAAGGGGGGAAGTATTGTACTTAGATGTTTTCTCGACGTTTCATGATCCCTAGAGTACGATTAGATAGATAATCTCCGAAACTATTGCACCGATAAACCGATTGTTGTCAAATTTTATATGCATTTTAGGAATAGGTGTGGTGTAGATGCTAAAACTGCTCTTGTAATGATTAGTAGTTCAATGACTTGTAAACAGTGCATTAATTGTTAAGGCATCTGGGTATTTGGTTTACGAATTTTCCGCAAATAATACAGTTGTAGTGCAACGTTTCAGAAGTTTTGTAATTCGTTCTTTTTTAGGAAATCTTTTAATATTGGGAATGGTTCGTTCAAGTTTAATTTATACGTCAATGGTCTGCATTATTTTTTAAAATTCAATTTTGGCAAGGAGGTTTTCGTATACTTATGGAAAATTAAATTATTATATATCATACAATTACCGATCAGATGTTCTCCACAATATTGTGTATATGTTCAAACCCATTGACTTCATGTTGTGAGATAGCAGGACAATACAACAAAGCACCATCTGTGCTCTTCGAGAAAATTGATCTAATAAAAAGAACAGTGGCTTGTAGAGGAAGATTGCCGCTAAAGTACTTCATAGATTGGTAAACTTTTTCGCTTTAAAAATTATTACCGCCAATTTGATCTAATCACATAAAAACCGTCTATGATTTCGTAATCTGCTACGACTACAGTCCGAATTACAGGACGATTTTTATTATCGTTAACCAATTGCATCGTGATATATTACCAGGTTAATAATTTGCTAGTTAAAACTGGTGCCTTTACATTAAAAGCAAACACACCTTGGAATAATTCGGTTTTAAAATCATCAGATACCTTATAGAATGACTATACCTATCGAAAAACGATATTTAAATCATTTTTTACAGTATTTTAAATATATTAGATTTCCAGGCTTTAACGCTCTGTTGGAGACTTTTCAGGTTTGGTAAGGAAATGGGATCGGTTTCAGAGCGTTCAGGCAGTAAAGAAGTGAAGCAAATGCCTCAAAATGCAACTATGAAAGTCCATAAAATATAACTTTGAAGGGTAGTAGAATTCGAATGTCAAACTCTCACGAATTGAAGAAAACAAGAGCCTATATCAGTCAATCGGGCACTCCGGATTTTTGTTCATGATGGGGCTATTTTTTAATATAGTTGGTAAACTAAACATATGTGGTTAATTTCCTTTATAAGTCAAGTCCGGTCATAGTTGTTTCAGTCATATATCTTTTTTAGATCAGAATACATTGAATTCAGTAATTTGGAGGCATTTTGAAATAAACAAGTTAACGCTAACAATTCTAAACTTTTATTTTTAAACTGACTAATGGGAATGAATAAATATTTCGACATTCGTGTATTTACAGATCATTACATGAACAGACCAACCATCAATACTCATGTATTTTTGGCAATTTCCTTTGATACTATCTCATAATAATCTAAATAAAAATGATCAACCTACCTTTTGCTTTTATATGTTAACAGAGTCTTGTTGTGTATCTCAATTTTATATAAAAACAGTCCATGACTCACGTGTTTCTGGTCTGTTTGTCCGTCGGTTTGCCTACCTGCCTATATTTAAATACTTCTTTTTCTAGTTATGTTACGTTGTGTTACTTAGGCAACTGAGTATTTAGTGATTATTTAGTTAATCATAATCACAATCATAAATATTATTCGTGCTAACAAAAAATTTACGCACATTAAATGAAGGTAATACCTATATAGACCAAAGATTATTTTCCAAAAATGAATAAGAATTAATAAGTACTGCTAAATTGTAACGCCAGGTCCACAAATTTATTACTTATGAATTCATCTGCTGAATAAAATGCCTTTCTCATCAAATATCATTTCATATTTTTTGAAAATAATAATTATTATTATTACATTATTACGTATAACTAAGTAATGTATCAGGTACAATATTCAAAAATTGTATGCACTAATTAATAATAAATTCTAAACAACGATACGTGTATAACGAAGGAAATGTAAGTCTTTTTACATAAAGTAGGTACTCTTTACAGTCTTGTCTGTACCCTATATTGGCTATTGTTCTGATCGACCTTCTTGGAGGTAAAAGGGCCTTAATAAAGAAGATTAGTGTCCCTATACTAAAACAGAATAATCAAGAAAACAGTGTATCAGAGGAGAGCAGCGTAATACAAACAGTTTAAAGAGATCTCATTAGCTAATTTTCTTAAATGAGCAGTTTTTTTAAATTTTTATCTGGTATAGAATCACCGTGCTGACACCAATTAAGTTCTTTACTGATAATGATGCGTATGTCTTTGTAATTCCACACATTCGTTGCAAACATTCCCATGATACAATGTGAAGAGCACTAAAACGATTTTCTTTTTATTTAAATGGAGTCTGTTTGCATTAAATCAGTCTTCCGCCTGCCTCATACAGTTTTTATTGGCGCTGTAGCCGAAATTATTTCACCTGTTGTACCAGTACAAGTATCGTCAGTGGAAAGTGTTACATCAGCTTTTGTAAAGATGGTTTATATTAAACCAAAACAATATTGATCCCAAGATGGACCCTTGGGGAACCCCGTAATTAACACAATTAACTCATAATCAGGTTTATTTTTGAAGGTTCGAAATTATAGTAACACAATTTCCCTCAGGGTGAGTGAGTTAGCCAATCAAAAGCCTTGCTGAAATCCAAGAAACGGGTTGAGTAATATTCTTTACGTTGGAAATTCTGGATGGTCTTATGGATTAGCACGTAATTCTCGAAAAAACTATAAATTGTAAAATTGTATCTAATTGGCAATATATCATTTACCTTTTTTATATATAGTAACAACGCTAGCTGTTCTGAGACAATCAGGGAATTAACTCCTTTCAATCCAGCAGTTTATTAGATTGGTAAACGTCTGTATTAAAATATCTTTGACGAATTTATAGAGAGACATTGTAAATCCATAAATATCTATAGACTTACTATTTCGTAAGTCGACAAAAGCGTCTTGTACTGGAATATAAGGTACTTGTTTAAAATTAGGTGATCTATTTATTTTTGGTACATTTAATATTCGTAAAAAAAAGCATTAAATTCATCAGGTCTTATCGCAGAGCTTTGTTTGATTTGTTTTTTTTTTTTGGGTTTTTACAGTTGAGTAATCCCTACATTGTTTTTTTTTAGCATAATGTGTTTAGATATCATTAGCTTGTTTTTTTTGCATGTTTAAAAGCTATATTGTATTTATATGTAAATTCCATTAAGATCGATCTGAGTTCTAAAGTTCCGTGTAATATATATTAATGTTTCTCTCTTTTTTTTGAAGTTTCGTTGAAGACTAATTTATTACTGGGAATTTTGCGTGTATTAAAGAGGATTATAGTTTTTAGAAGAAATGAAATGTAAATTATAGTTATATAAGATGATGTTAATGAATACATTAAACTTATTCTTAACGGCAATATCAGAAATTACAAAATCTCAATTAACCGCATCTAATAAATCGCAACAAATTAATTTACCGAAATCCATAAGGGGTCTTTTAATTTTGAATTGTTTTTTTTGTGTCTTAAAAATTTGGGAGATATTAACCGCTATGGCTCCATGATCTGATAGATATGTCAAAACAACTTACTTTTATGTTTTCGCATGAGAAATTACAAAAGACATTGTCAATGCAGGGATTTTCCTTTGTTGGAAATGTCACTAAAGGTTAGAAACCATAATTGAACAAGAGATCACAAAATATTTGTGACTTTACGTTGTTTTGTATGAAAATGAAGGTTGAAGTCACCTCCAATCAATACGCGCTTCTGCTTATATTAATTAATAATATTAATTAAATTATGTATAAAACCACCAAAACCACCACTAGGGGATCTGTGCAATGATATTAATAATATAATTAATGCATCTACTTTAGCTACATACGAGTATATGCCAGTTAACAACTGACAATGAATTTTTACGGGTATTATTTAGCTGTGGTAGATATTCGATTGTAGAATAGAATCGCACCGAATGTGAATCACTCTCGAAAAATAAGCGTTTGCATTAAAATTATAATTCTCAGGCACTCTGTTTCATTATTATTTATCAGCTAGTGCTTACTTGGGCACAAGACACTAAAATTATGATTATTTAAAGGAGCATTTAGGTGGCTAGTTTTGTTCTTCATGTAATGTATGTCTTTTGAAAAACAACAAACTCTTCTTAGATATTTTTTGATTTTGCGGTGGTTGCTATGGTGTTATTACACTAAACTTTATTTTAGCCTGAGGGCGTTACACATGTTTTTTTTAATACTTCTCATTTTAGGTCAAAACGTGTGTGGTTAATGTCTAATAAGTCTAATTTCAAAGTTTTCAAATTCTTGTTTGCTTTGAGGTAATTAATACATGACTTTTCTTCTTTATAACAATAAACTTTCACGTGATCACAATTCTTTACAATATTTCGCTGTATGATTGTAACCACCACATTTTATCGTCGAATTATTCCAAAATGTTTAGAAATTGACATTCATCCCAATTTACAAGAACTGTTTTTAATTTGATAAATTCTAAAAATGACGCTGGATCGAGTTCTACTGTTGTCACACATTTAGATTACATTTTCTTACAGATAACAAGTTTCCGTATTTTTATAGGCTCCTTCAAAGTAATATTTTGCCTGTTAAGCGTCCTTTTGGGGACTTTTCAAAGTATGACGGACTTAATTCAATAATTTTTAGTTTCCGGATTTTGGAACCGTGTAATCATCGCCGAGCTTTTGCATACGAAAGTTTGCGGTTTACTAATATCTTCTTTCTTGTTGCAGCCGATAACAACATCTCCATTTCTCAGTTGTGATTTACTTCTACGTCTTCGGTAACAGGATCATTTTTTTGTTGTAATGATTCTAGAACCACTTTACTGGTTGTCGCAGCTCACATTTTAGAAATGATAATTATTTCTGTGTATAAGATCTCATTTTCCACTCGTAGTTTTACTATAATTTACCTCTTGGAATTTCGCACAATTTTCAGACGTGTCAATAATCAGTTCATCATCCACTAGTGGTAGCAGTGTGTAATGTTCATCTCGTTGTCAGCTAATAGTTCACGCTTTTTCCTTCGAATTACCAATACATGGACAATACTTTTATGGTAAATATATTTACACTTTGAAGTTACCCCTTTTACAAACTTTTTCAATCATCACTATTTGTTGTTGGAGTTATATCGCAGAGTATAATACATATATTTAGATACATGGTTCTACTGATTGTATAATATAGTTCAAAATTTTCGTTGGAGTTTTAGTTTTATCATTTACACGATATTGTTAAAATACTAAACTACAAGTGCCGTTAAAGTCTGACGGTAACGAAAAACTGTTTTTCTTTGCTCAATATTTTGTGTGTTGTATAATATTAATATGTGTATTCTCATGGCTATAGCAAATTACTAAAATGTGTTTGGTCACACAGAAACATCTTAAAAAAATTGTAAATGGTAGATTACAATCAAATTTGTACTAACCACTATTCATATTTTTTTTCTTATTGCGTGACAATTTAAATATATCGGTCAAAATAAATGGTTTATCGAAAACTGCCTATAGATAATTATTATTAGTCGCACATAATATCGAATAGAGGTTGTTTAAATAGTTAGTTACTTTTTATTTCCCGAGCGTAAGCGAAGAAAGTATTGTAATCGAGTCCGTCGGCCGACTCTCTACTTTTACGTTTTCTCGACCTTTCATGACCCCTAGAGTACGAAGAAATAGGTCTCCCTTTTCCGTCTGTCTGTCTGTCCGTCTGCCTGCCGTCACGGATTGTATTTATATTAGGAATATCATATAGATGGTTAAACGCTAACCAAAATTTGTCTAATCATCCCCACCAACAACGTGATGGCATCCCCGCAAAATTCTGTATAATTAATATATCTTAAATTTTATAAAATACTAGCAGTTACCCGCAGCTCCGCTTGCGTGGATTTCGCAATTAGGACATATTATTTTTCATCCCCTGATTTATTTTTTTATTTCAATTTTATTACTTTTTAAGTTTGTGCAGTCTTCATTAACAACAATATATAAAAGTGATTTTATTAAAAGTCATGTTTTAAATTAAAGGATATTTCTTTGAAAAAGTTAAAATATTTGGATATTTTTGTCGCTAATGGCTGTAGGCAGCCATGTAAAAACAAACGTTTACCTGACCTATCTAACTTGGTTGTAAATTTGATATTATTCTGTATTTAATAAACTTTCGTTGTGCCTATAAAAGTATGTCATAGCTAATCTCTCTGAGATAGTCTCTGTTTTGTATGACTTCTTCACGTCTTACAGGCTGAGGTAAACCATAGTACTCTAAACATTGTCTTCCTAAAGACAGCACCGTGGATGGAAATCAGACACTTGTTGTACACTTCATTTATAATCTGAACACTCTCTTGACACTCTGACTGAACTTGACAAACCCAAAGCTTTGCATGATGACTGGTATATGGAATAAACGACACTATCAATAGTTTTTAAATCCGAGAATTATGTTAGCCCTCTCATTGCATGAAGAAGAGGATCAAGGTAGAAACATTCGGCGTTATTAGGGTGAACGGTGTACACTGTACCCAAAGCTTGATCTCTTTTGACTCCCGGCCCACCATCAACATTGTTTTCACGTTTTCATCTCTCAAATTTGGTACTTTTCCATAGTATGAAGGTACTTCTACATAAAGAAGGATTTTTGCAGAATTATCCGTTTTGCAAAGCTCAAAAAATGATGGAGGAGTAGTTTTCTGTGAATTATTTATCTTTTCAGTTACATTATTAAAGTCGTTAGGATTAAAATAGACAGCAGGCCATTTTCCAAGTGCATGCGAGATGAAAAACCGCTGGAAATTGTTCATGTATAGGAAAGGCCAGGATTCTCCAGTTGTTAATATATCGACCACTTTCATATAATTTGACTTCATCATCGTCATTTTCAAGACCAAATAATCCTGGTTGGATCCTTTATTACCATATTTGCATATATATTTAGAAGATTTTACAGAGTTACAATGCTCTATGTTGATGTGAGCAGCAAAAGTTCAAGACAAAACTGGATTGTACGATACCACCCATCTGTTATCTAGGGTGGAATTCAACCGTGAATCCACCATCCGCGGGAGCTCTTCGCCGGTATTGAGGGTAGCTGTCATCGCCTGTTTGGGTTTTTTTCAAGAGAATTGAAGGAAATTTTTTGCTACAGCTGCCTCCTTTCATACACGGGAACACAAAATTAGAATACTTGGGGGGAAATACTCTGACAATTCGTGACATAAAACCGACCGCAGACCGCGTTCGCGTCGCAGTCGCTTACTCGGTGACGTCGCGCCGTCCCTATTTCCATACAACTTCTTAAATTTCGAAGGCTTACGACTGATTTTTCCAATAATCCTACTACGTCTAATATGCGAAAAAGATATTTAACTACTTAGGTATTTTAAACTTTGATTTTTAACCACGTTTGGATTAATATTTAACTTCTCCTGTTTCTCACATTTCCACCCAAATTGTATTCCGTTGGGGATGAATATCAAAAAAATTTCAAATCAGTCAAGACAATTTTACATGATTACCAAATTTCAAGTAACAAATATGTTGGAGGGTATTAATACAACATTTCAAGTAAAAATCGCCAAACAAATATTTTTTCTCATATAAACTTTGTTACCTCATTTGATCTTCTTAGGGGTAGAATCTCAAAAACAGCTGAAATACGCGTTGCATTATTTGTGTTGAAGAGCATTAATATCAAGTTTCACGCAAAAATTTACAACAGAAATATTTTTCCCATACACAATTAGTTACCACTTTTCACCCCTTTAGGGGTTGAATCTTGGAAAATGCTGAAATACGTGTTTCATTATGTGTTGAAGAGCATTAATACCAAGTTCCACGTGAAAATGTACAACAGAAGTAGTTTTCCGGGACAAACTTAGCTACCACTTTTTACCCCCTTAGGGGTTGAATTTCGGAAAATGGTGAAATACGTGTTTCGTTGTTTGTGTTGAAAAGCATAATTACCAAGTTTCACGTAAATATTAACACCAGAAGTGGTTAGAAAATAGTCTTCCTGTACAAACTTTTCCACCCCTTCCCACCCTTTTAGGGGTGGAATTTCCCAAGTTCCTTCCTTAGTGGATGTTTACATCACAAAAGGAAACTACTGTCCAAATTTCATGTTTCTAGCTTCAGTAGTTTAGGCTCTGCGTTGATGAATCAGTCAGTCAGGACAAACAATTTTATATGTATAGATTATACTCCCACACTTGTGTTTTGTGAATCCACCCTGCTTTTGGTTATAATTATTATTATACATACTTATTATTGCTCAATATCACCGTTCTTTTACCACATAATACGGAGCCTAGTGATACCAAAAAATGGCTGAGCAGTATCTGAACGTGTTTTCCAAACAGAAGATCCGGGTGCAATTCCCGGCGTTTCCAACTTTCTTTTTCCCCCTTCAAATCAGAAATAGCACACCCCATTTTCACAATGTGAGAATACAATAATAGAATAGATAACTATTATTATTATTACACTGTAGCGTATCCATGTACTTCACAACACATTCATATTTTTCCATTATTGTTGGTACGATACTGTTATGTTGATCGGCGTGGGTTAAACTTAACAATTTATTTCTTAATAACTCGTATTACACGACTGATTATTATTACAGAGTGATTATACTCTCGTGGACTCCATTGACTGAATTCAGCTCTCGTTGTCTGGACTACACGAACTGCTCCCGACGGTGATTCCCATTTAAATAGCACGCGGTCCTTCTCGAAACGCGTACGTCACCGCTGCTAGACTTCTCTGGAGCACCCATTCACGACTTCCGCTTGCAGGCTCTTCTCCGGCCGCCGTCGCCGACAATGAGGTATCGGCGACGTACATACGAGAACCCATAGGCGTCGTACCGGGACGGCGTATGGGTTTATTTCGTAACAATACATCAGTCAATGCACTAGGTGTAATACACTTTTGTGCGTGCGGATTACACTGCAGTTAGCCGTGCTCTTAAGAATACATTAATAATTTTCTATTATTGTAACATAATATAATACATCAATACATCATGCATTGGATGTTACACATAAAACTAAAGTATGTATATAGATAGATGAATATAGAAAAAAGCCTCCACAGGAATGTCACATGAATAAAACTCAACCGTGTGCATTTGCTTATCGGTGAAACGACCATTGCGCCCAGATATAAGCAATTTGCTCGAATAAAAACGAGTACTTCAGTGGCGGACCATTGGTGAAGGTACCATTTTAAAGGAAATTTAAATATCGCTTATCGTATAAGCTTATGAATATAGAACAAAACTGTGGTCTAAGTTTACTTACACACAACTTCTCTCGCCCCTGAAGTACAGTTGATTAAATACAGAGTGTTCGAAAAATTATAAAATTTAATTCTGAAAATTTTATTTTAACTTCCATAGCGTAAGTAAGCTAAGGAAATATTGCGATGGAGTTCATCGTGGAGAGACTGACTACATATTTTTTCTTGCACTTGTTGAAAATGTGAAGAATACTGACGTCTGTATACCTATAATAATGATAAAATAAGAATTATAATATTCAGAACATTTTGTTCGATTGTGGTTTGATGAATAATAAATTGTAGTCCTGTGTTTTAATTCATCAAAATCAAAGTAATTTTTACGTGACATCCTTTCGATGTGTAAACATAAATAAACACTCGAGCGTCAGATTGCTATTACCTAGTGTTGAAGAACAAGGGTTGTTAAAGATGGATTATTTTAAGTTCAACATGGTGAGTCATCAGAATCTTACAACGGACTGTCAGTCAGTAGCGTAACATGCAAAATTCAGAAGAGGGTGGTTAGCACAAATGCGAATGAATCTATTAAGCACTAATCTAAACAGGTACAGGTATCTGTCGCAGGCAGAAAAGTTCACTATGACAGAGAAACGATGACGGAGTCCTCTGAGGATGCGCCCATTCGAAAATGCTAGATATGTTTCATTATACTTCAGGAGCGCGGGGAGTTCTGTCGGAACAACTTTTGACCAATTTTTTAAAATATCTTTTTTTTAGTCCAATATAGTTCTATAAAGGAACATCCTCGGCAGCAACCACTACACTCGGCGAGAAAACTTTATAATTGCATATGATAATGTGATAACAAAACTGTTAACGTAAACAGTTATCAAAAGTTGATTGAAGGGTCCAAAATTTACGCAGCGATAACTGATGGTGATGAATATGACATAGAGGACCGGTTCTTACATCACAAAATGCTCATATCACATTAAGTATTAAAAAACTATGATGATAAGTAATACGACATGCAATGCTACATAACAATGTAATAATGTAAATATCTTCGCAACAAGGAAGCGACATTTAGAGTGTCTTTTGTTGTCATTATACGTTGTTTTCAGTTTATAATTCAATTCTTTCCCGCATAAGCCTCTTTTTTAATTTACGTCTATATTTCACACCAGTGAAGAGTTTTGATATTCATTTAACTGCTTTTCAAAGTTCATTTTGCGTTGATCCATAAATGTAGGTTGATAAATTATTTTATATTTCGTGAGTGTAAGCTAGAAAAGCAGGTTTCATTTGACGAATAGCTAATTTCATGTTTTCGCAACATTACATAGCTCTTGGAATATGAAAAATAGAGATGTTCTGTTTCCGTATATGTGTTAATAATAATTTTAGGAGACAAGTATCTTCGAAACCACTGGAGAGATTACTATAAAATTATAAGTGTACATGGTAACATGCTAACTAAAACTTGTTTGTTCATTCTCCATCAAAATGTTACGACGTCATCTCAAAATTTTACTGATGTAAGAAATATTGCTAAACATTTATATTATCATTTCTTTAGTCTCTTGTTTGATAATACATCCATATTTTTATCCATGACTATAAACTATAACTGATTATAATAAAAATTGACAAGACAATTTGCACATTTAGAAAATTTTGAGACGACGTCACCAATTTTTTAGGAGCGTGGATAAATTTTGATGAAAGATTTATCTAGCATGTTTATGCTAGCCTTAAAACATTTGCATTGATTTGAGAGCATTTATTTTGCAGGTTAAATTGTAAAATGTTTTGTTTTTGTTTTTTTTTTAAATATGGATGTCTAGGGTAAAAAAATAAAACGGATTCATAAACCACACCTGTGGGACTATGTTATGTTCTAAAACTTAAATAAGATTAGATTTAGATAGTAAAGATTTAAAAATTGGTCTAAAGAGTTTAGACAGTACTTCCCTCGCTGTCGGAAACGTGACGACTGCATGTATATTATGTTTTTTTTTTCGCAGTAGATTTCATTATTTTTTTTGAGTCACCCGGTATATGCAAATTCAAAAAATATGAATAGAATGATAAATTACAAGTACAGACTCATCATATTTTGTATATTCTAGATAGGATTTATTCGGCAAACTTTTGAGCTGACGTCATCAGTTTTTTGTAGATGATAACCAAATATATTTTGACTAAAAATTTATTATGCTCTTTATAACCTTAAAACATTTGCAAGATTTCAAAACATTCGATTCTGGAGTTCCTGATTAAATCAATAAAATACATTTACCCATTCATTAATTTTTTTGGGTCACCCTGTATATGCAAATCCAAAAACTATGAATGGAATGATAAATCACAGGAAAAGACTCATCATATTTTGTACATTTTAGATAGGATTTATTCGGCAAAATTTTGTGCTGACGTCATAAATTTTTTAGGGGGGATGAGCAAATACATTTTGATCAAAAACTTACCATGCTTATGATAACTTTAAAACACCTTCAAGATTTCAAAGCATTCGGTTTTGTAGTTCCTGAGTAAATCAGTAAAATAAATGTACGCATTCATTAATTTTTTTGAGTCACCCTGTATATGCAAATCCAAAAAATATGAATGAAGCGATATATCACAAGCACAGACTCATCATATTTTGTACATTTTACATAGGATTTATTTGGCAAACTTTTGAGCTGACGTCATCAAGTTTTTGGAGGGGATAACCAAATATATTTTGAGTAAAGATTTATGATGCTCTTTATAGCCTTAAAACATCTGCAACATTTCAAAACATTCGGATTAGCAGATTAAAAATTAAATTTCAAAATGTTGTTTTATAATTTTGATTTTTTTTCCAAAAATCTGGACGTTTCGGGTGAAAAGTCGATTCGGAGTTGTAAACTACATGTGTAGGACTATGTTATTTTATACAATTGAAAACCCATTTACTATGTACAATTTTGAAGTGACGTCATCACATTAGTGGTGGGGATGATTAGACAAATTTTGGTTAGCGTTTTACCATCTACATGATATTCATAATATAACTACAAAATTTCACAACAATCGGTCCAGTACTTTCGGAGATTATCTGTCTAATAAAAATCCGGGACGGCAGACAGACGGACAGACGGACAGACGGACAGACAGACGGAAATGGGAGACCTATTTCTTCGTCTTCTAGGGGTCATGAAAGATCGAGAAAACGTAAAAGTAGAGAGTCGGCCGACGGACTCGATTACAATACTTCCTTTGCTTACGCTCGGGAAGTAAAAAGTGACATCAGAACATGTATATGACCACCTTTAGCGGAAGTATATTTGTGTGCCACACGGTGAACCGGTGTTCGCTTCTCCGGCAAATAGCAGCCCTTTCTTTGGCTCATACAAATTAAATTTCACTTGATTACCATTATTATTCCGTTGCATTTAATAAGAAGCCTCACATATGTTACAGTGACGCTGTAACTTGTATGGATACAGCCGATCAATGTCATGGGTACAGTAAAATGACCAAAATAAATGTTTTCACTTTTTTGTTGTATTTTTAGAGAGCGCGGGAATTATTGTTTGCACAAATTGTTGCATTTTTTTTAATTAAATAATTCTATTGTAAAATAAAAAATCCAGTCATTTGTGAACATTATGCTTAGATAAGAAATAGGTCATTGAAATTTTAGGTTACTGAAAATAAAATATTTGGAGCACTATAAATAGACGATACTATAGAAATTATTGGTTGGCTCAGTACATGATGCATATTGAATTTATATTTATATATAATAGTTCTTCTTTGTGGGTGAGACTCTAATATAATATTTGTAGTTATTTTATATCATTCCATTAACAAATTATCAAATTACCATTATTCGTTAATGTGGTTGCTTATTTAATATTTTTCGCGAAAGTTTAGTTAAAATTCATTAATTGATATACAGGGTGTCCCAGAATTCGCGCCATTCCCGTGAATGACATGTTCCCTGTCCCGAACTGTGCCGTAATTCGCAAAAAGAATTGTCCAGGCTTTAACCGTGTGAGAACTGGAAGGCGATTAAGTTGACCAATAGAGAGGCTGCTTTTATATCCGAACGTTTCTATGTTCAAAGTTACCAATGCCAAGAACAAAAAATCGGGTAATACTAAAGTTGAATGAATTTTTTCCAAATCCCCCTCCGTCAACAAAAGGAAACAGAAGTGTGGTTATAAATTTAATCATTTTGACAATTGTTTGTCATAAACTGTCACGAAGTTTATCACTGACCTGAAGAGACGCTTCTGCGCCAAAGATGACTGATTAATGTACACAGAGACGTCAAGGTTTACTTTAAGGCAAGTAGCATGGGACAGAAGTTATTTCTGCTGCCATTCTAGTCAAATTGTGTTTAACTGGGCTGTACATGTCATAAGAGAAGCTGTTTCATTTCATCGTAGGCAAATAATACATTTATTACTATTCTACATAGAGTAGCTACCGAAGAGCAGGTATAGAAGTCATTTTCTTAGAGCCCCGTGAATAATCGTCGGCACCCAGACCAACATGTGTTTCACCGATTGTTACATCGAGCAAGAGAAGATGGATCTTTTCAACCTAGTCGGAAAGGCCGTGCTGGGGCTCCACGGAATGTACGTGTAGGTGCTGAAGAGCAAGTGTTAGAAAACATGGAAGCGGATCCTAGGAGAAGTGTCCTCTACGTAGCGCAAATGAGTGGATGTTCAAGATCGACCACTCATCGTATCCTTCAAGAGAGAAGACTGCATCCTTACCATTACACGAGAGTGCAGCATCTGCGACCAACCGACTACCCGCGACGAGTACATTTTACTCAATGGTTACTGCGACAAAATGAACTAAATCCTGATTTTACACGGCGCATTCTGCTCTTCGGTATCTACACTATGTAGAATAGTAATAAATGTATTATTTGCCTACGATGAAATGAAACAGCTTCTCTTATAACATGTACAGCCCAGTTAAACACAATTTAACTAGAATGGCAGCAGAAATAACTTCTGTCCCATGCTACTTGCCTTAAAATAAACCTTGACGTCTCTGTGTACATTAATCAGTCATCTTTGGCGCAGAAGCATCTCTTCAGGTCAGTGATGAACTTCGTGACAGTTTATGACAAACAATTGTCAAAATGATTAAATTTATAACCACACTTCTGTTTCCTTTTGTTGACGGAGGGGGATTCGGAAAAAATACATTCAACTTTAGTATTACCCGATTTTTTGTTCTTGGCATAGGTAACTTTGAACATAGAAACGTTCTGATATAAAAGCAGCCTCTCTATTGGTCAACTTAATCGCCTTCCAGTTCTCACACGGTTAAAGCCTGGACAATTCTTTTTGCGAATTACGGCACAGTTCGGGACAGGGAACATGTCATTCACGGGAATGGCGCGAATTCTGGGACACCCTGTATATAAATGATGATTTTTCAGATAAGATAATATTATCATTTAAAAAAAAATATATATATATATATAAGTTGATTTTCTTTCAAAATCTTTAAGAAACTGATAAAATGTAGCAATAACCGGTTTTTCATTAGTAGCATTATCACAGCAGCCTTCAACTAAACATGGAATCCAACACATCACTATCTAATTCTTTGTAGTGGATTTTTATATTAGTATTATTTAGTAGTAGAGTAAATAAAATTCATAAAATCTAGACATACTTTCCTTTAACGCTCAAAGTCAAGTCGTGAAAAAGAATTAAAGAAGTAATAAATCTATGAGTCTAAAACCGAGATCGCGTAGCGACATTTCGACATTTAAGCAATAATAAATCAGTGATTCGAAAAATCATAACCCATTGCACGGGCTACTTTCCGTGTGGGTAAAACCTCCTCTTAAAATATGTATTGAAGTGAACGTGTCACAGTTTACTTTTAGTAAACAAACTAAACGTTAACAGTAGTACCGAATGCAAAATCATAACTGCTTAAATTCAGAAAACTGAAGAACTAAAGACGATATTGTAAGTATTTTGGGAGTGTATTATAATTTATTTTTATTTCAGCCGCTATTAAAATTTGTTTAAGTTTTACCAAAGAAGTTTAATTTTGGAAATTTCGGAAGACAGTTTTGAAGAGCAAACAAAACTTGAAATATGTATTTATCTTTTTATGGTTTTCTTTTCTCTAGGATTTTTTTTTATAAGATTTTCAAAATCCTCGAAGTGCTATAGATTAAAAAAAAATAGTCAAATTTTGATTTAACTAAGTGTTTTGAGGTATTAACAGATAAAAAAACATATATTTTGTCAAAGTATTTTCTTTTTCAAACTTATGACATCGTTAGTTTCGCTATTTTTCGTTTGAAAATCTCGTATCTGATTGCTGTCTGACAACAGAAGCCGCACTTTCTGGTGTTATGTCTCTTTGATTCTGGGCCAGCATTTCATAACCAACCATAAATTTCTTAACCGTAGCGGACCTCAAAAGTGGTGGATAATAATGTCCGTGGAACGTCCAGTACGGAATCGATTCATTAACTCTGTTTCCGGTTGGCGCTCCGTGCCAACCCATAGAATACGGAAAGTTACATTTGAAAACATTGTCGTACTTTGCAACAATGACTTGTAATGCTTTAGCAAGAGTTTCTTTTTGTGCTTTGTCTAAATCCATAAATCTCTGAACTTGCCGTTTTGGTAACACCATAGTTTCGTAAGGCCAAACGGCCCAGTAAGGCACCACGATTAACCACTCCTTATTTTCATATACAATTCTCTCTTTTTTTTCTAATTCTCGTTTAACATAATCTTGTAGCAACGGTCGACCGTACTTTTCAAAATATTCTTTTTGATGTTGTTCTTCTAAATGGCCGTCATTGGGCATAAAATTCGATGCCCAGATTTGACAATGAGGATGAGGATTTGAACAACCCATTATCGCTCCTCGATTTTCAAAAACTTGTACCCAGACATATTTTTTTCCTAATTCTTGAGTTTGTTTTATCCATTCGTCTATTATCGCGATCACTTCAGTCAATGACATTGATGTGAAATAAACATTGGATCGTGGATGATAACAAATCACTCGACAAGTACCTTTCGCAGCTTGTACTTGAAACAAGGGGTCTTTATTGTCTGAGGGTTCGGGACCTTCTTCTAGAAGCGAAGGGAAGTCATTAGTAAAAACGTACGTAGATTGGTACTGAGGAGTTACTATTCCAGAACCACGTTTTACTCCAGGGCACAAGGGATTGTTTGGATCAAATTCTGGTACTACTTCGACGGGCGCTTGTTCAACTTGGCCGCTCCATGGCCGAAGGGCCCGATGTGGCGAGACTAATACCCATTCACCCTTTAAAGGGTTGTAGCGTAGATGCTGATGCTCTGAAACAAGATTTTACAGAGTAAAGCTGTGAAACTGATTGTTCTACAAGCACCTGTGGAAGAATGTATTGCATAATTATTGTATAACTGTTATTTACTAAGGCAAAAATTCTTGAGTAGCAATCAAGTTCAAAATAAATATTCTTACCATTAGGGTTAAATGCCATGTTTTGTTAACGCTAGTGACTTTAATAACCTCTGTCAAAGTCAAAGCGAGTTATCTAATGCAGCACACAACGTGTACACTCGTGAGCTAGCGTGGTGCGACCGATATACTGTACGGCTCCCCACTATGTGGCCCGCATAATCAATGAAGATAAGTGAAACTTATACAACGCGACGCCGCGATAACGCTTTACGTAATAACGTAACGTCATAGTGGCAGCAGAACTAGATTTAAAAATTCCCAGGCTAGTTAAAACAGAAAACTAGGAGGCCAAAACTGACTGTGTCCAACGTCCCAAGAGTTGTTTTCGCATTTTCGTCACTTTACAAATGTCAGGAGACTTTTTCACATTTTTGGTGGCAAAACGAAACACTGATGAACGTCACAAAACTGAAGTGTCTGTGTCATTTTTTTCAATATACGTCGTAAATGGAAATAATTTATAGGGGTTTTAAGAAATTATCAAAAATGAAACGTAATAAATTCCAATGTGCTGTCAAAAATTTAGTCAGTTTTAAAATTCTATTAATGAGATTCAGTATCTAGTTGTGGAAATACTCGTAGTCAAAAACACTTACAATCTGACATTTTTTGGCAACTTTTCGGAGGTGGTTTCTTATATGTTATGAATATGTTGCTGTGGATAAATTTAAATTCCAAATTCGCAATTATTGAAAGGTACAGGTACCAAAAAAGAAGTCAATAAGAGACATTTTTTGTAAATAGAATTTTTAAGGTGAGAGAGAGTTAGTAGCGTACGTCCTCTGTTTCCAATTGTTATATTTCATGCGCCTTTATTTTGAATGAATACAGTACACCATCAAAAACTATTACATTCTGCTATTATGTGAAACCCATTAACTAAAAAAATGGTAAATTTTGACTTTTCTTTTTTATAAAATGAAGCATTTAATTACATAATTTATTAATTTAATTTCATTAAAAAACCAAAAACCGAAGCTTTCTTAAGAAAAAGTTTCAAGTTACAACATATCGACATCTGAATCTTCAACGCTACTGTTATCATCCTCACTTCTACTCTCCCTATCATCCGAATTATTAATATTAATAATAATTTCATTCTGTTCTGAAATATTTAAAATTTTTTCATTTTCCCGTGCACAATTTATTATTTTATAAGTATGTTTAATGTAATTGTTCCAAATGCACAGCCGGAACTTGATCAATCATATTTTGCCAAGTTGCACAAACATCATTAGGGGAAAAGCCGGTTCTTGGAATGATCTTATCATAATTTGTTTTAACTTCCGACCTTGACATTTCAATAACGTTGAAGTGACAGTGGTAAGGTGGCAGCCTCAATACCCAATGCCCATGATGTTGGGCGTATAAATCTAAATGATAACGTTTTTGGGGTTATTTGTTAGCCAATATTCCCCAGATTTGATCTTTTATGGCCTTAGGTAGATAATCAATCCCATTTTTATTTAAATATGCTATCCAACTTTTTCGAGAAATTGCTTCCTATAAATAAAGTTTTATTATAATATATGAATACCTATGAAGTATGAAGTCTACTATGATAACTTGCGTTATCTATCGCAATAAGAGAAGGTTCCCGCAAACCCGGTATCAACTATTCTTTGAACCATTTTTCAAAATTTTCCTGATTCATGTTATCATGGTAGTCTCCAGATTTGCTATTAACTTTAAAAATTAAAGAGGCTCCTTCAATAAAACCGTTTTTATTTCCAACGTGAACCACAATGTATCTGCATCCTTCTCCAGTTTTTGCAATAGCAGTGTTTACTGAACCGTTTTGTCATGTCTTTTTGCATATGCTACCCTTACTAAATACCCATGTTTCATTAAGAAAAAGAGGTTCATATAATTTTTTCCCTTTGTGTTGGTGACATTCACCTAAAAATTTTGTTCTTTCTAATTTAACTGAAGGTCGTTAAATCAGAAATAATCTGTTACTATTTTTCTTAAATTTGAAACCAATTTTCCTTATCCAGTTGGTTAACGATTTAGGATCAACGTTAAAATTGGGAATCTCTTCCATTACTCGATCGTGCAGCATTTTAATAGTAATGTATTCTTTAGAAACAAGCATTTTATAGATAATCTCCCGGATTGACATTAAATCTACAGGATTCACTTTTGTCTTTATGTAACTAATTCGAGAAGACATATTTTTCTTGTATTCAAGTCACTTAAAACTAGAACTTTTTGTAGCCTGTAGACAGCTCTTTCCAAAATTTTCAACATTTCTGGGACCAGTTCTGTCTTCCATTTTTTCTTAAATTTCAAAACATCTTGGTTTCTACCAAGATAGTCTAACACATTTAAAATTATTTGTTTTGTTTGCTCGTTAAATTGCTTCATTTTTGATTGATACAAATGAAAAATTTCAAAATTTGACATAAGATTCTACGACCTACTCTTTGGAACTCTTACTCCCAGTTGACGCTCATTATTCAACTTTTAAATTTCATTAATCTTTATTCTTTTTCTGCCAAAATTTAATAAAGTTTAATTTTGAAACTCCACACACCAAACGGAATATTTGTTTCTATAAGCCAATTTATCAATAATTCCAACTTTCTTGAACTAGATGTGGGAGCGCTGTGTAGCTATACATACACTGTGGTAAGATGCATTATCAATTGCTGTCACGTAGTTGGGCACCAATTTGGGAATTAATTTATACATTTGCCGTAATTTTCGAAGTTCATGTCATTGTTGTAGTTTTCTCTCAGACTTAATATTTAGGGCATTTGGTATAAAATACATTTCTCCTCCGTCATCCAGCATGGACGACAATTAACCTTGGGTTCTTAGAAGTCTTGCCCAAAAACCTCTTTCAGGGACTATCACTCCTATGCTTTTAACTACTGTAACTACATGGATGTAAGGTTTATCTAAAAGTATAATACATCATCCGCCCCGTTGCTATTCTTTTATTTTTACTTAATGAGCGTAAGCTAAGGAATTATTATAATGGAGTCCATCGGGTTGTTTTCATATTCGAAGTTTCATGACCCCGAGAGTATGAAAAAATAGGCCTCTTGCTTTCGTTTGTCTGTTGTCTGTTATCTGTATCGATAAGACAGATAATCTCCGAAACAACTGGACTGCAATCTTATTCTCTTAGACAACATCAAAATCTTCAAAATGACAGAAAAATTGCGTCCTAGATTTTCTGGTGGCGACTATATTTTCCGAGCTTGAACGTGTATCACTTTGTGTGCCAATATGTGACATTTTCTTTTTTCAGAGACTGACGCACGTCTTTGAAAAAATTGACACTGACAATTCTATTTTCTGACTTATATTAGTGTTTTGTTTTCGCCAGCAAACATTGAAATTTCTCTAAGAACATTACGAATAAAAGTTGGTTTACTATTGAGAGGGCAATAAAAAACCCGATCAAATGCAAATGCAGACTTTTGAAGGTTTGTCATTGATAGAAATTTTGTTGAGTTTAAGTTGAAAATGCAACATTCAAAGACAAACCATCAAAAATTCATGGCTGTCTTTGTTGATTGTGATTTTTATTGTCCTTTCAGTGTAACTTGTCGACGTTTTTGAATTATTTAAGATACGTTGGCGAATTTGTACCCCTTGTGGCTTCAGTATTTTTTGGATAAACGATGAATTAATGAATAAAAAATGTGTTAAATAGAAATATAAGTAAATAGCTATCCAAAAGATCAAATCACCTATTACAGTTTTAGCCTTCCATAATATGTAGTTTTGTTACGGAATTAAGTAAATATAAGCAATGTTCTTACCATTCAAGCATCAACCAGAGAAGTACTACAGCAAAATTTAAAATGTTGAAAACCTGTTTTTGTTTTAACAACTGTTTTGCACATTTGGTGTATTGCTAATTACGAATATGAACTTAATTTTTTGCTATCATGTACGGTTTGTTGGAGGAAAAACGAAAAACTAAAATTTAAGAAATACAAATACTTATATACTAAAGAAAACTTAGGTGTGTATTTCGTATATGCATTTTTTACATATAAATACTTTTGTCTGCTTATTAGAAATCTTTGTGAAATATCATTGACGGTTCTCCTCAAAAGTTATGTTTAATGTTTTTCTTGTGAACGTTCTGTGACACCCATCACTGTGATTTTAATTTGACATTACTTCTTCATTTTTGACTTGTTCAATCAGCTGACGTTCATTATGTAATGCTTAATGCACTTCAAATATGTTTTTCCATTTAACTGAAAAGCTACTAACTGTCGTATTTTTTTCAACGTGATAACATTGATAACATTATATGAAATTTTTCGTTCTGATTTTTTTTAATTGTAGGTGTTGGAATTTTTTAAATTATTTTTACGGTAATCTAGCAGATTCATCTATTCATTTTAAGACAGGTTTTTCATCGTAGCCCTGTATAATCTGAATGATAGACTGATTATTATTAGTAATTACTGATTAAGGATTAGATACTATAAAGTTTTAGACATACTTTAAGGGCCGGTTGCATAAACGCAAATCAAATTTAATCTCTGATTAAGAACAATTGTAACTATGATAATAACAATCGTTACTATGGAGTTAATCAGAGATTAAATTTGATTTGCGTTTATGCAACCGGCCCTAAGAATATCACTTAATCAAAATTCGTCTGTTCATTTGTTTCTAACCTTACACATACAAACGTAAAAAGAATCACTCTGTAAATATAACAACATTAAAGTTTACATGACATATTTAAGAAATGTATGGTAAAGCGTTAGTTTCGAATGTGAAAAAAGTTCCAGCTTCAATCTACGATATTTCCATTTTTATTTCCCGAACGTACGCTAGAGGTATAGGGTCCACCGGGCGACTAACTACTTTCATGGTTTTTCCACGTTTCATGACTGTTAAAGGTTAAAGTACGAAAAAATAGGTCTCCCGTTTCCATCTATCTGTCTTCTGTGTCGATTTTTATTAACAGAGAATCTTCGAAACTACTGGACCCATTGTTGTCAAATTTTAGATCTATGTTATGAACATTGTGTAATCACTCCGGTAACAAATAATTATGATAACATACCCTCTAAACTTTGTCAATTAAACATAACTTAAATTTCATAAAATAATATACTTGTGTTTTATAAATCGGTCCTATTTTTGTTTATTGTTATTATTATAGGGGAGTAATTGTTTTTATTTAAACCTTGTTCCTCTTTAGTCGCATAGTGCTGGGGTTGTCTGATTTGCCAATAAAAGGTCTGTGGTTCGATTCCTCGACGTTTCCATTTTTTTTATCACATTAAGAACGGTTCACCCCTTTTCCTCGAAAATCTAAGAATACAGTAATGTTGTTTCACCTATATTTATTAATAATAAAATTATAATTATCGTAATAATAGCTCCTCATCCAAAATAATATTTGGATCGTTTTGCTCTATTGATGCTCAATTAATTATTACTGTCCTTTTTTGGGAGAGACAAAATCAATCAAATTTCATTTTCTTTTAACACAAATATCGCCGTTAATGCTTGTTATCTGAACGTGCAAATAACCCACTTCTTTCCAAGTATAAACATAAACAAACTCATTTTTGATCACACAGTAGTATGCTGTACCTATTGAAATTAAAACAAATGTTTGCAATTGCATATGCAGGGTGACTCAAAAACAACCGTTAATATTTTGGAACATCCAAACATTTGCATAAGATTCTGTTAATGCGGGTGTAATCGAGTTCCCATTTCCTATGATCGGTGGAGAACTGACACTCTGCGCCAGGCTAAATAAAAAAAAATCAACCGTTGGAATCAAAGACAGTGGCGGAGTATGGGTGATTAAAGTATGATACATTAACGGATTCAGAAAAACAAGCTCTACAAGAAGCTGTAAACATTTTTACTTCCCGAGCGTAAGTTATTTTATTAAAATGTTCCATCACAGAAATCTGGTGAAAAGAAACTAGCCTTTGCTAAAAACAAGAACAAGGAGAAGTATTAAATGAATAAATGGGAGGTCCCCGAAAAATATTTAAGTTTTAAATAATTTTATTTTTGCTGTGATTCGTACTTTTTGTAGATCCGGCTTTAAATTCTTTGTTGGCATTAAGTAATCCGTGTTCTAAATATGTATGCATATAGTAAGTGGACGTACCTTTTGAATCAAAATCAATTTTTTACGAAATAAAAATCACTGAATTCAATACGGGACGGTTATTTAGAAAAAGTTAATTTTGATAATACTTACTTATTAATTTGTATTTGTAACTCGTTGTAATTTCTTTTTTTTTTCAATTCTGGTGTCTGAATCATTCATTTTTCAGCTATATTTTAACTAGCGGGTCAATTTCAAGTTGGTTTGCAATTAATTGCAAGCTGCATTGCTATGGTAACCTCGCAAAAATATAATGGTTTGTATTAAGAGTTCTACGAGATCACCATAGCAACGGCGCTTGCAATTAATTGCAAACCAACTTGAAATTGGCCCGTTAGTCTTTATAAAAAACGAGTTTTAAATTGCATATGTCTTAACACGAAAATAAATTTAACCCATTGTGGTATTTATAGGGTTGAAAGTACAAAATTTTGGACTAAAAATTAATTCAGTATAATCTGCATCACAACTGTGTTTCATCAAAAATATGATAAAGTTGGTAATTTTTAACTAAAGAAAATAATAAAGTTGAAACTACGAACAAAAAATGATCATCGTTGTTTAAGTTGAAGATCCGGTTTAGTCAAAAATGAAATAACCGACATTCATTTTAACAGAAATAGTAACCATCAGCTAACTGAAATTTTATATTTCATAGGAGGTAGATTTACAATTTGATATAGTACTATGTGTGTAAATAACACTATATTTTGTTCTAAATAAAGTGTGTAAAGTAAGCTCTATGTTTCCGTTGCAACTGTATACCTACATTTTCACGGTAGAGATCTGCTGAATGGAGCTTGGAAATCGCTCTAAAGTAGCGATAAAGATAAAACTATTCAGAAGCCCATTTATTAAGTCCATTTATTCAAGTGCTTTGTAAGCAACTATGCCAATTCTAGTATTATTCAGTAAATACGCTGGTCTTTGATGTTAACGAAGTATGAAAGGGGCAGAAGCTTTAATAACATTGTAAATAAAAACACTGTCGAAAGTTTTCTCTCCAAAAGTACCGTTCCTTAAAAAAATCACTACTCCTACAGTGGTCAAGCTTTTAGAAGAACGTCCGCTTCATTGTTCGAGAATAATGAAATAAATGGGCTAATTTAAAAAAAAATATGAGAGCTGGAAGTTCTTACTTGACAGAGAGTTACCTACAGGAATTAGTTAAAAATACAATGCAACTTTCAATACAATTTTAAAAGATTCCGTGAAAAGCTCGGCAACTACTTAGTTCCTGATTCAAATTCTGCTTTGGAACTTTCAGTGTAATCGTTTCTTTCAAGGTTTGTTTACTTTAGTTTATTTTTTACAGAAAAGTTATCTTAAAAGAATAGCAGGTGTCAAGCGTTCATGTGTCGAATCGAATGGTAATTTTTGTTTCTCGATAAAATAGCTGTTAATCTAGAAAACTGTAAAAAATTCTATCCGTGTTTCTGCATGTACGTATATGTATTTAGCATATAGCGCGCCCGCATTTAACCTTATGTACTGAAAATATGTGGATATTTTCCAAGTCGGCATTGGTTCATCGCTATGTCGTAACACGAACCGAACATTCTGAATTTATTTACGAAGGAATGTTATCTGCTGCTCATTACACATCTAGAATTTAACAGGCACTATTTGCAGCAGAAAGCATACCTTTCGGGCCATAATTAACATTTTACTTTTTTTTTAAACATTACATTCAAAGGAATTTCTTAAATTTCGACTGCTCTTTGTTGTGGGTTTTTATGAAAAAGCATGAGACGGTTTACTGAGGTCGTTTCGAATATTCATGTGTGCTATAAAATTCTGACAGTTTTCGGTTGATGGCAGAACATGAAAAATGGAGTAACTGTGTAAATACTCTATACCCGAGGAACTGCGACTAGTCTAAGGAATAGTTTCGATTTTTGTAATCATTGTTTCGAAACGGAGCAATTATTTTCAGTTTGAAACTTTTTGATTTGAAACTTAAACCAGCACATTGCTTTTGGGAGTTCCCTGAAGTGTGTTGTTGTTTATTCTAGATCTAAAAAACAATTTTTAAGTGGTAGGTAATTTCTTAGCAGTGTTCTTGCAATAGTGTTAAATCTTATTTCCACCGAATTTCCTTTATTCAGCAATTGGGTTCGGCCTATTTACCATCTCCAAGTTGAATCTTTATAAATTAGAAATAACAAAAATTTGTCACAATTATTGAAGTAAACAAAAACCATAAATATAATGAAATATTTGAGAACCCAAAAACTTTTGTCGTTCGGATAATTATTATTAATGGTTACCACCTTCAATTTCTTAATATGTTGACTTGAGTTCATTTCATAACAGTGCTTTCAATGTAGCTATAATGTATTAAATTATATCCACAAAACAAGTAAGTCAGTATTTTCTTTTCTGACGTATTTTAAAATTCATTAGAAAAGTGGAAACGTGTTGCTCACGGAAATATGTATTAATGCAATATTTTGCAAAAGTTGAAAAACAAAAATCATTAATGTTGCTTTTCAGAAGATTTATTTTTAAATTTGTGCAGATCATTAGAATTTTAGGTAAACATACTCCTGTGTGAAAAGTTTTCAGGATTATGTTTACTTAATGGGTCATTTAAAAAAAAGCTTGATAAAGTAATGCTCGTATCTTATAATCCTCGATTTTTTTCCGCACATACAGTAGTTATTACTTCGAAACATTATCGTTTATTATACATCGATTTCCTTTTGCCTATAGTATAAGCTGAAGTAGACAAGTTTTATTAAATTTACCGTTCGTAGTTTACAAGGCTCAAGACATAAATTGGAACACTAAATCAGAATTACTGTAAAGTGTATTGTGTACAATTAATTAATTATCATGTTACAAATTAATAAAATGTCAGCTTATGGTAATAAACGACTTGTATACGTACTAACTTATTTACGTATGTTCTGTTCTGTTTATTCTATGCTTGGGATTTTTTTTCTTTGCACTATAATAGAGTATGTACAATACACAAAATTAGTGCAAACAGATGACAATGAAATGCAAAATGGATATTTTTAAAAAAGTTAACTTGTTAACTTAGTGGAAATTACTAATGTGAGTTATTATCCTTTGATAGCACATAATTCGTAAAATTTTGCAAAATTTTATAAAATGCAGTTCTGAGATCCTCAACTTATTGCATCTTCAGCAACTAAAAATTTGTACACATACATAAAATAATCTCAGACGTAACACTAAAATTCTAAATTTTTATCCAATGAAAATGAGGATTTTTTTTTGTAAAAGAGAAAACAGGAACAAAATTCACAATTCCCCCAAAAATCAAAAACAGTACCTACATAAGAATTCCGTTAATGTACAAGGTGCTGAAAAAATGGCGTACCAACGCTATGACACGTTGTTAAGCACTGATTATAGCACAGACAAAAAAATAATTTAAAAAATTCTTGGGTCCAAATGTAGAAAATATAGCCCTTCAAAACATTGATTTTCAATATTTTACCATATTCTAATTCATCACTTAGTGTTGGATACATAAAATCAATTAAACTTCCATTATTTAAAATAATTTTGGAAATGTCTTGTTTTCATACACAGTTTTCTTCATTTTATAATATAACAAAATACTTAAAAATTGTTTAGGATGAATTGGACAAGTGTGGCTAATTTTTAGAGTTTTTTAATTTATCAGTCTAAATCGATATTTTGTTTCTGCAAGTGAACGTCAAATTGACGTAAGGAATTTTTAATGATTTTTCCTGAACTTAGACTTGTTTCAGCATCCTGTATATGATAAACTATTTGTTAAAAATGATGAATTTGTAGATCTTTTTTAATAGGTTAAACAGTTTATTTTAAAAGTATGGTACTTTTTAGTAAAGAATTTCCATAAATCAGTAATTAATTTTAAGAAATATTACTGAACTTGTCAACAATAACAACTACTTTTACTTCTCTGATATTTTGCAAAAATTTGAAAGATAAACTCGTGTTGCAAATATGACATTTATAAATTACGAAAACTCAAAGTTTTACCTTTCGCAAATTTTGCTATTCCGGCTTTAGTGTACAGGGTGAGTTACTAAGGGCGCATTCCTGGATATCTCATTAATTATTAGAAATAGAAAAAGAAGTCAAAGACCAAAGTTGGACTGTTCTTTGAGGACTATACTCTAAAATTATTTTTTACTGTACTGTGTGTTCTGCTTTCAAGGCGTAACACACAATTTAGTTTTGTTTTAATGAAACAGCCTATATTTATCTTCTTAGGCTTTACAACCACAGTTTACTTTTGAAATTCTGATGTGACGTTGCCACGTTATTCCAATTTTCTTGCCATTTTTTGGCAATGGAAAGGTTCACAAAAAATCGCAATAGGGTTATTTTTAAGGTCTGTCTTACAGTACCTTGTTGAAGGATAAATAAAGGTACACGCTTTGTGGTAGTATCAACTAAATCAAATTTTAATGTACAGAGTGTTTAGAAAAAAAAATCTAAAACCTTACAATTTTCAAATATCGATGTCCCAGTTTTTTAAATAAAACACCATTTTTTGTTCACATTCTTTTAATACGTGGATGCATCTCTTAGAAAAGTAAAAAAACGCAGTAACTATCAACTTTAAATATAGAAAATACTCAGCAAACAAGAAAGAAACAAAAAATAGAATAAGATGCAATAATATAATATAAGGTGTTCTATTTAAGTAAACTGAAATATCGATTTCTGAATTTTGTAATAATTAAAACATTTTTTATAAACATTCTGAATCTTAACTTTAGTTTAATTGACAACAAAGCGCGTACCTTTCTTCATCTCTACACAGAATGTTGTAAGATTTAAACAGATTTTAAAAATAACCCTACTGAGATTCGTTTTGTGAACCCTTCCATTGCTAAAAAAACTCAAGAAAGTTGGAATAACGTGGCAACGAATTGGCCATTCAAACGGTCTACGTCACTCTATGCGTCTTTTCTCTAAAATATTATTACGTTAAACGGGGATTTCAAATCGGCGTTGGTTAAACTCAGCAATTTATTTCTTACTAATTTGAATTTACTCGACTAATTACACAGCGATTATGTACAAAATAATTCCGGCGCAACTTGACTGGTTCTTCGCTGGACTCGACTCGACTGAATTCATCTCTCGTTGTCTGGACTACACTAAGTACTCCCGCGCGGTCCTTCTCGAAGGTCTCCGTCCCCGCTTCTAGGCTTGTTCTGGAACATCCATCGCGATATCCGCTTCCAGGCTTTTGTTTAGCGAACGCCGTCCGATAGGTCATCATCGCCGTACCGGGGCGGCGTATGGGTTTCTTTCGTAACAATATTCTTCAGAAACTCTCTCACTTTCACACCAAACTGCAGAGAATACCCCATCTTGCTGGCCAAATTCTTTGGTTAACATATTTCACAATATTTATAAAAAATCAAGGCCAACTTGATGACTTTTTCAGTTGAAAACGCGATATTTGTCACTACTAAAAACCTGACGATGAGATCATCAATTTCGTTAAGAAAAATTCTCTTGTAACGAATGCACAGCGGGTTCTTTACTTGAGGCTTATTAACCATCCATATTTTCATTAACTTTAAAGGGGATTGTCAACGCAGCAACTTTGTTAACGTGTGTCCAAACGTTTCGTTAACTTCAAAAAATGGGATCAAAATCAACACTGGAAATCAAAATTTGTTCAGATTTTATCTTCACTTTTGTATTTAGTGCTGTCAAAAACTGACACATAACGTTAGTTTGATAGTTTGATTATCCATAAACACTCTGTATATGGCCGATATATAATTTGGTGCAGTGAGTTGTTGACGGAAATAAGGAATGTTTAATTTTAAAAAATATTATTTAGCGTCTACTATATTAGTCGTGGGTAATTGCAAGGGATATTGCTTACAGCCCAAGAATATATTTTCTCGGATTGTGAGCAGTCATAAAACTTCTGCTCTGGATTTTAATTAAAATAAAAAAAACAATATTACAGCGTAACGCTAGATTATTAAGAGCAATATCATGTGATTAATTACAGAGTAATTATAATTATTGGCTATGTATCATTTTTTCATAAAAGGGACCTTAAATGTGCCAAATTTCAAATTCGTCCAATGAAAATGATGTAAAATGTTTACAAGTTCTACTTTCTTATTTGAAAATTATTTAGTTAATTTTAGCCAAAGGTTATGGTCAAATTGATGAACAAAGACTTATTAATAATTACTAACAATTAAAGATATAAACAGGTTTGAACAAGTCAGCAATTTCGGTTTTGTCTTATTTCTTTTTCTTTATTAAGCCATCAGTCCTTATAAAAGTTGATAATTTAATACAACGAAAGCAATGTTTTATTCAATTCGACACTTTTATATAATTTATACTGACGTATATTGATCGCATTGATTTGAAAACAGTGAGACTTTCATGACTTGACGGCTGGGTAAATAAATTATTAGCTCAGGAATGTTGGAGCTTATCTGACAGATTTTTTGTTGAGGCAATTATTTTTCGGTACATTGCTGAAGTAGGTGGCGCACGATAAATTTCCAGTCATTAAACCTAAATTACGAAATGAAAAAAGCTGGGAAAACTGTTATAACAAGGGATCTTATTTATACTTTTTTTTTGTAACTGGTTATTTTATGAGAGTCACAACTCATGGAAAGTAATTTACCATTTTCTTTTTAATTTCACCAAACCAATAAGTTTTCCACCTGAAAAGACGTCATGAAACTTTTATTACTGATGTTATAAATCATAGAAAAAAAGAAGTGAAGAATAAGGACTCCGGTGTATCGTGATCTAGAGAACGCTTGTATACCTCCCTTCCTGACATTGAGTAAATGGCTATGGATGTTAGATGAATGTTATCAACGTTCTGGAACGTGAGATAGCTTGACCCTTTCGGATAGATTGTGTAAGTAACACAGGATCCTTCATTTATTTAAGGGCTAAATAACGAATGAACATAGTTACATACATAATTCAAGAATCTTCTATTAAGCCCGTTTGAACAAAAGACCAGAGGCCATTTATTTTATTAATTTGGGTCTAATCCATTAAACTCTTGAACTTCTTCTTTCAATCAATCTTGCCGAGAACAGATTCAATTAAAACGAGATTAAAGGATCATGGCACGATTTATTGAATTCAATTTTATTTTACGTGTTTGCGCTTATGACAAAGCAATTCTTTAGAATAAAAACTCACTGCTTTGCCACATCAAAGAAGCACTAAATTTCGTATATTCTAAAAGGCGCATAAAGGCCGCCTTAGGTGAAATCCATTTATTACCAGCTTGAATATCAAGAAGAGGTTCTAGTATTTTTGAAATTGCGGAGTTTAAGCAATATAGCCATCAATATAATGCGAAGCGGCATTCCACGGGATCTGTGGGGAATGTAATAAAGACGGGATTAAGGCTCTCAACAATTGAAGGTTAACTGTATTACGTAACTCTATTTATAGTTTGCTAGAAACAATCCAGACTTTTAAGAGACACAACAATTTTTTTTGCGACCACTAGCTGATTGCTGTCTACTTTAGAAAATCGATGACGCCGAAACAAAAAAGGTCTAACGTTCATTAATTATAATTTTTAATCTAGCAAATTTAATTTTTTACGATAATGCCTACTTATTAACATTAAAATATTATAGAAGAAACACTTATTTAATCAATATTTCCATGACGTCATTATCTTTCTACAGGGGATAAATAAATTTTAATTGTTGTTCTGTAACCATTAAAAAAATGCTCGTCAGTTCTGCAAAAAATGGAAAATTTGTCTTAAACTTTTGTTTATTTCTTACCTTTTTTCATATTGCAGTTTACTTAACAAAATTTGTTGATGATATCATCAAGTTTTTTAAATGCAGCGTGTAAAATTTCAGAACAGCCAGTTTAACACTTTCTAAATTATAGGTTTTGTTGAATAATTTCCACTTTTTTTTCCAAAAATTTGCATATCCATGAAGTTAAAAATAGGGATGGATTAATAAATAAATGATAAGTATAAAAACATATTATTTTGTACATCTTAAATAGTACAGAATAAACTTTGGAAAAGATTCGGTGAATATGACCAATCAAATTTTGGTTACCAGTTTACCATTTACACGATATTTTTAGACCTCGGAAATGGGGGACTTAATTTTTTGTATTTTGGAAGCTATCAAACTTCGAGGAAAGCATAAAATCAGTTATTCGTCATATGGATCGTAATACAAAACATTCCTAGAGTGTGCCTCGCAGGACTATTTTATCTGAAATGTCGTTTCTTTTTAATTAAAAGCATGTAATTTTTGCCATATTATTTTACAAAATAATGTGTAGAGTATCGGAGTCGTAAACAAATTTTTACCCGTTATTATTTATATTGTACAATATATATGAAGAACACTTTCCTGACTTGATTACTAAATCAATATCCATATAACTCATTACGAACGAATTCATGAAATAAAATATTATGCAAATTTTCATGAAATGAGCTATAGATGAAATTATGAATATCCAATGTTCAAATATTGAAACTCTATTTCTCTGGAAATTACAGCACTGATAGAGTAGTAGTTAAAACGAAAATTTAAAAATGCATATTGAAACACAAATACATTTCCGAGTAACTGCTGTTTAAAAATTCCACTTCAACACTGCTAAAAACTACGTTATGAGATAAACAGACTCGCGTTGTATGAACATTGATCATTCGGGCGAAAGATTTATTTCAAAAAAAGCTAATCTCTTCCAGTGAATCGGAAGGACTTCACTCATTTTTATGTTGTTTTCAGACAAACATTTATTGTTAATCTGCTCTGCAAATTGTTTCTTTTGAAAGTAGTGGCTTAAAATAATTTCGTCACTTAATCGAGACTAAGTGAACGTCTTAATATGAATGTGAATGAGTACAAAAAAACTATTTCAAAATGAAATTGTCTTACATTCGTGTTTATGCATTTTGCGCAGATATGAAGGCGTATTTTTAATCAAATTTAATTATAAAACACAATATAAATATTCCTTTCCTTCACTGAAAGAATCACTAAATAAACTACACCATAAATCCGGAGATTTAACAAGAGCGCAAAATTAACTTATAAAGTTTTATTCCGTTTTAACAAACCTAAATCTAGTAAGATTTCATTATTGCGTATTTTTCCTATCCGTAAAAGCAAGTTCTCCATTACTGCCGCAACTGAGGTATCCCATATATGTAAATGCAATTTTAAAAACAGATATGAAGCTAATTTAAAAGGGTGAATACTTACTTTAGTGTAGTCTTTTATCACTTTGGGAATTTATGGACCGACCCACCCAAAACACTGAAACTTAGTTGCCAACTGTCTCAAACATTCCCCATTCTAAATTATAAAAAATAAATTATGACTTCTGGAACATTATTGTTAATGGTATGCTACTGTACTATACTAAATTATAAATATTAATACGCGTCACCATATCTATCACTGCTAAGCAAAACATCATTTTTTTACTAGCGTGAATTGAATAAAGAGCTGCGATTATACCTTAAATGCGTGCAAATATTATGGTGGATGCGCCGGGTTATTATTAGAAAATAAAATAATGAGGTCAAATAATGACGTTGCTTATTTTAGCAAAAAGACGTCGCAATATTATTTTCTTGTTAATAATATATAGAGAATAATGCGTGACAATTAATTTATATTTCGCAATGGAAATGTTCTATATTTTACAGCGGGTTACGTAATCGCTCGTTTCAAGTGGCCACGAAAATGAAATTTATTATTTCCGCAATAATACATATGAAAGCTAGTACTTAAAGAGACTTAGGTCAATCATTATAAAAATGTTATTAAGTAGCTACGTTACGGTTTGTCTGTACATTAAAATAACCCGTAAAATTTCCGGACAACATTAAACGACAATAGACAGAGTTTCCGCTTTTCAAGCCCGCTTTTTATATTTACTTCTTCTACGTCGACGTTCGATAAAAAACTTTTGCTTTTCCCTTTCAACATTTCACATACGTTTGATGTTCCATACGATTTTGTGGATGATTTAACTTCAATATTAAAGTGAAAAAGCCTACCATTATAATGACTCCGGCGAGAAACAGGGGCTTTGACAAAGTCAATTTAGAATTTTTGAGGCGACGATATTTTGAGACGTTTATTTTTCTACTCAAGATACGGCATTAATATACTTTTAGGGGAAAATGTTTACTTGAATAAATTGGAGTAATAAAATATTCTGTTGATTTTACAGAAAAAAGGCTTAGAAACGCTAAAATGAAACGATAGGGGAAATCAGTAAATAAAAGTTGCTTCAGAAATAATAGTAGGGAAATATATCTCTGAAAACATGAATAAGTGAATGTGGCTAGCGAATAACGTTGATCGATAAGTGATTGATCTTTAAAGTTAGAGCCAACACGCTCGCCTTTGCTGTTGTACAATGTTGAACTTGTTATTAAGTCTGTGTTGCCGACCGAATTTTGTTGGGTTTTGCGATGGAAAATATAAAATGAAAAATAAAATAGGACTTACTTTAAAAAAAAATGTAATAATAAATTTAAATTAATAAAAGGAAATACGGTAAAAGTAACATAAGAAATGTGGGTACAAGAAATAACTGAGGGAGAAAATTAGGATAAAAGTAAAAATATTATATTTTAAAGGAAACATAAACTGTTCACAAGACACTTGGTACGCTACATTCTATATTGTTGAAAACAAATTTAAGTTTATAACATAACATATTTCTATACTTGTGATCTACGAATCCGCCTTGTTTCTTTACCTTATGCATCAAAATTTTCCCAGAAAAATCCAAACTGCATCATCATATTTTATACCATTATAAGCGCACTGACGTGCGGTAAACTGTGTGGTTGTGCCGAGAAAATGTTTAATTACACATACGAATGTCACTAGTTCGATTGACTTGTAGGTCACATTGTTTTTATTAATCAAATTAAGAACGTTCAGCGTATTTTCTCGAAAATTTGGGAATACAATAGTGTTGTGCCCGCCTATATTTATTAATAATAAAATAAGTAGTTTGATAATAACAGCTATTTATCCAAAATAACATTCAGAACATTTTGCTCCGTAATAGCACAGCTTAATCGTTGCATTCTTTCGATGTATGAACATAAAAATCGAAGTTAAACATGCCTCTGCGCCGACCGTGGAACACCATTATTTACGCCATTGTATGACATGGTTATTTACGAGTCTACACGTCTTAATTTTAAATTATAGGGGTTGTCAAAAAAGTAGCAATCGAAATTATTTTTTTTATTTTTCAACGAGGAACGTTCTGTCTAAATAATTTTAGACTAATTTTTGTTATGGAACACCCTACATTTCTATAAATTTTGATTATATGTTCAAAAAGGAAAACCGATACTGGATACAAGGGTTATTTAATCAATAATGACTTTTTATAGAAAACATTAATTATGTTTAAAAATTTGCAGTTCCACCATTTTTAAAAATGAAGGTTTGGAATTTTGCACACAACTTTTAGTTCAAAAAACTTGACAAAATTTAAATACGCTCATACAGCATTATTAAATTTGAAAACAGTCTTTTTCTTACGTTTTTTAAATGAGACTCGCTATATTTCGTGCTATTTTCAAGTTTAATTCTAAGTAAGCTTCCTTTAGATGCCAGGTTTGGGACATTAACCTAATAATAATTCCAAAACAGTATATTTAGAGATAAACAAGAAAATAAAGTAACCGAAGAAAACAAACATTTTAGTCATTTAGTTATTTCAACATTTTTTCTTTCGGTGCTGATGATGGTACCAGGGTAGCGAAACATGTTGGCCCACTATTTATAATAAAAACTTTCAACTTTGTAACGTCGATTTGATTTATCCACAGTTTTATATAAACAAGAAAATGTTATAAAATACATGAAAAACATAAAGAAATTGACATCTTGTATGAATGAGTTAAAATACTTTCACAAATTTGTCCAATTAATGAAAATAAAAGATGTACAAAACTGGAGACTTCCGTATTTTAAAATAGAGTTGAGAATTTTTAAATACGAGTACTTATTATTTTACACAAATATGCTTTTTGTGTATTGTTACATAACAGATATGAACACTGTGTATTAATTCTAGACAAATTCCTTAATTTTATAATATATTATATATTAATAAATTTAACATTATAAAACACCTTGGAAAATACTCATATTGTTTTCTCATTCTGTTTTTTGAAAATTTTCAAACATTATATCAAGTAATATTTAAGTAAATTTTCAAAAATTGTGTGCTAGAACATGCTGCGAAAGTGAATTAATAAATAATGCAAGAATAATGGGTACAATACAATAACGCAGGAATAATGGATACAATAAAATAATAAAGGAATAATGGATACAACAGCGTTGTAAAATTAGTTTTTCCACAACAGAACGAAAAGAAAATTTTACTGCATTCGATATGGTTTTATGAAACTGTATATGAAAGTTTGTGCTTTTAAAAAGACCAGGGAAATAAATGATTAGTCCTAAATCGATGTAGAGACATGAAATTCAATCTCATCTCAGGCTATATTATGCTTTTGTTGGTTATTCGAGATCTCATCTGGTCCTTGTTTTTGGGTTTAGGAACACACTCATGAACGATAATAACATATGGGAGTATATGTTATGTTTGAAAATTAACTACAAACTTTAAATTTAACTTCAAGTCAACACGGCGTAGATTTAGTTTTGACATTTCATTTGAGTTACGCAATTTTTATCAATACTTTTTTCTGTGACAATTGAGTGAATCAAATTTTACAGTAATCCTTAATAATTTATATGAATGTTACTACTTAATCCCAGTAATTGAAACGAATATTTATCAACGCTTCTTTGTTATTATACACATTCGTTGGTGGATAAAAAAGGGTTAGGTCAGGTCAGACAGGTCAAATCAAGCAAACCAGTTACAGGAACAAGTATTTTGATCAAAACTCCACTTAACTCTTGTTTATTTTTCTTTATTTATAAGAAAAGTTTAATAAAATATATGTTAATTTAAAATTATGTCATAAATATTTTGAAAAATTTTATACGTACAATAAAGATTTCTCGTGGAACGAGGTCAGGAATTCCTGTCCGTTAATAGCCCAATTTTTATCGAATCCTTTAATCCGTTTCGAGGAATGCGATACGAATTAAGTGTACAACCGGAAGGTGTGAAATGTCCAGAGTTCGACTAGAGTGCGGCCCGGAGCAGTAAAGAACGAATGGCGTTATGAAATGGTGTTCCTGCCGTCAGTTTGCCGCGAGAACTCATGGGAAACGTAGCACACGGTTTCCCGCGCCCTCATGTTTCAAAATGTGATCGAATTCTTGACTTACATGAAAAGTGGCATCTACCACATGACGCAAGACGTGTAAGGAATTCTTTTTCATTCAGCATTACATCAAAAATGGCTTAAATTATACTAACGATGAGAATTTAATACCGTTCGTAATGAGTGAAATTTAAGACACAAAATCGTTCGTATTATTTATTCCTTTGTTCGTAAAATAAAGGACAATTATAAATGAATCGATATAGAGACCCAAGCTCAGCAAATGTACAGTGAAAGGGTATTAACTATACATTTCGAATGGAAATTACCAAGGAGATGTCAACAAAAAATAATCAATATTTTTTTGTACTTTAAACTCGTGTGTACAACAAAAACGGTTATGTAGATGTGTATTATTTTATATTATCCGGGAAAATGTAAATTTCCTGCATGATTCTGCTAGGCTTCCGGCAATGTGCATATTTATTATAACTTTGTTTGTTCCAGTGAAATTAATGTCTTGTGTATTTTATTACATAAAGTTATTAGTTTGGAGAGGTAATTGCGATAATTTTTTATGGTAAAGTATTTACTTTACTAATTACAGTGTTTGTTTGTGTTTATCACTGAATTTGCAAAAGTTCAATCCCTGTTTTAAACTACAATCACATTCGAAGTGTGTCACAAATTTACTTACAGATCTTTGCCAAGCTGAGACAATTGATTCTGGCAAAGCTTTGTGCTTTTGTGGTTTAAATTAAAAAATTTAGTATTGTATAAAATCTTCCTACGACGGTATTTCATAATGTTAAAAACTATGTAAATCACGAAAACCTCTTTTCTAATTTCGTAAATTAGAAAATTGTATAAAACATTCATGAAAACGTAAGTCACTTTTTAGAATAAATAATGTACGTAAAGTAAAAAGTAGAATATGCAGATGTAATTAGAAAGTTGAAATGTGTAGGGTCAGATCAGACTTTCATTAGTTCTCTGCAAAATTGTGCTATTTGCTAAGTTTCGTTGACAAACACTTTTTTTATGGATATTTGCCAGAGGTGTTGTTAACAATGGGTAATGCAATCAACAAAAGAAAAACTTTTAACTTCAAACGGAAATAAACTTTTGCTTTCGTTTTTTTTTATGAAAGGGATCTATATTCGTTCAAAAAGTTAATTTTGTTTCCTGCTTGCTTTTGTTACTAGATAATGTGAATCCTGGAAAATAGTTTACGCACTAACATTAATTTATATCCAGAAAAGTTTGTGATTTAATGGATATTTTTAGCCGAGTTTGGGTACAACTAAAGTTAAAATACGCTGAAATTTGAATACATACATATTTCTGTTTTGGAATTTCTGTTCTGCTGGGAATATTGCCATGGAAAAAATATATAGTGGAGGATATCAACTTTTAAAAGCAGCTTTTTGCTTCCCTAAAAATAACGTCATTAGACAACCAGCTAATTTCATGTTTTTTGTAGGTTGTATACAATTCGAAAATCGTTTCCGTGTGCACCCACAGTTTTAATCCCGGGTATTGAGATTTTTACTTTTACACGTTTGATTTATTAATCCATCAATATTTTCTATTTCAATTAATGTATCTTAACATAAAAAATAAAATTGCAGATTCGATTTTTGTAATTCTAAATGTCCTTTTTTGTACGATGAACACAATTCTGACAAAATAATTCTTAGATTGCTTACATGTAATCAAGAATAAAACTTTACTTTCATAATTTGCTTTAATAGAACTAGTGTAATTTGTGTTTTTTAGAATGATAGTCATTACAAAATGTCATCGCCAAATATTAAAATAATATTTTTAGTTAGAATTAATTTTACCATGAAAAATACAATTGTTATACACATTAATCGTAACAATGGAAGTATATTGGGCACTTAGATCAATGCCAAGTAAGGAGATTGTCACAATATTTTGCTGAAAATTAATTCACCGCCAACGGTTTCACTACCACGTGATTGACCTAACTGCACCTGTCTTTAGTGCATCCGAACAAAAATGTAGATTTAGACACTGCTTAGTCCAAACATATCGGATGTTATCTTGGACAATTTCCCGTATTTCGGAAGACATAAAATTGTCTTTAACATATTGTTAATAATATTTTACACATTGTGAAAATTACGGTTTTAGTTTAAAATGGAAAAAATTGGTCGAAGTTTATTTCGACAGAACTTCTGTCTTCTCTTCTTTGAAAAATTATAAAATTAGATTTTGTGATGTTTGTTTTGTGATAACCTCTATAAAGTACAAACCAGAGGTATAAAAAACACCCCCGCAGCCGGTACGCTGTGGGGGCCAAATTGCAAGGGGACGCCGCAATTTGGACAATGTAAAATACATACATTTGAAGAAAATTAGATAACCAACGGGAAAATGGCCTCTCAGCAATAATAACAAGCTTTAACTCCAAGTTTTTATGTTTATACATCGGAAGAATCACACCTAGAAATTTGTTTGATTTAATAAGTTTGTCGCCCTAAAACAGAGGGCTAATATTATTCATTAAGCGACAATTGAACAAAATGTTCTGAATTTAAACATTTAAATAATTTTAAAATAGAATTCTTTGAAGGGACGTCATCAAATTGTTGGTGGGGATGATCATCCAATTTTTGTTTAGCGGTTTGCTATCTACAGGATATTTCTAATACACATACAAAATTTGACAACAATCGGTCGAGTAGTTTCGGGGATTATCTGTCTAATAAAAATTGATACAGACGACAGACAGACAGACAAACTGAAACGGGAGACATGAAACTTCGAGAAAACATAAAAGTGGGCATTCGTCCGATGGATTCGATTACTATGCGACGTTTCTAAACAATAATCTTGTGTCTATCCAGAATCATACGATGATTATTAGATCTCAAAATTTAGAATGTCGAATCGAGTATATTTCGTAATTTTAATACTAGTGATGATTAAATTATATAAAAATTAGAAACAGAAACGTTAAACTAAAATGAAAAGGGTGTCCCAAATAAAATCCGCCGAACCCTTATCTTGAGAACTAATAAAAATATTGAAATTCTGCAAACGCCATTATTTTTAGTTTGAAATGGGAAGGTTAATTTAATACATTTATATATACTTTTCTTAAAAAGCAACGCATATTTTTTAATGGATGTCGACAAATCATTAAAATACGATTATAATATATACATAAAACACTGATGTTTTCTAGTAGTTTTAACTGTAAATAATAAATTTTCCAAATGCCATATATTGCCATGGAAACAAATGATGTGCAAACACAATTACACTACAAAAGATATACCGTATTTGCGACCTATTTATTATTTATTGAGAAAAGAAAAATATGTAGTTGACCATATTTGAATAATTCACTACTTAATGTAAAGTACATGAAATCGGTCGAACTTTCATTATCTCTTTATCCATAGTTTTCTATATTTGCACTGTACTAAATTAAAGTTCCCCTTTCAAGCTAAAAACAACGGCGTTTACAGAATTTCAATTTTCTTTTTTATGATACGAGGACGTGATTTGTGCGAGAAAAATTCTTTACCAAATGTAAACTTAACATACACACTTTAACTTTTGGGTCGTGGGTAACAGGAACAAGTTGCCAGTATTTAAAGAAACTTTATTCGACAGCAATCATTCACCCGGTTTTTTATTTTTATTCAATCGCTACGTTGAAAATACTATATTTGCCTCCGATTTTAAAAACCCACTTAAATAGGTTAAAGAAAAATGCATTGTTTCTAAGTTCTAAGTATAGATATAAGAATTGTGTTTTTAACAGATGAATCTTTTGAATATTTACAGTCTAACGACTGTTATTATTTATTTGTTCACGTCGCTTTGAAGTAAATAAGGGCGCAGTAAGGTCAGAAATGATGATTTATAAAAAACATTTAACTTATATTCTGGCACTTGCCCACTAACTAGGTACCTACAAATTTTACAAAACCTTATAACATTGCAAATACCTTCATTTAAGTGTTCAAAACGAACCATATGAGTAAACGTAATATCTGTAAATGTATAGATTCAGGTTTATCAGTAAATAATAGAGAGAATATTTGGAAAAGGGGTCTGAAAAATGCCACACAAGGTTGAGGCATTAATTAATGACTCTCGTGAACAACTTCGCATCACACTTAGAAAATTGGATTGAAAATACAAGATTAATAAGGAATACGTCACTGATAACTTATTACCTGTTACAAAACAGTCTAAAAATCAATTGGCAGAACAAAAATTCAAACAACTTGCTGCAAAAATTTACACCCTCAAACGAATTGAAAATAATCACAATGAGTCGTTCTTTACAATGGATAACAATCAATAACAACTTAGTATTATGATACCTGATGTGAAATAGTGTTTTTTCTGCGATTCAACTTGGCCATTTCACTCTATGTATTTCACGGTAATTTTACAGCTGAGAAATTCAGCATACTTTATAAAGTCCAATCAACAAAAAACATCCTGAAATTGTCGTTAGAGGGGTATCCCGTTATATTCGACAGATGACGAGAAAAACACCAACTTGAGGACGGTGCGTGATAATCGCGTGTTTTAACCAAAACGAATAATATACCAAACGCTCCACAATTACAGCTTATTGAACAATTTCCGTAAACGAAAAATATAACATTTGAAAAAGTAATGCGTTTTATTCAAACAAAAATTACTCGTATTTGTCTCCACACCCTTAATGTGTGTAAAGAGCAAAAATGCCGTCTTGGGGTAATATTTTCAATGCGAATCGTTCGACCTTTAATGAAATTGTGCTCCCGGAACACTATTACGTGAAACATTACCTTTCTTTATTATCTGTAATTCTACCACAGGTAGACGCTAAAGTTACATTCTATTTTCTGTCTACAAATACTCAAAAGGAAAAGAAAACATGTGCCACACATTCGCTTACTTATAAGTTTGTCTTTATTGTTGTGTGTTTTAAAAATTAACCCTTTTTAATAAATGCAAATAAATATTACATTGTGTTGAGCCTTATCCCCAAAATATTGATTTAACAAAATTTTAAAAATGGATGCAGCGATAGGCGTGACAATCTACTTTGAACACCTAAACAATAAACTCTTATCTTTTATAAGCTTATCATATCTTGTTTGAGTCCTATAGTAGGTACTGTTGACCATTTCTTTCTTCCAAATGTTAGGATCCGTTAAAATTTCACTGTAACAGTTTTCTTAGTAAGGGAGGTAAAATATATAACCCCGTCATGCTTATAAGATGACAAATTCTAATAAGAATTAATTTTAGCCAGATTTAATATATTACTTGACGCAACTAGGACAGGTTAAACTTCAGTCTCTCCTTAGTTACACTACACATTTTCATGTGTTTCTTTGCAACATGTCACATTTTACAGTTATGTTAAGACTTATTCAACAATAATTTCAGTTGAAGTCACCATTTCTTTCAACAGGATGACTAATAAATTTTGGTTGTCGTTTAAATAATATTAAGGCCAGCAATAAAATTGAAAAATAATCTATATTTTAGTTCTGGATATAATAAATTTTGTGAAAACCAATTATTGTAAAATAACGCCAAATACGTCGACAGTGTTTTCAATGAAATGCAAAAAAATACCATTTAGCATTTTATCTAAATCCAATGTGACAGAACAAGACCATGTAGAATTTTTGTCACTATTTTTATGTAAGTGAATGTTTTCAAAGAATATGTGCCATTGTTTTTAATAACCTACCAATATAACCAATAAACAGCGTTTCTAGAGGCGCCATTTGTTGCTAACTTCCGCTTTCACGAAAATTAAAGTTAAGCACTCTAGTAAAGGAAGCGTAATGGCTAGACCAATCAAGTCTCGTTTCTTCTACATTAACAAAATGTAATAGCCATCTACCTCTTGGGAAATTGAAATAATAATCACTTATTTGTCACTTTACATGCAGGTTGCGTTTAACTTGAGTAATACACAACTTCAGAGCAATATAAAATTAGTGTGAGAAATAAAATCTTTATTAATTCATATTGAGTCAGATTCAGTCTTTGATGTCCCAATCTACATTCTGATGTAAACGTTCTAAGCGTACCCTTTGTGAGTTTGCATCAATTCATGTAATGATCGAGTTTGCAATGAATTTAATGGAATTATCTTTTTTTGTACTCTTTTAACATTTATTAAGACGAATTTCGCTTTATGTAAGTTTTTGTGGCGGGTACCGCACGCTAAAATACAATTGATTAAACATTAATTTAATGAAAACTGAAGTTATTGTTTTGTTTTTAGCTTGGCTACAAAAAATCGATTATAAACACTATTAATATTAATATTGACGACGCGTCTTGATGAAATACGTTGCTAGTTTTAAAGATTAACATGAATTGTTTTATAATTAATTTTCACTGCATTAACCCGCCATTCTCTGCCTTTTGCCGCAAATTGGGTTAAAAGTTCAAGCAGAGGACTAAAATTGTTTGTTATCGGCATTTTATAACAAAAATATTAAATGTTTATTACATTTACATTATCCATTCATTTTGCGACGAAATGTATGAGGGACAAAAATTATTTAATTTTACTTACATTTTATAAATGCTTATAACAAATATTGCAAAAGACTTTTGTGCTAGCTGATAATCAAAAATAACCATGAAGTAGTTATGTCTATGACCTTGTTATTTTTCAAAGTAACTTTTGATACTCCGATTTCTCTTTTGTCATCCGAGAGAAGGAAACAGGATGCGTTTGGAAACACATTTTACACAATAACGTTAGAAATTATTTATTTTTAAGGATACCGAAAGAAGATGTGTTTTAATTTAATAATATACTATTTTAGAGAAAATAAGAAAAGTTCAAATTTGTGCTAAAGTTTGTCTTAGAATAATTGTAGTTTGATACACATATGTAGCACAGTTTGCGTTAAATCAGAATAGTTGGTTTTGGTTCGTGGGTAGAGTGGAGAATGTAAACTTTGTTAGACAGTTTGTAGAGTTCATGTTTTACTGATCACTAATTAACTTAGTTAAAAAGTAAAGTCAGATTTGTAATAAACGAATTTCTCTGGAATATAAATAATGGAATCGATTCGCTTGTACTCATTTATACAGGAAATAGCGGAACAAAACTCCAAAATTGTATCAGAATGTTTATTGATTTAAATTAACCTAAAATATATTAATAAACGTGTGACCTGTTTGTTAAAGTTGATTTATACTGTAAATAATAAATAATAGTTGAGAATATGTCACAAAATTTTTTAAAAGTATACTCTCCCAGTCTCCCAGATTTTACGTGTGTGTTACACAAATTATAATCTAATATTAAAAACATAAACCATAGTTTTTAGTTCAACTTTTTCTTCGTTTACTTGTATAAAGATAAATCTTTACTGAATCACAAACATCATTTAGATATAACTTGTCCCACTTTTAAAGTATAACAAAATGCATGTTAAAGCGTATAATACTTTTGTGCTGGCATAATATTTTGCATATTTTAAATGGAATTTATCTAGTAAACATTGAACATGATGTCACCAAGTTTCTGGAAGGTATAAATAGATAAATTTTAATTTGTATAATTAGTGATTTACCTATCGTGCGGGTGAAAACTTGTTAACGTTTGTAAAATTTCAGGACAGTCGTTTTTTGTTTTCGAATATAAATATTCAAATTTTCTAGTACAATTTTTTTTTCAAGAATCTATAAAGGTAAAAAAATAAGGTCGGAATGGTAAACCACAAGTATATAAAGAAGTACATTATTTTATAAAATTAAAATTTGATGTACATCATGAAATTGCTGGTAGAGGACAACAAATAAATTTTTGTTGTCGTTCGACCCTCTACAGATAGTAGAGTAGTAGTTTTAGAAATCGCTCGTTTAATAAAATCGCCAACACATATACGGGAGCATTGTGTACAAGACAACAAACGTAGAGAAAACTTGAAATTAGTCATTTGTTAAACCAAAAATGTTTTTAAGTTGCGACATATACATACATCCTCATACATTAGCTTTATTCTGTTGAGCGGTTAGATCTAAATATTTTATAGATTATGTCATTGACCCATGCTAGCGATCTATATAGTATACCGCAGAATTTTAATATCATATTGATAAAAGAAAATGTGTCACTGCTGTTTCACCAAACAATTTACTACAATGTAAAACTTAACATAAATAGGTATGAATAATGTGTGGGAATCACATATTTTAGGCATTGCTAAAAGAAATGTTCAAAGCGGTCTCCATTTTGTTGCAAGCATATTTTCACGTTTAAAGAAGTTAGGTTATGATTGATATTTGTGCATTATTTGTGACAGACGACGAGTTACAAGTACGCATAGTCATCAGTCATCATAACGAGGTGGCAAAAATCTCGAAATTCCAAAGCCAACGTGATGTATGATCTTTTATAATAATTTCATATGAAAACTGAGAAAACTTAAGCTTGCATGATTTTAACATAGGAAATATAGGTTAATTATGTTTTCAGACATCCAAAAAAAAACCTAGTTACGATTTGCCTCCATATAAATCTTCGTTGTAGTCATAAATTACAGTAAGTTAAGTGATCCTTTATTATACTAACTATTTCGGTGCGAGGACAACAAGAGAAACCGATGAAAGTAAATACTTGTCGTATAATATGCCTATCACACTTTAGATTTCTGACTCACATTTTCTCTTCACTTGCGTCTTTTTATTATCTTTTTACGTGCGAATAACAGAAAATCTGAGAATTATTAATTGAGATCATGAATTTTATTGCCAGCAAAATTAGTTAGAATTGTTCTCTTTGTATAATAAGCACGTTTATCCAATAAAAAAATATTTTCTTGTCAAACATTTTCATTCACTGACAATTGTTTGTAATAGACTTAATAAAAGCACTTGATTGTTTTGTTTAAATAAAATGCTAGTGTTTTGTTAGTTTTCCATTTCATCGATCCTTTTACATATTTCATTTTCTTTTCTCCATTTAATTTTTTACATTCTTTATTTCTTCCAAAATTTGTTTGTTCTTTAATTTCATTCTGCTGAGTGCTTATTGAAATTTTTAGAAATAAAATCATTTATTTTTAGAAGTTTTTACATCAAGCACATATGTGGGGCCAAACGTATAAATTGTGATTTCTGCAATGTTTATATAAAAAAATATGGTACACTTTATAAAATTAATAATTATATTATAAAAAATTAACATGCATTATATTTTTTTGTCGGAATTAATCCGGCGAACGTTTATTTTATTATATGTATTTGATAAATAAGATAATGTATAACCCACGCCATCGAAGATAAATTTATTAGGATATGATCCCACGTTTGACTCAACATTGTAACGTTCTAAAGTTACATCTTGGGAGCTCAGAGATCAGTGTATTATTTTCTGCATTAATCTCATTTTTGATATTATAATTTAAAATAAAGCCTTTAATGAGAATTTGATACATGTTAAATTTATCAGTGAATACATTTTTTATAAATTAATACTTTCAGTTCACTATTTTTTCTTTTTCTTTTAAGTATCCTTAAGCTACCAGCATTTTCACTCACGACACTCGTCAGAAAACTGTGAATGTAGAAATGAATACTAAAGTATAATTTATCGTTTGAAGAAGCTATTTCAAGTTAAAATAAAAATTAACAATATTTGCTTCCACTTACCAATATGTCCCTATTTTCATTTTTTGATTGTGTACAAATATAATTGGGGTCCTAGTATTTCTGCTCTCTTCGCGCTATCAATTTTTTCACTGCTTCACTTTGTGGACACAGCGAACATTGATACTTTGTCGGTACTGCTTAAAAATAGATACAAATATGCGATTTTATACAAAAGTGCGGCATATTTTTTGTCCATTTTGCTAAAATTTGTGCGTTTGAAACAAATTACGACTGTACAAGTTCCTACTACAGAATGATATGCGACTGATAAGAATGGACCACTATTTCTGTTCTTGTCGGGACCTCTCTCTCTCCCACACTGGCTAGTGTTCGCAGTCAACTTTAGGCAGTCGTCGGCATAACACTGTTAATATTGTATCGTGCTTTCGATATAGGATCATATTTGAAACAATAAAATTGTCTAAAAAAATATTAGGTGACAGGGGTGACACACATATTTGTTAAGGAATGACCATTTTAGTTCATTATTTCAAAAGTCAGAAGTATTCTACCTTTATTATCTCATTTAAAAAATGTGCAAATATAAAACAAAGAGGTGACAACTCTTTAGGTGTAACGTATTTACAGACCACTGACAAGATAAGATGATTAACAGCATCGGACTTTGTAAACGATCATTGTGTCAACTCTTAGGAGGTTTAAAAAAAAACCTTTTGACAATAATATTACAAAGATTAGATGTAGTTTTAAAACATTGTGAAAAAGTTACTACACTTGACTTAATTTTACGCAAAAGATATAATTAGACGAAGACAAAAAGGTTTTTATTGAGAAAAAATCGATCTATTCACTTATACCAGTCGAAGACCGCCTTAAATAAACAAAAACATTGTAACGAAGCGGCGGTCGCGATCCTTCGAGAGAAATGTGTGGATTTAAATAGAGGCCACCGTCGGAAACGATTATTCAGTCGACGAGTCTATTCCAGCGAGTGTCGGAGAATCCAATCAAGTTCCACCGGATTTATTTTGTATAGAATTGCTGTGTAATTAGTTACTAAGAAATAAATTATTGAGTTTAACCCTAGCCGATTTTTAATAATAATTAATTGTTTATTTTTTTTTATTTTACTAACAGGTATATTCATGTTTATTATTAATATGTGTAAATTGTGTTGGTTTTTTTTATGAAAACATACCTAGATCTTTTCTGTTAAGTCTTGCAACACCTGTTAAATATATTAATGTATCGATGAAATGAACAAAACTCCAGGTATTTTCGTGACGGGCATTAATTTATTATAAAATAACGTGTATAACGAAAAATATAGTTGTACTAAATATTTGGTTAAACAAAAGGTATCTTGGGAATCTGACAAAAATACACTAGTATTTGTTTTAGTCAAAAAGTTTATCAGATTAATCTAAGAATTGGCAACAGTTTCTTAAGAGGGGCAAAGACAATTTCTGTACATTTATAATTTGAATTGACATGGAAAATGAATTTCAAAGAAACATACCATTCCTATTACTTATACCAAATGATTACCCTTATGTAGGTAATTATCATAATTAGTATCATTTACATAATATCTTGTAATCATTTGTATTACTAATCAATGATCACTTTACTAAAAATAATCGTTGATTAAAATGTAACAAAAAAAGAAAACGAGAGCGATCTGCCAAGGGACACGTATAGCATAGGAGGACGCTCTAGATTTTATAATAAATTCAAATTTGTAGAAATTAGGATTGACTTTGACTCACTATTAACAACCACTCGTATTATTACAGACAAGCTGCTTCTACAAAAAAATTACTTGCAATTTTGAAGAATATTTATATTTATCAGCTACCCCTGGCACCTTTTATAAGCATAGTATTTATTTGTACGAAAATAAACTTTTGCTACAGTGATAATGATAACTGAAACATATTATATTTAGTTTTCTTAACTTGCGCAATATTATTTTTCAACTTGTATTAAAAAATCGATTGTGTGTAAATGCACATGTTGGACATGACAGATGCACATCTAATGCACATGAAACGAAATACGATAAGTTTACCTATATTAATGGCAATCTTCTATTTTCTGATTTTTTGTTTATCATATGAGACCGTTCTTTAATACAAACTTAAATTTTCCTGTGTAAATGTTACGTGTATGTTTAGGATAAATGTTCATATCTTCCGTTTTAAATATATACGAAGACCTTTCTGAGTGTCCACATTATAACAGAGTTCCTAGGTGTCTTATTGATTAAAACGAAATTAGAATCCTTGTTTAAGTACAAATTTCAAACTAGTAAAACCTTATTGCTTTGAAGAACACAATCTGGGCCATATCTACTTGTTTTGAGAATTTTTGTTTTAATGCAGCGCATTAAATTTGGGAAAACCGATATTTTTGTCTTTAGGAAAAAACTGAATGTTTAATTCATTATATGCAGCAATAAAGTTGGCTATGTAATGATTCAGAAAGACTTTTTCATTTTTGCTTTTGTTCCAATTTTTGTTTTTCTAAATACATATTGATGACGGAGATGATTTTCGTTTGGAAAATATGACTTTATTCTCCCTTAATATGTTGCCAACATATTTTTTGCTTTTTCTTGCTGGCATTCCACTTCTTGTCTTTTTTTCTATCGAATTCTTTAGAGTTCTAAAAATACTATAAGTTGTCCTTTTTGATATCTCCATTTGGAAAAAGTGATGAACTATGAAGAACTTTTTTAAATACATATGGTCTGTATAAAATTCGGCAAACACATTTCGACGATTACTTTCATTTAAGTGTTCCATTATCACACAAAATATTGAAACTTCCAAGGAGAACTAGCAGTAACAATTTCTGATAAGTGTCAAATAGTAACATAAGCGATTTAAAATTTGTGCTGATTTTTTTGTCCCCACACCCATACTTCCTGCGAGAGACATAAATCAAATAATGGAACGCATATCACTCGATGGAATAACTAGAAATTTTCCACTGACTGCGTCCCAATTTCTTCCATTTATATATGAAAAAATATTTTAAAATATACAATATGCTACAGGTCGGGTTTCTTTAGTTTGCAGAAACATGTGAAGAACGCGTCAGATGTGGAATATCCAGCTTACGGAGTTACAGGACCTAACAAGGACGCCTCACCATCCGGCGACAGACGACTAGCTCAGTCGGCACAAATGTATCATTATCAGCATCAGAAACAGCAGATCATAGCAATGGAGAGGTTTGTATTGTTTAAATTAATTCTAACAATCCCCAGGGAATTTCATCAACTTCCTCTCCTTAGCTCTGTTAATTATGTTTAGATAGTTGTTAGATGTAGTCTGTCACTATTAAATAATTAACTGTGGTGGTGGGTTGCAATGAGAGAAAATCGATTTTAAACCAGCCGTAAAATTTTTACGAATACATAGCAATAATAATTTGAAAGCTAGTAGAGAATGTTCCGATCAACTGGAAAGTTCCACTTATAGTTAATAAATCTGACATTCACGCAATACATTTCAGCTGTGTTTAATACTTTTCGTGCAGAACATGTTTGTTCTTTTATTACAACTAAAATTTTACCTCTTACATAGAACTTACCTTACTTCAAATTTGTTCCATTAATATTGGAGCTTATTAAATATAGTTTATGATTTGAAGTCAACCAGTTCATACATTTATTTCTGGAACATTGAGAGTAAAGAACTCTAAAGAATATGAGAACCTTAATGAAATAACAAGATGCATATTTTTAAGTAAAAAAAAACTAAATTAAGGTAAATTAAAAATTTGTAGTAGTAGTAAATATATTTTTTTCACACACATGTACATAGACAAACCGACAACAACTGGAAAACTGAATTTTTCTTTCCACTAAGAAAACATTTCAATGAATATAATTTTTTTGCTATATGTCCCAATCAGCTTTCAACACATTTTTTTGTGTTATTCTAGTTCAAAACAATTTCTTAAAATAATATTACCTACTGATATTATTATTCTTGCATTCCTTACAATATTGAATTTGAAACATTAGAATATTATTAACTTCTAAAGAAGTATTGAAATTGTGATTACTTGGGAAATGTTTAATTTCATATTTTTTAAACGTGTTACAGGGTGTTAGAATTATTAGTTAATGTTAGCGTTATAGTAAAGGTAAATTGTTTCCGAATCTTTAATTGTCGTTAATTTTTTTGTTTTACTTTAAAGGGTGTAAGGTCCAGTTAAATTCATTCAATTCAATTTTGACTTTTGTAAATATCAAAGCAGTTTCTGAACCAAATCTCACTTTAAATCAGTGGCGTAGGAACAATAAGGCAGTTTATTTAAAAAAAAAAACAAATTTACAATAAGCGTTCCACCATGTTGTTCAATACCAACGTGTTTGTAAACGCCGCCGTAATAACGATGCCTTTATTGTGCCCAACATATTTTCATTATCTTTAAATTCATTTGTGATGTCGATAAATTCATCTTGTCCAGAGAGCTGCTGCATTTTACGCTTGTGGGTTAAGATCATATCATTGTGGAAGTGTGGTGGGGCACTGTCTTGCATGTACCATAAATCGTTTTTAGTGATCAGAGTCAAAGCGTCTAAAAAATTTGAGATGACTATTACCATTTACGATTGGTAAACGAAATGGTCCGACAATTTGATTTCTATAAATCTAATCCATGCATTTACGGAAACCAGATGTTGATTGTGTCGTGTTAAAAAAAGGTTGTTTACGGATCAGGAGTCAAGATTTCGAAAATTTATTAGTCCATTTTAAGAAAATATTAATTCATGAGTATAAAAAATATTTTCAATAAAATTTTCATCTTCTTCTGGTCTGTGCAAGAGTAGTCTATAATATAGACATGTTGAGGTACCAACAGCACGGCTGATTGTACCAGACATGCCAGTTCATGTCCTTTGACAGCATTCGCATCTAAATGCCTTCCAAAATGTCCAAAATCACACTTCTGTGAACACTGTATCCAGTTTCGTCCCCGGGAAGTAACAATTCCCGAAATGCGTCTATTTTGACCTACTTCCTGATTAGTAAATGCTGGCATGGTTTGTTTTGGTTGCCTTAGAACGAATTTTGCAACTGTGAAGCAACTATACGCCACTGGTAGAAATTAATAACTGCCAGTTTCAAGTTGCATGATTGGTTAAAAATAAAGTCAAGCTATTAAATGGTTAAAGAATATCCAAAAATTCTTTCAAATAATTAATTCTGGTGGTTGTTTTTAGCATCGGGTTTTCTATGGTGGTGACGTTACCTAACAACCTCTACAACGTTCACCAGAGTATGAAAAAACAGATTCCCATTTCTGACTGTTTGAAGTTTGTTGGTAATTTTATCAGACAGATAATCTCCGCAATCTGCGCAACTATTTGTTGTGAAATTACATATTTTGAGAATACCGTGTCGATAATAAAAAAAAAACAGTAACCAAAATTTGATCACTCAATGTGTTAGAGCCTCTGGCGGGGACCTGTTTCACCCCTCCCCACCCGTAAGGGTGGGAGCCAGAGCCACCCCCACCTTGGAACACAGGGTAGCATTCATTCTTAATTCTTAACTCATTCATACACATTCAATTCTCAATTCTCAATTCGTAACTAACATTCAACTATCTCGACCGCACGGTCACATAATATTCTATCCTTATCATTCTTATTTATCCTAACACTTGTCACTATCAATATACATTTATCTTACTGTTCGCTGGTCTTTATTCATTTATACAAACTTCGACATGGTCCTTCGAGCCGGATTAGCGACAGAATAACAGTGGTAGTGATAAGTGTAATTCTCAACATATCATTCATCGGCTGGAATTCAGCAAAGTAGTTATCAAAACATCACCTAGAAATCATCCGCGCAGTGTTCAACTATCGGTGACGACCGCGAGTGCTGTGCAAAATCTTCAAGTATCATTCAGCGTCAGCCAAGATAATTCTATCCAGGATTCCAGGTAGGCTTTAATTCTGTTTGGTTGGTGTAATACATTATTCTCGTACTCAAGATGGTGGTAATCCAAGACAATACTTTTGTTAAATTTTCAATTCTTCTCAGCGAAATAGATTCACATTCTAATTTTATATCAAATGTTGCAAATCATCAAAAAAGAGGCCACTTAAAGCGTCGATTTGAAGACGTACAGCGAATTTATTCAGAATTACAAATGCTTGTAGTTCAGCAAAAATCCGAAACAATGGTAGTCCCGAATGACACGAGTAACACGGAAACGATCAAACCGATAATTTATAATATCAGAGACGTGCTAAATTATATTCAAAAAATATCCGAATTATATAATGTTCTCATTGAAAAAACTAATCCATTGTGTACTTTCTCGAATTCATGTAAGATAAACAATAACGTACCAACCACGGATCTGGAAAAAACTTGTCAAAATTTAAAGCCTTTAAAGGTACACAAATTAAGAAATGGAGAACCCATCAAAATTCACAAAACCCATTTCAATGCTCTACGTAAATTGCGGTTCACTATTGGTAAAAAATCTCCTCCGGATTCCATTGATTCAAAAACTCCTATTATAATATCGAATTGTCCCAAATTTCCAAATTCAATACTCAATGAAAATAAAAATCATCTTTTTAATGACTGTTACAACTCCGAAGGCGTATCTCAAATTAATTTAGATAAAACTTCTAATGCAGAGTCATTTACCGCACTAGACAAAGTAAAAAGTACTGCAGTTAATTCGAAAAACTGTGACTCATTGTTAGTCTGTAACCAATTTAAATGTAGATCTCAATATTTATGTAAATCCGTAGACTCAAATATTAAAGACAATACGTTAAACGTAGCAATACTTGACAACAAAAAACATTCCGAAAATACTAAAGCCAAAATAAAAAATCATTTCAGTAAAAACCCACCGGTGCTTCAAAATACCGCGCTGGGGTTGATTCTTAGCGGCAGTTTTGCATATTTAAAAAATAATACTTCCCATCATCACAAAATTAGTTCAGCCCAAATTATTTCTCGGTTCTTGGAAGCTGAAACCGTCAAAACCGGAAGCAGGTCATTAAGCAAAGGGTTTAAAAGCGATCTTTGTGTAACCCCTTTTCAGTATACTACCACAGGCCATTCACCCGATGGCTATTTCATGGTCAAACACCCCTTTTCGGAAAATCAGCCGCGGTTAGAGAATTTTGCACAAATGCACCCAAAGTGGCTATTATCAGTCGACAGGAAGTTGGGGCGTTCCACAGTCCCTTATTTCGAAAATCTACGTAAATTACGAAATTCCCCAGAACTCGCTCTCCAACTATTATTGTTAGCAGAGGGACGTGATCATAAACGTAACGAGGGTTTTATTGTCTCTCAAAGGAAGTACCTAGACCTTGTGCACCTGAAGGTACTTAACGAAAATTCCGCAAATAATTCCGTTTACCTGTCACACAATTGTATTTTAAATCCCCACGTTTCTTCCAATAAACTTTGCGAGGTTGTTGACCGTTTAAATCTTAGTTCAAAGAGTTTAAATATGAATAGCCGGAAGTATAACGAAATTACTGATAAAAACCATCTTGAGGGCGAGGGCGTGTATGCGCTCATTGTCAGAGTTAAAGCCGTCCTGAATTCGCGCCTTTCGAAGCCTCTATCCAGCGACCGTAATAATTTGGTCGCATTTATACCTGGCCAATGCCTCTTTCGGCCAGCCATCAACTGGTCCCTCAGGAAAAAACCACGCCGTCGTTCCCATCAACAGGCCATCCCTTGGCACCTCATCCACGCTTACCATCAACACTTCTGGAAGTCGTGGTACCTCGAATATTTGACCACACTGAAAGGCAGGTTAGGGTGGCAAAGGCCATCTTCCAACGTTCCAGGAATGGCAAGATGGGTCCTCGTGAAGGAGGAGAAATTTCCGCGTCTACAGTGGCGGTTAGGACGCGGCCCTCCAACATCATTTTGGAAAGGAAGTGGTGGTGTGTGTAGTGTCGGTGAAGTGCAAAAGATAATTTCGCAATCGCATGCATTATCATTCTATTTAACCATATTGCATACATCTTGTCAATTTGTTATATACATCTCATTGTTGGTTTATTTTACTATGTTCTATGTATTCATATTTGTACCATTGTTATATTCATTCGCCATATTATTTACTCGTCGTATTATTCATTGATTTGGTACATTATACTTGTTGTAAATTTATTTTTAGGTATATTGTAAATAATGTGTATTCGCTGATATTGTACCAATGTAATTTGTCTTAGATATCTTTTTTTTAAAGTTTAATGCATTTCTTCAGGTTCATTGCTTTCTGTAACAATGTCCACCCAATTCATGTAATTTCATCTGTATTTAACATTACTAAATCATGTTTTCATTCTAATGTTCTATATAGTTTATTTTTGGTCTTAAAACAATGTAATTGTTTCAAGGCGGGGGGTATGTTAGAGCCTCTGGCGGGGACCTGTTTCACCCCTCCCCACCCGTAAGGGTGGGAGCCAGAGCCACCCCCACCTTGGAACACAGGGTAGCATTCATTCTTAATTCTTAACTCATTCATACACATTCAATTCTCAATTCTCAATTCGTAACTAACATTCAACTATCTCGACCGCACGGTCACATAATATTCTATCCTTATCATTCTTATTTATCCTAACACTTGTCACTATCAATATACATTTATCTTACTGTTCGCTGGTCTTTATTCATTTATACAAACTTCGACACAATGTATAATTTGGTTCCACACTAGTGATTTATTAATATATTCCTTTTTTAACTTTGTGCAAGTACATTTTGGAGAAAAGGTTCAAAATTGTACAATAAACTTTCAAACTTTACATGCTAAATGGCTAATCATAATTCATAAATTCATATCTTTCAAAAATTTGATGACGTCACCTTAAAATTTTGCATTGTAAATCTTGCTTGAAATTTATAATGGGGTATGATTTTTGGTTGTGATTTAGTAACGTATTTATAGTGATTAGTATACGAATTATCTTAGGAAAAATAGAAGTCATAGAACCTATGAAATGAATATGTTTAGAATTTTGTTCCCTCTACAAATTTATTAGACAAATTTTTACTTGGTTAATAAAGAAATCAGGTTATACAATTTTACCAAAATTCTGAAAACGCAATAATATTTTTAACTTTAACATATATAAAAAGAATATAATTTACAGAATAAATAACAAAAGAAATAACATAAATAATGTCCAACATATTTCGAGAATACACCAAAGTAGTGGGCGAAACGTATCGACTACCTATACAGTAATACATTTAATTAAATATTAATTGAACATTGGAAATTTTTGTCCTAAATTACCAAACACAACAATGTAAAATATTCCTCTGTAATTTTCTCTTGGTAATTTTAGCTCCTGAATTTCAAGCAAAATATGTAATAAATTTTTGCTATAATTAAATTAATTCAGAGTTGATATTAACGTTAAACATGTTTCACAAAAACAATGGAAAACTATGGAATAAAAGTAACAAAATTTTGTTGATGCTTTTATTGACTAGTCAGCTTAAAAAGCGACTGGCTTTCGTAGAGGAACCTACACCCGAATATCGAAAACTCAATACATGATTTGTTTACAGACGTGTCGAGATTTTCTCTATGGAGCAATGAACAAATACGGAGAAAGTCAGGCGAACATTTCTTTCATTATAAATCAACTTTAGTCGTAAATGTAGTTCTGAAAAAGGTAAAGATGAACAAAATTTAGCAAACTTTACAAGTAACTGATGAATTTTGCACAGAAAGTAAATAGCGCATTAATATCATATCATGTAGTCTAAATTAACTTTTTTTACAGTATACACAGTTATTTTATCGACGTATGTAGGTATAATATTTAAACCCGTAGTTCGTTATACTTTTTACTTTTATTTTTTGTGGTACATACAAAACAAAACATATTTAAAAATTTATGGCTAACAGATACTTATCATATCCATAGGTAAAACGTATTAACACGTTGGTCAAGTTACTAACAAAAGATATCTTTAATTAAAAATTATAACCTTTAAAACTAGAAATAATAATTATTTTTCACTAAAATCTGACCACTAAACGCTAAATGCCGTCCTAAATAATAAAAACAAATAAATAAGAAGCTATGAGTAAATTGTGAAACCTTGCTAGAATCAACTACTGGTAAGTGCGGTTACAGAACAACCGCTATTGCGTTTTACACCAAAATTACAACTTTAGTAACATTGCCTTCATTAATTAATAACTTTGTTCTATTCGTTCGTTAAAATGAACTAGTCTTGAAATACTAAGTAAAGTTACATTATTTTAACTATCGAATAATTAATGAATAGCACAAATACTTCTATAAAATACGTGACATCTTATAATCGATTGATATCTTTTTCAGTAGCTAGCACAATGAAGTTGTATTTTAATTGCGTTCCATTTCGGTGATAGGTTTCTTCATTGTTACGCTAAATATAAAATTTAAGTTTGGTTACGGTCACTGGGTAACTGTAAAATTTTTGTTGACAAGTCTTCTATAAATATTTTATGATCCTTCCGCCTCATTTTGAAGTTAAAACGAATTAAACAAAATTGTTCCTACGTAGGTCAGTGTGACAATTAATTTTAACTTCGAAATACTTTAACAATAAGATTTACCGATGCATCATTCAGAGAACAGAACTATCAATTATGTAATTATAAGTTTTAAAATCACGTCCAATTGTAATTGATTTTTTCGGAAGCACAGCACAACAAATTATAATTCTAAGTATATAAAACCCTTTACAGCATATCTTACATTAATTTGTTATGTGTAACATAAGTAAACTATGTAACAAGTAACAAATTTACAAATTGATTGATAAAACACAGTTTTTTCACATTTAAAAAACTTGAAGCAACTGTCTAAAAAATTAGCTTATTTAATATAATTTTTATATTAAGAGAAATATTTTTGGAAATCGCTAATAACGCAATTAAATTATTAAAACTTCTAAAGTTATGTGTAGATAGCGTAATCAATTTTTACAAAGTGATTCTAAAATTCCTCACCAACTATTTGTGAGCAACTGGGTTGTAAATAAATGATATTCTATGGAGCGTCAGCTCGTGTGCTGTATGTAAATCATGTATTAAATTTTCAAACAAATAGCCCTTTTGTGCTTTTGAGTATTATAATGTAGTTGTATACTCTGAGGTTGGAAATATTAAAGTGGCTAAAGTAATTTACGTTGGGCATCCAATCACAAAAAAATTTACTGCAAATAGTAAAAAGTGTCTGCAGTAAGGGAAATCTATATTTCGTAGCAGATTCAGTTTAGAATTTCAAAAATTACTTAAACTAATGTTTTTGCAATTGTAATTCTCGTAACTATAACTCATTTTGTTTGTTACTTCCCGAGCGTAAGCAAAGGAAGTATTGTAATCGAGTCCGCCGGTCGACTCTCTACTTTTACGTTTTCTCGATCTATCATGATCCCTAGAGGACGAAGAAATAGGTCTCCCGTTTCCGTTTGTCTGTCCGTTTGTCCGTCTGTCTGCCGTCCCGAATTTTTATTAGACAGATAATCTCCGAAAGTACTGGACCGATTGTTGTGAAATTTTGTACTTATATTAGGTCTATCATGTAAGTAGATGGTAAAACGCTAACCAAAATTTGTCTAATCATCCCCACCACTAATGCGATGACGTCACTTCAGAATTGTACATAGTAAATGGGTTTTAAATTGTATAAAATAACATAGTCTTACACATGTAGTTTATGACTCGGAATTGAGTTTTTACCAGAAACGTTCAGATTTTTGGAAAAAAAATCAAAATTATGAAACAAGATTTTGCAATTTAATTTTGAATCTACAAAACCGAATGCTTTGAAATCTTGCAGATGGTTTATAGTTATGATAAGCATGATAAATGTTTAATCGAAATATATTTACTTATCCCCTCCAAAAATTGATGACGTCAGCTCAAAAGTTTGCTGAATAAATCCTATCTAAAATAAAGAAAAATTCCATTCATATTTTTTGGATTTGCACCTACGGGCTGAACCCACTAAAATTAATGAATGCGTGAATGTATTTTATTGATTTAATCAGGAACTGCAAAACCGAATGCTTTGAAATCTTGGAGATGTTTTAAATTTAGAAGCATGGTAAAATCTTGATCAAAATGTATTTGCTCATCCCCCCTAAAAATTTTATGACGTCGCCTCAAAATTTTGCTGAAAAAATAATCTTAAATGTGTAACGAATAATGAGTCTATACTTGTGATTTATCACTGCATTAATGTTTTTTAGATTGCTTATACGGGGTGTCTGAAAAAAATTAATGACTGAGTAAATTAATTTTATTGATTAAATCAAGAATTGCAAAACTGAATACTTTGAAATCTTGCAGACGTATTCGTCTTAAATTATAAGTACTATACAGGGGGTTCCTTTTATCTGTTTACGCCTGACAATTTTTACATAGGCAACATATTACACACCCCAGAGACGACTTCGTCCAAATTAATTTTTTTTTAATAAGCAATCATAGCAATCACAAACAAATGACAAAGATGTCAATGCCAAATAATGACAAAATTGAAAAAATGAGTACTCATTTTATTTTAAAATACACCGCTACAAAAATGTAGTACGAATAAAAAACATAATAGGCATGCAGTCGTCACGTTGCCTACAGCGAGGGAAGTACTGTCTAAACTCTATAGACCAATTTTTGATTTATTTAACAATTTTTTGCTATGACATCATAACGTTGCAATAAAAACTATATGGAAACTATTTATCGAATAAACTAAATATTTTACAAACTAAAACAATTTTTACCAAAAATTTTGAACGCGTCAAATAATTCTACTAAATTTTTAGGTAATGTTCGTTTGACTAGGATGTCATTATATTAAATTTAAAATGGAATAATATACCAAAAAACAATTGAGGTATTGATAAGTTGATGACTTAACATTCTATTGCCAAAAAACAGTTTATTTAATTCAACTTAAGTCGGTACACTTTTTCTCTTTCAGCTTTTTGTAGTTTTGGAAATAAATAATAGTCTAAATTTGAGGAACAGTGGCGTGGTCAGTCAGTTTCAATTAGGAACCATTGGGTTTTAATTTTTCTTTCTTATTTCGTCCAGTATTTCAATATAATCTAAAGTATTGGAAGAATTCTCTTCAAAATTCTTGCAGTGACTTCGAAGCTGTCACTGAGTAGTTTGTCAATAACATTTAGGCATTTAGAGACCTCTAGGCAGATCATTGTTTCATACTCAAGTCATGATGTACAATATGAAAGACAGGTCATAAAAAAAAGTTAATCAATCTTAATTGTGCGTATGGGCCCAATTCTTTAATCCTCGAAAATTACGCCATGTCCAATATTTTCTTCAAAAGTGTACAGTTCATCTCGGACGTTTAGTTTTTACTGTCTCAAATTCGACAACCCAATTTTTTCGTTGTCGAATGAAAACAATGATTCTCCAGTATATCCACCATATCTGGATCCATTTTCTTGCCAGAAAACCCTTTCAAAAACAAGCACTTAATCACCGACCGATCCACATTTTTATCAAAACTGATTGTGAGACTTTTATCAGATATGTTTTCTTTAAAAATTGACACTGTGGATTCGACTAAACTTTTTATCCCTAAAACTGAAGGAACTATTTAATAAACAACGTATTTTTTGCCACCTCTTTCAGTTTTGTTTATAGGAAAGCACCAAGGCCGGCTGTTTATTAATATCCCCTCGTATTCGTTTCTTCTTTTTAATTATCATTATTTTAATGTATATATAATTACAAAGTAGTATAATGCATCATTCGATTCTATTCCATTAATAAATACCACCAAAAAGCACAACTTTGTCTACGCTACATTTAGTTCAGTTTTGTATTACGCATTTATCCATCACATACAAATATATTACCAAATCGCTATAGAAAATGAACCCTAAGTAGTAAGTTATTATTAATACCATTACAGTATGGGTCGAGCAACATAATTTGTAATCGAGTCATTCTTCGAAAGGCGATTTAGCATGTAGATAATTAAAACACTGATAAATGTAAAAGCTAAAATGGCAGGCACTTTTTAATATGATTTTTAATAAAATAAGTGTGAAGTCACGAGGAAAATTGGTACAAGATCACTTACTTTTATTACCTACATAAAATAAATGAAATTACAGAAAATCCTGAAAATCGACCACATGCTGCAGCACCCATGCATTAATGTTAATGTCGTTACTTTATTCTGTTATTCTCTACCATCATTCTTTTATATTGTTGACAGATATTCTATAAATAGTGTTCTTTAAATAGAGACACAAAAAACTCTACAGGAGTAAGATCACAAGATTGCGAAGAGCAGGTAATGTCTGTGTTTCGACTAATCCTATGGTTGCCCAAAAATTCTCGTAACATCCCTATTGTGGTCCCAGCCTTATAGCCCCGTCTTGTTAAAATAACCTACTCCTATATCATCGTCGTGAAGTTGTAGTATAAAATCTACAAAATTTTTTGCTGACAGACGACAGACGACAGAAACGAGATGCCACGTTTTTCGTACTCTAGGATCATGAAACGTCGAGAAAACATGAAAGTGGCAAGTCGCCCGATGAACTCGATTACTATACTTAGTTAACTTACGCTTAGGAGGTAAAATCAAAGGGAAATCGGTTTCATGTAATTCTAACAGTGGTAATTCTTTTTATAATATTGCTCGCCAAGATCCATACGTTGTTAATTCCATTTGCTGCCTTAAAATCGTATGGATGCTGTAGTGAGGTGCTCCATTACATGTCTAACATTTCAATTATTTTCTGAATTTCTGGGCATCGTCGATAAAATTGTTGGAAAATTGTTGGAATTTTTGGAAATCAACTAAGTACTTTTCCACTTACTGCATCTAAAAATTGTTTTCATTAAATTTTCTTTTAAATAGGTAGCGTATGTGCTTTTCCAAATATTTACAATCAAATTTGACTCACAACAATATATTATAGAACGTTAACTAAATTATTGCTTTTTATTTATATTAACAAGCACTATATTACTTGCACGTCAATAACCTTCCATTTTTTACAACTACTGGTCCATATTTAAAGTCTCAAAAATTATAGTATGAACCGTTATAATGCATATTTCCCGTTATATCTGACACAGCTTATAAAAATCTCAGATTAAGATAAGCTATGGAAATATTTTTCATTTCTATGATTAAACCTTGTGCGCTAAAATTCAAACTTGTCAAATTAAATTGCGAATAAGGTCCCGACTAATGAATAATGGGTTGCCTAGAGTCAATATGCGAAAACTGCGCAGGACGATTCCATGGCGGCAACAAGTTCATTTTAAATTCCCTCTTCCAACATTATAAATCATTTGAATCGTGGCTGTTTATGTTGATTTTAGCATCTTCGATTTATTAGCACTGACATTTGTAAGGTCTGCCGGTTTAATTAAATAAATGAAAAATATTTCCATAGGCCACCCTAATATTCAAATTCGTATTATGTACCGTCACAAATCACTTGTAAAGTTTGTCCAGAATTATAAGAATTTTATGGACTGCGTTTTACAACCCTGTCGTCAATTTTATTGTACAGGTAAAGAGCCTGTCAGGAGAAAGCCGATGTTTTCTGTACCTGAGTTCGCCACGCTTTTCAGCTGTACAATAAAATTGACAGCAGGGCTGTAAAACGAATTAACTTTGGGAGTCCATAAAATTCTTATAATTCTAGACAAACGTTACGTGGTTACCCCTACCAAAAGGCGGCATCATCTTAAAATGTAGTCCTTCCTAAAAATGAGATTCGTTTTTTGTTTCTCAGTAATGCTTTTTATTTTTTTTTATTTCTTGAAGATGAACCAACTGGGGACAAGTACATGCTGACATAGATGCGGTATTTTTTATACTTCAAAAACGGAAAATGTTTGTCTGAATTACTTTGAAGGTTGTTTTCAGATTTTTTCTGTACACTCTTTGTATTTTTTACTAACTTATTTCATTGGACTACTAGAGAAAGCGATAGACTCACATAGTCATTATGTATTTGCAGGTATTAATATTTTGTACGTTTCATGAGTCTAGTACTTTTTTACACTTACTGCTTCTGCATCTTGTTAAAGGTTGTAATTAGGGCTCGGACACCGCGGAATAATCCATTAGTGTGCTTGCTAGCTTTGTACTGCGAACATGAAGGACAGGAATTTTCGTTGACGATTATTGTTCTGAAAAGTTGTCTTACGGCTTACCGCCACCCTTGTAATAGATTAAAAGTATGGGGAAACCAAAGATCGCCTATAAACTAACAAATCAGTAAATAGGTGAAAAAGTACCTAAAGTACGATTGGGGTATTTGTATTTTTTTTGCGGAAAAACTGAAGTGATTGGATAACAGTTGTGCAGTCTGCCAGGTAAATAATGCAAACGACCTCGCTTGACTAATGTGCTGGTGCTCCAAGAATTTATTCGCATGGTTCCACCCGAATCCTGCCTATATTAATTAATAAGACACCTACATTATAGTGAGAAATACGGTTTTTATGAATTTACTTTGTTTAAGACGAAAATGTCTACACTCGTGTCCTTTTTACAGTAGAGCCGCTGCAGGAGAGAGGCATGGTTCCGTTTCAGAAGCAGACAGCGACGAGGAAAACGAAGAAGGAGATTATACTGTATACGAATGCCCTGGATTAGCACCCGTAAGTCATTTTTTTTTTTTTATAAAATTTATTTCCATATATAGATATCAACTTTTGGATCTGTACATATCCTTGCTTTTCTTTCTTTTCCGTGCGCACGATTGGATTGTAGTAGGATTGTTTTTTTATATACAAAAAGCACTACATATTTACGAGTAAATTCATTTTATACCCTGTTGATTGTGGAACTAACCCTATGTTTTTTGATTGGTAGAAATACCCAGTTGAGTAAAATATTTTTACACCGGATTACCCACGAGAAGCTCCACACCTAAAAAATTCAAGAAACAACCAGAAATATAATTTCAACATCTTTCAAATTTCATATATGTAGCTTGAGCAGAAATACTGTGTGGATTCTGCTTCAAGGTTCTATTGACTTTTACTAATTTTTATGACGGTTTAATCGCCCACCGTTGTATAAACTTGTCTACGTACCTCGACCTCTTATCATGAGCAATGATGGGCCGTACCTGAGCTTAACAGGAGTGTCAACAGACAATTTGTCGAAACAAAGAGTACATATTTACTCCAAATTTGTATTCATTATCATCACTATCAAAGGTAGTTAACAGTCTACTCAGATGAAGCTTGCAAACACAGTTGTCTTGGAAGTTATTAGACAATTAGCGAAATTACGTTCCGTACAACGTATTATCCGTTAACGTACACAATCGCCAATAGGGACACTGCATTATTATTATAAAAAAAAAAATCATTACGTTCCATCTCGACAACCAAACGGACTACGCTTAGTTTACAAGAGTGTGCGGTTAAGCCATCATAAAAATTAGAGAAAGTCTACAGATGCTTCAGGCAAAATCCGCACAATATTTCTAAACATGCTATACCAGAAAAAAAGTTATCCATTTTGCTGCAACAAAGTTGAAGTCATGTTAGATACTACAATCTTAAAATTGACATTTCGACAGAATTGATACAAAATCTACTCAAACGAATGTTTAGAAAAAACATTATCCGTCGATGGACGACACCCTGACCAGCTCTTGTTTTGAATTTCTTTATTTTTTTTCCTTTTAACGTAAAAATTGACGTTTATTTCTAAATTATCAAAAACAGGTAACTATAAATTCCTTATAGTACAAGGTATTGTATATAAACGACGGTATTAAGACACATTTTAGAAAATACGTAATAGGGGAAACTAGGGGACTGGTGGTTAGATACACTATTTTGCTTATTTACCTACTACACATCAACAACTTTTAACAGACGAATTTTGATTTACGAAAAATGAACTATTCTTGCTAGATATCGTTCCAAAATGGATTTATTTGGCGAATGAATAATTTGATCTCTTTTCGACGTTTCATTACACCTAGAGTATGAAAAAATAGGTCTCATGTTTCCGTTTGTCTGTCGTCGATTTTATTAGACAGAAAATCTCCGAAACTAGTGGATTTATTGTTGTGAAATTTTAGATTTATTTTAGGATATCGTGTAGATGCTGCAACGCTAATCAAAATTTTTCCACCAATTTAATGACCAATGCAAAAATCCTATTCAAATTTTATATTCTAGACTTGTATTTTATTAATCCGCTTTTATTTTTTTGCCGTAAATATTACGGTAATTGAAACAAAAATCAAGCCTATAACAACATTCTAGAAACTTTAAAACCGATTTATTTAATTGATCAAATCAAAGATAACTTATTTTACGAACACAGTACTATTTATATCAAAATATTACTTATCCAAATTAATATACCGAGTGACTATTAATGCTATTACCTAATAATTGAAGCAAATTTTTGAGTTGGCAATTCTTCATTATTGGCAGCAATGTTAGCATGTCAATTCAAGCTTGTCAATTTTGACATAAACGCGCGTAAAAACCAATGACAAGATAGTTCTGAATTGGTGTCCAAAGTTTGTATCTGACATCAGGTATGGCATAGAATTTTAAATATGTTGCCAATCTGATAAAAAATTGCAAACACTCGGTATTTATACCACGTTGTTGATGTCATCACAACATTTTATTATATTATTACTTGAAACATACAGGGCGAGTCAGCTAAAAGGAATACCTTGACTTACTTTTTTATTTACGAGTATTATCCAAAAATAATGATATTAAATTTGCAAATGGAGAATAATAACCTGCGTGCATACGTAAATTCACTGCTTTAAAAAAGTAACGGAAAAAAATATATTGCAGAAATATCATTTGACTTTTTTCAGATTCTGCATTTTTTTGTATCAAAAAATATAAAAAAAATACCTATATTACTTTCACAATTTAATAGTCGTAAATTATTACAATAATTTTTCTTAAAAAATATTAATTAATTTTCTGCTAGTGCAATTTTACGTAAAATTTGTTAAAATGTTGGATTGGCTTGTTTAAAAAAGCATAATAAATGAAATAATATCATGAGTTTAAAACATTTAAATAAAAAATTTTCATTACTTACGTAAAACGTGTTTTAAAAACAGAGCACGGAAAATGCATTAAGAAGATATTATTTTACAAAAGCAAACAAACCGAATCAAAAGTGATAAACATTGAACTTTGCACAGTATTTTTTCTCATTTTTATAGTAAAATAAAAATCCAGATAAATTAAAAAAGATTGTGACGATTTTTTAATAATTTTTATTTTCCTTTTTATCAATAATTTTATGTAATGAAATCATACATAATACATACATGGAACTGATTCGTCTTTATTTGTAAAATAAATTCCATTAACCTAGGTAATTAAACAAAAAAGTTATTTCAGGTGTGCCCTTTCAGTTAACTCATAACTTATAATTTATCTTACAAACTAGATTTGTTTGATTGTGGTTGAGAAGCAAGGACCGTTCGATGTAATTAACTTAGGAGCATTATACCTTAATTGTTCATTTTGCTACACTAAGCATTTCATCACGTATCGTTGAAATAAGTTTTTGTAAAATTGTATTTATTTTATGATAACACCATTGATCTAATAACTATAATATGTATTATTTCTATGGATACCACTTTCATTCTACACGAGGCAGATCAGAAATCCGGAAATAAATCAACCCCACTGTACTGTGGAGCATTTCATGCAGAAGCCACATTTCGGCTACGTGCTACGTGGAAAATATTACAAAAAAAATTTTGTAAAGTAATTGTGACAAAAATCAAGGCGGATCGGATGAACAAATCACGAGTACAGAAATTTATTACTCCATAAAATTCAGATAACCTTAACTATACAAAATGATGATTGGTCCAGTAGTTTCGGATATTATCTGTGTAATAAAAATCGACATAGACGACAAATAAACGACAGACAGAGGAAAACGCGAAATCTACTTTTACATACTCTATAAGTCATTAAACGTTAATAAGACATAAAATAAATCCTCGTTTATATGATACAATTTTGTAAATAATTTGTACACTAATTTATTTAATACCTAGTCATTTTAGTTCAGTTTTCAGTCAAGTAAGGTAAAACTTACTAGATGCAACTAGTGTCAGTTTTCTATAAAATGCTCCATTAATACACGTTTTATAAATTTTTGCTTCTCTTATGGTTTATATAAGTTGTGTAATTGCCAAGACTGCCAGGAGTATACCTACTGGTTTTACGACTTTGACGTTTTCACGACCCTTGTCAACGAATAATGCAGCTTATTAGATGCAAATTTATGTTACCGTCTTAAATTCAAATAGCAACTCTTTGTTGTATTTGCCTGCCACCGTTCGTAGAAACATGGTCGGCTTATTTTTAGTGGTATTAGTTAAAAAAGTCAAATTATAAGCTCACTATATTCGTTCACACACGATACAGACACTACTTCGCAAGCTTGCACCTTCCTTTGACGCGTGGTATAATATAAACACAGTTAAAGTACGACGAAAGATAATTGCAAATGACTCCAACTATGGGAATTGCAGCCTAAAATTTCCGACCACTTCGGACAGTGCACCCAGCATAAAACTGTCAATCAAGATTACTCGCCATCCTTACCTTTCCAGGACCGTATTTGTTTCAATACGTGAACAGGTAGATTGTTAAACGGACCGCTTTCAACGAATTTAAACTTAAAATTTAAGGACACATGAAAGTGTGGTTCTTAAAACTTTTTAAATCTTTGCAAATACATATTTCCTAGAAAAATCCCAGTAAAAATTAACCTACCACGATTCATATATGATCATCACGCTCCAAAATTTGACGTCCGGCTCTGGCTGAAGTCGTACCTCCGTTGCCAAGGGTTCGTAATGGTTTTATTGCAGCTTTGCGGTCCAAAGTACTACAGACCCCTCATAAAGTAACTGACGGCGTACTAGGCCTAAAAGCAAATCTAGAATTTTAGGAGACAAATTTTTGCAACTGAAAACAAACGTATCTCTTTTTTAATGCGTAATAAATTATACTTTCAGAACTACCAGATTACCTTCATAATTATATCTCTTGGGAGCTACTTAATAACTCTAAATTTTAGTAATAAAAATTAATATACTTAAAACAATATTGATTTTTGTGACGCTGAAGCATTAGTTGGCGGTTTATTTCTAAAGATTTCCGATATGATGCGTTTTCGTTTTACGTTTCGCAACTTAATCGGAGCAATAAAATAGAGAGTCAAACATCTAAAAGCCGGATTTGATGATATCGGCTTTGAGCTGTACCGAAGATTTAACGAATGTTGAAAGTTACGGGAAACGGATCAATCTCAATATATCTTCAGGCTACGTTTTCTTGCATTATACAACATGGTTTTCACGCGTTTATGGATACCTGTGCGGTTACCCAAATAACAAAATATCTCTTCTATAAATATTTACTATTTTTACCTCTCATACATAAATTATGCGGGAAATGTACCAAAAAAAGAAAGTGAATAATTGTTATTAAAACGCCTATTATTCAGCACAAGCGTCTTTTTATTACACCACATTTTTTGCGAAATAACAGCAATAAACTACCCTTTGTGTTTGTAGACGGGTATTTTACAATATTACGATAATAGGCACCAAGTTTTACATTTGTCAAACTGAAATAGGCGCTTAAACGTTGTGAAAATTGATATGGATAAATATTTCACAGCAATCCTGTCTCATTTATCATTTTTCTCATTTCCAGACTGGGGAAATGGAAGTGAAAAACCCACTTTTCCAAGACGATCCAACACCGGCTCAAACACCACCCGTTAAGCCAAATGGGGACGAAAAGAAATAAATTGACCATCAAAATTATTCAATAACTTTTAAGTCATCGAAATAAAGGAAGCACTATACGAAATGGAACGATTGTTTGTGTCCCTTGATACAAAACATCAGTTTCATTCGAAAAGTTGCTAGCGCTATCAGAACGTGATGTGCAACCAAGAAAACTTGTAAAGTTTTCTAACTTTTAAAACTTGGTGGTCAACACTGTCATGTCTGGATCACGGGAAGGCCCACTTTCGAAAAGACTTAAAAATATTGAATAACTTATAAAATAAATTTAAGTAAATTATATTTTTTGTTTCTGTTGCTTTATTTGGCTCTTTATGTACACATGTAATCAAAATAAATTATTTTCTGGCAAGCAAAAGGCGTTTTTTTTTAAATAAATGATTATTTTGATCACAAGTGTACTTAAATATATATATTTTTTGTTACGCTGTTCCTTCAAGACTGAGGCAAAACACCTAAAATAGTATAGGTTAAAGTAATATATATTTTTGCAAACTATTAGAGATTTTTTCCTTAAGTATAATGATGCTTTATCAACCGATTTTATTGCAATAATTTTTTATATTCACGCAAACTACAAACCAAATTTTCTGGTTTATTCAAAACATACGACATTGAGAGAATGGTTTATAAAATGAGTATGTACGTACGTGTTCTATATTAGTACAGACTGTAAATCACTCCAATTAAGTACTAGTATTTTATATGAATAATTTGGTTAGATTTTATTAATTCAGTCACGTTATGTTACTGGGAGTTACAACAGAACGAATTTTGTTAGCCAAGTTCATATTGATAAATTTAATATGCATATAAATTGGGTAAAGTGAGATAGAGAGAATATTATTATTGTATAAATGTTAGAGTTTATTTAAATGTATAATGTACCTAACGTTGAATTGTTTTAAAATGTAAATTTTAAATTATTTAATATCAATAAAATAATATCATACTAATATCAAAAACTAATACATTCTAGATATCACTAGTTAGGATGTAGAATTTATAGACAACGTAGGGAGGGCACCAGTATTGTGCAACCATAGAAGAGTTCTTTATTTTGGATCCTTCTAAAAAATCTCAACCCTTGTAAGCTGCACACATTTAATTTATTATGAAAAATAAAAACTTTTATTTTACACGTTTGAATTTCATTTCCTTCCTCCTTCGTCGGGAGTCGGGTGCAGTCGGCATGCACATTCGGGTCTATTCGCCAAGAAGCATGCGTAAAGGAAAACAACGTACACCTGTCATTAATGTCAGTTTTATTTTGGTCGGCTTGGAACGTGGTACAAGCAGTACATATCTGTGCAATGATCAGTGTTAAATTGAATTAAACTTTTAATTATTTTTATTAATTTTAAGCATATTGAAAATTGATATAAATAATGTGCGCTTGTGATATATTTTTTATGAATACATTTAGTAATAAATCCACAAAATTCGTCGATTTATTATAAGGTAAGTTTTAATTTTCGTCTGTTAAAATACTATTTGTAAGTTTTTAAATCAGTTCATTTAAGAAACACATGATCAAAACTAGTCAAAAGTTGTTTTAAATATCGTTTATTTTGTGATAAACCATCTGAAGTCTTAACTTGTTTATGTTTACAAGACAGACAATTCAAAACCACATACTTACAGTATGATTAAAAATTAGTCGTATTTATTTAGCTGCGAATATCTTTGTTGTAAACATGCACACCCTCAGTGATTCATTAATGCAACATGGTTATCGATTGGGGTTGCCAAATGGTTCAACAAACTTTCCACTGATCTTGCCTTGGGCTTAAAAACCATCTGCACCAAAACCTTAATAAGCCGTATTAAGTATACCTGCAAGCAGCTGTTACTATACGCACTGCTATTGGTTATTCTTGTTTTGTGTTAACACTTTTAAAAACAAAGATAACACTCCGTTGCATGTGATATTTTGGAGACTGGGTGCCTTAAGATGAGTGATAATCTTGTATTTAAGTTTTATGGTATCATCGTTAAACACAGAATACACACTACACCACTCTAAATTATAATTAATTAACAAAATTGCCTTATTCACATTAGCACAGACGTATTAAGTTAATGCATTTTCAAGGACGTTATAATTTTGTTAATACTGTTTCACACATAAAATTTGTGACTATTCAAATTTTGTGTTATTTATTTGCTTGTCTTCGAGATTATTTATATACTCTATTGTTCACGTCTGGTGTGGTGGACCTTATAATATTTTTCTGTCGTTTATTAGAATCTTGTTGGCATTCTAAATTTGCATTGATATAAAAATGAAAACATATGGTGTAAAATTAATAATGAAAATTCACTCGGTGAAGCTAAACCAAAAAATCTTAAATGCGTATATGGCCTACCCCTCAGTCTAGGTAGTCTTAAAAGTAAAATAATTTTCTGATACATAAAGTAAAGTCAGTCTATTCCCTACAAAAACTTGATGACGTCATCTCAAAATGTTACAAAGTACATACATTTTATTGGAAATGAAAAAAAAATTCTAAAAAAAAAAATCAAAAAGGTACAAAAAAACTACCCTGATATTAGAAATTATATTAGAAATTACAAATACCGATTCTTCGAAATTTTACAAGTTGTACCGTATCAATTAGCAGAGACCGGATTAGTGCTGATAACCTTCACAGCGCCCATAGGCTCACGTCCTCGCTGCATTTAGTACGGCTTGAATTGTAATTAACAATTATTGTTCTCTTAAAATTTGCCTACTTAAAGCTGTCTGGATAAGCGTAAATTTAAAACAAAAACTAACCCTTTTTTGTACAATACAGTTAGCACCTGAACACTAATAATTCCGACGGGAGGTTCAAGTACACCATTGCTCCTCAAATCGCACCGATTACGCTAATTAGAATTTATCTGTGCAACTTCTTCAAAAAATTAGATGTATCAAAAGTGTGAAAAGTATTTTTATTTCAAAAAACACCTACCTAGTTTCCTTGAAAATGCTGAAAAGAGTGATAACATTTCAGGCTGAGTCACTAAGCGCGCGCGCTTCTCGATATCGTATTAATTGTTAGAAAAACAATAAAAAAGTTGAATTAAAGTTGTATGCTTCTTTGACGACTGTACACGAACATTATTTTCAACTATACAGAATTTCTAAGTCTACATAACTTTTCAGATGGAATACGCTATATATTTTTAGGTATCCTGGTTGGCCTCTTGTTAGGTTTTCTAGCCACAGATTATTTTTTAAATTCCAGTAAAACTTTACCACGGTATTCCCATTTTTTTTTTAATTTTAGGGTTCACAAAAAATTGCAATAAAGATATATAATATACAGTACATATTTACTTATAAATTTTTAGTAATACAATTTTGAAATATCGATAATTCAGTTTTTTCAAAAAGGACACCTATTTTCATTACCGCATGTTATTCTGTCTGTTTATTCTCTTTCTTTATTCTGGTTGTGGTTATGGTTTTTATATATTTAGAGTGGATAGTTGTTGAAATTTTTTATTTTTTTAAAGGGATACCGACATATTGAAAGAAAGATAACAAAAATAGAGTAAGATGCAGTAATAAAATACAGGGTGGTCTAATACCCCACGTTGGCATTATCAAGAAAAAACTAATCTCAACGTGTTCTATTTGCAAAACTGAAATATCGATATTTGAAAATTGTAATGTTTTAGAATTCTTTTTATATTTATATATTAAAATTTGATTTCATTCTGTCTTAAAGGTAACATTATTGCGATTTTTTGTGAACCCTTGCTTTATTAAAAAAAATAAAGAAACTTGTAATAATGTGGCAACGTCGGATAGAAATTTCAAAAATAAACTATGGTTATAAATCCTAAAACGGGTCTAATGAAAATATGTACATAATTTAGAGTATTCAATAAAAAAGAACTGCGTTGTGTGCTAAACCGCAAAAACAAAACACTCATTATAGTCGAAAAGAGTTAATTTATGCTTCTTAAAGACACTTGTCTTTTACTTCTTTTCTCTCTAATAATAATTAGTGGGATATCGAGGACCACCCTATATATTAAAATTGTTTATCCGTATGCAAGTTTAAAAAATTGGTCTAAAGAGTTTAGACAGTACTTTCCTCGCTGTGGGAAACGTGACGACTTATGTGCTTTTTAAAATAAATTGAATTCATTTTTTCAATTTTGTCATTATTTGGCATTGACATCTTTGTAATTTTTTTTTCTGTGATTGCAATGATTGCGTATTAAAAAAAAAATGAAATTGCAGGAAGTGGTCTCTGGGGTGTATAATATGTTGCCTAGGAATGCAAAAATTGTCAGGTGTGAACAAATAAAGTGAACAGATAAGTAAAATGAACATCCTGTATAACACTTGTAATTTAAGACAAATAGCGATAACACTTATCAACCTGTAGACGTGATGGTGAAATACAAACGAAACTAAAACATGGTTTCTACGAATTGCAGTAACCAGGTGACAATGTGACGGTCCAGACTTTTACTGTTCTGACTTCCGTTTACTGAATAAAACACTACATTTTATTTGGTTTTCGGATGCTGTAATTCACATGGTTAATTATAACTTGTCTATATCTAGCGGAGCACAATTTGAAAGTGTTTATGTTTATACATCGAAAGAATGTCACGTAGAAAATAGTTTGATTTGAATAAGTTCGACCCCTCAAATCAGAGGAACAAAACAATTAACTAGTAAGCTACAATCGACAAAATGTTCTGAATATCATTATTATAATTCTTATTAAATAAAGATGTTTGTATTTTCACATTTTCGAGAAAATGGGATGACTCGTTCTTAATTTGATCAATAGGAAATATGAACGCTATGATGAATCACAAGTCAAAACTCATATTTTGCACATTTTGGGTAGAATTTATTCCGCAAAATTTTGAGATAACGTCATTAATTTTTTGGGGGAAATAAACAGATTGATTTGGATCAACAGTTTACCATGCTTACAATGACTTTAAAACGTCTGCAAGATTTCAAAGTATTCAGTTTTGCAATTCTTCCTTTAATCAATAAAATAAATTCACGCATTCATTAATTTTTTTAACTCGCTCTGTATATGCAATTCAAAAAATATTAATGGAAAGATAAATCACAAGTAGAGACTTTTTTGGAGGGGATAAGTAAATATATTGTGTTTAAAATTTTATCATGCTTATCACAACTGTAAACCATCTACAAGATTTCAAAGCATTCGATTGTAGATTCCAAATTAAATGTCAAGATGTTGTTTCCTACTTTTGATTTTTTTTTTCCTAAAATCTAGACGTTTCGGGTAAAATCTCAATTCGGAGTCATAAACTACATGTGTAAGACTATGTTATTTGATACAATTTAAAACCCAATTACTATGTACAATTTTGAAGTGACGTCATCACATTAGTGGTGGGGGTGATTAGACAAATTTTGGTTAGCGTTTTACCATCTGCATGATACACCCAATATAAATACAAAATTTGACAACAATCGGCCCAGTACTTTCGGAGATTATCTGTTTAATAAAAATCCGGGACGGCAGACAGACGGACAGACGGACAAACAGACCTAGTTCTTCGTCCTCTAGGGATCATGATAGGTCGAGAAAATGCAAAAGTAGAGAGTCGGCCGACGCACTCGATTACAATACTTCCTTTGCTTACGCTCGGGAAGTAAAATGAATCTTTATTGAAGAATACGCTCTAACAGTCATACAGCAGTGTTTGTACGTACTTCATGGGTGCCGAAGGTTCTTATGCCAATTTTTGAAGTGTAGAATGTAAAATCGACTTGGTGAAATACGGGCATGGGTCAGTTGGGCACCACGGTCAGAAAAATCTGCAGGTGGTCTGGTAGTCTTAACTACCGGACAGTTGGGCGCAATGCTGAGAAAAATTTGCATATAATTTTAAAGGTTAATACCATATAAACAGTTGCTACGTGTTGTAGTAGTTTAGGTGGGTGTTGGTCACATTAAAATAAGTAATCGAAGAATTAATTTAACTTTGACACAATTACACACATATTCATTAATCATCAAATACGTAGGTATACAGATCTGAAAAGATTTTTATGGCTCTTAAATTTTCTACCATAGATTAATCTTATAAAAAATAAAACAGTTAAATATATGAAATGAATGTATATGAAAAATTACTTATTTTTTACAAATCTATAAGAAACATTTTTTTACAAAAATAAGTCTGCTATTTCTTTAACCCTCTACTTCTAGACTTACTAGGAAACTTATGGTACTATAATGTAGGAAGCTTATTTACCCTATTTGCGCGCAAGTGTCTATTGGGGATTAGGCTTGGGGTAATCTAACCGCGGCGCGCAAGTGACCAACACCCGTGAAATACATACGAGTCGTAATTTTAAAACTGTATATTGTAAAAATGATAACTTTCTTCCTCTTTATTTCATTTTAAAATTTATTAATTTTTCGAGACCATATCTAGTTTTTGGTAAGGGTAAACAAATTAATGTTGATAATTTTATACACTGCACAATATTCATGAACACCAATGTCGGGGCAATATGAAAGAAACAACTTTACTAGTTCGAGCATCGCAAAAATAAAATATGTTGTACTTCTCGAACATGGGCTAAAGAAGTATTGTAATCGAATCAAACCACGTTTCCACTTACTTATATTTACATATATACATAATCCTGCCCTCTTCCACCTACCGGCGTCTAGGAATCCATTTTCATTTTCGTTTCTCGCTGTGGATAAAACTGCGCTAGGCCAGTAGTCCTATGCCCGGTCATAGTTCCTGCTTCCTTCCATGTCTTCCCTTTCCTGGTCAGCAAGTCGGACATACACTGGTTCCGCCTCTGGCAATGTCGCCCTCTCCTGTTCCTTCCTGCTGTTCAGGCCTGCCACACCCGTTTCACTTGGCTATTATTATTCAGTCGGTTTAGATGTCTCATACATCATAGTTATTGTTCACCTATTTTCTTACCTCAGTCCTTCGGATTTTTCCTTCTTTTTACTCCTAGTACTTTTCTGAAGTATTTCATTTCTGTCGCTTGCATGTGTGTTTTTTTTTGTCGTTAGGTCATTATCCAATTTTCACATTCAAATGTCAGCACATCGATTTTTAGAGGATTATTTTGGTTCTCTTACTTCTTTATTTATTTGGTAGAACAGTTTGCATGCTGCTTTTTTGTTATCTATCTTACCTTTTCCGGTGCTTTCACTGTTGAACATACATCCGAGGTATTTATAGTTATCTACCTGCTTTAGTCTTACTTCATTGCCTCCTTGTCTTCTGCGATAATCATAGTTTCTGCTTTATCCAGGTTTATTCCTAGTCGTATTTTGAAGCTTCGTCGATCCATATTTTAACATTTTTTCTCGAGGTAACAATTCTTTGAAATTACTATTACACACACATATTTAGGTCCACGGTTTGCATATTATGCCATTCCAGTCGGTATTTTTTCGTTTCCTTGCTGTAGTTTGACTTACTTCATTTGTTGCACATATAAACAATAGTGGACTCAGGATTTCGCCTTGCCTTACGCTTTCATTGTGTACACTTTTTACGATATGTATGTAGTAATTATAATTTTGTTAATTAAATTTAAGCGTTCACATCCTCAGGAATTTGTTATTATGCACAAGTGGCTACATCATTTGTTAAGCATTGTGTCTAGGTATAATTCTTATACTAAACACCTTATATTTATAATTATTAAGTATAAATATAAGTGACTGGAAACAGTAGCTTTTTGGACGAATGTGTAATTTATTATTTTATTCTATTTTAGAACCATAATCTTATTTATAAGCACCCAAATGCGGGCTTAAATTGGCCTTTTTAGCACAAATCTGTCAAAAATTGCTAAGCAACAATTGATTGTTCATTTACAGTAATCAATTAATTATTCAAACACGCTTCGATATTCAACGTTTTTCTTAAGTTGGAAAAATAATATTTTATCAAATCATTACCTGACCGACTTCAAATTCTTCTAAACTTTCGTTTGAATAAAGGTTTTCCGCTTCTTTAATTTACATTTTGAAAAACGAAAAAAAATACTCAATATTTCGTTAAAAATAGTTTAGAAACTAAAATAGAATAAAACGTTGTATGTACCACGTGCATAATTGTCGATTGTGACACTCCTTCGTCGGGCTTTAAACATTCCCTCGTGCCACAATCTCCCTGATTATGCCCTTAATACATAAATAACTATTCTTGATGTTCCAGAGTTTATACAATCCGGGAATGTCGGTTTCATTGTCGTTTGTATGTTGGCGGTTTTATTAGACAGATAATCTCCTAAACCACTGGAATGATAATTATGAAATATTATTATGTGGTTTAATAATGCCATATTTTTAGCCTTACACAAACAGAATTAAGATTTATAAAATCAAATTTTACAGTTTGTCTGAATTCCATAATGAACTTTCTTAAAATTTGAACTAGACACTAACATTGAATTAATGATTACAGAACATCGATTCAAATTTATTTATTCATTACGTCTAGAAAGTTAATAAGGTGTTACAAGTTTATTAAATTATTCCAGTCCCGAAGTGTAATGTCGTTAGTGCTTTACAAAAAGCGTTTGTTTTTTAGAAATGTTCATACAAAAAAATAGTGAATGCTGCAATTTATTTTAATGATCAACTTATGAGCTTATTATTATTTTTAGAAATAAAAAAAAAATATCAGAAAAGTGCTATTTTAAAAATCTTGCTTACTCTGATCCTATGTTGGCTAACTTTCAAGCTGCGGTATTTCCACTCATAATTAAGGAATATATACGTAGAAACCTGTATCTTATTAAGTAATTAATGTTTTCCTTGCCGCAAAACTACTCAAGAACATATTATCTACAAGAAATAACATATTTAATGTTTGTAAACTAAAACCTAGTAGATTTTGATTTTTTTATTTTGGAATATCACGGTTTAAACAATCAGAAATTTGGATATAACCGAAATGAACATTAAACAAGTTTTTTAAGTTTTAAAAATCCTATTAATTTTAGTTTTTTTTTTTTAATTTCGAAAAGAATACGTTGAGGTGTAGAAAAAAAACGTACAAGACCTAGAGCAAATTTTGCAATTTTTGATCTATGTAAGAATGACTTTCCGTTGTTACTGTGTTGCCTTATAAACCGTATTTGAGAATTTTCTTGTGTACAGAGATGTAGAATTGACCACAGTTTTTTTGTTCTAAGTAATTTAACATATGCATTTCTTAGATTTTTTACGGATAGATTAACTATCTCATCGACTTATTACTTCAAGAATATTTGATAGAAAGCCTGTTTAAATTCATGTTAAATTGGACCATCCTGATGAAAGTTTTCTCTAAAAATGTTTGCTGTATAATGAACCTTCCTTTCTTTGGAAATAAAACGTTAGGTAATTTTTAACAGAAGTTGGCAAAAAATAATAAATTGTACCACTCGGTGTCTCTGCATGTACGAAGTAAAATAGATTTCCTATTACTCGTGTGATTATAATCGACATACTCGTAGTACCGACAAAGCAATAAAACCACAATCAAACACAGCAGTGGATTTTTGAAAATTTGTCTTTGATCGTCGCATCTTTAACACAAATTTTCAAACTGATGGTTATCTGAATCCGAAAATTCTATCAAAGACAAATCTTCAAAAGTACAGGGTTGTCTTTGACCCAATTTATTCCAATTGTTTTTTATCGGTTGCGATCAAATAGATCACACTAATGGTTACTGTAACATATTCTGTTATGATGTAGATTCGACAGCTAGACTAAATGAACATTGTTGTTTTTGTCTTTGTGTATCAAACAAAGCGATAGTACTCGGATAGTGCATATCCGGTAGCTTTTTCAACTTCCTTTTCGATATGAATAAAATGTGCCAATCATAATGCGTGAAATTATATTTCCCGTTTCCTCTAACGTAATAACAAAAATAGCGTAACTTAGATTTTCACAACAGTCTGCAATTGATGAAATTTTTCATTTTGGATTTGTGTAATGTGGATTAATTATTATTCCTGTATTAGCATTACAACACTTTTCATTTAATTAACATCAACTCGACCTTCCTTTCTTTGGATGTATAAACAGAAATTGCACTTCCCAAGTTATTGTTTCTTGAACTGTTACGCAAACTAGTTTTACAGTCAAGGTTGTATGTTTGTATACACCATTTTAAATAGAAGCGATTTTAAAAAATTGCATGGAATTTTCTGCTAAACGCGAGAAATATGGTGCAGGCGTTGTAATGATAGGATACGTCACATTAGATCGGTGTTTATTGTTGCTGAAGCCTTCCTACGTTAGTTGGTCAGATTTCATTCATCAGATGCAAGACCATGAGCGTTCACATAACACAGTGCCCTGTTGCAACTACGATCCATAGCTTCCGGTGCTACTTTACATGCTTTTTTTATTGATATCAGTTAATTATTGAAATATAGTTCGAAATAGGAGTGATTATCCTGTGAAATGGTTATTTATTTTATTTATATTATTTGCTTTTCACTATAAACATTCTAGTAGATTAGCTACAGGCAGAACACCTGAGCTTGCTCTAATTATGTTCTTGTAACTGCTAGTCTTCATTGCATCTGCAGTTTGACATACATAAAACTGTTTAAAAACAGCAGAATTAATGACACATTCGGTATAAAACTTGGCGATGCCAAGGATTTGCTAGAATTCAGATACTGTTATTAATCATATAAATAGGTGTGTGAGAAATGTTCTTTTATCATGTATTGCATGTAAGCGACAATACAGTAGAATGTTGTATTATTTCCATGTTTAATAATGCTGCAATAGAAAATTTGGAACCCAGGTTTAAAAAACTTTACATCTTCGTTATTATGACATTTCTGATGTTAAAAGTATTTCAATGTTTTTTTATTTATTTTTGAGTTTCCTGTTATTTTGACTGCAGAATAACAATTTATTCACAGTTTCTAAAAATTCACTGTATAACTATGTGATTTATTCAAACTGTGTTTAAAAATAAGAAGATTACAAATAAAACGCCGTTCACACGCCCTTCAATTATAAAGATGTTTTGTAGATTTGAATATGCATCAATTAGTTGCTGTAAGTAAGGTTACTAATTTGTGGTTACTTTTGCCTCCTTTAAATTATACCACATAAGTAAGATTTAAAGTAAGTAAAATTTAAGTTGAATGGTTCACGTTGCCTATGTCTAATATGACTTCGTTAAACCCCTAAATTTTCTTTATTTCATTTTTTTCGTCCATTGTTTTCAGTTCAATCAACCAACACGTGGCATTAATTAACAAAAAAATAAAGCTGCACCTTTAAATTCGAATTATTGTTGAGTGCCGGTTTTTGTGTCATTAACGTTGACTTTAGCAATTTGATATGCTCTGCTTGGATGATATTTTAAAATGGTACAACTTTTTATTTTGGTCATTGAAAGGAAGTGGCGGTGTTCACGTAGTGATAGTTGTGCTTTGTTAACCGGTAACGTGAAGTTTAAGTGAAACCGTAAAAGGGGAAATATGCTTTGTCATTTCTAATACATCGACCTCAGCTTAAAAGGGAAGTAACTTAAGTGACTTGAAACTTTATATACTGTTTTATAAAAAAAATGCTATGGGTGAAAATAATCCGTAAAATCATTGGTTTAGTGTAGTTACAAAAGAACTCACTGTATAAGAAAGGTTGCGTGTTGATAACTAATCCACTCAAACTTTTCCTTTCGTTGAAATCAGATTGTTTTCGTGAAAAATGTCATGTCATGTTGATTTTTTACGGTGTTTTTTAGATTGCAGTAGCAAGTGATTCAATAGTGTAAATTACATTGCGTAATCACACCTACCCCGAAGTTAACAGAACCCAGCAGTTCATAGGTACTTAAACTTATTTTCTTAAAACTAAAATTGTGTTTGCACCCTTAATTCTTACTAACAACATTGATTTGAACAAAGACATCTTAATTTAAAAATAACTTAATTCAACTTTCCAACAGGTCATAAAAACATACAGTTGACAGGTCACGGATCTTTGAAAGGAAGATGTATAAGTAGTTCTTTCCTGTATAATCAAAAATGCAGTCACTTAACTCGTTTCATTAATTAATTTAATGAATGGAATGTAAATTATACCATTTACTACATTGATTTAGAAATAAGTAAATTGTTACCTACACTCTTATTTTTAATACATATTGTTATAAACAAATGACACATAACACAAATATTTCTTTTGAAACAATTGTGAATGGGTCTGCTGTCATCAGTTGTCAATCGCAAAAAATTAGTTAGAAACTTTCAGCTGTGCTGATAGGATTGGCATGAAGATAAACAAAAATTCTTCCAGAGAATTATTTTTGTATAATAATTAATAACCTAAAAAATCTATTAGTTGTGCCTTAGATATATATTTTTTACTTGAATTAACACAAAGTTATTATTAGTAGTCCACTGAGTAATCAAAATTGGTTGATTTTTATCAAAAAGTCGATGTCAGAAGCGTATTGCAAAAATACATACAGGAATATTGATTTAGAACTGCTTATACAGTAGTGTCACATAATACATAATAATATCCAAATTAATATACACGAGTAGTTTAGTCTTGATATCTACAGAATAGTATAATGCATAATAGCTCATAATATTTTGCCCGTATACAACGAAAAAATAAATAAATAAAAAAAGGGAATCATTGAAATCTGTGTAAAAACCATATAAACTTAAATTTTTATTATATTGACTGCTTATTAGTTTCTCAAAAAGGTAGTTCTTGAATTGCTTAACACAAACATTTTTAAATTTATTTATTGAGTCTGCAAAGTAAGAAGTTTAATGTTTTTTTTAGAAAGAATTTATATGTTGTCTAAATTATGTAACATATTAAAATAACCATTTCAAACTTAACTACATCTACCGAGCCGAACCGAAAATTTTATGAGATCACCTTAAAAAATTATTAAATAACTCCAGACTGAATAATACATATACTGATACCAAGTCATATGTCTGTACTTGAAACAAAAGAAGTCCTCTATAAATAACTAAAAACATTATACTGTATGCTGGTTAATTTCTTTACGTTATGTATTTGTTTATATTAGAAAAAATTGTTTCTATTCATATTATATTGGTAGATAAGAATTGACGCAGAATAATTTTATGTTATGCATTGTATTTTATAATTAAAAATGTGGTTGCAGAACTGAAAAAGAAAAAAGGGATAATAATCTAATTCAAGTGGAAAAAATCCGCATGGGACAGTTCTTTTACAATCTCTTTGATGTGGAATAAATTTAGCTCTTTTGCTGTTTTAACCATTGTTAAATTCAGTGAGCAGTGGTATTATGATCGAAAAGAGTTTTTCATGGTTGTAGAGAAAAATAAAATATTCACGTTCGTGCATTGAAGTCAAATTTTTCTTATTCCAATTACTTGTATTTTCCAATTTTGGTTTTTGTTCCATAATTTATACTACAAAAACTACTTCTTTCGATTCGTGGTTATATTACAAACTACAAACCATTTGGTACAAACTCACAAATTTTTTGGAGTAAAATAGCTCCTAAGTAATTATTGTATTTCTAAAGAGAATACGCCGTTTTTCGACGTATAGTGACTTCTTGTGTTACTAAATTTGTGTATAGGCGTATTGTAGTGGAGTTCTTCGGACGAATGCTTAATTTCATATTTCTTGGACGTTTTCTACCTCCTCGAATATGAAAAAAAAGGCCTAAAATAGCGATTAAGAAAAAGAGCGACCGCCCACCAGACAAAATTTAGATAATGTGTATTACGCAATATAATGAGCGGACGTCATCAAATTATTGGTGGGGATGATTAGCCAAATTTTGGTAAGTGTTTTACCATCTACATTATATTCCTAATATACATACAAATTTTCTCAACAGTCGGTCCACTAGTTCGGTGACTATCTACCTAATAATAATTGACACAGACGGAAACGGGAGACCACTTTTTCGTACCCTAGGGAAACGTAAGGAAAAAATTGGTCGAAAGTTATTTCGACAGAACTTCCCTCGCCCTGAATTAACGAGTGTTCAATTGAAAAATAACTCAGAATAGGCGTTGGAATCGCATTTGACACAAACATCATGTCTATTCCTATATGTTAAAAAATCCAATCATTGTAATGGCTGGATATGTGACCGAAACTGTTGTATAACCTTACATTTTCAAATAATTTCGGGTCTTTTTTGTAATAACGCCTATAAGTTACAATAAAGATATATTGCAATGTTAAAATAAAGTAAACGAGCGTGCTCCGCCAATGTTTCAAATGAATTTTTGTCTTTATAAAATTTTGTGATATGTTAACAATATTTTTCCAAGGACAGGTATAGCAATTTGGATAGACCCAATGTAATACTAATAATAACAGTATTGTACTACCAAATTTTCTTTCTGATTTAATCAATAACATAAATTAACTCATTCTTTTTTTGGGTCACTGCATTCATATGTTTCTTAAACATATGAATGCAATGACCAATCACACGTATAAACTCGTCATAGCTTGGGCATTTTATACAGGATTTATTCAGCAAAATTTTGAGGTGACGTCATCATTTTTTTTGAGGGTGGGATAAACAGATATATTTTGATTAAAAAGTTGCTATGTTTACGTTAACTTTAAAACGATGCAACATTTTTAAAGTATTCAGCTGTGCAGATTTAAAATTAAATTGCAAAATGTTAGACAATTTACAGACGACAGACAGACAGACTCGGTTACAATACTTCCTGCTCTTACGGTTGTGAAGTAAAAATTCTGGTAAATTGGAATAACCTGGCAACTTGGCTTCGGATTTTTAAAAGTATGGTTACTAAGAATAGGAAGAAAATAGTCTGTACAGGGGGAAAAATTTACTCAAAGAACCGTACACCTTTTGTGTCAGATTTCTTTTTCTGTCTTCTGTATTTAATTAGATGTCGAGGAGCGCGCGCTTAATAATTCACCCTGTAAATTAGTCTCACTAAAAGTTGATCACGTCGTCATGAAATTGTGTTAAGAAAATTTCACATCAAGCTATAGAGCATGCTTCTTTACCTGTACTTTATGTTTAACGTTAGAGCTTTTACAAAACAAAAGTTTACGGTTTATCTAGGAAGATCAAACTTAATTGTAGCTGTGCGACCAATAAGAAACATCAATTTTTATTTCACGCGCATATCCTAAAGAAGTATTATAATAGAGTATATAGGACGACTGACATTTGATAACCCCTAGAGTATAGAGAACAAAAAATTGGTCTCTGGTTTCCGTCCATCTGTCGTTTTAAGTATATACTCCTACACTTGTGGTGTATGAAATCCGCTTTGAGTTTTTTGCTAAACATCCAAATTTTCTCAGTTCCGTGACGCAGGCGTTAGGCTCTCCGCTCTAGGGCTTACAACGTGAAAACAGTCGCGCGTTCGATGCTAACGTAGGCCTTTTTTTTTGTTTGCATTGTGATTAATTATCTGTATTGTTTTTTCTTCACAAAAAAAATTAAATTTTTCAAATTCAATTCATTTTACAAAAAGCAGGATTTGTGTACTGTACTTCAGGGGCAAGGAAAGAACTACGATGGTACAACTAAACACACTTTATATTAATTTGACAGACCTGTTCTGACACAATTTTTTTAAGATTTATGTAAACATAAGGATATCGCTCAATCTCAGATAAAAGAGCATGTTGCGAGCGATATTTATTAAGCAAAATTTTTAAGTGGCATTACAAAATTTTTGGTGGGAGTGAACATTTGTCTATCATTTACAAAATTTCTAAAATTTCACAGGAATAAGTTGAGTGGTTAATAAATTAACACCAATAGGCGACATGCAACAAACAGACGAAAACAAGTCAATATTTTCGTATTGTTCAAGCTGTAAAACATCGAGAAACCACTAATTAGAAATTTGTCAAAATGGGATTACAATACTATCTCTCACTCGGGAATTAAAGTCACCCAAAGTCTTTTCTTTAACAGGAGCAATTTTCTAATGGATTTTGTCAATCAATGTAACCGATGCTGGAGTGTCTTTAATTAAAATGAAAACTGTTTTCAACAAACTGAATCCACTCTAGGTATGCCTATCAAACACATTACTTCTGTTGATAATTTTAACCACAAATGTAGTAGTAATTTAGAGTAATTATTGCCTCATGGCAGTCTTGTGGTTTTAAAGATATGGCCATGGCCATCGAACGCAAATTAGATGAATATTTATCTTTTTTATAGAAAAAATATATAAAATATATTTTAATGTTTGTATGTATGTATTAACATTTTGGTTAGCATCTTTTTATCTATTTCTTAGAAAGCAATCATTTCACTGTACACTAAGATTAGATACTGAATATTTTAATTTAATGTCACCACAAACTTTGTCTTGTTTGGCAAACAAGTCACATAACATTGGAAACTATTCCTTGCAGGTGTTGCAAAGTTTTACTGAAAGTTTGTCTTAATAGAGAACATGATTGAGAACAATATTGCTTCTGTACCAAGTGATCACTAGACTAGAAGTAATAAAGATTAGTCATGTCATAAGGCTCCCACTTGATCGCATTGGTTCGATAAACTTCTTTATTAGTCATTTTTTGCAACACGTGTTAAAATGTAAGTAAACTTCCTCTTTAATGATGTTTTACAACAGGCTGCCGTTGTTTTACTAATTAACATTTCTTTTTTATTAACGAGTTTCAACTACGGTTTTGAGTATGTTTTCTGGATACTCACGTTTACTTAAAATTATTAGACCGTGTAGTGTTCACTCATTACAACAATTTAATTTTATAGGAAAAACGTTTTGCAATTTATGTATAACTAGTATTAACATCTTGCGAACAAAATGGGGTAATAACACTTTAAAACTTAAAATAAATGATTCGGATTGGCGACTGCTTGCCGGTCGGAATAGACTATTTAAAGGTTCAAACAAAAGCAGACGTGTTTAATATACGGCAACAGTTGCAGAAAATCCACCACTTTTAGATTCGTTTCTTGGGATATAAAATGTACCGCAGTCGTTCAGACAGTTCCTAGCAAAGAATCGATATAACTGTCACATGGTTGAGGTATGTTGTAAAAATGTAATGGCCGAATTATCCTTTACCTTTTTCATATTTCTGCACCAAAATAAAATTGTATGCAACTCATTTCTTAAATTAAGTGGTGCAAACTCTTAACCATATGAGCTGCTACTTTACACATGTGAATGTGATCATTTTTTGCCCATTACTTTTTGATTCACTGAATCCATCTCAAGGGACGGTAATGATTTGTCGTCTTTTTGTTATCTCTTTATGGACAAACCTGACTATTTGCTCATACTTAAAAAAAAGTTGACAAAAAATTATAAACTAGTTTTGAATGTAACGCGACAAAACTGTTATATCATCTCTGTTTGAATTCCGCTCATTTTCATCGATCTCATGCATTTATGGCTTTCTGTAACAAATTTAACGACTGCAATGATTGCTAGTGTCCTAATTTTTAACGAAGGTTTTGTTGGATACATTAACTTATGAACACGACACAATAACACAATAACCTGTAAGGTCAAACGGCAGTAATCATTTTTAAATTACCCTGAAGGTTTTGCTGTTTAATTGATTATTTACAGATGCATGGACGTTAATTCAATTACTTAAATCAGCATCGTCATCTATTCAGGTTCTCACAACCTAGGAAACAGTAGGCCCATAATTGTTAGCTATTAAAAACTGTATCATGTACGGGGGCGTGTTGATAAGTAGCTGCAAAAGACAGTGCACTAACAAAGAGTACAAGTAAGTTTTACAAGGATTTTAATTATCGCACTAAAACCCTATTACTTCTGTGGAACTATCAATTACCAATAGAAGTATGACTTGCTGAGGCCCAATTAAATCATTTAAAATTATGAGCGCACTTTGATGGATAGAATAATTACAACAATACTTATTCGGAAATTATTGCTAATTTTTTGTACATGCACAACCATTACAGTTATATTCTCAAGATTTATATTGTCTGTATTTTTATCACTTAATAACAAGTTAAAAATTTTAAAATTTGACAAAAAGCACATCAAAATGAAAATAAAAATGACAAGTTTTGGGATAAACTGATCGAGTATACAAAGTCAACTTAAAAGAAGTATGTATTAATATCTTCATAATGAAAATTGGTGGAAAGTTATTTCGATAGAACTTCAACTGCTCTTGAAGTATAATCCGACACATTTCGCTCCTTTAAAAAATTATAAAATTTGTTTTTGCGATTTTTGTTTTGTAATAAAGTAGACAACTAACAGAGGACTAAAATTATTAATTAAGTCACAATCGAACAAAATGTTCTGAATCTTATAATGCTTATTTTATCATTATTAAAAGTATCGGAGGGCGTATTCTCTATTTTTGAGAAAATAGGCTGACGAGTTCTTAATTTGATCAATAAAGAATTCTGTGATTAACATAGATAATACTAGTCACAACGCATTGCCAGTGCAAGAGAAAAGAAGAAACGGCAAAATTTGGCGTCGAACGTAGGACCGCAGACTAGCGTTCTCCTCAATAACCAACAGGTCTACCACGACTTATATTCCGTGTTGGTGGTAAAATATTATTGCAATTTATAAAGGTTTTTGCGAAAATTTGGACGTTTCAGGAAAAAAACTCAAAGGGGATTCGTACACCACACGTGTAGGAGTATATTGTTGCATAATATTTAAATCATTTTAAAATCTAATTCTTTTAGATGACGTTATCGAATTGTTGCGGGGGATGATTTGCCAAAGTTTGGTTAGCGTTTAACCGTCTATATTCCTAATATACATACAAAATTTGACAACAATCGGTCCAGTGGCGTCGGAGATAACGTGTCTAATAAAAATCGACACAGATGCCAGACAGATAGACGGAAACGGGAGATTACTCTAGGGATCATGAAGCGACGAGAAAACATGAAACTGTCACCCGATAGACTCGATTACTAATACTTCCTTAGGTTAGCTCGGGAAGTAAATATAAAAAAAAATACAATTTTATTCTGGTTTATTAAAGTTTTTTTACAATTAATTAATAGTTATACGACACGAAGGCTCAAGTAAGAGTGAAAGCGCCAGTTAACATAAGCGAAAAGAACAGGTATAATTTATTATGCTGTGTGAAAACGGTCGTGCCCAATTCAACTGTCGACATCCCTCGGCTAATAGCATTAGGGTTTTAAATGATCACTGTGTAAGTAATTATGGTAGTTTTATATCACAGCTATCATAAAATACATCACAATGGTTCAGTGGTGCATGTTAATTTTAAAATGTAGGTATGTCAAAAATACAGTCCATCTGTTTTAATTATTCCATGATATCGTAAAACTCATTCTCTCTTTTTTCCACCACCTATACTTTGCGTTATGCTGTGAGAAATAAGAACAACAAAGCGCTATCTCATTTTAACTTAAGCGGATGTGCGAGAAAGAAAACACATAGCTCCGCTTGTCGGAATGAAACCCGAAATTTGACAGAGGTTCTCAAACAGTTATGTATTATTGCAGGCTTTATAATAATTTATAATGTACAACAAATAAAAAAAAAGTCAGCAAAACGTTTTTAAAACAAGTAATTCTGAAATTTAAACATAATACTAACTTAAATTTACATATCATCTGTTCCTATAAACATCTCTTTTCAAGTTCAACAAAACAGTTTTTTTTTGAGAACTGCTTTGTACGAACGTTTCGGTAGATCTTTAGGACCGCCCCTAAAATGCTAGGCAATACGTACCATCTCAACCGCAATGAGAGAAAGTGAGACAAAAATAGTAACGTTTGGGAAGTATTATTTGCTACGGTTTTACAAGACTATGGAGTTCTTATAACAAATGGACTGCAGTGCCAATGTTCCTATATATATTTCTTAAAAATAAGTGTAATTTTATAAAAACCGACTGAAAACATTAATCATATCGTTAGTACGATTTAATGATGTAGAAACGTTATCGACTACCAACCATTATAGACCATAATTGTATTTAAAATCAAAAAACATAAAACATTACATTCTCACATCAGAAAATAATTGCATGACCTAATAACATACATATTTACTACATAGTTTGAAAAACTGTGATTGCTTTATGCGAAAATACTTGGAAAATATATTGGAAGATCATAAACATGTTACAAAACAATAAAAAAAGCAATTAATTCACTTCCATCGCCCTCTTTTTCAAATAGAATAGTTTAACTATTTTAATTCTATTCGGTGTTGTTTTTTCTGAACCTTAAATTGATATAATTAAGTCGATATTTTCCTATGCAATGAACATACAACGAAAAATAATAGGAGTAATTAAAAGTGTAATCTGTAATTGAAACGTGGTAACTTCATTACGCTTTCTTACTATTGACTGATGAGTTTAATGATGTGCATAATGTCCTTTAATTTGTGTTATCATTGGACAAGGTACGTAGCATAATTTTGTGGTTCATTTTTTTTTTTTTGTTAACACTTTAATTACTACCTAATAAATTACACTTGATTGTGACATAATATTTGAAAAATTTTGACAATAAAAGTTGGCCTGAAGTTTACCAAAAAGTTGATTATGCCAAGTATCAATTGTTAAATTTCTTCATGTTATTTAGTTAAAATATTAACGACAATTTATAAGATATTTAGTTGTTTATTGTTTACAATTTCTTCGAATGTTTCCCATTTCATATTAGCCTACTGGTGTTATCCCATTTTTCACGAACAACGTGCACTTTTCATCAATCAATTAACAGTATTTTCGCATAAATCAATTTGCACTCTGTTTTTCATGTTATACGGTAAATATGTTATTAGGTCATGCAATTACGTTGTGATGTGAAAATTCAACGTTTGATACTTTTGGATTTTAAATACAACCAGCTTTATTCCCTTGGATTAGCCAGTCCTTCTTATCAAAAATAGATTGTCAGGAAGAGCCGTATTCGCCTTCAGAATTGGCATCACTATTAGCTATTGTAACGAAAGCAGCCGAATGTTTTACGTTAATTCTGTGCAACCTCCTAAGTTTAGTTTTTTCGAACATAACCGGTACCTGCTTTCTGTAGATTATTTAAATTATGCAATATTAAATTGATGTCTTTCCTGCAATGAGGACGGTTTCAAACGTCAACGCTCTGATTATTCCAACGCGCTTTCTACAAGCTGCAATTAATATTTCATTGCGTTTAAAAATTTTTTTCGGAAATGTTGCAGAACACAAGAACCATGACATGAAAATGATGCGATACTCTGAAATACCGAGGGATATTTCAGGTGACAGTCTTTCAGCACTCAAATTAACAGAGGTAACTTCATGAATGTTAAATCACTCTTTTGTTTTTCTTCATTGTTTAAATTTGTTTTCAGAATAGGAAACAAGAAAGTTACAAATCGTCAGATGTCGATCGTGATACAATTTCCATCTCTTCATCCAGCAGCCATGACAAATTCGCGTTGGAAACTACAAGAATTAGAAAAATTTCCACTCCAGCTGTCTCCAGTGGTCCCGGACCCCCCTTCTCGTATTACAGTTACGGGTAAGTAGGTAAAACAGTTGCTTCTTTTATTGGTTTTGTACCATGTGTATAATCTTCCAGTAATTAAGTCTACATACATCTACATAAATTTCTTGTATCTACGAGAAGCTGTGTTAAATCAATTGCTATGCTTAATAACACCCTACTAATGCTAATGTTAATTGAATGTATATATGCACAGAACTTTCCGGAAGACTATAAAAAATCATATTGTTTATAGAGTAATATTTCAAAAAATTAATTTATAATAAAATTTGAACACACCAATAAATTAAAATCTAAGTCGTGAGTGGGTAATCTGATGACATCAGCTTTAATTTGTGACTTGTTAACAACTCGAACTTTAATTTCACAAAAATGTATTTATCTTTGTTATATTTCATTTTGATGATGACACAAAAGTGAGAAAAATTTATCGGTCGTAACTTGTAAAAGACAGTAACCTCAGGAGCAAAGTTTATCAGTCGTAATGATAAACAAACAAGTCAAAGTAATGACGAATATTAATAAACAGCCATATGTTAAAGTTAACTAACTACACATTCTTGTAAAAATTGGTCTAAAGTTGCTTAGATAGAATTTTACTCGTCCCTGAAGTACAATCAATTTAACAAGTCCAATTATGATCCTGCGAATTGTATTTTTTTATAATAACCTCTATAAGGTAAAACAAAGGTAGGCGTAGATTATTTAATTATAGGTAAACGAGCATGCTACCCGGATGTTTCAAGCGAGATTTTCTGATTAAAATTTTGTGATGACGTCATTAGCTTTTTAGTAGGAATAAATATGTCAGTATTAACAGTAATGTGCTACTGGACGAACGAAAATCCGATAAGACGGTTTTGATTTAATCAGTAAAACGAATTGCCACATTCATTAATTTGTTTGAGACATCCTGGATAAAATGTTCCAAAAATAACAGTAGATAGGGAAAATGAAATTTACATAACAGACGTCGGGAATACAGGAAATTAGCCATTCACCAAATGTCCAATACTTTCCAAGCTTACGTTCGGAAATTAAAAATGAAACAAAACAAAAATATTTCAATTATTGGACACTGATAATTTTAAAAATCACGTGCATACCTAGACGTTTATGTATACTTAATACTAAGTATTTGAAAATGCATATTACAACAAAGTTATTAAGTTCTGTATATTCCACAAACTGTACTCTACCACATTTAAGAAATAAAAGCATTATACATCAATATTTATTTGTTCTTTAAAAAACCACAGTGAAGACTCACCTTCGCCTGTAATTTTTATCACATTGATTGGAAGGTGGGTGTATTGTGTTCAACGGATCGAACTACTGTAAATTTCCCGGGTTCCATTTAAAAGATTTAAATTTTTAACAGAGATCACTTTACACAGAACACATTTTCAGAATAACATTCTACTGGTGACTGTGTGACCTAAAATTCATTTAATCGTTTAAATAATTGCTAACTCCTCAAAAAAAATATGGTTCAGTCTCTGGACGAACAAGATCATAATGGAATAATGTATTTAATTCAATGTTAAGTAGTAAAAGATTGAAACAGAATTTTAAGAGAGAAATAGAGTGCCTTTACATAATTTCATCAAGAAATCTGTCACTCACTAGCCATACATGAAGAGTAAATAATTCTGATAAAAATGTTAAAAATTGATGTGTTTTTCGAAAAATTATGAAATGGCGTATCATACACCACAAGTACAGAAATAAGTTATTTTATAAAATTTAAATAGTATTTATTTAGCATGCAAAATTTTGAGATGACTTCGAATTGTTAGTGGAATTAACACGAACTCTTGTCAGCATTTTACAATCTACACGATATTCCTCATTTCCATTTCAAATTTCACATAGTATAAGTAGATAATCTCATAGAAATAAAGTTGGTTATACTTTATACAAAACAGCCATGGATTTTTGAAGGTTTGTCTTCGATCCTTGCATTTTCGACTCAAACTTTCAAATTGACACTAATCTGACAAGACGAAAATTCTATGAAAGACAAATCGTCAAATATCCATGGCTGTTTTGGATTGTGTTTTTTATTGCCCTGTCAATGTGTTGGAATTTATTTGTTGATTGTTGGCTCTCAAAATTTACACTTATCAGCAACGTATATATCTAGTTTTGCGCATATGTTTTTTCAGTGAACAGCAATATCAAATCTACAACTTACCTACGAGATGTTGCAATAAATACATAAATAATTTATGAAAAACAATAGTTATTGCCTAATAAGTAATAAGAGATACCTTTTGTTGCTCTGTCATTAACTTTTGGGTTTTAATGGCTTCTAGCCTTAAAATTTCTCTCTCTATTTGCAGTCGGACTTCTATTTCCTTTGCTCATTGAGTTTAATTTAAAGAATAACTATGAATGCAATAATAATTTTGATCAAACTCAATCTCACCTTCAAGTCAAGTGAGTTGACTTTGAGTGGAGGATGAGTTAAACTTAAGTGACGACTAATGAATCTCACCCTTGGTGTTGTAAAATTTCTTTAAATAAGTGCATTTACTTCGCAAACCTTACTGTTGCAGTTTTGTTATTGTTTAATTCGAAATGTCATGGTAAAAACCCAGGATGAAGTGGTAATTCTCGGATGTAACCACAACAGAAGATATTTATTTTTAAATTCCATTATCAAGTGTATACAAACGAGCGGTCAAAAAACCCTTTAGTTAGTACGCGTAAACAACAAATATTGTTTGAACTGGCAATAGAATTAACTAATTTTGAGAAATTTTTCTTGTATTGCTCTTGCCAAACCCAAATGCGTGACACTGTTATTTTGAAGTGGTCAAGAAAGTTTGATGGGTTTTTTTTATCACTCGTTATGTTTTCTTGGTTATTTCTATCCATGTTATATACTTGTCAGTTATATTCGAAATAAACTTTGGCAGGTACAGACGAAGCTTAGATAATTGTTCCAAATAAAATCATCCAAAAAAAAAAAACGTACCTGAGAAAGTATATTTCAGCTCGGTATATCATGTATATGGTTTGATCGGATCATACTGTGTGGTTTTTAAATTTCTGGTCTAGTTGGTCATGATGCGTACGTTATTGAAACGGCTGACGTAAGCGCAATGGCCAACTAGAGCAAATTTAAAAAATCACCCGGTATTTAATATTTTCATACAGATATAACTATATCTAAACACAAGCCGTTGTGAATAAATAATCATTTTGCGAAAATTTGCAAGTACGCTAGTTGATTTTTTTTTTTACAAAAATCTGGATTCATAGGGTAAAAACTCAACACGAATTCATAAACTACTAAATCGAGGAGTATGTTATGTCAAAAAATTTATATAACATTTTCTACTGTAAAAGTTCGAGATGACATCATATGGTGGGGATGATCAGACAAATTTTGGATAGCGATATATTCCTAATATACATACCTACAAAATTTGCTTGGTATCCGGTAATTAGAAGATTATCTAATTAAAATCAACACAGACGCGGACAGACGGCAGACAGACACACGGAAACGAGAGAAATCATAAAAGTAGCGAGTCGTACGACTTGATTACAAACGATACATCGTTAGCTTACGCTTGAAGACATATTTAACAAAAATTATTTTTCTACTTAGATATTTTAGAGTATTATAAACATGCCAAGTACAATATGACATAAAGAAAATTGGCTTACTTTAAAACAGTGGAATAAAGTGAACTTTACTTTTCCTTGCAGAGTGTCATTCGTGTAGACTAAACAAACTGTAAAATCAACAAAAAAATTAAACAGGCATTTTGGGGTGTCCCAGACGACTGTAGTCTCAAAAAATGTGTAGAAGCGACTTCAGACATCGTAAAATGTAAAAATATAAAATGTAATGAAGAATCTCGTGTAGGTAGTAAAACGTCAACCAAAATTTATCTCATCGTCCCCATTAAAAATTTGATAACGTCATTTCAAAAGTTTGCTAAGTAAATTCTACTTCTAATATGCAAAATACTATACTATTCATAGCTGTGCTTTATTACTTTACCTTCTTTTATGCTTATGAAATTTTACCTAAGGTTATTATTTTTTCCAAACCTAATAAACTATTAAACAGAATTCTCTTCAAGAACTTGATGACGTCGTCTCAAAAGTTTGTTAATTACATATCGACTGAAATGTTTAGTGTGACAGGTTCTTATACGTACACTGTAAAAAAAAAATTGGTCGAAGATTATTTCGAGAGAACGTCCCTCACCCATAAAATCCAGCTGTTTCGAAAAACTGAAAAATTTAATTTTGCGAATTTTATTTTTATGTAATGTTCAAGTAAAGGTAAAGAAGCGTTTGTTTCAAGTGGGTTTTTTCATTACAAAACTTTGTGATGACGTCATCAACATTTTTGCAAGTAATAATAATAAAAGTACTGTATTCCCAAATTTTCAAAAAAATGGAGTGAATCGTTTTTAATCTTGATTGAATCAATAAAATAAGGCACCAAATTGATCACGCCTGCTATATGTGTAGTAGCAGAGGTGGGACTGAACTGAAAAGCATTTATAAGTACTCGTAATTTAAGACAAATATCGATATCGCTTGTCGAGACTGTACACGTGAGAATGAAACAGAAAAACTAAACGACATTTCCTACGAATTGCAATAACCAGATCAAATTGTTCAGACTTTTTTATTGCTTCGACTTCCGCTGTTCACATTGGTTAATTATAACTTGTCTAGGTCTAGGGGAGGCAAAGATGTCTCTAGAGGAATTAGAATTGTTTATTAAATTAAAATGGTTTACTTAGTTTTCCTGAAATTCTATATGCAGAGCAGGTACTGTTGTTATTACTAATTACACTTGACATATTATTATCAAGATTGATATATTTGCCCCCCCCCCTGAAAATTTTATGACGTCACCACAAAATTGTACTTGAAGTATGACAACATAGCATAGGAGTACCCGTAATTTAATAATTTACTACTATTTTTAATTTAATATATCTAAACAAAAAAAAAATGCAGAACCAAATTTAATAATAATAATAATGATTTATTTACCCAACAGAAAATCCACTTATAGGGTAAAACAATAAACAAATTTTATACTTTGTATAAAAAACTGCATTTGTTTGGATTGCCCTCTACGGATGGGGGAAATTCAATCTAAATGATTTTAGATCAAACGTTTTTGGTAACAGTAAAAAATGATTGTCTTCCCTTTTTACATTGTCGGTGTGTGTCAAATTTTTCTGAATTTTGGAATAAAAAAAAATTAAAAAGTTAATATATGTTCATTACAAAGAAATCGTCTGACTAATGGACGATTTCAGTTCCCTTGCATCTGTACCTGCCCATATCAAAACTCAAAGTTTGCCCAACAATGCCTCGTCGCAAGCCAGAACCAAAAACTACAGCTGTGCTATTTTCGACATACTCAGGATTTCACCGGAAGATTTTGCCAGTCAGTTGACGTTGCTTGATTTGCCTGTTTTCCTCAACATCCAACCAGATGAATTGACCAGCTGCGCATGGAATAAGAAAAACAAGTTGACCGTGGCGCCTAACGTTGTGGCTTTCACGAGACGGTTTAATCATGTAAGTGCATAGCACCTGCTACTCATTTAAATCTTATTATGATACAGCAGTTTAATGAGCATTTTTTTTTATTTCGTAAACCAGGTGAGCTTCTGGTCTGTGCAAGAAGTGCTGAGTGGAACGACTCCAAAACAAAGAGCGGAAATATTGTCGTACTTTATTAGAATAGCAAAAAAGTTATACGAATTGAATAATTTTCACTCGCTGTTTGCAATAATTTCAGCCTTACAAAGTGCCTCCATTTATAGGTTTGCGCGTTATCTCGAGATTAGCGGAAGTAGTAAAAGATGTGTTTACTTTTAGGTTGTCGAAGACGTGGACTTGTTTATCTAAAAAAGATAAACAGACTTTCGACAAGTTGGCTGAAGTATTTTCTGATGCAGACAACTGGTCGAATCTCAGGCGTCACATTGAAAGCTTGAAGCTTCCATGTATACCATATTTGGGTAAACTTATTCCTTAGGATTAATTCACGTTTAATGAACCACTTGTTGCAGGTCTTTATTTGACTGATCTTGTTTACATTGACATGGCTCATCCTCACTCTGGTGGCTTAGAATCTCAACAAAGAACATTAAAAATGAACAATATTTTACGTGTGATATCCAATTATCAGCACTCGGATTACTCAAATCTGTGTGTTATTCCTCATATTCAAGATTATTTAAATTCTATTAGATATATTGAAGAATTACAAAAATTTGTCGAAGATGATCAATACAAGTAAATCTTAAAATTCTAAAAGTTCTCTGTGCTAGTTGATTTGTTTTTAGACTTTCACTCAGATTGGAGCCACCATCACCTGCTCCAAGCTCATCAAGTTGTAGTTCCAAAGAGTCTGTAGTCGCTGATGCTGCAGCCATTGCTTCTTTGAATCTTTCTCCAGCTAAAGCTTCTAGCGGATCTTTGCGACTACACGCCGTCACTTCAGGGAGTAAATTCATACCAGGACATCGGAAGTGTCGGAGCCTAGGAACAAAGTGAGTTTTGAGTTCGCCAGTCATTTTTTGACACACGGTTTTGGGTTTTGTGCTCCTAATATCCTTTACCCAGTACTACAACAAACATCCAGTTTGACAAATTTAACGATACAAAAACGTACTTTCTCTAGATTTCGTAGTACAAGTCTCCCCCGTAATTTCCACAAAGCAGGGTACCCCTCTGTGGTACTACCCTGGGGGTAAGTGCTTGTAATGTAAGAGCCTTGCTTGAAAAACAAGTAGGTATTGCATGTGGAAGAATTAAATGATTGGTCGCTCGGGTGCTTTGGTCGGAAGAATGTGGAATATTGCTTTGTTGGACAAAACAATATATGTAATCGTGGGAAGATTTGCTTAGTATTTATTGTTATTCTCATTGTAAAAATCCGTAGTAATTTCACGTGGTGTTTGGTAAAGAATGTCGATGTGTGTGAGCACTGAAATATTTAATGAGTAACACCAAAATGTAATCTGTATTTGTTAATTACGATAGTATCCCAAAAATGTAGATAATAGAAAAAAAAATTAATGAATTAATAATCAATTAATCAATTTAACATGTGCCTACAGCATTTTTGGTAAACCTCATCAGGTTGGCAATTTTGATCCCAAAGAACTACCGAAGACTTTGCATTTGTTAGATGATTCCGAATTAGAAGAATCCCGAAATTTTCGTTCCCCTCACGTCGAATTATCATCACCTTCAACTGATCTACCACTACAAGCATCACAAAGTACGGCAGAAAACTCAACGCTGCTTACGAGGTGTGTTTTATTATTAAAAGTCGTATTTAGATCATTAATATGCGGTGTTGGTGTTCTGTGATCATGGATTAGCGTAAAATGTTTTACTTGTTCGTCGTTGAATTATATCTCTAAATTATTATATTGTGTTCGTAAAGTGTGGAAATAATATTCTGGAACTTCAAAGTTTTTTAGTTGATGACGTGACAAGATTTTTTAGTGGATCTTTGTCTTTCGAAAATATATATTACCAAAATTATAGGACTAAATCGTTCCTAAAAACATCGGATAACTGAATTATTTCCAAGCGGGTTGTCCTAAAAAAGAAGGGTCCAGTTATTTTTATCCTGGACAAATCCATACACATTGACTTTGTGTGAATGTTAGATTAGCTTCGTTATTTGAAAAGCGATTATTTTATTTTTCCTGTGTGTACATTGCAATGGAAAACATTACTGGTGACAGTTTCAATCTTTTTATGCTTCCGGTTTAGCCGGAAATATGATCAAGTTAATTTTTCTACATTAAATACTTTTTACAGGGTGTCTTTTTTATTTTTAAAGGTGAACCGGAAATGACACCAACTTCGTTGTTTTAAATCTCAGTATATTTTTTGTAAATAGAAATGTTGCTTTTTTTACTAGAAAATAATAATCAAAAAGAACCATTATTCTAAAATCAATAATTAATAGTTATTTAATAAAATAAGTCAAAATCTATCTTTTGAATTCAAATCTCGTTGCTTGAAAAATAAGCGTTTGATCGGTCAATTCAATATTTGCAAGAAAAAAGATTGTTCGTATTTTTGGAACTATAATGCGTCAAAACAATAATATTGTGAAGTTCTCGAAAATCTCAATAACGGAGTTTATTTTCGTATGTTCGTGTTGTATGTTAAATACAACGAGAGCTTGAACCGCATTTACCAGAAGTTCAGTGAGTTATACCCGTACAAGAAAATTTGTATCGGAGATATTTGAAACAAATTATTGATAATTTGAAAAATAGGGGTCAGTTTAAACTGAAAAGAGAAGATTCGCATTTATCATTGAAGATCACCAAATTTTGGTATTTGGTGCAGTATTAAACGTATTTTGAAGAAAAATGGTCGGCATCCGTTTAAATATGGAAAGCATCTACATCTTGAAGTAGGTGATTTTACCAGACGTCAAGAATTTGCAGAGTGGCTACTAATAAGCCAAGAAGTACAATTATTTTTTGAAAACAATTTGGAGCGACGAACCTTCGTTCTCTAATAAAAACATTTTCAATGGACACAATACTCACTACTGGTCTACTGAAAATTTGCAATTGTTCAAACCAAGGGGAAACCAAAGAGATTGGAAGTTTAACATATGGGTTGGCATAGTAAGTAATACCATAATTGGACCATGTTTTGATACTAACCTCAATGACGAATAATATTTACGTATTCTGCGGCAAATGAAAAAAGATTATTTAGATAAATGACCTTTGAATGACGTCCAAAACTCGTATTTTCGCCAGGATGAAGCATACCTCACAACGTGAGAAACGTGGATGTATTTTTTTTATAACTGAAATGTTGGATGGGAAAATAAGATGGCCTCCAAGATCGCCTGATTTGAACCTCCATTGATTATTTCCTTTGGGATTTCAAAAAAGATAATGTTTACTGATGAATGGAGAGACAAAGATGTCTTGAAACATCGCGTCAGAGCGCTTTGCACAACACTAAATCCAATACTTGTATTCTTGTTGTATTAAATTTAATTCTTAGTCTGTTCTGTTGTTTTAAACAACGTTTACATAAAAAAAACATTTGGAATATTCAAAAGTTAAATTATCGTGTTGAAGTGGTCTGTGTTTTAATTAATGATCGTTTTTGTCGACCAAAAAAAAAAAATTAATTAAATGTAATGAAGCTGTGCCAATGAAAACAAAAAAAATATTAATTTTTCATCAATTTTACTGAATAACTTGTTTGTTATTAATTTTGAAATATTGGCTGCTTTTGATTTGTTGTGGTTAAAAATATACTTGTGTTCCATTTAAAATTATAAAGTTATTTCATTTACCATCAAATAGACCTTCTTGTACAATACAAATTTGTCCAAAGAACAAAGGACAGGACCTATCTTCAAGAATAAAAGACTTACAGGGGTTGTATCAAATAAGAAAGTTGTATGTTTTGTCATTTTTCAAGGATTTAAGTGCCATAAAAATTTAAAATAATAATAATAATTAATACAAAGTCACGATATATTTAAACACAGTGATAATTTTAATTTAGGTTCAAAATTCCCTCCATTGGCAGATTGATAACGATTAAAACATTAAAATGTCGCAGAACTTGTAGAATAATTTAGCGCATCTCTTAGTTTTCCACTACCCCTGCATAAAAAATGGAGCTATGATAATAATAAGTCGGGCTAAGGAGTAACAATGATCCCTCGTGGACCATTCCATATTGCCGAAAATATCTCATCGAAATAGTTGCAGGCATGTAACCTAAATTGCCGCGGATCTCCATCTTGTTGGAACCAGATGTCTTGAGCTGGCGTTAGAGAATTAATTGTTATGAAAACATAGTCACAATAGTCTGAATAATTTAATTCTCTAATAAATGGCCCAATTATTCAATTACCAACAATACCAGCCCAATCATTAATTTTTGGGGAGCGCTTTTAAAAAACTTGTCTCCAATGGAGCTTGTCTCTGTGTTTATTTACCGTACCGTTGTGAGAAAACCGAAAATACTATTCTATACAAAAACTTAAAATTTTTCATATTCACCTCCGGTTTAAAAATGATGTGAACGGACTTAACTTTAATTTCTTCCGCGGTAAGTGATTCAGTGTCATGTTCTCGATAAATCCTTACTATAAATTTTAATATTGCTTCATATCGCAAAGTTGTTATACATATCGTAAGACGTACCAATGTCGGGATATTTTTTATATACCCGCACATTATCAGAATCTCGGTTTATTCTGATTCACTCGTGATGATCACAACATGTAAACGTGTATTGATTTTATGTTAATGGAATAATTTATTTTTTCTATTAAAATTCTCCGAACACGACCCGTGATATCAGATAATTTCTTTTTTAATCTGCATTCAAAAATGAAAAAAGGAGTCGAAGGTTATTTCGACAGAACCTCCCTTTGATCGCAAAATCAGATTTTATAATTTGTATATAATATTAAAGAATTAGAAAAGAATATCCTACGTGTAAGTTTCAAACAAGTTTTTCGTTTACAAAATTTTGTGAGATGACGTCATAAGCATTTTGCAAGGACACGTATATCAGTTTGGGTAGGTGCAGTGTAATATTAATATAATAACAGTATTGTATTTGCAGGAAAGTGCGGTGACTCGTTCCTGCTTTAATTAATAAACTAAATTGACTCACTTTTGTTGACTCAGACTGTATAAGCAATTCAAAAAAATATGAATGCACTGATAAATCACAAGTACAGTTTGACCTCGATAATCCGAATTAATTGGGGAAAAGGTGTGTTCCGATTAGCGATTTGTTCGGATCAGCGAATTTCCCAAAAATCTGAAAACAAACTTCAAGAAATAAACCTCAATTTTATTGAACAGAAATAAAGTATTCTTAAGCAACAATAGATAATTGATACATTCGAAAAACATATTATTTCGTGATAACACGCTATATTTTTGGAATCAACACGTCCGGATTTATATTCCCGAATTTTTTCAGAATTTTTAGACGACTTTTTCAAAAATGAAATTTTCCATTATACAGGGTGTTATTGAAAGGTACGTACAACAAAATGGACAGTTCTTCGCGAAGTCTAAGAAGTCTGAAAAACTTATTTTGTGTTATCAAAATTATAAGGGGAAAATTAACCCTTATCCAACCTTTTTAGACGCTACTGAAAGATAAATAGGTAAAATTAATTTATTTTAGTAAATCCTAGCAACTGTAACAATAAAACTTTTGTCAAGACTAAATGTTGCTATAGAAACGAAAGATGATCTTTTAATCAGAGGCGTACAACGATTTTGGACATAAATTTTAATAATTTTTATCTCTAAAAGGAGAACACTTTTACCTGAACTTTTTTTAACTTTTAGCACCCATACTTCGAGACCAATTGCCGATTTTATTTTGTACGTACCTTTCAATAACAGGCTGTATATTTGTACCTCCTTATGCAAACTTCGACCCATTCTCAACTGTTTTCGAAATTTAACTAAATATATTTTCTTGTAGATTGTGGGCCGCAGAAGTCACTTCTGGCTTCATTTCTTCGATAACTTAAACTGTTTTTCCAGAATCGTCCATTGAAATAACGCAATTTTTAAAAATTTCAAAAAATTCAATACAACACGTCCAGAAAGATCTTGCGTCATTTTTAGAAGTAGGTGCATGTTTTCAAGTTCAGTTCGGATTACAGAGTTTTTGTTCGGATTAAAGAGACATCGACTTCAACTAGCCTCTGTTACTGGATGTTTGGATAATCGTGGGTTCGGATTATAGAGGTCATATTGTATATACTAATATATATAGACTAATCATATCTTCCACACTTTGGATATTATTATTTGTCAAAATTTTCAGATAACGTATTCAATTTTCTGTTCGTGGTTTGATTAATAAAATAAACTGGCTCATTCTTTAATTTTTTTGAGTCATCCTCTCTAAGTAGTTTCGAAAAAATTTGAATGCAATGATAAATCACGACTGTAGACTCATCATATTTTGCACATTTTAAATAGGATGTATTCGGCAAAATTTTTTGAAGACCTCGTTAATATTTTAAAGGGAATAAAAAAACAAAATTTGATTAAAAATTTACCATGCTAATGATAACTTTAAGACGTCTGCAAAATTTCAGAGCTTTGGTTTGTAAAATCTTATTCAATTTTGTTTTGTTTTTTATATGAGCATAAACCACAAGGGAAAATTTGAATAATACTTACTATTGTAAACTCTGGAAATGACGTCATCCCATTGTTGGTGGGGGTGATTAGGCCTCCAGTGACGCAAATAACACCCCGCGCGGTCCGAAGTGCGTATAATATATATTTGAAGTAGACAATCAACAAGAAAAAATGTATTCTCAATTTCTCCGTACATATTTTGCTTAACTTCGACTGTTTATGTTTATACTTCGAAAGAATTCGACCTTCAGCACGTTCATATCGTATCAGCACCGGCATCAAAGTATGCATTTGTCTTAAAAGAAACAGAAATTTTATTGATTTTATCTCTTCAACATAGAGAGGATTAATTAATTACAGTACAGGAGTATGTTATTTCATAAAATTTAAATGTTACTTTGTATGAAAAACTTTGAGGCGATGTCATCACATTGATACTAGGGATGACTAGGTAAATTTTGGTTAGCGTTTTACCACCTACACGACATTCCTAATAATATACATACATATAAAATTTTCGGAGGTTATGTATCAAATAAAAATTTGGACAGGCGGCAGACAGACAGACGGAAACGGGAGATCTATTTTTTCGTCATACAACGTCGAGAACACATAAAAGTGGACAGTTGCCCGACGGACTCGATTACAATACCACCTTAGCTTACACTTAGGGAAATTTGTACATTTGCGGCTAAATCGAAAGTCCAAAAAAAAAAATCAGTAAATTTAGTTATTCTAACTATACATATTATATACAGACCAAATTTCAAAAATCGCTTTTTAAATAAAGAAGATAATTGACCGTTCCGTGACCTTTTGCGTATATATAGTATATAAGTAAGATGAGTGCTTAAAGCATTCAATGAACGTGTGAGTTTTTATCAATGTTTCTGAATATTGCAATTGATCTAAACTGTAAGAACAAAATTGTCGTCACTCATATGAAATTCATATTTTACCAACAGGTTGGCAGAAGATTCTCTGACTACAGACGATCAGATCTGCACAATGCAAGGTTGTGTTCGCAGAAAGACTCTGTTAAAAGATGGCCGTAAACCAACAGTGACCTCCTGGCAGCGCTATTGGCTTCAAATTTGGACCACATCACTAGTATATTTTTCACCAAAATCTTTTAAAGGGTAACTAAGTTGTTAATGAAAAGGGAATATTTTGATGTTTTACTGTAATTTTTATAGTCATCAACGATCCGACTTCAAACGAGAACCATGCAAGTTGGTGCCTTTGGCGGGTTGTCAAATAATACTCGACGATAACAGTGTTCAACAAGACTGTTTTCAAATTATCGACCATCACCGAGGGAATATTTATAAGTACAGAGCAGGCACAAAAAGCCTGGCCGAAAAATGGTATCGGTTTCTGAAACAGGCAGCAAACGGAGAACAAGCTCCTCTTCCTAGTAATCTCATGACTTTCGAATAACTTGCATGACTGAACGATATTTGTTGATATTTATTTTCTATAATTATTTATTTTAAGTTGTACCTCCTTTTTTTGTACATTTGCATTTATTACAGTGTAAGCTTTTTATTGTTATAACGAATATTATTTACAAAACACCTGCAACTGATTTATTCTAATTTAATTACTTTACCTCCTATACGTTTTCTTTTTATAAGTAAAGTGACATATTTGATGAACTTATAAGATAGAAAGGTAAGTAAAATTGTTGTTAGGAAAAAGAAAGCCAACAGATCCAGCATTAAATACTGATATAAAGGAATTTCGGAGTGTTTTAAGAATTTTGCTCCATTATATTTCAAAACGTATTCCGTCCACCAAACTGCTTCAGTTATTCCAGATATAGGCTGCTCTTTCAACACGGCAGATAACTTAATTGCGGCCGTTTTGTACCTAAAAGTCATACTTTGAGCAAATACAAGCATGTACTAGTAATTTACCAACCTTGGGTTAGAAATAACTTCATGGATGGCGTTCTTTAGTACACTTTTTTCTACATTGTCATAATCAAGTTTTAGCCCCATACCATTACGTATTACTTTTCTTATGTTAGAGTACTGATCTACAAATACTGGCATGGCGATAATAGGTACAGCATTGTAAATTGCCTCTTCCAGTGACTGAAGACCTCCTTGAGTAATAAATAGTTTCATATTCGGGTGCCCTAAAAACAATGATCAGATATGAAACATTCAATTTCATCTATCAGAGCTACCTAAAATTTGCTGCTGAGGTAGCCAATCCTTTATCATTACATTTGAAGCAGTTGAAATATTGTTTTCAAACTTCCATAGCACTTTATATGGTAACTCAGAAAAAGCTTCTAGGAAAACTAACTGTGTTTTAGCTGATAAATCCCTGCTCTTTACATTAGTTCCTAAGCTGAAATATATTGCTCCCGTTTTTGCATCGTTTAAGAATTTTTGAACATCCTAAGAATGTAAAAATTACTACAATTGTGCAAATGAATATGTAAAAGACTTAACTGCTGTCAGCGAAACATTACTTTCGATATGTGTCCCACCACCTAGCATCAAAACGTTGCTCATTAAAGGACGTATGTTGTGTAGTATTGGGTTAGTATTAATAAAAACCATGCTTACATCACGCTGCATTTCCTCTAAAGAAGGTGTATTTTCTCCAAAGAATTTTCTTATAATATTATCCATTTTCGGATAAAAGTAGTATTTAAAGTACAGTTTATTTCCCAAATAGTAAAAAGTGTTAATAATTCGCTCAAAAAAAGTCATTTCATTGTCAAATTCCGTTAAAAAATCGGGAAATAAAGCTGGCGAAATCGGATTGTTTAGAGCTTCATGAACAAAATTTGTAACATCCATTGGAGATACACCAATAAACGGACACTTAAATATTCTACTAAACGCAATCATCACTGGGTTCAAAAATTCCGCTATCACTAAATCAAAATGTTCGTTTGTGTCATTCATAATTTCTTGCACTTGTGGGTGTTCTAATTCTTGAATAAATATGTCGCTCATCATTTCTACATACTGATTTAGGCATTTTAGGAAGTTGCTTTTAAAGTTTTTTATAATATCACTAGCGTTGTGTTTATTATGCCACAGTTCATAAGTAAAACTCCAATCTACTTGCCTGAAATTTGAAAGATTCGATTGTTTTATAGGATCCGTGGTAAAAAGAGTAACGTGATGGCCTCTTGAGTTTAATGCCAACCAAAGTGGATTAAAAACAATTTGATGACTGTAAGAGGGTGTGGGCATGATGGCTAAAATGCGAGCATTTTCAGCGGGTCGCATTAAAAATACCATTACAGCGAAAAATGCTAACACTTGTTTGACTTCCATCTTCATTCGCTGTTTCAACACTTCTGATAATTTAGTGTAGACATTTCTCTATGAACAGAGGATTAGAGTAAGATGAAAACAAACAAGATATAACAAAGATGTGGATAACAATAGTTATGTATACGCGTTCAAGACAATTTATTAAATTATTAAGTAGAAATGGTTAAGCTATTTAACTATGTTTTAAGTTATTGTTGGATAACAGTGATAACAAAACTAACGTTGCATAACGAACATTTTGGAAAACATTTCAAGTGCAGTTTAATATATGTATATAAAAGTTAACTTTAACTGATTTTACATATCTGTTTCATAATCAAAAATTACGAAGTTATAATTAGACAGATAATCTCCGAAAGTACTGGGCCGATTGTTGTCAAATTTTGATTTATATTAGGTATATCATGCAAATGGTTTACTGATCCCCACCACTAATGTGATGACGTCACTTCAAAACTGTACGTAGTAAATGGGTTTTAAATATCAAATAACATATAGTCTTACACATGATAGTGTATGACTCCGAATTGAGATTTTACCCGAAACGTCCAGATTTTTGGAAAAAAAATCAAAATTAGGAAACGACATTTTGACATTTAATTTGGAATCTGCAAAACCAAATTTGCAGATGGTTTACAGTTATGATAAGCATGATAAGTTTTTATTCAAAATCTATTTACTTGTCCCCTCCAAAAAATTGATGACGTCACCTAAAAAGTTTGCCGCATAAATCCTTTCTAAAATGTAGAAAATATGATGAGTCTGTACTTATAATTTATCATTGCATTCGTATTTTTGGATTTGCATATACTGGGTGACTCAAAAAAATTAATGAATGCGTAGGTAAATTTATTTTATTGATTTAATCAGGAACTACAAACCAAATGCATTGAAATCTTGGAGATGTTTTACAGTGATCATAGGCATGGTAAATTTTTGATCAAAATATATTTTCTCATCCCCCCTAAAAAATTGATCATGCCACCCCAAAATTTTTCCGAAAAAGTGCTATCTTAAATGTGCATTGTACAAAGTATGATGAGTCTATAATTGGGATTTATCACTGCATAAATCTTTTTTAGATTTGCTTATGACTCAGTCAATTTATTTTATTCATTAAGTCAAGAATTGCAAAACTGTACTTACTTTGAAAGCTTGACGTTTTGAAGTTATTGTAAGCATGGTAACTTTTTAATGAAAATATATCTGTTTATCAACCCCAAAAAATTGACTACGGCATCTCAAAAATATGAACAGACTTTTAATCAGTGCATTTATATTTTTTAGATTTGCTTAAACAGGTGAATCAAAGAATTAATGAATCAGTCAATTTATTATTGATCAGATTAAGAACGAGCTACCCCATTTTCTGGAAAATGTGAGAATACGCTCGTCTTTATAACAATAAAATAAGGTAAGAATTATAATAATAAAATTCAGAATATTTTGTTCAATGGAGGCTTATGAATAATTTTAGTCATCTGTTTTGGGGCGATAAACTGATTCAAATCAAACAAATGTCTACGTGACATTCTTCCGATGTAATGTATTCCCGTTGATAATGTGGTATAAATAAATTTTTTGCACTCATAACCATTTTTGAGGACCTTGGCGCATTCAACAGCCCATAAACGTCAAATTGCTAAGTGTTTACGACGTCGTTGTTTATAAATAAAGCTGGGCGGTCGAAATTTATTCATCCTATCTACCCGTCTGAAGTGCGGCCGGTGCATGCTTGTCTTCCTCGCTTTTCGCTTACCAATTGTGCATCATTTTTAATAATTTACAGAAATAATTTTATTTTCAGCGAGACCGACACTTGAAAATTATTAAAAATATGGTTATTATTATGTTGTGGATATGGATTTTAAAATCATCAACTGACGTTCAATTAGTTTTCTCATAATTTTCTTCGCGATGCGTAATATCGGTTGCAAGCTACTGGTCTGCCGTGGTCCATACGCAGCGCATACATTTCAACCGCCTAGTCCTATTTTTTTTAGTATTACACTACATCTATCCAAACTGATATACGTGTCCTTGCAAAAATGTTGATGACGTCATCGCATTTTTTTTTTAAATGCTCCACTACAAAAATGTAATGAGAAAAAAAAAACAATACGCATGCCGTCGTCACGTTTCCGACAGCGAGGGAAGTACTGTCTAAACTCTTTAGAGCAATTTTTTTTTGTAATCAAACCCAAGTTTGTCTTAATGTATTTCAACAGTTGCTAGTGGGCGACAGAACAAAACAGTAATTGCATAGTAGTCTAAACAGTATGCTTTAGTTTGGATTTATATTTATTATTATTATTATTATTAGAAATGCGTTCGGGCAGAGGCTAGTGCCTGTTATGCCCTCTTATTAAAATTATTGACAAGTTATACGCAAGAGTGCGTCATTATCTTTAATTTGAAACGGGAATACTTATTTACTTAACAAGTCAGAACAGTGATCTACTTAGATGAGGAGAAAATTTTGAAATACGCGAGGAAGAGAAGGAATCCAGTAATTTAGGCAAATGTAGCCAAGACTAACGCTTTGTAGTACCACTTATCTAGGTTTCAAAGCTATTGTTAAAAATTATTTTCTGAATTCATACTAATAGTAGGACCTTTAGGCAAAGCAAGAGATTCTGAAGACTCACATTCCCGAAGCTACAACATTAGCTATTATACCTACTGCGGATTTATTGCCGAGGAGATATAAGAGCAAATACAATGAAACTTTTGCAACTTTCAAAATCCAGTTCTGATTACCTATAAAATTAGGTGAATTACGACAGATGTAGATTTTGTTCCTTTTTCAATTTTCAAAATTGGTCCTTCGTGTTAGTGTTGACAGATGTGATAACCCAAAATTCGCGAAAAATTCAAAATTTGGCCTTGAACTGTGATCGTCAATAAAAATGAAACCCCGCGTTTTGTGCATTTGACCGAATGGGTTCAAAAGCAAAGTGGTCCTGGATTCTGGATGCTTAATTTATGGGGGCTGACCGTAGCCAGCCGGCACTTAGACCTCGCCTTTGGGCCCATTGTACCTTCCCCAAGTCCATATCAGGGTGTTTTCCCGCTCCGCTACTCGTCAAGCCACCGAACTGCTTGAATGTACTTGAGTAATGCAGAGGGTGGAAACTCCCTGATATTTGCCATAGTAGGCCAGATGTCCCCTAGTATGGATTCCCTGTAGGAGGCTAGGACTGGACACTCACGAAGAATGTGCTCAGCTGTTTCCTCTTCTTCGTTGCATCCACGACAAATTGGGTCTGTTACCACCCCTATCGTATGCAGATGTTTAGTAAACTCGTCATGTCCCGTAAGGAATCCTACCAATTTACGCAGTTTGTCCCTTGAAAGTGAGAGATAAAATTTCGTCAACTTACGGTCTGGTGTCGCCATACAAGCTCTACTATGCCGACAGCTGCTCAACTTCACCCATATCTGCTCATGGCGTCTCTGGGTTTTATTGCTTTACGAGTTCGTTCGAGAGGGCGACCGAAGGCGTGATTGCCGGTTCGGGTCCCCAGAAGGGCATGCGCGCGACTCGCTTCGCCATCTCATCTGCCCTCTCGTTTCCTTCGTTGCCACTGTGTCCTTTGATCCAACAAAGTTCCACACTATTCCTCTGCATTACATACTTTAGCGTTTGTCTGCACTCCCAAACCAGCCCGGATCGAACCACACAGCTGTCCAGGGCTAGTAGTGCAGACTTGCTGTCAGTAAGTATGCGTATTGATTTGTTGCCGATTTCACGTTCAGCAATGATTCTAGCTCCCAGCATTATTCACATCAGTTCTGTTTGTAAGGCAGACGTGTGGGTGCCGAGAGGTACACTGATTTGTGCGTTCAGTTGTTCGGAGTAGATGCCGGCTCTTGAAACACTATCTGTTTTGGCACCATCGACATAGATATCTATGTCGGCTCGTCCTTCTGAATTATCATTCATTGATATTCTATATGTCTTCTCATATATTAATTTTGTGCCCATTCGGTCACAACCCATCCTTAACAAGAGTATTCTGTTGAACGCCTCCGTTAAGATCCGAGTGTGCTTCGTTGTGGGGCCTTGCTTGTTCCATACTCCCAGAGAGTGAAGCCTTAGAGACGTCCTCATTGCCGCTTCCTCTATGTAAAGGTTAAGAGGTGCTAAGCAAAGAAGAGTCTCCAGAGCCGCTGTGGGAGTGGTCCTTATTGCTCCTGTAACACTGAGACACTCCATTCTCTGAACGTGTTCAAGTTGCAGGGCTGTTGTTTTTTGTCTGGCTCTGGGCCACCAAACTAAAGCTCCATAGCACAGCATCGGTCTGACTATTGCCCTGTAGATCCAGAGACCCATCTTGGGATTTAAACCCCACGACCTTCCCACCACCCTACGACATTTCCAAAGAGCCGTGAGTGCTTTTTCCACTTTATCATCTACATGCTTCTTCCAATTCAATCTCCAGTCCAATACAACTTCCAGGTATTTGACTTCGTCCGAAAGTTGAAGCGTTGTGTTAAATATTTTTGGCATCTGTAGTGTACCAATTTTCCTTTTCCTAGTGAACAGGATTAGTTTCGTCTTTTCTCCATTAACGGAGAGGGTATGTCTGCTGCACCATTCCTCGACTATTTTTACTGCAGCTTGCATTATCTCACATAATGTATCTGCGTTTTTTCCTGTTAGCAGAATGACTAGATCGTCCGCGTATCCAATTGTGTGGTAGCCAAGATCATTGAGGCGGTGTATCAGGCTGTCAACGACAGTATAGTACAGGAGAGAGAACTCCTCCCTGAGGATATCCCCTATCTACAACAGCCTCGATCTCAGTGCCACCTACATTAATCAGTACTTCCCTATTCCTCAGCATACCTTCCACACACCTACTTAGGGTGGTGTCCACGTCGTGCTCTCGTAGGGCTAGTTCTATGCTTTTGTCAAACGCTCCTTCAATATCCAAAAACATTCCTAAGGTGAAGAGTTTGTTCTCCATCGCCCACTCTATACGGTTTACAACTGTGTGTAGGGCCGTATCGGTGGATCATCCTTGGATGTAGGCATGTTTTTCGCTTGGTCTTTCTAATGTTTTCAGCAAAGTGGTATACTTGTTTCCAATATAAAAGAGTAAAACTACCTGACAAACTGACTTAACTTTTAGGGTATCATAATAGGGCCATAAGCTTAATCCATTGTACCTGGTACAAGCTGTCAATCATTCCTATTGGCCTACCTACCGCTTAGGGTTGGAAAACCCTAAAAGTCCAGTCAGTTTTCCAGGTAGTTTTACTCTCTTATTTTGGAAGCAAATATAAACCCCATTGTCATGTGTTTGTATTTGGGAGCCGGGAAGGAAACAACTGTCTTCTCTGAAGGTCTCTATTTAACTGACTTGTTCTTACAAACATCTTAACACATGAAGGATATGCAACCAACAATACATATCTGTTACATCTCCCTCATTACAAACAAAGAACTTAAATGTCTATGTACAACTATTGTAAATGAAAATTGTGGAATACATAAAACAACATTAAACATTGGTTAAATTAGGAAACATAGTCGCCGAACCTGATTGGTTGTGTAATTATTCGTCCATATCTAGTGGTGTACAAGTTTCCAGTAATATCTTGAGTTTTTGCATTGGGGGGATCAGGAGAGGTTGGATTTGAGATAGGAGGGTCGCGTTGGTTTGTAGTTTCGTTGGGAATTCTTTCTTCTTGCTCTGTGTCATTTTGATATACCTCCACTTCTTCTCCTCTTCTTCGCAAATGTATTTTATTTCTTCTTAAAATGGTGCCTCGTGCTGTCTTAATGGTGTATGATCTGTCTTTTTCTTTTTTCACTATCTCTCCAGGTTTCCATATTGAGCCAGGTTTTTCTTGATAGTAAATTTTTTCTTTGATTTCGAATTCCGGTCTGTTTGTTGTGTGTCTGTCATAGTAAAATTTTTGTTTGTCTCGCGCTTCTTTTAGCTTTATATGATATCTTTCTTTGTTAATGAGTTGGGGGGTTAACTGTTCTTTTGTTCGTGGCATATTATCTCTTAGAATCCTGGACATTAAAATTTGAGATGGTGTGTACGAGTTGTAAACAGGAGTGTTGCGATAAGCAAGTAAAGCTAAGTAGATGTCTTCTTTGTCGTCGATGGTCTTTTTCAATAGTTTTTTGATGGTGCCAATTGTTCTTTCCGCCATGCCGTTACATTGTTGATGGTGCGGGGAGCTTGGTTTGATCTCAAAATTCCATTTGTGAGTAAAACTTATTATCTCTTGGCTAATTAGTTGCGTTCCTGAGTCACAAATCACAATGTTTGGTACCCCATGTCGAGCGAATATACTTTTTAATTTTTCAATGATGTTTTTAGAAGTTAAATTTTTGTTCAAACTCATAACTTCAAGATATTTCGAATAGTAATCTACCAAAATCAAATAGTGTTCCCCATATAATTCATAGATATCCATTCCTACTTTGTACCATGGTATTTCGACAATTTCGTGTTGTATGAGTGGTTCTTTAGAATTTGAATTCATGTATTTTTGGCATGTTTCGCACTTTTTTATCATCTTCTCAATTTCTGTATTCATGTTGGGCCAGTAGATTGCTGTGCTAGCACGTTCAATGGATTTATTTATACCAAAATGTCCACTGTGAATGCTATTCAGTATTGTATTTCGCATTGAAGTTGGTATGATTATTTTATTTCCTTTAAAAATTAGATTCTGACCTTGTGTTATCTCATTTCTGAAGTTGTAATACGGTTTGACAGAATCCGGTATTTGTCGTTTATTCATAGGCCAACCTGTTTCTATATATTTCTTTAGATGTTGAAGTGTGTCATCATTTTTTGTTTTTTCTTTTAATTCTTCCAATCTCTTATCAGTTATTTTGATTTTTTCCATGATCGAACAAATTTGCATCTCCAGATCCAAATTGTCTTCATATTCTTCCTTCAAATATACACGGGATAATGTATCTGCAACCAATAATTCTTTCCCGGGTTTGTAAACGATCGTTAGGTCATATTTTTGTAGTTTCAGCATCATTCTCTGTAAACGTTGCGGACAATCATTTAAATTCTTTTTGAAGATGGGTACAAGTGGCTTATGATCAGTTTCGACTGTAACTCGTTGGCCATAAATGTATTGATGGAATTTGTCGACTCCGAAGCAGATGGCGAGCATCTCTTTTTCAATTTGTGCATATTTCTGTTGTGTTGAAGTCATTGCCTTGGAAGCATAACAACATGGGAGTCCTTTTTGAAGAAGTACAGCACCTAAACCAGATTTCGAAGCGTCAACGGATAACACAATTGGTTCCTTTGGATCAAAGTATTGTAGACAGGGTCTGTTTATTAGCATGACTTTAAGATTTCGAAAGGCTTCTTCTTGTGCATGATTCCAGACAAAACAATTTTTATCTCTGAGTATTTCCCTTAGTGGTGCAGTTTGTTCTGATAAATTTTTTATAAATCTTCCGACATACGTCACCATGCCCAAAAATCTTTGTAATTCTTGCTTTGTCGTTGGAGGTGGCATGTCTGCGATTGCTTTCAATTTCTCTTCATCTATGTGCATTCCTTTTTCCGAAAATTCATAACCCAAATAAGTGATCCTATTCACTCCAAATTTGCATTTGTTGAAATTGAATTTGATGTTATTTTCTAGTGCGATTTTTAGAACTTGAAAAAGTCTTTTATCGTGTTCATCCTTAGTCCTACCATGAATCAAAATATCGTCAACATATATCTCTACTCCTTCTAGATTGAATATTTCTTTAAATCGTTCTTGAAATACTTCACTGGCTGTCACAATGCCAAATGGTAAGCGTTTGAATTTAAATCGGCCAAATGGTGTGCCAAAGGTGCATAAATTACTACTTGCCTCGTCTAATGGGATGTTCCAAAACCCACTGGCAGCGTCTAACGTTGTGAAAAATTTGGCTCCTTGTAGTTTGACTGTAATTTCATCAATGGTTGGAATTTTGTATTTATGTCGCTTAATTACCTTGTTCAAGTCTTTCGGATCCAGACATATCCTTAACGAATTATCTTGTTTGCGTACGATCACGAAGGAATTTAGCCAGTCGGTACTTGTTCCTACTCGTTCAATGATTCCCATCTTCGTTAAATCTTCTAAACATTTTTTGAATTTTTCTTCCAGAGCGAAAGGTATTTTTCTGATTGGGTGGACTACAGGTATAGCATTTGGTTCAATTTCAATTGTGTAAGGTTTACCGATAAGGCCAATACCACTGAAAACTTGTGAGAACTGGTTAACAACGTTAGAAGTTGAATTGATAATCGTGTTAATTGGATTAATTAAACCTAATTCTACAGACGTGGTAAAGCCAAGGAGAGAATTGCGCTGGCCCTTGATGACGTAGAATTGGGCTTTTACATGTTTATTTTTATATGAAATTGTTAACATGCATTTACCTAACACCTGGATTGGTTTATTATTATAGTCAAATAAAACTTCTGGACAGGTTGTAATGCAGTAAGAATTTAAATGGTGTAGAGCAAATTTGTCAATGTGAATAATATTGGCTTCTGCCCCTGTGTCAATTTTGAAGGACGAGCTTACCTCATTAATGGTTACATCTAAAAACCAAGATTTACTTTTATTGTCATTAACAGAGTCAATTTGTAATTGATTTACATGAAAAGTGTCATTTTCGTCATTAACATCGGTGTTTTGAGAAATTAATTCATTAATCTTTTTATTTTTACTACGGCACATTATCGAGAAATGATTAAGACGTTTACAGGAGTTACAAATTTTCTTAAATGCAGGGCATGAATTCATTAAATGCGATTTCCCACAGTTGCGACAGTTTCTTATGAACTTATCTGAATTCGATCCGGTCCCGGCCCATTCCTGGAATTGTTGTCGAGTCGGTCCATGTTCTTTGTTTCTGAGCGCCGGCAAGTATGATGTACTTTTTCCAGAAGCGACGTTTGTCGGTGCACGTGTACTGAACTTATTCTGCACGTTGGCCTTGGGATTTCTGACGTCATGGATGGTTCTCGAGGAAAGTTCTTCACTTTGAATTTTTGTATTTTCCCATAGCAAACAACTGTCTATCACTTTCTGAAGAGGTTTATCTTCGTTTTGAAGTAGCTTTTCACGTAACATATTATCGTTCATCCCACAAATTAGTACTGTTTTTATTAAGTCGTCGGTTAATGTATCGAATTTACACTGCTTCGCACGTGTCTTGAGTTCCTTGATGAATTGTTTGAAGGTTTGATTTCCTTGTTTGAAAGTTAGAAATTTATAACGTTCGTAGGTTAGGTTTTGTTTCGGTATAAAATAATCGTCGAACTTCTGAAGGAGCACTTGAAGTTTGTCCTTTTCTTCGTCGTTGAATTTAAATGTGTCGTAGATAGAAAGAGCATCTTCTCCCAAAAAGTGTAATAGCTGTGCACATTGGACTCGTTCTGGTTTTTTGTTGGTTTCGCTAGCAATTAAATAGTTTTCAAATTTCTGCTTCCATCTCTTCCAATTTTCTGAGAGGTTGCCGGTCATGTCCATTGAATTTATTCCTTTGTCCATGTTGATGTCGAATTTGTAATTTGTTATTAGCACTTTGTTGAAAGATTCGTGAAACTGGTCACTTAGGTGATTTACGAGGATTCTTCTCCATTTCGCAGCGCCATGTCATGTGTTTGTATTTGGGAGCCGGGAAGGAAACAACTGTCTTCTCTGAAGGTCTCTATTTAACTGACTTGTTCTTACAAACATCTTAACACATGAAGGATATGCAACCAACAATACATATCTGTTACACCCATGGTTAGAAAAGTGCCGTTAAATCAAAATGCAAAAATGGAGAGCAAATTATTTATTTCTCAGTTCTAAATAAATCGATATAAATATTTGAATATCACAAGTTTAAACAAGTAACGAAAAAAAGAAATCACATTAAAGTAACTGGCTGGTAATACTCAAGTTATTTAATTATGACCAGCTGAGCAAAAAACAAAGTTGAGTGAAGAAGAAGCTACGCAGCATGTGGACGCGCAGCGACAGCAGCGCGAAAGGCGTCTCCGTGAACGTATATTTGCTCTAACCACAGTCACAATATGCGCTACGTATTTTAAAACCTGGCATTCCTGAGGCTTTAAGTAATTTTGAATTTACTTACCGTTCGCCTCTTAGTTGTGAGTGGTAGCAACCCGTAAACTGAACTTACTGCTATGGAAACCTATACTGTAAATGATCGAAAAAGCAATGGTCGTACAAAAAATGTAATTTAAAACATTTTATTTCTTCTTATAAATCCATTGCGTCAATGTATCTCTCATCACTTAAATCGTCTTTTAGTTTGAATTCCAAATCTTTACAATTTTTTAATATTAATTAATAAGTCTTCATCTGCTATTTCCCAAAATTTAAACAAAAACCCAAACAAGTCATTATAATTATGAAAACCTTCAAATCTGTCTTTAAGAGATGACACTGTCTGATCCAAAATCATAAAATAGAAATTCATTTCTGATCTGCTAAAGATTCATCTTCATGCTTATATTCAAACTGCTTATTTTTTTTCTTGCTCGTACTAAATGAATTTGTGGAAAATTTATAATTCCTGGGCAAGTTCAATAGCATCAGTAAGAACATCGTTGAAATCTTGATTTGCTTTTTCATGATTTGCTTGAGTTTCTAAGGAAGAAAACCACCAGGAATTCTTTAGCAACAAAAAATTAAGACTGTAACTATAACACAAAATTACACTATAATCTAATCCTGCCATACTCTCAATTTCGAGACATTACAACCACAGTTTATTTAGGAACAAGCTCGCAGATGTACGACAATTACAACAGTTCAAACTGGCCGCGGCCGCTCACTGTCCCCACTCCTCCGTTTCCCACTCCATCGATACTCGAGTGGAGGGGGAGCGCATATCGGGTATATATACCGCAGCGTGCCGCTGCCTGTTTAGTTTATCCTCTGCTTGCACGATAAAATTTCCAAGATGTATAAAATTTTCCCCTTTGTCCCGGCTGTTGAATTTGCTCTACCAAATTTACCCGTGGAGCTTTGGGCCATCATCTTGAGGTGAGTAATATTTTTATTTTGATTGTAAATTTTCACTAATATTGTGTTTGTTTCAGGTGTTTGGACCCAACTTCACTTCTAGCTGCTGCTAGATCTAATGACCTGTGGAAACAAATCGCCCAAAGAGATCCTGTTTTGAGGAAGACCATCAAGGACCAGAGGGTGTTGGAGAAACGAAGGCGCCGAGAGGAGATGCTCAACCCAGGGCTCTTGCTATCCATAACCAGAGATGGACCCGGAAGATGGTTTGGACCCAACGCTACCAAAATTGTTCGAAGACATGCTCCAGCACGAGGACCAGTTACCACCCCCGAAAAAAGGAAACGCCGTCAAAATAAAGATACTGGACCTCTGCTCAAAAAAATAATGAGATGTTAATAAAACTATTGTAAATATTTTTATTTTAATATTTAAACTAAGAATATTTTTGTAACTAGCACATTGTATATAATTAATTTAATAAATTGATTAAACTAATTAATTTTATGTTGTCTTTAATCAAATAAGCTAAAATAAGCTAAAATAAGCTACGTAACTCGTTACGTAAGAAAGCAGCATTAAAGATATGGAAGAGGACAAACATTAAGTCAAACTACTATATAAATACAGAAGTGGAACGGGATAAAGCTTTTCCAGGAGTTTAAAAAAAAGTCCTAAAATATAAATAAGAGGTGTAGAAGTGCAATAGGAGCTGAAGTAAATGAAAAATAACAAACCACTCGGTGAACACGAACCATCAACAACAGGGCCGCGCTTAGAGTTTTGGCTACCGTTGTGCAAAGATTAATTTTACGCCCCTCTTTTTAAGAAAATAGACAAAAGCATAATTTTTGTGTGTATAATATATATTTGTAATCAAAAAAGGTACCAGTATAGATGTGTTTATTAACATATCTCACATACATATTTACAAAAAATATTGATTTAAAATAAATCATAAAATTGCATTTTTTAACTTTGCTTTCTGCAAAACTGGCTATTAGGTATATCATATAAATCCAAACTAACTAAAATATTATTTTCTTTGGATTTTATAGGTAAGTCAGGAAGTCTTGTTTGCGACATAGTAGATCGAAGATAATTTTTAATAAATTTCAATTTTGAAAATGATCTTTCACCAGAGGCAATTGAAACCGGAAGAGTAAGTAAAATTCTGACTGCAATGAAAATATTAGGAAGAGTCGAAAGAAGTTTATTTTCTAAAATATATTCTAAAATAAAATGCGGCTCTTTTTTTGTTGTTGCTTTGATTTCTAATAGTATATTAAGTATTATAAACGGCATGGGGTGTTTCAGACAAATTTTTGTCTTCGACCAGTAAACCCCTTTGCGTCTTTTTATCAAATCTATAAATTGAAAGAATTTATATCAAACATCAACAAGGTATTTTTTAATTTAAAATTTGTTACTATGGTTTTGTTTAATATAAACAACAGTTTAAAAAATCAGTCTCAAATATCAGTTTCCATTTTGACCGCTATCGATTTATTAGATTTTATCTGGCTCTCTTTGGAGTCCATTTTCTTTCCGCGACTATTAGTGAGTGATTTATTTGCTTAAAATATCAATCATGAGTGATTCTGAAAGCGAAAATATCGAAGGCGAGCAACCATGGAATTTAAAATAAAAAAAAACTTGAATGCATGATTACTTACCCTTCATCTGAAAAGTTACTAATTTTGAATTTACTTACCGTGCGCCTCTTAGTTGTGAATCGTAGCAACCCGTAAACTGAACTTACTGCTGTGGAAACCTGTACGGTAAATGATCGAAAAAGCGATGGTCGTACAAAAAATGTAATTTAAAACATTTTATTTCTCCAAATAAATCCATTGCGTCAATGTATTTCTCATCACTTAAATCATCTTTTAGTTTTAATTCCAAATCTTTACAATTTTTTAATAAGTCTTCATCTGCTATTTCCCAAAATTTAATCAAAAACCCAGACAAGTCATCATAATTTTGAAAATCTTCAAATCTGTCTTTAAGAGATGACATTGTCTGAGCCAAAATCATAAAATAGAAATTCACCTTAAAATTAATTTTCTGATCTGCTAAAGATTCATCTTCATGCTTATATTCAAATCGCTTTTTTTTTCTTGCTCGTCCAAATGAATTTGTGGAAAATTTGGTTCAATTTCTAATTCCTGGGCAAGTTCATTAGCATCAGTAAGAACATCGTTGAAATCTTGATTTGCTTGAGTTTTTAAGGAAGAATACCACCAGGAATATCAAGATCAAGATTCTTTAGCAATAAAAAATTAAGATCGTAACTATAAACACAAAATAACACTATAATCTAAACCTGCCATACTCTATTGTACTGTATCATGTGGTATTGTACTATTGGAGCACATTTTGAACATTTATTTTAGTCTAAAGTAACACAATCACCCGTTCGAAACTGTCATTTTTATGTGTTAATTTTTTTTTTTTTCTTTTCGGTAAATTTCAAGGATTCGGAACTTTAACTTGTCTATTTCGAACGAGATTTGTTTACCAAGTTTTCGAGTTAATACTGGATTTCTATTCTTGAATTTGCTCGAAGATGACTGCAGAATCGATGTTTCAGAGACAGATAAGTTAAGATTAATTTCGAGAAATTACAATCACAGTTTATTTAGGAACAAGCTTGCAGATGTACGACAATTACAACAATTAAAAACATAACAACAGTTCAAACTGGCCGCGGCCGCTAACTGTCCCCACTCCTCCGCTTCCCACTCCGTCGTTACTCGACTGGAGGGGGAGCGCATATCGGGTATATATACCGCAGCGTGCCGCTGCCTATTTAGTTTATCCTCTGCTTGCACGATAAAATTTCCAAGATGTATAAAATTTTCCCCTTCGTTCCGGCTGTTGAATTTTCTCTGCCAAATTTACCCGTGGAGCTTTGGGCCATCATCTTGAGGTAAGTAATATTTTTATTTTTATTGTAAATTTTCACTAATATTGTGTTTGTTTCAGGTGTCTGGACCCAACTTCACTTCTAACTGCTGCTAGATCTAACGACTTGTGGAAACAAATCGCCCAAGGAGATCCTGTTTTGAGGAAGACCATCAAGGACCAGAGGGTGTTGGAGAAACGAAGACGCCGAGAGGAGATGCTCAGCCCAGGGCTCTTGCTATCCATAACCAGAGATGGACCCGGAAGATGGTTTGGACCCAACGCTACCAAAATTGTTCGAAGACAGGTTCCAGCACGAGGACCAGTTACCACCCCCGAAAAAAGGAAACGCCGTCACAATAAAGACACTGAACTTCTGCGCAAAAAAGTAATGAGATGTTAATAAAACTATTGTAAAATTTTTATTTTAATATTTAAACTAAGAATATTTTTGTTACTAGCACATTGTATATAATTAATTTAATAAATTGATTAAAATAATTAATTTTATGTTGTCTTTAAGCTAAAATAAGCTACGTAACTTGTTACGTAAGAAAGCAGCATAAAAGATATGGAAGAGGACAAACATTAAGTCAAACTACTATATAAATACAGAAGTGGAACGGGATAAAGCTTTTCCAGGAGTTTAAAAAAATCCTAAAATATAAATAAGCGGTATAGAAGTGCAATAGGAGCTGAAGTAAATGAAAAATAACAAACCACTCGGTGAACACGAACTATCAACAACAGAGCCGCGCTTAGAGTTTTGGCCGCCGTTGTGCAAAGATTAATTTTACGCCTCTCTTTTTAAGAAAATAGACCGAACCATAAATTTTGTGTGTATAATATACCTATATTTGTAAACGAAAAAGGTACAAGTATAGATGTGTTTATTAACATATATTACATACATACTAACAAAAAATATTGATTTAAAATAAATCATAAGATTGCATTTTGCGAACTTTGCTTTCTCCAAAACTGGCTATTAGGTATATCATATAAATCCAAACTAACTAAAATATTATTTTCTTTGGATTTTATAGCTAAGTCAGAAAGTCTTGTTGGTGACATAGTAGATCGAAGATAATTTTTAATAAATTTCAATTTTGAAAATGATCTTTCACCAGAGGCAACTGAAACCGGAAGAGTAAGTCAAATTCTGACTGTAATAAAAATATTAGGAAGAGTCGAAACAAGTTTACATTCTAAAATATATTCTAAAATAAAATGCGGCTCTTTTTTAGTTGTTTCTTTGGATTCTAATAGTATATTAAGTATTAAAAACGGTAAGGGGTGTTTCAGACAAATGTTTGTCTTCGACCAGTAAACCCCCTTGCGTCTTTTTATCAAATCTATAAATTGAAAGAATTTATATCAAACATCAACAAGGTATTTTTTTAATTTAAAATTTGTTACTATGGTTTTGTCTAATATAAACAACAATTTTAAAAATCAGTCTCCATTTTGACCACTATCGATTTATTAGATTTTATCTGGGTCTATTTGGAGTTAATTTTTTTCCGCGAGTGATTTATTTGCTTAAAATATCAATCATGAGTGATTCTGAAAGCGAAAATATCGAAGTCGAGCAAACATCGAATTTAAAATAAAAAAAAAACTTGAATGCATGATTACTTACTGTTCAGCTGAACAGTAAGTAATTTACTTACCGTGCGCCTCTTAGTTGTGAATCGTAGCAACCCATAAACTGAACTTACTGCTATGGAAACCTGTACGGTAAATGATCGAAAAAGCGATGGTCGTACAAAAAATGTAATTGAAAACATTTTATTTCTTCAAATAAATCCATTGCATCAATGTATTTCTCATCACTTAAATCATCTTTTAGTTTTAATACCAAATCTTTACAATTTTTTAATAAGTCTTCATCTGCTATTTCCCAAAATTTAAACAAAAATCCAAACAAGTCATCATAATTTTGAAAACCTTCAAATCTGTCTTTAAGAGATGACACTGTCTGATCCAAAATCATAAAATAGAAATTCAGCTTAAAATTAATTTTCTGATCTGTTAAAGATTCATCTTCATGCTTATATTCAAACTGCTTATTTTTTTTCTTGCTCGTACTAAATGAATTTGTGGAAAATTTGGTTCAATTTCTAATTCCTAAGCAAGTTCATTAGCATCAGTAAGAACATCGTTGAAATCTTGATTTGCTTTTTCATGATTTGCTTGAGTTTTTAAGGAAGAATACCACCAGGAATATCAAGATCAAGATTCTTTAGCAACAAAAAATTAAGATCGTAACTATAAACACAAAATAACACTATTATCTAATCCTGCCATACTCTATTGTACTGTATTATTGTACTATTGGAGCACAATTTGAACATTTATTTTAGTCTAAAGTATTTACACAATCACTCCGTTCGAAACTGTCATTTTGTATGTGTTAATTGTTTTTTTTTTCTTTTCGGTAAATTTCATGGATTCGGAACTTTAACCTGTCTATTTCGAACGAGATTTGTTTACCAAGTTTTCGAGATGAATAGTTAATACTGGATTTCTATTCTTGAATATGCTCGAAGACGACTGTCGAATCGATGTTTCAGAGACAGATAAGTTCAGATTAATTTCGAGAAATTAATTGCAACAATTAAACACATAACAATAGTTCAAACCGGCCGCGGCCGCTAACTGTCCCCACTCCTCCGCTTTCCACTCCATCGATACTCGACTGGAGGGGGAGCGCATATCGGGTATATATACCGCAGCGTGCCGCTGCCTGTTTAGTTTATCCTCTGCTTGCACGATAAAATTTCCAAGATGTATAAAATTTTCCCCTTTGTCCCGGCTGTTGAATTTGCTCTACCAAATTTACCCGTGGAGCTTTGGGCCATCATCTTGAGGTGAGTAATATTTTTATTTTGATTGTAAATTTTCACTAATATTGTGTTTGTTTCAGGTGTTTGGACCCAACTTCACTTCTAGCTGCTGCTAGATCTAATGACCTGTGGAAACAAATCGCCCAAAGAGATCCTGTTTTGAGGAAGACCATCAAGGACCAGAGGGTGTTGGAGAAACGAAGGCGCCGAGAGGAGATGCTCAACCCAGGGCTCTTGCTATCCATAACCAGAGATGGACCCGGAAGATGGTTTGGACCCAACGCTACCAAAATTGTTCGAAGACAGGCTCCAGCACGAGGACCAGTTACCACCCCCGAAAAAAGGAAACGCCGTCAAAATAAAGATACTGGACCTCTGCGCAAAAAAAGAATGAGATGTTAATAAAACTATTGTAAATATTTTTATTTTAATATTTAAACTAAGAATATTTTTGTAACTAGCACATTGTATATAATTAATTTAATAAATTGATTAAAATAATTAATTTTATGTTGTCTTTGATCAAATAAGCTAAAATAAGCTACGTAACTCGTTACGTAAGAAAGCAGCATTAAAGATATGGAAGAGGACAAACATTAAGTCAAACTACTATATAAATACAGAAGTGGAACGGGATAAAGCTTTTCCAGGAGTTTAAAAAAAGTCCTAAAATATAAATAAGAGGTGTAGAAGTGCAATAGGAGCTGAAGTAAATGAAAAATAACAAACCACTCGGTGAACACGAACTATCAACAAAAGGGCCGCGCTTAGAGTTTTGGCCGCCGTTGTGCAAAGATTAATTTTACGCCCCTCTTTTTAAGAAAATAGACAAAAGCATAATTTTTGTGTGTAAAATATATATTTGTAATCAAAAAAGGTACCAGTATAGATGTGTTTATTAACATATCTTACATACATACTTACAAAAAATATTGATTTAAAATAAATCATAAAATTGCATTTTACAAACTTTGCTTTCTGCAAAACTGGCTATTAGGTATATCATATAAATCCAAACTAACTAAAATATTATTTTCTTTGGATTTTATAGGTAAGTCAGGAAGTCTTGTTTGTGACATAGTAGATCGAAGATAATTTTTAATAAATTTCAATTTTGAAAATGATCTATCACCAGAGGCAATTGAAACCGGAAGAGTAAGTAAAATTCTGACTGCAATGAAAATATTAGGAAGAGTCGAAAGAAGTTTATTTTCTAAAATATATTCTAAAATAAAATGCGGCTCTTTTTTTGTTGTTGCTTTGATTTCTAATAGTATATTAAGTATTAAAAACGGCATGGGGTGTTTCAGACAAATTTTTGTCTTCGACCAGTAAACCCCTTTGCGTCTTTTTATCAAATCTATAAATTGAAAGAATTTATATCAAACATCAACAAGGTATTTTTTAATTTAAAATTTGTTACTATGGTTTTGTTTAATATAAACAACAGTTTAAAAAATCAGTCTCAAATATCAGTTTCCATTTTGACCGCTATCGATTTATTAGATTTTATCTGGCTCTATTTGGAGTCCATTTTCTTTCCGCGACTATTAGTGAGTGATTTATTTGCTTAAAATATCAATCATGATTCATGAGTGATTCTGAAAGCGAAAATATCGAAGGCGAGCAAACATGGAATTTAAAATAAAAAAAAACTTGAATGCATGATTACTTACCGTTCATCTAAAATAGTAGATATATTATTAGCCAAGGTTGCAGAGCCAAGCATTCTAGACCGAGCGCAAATTAGAACCCGAGACGCGCAGCGTCGAGGGCTCTAAGTGCGAGGTCTAGAAGTGGCTTTGCAACCGTGGTTAATATACTATTTTTTTCACTAGTAGAAACCATAAGACAATAAACTGAAAAATAAACGTTCAATTTTTTGACGCAACGTGATTTTGTTTTGATTTCTAATCAAACTTGATCTAAATCTTCAACACAAAGAAAACCGTTTATACTTGTCGCTGAGTTAATGATTTTATCTTCTACCGTCTACCAACTACCATGCGTATACTCAAGTAATGTTTGTAGCACACATTTGTTCATTTTTTAAGAAATAATCACATCAAACATTGCGTACATAACCTCCATTTTTCTTTTTGAACCCGTGGTAGCAAAAGTTGAATTTGCTACCACTAAATGAGTCGGCATTTGCATGCGTCCAGGCTGCTAGTGAAAAAAGTAACTAATTTTGAATTTACTTACCGTGCGCCTCTTAGTTGTGAATCGTAGCAACCCGTAAACTGAACTTAATGCTGTGGAAACCTGTACGGTAAATGATCGAAAAAGCGATGGTCGTACAAAAAATGTAATTTAAAACATTTTATTTCTCCAAATAAATCCATTGCGTCAATGTATTTCTCATCACTTAAATCATCTTTTAGTTTTAATTCCAAATCTTTACAATTTTTTAATAAGTCTTCATCTGCTATTTCCCAAAATTTAATCAAAAACCCAAACAAGTCATCATAATTTTGAAAATCTTCAAATCTGTCTTTAAGAGATGACACTGTCTGAGCCAAAATCATAAAATAGAAATTCACCTTAAAATTAATTTTCTGATCTGCTAAAGATTCATCTTCATGCTTATATTCAAATCGCTTTTTTTTTCTTGCTCGTCCAAATGAATTTGTGGAAAATTTGGTTCAATTTCTAATTCCTGGGCAAGTTCATTAGCATCAGTAAGAACATCGTTGAAATCTTGATTTGCTTGAGTTTTTAAGGAAGAATACCACCAGGAATATCAAGATCAAGATTCTTTAGCAATAAAAAATTAAGATCGTAACTATAAACACAAAATAACACTATAATCTAAACCTGCCATACTCTATTGTACTGTATCATGTGGTATTGTACTATTGGAGCACATTTTGAACATTTATTTTAGTCTAAAGTAACACAATCACCCGTTCGAAACTGTCATTTTTATGTGTTAATTGTTTTTTTTTTCTTTTCGGTAAATTTCAAGGATTCGGAACTTTAACCTGTCTATTTCGAACGAGATTTGTTTACCAAGTTTTCGAGATGAATAGTTAATACTGGATTTCTATTCTTGAATTTGCTCGAAGATGACTGCAGAATCGATGTTTCAGAGACAGATAAGTTAAGATTAATTTCGAGAAATTACAATCACAGTTTATTTAGGAACAAACTTGCAGATGTACGACAATTACAACAATTAAAAACATAACAACAGTTCAAACTGGCCGCGGCCGCTAACTGTCCCCACTCCTCCGCTTCCCACTCCGTCGTTACTTGACTGGAGGGGGAGCGCATATCGGGTATATATACCGCAGCGTGCCGCTGCCTATTTAGTTTATCCTCTGCTTGTACGATAAAATTTCCAAGATGTATAAAATTTTCCCCTTCGTTCCGGCTGTTGAATTTTCTCTGCCAAATTTACCAGTGGAGCTTTGGACCATCATCTTGAGGTAAGTAATATTTTATTTTTATTGTAAATTTTCACTAATATTGTGTTTGTTTCAGGTGTTTGGACCCAACTTCACTTCTAACTGCTGCTAGATCTAACGACTTGTGGAAACAAATCGCCCAAGGAGATCCTGTTTTGAGGAAGACCATCAAGGACCAGAGGGTGTTGGAGAAACGAAGACGCCGAGAGGAGATGCTCAGCCCAGGGCTCTTGCTATCCATAACCAGGGATGGACCCAACGCTACCAAAATTGTTCGAAGACAGGTTCCAGCACGAGGACCAGTTACCACCCCCGAAAAAAGGAAACGCCGTCACAATAAAGACACTGAACTTCTGCGCAAAAAAATAATGAGATGTTAATAAAACTATTGTAAAATTTTTATTTTAATATTTAAACTAAGAATATTTTTGTTACTAGCACATTGTATATAATTAATTTAATAAATTGATTAAAACAATTAATTTTATGTTGTCTTTAATCAAATAAGCTAAAATAAGCTACGTAACTCGTTACGTAAGAAAGCAGCATAAAAGATATGGAAGAGGACAAACATTAAGTCAAACTACTATATAAATACAGAAGTGGAACGGGATAAAGCTTTTCCAGGAGTTTAAAAAAATCCTAAAATATAAATAATAATAATAATAATAATAATAATAATATTTATTCCTACAGGTAACACCCAATTACAGGAATAATATCAAACTAACTAAACTAATTCATGACAGTAACTAAAAAGGTATAAATATTGAAAAAACAAAAGTATCTACAGCTAATTAAACATTAACCCAAATTAACGATGCAATTACAAATACTAACACTAGAATCAAAATTAATATCACATAAATGTGCAATTTTGTTGAATAAATTACACATAACCGACACTGGAGAGCGAACTGAGACGTTTGTACGGCTAGAATCAATATAAAACAGAACTTGTTGACGAGAATTAAGTCTAGGTACAAGTATATTAAATCCATTTATAATATCAATGCAGTCTACTTTATTGTGAAATAAATTATATAAAAATCTGACCGCTATTACTTTTCGTCGTACAGCCAAAGACAAACAATTAAAACGAGAAAGTAACAGGGAGTGTTCATAACCTTGAGGGGGATAAACACCATCCTCCAAATATACTAAAAATTTGAGGAATCGTCTTTGAACAGATTCTAAATGACGGCAATGTATTTCATAAATCGGATACCAAATTAAAGTACCATACTCCAACTTCGACCTAATCAAGGAACAAAACAATATTTTAAGTGTTCTAATATTACAAAAATTGCTGCAGTTCCTATATATAAAGCCATAGGTTTTAAGTGCAGCAGCAATAGACGCATGAATGTGTTGCACGAAGGTGAGTTTACTATCAAATATTATACCTAAATCTTTGACTGTATGACATCTCTCAATAGTGGAACCATTAATGTTATACTCGTAAATAATATTTATGTGTTTTCTTGAATAAGATACTACATTACATTTGCTTTTATTCAGAGACCGACGATTTTCCAGACACCACTGCACAATATTTTCGATATTTCGTTGAAGTAATGCACAATCATATAAAGACTCAATTTTCGAATAAAGTTTAAAATCATCGGCAAACATTAATTTGTCACACAATACCACATCTGCAAGGTCATTAATAAATAAAAGAAAAATCAACGGCCCCAGGTTAGACCCTTGGGGTATCCCAGATGTGGGAGAAAAAGCAGAGGACGTGAAGTTACGATATCTGACCCTAAATTCACGATTAGAGAGGTAAGACAAAAATAATTTTAGGAAAGAATCAGAAAAACCTAGAATACGAAGCTTTTGTAATAGTATATGGTGATCGATTTGATCAAATGCCTTGGAAAAGTCGGTATATATACAATCAACTTGTCCTTTGGCATCGAGCGTTTCTGAGACGAACTGTGAAAATACTGTTAAGTTGGAGACAGTTGAACGGTTTAACATAAATCCATGCTGGTAAGGAGATATTATATGTTTAATTGAACTGTACATGTATTTATATAAAATTGATTCAAAAGTTTTCACAAAATTGCAAAGCAAGGATATAGGTCTGTAATTCGAAATTTGATTAGCTTTACCTTTTTTGAAAATTGGACAAATCATGACTTTTTTCCAAATACCAGGAAACTCTGAACGTTGCAAAATTAAAGTAAAAATAGTATAAAGAGGATCAGCAAGGACATGAGCGCAGTCTCTAAGTATAAAACTAGGAACATTGTCAATTCCCGATGTTAACGAGTTTTTGGATTGTTGCAAGTGTGTTACTACATCAGATATGGAAATATGATCTACAGAGATTATCGACGATCCGGGGTTGCAATGTACAGAGATGCTGTCAGCAGCAAGAGGAGACGGAGGAATAAAAACACTATTAAAGTAACGGCCGAAAGCATTAACTATTTCAAGAGGATCTGAAATCTCGATGTTATCATGATATAGTAAACCTGGAATACGTGTCGATCCTTTTTTATTATTTATAAAACTCCATAATTTTTTAGGATCATTAGATAATGAGTTCTCAGCAGAACACAAGTATGCTTTATATGCTTCACTAATAAGTTTTTTACAGAAAGCACGCTGAGTTTGTTGAGAGAGTTGATCTTTAGTCCTTTTAAATTGTTTATACATTGACGATTTAACACGCAGGTTAGTTATTACTTCGGATGTGAACCAAGGGGGATAGTGACGCTGATTTCTGGGAGCAAATTTAGGTACTGACAGATCAATTAAAGCATATAATTTGTTATAAAACATTGAGCATGCTATGTTAACATCCTTAATATCTTTTAAAAAAGTCCAGTCACAGCTTGCAAGCATGTCATAAAGAAGAGGATAATTTGCATTCTTGAAATTGTAACATCGATCTTTACTATTCAAACGAAAAGGAAGGGAGGAACCCTTAAGAATTGTTTTTATGCGTAAATAAAGAGCGGGGTGATGTAAATCTTCATCTACCAATGGCGAGACTGCTTTCTCGACCACGCATTCAGAATTGAAAAAAATTAGGTCCAACAGTTTTCCATGAACATTAAGAATATTGTTGTACTGATGTAAATTATGAAGATTACAAAAGTGGTTTAAGGTGGTACAAAATCGATTTTCAATACTAGTAATATAGTCAGGTACATTGAAATCGCCTATGAATAGAACATTATTTTCATGTTTCAATAAGAGGTATAGAAGTGCAATAGGAGCTGAACTAAATGAAAAATAACAAACCACTCGGTGAACACGAACTATCAACAACAGAGCCGCGCTTAGAGTTTTGGCCGCCGTTGTGCAAAGATTAATTTTACGCCTCTCTTTTTAAGAAAATAGACCGAACCATAAATTTTGTGTGTATAATATATATTTGTAAACAAAAAAGGTACAAGTATAGATGTGTTTATTAACATATATTATATACATAGTAACAAAAAATATTGATTTGTGGTAGCTCAGCGGTTTATAATAATAATAAGCAAACAATACAAAGCAAAATATGGGTATGGGTTATCGAAGTGGTGGCAATTCTCGTCGGGGATGGTGGCGGCTCCTCGGACTCAGAGCGTCGTAGGGGATGACGGCAGCGATGTATGTAGCACAGGGCACCTGGACAGTGCGACCCTGGAGATGACGACGTCGGCGATGCGGCACAGGAGACCTAGAGAATGCGACCCTGGAGATGACTACGTCGGCGATGCGGCACAGGGGACCTGGACAGTGCGACCCTGGAGATGACGACGTCGGCGATACGGCACAGGAGACCTAGAGAGTGCGACCCTGGAGATGACAACGTCGGCGATGCGGCACAGGGGACCTAGAGAGTGCGACCCTGGAGATGACGACGTCGGCGATGCGGCACAGGGGACCTAGAGAGTGCGACCCTGGAGATGATTTCGAAGCAGCGCAGGGGACCGTAAAACAGTGCAGCCCTGGTGAAGGTCTCGAAGCGGCGCAGGGGACCGTAAAACAGTGCAGCCCTGGAAACGACCAGAAGGGGACCGAGACAGTGCAACCCTTAAGGTGGAGATGGTGGAGTTCCATCTGTGCGGTGCTCACCAGAAGGGGACCGAGACAGTGCAGCCCTTAAGGTGGAGATGGTGGCGTTCCATCTGCCTGGAAAGCGTCCGAGTTGCCCTTTTATAGGCAGGGTTGAGATGCGTGGGAGTACCTGCACAATGAAGTAACTTCAGGTGGGGTGCGTTCCAGTGGGGGTGAGCTTGGTGGGGTTGATATCGGCGCTGCCGAGGACAGCGCCCTCGAGAGGGTACTAGCGGAGCGCTTTGAAAGCTCCGCTACAGATTTAAAATAAATCATAATATTGCATTTTGCGAACTTTGCTTTCTCCAAAACTGGCTATTAGGTATATCATATAAATCCAAACTAACTAAAATATTATTTTCTTTGGATTTTATAGCTAAGTCAGAAAGTCTTGTTGGTGACATAGTAGATCGAAGATAATTTTTAATAAATTTCAATTTTGAAAATGATCTTTCACCAGAGGCAACTGAAACCGAAGAGTAAGTCAAATTCTGATTGCAATAGAAATATTAGGAAGAGTCGAAACAAGTTTACATTCTAAAATATATTCTAAAATAAAATGCGGCTCTTTTTTAGTTGTTTCTTTGGATTCTAATAGTATATTAAGTATTAAAAACGGTAAGGGGTGTTTCAGACAAATGTTTGTCTCATGGCCGACTCCATTAATCTCTAAGGAGATATGGCCGTTCCATTCGGCATTTTTTGGCAAGTACGGCAAGTATGCCATGAAGTGACCCTAAACTGGCGGACTCTGGTGGTCCTTACGCATATTAATTTTTAATTACAGATTTCTTTATTGACAGACATTGATGTTTTATCCTAATTTGAGCGGTAATTGCGAATAAATCGTCAGACATGAAGAAATATTATTTATGTGGGAACAGTACTAAACCTTTCTTTGGATTTCCAGCTGACAAATATTTAAGAATCAATTTCTGTAAGAATATTGAACGACATGCAGATATTTATTCCGCTTCTGTCCCTTTTTAGCAGGGTACATTATAAAAAAATTAGATGACAAATTTCACTGTGATGACTGTCTTTCTCCGCTATTATCATTTGAACTTCCTGGACCTCCCTTAAAATTAATTTTTTTACAAGATCGTGGGGGACTAACTTATCCGAATTCTCGTTTTGTAGGGGTTGTGAAACAAATATCGGACATTGCATTGAAAATTTTTCCACTTTTAAAATTTGAAAGAGCTTGCGAACAGTTGCTGAACATAATATTTCCTCACCTAGAGAAGAACCCTCTATTTAAATGTGAAAAACATAAACGTTTAGTATGTAAATTTGTTGTAACAACAACTGTAAAACCTGTTTTGAACAACATATGTCTTGAAACCAAAGATTGATTAGTCAATGGTCAAGACAAAATTGTTGCAGCACAAACCAGTCAGCAGAAAGGTTCTAAAGTTGTAATTTTCTTTTTATTATTATTTAGTGCATAGGTATTCAGGTATATCTACTTACATTAATATGATTAGAATTTTCCATTGCTATTTTTATTTATTCCATTTGATATAATAAAATGAGTGCTGTTATAAACATTCCTGATCTGAATTTATTTGACGTTATTAAATTACAAATTGTCAAAATTTAATGTCAACTCGATCGGGGTTGTATTTTTTTTAACATTTCCATTGTCAGATGGCACCACTTTAGAGAACTTTTCAATTGTTTGGATAGCCAATTTGTAAATGCCGATTGGAACGGCCATATCTCTTTAGAGATTAATGGAGTCGGCCATGGTTTGTCTTCGACCAGTAAACCCTCTTGCGTCTTTTTATCAAATCTATAAATTGAAAGAATTTATATCAAACATCAACAAGGTATTTTTTTAATTTAAAATTTGTTACTATGGTTTTGTCTAATATAAACAACAATTTTAAAAATCAGTCTCCATTTTGACCACTATCGATTTATTAGATTTTATCTGGGTCTATTTGGAGTTCATTTTCTTTCCGCGACTATTAGTGAGTGGCTTATTTGCTTAAAATATCAATCATGAGTGATTCTGAAAGCAAAAATATCGAAGTCGAGCAAACATGGAATTTAAAATAAAAAAAAACTTGAATGCATGATTACTTACCGTTCAGCTGAACAGTAAGTAATTTACTTACCGTGCGCCTCTTAGTTGTGAATCGTAGCAACCCGTAAACTGAACTTACTGCTATGGAAACCTGTACGGTAAATGATCGAAAAAGCGATGGTCGTACAAAAAATGTAATTTAAAACATTTTATTTCTTCAAATAAATCCATTGCATCAATGTATTTCTCATCACTTAAATCATCTTTTAGTTCTAATACCAAATCTTTACAATTTTTTAATAAGTCTTCATCTGCTATTTCCCAAAATTTAAACAAAAATCCAAACAAGTCATCATAATTTTGAAAACCTTCAAATCTGTCTTTAAGAGATGACACTGTCTGATCCAAAATCATAAAATAGAAATTCAGCTTAAAATTAATTTTCTGATCTGTTAAAGATTCATCTTCATGCTTATATTCAAACTGCTTATTTTTTTTCTTGTTCGTACTAAATGAATTTGTGGAAAATTTGGTTCAATTTCTAATTCCTGAGCAAGTTCATTAGCATCAGTAAGAACATCGTTGAAATCTTGATTTGCTTTTTCATGATTTGCTTGAGTTTTTAAGGAAGAATACCACCAGGAATATCAAGATCAAGATTCTTTAGCAACAAAAAATTAAGATCGTAACTATAAACACAAAATAACACTATTATCTAATCCTGCCATACTCTATTGTACTGTATTATTGTACTATTGGAGCACAATTTGAACATTTATTTTAGTCTAAAGTATTTACACAATCACTCCGTTCGAAACTGTCATTTTGTATGTGTTAATTGTTTTTTTTTCTTTTCGGTAAATTTCATGGATTCGGAACTTTAACCTATCTATTTCGAACGAGATTTGTTTACCAAGTTTTCGAGATGAGTAGTTAATACTGGATTTCTATTCTTGAATATGCTCGAAGACGACTGTCGAATCGATGTTTCAGAGACAGATAAGTTCAGATTAATTTCGAGAAATTAATTGCAACAATTAAACACATAACAATAGTTCAAACCGGCCGCGGCCGCTAACTGTCCCCACTCCTCCGCTTTCCACTCCATCGATACTCGACTGGAGGGGGAGCGCATATCGGGTATATATACCGCAGCGTGCCGCTGCCTATTTAGTTTATCCTCTGCTTGCACGATAAAATTTCCAAGATGTATAAAATTTTCCCCTTCGTCCCGGCTGTTGAATTTGCACTGCCAAATTTACCCGTGGAGCTTTGGGCCATCATCTTGAGGTAAGTAATATTTTTATTGTAAATTTTCACTAATATTGTGTTTGTTTCAGGTGTTTGGACCCAACTTCACTTCTAGCTGCTGCTAGATCTAATGACCTGTGGAAACAAATCGCCCAAAGAGATCCTGTTTTGAGGAAGACCATCAAGGACCAGAGGGTGTTGGAGAAACGAAGGCGCCGAGAGGAGATGCTCAACCCAGGGCTCTTGCTATCCATAACCAGAGATGGACCCGGAAGATGGTTTGGACCCAACGCTACCAAGATTGTTCGAAGACAGGCTCCAGCACGAGGACCAGTTACCACCCCCGAAAAAAGGAAACGCCGTCAAAATAAAGACACTGGACCTCTGCGCAAAAAAATAATGAGATGTTAATAAAACTATTGGAAAAATTTTTATTTTAATAGTTAAACTAAGAATATTTTTGTTACTAGCACATTGTATATAATTAATTTAATAAATTGATTAAAATATTTAATTTTATGTTGTCTTTAATCAAATAAGCTAAAAATGTTACTCTTTACGTAAGAAAACAGCACAAAAGATATGGAAGTGGACAAACATTAAGTCAAACTACTATATAAATACAGAAGTGGAACGGAATAAAGCTTTTCCAGGAGTTTAAAAAAAAGTCCTAAAATATAAATAAGAGGTGTAGAAGTGCAATAGGAGCTGAGGTAGGTAAATGAAAAATAACAAACCACCCGGTGAACAAGAACTATTTAGGTAACCATACCATACATAAGCTTTTCATCATTTTAAGGGTGAGCTAAAGGATATTCCGGTATAGAGAAATACATATAAATTTCTCCCCAAGTTTTTGCCAAAAGTATACGTCCGATTGTAATAAACTTCACACCGTTGAAATGAGTGTGAAAAACCCTATCCAGATTGTTTTTCCGTTTTTTAAATTATGTTGTGAAATAAAAACTACAACGCGTTAAAATTGTGATAAAGTATGAGATTATCTGGTTTTCGCTATTTACGTATCAATTTTAAATTTTCAAAAAGATACATTAATATAAATTGTATTAAAAAATCCATTGCGCTTTGCAGAAAGTAAATATCGTATAACAAGTAATTCAGTAAACAGGGGCAGAATATTTAAAATTTGTGGTCAAACAAACTTTAGCCATTTTCCTGGTCCACTCAAATCTATAACAGGTAATCGATAGAGCCCGTCCTTTTAAACCCCTTGTAATCCGACACTAAAATTTTATGAGGGTGTCCACCCTCTGAGGTTTTCTAAATTTAATCTGTAAGTCACAACGCTAAGAGGCAATTAAAGACAGACTTTTAAGTTTACATCATCTTGTAGCCCCATTCTAAGTGTTTAGGAATATCCTTTTTATTACAGATTAAAAGATTTGTGTCCGCAGGTAATTATCGGTGGACTAATATTTACGATACATTCACACGTAGCCAATAAGATATTTATAATCTCCCACCAATGCAAATTTTTATTTAAAATTGTTGCAGTTGGCATTGAAATTAGGCACAAAAGAATCGGCTCTTCAATTTTTGTATAAAATATGTTTGTAACATGTTGTCCCACAACAATTCCTTCTAGCACCACAGTGGAAAAGATGTTGAGTGTTGGCGCGGATGTTTTTAAGACAAAACGTCATGCCTTAGCTGACAAAAATTTTGAATGCCAATTATTATTGAATTCAAATTATGAATATAGTCCTCTAGCGTAAAGTATTTATTTGTTTTACTTTATTTACTGATGTGAATATGTAACAAATGCTAATCGCTCACTGCCGTTTTCATTCTAACACGTTTTTTCTTGACCCTTTGGACCCATCCAACAAATATCTAAAATTGTGTCTCCATCAAATTTTTCAAAATGCAAAAAGTAATTGTAATGAATTACTATTTTTACTGAATAATGAGTAACTGTAATGCATTACTTTCTAACGCCGACGCCATATAGGTATGCGCCATTTTTACAATGTTCCAAACTAAGCTCACGCTAAATACAATAAGTACAATTCCAAAGTCTCTATCCGTTCTTAAGACTTTAGGCCGCAGACTTTTATTTGGCACACTAGACTTCCGTGGCTAAAAACGACAGAAACTTTTTTTGAATTCGAACACAAGCGTATTTTAGGAACAACCCCAGTAGCAAGCAATATTTTTCTAATATTTATACAAGATTGATAAAATGGTTATTAAATGTTGACTAGATATTACAAATATTTATATAATATTCATTTTATATTTATAAATTTATATATGAATTTCAACATTTATTACATATTTATGAAATGTCTTTTTACCAAGATACCGAAGAACAAAAATGAAAAAAAAGCATCATGTTGGGACAACCTGTGACCTGACAATTTATTTCATAGGATTTGTATTGAAGCAATTTTAAAAATTGGTTTGAAAAAATACCAGCTATTGTGAAATTGACACCATTCGAAATCTCGCTTTGCACATTATTAATTGCTCTGTAAAAAGTAATATTTTTTTTTTATTTTTGCGAACAAAAAATAATAACAATTTTATTCATCATTTTTATAAAACTTACATATCTTACATACATACTTACAAAAAATATTGATTTAAATTAAATCATAAAATTGCATTTTGTGAACTTTGCTTTCTGCAAAACTAGCTATTAGGTATATCATATAAGTCCAAACTAACTAAAATATTATTTTCTTTAGATTTTATAGCTAAGTCAGAAAGTCTTGTTGGTGACATAGTAGATCGAAGATAATTTTTAATAAATTTCAATTTTGAAAATGATCTTTCACCAGAGGCAACTGAAACCGGAAGAGTAAGTAAAATTTTGACTTCAATAAAAATATTAGGAAGAGCCGAAACAAGTTTACTTTCTAAAATATATTCTAAAATAAAATGTGGCTCTTTTTTAGTTGTTGCTTTGGTTTCTAATAGTATATTAAGTATTAAAAACGGTAAGGGGTGTTTCAGACAAATTTTTGTCTTCGACCAGTAAACCCCCTTATCGTTAGTGATGCTTATACTATTTTTTGTACGACCATCAAAAAATTTGCGTCGTTTTTTTGGTTGTACGTACCTTTCAATAACACCCTGTAAATGTATTATTATTAGCATTATTGTCCTTGCTAAAATGTTGATCATGTTATCACAAAATGTTGTTATGAAAAATAACTTGAAACATTTCATCTCCATTTTAACTTATAGGTGTATACAGGGTGTTTGCGAAATGCGCCGACAAAAAAATTGAAGGGGTTCCCGAGAGCATAAGGAATGAAAAAAACTCCTGTTGTATTATCAAAAGTTGCAAAGTAAATTTACCCTTTATCCAAGCTTTGTTCGCGCCACTGTAAGAGGTGGTATCAGATTCAATTAATTCTATTTAATTAGTTCAATAGCGTGGGAAGTTCCATTTAAATAATCTCGGACCAATTTTTTTTATTCTTGTTTCATTTTACGAAAAATGGCTGTATTTGTGGTAACAAGTTGTTAAAGCCTGTGGTAAGGTGTGGTGTTTCCACAGTTCCTATGCATTTTTTAGCAGTGCAATGTACTTGAATCAAATTTTCTAATTTTTATTCAATGGAAAATGGCCATACATATTTGTTAAGATTTTTCACCAAGAAAAGCAGCCAAATAAAACATTTCTATATTAATCGACTTGTATACAGGAGTATGTCAAATACCATAGACATTGTAAAAATAATAGATTCCTCACTCTAAGGTTATTAAATACAAAATTAAGGAATTACATCAACACTCTCCCTTATTTAATAACAACAACATGCCTAAATTATTGCATAAATCCCTAAACCTAACTGATGACAATGGTTTTGTCAATACATCTGCAAGCTGTCTCTGCGACTCTACTTTATAAATTTTAATTTGCCCAGAAGTGACTAGTTCGCGTACAAAGAAATGTCGAGTACGAATGTGTTTCGTTCTTCTGTGAAATTCCGGATTCTGAGCCAATCGAATTGCAGCTTCATTGTCTACCTGTAGTGCAGGAGTCTCTTTCAACTGACCAAGTTCAGTCAAAAGCCTTTTAATCCAGATGATTTCCCGAGCAGCTTCACTCGCGGCTACGATCTCAGCTTCTGTAGTGGAAATTGCAACAGAGGCTTGTCTTTGACTCATCCATGAGATCGGCGCCCCAGAGTATAGGCATAACACCCCTGATGTTGATCGTCCGGTGCTGAGATCACCACCATGATCAGCGTCGCTGTAGCAGATAAGAACCCCTTTTTCATGGTCATTCTTATACAAAAGTCTATAATTTGAAGTTCCTCTCAGGTACCGCAGAATTCTCTTCACTCGAACCACGTCACGTTCTGTAGGATTCTCCAGGTTCCTGGACACCACACTGACAGCATAAGCGATGTCTGGCCGAGTTCCACACATCAAAAACATCAGTGCTCCCACCACTTGTCGGTATGGAAAATTTTCATTACGGGGACTTTCTTCAGTTTCATTATCTTTGACAATGGGAGTGCTCACTGCATTACAGTTGCTCATGTTAAATCTTTCTAACAACTTTTCCGTGTAGTGAGTTTGAGCGATCTGAAGGGAGCCATCTCCTTCTCGTTCGATTTCAAGTCCAAGAAAATATGTTGCCGGTTTGAAAGTAATTTTGAATTCTTTCTTCAACTCATTGATGAAGATTTGAAGTTCTTGTTCATCTTCACTTGCAATCAGTCCATCATCGACGTAGAGAAGAAATATCATCGTCTTTCCATCTTTTTGTCTCACAAAAAGACAAGGATCGGCCTTGCTTTGTTTAAATCCAAGTCGTAGAAGCAGTTCGGTGATCTTCTTATTCCAGCAACGAGACGCCTGTTTTAGTCCATACAGACTTTTCTTTAGACAACAAACTCTCCCAGATTTATCCCCATAGCCTTCAGCTTGTTGCATATAAATAGTTTCATCTAGGTCACCATATAAGAAAGCTGTGGAAACGTCGATCTGAGTAAGTTTCATGCCTACATTGGCTACTACACTGAGTAATGTTCGAATCGTTGACATTCTTGCAACTGGACTAAAGGTCTGATCATAATCTACTCCTCTTTTCTGATTGAATCCTTTGATAACCAATCTGGCCTTGAACTTGTCGACTGACCCATCGGCGTTTGTCTTTATCTTGTAGAGCCACTTGTTTGGAATAGCCTTTCTTCCAGGAGGTAAACTGACTAACTCCCAGGTCTGATTATCTTTCAGAGATTGCATCTCACAATCCATAGCTTCTTGCCATAGTTCTCTCTGATCTGACTTCATGGCTTCACTGTACGTTTCTGGTTCCTGAAATGTCGAAAGATACAGCGCGTAGTCGTCATATCGGATCGGAGCTTTAAGATTTGAGCGATCTCGTAATTGTCGAGGTTTGTTGACACTATCTTCATCAATGGGTTCTGGTGTTTTATTTTCATCACTATCCGTACTTTCTGCCTCGCTCTCGAGTCCACAAAAGGTTTCGTCTTCTTCATCAGTTTCATCGTTTTGTTCAACCTGTTTATCAGCATGCGTCAAGTCGCCATGTTGATCAGAAAGTTCGATGTTTCCTGGAATTACTACACCTCTCCCTTGCTGTAAAGTTTTCTCCTCAAAGATAACATCTCTTGATCTAATGAGCTTGCCCTCCTCTTCACAGTAAATTCTATATCCATCGTCGTGGTCGTAGCCGATCAATATTCCTTTAATGGCTTTTCGATCCATCTTGTGCCTTTGCTGTTTCGGCACATGAACATAGCACGTGGAACCTATGATCCGTAGATGTTTCAAGCTTGGTTTCTTCCCATACCAAAGTTCATATGGAGACGTCCATGCAACACTTGAAGGTCCCGTTCGATTTAGGATGTAATTTGCTGTGCGAATCATTTCAGCCCACAGACTCTGTTGAATGTTTCCATGAGCATGCATTATCGCTCTACCAGTTTCAACAACTGTGCGATTTTCTCTTTCACTTGTTCCATTCTGTTCTGGAGTATATGGCATCGTAAGGCGGTGGTTTATACCTTCTTTTTGTAAGATTCTCCTTACTTCTCTGTTGTCAAATTCTTTTCCATTATCACTCAACAGTTCCTTAATTAAATGTCCCGTGGTTTTTGTTTCTGCTATAAACTGACTTAGCTTTTCTGCAACTTCTGACTTCTCTTTAATAAAGTAGATAGTCCTGAATTTTGTCCAATCATCTTTGAACAAAACAAAATACCGAAAGCCTGACATCGATTCTTCAAATGGTCCACAAACATCTGTGTGAATCCGCTCTCCCGGCTTTGTAGTTTTTTCTCTGGTACCGAAAGGTAGACGATGAGCTTTCCCATAGATACATCCTTCACACAGTTCACTATCCATTTTCACCGTAACATTGAATTCTCTGTCCAGCAGGGACTTCACGTGTCGTTTATTCTGATGTCCAAGTCGTTCGTGGTATAGCTGCAATAGATTCTCTTTGCCTGTGACATTAACTTCATTTGGAGACGTAGGTTTCACGCTTCTCACTGCCAATTTAAAAAGTCCTCCATAACGTTTTCGTACACCGACTAACACTACATCTTTGCCAACTTTAAAATTTCCAATTTCTGTGGTTGAAAGAAACTGACTATCTGGGTGTTTGTCGTGTGCAGCTAGAACAGAAAACAGATTTTTCTTTATTCCAGGCACACACCATACATCTGTCAGAGTGATCCTGTGCCACTTGCCTCCGATAGCTGCCTCTATGTCAACTTCACCTTTGCCGATAGCTTCAATTCTTTCACCGTTTGCCGTGGTTACTGAGTGTGCTGTTGTGAATGGTTGGAGAGTTTTAAAGTAACTTTTGTCGCTTGAAATATGATTTGTAGCGCCATTGTCTACATACCAATCATCTGCACCACATTCTGAATTCATCACTGGCGATGTAACAATCAAAAGAAGCATGTTTGAAGTTTGTTCTGGCTTGTTATCAAGTTTTGGAGGTCTTCCATCCGCAATCCACTTTCTGCATACTTTTATAACATGGTTAGGTTTCTTACAATAGTTGCAAAGTATCTTCTTCTTTTTCTTTTGTTCGGTCAAACTTACTTGTGTAGGAGTTCTTTTTGATGAGTCCAAAATGAGAGCTTCCTGTCCCGATGATCCATCCTCATTGTTTTTTAAGGCTCGCTCATAAGCACACAGTTGATTTGTCAAATTATCAACCGTTCTGTCACTTTTTGACATCATCATCCAACTTGACTTGAAGGAAAAATAATTGTCTGGTAGCGTACCTAAAATTTTGCAAATCAAAAACAAATCGGGCAGTTCTGTATTACCATCAGCGTCGTTTCTCATTTCCATTTTTAACTCGCTCCATAGATTCTTTAATTTTGATATATGTGTAGCCATATCGTCGCTGGAACATTTTTTGAAACTAAAGAATTGTAGACACAGGTTGTACACTTTGTCTTCCGAAACGCCATCAAAAAGTTTGTGTAATTCTAGCCATACTTCCCTGGCACTGGTTAATCGCATAATTTTCTTTAGAGTTTCCTCTGTCATATTATTTGTCAAGATAATCAATGCATTGCTCTCTGTTTTATTAAATGCATCAAGTGCAGTTTGGTACGCCGTCTTTTCTTCCGGCTTTGCACCATCATCTAGTGGACTAGGCTTCACTGACCTGCCTTCAATGATATCCAGAGCTCCTGAAATTCCTCGTAGACAAATTGTAATTTTGTACTTCCACGTATCCCAGTTCGACTTTCCTTCCAAAAGACCGACATTGATGATTCTTGTTGGATCCATTGTTCTACGTCTATACTTCTTTTTTAGTACGTCTTGGATAACCTCAGAATGCACGTGTTGGATAACCTTAAAATCAGCCTCGTGGAGATATCTTTCAAATAGTTTTCAATATTTGGCTTTTCGTTTGGTATTCATGTTTTTCAACTTTATAGCGTTCTGCGCCCATAACCTGTTAATATTTTTCACCAAGAAAAGCAGCCAAATAAAACATTTCTATATTAATCGACTTGTATACAGGAGTATGTCAAATACCATAGACATTGTAAAAATAATAGATTCCTCACTCTAAGGTTATTAAATACAAAATTAAGGAATTACATCAACAATATTGTATCTCAAATAAGAATTAAAAATTGAATTACACTACTAAAATGTATAGTAGCTTGCATAGATATAGTAGCCGTCCATAGAGTCGAAATTTGCGAATAAAAATAAAATAAAATCGGTTCAAACGGAGCCGACGGTGGCTTGCAAATTCTGACGTCATTGTGGCACGCGTTGCACAGAGACGTATTTAATATTAAATGTCATTTTTCCGTTATAATATGATCTTTTTAATTTCTAAGCTCAATTTCGTCAATAAAAACGAAGCTTTGTTCACTGTACACAAGTTGTGGTATGGTATATTAATCGTTGCGGAGGTAGGTGGAGCAAAAAACCTAGCTATCTTAGCAGCAAACACGGCTATAAACTAGTCCACGTGGACTGTTTGTTTCCTGTCATATTTTAGTTTGCTTGAACCAATTGTGTTGTACCCTTAGATCATATAATAAATAGATACCACCATGCCGTGTTCTTTCCCTAGGACAGCCTGTGACGACATCCTCCTGGCACACATCTCTCTCGTGCATGGAGGGATTACAATGAAGCTATCCCTGCCTGATCACTATTTGAATTTTGCGCGCCTAAATTTAAGGAAGTATGTCTGAACTAACTTCGGAAGAAAGATGTTGACAGCTTGATTTTATAAATAATTCACAGTAGATAACGAAAGCAATAGTAAATTATTGGGCAGCAATTGTGATCCTTTATGACTACATCACTTAAAATAGGATCTTTGTTCTAAATTCTAAAATTGTTTTTTGTACAACAACTCGAAAGAGAGGTTAGAAGAAACATCTGTCAAAAGCGACTTGTTGCGCTGGTGCGGCACAAGGATGGAAGTGAAATAGACATATACAGATGAAATGCGTATAACAAAGATGAAGATGTGGTGATCACACAAGGATAGCATTATACTACTCCCCTGGACGTAGAAAACGACAACAGATAGCTTCATGTCTAGTCACACCTTTCAGTTTGAGTATTGGTATCTATTTATTATATGATCTAAGGTTGTACCAAACGGTTATTACACTTGTTGAAATACATTTTCAAACTTCCATCTTTCTCTAGGTCGTCGGTTTCGTAGCTGTGTGACAAATCGTTTGTCGTCGATAGAAAATAGTAAGATTACAGTGACCCTAAGATTTTGTGCAAACGGCCTTAAATACACCCCTCTGTGTGATGCGACGCGTGTCGTAGTGACAGAACTTGCAAGCCGTTGTCGGCTCCGTTTGAGCCGGTTTTATTTTATTTTTATTTGCAAATTTCGATTCTATAGACGGCTACTACAGGGTCATCAAAATTGATTGAGGGAGTTGGTAAACCTGAACTTGAATAATTTGGTTTATTAAGTTGTATAAAAATATTACCTGTTAGATTTGAAGTTTCAAATTTCAAAACTCAGTGGCGTCTTTTTTCGATTTTTTTTTGGTAAAAAATATTAGTTGTCAGTAATCAAAGTAACCAATTCAACAAGCTGTCGCCATTGTGTCATTTGGGTAAATATAACATTAAAATACATCTGTTTTCTGATATTTGTTGTAAACAAGCAACAAATGCTCGTGATGCAAAACCAAAAATGCTTTAAGAAAATTGTGAAACTAAAAAAGTTAGTGCGAAAGCCCTTATGCTGAAAGAAGTGCACGCAATAGCGAATAGTTGGTATAAAAGAAATTTTTCCACATCTGTGCGTTTTATCTGGCTTGAAGAGGGAATGAAGCTGTAAATTGCAAAGTACACTTTTTCCAGGATGAATTGGACAACGGTGGTCAATTTACTGGACGTGTTGAGTACAATCCAGTTTTTTCGAAAACTACCCAAAAGTTCTAGCTTCCAGCAAATGGCTCATAAGGAACAACGAAAATGAAAATCTCTATCCTATTAGATTATTGAAGAAAATGTTAGAAAAACGGAATTCCAAAATAACAAGCGACATATTATCCTTGACAGTAAATCCTGCCTGGGAAAAAGGCTGTTGGTATAAAAACTCACCTATAGGTCTAAACACCCTATCAAAATGGACAAAATATAGAAGATTGGGGTAGACATAAAAAATTTGAAAATAACTAATGATTCTCACAGATCTTCTGCAATGAACGTCTTATTCCCATTGCTTTTGATTGATCTATGGAAACCTGATTTGCTCATGCTCATCTTCTCCAGTTTTTTTTTTAATAAAAACATATTTCTCTAACCCTAAGTAACTCCCTAGGTTCACTCCGATTTTTGAAAATTCGACATTGCTTGTCATTTAATACAATAAAATACAGTAGCCCAAAAGCTATAAGGTTATGTGATCATCATAAAAGTAGTTGACCGCAAATAAATACTTCCTTTGTGTCGTTCGCACTAAGCTTACCGGGTGTCAATAAATCGTTTTCTAAACATTTCTTGCTCACATATAACAGGATCGGTTTTCAAAGCGTCTGGTTATTTCGGAACCCTCTGCGGCTGCAGGTAGTAGCCGATTAACGGAGTGGTGGATTTAGATATTTAGTGAGAGCCCCCCCCTTGAGCGAAACGACAACAGCCGGTCGAACTGCAGTGGACCTGTTATTTACAACCCCAAAACCTTTTCTATTGTAAACAACTTAACTTTGACACAATGGGATAATTTTATGATGGTCATATAACCTTATAGCTTCTGGACTACTATATTAACTTTTGTTGAACTAAAATTTTCTGTTCTACAACACTGTTTGCAGAAGTGACATTTTTAGAAAATTCAATTTTGGAGCAATTCAGCCAGACAAAATTTTAGGCATATCCAAGTGTAGTACTTTTCAACGGCCGCGATTGTATTCAGATTGTAATGGTGACTCAGTGCATTTTATCAAATTTCGGAATTATATTGGCATTACTGATCCAGGAAAAAATTTCGTTACGTTTAAAAGAATGGTAGATTTCGCAACACCGCTCATCTTATAACGAACAATCGCGCTCGATCGCAGTTGTGTGTTCTCTCTTCTATCTGTCGTGCGTGGATAGTGATAGTTGTTATGTCGGTTAGAAACAAAATTTTAGAAATTTTGGGTAATTTTAACTATTTGTTTAAACATCATTTCTCTGGCAAAAGATGATTTACTAATTGTCGCGTATGCGGACAGGAACAGCTAGTTTTACTTTCGATTGGTGAAGATGCGATATCTTAACCTAAAATTTTTTCGCGCTCATTCTAGATCTCGCGACCAACCATTGTTCAGTTTACACGCAAATGAGTGGAAGTGTCTTTCTGTGCGTTGGGAAAACTTCCTTCCATTTAGAATAGAAACAAATGTGATTTATTGAAATTATGCTTCGAGTATAACACCAGTGCAGTGAACATTGGTGAGTAAATGCTGTTGATGTTGAGGGTTGAGTACTAAGAATTAGGGGTGCATCCCCTCCTAAGGTAGTGCATGTAGCGAAATTCTAGCTGCTAACCGCCCTGAAACCTGAAATACTTGTAAATTGTAAACATTCATGCACCACACGAAATGTACAAATTGTATTTCGTTACGTTTTTCTTTATTGGAATTTCGGCCATCTTGGGAAAAATTATCCGTCCACATTACGTTAATGGCAATTTTGTCGAATCTGTGATCGAAAATAATTAGCTGCTGCAGTAGCAAACGCAGTATTAAAAAGGAATTATACGATGAAACTTTATTTTTGATCTTGTCCTATCGAATTCTTTAGTTATTTATTTTTAAATAAGCTGCTTTTATTTTTCTGGAGTGTTGTGAAATCTTACAGTTACGCATGTAATTTGTAAATTGTAATAATTAGGTATATGCGGCAAAAATATATATTTCTTTTCTTTTATAGGTGGTGCTCAACAAGTTCCCGATTCGGAGAGTAAGAACATCCTGCTTCATTAAGGTAGGAAGTAAAAAATAGGCCTATTAATGTTTTCCCACGTGAACAACGTTTTCTTTACAGTGTCGTTAAAAAAAATTGATAATTTTATGTTTGGCTGAGAAAAATCACGTGAATTAATATTAAATCATAAGAAAATTACCATAGCATTTTTGATCATTTACTCGGTAAGGGAGAGTGGAGTACATTTGAAAGAAAAAAATTGTAATGCAGATAACATGGCTCAAAATTCAAATCTTTCTTATACAATATTCAGTATACATTTTAAAATTAATAAATTCTGTTAAACAAAGTGGAATATCCGGGCACTATGAAACACAGTATGGGGTACACTGTAATGCACGTTGGAAATTAAAGCATAATTTCTTAAATTTATGGGAAATATAAGGCTTGAGTGGTGCCTGTTTGTCTATCCATGGCCGACTAGTATAAAGATTATGGCCTGTCCAAGAGGTACCATACGTGTTGCCATCTATTAATAATTACACTTAATAATTTTGACAAATTTTAATTTGATTTGAAATTATGAGACTTCAGAACGTGTAATGGTGGAAAAGTCGATCTTTCTAACGTGTTTTCCGTTCGGTGGACAGCATTTCTTTTTCAAAGTTGGGATAAAACTTATTAACTTCCGAGGCAACACCTATCAAGCAACAAAGTAAGTTCATCTTGACGCTTGAATAGCATGTTGGAGTGAGAAGATGTCGACAAGTGAGAAGATTTTTGAGACTCGATTATTACAACAAAGAACTACATTAATAAGAAATTTGAAGATGCTGCGAACATCCACATTCGACAGCAAAAGACTCATTTTCGCCAATTTTCGCACCAAACTTCCCACTGAAATACACATAAATCAGCTGTTCATAGTTCCCACACACAGCGGCTACTCTCTTCTAAATACACTTCAAAGGTGAAACATACATAGTTCACATATTTTTAGTCCAAAACGCTGCGCTGGTGACTGATTTACTTTCAATACTTCCTTCTAATATCGGGTTTGCTAGGCACATGAAAAAATGGCGAATTTTTGTTTTTACACACAAAGCAAGTTCTAACCATTTTCAAGCGGTGGTTTGTTTCGGTATGAATGCCTTTGTGCCTTTCAGAAAATGTTAATAATTCTTTTGTCGTTTTTGAATTATTAATAGATGTCAGCACGTATGGTACCTCTTGGACAGGCCATAATCTTTATACTAGTCGGCCATGGTCTATCATAGTTGTGATGGCTCGGGCAGAACCAAAGTAATATAATGATCTGAGAAAAGCGCCACATCATGTTTAGAAGAATAAATAAATTTACTTTAAGTGCTTCAATAAGTAACTTCATTCTCATTATTATCTCATTAATAATTTTGCTGACACAATAAACAAAATTACGTTTGTACGAAAACTTAAGTACAAAAATGCCCTCTCGAGGGTTCCCTTGCTATTCTACTTCATCTATAGTTGGATTCATGTATCTTTTGACACACGTGACCGAAGTATCATACAAGCTCAGACAGCACCTACCATAAGAATCTTTGTTTAAAGGATTACAAAAACGAAGAGTCAGACAAATAGTATGTCTACCGAAATTAGGCCAAATTACGCTCTACGTCAGTTATTCTCTTCCACAAAGTTCCTTGAATTAGAAAAAGATAAAATACGTAATAAATGCAGACACATAGTGCGACAGGCACTGATGTAGTCAATCTAGTGACTGATTCATCGGTTTTTCATCAAACGTCACTGTCATTTTTGGTTTTACTCAGAGTGGTTAATCGCAGTTTTTCGTTGTTCTATTCAAGTTTTCTATTCTTCAAATTCATCTTGAAGAGGTGTCTGTTACTACATATTGAGTTCTTTCTCTGTCTTCTGTTGTCTGTAGTTGTATCTCTCCCATCTAAAACTAACTAAACTATTTTGTTCTAACTATACTGAGGGTAAATATAAATTAATGTTATTTGAACGTAGGGCGTAGCTAATGTCGAACAATAATTTGAGGTTAGATCGACAATTCGGACAGCGAAGTGCGATCTATTTCACTCAAAAGTAATTATTTTGGGGAATAAACAACACACTTTCATTATTCGATTGTTTATTTGATTACAACAAATGTTGAAAATGCCCGTCACCAGCTTCTAGGCATTTTCTAACTCGTCGCTTCATTCCATCGAATACATTTCGAAGCGTATGTGGATTGTTATTGATTTCATTGATTTTTTCGACAATTATTCTTGCTTGAAGTTCCTTCAAATTGCGAATTCTCTGCTGAAATATTGAATTGTTTAGAAAAGGCCACAAAAAGAAATCACAAGGTGTTAGGTCACATGATCTAGCACGGTAATTGATGGGTCCATTTTGACTAATACTTCGTTCAACAAAAAATTGCGAAAGGAGCTCTAGATTTTCTCGCGTACAAGGAACCGTTGCACCATCCTATTGAAAATAAGCATTTTGACGTTCAAAATCGTCAAGTTCATTGATAAAAGGCAGTAAAATTTCTTGGTGGTTGTCATGTTTGGTAAATTATTAATTTATTAATAACACCACCATTAATTTATTGTAGTCCTTTATTCTGCTGAGCTGTCACTGCTCCACACCCTGTGTCATCGCCCTTGCCCGCACAGGATTGCCAACCTAACACTATGATCTCCTTTTTTTTTTTTTAAATACAACTATATAATATTAAATATAAAAACTTATATTTTATATTATACATACATAAAATAACAAGTCTTCTAACAAACATTCTTTCTACAACTTACTACTACATAGTTTATTTAACATAATCGTTTAAATATTGCGGCCTCTTAACATTCCGCTTTGGCCTGAGCACGTCTCTGTTCTGAAGGAACAGTAACAAGATTTTGAACATTTTCACGTTCCTTATCCAACATCGAAGTTCGGCCTGAATTTTCAATACTATCTCCATAATTGTCATCTACCTCCTGAACTTCGAAGTTGGATTTAGGGGTAAAGGTATACAAGTGTTTCCTATTTCTTTCAATTACTGGGCCACTTTTTAATTGTACCCCATAGGATCTTGGTCTGTCACAGATTGTCACCACTTTCCCTCTTTCTGTTTGATCTTTATTTTTCTGTACATAAACATCATCATTAACTTTCAAAGGTTTCAAATTGACAGTACCTCGATCATAATACAACTTTCGAACTTGTTGTTTATCAATAAGTTGGTTTCTTCTTGCTTCAAAATTTTTGTTTGGAAAAATTAGCTCTTTTTGCGGTAGCAGACCGCGAATTTTCCTGCCAAGCATCAGCTACGCAGGACTTCCGATTTCCGTTGTGATCGGAGTGTTTCGGTATTTCAACAAAGCTAAGTACGGATCTGGACCGTCGAAAATGGCTTTTTTTAACATACTTTTCACCGTTCCAATACATTTTTCGGCCATACCGTTAGACTGTGCATATATAGGACTTGATGTTTGGTGTTCAAAATTCTAGTTCCGTGCAAATTCTTTCATTGTTGTCACGTCATATTGAATACCGTTATCGGAATATAGAAGTAACGGACTCCCGTACCTGGCAAACGCTGACTTAAGACCTTGAACAATTGACTTGGAAGTTAAGCTCCTTAAGAGACTTATTTCGACATATAGTCTTTTCGGTCTAAGTAAAATAAATCACTACCGACTACTTGCCATGGGGCTTCAGGTACTTCACGTAATATCATTGGGTCTTTCCGATTCAACCGGTGGAATTTCGCACATGCTTCGCAATTCGAGAGAAGATTTTCAATGCCATTTGACATACCTGGCCAATACAAACTTTCTCTTGCTCTCAACTTACATTTTTCAATTCCCATGTGATTAAAATTAATTCTTTTCAACATCTCGGCCCTCAAACTCGTTGGAACCACCAAGGAATTTTTTTTAAACAATAGTCCATTAGCTTCATAAAGATTTTCTTTGAAAGTAAAATATGGTTTCGCAGAATCAGGAACTGCATTCCTGTGTTCCGGCCAACCAGTTCGGACTAGTTTGATTACATCTTGCAAAGCGTGATCTTTAATCGTCTCATTTTGAAATCTTTCTATCTGCTTTTCCGTAATATTCAAACTTTCGGTCACCATTGCTACGTGCATCTTTAGTTTTTCCCTATCGTTAATACAAACTCTAGACAGTGCGTCAGCTAGATACAATTGTTTCCTTGGTTTATACACAATGGTCGCATCATATTGCAACAATCTCATGCGCATTCGCTGCAAACGCACCGGACATTCATGTAGCGGTTTCTTAAAAATTGCCTTCAGCGGCTTATGATCGCTCTCAATCACTACATGCTTGCCCTATATGTACTGGTGACACCTTTCACACCCAAACACTATAGCCAGTGTCTTTTTTTCAATTTGTGCGTATGCTTTTGATGCATAAGCAACTGGTAGATGGTCTTGCAGTAACACCGCACCCAGTCCATCTTTCGACGCATCAACCGATAGCGTTATTGGTTTACTCGGATCAAAATATCTCAGAACCGGTTGCTTTATCAAGATTTTTTTTAAACCCTCGAAAGCTTAATCATGTTCATCACCCCAGTTACAAACTACGAGGATAGTCCCAGAAATACCCGACCTGACATAGAAGACACAAAAATTTGGGAAAAGGACTCTTTATTTTTCAAGGTAGTCCTCTTGTAATTCTATACACTTTTCCCAGTGTTGTTGAATGGCTTCGATACCCTGTTTATAGGAAGAATCGTCGAACACCTCAAAATAGCCATTAGCCGCAGATTCCACCTCTTTATTGTTGGCAAAGTTTTGACTAGCGAACCATTTTTTCCAGTTTAGGAAGAGAAAATAATCCAAGGGGGCCAAATCTGGTGAATAGGATGAGTGAGGAAGCAACTGGAATTTTAATTCGTTCATTTTGGCCGCCGCATTAAGGATGTGTGAACAGCTGCATTGTCTTGATGCAGCAATACTTTCTTTTTCGACAAATGCGCTCGTTTTTAATTGATTTCATCGCTCAAACGCAGCAATAAGTTCGCATAATATTCGCTGTTGATGGTTTTGCCTTTTTGGAGAAAATCAATAAAAATGATTCCACGGGTGTCCCAAAAAACTGACGACATTACCTTGCCAGCAAACGGAACTGTTTTCGCCTTCTTTGGCTCTGATTCGCCAGGTCCAGTCCATTATTTTGACTGTTGCTTGGTCTCTGGAGTGAAGTGATGGACCCATGTTATGAATCGACGCAGAACCTCAGCTTTATTGCTGCGAAACAGTGCTAAACACCCGATTGAAACACCCTCAAGCCGCTGTTTTTGTTCTATAATAAACAAACGCGGCACTCATCTTGCTTACAGCTTTTTCATGCCCAAATTTTCGGTCAATATGCGATGTACACCACTTTTTGAAATGCCCAACATGTCTGCTATCTCGCGCACTTTTAGTGGACGGTCATCTACTACTCTTTTGTGGATTTTCTTTACCATTCCCCGTGTGGTCACATCATTTGGTCGACCACTACGATGTTCATTTTGGTAGCTTGTACGGCCTTGTTTAAACTCTGCCACCGAATATTTTATAGTTGTAAATGAAGGAGCAGACCCCCCTAAAGTAGAATCCAGCTCGGCTTTGATATTGGTTGGACTGAGACCTTTCAAGTAAAAGTATTGTATCACATAACGATGACCAATTTTTTCCATATTTACAACTTCACTCAATCATAACTAGATTTAAATTTTGAATTGCAGTTAGCCCTAATACCGCAGGTGCATTTTTTTCACATTTTACTACTTGGAAAGTTAAAATCTCTGCTTTCCCTTTTTGCGTGGAACATTTATTATCACATTTCCCTAGAACTATAATATAGATCCATTACAATTACTTAAGCCTACGTTTGATTTTACCAGAGGTGCTTTTATTTGCCAACTTTTATACTTCTCAATCGGCAAAACATTACATTGTGCACCTGAGTCCATTTTCATTTTAACATGTCTTGTTCTATCAACTAAAATATCCGCAAACCAATCGCGATCAACCTAATTTTACCACAAAACATCTTACTGTCTCTATCATGCAATTCGTCTTCTTCAACACTGTTTACATTCACCTTATTCCGACACATTTTAGCATAATGAACTTTACAGTTACACGCACCACAATACTTGTTGAACGCCGGACAGCTTCGTGGTGGATGACTGGACCCACATCGCTGACATTCCTTTTTATGCCTGGATTCGTCGACGAACCTTTTGTGTTGTTGCAATTGCGTTGAACCCTTGACCCGCTGTCTGTCTGCTTCTTTCAACTTCGTCATTTAGGTGACGTACCATCTGTGTTCTTGGTCTGCGCCCCTTTGTTATACGATATTCCATCAATAGAACGATCCTCTTCCAGTGTTTTAAGCTGCAGTGTTGCTAATTCTGCCGCTTTACACATTTTTACGCACTTCTCCAACGTCAAGGCGTCTTCACGTAAGAGCCGGTCTTTCAAACTCTTGTTGTTGAGTCCACTGATAATTCTGTCTTTCAGATCTCCAAATCAACATGATGCACTAAGGATTTTCAAGTCTGTAATGAAAGCATCAAAACTCTCCTTTCTTCTGATTTCTAGAGAAAAATATGTGCGTTTCATTAATTTTTGAAACACAATAGTTCTCGAATGAGGTCGCAACTGTGGCGTAGACTTTTCGTTCTTCGTCTGTAAGTGTAAATGTGTTGTATTTCTCCCCCGCTTCTTCACCAAGGACGTGGAGCAACAAGGCCACTTTAACCTCGTCTGGTTGCTTATTTGCACCAGACACCACCATATACAGCTCAAAAAGTTGTTTCCATTTGACCTCTTGAAATAACATAATGTTTAATAAAGATTTTTAACCTTCCTAATAGTAAAGTTACAATTATTATTAAACATTAAGTTGAAGTAAGTTTTAAATTAAGAGAATGCAACTACCACAGAAAGAAAATTGAAAGTTACTGAAGATAAAAAACTTTATTGCAGTACCTACATACACTTTTTACATCCAATTTTGTTTGTTGTTCACATTTATTTACTTTAGCACAAATGTAATAAAATGTAAAATACACATGTACCTATTTTATAAAAGTTGTTGAAACTGTGGTCCATTTTCCCGCAAACACAAAGCCACTCTTCTTTTTTTATTTTCAAAAATCTCTTCCAACACTTCTTCATTAAGATTTTCATTACAAAAATGTGTAATGTCATCCATTAATCCTTCTAACGTGTGGACTCTATTCTTATAAACGCTGTCCTTCATCCATCTGAATATTGAAAAATCAAGTGGGGTGAAGTCAGGAGACCGGGAGGGCCACTCTGGATTGGCTATTAGACTTATTATGCGGTCGCCATAAAATTCTTCCAAATATCTTAAATTTTCTCTTGTCGTATGAGCTGTGGCACCATCTTGCTGAAAATAACCGGACTCTAATTCTTCGGGCAATAACTGATTCACAAACACATCCAAAATTTGCTCCCTGTATCTCGTCTCTTGAAAAAATATCGGACCTATGAATCGTCATCTGGAAACAGCTAACCATACACCAACCTTCACTGCGTGTTGGGGTTTTTTTTCAAAAGCGTGATGATTTTCTATACTCCAAATTCTGAAGTTCTGTGAGTTGACATAGTCTGACAGATGAAACCACGATTCATCAGAAAAGAACGACAAATCGACAATCCTGTTATCGTTTGTATTAGCTTGAAACCAACAACAATACTGGATGCGGCGAGGTAAATCTGCTGGTTGCAGCTCTTGAACCAACGAAATCTTGTATGGATGCATATGTAACTCCTCTTTTTACGATTTTCTCGCACGTGCTGTATGGTACTCCGAACTGTAAAGAGAGTTTTGACAAAGATTTCTTCGGACTTTGTTCCATCCTCAATAACGTCTTGACTAACTTAAGTTCTACTCGTCGGTTTTCCCTTAGAGACGCTACCAGTGTCGTTAAATCTGGCCACAATTCGCCGTATGTGCGTCTCCAAAGATTCTTCCTCGACGACAACAGGATATTTCACCAGGTACTCGTCTTTAGTATTTGTTGATCTTCATGAAAATGAGGCAGTAAAATTCTGTAATAAATAATATGAAACGTCTTATGACTTTCAAACCAATTGACAAAGATTTGATGGACTTAACCACTGGTCAATGCACATTGAGCCAAAAAAATTATCAGCTTTTCACAAGCATGTCTTGCGAAAAATGCAAAAATAAAATAGAAACTGTTTTAAAAATTTTCATATCGACTTACTCTTTTTCTAAATTGAATAATTTTTTTATTTTTAAATAAAATTTGGTCATTTTGGTTTAAATACAAGTGATCTTTTTATTAAAATTTATTTTACAACAAACTACCATTCCGTCCTAATGAGTCCAAATGGAATCACATCAAAATTTTCGGAAAAAAAAACATCAACATGTTTTTTTCTATTTTATTCCTTAGTTTCAGTCATTTATGAAGAAAGAAAGGGTTAAAAAGCGTAATACCAAATCCATTCATTAACTTGTGCATGTTTTATCTAAATGAATTTTTGAACTTGGGAAGTTGAGGATGATATGGTAACAAAATTTACGTTCTTTTTTATTAAAGTTCACATCACTATCATCAGAAATTTCTAAATTGCTGCATACCGTTTCACTGAATAACAAAATTTAAGTCTTTGAATGTTTCCAAAATAAAAATGTTAATTCTTGTTTAAAGCAATGTTTTAAACATTAAAGCAGCAAATTCCTAGCACTATTTCAATACTTATCTCATTCTGCGGTTCTTCCGTAAATAATTTCAGCGTCCCGTTAAATTGTCCAACAATGGTTCGCCATCATTGAAAATAATTACATTTTCCATAATACCTTTTCTCCATGTGAACAATGCCTTTGCGAAAACGTCCACCGTACGCATCGCTACGGTCCCTAAAATGTCTATAATTGTTTGTAGATCAAGTGGCTTATGGAAAACTTGTCAGAACTGTAGTGATCAAAATTTGCTGCATTAAGAAATAGGGAATATTATTATTAAACTCTGAAGTATTGGTTATCGACCTCGCGGGCGCCATTTAGTAACTTTTTTACCAAATTATTTACACATCAGTACGTTGAAGGAAATTAAAAAGAATATTTTGAACCGATTTAAGGAATAACGACCTAACAGACGTTGGGCGTTTAGTCCATCGAACTCCTCAATTTGAGAATAAAAATATTGCTAATTGAATGAAGCTCTGATCTACTTCAAGTTGTCTTTAGTCTGTTTAGATTAACCACATCTAAATGTATTTTATGTGTCGGCCTGGTGTTTTTAAAGACACACATTGTAACTTTAACCCATCCAGTTAAGATCAATCTCTTTGACTTCGACAACTTCTTATGTTCAACTATTTACACTAACATCTGAAAATGCCATCCTTTTTATTTTCAAAAATATTCTGCAGCGTTTCTTGATCAATATTATAGCAGTAGTTTGTAATTTCTTCCATCAGTTCACAAAAATTTTCCATTCTACGCTTAAAAACAGAGTCCTTCAGATATCCAAATATAGAGAAGTCGAGCGAAGTGGAGAACGTGTTGGCCTTGGAATAGCTGCTCCCCTGCTTATTATTCTATCTTCAAAAAACTGACGTAGATAATTTAATGTCGCATATGCAGTATGGGCTGTAGCTTCATCTTGTTGAAAATAGCTACCAGCCAGTTCATCAGGCAGTTGTTGTATAAATATAACATAAAAAAGCATTAAAGGTGTCATGGAAAAAAATTGGACCAATCAAACTTCTGCGAGAGACCGCAATACACCGCAAATAATAAACTTATTACAAATTTTTTAAAAGCAGTTGAAAAATAATTTTACTGCAACATCTTTGAAGTTTGTGGTTAGTCATGCGCGTTGATAATGATGTGATTGATTGTATCAAAGACACGAAAGAACAACTGTTATAACAATTTATGAACTACAGTAGAACCCCTCTTATCCGTGCTAATGGCTGCTCGACCCCCCGCCGGATAAGAGAAAAACACGGATAATAGGATTGAATTAAGAAATGATAAATTTAACGTATTTATTCAAAAAAAATACAAATAAACTTTAACTTTTATTTAAAATAGTCAGTTATTAATGCCTGTTTCTTTATCATTTGATTTTTTATTTTTCTTTGTAAATTGCGAACACTCATCAAGTCAGCAGCCAGTTGGTGTACCGGAATTCCTTGTCCAGATTTTTGAATCATTTCTGCTTTTTTCTCTAAAGTTAAAACAATTTTTTTCCGCACACCGGACATGGTTCGATCTGTGTCTTCAAAACGACTGAATTCTTAAAAATAATTCCTTAACACAACATCCGCCCGAATAACTGAATCTGATTCTTGGAAAAATCGGGCTATCGCACGGATTTGTGAAATCGCCCAAACAGCACGGGTAACTGAGAGACCGGGTAACTGAGACAAGGATAAGAGGGGTTTTACTGTACATCTAACATACAAAAAGAATCACTTCAACAAGTTACATGGTAAAATTAATAATAAAGAACATAATTATAGTTATTCATTACACAAGACGATAGAGATTTGTTCTCTACGAGTGAAAACGTGTAATTTTACATGTGAATTTTTTTCAGCAGTATATAAAAGGCTACTTTACCTATTAGTAGAGAGCACTCTTTATATCTAGTACAAAATTACAATTATTGTTGTCGACATTGATAACTTAGAATCTGTGAAAGTTACAATCACTGTCACTTGAGTCTGTATCGGCATTAACACCGATGAGTGTGTGCACTCCCGTTTCTATTATTTGTTTTTCTTTTTCCCCAATATCAATAACAAAATCTATCAAAAAATCAATAGCCTGTGTTAACATTAAAATTGATTCTTTTGTCTTTTCGGCGTATCAATGTTAACTGGTCCTATTTCAGAGTATAAGATTTTCTGTGTGTTGAAAATAATCGTTCCATTGTTCACTTGTTACATTGCCAAGTGCTTTTTTTCAAGCACCAATAAGATCATTTTTGGTTGACAGAATTATCTTAAGGTAAAAACGTGTAGCTTGGCTTGTGTGATGTTGTTTGCTAAGCTGTAAGTTGGCGTGAAATGGCCCGTTACTTTAATTATTTCTTGTAAATTTGCACCAGAATTCGTTAATATTCTTACTGCCGAAGATCGGATGCAGCGGTTCGTAATTCTTGCCTTTTTAAATCTTTAATTTCTGTGTTTGGTGTCAGCCACTTGCTTTCAGCCAAATTTTTCTTACCTCCTTGGGTTGTTTTTCCAAAAATAATATCATACTCTAAGCGACCCGTTGGTATCTCAGAATTATTACTATTCGTCGAAACTTTGAGAAATCTTTTGAATTTCGACACTTGTCAAAGTTGCCGAGAACTATTTTTTTTTGTGGTAATGACTGAAGTTTTTTGTTAGTTATGCGGGCTTTACGAGCTCTATCGAATACTAAATCGTTCAATGGATCCATTTTCCGATTGTGCTCTTTAAAGTACTTTTTTTTTTAATAAGTTTAGCACTTACATTCTATACAGTTTCCATAACAACTTTGTAATCATACCCATCCTTTCCTTCGTATTAAATGTCCAATCCTTCAAAATATTGGCCACTTCTTCATTGGTCGTCTCAGCTCGCAGCTCGTACTTTCGCTGTTTGCAAAAGTCTTCAAATTGTTTCCAAACGTCTCTTCTTCGGTCGAATTTATAGCAAAACGATTCATTTTGCACAAATTTTTGATTATCTACTTCTCGCGTCGCCCGTAACTACAGAAACTATCAAGCCGATTATTTGATTTTTGCACAAAATAAACCTAACGAAACACAAAATTGATAATATCACGTCGTCAACCGCATAATCAATTACACTATGTAACAAAATTATAGAAAAGTGATATTTATCTGTTTTTTTTGTGCTTTTGAGTGTAATTTAGTCTATACTGCGACAAAATTCCGGTTGTACGGTTGGGTGACGGTCCGGAATCTCGCTATGGTGGCGGCGTACTTGGGTGCCAAGCTTTGGGTCGACTAGTATCGCTGATATCAGAAACACGTCTGGCCGACCAAGCTTATGCGGCGACCTTCACGCCGCCGGGGGTGGCACCTTCGGTCAGGAGCGGCGGTTGCTCGGGCGCCAGCTCCCTCTCCGGGGGAGGGAGCGCCGGGGTGGCTCTAAAGCCGGAGACACGGAATTCAGGTAGTGAGCGCCCGCGAAAACACGAGAATAAAGAAAATAAAACGGCAAGGATATTTTATAACAATAAATAGGGTTTATTCCCTGCCACCAGCTACACGGTTTAAAATAATAAAACTTACATGAAAATTTATTTTGATATTTTGACAGTTTGAAATGGTAAGACCAGTCTTTGAATCCTCCAAAGCCACATTTGCAATTTGAATATTTTCAGGAACACAATTTGATGAGGATGCTTCACTGTCACGACAACAAACTGTACATTTTCTGTGGAAAGACTTGTCAGTTCTGTCCTTTTACATGCTCCAGAACGCGCAATAACTAAACCAGCCTAGAGGCTGTTTTTAAAAAAGTTTCTAAATGGGCCTCAATATTTCAGATTTTTTCGGCTTGTAGTCATCGCTCCGCCTCTTGAGAAATGCTATGAGTTTGGGATATTTGTCCAAATGTACGTCATGTTTTACATACAATGTCGTTTTTAGCATTGAAGAGGGTTTAAAAGTTTCGGACTTGATTTTAAAATAACCTAGAAACGTCGTCTCACTATGTCTATTTTTAATTTTGTTATCGTCTCACCATTTTGTGAAGTTCTTCAACTCCTCTTCCTACCGAGTGCGAGATTTCGCAGGATGCAACACCGACAATACTTTTCAACGTATTTTTCTACATAATCATTAATTTAACGCGAATTCACTTTATCGGCACCAGTTTCAAAGTTTTCATACAATTTTTTCGGAATTGTTATTGATTGCTATGGTAACGAAGAAGGTAGTGGCAACATATTTTGGTTACAACATAATTTCACTAGTTTTTTTATTAATGAAAATAGTAGTGCCATTTAATATTTTTTTAATAAAAAGCAGCACAAAAAATGTTGTATATATCTCACGCCGAAACGGCTTTGTATCCCTCGCGCTTTTGTGGCGCTCGAGCTTCGCTCTCGTGCTACAAATACGCTCGGATGCAAAGTCTCATTTTCGGCGCTTGATATATACATAACTATTTCGTCTTTGTCATTTATCGCTTCGTTATCGCTTCGTATCGTATCGGTAGAAACAAAATCCCACCATAGGTTCCATACATAGTCTCTCATCATTGTGGTGTTCCAGCAACCCTGGTATCGTTTTTCCATCGTCGCAATATCCTGATGGAAGTGCTCCCCATGTTTTTCCTTGACATCACCTAAGTTGTCCTTAAAAAAGTCTAAATGCGTCTCTAGAAAGTGCACTTTAAGAGACATTCTACGTCTAAGTGCATGACAATTTTTCACAAGGTTTTGCATTGTTTTTGTAATTTTTGCTTTTGTGATTACTCAAAAAACCGTGTACTACCGCTAATGCTTTTTGCTTAGCAGACATTATATTTTCTAATTCTTGTGAAGGTAACATTTGTTTCATTTGGGGCCCAATAAAGATGCCAGCTTTAATTTTCGCATCGGACAGTTTCGGAAATAGTGTTCGAATATATCTAAATGCTTCCGATGAGGGATCTAAAGCCTTGACAAATTGCTTGACAAGTCCAAGTTTGATATGAAGTGGCGGAATTTTGTTCCTAGGAACTAGAGGTTCATATCTTACATTTGCAGTACCGGGAGTAAATGTTTCTCTGGCAGGCCACTCTCGCTTTATATAATGCTGGGCATCCGCTTTGCTGTTCCAGAGGCACAGGACATAGCTAAATTTCGTGTATTCATCCTCTAAACCTAAGAGGAATCCCAACATTTTGAAATCCCCACATATATCCCTTTTATAATTGTTTTCAATTTCATGCTCGAAAACCAATTATTTAGTCTTGCTCTACGAATCGGTTCCCAAAGTTGGAGGCGATGGCGATGGCTGTGTTCAATTGCAAATAATTAACTAAATAAAACATTTGAAAACGCAGTTTTCAAAAACAGGGCCTATTCGTTCACTGCGGAGGCAGAAGCTCGTGGAATTCATAAAACAAGGCAGAAAACTGAACAGTGGGGCAAAATCCTTAAAATTTTAATAACAATGAATCGGTAGATTTTACACCTAAAAATCATTTTGTATCGTAACGGTTTTTATATGCTAAAAATATTTCTATTTTTTTATTCTTGAATGACATATGCCTAAAATTTGGATGTGTAAAATAATTTTTGACATTTATTTCAGCAACTTGTTTAATTGTGACTGATTTCAATGTTTATAAAAACTATTGATTTTGGACTTTTGCTTTGTTGGTTTTGTTTTTTTTTTTATAATTTATGATCGTTTTATTGTATTTTTTTTGTTTATTTATCAATGAAAAATAACACCTTATTTTATTACTAATAGTGCAAAACGATTGTTGTGGTTATTGTCCTAAAAAAATAAATGGTGGATTTCAGTCACCATCGTTACTAAGAAATCAGAAAGTAAGCCGAAGGTATTCGCGCATTAGGTACATGCAGTGTTGCCCATTTTATTTGCATAAAATTACGTTTTTTTTCGTAATCTACTCTACTCCATAAAGATTTTTTTTCTTATTTTTTTTTGCAAATGCACATGCTCTGGTGGTAGTGGTTTTAATTGATCGTAATCGAATACTTGAATTTTTTTTCTAAAATGATTTTTGTCATATTCCTGAAGAACATATACTTACTACACAATCTATTTGGCAGCTTTTCGTCTTTTGAGGAATTTTCTTTGAAGAAGTGTTTTTTAACATTATCTTCTTGTTTCTGGGAAAATACTCGTATTTCTTTCGTTTTGCCAAAACAAAGCACGCAAACACGGTTTCTACACTTTACCTGAGAGTCCATTTTCTCTATAGATTTCACATTTCGTGCTTTTAACTATTCATATCCAATGTCGGCTTTTCGATAATAATTAAAATAATTTGTACCTGATGCACTCGATAACATTGTTCTCGATGCTCACAATATAAAGTAGAGTAATTTCACAGAATTTGAGTTTTCTAAGAACGATAACAATATTTTCAAATTTGTTTTCTTTTTTTATGACTGAAGCAAAAACTAATCACGAACTGATTCAAAATTTGACATTTTTCGATTCAGAAAATCAAAACGAATCAATCGAAATCACAATTAAGTCTGGGAGATTTTCTTGGTTTAGTCCAAGAAAATCTTCCAGACTTAATTGTGATTTCGATTGAAGCTTGAGGCGTACATTTGACGGAGCCAATTTTGAGTGGTTTCCAATGGTAAACCACGACGACGTATATGATTATGGACATCAATAGCTGCGGATCCATGAAAATATCGTTCTACTAATTTTGGCCATTTCACCTCCTTATAATAAATGGTTTCATCATCATCTTTCTTCGTCTTTTTCTGCAAGGAGAACCATCAAGTGTTGTTCCATATGCTGAAACAAATAATATGTGGAGTTTTTGACCTCGCCATCCATTGTACTACAGTTCGTCTCATTATTGCCAATAAAATTTTATAGGATAGAATGAAATTTCCAAAACTATACGTTACTATTTCTTTTTGTAAATTCCTTATTTTGTTGACGCCAACCATTTGATCAACACATTTTTCTCTGATATATTTCATAAAAAATCTTTGGTAGTAACTCCCGGACGTAAAAAACGTTATTTTCGCAATATATATGATCTTGACGTGAAATCACGAAACTTCTCTGACTATGATTTTTAGAATCGGAGATTCTTATAATGATGATTGAATCTTCTACATCACTGGTCGTCATTTTGAGCAGTTTATCTCTTCTACAAGCTCGGGAAAGGCCAATTATTAAGATGACCTGCGTTGGATTTTTATTAGTTGAAATTAAATAAATGGACTGTATTTTTACTTGTTTTTATTTTACTACCTCCGATGGTTACATTGCAACGATCCGACTTACACTGCTAATGTCCATACAAAAATGTCATGATATTAGGGGGGAAATTGCCCGTCCAAACCCCGCCGCCAGAGGTGGTGCGAGCCGCACTTCAGACGGCGGCCGCCTTAGAAGGTTGAAGATCCGCACATGTGCAGCTGCCTTACAAAGACACCGCCAACACGTGGAGGCCGCACCGACAAAATATAAAAAATGTCCTAAACAACCTGAAAAATGGGTCAAAATTATTTCAATCGATCTATTTATATCAATTTGGATTACCGACCTTTTCTATCAGAAATCTATTATCAGGTGCCTCTTCTAAAAATGTCTCTATTTCTTCTGTTAGAATCTTCGACTTTTTTGGTGAGTACCCAGTTGACTTGTTTTTCAAATATGGAATCAGTTTCGGAAATTTTGCTATATTTACATTTTCTTTAACGTTCAGTGTACTTTTTAACATCGAATATATCGACCATAAGGTTGAGGGTGCTACCTTTCTTATTTTATGCTCGAAGCATGCCAATAACACAGATTCGGACACTTTTTGGATTACGGATTTTTGTGGTATCAATGCGATACCGCACATTGTGCCGCTTCGAAAACTTCTAGTGGTAACTCATTTTCACATTCAGAACCTCGTTCAGAAATTATTTTTTAATAAAACGAGTTTTTGAAACAATTGATTTTTATTGTTTGCTACGTTGCTATGGATCGTCTTGATTCAAAAATTTACTTGATTTGATTTTTTTGCTTTAATTTTATTGGATTTTCGTAATTCTTTTTTGAGTTTCCGCTAATGTGGAGCTGTGCAGTTTTGGAACAAACGTTGTTAGATACTCGATTGCAAAATTCATATGCATTCTCGAACGTTTTTTGCTCGCGATGCTCGCAAAAAAAAAACTTATTCTCGATTGCAAATGTAGCATTTCGCAATCTAGAATCAAAAATAACATTTGGTTTGTGGATTGGACACCCTAATTGACTCGTTATATTTAATTTCCTCTGTAGAGATGTTTGTCAGCTCCTCACGTCTGCACACCCCACTGTAGCCAATTATCAAGATGCCCTGAAATACATACAAGTTTTGTGTAATTACATGTTACATTAGTATGTACTGTAACGTCATTTGACATACACCTGTTAAAACTTTTATGACTTAAGCGGCTTAAGCCAAAGCACCCTTATAAGTCAAACTGGCTATTGTAAGCTTTGTGGACCCGAACCGCAAGATTATTACTCTCCATTGTTGGCATAATGTAGCTGTGAACTGAGTTAAGTAATACAATAGCCAGTTTGACTTAAGGGTGGTTTGGCTTAAGCCGCTTAAGTCATAGAAGTTTTCACAGGTGTATGTCAAACGAGGTTACTTTACTTACTTTCATGGCGAGATAAATTCTGTCGTCAGCTTCTCATAGAAACTTATGGACTTCATATTCTTCCAAAATTTTAGATTTCTTTGGTACATATCCCTCAGAACACTGTTTTAGAAGCGCTTGAAGTTTGTGATATTTTGAAATATCGTATCAACATTGTTGTAAATACTTATACATGATCACAACTGGGAGTAGAGACACCACAAGCTGGAAGATTTATATTTTTGTCGTTGGACTTCGAAATGCGCCAACAATACATTTTCAGTGATTGTGGAAATGTTGTTCTCCTTACGCCAATTTTCGAATTCTGATTTTTTTTCATAAATCTGCCGCGATTTTGTAGGGAGTAAATTGCTCAATGAATTAGTAGCCAAAGGCCGTGTTTCTGGAGGCGTACAGTGAAAAACTTCTTGGCACCTTCTTCGGAATTGATTTTTACAGATAATCTGACATTTGAAATTAAATTTTTTCATAACCGCCCCTTTCTTACATTCTTCAAATCTTCCCAACTTTCGTAAAATTCCCTAGATTTCGAAATCGAAATGTCATAGTTTTGTTGAAAAAGGCGCAAAGTAGAAAAAATGCTGTATGATACTTGTTTATAAGACATTTTATATCGCACTTACTCATGTTTGTGCATGCGACAAAATGCTTCTTATAAAACTCGTATCATAATATATTGTTTGACTCAATCCTAACGATGTCATTTATGACACTTCCAACTGTCCATAATCTACCACTTTATTGGACTGTAATAGTATATTCGTAACAAGTGTCGAAAGTAACAAATATCAAGCGAGCGTTTATAATAGATTTAGGAGTTCGGAACGGAGCGGAGTACGAGTAGATCTATTAAACACGAGGGTAGATATTTGTTAATTTCGAACGCGTTACGAACACTATTTTTTAGATCACTGTAGACTACAACACAATTCATAGGACTGTGACAACGGCAGCGCCTACTAAACATTAACAATTTTAAAATGGAGGTGAAAAAGTTGCAAAAAAACAAGAATTCTTCTGTAGAGTCAAACCTAAAGCTGTGTATGTCACACGTAAATAATGCATTTTATTGGACTTGCTCCTTTATTAGCGTCCAATAAAGCTATGCATTATTTACTTGTAACATAAATAGCTATTCTTATAACATGTATTTACTTGCTCAGTAACTTTCGCTTCTTTTGTCTAATTGCATAATGAACATGTTTGTCTCAATCTTTCCATTTTCCTTAATTCTATTGTCTACCTTGCCCTTCATTTCGACCATCGTGAGCGAACTGACGGGTGTGATTTATGATTACCGCCTGCCATGGTCGAATTGACATACTTGGACTTTCTTCATCTGGAATGTGAGATGTGCAGTTATATTTGTCAGAGATGTACGAAACTGGTGTCAATAGATGACGGCTGGTGGATTTCGGTTGACTAATCCTTGTACAAGGAGGCCTTCCGGCTGAGAATGGAGTAAAGACTCGATGATGCGAGTAAGAACCACACTGGTTGGTTGCGACTGAAAAATTACTCTTCTGTTGATGAAAGAATTAAAATACTTTCACCACACTTTTCAAAGTTGTTTTCGTATAACAGTCAGAATACTATTAAAATTCTCGATATTATTTCCAGCAGCACTCCTTTATGGGAATTGCAGTAGCTAATAGCTGCAACTTTTGCTTGCTGTGTATAATATCCACATATTCTTCATATTAATATTTTAACAGCCACAGAAGTCCGTAGGCTCTGGCCACTGAATTTCTTTTTCGGACCAGATTAAATTTGTTGTCTACAAATTAGGAGACCGATATATCATCCGATGTTACGTTTGAACTGGACCGCTATGGAACTGGTGCTGTTACGCATCTTTCGGAATTTTATAACGTTTTACTTATTGTAGTCAGTTTCATTTTAATTATTACCAAGGAATGATCAAATCGCACTCCGCGAAATGTCCTCACGTCTTGTATTATTTTTTGTCTCTTTGTGTCTATCTTGTTTCTAGTGTTTCTTCCCGATATCAACCAGGTGATTTTATGCTCAGTTTTATGGAGGAATTTTGTATAGATGCTTTCAAAATAAGAGAACAAAACCCCCTGCAGCGACCCTCCTTGACTTAAAGATATCATAATCTCAACCGGTTTACATCCATTATACCTGGTACATACAAGCTGTCAATCATTCCTATTGGCCCACCTACCGCTTAGGGTTGGAATACCCTAAAAGTCAAGTCAGTTTTCCAGGTAGTTTTACTCTCTTATTTTGATAGCAGCTATACTAGCTATTATCATGTCCATTTCCGTGACTAGATTACTTCGCCTTTCATGCCTTCGTTCTCATGTTGTACACTATCTTTTGGTTTTTGTATTTGAGGTTTACTAGAATATTTGGTTTGAAATTCACAAGTGATCACTTAATATTATATAATTATTTTATTAATATAACGTGCATGTGTTGGGGAATTTTCGTTTGATGGAGATGTCAGCTGGAAATTGCAAACTGTCAAACAGTCGTTTATAACTGCCGCGTTTTGGTTGTGTACAATTGGTGGACATATAAAACTGGTACAAACTGTCATAAAAATTATAAGGAAAATGAAAAATTCATTTTGTGTAAATCTGTCATATTTGACCGATAACGGTCCCGGGAATCAAGCTTGATACTCATTCGAAAAATTTTCTTTGTACCAGTTTTATATGTCCACCGATTGTACATAATTTTCATTTTCTTGAAACAAAATAATTTGGAATTGAAAATTTTCAAGAGATGCCTTCAACACCAACGGCCATATTTGCACCTACAACTGCAGTATTAGAGAAATGTGCTATTACTGTTCTAGAAAAAACTGGAACGTCAATTATTAAAAAAAAAGCCAAAACTTTACGATTAACTTTCATACCAATTCAAATCATTAATCGTTAACATTTTCAATATATAATTATAGTTTGTGGTTAATAAATAGCTAAAATCAAATATTAACTTCTTTCACATTGAAATATTTTTGAGGTGTAGTCGTGGAAAAAGTATAGTACACGACTCGTGTGCAAACGCTCATTACGCGCTCGTTGAATTACTACTGCACTCGCCACTACGGGGCTCGCGCGCAATTTTTCAACTCGCGCGTAATAAGCTATTTACCACACTGTTATGTAATATACTATTTTCTAACGCCAATATTTTTATGCTGTTTCCACGGCCATATGAATTCACTCGTTATGTTTGTTATAAAATACGATTTTCTCTATAAAGTACGTTGCCAACAGCAACGTATTTTATGGCTTCATAAAGTGACTGCATAATTTAGTAACTAATTTTTACAATTATTACTACAAAAATTAGAAGTGCAATTTGAAACATATAAATCTCCTTTTATTATTGAACAACGATTCTACGTAGCTTTTGCTTCTTCACTGATTTCATGCTTTTCTTTTATCTTTGTTTCCCTTGACACCACATTCTCGTTACCGAAAATCTTCACAGCTATTTTTTGCTTCTCTGCAAAAGACTCTCGATGTATGATTCTGCTACTTTTGTAGATTCCCATCCAGCGTGCCGCTTAAGAGTGGTAATGTCAGCCCCTAAAACAGAAAATAAATATAATATAATAACGTGTCCAGTGTAGCTGTTCGGGTTTTCTAGTTTTAAAAAGGTTGCAATTTTCTTCGGAATTCTACCAATAGTATTTATACCTGCAGGTTGGCAAGTACATCTGCCTCTAATATATTACAAAAAAAATCTATGGTGCATTTTTAGGACGTAAACTAACATAAGTTTTACATAAATCAATTGGATTCACACCAAGCCCTTCCTTGATGATGGTGAATCTTCGTTGTTTATGTGTTTTCGAATCAGCAATCAGGACATTTAATACATTCGCACCTTCATGTACACAAACCTCATTTGACATACACCTGTTAAATCTTTTATGACTTAAGCGGCTTATAAGTCAAACTGGCTATTGTAAGCTTTGTGGACCTGAACCGCAAGATTATTACTGTCCATTGTTGGCATAATGTAGCTGTGAACTGAGTTAAGTAATACAATAGCCAGTTTGACTTATAAGGGTGGTTTGGATTAAGCCGCTTAAGTCATAAAACTTAACAGGTGTATGTCAAATGAGGTTACTTTATATCGTTATATTTTAAATTGCATAGCTCACTTTTTCGGCAGGCTCCTGCAATTCCGAATAACAATACAACCTATAAAACAAAACAGTAAATAAAAATGTGACAAAAAAAGCCATGTTCGTCCTTCAGAAACAGATATTCCCCATAATCCGCATGCTCTAAAAAACTTTCCATTTGTTCTCGAGTTTGGACATATACATTATTAGAGAGATGCAAAAATAGTTCAAGGACGCGGTTATAACTCCCACTCCTCATTATCATTGCCCCTCCAGTGTCGCGCGGCGAAATGCAAGATTTAATATACATATCATGCACCGACGGGCGAAGCGAAGCAATAACAGCGGACGCTGCTGACGGAAAGTGGTGGGAGGCGCCTGGCCTAAAACTGCATCTCCTTATACATTATACATAATACATTGGATTTCTTGGACCGATATCCAACATTTTTCAAACAAGGTACAATTGCACCAAATTTCTCCATATCAATATTGTCGTTTGCTCTTAAGGTAGCTTTGAGCATAGAATATTCCGGCCACAACGAACACGGCGACAATTTCTTGGACTGTTAAAAGACAAAAAATTTAGCTTTTCAAAAACATTTTGTCGGATATTTTGCTACATAACATACCCACATATCAAGATAAGTCAGGAGAACATCATCTGTGACTTCCTCAATCCTTCTTTCGTTTTTCCACTCTTGAAAATTGACGTAGGTTTTCTCGTAAATGCCTTGAGATTTAGCAGGCAACAATTTTTGTCGCAGTTCTTGGCCTTGTTTAATAATTTCAGGCGGAATAGTCGTATTCGCAGACATTGTAAATTTTTTTGTAATTTTTCACAATTTGTTGATGCATTATTACCACAGTAACCATCAATAGACATCTATCTCGCCTCCAATAAAATTGAACCGAAAACGTAATTATTTAAAAGAAATTTGTATTCTTGATCATATTCGGTTAACGTTAGAAAAAATCTTGAAGACAACGCGACTTTTATAGTCTATAAAACTCTTGTTATCTTAAGAGCTATTTTTTCTGATACGAATTGGCCGCATTTTTAAATTCATGGTAGTGTTGTCGTTTAATGAGATTTTTATACTTTATTGTGGACGCAGTTAGGAAAAATAAAACATTACAATATTTTCTAGGTATTTTTTTCAGAACTATTGGCTTCTCCGGTAGTACCATATATTTAAAACAGTCCAATAGTAATTTGCAAAGATTACTGTTCGCATCTTTCTTGCTAGCGTTTTTCAATCGTTGAAATTTCTTGATGAAGAAGTTCTCCATGCTCATCGCTAATAGTACCTGTTTTTTTCTGGGAAATCCCTTAACGTGGGAATGTAAGGAATGTATCTTCAGACACTGTCACAATTACATCTCATTTCCTGATACGATTTTATTTAGTCTTTTCGGGGGCCCGGTGTGTTCAGTACACGAAAATTATGCTTCGCTAATGTCAGATGCTACTTGTTATTGTCAGATATAATAGTACAATAGTAATTTGTGCATCAAGGCCGTGAAGGAGATCATTTTTGGCCGATCTGAAGTTTGTTGGCCGAGGTTCAACAATTCAGAAGAGGCCAAAGAAGATTCTCCACGGCTGAGTCGTACATAATGATTTTTTGGGCGACGATTATTTTCATTTTGTATCATCTGGCGTGACTGATGAGTACGTGAAGTATTGACAGATGAGTACGTGATGTGATGACAGAAGAGTACGTGAAATAAATGCTGCTGTGAAGTACATTTTGACAATTAATAACAAAATGTGACGTCTTACGTCCATCAATGGAGACGTAAAGCTCTCTATTTTGTGTTAGTCGCCCAAAAAAACATCTATGTACCAAGGCCGTAAAGAAGAACTTTTTCAGCCGATCTGAAGTTTAAGGCCGAGATGTATCCGAAGCTTACAAATCAGATGAGGTCAAAAAAGTTCTTTTTGGATGTGGTGCATAAAACATTTTTTAGACGACCACATATAAAAATTCCTAGTTGAATTTGAAAAATTAATTATGAAACATTACTTTATTGAAAAATAACATGTAAATTAAATTACTTAATTCTATTAGCCAATAACACGTGACGTCACGCTGTGGCGGGAACTCAGCGTTTGACAAGCGCCGTGAAACTCCATAAGTGACAATGTTAACATTTTCGCATTTTATTTAAAAGTGTGGGTATTTATCTAGAAAATAAACACGTGAATATCTTCTTTCATATCTTTTCTGTGTATCAGGGTGCTTTTTTGGCGATTTGAGTTTAAAAAACCATTACAGGACGCTGTTTTGGTCTGAATTCCTCGTCACCCAAAATACATCCGTGTGTTTTAAGCGGTAAATCGGAAATTAATATTTTCGTTTGAGGTTAATGTGATGGGTTTAAGTGAAGGTGTGTGATTTGTTTTTAAAGTATGGATAATTTAAGTGATTATGCACGATGTCTTTCTGTCAAAGAAAAAAACATATATGTACAAAAGTTAAACAATTTAAACGGCGTAGATCCTTATATAATGAGTGCAAGTGATTTTAATTTGTGTTTAGACGATTTTGCTACCATAACAACGAATACCATTCTAAACTTTTTTATTTTTGTGTAGGAACAACCGTTCCCACAAAATCAGGTGTTCTACCTGAGGGCATTTGTAATATTTGTATAAATGTAAATATTTCCTATCCTTCGTCTACCTGCCCTACACTTCTTCATACTTTCTCTTTTCGCTTCTGGAACTTTCTAAACCCTTCTTTACCTACTTCCACCTCTTCAAATCCGAGCTTACCTGTGTACCATTTTAAACACCCTTCCTTCTTCTCCCTGGCACCCTCGAACAGTAAACAACGAAATAAAATCTCAAAACCGTACCGTCGCTTTTAAATCACCAACAATACCCACATTTGGAATAAGTAAAATAACCCACAATGAAATTCGTGCATTCAAAACTATAGAGGCATTTATTCAGTTTTCTCTTTTTTAAACGACTGTGTCTTTCAACATTACAAGTATTATGAGTGGATTTATTTTGATATCCTAAATTTTGTGATGGAACATAATTCAGATGGTCCACATCCGACAGGTTTACCTAAAAGAGCACCAATGTAGTAAATTATTAGAAACTGTAAATCTAATAGGTAGTTACTGTACCTAAAATAAAATGATCCGAACAAACATAGGAATACTTTACTTTGGCTTCGTTAAATCCACCCGTTTCAAGGCTTTTAACCAAAGCTTCCGCCTTTTTTCCCCATCCTGTATTGTTGCTAATTGCTGAGAAAGGAAAATAAAATTTGTCCGCATTTCTGGTGCTTCGATTCGCGCAACCCACAACAGCATAAAATGTAGGCATTTTCTCCTAAAATACAAAATATTATAATTTTAAGATGCTAGTGTATTTAAAAAACATTGATGTACATTAACAAAGAATTAATTTGCAAAACAAATAATATAAGATGCAGCGAAGTTAGCTTGTACATCACAATGGAAAACATTATTTTTTAAGCATATTCAAATGTTATGGTGCGTGTTACAGATATCTACACAGTCTAAAAACTGTAACCAACTTACCAAATTATAAAAACACAGTTGACACACTCTCAAATTTAAATGAATTCCGAAAATATTAGCTTTGACTCTTATGAGAAAACCGGCTAGTTGTCAAACACTGCCTTCTTGATGACCTCGGATGACGTCAGTGTATTTGGCTAATTGTCTACCTAACCCTTCATTTCGACCACCGTGAACGAACTGACGGATGTGATTTATGACTACGGGTTGCCATGGTCGAATTGACATACTTGGACTTTCTTCGTCTGAAATGTGAGATGTGCAGTTATATTTGTCAGGGATGTATGAAACTGGTGTCGATAGATGAGGGCTGGTGGATTTCGGTTGACTAATCTTTGTCCAAGGAAGCCTTCCGGTTGAGAATGGCGTAAAGGCAGAATGGTGCGAGTAAGAAGCACACTGGTTGGTTGCGACTGAAAAATTACTCTTTCGTTGATGAAAGAATTAAAATATTTTCACCACACTTTTCAAAGTTGTTTTCGTATAAATATCAGCCGAGTCTGAATACTATAAAAATTCTCGATATTATTTTCAGCAGCACTCCTTTATGGGAATTGCAGTAGGTAATAGCTGCAACTTTTGCTTGCTGTGTATAATATCCACATATTCTTCATATTAATATTTTAACAGCCACAGAAGTCCGTAGGCTCTGGCCACTGAATTTCTTTTTCGGACCAGATTAAATTTATTGTCTACCAATTAGAAGACCGATATATCATCGGATGTTACGATTGAACTGGACCGCTATGGAGCTGATGCTGTTACGCATGTTTTTTTATAGTGTTTTACTTATTGTAGTCAGTCTCATTTTAATTATTAGCAAAGAATGATCAAATCGCACTCCGCGAAATGTCCTCACGTCTTGTATTATTTTTTGTCTTTGTTTATCAGTATATGGTCTATCTGGTTTCTAGTATGCCTTCCTGATATCAATCAAGTGATTTTATGCTCAGTTTTATGGAGGAATTTTGTACTAGCTATTATCTTGTCCATTTCCGCGACTAGATTGCCTCGCCTTTCATGCCTTCGTTCTCATGTTGTACACTATATTTTAGTTTTTGTATTTGAGGTTTAATAAAGCTAATAACTGTTGTTATTCACGCGGGCATAACGGAGTGTGAACTATCTACTCAAGCGTGCAATAATAATAATGATCATAATTGTAACATAAACGTCTATCCTAAAAGTAACCAAACAATAAATAATTTGAAAAACAATAATTAACCCTCGTTGTTAATTTTTTTTCTATATATATTTTTCTTCTATCACAATGCCTTGATTTTTAATTTTAAAATCAAATATTAATAATACCAGATTTTAATTTCTGTTTTATACAAATTTAGATATGTCAACCCATAAGATCTTGTGGGACACGTTCATAAACATTTTATGTTCATGTTCAAAAACTGCATTTTCTGGTCTTGTTTCCCAAACTATTATAGTATCTTTCCTAATACTCTCGTATCAGATTTATAAATGAATTTTGATCCGAAATAAATATCTAATTCACAATGCAACAAATTAAAAAGAAATAAAATTCACAGAACGTACAAGTTGTAGTTAAAATTTCTTACCTCAAACTCAATTGAGGATTATGCTTGAAATAACCGTATCACATCAGGTTTCAAAATGAAAATTGTTTATTGAATTTTTTGAAATCATACAAAATTATTAGAACAAAACTTCATTTTTCATTGAAAAACTTCTCTTTTTCGAACGATTGGCATTCCTGTTGTAGCCAGATCTTGCACTATCCCACGATTTGTTTTCATTTTATATAGGAGTCTTGAAATAAGCCTGGTAACATGTTACAAGCAGCGGTGAAATAGGTCTTCTTTCATATTAAGAAGTAAATTGACCGGAAATATAACAAAAAATACTTGGGGAATTAACACAAACGCGCGGCATTTTACAAATCAATAATTGCTGCAACTTTTCTGATGATGTTTAGATACATAAAAGCGATATTTTTGCTATTATTGCAATCAAGTGTCACAAAAAGTAACAAAAATAAAACACCCGTTATCTATGCTTTGTGATGTGATATGGCTATAAAACATTTTTTTTCTTTAGTATATGGAGTATTCCCAACCTCAAACACTATCTGAACTTTCAGTGAATTTTTTTAGTGTTGCATAGTGTTAAATTACTTATTAATATCTGTATTAGTATTTATTATTTATTTGAGGGTGACTGGCGAGGTCCATCATCGCCCGTTGCATCATACTGTGAAACACAGCTGAACATCTTAAACGTTGCTTCAGAAGTAAGGATCCGTATTGTAAGGATAAAAAAAAAACGAAAATGATAATTTGTCTAATGAGTTCATTGTTTGGGTTTAGGGATTCTTGGCAAATAATGTTCAATGTTTAATTATGCAAATGAAGTTCTTGCAAGTTTTCAACCTCGAAGTTATGTTCTGTACAGATGTTAGGGAGCACACAGCATGCTAGTTATTGAACATATTTTTCTTGGAGAATACTTCAAAGGAAAATCTAAATTAAAACGCCATTTGTTCGTCTTACCGGTTGTCTGGTAGAGGTGTGTACAGCAACTCTGCAGGAGTACAAGGTTGGTTAACGATAGTAGTAAGTAGAGCTGGTCGGTCGAAATTTTTTTATCCCCACTATCAGAAAGCACAGTGTAGGCCGGCCGCAACCTTGGGTTGTCTCCTTCTCGCTTTTCAGTTGGTATTATTTTTGATAGTTTACACAAATAGTTTTATTTTCAACGAGACCAACACTTGAAAATTATTAAATTGGATTTTAAAATAATTAACCAACGTTCAGTTAAGATTATTTTTCTCATAATTTTCTTTACGACGCCTAACATCGGTTGCGAGCAACTGGTCTGCAGTGGAAGGAGTTAATACGAAGCGCGTAAATTTCAACCGCGTAGCTTTAGTCATACTCCAGGAATAATAATTAATAACCAGAATTACCAATAAGCCACTCTTTTATAAAATTTTCATGAGATAAACCAACTCCAACAGATGAATTTCGCCAAATGAATATAATTTGTTGCTCGAGGCTGTATATTCAGCAAAAGCATTGAAATTTTTCAAAGTTGGACCTACAATTAATTGTACGTTAATTGGGAGATGAAGGTGTCTATTTAGATATTGTTCAGGTGTATTTGCTGCTGCTTGGATTTTCCAGTATATAAAGTTTCTTTTAGGGGTGGATGTTCTTCAGCATCTGGAAAATAAGTAAACTGGGAACATACTATACTGAGACACTCTACCACTGCTCACAGCTAACCACTGTTAACTCCCTGTCGCATAGAATTTTAGAACCATATACAATTTGTGTATCGGTGTTAGATGCCGGTAACGTCTTTTTCGTGTGTCCCTTTCTAAATCTGGGGTTGCGATGAGGTCCAAAACAGACTTGCCTATTTAACCATGTCTGCTGAAAAAGTAGCCTCTCAGAAACTGGCGAACCGTAGAAAGCTGTTTCACTAATCTTTGGTCTTCATTTTCGCTATCACTTGAATCACTTTCAAAAAACTCAGCAGTAAGCCCGTCAAGACGGCTTATTCAGCTGCTGCCATTTCTCTAAAATCGTAACCTTATATTTTGCGACGTCGCTAAATCAACTTGAAATTGGTCCCTGAGTTTTCTTTCGGCCCCACTTGATTTTAGGTTTGGATTCAGTCTCTTTTTCAGCCAGGTTGCTTTGTTCGGGGTTTCTATTCGGAGCCCCTGGATCTATGCCAGAGGATTCTGGGTGGTTAGGCTCTTTACGTGAAGGCTTGCCATCATTTTGTCCTTCAGTTTGAAAAGCTAATTTTTGGGCCATATTCTAAATGCTATGTTTTTTTGTAATATTTCTATAAGAGTTCGTACTTGATCGCATATGAAAAAAAAAGTGCAATTGGTAAAAAATCTTTAGCTCCATCTGTTGATAGATTGTATTTTAGAAATGTTCTATACAAATTTTTTTCTCAATTCTTAATATCTGTTATGTGCAATAGTCTTCTTTGTAGGACGTTTTACTGTAAAATATGCACATTTTGAAAAACGAGACCAGTACCTGGTTGATGGGTTGGGGTTACAACGAGTGCCACAAAGTTTAAAAAAATTAATCAGGTTTTAGAATGTAACCTTATCATTAAATTTGAGGGATGAATTGTTTATTCCAATTTCATGTGTAATTTTTTTTATATATAATTTGTATTTCTCACCTTAGTTTATGTCAATGATGCACTGCATATTTATTTCTTCGACAAGCATTCTGACGTCACAGGAATTTTGATTTAAAGATTTTGAACAACAAGGCAAGTTCAGTTAATAACTAGGCGTGGATGAGGTGACGGTGAGAAACGGGAGTGCGAGACATCATAGATCGTACGAAGACAAAAAAAATATGAAAATACGTGTATATTAAACTTTCATTTTTGTATTTTCTTAATACCTATCAACTAGGTTTTTTTGTTAAAATTTTTTATATGAATTAATAGTGTATTACATACCTGGAACTTCCATTTCTTCAAGAGGACGTGGTGTTTAATGGAAACTAGGATAGAAGTAGGCTTTCGAATGACTATGAAAGTTTAAATATCTAATTAAGCAGACATGTAAAAATATTCTTTATTATTTATTTATTTATTGTTAAACCTATAAATTTTTAAGTAAGGGCCTAAAGATTTTTTTAGATGAGAACTTACTAAGGTTAAGTTGTTAAAGTGAAAGTAGCTAGCACGTATAGCATACGCATAATTGGTCAATTTACAAAATGCAGTGAACTACTTTGAGTAATCAGTCATTGTTTTTTAGACAACTTTAACATTAAACTTTCTTCATACAAGCCAAAATAACAAAGGTCTACAAAAAAAAAAAAAAGCAAAACATAAAAGTCATACACTTTTCGTCCTTGTATCCTAAAACTTCTATAAAAATGATTTTTGTCCTTTGTACACGTCTAGTTTAATTTTTATTGGGGTCTAGTCTTTTAAAACTTTTGAAAAAAATAATACCTTGGACAATAATAATAATTTTTATGAAATAATTAGGACATTTTATTTATAAGGATTTGAATAAATGGTTTTAATAAATTTTAAATGTTTAAAATCTTTTTCTTTTTGCTTGACGACTGTAACAATTCGATGAACACTCCGTTTGCAGGAACCAACAATAATTTTCCATCATTTGAGGATTCCACCTTCCCTGATATCTGTATTCCATTTACTTTAATATCCTGGTGGAACCTTTCACCCATTTCGTCATTCACGTTATTTCCATCTAGATTCGCAGGAAAATTTTCCAAATGCATTTTCAGATAAATAATATAAATACATTAGGATTGTTCTTACACATGCAAGTGCGATCTTTTTTTACTGGTACACTGATTTTACAAAATTACACACAACAAGAATTTTGATGTAACTTCCAAATGTCATTTAAATTGTGACACATGCACGTTTTAGGTGAAAAATGGCAATTTTACGATATAAAATTACGTGTAGTAATATGGGTTCGTCATATACATGTTTAGAAACCAGATATATTTAATTGTACGTCCCAAGACCACTATATTTTAAGGGTAATTTCAATTTTTGTCAAACTGTAAATGCGCACTCTTAGACAGTTCATTGCGCAAGAGTGCGCATTTGAACGCTTAAGAGTGCGCATTACATTTTATGAAAAAATCTTTGTTTCTAAGGTGACAATAAATGGGAATAAGTGGCTGCAGACTACACATAAAACGGGAGACCTATTTCTTCGTACGCTAGGGGTCTTGAAAAGTCGAGAAAACGTAAAAGTAGGGAGTCGGTCGACGGACTCGATTACAATACTTCTTTCGCTTACTCTCAGGAAGTAAAAATTAAAAAAAAACGTCACCATAACCACCACCACACAACTTGAGAAGCAGTACAAAGTAGTAGAGTTAAATAATTCATTATCGTATGATATGTATCTACAAGACTATTCGACTACATATCGCAAATATTGCGCACTCTTATACAATACCTCGCTACGCACTCTTGTACATTTCTACATAACCTAATGTTTTCAAAGTTAAAAGCTTTTGATGGACAGAAAGTATAAAACTGCTAGTGTATAACGACACCTTAAAAGTTACAGCTAATGAAAATTATTACTGTAAAATAAAAGAACTGGTACGTACCTTACAAAAAACTAAAACTATGAGCGGTAAAAATTACATCAACACAATGTGTGAACATAAAATCGTCAGTACGACCAAACTATAAACTATATACAGGTCACTTTTGCACCTTTATCTCAGGTTTAGCATTAGATTCTGAATGGTATAACTAAACTGACCATTTTTTTTTTAAGTCAAAACGGGACGTCCATACATACTACTAATAAAATAAATCTAATATAGAATATAGATATACCATACATACATAACATAACATACCCCAGTGGGAAGGTTAACAATAAAAATAAACAGAACTTTTTAATCTTCTTTCTTTATTTTATGTTCACAAAAATTAAAAATATTTTTAGTATTATAAGTAGTTATGAAAAATAAGAAGCAATCACCAGCTTCATTAAAGTAAAGCACCATTTATGTGACAGTAATTATTAAATTGCAACATAATATTATACTTTTATCGTCGTATTTATATTTCTCGAAGGAACAAATTTGCTTTAATATTGATGGTGATGCACGGTTTTAGAAAACGGGACAATTTTGCGTTCCAGATCATTGTATGGGGACAACGGGACAGGTGGTCCAATAAAGGGACAGTCCCGTTCAAAACGGGACGTCTGGTCACTTTAGGTATAACTTCATCTTACCCAGATGGCACTAATAAGCTGAAATCATCAGTGCCTACTCTTATACATATTCGCACTCTTGTACACATTTACCCTAATATCGAAAGATAAACACAGACAAAACATCCATGCATATAAGATAAGCGTAAGATATTCTGTGGAGAAATTTAATTACCAGCATGAGCAATTTTTTTCAATGTATTTCTTCGTTTTTTTTAGCATTTCTTGCTATATCTTTTTTTTAATAGTATCTCCATGCCTTTTTGTTACTAAATCGAATGTTAGATTACTAATTAATAATTATAACACCAGAATATCTTTTCTGAGTTGTTTACAACCAAACCAAGTAAAGTCTGATTTTTCGTTTACAACATTAAGAATTTTGTTTTTTATGTTTAAAACATGCCATAGTCTGTATATGCAAAGTACAATAATGTCCTAATAGGTACTCTGTTACATATCTAAGTCTTATATATTATCATTACATTCTTTAAAATATGTGAACATATACTAACCGACATTGAAAACCGAACACCAAGAACGAGTTGAAATTTTATAATGATTTTAACACCACATATTTACAGAGGGTCGATGACCAATCGATGAAAATTTCAAATTAAAAAATCAAAGAAAAACCAAGTTTTTAGTAATAATGGGTTTGACCACCTCTAAGATGTATGCACTCATTGACTCGTCTTGCCATGGATCTGATAAGATGCTCTTTGTCGGGCTGACAAAGTACAGCTCGCATCCCATGCGAGCTGTACCTCATGTCGTAAAGCTTCTAGGGTCTGTGGAGGATGCATTAACTTTGTGAGCTTTTTACCCATTAAATTCCATACATGTTAAATGGGTGAAAGGTCAGGTAAACGGGGTGGCCATGGTAAAATATTGACTCAAATTGATTTAAATTAAAACATGCAACATGAGGACGGGCGTTATCCTGTTGAAAAAGGGGGTTGGGAGCGTCTGAAGATATGGCAAAAGATGGGGTTCTGCAATCTCGTGGATGAAACGATGAGCATTCATGTTGCCTCTAACAAAGACTAGAGGTGACCTGCTTCCATACGCCATAGTACCCCATACCATTACCCCGACAGTGCGATGCACATGTCTTTCCATTGCAAATTGCAAATTACTCCGTTCTCCTCTTCGTCTTCTCAGCCTTACCCGACTGTCATGCATTGCCAAAGACAACCAGGATTCATCACTGAAGACGATGTTGTTCCGAAAGCCGTCGTTCTCTGTACCAGAGCAGCCGGCCACAGCGGTATGCAACCGTGAGCGGAAGCACATATTGAGGACGATACAAGAGAAGTCCAAAAGACCGTATTCGCCTGGAAATCGTTCGTACTGTGACTAGTCGTCCTGTCTCAGCTAACCATTATCTCCAATTGATCGGGAAGTTGCAAAACGGTCTCTTAAAGCTAAAAGTCGAAGATGGCGGTCTTGACGATGTGTTGTTTGCTGTCGACCACCTGTGCCTCTGGAACTTCATTGTCGACCTTCCTCTGTCCATGCCCACCAACATTCTGAAAATGTGCTTGCGCTCCTCTGCATTATGGCCCCAATTTCCGGGAACGATTTTCCAGCTTCTCTCAAGCCCACAATCTTTCCTCTGTCAAACTCGCTAAGTTGACTGAAATTACGACGTCTACGTGCAGGAGGGATCTTGCCAGAATAATACAGAACCACCAACACCAAATTCGATGACAGTGACAATAATAGCCACAAAAGAGCTGATGTTTTCTTCCATGGTTTGAACAAAAAAGATTATGGTACAGACAAACTGTCCTACCGATACGACCCAAATTCTCATAATTTCTTGTACTACTGATATCTAACTTATATACGAAGTTTGGTAAAAAATTCCAACTCGTTCTTGGTGTTCGGTTTTCAATGTCGGTTAGTATATGATCTGGTCGCATATATTCCATAAGTACCTAATTCCTACAAGCGGTAGTTGTGAATTTTTATTGTATATTTTACGAAATGACCACAAATATCTTAGCATAATCATTATTATCGTCATGGACAACTAAAGGTGTGGCTAATTCGTTTTCATTTTGTAAAATTCTTGCAAGTTGTCCATTTCGTCTTGTCCACAATTACATGCTGATATTTATTTAAATTAAAAATATTTAAAATGGATGTCGTTAAAGTTTCAATAAACAGGAAATAAACGAACAAATAAACAAACAAAATCTGTTGGCTTGACGGTTATCTTTCTTTACGTCTGTCTTAATTTTCTGTAATATTTGTTGATTTATACTAGGTTCAAAAGGTACACATTCATTCGTAATTTTTGTAAAGTGGATTTTATGAACTTTTGCAAAAACCAGCAACCTCTAGGTCTTCTTTTATAACCTGTACGTAGTAAAACACGGTCGGTTTTTTCTATCCACATTGACAAATTGCGGCTTCGTAAAAGAGACTCTAGATGCATCAAGATTTTTTCATTTGTGTCAAAAAGTGGACTCTTATTTACTTAAATCAAACGCGGTTTCTCTTTTTTGACCGTACGATTTTATTTTTTAATTTGTGCAACTGCATTTTTAAACTTTTGTACACATTTTTTCTGGAGGTTAAATTTTTAACTGATTTGCAATCAGGTTGTTATAGAATCTCTTTTGTCGCTTCACCTAATTGTGATCCAGGGGTCAGCAGTGTTGAATATTATTTTCATTGTTGTGCACAGGTGTCAGCAACATTTCTCGGTTTTACCTTAGAAGTTCCTACTATCCGTTCGGAAAAGTTTTTCACTAATTATGTACAGAGAGGAGTAAGAATTTAGTTACAAATTAATTACCATAACCTGGATGTCTTTATTTCTGCATTACAGCTGAATGGTATGATATGTCAGCAACTAACATTTTTTGGGGAACAATTTCTCAGAAAACATTTAGCAATTCAAATAAGCAATGGTGCAACGTGCAGCATATTTAAAACTACCAAAGGACAATTTATTCTGTAGTTTAAATATGAATTAAGACATGAAGCATTGCAAAATAAATGTAAATATGGTTTAATAAACTAATGAAACGACCAAAAATAAAAAATAGTAAATAAGAGTAAATAATAACAGCTACATTTTATCCCAAGAATTCTAGGTCTACGAGAACCTCGTTGAAAACACTAGACTCATTGTCCGATTCAGCAAGCAAAATATTAGTGGAATTTCATCCATTGAAAAATCACCCATATATTTTTTCCAAACCTATTCTATTACTTTTTGCTAATTTTATCAACGTTGTTTGTTCACATTTGAGGAGTACATTGATCTAAGGCTTCTTTCCATACATTTACCACTTCACGGGTACTTCTAATATGTTTCTTATTATAATTTTTAGAAAAAGCTCAAACAAGCCTAACAGCATTGTACTGGCTATTCTATAGGGGCAAGCGTAAAACACTTTGTCCATGAAATTTCAACAGATCGTGGACAAGATTTTTTTTTCATTGAAAGCAATCAGTTTGATTAAACCTCACAATTCTTTCTTAGTAATTGTTTCGTTACAACCAATGTACAGTAAAACCTGTCTATGCCGGAATCGCGCGGGTCCAAAATTTTTATCCGTCTTAAACAGGGTTCTGACTTTTACAGGAAACCCGGCTATGACGGAAAGTAAACCTCTATAAAACGGAAATCAATTTTTATTAAATTGAATACATAGGTACATATAAAAGAATTATTTGAAATAGTTGTTTAATGTTATTTGCTTTTTCGGCCATTGAGATATATTTTCCATGCTTGTTCTCAACTGCAAAAGGTTGGCTAGGCGCTCACCGCATTGCCATTATTCCCTAATTTATTTTGGGAATATGTTTTATAATTTGATACACTTGCGTTTTTTGCAACCGAAATTTTGCAATTTCTTTAACACTCAAATTTTGCTACTATTGTACATTAATTAAATCCATTTTGCTGTTATTGTTGGTCGTTTTTTGGGCCATTGCGAACACACATATAACCACGAGAGACACCAATTAAATGAGAATTGAGAACAGTGATTTCCTGTTGACAAAAAATGCACCTGCAGGTCCACGAATTGAATTGCATATTTTTCGTAGAAATCATCAATTTTGTTCTCGCTTCCGTTTTATACAGAGTTGGGTGCATGTATTTTGACACTTTGATACTTACAAATATTTTCCGTTTCCGCGTTATGCAGTTTCCGGCTTATACGGACGAAAATACATTAAATTAGGTATTTGAAAAAACGGGACTGCGGAAAATTTCCGCGATGAGCAGTTTTCCGCCTTCTACAGAGTCCGGCATAGACAGGTTTCACTGTACTTTTTTTTGCACACAATCTTGCATTTCTCTTCTTTTTATTGTTTGAGTTTGATGTTTTTTTCCTTTCTCATTGGTGCATTGTGCTCGTAATCGATTCCTCAGCACGGAAATCGTATTTTACATACCTCATTTAAGGCCAGATTTGACCATCCATGTCCTCGCATTGATCCATGCTTCGTGGCGACAATCTAATCCTCGGTTAAAAATTTAATTCTAATTCTTCAATTTTGGATTTAAAATAATTTATTTTCCGATAGGAGATTCGAATTTTGTTTTCATAAAAATTTTACTTCGTTCACTACAGACGAATTTGAATGGAAATCCGAAAAGAAGTAGATGGAATGGCATGTCGTTTGTATCACAGACTTACAGTATTTTTTCTACTACCCCAACTGCAACAAAAAAATTTAGATGACAGAAAACTAAGGAGATCATTTTATCACGATATTTAGTTAATACATATTTATAGTAAAATTTGAACCGACATGTATTGTTAGACCTTGCTGATCAAGATTTGACAACAGTACTGTTGGTATTACTGGAAAAAAGTTACCGCTTTTGTAAAATTTAACCGTTTTATTACAAATATTGAGAAGTAGAAGGTGATGTTAATATTCTTGTCACCGTTTCTATTTTGTTGCGTATGGAGTCATCAACATAGCTTTCGGCCACTGTGGATAACTTCCAGCCACCATGTCTTTTTTATTTGGAGCAAATCCGCACCCTTGTCAGCTAACATCCTCGAGGAAGTCCTGCGGAAGTAGTGAGCCGCAAATAAATTAGGATTATTTGTATTTAAATAAGTAGTCGTGATTTACGCGTTTCGACTATCATTTACATTCGAGTATCTATCCACTCGAACGGTGATCCAAGACTCTCGGATCCACGAAAAAGGAATGTCCATGTTTCGGAATATTTTTCTATCGACGGAGCGGGGCGCAGCGCACCCGCCGATCAATAACGATTCAACTGCCACGTGCATTACACCTCAATGGCTTCTTCACTTCGGTGGTACTTTTCTGAATGTATTCATTTCTCATTTTTACGGCACAAGTAAGTACTTGTAAATACCCATCAATGAATATTTTTTCGGTAATTCCGTATGAAAACAGCGTAAAGGAATTTTGTTTGAACTTTTGGTGAAGAACTAAAAGAAAAAATCAACGCCCGGGCACCATTTAGGATGGCGGTGGGTAGAGAACTGCAGGTGCTAAGTATAATTCAGTTGGTCACCAAGTGTAATTCTTCGTTTGAATAAAAATTCCGTTGCGTCCGTAGCGGAGCAATTCTTTCCTCTCGTCGCTCCAGGTCTTCTCGATGTTCTGAGTGTCAACTTTTGTATACCTGGAGTTCACGAAGTAGAAGGAATGGCTTACATTCAAGTGCTGAAGTCCTCCAACAGTCAGGTACAACAACAGTACCGGGATGTATCCACTTACGAAAAACACCCAGTTGACGCATACCTCTCTTCGGAACGACAAGTAATCCACGACCGTGGCCGAGCTTCACTCCAGTTCTAATTGTGGCATTTTCTGCCTTTTGCATCAAACCATTTAAAGTTTTAATTGAGACCACGCGCACTACTCCATAGGCCCCAGGATGTACTTTTATACGTGTCCAAGCTTCCGTCGTAAAGATGGCAGGTTGTCTTCTACGATGGCGATGTTGGGGTGTCTCTATTTGTTGGCTGAAATACTGGTGGCATAGAGTCCAGAAGTGTTGGTCAATTATTGGATACGTTGCTAACGAGATAGATGGTTTGAGCTTATTTCGCGTAAATCTCTTTCCATATTTGCGGTTAATGACACCTCAGTTAACAAATATCTTTGATTTACAGCTTCCAGGTGATCAAAGTGGCCATGAAGATATTAATACAAGCGAGAACTTCTTCTCGTTGTGTCAAATTTTGCGTAGATTTTTTTCTCGTAATTTCTAATTTGAAAGTTTATAAATCGCATTAATACAGTGTTAAACGATTATTCAGTTACTTCAGATTTATTGCTATTACAAAGTTTCTTCAAGGTTATAAATTGGCCACACTACTTCATAAAACGTAATCAGTTTTGTGATGTTTTACTCAACATTGCGATGGATCTTCCACGTCTCCCATTTTTTGGATGTTAAATCTTTTAAAATTTAACCCCCTTTTTATCATTATTTCCATTTGAATCAAATCTGGTATTGATTTTATTCGCATTTGTGGAAATTGGCAACTAGAAAACTAGAAGAGGGTTTTCACGTTTCTCTCTCTTATTTAGTGTGTGGTGGGTCCATGGGCGATTAGTGGCCGAGAGGTGTAAATGAGTAGTGGAAGTGAACAGTTTCTAAATAGAAAAGAGCAAGAAACCATTATTTCTAATAAAATTGGGATGTTGATGAATTTTTATTCCCTTTAGAATTTTTCTGTTGAAGTTGCTGATGAGCGAGAGATGATGAGGATGAAACCTACCGGTACTCTGCAGCCAAAGTTTCTTTATGCAATGTCAACAATGTCGGCAGAACGCAGTGCAGCTTCAAATAAAGTTTCCTGTTCGGTTTTCACGACTGAGTTACATGATTGATTGCCGCTTATTTTCAGTTTAACGAAATCAGACCAGAGTTTGAACATGGCGAACCTTGTCGACCCTGCAATTTCCATGCAACAGTATCCATCGAGCCGAACCTCTTTTCATGCCCAAATCTTCGTGTATAATCTAGAATATTCTAGTTTCAGAGACACTCCAGCTACTTTTGCAAGCACTGGGATTTTCATTCGTCGATCAGATAGCAGGAAATCTTCAACAAGCCCTCTGGTTTCCTCAGTTCTTGCCTCAACCGGTCTTCCTGATCTTGGATCGTCCTGAATCGAGTCTCGACCCCGCGAAATTGTTTCGACCAATATTTTACTTCCTCTTTAGTGAGGAATTTTATATCCGCGCGATGCTCTAAGTTCAGTTCATTCATTTTTCGATACAAAAAATACTGCCAACACTGCCCAATGTTGTAGAGCCGTACAAAATTACGTCAAAGTACTTACTACACTAGCAGTTATTTGACAACCAAGCCATTTGTTTTTGTGATGTTATTATCATAGCTAGGTTGATGATTTAAAAAAAACGCCCTCTTAGCTAAACTCAAATCCATAAGGTTGTAACCACTCCCTAGTGTAAATTTTAAAAAATTGTTCAGTGTAAATGTGTCTTTTAGTAACCTGGTGACATGTCTGGTGACCTGCCAATATAATGTCAGTTCATTCATGTATTCACGATCGTTATTACGTTCGATTTCATTGCAATTCTTGCACTCCTGCACAAGTTATTTAATAATTATCATTGTAACTTGTCGCAATATTGTAAAAACAATTTTCAATAAAAACACAATAACCTGAGTCTTCATGGTAATTATAATACAAGAGCAACGATAAATAGAAACGTGTTTTATCTTTCATCTGCAGAAAGAAGAATTCCACCTGCTGTAATTTAGACTTGCAGTCAATACGTTTACGAATTACGATAAAACAAACCCAAAAATATTGTGGTCACGAATGAAATCAGATATTGGGCTGGTAAAAAAACAAGGTGAATTGATTTATTTATTGTTGCTGCGACATAAAAATCGCTTTACAGATGGGGAATAACTGAATACCTAATTCAGAATTTGTTTAAATTATTGTACATGAGTGTACGTGATATTATATACTAATCATGATATGATTTGACTCGAAGGACAGCTCTCCCAACTGAAATAATCAATCTCGCGCGCAACACCAAAATTGTCTATAAAGGGTAGATAATTGTTCACCTTAATTAGTCGCAACAGATGACCAATTTTTCATCAAAAAAATGAGACACCAAGAAGTCTTTAATGTTATGTTTAATAACTCTAATTTGGTACTACTAATTATTTACAAAGTATACAAGGAATTTGATTGAAGGTGATAGGCCTGGCTATGCTCCACCATCCTGAGGATTTTAGTGGTAATAATAATAATGAACAAAATGTAAGTTCACAAAATTCAGAGGCTAAAATAATAGGTATGTTGAAAATAATTTGACAGCTTATTTAAACTTACTGCTACAGGAGTGATTAGAAACATTGGGAACACAGACCAAATAACCAAAAAGTAAACATTTTTCTGTTGTTAACTTTCTTAAATCTGAATCCCATGGATTTTAATACTCGATGTAAAGTATTTAAACTTGCTGTATATTCGCAAAAATAAATAAATCCCGAATAGTAAAAAATTCATTTTTTTTTTGTTTTTGTCAAATATACGGTAGGTTAGATCTTCTTTAAATTCTAAATTTGAATACCACTGCGATTTTTGTTTTGGTTTCCACTTTGCTTCTTGTAAAGGTTCTCCAGATTGGTGTTGGGTTATAATTTTGTGGGCTTAACATCGGGAACACTATGGAAATGATAGGAATTAATAAGTTTACAGGGAAAGTTTATGCAGTGTTTGAATTTAATGAGGGACATTTAGTTGTTTTGTGTAGGATATAAAGAGTGGGTATAAAACTTGAAAAGACAATGTTATACTAAAAAGCGAGATATACACTTTCAACTTGAGGTAGTTAAAACTAAAAGTCCTTCGATAGACCACCATGTTGTAATAACATGAAAAATGGTCCGAATGTCGATACGTTACTCTCATAGTATAGTACTCTCTGTCCATGGGATAAGAATAACTACATACTGAAAAGATTTTTGCAAGCTTGAATTCAAATTCTCGGGAGGATGCTTGGGATAAGTAAGTTTCAATTCATTGTGACAGTTGGCAAGTGCCATTTTCATCTGCTTATTTATCACAATATGCCGTGTTGGTATCATTTTTCAATGATATGGTTTAATAACAAACTGTGAGATATTTAAATAAAACTCGCTCGCGCGTGATTGTCAAATTTTGACACATGCGCAGTTACCAATCTGTTCATGTAAAAAACACCATTCGCTGTAATGCCAACCTTACAATTTAACGAGTGTACAAGCTTATGGATTTAACTGTAAAATTTTATACATATTTTTGTTTAGAACGAAAATCTGGGAGATAGGTAAAATCGCACAAAAATTGCCTCCTCTTAAACGAAGTCCTGTAGCCGCCCTTGTCTTGAAGACACTTTTGTATTTGGTGTCAACATGAAATGTATTGTATGGCTACCACGCACACGCGCACACTAATTATAAATCACATGATTGAAATTGCCCTACTCTTATTTACTAAAGCAATTATTTTATTACTCAAAACCTTAAATATTTATCTATTGCTGTGGAAGTTACAAAAGCAAAGTTATCGACAAGAAAACAAAGTTTTTCCTCATTTTTCAATATAGAGAATCAGAAAATAATGATTAAAATAAAGACTCAAAAATAGTATATTTTGCAACAAGAAGTGAAAGTCAGACTTTTTTCGTGAGTTGAGTATTGTTTCACGAGTCGCGCAGCGACGAGTGTAACACACTCAACGAACGAAAAAATTGACTTTCAGTTCGAGTCGCAAATGCTATTTTTTCTACGACAAAAAACATACCTAACTACATATAAATTTCAGGAAATTTTATTTTGTAATATGTTGAAAATTACAGTTGTAATAATTATGTACAACACCTGCTGCTTTAGCATTATTTTCTTTTTTATTAATTATTGATGAAGGCACATTGTCTTCAAGTGCATGTGATGCAGGAGGAACCTCTGCTTCTGTTATTTCTGTCTCCTTAGGTGACAACGAACCCTCAATAGGTGGTAAACTTCCGATATTTTCTTTGCTAATCTGTAATGAATCAAAAAATTTTTTCCCTCTATTAATTTTGTTAGTAATCGAATCTTCGATGTATTGTTCAGCTACAGAACTCGATTTCCATCCGCCGTGCTGCTTTATTTCAGTCATGTTAGCACCCGTGTTTGCAAGAAGTGTCGTGGAAGATCTCCTTAGAGAATGGCCAGTATATAACTGTGAATCTGGTAATTTGAGGAATTTAGCAATTTCTTTTGGAACAGATGCAAATTTATTAATTCCAATAACTTGTCGGGTGCACTTGTTGTGTTGGTAATTCAAAAAAAATCTAACGAGTCGTATTGTCTATTCCTTGTGGACGAAGATTGATGTATCTCTTGCAGATTTTATAATGGGTATTAACAATTGTAAATGAACGAGGTAAATTTGTTTTTGTCTTTGGAATAGTCACAAATAAAGCGCTTCCTAAATCTTGAACATCTTGAATTTCTAAATCTTTTAATTCATGTGAACGAAAGGCCCCACAGATCCCAAATATTATTAGAGCAACCTTCAAATAGTCTAGTATGAAACATTATAAAACACAACCTCAACTCAACTTACCTTCGTGAACAAGAATTTTTCATCATTTGCTTTATCGATAAACAACTGAATTTGTTCCGAATTCAATACTTTTGCCTTTTTAGATTTGAAACCCGTCGACTTCCTTTTTAGAAAAGTTTTTAATTTGAGGTATTTAGAAATATCAACATCATGTTTCAGACTTATTACACTTCGTAGCATGGAATACATGCTCCATAATGTGGAGGGCTTCAGACTGTTTGACAATGTACCGAAATAAGCCATCAAGACATTTTCGGAAAAAGATGTTACTCGGTTGTCCTTCCGCCAAGTTATAAATTTTTGTATACAAACTGATATCTCTGTTGGGATTTTTGTGGTAAGATATCATTTGAAGCGGATGTTGCTGCTTGTATCACACAAGGTGGTGTGGAACTACGCGATTCTTCTGAATCAGACATGGCTTTTCTTTTTCAATAAATTAGGAACACAATTTGAAACCTAATATGTCATTACGAAATAAAACAATCACGTAGAATAAACAATATGACTACTTGACTGGCGCTACTGGTTGCTTAGACGTATGCAGATCTTGCTGCGTCAAACATTTTTGTTTAATTTTTATTCAATTTTATTAATCAGTTTTAATCAATTTAGTTTCAATTTAAATAGGTAGTCATATTTCATTTCTTAACAGTTGATCAAATTAAAAAAAAGATACTTAAATTTTCAGTGGATTTAAACTTTAAATTTTCACTTTTCACATAGCAGTCCATGGTTACTTTCGCTTCTAGAATGAATAAGTATTTTCACTTCTAGAAGTGAAAATGATGTTTTCGTTAAGGGTAAACGATGGGAAAAAGTCTACTTTCATATATAGGAGTAGAAAAAATTATTTATTATATTCAATCGAGTAATATTATTTGGTCCTCACGATTTATATATTGTGGATCATCTACGTCGACTTTATTCATCAGTTCAATCGCAGCTTCTTCTTCTTCATACACTGCTGGCATTTCTTCTCTTTGGTCAGAAGCAATATTGTGTAATACTGCGGTAGCTACAATTATAGCTTACGTCGTAACTAATTTGAGTCTTAAACCCAATGCCGGAAACGACACTGAATTTGGTATTCTTCATAGTCATTTTTTCTTCCATTGTTCTACTCTGTAATGCCAATTGAAAAGTGTGCTACAACCAGGAACACGGCTCATTTTTATGGTCCAACGGTGTTAGGTCATAAGTGGGTGACCTAACGGAAGTTTTGTGTATTCTCGAAGGAACAGCAGTCACAATGGGTGACCACAATAATGTTAGTCACTATGGATGACCAAAAATGAGGTGTCACAATGGATGACCAAAATGGGGGGTCACAATGGATGACCAAATGATGAAACTATAAATATAGTTTCAGTGAAACACGAACCTTTCTGCTTGACGGTTTATTCGAATCTACTAAAAATATTTATGTTATTTACAAGTGGAGGTGATGGGTGAGAGGGTGGAGTCTGATGCACCCCTTCTCCTTCGGTTTACCTGACTGGACCGAACAAAGGGGATGAATTATTGTTTAAAAAAATGTCATGAGGTGAACACTCGAAAACCCGATTTCTAGTTTATATTTTTTGGAACAGTTTGAACAAGTCTTGAAACGACGTTGTCACTAACAACATATAAATTGTGTGCAACTCCTTATGTTGGTTTGGCAAAAACATTAAAGCAATAAGAAAACGAAAATATGCCATTCAATACATACACTTGCGAGCATTAGAATGGGGCCACTATTCACATCTGACTTTGAATCAAATTTTCCATCGAACTAAATTATACTTAAAGAAACTAAAAAAGCCATTAGAAAGACCAGATATTAGTCTTTAAAACAGAGTTACGAAAAACTTAATGAAATTGTTTTGTAATATTCTTTTTTGTACAAAAAAGAAAATTTTTCAATAACGAATTTTTTTATGTCAACAAAATCAACAATTTAAAGAAGAAAATGATGTTAATATTCGGTGTTGCCAACCCTAGCTCGAATAACCGCTCGCATTCGCCTATTCATGGACTCAATTAAGGTGACGACAACTTCTTGCGGATATTAGCCCATTCTTCTTCAATAGCTATTCTGAGCTCTTGGAGGGACCCAGGAGCCGGGATCCTATCTCTAATTCATCGTTTAAGTTCATGCCACAGATGTTCTCTAGGATTCATATAGATATAGCATAGATTTTGAATAATTTTCATTCAAAGACAGATTTGAATAGTGGCCCGATTTTAATGCTCGCAAGTTTGGTATCTCAGTCAGCAAGGGTCTTAATTAAATAATTTATCGTGACCCGGCTGATACTTTAGCATATAATTTTCATTATTGTCGAAGCGAATTTCTGTTTTCTTCCTTTTTTTTGTGGTGGTACCTTTGGAACAGAAGGAAATTTTCTTTAGAATAGGGATAGTATATGTAGAAATCATTGCGTTGTTATTGTAGTTTTGCTGATCATCACCAATTGTGTTACATAACAAGTTTTCTTTAGTGTTTTCAGTTTCCATGTCTTCTGCATTGCCGGGTGTAAGGAAAATATCTTCTAACCATTCGTCTTCAAATGTCCGGGATCCACTTTGGTCTCGAACTTGTCTATCAAAAATAATTATTTACAAATATTTTTGATATAGTTAGATTATAATCTGACTGACTGTCAGTTTCCTAAATTGTGGTCGTCATTTCTGCATTAAGTTATCGTTTGATTTATAATTTAGTTCTTGCCATATTGTCTAAAGATTTATCTACTCCCGTAAATTGTCCATGCTTATATTGTATAAATTTATCGTGATTAATAGTAGTTTGCTCTAAATGCAAAAGTAATGTATTATCTTCTTTTGTGTTATCTACAACTTTTTATGTGACTTTGTCAACATTTCTTCATTATTCAGCGCATTAGGATTATTCACGTGTTATTTTTATTCTTCCATTTACAACACTCCATGGAAGTAATTCTTTCTCCAACATTCTTGCAGCGGATGGAACACAGCGACGTCCGTCCATAGGTTACAATAAGTGTATAAATTGGAATCCAAGGGCTATGAGAATGATCGGATATTCCTAACAAAACTGACTTACGGGAGCGTAACGATCATATCATTTGCGTTAATAATAATTGACTATAATTTTTCTACGAGTGTCATGTTTTAACTTTAGGCTTGTTTAGATTACTTAAATATGTTGTTAAGAACCAATTATCCCCAACGAATTAATTAAATAACTTATTTATTTATGTGTAAAACACATTGTCAGGTGTGAAATGTAAAAATTCGTTCTTCACTATTTACATAACTCAGCTTAAGGCTTTTATATACAAGGGTAATTTGTTAAGTTCTTAGCCTACCATATAAGAAAAAACAATTTAAAAATCAAAATATTTTTTTATTCAAGGTAGTCCCCTTTCTAAGCTACTCACTTGTTACAACTTTTCTAATTCTCTTAAAAAAAAGATTCTTCCTGCTCTTCAAACCAAGTCTCCACGGTCTCTATCATCTCGTTGTTTGAAGAAAATTTATAGCCTTTTGAGTTTTTTTTTAATTGAGGAAACTCTTATTTAGTGTGTGGTGGGTCGAAGAGCGATTAGTGGCCGAAAGGTGTAGATGAGTACTGGAATTGAACAGTTTCTAAATAGAAAAGAGCGTGAAACGATTATTTTTATTAAAATTGGGTTGTTAAATTTTTCTGTTGAAGTTTCTGATGAGCGAGAGATGATGACGATGAATTTTTATATTGGGAACAAACTGCGCGGGCGTAGTGGTGTCGTGGGTTGTAGACAGAAACACAATGATCTAATCAGTCGGTGTTTATTATTTATTTCAATATACTGTCACCACTCTTACAACTGCTGCACCTACTGGTACTCTGCAGCCAAAGTTTCTTTATGCAACGTTAACGACTCGTATTTTGTCAACGACAGCGACTGCATCAATGTCGGCAGATTCCAGTGCAGCTTCAAATAAAGTTTCCTGTTCGGTATTCACGACTGAATTACATGATTGATTGCCGCTAATTTTCAGTTTAACGAAATCAGACAAGAGTTTTGGTAGTGGTGAGAGTCGACTGTACTAGTGTGGTTGGTTGAAGCCTGAGTTTCGTAGTAATTATAAAATTGGTTTCTTTTTTTCCTGGTTTAAACGTGAAGTGCTATTTTCTTGTTTCCAATATGTCGTCTGCGGGTGAGTCCGTCTCCTTTTTCTCACTTTGGCAAACTTTTTTATTTTTTCCGGTCGGTTACCTGCAACATATGAAGACAGGGCATTTAAATTTTATTGTCATAAACAACACTGAATTTGGTATTCTTCATAGCCACTTTTTCTTTCATTGTTCTCCTACTCTGTAATGCCAATTGAAAAGGTGCTACAACCAGGAACACGGCTCATTTTTATGGTTCCAAGGGGATGAATTCTTGTTTAGAAAAATATGTCATTAGGTGAACACTCGAAAACCCGTTATCGAAAGAAATTTTCTAGTTTTTATTTTTCGGAACGGTTTGAACAAGCCTTCAAACGACGTTGTCACTAACATATAAATCGTGTGCAACTCCAGTCCTTATGTTGGTTTGCCAAAAACATGAAAGCAATAAGAAAATGAAGATATGCCCTTCAATTAATTTCATTAATTTTGTGTGTTGTCCTATTCCGCAATTCTTCCAAGTCATTTATGGGTGTTGCATGAATTGAAGTTTTTATATGTGGCCACAAGAAGAAGTCACAAGGAGTGAGATCACATGACCTAGGCGGCCAGTTGTTTGGTGTATTGCGAGTAATTATGTTGTTATAAAATTCAGCTAAGAAATCTGTTGTAGCTCCAGTTGTATGAGCAGCAGCTCCGTATTGCCGAAACTAACCATACACTAACTCATCATCATCCAGTTGATTTAAGAATACAGTTAAAATTTCGCCACGGTATTTTACAGCGTTTATGTTTCCTGAAATGAAAACATCATTATTTTGTTGTTAAGATACTAAAAACCTTTTTACCATAAAAAAAAATTGGACCAGTTATTCTGCGTTGGCTAATTGCAGCCCAAACACCAACTTTCTGGGGATATTGGGACGACTCAATGAAAAAGTGTGAAGTCCACATGCTTGTGTTTTGTGATTTTACATAGCCACTAAGATGAAAGTATGCTTCATCAGTGAAAAACGTTTTTTCAAGATGGTTACCCAGATCCTGAGTATTTAGAAACCATTCAACAGTATTGAACTCTTTGAGGAAAGTCTGTTGTATGTAATTCATGTACAGACGTGAGACGATAAGGAAACAAATGAAGAGCTTTTTTTACAAGAGAGTTACAGGTACGAACACACAAACCAAGGTGTTGTGATGAATGAGGGATAGAAGTACCCGGGGTTTCTCCCATGAATTCCCTCTCTCATTCAATTAGTTCTGGAGTTCGTTTCTTTCGACGGCCACTTCTAGATTTTCGTGTCACAGATTCATTTTCTTGGAAATTTTTTAAAGGGATATTTAAAGTTTGTCGAAACTGCGTATACTCTACGGCAAAATCAGGGAATTCTTCTCGAAACTCTTCCATACATAATCCAATTGAATACTGCCAAGTTCCATCTTCTTTTACACCGTTTCGGTAATACGACATTACCATGAATATTTTGTGTTGTTTAGAAAAACCATTCTTGTTAAAAAATAACTTAAAAGCAAAACTCACTAGTTCTGAAAAGAACCGATTTTTATCACGCAAACAAAGCAAAAGATGAAATAACAATAAACTGCGAAAAATTGAAACGAAGGTTAGGAAAGCTGGACGTCAAATTTCATTTTATCGTATTTAAGATAGTAATGATGTACCCATCTATGTTGTGATGGTTGACTACTTAGGCTCCGAAAATATTTGCCGTGTTGACAAAAACGTCAAATAGTAATTCCAACCACTGCTCCAAATATATATATTTTTTGGTACACCCGTTACTTTTATACGTGTCCAAGCTTCCATCGTAAAGATGGCAGGTTGTTCTCTACGATGGCAATGTTGGAGTGTCTCTATTTGTTGGCTCAAATACTCCTGGTGCCATCGAGTCCAGACGTGTTGGTCAATTGTTGGATACGTTGCTAACGAGACAGACATTTTGAGCTTATTTGGCGTAAATCACGGCCAGTGTTAATAATAAAAAAAGTTTATGCAACGCCAACGCCTCGTTGTATTTTGTTAGCGACAGCGACTGCATCAATGTCGGCAGATTCCAGTGCAGCGTCAAATAAAGTTTTCTGTTCGGTATTCACGACTGAGTTACATGATTGATTGCCGCTAATTTTTAGTTTAACGAAATCAGACAAGAGTTTTGGTACTCGTGAAAGGCGACTGTACTAGTGTGGTTGGTTGAAGCCTGAGTTTCGTAGTAATTATAAAATTGGTTTATAATAACCTTTTTTTCCCGATTTAAACGTGTAGTACTATTTTCTTGTTTCCAATATGTCGTCTGCGGGTGACTCCGTCTCCTGTTTCTCACTTTGGCAGACTTTTTTCTTTTTTCCGGTCGGTTACTTCCAACATATGAAGACATAAGTCAGCTTATGACCTTTGTGTACGATGGACTCCTCATCCATCACAAAATGTGCTTCGAATTTTTTTTCCCATTATTTTAATTTAAAATTTTTGAACTAGAGCTACAGTAAGGAAATTAGCCTAGGGGAAAGAACATTACAGATTTGGTATTCTTACCCAAGTAACAAAATATTTTTTGGCCTCCTGACATGTAAACGTCAAATTAACATTCAAATGACATCTTCGGAAACATCAAATTTACAGTCATCCTGGATGTTTACCACCTGGCGTGCGTAAAAATTGCCCAAATTGTCCACTCTTCCTAGACGTTTATAAATAAAAATCTCTTTACACAACGAAAATATAATGATTAAAACGCCAAATACATAAGTTATTTATTGTTGAACAGCAATGTATCATATAATTTGGAACATTAACGGAGCTACGCCATCTTGTGTATTTTTGTGCACCAGTTACAGATCACTGTAATTGACATATTCATTGACAGTTAAGTTTGTTTTATTTCTGACTTTATGTCAAATTTAATAAAAAATATAAATAATTTTTAAAAATTGTCGGCCAAAAAGTTTAATACAAATCTTGTGCGTTAACCATTTTACAGCACTCAATCATTAAAGCACTCCGGCTTCGCCGTCGTGCTTCAAATTTATTTCGCGCTGTAAAATGTAAGTTACCACACGCGAATGTAAATAACTATTAACTACATTTGGTTCGGGACGTAAAATGTAAATGGCGGTAAAACAAACAGCGTTGGAAACGTAACGACTTATTGCCATACTGTTACTACTCTGCCACTGAAGTCTAATTTGCTTGAAATACGTTGTAATACGTTTTACAGTCACCCCAGGCCAGGTCAATAGGATTGTACTGGCAGTTGTACGGAAGGAAACGTAGTACCTCATGGTTTTCTTTTTTCAGCATCTCATCAATCTCATATTTGTCCAACATTTTACCATGCAGTTGAATTAATTGCCACATATGTTTTTTTTTGTGTGTGAATGACTCTTCAAACTGAATGCCTTGTCTCCTTAACCAGGCTCGCATTTCGTTTTTTTTTTTGACAAAAATGTTGTTTTATTTTTAATTTTCATAGAATGGCACGGCGCATTGTCTAATACAACAATGTACTTAATATTCAATAACCACAAGGCATGAATTAACCAATTATTATTAACCCATTTTTTGAAAATGTCAACATTCATGGTTTTATGATAATCTCGGTCATTATTACCACTATCTAATATTAAATCACAGCCAGGTAGAAAACTTTTATTACTGCCAGCACTGACAACTGTATATCTTCTACCTTCACCTTTAAATTTATTTGGGCCACCATTTTTATTATTTTCCAAAGCCCATTGACGCATTTCAGTTCCATTCTGGTATACCCATGTCTCATTCAGACAGACAAAAATTACATCTCTTTTTCTGCCTCGTCGAGTAATTCTGGATACGTTCCACAAAATTTAATTCGTAAATTTATAATTCTTGGTGTTTGAATAAGTATCTTTCGTCTATCAATTTTCTTGTAAGTGTATCGCATGGTTTAACAATTTTAAATTTTGACTGTGGGGGAAATCAAGATATTCCTTTGCATATTCATAAACAAGTGACAATGTGATGTGTTCATTCTTGCTAATTTGCATAAATATATAATCATTTAATGTGTCTTTAAAACCATAATCAGAATATTAGGGCACTCGTTGTTTTTCAGGCCTCACTGATGATACAAATGTTTTTCTAGACTTTTGCTGCAAAAACACGATTTACGACTTCTAGTGCTAACCTAAAATAAGTTAACAACAAACATTTAAAAATGTCCTCCATTTTTTCCAAACATAATCTAACTTTTCTCTTCTTGTTTTCAAAGATACGCCGACTTTAAGTGGATGCAAAAGTATTTCCACAAATTCATGAGAATTTTCAGGACTTGATATCCTGAAGTTTTGTGAATTCACATATCCAGACAAGTGAAACCAGGCTTCGTCACTGAAGAGCGTTGGATCCAGCACATCATCATTATTTAAATGGTTTTCAAACCACTAGTAATATTGCCCTTGCATACCAGTAATTTTGGAAGGTTGTGAGTTCAGGTTCCTTTTAACAACTTTGTGAAAAATCGCCAATGGAAGATCCAATTAAAGAGATAATCTTCGCATCAATGTTCTCGGATACTCTTCCATTGTCTGTCTCATATTTTCCGCAATTTCATCAGACACAGCATGTCGTCCAGATGATTTGGCGTTCTGTTGTAGAATAGTTATTTATGTACCAAGTCAGTAAAATGATTCTTTATCGAACGAATCTGAGATTATGAGCCGAGCGAGCGAAGCGAGCGAGGCGAGTAACAGGCGAGTTCGATAAAGATCCTTTACTGACGTGGTGCATACAAATTTTTATCGCCAACCTTAAAAATTTATAATTAAAAATAATGGAAATGTTATGACTTATCACATTTTATTATGACAGTAAACATATAATAACAATGTGTCAAAAGATATCTACTTATTACTTGTTATATTAAATGTAAATGTACAACCTGACGGATTATAAAAATTGAGTCCTGAAGTCGAAGGAGTTTGAAGTGAAAATGTTTGAGAATTAGCCGTGCTAATAATTTCATTAGGTGAATCTTGAGTAAAATTATCATTGGTAACAAATATGTTGTCAGTTTGACTTTCACCTAAAATTGTCTCTGCGATTTTCTTTTTATTGAGCACCAAAGACTTCAAATATATATAGGCCGGCGATAGAACGAAAAAGCTGAAGCTAATCGGTCGCCATTTTGGATGTGACCGAAACCGCGGGAAGTTTAAAAGTGTATACAATCGACTTCATATGAATAGTGAGTTTGCACATCATACATACACAAACAAATAAACTTCAACAATACTATAATTGCTGAATCTTAAATGCACGGAAACACGATCAAAAGAACCAAAGAAACTGTGATCACATCCACGTCACAACTGAAAGTGATACATAAGAAAGGAATAGGTTATGGGTATGGGTTGTTGCGGTGTTATTAGTGACAGAAAAGTAACAGCAATGGCGGCGATTTCTGTTGACAGAACTGCTTCACGAAATACAATAGAATTTAGGGTGACAGCCAGTCTATATATATTTGAAGTCTTTGTTGAGCACAGATTCCTCAACATAGGACTCTGCAATCGTATCGCTTTTCCACCCTCCGTGGCGTTTTAAATTTTCCTTACTGCCGCCTGCGTTGGCAAAGAGAGTGGCAGATGTTCGACGGAAACAATGTCCCGTATAAAGTGATGGTTCTGGCAAATGCAAATACGTAGCAATTTTGGTTGGTATACTTCCAAAAGTATGGATCCCTACTGGCTGGACTGTACATTTGTGATTTCTATAAGTTAGAAAAAATCGGTCGTGGGGCGTCTGCTTAGGACGCAAAGCTAAATATTTGTTAAATAATTCTATGGACTTTACTTTTCCTTCAAATTCTGATGTGATTACAAATAATCGAGGCCTGTTGGTTTTTGTTTTAGTTATGTGAACAACAAGAATTGTTTCTTTGTGCTCGATGTAACTTACTTTTAAATTCAGAAGTTCATCATTACGGCAAGCCCCAGCAATGCCAAACACAACACAAATCTAAAATAATTATTACATTTATATCAAATTGGGTTTAAAAAGTTTGCATAAAATACCTTCATCATCAAGTAGACTTCATCCGGAGCATTTAGTAAAAATTTAAGTCCAACTTGTGAAACAGTTTTAGACTTTTTTGGAATATGATGTCTTCCTTTTTGTTTTAAAAAAGCCGTAAGTTTCTTGTATTTACAAATGTCGACGTCATTTTTTGCAGAAAGGGTTGCTTTCACCATGGAATAATACGACCACATTGAAGAAGGAGAATACTTTTTAGATAAATCGGAAAAATATGCCAGTAAAACGTTTTCACTATATTTTGCAGTTCCATGTTTTTTACACCATTCCATGAATATGTCATACTGGCGATTGTATTTTTCGACAGATTTTTGTGGTAGAAGTTCGAAAGACGTCTCTAGCGACTTCTTCTGAATTTCAGGCGGCGTGCATTGAATGTCTTCTTCCATTATTTTCTACATAATTCGCGACAGAACTTTTCTCGTTGGAACCGTGACAGTGACACACAGAATGTCATACAGTCATGGTTATGTTGACAATTATGAGCGGCAGGTAAAGGGTTGATTTTTACAGTAAAATAAAGTGTTTGTTTACTTCCGAAAATCGCTATGGTAATGCATGTCTCTATTGCCGGTTGGCGATAAAAATGATTTGCTATATTTTCAGCATATTTCCATAATAAAATCTCCTACTTCAAGATCAAGAAGCGTGCTTTGAAATTCTTGTTTACAAGCGGAATTGAATAAATTTACCCTACATTTTCCAAATCAAGCCAAATTGGAAATTACAGTTTGACTGCTGACATTTGACAAAAGACAACAACAGTTGCATTCAGTAAAAAGGTGGCAAAACTTCATTGTTTTTTAGAGGCGAGTTGATGGATTTTGTATTATTTTGTTCAAAATATAATCTTTTGATTAAGTCGATGTTCGCACGGAACAAATTTTTATTGGTATTACTATATTCTTTTCGTAATTGTACTTGAAATGTATAACTGCTGCCACACTTTTGCATTTATCAAGCGGTTCTCACATTAATGCTATTCAACATTGCTCCACTCACGTAACCGGTAGCAGTAGTTTCAAATGTGATAGTTTCATTGTGAGAATTCGCTGTATCCGGCAATGCTGGCCTTTTTTTATTATATATTTGTTTGGCTTTAACAAACTGATTTGATGTTAACAAAACAAATCTCCATCGGTTAATGATTCTCGATATTGAATTATTCCAAAGTTATATTCATCTCGTAACCAATTAACTGATCTCCAGGAAAATTTTTCTTTTCCGTGGGCCGGAAGCCTTCGAAATAGCCCTATTTATCGGATTTCATGCCGACAAAGAGATACATCTACATTTACCTACATTTCATATTATAAGCGGCGGCAGTCAATGAGATTTTATTTCATACTTGCTCTTTTTTGCTAATTTACCGAACTGATTTGCAGCCGGTAAATAAAGCTTTACGGTACTAAAATTTTACATACAACAAGAACAAGAAACAAAAAATAACCAAATTTATTCATAATAAAAAATACAAATATACCCTAAACATTAATAGTTATATTAATCGTATAGCTAGTAATTTCTGTAATTTTAACTGAAGGAATGTTTTCAGTTTTAACACTTTTAATCTCCGTTAGATTAATTGCTGAAGAAGTAGATGCAAAGTTTTCATTTGACCTCTGTTGTGGTTGCAAAACTTGCACAAAGTTTTCTCCACATTGGATCATGCGAGCAATTTTTGTTTTGCCTTCCATCGATTCTTCAATATATTTTTCCGCCACTGTTGAGCTTTTCCAACCGCCGTGTCTTTTCAATACACTTAAATCAACTCCAGCATTTGCCAAAAGCGTAGCTGAGGTACGTCGAAAGCTGTGGCCTGTGTATGCTTTTGGGTTTTCTAATTCAAGAAATTCGGCAAGTGTCGTAATCAAAATTTTAACAAGGAACATTGTTGCAAAAATCAGAACAATTGGTTGGCTACCTCTCAGGCGCCATTTATTACAATTATATTGTATAAAAGTTTTCTTTTTTTTAAGCACATCGCCTCTTCGTACAAATTCAATAAATAAAAAGCATTTTATCCAATGTACATAATATAATACAGTAAAACCTGTCTATGCCGGAATCGCGCGGGTCCAGAGATTTGATCCGTCTTAAACAGGGTTCCGGCTTTTACAGGAAACCCGCCTATGACGGAAAGTAAACCTCTATAAAACGGAAATCAATTTTTATTAAATTGAATACATAGGTGCATATTATTTATTATTATTTAAAATAGTCGTTTATTATTCTTTCCTTCTTCGGCCATTGAGATATATTTTCAATACTTATTCTCAACTGCAAAATGTTGGCTACACGCTCACCACTTTGCCATTCTTCTCTAATTTATTTTATGTTTTATAATTTGATATACTTGCTTTTTTTCCAACCGAACTTACTTACTTTAACACTCAAATTTCGCGGCTCGTGTACATTAATTAAATCCATTTTCTTGTTATTGTTGGTCTTGTTTTGGGCCATTTCGAACACACATACAACAACAAGACACACTAATCAAATAAGAATTGAGAACAGTGACTTTGTGTTGACAAAAAATGCACCTGCAGGTCTACGAATTGAATCACGTTTTTCGCAGAAATCATCAATTTTGTTCTCGCTTCCGTTTTACACAGAGTTGGGTGCATTTATTTTGACACGTTGGGACTTACAAACATTTTCCGTTTCCGCGTTATACAGTTTCCGGCTTATCCGGACCAAAATACATTAAATTGGGTATTTGAAAAAACGGGACTGCGGAAAATTTCCGCGATGAGCAGTTTTCCGCCTTCTACAGAGTCCGGCATAGACAGGTTTCACTGTAGTAATAGTCTTAATTAGTTGTAGTTTCTATTTCATTATTGCAAAACCGCACACTAGATAAAAAAGAAAGCTTGAACTGCATCCACAGCCTTAGCTTAGTCGTTTTACATGGTAACATATGCATATATGATAAACACTAAAACAGTTATTGGAAGCAGGAACACCTGGTTTCTAACTAGCGCTAATAATACCAATTACGTAACATAAGTCAGATTTAAATTATGGGAATTACAAAATTGTTAAAGGAGCTTTTTCAAATAAATTTTTCGTTTTTGTACTCAAACTGAATTCTATATTTACTTGTGAATTTTAGTGCTGCATTCAAAAAATGTTTGTATTATTTTTGTTTTGTGAATTCGAATGGTGAACTTACTTATGCACCATAAATTTTCATTTACGAGGCCATTATATAAAATAAGTTATACAATAAAGTTGGTGTGGAAACTGTAGTGATTATTAATTGTGGAACGATGTGCACTTTTAACAACGATTTATTGATATTATGTACATGTCATTATGTATACTTGATAATGAAAATATTTATGTATCTTTGCGACGCGTGCCCGATGACGGGTTGTTGGTGACTCTGCGTCCGTCACCCGTTCTTCCAGGAGGGCGGTGATGAATAATTTTTGGGGGTGGTACCGAACACCCGACGAGAGCCGAGCAGCCGAGAACTCCGGGTGGTACCACACAGTTGGTTGTCGATTTTTCATTTTTCAACATGTACTTATAACACAAGTATATGATAATATAATTCTATATTCAAGTTCTAAGTTAATACATGGAGTTACATGTGTCCTATAAACCATATTAAACCAAATCTTAAACAGAAATTCTGTTAATAGTTGCAACTGCTGCTCTGTGCAGTTAAAAAAATTGTAATACATATACCAATTACCACAGCATTTAATACTACTTAAAACAAGTCAGTTACTTAATTGACATTTAATTCATTGGGGGTTATATACTTTTTTGGAATTTACCGGAATAAAATATTTTATCAAAATCATCAATTAACACGAATGTATTCTAATCAATATTTTCTCATACTCAACCTCAATACTGTCATGAATTTAGAAGGATGCTCCTGAAGCACTAATGTGATGGTCCCTATTTTATTTTCATTAAAAATGGTACAACCTATTTTCTCTGTATAGTTTACCATGGGTGCCTGTAAGAAAAAATAAAAGCAGCAAGAATCTATCACAAAATACCTTCCATTGAAATTATATATTCAGTTTATCAGTTTGAAAAACGGCGACATCGTTTTTCTTTATTAACCCTGCAGTTATTCTAATTTTTAAGGCGACGCTTTTACAATATAGAATTTTGGTTTGGTATAAAATATTTTAATAATATTCAAATACTAATAAGAAAATAGTATTATGTTATTTTATTTTATTTTTCATATGACCAAGACATTCGCTGCATACTATTTCAGAATGGAGTAGGCACAAAAACTATTCATACCTTAGTTCTTGCGATAATGTCTTGTTGGGCAATTCTTTTTCCTGTCGCATTTGCTGCATATTCTATGTTTTCCCCACTCCGGTTGTTCACAATTTCAAGCTCCGAGTCGAGTAGTTTTCCCGATAATATGTCGAGCTAGTATTTTCGATTGATTTTCTCATGCTCGAGCGGTATTCGTTAGGTACGACTGCATAATGTTGAACATAACTTATTTCTTTATTATTTATAAAAATTGAACGTACAATTATTATAATACACATTGTTTGCATTCAAAGATTCCTGCTGGTGCAAAGAAGTAGATGGTTTTGATGATGACGGAATTGTTTCGAATCTGATTTATGATTTTAGCGTCATGTTTGCTAAGCTGTAAGTTGGCGTGAAATGGCCCGTTACTTTAATTATTTGTTGTAAATTTGCACCAGAACTAGCTAATATTCTTACTGCCGAAGATCGGGTACAGCGGTTCGTAATTCTTGCCTTTTTAAATCTGCAATTTCTGTGTTTGGTGTTAGCCACTTGCTTTCGGCCAAATTTTTCTCACCTCCTTGGATTGTTTTTCCAAAAATAGTATCATGCTCTATAAACGACCCGTTGGTATCTCAGAATTATTACTATTCGTCGAAACTTTGAGAAATCTTTTGAATTTCTCGCTGAAGTTCTTTTCTGTTAGTTATGCGGGCTTTACGACCTCTTTCGAATACTAAATCGTTCAATGGGTCCATTTTCCGATTGTGCTCTTTGAAGTACTGTTACGATGATCGGTGAATTAAATCGTCGTAGGTAAAAACTCAACAACCTATTTCTTAATAACTCGAATACACACGAATAACTACTACAGCGATTATGTACAGAATAACTTCGTGGTTCACTTGGATGAGTTCGTTCACTCGCTGGACTCCTTGACTGAATTCGATTGAATCTATTTGTTCTCGACGGTGGCCTCTATTTAGACCCATGCGTGCCTCTCGATGGATCCAGAACGCCGCATCGCGAGTTTTCTCGGTCCGCAATCGAGACTTCCGGTACTCTAATTTTATCTTCATCTGGCTTAATACCATTTGCCCCTTTAACAATCCAATATATTTTGTTTTGTTCATTGCAAATTTACATTTATCTGGATTAAATGTGATATTTTTTGTTTTAGCTCTTTCTAACACAGTTAATTTGTTAATAAGTGCTCCTTTGTATACCACATTTGTGGTAAGGTTTTCATGTGCTTGAATTACCAGACGGCTCGCGGCACTCACTCTGGAACAGGCCACATAGAACTGTCCGTGAGAAAACATCTTCTGTGTTTGACCTTGTGCTTTATTAATGGTCATTGCTAAGTAGACCTTCAGGGGGAACTGCAATCTTTTGAATTCAAATGAGTATTCAGTTAGTCGGTCAGTCAGTCATTCAGTCAGTCAGTCAGGACAAATAATTTTATATGTATAGATAAGTGGGATGATTTATTTTGTCTATGGCTGCATAAAGTAAAATTACAATTATTATTGAAGTTCGAAAAGTCATGGAGCCTGATTTGATTATCACCATATTTTGGAACATGTTTTTTTTCCCACAATATGCTCTGTTTGGAGAATGCGATGATTAGGCTTCGTGCTGGACTTTTCAATTCTTTTCTGGCTGCTGAACTATTCTTTTGGAAGTTTTAACCTCGTTTTTGATACTCCCTTTTTACATAATCCTTTGCTAATAAAGTTAAGATAATTTGGTTGTAACGACATATTTACAGCTTTTACATTAGTTTGGCTTCCAAGATAATCTAGGGAAACATTGGATGTTCCCATGTGTTGACAGCGCATTGTCTCTGATTCGTGATCATCATCTTGTCTAAATAATAGTGGGAAATACATATTGAATACTGTACATGTAATTCTAAAGCAAGAGTTCAACTGGGGAAGATACTGAACATTAATATCGTTTTTGAAAAATGTAAAAACATTTTTTAATCTACCACTCACACTTTCAAGTCGGACGATTGTTACGTCTCTAGATTCATTAGCCTCGGAGGTAGAAAATTGCTATATGACTAAAAACAGCATTGCAATTTTAAATCCCATTTGTTCTACTCTTATTTCCGATTTCGCATCTCTTATGATCGCGATCAAGAATTACTAAATCACAGTCTTTGAGATTATTAAAGAAACTAATTTGGTTCTTTTCTTCTAGAATGTAAAATTTGTGCGTATTACCGCATCAGAACAAAATAAACCGTCTGTGTCTACAAGGTAACCATCAGTGGCGCAAGTTATGTGGGGTCTCACCAAGTTTGAATGTTTTTGTGTTGAATATGTTTTTTTCAGCGTAAAATCTTTATCGATATATAAATAAGTGCCATCCATAATAACGCAAGCATTAATTTCAAGCTGAAACAGTTTGTTCACAGGTTTTACTGTATGTTGAGTAATTATTATTTGTTCTCAAGTGATATTTTCAAAACCTAGATATTTCTTAATGCAATAATTTTCTAAACAGCTACTCAGCGGTTAATGTTTCACTGACAGATTTGCGATTTAACACCAAAAAGATTCCCTGTTGCTTTATCGGATAAACCTAATCTAAGTTTTACTGAAAAAACTGCCAGTGCATTCCTGGTACTACGATTTGAACTAAATCTAATGTTCAAACAAAACTTTAAAAAGTTATCAAAATGTTCTGTCTTTGTTAAACCCCTGTGTAAATGATAATCATCGTCTGAGTAGATATCATAATCAAAATCTAATTTTCAATTTTTAACGCTACTTCTAGCACATATGGACGGACGCTAAAGACTGGTTAAAACTGAACACTTGTTCCAATGTTCACTATTCCACGTTACCGATACATGTGTTGCAATTAGGAGTCGCTTTGCATTTTGAGAGATGGTTGGATGAAAGATGACTAGAACGGATTCTATTTTTATATGAGATGAAAATTTGATGTGTTATAAAATCATCCATATCAACTTCTTTTGGTACATCGATCTACTAAAAGTTGGTGTTGTAGTTGTATTTAAACATTTGGACATAGGGTTATTGGGGACTGTATTTCAAAATCTATATTATTTTCTGTTTCGACTTAGTGAGGTTTTGACCTTAACGATATTTGTAAAAGGGAATTCTCTTGATCTATTGTACACTGTTAATTTAAATCGAGAGCGCCTTCCAGATCTTATTGGAAAAATTTTTCATTAATGCTCCAGCGACTGTTGAGATCAGATTGTTCTTGTAAAAGACAGGCTTTACGATCAACATTTGAGATGATTTTAGCAAATCTCTAAACGATAGATAGACGTGCTTGTGCAAAATCACGTTTTAGTGGAACATGGTTTAGATCTTAGTTTATTCGTGTTTAATTTTATGTTATTGAAGTTTTCATATTTTTCGGTCAAGAATCTTATATTTTTAAAACGTAAACACAATTTGCAGGATCGATTTGAACCAATGCCAAACATGGTGTTGCAGCATTAAGTTGCGATAGCGCAAATGACCATCTTGAAATTGGCCTCTTTGAGACGAAGAATAAAATTTAATATACTTATTGACGGTAACGTTAATATTCTTAAAGAGGTGAAATATGTTCGACAATCATTCCTATAGCCTATGCCTGCAAGAATTCTTGTAGCTCTTCACTGAAGCCTAAATATACTATGAGGTGCTGGCGTGATCCCATGTTAGGATACAGTATCTTTACTTAGATGCGACTCACATAAAACAAAATATGCTGTTCGGAGTACTTGATTTGATGCCTTATCTTTAAGACTCCTTAAACATAAATACATATACGCAATTTTTAATTTGATTAAAAAAAAAGTCCAAAGGAGAAAGGTCTAGAGATCTAGGAGGCCATATGTTAGTACTGCTACGCCCAATCCACCTATGAAGATAGACTGTTTTCAATGTTCGCCGTGCAAGTACCAAATTATGTGGAGGAGCTCCGTCGTGCTGAAACCACATATTCCGCCGTACATTCAAAGGAACGTCTTCTAACAACCCCAAAAATTAGCATATGCCTCACCATTTAGGCGATCAGGTAACACAAACGGAGTTTAATGATAATTTTATCAATTGCATTAAAATTTTTACCACAGTGGTACCAATGATTCCAGCCCATAGATTAATAGTAAATCGCTCGTGATATGCTCTCACCCTAGTGAGATGTGGATTTTCGTGTGCCCAGAAGTGCCAATTCGGCATGAAAACTGACTATAGGGGCGCTGCGAAAAAACAAAATGACGGTCGAGTCAAAGATAGAATTGTTTGTTTACATACGGTATACGTTGTTTTGTCTGACAAAGAATTGTTTAAGATCAAAGTGTAAAAGGAGTATTGTTTAATGTCAGAATGTAAAATGAGTAACGAAAAACGTAACACTAGCCATACGTATTTATTGTTGTGTTCCGGTGTATAGTTCGTATTATTCCAAGGACTCGTCATTTATACATTCCTAAAAAATAGGTAATTCCGAATGCAGTGGGTCAATGCCTGAAAAATTGGAAAACAAATTACGGACACAATGGTTGTTTGTAACAAACATTTTCGAGATGAAGATTATTTTTTTAATCGACCCAAGTATTTAACATGCCAACTGTACACAATATATAAATATAACAATCTGATTGGTTCCTTGTTCTTTAAAACAATGCCATCTCGAGAGCAAGCCAACCATGGTAACTTCAGATTCTGGGAGTGGGTTGGTAGATCTCACAAACAAATTTCTTTTGCCTGTTATCATAGCGGGTGGCATAATTGCCCTTAAAATCTTTTGGGTAGAAATACTTTTGGGCCTTTGTTTTCCATTCAGCATCTTTGGAGAATGTAAACAAAATGTAGCACCTTGTTCCTGCAATACTACGAGGGCCAGTCAAATATAAACCGGAATTATTTTTTATTAATTTAATAATGCAAAACAAATGTACAAACGATGTCTAGAATTTTTCTAAGTAGTCTCCCTGAAGGGCTACACATTTTTTCCAACGTCTAGGAAGCTTTTTAATTCCTTTATCATAAAATGTTTGAGGCTGTGTCACAACCCAGTTGCGCACGAACTGCTCCACATCGTTGTCGCTTTCGAAACGCTGCCCTCCCATTGCCTCTTTCAGTGGACAAAACAAATGATAGTTACAGGACGACAAATCTGGGCTGCAGGCGGGATGTTCGAAGACTTCCCAGTGGAAGTCAACCAATTTTTATGACGTTAAAAGGACTGTGTGCGGTCGAGCGTTATGGTGAAGCAAAATTACGTCTCGGATTGGAGTTTGGCGTCTTTTGGATCTGTACGCGGCTTTTGCATCGTCCAAAAGCTGGCAGTAGTATGGAGCATTTACAGTACGACGTTCATGAAGAAATCGACAAGCAATGTTCCTCTCCAGTCCCCCCCAAAAAAAAAAAAAAGGTTGTGAGGATCATGGTGACTCATTTTCAACCTTTTCACGCCCCTCCTGAAATTTTCTGGACCATTCGTACACTTGAGTTTTTGACAACGTTTCTTCCCCGAACTGTGCAAGCAATTTGGTTAAAATTTCGGAGGATTTGACGCCCTTTTTTGCGAGAAATTTAATTATAATGCGTTGTGCAACCGACGCTGGCACTGCTTGCTTCGACATGATGCTACTGCTCATTGCAAAAAGATATCGGCTGCCGCTATGGCCACATCCCTTCTCTACATTCCTACCTTCATATTCTATTTATGGCAGCTTATTAGAATTAGTAGTTTTCGAAAAAACAGAATTCCGGTTCATAATTGACTGACCCTCGTATATTATATGAAAAGCAAAAAATTGAGTAAACACAAACCAGTTATTCTGAACTGCCGTTCTTTCTGCCAAGTTTCTTTATTGTTTAAAGTCTCTTTGCAGATTTTTAAAGGGTCGCAAGGGTACAGTTTGTTGTATTTGTCCACGTAACACTTTTGTAATGAAGCAGGTAAAAGCAGAGAGGTAACCATATCACTAAGGTCACCCAAACTGGCGTGCCAGACTATCCCACATGAACATAAACAAACCACACAAAACGCACTACTACTAATAAATCCATGAACTAAATACTAGAGAAAACAATGTCAATTTGTTTCATTGCATAATGTGCTGCATCTACTGCATCATTGGACCCGCCCCTTAGTCTCACGTGAGAAAATGTGGCTTCAACAGCATCCGAGCTAAAAGATCGTGTCAAAACATAGTAAAATCTTGACTGAGGAGGAAGTTGGTGCATAAATAAGTGCTCTTTGCCGTAAATTTTAATGCATGGGAAGTTTCTGCTGTAAATCCTTTTAAACAAACAGTTCTAATGTTTTCCTGAATGTCATCAATGTAACTTGCAAATGTTTCATTTAACCACTGAAGACGCTCATCAGAAACATCCATATAAGGTGCAATACTGCTGTTAAGGGAATGAATGTAATGGCGTCTGTTGGAAACATTGTGCAGTTGAAAAAATTTATACATGTTTTCCATGTAAAGCACAGTACTATTTACTTCCACAAATTACTCCTCACCATTCTCTTTTAAGAGCTTCAGGGATGATGTGACTGCAGGAGAAAATATTTCAATGGCTCTCAACACATTCATCTTCTCGAAATTTGAAGGATACAAATGTTTCTTCGTTAAATGCCTAACTGGTTTTATTGGCATCCCCCTTTGTATTTCATAGAGCTTTTTGAGGTAAGGTGATGATATTCTACCTCGACTGGAACACATGTCATGATCTAAAAATAGATTTAGGGCATTTTTCAGGGCGTGGCAATAATCGAAACTTAAAAATAATGGCAAAGAGTCTAAAGTTGGATGATCAATGTAATTTTGTAAGGTCCATTGCCAGATTTTTTAAAGACAGAGACATTAGAAGAAATGTTATCAATAATAAATTTTCATACAATGTAACCATTTTCTGCCAAAAGTTGTAAAAGTTTCTTTGCCAGTAAATACAACTCATTCGCTGTCAATGATGCATGAAAGAAGTATCCTGCTGGTATCGTATATCTGGTGGATAGTCCATGTATAACAAAACAGAGCATTTTGTTAGCCATTTTAGGTGTTTTGCCAAAGTTATTAAACTTTGTTGTCTGAAGCCCATAAATTTGATCTTCTGATCAGTCGTGGGTAACTTTTTCCTTTATGGACATATCATCCATAATTAATAACACATTCTTTCCACAGGTTTTAAATGGGCCGCTTCAGCACACAACCGTTCCTTAATTAATTGATTTTCCCTATGAGATTCACCAAGATATCTCAAAATAGTGGTTTTTGATGGTAATTTGAGCAAATTGTTCTGGCAAACTGTGTATCCTTTAGGCGAGCAAAATCTCCATACCGTGCACAAACGTATTGATATTTCAGACCACCTTGGTTTCTTTTTATCAAAATTTTTGATGGTATCTACGTCAGTTAGTTTTTCACATACTACTTTGGTAAATTTAGAACGAAAGATGCGTAAAAATATCACCCCCGACAAGTTACAATTCACTCGATTTCCATTATTTCGCTATGAAAATCTATATCATCACCGTAATTTTCAAATTCAGATTCTGAATCAGATTCACCTAGCGAAATAATGAAAGGGGGTATAGATTCGCACGAAAGATTTCCCATATTTGTTTCCCAATCTGCCAAAATAAGTTTTTCACAATGTTTACAAAAATTTTGCCACATGCTTGGAGTACATTTAGAAAGCCCCTCAAGCCATAAATTCTCCACCCTATTTTTTAATGAAGGTTAAGAATTTATATGTTTGTTGTAATAAGTAGTTTTTACAAAATCCCCACACCATTTCAATTGGGTTATATTGACAATGGTACGGAGGTAATCTAAGAACTTCATGGCCACTTTCTCTTAATGTCTCGTCTACCAAATACCTTTTTTTTCTATTGTTTCTGAAGGGTTTAATTAAATCCCACAATTGTTTCTTCGAAATTTTTTTGTCAAATTCAACACGATGTTTAAAGAGCCATTCCTGCATTTTACATTTTTTATTAGAAAAAGTGGGTGGTTTATCCAACTGAACCGAATGAATGGTGCATTGTCTAAAACCACCACACATTTTTGGTTCAACTTTGCCAAAGCAGGAATGAGTTGATTAACTACTCAATTTTGAAAAATTGTCCCGTCCATCGTTTTATGATAGTCTCTATCGTTATTTTTTGAATTTAAAAAAATGTTACAACCATCCAAGTAACATTGAACAACCCTCGTGGAGAATAGTAAACCTTGATCCTTCACTTTTAATTTTGGTGGGATTGAAATTAATGTCCTTTTTTTGCAACTAATTTTTTATTTCGTTTTTCTTACTAATATGAGGTTGGTGATTTTTCCTTTCTCCTTGAATGTGTGTGTAATAAGACTACACATTTTTCATTAATTTTGTACAATTCGGGTATTAACTGATTGTCCAGACCAAAAGAGTGTCGGAGTCCATTGTTTTATGATAGTCCCTATATTCTGTCTTATTATTTAGTAAAAGGGTACAGTTTTCGAAGACCACGACTGCACCACGCCTCGAGTATAGTGAACAGTTTGTCTTCATTTTTAATTCTCTTTGGATTTACCCTTACGTTGTCCTCATGCATTCACATTCGGACCTGACTCTCGTTTTGATATATCCAGGTTTCATCCAAAAACATTAATACCAAATTTTGATTTTGGTGAAAATGTTCCAGAAAACTCTTCATAAATGAAATTTTTAAAGCATGGGGTATGGAGTTGTCCACAGAGAATATTCTTGTTATGCACATTTTGTATTTGAAGCCCATAGATTTTATAATGTCAAATAAAATAGGAGTGCGTATTATGTGTAAATTTTTGTGAACTTAAACATTTTGCGTCAAAAAATTGAAGGTTCAATTTATTGTCTTACGGTTTCTACTGATGAAAGAAATTGACGAATGTGTCATAAATATTTCTTCCACCTGGACCACTGGTACTTGTACTGGGCATGCCATATTCTTTGGAAGTCCCTTGCACCATCCTTACAATTCTTTTTTTATCAGAAATGGACTCCTCCACATGCCCCTCAACCACCATGGAGGACTTCCATCCCCCATGGCGCTTTAGAGTTAATATATCGCTTCCATTCATTGTCTGCTAAGATGGCGGCAGACGTTCACCATCGGCTGTGTCCGCACTGATAGTGACCCATACTCGGTCTAGTCGGTTTTCCGGATCTAAAGCCAGTAAACACTCTTTCCGTATTTGAAGATGGCCGTTTGGTAAAATTTTTTTTAATAATCTCAACCCATTACGGTTCCACAAGTACAAACTTTCTCAACGTTTTTGTTTTGGTGGATGGGATGTTCGAGAGGTACCTCTATACCTATTAAAAATACCACCTAAAAGTTTAATATTACCCACTATTTTCCAAAAATTTACCATCAAATTGCGGAATTACCTTAATAGAAAGAACATCGTCATCAGGTGCCTCCAAAATAAATTTTAATATCTGCTTTTTGTCTAAAACTGCAGTATTTTTTGGTATGTAACTATTACTTTTTCTTTTTAGAAACGCAGTAACTTTATAATACTTTAATCTTTCAATATGTTCCTTTGTCTTTAAAGTTTTTGTTAACATTGAGAATATATCCCACGAAGTGGAGGCTTTTCTATTTGGAGCTTTTTCTTGGAAATAATACTAGTAATAAATACATTTTCACTAACGTGCGATACCTGTTTCGATTGGTACCAATCTTTAAAGCAGAATAACTTTTATTGTATAATTGTTTTGATTTTTCGGGCAACAAATGGTTGATTTCAATGTTTTTTGCTTCTTCTCTAATTTGCGGAAGGGTTCCGCTTACACTTTTTATATTTGCTGTATCTTCTATTACCCTTCTCCTTTGTAAATGTCAAATTACACTGTTTGAAACTCAAATTGTTCCAAAGCCTACCAAATTTTGCGCAACTAAATAAATAATGTAAATTATAAAAAGGGGACAAAATCCTCCAATAGTGAAAAAATGGTAGATAAACCACAGTAGAGAACAATTTTCTTAGCCTCTCTTTCGACGCTTTACTTCTCGGGAAATAATACGCTCAGCTAAGGAAATTTCTACCGTGATGTACATACAGGGTCATTATAAAATAATGTAGTCAACTCACCTATGAAAAACAAATGAAATTTTTCTCGTGCCGCTAATCACCAAAATGATTTGAACTGTTTTGAAATGTCACGAACGTCCAAAAAAATCTGTCAGATGTGTCAAAAATTGAAATGCCCGGTTCGCGGTTTACTTTCATTTTAAATAGACACGAAAATACGCCAGAGGTTGCAATGTTGTCGAGCAATTGTGAACGCTACTGGAACTGCATGGCTAATTGGCTACTGCAACATATTTGAATTTGACCTTCAAAAATTGTAAATTGTCAGAAAAGCGTTGAAGGCATGTTGAAGGGCTTTGTCATGAATTACACCTTGGAAAGTCGATTGGAGTTAAATAGAATAAATCGTCTGGTCTGTTTTACAAAGAAACAACAATTTTTCAAATAATGAAATCCAAAAAGTGAGGTTAAATTTGTCGAAACCAATGAACACGGTAATTAATAAAAAAATACATTTTTATAGGTCCTCTGAAGGTAAAAATTGTGAAAAATCACGTAATAGATAATGACAGAGCAAGTCTTATTACAATTAAAGTACAGTACCACTGTTTTAAAATGACAGTGAGTAGTTTTTGCGGTAAAACTTTACAAAAGGCACTTCTTGATTTCGCACAAACTGTTTGCATACACAACTCTTCAACAGCACCTCCTGATCACGTTCCTCGTCTTCAAATGTTGTCAAATGCTTCCATCTGCCACAAAGAAATTGATAAATTTCCTGTTTGTACACTTTACTCGGAAGCTGTCCCTAACATAACCTAACTATTTTTAGTCACCAACACGCGGGTAATGTCGGGTTTTTAATGGACACACTGCACCCCATTACAAACATACCCCTAAACGTGGAACTTCTTACTCCATAGATCATTTAGTTATTGGAACTCGTGCGAGTTAAATTGCATGTGTAGTTGGTTTTCTACATTTGGCGCAACTAATAGTGTGGAAACCATAGGGCGAACACTAAATATTTTTTTTTGTGACACAAGGAAGCATTTGCACAACTTTTGTAAGTGAGGAACGTGATCAGCCGGTGCTGTAGAAGAGTTTTGTGCAAAATCGCGAAGTGCCTTTTGTAAAGGTTCACCGTTTTGGCATTAAATAATTTTGCTAAAATTGTAATCACGCGAAAGTTCAGTTTGTAAATTGTAAGGAATCGTCAAAACATTGTGCAGACGTGGTTTGTAAGCAGTGCTTTTCTCTTGAAATACCACAACTGAAAGCCTTCATCTTTGTTCCTACAATAGGTGAAAACTGCCATGTCTAAGCATTATCTTCAGCTTTGCAGTTTCTAGATATATGAAACATGCGAGATCTGTATAACAGGAATGTCAAAGAAGTTCTACCCAAAACACGCCCACATGGTCATCCTAATATCAAGATTTTTCAAAATTCCTATAATAAAAAAGATGAAACAATAAAGTTTCAGGAGCATAGTGTTAAAGATTTCTGTAGATGATTATGAAACCTCTTGAAATAACAGAATGTTTAATAAAGATTTTTAACCTTCCTAATAGTAAAGTTACAATTATTACTAAACAGTAAGTTGAAATTTTAAATTAAGAGAGAATGCAACTACCACAGAAAGAAAAGTGAAAGTTACTGATGATAAAAAACTTTACTACAGGACCTACATACACTTTTTCCATCTAATTTTGTTTATTGATCACATACATTTACTTAGCACAAATGTAATGAAATGTAAAATACACATGTATGTTGTAATAACCCAAACATTCCGCCAAAATTGGAACATGCGCATAAAATTTGAAAACCCGCGAAAATTTCGAAAAGTGGCCATGAACTGTGATCGTCAACAAAATGGGGACCCTACGTTGTGTTTTGAATGGTGGAATGCGTTCGGATACAAATTGGCGCAATGAGGAGCGGGAAGAGTGTAGGAAGTCAAAGTCAGCGCTGAAAGGGAACATCTTTTATTCAATTTTGGTAAAAAGAGATTTGAACTGAAATAGAATATTTAAGTTTACACATACAACAAAACAATTGGCTGAACGTTGGTTCCTCTTAAGAGAGAGGACAAAAGCTGTGAAATAAACTTGATGAGCATATTTTCCCAGCTGCAAAACCCCTCCATCTTTTATGAAAACAATTATAAATTTAGTTATAATATTTTCAAAATCCTAGCAGTGACATACAATGAAAAAAAAAAACAGTTCGCGAAAGCTCTAGCTAAAGTAATTGGATGGCCATGCCACAGTTGTGATAGTGGCGTGTTAGAAATTCTTTTCTTTTCAGTCAGCAGATAACAGAAACATAATTTAATTCAATAAATTTAGAAACAGGGGGTGTGTAGCGCTAGCGGTTCTAGACCTTGTCTTTTGACCGTGGTTTTCGCTCTAACCAGCTACGTACAATCAAGCCACTGTGCCACCCCAAACGTCACGCTATCTCCATCCTGTGTTCGCCGGCGTCCGAGGCAGCGGCGGCAAGTATTATCCCGTAACTTTACTCCCTCCACCGCGGGACACACGACACTGGCTCCCACCACTAAAGTTTCCTTTACCAGCAAGACACCCTCCGCATATCCCGTGTTGGCGGCATTCGGTATTGCGAGAAAAACAGTCATACGAATGAAAGAAAAATCATCAATTTGAATTTGGGCCGCTCCCCGCTCTCGCCAAACAACCCCGAACATTTTCTGATTAGACAAATTTTAGTTTTAATATCTTTGAAACTTGAAGAACTATCAAACCCAAACTAAAATTGTGGATATTGCAACAAAGTTTAAGTACGCCACATTTGTCAAGGACTTTTACCCAATCGAGAATTAATTCGTTAAAATGTGAATGAAACGGAAAACTGCACATAAAATAAAGCCGACAAAAATACATACGAACATGTCAAAAACAACACAATAAAATATGATGGTTGGTACACATTGCGCTTTGAATGTGTGCTTTTCAAAATGGTAAATATATGTAGAATTCACATGGTAACACATAAGTCATAACATAAAACAGTGGTCCAGCTTTCTGTTACTAATTGAGTAATAATTTTTGAGGTCAATCGACATTTCTCTGCTGGCTAATGCAAAAATGATCTGGGAGCGCGGATTTTCCAGATTAGCGCCGCCCATTAAAATCGTCTAGCCTAAACATTGATAATCTTGAGCGAGCCACCTGCACCCCCCCCCCCCCCCCCCTTAACGATTAAATATTGATTTGAAATTGCCCTAACATGAAAATTTGAAAAAAAGTGGCAACTGGGGAAAAACCATCCAAAAACCTTGGATATAAAATTAATGAAATTGAATTGCATCCTAACTAATGAATTGCCTGAAAAGCCCTGCGACAACGGTTTACTGATACTGAAAACAAAACTAAGAAAATGACGATCACGTGCGACGAACGTCTGGAGATCTTCTACAGCGGGCCCCGGGTCGTAGCTCGGCGATTTCCACACCAAAACGGCATTCTGGGTGGTTCGCACCAGGTACATAGAGAAGCGGAGATTCGCGTTAGAATAATCTCGCAACAATGTTCAACTAAAGAACCATGCACTCAAGAGCACCAGCTTGCATCCAAAGAAAGATAATTAAATAAGCACATACCTGTCCAATTCGACCAAACGCCCAGCGTTCTGACCGCCCCAAACGTTCCTCCCTCCGCGAGCGAAGAAGCGATTTTCAGCCCCACGGAAGACGGCAGCGGTGGTTGGCGGCTCCAACGACAAGGGGGAAAAGTCCAGGTGACAGTCGGGGTGAAAACACAATGAATAAACTGAAACAATAAAACACAGACAGAAAGCGCTCTGTACACAATTGTAAATACAACCTCTTGTCTGATGGGTGTTAAAAAACTAACTGCCGCCACCGGCAGTCGGTTGGGCGCGCTTTTCTTTAAATTTAAATACAAAGTAGGCCACTACAATGTATTTTATAAAAGATGTTGAAAATGTTGTCCATTTTCCCGCAAACACAAAGCCACTCTTCTTTTTTTATTTTCAAAAATGTCCTGCAATACTTCTTCATTGAGATTTTCATTACAAAAACGTGTAATTTTATCCATTAATTTTTCCAATGTGTGGATTCTATTCTTATAAATGCTGTCTTTCATCCATCCAAACACTGAAAAATCAAGTGGAGTCAAGTCAGGAGATCGGGGGGGCCACTCTGGATTGGCTCTTAAACTTATTATGCGGTCATCATAAAATTCTTCCAAATATCTTAAATTTTCTCTTGTCGTATGAGCTGTAGCACCATCTTGCTGAAAATAACCAGACTCTAATTCTTCAGGCAATAACTGATTCAGAAACACATCCAAAATTTGCTCCCTGTATCTCGCCGCATTAATTGTCTCTTGAAAAAATATCGGGCCTATGAATCGTCGTCTGGAAACAGCTAACCGCACACCGACCTTCATTGCGTGTAATGGTGTTTCTTCAAAAGCGTGAGGATTTTCTGTACTCCAAATTCTGAAGTTCTGTGAGTTGACGTAGCCGGACAGATGAAACCAGGCTTCATCAGAAAAGAACGACAAATCAAGAATCCTGTTATCGTCCCAATTAGCTTGAAACCAATGACAATACTGGACGCGGCGAGGAAAATCTGCTGGTTGCAGCTCCTGAACCAACGAAATCTTATATGGATGCATATGTAACTTCTTTTTTACGACTTTCTGGCACGTGCTGTATGGTACTCCGGACTGTAAAGACAGTTTTGACAAAGATTTCTTCGGACTTTGCTCCATTCTCGTCCTTAAATCGTCAACAACGTCTTCACTAACTTCAGGTCTCCCCGTCGGTTTTCCCTTAGAGACGCTACCAGTGTCGTTAAATCTTGCCACTATTCGCCGTATGTGTGTCTTCAAAGATTCTTCCTCGATGGCAACAGGATATTTCACCAGATACTCGTCTTTACAGGCATCCACAGAGTACACCCAGTCTCCATCCTCATTTAACACCCCATTTTACCGTAGGACATCACTATGAAGATGTTTTGCTCTAAAGAATAAACCATCCTAATTCTTAACCTAAAAAAGTCATTTGTAACACTGACTATAGGTATTCCTCTGTGTTCATTACCTGAGATTATTCCACAATGATCTGTAGTTTTGATAAAAACTGTTTTTTGAGACACTTAAAGTTCGAACAAAGGGGAAGACAGCAAATGATAACAACAAGACAAGTCAATTAACGCACAAAATGTGGAAAAGCGCACTAGTAATCAGTAGAAACGAAAAAATTGTTGACATCCGACAGAATCTGATGAAGCGTTGGCGCCGAAACAGTGTAGCCACTAATGTGGCGTAAAAAATAAAAATTCCAATATTAGTGTAATTCTTTCCACAAAACTGAAAAAGGCGGCACATAATGTCACCAAAATCATGGCCTTCTTCGACTACAATATTTTATAATGACCCTGTATAATTACTACTATAATTGCAAAGGAATACAAATAGTAATTGTACACAAAAGGTTTAAACATAAATATAAACATAAATATGGCTAGAAATTTAACAGCACACTGCACTGTTTCACAATGTACTCGCTACTTGGTTCTTATTATTAAGACCCACCACTGACCCGGAAATGACCGGCATTCAGGCAAAACTTCTATCATTACGGGTACTAAGACCAAGTAATGATATGGATTGATTAGATTAACAAAACAACTTTCGAGATTCTTGAATTACAGCATACAAATTAGTCTGCTATTATTTTCTAATCTCACCCCATCCCCAAAAATCTAGCGTAACTACCGATCATTTATCCGCGCATCACTTGGAAAGTGACCTACACTACTCTGACCTACTGGTGCTAATCTAATCTGACTGACATGATCAGACTGTTCGAGAAACTTACGAACAATATGACATGTTCCTAACAAAACAGCTTTTTGAATTTTGACAATTATTGAATCATTCAAATGCAAAGACTTTAAATTCTCAACTAAGCTATTTGGGACTACACCTACATTAGAGATAACTAAGGGTAGAATTGAAATTTTTTTAAGATTCAACATGGATTTCATTTCTATCGATAATTGTAGATATTTTGAAATCTTGGTGTGGTATGTTTGAATAATGTTGTTTGTGTTAGGAATAGCAATGCCAATGAGAATGGCTTCGTTTGTGCGTTTTTTGATAATTATGATGTCTGGTATATTAGCTGTAATGTTTAAGTCTGTAAGTATTGTGCGATCCCAGTATAATTTGTATTTGTTATTTTCAAGGAACGGAGATGGAATGTAAGTGTAATAGGGTGTCGTATCTTCGATTAAGTTTCTTATATTCGGATCTTTGATGATGTATTTTCTGTAATTCTTGGTATTGATTACTTGGTCTTGAATAGCAAACACAAATCCTTCTGTTTCGGCATAGAAACTTGATTTTTTTAACCAAATCAATGACATCTTGTTGACATGAGTTTCTTCTAAGTCTTTGTAGAATTTTCCATGTAGTTGTTTTTGTTTTAAGTCCACTTATTATTTTGTCTATTGTGTGGGGGTGTGGATTTCTTCGGTGTTCGACAGATTTAAGGGTGTGTGGTTCAAATCTGCCCTTGTGATGGTGCGAAACACTTCATTTCTTTCCGCTCGTTTCAAGAAATACTTCTTCAGATCTGAGATTTGTCTCTGATATAAGTTTTCTAGGTTCTGGAAACCCCTTCCTCCATTCTGTCTTGGTAATGAGAATCTTTCAATGGACGATTTTGGATGATGCCTTCTATACTGATGAAGATTTTCCTTGTTGCGATGTTTAAATTTTCAAGATCAGTTTTGGACCATTTAATGACTCCAAAAGAACATGTTAGCAGTGGAACGCAGAATATATTTACTGCTTTCATTAATTTTTTTCATTTAACTGTGTCTTCAATATTAATTTTAATCTCGCTAGCTATTGATCTTTCAATTGTGTTTTCGTTTTGGTATGATTGATGTGGGAGGATTGACAGAAACCCAGATATTTGTATGTATCATTTCGTTCTTGGGCTTCGATTATTTCGTTATTCTGGGTTGTATGTGGTACTTGTTGTTGGACGCCTTTTCTGCTTGCTTGGGTCTTACATTTCTCAATACCAAAACACATACCAGTATCACCAGAAAATTCTTCAGTCAGATTTAATAGGTTTGTTAACTGATTTTGTGTACTTGCATATATTTTTATGTCATCCATATACAGCAAGTGACTTATTCTGTTTTCTCTTTGTTTGTTAATTCTTATATTGAACCCATAATTGCAGCTGTTCAGGATATCGGAGAGGGGATTTATGGCTAAGCAGAACCATAACGGGCTAAGAGAATCGCCTTGAAAAATTCCTCTTCGGATCATTATTGGATCTGACTGAATTGTTTGTTCATTGAAGGTTATTTGGAGGGTGGTCTTCCAAAATTCCATGGAACATTTGAGAAAAGTGCAGATTTTAGTATCAATTTTGTATAATTCCAGAATTTTGCATAGCCAGGAATGAGGGACAGAATCGTAAGCTTTCTTATAATCAATAAAAGCAGTGTATATGTTTCGATTTTCTTTTCTAGCTTGTTCACAGATGATGGAATCTATGATTAATTGCTCTTTGCAACCAAAGGATCCTTTAATACATCCTTTCTGTTCTTCATTAATGATGTCAGAGTTAAAACAGTGTTGATAGATTTTTAGTGTAATGCATGAGGTTAATATTTTATTGTCGGTAAACATGTGATAGGTCTGTATTTTGATGGATTTTTTGTGTCGGTATCTTTAGGTTTTAGGTATGTTACACCATGACATAAGAATGTTGGAAAGGAGGATGGGTCAAGAAGGAACTGATTTAAGTGATTTTTATCCAAAAATTATGGATTTTGTCTGGTCCTGGTGATTTCCAGTTGTGTGTCTTATTGATGGTATTTATTAATTCGGCAAGTGTTATCTGATGATCATTCATTGGTGTAACTGTGGATAGTTTATGGGATATATGAGGAATCCATTTGGCAGATTGGTTAAATTCAAATTCTTGAGACCAAAGTTTAGACCAAAATGTTACATTCTGTGAACTTGGAAATTCACCGGATAGTTGAGTTTTGCTTGAATTGTTAAATGTTGATAGAATAGTTTTTCGTTGTTTAAAAATTTAGTGTTATGAATTTTTCTGAGATGTGATTGTTTGTATCTTTTAAGTCTTTTGCTATATAAGCAAAGCTTTTGTAATAGGGTATCTTTAATTTGGGATAGTGTTGTGTTGTGTTGTACTCATCGTAATCAGTTTGATGAAAATTATTGTTGGTCAGTATCGAATGCATACATGTCATGAAATGTGGTGTTTTAACTCCTCTAAGGTACTGTGTTATTTGACCTAGTTGTTTTCTAATGTTATTAATTTTATAATTTAATCGTGTTTCCCAATGAGGGGTGGAGGGTATATGATTGGTGTTTGTATTTATTATGTTATCTTTACATGTGTTAATTTGAATACAAGTTAAAGCTACACAGTAGATAATTGTATGAAGTTTTTCAAAAGAGATCGAGTTTGTGAGATATTTTGGTAAAATGAAGGAGTTCATTATTTCTACAATTGCCAGAAACTTTTTAGAATAACACTGGCGGGGAAGTGAATGTCTATCATTTGGTTTTAATTTAGAACATGTTTCGAAAGTTAATTTAAATTGGTCTTCAATTTCATTTTGGAAATTAATGTGAAATTTAAAATTTTTGTTTACAGTTTTGATTAATGTGTCTTCGGTGTTGTAGTACGTGTTTTGTAGATTATCTGGGATGTTAATTTGGTTTTGGATTGTTCTTGATAAATTGTTAAGTGATTTGTCAGTTAATGTCTGGGATCTGTTTGATAGTGCGTTGGTAATTTGTGTTATGCTTGTGATCTTATTTGGAGGTGTTTTGTTTGACAAATCTTTAGTAAATGTGTCAGTCGGTTTCTGTCGTGTATTTGATAGACTACTGTTACTATTTTGTGGTATCATTGGGATCTTATTTTGAGATGTTGTTTTTGACAAATTGGTGACAGATGTGTTAGTCAGTAATGTATTTGGTGGTGTGTTGTTGACATTTTCAGGAAGTGGATTAATGATTTTGGAAAGTTCATTTTTTAATTGTTCTAGAGTAAGTTGAAGTATGTAGTTATTTTTAACTATAGCTCTACGTTGATCTGTTAAATTTTGAATGGTAACTGGAAAATTTGGGTACTCATGGCTGAAGGCTTCGTGTAGAACTCTACGATTATTACTTACATCAGTTTCATTGTTTGTAATTTTATAATATAAGCGCATAATATGTAAATTCATGTCTAGAGACCACTTTTTACGCTTTTTTGTCTACTAATGGTCTGAGGCTGATTTGTCTAAGAAACATTAGAGACTAATAAGCTGTTAATTGTCCTTGTGGTGGTATTTCCCGAGGTGATGCCACTTGTTCCATCGACCTCTTCGGAGACTGCAGTAATAGGTGTTAGTCGAATTTCGAGTTGAACATTCTCCGTTGTAGGCGAAACAATTTGGTTTAGACTTATTTTTTAATTGGAAATGTCAGCGTTGACAGTTGATTATGAAAAAAGGAAATTAAATGCAAATATCGAGTTAAATAGGTGGTTTTAATAGTAAATACAGTACCTTGCACTATTATGAGTCCTTTTGAGTCAAATAAAGGTATTGAATTGAGTTTTATCCAAAGATTCCGCCTTGTTAAGAAATTTACGAACAACCAAAGGTCACCTTTTTTTTTATTATTATTAATATTAATATTATTATTTTATCAAAACAGCGTAAACGAATTTTATTTGTTTGAAATTTTGATAACATTAAAAAGAACCAAGTGTTCGTCTACAGTTTGAGGCATCACAAAAAATTTTTGGTAAGTACAGTTTAACCACTGATCTGGGCATTCAAGGAATTATTCTCATAATTATTGTTTGATGAATGTCATGAAATTCATAATGCAGTCTAAGTGCGCTCTAACAACGAAATATCGTAAACCAGTTAAGAGTTAGTTTATCGAAGAGATACTTTGACTGCTGGAAGTGAAATATTTATCTCTGGCTACTGACGTAAGTTCTATACTGACATATCTGCAGGAAATCCTAGATGATGTTCTAGCAGAGGTAAAATAGGTACACATCACTGTTTCTTTGATCATCTGAAACCATTTAAAAAATATGCAATCACTCATATTGTGAGAATGATCAGTTCTTGTTTAGGTTACTCCAAGAACGTCAAATCATTCAAATTCTTCTATTTCATCAAATACTTCAATATTCATTGTTAAATCATTGTCAGCTAGAATAAAATAGAACCTAATACTTTGTCGCTATATAACTTATGTCACTCACCAACAGCTGATTATGTTGAATTACAAAAGATGCAGTAAATGCTGTCCGTTTTGCTGTAAACATAAAACTACTCTTCTTTTTTTGTTGTCAAAAATCTCTTCTAACATCACTACATCAGTATTTTGACAACAATGTATAATTGCATCCATTAGTTCTTCCAAAGTATGTAATCGGTGTTTGTATATGTTATCTTTCTTCCATCCATCCGAATATTGAATAATCAAGTGGAGTCAAATCGGGTGAACGAACAGGTCACTCTGGATTAAAATTTTGAGTTATTATACGATTCCCATAAAATTCTTGCGAGTATCTTAAATTTTCCATTGTTTTATGGGCTGGGGCCCAATCTTGCTGGAAGTAACCAAACTGCAATTCCTCATCATTCAATTGGTTTATAAAAACCTCAAATATTTGCTTCCTATACCTTGCGGAGTTAATTGTGTTGTGGAAGAATATTGGCCCAATCACTCTTCTACGCGAAACCGCTAACAACACGCCAACTTTAACAGAATGTAAAGGGCTTTCTTCAAAAACAAAAAGATTTTCAGCACTCCAAACTCTATAATTTTGAGAATTAATGCATTTAGATGAAACCATGCCTCATCGGAAAAGAATGATAAATTCAAAATTCTGTTCATGTTGTTTTGAAACCATTCACAATATGCAACACGACGAGGATAATCAGCTGGTTTAAGTTCATGGACTGAACGATACTTTGTAGAGATGCTGTATAAATTGCGGTTCTAAATCTGTTTAGAGAATGAATGGACTGTATATTTCGCTCAAGGAAGGTCATTTACCCCGGTTTCTTTGACAACTGTCTGGATGCGTGTGCAGTAGTCCACATGGGATGATATTGCGGGAAGCACGAACTTGCGGTGGTTGCAAAGTGTATGAAGATGCGGAAATTGTGGATGCGTAACCTGTCGCGTGTAGCGTTCAGCGCGAGTTCTGACTCTCTTCTTCTTCGGACGGTTTTTTTCAGAATCCCAAAACCGTTGAGGCAAAAAGAGACCTTCGCTTGTTTATAAGCCCGCGAATTTAATAAATATAAAACTTAAAGAGTATTAAGGATTGAAACTTTGGCATGATATAAAAAGGAAAAATCATAACTTTACAATGCTACCTCCATTCTAATAAATTAAACAATTAGAAATTATACTAATAACTTAAAGTTAAGAAAAAAATAAATAAAAATTAATGCGAAGACGGAACAGATGCATATGTAATGTTCTTTTTTAAACTTTCTGACAAGTGGTATATGGGACACCAGATTGCAAAGACAGTTTACTTAAACATTTTTTTTGGGCTTTACTCCATCCTTTCCCTCAAATCTTCGACAACTTTTTCACTAACTGGAGGCCTTCCTGGTGACTTCCCTTTAGAAGCATTTTCAGTGCCGTTGAATCGGTCCACGATTATTTTTATGTGAGCAATTAAAAACTATTCTTCGATGTTTAATTCAGGAAATTTTGCCAGATATTCGTTCTTTCAAGCTTGAACAGAATACACACGTTCCCCGTCTGCATTTAACGTCCTATTTCGATAATTAGACAACAAGAAACGTACTTTGTCTTAACCTAATGGTATATTATTAACCAAGGTTGTGAAGCCGAGCATTCTAGACCGAGCGCAAATTAGAACCGGAGACGCGCAGCGTCGAGGTCTAGAAGTGGCTTCGCAACCGTATACATGCCTTACTTAGAGTTTGTCAAATTCCGAATTAACCATTTTTTATGCTGTTTTACTAAATAGTGGATTATATATAATGCGACGGGCTTTTATTCCGCATTATTTACTTTTTATGCGAAGTAGTCTATTTTAAACAGTTTATAGCCTTGCCACCTCACCATACCATTTTTTTTTTCTTTAAACCCCAGGAGCATCTTCTACTTCTTTCAAACTTGAAGTAGAAATTTTTTTTTTTTTGGTTTTAACTGCAAACATTTTTTTTGCGAATGTTAGTCACAATTTCCTAGAAAATCTTAATAACAGATCCGTTGATTAAATGATCTCGAAGATTTTTTAAAATATGCGGTCTGATACGAACACATTTCTTTGTGGATCACAGGGATGTTGCGTGGTATCTCTTAGTTGGAGAATACCGTCCGCCACTTATGCCTAATAGCCTCTACAATGGTTGATTTTGTCCAGCCATATAGTTGATTACAACGTCGACTATAAAACCCAACTTCTCTTCTTCATGCGTAAATAATATTAGAACAGACAACACAGTAAATGCTACAAGTGCCATGCTGACGTGCGTTTCCAAGGCAATACGTCTAAAGCTCATACGATGTTTCTTCAAATATTGGACCTTCTAGAGTTTTTAATAATTTATAATAGTTATTTACAAGTGAGATACAAATAAAATATTGAACAATACACGCAAGGTAACGGGTTTTTACAGGCTCCAGAAGGTGACTGGCTCGCCTGCGGCTCTCTAGTCATATCCTTCTGTCCGCCAGTAAAAACCCTTTTACCATGCTAGTAATGTTAAATACTATTTCACCATTTGCTGTGCAAGTACTGAATTATGTGCTGGAATCACATAGCAGCCACATGAGGTATGGCTAGGTGCATTGTCTTGGTGAAACAGCACTCCACGCCCTCAATTTGCGCATTCGCATTTCTTTAATGGTATTGCCCAATTTTTCGAGGAATTTTGCATAGTAACTCCCTGTTATTGTGGCCTCCTTTTGCAAATAGTCAATTAAAATTACTCCTTCGCCATCCAAAAAACACACACATCAAAACCTTCCAAAGCAGACGTAACCACCTTATATTTTCGTGGCGGTGGTGATCGTGAATGTCTCCACTCGTTACGTGGATTTTTGGTTTCAGGATCATAGTGGTGTTGTAACATAGCAACTACAAAATTTTCTTTGTTTTCTTGAAACATAGTTAAAAGTTTTTCACATGGTCAGTACCCACCTTACAGCCCATTTTTTAGTTGTTCAGAGGATTGCTTAAAAATTTGTATGTGAAAACGAGTACTGCTACCTAATTACATAATGACAAGTGTTCGGATGAGAAGACGTAGGCACAACTTATATTATTACCATCGTTTTAACTATCTTGAAAATAAAACAAAAGTGTACCCGCAAGTTAACAGACATTAAAAAAATGCAAATATTGACATTTAGTCACAAGCGTTGGAAATAACGAATGTATGGAGAAAATATATTTCGGGCAGGCGGCGAAAATTCAGTTGTTTGCAGGTTTTTTAGAGTGTAGAAAGAGGTACGTCAAAACCTGAAGGTCATTGAAAATGACATTTAGCAGTAAATAATGTTAGGTTAGAAAATATTTTCTCCTTTTAATGCTTGACGCAGATTTTTCAAATAAAATTAATAAATAATTACTGGTACGGCCTTTACCACTGGCAGCACTCTTTGGAACGGCCCGCACTTTTGTTGGTAGCATTTTTATTCATAGCAGAATTATTATGACTAATACTAACGTATTTTATAAAAAAAAAAAAACAAAGTTATACACTTACACATTATTATTTCCCTAAAAATGCGTAATTCCCATCCGATTTAGATGGAATCTGGGTATTGTATTCTGAAGGTGTAAGATTTAAAAAGTATTTCAAGAATATAAAATAATACAATTCAGTTGACATATTGGAAATGGGCAATAATTACGTAATTTATGGAATGTTTTTCTGAGTTACCTATTATAGTAATCGTTATTTTATTATATTCTCATTAAATGTATCGGAAAGGTACAGGCACAGAACACCTAACTTAGGAGTTTATGTTTAGCGCCTTGAAAACTGCTTTTGCCATCTGAAGATTGTAAAATTCCCAGATTTTTCACTCTACTTCGTTGTTTATTTGCGAAAAAGGGAAAAAGCACGTATTTGTTGCAAAAAATTTGTAAGCTGAAAAAAAAGTGAATTATAACGAACAAAGTAAACGAAAAATGTATATTTTAATTAAAATGTTGCTTAATTAGTCTAGCTCTGGTTTTGAAGGGCCACATTTATCATTCTTGCCTCATTTGGAGGCTGTTCGGGCAGCAAATCGTCGTCGTCGTTGTCGCCTGGGTCATGCATGTGTTCCAGGATCTCATGCTCTGGAGGTAGTGGAAGGTTTCGTGCAACCATAAAATTGTGCAAGATTGCACACGCCTTGATAAAACTGCCCGCTTTCACTGGTGGATATTTAAGCACCCGTTCTTGAATTAAACACCGAAATCTGGCCTTTAATACACCGATACACCGTTCAACACATGATCTTGCACTCCGGTGTGCTACATTGAAACGATGTTCAGGGGTATCATCTGCAGGATTCCTTACTGGTGTAATAAGATATGGTTGTAATGGGGAATAACATGTTTTGAAAAGCTGATGGTATGCATACGTTGTTTTTATTGCAGCATATTCTTCCGGGTTTGGAAAGCCGATGAAATCACCCAAATGGGTCTCGATAGCGGCAGCTACCTCAGTTATGGCGAGGGAAATCTGAGATTGGGACAAATTGACGAAACAATCTTGCCCCACACAACGCTGGTAACTACTGCTAGCGAAAAACCTAATTACAGCCAAAATTCGGTGCTGCTTAGAAGTCTTGTGTGTTCCAAGGATTAAATGTGGTTGCAATAACTTGATCAGTTCTCTCATCGTGGCTTTATTATAGCGGAATAACTATAAAACTAAACATATTTATTTGTTTGTTAAATAATAGTTAAATAAAACATTAACAATTACCGATCGTCTCTTAAATTAAAAGGGTCGTTTTCTTCTCACTCGTACTCGAGCAAGTCCAATTTGAATTCGAGACCGAAATGTCATGAAATTCGAGACAGTTATTGTCTTTGCCATTTCTATTGAAACAAAACCTGTTGATTTTGCTTAAAATTTAGCAATTGGTAACAGCTTTCGGTTGATTGACAACGGCTTTTAGTTAGAAAATTGTCTGAATATGAACGTTGCCAAATTTACGATTAACAAGTGGTGTTTCAATAGAAATGGCAAAGACTATAAGTTGGTAACAATTAAAAAATACATGCGGCAACACCGCACAATTTTATCACTTGGCGCGAACTGTCAGTCCACGTATCACTTCGTTTGTGAAAAGAAACGAATTGAACGGTTTTCGTATACGAAAGTGAGTCGCATGAGTTCAAAAATAAGGTCCCTGTCATTATTACATCGTATGTTTCGAGGTCTGTATACTTTTAGCTTGCCATTTTGGCATGATTGAAAGACTTTCTCGTCTGAGAAAATAATTCCAAAACCTGTCAGCCCACATGAGATGAAAACAAACCCAATCTGTGCGTCCATATGGCTACGAATGCCTTATTTTTGTGCTGCTCTATGGTTTCCAAGTCCTCGTTCCCTAATGCGTCGTCGGGCAATTCTTGCTGATAGTTTGGGAAAATTAGTAATCGCTTCAGCTTCAGCTGCGGTTGTAGATGCTATGTCTTCTACACTTGAACGATCGCATGATTTTCACCAACCCTGGTGATGCGACGTGCCTATACATACTTTGACGGCGATCAAGTTGCTCGCCTTTCCTCAATTTTTTTTCTTATTAGATAACTAACATTAGTCCGCGGTATGCCCAAAAGTGTAGCGACACGCCTCTGTGACATGCCCTCTTAGAAAATGGATATTAATTTAAGTTTATTAAAATAACTAATCTGTGGCATGTTCGGAGTTAAATTAACGTCGGTCATCATGTCAATAAAGCACCCACTGCCGTGAATTTTTGTGAATTCACGTGAATTGTGTGGACCAAATTCACTGTCCTCGACTGTCCGGTGGAACGTGAATCGATTCATATTCCCTAAACCCTAAATAACGTGCAAATATTTTTGCCATTTTGAAAATTTGGCGTCACCTCTTAAAAGGCCGCCAACCTTTAAGTTTTAGTGATTACTGATTACAAGCATGCATCTGAATGACAAAAAATTACTGTTTGTCATTTCTAGCGATCTGGAATCCCTAAAACTCAAGCTCAATGGTGTGTCCATGATATTTCAACAGCATCGTCGACAAGATGGGATTTATTTTCATTGGAATGGAGATAATGGGTTTGACTTTACGCCGCAGTTTTTTCTTAGTGATTGTTTCGTTAAAACCAATATTCTTTTTCGTTATCACTGTTTGAGTTTGGTAGTGTTTCCTTTCTTACTGAATGGTAGGGTGCGTTGTCCATAATAACCACACATTTTTCATTAATTTTATTCAAAAGTTTTAGCACAAAATTCTTTAATAATTTTTTTGTGTGATCCATGGTCTTCCACTAGACGTAACTTTCGTCGCACACTTCGCATTAAGTTTTGGACGGTGTCAATATCGATTTCTCTGAACTTTCTAAAAATTCTTCTTCGCAACTTCTCTTCATTTTCAGCTTCCCAATCTTCGCCGTACACCTTTCGACATAAAAGGGCCCAAAAATCTTCAATCGGGCGAGCCTGGGGAAGATTAGGGGGACTGTAATTTTTAGGGGCAAAGGCTATGTTGTGGTCGTTAAGCCAAGAGTAAAGAAACACATCCAATCTAACTAACACTTATTACAAAATTTCAAATAAGATTTGAAATATCATAGTTACCAGAAAAAGGCTCAATTGGCATTTGAAATATTATATCTAGACTCATAATTAAAAAATAAATAAATACATTAATACAAACGACAAGAAGAGTCTAAGAGGCGTTTGAAACATCATAGCTTCATAATATAAAAGTCACGTGACCTATCACTTCCGCTATATGGAGATGTAAGTTCATTTAGACTGCGATGAAAAATTGAAGATAAGATAATCGAATTTGTTCCTTTTGTCAATTAATTCATTGGTCACACGTGAATCTTTAGGAAGCTTTGCCTTATACATTCACAAAGACGTACCGCTTGCTACATTTTGAGTAAATACCTGCAAGGCAACATATTAGCAATATTCTTGCATTCGGTTAAATCTGTCAAGATATACATGATTGTCACTCAGTTCGTACGAATTTCTGTGACGCAGATTTTTCATATGCTGCTAGTAAGTTTCAAAATATATATGTTAAATCAGGTTTTCCATATAATGTGATAATATGTTTATCCAAGAAGTGACGGTGCATCACATATGTGAAAAAAATGTTCTTCATTCTCTCCAAAAAAAAACTATCTGCTTTAAAATTTAGCTTAGTTGAAAATTCACAAAAATTTGATCCCTGATCAGTTATAATAATAGCATTAACAATTAAGCACACCAACTTCTAAATTAAAAAAAATCTTATGTTGGGAAATATTATTAATAAAAACGATTGTTTCCATTTTGTATGGATACTACATGTCATCACAACAGGAACTTCAGTTGCTGGTTTAAATAATTTTGATTTTTTATTAAAATTTGATCAAAACAAACAAACCAGTGTTTTGGATTTCTTGTGAAAAACTGCATTTTAGATTTTGTAACTTGAAATAAAGTATTGCTTAAACCAGGAGACAAGTACTAGACACAGGTGTATCTTAATAGCTGAACGATACCACTGCCTGGGACCCATATATATGCCTTTGGGTCTATTGGGCCCTCCCCGGTCTAAATCAGGGTGATGTCTACCCGCTCTTCTATTCATCAAGCCACCCAACTTGTTGATGAATGCACTTGTTAATGTAGAGGGTGGGAACTCCTTGATTTTTGCCGTACTAGGTTATATGTTCCCGTAGTATGGATTTTTTGTAGGAGGCTAGCGCTGGACACTTACGAAGAATGTGCTCAACTGTTTCCTCTTCCACATTGCATCCACCACAGATTGGGTGGGTCTGTTACCACTCCTATGGTAAAATTCAGCGAAAGCTTTTAGCCGCACATTATGGCTGGCAGAACTGGTACTAGACCACTCGCCCACTTGCCAGACGCGTGACCAGATGTTCGGTCCGCAGGTGTTGGTGATACTCCCCCGCCCGATATTCGATCCGCGATCGACGGGGGGACAGACAGGCAGGTGTAAGATCGGCGTTCGGAGGACTAAGACGTGGACAGACAGAGGCGGCGGAGTGGTTTCGCGAAGCCCTACGCCCAGACGGGACGGTCCTCATGAAGACATAATTAATTAACACTCAAGCCCCACTTGAAGATCGAATTTGCGCAGGAAGCCCTCAGATGGTCAGGGATGTTTAACAGGTCTACCGTCACCTGGTTGCATCGGCGCCAGAAACCCCTAGCCCCCATGTTGATCGGACAGAATCTGAAGCTTCCTCCCGGCCACCGTCGGGCTGCTGCCTCACGGAAATGCGGTTGGTCGTACACACGACGTTTCAGGTCCCAGACTACGCCCATCGAGCGGGTGTTTGACTCCCAGCTGATCTGCACGTCGACCATTAGAATACCCCAATCCATGTGGATAGCAAGGTCGGGCTTATACAGGATGCCATCGGGGGCTCGCACATGCGGTTCCCATTCGACGACAGAGCCTGATGCCTCTGCAAAACGGGCTATTTTGCGACAGATCTCGTCATGTCTTCGAATCCTCATCCCGTGCGTCACAGGACATCCCTGCAGGACGTGGGACAATGATTCTATCCTCTGGCGACAACTTTTGCACTGCCTGGCCGGTTGGGGATTATAAGGCACTCCGACTACCGGCAGGTTCTCCGTGCGGAGCTGGACAGCTCGCACGAAGTCCTTACCGGACCAGACATGGCCTAGCCCTTAACCTGGCAGAACTCGCAGGATCACCAGAGGCGCTTCGGAAACCTGCCGTCATTTGACCCGTATGCAGCCGTTGCTTCCACACTTGGTCTGGTGGGACGTCTCCCGCCAGGTTTTTCAGCTGGGTGATGAGACAGTCTACCCTTTGCGAGGCCACTACTGCGCGAATCGCGGAATCACCTCCCCTGCTCAATAGGTCGAGCCTCCGGTAAAACATATACGGTACGCCAATCCGGAGGGTCATCACCCCCAGACCATACCTCGCCCAAGCGTGTATGACCGCATTTGGGGTGTGGATGTTCAAGTGCAGGACCCTCTTTACAAACATTTGTATCAGCCGCTCGGCCGCTGTAAGCAGGCCGCTCGTAACATCGGAGTTCTGGAACCTATAAAGGACTCGGGGGACAAGATGCTGCTTGAGCATGAAGAGCTTCTGATACGGTTTTAAAGGAGCGGGATTAAATTGGTTAACATCCTCTGGAGCGCGTAGAGATTAGGCCGTCTGACACCGAACGACCTGAACCCATGTCCGAGGTATCGGAAAGAGTCCATCGCCTTTATCGGTCTTATCCAGTATCCGCCAATCCCAAAGACCGGACGGACTCGCGGGATAGTCTTCCCTTCATACCCTCGGACACAGAGGCCTGCACTCTTTCGAGGATTGACCTCTATGCCTTGGGCAGCGAAGAAGCCCTCCACATCGGCAAGCGTGCTAGGGATTCTAACCTCCTCCTGTTCCAATAGGACGAGATTGCACAACGTACTCCATCCGCTAACCGTGCGCCCTTATGCCCCGGACCGTTCAGCATCTCCAACAGCTCGTCCACCACCATGTTAACGAGTACTGGCAACAGCGGATCCCCCTGTTTGACTCCCCTCCGGAGAACAAGCTCACGCCTACAGGTCCGCCCCACCTTGATGGTCGTGGTGGAATGAGCACATGTACCCATGATGTATGCCCTGGCGCCCTCATCAATTCCAAACCGCCGCAACGTCCGACCAATCGACCAGTGAGACACCATGTCGAAGGCATTCCTGATGTCCAGAGACACAACCGTAAACGACCTACCTGTCTCTGTCTTGTCCCGAATAAACGAGTCCAGAACAGAATTGTGCCGCCGTTCAGGATAATTGACACTAGAGTAGACCTTTCCGTCTGCCAGACGTCCTGGGTCTCTTTGTAGAGTGCTGCCTGGTGTCCTCTGGACGGTGGCTTCTCTGAGCCTTCTCGGCGTAGGTCTGCCCTTCTAACTCCTCTCCCTCTTTTACCTCTTCTGCGACCGACCAAGTTGACCCGTAGCCAATCGTCTACCAGGCCCAGCAGATGTTCGCGGCTGGCACCTGATAGCCAGGCATCGATGAGGTCGGTCGCGGTAGGCACCCCATCGTGGAGGCCCCTCAGGTAGGTGTTCGATGAAGGGCCTATCAACCGCCGCGTATGGGTCGTCCTCGGGTGGGAGAGACGGGTATACGCTTCGCCGGATTAAACGACCCGCCTGGCGCTCAACCCTTCCCCTCATCAGGATCGGGATCTTGCCTTTGTCTATGTGAGGGAGGACTGCGTCGTCCCGAATGGTAATGGCTGGCGAAACGCTGGGTTCTGGTGAGGCCGAGATGGACGACGAATCATCGGAACTGCTGAGGGTCGAGCTGTCTCCGAGGGCCGGATCCACGTACTCGTCAGAGGAAGAGGAAGATGACAACTTTCGGACCTTCCGTTTGGGCTGCACCAGAAAACTGGAACATCGCGATAAGGAGCTAACTTGAACAGTCAGAATGTCATGGGCGCCTCTCGAAGGACCCGGCTGATCTCTAGGTTGTAAAGATTCCCAAAGCAGGTACTTCATGATTCTTGCCGCGATGCATACCACCCCCCCAGCTAAATACAACCAAGGGTCGCCACTCCCCAGAGGTCCACGTTCGTGACTGCGTAACCCGGCGCCATTCATACCTGAATGCGTAGGTCCACCTTGGATTGGGGCATTTTATAGCTGCTGCCAGCTAGCTCAGGTACGCGGGGACGCCAAATCCTGAAGAGCCGCATCACGCCGAACGCTCACGAACTCCTCCTGTGTAGATGTTTGTTAAACTGGTAAAACTGGTAATGTTCCGTAAGGAACCGTACCAGTTTAGGAAATTTATCTCTTGAGAGTGAGAGATAAAATTTCGTCAACTTATGGTCACGTGTCGCTGTGCTAGCTCTACTCTGCTGATAGTTGCTCAACATGGTCTATATCTGTTCGTGGTGTCTATGGGTATATTGCCTTACAAGTTCGTCCGAGTGAGCGACCAAAGGCGTGGTTGCCGGTTCGGGTCCCCAGAAGGGCATCGCTGCGGCTTCCTTCGCCATCGCATCTTTTTTTTCTTCTGTGCAAGGGGAAACCCGTCTTGGGCACCCGGTGCTTAGGATCGTCCGCGGCGGATAGTGCCGGCCTCTTACCGTATAAAAACCCTCCAATTTTGACCGGATGTTATCATCACCGCCACCGGAACCACCTGGGTACTGGCGTCTCTATCGTCGGGGTGATTGGTCTTTCCCTTTTCATTGTTCTGATTGCCATCTTGTCTCATCTTGTTCTTTACAACGGAGCACCTTCTTTACAAAATCATGCACACGTTTCCATCGATTTGTATCGCCTACCATAATCTGGATGATATTGTTCACTTCCAACATCTCACCATTGAGGCACCATAGCACCGTATGCTCGGCATCATGTGTCTGACCGCAATATATAAACGCGTCGTCCTAGCTTTCGCTATCTCATCTGCCCTCCCGTTTCCTTCATTGCCAGTGTCCTTTAATCCAACAATGTTCTACACGATTACTCTGTATTACATACTTTAGCGTTTGTCCAAATTCCCATACCAACCCAGATCGAACTACGGCTAGTAGTACCGACTTAGTGTCAGGATGTATGGGTATTGATTTGTTCTCGATTTCATGTTCTTCGTCTATTCTTCCCAGCATTATTCCTATCAGTTATGTTTGCAAGACAGACGTTTGGGTGTAGAGAACCACTGTCTGTTTTGCATTATCGACATAACCATTGAGCAAAATGTACTCGTCGCGGGTAGTCGGCTGGTCACAGATGCTGCACTCTCGTGTAATGGTAAGGATGCAGTCTTTTGTCCTGAAGGATACGATGTGTGGTTGATCTTGAGCATCCACTCATTTGCACAACGCAGTGGATACTTCTCCAAGGATCCGCTTCCATGTTTTCTAACACTTGCTCTTCAGCGCCTACACGTACATTCCGATCGATGTAACAATCGGTGAAACCATGTTGGTCTGGCTGCCGACGATTGAGGAAACGAGCTGTATATTCGCGTACAGCAGCGGTTGCATTATTGTGATTGCACTCTCCATAAATTAACATCATTTCCAAATCTTTTTCATTTGAATAAGACATTTTTTTTCTACAGTGCTTGAAGCCAATGTTAAAATTGTATTGCCAAGTTGAGACGACAAAATAATGTCAAATTATGGCCGGCCAACTGAACTTTTTGAACACATTCTCTATTGTATTACGTTTACGTCCAGTTTGGTGTGTTATGTCAGGACTTTTCGTATACCAAGTTCGTTGTTGGCTTAATTCGTGTTGCTTGCTTAATTTGTACCATTGTTAAATAAATAAAAAAAAAACACGATTTATGTCACATTTTTATTTATCTTTTCAATCTCTAAAAAGTACCCACAAATTTAAAGAAACTGTTTTAAATCTTCATGTGCAAGATCAATTTTATTCTTAAATATGTATCCGTTTTCATTTATTTTCTCCATATGATTGACACCACAGCAGATACCTATGATCTCAATACACCAGGGAAGTCCTGGAGTCTCGTCTCTTTCTTCGTTGTTTAGATTATCAACAACAAAATTGATACTGTTTATTGAAAATCAAAAGCGGTAATTATGTTTTAGTACACTTAATAACGTTATTTGACGAACGTGTGGTACTCTTTTTTAGTAATAACGATAAACCTAATATCAAGGTTATGATGCGTAGTGAATTCTAAAAATGCACTAATTTTCGTTAAAACGAACAACACATTATTCACGGGGCTCTAAGAAAATGACTTCAAATACCTGCTCTTCGGTATCTACAGTACAAGCACTATGTGGAATACTTATAAATGAAGGGGGCACGTGAGTAACGATCAAAGTCACTATTTATAATTATCGACAAAAATTAATTTTAAAGTTGGCAATCTAATAGGTTCTGTAACACCCAAAATTGACTTACGTAAAGTTGAGGCCTGCTCGACTAGCTCAGGTGGGAGCAGGTTCGTCAAGTTCTTCAATTTCTTTCTTATTTTATGGGCGCCACGAATTTTATCCCCTCAACTCCTGTGCAGCTCAAATTCGAAAACTGTTATCGTAATAAACCGTCTTACCAGTATCTCAAGAGGAAGGGCATAAGTTGGTAACAAAGACCAAAAGCAATTTATTCTGTTTACGAGACAATCAAATAACACAAAATAATAATAAAAATAAAAATCCCTATCTAATTTTAATCAGTTGGCACTGCGGCTAATTCAAACGTCCAACGCAAAACACAACCAGACCGTATCGATAACCGACGTTAACAGCTGTTCACGAATCGATTACCGATGAACACAACGATACCCTAATTCTATGGCGCTGACGAGGTAACCGCCAACAGTCGGAAAATCATAGTACAACTAGTTACAAAATTATAGGAACTAAATATTTTAAAATTATGTCATTCTCTTTTTGGTGTTAAATTAGTTATTCCGCTAAAGCCCTGATGATCTTATTGGTATCTGCTATCAATGCACAGCTCCTCTCCTCCGGGAAGAGGTGAGAATAACCAATATGCAGATCACGGTGCTACCGGGGCTGCCCAAGGCGCTTCAGTATTAACCAGGGGCCGATGTAATTCCTTCAGTATCCTGGCTTCCTGGATGACCGTACTAAATGGCAAGTCTCAGGAAAGGAAAGTATTCCTGGATGAAAGCCAAAAGCCTAAAAATCCAATAAGCGTGAGACTCGTATCTATTGAGGAGGCGATCGAACCGAAGACACTCTTTTATTGCAAAGTTACCTGAAGATGGCGAGCGGCTTAGGTTGAGTTGAAGCGGCTGAAGCCGTTACAAATCCGAACTCGTCGGGGCTGCTATCCAAGTCTGCACCACAGTTCTCCGGTAAATTAATCCGACCACGTCGACTTGCGGGTACTGGATATATGACTCTCGTTCCAAAGAACGTACGAACAACACAAATTCCAGCAAAACCACAATTTAAAGCTACCAAGAGTATTTTTGACGTTCAGCCCATTTCAAAAACAAAATCGTCTCCCCAGAAAAAAAAATAAACAACCAAAAACAAAACCGCACACTCCTCAATTTGGCGGTACACTGGATAATAATACTACACAAAGAGTGTACAAACAAACTTAATAAAATTAATTTAAACGAAAATAAATATATAATTCTGGAAAAAGTATATTATTTCCATGGGAAAAACGTTCAGGGTCCATTGATATGCTGCTGTAACCACAATTTTCATTTTAAGCTTATCTTGACTTCCAAATCCTCATCGTTGACATTAGTTACTGTGGGAAAATTTCGGTAGTATTTCTGGGCGGCTGCTCCAAGAATCATCCCAACTGAAGATTTTCGAATTTTTCCTTTGAAATTGGTATACGATCTTTCTATAAACCCTCTCATGTTGTTGACTGCCAAAGAAAAACATCGTTGCCCGTTCTGGGTATTTGTGTTGGACTTTGATCTTTTTATCGTTGTACGGTTGGAGTCTGATCTCTTTTCCTTTGGATACCATATGTTAAGCCCTTCTTTCTGATGACTGCGACCGTTTTTTGAATGGTTCTAATTTATACTACTGTAGTATTCAGCATTTCCTATAAGATGGCAGTCTTATCTCAGTTTGTCAAAAAAGGGACTTTGATCGTTATTCCCGTGCACCCTTCAAATGTATTATTTGTCTACGATGATGTTCTGTTCTTGGCAGAGGTAGCTTTGAACATTCAGAAATAAAAGCAGCCTCTCTATTGGTCAACTTAATCGCCTTCCAGTTCTCACACGGTTAAAGCTTGGACAATTCTTTTTGCGAATTACGGCACAGTTTGGGACAGGGAACATGTCATTCACGGGAATGGCGGGAATTCTGGGACATCTGTATATCGATGTCGGTTGTTTCTTCTGAATTACCGTTCGTTGATATTCTCTCTTCTCTTACGATAAATTTTGTGGCCATTCGGTCACAACCCATCCTTAATAGAGATATTCTGATGAACGTTTCCGTGTGCTTCGTTATGCGGTCCTTCGTGATTGGCGGAAATTAGATTGATCATGCGCAAATTGCAACTTTCGGTGGCGCTTATTTGTGACAGGACAAAAGTGACCTGAACAATTTAGGTGTGCAAATTTTTATAATAAAAAAATTAAAACAGAAAGCTAAATAAATAAAATGGAAAGACAAACATCCTAATGTGAAAATCAAAGTCACAAAGCCTCAGTTCTAAGGAACAAACCATCGAAGTATAATTAATCCACCAATTTTATCCATTTATCCATCCATCCATCCATTTATAACTGAACCTGTATCTCGTATTTTTCGTTGATGGCTTGCTGTTTGATAGCATGTAGGAACGTTTTATTCTTTTAAACTCTTCGACAGTTTTTGCGACGTTTCCACTGTTCCGAGCATTTCTTTTGACAATTGCCAAATATCTTTCTATTGTGTCTGATTTCTTCCCACAAGAACAAATGGCTTACCAAACTAACACCTTCTCGTCAAATTTTCCAATAGTAACAGTTTTATCAGCGTCTGGAACATCAGTACTTTCACGTACTGTATAAAATTGGTAGTCCAAGAGCCTATGACACATGTTTCATGAAGTGTTTGATGCACTTTGTTATTTTACCTGATGATTCAGATAATATATACGAGTAAATAATGAACGGTCTGCCTGACCTACCGTGGGACATTAAAGAATGGTATAAACGAATTTTATTTGTTTGAAATGTTAGATGGCCCTTAAAAGAACCAAGTCAAAAAACACCCGAACTCCATTTAAGATGGCGATAGAGAACTGCAGCTGCCAAGCAGAATTCGCGGACCCGTTCACCCAGTGCGAGTCTTCTTTTAAATAAAAATTCCGCGAGGTATTCCACGAAGTGTTCAGTTCTGCGTCCATAACGGGGCAGTCCTCCCCTCACGTCTGACCAGGTCCGCTCGATGGTTTGGGTGTGAGCTTCTGGATCCGTCGGGTTTACAAAGTTGAGGGAATGGTTGACACTCAAGTGCTGGAAGCCCTCCTCCTCCAGCGTGTTATACGCACTCCAGCAGTCGGATACAACAACACTACCCGGATGTTTCCCTTTACGAATAACCCCCAGGAATGTTGGTGCGTCCCGACTAGGTACAGGCACCAGGAAGACGTTCTTGGTGGTGCAGTCGAAACCTCTAAAAACCCACTGGCCTTCAATTCGGCGACCGCGATTATATTTGCGTCTGCCAAATTTGGCCTCATCAATCTCCACTATGACGCCAGGACCTCCGATCTTCATAGAGTTTGATAGGGCCCAGTTAAAACAAACTTCCCTGCAGAAGGACGACCAATCCACAACTGTGGCCGAGCTCCAGCCCAATTCCAACTATGCTATTGCCTGCCTGGGGAACTTCGCAATACACCACACACCTATAAAATAGGTGATATCCTCCAGGGGTAGGTGGCTTCGCTCAAAAAAGGTGCCCACCCGACAACTTCTTTTGAACTTGCATTTAGTCTTCTTTGGACCCTTCTTCTGTTCAGAACGGTCTGTATACCGCACTCTTGCACATATGTGCAAGGAGCTGTTGATGTTGGCCTCAACCGCTACTTCACACGTTGGACAATTGCGGAACCGTCTTAACATGTTGTGCGAGACCAGAAAATCAACAACGCGCCTCCGATCCTCGCAACGCACCGCAAGTTGTCGCAGCGAATTTGTACAACCGTCACGCCATTATTAACAACTAATAAAATTGACATATGCCATTAAAGCCGCCAATTAGCTTCCGCAGAAGCAAATGGCGGTTTATGTCTTTGATGTACAGTAATGATCACTTATAGCGAACCCGGCTAAAGCGAACTTCCTGATATAACGAACTAACTTGCAAAGTACGAACTGAAGTACGAGGGTCAGTCAAATATAAACCGGAATTATATTTTATTAATTTAATAATGCAAAACAAATGTACAAACGAAGTCTAGAATTTTTCTAAGTAGTCTCCTTGAAGGGCTACACATTTTTGCCAAGGTCTAGGAAGCTTTTTAAATCCTTTATCATAAAATGTTTGAGGCTGTGTCACAACCCAGTTGGGCACGAACCGCTCCACATCGTTGTCGCTTTCGAAACGCTGCCCTCCTATTGCCTCTTTCAGTGGAGCAAACAAATGATAGTCACAGGACGACAAATCTAGGCTACAGGTGGGATGTTCGAAGACTTCCCAGTGGAAGTCAACCAATTTTTATGACGTTAAAAGGGCTGTGTGCGGTCGAGCGTTATCGTGAATCAAAATTATGACTCGGATTGGAGTTTGGCGTCTTTTGGATCTGTACGCGGCTTTTGCATCGTCCAAAAGCTCGCAGTAGTATGGAGCATTTACAGTACGACGTTCATGAAGAAGTCGACAAGCAATATTCCTCTCCAGTCCCAAAAAAAAAAAAAAAAATGTTTGCGAGGACTATGGTGACTCTCATTTTCAACATTTTCACGCCCCTCCTTAAATTTTCTGGACCATTCGTACACTTGAGTTTTTGACAACGTTTCTTCCCCGAACTGTGCAAACAATTTGGTTAAAATTTCGGAGGAGTTGACGCCCTCTTTTGCGAGAAATTTAATGATAATGCGTTGTGCAACCGACGCTGGCACTGCTTGCTTCGACATGATGCTACTGCTCATTACAAAAAGATATCGGCTGTCGCTATGGCCACATCCCTTCTCTATATTCCTACCTTCATATTCTATTTATGGCAGCTTATTAGAATTAGTACAGTTTTCGAAAAAACAGAATTCCGGTTCATAATTGACTGACCCTCGTACCATAAGATACGTGTTATTTTTTTCCGATTATAACGAACCCGCTTATAGCGAACTTTCGGATAAAACGAACCAAATTTTTAATATTTAAGAAAAAAAAAATCGTTTATAACGAACTTTTTCACCAGTTAGCTTTATCTCGACAATGGTCAGGAACACTTTTGTGTGAATCTATTAGATCTCGTCAATTTTATCAGTATGACATGGCAAAAAGTATCAGAACAAACAATTGCTAATTGTTTTCGACATGCTGGGTTTCTCCAGTGTGAGGAAAAATTTGAACCAGGGGTGGGATTTTGTTTCTACCGATACGATACGATACGAAGCGATAAATGACAAGGACTAAAATATAAATTTCAGATGCGAAAGAAAAAGACGACCACATTTTATCGGTACCGATATTTTATCGTTATAGAAACAAAATCCCACCCCAGAAGACGAACTACTATTGGCTGAATGGCTGAGAAAGCACGAGCAATTCTGACGATTAATTTGATATCGACTTCGAAGAATACGTCCATTTTGACGATATTTTAGTGAAGTCTGAAATTTTAGATGATGCTGCTATTGTAGAATTAGTTCAATGCAACATTCAAACAGAAGATGAGAATGAAGACGATAATGATAACGAAGAAGAAGAAGAAAAAGAGGAAACGATCCCAAAACCCTCTTAAATTAATCTTTCTCACAAGAAGCAACGTAAAATTTGAGATCATTTTAAGTAACAACTTTTATTTTTAATCAATTTTTTATTAATCAAGTTTTTTTTTTCTTATATGTACTACTGTATTATTATCTTTATATGGTTATATTTTTGTAATACTTTTAAATGTTGCGTCCTGAAATACATAGTTCAGTTTATGAAAGTATATATTGATTTTTTTGAGATCATTTATAACGAACTTCGGATATAACGAACTACTTTTCCCAGTCCCATGAGGTTCATTATAACCGAACATTACTGTAATTTTTATAAAAAAAATATAAAATCGGAAGCATTCCGACTAATTAGTTTATTGTTTAAAAGATTCGCGGTCGTTTCCTTTTCATTCGAAATTACAAAATGCGCAAGTGTAGAAAATGTGACCCTCTGTTAGCTCCCCGTGGTCATCTAACGCTAACTTCATTCAAAACAAAACCTGAGAAAATGACATTTGTACGTGTTTCTCACAATCAATTAATTTTTGGTTTGCCAATTCTCTGAATCGATTAATCGGTAGAAAAGAAAATCGATTCTATTAGAAAAAGATACAAATAGAAAAAGGAAAATATTTATTAAGTAAAAGCAATCAACATTCTTCAAAAATGAGAAACAAATGGGATAATACATACCTTAATTATGGAAACATTAAAACGAAAACGTACAAAGTTTCAAGTTTTGCTTGTTTGTTTGACGATTGACACGTTGACAGCTTAAATCTTAAAAACATATAAATATAAAAAACTATTATGTAACTAGTGAGTAAAGTGTATCTTTTTTTTAAGAGAAGGAAAAGGCGAGTGCGCAAATCCGCCGAGTAAACAAAGCCACTTTACTCACGAGTCGCATACAAAATTTTTTTCACGTTCGTAACAAAACTCAACACCCACCAACTTCAAAAACTTTTTATTTTGGAACATGGATATTAAATGTAGCCGTATTTGCCGTCTTGACAATTTTTTCGGGGGTGCACGAGCAATCTTCATCGCTGTCCATTGTCCGAGCACACAAATTACCACACACTGAGAAAATTAATACAAACCACATGTGGTGATGAATTATCATAGCGACGGCAGGCTTCTATGTTTTACTTCCGTTAAAAAATGACACGCTACGACACTTTTTTTCACTCAAATGCGTGAAAAAATGACACGCTATGACACTTTTTCACGCTTCTAGTGAGATGAAATAAACGTATCCTTTATAAACAAACATTAATAAAAAATGTTACACTTTTTTTAACGAACGTTAAAAAAATTGTAATATTGTGATTTTTTTACAAAAAAAATAAATAGTGGATTGTTTTACAAGTTTAGAAAACTGTCAGTTTTCCAAGAAGTGTAAAAAGGTTTGATTCACGCTTATTTTAAGAACACAAATGGCTCATCTTGGCTGAATAACCCTGTATAAACGATATCCATCGTTTGCGCTGTTATTACAATTTATTAAACTGCAGTGAATTTTCAGAAAATATTTTCAATGTTTGACTTTTTACTTCAAAAAATGACAAATTATAAAAAATCACAGTCAAGTGACAGCAATTTTGGCATGACGACCAGTCATATATCCTAAAATATTTTTTTGCGCTGCCATAGTTGTAATTGACATTTTACGTTGACACGTGGCGTGTCGAAATGGCAATGAAAAAGGATCTAGTGCCGCAAAATACAAACGAGGAATTTAAGCTTTGAAAAAATAAATTGATTATCACGAAGTAATTACTACTAATTGATAATCATGTATCTAAAGTTATTATAACAAAAAGTGGCTCGAAATTTTAAAAAAGCGCAATTTAAGTTGTAATCTTAAATAGGGGAATTTGTTGATCAAAATTTGGATTTGTAGTAATTTGACAGTTGACACTATTTGATGGTTTGGTTTATGTTGTTGACAACTATTATGTTATTACTATTTGTTAGTAGTTCTTGTTAATTAAAAAAACCGTTTAAACTTGACGTTATTCGCAACCTCACGCTGAATCATAATCACAAGATTCTCTCTGATCTGGAGCCGTAAATAAAAATGTTTCCACTGGTAAGTATTTCAGACTTCTTGGGCTTGTGTCATTCTGCCGCTTTAAAAACGCTGTTAATTTATAAAATTTCGAATGATTTATGTTATGTTTGATGCAAAGAGTACTTTTCAGAACTGAATATATTGTCCACAATGTGGAGGCTTTCATAATTTCCGACTTAATTTGGAAATAAACCAAGAGCGTCGTTTCAGAAAATTCGCGTATTTTATTTTCTTCGCACCACTTGATGAATTTTTGATATTCTGCTTCATATGGACCTGCGGATTTTGCAGGCAACAAATTTGCAGTTGCTTTATCTGCAATTTTCTGAATACGTGCACGATTTTCCATTTCAACTTTGAAATTCAAAAGCTAGCCCGGACAAATTGACAGATTGGTAATTGACGTATTTGGTAATAAATTCAATATCAACATAATTTCGGTTCAGTAATATTTATTCTTTTAGCGATTGAAAAATGTTATTTTTTCAAAAAGGCAGCGCAAAAAATATTGTATGATACTCGTGTGAAAACTCCATTGCATTACTCACTTACATACAGCGCTCGACTGCGTCTCGCGCCGTATTCCCGTTCGTAATGCAATGGACCGTTTTCAACACTTGTAACATAAATAAGTATTTTGTACGACCATTGCTTTTTCGATCATTTACCGTACAGGTTTCCATAGCAGTAAGTTCAGTTTACGGGTTGCTACGACTAACAACCAAGAGGCGAACGGTAAGCAAATTACTTACTGTTCAGCGGAACGCTAAAGTAATCACGCATTCAAGATTTTTTAAATTTTAAATTCCATGCTTGTTCGACTTGGATATTTTAGCTTTCAGAATCACTCATGATTGATATTTTAAGCAAATAAATCCCTCACTAATAGTCGCGGAAAGAAAATTCTCGAAATCAAGCCGGATCAAATCTGAATCGACAGCGGTCAAAATGGAAACTGATTTTTAAAATTGTTGTTTATATTAATCGAAACCATAGTAACAAATTTTAAATAAAAATAAAGACCTTGTTGATGCTTGATATAAATTCTTTCAATTTATGAATTTGATAAAAAGACGCAAATCTTTTGATGGTCGTACAAAAAATAGTATAAGCATCACGAACGTTAAGGGGGTTTACTGGTAAACACCCCTTACCGTTCTTAATACTTAATATACTATAAAGTTGAAACCGTCATTTTTGTCCACACTGTTAAAAACGACATATTCTGTCAAGGCATTCTACTATTATACACCATCGCTTTATTTTAATATCCGATACAGTAGATCGAGGTATACCCAATTTTTTTGGAAACCAAACGAACAGATATCCGAGGGTCATTCTCAAACAATGTTTTACTCTGTTACAATTTCGTAGGGTTGAAACTCGACACTTACGACCACTAGGAGGGAGATACTCATCAGTCATCACTATCTGTTTCTTCATATCTTTTAATTATTCTAAAAATAGATGTCCGTCGTCTTCCTTTATTTTGAAAATGATTTGCGGTGATTGCTTTGTTAGAGGTTGTTTGATGTTTATAATAATGAATTATGCGTTTTGCTAAAAATTCGTTTTCTTTGCGTGACATTTTTGCTGAATCTGTCAGATCAATCAACCGTTCGTTCCTAAATACGCCTCTTTAAAATACCTAATTGCTACATTATTATAGCGCACATTCATCTTTATAAAAGTGATATTTTGGAATAAATGTTTTCTCATTCCTTTCCGGACATGTTTTATATACAGGGTGTCTCAGAAATAAGTACATTAATTTTAATCAGTTATAGAGCTCATCAAACTCAACAACTTTTTTTAATAGAGTTTTGTCAGGAACTTTTTAATTATCAAGTTAAAAATTGTTAAAGTTTTGTCCCAATTAAGGTTACCCGCCCATGGATCCTCAGTCACCCATGGACACTAATAATTATTATAATTAATAATTTATGGTCAAAAACAGTTACTAGGATACGTAGTTTTCTAGTCTTGTCAACGTGACAAACATTTAGAGAGAAATTGAAAATGCTGCTCCCTAATAGCGTACGGAATTTCATCGGCCCAAATGTGGGTGTTGATTACACCTTCCCTCGTGAATCCGACCTCATCACTTAACGGTACAGAGATACAAAATTTACTTGTTCGTTTATTTTTCTATTAACCCACTCACAAAAGTCTTGCCTACGTGGTAAGTCTGTTAGTTTCAATAACTGAACTTTCTGGTCCTGAAAGGGGTACATTTGTTCTCTGAGTATCCTCCAAATACTACTCTCCGATACATCACACTAGACAGTGATGCGTGCTAGTGTCCGGTCGAGCTTCGACACTCTTCAAAACAGCCTCTTCAATATTAGCAATTCTATTACTACGTAACTTACCCCGATCCTGAGGTGCAGGTTTAAAAAATCCGTACTCTCGAAGATGCTGTAACGTTCTTAAAACTGCGCATATTTGGCAGACGACGATTTGGGAGGCTTTCTGAAAAAATTCTTTGGACGCGAGTGCCGTTTCCCGGAGCTTCACCGTACGTTAAAACGATATCAGTGCATTCCAGATTTGAAAGCAAAGCCATTTCAACACATTTCGTCTCTAAATTAGAAATATGTGCCAAACAAACTTTAAAGAGACAACGTTTAATAACATACACTTGACATAAAAATGATTGTCAGTGTCAAAACGGTTGCTAGGGTACCTTCTTCATTGTTGTAGTGTTGCTATTATTTAAGTTATTATTTAAGGTGAACATAGACGGCTCGTGAATATATGGGTGGGAAAATTCGAAATTCCACTTGAGTTTTCGAGAAAATGCTAGATAAAAAAGTTGTTCCGTTTCACGAGTTCTGCTACTGGTTAAAATTAATGTACTTATTTCTGAGACACCCTGTATTTTAAGGTTGAAGAGGAAACATAACGTAGAAATACAAGCCCTTTGCCACTGTTTAATGTCTTTATTCGCAGCATCACTAGCGTTCAGGGTGCTCATCAACTGCTTCCACATATTTTGCACCTTCCTGTCATCGACCTCTTGACCCCTGGCAAATTTCAGGTGCTCCTCCATGAAATTTACAAGGAGCCCTTTCTGTTCCCCGGTTGGCTTACTGAGGCTTTTCTTGTCCATCTAAACATTATGGGAATTGGAATATTTGGGAAAATAAATTTCTTTAAATAAAGGACACTACTTAAAATGTGGAACAAAATCGCACCCCAGATAAGAAAAGAAGGCGCAGTGCTGCAGTTGGAAATCAGGGAGTTTGCTTTCAGAGACTGTATTTGGAAATTATTGACAATATTACGTCCCACATTGATACGCGATTTCTTAGATTTTTTTTCTTATGGCTACTACAAAACGCAGTTGTACAAGACGATCATAGTTTTTCAAAACCAGCGGACAGAAAAATATTGTTTCATTGAACAGTATTCAAAAATATTTTGCAATACAAAATGGATGTGTGATCTGGCTTTGTTAACAAATACTTATCCTATGCATGTGAATATGAATGAACAAAATGTGTTTTTGAAATTATCCTTAATAACATTAACTACTTGTGAATGTTAATTGTAAAGGTCCAGTTTGAACATTGGTTTAACTTCATTAACGAAGTGTTCATCTAGCCGCTCTGATGGTTGTCTTCTATGTCTGTGGCTTTTTCAGGCGTACTCGGAATCGAAGTTTTAGAGGTAGAAACAGCAGAACTGGTTGTCGGTTGATTGTTGCTGTAAAATATCTTATTTTTTGTTTCTATTTTGTTTCTCATTGATTCTGCCACATAACTTTCAGCGACTGTAGCAGATTTCCAACCTCCTAACCGTTTTAGGTCCAAAACGTTCACCCCTAGATCTGCCAATAACGTTGCGGTCGTATGGCGAACTCAATGTCCCGTGTATGCGTCAGGATTTGGAAGCTTTAAAAGTTTGGTACAGTTGATGACTGAAAGTGATTTTTCCTACCGGTTGTTTCACACATCCACGCTTCTCGTAGCTTAAGAAAAATATCTTGAAATTCGTGCTACATTTGTTTAAGTTTCAAAAACGCACGTAATTTGGAATATTTAGATATATCGTGATTTTCCTGAATGGAAAGCATTGTCTTGATCATCGAAAACTTGCACCACAAGCTCGAAGGGGATTTACATGGTTTAGATTTTTCCAGAAAATACGCTAAAAGCAGATTTTCCTCGATGTTCACCTGCTTTCTTTTGGATTTTTGAAGCAGTAATTCTTGACTTGCCTCATTCGCATCTTCTTGAACGTTGTACAGTGGTGAACAGTGAATTTCGTCCGCCCAATTTCTTTTTACTGAAAAAACTCTAAATTACTCTTACTTATGAAACAATAATAAAGTCATATTTACATTCGTCAAAAAGTTCTGCCCGACTTTAAATTTCCCGCACTGTACATACAGACGTATCTATGTATAAAATTACAGTATATACTTGGAACTTGGACATAACTTTTAGATCTTGTGGTTGAAGGATCAGGATCATGAATGCAGTTGAAGGAGCTTTAGATTATGTAAGGAAAACTTTATTTTGTGAGCACCACCCTGCAGTGTCTTGCCGAAGATCGGATTATATTGCCAGCCTATCTACAACGCAAAATTTGATTAATTACAAAATTTGACAATAAAATTATTACGTACTGCTTAAAGTTCCATCATTTTGGGTCTCTTCTTTAAAATGTTCTACAAGACATCCTGCCGCTTCGCCTCCTCTCCAAGCCAATTCAAATGCGGCTACTTGGTAAAACTTACGTTGAAGTCGATCAGGCGTATTTTAGTCGAATATTTTAGCAACTCCCTGGTGTTCCTTCACGGTTAGGGCAACAGAACTTATTTTTCGCTTTTCTGGTATAGCCTGCAACTGTCGTCGTTTGGCATCCCTTGCTTCTCTTGAAGATTTAAAAACAACATCTTTAAAAGGATCTAACACTCGTTTATGTTTTTAATAAATATGACGTAACCACCGAAAATTTATCGCTTCGGTCGCGATAAGTGAGAAACAAAATCGCACCCTTCTAACAACCATGCATTCGAATGAATCTAATTATTATCTGCGTAATTAAGCTTCGTATCATAATTGCTTCTCAGATTATAGAAATCAATCCAGACCAAATAGAAGACAATCTCAAATTATCAAAGAAAGTCAAGAAATTTTATTATATGCAGGTGTTTAGAACACAACAGTCAAAATATTGAATTTTTCTGGCACCTGTAACATGACTGTACAGAAATGCATGCCCACATGTTGACAGAACATGTTTCGCTTTCTTGACATGTTTGAACATATCTGTCATTACATCATATGTTTCGAGGCCTATACCTATAGGTACTTTTAAGTTGCCATTTTGGCAAGATTGAAAGACATTCTCGTCTGAGAAAATTACTCCTAAACCCGTCGGCCTATATGAGATGTTGTAAAACAAACTCAATCCTTGCTTCCATATGTCTAGGAGTAAGCCTTATTTTTTTTGCTGCTTAGTCCTCGTTCCATAATGCGTCGTCAGGCAATTCTTACTGATGATCTGGGAAAATTAGTAATCGCTGCAGCTTCAACTGGGGTTGTAAATGGCATGTCTTCCAGAACTTGAACGACCGCATGATTTTCTCCAACCCTAGTGATGCGACATATCTTGACGGCGATTAAGTTGCTCGCCTTTTCTCCATTTTTTTTATTAGATAACTAACACTAGTCCACGGTATGCCCAAAAGTGTAGCGACACGCCTCTGCGACATCTTCTCTTGGAAAAGACTGTCCACGAAAAAAATTGGCCATTCAAAGAAAATTATATTATATATATATATATATATATATATATATATATATATATATATATATATGTTAATGATAACTTTCGACCTCAAATTCTCTCACGTATATATACTTTTGGGCTCAAATTGGAAGTTTCGGCCTCGCCGTAGCTTTTGAGGCCGAAGTGACTCACACATTCAACGTAACATTTGGACTCACGCACATCCAGTGACATCTTTTAACAGTAATTTTAACAATTTTGGTTTGAGAAAAGATTGTTAAGTATAAAAGTTGGTTGCATAGATGATTTACTTAACAAAGCTAATATTATGACTAGGTTTTATATAAATACGGGAAGTTGTTTGAAGGTAGTAATTTCCAGAAGAATGTTGGAAATTTATCTAAAATTAAAGAAAATATAAAGCAACTGAAAACAATTGGACAGTAGAAGAGCCAAAAATTCAGAAAGAAGTTAGAGAGTAAGAAAGAAAAAAAAGATACACAACAGCTATAGAATGTAAGAAACGGAAAGTTGAGGACATGGAATGAAGACAGGGAAATTTGGATGAAAAATTTTACAAAGAGAGTTGGAATTAACTGAGCAAGGAAGCATAAAGAGAAGGGGTAATAATTATAGAAAAAAATAGAGAGAGAATGGAAAAGAAAAGCGGGGAGGACAAATGGGGTTTAAAATTGCTTGTTTGAAATATTGCATTATTAAGAAAAATAAACAGAATTTATTTAATGAGTACATAAAATTTTGATTTTGTGTGATTAACAGAAACATGGATACTAAAGAGTAAGGGGAATAAATTGAACGAGGAAAAAGGAAAAGTTGAGGGTGAAGCAAGTGGGGGATCCATAACAGGGGTGACAAAAGATATAAAACAAATCGAAGAGCGGGTAATAGAAGTGGAACGCATAGTGGAAAGAAAGATAAAAGAAAAAAAGAATTTGCATATTGTATTGCATTGCAATTAAAAAAAATTTGAAGAAAAAAATTTAAGAAAAAATTGAAGAGTCTAACGAAGAATTTCTTCTGATAGGAGATGGTTTTAACGCCAAAATAGGCAACAAAAGCAGGGAATATAGCGGAGAACGCACAGAAAAATCTAAAGATAAAATTTTAAATAAAGACAGAAAATTTATATGGAAATTAATTGAAGAAAGAGTTTGGTAGTCTTGAATGGGGTGAAGGAGGGGGATGAAGATAAAGAATTTACCTGTATATGTAACCCAGTAGCTGATGAAGAAGCCGAAACATTTAAATTAGGAGAAAGAATTGATTCCGACCACATGATATAAGAAGTAAAATTGAGGGATAGAAGTAGAAAAGTCGGAGTCACAAATAAGGAAGTAGATAAAAAGGAGAAGGGAACTGAGCATTATAAAAGATGTTGGAAATTGAATTCAAAAGAAGTAAGCTAAAATAAAATAGAAGAATTAAAAACAACAACTGAAAAAGCAGCAATAAGAAAAGGATTTATAACGAAGAAATCAGAAAAGAGAAACAAATGGCGGGTTAATAGATGCAGAGATTTAAAAACATAAGAAAGAAAATGTTTACAAAGGTGTAAAAAGGGAAAGATAAAAAAGAAGAGTACTGTCCAGCAAGAAATAATAACAGGTCGGTGTGAAGAAAAAAAAAGAAGAGATTCCGAAAGAAGAAATAAAATAAAAGCCATAAAATCAGAGCAAGAACCAAAATAAGGAAAAACAAAAACATGATCAGTGAAGAAATGCTAATAATACAATGGAAGTACCATTTCATGAAACTAATGAGCGGAAATGAGAGTATTGTAGCGCAAAAGAGTTAAACCGAGAATGCTGAGAGAGAAAGAATGGCCGAACATTACAGTGGAAAAAATATGGAAACAAGTTGGAGGGTCGAAAAGAGGGAAAAGACCAGGGAGGAATGGATTGGTAAATGATGTATGGACGTTTAGAACGGATGATTTGATTGAAAGACTGTGTGAAATAATGAATGAGATGTGGAAAAGTAAAGGTCTCCTCGAAAGTGGCGACAAGGACAAATACGTCCAATGGCGAGTATAAAGGAACCTAGGTACAATGGGGGTTATACTCGTCTAAAGATAATATCAGAAACAATGCCAAGGTACCTAGAGAGAGAAAGAACGAAGGAGAAAAAGTAATTGCTAGACAGAGGGGTGGACATGAAGAAAGAAACAATAACTTTTGCTTAAGCGAAAGCAGAAGAATATATAGGATGTGTGGAGAAGTGCAAGAGACTTTAGAATACATGCTACAAGACTAGGGCGAAATTAAAGAAAAAAGGAAAGTATAACAGAAATATTGAATGAAGATGGAAGAGAAGCTGGGTGGATGAAAGGAGTGGAAAAGAGCGGAGTAAGGCTGGAGCAAAGGGGATGCGATAAAGGAAGTAAATTGTAAAATCCTTGATTGTTGACCATTATTATTGCTATACCACACCAAAATAGTATAAATAAAAATAAATAATTGGCAGAGTGGTGAACTATCTAGCCTAAAATTATTTTCATCTTTTGTACAATTCGGCCTCACAGAATCGTAGAAAACAACTTTCAAATTTACAACCCAAGCTAAAATTAACTTAATAGCAGTTATTTTAATAACAAATAAGAGAAATAAACCTACAAGAAAAAGTCATAATTGTGTTATTAATTATGAAGTAACTATTAAAAAAATCTAAAGATTGTGATGCCAAAAGTTACTTTAAATCAAATAATGGCTTTCATCCATAGAAACTTTTGGCCTCATAATTACATGACGAATAACTTTCGGACTCATGTGCTAACATACATTAAAGTACAAGGTACATGAATAAATCTAAAATGGGAAACCCAAAATTTGGTCAAATCGAGGCAATAAAATTCATGTGAATCAATATTCGGTGCTATATATTCAGGCACACCCCCAAGTGTAAAGATTCAGATTTTTTCCATAAAACGAAACATTTTCTATAAGGTTAAGACAAAATCACGACTGTGAATGGTAGAAGTATCTGTAGACGCATTCATAAAAATATTTTTTATTCAAAGTTAAAGTGATAATTTAAATTTTTTAAATACTTGCTACTTAGCCAAATATAAAGGAAGATAGGTCCAAAGTTGCTATAAATGAGCTAATTATTTTGATATGTTTGTTTCCATATTAGCGTGGGTATAAATTTGGGTTAGGTAGTTCTGCAATCAACAAATTTTTTATTTTTATTTATACTATTTTGGTGATACCAGTTTCAGGGTTCATCCCCTTTCTCAGCCACCTCGTCAGTAAACTTATGACACTTTAAAAAAGTCAATCTTTGGTTAGATTTTTAGACTTATTAGTGTTAATATTATCTGGAAATTGATGTGCCGTTTTTTGATTCTAAAATACTTGATTTTTGACCATTATTCTTGCTATACCACACGAAAATAGTATAAATAAAAATAAATAATTGGCTGAATGTTGAACTATCTAACCTAAAATTATTTTCATCTTTTGTAGACTTTGGCCTCACAGAATCGTAGAGAACAACTTTCAAACTTACAACCCAAGCTAAAATTAACTTAATAGCAGTTATTTTAATAACAAATAAGAGAAATAAATCTACAAGAAAAAGTCATAATTGTGTTATTAATTATGAAGTAACTATTAAAAAAATCTAAAGATTGTGATGCCAAAAGTTACTTTAAATCAAATAATGGCTTTCATCCATAGAAACTTTTGGCCTCATAATTACATGACGAATAACTTTCGGACTCATGTGCTAACATACATTAAAGTACAAGGTACATGAATAAATCTAAAAGCGGAAACCCAAAATTTGGTCAAATCGAGGCAGTAAAATTCATGTGAATCACTATTCGGTGCTATATATTCAGGCACACCCCCAAGTGTAAAGATTCAGATTTTTTCCATAATACGAAACATTTTGTATGGAGTTAAAACAAAATTAGACTGTGGATGGTAGAAGTATCTGTAGACGCATTCATAAAAATATTTTTTATTCAAAGTTAAAGTGATAATTTACATTTTTTAAATACTTGCTACTTAGCCAAATATAAAGGACGACAGGTCCAAAGTTGCTATTAATGAGCCAATTATTTTGATATGTTTGTTTCCATATTAGCGTGGGTATAAAGTTGGGTTAGGTAGTTCTGCAATCAACCAATTATTTATTCTTATTTATACTATTTTGGTGATACCAGTTTCAGGGTTCATCCCCTTTCTCAGCCACCTCGTCAGTAAACCTATGACACTTTAAAAAAGTCAATATTTGGTTAAATTTTTAGACTTATTAGTGTTAATATTATCAGGAATTTGATCTGCCGTTTTTTGATCCTAAAATACTTGATTTTTGACCATTATTCTTGCTATACCACACGAAAATAGTATAAATAAAAATAAATCATTGGCTGAATGTTGAACTATCTAACCTAAAATTATTTTCATCTTTTGTAGACTTTGGCCTCACAGAATCGTAGAGAACAACTTTCAAACTTACAACCCATGCTAAAATTAACTTAATAGCAGTTATTTTAATAACAAATAAGAGAAATAAACCTACAAGAAAAAGTCATAATTGTGTTATTAATTATGAAGTAACTATTAAAAAAATCTAAAGATTGTGATGCCAAAAGTTACTTTAAATCAAATAATGGCTTTCATCCATAGAAACTTTTGGCCTCATAATTACATGACGAATAACTTTCGGACTCATGTGCTAACATACATTAAAGTACAAGGTACATGAATAAATCTAAAATCGGAAACCCAAAATTTGGTCAAATCGAGGCAGTAAAATTCATGTGAATCAATATTCGGTGTTATATATTCAGGCACACCCCCAAGTGTAAATATTCAGATTTTTTCCATAATACGAAACATTTTGTATAAAGTTAGTACAAAATTAGACTGTGAATGGTAGAAGAATCTGTAGACGCATTCATAAATATTTTTTTATTCAAAGTTAAAGTGATAATTTAAATTTTTTAAGTACTTCCTACTTAGACAAATATAAAATACGAGAGTTCGAAAGTTGCTATAAATGAGCTAATTATTTTGATATGTGTGTTTCCATATTAGCGCGGGTATAAAGTTGGGTTAGGTAGTTCTGCAATCAACCAATTATTTATTTTTATTTATACTATTTTGGTGATACCAGTTTCAGGGTTCATCCCCTTTCTCAGCCACCTCGTCAGTAAACTTATAACACTTTAAAAAAGTCAATATTTGGTTAGATTTTTAGACTTATTAGTGTTAATATTATCTGGAAATTGATGTGCTGTTTTTTGATCCTAAAATACTTGATTTTTGACCATTATTCTTGCTATACCACACGAAAATATTATAAATAAAAATAAATAATTGGCTGAATGTTGAACTATCTAACCTAAAATTATTTTCATCTTTTGTAGACTTTGGCCTCACAGAATCGTAGAAAACAACTTTCAAATTTACAACCCAAGCTAAAATTAACTTAACAGCAGTTATTTTAATAACAAATAAGAGAAATAAACCTACAAGAAAAAGTCATAATTGTGTTATTAATTATGAAGTAACTATTAAAAAAATCTAAAGATTGTGATGCCAAAAGTTACTTTAAATCAAATAATGGCTTTCATCCATAGAAACTTTTGGCCTCATAATTACATGACGAATAACTTTCGGACTCATGTGCTAACATACATTAAAGTACAAGGTACATGAATCAATCTAAAATGGGAAACCCAAAATTTGGTCAAATCCAGGCAGTAAAATTCATGTGAATCAATATTCGGTGTTATATATTCAGGCACACCCCCAAGTGTAAATATTCAGATTTTTTCCATAATACGAAACATTTTGTATGAAGTTAGTACAAAATTAGAATGTGAATGGTAGAAGAATCTGTAGACGCATTCATAAAAATATTTTTTTATTCAAAGTTAAAGTGATAATTTAAATTTTTTAAGTACTTCCTACTTAAACAAATATAAAATACGAGAGTTCGAAAGTTGCTATAAATGGGCTAATTATTTTGATATGAGTGTTTCCATATTAGCGCGGGTATAAAGTTGGGTTAGGTAGTTCTGCAATCAACCAATTATTTATTTTTATTTATACTATTTTGGTGATACCAGTTTCAGGGTTCATCCCCTTTCTCAGCCACCTCGTCAGTAAACTTATAACACTTTAAAAAAGTCAATATTTTTTTAGATTTTTAGACTTATTAGTGTTAATATTATCTGGAAATTGATGTGCCGTTTTTTGATCCTAAAATACTTGATTTTTGACCATTATTCTTGCTATACCACACGAAAATATTATAAATAAAAATAAATAATTGGCTGAATGTTGAACTATCTAACCTAAAATTATTTTCATCTTTTGTAGACTTTGGCCTCACAGAATCGTAGAGAACAACTTTCAAACATACAACCCAAGCTAAAATTAACTTAATAGCAGTTATTTTAATAACAAATAAGAGAAATAAACCTACAAGAAAAAGTCATAATTGTGTTATTAATTATGAAGTAACTATTAAAAAAATCTAAAGATTGTGATGCCAAAAGTTACTTTAAATCAAATAATGGCTTTCATCCATAGAAACTTTTGGCCTCATAATTACATGACGAATAACTTTCGGACTCATGTGCTAACATACATTAAAGTACAAGGTACATGAATAAATCTAAAATCGGAAACCCAAAATTTGGTCAAATCGAGGCAGTAAAATTCATGGGAATTAATATTCGGTGCTATATATTCAGGCACACCCACCAAGTGTAAAGATTCAGATTTTTTCCATAAAACGAAACATTTTCTATAAGGTTAAGACAAAATTACGACTGTGAATGGTAGAAGTATCTGTAGACGCATTCATAAAAATATTTTTTATTCAAAGTTAAAGTGATAATTAAAATTTTTTAAATACTTGCTACTTAGCCAAATATAAAGGACGGCAGGTCCAAAGTTGCTATAAATGAGCTAATTATTTTGATATGTTTGTTTCCATATTAGCGTGGGTATAAATTTGGGTTAGGTAGTTCTGCAATCAAACAATTATTTATTTTTATTTATACTATTTTGGTGATACCAGTTTCAGGGTTCATCCCCTTCCTCAGCCACCTCGTCAGTAAACTTATAACACTTTAAAAAAGTCAATATTTGGTTAGATTTTTAGACTTATTAGTGTTAATATTATCTGGAAATTGATGTGCTGTCTTTTGATCCTAAAATACTTGATTTTTGACCATTATTCTTGCTATACCACACGAAAATAGTATAAATAAAAATAAATAATTGGCAGAGTGGTGAACTATCTAACCTAAAATTATTTTCATCTTTTGTAGACTTTGGCCTCACAGAATCGTAGAGAACAACTTTCAAACATACAACCCAAGCTAAAATTAACTTAATAGCAGTTATTTTAATAACAAATAAGAGAAATAAACCTACAAGAAAAAGTCATAATTGTGTTATTAATTATGAAGTAACTATTAAAAAAATCTAAAGATTGTGATGCCAAAAGTTACTTTAAATCAAATAATGGCTTTCATCCATAGAAACTTTTGGCCTCATAATTACATGACGAATAACTTTCGGACTTATGTGCTAACATACATTAAAATACAAGGTACATGAATAAATCTAAAATCGGAAACCCAAAATTTGGTCAAATCGAGGCAGTAAAATTCATGTGAATCAATATTCGGTGCTATATATTCAGGCACACCCCCAAGTGTAAAGATTCAGATTTTTTCCATAATACGAAACATTTTGTATGGAGTTAAAACAAAATTAGACTGTGGATGGTAGAAGTATCTGTAGACGCATTCATAAAAATATTTTTTATTCAAAGTTAAAGTGATAATTTACATTTTTTAAATACTTGCTACTTAGCCAAATATAAAGGACGACAGGTCCAAAGTTGCTATTAATGAGCCAATTATTTTGATATGTTTGTTTCCATATTAGCGTGGGTATAACGTTGGGTTATGTAGTTCTCCAATCAACCAATTATTTATTTTTATTTATACTATTTTGGTGATACCAGTTTCAGGGTTCATCCCCTTCCTCAGCCACCTCGTCAGTAAACCTATCACACTTTAAAAAAGTCAATATTTGGTTAAATTTTTAGACTTATTAGTGTTAATATTATCAGGAATTTGATCTGCCGTTTTTTGATCCTAAAATACTTGATTTTTGACCATTATTCTTGCTATACCACACGAAAATAGTATAAATAAAAATAAATCATTGGCTGAATGTTGAACTTTCTAACCTAAAATTATTTTCATCTTTTGTAGACTTTGGCCTCACAGAATCGTAGAGAACAACTTTCAAACTTACAACCCATGTTAAAATTAACTTAACAGCAGTTATTTTAATAACAAATAAGAGAAATAAACCTACAAGAAAAAGTCATAATTGTATTATTAATTGTGAAGTGACTATTAAAAAAATCTAAAGATTGTGATGCCAAAAGTTACTTTAAATCAAATAATGGCTTTCATCCATAGAAACTTTTGGCCTCATAATTACATGACGAATGACTTTCGGACTCATGTGCTAACATACATTAAAGTATAAGGTACATGAATAAATCTAAAATCGGAAACCCAAAATTTGGTCAAATCGAGGCAGAAAAATTCATGTGAATCAATATTCGGTGCTATATATTCAGGCACACCCCCAAGTGTAAAGATTCAGATTTTTTCCATAATACGAAACATTTTGTATGAAGTTAAAACAAAATTAGACTGTGGATGGTAGAAGTATCTGTAGACGCATTCATAAAAATATTTTTTATTCAAAGTTAAAGTGATAATTTACATTTTTTAAATACTTGCTACTTAGCCAAATATAAAGGACGACAGGTCCAAAGTTGCTATTAATGAGCCAATTATTTTGATATGTTTGTTTCCATATTAGCTTGGGTATAAAATTGGGTTAGTTAGTTCTGCAATCAACTAATTATTTATTTTTATTTATACTATTTTGGTGATACCAGTTTCAGGGTTCATCCCCTTCCTCAGCCACCTCGTCAGTAAACCTATGACACTTTAAAAAAGTCAATATTTGGTTAAATTTTTAGACTTATTAGTGTTAATATTATCGGGAATTTGATCTGCCGTTTTTTGAGCCTAAAATACTTGATTGTTGACCATTATTCTTGCTATACCACACGAAAATAGTATAAATAAAAATAAATAATTGGCAGAGTGTTGAACTATCTAACCTAAAATTATTTTCATCTTTTGTAGACTTTGGCCTCACAGAATCGTAGAAAACAACTTTCAAACTTACAACCCAAGCTAAAATTAACTTAACAGCAGTTATTTTAATAACAAATAAGAGAAATAAACCTACAAGAAAAAGTCATAATTGTATTATTAATTGTGAAGTAACTATTAAAAAAATCTAAAGATTGTGATGCCAAAAGTTACTTTAAATCAAATAATGGCTTTCATCCATAGAAACTTTTGGCCTCATAATTACATGACGAATGACTTTCGGACTCATGTGCTAACATACATTAAAGTATAAGGTACATGAATAAATCTAAAATGGGAAACCCAAAATTTGGTCAAATCCAGGCAGTAAAATTCATGTGAATCAATATTCGGTGTTATATATTCAGGCACACCCCCAAGTGTAAATATTCAGATTTTTTCCATAATACGAAACATTTTGTATGAAGTTAGTACAAAATTAGACTGTGAATGGTAGAAGAATCTGTAGACGCATTCATAAATATTTTCTTATTCAAAGTTAAAGTGATAATTTAAATTTTTTAAGTACTTCCTACTTAGACAAATATAAAATACGAGAGTTCGAAAGTTGCTATAAATTAGCTAATTATTTTGATATGTGTGTTTCCATATTAGCGCGGGTATAAAGTTGGGTTAGGTAGTTCTGCAATCAACCAATTATTTATTTTTATTTATACTATTTTGGTGATACCAGTTTCTGGGTTCATCCCCTTCCTCAGCCACCTCGTCAGTAAACCTATAACACTTTAAAAAGTCAATATTTGGTTAAATTTTTAGACTTATTAGTGTTAATATTATCAGGAATTTGATCTGCCGTTTTTTGAGCCTAAAATACTTGATTGTTGACCATCATTCTTGCTATACCACACGAAAATAGTATAAATAAAAATAAATAATTGGCAGAGTGGTGAACTATCTAACCTAAAATTATTTTCATCTTTTGTAGACTTTGGCCTCACAGAATCGTAGAAAACAACTTTCAAATTTACAACCCAAGCTAAAATTAACTTAACAGCAGTTATTTTAATAACAAATAAGAGAAATAAACCTACAAGAAAAAGTCATAATTGTGTTATTAATTATGAAGTAACTATTAAAAAAATCTAAAGATTGTGATGCCAAAAGTTACTTTAAATCAAATAATGGCTTTCATCCATAGAAACTTTTGGCCTCATAATTACATGACGAATAACTTTCGGACTCATGTGCTAACATACATTAAAGTACAAGGTACATGAATCAATCTAAAATGGGAAACCCAAAATTTGGTCAAATCCAGGCAGTAAAATTCATGTGAATCAATATTCGGTGTTATATATTCAGGCACACCCCCAAGTGTAAATATTCAGATTTTTTCCATAATACGAAACATTTTGTATGAAGTTAGTACAAAATTAGAATGTGAATGGTAGAAGAATCTGTAGACGCATTCATAAAAATATTTTTTTATTCAAAGTTAAAGTGATAATTTAAATTTTTTAAGTACTTCCTACTTAAACAAATATAAAATACGAGAGTTCGAAAGTTGCTATAAATGGGCTAATTATTTTGATATGAGTGTTTCCATATTAGCGCGGGTATAAAGTTGGGTTAGGTAGTTCTGCAATCAACCAATTATTTATTTTTATTTATACTATTTTGGTGATACCAGTTTCAGGGTTCATCCCCTTTCTCAGCCACCTCGTCAGTAAACTTATAACACTTTAAAAAAGTCAATATTTGGTTAGATTTTTAGACTTATTAGTGTTAATATTATCTGGAAATTGATGTGCCGTTTTTTGATCCTAAAATACTTGATTTTTGACCATTATTCTTGCTATACCACACGAAAATATTATAAATAAAAATAAATAATCGGCTGAATGTTGAACTATCTAACCTAAAATTATTTTCATCTTTTGTAGACTTTGGCCTCACAGAATCGTAGAGAACAACTTTCAAACATACAACCCAAGCTAAAATTAACTTAATAGCAGTTATTTTAATAACAAATAAGAGAAATAAACCTACAAGAAAAAGTCATAATTGTGTTATTAATTATGAAGTAACTATTAAAAAAATCTAAAGATTGTGATGCCAAAAGTTACTTTAAATCAAATAATGGCTTTCATCCATAGAAACTTTTGGCCTCATAATTACATGACGAATAACTTTCGGACTCATGTGCTAACATACATTAAAGTACAAGGTACATGAATAAATCTAAAATCGGAAACCCAAAATTTGGTCAAATCGAGGCAGTAAAATTCATGGGAATCAATATTCGGTGCTATATATTCAGGCACACCCACCAAGTGTAAAGATTCAGATTTTTTCCATAAAACGAAACATTTTCTATATGGTTAAGACAAAATTACGACTGTGAATGGTAGAAGTATCTGTAGACGCATTCATAAAAATATTTTTTATTCAAAGTTAAAGTGATAATTAAAATTTTTTAAATACTTGCTACTTAGCCAAATATAAAGGACGGCAGGTCCAAAGTTGCTATAAATGAGCTAATTATTTTGATATGTTTGTTTCCATATTAGCGTGGGTATAAATTTGGGTTAGGTAGTTCTGCAATCAACCAATTATTTATTTTTATTTATACTATTTTGGTGATACCAGTTTCAGGGTTCATCCCCTTCCTCAGCCACCTCGTCAGTAAACTTATAACACTTTAAAAAAGTCAATATTTGGTTAGATTTTTAGACTTATTAGTGTTAATATTATCTGGAAATTGATGTGCTGTCTTTTGATCCTAAAATACTTGATTTTTGACCATTATTCTTGCTATACCACACGAAAATAGTATAAATAAAAATAAATAATTGGCAGAGTGGTGAACTATCTAACCTAAAATTATTTTCATCTTTTGTAGACTTTGGCCTCACAGAATCGTAGAGAACAACTTTCAAACATACAACCCAAGCTAAAATTAACTTAATAGCAGTTATTTTAATAACAAATAAGAGAAATAAACCTACAAGAAAAAGTCATAATTGTGTTATTAATTATGAAGTAACTATTAAAAAAATCTAAAGATTGTGATGCCAAAAGTTACTTTAAATCAAATAATGGCTTTCATCCATAGAAACTTTTGGCCTCATAATTACATGACGAATAACTTTCGGACTTATGTGCTAACATACATTAAAATACAAGGTACATGAATAAATCTAAAATCGGAAACCCAAAATTTGGTCAAATCGAGGCAGTAAAATTCATGTGAATCAATATTCGGTGCTATATATTCAGGCACACCCCCAAGTGTAAAGATTCAGATTTTTTCCATAATACGAAACATTTTGTATGGAGTTAAAACAAAATTAGACTGTGGATGGTAGAAGTATCTGTAGACGCATTCATAAAAATATTTTTTATTCAAAGTTAAAGTGATAATTTACATTTTTTAAATACTTGCTACTTAGCCAAATATAAAGGACGACAGGTCCAAAGTTGCTATTAATGAGCCAATTATTTTGATATGTTTGTTTCCATATTAGCGTGGGTATAACGTTGGGTTATGTAGTTCTCCAATCAACCAATTATTTATTTTTATTTATACTATTTTGGTGATACCAGTTTCAGGGTTCATCCCCTTCCTCAGCCACCTCGTCAGTAAACCTATAACACTTTAAAAAAGTCAATATTTGGTTAAATTTTTAGACTTATTAGTGTTAATATTATCAGGAATTTGATCTGCCGTTTTTTGATCCTAAAATACTTGATTTATGACCATTATTCTTGCTATACCACACGAAAATAGTATAAATAAAAATAAATCATTGGCTGAATGTTGAACTATCTAACCTAAAATTATTTTCATCTTTTGTAGACTTTGGCCTCACAGAATCGTAGAGAACAACTTTCAAACTTACAACCCAAGCTAAAATTAACTTAAAAGCAGTTATTTTAATAACAAATAAGAGAAATAAACCTACAAGAAAAAGTCATAATTGTGTTATTAATTATGAAGTAACTATTAAAAAAATCTAAAGATTGTGATGCCAAAAGTTACTTTAAATCAAATAATGGCTTTCATCCATAGAAACTTTTGGCCTCATAATTACATGACGAATAACTTTCGGACTCATGTGCTAACATACATTAAAGTACAAGGTACATGAATAAATCTAAAATCGGAAACCCAAAATTTGGTCAAATCGAGGCAGTAAAATTCATGTGAATCAATATTCGGTGTTATATATTCAGGCACACCCCCAAGTGTAAATATTCAGATTTTTTCCATAATACGAAACATTTTGTATGAAGTTAAAACAAAATTAGACTGTGGATGGTAGAAGTATCTGTAGACGCATTCATAAAAATATTTTTTATTCAAAGTTAAAGTGATAATTTACATTTTTTAAATACTTGCTACTTAGCCAAATATAAAGGACGACAGGTCCAAAGTTGCTATTAATGAGCCAATTATTTTGATATGTTTGTTTCCATATTAGCGTGGGTATAAAATTGGGTTAGTTAGTTCTGCAATCAACTAATTATTTATTTTTATTTATACTATTTTGGTGATACCAGTTTCAGGGTTCATCCCCTTCCTCAGCCACCTCGTCAGTAAACCTATGACACTTTAAAAAAGTCAATATTTGGTTAAATTTTTAGACTTATTAGTGTTAATATTATCAGGAATTTGATCTGCCGTTTTTTGAGCCTAAAATACTTGATTGTTGACCATTATTCTTGCTATACCACACGAAAATAGTATAAATAAAAATAAATCATTGGCAGAGTGGTGAACTATCTAACCTAAAATTATTTTCATCTTTTGTAGACTTTGGCCTCACAGAATCGTAGAGAACAACTTTCAAACATACAACCCAAGCTAAAATTAACTTAATAGCAGTTATTTTAATAACAAATAAGAGAAATAAACCTACAAGAAAAAGTCATAATTGTGTTATTAATTATGAAGTAACTATTAAAAAAATCTAAAGATTGTGATGCCAAAAGTTACTTTAAATCAAATAATGGCTTTCATCCATAGAAACTTTTGGCCTCATAATTACATGACGAATAACTTTCGGACTTATGTGCTAACATACATTAAAATACAAGGTACATGAATAAATCTAAAATCGGAAACCCAAAATTTGGTCAAATCGAGGCAGTAAAATTCATGTGAATCAATATTCGGTGCTATATATTCAGGCACACCCCCAAGTGTAAAGATTCAGATTTTTTCCATAATACGAAACATTTTGTATGGAGTTAAAACAAAATTAGACTGTGGATGGTAGAAGTATCTGTAGACGCATTCATAAAAATATTTTTTATTCAAAGTTAAAGTGATAATTTACATTTTTTAAATACTTGCTACTTAGCCAAATATAAAGGACGACAGGTCCAAAGTTGCTATTAATGAGCCAATTATTTTGATATGTTTGTTTCCATATTAGCGTGGGTATAACGTTGGGTTATGTAGTTCTCCAATCAACCAATTATTTATTTTTATTTATACTATTTTGGTGATACCAGTTTCAGGGTTCATCCCCTTCCTCAGCCACCTCGTCAGTAAACCTATAACACTTTAAAAAAGTCAATATTTGGTTAAATTTTTAGACTTATTAGTGTTAATATTATCAGGAATTTGATCTGCCGTTTTTTGATCCTAAAATACTTGATTTTTGACCGTTATTCTTGCTATACCACACGAAAATAGTATAAATAAAAATAAATCATTGGCTGAATGTTGAACTATCTAACCTAAAATTATTTTCATCTTTTGTAGACTTTGGCCTCACAGAATCGTAGAGAACAACTTTCAAACTTACAACCCAAGCTAAAATTAACTTAATAGCAGTTATTTTAAAAACAAATAAGAGAAATAAACCTACAAGAAAAAGTCATAATTGTGTTATTAATTATGAAGTAACTATTAAAAAAATCTAAAGATTGTGATGCCAAAAGTTACTTTAAATCAAATAATGGCTTTCATCCATAGAAACTTTTGGCCTCATAATTACATGACGAATAACTTTCGGACACATGTGCTAACATACATTAAAGTACAAGGTACATGAATAAATCTAAAATCGGAAACCCAAAATTTGGTCAAATCGAGGCAGTAAAATTCATGTGAATCAATATTCGGTGCTATATATTCAGGTACACCCCCAAGTGTAAATATTCAGATTTTTTCCATAATACGAAACATTTTGTATGAAGTTAGTACAAAATTAGACTGTGAATGGTAGAAGAATCTGTAGACGCATTCATAAAAATATTTTTTTATTCAAAGTTAAAGTGATAATTTAAATTTTTTAAGTACTTGCTACTTAGACAAATATAAAATACGAGAGTTCGAAAGTTGCTATAAATGAGCTAATTATTTTGATATGTGTGTTTCCATATTAGCGCGGGTACAAAGTTGGGTTAGTTAGTTTTGCAATCAACCAATTATTTATTTTTATTTATACTATTTTGGTGATACCAGTTTCAGGGTTCATCCCCTTTCTCAGCCACCTCGTCAGTAAACTTATAACACTTTAAAAAAGTCAATATTTGGTTAAATTTTTAGACTTATTAGTGTTAATATTATCAGGAATTTGATCTGCCGTTTTTTGATCCTAAAATACTTGATTTTTGACCATTATTCTTGCTATACCACACGAAAATAGTATAAATAAAAATAAATAATTGGCTGAGTGTTGAACTATCTGGCCTAAAATTATTTTCATCTTTTGTAGACTTTGGCCTCACAGAATCGTAGAAAACAACTTTCAAACTTACAACCCAGGCTAAAATTAACTTAATAGCAGTTATTTTAATAACAGATAAGAGAAATAAACCTAAAAGAAAAAGTCAAAATTTTGTTATTAATTGTGAAGTAACTATTAAAAAAATCTAAAGAATGTGATGCCAAAAGTTACTTTAAATCAAATAATGGCTTTCATCCATAGAAACTTTTGGCCTCATAATTTCGGACTCATGTGCTAACATATCTTAAAGTACTAGGTACATGATTAAATCTAAAATCGGAAACCCAAGATTTGGTCAAATCGAGGCAGTAAAATTCATGTGAGACAATATTCGGTGCTATATATTCAGGCACACCCCTAAGTGTAAAGATTCAGATTTTTTCCATAAGACGAAACATTTTCTATGAGGTTAAGACAAATATTGGTGGATTGAGAAATAAATCTAAGAAATAAATTCATAATGATGTTGTTAAGTGTAAAATACCTATGAAAAAAGATCTAAAGACTGTGATGCCAAAAGTTACTTTAATTCAAATAATAGTTTTCATCCATAGCAACATTTAGCCTCATAATTGCATGTTAGGTAACTTTCGGACTCGTGCGCTTCGTATATGTGAAAACAGCTAATTAACCCATCATTCCGGGCACAATTTTGTTTTTGGAACGAAGTACTAGATTAATAAATTTAAAATTGGAAACCCGAAATTTCAACACAAGCCAGTGAAATTCATGTAGCAGTAATTCTATACTCTTTGTTAACCCTTTTTATTAGTTATTAGAAAGACATCCGGTTTATTAATTTTATAAATATAATTTATTAACTAAATTTGCGCGTAATCTCGCAACGTCGCAACCTTGCATGGCAACAGCGGATTTCTTGAAGTGCAGCGACATTCTATGGCAGCGAACAATGTGTATCCACATAACCTGTAATAAGTTTTTGTTCGGTGCAGAAACAACCATGGAAAACATTATATGGAGAATATCTCATTTTGCATACGAGTATTTCGCTGAAAAAGAAAATTCTGTGAAATCAACATTTTGGGCTACATAGTCGTTGTTAAAGTCAACTCTGTTAATATAAAACAGCATAGATATAATCTAAGTACACCAAGTTCTCAAGCAAAAAATATAGGTTATGTTTCCCAGAAATCAAATATATTTACAAGAGAAAACTTACGAAAATTTTTAACAGAGGCCCGTGATTAATGTACCTAATGTCAAAGGTAATCTCAAAGAAGGTCAATCACATTGTCTATAAAACATAATGTTTTAGGTATATTTTTTATTCGAAGTTGTAGGAGTATGCGGAATGGAAGAATTTGAACAATTTTCTTGTATCTACATAACCTATAATAAGCTTTTATTATTATTACAGAACAGATTATTAGCTTACATGCCCATTTTAAATGAAAGTATGAAGCATACCTCTTATTTTTCGGCACTTTTAATATTTTTGCTTGCAGAAAGATCTGTAGCAATTGCAAAATAGAGATGGATAGCAATAATAACAAGCAGTTTACATGCATTCGACCGAACTTGCAAAAACTGGCAGATAATATATCAAATTTATTACCTAAAAACTCAGCCACAGTTTATGAAAAGCGGTATGAATTTTTTTTTTACGCAGAAACAACCATGCAAAATATATGGAGAACACCTCATTGCATACGAGTATTTCGCTGAAAAAGCAAATTCTGTGAAATCTTTAACACTTTGGGCTGCATAGTCGTAGTTAAAGTCAACTCTGTTAATAAAAAACAGCATAGATATATCTAAGTACACCAAGTTTTCAAGCAAAAAATATAGGTTACATTGCCAAGAAATCAAATATATTTACAAGAGAAGACTTACCAAAATTTTTAACAGAAGCCCGTGATTAAATGTACCCGATGTTAAAGGTGATCTCAAACAAGGTCAATCACATTGTCTATAAATCATTATGTTTTAGGTTTATTTTTTATTAGAAGTTGTAGGAGCATGTGGAATGGATAAATTGAAAAATAATGACGGCATTCAAGACAAAAACGATACGCTAATAATTAAAATTCCAACGTCTAAAACTGGCAAAGCACGAGAATTTACAAATATGTGTAAAAATATTTATCCAATTGAAATATAGTAAAAATACCTAATTTTAAGACTGCACCATACACCAGACAAATCATTATTTATACATTACATTTGGATAGTGAATGCAGCAGCTGCTGCATTGTACAAATATACCTGCAAACACACTGTAACAAATTATGCAGACACCTCTTTTGACTAAAAGATATATATTTAACTTTATCCATACGTTGTCAACTTTGTTAATAATTGCAATCTCTAACTTCATAATAAATATGAATAATCTACTTTGGTGTTTTATAGTAGTATTAAATGTTCATAGAATATAATTGCACTTACTACGAAGTAAGCTTTCCTAGTTTTAAGTTGTTTTCTTTTCTCTTTGATTATCTTAATTTCTTCAGCCTCTATGTGGCTGTTTTAATTCCAAAAAATTATTTCTGAATAAACTGATTCATACCACTTTTTCTTTCTTTTACTCGAAAACAGTTTAAACTATAACTCCAAATATTTACCTACTTTAAAACGTGTCAAGCATTCGCTTGTTGTAAATGATGCAACCATAAATACAAATTTGAACACTGATATGACAGGTTTGAGGCTAGGATGTGGTTTTCATATTCTCCCATTACTTGTTGCCTAAATCTGGCGCGAGGCCAAAAGTTATTATTGACGTATATATATATATATATAATCAAAAACCTACAATACCCGAAGGTGTTAGATATTTACATCATATTATTCATGGACATGTCCTTCGTACACCACGTTTCTCCACTTTTTCTTATCTTTTGCGAGCATCCTGGCTTCCGCCCACCCTACTCCTTTCTGCTGCAGAGTTTTCCCAATATTTTCATTCCACGTTACGGTCGGTCTTCCTCTTGGTCTTTTGTGCTGAACTCTAGATTCTCATACACTTTTTACTGGAGTCTCTCTGTCCATTCTGATTAGGTGTCCATACCACCGTAGTTGGTTCCTTTCTATTTTATTCACGATCGGTTCTATATCTAATTCTTTCCTCACTTCTACATTTCTGATTCTATCCATTTTTGTTATACCCATTACTCGTCGCAGAAATTTCATTTCCATACTTTGTATTTGGCTTATTATTTTCTTTGTTACGATCCAACTTTCACTTCCAAATATAAGTATTGGTGTAAAAACAGCTCGGTACACGCTCATCTTCACTTTCCTTGATATTTCCCTCTTTCCTATGAATGTATTTTTAATACTGTGGTACAATCTTGCTGCACTTTCGATTCTCGCCTTGATTTCCACCTCCTGATTGCCATTGCTGCTCAGCAGTACTCCTAAATACTTAAAAGTTTCCTCTTGTTTTATAGCTTTTCCATCTATTTGTACGCTAATGTCATGACTAGCTTTTCCCATTACCATGACCCTAGTCTTTTCTACATTTATTTTCAATTTTCTGTCCATTAATGCTCTGTTCCAAATCTCAACGTTCTTCTGTAGATCCTGCTCCGTTTCCGCGAAGATCGCCAGATCATCTGCGAAAGCACATTGCTTGATCCATACAGGTTTTAAACATCTATGCCCTACGTACAGCTTGCTCGTCTTATTACCCGTTTTTTTATGATGTCGTCCATAACTAAGTTAAATAACAAGGGGCTTAGAACCCCTCCTTGTCTTAGTCCTTCTTTCACTACAAACTCTCTTGATTCCATGTTATCGGTCCTCACATAGTTTCTAGTTGTTCTATATAGGCTCATAATTGCTTGTCTCAATTTTGTACTTATATTTCTCTTTACCATACTTTCGTTGATTGCGGACCTTGGCACCCTGTCAAAAGCCTTTTCTATATCGATAAATGCTGCATATATATTTTACTTGTTATTTTCGCCCTTTCCGTAAGTTGTTTAATTGTAAAGATATGGTCCTGGATGCTTCTTCCTTTCCGGAATCCACTCTGCGATTGATCAAGTTGTGGTTCAATTATCCTTCTTATCCGCTGTTCCAAAATTCGCTCATATCTTATTGCGTTGCATTTGATGGTTTAGAAGTTATTCGCTGCTTTAATTGCAACCGTTTCGGTCACTCCTCTCGGTTGTGCAAGGAAAAAATAAGTTGTCCAAAATGCAGCGGAGAGCACAATATTGCAACCTGTACAGCAGAAAATTATAAATGTGTAAATTGCATACGCCAAGGTATTAAAGATAACCAAAATTATTTGGGTGAACAAAACAATACTCAAGCTGATGTTAAGCATGCTGTATGGGATTACAACTGTCCAGTATATAAAGCTGCCTTAGACAAACTTAAATCTGATATATTCTCAGCATAGCAATTGCCAAGAAAACCTCGGGCAAGCGCAGTTGGGGTTCCCTTAAGCAAAATAACTGAACTCTCAATAATGTATACTAACATCGCATCATTATTAGCTAAATTAGACTCATTCATTTTATACATTCAAGACAAAAATCCAGCAGTCGTCTTATTAACTGAAACATGGTTAGATCCCATAATCCCCGACTCTGTAATTGGGCTTAATGATTTCAATCTGTATCGAACCGATCGTACGACTCGTGGGGGAGGAGTAGGTATATTTTTAAATAAAGCTCTTTTCACAGATTTTTCAATAAAAAGTTCTAGCAAAAACTTTGGTAATATAGAGGTGGTTAGCGTTAACTGTACAAGTAGACACATAAACTTATCATTAGTGTGTATATACAGACCCCCTAGTAGCAATATTATAGATGATCAATTGCTTTTTGACGAAATTAAGTCACTCTCCAGTCTTCACTCAAACTTATTAATTTTTGGAGATTTCAATTTTCCCAAAATTTCGTGGCCAAATATTCTGATATCAGATAATGATGGTTCTGAGGGACTATTTAAGGATATGTTGCTTACAACTAACTTAGCGCAACTCGTAACATTCCCTACCCGTTTTCGTATTGGTCACACTCCTTCTTTATTAGACCTGATTTTAACCAGTGATCAAAATCTTCTAAGTAAAATCGAGCAAAATCCGCCAATTGGGGTCTCCGACCATTGCGTTATAGAAGCCTCTATTCAATACTTCATACCCTCAGTTGAAAAATACTGCATTAAAGAATTTTCTAAAATAAATTTCGATAATATGAAGTTTGACTTGGCTAGTAAAAATTGGGACTTTCTTTATGCAACTGGCAGTTGTGGTGATGCTTGGGACATCTTTGCTACCACCATATCTGATGCTATGGCCAAAAATACTGTTAAAACTAAAATCAGATTTAATCGTAAGAAGCCATGGATTACGCAACCATTTATCAGACGTGCCAATGTAAAAAAAAGATTATGGGCTAGATACAAAGCCACCGGCACTCAAGCGGATTATGATCAACATCGGAATTTCTCGAACATACTTAAGCAAGACCTTAAAAAGGCCAAACAGAATTATGAAACAAAATTAGTAACTAGTGGGCCAAAAGCAGTCTTCAAGTATGTCCGAAGTAAATTGTCAACCAAAGTCTCGGTTCCGATTGTAGCAGACAAACATAACAAACTTGCCACAAGTGAAACAGAAACCGCAAACTTGTTGGCAGATTTCTTTGAAAGTGTTTTCACTTCCGAACCCGTCGGTAGCCTACCTTCTTATCAAAGACCCGTGACACAATTACTTTCTGATATTAGCTTTTCTGAGGACGTTGTCTTAGGAGAATTGGAAAAACTGTCTGAAAATTGCTGTCCAGGTCCTGATGGCATTTCGGCGCTTGTACTCAAACGGTGTGCTATAGACTTAGCGGGACCCTTATCCTACATTATGTCCTGTTCATTTAAAACCTCAACTCTCCCTTCTAGTTGGCGTCAGGCACTAATAACCCCAGTATTCAAAAAGGGAGACAAAACTAAACCAGAAAATTATAGACCGATAAGCCTCACTTCTATATGTTGCAAGATTATGGAAAGAATAATAAGAAAACATCTTCATCTGTTTTGTGAACAAATCAATATTATTTCTCCAAATCAACATGGGTTTTTACCTAGAAGGTCAACTGTTACTTGTTTGCTTCACTGTATCAATAATTGGACATTGTCATTAGAGCGAAATATTCCGATCGACGTTATATACCTTGATTTTGAAAAAGCTTTTGATCGCGTTCCTCATCGTCGTTTATTGTACAAACTGGAAATAGCTGGTATTCGGGGTCTTTTGTTACGGTGGATAGAGGCCTTTCTTAAAAATCGATGTTTTTCAGTCAAAGTCGGTTCACTCTATTCTACTAAGCGCACAGTCCTATCGGGCGTACCACAGGGATCCGTACTAGGTCCGATTCTTTTTCTTTTATACATATCAGACCTCTTAGCTTTGATAAAGTCTTCCCATTCTTTTTACGCTGATGATGGCAGGTTGTATGGAAATCCACTAGAGAATTCGCAGGCGATTCAAGATGATCTTCAAACCATACACAAATGGACTTGTGACTGGTTAATGCCGTTAAACAACAGCAAATGTTTTGTCCTCCGGTTGGGGAAAAATAATCCAAATACAAATTATACAATTGAAAACCATTCCTTGAAGACGGTTCGTGAAATAAACGACCTGGGTGTCTTAATTGACAAAGAACTCGTATTTTCTGAACATGTTGCATACGTTGTGAAAAGAGCTAATATTAAAACTTATCTATTCCAGAAAATTTTTACTAATCCAAACGGGGACCTAATGAAAAAACTCTTTGTCTCGTATGTTCGGCCCATTATCGAATATGCCAGTGTGATATGGTCACCATATCTTATTAAGGATAAACAGTTATTAGAAAAAGTTCAAAGACGCTACACCAAAACTGTGGTAAACTTAAAGAACAAGTCGTACGAAAACAGATTAACAGAATTAAAGCTACCATCCTTAGAAAAACGTCGTATAGTAAATGATCTTGTCTGCACCTATAACATACTGTCAAATAAATTCAGTATTAATTTAAATAATATATTTGTTATGGCTAACACATCTCGACTACGTGGACATACATCGAAACTGTTTCATGAGGAATATAAAACAAGGTGGCGTCAAAACTTTTTAACCAACAGGGTGTTCCATTTATGGAATAATTTAGATGAACAAATTGTTAACTCGAGAACTGTTAATTCATTTAAAAAAGGTTTAAATATTCATCTGAATGATGTGTTATAGAATATTGCATTATCTATCATCCACCCGAACACTTCTTAACGAAGAAATAGTAGTAAACTGAAAATAGCTGCTATAATGTGTTCCCTCTGACGAGCATAATAGGTTACCTCTGCTCGGTAAAGATAATAATAATAATAATAATAATATAATTTACACGCCACGCTGAGTAATGTAATACCTCGATAGTTTGTGCCCTGAGTCTTGTCTCCTTTCTTGAAGATTGGTATTATCACTCCAACTTCCCAATCTTTCGGGATTGTGTTTTCATTCATTGCTTTGTTGAATACATCTGTGAGCAATATCAACCCATTTCTGCCCAGATTTTTCAGCATTTCTCCCGTAATCTGGTCATATCCTGCAGCTTTACCTTTTTTCAACATCTTTATTGCCATCTCCGTCTCATTAATCTCTATTTTTGCTTCTTGTCCCCATTCTTTATCGTCTCCCACCACGTCGACGGACCTGTCAGTTTCGTCGCTGCTCAGTAGTTTCTCGAAATACTTTTTCCAAGTTTCCATAATCTCTTCTTCCTTTTTCAGCAAAATACCCTCTGCGTTTCTTATCTGTTTAATTGTTTCTTCTTTCTTGTTTGTTCTTAAACTCTTCAGAATTCTGTAGAAGAGCTTTTGGTTAGTATGATAATCCTGTTCCATTTTATTTCCAAAGTCTACCCAAGACTTTTCTTTTGCCTTCTTTATTACTTCTTTTACTTTGTTCCTTTGTTCTTTATATTTATTATAATTTCCATTTGTTTTCCATTGCAGGTACTCTCTCCACCTCCTCTTCTTGATTTTCACTTCGTTCTTAATTTCTTCGTTCCACCAATGAGTTTGTTTCCTTTTTGGGTTTTCCTTTGTTGTTCCGCATGATCGTACCACACCCTTACACATCGCCTCCTTCAATACTGCCCATGTTTGTTGACAATTCAACCTTTCAGTATCGGTTTCTTATATCATTTCTTCTATTATATTTCTATAGTCTCGTGCTACTTCAGGATTATTCAATTTGTATGTTCTTAATTTTACTTTTGGTGCTTTCTTTGGTGAATTAGGTTTTTCTCCAGCTCTGTCTTTAGTATAACCAATGCTCGTGTTCGCTTGGACTAAAAAGTGATCACTATTAATTTCAGGCCCTCTTTTCACTCTTACATCCTGTATTACGTGTCTAAAGTTTCTATTAATTAAAACATAATCTATGATAGATTTTTCATTTCTACTTTCAAGTACTCTAGTATATTTATGAATTTCCTTATGCTGGAAGAACGTGTTCATTACAAGCAGGTTATTTTGGGTGCAAAATTCGATTATCCTTCTTCCATTTTTATTTCTTATATTTTCTCCGTGTTTTCCTATTACATTTTCGGCATCATTAAGCCTTCGTCCTACTCTACCATTAAGGTCCCCTAGTATAATCGTTCTGTCTTTTGCATTATCCACTATTTCCGTTACTTCTGCCCAGAATTCATCCTTTACTGCAGCTCTATCATCTTCGTTAGGTCCATAAATAATTATTATATTAATCTCTTGCTTCTTATCCGTCTCAATCTCCAACTTAAGAATTCTTTCCGAATAAAACTCCCATTTTTTTACAAATTCCACTATGTTTCTTTCTATTAGGCATCCCACTCCCGCTTGTGCCCGTTCTTCTACTTTAACTCCGCTTAGAATCAGGAGATGCCCATCTCTTTGTTCCATACTTGTACGACCTTTTTTCTTGGTTTCCGTTATTGCCAGAATATTCAAACCCAGTTTTTCAAATTCATCCAAAAGTTCTTCTTCTTTCCCGTTCAAACCTCTAATGTTCCAAGTTCCCATTTTCCAGCCTTTTCTATGTATTTTTCCGTTAGCCAATCTCGTATCCTTTATCCTTGCCGGGTTCGTTACCTTATGCCATTTTGTCCTATTTTGCGCTAGTTTTTTGAGACCTCTTCTAATGTTTCTGTGTGTTTATTCCATCTATAAGTCTTGCCTTCAATAGTTAATTTACTATAACCTAACTTGACTTGCTTCCCCTTATTTCTTTCCTCTTTAGCAATTTCTCTTATTTTCTTATTTACATCTCTTTCTTCCGGTGTCCAATCATCATTTATATATATTCTATCGCCTCCTTCATTCTTCAATTTTTTCTTATTTTGCATAACCTTTAGCTTATCTTCTTTTTTACCCAGTTCGACTAAACAAATTTTAGGGCCTAATTGGTAAGCATTTTTAACTGCAACTTCCCCCTCGACAATTCTTCCTAAAAATTTTTCCATATTTGCTGCTAGTGGCTTGTCAGTTCCTATTTCTCCTTTCCACCCACTAACAACGATATTGTTTTTTCTATTATCTCTGTCGAGCTTTTCTACCCTTTCTTTAACTTTCTCTAGCTCTTGTTTTAATTTGAGATTATCCTCTTTAATTTTCTCATTTTCGACTTTCAACCCTCTCAACTCTAGCTTGTACTCATGATTTTCTTTCCTTATTTCTTTTATATCAGTAGTTATTTGCATCATCATTTCCATTATCTTTTCCAATTTATCACCATCTGTTGGTTTCTCTTTTTTGCCTGGTGTTCTGGCAGTTTTCGCACTCCTACTAAAGATGTTATTCTCTTGATCAGCCATTCTTTTCCTTCCCTTTTCGTCGGTGCTATTCTCGTCGGTATCGGACATTTTATGCGCCGCCACTGACTTACGGTTTCTATCTTATCAGTTCGCTTTTTCGCTATTTCGCTATCACTGCCTACTCCCCGCTCCGCACTGTTCCCCGGGTCGACCCCTCGTAGGTTACAGCTCGGTTTTCCTAACCTAGACAGTGTTTGTTTACGTACCAATTTATCCGAATTTTGTTATGTACATGCACTGCGGTCTTTGTATTATCACTTTTTAATTACACTTTCACACTTGAAAACTCAATATTTCCCACTAAATTGGGTTTAATATTGGAGAATGTTTCTCTCTGCTTCACTTCAGATGCGCACGCTGACCTAGTCCTCGTTCCATAATGCGTCGTCAGGCAATTCTTACTGATGATCTGGGAAAATTAGTAATCGCTGCAGCTTCAACTGGGGTTGTAAATGGCATGTCTTCCAGAACTTGAACGACCGCATGATTTTCTCCAACCCTAGTGATGCGACATATCTTGACGGCGATCAAGTTGCTCGCCTTTTCTCCATTTTTTTTATTAGATAACTAACACTAGTCCACGGTATGCCCAAAAGTGTAGCGACACGCCTCTGCGACATCTTCTCTTGGAAAAGACTGTCCACGAAAAAAATTGGCCATTCAAAGAAAATTATAAAATATTTATTTATGAAACTTTCGACCTAACATTATAACGTAAGGATAATCTTAACATAATCTATAACATATTGTAACCAATTTGATTCAAACAAATCTATAACCAAAAAAAACTTTAACTTTGTTTCCTATACTTGTCATCATATCTTGTGCATACTTTAAATGAACGTTATTTGATGATTTGCTCCATTTTTTTCAAAACCAGTAATTCTCTTAGCTCTATCTCTTGTTTTTCTTAGTTCCGGTTTTACATGGGACCAATATTTTTCAATGGGCCTTAACTTGGGGCCGTTAGGTGGATTACTGCTTGAGACAACAAAAGAGATTCCCTCACTCCACAACTCGCTTTGCTTGGTGTGCTGTGGCTAGATCGGGCTAGAAAAGAGTAGGAACATGATCTTTTAGAAGTGGCAATAACCTTTTTTTCAAGCATTCCTCCAAATAAATTTCTTTTGGCCACATCTCTCACAGAGTCATTGGGATTTCGCATGAAGGACCGTAACACTTTTTTTTCCATGATTTTACATGCAGCACCAGATTTTCTGCCTAAACCTGGTTTGCGATCAATGGTTAAGCGTTGACTGAAGTTATCCAAAACATTTGCCACCGTCGACTTTGAAATTTCCAAGGAATTTGCAATCTGTTCTAAAAGACATTTCTGGGTTCTCATTCGTCTTGCACAGAATTTTTTGACGAAGCAAATAATGTTTCGGATTCATTTTCTAAAACAAAAATAATACACAATAGTGGTTATGATGTTAGAAACTGTCAAAAACAAAATGTCATTTAAGCAAAGCCTACTATGTTTTACATTATTTATTAAAAAATAACGCTTCGTTTTAAGTGGCCAATTTTTTTCGTGGACTAAAAATCCGCCAATATAGCCTATGATATTTTGATCGTAAAGATTGTCTTTAGATACTGTATCATGAACTGGTGGCGGCTTCCACTGATCTTCGATACCCTTTCGGTTTATTTGAAGACCAAGAAACTCTCTAATTGTGACCACAAATGAGTCGTCATCTTGCTCACAATTAGATCCACGAGAATGATAGGAGCAAAAATTCTTCATCATTAGTAACTTATAAAATGGCAGGAATGCTCGACAAGTGGGATTTGTATATCGTACTCCATACTGTCTTCTTAATTGACCAAAAAACTTCTCTAAAGGATCTTGGTTAAAAGCTCTTGCTGGGAAAAAGTTATAGCCAAGCTTCTTTAGAGTTTGCTTGATAATCATAAAACCATTTAAAGTGCTATACCACCCCTGTAAAACTGGGGGCTTTGCTCGATCTCCAGCTTTACTTGGTTCAAATCTCATATTGCTGAACATGCGTTTCCCTTCCAACCAACAAGATGATGGTAATTATTAACTCCTACCAATTTACGTAAGTTCTTACCACCGCAGTCTCCGAATCCTCCATTTACGCTGTCAAAGACGGAATCCATGAAGAGAAAAAAATCGGACGTGTATTGAGCATCAAGTGGTAATGATCCCCCAAATCTCCGGTTGGAACAGAAATTCATGAAAGAAGAAACACCACGGCTAAAGACCTGTGAAGCATAACGAACTTTCATTGTTTGCCTCTTAAGTTCGGCTCCACATGGTCTATGGTAATCTTTGACATCAGTCTTACATTGTCACGTAGCATATGATCCAATCCATATGCCCTTTCAAAAAAACTCCAAGAAGCTCTTCTCTCCACACCTGCTTTCTCTGAATAAAGCAGATCTTTGGTGAGAAGATTGTTCCGCGTACTTTTTAGAAGATGAGGAGGATCAAAGAGAGGATAACTTCGTGATCACCAATTCTTATCACATTTTCTTTAATTCCTGTTCCATTTTCCAAAATAGCACGCCGTTTGGGGTCTTGTAAAATAATATCGAGTGCAGCACTGTTTGTAGTGCCTTGATCACAAACGGAAGCAATGATGTTTAAACCTAACGCCGTTGCCTCTTTCACAATCTCTTTATAAAAGCGGACAATGTTTACGGCAGGCACAGTGTTTTTCCAAAAAGCAAAAGCAACATGTTGTTTCCACCTTCCAAAAATTCCTCTTAGCATAAACAGGCAAACATGATCTACAATTTTGTTCGTCTTTGTTGTACCCTCATCCTCAAAACCTCCGACTCTGTCCTCACAAGGCAAGTAGTCAAGGTGAGGCTGAATGGACATCTCATCGAAGATGAGAGTACACAAATTGTACTTGGGGTCCATTTTACGACTTACCTACTTGTCTTCTGAGAACTTCGAATATGGGTTTGTTGATACCCGGTTCTATTTAGGGTTGCCCTCACAGTGCCAATAGACGGCAACGTAAACATTTTGTACAGAAGTTTTAGGGCCATTTTTCCAAATGGCAATGGCGCCTGCCTTTTCCTCAAACGTAAAACTTCTGCCTTTTGGTTTACGATTTTCGAAAAACCGCTGTTGGACGGGAGTTAGACCTTCTATCAGATCAACAAATCGCCGATCCCGCAGAAGTTTTCTTGCGGAGTGCAAGGCGTTCTTCCTTTTTTGGGCTTGTCTTTGGAGACGGCCCACTTGCTTTTGCAGGCGTTTTGCTTCGCCATAAAGTTTCTGTTCACTAGGCGTGAAGTCGATTAGACGTCGTTTCTTCACACCTATGCGATCCAGAATATTTCCTGTGAATGTATATAAATTAACTTGATTTTTACTATATATATTAAATACAAACGTGAGGTTTGCTGCCTTTGCAAGCAAATATTTGCGGACCGTTCTTCAGGGAGTACATTGCTTCCAACAAAATCTGAAAATAGGGAATCGATGACAATCAATATATTATCAGTTAAGCGATTATCATTGTTTCTGTTCCTATTACTCATCCCTGCGTTGTTGGTTGCGGTTGCCCCCCTGCGGCCACCTAGGTTTTTCCACACAGATCGCATGAATAAAGAATGGAGGGTTGAGCCCCACTTCAGGGTAGATTGCACACAGCTATGCCTAACCGACGATGGAATGTCGAGCGCTTCTTCAGTTGCCCGGTTAGCACGAGGCCATATGCCTCGTGCCCCCAGGATGACGGGTCTAAAAATAAGGTCTTTGCCCGGCCATGTCTTCTTAGCTGCTTCGATAAACTTATCGTTTTCATACATTCCCTTCTTCCGATTATAGATCTCAGTCATCGGTGTCTCAGAGCCGTCCCAGCTGACTTGCACATCAGCGATGACAATACGGGACGAGGTTACGTGAATCGCTAGGTCCGGCTTGTAGAGCTGGCCATCGTCGTGTCTGACTTTGGGCTCCAGCTCTGCACCCCAATTCTTCTTTTTGCAATGGCCCGCAATCTTTCCCACTATCTCATTGTGCCTTTTAACCCGCGCATCGTGCGTTACGGGACAAGCTTGTAATATGTGGCACGTCGTTTCCGTTTTTTCGCATCCGCCCCTACAGTTCCGCTGGTTTGCCGGAACGGAGGGTATGCCTTTTGATGGCAAGTTCGCTGTCCTTAGGTGCACGGCACGGACATAATCTCGCCCAGACCAGCCGGGCGGGATCTTCCTGATCCATGCCCTGCTCGCGTGATCCTCTGCCGCTTCTTCGAGGCCCTTCGTGAAAGGACACGTCTTGATAGCCTCTCTCCACTTTTGGACTGCTGGAATGTCACCTGCCAAGTTCTGTAGCTTCTCCAGCCAAAGTTGTCCGAACTCTGTCTGGAGGATCCTGGTTGTTATCGGATCGAAGTTCTGTGATCCCTAGACCTCCATCTCGCGGTTCTGGTATGCAAATGTAGAATGAACCTCACCGAACTTTTGATCATTCTATCCGCGTCTCGTAGGATCCTTGAGTTCACTCTGTAATTTTGAAGTCCATACAGCAGTTTGGGGGTCAGAAAAGTGTTGATAAGATCCACTTTTTGATGCGGTTTCAGTGGCGATCTACCGACATTATCCAACCACACTTGTAGATTCGTTAGAGAGGGCTTAAGGACACCGGTCGCGTTGTATGCCTGGCCTAGATATCGAAAACTATCTAGGTAGTCCATCGTGGGAATCTTCTTCCTATTAACCGAGAAGATGGATTTAGTTCGAACCACTGGAGCTCCTTTCACGATCCCGACCGATAACGCACGACTCTTCGTAGGATTGATTTCCATCCCTCTCTTGGCTACGAAGCACGACACGGTATCGAGTATGACTGGCATGTCGACGTCCTTGTCGGCCAAGAGGATGAGGTCGTCGGCAAATACGAGACACGCAACTTTTTCCTGGTCCCCAATGGAACCGCCGACGGAACCGTCATTTAACTCGGTCAGGAGTTCGTCCATTACAGCCACGAACAATAATGGACTGAGGGGATCACCCTGTCTAACGCCCCGATTAAAAGAAAGTTTACGGGTTCGACCCATTCCCGGAATATTCATGATAGTGGAAGATTGGAAGGTAGTTTGGATATACTTGATCATGCTGTCCTCGATGTCCAATCTCCAGAGTGCCCTAATTAGAGAAAAATGTGAAACCGTATCGAACGCTTTACTGATGTCCAAGGATACCACGTTATAAGTCTTACGCTTCATATAATATTCCAAGAGCACGGCGTTGGCAAGCGTTCCATCGACGTCTACGAAACCCCTTTGGAGGGTATTTAATGAGAAGGCAGCTTTGAGACGATTGGCGATAATTCTATGGAACAGGCGTTGTATCGCCGACCCTATGGTTATAGGGCGCCAGTTCTTCGGATCGTCACGAGGCCCATCCTTGTGCAAGAGGGTCGTCCTTGCCTCACGCCAGCTAGGTGGGACCAATTTTTGCAGAAGCATGACTGAGAAAAGGATGGCCAGTACCTCATTCGGGACCTTCTTAACGTCCGCTGTGTCGAGACCGTCGGGGCCGGGAGCTGAATTCGGCCAATTATTTTTTACAAACGCGACATCCTTCATAGTGATGGGGTAATAAGTGTTCTTCCTCCTCTCTCTTGTCACGAATTGTTCGCCGTCTTTCGGGGAGGCAGATTCTAATATGCCCCCGTAGACTTTTTCGACCGCTTCGACCTGGGGGTACATCTCTTCTTCAAAGAGGCTCTTCCCCTTAAGAATCTTGTCAGCCAATAATCTTTTGTTTTTAGAGTACAGGTCCTGGGCTTTCTTGTAGGTGGTAGCCCTCCTGTTGCGCCCTGTATATTCTTGGCCGTAGTTCTTGGGGGGCCTATTCTTCTTTGAGGGACCCTTCTTTACTTTTTTTACTGGCTTGATGTTTTCCGCTATCCATCCGCTAATAATAGTGGGGAGCTCATCAACCTCGGTCGTTATTAGTACGAGATGAGCCAAATTACGGGCCTCTTGTGTGATCTTCTCATCCTTTAGAGTATCACGAAAGAATTGTTCGAAGGGGCACCCCTTATCCTTGTTCAATACCGATCTTGAAATATCGGGGTTACTATCACACCGGATGATCGATGCTCTCCGAGGATTTTCAGTCATCCCGGTTAACAAGTCGGCATCCTCCTGCGAGATGGTTACGGGAGTCAAGGGGATCGGATCTGTGAGAATAGTTACAGGGGTCGCGTTTGGTTGACAGGTCGAGTCTGGTGTTTGAGAGGGGTGGTTTGCGATTGGGAGAGTCTTATTAGGGTTTGTCGTAATTAGGGGTGTCTCAAATTGTGTAGTCTCTTTTGGGTGTGTCATAGTTAGGAGTGTCTCAGATCGGGTAGTGTCAGTTTCGATAAGTGCGTCATGGTGTACCAAGACTTCCACTTCCTCGAACCGCACCTCAGGGCCCTGAGAGGGCAGACTTCCCTGCGAGGGCGATTCGAGGACAGCAGACAAGTCGTGTCGGGAGATAGATGACGTAGGTGTCTCTTGGGGATCGTAGGTTTTCCGCAAATGCTCTCTCCGCTTATAACGGAGGTCCCGTGGTGTCGGGGGGCATTTTTTCTTTTCAGCGGGCGGTGGAGGCGAGCAATACGCTCCATCAGGTGATACGGAGTTCGGCGTGGGAGGGGGAACTATGGTGATATGGTCTTGAAGAGGAACGATATGGTCCTGTAGCGGAACGATATGATCCTGTGGTTTTCCCGCGATAGTGGCGACTACGGGTGGGGCAACATGCTTTTCCACCTGCGTGTTAGACGCAACTGCAGGGGCTGGGGAAGGGTCACTACTGATGTTGGATAGTGGCGTAGAGGGGGAATGCAATTGGAGGTGGAAGTTGAGGTACCTACTCGGGTGAAGATTTTCCTGCTATCCTCCTTTACCTCTCTTCTTGCATTTTCGAGGTACTTCTTATAGAGCGCCTTTTCCCTTCTATGCCTGATCTGATGGACGGACAGGCCCGTCATTTGGTCAAGGAAAGGTTTCACAGGGACCGCCCTAGCCTCTATACGGGCTAATATCGAGAATGTCTCCGCATCCGATTGCGGCAGTCGCTTCGCCAGTTCCTTCTGGTAAAGCTCCGTATGTGCTCGTCTCTCGTGCTGACGTACTGATTCGTAACTGGGAAATTCCAGTTTACAGAATTGGCACTTGGTACGCCTCATCCCACAAGTACGCTTGTGAGTGCCTAAATTCAGCGCCGACTTGAATGCCTTGTCGCACTTGTCACATTTATATGGAAGTCCGGTTGATGATGGGGAAGATGGGAAGTGCGGTGCGGGGGATGTGCTTTGTACATATTTCATACGCAACGGTAGGTAGAAACGCAAAGTGTGATGAAATTTTACAATCCATCACATTTTTATAAGTATTTTCGTTGGTAAAATTGTTTATTCACAATTATAGTGTAATACACAGTTTCCCAACCTCCGTATAGGTTGGAATATGATTTATTACTAACCTTGGTCGGGAAATTATTACTGACCTGAAACGTCAAAAGTCATAACTGTCATCGAAAAATGATACCATTTGATTTAACATTTTTCGATTAGCAAATCAGAAAGAATTTCACTTTTGAAAAGGTAGGCAACCAGCTTTACTTAGGTGCATTTACAACAGTTTCTCGTATTAAATTATGTATTTTTTGAAAAGTGAGGTTAGATGGTTAGAATACGAGAATAACAAATAACAAAATTACAGCATTTGAACTTAAACATTATTATTAGAATTAGAATGTCCAGTAAAGTGGAAATTGAAGGTGGCATTATCGTGGCCTGTAATGTTTAAAGAAATCCCCTGTTGCAAGTTTTCTCTTGAAAAATTGAATTTCTGAGTGGATGTTGATGGGCCAGGCAAATCAGGATTGTCAATGCAGTTGGAGTTTTCGGTAGATTTTGTTGATAGCATGTTTGCAATCTTAATCCGACTGTTTAAGGAAGTGTCCACATGGCCCTCGGCTACGGCACTTGACTTCCAACCTCCTAATTTTTTCACACCGAGGATGTCTCCCCCACTGTCCGCTACCAAAGTCGCAGCTGTGCGTCTAAAGCAGTGTCCTGTGTATGTATTCACGTTGTTTAAATTTAGATAAGTGGCAATTTTTTTGGGGAATTGTGCAATTGAATTGTGGCCATATGGTTGTTTTGTAGCTTTGCCCTGCCGCACTTGAAGGAAAAATCGCACATTCTCCACCTTTGATGTAAGTTAAATATATTCTTTTATAATCCGCATCCAATCTTTCTCAATTATGATGAATGATCGTGGTTGGTATGTTTTAGTATGGGGAACAAAAACGATTACTTTTTCTTCTTGTACATCCACATTTTTCTTATTCATTTTAAAGAGTTCCTCGCTTCTACATGCCCCTGTGACACCAATAATCAAAGCAGCCTGGAAAAATGAATAGTTTAATGCAAGAATTTTGGTTGTTACTTACAGTTTATACCTTTTGGGGAAGAAACTCCAATGGGGCGTTTTTTAGGAACTTTTCCATATTTTCTTTTGTGAACACACTTGATTTTTTTGGCTGATAGCCAATATTTTGTTGTTTCAAGAACGCTATTAATTTGGCGTTTTTCGAGATGTCAATATTATCCTTTATGTTCAAGGTTGCCCTCAACATTGAATAATGTGCCTATAGCGTCGAGGGCTTTTTGTCTTTTTTCAACTGGGCAAAATAAGCCAATATGACGTTTTCAGAGCCAATATTTGGAACGCCTTTATCATTACACCAGTCTTGATAAGCCCGGTAGGTTTTTTCGTACCGGTCTTTGCTTTTTACGGGTAACATATTCATCGTAATACTTTCCGCAGCCTCCCTTAGCTCTGGTGGAGTACACTCCATCTCATTTTCCATATCACTGTCCATTTTATCAGAGAAAAACGAAAAGAAAAGTTTTCACAGCGGTTTTGTCTTATTTGACAGATAAAGTCACAGCCAACTAAAGTTTCCATAACCAACGTAGTTTAGATCTTTGATGGGCATAAACGGGGTCATTTTGGTGTTTATTTAAATAGTTGATTGTGAATAAAATAGTATACAAACCTCGTCGTGAAGGTACATTCCTACCTCTCGAGAAATAGTTGACCTCGACTACGTCTCGGTCAACTATCTTTTTCTCTCGAGAGGAATCATTACCTTCCCGACTCGGTATGTAATATACTATTTTAGATTTCCAGAAATGTGGTGGCAAACAATATTACAGTTTCTTACCTATTTTTCGAAAATTTTGTAACCCCGAAGGACCAGCACAAGAGAGCTCATTGATCTCATCTTTTTCTGTAAATGAAGTAATATCATTTTCTCTCTATTTGTTTTATTTTTGTAGCATTATAATACCTGCTCCAAAATTTGGTTGTCGTCCTGGAATGCCACTACTCCACGTACCTCCAGCCCTCGGTGTCTCCAGTTCAGTATCTAGACCTATAAGGTCGAAAATAATTAGTGTTGTATTAAAAACAAACTGTAATATTTACTAACTTTGAGAACTAGGAGATCGTCTCTTAACTGGAGATAAATTGGCGATTGAATAAAAATATGGCCATTCCTTTTTTCGAGAGAGGTAAGTGAGATCAATGGTCTGCGGTTCCACATCGGCCACATCAGTCTGATTTGCCTCGAGTGATCCTAGACTAATTCCAGTATCAGCTGTAGGTAAAAATATCTTAATATTTGTTTCGTAGTGGTCTTCAATTTGTTTTTACCTCGAGAAGGCAAAATGGTTGGTACTGCAGACCGACGCAGCCTTTGTGTTTCTGGTACAAAATCCTCGGGTCGAAAATGTTGGAAGCAAATGTACCCCCTGCGATATATTTGCACATTTGTTAAAACCGCGAATTTTGGTTTATTCGCGGCTTTAACCCACGCCATAAATCTATCATGGCCCCGCTTCGGATGGGGGAATGCAAATATTGGCTTTACTCTCGCCGCACATCCGTTAACGGAGCAAGTTTTGTTTTCTTGCATTTTTCTTCTACAAAAATTGGATATAATAATCTAGTAAAGACAAAGTTATATATGTACTTACATTTGTTAATTACACAATGTAAACAAATAAATTCATAAACTGGGAAAACACTTAACACACTAATCACGAGAAAAACATATGAAATGTGTCAAATGGTAATGTGGTAAACAATGAAATTGCTAGGAGACATAAATGAATTCTCAAAAATTTTGAAAATCGCCCAAATTACAGACGTAAGGCCGGTATTTATAAACGTAACTCCAACTTGAACTGAAGTCTGACTTACCCAAGTTATACTAAGTCTAAGATAGGGATAAGTTTAGTTTGGATTTATAAACCGAACTTCGGCTAAACTCGGTGAAGTTGCGGAAATTGTCTGTTTTGCTCGACAAATGTCATTTTTTGACATCAATTTCGAATTGTTTAATGTTTAAAAAATGGAAAAAACGCCTTATACTTTTAAAGAAAAAGCCATTTTAACCAACATAATAAAGGAAAAAGGATCCGTTATAGAATGTAAGAAAACGGACGCGGTGAGTCTTGAGAAAAAGTCTAAAGTTTGGGAGGAAATATGTGCATATTACAACGCACAGCCTGAGGTAGGCTGTAAATGCACCACGAAACAGCTGAAGAAGTGTTGGGCAAATTTGAAGCAAGCGTAAGATTATTTTCATTCTATTACTGAATAATATATCTGAAAAATTTATTCCTATTATTGTTAGTAAACGAAAAATAGTCACTGAAGAAAAATATGACATTCTAAAAACTGGAGGTGGAACGCGAAGCGCCAAAGAGCATGATACCATTATGGACCTAGTAGAAGAGGCAGCTCCACATCTAGACATTCAGTTGGGATGTCAGTATGATTCTACGGCCAGATACGAGAATCACAATAATTTAGGTAGATAAATTTCCACATTTAATTTTCTTTTTTAAAAAATTTATGTTTACGAACGAGTCATAGCAGACCCAACCACGGATTTGGCAACTGGATCAAGCTTGGGTGACACCCAAGAAACCGTACTGGAGCCTCCAAAAAAGACAGCAAGAACAGTAGTAGATCAAAGCTTGGAAAAAACACTTCGCGTGCAAAAATTACAAGAATCAATCGAGCAGCAACGGGAGTTGCATGAACTCCGTATGCAGGCTGCAAAAGAGGAACTGGAAGCCATTCGCAAAATCGATGAAATTAAATTAGCTGTTGCTAGTCGCCTTAAGTTCAGCAATGGCTGAACTTAAGGCGGCCAAGAAGGCTTTAGATTCGTAATTTTTTATTTTTGTTAATTTGTTAATTTAAAAATGTTGTCGAATAAAATATCTTCTAAATTCTAAACCTAAGAAATGATTTTGTCTTACGACAATATCTTCTTGAGGTTCGGGTGGAATATCTTCATCGAACGGAATATCATCATTTAAAAATATTCCAATATTATGCAACACAGCAGTCGCACATATAATAATTTGTGAGGTTTCTAGCTTGTTTCTTAACGTTCTAGAAAGACAAGGAAATCGTCTTTTCCATCTTCCAAAACATCTTTCTACGACATTTCTTGTCGTTTTATGAGACTGATTATATCGCCTTTCTTGGTTATTTTCTATGTTAAGAAGGGGTGTCAATAAATATGGACGACAAGCATAAGCGCTATCACCCAAAAGCAGACCAAGCACTTGGCGTTGTTCAAATTCAATTCTAGCAGAACTGCGGTTAAAAATAACACTGTCATGTGTCGATCCAGGATGAGGCACAACAATATTTAAAATTTCTAACTTTGGTCCTGCTATAACCTTCAATAGAAATCCCAATAAAAATATAATGTTGGCAATACCACAATGTTGGGTACCTGCACGTTCAAAGAAAATTGACCTTTTCTGTTTCTAAAAACTTCGGCATTATTCCCCCCTGGATTTTTTATTGGTATATCAGTACCATCGACACATCCAGCTACAGAAGGAAATCCTCTAATATTATGAAAAGCCATTATATTTGCTCTTTGACCGTTAGGTGTATTCGGAAAGTGGATAAATTCTTGCAAATGTTCTGCGATCGCTATAGATACTCTTTTAATTGTTAACGAAGTGGTGACTTGACTAATTCCTCGCAAATCACCATCCACCATCTAGCAGACATTATTAAAATATAAAACACAAAAAATTTCAATAAATCTCTACCAACCTGAAAATTTCCAGTAGCATAGAATCGCAAAGTTAGAAGCAGTTGTAAAACGGAAGGTACTGGTAAACCTCTATTATTTATTTTTTCTAACGAATGCCTGATCAATGGCAACAACGTGTTTCGCACAACACGGTTACTGAAATAAAAACGCATTTGAAACTGTTCCTCGTGGTAATACTCAAAAGGATCTTGTCCGTCGCGGATGTAACGTTTAGGTACACGAACAGGGATAGCATTGTCATTGTCGTTGTCTTGATATTCTTCGAAAAAATCATCAAATAGGTTCATGGTGGAACTGGTGGAATATTATAAAAATGATTTTTTCAAATCTATCAAATGTCAGTTGCGACAAACTACAAATTGAGTTGCAAAATGGAATTTCAATTGTGCCTATCTTTGATAAGTCGAACTTGAGCACAGGTCGGACCTGACTTGGGCTTGAGCCTGTCTTGAGTTTGACTTGAGTTCTAAGATCGGTTTATAAATCTCAAACTGTCAACTTGAGTCTGAGTTGCGACTATAAATACCGCCCTAAATCAGCTTTTACAGTTATTAGAGACCCTAAATAGGGGTCACTAACAGATAATCTTTTCATTGTGACCCGTAGCGGGCGGGTCGGAAAATTACGTAACGAAGGAATAAGGTGAAGGCCGGGGATCATTGACGTCGAGACATTGATTTGATTTGTAGGTTAATGGTATCGAAATTCACTTAAATAAATAATTTAACAAGAAAAACAACATTGTGCTACGAAAATTTATTTTATTGTTAAGCGGCCCCTAGACGTAGATTTGTATGTACAGTATAATCCGGCTATAACGACATCGAAGGGACCTTGAAATTTTCGTCGTTATAACCGGAAGTCGTTATAACCGATGAATGCTAATTTTATAAATATTACAACTTTATTTAAACAAAATGTAATATTTAATACACGTACATAGGCGCAAGTAAGAAAGGAAAATACATCCAAGGATCATGTAGTAGTTACAAGTACATACTTCATTAGTCACACATACATACACATATGAACCTACAAATATATACTGAAATGTTACTTAATTTACAGTTTGGGACACGGAATTACAAACGACCTGTCAGTCATAATAACAATAAGGTATAAGACTACAATGTTTTTTAAATGTCAGAAAATTGGTTGTCGTTTGAAATTCCGTGTCCCAAACCGAACGTAAAAAAATCTGTTATTTTACTCTGCCCGGTACATTTATTTTTGTAATAAATACCTGCCAGTTTAGTGTCTAGTGTAGAAATACAGCTCAATAGTTTACTATCTTTTAAACCTTCCAAAGTAACGAATTTTTTTATAATAGAAACCGCTTGAAGGGCTTCCGCACATGATGGCACTTGATCATCAACGTCTTCATCATCATTTTCTTCCAAATCTTCTCTAAGGTCTTCTGACAAGTTTTTTACAATGTCCTCTTCACTTATGTCACCACAAGTTTCTAAATTATGATCGACATTCACTAATTCTAGGAAGTCTTCGTTGGACACTGTAATAGTAGTTACATTATTAATCAATCGAGCCAAAGGAATGTCGTCTTCTTCATCAAAATCACTTTCAACTTGTATTGTCTCTTCGTTTTTTATACTAAATCCAGCATGCCGAAAACAATTGGCAATTGTTTTAGGAGATACATTTTCCCATGCATCAGAAATCATAAGAATGGCGTCCAAGAGCGTTACAGCACTCTCTTTCTCCAGTTCTAAATGCCTAATTGTTTCTAAAATCTGCATTCTGCGGTAATGGGTTTTAAGAGAATTAATAACGTCCTGGTCCATTGGTTGTAAAACAGATGTGCAGTTTGGTTTAATTGCTTTTAAATTTTCCACGTGTGGATGCGCCGGACAACTTATATTAGACACAACTCTAATCATTCAGGCCACTTTATATTGCTGAAAATGTTGAGTCTACTCGAGGCTCGAACACACGTGCATAAAAATGCAAACAATGCAGTTTTAATTTCCCCTTCTTTCTGGTTCGTATCTTGAACAATGTTGTGCAATTGTCGTTATAACCGGAGGAAAAAAAGTATTGTCCAGTAAGTTTTGGTCGCTATTGCCGGATTCGTCGTTACAAGCGAAGTTGTTATATCCGACTTTTTTTACCCTACTGTATATGGGTTTCCAAACAAGCTGGATCAATTCCGTCGTTATATTCGGCTTGTCGCTACAAGCGGAGTCGCTATAAACGACTTTGACTAAACAAACAACTTGTACATACAAAAGTTGCACCTATATGTATCAGCTTTGTTCTAAATATGATTGTCCAATCCAAATTATCCAAACTTCTTGAGAATAATTTGTTTAATGTAGGGACGTAACTTATTGTTGAGGACTAAATGTAAGAAGTTTGAACATATCGTGTACCTAAATGCCACTACTGATCGCTGAAAACAAACGTGTATCAAGTCTTTGTAGAATCATGTTTGCTGGTCTAGTTTTAAAGCAAGTTGTAACGATATTGTGCGTACGCAGATTTCTGTAACACTAGTTGATTTTGATTTGTGTCGACCTTAGACGTTATCTAAATATTTTGAGATGATGAGTATTTTATGAATTGGTCGATATTGTATCAAGGCTGAAGCTAAAAGGATAATTCAAAATAACAAATATTTATGATTTTATAAGCAATGAAGTGAAATCTGAGTTCTTGATCCTCCGAAATGGAAAGCTTGGACTTCCTCATGATACTTGGTGCAATAATTTTATGAAAAATCCATATGGATCACCACATCTTATTCAGTTAACGATTCTATTAGTGCTTTTAATGCGCTGTACTGATGAACAATATTGGCCTCATGATAACAAAATTTTTTCAAATCATTCTCTAAATTTAAAATCAGTTCTAGGACACAGGTGCTCTTAAATAAAAATGAGTTTCACAAAAATGTCAACGTAAACTTTTTTAATATTCTGATTCTGCATGATTTACTGATGATTTTCGTGTTTTTAGTTAAATCGCGACTGATCGGGTAGGGTAGAAAAATGGCGCTAACAACATCAAACTTTTTAGGCCAAAGAAAAGATTCAATTTATTATTATTATTATTATGTTAGGCGATCGGGCAGAGGTCTATGCCTGTTATGCCCGCGCCGTCGCGTTATGGGAAGTACCCAATATTTCTATTGGGAGCTGTAAATGTCATATTTAATTTTAAAAGCCATTGTTGATTGTGAACTGACTATTTCTTCAGGCAAAGAGTTCCATTGCTGAAAAACTCTATTACTCAAGAAGTGCTGCCTTACCGTGGTCTTAAACTTTTCTTTAGCCAATTTAAAAGAATGTCCTCTGGTAAGAGTATGTGAACTAAGTATGAAGAGCTTGTGTATCGGAGACGACTTATTGGACATGGCTTGAAAGGTCGTGATAAGATCACCTCTTACGCGTCTATTTGATAAAGTTGGAATTTTCATTATTGCGAGTCTTTCATGGTATTGAGGCCGTACTCTACCAAACGGTATTCTTGTAGCCCTACGTTGGACAGACTCAAGCAAAAGGATGTCTTTCTGTAAAATAGGCGACCATACACTGTTCGCAAATTCTAGTAAGGGTCTTACAAATGTTTTATATAATTTGGCGAAGATAATAGGGCTACTTTTTTGGAATGCCCGTCTCAGAAGGAACAGTGTCGAATTGGCTTTTTTACTGACATGTGCGGTGTGCTGAGACCAAGACAAGTCACAAGTTACCAAAACACCAAGGTCACGACAACAGTCAGAGGAGACTAATTGTTCACCGTTCATGTAATACGGCATTCTGGGATTCTTGTTACCAATGTAAAGGACGTTACATTTATCGAAGTTAAGTGGGAGTAGCCAGTCACTGGACCATTTTTGAATGCTTATAAGATCTTGTTTAAGAATTTGATTTTGTGAGCTTAAATTATACAATTTGGTATCGTCTGCGTACATGGAAAAAGGTTACATCAAGCTACTCTTAAGATCGGCAGTATAGGCTATAAAGAGTAATGGTCCCAGTACCGAACCTTGGGGAACTCCGCTCATAACCTCAAAAGGACGGCTGTAAGCATCTCCCACTTTAACTCGAAATGTTCTCTCAGAAAGAAAAGAACCAATCCATTTTAGCAGATTTCCTCCTAAGCCAAGATGTTGAAGCTTATGCAACAATCGACGCTTAGGGACGCGATCGAATGCCTTTGAAAAGTCTAAATACACTACGTCAATTGAGTTGCCTGCGTCCATTTCTTTCGTCCAATCCGATAGGCAGCAGAGTAAATTTGATTGGATAGATTTACCGGGAAGAAAGCCGTGCTGCTGGAAGGGTATTAATTGATAATCCACGAAGAATTCAATAACACGGTCGTAAATAATAGACTCCATGACTTTGACAATCAGGGAGGTCAGGCTTATGGGTCGATAATTGGTAGCATCAAATTTGTCTCCCTTTTTAAAGATTGGCCGCACAGTTGCTGTTCTCCAGTCGGCAGGTAGAGAACTAGAATTAAAGGACTGGCTCATCAGAATGCTGAGAGGATACGATAGAACAGATGAACATGTGGTCAGAAGTTTAGCTGTGATTAAATCAGGGCCAGGTGACTTTGACACCTTCAATTTATCTAATTTTTGACGTGACAACGTCTTATAAATCGATGGAGCCGGCTGCACGCACGAAAAAGCATGACTCATGCGGCGTTACCTCGCTCTGAGGCGTCCCATGTAAGGCTTGAAGTGCAAGCGAGAACGCGGAACGAGCGACAAAGAGGCACAATCGGCCTTCGCGTTCGGCAGCGTTCGGCAGCGTTCGGCAGCGTTCGCCATCCGTCTCTCTCCTACTTGAGTGAGCGATGCGTCTGCGTGGACAGCTGCTATATTATAGTACCAAGATAGTACATTGACATGTTTTGGTCGAGTATCAAGTTCAGTGAAAAGTGAATGTAGTGTCAATTTTTTCAAGACACATTAAACTAAAAAAATTGACATAATTGTATTTATGCGTATACATAAATCTAACTTGATCAATTTCATTGTGATTTCTAATTACCTCCTTCTCTATATACATACAAATCTATTAAACAAATGAAATTAAAATTTTCTTTTGAAAAATGCTACCATTCCATCAGTATTTTCTTAAGACGTTGTCACGTTCAACTATCGTCAGTAAACCGGCTTTACAGACAACCGATTTTTTTTACGGACAGCGTCACTGGAAAATAGAACATCATCGATAACAGCTGCATTAGGTACTCCAAGGATGCTAGGCATTATGTCATTGGGCGGTTCTTGTACGAAAATTTTTAAAAAAGATTTGGCAAATGAGTCGGCTACCTCAATATCACTATCAACCACTGTACCCGTGTCATCTTTTATCCGTAAATTAGTTCCAACTGGGCCGGATAATTGAGTTCGAATGTGTTTGTACAACCGCTTAGTGTCTTTACCATCAGCTATAGATTTCTCGTAGGTTATTCTGGCTTCTATAATTATAGTTGACAACCGATTTGAGAAAGACCTATGTTTCTTATAATCAGCCTCAAGACCTGTTCTTTTGAATGCACGCCATAGAGCTCGTTTTTTTTTAATAAATTTTAGGATAGAGTTGTTGATCCAGGGCTTTTTAGAAGAACGTTTAACGAAAGAGGTGGTTGTGTGTTGTTCTATCTGAACATTAATAACATTTTTAAAGGAGTTCCAGTTGTTAGAGACTGAAGGGTCACTCAATAAATTATTCCAGTCGACCTTATTTAAACACCTGCATATAGCTTTATAATCTGTAATTGACCTCTTAAATGTGTCAATCCTCTTTTTAGAGGGTATAGAGCATATCTGCAAATCCACCTTTAATGTCACGTGGTCTGAGATGCCAATAGGAGGGAGATAATCTAGATTGGCTAGTGACGTGTTATCAGAAGATAAAATGAGGTCGAGGGTGGATGGACTTTGACCAGTTCTGTATCTTGTAGGCTTGGTTACAAGCTGCCTTAGGCGGCTGTCATTAAGTAAATTTACCAGAAGTTGAGCAGGATCGCGGAATGACAGACGATTATCTAAAGGCCATTTTAGTTCACTTAGGTTAAAGTCACCAAAGAAGAATGTGTTTACATAAGTGTTGGTAATGTTAAAAATAGAGTCAAACAGAAGCCTACTATCGTGTAACGATGACGTAGAAGGTCTGTAGATACAAGCTAGAACGAAAGTGGAAGACTTATTATAAAATTTTAAGAATATGGATTCAATACTTCCCGTGTCTACATCCAAAGGAATCACCACGAAGTCAGCGAGTATTTGATCCAATATGTAAATACAAACACCACCACCCTTTCTCTCAGCTCGGTCCTTTCTAAATAACGTGTAACCATTTAAAAAGGCCATCCCACTAGGTATCGAGGAAGTTAGCCAAGTTTCACTCAACATGATAATTGAAGGACATTCAGTAGCAACTAGAGCGCAAAACTCGTTATATTTGGCCATTAGTGACGCGATGTTGGAGTATACTAGTGAAGCAGTGAAATATTCTGTATTGTGATTGAATGATAATATCAAAAGAAGACAATGGTGTTCACACTCACACGTAGGCAAGAACCTGAAGAAAGAGTCCTTCAGAATCCCACCAATGGGAGGGCATGAAAAATTAGTTGACAGGATTATGTGAGCTGCCGGCCAAGCCAGATAACTCGGTCGGGACGTCGAGGCGCAAATTTAGGGTTCCTTCAGTGGCCTTCTTAATTTTTCTCTGGATCTTACGACACTTATTCTTAATTCCTTTGTGATCAACAACTCCGTATACGTCGTAAAGTAAATTGATTACGCCTTGAATGTCTTCCGTATGTTTGTGGATCAATGCTAGTACGTCGCTTTCTCCCGAGGCGCTATTCATAAAAGCAACGGTTTGATCAAAATTTAACGGGTAAGCGACACTGTTCTCTATCAGATCTTTGGCGGGTTCCAGTAAGTCTTCTAGTGGCGTTAAACTTTCTGTGGATTCGTTAACTCTCTGCTTTTTTAAGTTAGATTTCCCGTTATTATTTCCCATTATTGTAGACAGATCCAAGGGACTTACCTCCGTTTCAGCCGCGTCGTCTGTTGTTTGACGTTTTCCTGCCACAGTTTCACGGAGTTTGCTAAAAGACGCCTGTGAATTATCATTTAACACTTCATTCGGACAATCGTTTGCAAAATGACCAACCAATTTGCACTTAAAGCAAACATCATCGAACGTGAAAAATACCCGGTAGTTAGTATTTTCGTATTTTAAGACCATCGAGGATGGTAGGTCGACCACGTCATCAGGTTGAACATATATCTGTCGGCGGAAACTTAATACATGGGCATATTCGTCACTCCGCATTCCTGCCCTGAGAAAAGACATTTTTGAGACAGGAGTAAATCCAAAAGTTTTAATTTGGTTTTCAAAAACAGTGTGAGGAATGGATGGGCAAACATTAGAGAGGATAATGCGACGTGCTGGATTTAACAGCCGGCGCACACTGACTGATTGGTCTTTAATAATGATAGTTGGATGATTATCAACCACTTCATCTACCCAGGATTTAGCACTGAGGTAAATACATACACGATCTTTTGACATCTTAGAAGCGAACAAAACATTTTTTGCTGTCACTATATTACCTATAGCAGCAACATAATCAATTAAAGTTAAGCCATCGGTAGCGTTAAGAACTACCGCTTGCTCTTTCGAGGAAAATTCAAAACTAGCCATAATGACCAAATTTATATATCACGGGATTAAACCCGTTTGCCCGTGAAGCGACTGCGGCGAGCCGCAATCACTCGCCTCGACCCTGCTTATAAGAACTTATCAGTGCTTGAGTGTAAGAAAACTTGTTGGTGATAAAAGGAACATGCGAATTAACAAGTATTGCTCCACTAAGGAGAATATATAAGGTTCCACAATTTAAAGGGAGCTGCGTACTAAGGCTGTTAACAGCCTGCCACAACCAAAAACAATTAAATTCAGAAAGATCTCACCAAATATTGCCCCAACCGGGAGCGACAAACGACAAGAAACTTTCACTTAACTCACTTTTTCAATATTGTATGAATATGTATCATCAATTATAAAACATTTTAATGAAAATTGTTAATAACAACAAAAAAAATTACAAAATGATCAAAGACTATTTTATAAATGAGACGACGATAAATCAATTACAGCCTTTAACAAATTAGAACCATAACGTTCGTCATAAACATTATTCAACTTATACCGGATCCATGTTTTTAAAAATTCTCTATGGACCGATTCTCCGGCTTGTTCGGACCATAATCCAAGCCCACAATTGCCAAGATAAGCTATACATTCTTCCAGATGATTTAGGGCTATGTGAATTTTTAAAGTTTCCGAAACTCCAGTAGCCCTAAAAGCTTTTCTAAGACTTACAATGTCTTGGGTAAGTTCAGATTTTACTTGATTTGTTCAAAAACAGTCTTCAACAACTTTATTCATTGCTTTTAGGGCCGAGATGATTGGAACAAGTTCTAATTTTGCACGATCAGTATCAAGGTCCAGAATACGATCGGCTTCTTTTAAAAGTCTGCGGCAAGCATTTCCCTCGAAAATTTCACCTTGATACGATTTGGTTACTAGTCCCAGTCTTTGTGGCCAACTTAACGCCACTTCTCGTTCAACGAGAGGTACCAACCCATTCCAAAACAAATGATTCACAAATCCTTGTAAAATATGGAACTCTGGTATAACGCACTTTTGTAAAACTGTGGTTCCTGCCCCTTCTTCAAAAATTGGATTATTTACTGTGCTAAAACATTCTTTTGAGATTTTTTTATTTTTTTCTAATGAACAAAATTTTTTGTAGTGTCTAGTGGCGTCTTCGTAGGTTCTTAAAAATTGCTTCATGTTGTTAGAACTTTTGTCGTTAGTAGAATTTTGCGATCTCAAATCCTTCATTGACACGTAACAATATGGACAGGGATAAGTAGAACTTGCTGTTTGGAAACCATTAACGAGAAGTGTAACTTTCAGATCTGCTACAAATCTGAAGGAAATTTTGTTGATTTGTATAAGATCAAAAAGCAATTTGAGATTATCGTAGCTTTCTTTTATGTCTGGGACGATACATAGGATCAAGGACTCTCTGTACTCCACTTAACTTCCCCTGCTTCCCTGCTCTTCCACCTTCTGAATATTTACATCGCTTCATTTTTTATTCTTCTTCCATTGATTCTTTGTCACTGCTATTTAGTTTACTACTACGATTTTCAGAGAGTATTGTTAAGCATATTTTCATAAACCCTTGTCCTCCGTCTGCCATAACTTTTATTTGGGCATTTCCAACTATTTCTCGGTGATCAACAGCAGCTTTTACCAATTCCTCAGCGTCAGCCCATACTACAGGCCGATTCTCTTGAGAAGACTTTCCATTTATCTCAAATTTGTAGATGTTTTTTTTGTAAAACGAACTTAGAGCTTTTACTTTAGCACTTGCGTGAAGCCGATAATTAGAAGGAACAGATTTTTTTCCAGCGCAGGACCTGATAAAATTGGTAAGTGTTTCCATTTCCTTTAGTGAAGCTCCCGTGTTGGTTTTGTAGTTGTCCAAGTGGTTTTCAGAAAATAATGGGACTTTAACAATTTTTGAAGGTGGATTGATAAGGACTGTAGCACTCGGTCCGCCTGTAGCCAGTTTAAGTTCTTTTGCTTGATGATGTGTTGAACATTGACCATCGACGCAGGATTTCAATGTTGAAATAATCACCTGTTCTTTTTGGATTGTTGGTAGATTTAAAACAATTTCCGTAACGTTTTCACGAGAATGTTTTTTGGAACACTTGTGCCTAATTCCCTTACCAATTTGATGAAAACATGTTTTGCATATTCGTTTAGTGGAGGTTTCTTTTACAGTTGGAATGTTCCCATTCAAACGTTTTGGTTTTCCCAGAAGAGATTTCTTGTGACTTTTACTTCTAGCTGTCTGGCAGATCAAACAATAACAAGTGGCGTTGACATTTCCTCGGGTATTGGCCAAAATTACCATGTTTTCAAAATTCGGAGTTATAGGTGAACGACGTTTGTTGAAAATACCTTTTTCATAATCTAACACTACCAGACGACAAGTTCCACATATAGAGCTGGGGTATTTGGAATTGTTTTTACCAAATGTAGTCCCGGTATAAGTGCACACCAGTTTATAGAGTTTGTCTGTTAAAGCAAATGCAGACTTTTTCGATTTTCCGAACACAATCTTGGAACCGCACAAGACACACACTTTTGAACGATTTTCTTCGTGATTTGCTTTTTGTGGCATGTTGACAGATCTGTCAATCAAATTTAATTCGTAAAGTAACTAGATAATCAGAAACAAATGATGAAATTTGGCTTTATTAAAATATTTTCAATTTTTTTTTATCTTTCATTTACCAAAAATATGCCCGTATTTGTTAAAACAATTTTTTATATTACCCGATATGCTAGGATTTTAACAAAAACATAAAAATGATCGGTAAATGATACAGAATCAAAATTGGAAAAGCATTTTCGTTGATAATTATTTCAAACTCATTTTTGCTTAAGGACACCTGTGAGGAGTGACAATTCCAAATGTTGTTGTAGATGAACTTGATGTCGATGGCATATTTTCTATGCGCACTCATTTGCTGTTGTTTGTTTAGATTTTTGTTTCGAATAATAAGTTGGCTGTTTCCGTTCTCTCTCGTTTTGTGCCCCAGGAAACTGAGAACAGGGAACTGAGAATTTTGTCTTTATCATGTAAAAAAAGCTTTTAATAATTTCGTATGTAGTACAACATTTGCACAAGAGTTTTGCACCAAGTGTTTAATTGATTTATGAAAAACATAAAGTTTCCAAAACTGACAAACGTTAAATAAATACTTCCCAAGAAACTGATAATTTGACTGAAACCACACGCGTTCACTGACGAAAAACACTTTATTTAATGACGGACATTGAAAGTTTATCGTCAAATTGCTAACACGCGCCAAATAGACATCAAATTGGTCAAACTGTCTAATTGGTATCTTCGCAAAAGTAACGTGATATTGTAATAAAAATTAAATATTGCCGACCAGGGAACTGAGAAATAAAACCGATGGACCCTGTTTCACGTTGGTTAAAAACAAAAAAAATAATAAATATCAATTCAAATATGCTAATATCAATTATTTTCACTAATATTAATTAAGTATGTGCCACAATACTTGAATTAGCAGCAATGCTTATTTTATAACACACCACATGTCAATTTACAGGGTGAGGACAGACCCAGGGAACTGAGAATTTTATGTTTTAAAAATGTTTCTATAAACTTAAAAACATATTTTATGAACTATTTGTCATTTGCCGGTGTCAATTCATGTGTGATCTTTTGTTGTAAACAAACTTCAAGACAATATTTATGTTACATAAGGACAATCATTGGTGGTCATTTGAAAATTCCCATTTTTGTAGAATCAGTCATATAATAAAAAATATTGTGTGTTCTGGTTTACCGCCATGTCAACAGAAAAAAACGTTGCTGTTATAATTCTGGTTTTATTGCAAGAAGAAAATCAGAAACATGCATCTGGTGCAAGGAGTAAATAGTATAACAAAAGACCACAATTTTCTCATATGCGTTTACCGAATGAGCAGCGGGTGTCGTCAAAAGCCGATCCATAAAATTTTTTACGTATGGACAAAGACCATTTTGATTGGTTGCTAAAGCAAGTTGCACCATGTTTAATGGTCATGTCTTTGTTTGCCTCTGGCTATATTTCTTTTAATTTATTAAGTAATATTTTATGTGCTTGATTTCTTAAATTGCGATTTGTATATTCTTTGATTTTAATTTTCCATAGACATGGCAAAGACCTATAACGTTTTGAATAATTTTGTAAATCACTCATTCTTTCGTATATTCAAAAGCTTTCATATTACAACTGCCGATGATCGTAATTACCGAGTCTTTCGATATGCACGCAAATATTTCTGCAGTGAACAGTGGTTACCCGCGTCCTCACCACATAAAAAACGCATTAAAAATAAAAACCTGCAGAATCTTCAAACAATGTTTGTGTGATAATTGCACATACATAATCCTAAACTAGACGTAATTTTTCGAATACACAAATAGATTTGTCCATGTCGATTTATTGTAACATATAGTCTGAAACCATGTTGAGCTATAACATAACGATCAAACGATTCTACGACAACTGATCGCAAACAATTGATCGCAAACAACTCGTCGCAAAATTGGTCGTACGCGATAATTGGTCGCACGCGATAATTGATCGCGGCGACAATTGATCGCACGTAAATTTATCGCAGCGTCAATTGATGGCAAGGTAAAATTCATCGCGAAGTATTTTCTTTTATTAGAACTAAATATTTTGTGTTCTGAATTTTAAGTTGCAATAAATGTAGCAATCAGGTAAGGTGTAAATATCGAATTAAACATAATTTGAATATAGAAAAGTGACGAAGTTTGTAGTTGCCCTTTAAAAATTAAAAAATACGAGCGTAAACACCTTGTTACATAAGATTTTTTATTAATAGTCATTTCGGTTATTTTTTTTTTTAAGAGATACAATTATTTAAAAAAAATATTTTGCACATTTCACAAATTTTAACACAGGTTGATGCAGAATTGTCTCTCTTGTCTACGAAAATACCTTGCCTTTATATTTATATACATATCAAATAATAAAATTTATGAACTAATAGTACATCTAGAGTATCCATATGCGGCGAATGTAAATTCCACTGGACGGATATAATACTTATTTTAATCCCTAGATTGCAGTGGATCTTTTACAGGGTTCGAGAAAAGTTTACGTGTATTGTAAATATAGATATATTGCAAAAACTTTTGTTGGAGCGTCAGTGATAAGAATAATTTTATGTGCTACCGGGAAATCTAAGAAATGTACTTATACAAATAAAAACTTACTTTTTAATTATTATTATGTGGCTAGTATTGTACTGAAGAAAAATGCAATTGTACCACATGTGGGTGTGAAAAATACATGTATACATTAAAGAAGATTAAATTAATTTTATCCTAAAATTTAGGGAATACGTTGACACCCAGATATGATAAAATTATATGTGTTATAGTGTGCAAGCCAGCGCGGACCCTGTATGCGACATACAGGTATATATACATAGAAAAACATTTAATACAATTAAAACGCATGTTATTTAGATAAATTAAGTACATAGTAAAAAGTAATGCCATCTCTATGATTTTACATTCATCTAACTTTATTCTTAGAGCCGTTTTACACGTCACAGAATTACTCCGAATATTATAACGAAAATTTATATACAAATTTTGACGCTAAAGTGTTCACAAAAGTGCGCAAAAGCTATGGTCATTTATTTACGATTTGCGAGGCAGCGTGTGAAGCAAAATTTTTACTCGCATAAATTTAGTTACTGTTTTCATTATGATTTTCATTATAATTTTCAGAGTATTTCTGTGACGTGTAAAACGGCTCTTAGATCTAAAAAAAAGAAGAAATAATTCGTTAGCAGTTTTCCATGAGTGACCCTGCTACGGGCTGCTATCTGATTTTATTATTCGCCGCATCCTAGAAAAATTTACAACATCAGCTGGAGAAGATTAAAGCAGTAGATCCGCCGCAGTTTACATCTGCCCACCTACATCCGGCAGATTAGGAAAATAATTCTGAGTGAATAGTCGGCGTTCCAAGTGAAATGCCCGTCAATAAACTTTTCAAATCTTTGGAAGCGAAAAATTAGTCACGCCATTGCGAATAACCACTACTCAGTGGCGTAGTCATCCTGGTTGTCTCTACTTTTTAACGGTATTCACTGTTTGTAGTACTTGTTACTGGTGATGTATTGATTGATTTAAATATTTTAAATCATATTAATTAATAGACAATGTATGTCTGTTATGTGCGTTGTTTAATTCAACAATTTGTATTTCATGTATTTCATGGGCCGCTTAAAAAAAACTGTACGTCACTGTCATCGGCAGTTTTATTTGAATAATGAAGGGTGCTGTTTATGACACTTTACCGGTTTGGCTCAAAACCATCATTTTAAGTCTGGCACGTTCTCCAGGATGAGAATATTCTTTCCTCCATGGTGAAAACTAATTTTTTTACGATCTGGTTTACACAAATGGCGTAAAATGGAGACTGGTACCTATCTACCAATCTCTACTTAACTTAGCAAAGAGAATGAGATATATTACTCATTCGTTCGTATCTATACTATATCGCCAAATGTCCGGTTGTCTTTTTTTAATTAAATTTTTGTTTGGTTTTAAAAAGTGATTTAATGTTAACAGTACTTCATCACTATCGTGCTCACAGTTGGAACTACTACTAATGTTTTTAGAGAAATTTTTTATCAATAATGATTTGAAATATGGCACGAAAGCAAGACATGTAGGGTTATTATTTCTACCACCATACTGCCTCAATTGACCAAAAAATTTTCAATTGGGTTCTGATTAAATGCCCTGGTTGGAAATTTGTCATAACCTAGGTTTTGTAGAGTACTAGCAATTTGAAGGAAACCGTTTATAGTTGTTATCCAACCTGTTAAAACTGGAGGACGTTTTCTTTGATTCGCTTTTTTTGGAATACATTCCATAGATTTAAAAATATGCTTTGCTCTCATCCAAAACTCTTTATGATATGAATCACTACTATAATACATTTGTGTACTTTTTTCTCCTTTCTGGGGGAATTCATACCGCCATTCATACTGTCAAATAATTTATCAAAAAATTTTTAATAGTTACCGTATCTAAAGCTTCGCCATTCAGTGCATATCACCGTATTTGCTGTTTGTGTTAAAAAGTGTACAGCATTTAATTGCTGCAGTCGTGCTAGAACTAAAGACTTTTACACAATTTGAGACTTTCATTTTTTTCACTTTTGCGGGATTGACGTGATGTTCAGTTCTACCTTATAGGAACCCAATATTATGACTTCTACAGATATTATAAGCACTCCATATGTGATCCCACTTAGCTACTTGAGACTTACTACACATTGAAAATTTTAAATCTTTGTCTAATAGATTATTTCTTATACTTTTCAACAGACAAGGAGGGTCGTAAATATGAATTACATGGATTTTTTTGTTAATTACTATAACCTCTTCTTCAATGTCAGGATTTTCCTCTTTGCTTTTTTTGAATAAGGTGTTTATGGCACGAACACTTGTTGTCCCTTGATCGTAAACAGATGCAATCACTTTTAAGCCTATTGCTTCAGCACGTACTACAATATTTTTGTAAAAACTGACAACTTTATCTGCTGACATTGAGTCTTTACAGAATGAAAATGCAACGGGCTGTTTCCATCTTTTGAAAATGCCACGCAACATAAATACCATTACATGATCCTCTAAACCTACCACGTAGTCCTGGTCTTTATTGTAATCTAAATGAGGCTGAATAGCCATTTCATCAAATACCAAAGTACAAAGCTTATCTATGTTCAAATAGTTCAGTTTTCTTTTCTAAAGCGTGAAATATGGTGTCATTAATACCAGGTTCAATACTAACAGCGCTTAACACTTGTTGTAGCGTACTTACGGAGGGAAGACATAACAGTTTATACAGTAGGAGAGACAATTTGGGATTAGTCTTCCACATAATAATACAATTAATTTTTTCTTCGTCTGTGAAGGTCCTGCCGTACTTCTTCTTCCCGTATAATAGTTTCGAAATTGACACTTTAAAAAGAGTCTGCTGAAATGGTGTCATATTATTCAGCATTTCTTCAAGTTTTCTGTTTTCTTTCAAAATTATGGAAGTTTCTTTCACCAACCTCTTACTTGTCAAAATTTTCTTTTCCAACCCACGCACCTTTCTTTTCAAACGTTGAACTTCATTCTTTAACTCATTGCTCTGAAGAGCTATCGAAAAAAAAGATGTTTAAAAAAATGTTCGCTCGACATGGAAAAATTAAATATTGGTACCTACTAAGGTTGGGTATAATAACAGTAACAAAATTATTTTTAATCTTTATTCTTTTTTAAAGAAAACTACGAGGGCAATTTTGTATATTAGCTACCTAGCTATGATAATGACGTCACAAAAACAAATGGCTTGGGTATCAAATAACTGCTAGTGTAGTAAGTACTTTGACGTAATTTGGTACGGATCCACAACATTGGGCATTGTTGGCAGTATTTTTTGTTTAGAAAAATGAGTGAACTTAACTTAGGAGCATCGCGCGGGTCCAAAGTTCCTCACTAAAGAGGGAAATGGTGCGAAAGTTATCCATGAAAAAATGACCCAAGTGTACGGTACTAACGGTTCATCTTGTTAAAATTGTTTCAAATTGATTGTTTTGAAAAAATACTTTTGACTTTTACTTGTGATTCTTCAAACTTTAGCTTTCGTTGTCAGTTTTTGGTTGCTATGTTTTTACAAAACGTGAATTAATTGAATCGGATAGCACCTCTTACAGTGGCGCGAATAAAGCTTGAATAAAGGGTAAATTTACTTCGTAACTTTTGATAATACAACAGGAGTTTTTTTCATTCCTTATGCTCTCGGCAACCCCTCCAATTTTTTTGTCGGTGCATTTCCCAAACACCCTGTATAGGTGCGTGACGCAATCTGCGCATTTTGAATGTAAATGCAAGATTTCCTGGAAGCACCCATGATAGTTTTATCTGGAACAGTAGCAACGTGCTAGACTTCTTACAAAACTTGCACACTCGAGGTCATTCCACTTATTATGTTCTAGGTAAAAATTGAACAATATTTCATATAAATCAGTCAGAAAATATTTTTTACGCAGGTGATTCAGGATATGCTCTTAGGCCGTGGCTCATGACGGCAATTCAAAATGCGGTCCTACATACCCCTGAACGTAAATAACGGGTGTACAATAAAAAATATATTTGGAGCAGGCGGTGAAAATTCAATTGTTTGCGGCTTTTTTAAAGTGTACAAAGAGTCACGTAAAAAACTGAAGGTCATTGAGAATGACATTTAGCGGCAAATAATGTTGGGTTAGAAAACATTTTCTCACTTTAATGCAAATCTGCTTGACGCAAATTATTCAAATAAAATTAATAAATAACTACTGGTATGGCCTGTACAATCGGCAGCACTCTTCGGGGCGACCCGCGCTTTTGTTGCTGGCACCCTGCTGCGAGGCCCCCTTCTGTCAAGGAGCGGCGGCGGTCTTTTAGTGCGGCATTTCTTATCGGCGGCTCGTACCATAGTCGAAGACCAAAGGGTTGGGCGGACCATACCCTTTCACATCTGCCTTTACCCCACTTGAACATTTTTTAGTTTGTTAGTCCTTCGAAAGCAGACTAGTTGTGTGGACTGTTACTGTCTAGTGTTGTGTACAATAAAACAATAATTACAGTCCACTTCATTCATTTCTCTTCTCACCGGCCACTGTAATTACAAAAGAAAACAAGTGACTAGTGTTTTATTTTGACGAGTTACTTTTGAAATAAAAAAATAAATGCAAGTATGCAAATCATACTGGTTATTAAAAAGATCAGTTCATTACAACACTTTGTTGAGGCAATTTTTGTTTCTTAAGAAGGTAAAAGAAAAGATAAGAATACGACACTTTATGGAAATCTTCTGTAACAACAATATGACAGCATTCTGCATAATTCTGTCGAACATTATGTAGGGCCTGATAAATGTTACATTTTAAATTACATTACAACAAATGCTGGAAGTGAGAACCCCCTTCTTGGAGACACAACCTAGCCCTTCGCCTTACTGCATTGGCCACATTTTCTAAAACACTTGCACTATTATTAATATCATTAATTTTGTGTGTTATCCTATTCCGTAATTCTTCCAAGTCATTTATGGGTGTTGTTTAAATTGAATTTTTTATATGTGGCCACAAGAAGAAGTCACAAGGAGTGAGGTCACATGATCTAGGCGGCCAGTTGTTTGGTGTATTGTGACTAATAATCTTATTTTCATTAAATTCAGACAAAAAACCTATTGTAGCTCCAGTTGTATGAGCAGTGGCACCGTCCTGCTGAAAGTAATCATACACTAATTCTTCATCATCCAGCTGATTTAAGAATACACTTAAAATTTCGTCACGGTATCTTGCAGCATTTATGTTTCCTGAAATGAAAACATCATTATTTTGTTGTTAAAATACTAAAACCTTCTTTACCATAAAAAAAAATTGGACCAATTACTCTGTGTTGGCTAATTGCAGCCCAAACACCAACTTTCTGGGGATATTGGGGCGACTCAATGAAAAAGTGTGGATTTTCTGAAGTCCACATTCTTGTGTTTTGTGAGTTTACATAGCTACTAAGATGAAAGTATGTTTCATCGGTGAAAAACGTTTTTTCAAGGTGGTCGTCCATATCCAGAGTATTCAGAAACCATTCACAGTATTTAACTTTTTGAGGAAAGTCTGTTGTCAGATGTGAGACGATAAGGAAACAAATGAAGATCTTTTTTTAGAAGAGTGTTACAGGTACCAACAGACAAACCAAGTTGTTGTGATAAATGACGGATAGAAGTACCCGGGGTTTCTTCCATTACTTCTCTCGCTTCTTCAATTAGTTCTGGAGTTCGTTTCTTTGGACGCCCACTTCCAGCTTTTCGTGTCACAGATCCATTTTCTTGAAAATTTTTTGACGAGACATTTAAAGTTTGTCGAAACTGGGTATACTCTACGGCAAAATCAGGGAATTCTTCTCGAAACTCTTCCATACATAATCCAATTGAATACTGCCAAGTTCCATCTTCTTTTACACCGTTTCGGTAATACGACATTACCATGAATATTTTGTGTTGGTCAGAAATAGCCATTCTTGTTAAAAAATGACTTTAAACGCAAAACTCACACGCTAGTTCTGAAAAGAACTGATTTTTATTACACGAACAAAGCAAAAGATGAAATAACAACTAAACTGCAAAAAGGAGATACGAACGTTAGGGTTAGGAAATCAGAACGTCAAAATCCGTCAAATGTCATTTTTTTGTATTTAAGATGGTAATGGTGTACCCATCCATCCTCTGAAGTATATTTGGTTGCCTACTTACGCTCCGATATTATTTGCCCTGTTACGACAATTGTGAAGTTCTAAATTCAACGCCTACTGCAAATATATTTTTTATCGTACACCCGTTATGAGTCTCAGAAAGACACGATCTATAACACTGGTCTACAAAATTAAAATTTTGTTTTGTCACACGAAAGTTTTTGTCTAATTATGATAGTACTATGGACTCCTAACACGAATTTATTAATAAAAAAGATCTGACACGTCACGTTTTTTTGTGACACTGAAACATATATTTCTATATCCACTGCTCAAAAACTCAATTAAATATAACTTTCTTTATATATATACATAGTTAATTTTGATTACTGTGATTTGCGCGAGTATTTGGCTTCAGGTAAATCTTTTTTAAGACCCCAGCAGTAATCAGCCAGCATTCCAGAGCTCCATTTTCCTTGGTACCGTCGTTCAATCAAAGCAATGTCTTGGTGAAATCTTTCACCGTGTTCATCACTCACTGCATCTAAGTTACTTGGAAAAAAATCTAAATGAGAGTCCAAGAAATGTATCTTCAAAGACATGTTACACCCCAAAGTTTTGTATGTCGCCAAAAGTTCATTAATTAAGTCCTTATAGTTGTCCGCCCTGTAGTTACCTAGAAAGTTTTGTACGACATTGACAAAACATTTCCAAGCTGGCTTTTCAGTATCGTTTAACCTTTCTTCAAAGATCTTATCCTTTATCAACTCTCTTATTTGGGGACCTACAAATACCCCCTCTTTAATCTTAGCATCACTGATCGTGGGAAATTTCTCTTTAAGGTATAAAAATCCAACACCACGTTTGTCCATTGCTTTTACAAAATTTTTCATAAGGCCGAGTTTTATGTGAAGAGGTGGCAAAAATATATCTTCAGGATTTACTAAAGGTGTATTAGTAACATTCATTTTTCCCGATTTTAGTGATCTTCGTTTGGGCCACTCTTTTCTTACGTAATGATTTTTTTTATCTCTACTGTCCCATTCACAAATGAAACAACAAAATTTTGTGTAACCAAGCTGCACTCCCAACAAAAGAGCAATGACTTTCAAGTCTCCACAAATTTTCCATGAATATTTGTTATATTCAATCTTTTCTAGAAGAAACTTCATGTTTTCATAAGACTCTTTCATCTTGGAGGCATGAGCTACAGGTATAGATGGACGTTTGTTGCCATTGTGTAGCAACACTCCTTTCAAACTAGCCTTTGAGGAGTCAATGAAGAGTCGCCACTGACTTGAATCGTACTCAAAATTTAACAAATTCATGACTGCACAAACATCATTACAGTAGACCAAATTGCCCGATTGGGAAAAATAAGGCTTTAATTCGTCGTTACGATTTCGAAAATAGGTAATTTTTGTATTGCAAGACAGTAAATTCCAGTCACTTAATCTTGAGCCCAACAGTTCTGCCTGCTTTTTAGATAACTTCAAATCACGCACCAAGTCATTGAGATCACCCTGCGTTAACAAATGTGGTTCTTTTGAAGTACTCGGTTCATAAGGTGGGTCGCAAGCTAATAAGTCATCATTTTCACTAGAGACAAGTTCTTCATTTTCTAAAGTATCTGGACATGTTGGAACAGGAAACTCGACACTGTGTGGAATTGGTCTTCTTGCAGATGGTAGGTTGGGGTACTTTAGAGTGTGTTTTGACTTAGTTGTTATACCCTTAACAACAGTTAAACAAAAATAATCACTGATGTGATCCTTGGGTTCCGACCAAATCATCGGAACAGCAAACGGCATGTGTCTAGATCCTTTCGCCCAACCCAGTAGAAGCCTAACACATGTTAAACAGCAGATATGTGGGGGCCCAAGACTTGTCCTGATGCCTCACAGGGAAACTAAAATACTCCAAGTAACATTTAGAGACTAACGGCGTGAAATTTCTCCGTTGGGAGTGAAAAGTTACTTCACCGCACACATAACAAAACTCGTCCGGGTGGTTGATACACTTCCGCGGCATTTTAACAGTTTAAGAAACTACACTTTCTTGAATAAGGTCCTTAAAGCTAGTAAGGACTAAGAAGTTTTAAATACAAACACATTTAGAAGGTGAAACGAAAGAGGTGACCATTACAGAAAAACTACGCGTGACAGGAACAAAAAATTTTTGTTTTTGTCATGAGGTGAGATAAGGATACTCGAATTTTTTTACAAAATTCGTGTGACAAACATAGTGTTGATCAGTGTAATCGAAAGATGCAATGGTGTCTAAAAAATGAGATTTAGGTGTTTGCTTAAACACAGAGTGTTGCATTACCACCCTGAAAAAGCGGGAAAAATAATCAAAGCTTGCGTGGTATTGCATAATATGTGCATTGCCAATAACATAGAAGAGCCAGAACACAACGATGAGGTAGAAGTGGATTTTGGAATGAACGTCAATGATGAGGAAATTGTCAATAACGAGCGAATCAACCCGCAATTTGCTGAAGGGCGCAGAATGCAAGCTAGAATAATAAGAAACTATTTTTGAAAATAAATTAAATCTCATACTATTAAACGAGCAAAGTGTGTATATACAGGGTGATGAAAAAAAGGCGCCGACGATTTTAACTTAAATGTCCTTTTCTATTAAAGCATCATGAAAATTGCAGCAAAAGTGCTATAAATATCTTTTCTTTTACTTTAAGCCATTTTTCTAGCAGCAGAAAATGGCAATACTGCATAAATTTAACTTTCTTTTTTGTAAAATTAATAATTCACAATTGGTCTCCAAGAAACTGAAACTGACATCTACACAAAACAAAAACGACTGTCAAATTGCATAAATTTTATTATTTTTATAAATCTTAATTTATTTTAATTAAAAACTACAAAAACTATTAGAGCAATTACTCGAAATGCCTGCCTTCCACTTCAATGCACAAATTTACCCTTCTAATTAAATTTTCCTTCACTCTCTGGAGCATAGGGGCATTTATCGTTCCAATAGCTGCATTCATTCTGTCTCTTAATTCTGCCAAGCTATTTACTGGGGTAGCATATACGAGATCTTTGAGATGACCCCAAAGAAAGAAATCTCACGGATTTAGGTCTGGTGACCGAGGAGGCCATGCAATCGCACCACCTCTACCAATCCACCCATGTGGATAAGCTCGTCGCACCAATTCCGGACTATTCTTCCAAAATGAGGAGGTGCGCCGTCCATCTCCAACCACATAAGTATTCCTTAAATTAGCGAGGGGCAAATCCTGAAGCGAAACTTGAAACTCATTTTGTAAGAATTCTAAAAAATTTTCTGCATTTAGTCTTGCAGGCAATTCAAATGGCCCTAGAAGATTCATGTTAATAATGCCAGCCCAGAGATAGAGGCTAAAACGTCGTTGATGGGCACGAGGACGGGCAACGAATGGGTTTTCAGTTGCCCAAAAGTGATTATTGTGCTGGTTGAATACACCATCCTGAGAGAAAATTGACTCATCTGTCCATAAAATGTTGTCAATAAATCTAAGGTCGTTTGCATGACGTTGAAGAAGCCATTCGCAAAATTGCAGTCTGGCAAGGTAGTCACCTGGACGAAGAGCCTGTACCTTGATGTAATGATAAGGATGACAATGATGAAGAGGGGGAGTGGGAGGTAAAGGAAGTGGGAGAGTGGGAGGGAGTGGAAGAGACGGAGTGGGAAGGAGTGGAAGAGGGGAAGTGGGAGGGAGAGGAAGAGAGATAGGGGGAGAGAGAGAGATAGAGAGAGAGAACTGGGAAGGAAAAGAGAACGAGAAAGAGAGAGAGAACTAGGGTGATTGGAAAGCAGCGATTGGGTAGTAAATGACATTGTAATAAATGTCAAACAATAATTCCAGTTTTCTATTGTTTAATGTCACTCATCAGTGTTTAAAGCAAAGGCTGCTTACGGAATTTCTTTTTTAATGTGAATTTTTAGTTAGTGCGGGCATTTCAAAATGCATAGTGGACGTCCTCGAAAAACGTTTAACTTCGAGCGAACTTCGAGTAGCCAAGACTCATTTCAAGAAAATCTTAATCAAAATGGACGTGACAAGAAAACCTCAATGAAAATGAATCTAGCCAGGTTTCTGTTCAAGAATCGCTGCCATCAGCTCGACCCACGCGTGCTGCTAAAGTAATATGTGTATAAAATATATCCAAGATTATAAGTGAGGAAAGATCCCATGATTTAAGCGTTTTACGAGAACGCAGTCAGTTACAACGAGCGGCTGAAGGTAGTAAGAAGAAAGAAGAGCGGTTAGAAGATTTACGTCAGCGTGCGTCACAACGCGTAGCCTGTGAAAGTGTTGAACAACGAGAGGAACATTTGCAAGATCCACGACATCGTGCATCTCAACGAGTGGCCTGTGAAAGTGACGAACAACGTGAACAACGACTAGAAGATCTGCGACGGCGTGCATCTCAACGCATTGCCAGTGAAGATCCTGAAGAACACGAGCAACGACTGGAAGATCTGCGACAGCGTGCATCTCAACGCGTTGCCAATGAGACTAACGAACAACGAGAGCACCGCCTAGAAGAACAAAGGCGTCGAGAGGCAAGACGCCGCAGAGATTTAGAAATGAATCACTTACCGACATATAAATGCGCCGTTAGTGCATTATACCTTAGGACCATTCGAAATTTTGTGTATCCATTGTGGTGGATTGCATTTTCCTGAGGAACGTGTTTCTAATCCTGTAAATATTTATTCTTTTGGCGACTGTTGTTTACATGGACGAATTGTAATGGAACCACCACAATTTTCAAATGAATTAGCACGTCTCTTTCTGAACCGTCACCCGAATTCGGAAGAATTCCACAGAAGAATAAGAAACAAATGCATCTTTTGCGCTAGCATCTTTGAATGTGGAAGATGACAGAACAATACATAGCCATGGCATTTATAGTTTTGTTGTTTGCGGACAGGTATATCATAAAATGAATATGACGGCCCATCCGACGCAGAATATTCAAGGTGTCTTTGAACGGCCACAGTACGGCCAACTACTTTTTAGATCCTGATAATGCTGTTAACGAACGCGTTCACATCCGCTTAATTCTAGAATCAGTACCTCTCCGATGGAGTTATTGGAATATATTATTCGAGCGCATAATGGTTATGTACAGGGGTACATAATGATGCGAGAGGTCGAGGAAGAAGTTAATCGGCTAACTTTTGCCCAAGGGATACCGCCACCACACGTTAAGCTTTTATTTAGGCTGCCAGAGCAGGCTGATCATAGAAGGTTTAACATACCCGCCTGTAATGAGGTATGTGCAGTATTTACTCTTAATGATGATCACAGCTTTCGTTATAACGAAATGATTGTTCATCAGCATAATAAAAACATTGTCCATTTAAAGAATATTGATAAACGTGTAGAGCCATTTACTTATCCATTATTTTACCCGGCAGGCCACGGATGGTTACAGTATAGACTTGCAACTGCAAGCGCCATATGCTAGCCGCCGTAATTTAACTCGGTTTGAGTTGGCACAATACAGACTTTCGTTTCGACCTGAGTTAATTAAATTCTTACTGGAAGTACCATCAACACATGAACCTGATGTACGACAAATTCCATTTAATGCACTTCATTTCGGTGGCAGATTATTTCAACAGTATTTAATCGATACTTATATTCGCGTTGAGCGTGACCGCACTTAATGGATAAAATGCAATCAAAACAAGATCCTCGCAGAACAATATGCGGGAGTAGCTCGTTTCATTAATGAACTAGCCGAAAAAAAAAAGCCATAATTGGTGAAACGATAATTTTACTACCCTCCTTTCCTGGCTCGACAAGAAATTACACAGAGAATTTTGAAGATGCAATGGCTATTGTTCGACAGCTTGAATCACCTGATTTCTTTATCACCATGACATCGAATCCTAACTGGCCAGAAATTAAACAGGCATTGCGAATAGATTTAGAAGACGGGACAACCTTAGAGCAGCTTCCACAGAATCGTCCTGATATCGTGGCCTGAGTTGCTAAGTTAAAATTCGACCAAATAATAGAAGATTTGGACAAAAAACAGATCTTTGGAAAGGTATCGGCTTTTGTATATACTATAGAATTTCAGAAAAGCGGGTTACCACATATGCATTTACTGGTGATTATGTCCTCTAATGATAAGATTCAGCGACCAGAAGAGCTCGATGACTTGATTTCATCCGAAATACTAGGAAGTTACGACTTAGAGTTAAGACAACTGGTACTGAAATGGATGATTCACAACCCATGTGGAGAGCATAATCCTAATGCGACATGTATGGCTAATAAAAATGGAACAACAAAGTGTCGATTCGACTTCCCTAAATGGTTTCAGGAAGTAACAACTTTGGTCGATGATGGTAAACCAAATTACCGACGCCGCTACAATCCGCAGTTGGACCTTCAACGTTCCCAGTTTTTACATGAACAAGCCGTTTATCGTAAAGATATCAATGGTCATCGTATAACAAGGGATAAGTGGTTTCTGACAGCAAAATATCATCTTGGTTGTATGAACTTATCTACGATTGTACGCAAATAAGTACGTCGCATGCGAAATTGTATTCGTCTAGCGCTCAAGAATACAGAGCGTGCGACTTTCATCTTTCGCATACGAAATCACCATGCGACAATTTTCGTATACGACTCAAAGTTGCATGAGTTCAAGAATAGGGCCCCAGGTCTTCTATGTAGTTCGTTCTTTTGGCACTTGCAGCAAACATGAACTTTTTTGGAATGCCTTCCGTACATTCTGCCACAGTCACCAATGTCACTACACATTATTGTAGTGTTTGAAAGCTTCGCTGCATTCTATTCCGAAATTTGGCGACATACGTAACACCTCTTTGTCGAAGGGCTGTGAGGTGGTACATTTGTCGCAAGTAGAGACGTGGTAGTCAGCTTTCTTTCTAAGTTATTTTTCATGGTCGAAATGATATTTTTCTAAAGTCCTTTGACGTTATGTGCAGTTCAACCTGGGGTTTGATGATCTCATAAACAAACGTCTGCGATTTGTTTTCGTTTTATTCCAGTCTTTGAAATCTTCAACAAATTAATAGCGTGTAAGCATTTATCGCCGCAATATCGATCAGAGTTTAAAATAACGATAGTGGCCATCTTCGTTATTTATACCATACAACGTTTTGTGGTATGTTTTCTCGCCATTTGGTCAATGTTGTCAACGGCTCTTTGATGTTGTTATAATAGAGATTTATGTGGGATTTGTTTTTCTCGCCATCATCAACTTGGCTATCCAAATGTTGCGTGCTCAATTAAATAAGAATTATTCTTGTTTTTTTTTTTACCACATGACAGCAAAGTCACTGGAGCTTTACTAGATGCTGGATCGGCAAATACAATAAACATGTATATTTGAGTACTCCTCCCTGTGATGTCTTGTTTGGGGTAGGTAATATTGTTAGTTTCTCAAATTACACGAGCTCATTTTTCTAACTTATATATTCTGTCAACTGTCATTCTCTATCTCTTTTTTAAGCTAGTACATTACATTTCCTCCCTTACTTGAAAATTAAAGAACACATACCAAATACAAAATAAAAGTTAAACTCAATAACTCATATGACGCACATGCCATTAGAGTTCTACAAGATAGTCCCGAAGCTTCGACGGTGGTTTTCTGTCTCGCTGGGGACGTCGTCTAGTGGGCGTCTCGACTCGTTGATTTGGGGGACTGTTTACTTTGTCCTCCGTGTTGTCTTGTCTAAGGGGTGTCGTGGCTGGAGTTGTCGACCTTGGAGGTGTTGTGGGGAACGGTGCTCGCGTTTGTTCAGATTGGGAAGATCGACTGGGTGCCAAACTTGTTGAGGGGTGATACTCTGGCCTTGGACTCTGTGCTGAGTGGTGTGGCTTGAAGAATGATGAATTTCTGACAATCACCTTTTCTCCTCGTCGAGCTTCAATTTGAGAACCGGTGATTCTAGTGATCGTGTATGGATCTGGATCAAAGAGTGGAGTCAGCGAATTCTTCTTTTGTTGTTTGCAAAGAACTTTTTGTCCAAGTTGTAAGCGATGTTCAAATGTCCTTCTTTTACGATTGGCGCGTTCGTTTTGTTTTCTTCTGTTGTCGATGTCCGTTTGGGGATTGTATTCATGAAACGTCTTGTTTTTGAGAGTGGGTAAGAAGTTGTTGATTTCTCTGTTGAACATAATTTGATATGGTGGGCAGTTTGTTGTTGAATGAGGGGTGCTTCGGTAATTGATTAAAAATTCTTGAATTTCTGCGTCTGGATTATTGCTGTTGATTGTTGCGCACAAGAGGGCTTTCTTGAACGTTTTCACGAATCTCTCAGTTCTGCCATTTGCTTCTGGCCAACGTGGTGTTATTAAATGATGCTTGATGTTAAGGCTTGAAAGATATTCTTTCAACTCGTATCCATTAAAGGGTGGTCCATTATCGGATTTAAGTTCTTTTGGTAGGCCAAATAGTGCAAATGTCTCGTCAAGTACGGGCTTCAGCTGTTTGAAATTGGTCGATGGTACTTTTTTGACGAATGGAAACTTTGAGAAATCATCCACCATTATGAAATAATATTTTCCATCTGGAAATGGTCCGGCGTAATCTACATCTAGACATTCAAGCGGGTGAGTGGATGTCGGGTATGTTTGAATCGGATTTCGCTGGTTGTAGGGTGTTACTGCTTGACATGCTGTGCATGACTTCACTACTTCTTCTACCATTTTGTTGATGTTGGGAAACCATACCTTAGTTCTTACCAGTTGTTTGGTTTTAACGAGACCTTGATGACCTTTATGTGCCAATCTGATAATGTTTTTCTGCAGTTTGCTGGGAATTACGATTTGACTGCCTTTGAGAATAATATTACCATATACAGTGAGCTCTTGTTTGATTTGCTTGAATGTTTGCAGTTCTTGTTTCTTCCAAAACAAGGAATCATCTTCTAACAAGGCCTTTTTCAGTAGCTGCAACTGAAAATCATCTTTCATTGCATTTTCGATTTCTTCAAGTGAAATTGTGTTTGGTAGTGAATGATTGGTTACAAAAGCTACGTATTCTTCACTTTTATCATATGCTTCTGGTGGGCTGTATGTTGGATGACGAGATAAATAATCAGACGGATTTGTTATGCCCCTTTGGTGTTGAACTGTAAATTTATAAGGCTGAAGTTTTAAACAAAGTCGTTCAATGCGTGCGTTTGGAGCTGATCGAGGGTTCTGTAGGATTGAGACCAAGGGTTTGTGGTCTGTGTGTAACACAAAGTGACCTCCTAACAGGTATATTCTGAAGTGATGTATGGCCCATGTTGCTGCTAATGTTTCTTTCTCTATTTGACTGTATTTCTGTTCGGTCAAAGTTAATGTTCTGCTAGCGTACGAAATAACTTCTGTTTTGTTATTAAGTTCTTGCGAAAGGATCGCTCCAAGTCCTATGGGACCAGCGTCTACATAGAGGTGCGTCTTTTTCTGTTGGTCAAAATAGGCGAGGTTTCGTGCTGATTCTAGTTGTTTCTTAAGATCATTAAAAGCGCTGTGATGCTTTTCAGTCCAGTCCCATTGAGCATCTTTTGTAATCAGCTCACGTAATATTGCAGTATTTGTTGCTAAGTGAGGCAGGAACTTTCCAACATAATTCAACGTTCCTAGGAAGCTTCTTAGTTCATGTACATTTCTGGGCGGTTCTAGGTTAGAGACAGATTTGACTTTGTCTGGATCAGGGTAAATGCCTTTGCTAGAGAATACATATCCAAAGAAATCGATTTTGTTTGTGTTAAAAATGCATTTCTTTGTGTTGATTGTCAAATTATGGTTATCCAAACGTTCTATTACTTGCTTGAGAGTCTTATCATGGTCTTGTTGAGTTGTTCCAAAGATTAGTATATCATCACTGACGTTTAACACACCATCTATTTGGTTTAACAGTTGTCTTATTGTGTTTTGAAAAATCTCTGCAGCGGAATTTATCCCAAAACTCAATCGTTTATATTGATACAAACCAATATGTGTTGAGAAAACTGTTATATACCGTGAAGATTCTTCTAATGTTAGTTGGTGGTAGCCATCTTTCAAATCAATCTTTGAGAAGACTGTTGCGCCATTTAACTGGGCAAATATTTCTTCAATAGTTGGTGTTGGATGCCTTTCTCTAAGTATGGCTTTGTTAGCCTCTCTCATGTCTACACAAATTCTGATAGAGTTAGGATCGTGATGTTTGGGAACTACAACTATTGGTGAAACCCAGGGAGTTGGTCCTGTTGCTTTTTCAATGATGTTTTGTTTCATCAGTCTTGTTATCTCTTGTTCAACTGCTTCACGAAGATTTATTGGAATTCTCCTGTGTTTATTTGCTACTGGAGGAATTGACTCATCAATGTGTAGCTTGACAGTTTGGTTCTTGAGGCAACCTATGCCATTACATAAATTAGGATGCTTGTTTTTGATATAGTTCATGTCCATAGGTTGATATATCATCATAGATAGTTGTATCAGCTGCAATTTGTTTGCTGTATCATAGCTCAATAATGATTCACTGTTGCCTTTTATCACAAATACATCTGCTCGCGTTTGGTGGTTGTTATAATGGAACAAACCTTTGAATTTTCCAACTACTTCTAACTGTTGTTGACAGTTGTACGGGAGAATCGATGAGGAATCTGGTTGTAGCGACTGCTGATGAAATTCTTTAAATGTGTTTGAACTTATCAGATTAACAGATGAACCAGTATCTACAATGAAATTGATTACTTTCCCATTCAACTTAACATGTACCTGAGGGCATTTCATGGCTGTTCTGTCGTTTGGACGAATTGTTGTTTTGAAAGATGTCTCAGAATTAGTTGACTCTGGCTCCATATTAAGCTCATTAAAGCGAATTTGTGCTCTGTTCTTCCTCTCTCCATTATGTTTCTTGTTTATGCTAGTATTTGTGCCATGGTTGTTGTGCTGGGGGTTTGCTCGTGATTGTGCTTGTTGCTGTTGTGTTGATGTGGTGGACATGCAGACTCGGGCGAAGTGTCCTTTCTTGCCACAACTTCGACAAATTACATTTAGAGCAGGACAAGCTCTCCTCCCATTTGGATGCCATTTGCCTCCACAATTTTTGCAATTGTTCTTACTGGTACCATTGTTGGCTGGTGCGGTTCTGTGTTGCTTGTGTTTGTTTAGGTAGCTACATTCTTCTGTGCTTGTGTTCATGACAATCTTGTCTTCAATGACCTTCAGTTGATTAGCTGTGCACTCGATTGTACGTGCTCTGCTCAATAGATCATCGAGATTGGGTTGTTCAGTGAGTCCATATCGACGTAGTTCTGTGTACTTCGTGTTCATGATGATTTGAAGTTTGATTTCTTCATTTGGGTTTTCAAACGTGCAAGTCTTGGATAGTTTCAGTAACTTTGCGTAAAACTGATCAATTGTTTCATTCTCGCTCTGTCTGGCTTGCCTAAAATTAAACATTTCAAATTCTTTGTTGACTCTAGGGGTGAAATATTGTTTGAGCTTTCGTTTAGCTGTTAGATAAGGTGATTCATTGGGTTGTGCTGTGTTTGCTGGTAGTTCAGGAAGTGACAAATATAAATCATGAACTTCTTCGCCTGCGTAGTGGAGAAACATGGCTTTCTTTCGGTCTTCATTATCGATGCCTGCTGCTATGAGATAGTTGTCAAAACGGTTGAGCCACTTTTCCCACCTTGAGCCAACGTTATTGGGGTCTTCTGCTATATGAAATGGAGGTACTGGTGTTGAGTGTGTATCCATGTTCTGTTATCTTTTTCTCGATTCGTTTGTTGCGAACCACGTGTTGTGTTGAGGTTATGTGTTTCTCCTGTTGTCTGTTCCGAGTGTTCGTTGTTTTTCGCTTCGTTGGTCTTCTTCTGAGTTCTTTTAATACTCGTCGCCAAAATGTGATGTCTTGTTTGGGGTAGGTAATATTGTTAGTTTCTCAAATTACACGAGCTCATTTTTCTAACTTATATATTCTGTCAACTGTCATTCTCTATCTCTTTTTTAAGCTAGTACATTACACTCCCTATTTCCAACATTTTTCAATTCTTCCGAAATTTGTTTACGCTTGCTGTACATCGTCCCAACCATTGTTAATTTATAATAAATCCTCACCCAACTCAACTGACGTATAAAAACCTTTTGGCTATACCACTAGGTCCTCTAGAATACGAAGTACTTCCTTCAATTTTGCCAGCGTATACTTCCATTGATAAAACATACCTCGTTTTACAATCCGCGAGGCTCCTTATTAGGATACCATATTTTTCTAGCTTGTCTTTCATAGAAACCTTGAAAGGACACCAATCTCTAAAAACTAACCACATTTCGTGAACGACAACATTGGTCCAGGAGAATAGTATTTTAGGGATGTGTCATTTAGCAGTGTGAATATATCTCTCAGATTTGTCAACTGCTCTTCTCTCACTTTCTCTATCGTCAAATCTAAGAACTTTCATGAGCAGTGTTGGACCTTATCTAGATATTTGTGTTGTTACGTTGCGCGGGCGAATAAAATTGGCGTGTGTTAAAACTCAACAATTTATTCCTTACTAACTCGAATATACACGACTAACTATTACAGGGATTATGTACAAACTATTTCCGGCGCAACTTGGCCGGCTCTTCTTAACATTCGCTAGACTCGTGGTTTGACTCAATAATAATCGTCATTCCCGACGGTGACCTCTATTTAAACTCGTACTTCCTTCTAGATGTCGGACATTCGGGATCTTTCTGGATTGCCGTTCGCGACTTCCATTCCAGGTTTTTTTTTTGTGGCGTTTCGCCGCTTCTAAACTTCCTTGGACGCCGCAATCGAGACTGATGACTCACCACCCATAAACGCCGGCCGTGCCTATAAGAAAGATCGGGAACCCATAGGCGTCGTACCGGGGCGGCGTATGGGTTTATTTCGTAACAGTATCTAAATAAATTATCTAGATAAATATTTGGTTATCTATTATCTGTATATAGATAAAATAAAATTTAAGCACAAAATATCTGTATCTAGATAAAAAATAAATGCTAAATGCTTTTTTATTTTACGTTTTTTTTTTTCGTTGGTAGTATAATTACTGTAGTACTAATTTTGACATTCCATGTTGGTGATGGTAGTTCCATAGGCAAAAGTAGAGATACTAATAGTGTTCTGGTACTAATACTAAGCCATTTAATCATCTGTTCACCGAAACTCTCATGTTTTAAATACCATAATTTTCTATATTATAGCCTTCAGTACTACCCATCTTTAAATGTAATCCTGAAGGGTAATAAATATGAAGTCCATTAATACGAAAATGGTATTTTAAATACCATACACCATAATTCACTATTCACTGCATTTTACAATAAACCCTTGTAGGGGTAACACATTTTAACTGTTTACCAGGGCAACCCGGTAGGCAGGTAGCAGGTGGTTGTAATGGGTATAAGATTCATTCAAAAATAAATAAAACTTGTTATCAGTTGTTTTGTTGGCCAAAGTTTCAAAAAGTATCTGTTTTTTTGTATCCATTATCTAGATATATTTCGAAAAATTTGAAAACAGTCAGTTGATATTTTAGTCCCTGTAAATCGGGATTAAGTGTGGTCTTTTTGACCCTAGGGATAAAAAGTGTGTCCATGACAACCAAAACACTTTTCAACTTAAAGTGGTAATAACGAGCGTTTAAATAAAAACGACGTCAAGTTGGCTTTGGAAATGTGAACGTATGGCGTAGTTTGATTACATTATTTTAACCGACAATGGGTAATATTAATAAAATTAAGTATATGCTGATACTTACGATTTTGTTAGTAAATTACTTACGTGGATATTAATATAACATAAGTAGATTGTGACTAGTGCTGATGCTGAAAAATATATACTTGTCCAAAAAAAGTATGTGCTGATATTTTTTATCAAAATCAGTACTTACTCAAATCGGTATAAATAAAATCTAGTTTGTACTGAGAGAAAGTTGCAGGAAAAATTATGTACTCATGTGTTGTTTTACACAACATTTCAAGTATAAGAAATATCGAAAATGACGAGATCAACATTGTCTATAACAATGAGAACGATAATAATAACTTGAACATGAAGAACACAATTTACTACATGAAGGGCGTATCACAAGAAATGATTTAATAATACATTTTCAATAATATATTTATTTATTTTTTTACAAAATAATTAAATTATTAAACTGAATTGTCCAAAATATATAATTTACATTGAGATATTTTAATTTTAATTTAATTTTCTTTAATAGCACTTCATGCTTTTTTAAGGCAACCAATTCTTTTAAATTATTGTTAATTTCTGCTAAAGTTTTGTCATTTTTTTCCTCTATTGATTTTAATAACGAACTCAACGTTGTATTTTTATTTTATTTTTTGGAGCGGGTTTATCTCTGGACGTCGAAGGAATGACGTTGGGTAGGGCAGTAATAAGAGGTGTGTCCTAGGCAGGCGTAGGAGGAATATCTGGTTCGACGGGATTACCGGAATCACCAGGGTCTACACTGTTACCAGTTTCTCCACTGCCATGACCTAGGACTTCACTAAAAAATGTAATTAAAAATTGAAAGAAAGCTGTTGTAAAGAATAAATATACATAATACGATTATGACTCCCAAAGTATTAGAAGATAATGTTCTAAGAACTACTTAACCAATCAAAACATTATACGCACTATTATATTTAGCTGAGCTATACCAAACCAATTTTTCCACATGAATTTTGGTTTGAACATATGCTAATTTCTCCAAACTTGCAATTAGCAGCAAAACAAATGTCACAATGGCGAACAACGTAATTCACACCCTACACAAATTCGAATACAGGGCTTTTATAAATGACTCTAAGGGCGTAGTTGGCCATGGATTTAAGTGTATTGCAGACATCTTAGAATATGACAAACATAGATATAAAAATACTATAGTAATTGTCATAAATAAAGAAACTTTGGCGTGAAGTGAAAGGCAAGCGACAGTTGTGCTTGCTTGAAACCAATCTCTTCAAAAAAGGGACAGCCCAGATACACTAAGGCCAAACGTTTTGAGAAAATGTTTCCATAACGAAGAAATTGAAAACATATGACCAATGCGCGGAATTGTATCTCATACGCTAGAATCAGTGCTGTCCCGGCGATAGTTTGATTACAAATATATTTTTCTTTTGGACTATTTCACCATAATATAACATTTCAACATCACAAATCTGTGGTCCTGTGATTGAAAAATTAAAAAGGGCATCAACTATTATTATTTGAAGTAATATAGTAATATAGAAGTAGTTTTTTTACTAGCTGTAATCACTCCTAGTGACGCACTGGCTACGACCTTGTGGACCAGATCAAGGCGTCCCCGCTACTCGCCGTAAAACACACCTTACTTCTACTGGGGATTTGCAGCGGTAAAACAAATTCCCGCGTACTGCATATGACCCTTCATATACACTGCGTTTCAAATAAAATGCACCACCTAGAAGGAGTAGGCGTAGAATGTTGAAATTTGGTGGAGAAGAATATTGCATATAGACAAACATTTGATTAAAATTTGAAAGAAAAAATAAAATGTTTAACACAAGAAATGTTAATAATGTGTTAAACTTCCAAGTGCACGAATACAAGACTGTATTCTTCTAGGCATGCTTAAAATGAGACGATCTATTGCCTGTCGGGGTATCTCATTCCAGGCATTTTGGATTTGTTGTAGCAATTCTTCCAAAGTCTTTGGAGGATGTTGTAAATTGCGCAGCCTTCTATCCATTACATCCTAAACATGTTCTATTGGCGATAAATCTGGTGATCGGGCAGGCCAGGGTAAGATGTTGACGTTATTTTCTCCAAATACTCTTTGTGTTAATAAGGCCACATGAGGGAGCGCATTATCTTGTTGAAAAGTTGTTCTTCGATGGTTCTAGAGGTAAGGAAAAAAAATTTGATTTACCACGTTATTGATGTAACGTCGGGCATTTAGCGTGCCTGGAATGAACACTAAGGGGGTACTTCAACAGAAGTGTATACCACCCCATATCATTACTCCAGGTGTTAGAGCGGTACAGCGTCTCTGTATAAATTCCAGATTTTACCTTTGGGCTCGAGGCCTTCGAACACGTATGCGTCCATCAGAGTGCCACAAACAAAACCTAGACTCGTCGCTAAACAGTATGACATTCCACTATTACAGCCATTGCTGCCCACCTTAGCACCAGTAAAGCCTGGTTGCTTTGGGTTGTGTTAAGAGTAGTTTACAGTTTGGACGATAAGATCTCAAGCCAAAGGAACAAATTCGGCGGTAGATGGTACTCATCGAGTTGTGTGCCCAATTTGTAGCTCTTCATTGTTCCATTCTCGACATGTTCTTATTGTACAATGTGGTGGGCCTAGTCTCCTGGTGATTTCCCAAAATGGTAAACCAGCCTCATGCATCCCTATAATTCGTCCTCTTTCAGAAGGTGTTATCTGTTGAAAATTACCACTTCTGCGAACTCGTGGCATTTTAGCAAGCACAATAATGACAAATGTCTAGTAAAATTACAAAAAAAAAAAAAATAATAAAAATCGAATAACACCCGGTATATTATCTAAACAAGTTGTAGTTTTTCTTTCAAATTTTAATTAATTGTTTGTTTACGTGCAGTAGTCTTCTCCACCAAGTTTCAACATTCTACGTCTACTCCTTCTAGGTGGTGCATTTTATTTGAAACGCAGTGTATAATAGTGCTGCAAATTAACGAGATCGCCCTGTAGTTTGGCAGTAACGTTGAAGGCAAGTGGGAGAGAATTTCACTTTTGAGTGTTGTTAAATATTTCGTTTTTGTTTTTCGTTCAGAAAACGTCAATTTTAAAAATACAATCCATCAGCAGGAATTGCCACAGGAGGAATTAGCTGATCTCCCTTTAAAATTAAAAGAAAATTCTTGTAGAATCACATACTTACAAAAAGTATGTGCATATTTTGCAGTGATCGCATGGCAAAATGTCAAGCAATATTTATCAAGAGAAGAATCATTAGATCAATCATCATCTAACAGCATAAGTACAGATCTGTTTAGTTGAGTTGGCTGGGCTTTGAATCGTTTTGTTGTGTGTCAAAAATATGTCAAACGTTGTTACAGTTTAGTGTCATTGGTGCACAAACAAAAATGTTTCAAACAGATCATGGAAAAAATAGAAAAATAGTATATTATTAGCCAAGATTGCAAAGCCAAACATTCTAGACCGAGCGCAAATTATAACCCGAGAAGCACATGCCAGAAATGCCTAAAACTAATGCTGCCTGAAATAAAATATTAATTGTTGTTATAGTAATTTGTCAATCTTACCTTCATCATTAAAAATGTTGAATCTGGCGCTTCTGCAATAAATTTAGTTATATGGGCATCTTCCAAAACCGCCGATTTTTTGGTTGATGCTGCTGAGTTTGTCTTTTTATGTAAAGAATCAATTTTGAAAATTTTGAAATGCCAGTGTTTTGTTTTAAAATTATGCAGGACTTAGGCATATAATACACTGACTACAAAGATCTTTTGTGAGGTATTTCCCTAAAGTATGCCAACAAAACATTTTCAGTACATTTTGCGACCTTCTTTCTATGGCACCAATATAAAAATTTTTGGTACGCGCATTCATTCCGCCTTTTGCTTTTTGTTGGCAGTAAATTTTGGGCTGCAGCACTTGCAGCAGCACGTATTTCAGGGGGCTCACAAACAAATTCGTCAGAATCTGACTTTTTTGTAATTTTTGGTGTTCAATTAATGCTGATAGATTATTTTAAATTTTAAAGTACGCTGGTAGTGTCAACGTAGTGACGTGTTTACAGTGCTGCCAACTTGATTGTTTATAAGTAATTCTCATAACTCATGTTTTAATTTTAAAAATTTATTCGTTGCAAAAAATATTGTACACAACACGTGGTGCCGCAAACAAGCGTTCATGCAGGAAGCAGGCTTTCCCGAACTAGTTGTGTAAATAACTACTTTGCACTCATGACCTTTCGCGCATTCACCAGGGTGTGGGAGGTCGAACTTCCCGCACACGTGCATTTTAACCGTGGGAACAGCTTTGATCGTGACGTTAGCCACGATTCTGCGCATGACAGGACAGCTCATGGAAATAAGTTAAGTTAGTATATAGAAATAATACATCAGTGCATACTTGTAATTTGACTCTGACAGAATGTCTCTATTAAAATATCAACAAGAGCTACATGAAAAAGAAATTGAGAATTGCCTGCTAAAATAAGGTGAAGTCCGAAATCGGAACATTAGTTTCCATTTCCATCGTAATCTGATATATAACTGCTTTGAAAATTTTTAGTTGTAATATCACTCTTTTATTAGTTTTATTAAAATGCTTTTTCATAGAAAGTATAAGTAGAGGAAAGGCAGTGATTGTGGAATAGGGCGATAATGTGGAATATCACTATTTTGAAAAAATTGACAGCGCTATCTGTGTTCTGCTGGCATAACTCAAACACCGTTTGGTGCATAAAAATGCACAGCTGCAGTTACCTGCTTTAACTGTGAACATAACCTAAGAATTAATTTATTTGTATATTCTGCGCAGTAGAAAAGTTTTGGTAAGTTTCAATTTTACTTTATATTTTTCATATAAGTGTTATAAAAGTCATAGATATTGTCATACAGAATACGTCTCTAATCAACAGTTAAATGCCATCTCATTTAACATTTATTTATGCGGTATTACTATTATTTTTTAATAAAAATCGTTCGTAGGCTCGTTGCGTTAATGTGGACTATTCCACATTAACTGGTTTTAAGTTAATTCTAATATTACCTGTATTTTAAGGACTATGTCAGTCAAAAATGAACAACTATGGTCCGAAAGCGATATGGAAAAAGCTGCCGTAGCTGTAAAAAGTAAAAAAATGGGCTATTTGCGGGCAGCTAAACATTTCAATGTGCCTAGAACGACTTTATATATATATATGTTAAAAAAAACAAGGAAATTAAGAAAGAAAAATTAGGCAGGAAAGCTGTCCTACCTCCTGAACTAGAAGAAGAACTTGTTCAATATCTGTTGACTATGGAGTCGAAATTTTTTGGCCTAACGAGGAAAGATGTGCGTTCAGTTGCTTACCAGTTGGCCAAAGTAAATAAAATTGAGAATCCATTTAACGCATTTTCAGCAACCGCCGGGAAAGATTGGTTACGACGATTCTTAAAAAGACATCAAAATTTAAGTATAAGAAAACCTACGGGTACTTCTATCTCCAGGTCACTTGGATTTAATAGAGAACAAGTGGATATATTTTTTAACGAATTAGAAAAGTTAATGGAACACTTTAATTTTTCAGCAAATAGAGTGTTTAATGTGGATGAGACTGGCCTTTGCATCGTGCAGTCTAAAACTGCTGAGATTATTGCATTGAAAGGAAAACGTCAGATAGGAGCAATAACATCTGCGGAAAGAGGCTCTTTAGTAACCGCAGTTTTATGCATGAGTGCAGGTGGCGTGTTTATCCCACCCATGTTAATACTTCCGAGGAAAAATTCAAGTGAAATTCTCAAAAAAGGTGCTCCACCAGAAACGCTCTTTGCTTTTCACCCATCAGGATGGATCCAAACCCATCTTTTCACGGAATGGTTCCATCATTTTGTCAAAAAAGTCCAACCCACTAAAGAAAATCCTGTGCTTCTAATACTGGATGGACATAACACACACACAAGAAACCTTGACGTGATTGTAGAAGCAAGAAACAACCTTGTCTCGATTTTATGTCTACTACCTCACACATCCCACAAAATGCAACCCTTGGACAAAACGGTCTTGGGAGTTTTAGAAACCTACTATTCTGAAGAAATAAGATGTTTTATGCGTTTACATCAACGCGCAGTCACACATTTCGATATATCTGAACTTTTTGGAAAAGCTTACCTAAAAGTTCAATCAGGCGAAAGGGCTGTGAAGGGGTTTAGAATGACTGGGATTTATCCCTGTCGTAGAGATGTGTTCACAGAAGATTTTATTGCAGCTTCTCAGGTTTTAAACACTGTGGAACACCAAGCTAAGAAAAACGCTGTAAATGAAGAAATTTCCGCTCAAAATCAGGTAAAAATGGTAGTTTTACCTGAGGACATCGTACCCATTCCTCTCTTAAAGAAAACACAAGGTACTCGTGGGCGAAAGAGTGGAAAAGCAAAATTAATTACTTCAACACCGAACAAGGAGGAGCTCGAAGAATCGATGAACCAAAAGGAAAAAAGGGATAGCGTTAAAAAGACCTGGACCAAGCAAAATTTCTTTAAAAACATCAACGAAGAATAAAAGAAAAAGTAAACCACGAGGAGCTCCACCTAGCAGAAGTGCTAACAGCAGCAGCAGCAACGTTTCGTTCCACGATTCTTCAGATGAAGATCCAGACGAAAATGTAGAATGCATTTTTTGTAGGCAAAAGTTTTTAGATAGCCAGAAAGGTGAAATGTGGGGTGAAATGTGGGTCCAGTGCGTCGTGTGTGGCATGTGGGCGCACGAAGAGTGTGGTGGCGCAGAAAAAGACGTTTATATTTGTGACTTTTGTCAGTAACTTTGTTGCAAAAATTATGTTTATTAATTAGAAAAAAATGTTTTAATTTATTTTTATTATATTTTAGAATTTTCTATTATTTTTTAATAAAACAATCCAAATATTTCATCATTTCCATGTACCTTTGTATGCTAATGTGAGATTTTTGGCGGTATTCCACAATAGCCACCCATTTTCTCGACCCCCGAAGATTACATAAAAGTACAAAATTTGTTATATATCGAACAAAAATCCATAATTGAAAAAATCTTCTGAGAGGTTTATAGAATAATAATTAGCCTATCATTTGACATAGTTACATGATTTTTTGTTGAAACATTTTTTTTCTGCAAGCAAGAACAAAAAGGGTATTCCACAATCACCGCCTGTCCTCTATACATTATACAGAAAGATTCCAAATTAAAAAAATATCAGCAGAACATGTGTATTTTTCGTACAGTAGGTACATAAATATATGCAGGGCTCTCACTTGGTTCATATGTTATGAAAAAGTTCATATTTTTAATGTAAGTCGTTATTATTTCATATTTGGTATGAATTTGTTCATAAAAGTTCATATTGTAGTTCGTATAAAAATTAAATTTAATAACATTAGAGTTTAAAAGCATACTAAATAAAAAACACCAACACAGCAACAAATTTTTAATATTTGACAATAATTTTTAACATTTTCATTATAGTAAGTGAAATAGATATTTATGTAGGAGCAAAATACACGCTACGCCACTGGAGGGCCAAACATGCATGCGTGGACCTTTTGTCCGTCCTTTTTCTTGCTGCACACAGCATCATGCGACAGTAGGTTAGATAGTGGCTAGACAATTTTAACCGGTAAAGCCATGCACATCCGGTGAAACAATCAGTGCACCTGCAGTCCCTGCAGTTTGCAATAAGTTTGATTCTAACCATAACCTAACTAAGTTGTAACGCCTTTAATTCTATGAACTAATGGGAGGAACGAAAGAGACAAAAAGGAAAAAAAAAAAAAATAAAACAAAATAAAGCTTCCTTACCTGCTTTGTAGACAGCACTTTTGCTCCGACCAGCCTCCAGCGGAGGTGGGGGGTTCGATGTTAACCTTACGCTGTAGATAAGGTAAAACAACAAAAAAAAGGGGGCGCCACGAATTTATTTAATAGTGCCGGCATACGACGTGTAATCAATTTCACATCCGCCTAAATTCGAAAACGGAGGACAAGCAGTGTAAAACAACAAGAGAAGACAATTAACGTAATACAAAGAAAACTTTATAACGTTAAACAACTATAACAATCAAACATAACACACCAATAAAATAAATGAATACAAAACTAAAATAACGGTAAGAAACAAAACTCGTGAAATCTCTATTCCGTAGATAATAATAATAATATTAATTAAAAAAATTATCTATACCTTGTGGTGTGTTACTGCGACTACCTTTTCAGAGGTTCTAACCAACATCAGATCTGAGGCCGTCAAACGCAAGGCGAATCGCCAGCAAAACCCGTAAGGCGCAAAGATGAAATTTATAAATTAGTTACTCTCATCAGTTGGTAATAGAGAAATCAAACAAAATTATCAACACAACGCCGAACGAAACTAAACTAATTAAAAATAAATAAATAAATACAAACTAGAACGGAAAACTTGACGAACTTATCTGTACGACCGTGCTAAATGTCCACAATGACGATGAGTTGAGGAGAAGAAGGGAAAAAAAAACAAACGAAAGGACCTGGAACAAGTTCATAAAAGAAATCTAAGCTCCCCGAAAGGATGGATTTGTATAAATTGGGACAGAAAGAGAATTTACGATAATAAAAGCCGTCGCCAAAATTACCTTGGCCGTAACCCACTAGCTGCAGCGAACCGATGATCCGACAGATAGTCGAAGTGTTGGAGTACTAATTGGTCACTATCACAGACACTACACTCCCAAAACACAATAACTCGCTAAGCAGACTTTTGCTCTTCCGAAGAATCAAAAATGAATAATGAGTAAACAAACTTGACAAAAAAACGTCGCGTTCCCATAGAAACACCGACTAGGAACGCGCTCAGACTCGTTGATTTCTAATGCTAAAGGAAACAATTTTTAATTACTTCGAAACGTTACAAAGTAAGTTCTTGTTTTTGTTAATACTCTATTACTTATCGTGCATTTATTACATTATTAGTTATTTTGTTCAAATTTGAACGTTTAACGTAGTGTAAGTGCGGATGTGCACGCATTAGTGTAGGTGAGGGTAGTTCCATCATTAACAGACACAGTCCACAATAAACCCTCAAGAGAGTTCCCTCGTCATTTTATTTTCTTGCGTTACATCAGCGGACCTGCCAGTTCAGGTCCCATTCGTTGAACCACAAGCGGACCTGCCAATTCAGGTCCCAACATAATTTGGTCCAATCGAGTCGAATCAACGAATTCCAGTACCAACATCAAAAAGGGTCAAGTCAACAAAATCAAGGTCAGTGGTTCACTATCAACTCCATTATTTTCTGAATCCTATTGTGTTACGCATGTATCTAACTTGTTCGCGTTGCGTGTATTATGTTCTTTGAAAGTTCTAGCCGAACTCTGATCATAAGTAGATAATATAATTACTAGTAAAGTAACGAGTAAAGCATTAAGAAATCAAAATATAACAATGCCGACACCTGAAGCCATAGCAGAAGCCGCGTCTCTAAACGAAAGGCGCCAACTAATTATAAATAAAGTGCAACGTATCAAATCGTATATAGACAATTTTGACAAAAACGGGGAATTAGAACAACTTGTTTTGCGTAAAACAAGTCTAGAACATTGCCTTCATAAATTCGAGGAAACACATCTTCAGCTTCGTAATTTAAAACTCGCGAATGAAACAACTGATGAAGAAGCTGATCAATTCGATACCAATTATTTCTCAGTAGTAGCCAAAATTAATAAATTTCTAAAGAACCGTGATACAGTTACACCAAAACCGTCAAATAATAGTCATAACGTTAATCTCCCCAGTCTTAAATTGCCAACTTTTAGTGGTGCATATAAGGAGTGGTTGACTTTTTATGATACTTTTAATAACCTAGTACATACAGATGAACGTCTAACAGAGTGTCAAAAATTTCACTATTTAAAATCTTGTCTGACGGGCGAGGCATTCCGGGCGGTTGAATCATTAGCAGTATCAAATGCGAATTACAATGCCGCATACGCAATTTTGGAAACTCGTTTCAAGAACGAGAGATTAATAGTACAGGACCACGTGTATTCTATTTTGAACTTTCCATTAATAAGTAAGGCATCGGATGCCAGTTTAAAACAATTGTTAGACAACCTTACCATTAACTTAGAGGCGTTAAGATCGCTTAATATTCCAGTAGACAAATGGGATGATATACTAATTCCTATAACTAACTTGAAACTCGATTTATGCCACGAAAAAGGAGTGGGAAATAACCCTAAATAAAAATCTTCCAACTCTAGAAGAACTAAAATTGTTTCTCGAAAAACGTTGTCAGTTTTTAGAGTCAATCAGTGCCTCTCACAAAATTAATCAAAATGGTGTTAATAAATTCAATAGTTTTCAAAAGGGTCGTACAGCAATACATGTGGCAACACAGCAATCAAATAAAGCGACATGTGTTTTTTGTAAGAAGGAACATAATCTTTTTTGTTGTTCGGAATTTTTAGCGCTAGCAGTAGCCGACCGACAAAATTTTGTTAAAATTAATAAACTTTGTTTCAATTGCTTGCGTTCTGGTCATCAATCTAGTGCCTGTAAGTCGATGAATTTATGTAAAATTTGTAAGAGGAAACATCACTCTGCTTTACACATTATTGAGGAAATTACGAAACCAGAGATTGTTCCGTCAACTTCGTCCACGCATTTTTCCCGCGGTAATATCAATCAAGGTTTAGTACTATTGTCAACTGCAATAGTTTTAGTTAAAGATCAATTTAAAAAACTGATAAAATGTCGCGCTTTATTAGATATGGGATCTCAGTCGCATTTTATAACTGAAAATATGAGTAAAAAACTGGGCCTAAAATCAGAAAAATCCAATTTAACTATTGTGGGAATAAATAGTAGTAGCAGTTGCTCAACTCATTTTACTAATCTAGAATTTTGTTCCACTTATTTACCTTATTCATCTAAAATCAAATGTTTTGTTGTACCAAAAATAACGACTAATTTACCTACTCAGGCAATAAGTTTGTCATCTATAGCAGTACCGTTAAATATCCAATTAGCTGATCCCGAATTTTATAAAAGTAAACCCATCGATTTATTAATTGGTGCAGAAGTTTTTTGGCAGTTGATAATGACGAACAATATTCCCCAAACTCAAAACCACCCACATTTCCAAGAAACCCAGCTGGGGTGGATTGCGGGCGGGGCGGTAAACCATAAAACTTCAAATTTAACTGCATGCCATTTAAGTACATCCGCCTTAGAGTCTCAGGTAGCAAAGTTTTGGGAAGTTGAAGAATTAACGAACAAAGCAGTTTTATCTGAAGAGGATTTAGCAACCGAACAGTACTTTCTAGAAAGTTATAGCAGACAAAAAACGGTCGGTTCACAGTGTCCCTTCCGTTTAAAAATAACAAGGTATCTCTTGGAAATTCTCGGGAGGTTGCCGAGAAAAGGTTTTACAACCTTAAACGCAAACTTAATAAACAGATAGAAATTAAATCTGAGTACGTGAAATTTTTAAAAGAATACGAAGAGTTGGGCCATATGCAATTATTACCAGAACAGGAATTAAATAAAGCAGATTGTTGTTATCTACCTCATCACCCAGTCATAAAGAATGCCGCAGTTACAACTAAGTTACGGGTAGTTTTTGATGCATCTTCAAAATCAGCTAATGGTTAAAGTTTGAATGACAACCTGTTGGCAGGTCCCAATCTCCAACAGGAGCTAGTTTGCATCTTAACGCGTTTCCGATTATATAAATACGTTTTTTGCGGAGATATCGAGAAAATGTATGGACAGATTAGTTTAAAAAAAAAGGGATACGGAGTATCAACGAATTTTGTGGGCAAGCAGTCTTGACAATGAAGTAAGGGTGTACCGATTAAATACAGTTACATATGGTACATCATCCGCACCTTATTTAGCTATGCGTTGTTTGAAACAATTGGCTCTAGAAAATCAACATTTATTCCCTCTAGCTTGCGCCCACATTTTAAACGATTTTTATATGGATGACTTGCTATGTGGCCACAATTCGTTATTAGAAGCCGTAGAGTTACAAACCCAAATATTTCAGATTTTAAAACAGGGGCAGTTTAATTTGTATAAATGGTCTTCAAAGGATCCTGCACTAATACCTTTGACAAGTAATCAAAATCAAAACACCATAGAATATAATAATAGCGAAGATAAAAAAACGTTAGGTTTAATCTGGAACAGTACGGAGGATAAACTTAAATATAATATCAAAATGGAGCCATCGATCAGTAATTTCACAAAGCGTAGCATTCTCTCAGTTATTGCTCAAATATTTGATCCCCTTGGATTGATTTCACCATTAGTAGTCAAGGCAAAAATAATAATGCAACAATTATGCCAAATTAAATTGAGCTGGGATGAGAAAATACCACTAGAACTTCAAGAAAGGTGGGTCAAATATTTGGAAGAGTTAACACAGTTAAATATCATAACCATTCCGCGGAGTGTTATTATAAACTATCTGGTTGAAATTGTTGAATTGCATGGTTTCGCCGATGCCAGTATGCAAGCTTACGGTGCAGCAATTTATGTACGATCGGTAGATATTAATGGGAGGTGTAACGTAAGTTTACTTTGTGCAAAAAGTAGAATAGCCCCATTAAAAACGCACTCACTACCTCGGCTTGAATTGTTAGGCGCGGTACTATTGTCAAAACTTGTTGACAAAACGCTGAATTCTTTGAATTTGACTGTCAAACACTGTCAAACATCGTTATTACTGACAGATTCTACCATTGTTTTGAATTGGTTGTCCGCTTCTCCGAATACCTGGCAAGTTTTTGTGGAAAACAGAGTTTCGGAGATTCAGACGATTACAGCAAACTGTACTTGGAATCATGTCGGTTCCAAAGATAATCCTGCGGATATTATTACGAGAGGTATGTCACCCGAACAAATGACCAAATGCAAACTTTGGTGGAATGGTTCGAATTGGTTAAGGTACGAAACGTCTACCTGGCCTATAAATTAATCCTAATTTGAATAGTGAAGTCCCAGAGCGACGAAAGGTCCATTTAGTCAACGCTATTAAGCCTTCTAATTTTATTATGAATAAGTATTCGTCCTTTCATAAATTAAAAGCAACCATTGGTTGGTGTTACAGATATATGTACAATCTCCAAAATCGAACTTATAAGCGCAGTGGGTATTTAACAATTTTTGAACTCAGGCAAGCAGAAACTTTTATTTTAAAATGCATTCAAAGGGAGATCTTTTTTGAAGAAATCAGTCAATTAGAAAGCAGAAAACCTCTTAAACGTAATAGCAAGTTAATCTCTCTAGATCCCTTTCTCGATCCTACTGGATTATTACGGGTTGGGGGACGATTAAAAAATTTCAATGTTGGACTACGAGGTAAAACATCCCATTATTTTGCCCAATATACACTTTGTAACCGATTTAATCATTACGCAAGAACATCAGTTACAACTACATAGCGGCCCACAATCCACATTGTACAGTTTACGACTAAGGTATTGGCCTATTAATGGACGTAATAACACACGTCGAATTATCAAAAAATGCGTAAGATGTTTTAGAGCTAAGCCAAAGGCCCTGTTTCCAAAAATGGGCGATTTGCCGGTGCACCGGGTGGAACCGCTTCGCCCCTTTTTACGATGTGGCGTAGATTATGCCGGGCCAGTACTAATTAAAACTGGTTCAAAAAGAAGTACAAAAACAGCGAAAGCTTATGTTGCGCTCTTTGCTATGTTTTACGACCAAGGCTCTACACATAGAATTGGTCAGCGATCTGTCATCGGAAGCCTTTTTAGCAACTTTTAATCGATTTGTATCGAGACGAGGCAATGTTCTAGATTTGTATTCCGACAATGGTACTAATTTTGTAGGAGCAAATCGGTATTTAAAAGAATTAGGGCATTTTTTGAAGTCACATCAATTTTATGAAGAGGATATCAAACATTTACAATTAAGGAATACTATTTGGCATTTTATTCCACCCCGTAGTCCCCACATGGGTGGTCTGTGGGAGGCTGGAATCAAAACTATAAAAAATCATATTAAAAAGGTTTGTGGCAATTCCGCTTTAACTTTCGAAGAACTAGGTACATTGTTGGCGCGCATAGAAGCTTGCGTAAACTCCCGCCCTTTAAGTCCTATGTCCGAAAACCCGAATGACCTTATTCCACTTACACCCGGACACTTTCTGATTGGTGAACCACTGACGGCTCCCATCGAGCGCGACCTGCAGCCGATGAAGATTCACCGGTTAACCCGTTGGCAACGTATCGAGCGTCTGCGTCAACATTTTTGGTCTCGTTGGTCTAGGGAATACTTGGGTCAACTCCAGCAACGATATAAGTGGACATCCTCATCAGCTCCGATCGTCATCGGTTCCATGGTGCTGTTGGTCGAAGAAAATTTGAACGTTTAACGTAGTGTAAGTGCGCATGTGCACGCATTAGTGTAGGTGAGGGTAGTTCCACCATTAACAGACACAGTCCACAATAAACCCTCAAGAGAGTTCCCTCGTCATTTTATTTTCTTGCGTTACATCAGCGGACTTGCCAGTTCAGGTCCCATTCGTTGAACCACAAGCGGACCTGCCAGTTCAGGTCCCAACATATTTACTGAAAAATTAAGATGGGCAAGCCCAAATTTACCAGTGACTGGCTAAACAAGAAGGATGAAACCGGAACATTAGTGTCGAAGTGGGGACAAAAAGGCAAAGAAGTTGATGTAATGTTTTGCTTTCTTTGCAATTGAAATTTTTCTGTTGTTCGTGGATTCGCTAGCGTAAATCAACACGTTCAGACAAAAATACATAAAGATAATGTTAAATGTAAACTGAATATTATACAACTAAACTTCACAAGTAAGTCAACGGTAAAGTTTAAATGTATACCTATATTACCATAATTTTTCTTATAGATAATTTAACTTCAAGTTTAAGCGCAAATATGATTTCTAAGCGTGAGAGGGCTACTCGAGCGGAAATCATATGGTGTCTCAAAAATGTAGCAAGCAATATGTCCGCTACATGAACTTAGGGTATAGTGGAATTGTTCAAAGCAATGTTGAGAACATTACCGACTGATTTTTCATTGTCTCCAACAAAACTTTCCTACATTATCTCTGAGGCATTGGGTCCTTATTGCAGAAATAAGGATGTGGGGACAAAAAATCTGCACAAATTTCAAACTAGAATAACTGTATTATAAAAGAAGGTATTAATAACGTGATCAACAACATTTATAAAAATAACTTTTTCGCATTTCATTCAGTAATACACTAGATTTATGCACTTCAAATCGTACAGTAAAAACTCATTTTACTGAATAGCCAACCATTACTGCATAGCAACCATTACTGCATAGATACCATTACTGCATAGCAACCATTACTGCATAGCAACGTCAAATTCATTAAAACAATGACACAATATTATTTTTATTTCACTTACTCCCATTATAGAAATTAAAAATACAATTGTGTTAAACCCCCGATCTCACTATACCAATATGTTCTTGTCGCAAGTTCTCTTGGTTCACCACAATTCCTGTATTGTTTTCTTTTGACGTTCCCGGTACCCCGCTAAATATCCCCTTCGATGTTTTTATCTTATTGCCAATGCTTTCCTCAACATATTTTTCAGTCACACTACTTGATTCCCATCCCCCATGCCTTTTGAGCGTTTGAATATCGGCTCCACTATCCGCAAGAAACGTTGCAGATGTTCTTCTGAACGAATGTCCGGTGTAGCTAACAGCATCAGGGAGTTTCAAGTATTCGGCAATCTTTTGCGGCATTTTAGCAAAACTATGGATACCCACTGGTTGCACTGTGCATTTTCCATTAAGGTAAAAGAGGAAAAATCGATTGTGCTTGACTCCTTTCGGTCTTAGTTGCAAATATTTCTTGTAAATCTCATATCCGTTACACTCTGATCCCACAGCAAACATTCGTTTCTTCTTTGTTTTGGTATCGTGTAAAGTTACGACCAACATACTTCCGGTGTCTTCTATGTCTTCTACTGTTAAATTACATAATTCGCCACGTCGACATGCACCATTTAGCGCCAAAACTATAGCACCACTTTGATTAACAAGAAAATTTCATCTGGTGCATCATTCAAAAATTTTGTGACGTTCTCTATGGTCAAAACTTTTGACTTTTTTGGCAAATAAGTATCGTTTTGACGTTTCAGGAAAGCAATTGGCTTCTTGTGTTGTGATATATCAATATTTTCATTGACTTGGATGGTACTTTTTAACATTGAGTATGTAGACCATAAGCTGGATGCCTTAAGGACTTTTGCCTAAAACAATTCATGAAGAAACATGATTACTGATATTAAATACCTTACCTTTTCATAAAAATACGCCATCATCACATTTTCGTCAAGGTTCTTCACTTTTTTCGCTTCCCGCCACTGGCAAAATACTCCATACGTCTTCTCGTATTTTTCCTTTGATTTCGCAGGGAGCAGACTCGTGCAAGCTTCGCAGGCAGCATTCAAAATATCCTCACTTACGGGAATATTCCGTGAATCCATTTCTGATTTAGTTTAAAATTGTTTGACTGTTGTTGTATGCGAAAAACAAGTTCTGCTTGGTTGCTACGTTATTGAAAAGCGTTACCTACTATTATTTTTTATTCGTACTTGACTTTTACATAATATTTAAAATTATTAACGCAAATAATATCTGGTTATGAAATGCGAAAAAATAGTATACGCGCCTCGATAGAAAAATCTTTTCACAACTCGTATGGTCTTTAAGTTACTCGTTCGCTTCGCTCACTCGTACTCAAACGAACCATACTCGTTTGGTAAAACTTCACTTTTCTATACTCGGCACGTAATGTACTATTAAAGAACACAATCTGCACTATATCTGCTTGCTTTACGAATTTTTGTTTTAACACGGCGCATTAAATTTGTAAAAGCCGATATTTTTGTTTGCCGTATTTTCAGCAGTATACGCTTCTTTAATTCTGCATGTGTCGAGGCTTCCCATCCATTTTCGTACACATTCCTCTTTAGGTTTCTCCAAAAACGTTCAATTGGGCGTAGTTGAGGTACGTTGGGAACATTTTTGTCCTTAGGGATAAAAGGAATGTTTAACTCATTATATGCAGCAATAACGTTAGCTGCGTAATGAGCTGTTGCCATGTCTGGCCAAAATACAAAATTGCCATCAGAATGCTTTTCTCTTATAAAGCGGACAAGTCGAGACCTAATGCACTGTTTTTCATAAATATCCGCATTAACAGAATTTCCAGATGGGCAAATAAACGCAGTAAAATGTCCTCGTGAGGAAATGGCCAACCAGACCAACAACTTGGACTGAAATTTTTTATGACGTTTGAATTTCACTTTATCATCTACTTCTTCTCCTTCCTTGCAATAGAAATGTTTATTGTTAGCAGTATCGCTACCATCAAAAGTGAAGTAGGATTCGTCATCGATGATTATTTCAGTTCCATTTGAGGGGGAAAAAGCGGATTCAGAAAGATGCCTTAATTTTCGTTTTTGTTCCAGCTTTTGTTTTTCTGAATATTTGGGGGCGGATTTTCGCGTTGCAAGCTTGACATTATTCTTCTTTAATATATTGCTAACATACTTTTTGTCAATTTTAAATTTCCGTCCAATCTTTCTTAGTGAAACACCAAGTTTACCGTGACTTTGATTGACTAAGGCTTCTCTCTTCTTTTGGGGCATTTTTCTTGCTGGTCTTCCGCTTCCTACTTGTCTTTCTACCGAATTCCCATTCTCTACTCTTCTGCAAATGCTATAAGTTGTCCTTTTTGATATCCCTATTTGGAAGAAGTGATTAACGGTGAATGACTTTTTTAAATGCATATGCCTTCTATAAAATTCGGCAATCACAGATCGGCGATTATTTTCATTTAAGTGTTCCATTATTACAAAAAATATTGAAACTTTCAAGAGGAACTAGGCATAACAATTTTTAACAATTGTCAAAAAATGTCATAACGTCAACCGTCATTTTTCTCAAAGCTAACTCGATTTTCGGTAAATTAAAATTTGTGCAGATTTTTTGTCCCCACACCCTTATGTTTGTACAAGATTTGAGAGAAAATTATTTCAGTTTGCAATATGATGAAACAACCAACAACAAGGACTTAAAGGAATTGCAAATTTGCGTAAGATTTTATTCCGAGAAGAAAAAAAAATGTTGTGAAACATCTTGAAACCTTTTTTCTTGGGAATGCTAAAGCTGAAACACTAAAAGAATACATCGTCAATTCTTTAAATAATGCAGGGCTGCATTTGAAAAAATTGTTAATGTTAGGTAGCGACGGACCCAATGTTAACATCAAAGTCTCTAGATTAGTAAACGAAGAAATAAAAGCTTTGAACCGTAAACCATTAATTGACATTGGCACCTGTAGCATTCATTTGGTCCACAATGCTTTTTTAAAGGGTCTCCAAGCATTTGGTTCGCATGCTAGTGAATATAATTTCCATACATATATTATTTTTTTGATGGATGGCCATTGAGAAATGAAGACTTTGGTAAAATTCAAGAGAATAATTCATTGCCAAATCATAAATTTTTAAAACATATATCGACACGGTGGCTTACGATAGGACCCGCCATTGACCGTATTTTGGAACAGTACGAAGCGTTGGAAGAATACTTTTTAAAATTCATTCCAAAATACCCCTCATCTTTAATTAACACGAAGCATTATAAAGACGTTGCAGCTTATCTCAAAGTTAAAAACTTTAAAACTGAATTAGTATTTGTAAGTAGCGTTGCGAAGTACTTTACTACATATACTGGTTTCTTACAAACGACAGAACCTCTTATACATATTATGTACGATAAACTGAGATCATTAACTATAAAACTGCTGATCAAGACTTTGAAACCGAATGTTTTTAAAGACTTTCGAGGAATTGTACAATACCCTGACAAAATATTTACAACAGAGAACTTACTGCCTATGGATTCGATAATCGTTTGTGAGGATGCTATTAGAAAATTGCCGAAAAATGAAAAAATTATTATGCTAAAAAACGTACAGAAATTTTATATTGAGTCATCGAAGTATATTTTAACAAAATCACCATTGAGGCTAAAGGAATTGAAATATTTTTCATTTTTAAATCCGTTCATGATTAAAGAAGTACCAAGTTATTACGTAACTAGAATTTGTGATAAATTACCTTGTAGCATTAACAAAGAATCTGTGGTTGAAGAATTTACAATGTTTGTAAATACAGAAAATTTAGATTCTTTTGAACTAAGTCCTGTAGATACCTTCCGGTCAAGTATGGACGAAAATAGATATTCGGAACTTTCAAAAGTTGTGAAAATGTGTCTAAGTTTAGTTCACGGCAGTGCTGATGTGGAAAGAGGTTTTTCATTGTCTGGACGCATTTTAAGCGAAGATAGAACGTCAATGTCTTTAAGAACCCTTAATAACAAACTTTACATTATTGACGCATTAAAAATGGTAGACAATCGTCCCGAACTGTTTCATATTACACCAGAGCTTATGAATATGACCCGATTAGCATCAAATTCATATAAAAGATATTTGGAGGAAAATCAGTTGAAAGTAAAACGATTAGAATTGGAAAATAAAAAAATTATAGAAGAAAAAGAAAGAGAAAAAGAGCAGTTGAAATTGTTTGAAAATAAACAAAAAAGAAATGAAGAACTGGAAAATGAGTTGAAGACGGTAAATAAAGAAAAAACAGTTTGTCAGTTAACTGTTGATCAGTTACTAGATAAAACAAATAAAGCCATTAAAAAAGTTTTAAAGTCTACAGAGTGCGGATCAGACGTGAAAATCGCTGGCGTGTTGCTGCATTCAGTTATTGAGCAACGAAAAGACGAAAAACAAAAAATCAAGCAAACGGACAAATTACAATCCAATATTTTGAAGCGCAAGAGTACTGTAATCAGTGGGCTCGTTGATAAGAAAAAAAAGTCTTCAGAATAAGATTTTATTTCTCATTTTATTTAATTTGTGTTATTACAAAGAGATATTGTTATTTTAAAAGTTATTATTACAAATAGTTTGTTCTTTTCTTATATATATTTTATTTTGTATTTATTATTTTTTTTCTAACACTGACATTTTAAATCGTTTCTAAGATTCATTTAAACTCGACTACTAAGTTATCTATAAAATCCACTGTTCTTTATAAAGTACGTCGTCAATGGTAACGTCCTTTATACTATTTAAAGTACGCTGCTTCATTTTTCGTAACATTTATTTATTGAATAGAAAACTACAATTATTAAAATACACTCCCCCCTAAAATTATCGCACCACCTCCAGTTCTAGCGAACCGGAATACATGGGGTTACCATATACATAGTGGTGATAAATGTATGCAAGACAAGGCCAAAAAATTTCAATATTTAAAAAATATACATATTCTGGGCCTGATTTGGAGACTGTCTTAATGTAGGTACATAAGTTTATTAGCGTTAATTAAATTAATATCGTGTATTTCCACCCCTGGCTTGAATAACGGCTTCCATCCGTCGCTGCATACCTTCGTAAAAGTTCACAATATTGTCTTGAGGAATATTTTCTGCTTTTAGCTGTTGGAGAGTTCTAAAAGCAATTCTACGGCCCGCAACACGACATTGCAGATGATCCCATACATGCTCGATGGGATTCATATCACGGCTTCGAACTGGCCATTCCATAACAGGCGTATCTGTTTCTCTGAAATAAACTTGCACAACGCGCACTATGTGCGGCCGAGCATTATCATGCGTTTAAACAAAATTTGGACCAATAAATGGTCCGTGTGGAATGACATGTGGTTCCAAAATGTCTGTTATGTAACGTACAACTATCAAACGAGCTCCAGGTAATGGTACTAAGTCTGTTCGACCTTACAAAGATATGCCAGCCCAAACGATAATCGAACCTCCACCGAACTGTACATTTGGGACGAAGTTACATTGAAAATACCGCTTCCCAGGCCTTATATACACCGGTATTCGTCTGTCATTTGAGCAGACAGAATCTAGACTCATCAGAAAACATCACATTTTCCCAATCTTCAATTTCCCAATTCACGTGCTTCCTTGCGAATTCTAGCTGGGCTACTCGATGAGTTCTGGTGAGTGATGGTCCTTTTGCAGGGACACGAGCTCGAAGATTATCTTCGCGAAGACGATTTGTTACTGTCTGTACAGAAATATCCACATCTCGAGCACCAAACAACTCCATTTGAAGTAATCGAGCAGTGCAATGCCTCGTATGGAGCGCTGTTAAGCGCAAAAAGCGATCATCCCATTACGAAGTCACCCTTCGACGACCTTGTCCTGGTCTTCTGGCAACACTCCCTGTTTCATGGAACCATTGTGGAAGTCTAACTATTGTGAAATGATTAACTCCTAAAACTCTTGCTACGTATCTCTGACTATGACCATCTTCCAACAGAGTCTATGCTCGTACAACTTCGTCGTGGGTCAAATCCAAGATTAAGCGTTGAGGGACATCCATAATGTCGAATATGTATGACAGTAGCGATAGAAGTCTACATAAATCCTTTGTAAATGAAAAGGACGAAATTCGTATATGTGCAAATTTATCCGAAGAACTAGAAACCATCGTTTTAATCCCCATATTGGTTCTTGTTCTGGCAAATAAATAAATAAATAAAAATATGTTTGGATATGATTTGGGCCCATATGTGTCTTCTACAAATTTTCAAATTGGAAATATACAAATTTTTTGAGGGTGGTGCGATAATTTTTGGGGGGAGTGTATAAATGTCCATTACTCTTGAAGGGTGAATTCTTGTTGTTGATGTTGGTTGTCTCTACTACTTTCGAAGGCGGCCACGTACACCTTCTCATAAGCGTTTTTTTGATTTTGCGGGTAATAATTTAGTGCGTAATTCATTGGCTTTTTCTAATATTCCGATTGGAATGCGTTCACACATTTTAACGAACAAAATTTTTTTTTCAAAATTTGTTGATACTATTACCATGACTACTACCCACGGCAGCCTCAAGAAACATGTTGCCTCACTAAAAATCTCCAGATAAAATATTAATAACAGACGATTGATTTCGGATAAAATAAGCTTCAGTGTTAGAAAAAATTTTGAAGATAACACGGTGTTTTATAGTTGAAAGGACTCGGTCCCATTAAAACCTCGCTCCCTTCGGTCGCTCGGATTTAAACTGCGACCGCGTCCTTTAAAGTACCTATAAAACACCTAGTTATCTTAATAGCTATAAATTAAAATTTTTCCTATTTGTTTGTTTATGAGATTTTATATAAACTTTCCATTTTGTCATGTGATTTTCTGCAATAGTTATTTGTATCGGTCAGTGTGAACATTTTGGACAATAAATACCTGTATATTCCGTTTTTAGGACAGGATATGCAAAAATGGCACAGCCTACAAATCTGACGGGTTCATATTCTTCAAATTCATGGGTTCATATTTTCATATTTTATTGCCAAGTTAAAGTGAGAGCCCTGTAAATGTGATATGCCGATGCAAACATGTGTTTGAAGGCGGTTTTTTTGATTTTTAGCATTTTTTCAGTTTAAGAATTTGTTTTGTTTTTATAAATGTTGATTATTTTTTTGTTATAATCAGTTTTACATTAACATTTTGTTAATTTGAGTAAACTGTCCCAAACCTTCTGCCATCCTATTTAAAAGTTAGAATAACTAAGTATAAAAATGAAGTTCTAATGCCGATATGTTGTTTTTTTTTTGTTTTTGTTTTTTAGAAAATTGTCCCATAAAGATTCCAACCCCATCATATGTGAGACATTTCATTTTTCCATTAAAATGTGAATACTCTGAAAGTGTCTCATATATACCCCAAACCTGGGTAATATGGGACACTCTAAATGTTTAAATATACATTGTAACAAAGTTCGGTTCAACTGCTCCTTTTGGCACGCCCACACATCTGGCATCCCAGCCAGCTGTCTGTTTTCACCCGACAACACGAATGATAACCCCTGCGCCCTCTCGCGCATCCCTGCATTGCGCACCCCGCTAGTTGCCTGTTTTCATCTCGGCGACAAGAACAATACTCATAGCGTCCTCTAGCGCATCCACGCATCAGACATCCCCCCAGGCAGTACCATTTACCCTCAGGCATTACCTGAATTCACCCCAAGGCAGCACTGTCGGCTAACACCCTCGCACCACGTTCGCCCATCTACCCAATAAAGAAGCTCTTTCAGTTATACTCCTGTCCCGCCTTCATAATCACTTACTGTAGTACCCCTATTGTAGTCTCGAGTCTCACACGTTTAAAGAAAGTTGAAAATTTTCAACTTTCCGCCATCACTTTCAGGTGGAAGCTCTGACTGTCAACGCCATCGAGGTCATTACTCTGTTGTGTGTCTCCACGTTTTCACGCGTTTTTCGTTTGGAGTACCTTTTGTGGTTTTTCACGTGCATTTTTGCTATGGGGGATCATCGCACACTTTCTTCCAAGCGTCCCCGCAGTCGGGGCCGCGCCTCTGATGTTACAGATTACGGCGCAAGCAAGATCGCACGTTTACACAAGCGCTTGCTTCACGCACTCGAGAAGCAGCAACGACGGCCACGGAGTCCCTCCAGCTCGAGTCTCGTGGCCTCGACTTCCCGGACTTCCGCTGCAGAACGGGGCCAAGCGAAGTTTTCTGAAGTTACTGATCCAACCTGCGATTCATCTTCTCCTGAAAGCTATTCGGAAGCTACATTTAATTGCCCCACTGATGAAGTTCAGACTGAACGCCCGAACTCTCTTGCAAGTGAGAACTCTCACTTCTTGCTTTAGGGAGTTCGAACGCCAAAACTCTGGCAGAGCTCGTGCATGTGAGAACTCTCACTTTTTGCTTTTAGGAAGTTCGAACGCCAGAACTCTGGCAGTGCTCGTGCAGGTGAGAACTCTCACTTCTAGCTAGTATGGGGGGGGGGGGGGGGTCCGCTCCCTTCCGTGTACAGTTGGCTACCTAGCCTCCTTATCAGAACACTGACGGACCTTCACGTTTTCTCCTCTGCAAGAACAGAAAGCCCTGTCGACCAATCTCTCCCTGAAGATGTTCTGCGAATTTTGGGGGTCGACCCAAATGCCGCGACCGCCAAGCAGGTGGCAATGCACCCAAATTTGACGCAAGTGTGGCACGACATTTTGGCCAATGGTTTACCTTCCGACACTAGGAAGGAATTAATCACCAAATATCCTCCGAGGTCAAACTGCCCTCTTTTAGCGGCGCCTCGTCTGAACCAGGAAGCCCGAATTGCAATTTCCGAGGTAGTGGCAAGGAAGGATGCGCGCCTGATTGCAATCCAAAACCAAATGGGAGCAGGATTGTTAGGTCTGGCAACTGCTTTAGACTTGATTTTCTAGGCGAAGTTATTTGGTGACAATCATCATGATCAATTTCAGGCTCGTCGACAAATTATCAAAGCGACCTTGAGCCCTGCCCTCAAGGAAACTTTCTCCGAGGCGTCCGTTGACGATTGGCTTTTTGGCGATAACCTCAGCAGGCGAATCAAGACGGCTAAAGCTTTGGAAAGAACATCAGCGGATCTGAAGAGAACTCCGTTGACGAAAACTTGTCCTCCACCTGTCGTCGCACACCACCAGGACGCACGACATTTAAACTGCAGGGGCCCCTCTCGGTATCGCCAGTTGCACAGCCGCGGAGGGGCACAACACGGCCACTCAAAGAAATCCAGCCGTCAAAGCCAACAGGCGCAAATAGCTCCATCGTCGAGCCGATCCGGAAAACACCGCTCCGCGACGAACAGAGCGTTGCCCCGTCAGTAGCTACGGTAAGCACACAATTATATGCAGGAGAGCTCCACACCTTCTTGGAGGAGTGGAGGACAATAACAAATGACCACTCTGTCCTATCCATGGTTAACGGCCTCGTTATTCCCTTCCACTCGACACCCTCGCAGACATATATTCCGTCAACTCCGGACTGGTCTCCTGCGGAAACCACCGCCCTCCGCTCGGAGATTAACACATTGATTAGAATTGGCGCAGTTGCAGCCTGTGAACCTTGTGTTGGCCAATTCATTTCTTGGTACCAAAATCAGATGGTTCCTCGCGGTTCATATTAAATCTAAAACCGTTGAACTGATTTGTGGTAACGCACCACTTCAAGATGGAGGACAGGAAGACGGTTATGCGTCTTCTCTCTCGCCATTGCTATATGGCTACTACTATATGCATACTTTTTGATTCCAGTCGCGCGGTCTTGTCAAAAGTATTTGCGTTTCCGTTTCCAAAATGGACATTCCTGGGTTTCGTTTTTAACTCAATTTCAATGACCATCAGCCTTCCACCGGATAAGCGATAAGCCGTTGCCCAGCGTGTAGCTACCCTGCTGTAAAATACGGATATTTGCATCGCTTTTGGGCACCCTGGTTTCCGTGTGCCCTGCCACGGAATATGGGTTGGCTCTACACTAAAGCATTGGAAAGAAATAAATGGCGGGCCTCAGGCAATAATTATGAAGCCAAAATGACTATTTCCGCAGAGGCAAGGATGGAATTGCAACGGTGGACTCAGACCTTACTCAATACTTCCGCTCCTATCCACAGGCCTCACTTTCTGTTGTGATTTTTACTGACGCCTCTCGATCCGGTTGAGGAGCGGTTTCGGGAGGTGACTGAGTCCACGGCCATTGGTCGGAAGACGAGAAACGTCACCATATTAACTATTTGGAATTGTTGGCGATTTTCCTCGCTTGGAGGCACTTTGCCCAACACCTCGGCGACTGCGCCATCCTACTACGGGTTGACACCACTACGGCCATCGCCTACATAAATAAAATGGGAGGCGTCCGATATCCTCACCTGGACCATCTAGCCAAAGAAATTTGGCAGTGGGCCGAACAGAAACGTATGTGGCTCTTTTCGTCATATATAAAGTCGGCGGATAACTTTGCCTGATCAGGTCTTTGCGACTATCGTACAACGTTTTGGACACCCTGACATTGATCTGTTCGCGAGTCGCGCGAATGCAAAGTGTAGATAATTCGTTTCGTGGCATGCCGACCCTGATGCGTTAGAGGTGGACACGCTCACCATAAACTGGCGTAATTTTTCTTTTTACGCCTTTCCTCCGTTCATACTCATTTTATCAGTCTTGCAAAAAATTGTCACCGACTGCGCGGAAGGTTTAGTGGTGGTTCTGTTTTGGCCTACACAACCTTGGTATCCCAGATTCCTAAGCATGCTAAGATCCGAACCCATGTACTTGACACCTCATCAAACTTTGTTGTCTCTGGGTGGTAGGCCACACCCCCTGTGGAAAACACTTATCCTGGTGGTCGGACGGCTGTCGGAGAAGGTTTCCGCCGACGAGGAGTTCCTGAAGCTTCGATCGCCGTCCTCGTGTCTTCCATCCGAGAGTCAACCATGAAGCAGTACGATAGCGCCCTGCGAAAATGGTGGACTCATTGTGCAGTTCATCATTTTGACCCCTTCCAACCTGACACCTCCAGTGCCCTCTGGTTCTTCACCACGTGCTTCAACGAAGGTGCGTCATACGGAACTCTTAATTCCGCCAGAGCAGCGCTGGGGCTTATTGGTCACACATCACTGGGAGAAGATGCCTGCATCTCAAGATTCTTTAAGGGTGTTCATAACCTCCGACCTCCTGCTCCACGCTACTCTTCTACCTGGGATCCTGCTACGATCCTGAATCATCTCTGTTCCATCCCGTGAACTGACCATACATCGGATCCGGGAACTGACTCTGAAACTGGTTACGCTCATCGCTCTCGTCACTGCACATCGAGTGCAGACATTGTTGCTGATTCAACTTCCGCATATAACGTTTTCTGAATCTGGGGCTACGATCAACATTGCACTCCCCATTAAAACCTCACGTAAGGGTTGTCCCCAACCGTCACTTTTTTGTCCTTTTTTCGCGACAAACCCGAGCTCTGTGTGACCACGCTTCTCCAGTTGTACATTCGCCGTACGGCTGCGCATCGACCACCAGAGATAGATAGGCTGTTCTTGACCCTGCAACGGCCTTTTAAGTCCGCGTCATCACAGACCCTGAGTCGCTGGATAAAGGCAACGTTGAAAGACTGGGGCATTAATACCAAAGTTTTCGCACGCATTGTGTTCGGCATGCGGCTACTTCGCACGCGAAGCGCCAGGGTGTGTCCATAGATACCATTCGGGACACCGCGGTACACAATCAGCTGTTTTTGCTCAATTCTACGACAGACCCTTGTCGTCCGAAGGCGTGTTTGCAGCAGCTGTTCTAGGTTAAGTTATTTGTAAGAGTTCCTAGCCAGTACTATGTTACTATTAAAACTTTTTGCTGATGTCGCCTTCCTTTTCTTAAACATCTACAGTAAGTGATTATGAAGGCGGGACAGGAGTATAATTAATCGATCAAACGAACTGTGTTTACCTCCGTAACTCCTTGGCTCTCATGCCCTTTAGTGGGGTTCAGTAAATCGACCCTTTTGGTTTGATACATTTATTTACTACTTGCTGGTCTGTACATTTCGACCTTACTTGGTCGTACTCTAAACTTAACTAACTCTACCTTGAGGGTAGCTGGGGGCGGGAGGCAACCCCCTCTCCTCAGGTCTTAACAAACTGAATAGTGAAATTCGATCGTGATTATATGATCTGTCCCGCCTGAAATGATCACGCCCTCCTCGCCCGAATCTTCCGCGGGTGCATTGTTCCCGGATCATTTCTGCGACATCACCTGTTCTCTCCAGCTTTGAAGTAATGACCTCGATGGCGTTGACAGTCAGAGCTGCTACCTGAAAGTGATTCATTTCGTTTCATCGATTAATTTTATAGCATACCTACATACTCATAAATTACTGTTCAATTTGCAATTATTTATCGAAAAAGTTCCCCCGAGCGAACTGAAAGGCTGTTAACAAAAATGGATAAAGTCGTCAAGAATTAAGTACATAAAAAAATTGGTTAAACATTTTTTTCAGGTTTTTTTACGAAAATTAAAATTGTTCGTTACCGAGTGATGAAATTAATTTTATAAATAATAGTGAAGTGTTTCTAAAGATATTTGGAACAGAGTTATAGCTATTAACACACCTAGGAATATTATGGCATTTATTACAGCCGCAGATGTCAAATTGAATTATGAACTAGGACATCTAAGGCTGTTACGGGCCATAACATCCGTGGTATGTTCAATAATTTATCAGTGTCAGGTGACCAGCTCCCAATTTTGTGAATTTACTAAAAAAATAAAAAATTCTTACAATTATTGTAATTTTTTTCCTTAAAAATCAAAGTCGTTATGCAAGTTGGTTGCTATAGATTTTTTAAACGAATGAAACGACTGGAACTATTTTACCTGAAAACATGGTGGAAAGTGCTGAACAATAATTAGTGGTTCGTTTTCCTATATTGCTATTACTTATAATTTTGATAACAAAGGTTTATCAAATAATTTCTTTTCTTGTCTTGTAAAAATATTACAGTACCAATACGTAATTTTACATTACAAATAAAGTTATAAGGTGCATTACAACCCAACTTGTATGAATCTTAAGGAACTCTTTACATACATCCTGACACCCAGAAAATTTATTGCACTCTCAGTGGGATATAAATGCCTCCATCATAAATGTTTCAAAGCCCAGCGCCGCAGGTCAGAATTCTGCCCTTCATTACATACGGGCCGAATTGTACTCAGGTACTTTCATGGGGATTAAGCTCAATTACAAGCAATTGAAGGTTGACCAGGGACTAATGACACTCATAAAGTGTCTCTTTCCAAATATCTTTAGAAAATGTATAATGGTTATTCGGGGTAGAACATTATTCTAAAGCCACTTATTTAAGGCAGTATTTTTCTTTGGTAATTATCACTAAGCCTCTTCAATAGAAAAAATTTTGAGGCGAGGATGAACAGACAAATTGTGGTTAGCGTATCACCATAAACAATACTCCTAAACTATAGTCTTCCAGATTTTCTGAGGTTATATGGCTGTTGTAAAATTAGGGTATTGTGAAGTCGACAACGGAGCGGTTAATAAGGCACACCAAGAGACGTAAAACTTTTCGATTGTACTTGCCTCTGTTTCTCATTTGTTCCATTTCATAGTGCGACAAATCCTTGATTTATGACGGTGACCACCCCCACAAGACAGACTTTTTAAACGTATCATAGGTTTATGCCGCTGGGCCATCTGTGCAGGTGTTATTTAATCTGCTGGCCGACAGTGATGGCGGCTTGTATTTTATATTATTATTATTATTATTATTATTGAACAAGTGGTCAACAGGTCAAAACCCACTTACAGACCAACAGTACAATAAGAATCAGCGATCCGCAGCTGAAAATCACTACGTCTCCAATTTAGAGACGGCATGATCCTTATCGAATAAAATAAGGTAAAAAAAGATGTAGATTTAACAAAATGGACAAGTTTGGGAATAATCAAATTCTTTAACAGCACGTAAAGGGGCGGAGAAAAGGTCAATTTTATTGTGAATACAATTACCAATACGACACATTGTAAGCAATGGAGAAAATTTGGCAACATCTGTCCTTGAAGCCGTTAAATGAAATATTGCAGGGTGACGAGATATTATACTCCTAGGGCCCACATTAAAATGTAGTTGCTCTAAAATTAGGGAGCAATCAATGCAATTGTGTAAAAGTTTAAATAGAAAGACAGCATAGAATTTTTTACAAGTGTCCATAAAACTAGAAATATTGAAACGGTTCAAAAGACTAGACTGTGAAAAACCAATAGGGGGATAAACACCATCCTTGCGATAAGTCAGATATTTCAGAAATTTCCTTATAATACCTTCGAGTTGAGCTCCATGGATATTGTAGTGGGGACACCAAATTATGCATGCATAATATAACTTGCTTTCAAGAAGGGCATTATAAATCCGAATAATTGTATTACAATCCTTAAAATCTCTAGAATTTCTAATAATAAAGCCTAAAGTTTTAGTGCAATCAGTAACCACTTTACGTATATGGTCAATAAATGAGAGCTTGCAATCAAACACAACTCCAAGATCTGTAACCGTCTGGGGTCTTGCTAATACGACCGCATTGAGTTTGTAATCAAAACTGATCATTTCTCGTTTCAAGCCAAATGACATGACAAAACATTTGTTTTTATTTAATAAAAGTGTTTACAGAAGACCATATTAAAATCTTGTTTAAATTTTGCTGTAACACAATGCAGTCTTTAGTTGTACTGATTCTACTATATATTTTGATGTCATCTGCATAAAGAGCGTATTCAATATCCAATTCATCAGTTATGTCATTAATGAAGAGTAAAAAAAGAAGGGGGCCCAGGACAGAACCTTGGGGTACTCCCGATGAAACATTAATATAACGAGAGTTATACCCAAAACAATGAACATACTGTTGCCTGTTATACAGGTATGACATGAAGAAGCGAATGAGCTGGGGGCCAAATCCTAAAACGTCCAATTTATGAAACAAAATACCATGATCAAGTCTATCGAATGCCTTTGAGAAATCAAGGTATATTACATCCGTCTGCAACCCACTATCAATAGCGTTCGAAATAAACTGTGTAGTGCAGAAAAGGTTAGTAACTGTAGAGCGTCCATGCATGAAACCATGCTGGCGCTCAGAAATAACAGCCGCTACTTGCGAATAAAGCTGTTTGAAAATTATGGCTTCAAAAATTTTAGCAAAATTATTGATGATGGATATAGGACGATAATTTTCAATAGCATTTCTACTTTTGCTTTTGTAAACAGGGATCACTTTGGACAGTTTCCAGCAGTCTGGAAACGTACCCGCTCTAATGCAGAAATTGAAAAGAAATGTAAGTGGTTTCACAAAAACCTGAGCACAGTCTTTGACGATGACCGCTGGTATCTCATCAGGACCCTGAACATAGTTAGTTTTGATTTTTTTAACAGCATCAAGTACTTCACACTCCATAATTGTAGATAAACTTATATTAACATTTGCTACGTTACACTTATCCTTGAGGTAATTGCTATAAGTGGAGCTACCAATGTAAGTCGATTCATAAAATTCCGCAAATGCATTGACAATATTTTCAGCTCCATTTACAATCGTATCACCGAAAGTCAACTGGGATGGAATCCCTGTGTGTCGCCTTTTGCAGTTTAAATAACGCCAAAAACGTGATGGATCTGACTTAATGGAGTCTTCAGAGTTCTTTATAAATCTAATGTACTCAACTGATATTTTGTATTTAATATTACGCCTTAATTCCTTAAATGCAATTAAGTCAGCTATGTTTCTAAATTTTAAATACTTTTTCCGATGGTAATTTTTTAGACGAATATCTTTAACAACTTCCGGTGTAAACCATGCAGGATAGTTATATTTCCGCTTTTTACATTTAGGTACATGCTTATCAAACATTTTATAGATTTCATTATAGAAAGAGGAGGAGGCATCTTCAATATTAGAGCACGTCTGAAGAAAAGTCCAATCTGTATTAAGAATATCACGGTAAAGATTAATAAAATTAGCTTTATGAAAATTATAACTGGTTCCTTGAGAAACAGGTTTTAGATAATGGCCTGATGATTCTTGGTATACTAGTATCTTAACACAAAGTGAGGGGTGAAGGGGATCTTCATCCACAAATGGATCATCAGATGGCGACACAGAACAATATGTATTAGATAAGGCAAGATCAAGGAGTCGACCACTACAATTTAAAGTGGTGTTGAATTGCTTAAGATCGAACAATTCCATAAAGTTAAGCAACGAAATAGATTTGCCACATCGAAGATTATAGGCAGATGATGAAAATTCCGGTATATTGAAATCACCAATTACGAAAATCTTAGAATCATATAAAAAGTCTAATGTACCCAATGTTTCAAAAAATAACTGATAACAATTTAAAGGCAATTAGGGTGGAATATAGACAACAACTATTATAATAGACGTGGAAGCAATTAACATTTTAATACATAGAAAATCAAGATACTGAAAATTATTAAGAGGTGTATTAGATAAGTTAATTTCAGTAAAGTGAAGGTCAGAACGAACAGCAATAAGCACTCCGCCACCTCTACACTTATTAGTATGTAAAAAATCTCTGTCCTTCCGTATAATTGTATAGTTTTGGGTAGAAAATTCACTATCATAGACTCCAGGATGGAGCCAAGTTTCAGTAAGAGCTACTATGTCATATTCACCTACGGCCATAGAATTATAAAAACTTGACAGTTTGGAGTTCAAACCACGAGTGTTTTGATAATATAAAAAAAGATTTGCTTCATTTTCCATGTTGTTAGTACCAACAATACCTGTTAGTTGCTGTTGACACCTTTGTTTCTTTTCTGAAAAAAACGCGAAATATAAATTCCTTGGGGCCATCTAGTGGCCTCCATCACTTTTTCTTTATTGACAAGATCAACAATAATTTTAAATGAGGAATAGTATTCAGGATATTTCGATGGCACAGGCTCGCATTTGACCTCGGGGAAGTCAGTTTTTAAGAAATCAACTATGTTTTCAGACGTGGTATCCGTTCGCAAACGGGATACATAAAGAAAAGCTTTTTTGGGAACTGCTTTTAAGTTGTGCTCTTGATCGGAACGATTCACACCGATAACAAACTTATTTTTATTAGAATGTTGTTTAACAGTACTAGTTTTCTTCTTTTTTGAAATAACAGGATGGAAATCATCATACTCGTTAACATCAGCAGAGAGTGGCTTTGGATGAATATCAGCCTTAACAACATGTTTAGTTTTGGGGACAATATCTAATGTAATCTTGTCCTCATCTGAACATATCTCAGTCTCAATCGGTGTATTTGCAATAGAAATCTTATGAAGATCGGTGAAGGGACGGTAATTATTAGGTGGAATGTTAGATTCAGGCGAACGATCCAACAAAACAGTATCTTTAAATAAAGAAGCACTATAATTACTTTCGTTGGTTTTTGTAGCATTTATCTGCAAACCAGATAGCCTTCGATTTGCGCGAATATCGCCAATAAAATTCGATGAGTTGGAGCCCTCTTGTGCTAATCGTTTAACCTGCATAATTTCAGATTTTAAACTATCTACTTCATTTTGCAATAGGCGAATTACAGCAGTTTGTTCAATAATAAGAGACTTACAGTTGTTAATCTCTTCACGCATGGAGGAAACATTAATTGCACAGCCACAATTTACCAAATTCTGATCAAAAAAATCAACCAGGCACTGACTGATGGTAGCTGCTATGTTATCACTTTCGGCATTCACAGCTTTTTTAAATTTAGGTCCCATTTTGAACCAATAAATAAGTAAAAATACCACACTCGCACTTTATAAACAGTAGCGACGACCGCTGTATATATGTATGTGGAACACGTAAAAAGCACCAGTCTACTGGTTCCACTTGTACCATTGGACTGAACACATGTATGAAAATAGTTAGTTAAATGGCTATGTAGATTTTATTTCCATCCTTATTCGTCCAAGTGTCAACTATATAATGCCACTTTCTAAGTGGAGAACTCATCTGAATTCCTGTTAAGGAGGTACAAAGGATTATTATTTCCCTTTATTATTAGGTTTAATGGGACCATATAACCGTAGAGAGTCTGGAAGAAAATCAATTTGGTAGTTTCGGAGATTAATTATATAATTAATATGTATGTATAATAAAAATCGACACTGACGACAGACACACGGAAACGAAAGACCTATTATTTTTTCATGCTCTAGGATCCTGAAACGTAGACAAAACATGAAAACCCAATTACAGCTTATGCTCGGGAATTATGGGAAAAAAGAGGCTTTTACCTTTTCTATATTTCATGAAATCACATTCAGCTAAATTTACATATTGTCAGTAGTATATATTTTATTAGTATATATATTATATATAGTATATAGTTTATTATATATATAAACGTTTTATCGCCGCGAACCTGAGGGCTGTTTAAAAAAACGGTTTGAAAAAATAAAGCATTATACAAAAACAATCGGTTAGTACTTTTTTCAAGCTTTTACGAAAATTAAATTTTTTCCATTACTCAAATTTTTGATTAAACGATAATTTACTTAGAACCAGTATAGTTTGATAGAATTAGATTTATACTATAAAAAAAAACGTGTAGTTAGCAAACATCGACTTTCAGTTGACGGCGAATTTTCAGTTGTGCTGCCTATTCTTTTGTGTGAAAACGTTTGTTGTTGATTACTTCTTATAGTTTTTCTAATTTCATTTTTTTTACCGAAGTTTATTTTCTAAAATAGTGAACAACTACATGACTTTGACTTGTCAAGTAAAACATTCGAAAAAATTCAAGTAAAACAATATTCTAAATTTTCATGTAGGATTTAAAACGGTAATTTGCTTTAGTATTTATCACTCAGCCTCGTTAATACCTTCATCTGCCAGTCAGCTTAAGTCATAAAATTGTTCTTCTTGAAAATTGAATTACCTGACATTTGTAAACCTAACTAGTTAATAAATCCGTCCAAAATTGTTTGAATAAAACTTATCTCGTAAACTGTAGCTGTTGTGATTTTTGTCGACGCATTCGTCAATTTGTTTTTAGAGTTCATCTCTGTGTTCATTTAAGTTTACGTAATTACAACACTGGATTTTACGATGGAGAGTTTTACCTGGATTATAGGGTCTAAGAACGCAATAAGGGGGCATTCAAGCAGTCGGCGCAATTCGAACATTTTCGGAGAAGGACAAGAGCACAACTCCCATATTTTTCAGGTCAATTGGGACTTCCCCCTTTAAGGCGGCATTCTTTGGTAATAATACCATAATCTGCATGTGTTAACCATCTTAATTCTCAAAATATTTACCTTTGTTACTAACAACTGTTATCAGGGGCTTACATCCCTTGACCTACCCATACCACATTTACCACCCCATAAATACCATCTATTACCTGAACGGCTTCAATATAGTTCGACTAGTTTCACAGCAACAACAACTAAAACTCAAAATGTTCGCTAAAGCTAAGCGCTTTAACTAGCCCGAGGAAACCTCAAAAAGTAAGTTCCTCCCAGTAACCACATCTGTGATATTAACGTGACAGGTACATACTCACAAAGGACCAATAAGTACATCGCATGATTATGTCTTAACGATATAGCTGACAGATAACCGTTGTAACATCACGATAGAGTACTCTGGTTATGTAACCAATACGTAATACTGACTACATTTACTAGATATCTCATGATTATGTTGCAGCGATATAGCTCACATATAAGCCTTTTAACATCACACTGTAGTACTCCGGTTATGTAACAAACACGTAATGTTAACTGCATTTATTAGATATCTCATTATTATATTCCAGCGATATAGTTGGCAGAAAAACCTTATAACGTCACAATAGATTGCCCCAGTTATGTAACCAATAAGTAACGTTAACTGCAGTTTCTAGATATCTCATCAATGTTGTGTCAGCTATGTACTCCGGAATGTTTTATTAGTTGTTTATGAAAAGTACTGAAAATAAAGCAAAGCATGATGAACATGGATACAGCGCGAGGCCTTACTCGAGTCACAAATAACCTTTTTTGTGTTGCTTTTTGTACTAATTTTAAATTTACAATTAAAATGAAAATAATAATAATTGTCACTAAAATTAAGTTAGTAATACTCTTACTTTAGTAACAGTATTACTACTTTTCCGGACTTTACCGATTCTATGCAAAATGCGCAGCGCGTGCATATTTGGCATATTTTGCTATTTGTTCTATTCTCCACATATTTCGAAAAAAACGCCCAGATTCCATTAAAATGTGCATACTTTCGTGTTTTTCCTAGAAACAATAATAATACACTGACCGGCAAAAAAAAAAAAAACGGCCACCCTGCATAGCGTTGACTACGACCATTCTCGATCAGAGCGACAATTTGAAACACGTCTCCCGTTACGGTATGTCTGTCTGTCTGTCTGGAGTCTGTATCGATTTTTTATTAGACAAGTGTTCTTCGAAACTACTGGATTTGTCATATTTTATATGTATATTAGAAATATCATGTAGATGATTAAACGATAACTAAATCTTGGCAAATCATCTCCACCACCAATGGGATGACGTCATCTCCAAAATTTATAATACAAAGTTTTTTAAATTTTATAAAATTAGATACTCCTGCACTTGTGGTGTGTAAATCCGTGTAGAATTTTCACCCTAGACATCTAGAATTTTTGGAAAAAATTGTAACTTATCCGGGTTCTCATAACAAAATAAAATTTGCATAATCAAATTTTATAATTTTTCGAAAAAGCTGGGTTTGTTTTATTGTATTTCAGAGGCGAGAGAAGTTCTGTCGAAATAACCTTCGACCAATTTGCTTCATTCAAAATACATTCCGAGAGGTAACTAGGTATGTACCTACCTAAATTTCTAAGATTTTGGGTTGAAAAATTCCAAGGTTACTAAGAAATACTCACAATAACGTACCTTCGTACCTACAATAAAATATTCTTGGAAATTTAATTTTACTTTTCTACCTACTTACAGAATATGCCCAATGCGTACGAATTTTTATGGAAACAGGAATTTAAAAATAAGAGTAAGAATTATGGTCGGAATTATATATATGAACAAGCATTTTTTTGTTGTGTGTATTGCGAGTAAAGATCTCAAGAGTCTCTGACAATGATTATATTAATTTATTTTAAAACACACATTTGGCTTTTTTCTTTTCTTTTGATAGTAAATTAGGTTAAACCGCATATCAAAAATTTTCTTTCAAGGGACTTTATGCTAAAAAAAAAGTAGGAGGTGCTATTTAAAAAATTATCGATGACGTCATACACCTGTCAAATGTCGCTCAAAACTTTTGAAACTAATATTACAAAATGGCAGTTTTTATATACCAGTAGACGTGTTTTTGCGTTTTTACTTCTCGAACGTAAGCTAAGAAATATTGTTTGTTTTCTTTCATAGTGCATAAATATTTTAGTTCCTTACTCTGCTCTACCTGTAAGCCGGGATACACTTCCCCCGCTGACAATAGCAGTAATAAAACTAGTTATTGTAAACGAAGTGAACGATTTTAACCCTTAGAGATGAGTGGCAGCTGTCATAACGAGGTAGCATGGGTGTTTTACAAGTTGCATATCTTTTAAAATAGAAATTTTCTTGAGGTGTGGCAGTTAATAAACGTTTTCACGCGAAAACAATGGACCTATCTACTGAACAGTCGTAAAAGATACACCCTAATATAGCATGCGCAGTCACCATGTGTCAAGTTACCGCGTAATTCAAAAGTCTGTCAATGAACGAGACAGGCAGCGGTCTCGGATATAACATGGCAGATGGCGCAGGTGTGCTGTAGTTGTTTGTTTACGTTCATCATGTCAAAGAATTGCAAGACAAACCGATATGACTCTCGAGGATGCCGAGCGCCACCGAGCGTTTTAAATTGCTCGATGTTGATTCGCTGTTTTAAAAATTGTGGTAAAGATGTTGGCTGTACGCCCAAACCTCTGTCTCTTACTAACATGCAGTAATCCTCGGTCTGTTCGTGTTTACGACTATTCAGTAGATAGGTCCATTGTTTTCGCGTGAAAACGTTTATTGACTGCCAAATTTATAATCAAATGATGAAAAACACTGTTTACAACAACAGCCTCCTTTATTGTTTTAATTAATAGGTCGATTCTGTAACAATCAGTTAACATTATGTTATTTTAAATTTCTGTTATTAAAATTGCTATGTTATCAGGACGTTAACATAAAACAAGAAATGTCGTATTCTGTAAACCGTTATGTTAGTACCTAAATAACAGATGTCATTTGTCCGAAAATGTTATTTTTCGAAGTAATGACACCATTTTCATCATCTGTCACTATCAAACAAATACACCACGAAAATGTGGTTTTTCATAAAATTTTTGCTTAGTAGATATTATCGCTTCTGCTGTCGTTGGGAACTAGATCCAGACAGGCATTAAAATTTCACTAATTAGGCGACAAATTTAAGTCATGACCCTGCTAACCGATGGTTGACTCATGGCAACAGAAGAAGACATTCCTACGCAGTGTTGGTATGGAACCATGGCCTAAGAAGTTCAATGTGGCTAAAATTTTTAAGTATCCCGGAATACCACTGAGACGTAGATTTCCCAAATGAAGTTCCAACCTCTCCAGTAAGAAACGGGTCATATTTTTGCTAAAATGAAAGGACTTTCTAAATTCCGTCTCTGTTAAATTTTCAAAGGAATTTTGATTGCGAAGCTCCCTCAGCCGAATTCTCATTCTGTTCATCTAATACATGTATTGTTATATTTTTAGTAATACTATGATATGAAAGACCTACCGTTGAATTTCGTCTTCTAATAATAAGTAACCGAAGACTGGTAGAAAATCATCCACTTCTGTCATTTTACTTCTTTTGCCACCTCAGTCAAATTTGTGATATTATTAATTAATAAACCTTAAAATAACCGCATTATGTTAATAACATTGACTCAAATGTCTCTGTTATTTTACAGAGTATTTTAATAACATAATGTTATTAACATAACAGAAAGAAGCTTAGCGAATTGCAATTTATGTTAAATATGTTATTACGTAGCAACAACAGAATGTTAGCTGTGTTTACATAGTGATAACAGAATGTTATTAACATAACAAGTTACAGGGGGCCTGTTGCACAATACTTACAAGTCTAATAATATTAGTCTTGTGAATTGTAATTTGTGTATATTTATTGCATAAATTACAAATTACAAACTAATATTATTAGACTTATAAGTATTGTGCAACAGACCCCAGAATCGATATATAAGATGATATCGTACTTGGTCTGTTTCTGTTATTTTGTTAAATTAAATTTAATTATGCGTTTTTATGTCTTCTTTTTTTGCTAATTTGTACAACATGTGTCAATACTGAATGGTTCTTTAATAAAATAACGATCACTAGTTGAATTAATAATTTTTAAAGTGATTTTGCGAAAATTTTCAGGGTGGCCGGTTTTTTTTGCCGGTCAGTGTACAATAATATAGGATTACTTTCGGTAGTCTGTACCCACTTACATTTACTGCGGTCATTTCCGTTGCATGTTAATAACTTAGTTTTACCCGCTTCAAGATGGATCAAGACTAATATTTTTACGATCTGGTTTATCCAAAGGCGTAAAAGTATGAGTTGGTATGTAGGTTGTACTTTAGCGAAAAGAATATGATATAAGTAAATTATTCATTCTTTCGTATGTAAGCGTCTCATAAAAAGCGTGAATGTCCAAAAAAACGAGAGAGAGAAAACTTCCGTGGTTTTGTCATCGATTAAAGATAATCCGAACATAATTTATACTGACAAAAAAAATTTCTCCAAAGCATACAGCGAGATAATTTCCAAAACTAATTAATATTTTATATATTTTTTGCAGTAGATTTATTAAAAAACACATTCTTTGTTTTTTTCATTTTTAAATACAATCTTAATGAAAGTACTACTTTTTTTCACGTAATCGTAATGAGTTGAAAACAGTGCATCATTTGTAAAAATATATATGCATATTTCAGCCTTTTTGGGTATATTATATGTATATATGCGCACATTTCAGAAAAATTTTGTGCATATGTCCAGACTGTGTCACTCGCTTTTTTTTAATAAATAGTCGTAAATATTTAATCTGAAATTAAATTTTTCAAACCTTGCTCGCATTTTTCTATCTATATATCATATAACACGGGAAACGAACACTCCTTCATAAACCAAATCATTCTGCGATACTAGTTTATTTTATACCTTTAGTTCGTGTTTTTCTTTTTATCCTGTTCATTTTAGATAATGCAGGACATGTGAAATCGAAAATTGATGCTTCTGACATGGCAACACAAAAAAAAAAAATTTTAACAAACATACATAGATTATATTTATTATTTTTGTCTAGGTTGCAAGAAGTACATACAAACGAAAGATTAAAAATCTTAAAAAAACAAATTTCTTAATTGTTTTAAATCACTGTTTTAAATCTTGCACGTTACACGAATTCAATAGTGAATTAGTTGTTCATAAAGATTTTTGATATCATTCGTCATATAATTACTAATTGTAATATTAAATAATTTTGTTTTTGTACGTACATAATGAACTCCGCTTTTTATAACTGAACATTAAGAGATTAACTTATTAATGCATATGGTGTATGCTGAGAGTTAGAAAATGCCCCCATCTTAACACGAAAAACTACAATTTAATGATAGAATATGCCCCCATAGAAACTGTGGCAAGAAATACTCTGCCAGGTGAACTCAGCAGGATGCACAATCGCCAACCCGTAACTGCGTATTGTCCAGAAACAGAAAATCCCGAAGCTACTTACCACCAATGGCAACGACCACTCGATGGTACTCTAGCAGACTATTATTCTAATGTCGCACCATAAAATTGTGTGTTTTGTTATAATTCATATATTATCCAAAAATAAATTTTCTTACCTTCATGTACTGATCTTTTAGAACCGTTATTATTGCTTGGCATGTTGTAGGAATTATCTGTGATAAGGCTTGGGGTGATATAATTACTGAAAATTTAATGTCTTCAAAAGTTCTTCCTGTTGATAAAAATCGAAGAGTAGCAGTCAATCTTTCATGGGGCGTAATTGCCACCCTCATCACTGTGTCCTTCTTTATAATTAATGGTGCAACTTGACATAGCAATTCCTCATAAGTACCAGTATCCATTCTAAGGTAGTTCATCCAGTCACGGGGTTCCAGTCGCAGTTCTTCTGATAAATTTGTGTGTGAATATTTATTCCTTTTTTGTAACCAATCTTTTGTCCATCGTGACCGTTTTTTGAGTTTGTCTTCACTATTAATGCAACAGCTGTAGCAAGTAGTATGTCATCAGATGCCATCGCTTTGTGCTACCGCGGCCGTGCTTACTTTACAAGTTGTTTTCTGTAAGTCGCCAAAGAAGTCGGTGCGTGTAGAGACGCAACGAACCAACAGACTTTTCTCTCAACTTTGTTTGTCAAGCCAAATCGGCCGACTGGCATGCGTGTGTGTAGCAGGCTTAAGATAGGGATAAGTTTAGTTTGGATTTATAAACCGAACTTCGGCTAAACTCGGTGAAGTTGCGGAAATTGCCTGTTTGCTCGACAAATGTCATTTTTTGACATCCATTTCGAATTGTTTAATGTTTAAAAAATGGAAAAAAACGGCTTATACTTTTAAAGAAAAAGCCATTTTAACCAACATAATAAAGGAAAAAGGATCCGTTATAGAATGTAAGAAAACGGACGCGGTGAGTCTTGAGAAAAAGTCTAAAGTTTGGGAGGAAATATGTGCATATTACAACGCACAGCCTGAGGTAGGCTGTAAACACACCACGAAACAGCTGAAGAAGTGTTGGGCAAATTTGAAGCAAGCGTAAGATTATTTTCGTTCTATTACTGAATAATATATCTGAAAAATTTATTGCTATTATTGTTAGTAAACGAAAAATAATCACTGAAGAAAAATATGATATTCTAAAAACTGGAGGTGGAACGCGAAGCGCCAAAGAGCATGATACCATTATGGACCTAGTAGAAGAGGCAGCTCCACATCTAGACATTCAGTTGGGATGTCAGTATGATTCTACGGCCAGATACGAGAATCACAATAATTTAGGTAGATAAATTTCCACATTTAATTTTCTTTTTTAAAAAAATTATGTTTACGAACGAATCATAGCAGACCCAACCACGGATTTGGCAACTGGATCAAGCTTGGGTGACACCCAAGAAACCGTACTGGAGCCTCCAAAAAAGACAGCAAGAACAGTAGTAGATCAAAACTTGGAAAAAACACTTCGCGTGCAAAAATTACAAGAATCAATCGAGCAGCAACGGGAGTTGCATGAACTCCGTATGCAGGCTGCAAAAGAGGAACTGGAAGCCATTCGCAAAATCGATGAAATTAAACTAGCAACAGCAATGGCTGAACTTAAGGCGGCCAAGAAGGCTTTAGATTCGTAATTTTTTATTTTTGTTAATTTGTTAATTTAAAAATGTTGTCGAATAAAATATCTTCTAAATTCTAAACCTAAGAAATGATTTTGTCTTACGACAATATCTTCTTGAGGTTCGGGTGGAATATCTTCATCGAACGGAATATCATCATTTAAAAATATTCCAATATTATGCAACACAGCAGTCGCACATATAATAATTTGTGAGGTTTCTAGCTTGTTTCTTAACGTTCTAGAAAGACAAGGAAATCGTCTTTTCCATTTTCCAAAACATCTTTCTACGACATTTCTTGTCGTTTTATGAGACTGATTATATCGCCTTTCTTGGTTATTTTCTATGTTAAGAAGGGGTGTCAATAAATATGGACGACAAGCATAAGCGCTATCACCCAAAAGCAGACCAAGCACTTGGCGTTGTTCAAATTCAATTCTAGCAGAACTGCGGTTAAAAATAACACTGTCATGTGTCGATCCAGGATGACGCACAACAATATTTAAAATTTCTAACTTTGGTCCTGCTATAACCTTCAATAGAAATCCCAATAAAAATATAATGTTGGCAATACCACAATGTTGGGTACCTGCACGTTCAAACAAAATTGACCTTTTCTGTTTCTAAAAACTTCGGCATTATTCCCCCCTGGATTTTTTATTGGTATATGAGTACCATCGACACATCCAGCTACAGAAGGAAATCCTCTAATATTATGAAAAGCCATTATATTTGCTCTTTGACCGTTAGGTGTATTCGGAAAGTGGATAAATTCTTGCAAATGTTCTGCGATCGCTATAGATACTCTTTTAATTGTTGACGAAGTGGTGGCTTGACTAATTCCTCGCAAATCACCATCCACCATCTAGCAGACATTAAAATATAAAACACAAAAAATTTCAATAAATTTCTACCAACCTGAAAATTTCCAGTAGCATAGAATCGCAAAGTTAGAAGCAGTTGTAAAACGGGAGGTACTGATAAACCTCTATTATTTATTTTTTCTAACGAATGCCTGATCAATGGCAACAACGTGTTACGCACAACAAGTTTACTGAAACGAAAACGCATTTGAAACTGTTCCTCGTAGTAATACTCAAAAGGATCTTGTCCGTCGCGGATGTAACGTTTAGGTACACGAACAGGGATAGCATTGTCATTGTCGTTGTCTTGATATTCTTCGAAAAAATCATCAAATAGGTTCATGGTGGAACTGGTGGAATATTATAAAAATGATTTTTTCAAATCTATCAAATGTCAGTTGCGACAAACTACAAATTGAGTTGCAAAATGGAATTTCAATTGTGCCTATCTTTGATAAGTCGAACTTGAGCACAGGTCGGACCTGACTTGGGCTTGAGCCTGTCTTGAGTTCTAAGATCGGTTTATAAATCTCAAACTGTCAACTTGAGACAGACTTGAGTCTGAGTTGCGACTATAAATACCGCCCTAAGTTACTTCCATATAATATTATTTCTATGGTAAGTACAGACCATCTGGGGTTGAGGGTATGATGCTTTGCTGCGGACGCAAATAGAAAAACAAAGTCATGAAAATTCCTTCTCAATTGTGGTCGTTGGAAAGATGAACCGCGACCGGCGACAAGTTTGTGAAGACTTAATTCGTTGGATTTTATAAAGACGTTGTTGTAATCGACCCTGGGATATCACCTCTATCACTCATCCCCTACTATATAAAACGAAACAAAGAAAAATATTCATTTTATTATTTAAGTATTAAATTTATTTCATCTAATGAAATAATAAGGCTCTTCTATATTTACCGCACCAGATGTTTGGGGCGAGCAGTCCGGATTGTCCCATGAATTGTTTTCGGTATTTATGGTTATTGCACTTCCATTTGCCGGTGAAGCTTTGTAAAATTCCGAAATCGTTCACTTGGTTTTCAAGGTTCAACCTCTGAAAGTTCTGCAAGCTCTCTCGTGTTTTCGTTACTCGCTGTATTTGTAGTGCAGTTTTGTGAAAATTTCTGTACTTCAGTGTCGTCGCTATTTACACACGGTAAGTTGATATTTAATAACTAAGGGGGAGATTCTGGAAACTCCGATAATTTGCAAATCGCTATCGAAACTGAAAATACAATGCAACAACAATACATGTTGCTATGGTTTTGAATTTGCAGATCCTTGCAAGGCCTTATCGAGTTTCGAGAATCTCCCCCTTAATAATCCTAATTTTTGTTGTTGTTTTTTTTTTTAATTTCAAGGCCAAAAATTGAAGTTCAAGAAATGTCTAAAACAAATTTAAAACCATTTAGTACTTTATCAACACACAGAAATACCGTAGATTACATTATAAAAATTTTATGAAAGAGAATAATGTGTTACAAACAATTTATAAAAAAGACAACGATAATCCCAGTAAACACGAAACATTTATGAAACATTACGAAACATCCCAAACGCGTATAATTTGAAACGTTCCAGTGTAACATTTCATAAACAAACGTGCAACCTAAATAGAAACGTTTCAGGCACATTTTTGCTGAAACGTTTCTCAAACGTTCCTCTTGAGACGCATTTAAAACATTCTTCAGAGCGCTTGCGCACTGCAATTTTGACAGAGGAGTATTTTGTTATTGCGCATCGTGCTAGAACGACGGATTCCCGCGAAACGTTCGTGTTTTGTGAAAAAATAAGTACCATAAAGGTTCTTGAATCGGTATTAGTTTATCGTATTAACGTATAATAACCTACTGTATATTAAAGGTACTATTTTTATTAGTACATCATATGTATATGTGATTTGCGTAGTTGTAGCGTCAACATATATGTCGGAACAACATGTCGCAAGAGGAAAAAGAATTACTTGAAGAAAGGCATGTAAGTAGCTTATTCTCTAATCGAACAAATAAACTTGTGGTCAGTAAACGGCATCTCCGAAGATTAGTACGTAACAATATTTGCAAGCCATACACCCACGGATCCACAAAGAGTACAAGTACTGATTTAAAATTAAGCAGCCAAATTTGCAGTGTAAAACACCAAAATAGATTCAACGTGCAATTGTGTAATCATCTTGATCCCGCAAAAAATATTCCATCGGCAAATTGTTACAGTATTGCTGTTGCCTCATCCGTTGATGACACGTATTGTGAACGTCGGCGATTTTCGCCGCCGCAGAAATCAACACAAGAAATAAATAGCTTCACATCTGACTTTACTCTTAATAATGAATTGCCATTTCTTGACACTCATGAAAATCCAGCTCATGAACGCCCGAATAATACTTTCGTGAATGATATTCGTAATTGGATACTTCAATACCGAACATTGCTCTCTCAACAAGCTATTAATGATTTGCTACAAATTTTAAGACAAGGTGGTTACAATTTACCCAAAAACGCTAGAACTCTATTGCAAACGCCCAGATCATGTAATATTATTGATGTACTTGAAGGACATTATTATCACTTCGGGGTTGCGCGTGGAATTTTAAATAATTTAACTGATGTCCAGACAGTAAAAGAGAACGATATTTTAAAACTCAGTTTAAACATAGATGGGTTGCCACTGACTAAAAGTTCTACTAGTCAATTTTGGCCCATATTATTAGCAATAGAGTCAAGATTATCGCCTCCATTTATTTGTGGAATATATCACGGTATGAAAAAACCAAGCGATGTTAGTCAGTTCTTAAATGAATTTGTCCAAGAATTCAAATTTTTAGAGCTAAATGGTTTAGAGGTTGGCAAAACAAAAATTTTTCCTAGGATTTCTAAGATTATCTGCGATGCTCCTGCCAAGGCATTCATTTTAGGTGTCAAGGGTCACACAGGCTACCATGGTTGTACGAAATGTATTGATCAAGGCGAGTACATAAATGGCAGAGTAACTTTTCAGAGTTTGGTTTCTCCGTTGCGCACAGATGATTCCTTCAAAAACAAAGAAGATGATGATTTTCATTTGTATAATAGTCCACTTGAAAATTTAAACGTAGGGCTTGTTAGTAACGTATGTTTGGACTACATGCATCTTGTGTGCTTAGGTGTGATGAAACGGCTAGTACTTTTTTGGGTGAAAGGTAAAAAAGATGTTAGAATTCCTGACTCGAAAATGGCCATTTTATCTAAAAACATCTTGAAGCTTAAAAAAGTTATACCTATAGAATTTGCAAGAACTCCTAGAAGTCTTCTCAAAGTCGATCGTTTTAAAGCAACAGAATTTAGACAACTGTTGCTGTATACAGGACCAATAATATTAAAGGATGTTTTACCCCGAGACAAATTTTTACATTTCATGTCGTTACACACGGCTATTCGTTTTCTGTGTTCACCTGAATTGTATCTTAAATATAACAACTCAGCTTGTGATTTATTACGTTATTTTGTAAAAAATTTTGGTGCATTATATGGGAAGGAATTTGTTTCTTATAATGTACACAATTTAATACATTTGCCAAATGACTGCTTGCTTCATGGTAATTTGGATGAATTTAGCGCTTTCAAATATGAGAATTATTTATACAATATTAAAAAAATGGTCAAAACTTCACGTCGACCATTACAACAAATTGTTTGCAGGCTGACCGAAAGACTACAATTAAATGAGAAGACTGGTGTCAGTTATCCCCAACTAGAATATGAAGTAGAAAATCAACTGAATGAAAATATTACATGCTTTAAGAAATTAAAATTGAAAAATTTTCAAATTATAATAAATGACAAAGATAACTTTGTCCTTTTAAGTGATAACAGTATATTTTGTGTCAAGTATATTGCTAAAAATTTCAACAATAACATTTTTTTTTATGGCAAAAAATTATATCCGCTATCATCATTGTACACTGAACCTTGCAATTCTCAAGAATTTTTTAATATAGTAACAACACAAAACCATTTATCTCAAGATTTGTGTAAGATACAGTGTGACGATATTAAACAAAAATGCCTGAAGTATATCATCAATGAAGAAACGTTGGTTTTTATACCACTATTGCATAACGAGAAACAATAAATCACGTTCATCAGGTTCGTACTTGTTAATCTAATTATCTTTTAATTATAAATTTATTTTGTATAAGACGAAACTGGTGTGTATGCAGTAAAAAATTATGAACTAAAATTTGTACTGGTGTCACGAAAAACTAGGGCAGCTATTTATAACATACTGTTGTAATATTTTAGAAAATTTTAAGCAGCATCACTAAGGTTGTAAAGTCTTTGTGCTTTTACGGTTAACCATATATGCTTTTGCTGTTATTTATTAAGTATTTGTAAAAAGTATATTGGCCGAAGTTTATTTAAGGCATAAATAAAATTAATTACATTTTTAATACCAGCTAAAATTTCATAATGCTGATGAAAGAAATAGTTTTTACGCTAACAATTCCTACTTACAGTAGTCTTATCATTATAATTATCGTTTTAGTCTTCGTTTCTTTTTATTTGATTTGCTACTTAGATCAGCCCAGAAGTAAAACTACGATTGTGGGATATTTACTTACAACTAATAATATTTAAACATCATTCGTACAGCAATTGGTGTTTCATCAGAAATGGAAATAATCATTATAGCACTAAAATAGTGCTTGTTCTCTCTCGTTAATTTGTCGTTCCAGTGGACTGTTGTTGAATTCACCAAGGACGACGATTATCGGGAAATATCCTGCATTCCCAACAATTGGGTCTTCAGCAAAAACGACGAAGTATTTTCGTTTTGGCCGAAGAGGAATATACGAAAACATATCAAAAATGCAACTCCCCCAGAAAAGCAATGGGACGTTTGGCCGGCAAGGGTAATGCTTAAAAATAGCGGTATGCATATTTTTTCGCGTTGTTACGTACTGTTTTTAACATTTTAATTATAGTATCATATAAGGAAGCTATTTCCTTTGAGAAAAAAAATGAAAAGGTAACTGAGTCAGAGGGAGAAGAAGTTCGTTCCAAGAAACGCAAACGAAAGGCAATTTGTCTTAAGGATTTTATAACTGATGTACTAGAAGAAGAGGAAGATGATCAAATTCCACCTCCGCCAAAAATTATTAAAGGTAAAATAGTACATAAAGTTTGAGTATGTCGCTTTAATTTTTATATTGTGTGGAAAAAACCGTTTGTGTTTCAGCACCACCTTCGCCAGCTACGACAGTGCCTTCACGATCCCTAAATGATATTTGTATGTTAAAAACGAAGTGTGTTGTGTAATTTTTTATGTTTCATGATTTTAGTATCTGCCAAATCCTATGGTGACATTGCCACTACTTCTGGTGATACTTGTACGATAGATGACTAATAGAGTACGGTGCCAATCAATAAATTTCGGACACTAATGTCATTTCATTGTCATGAGTCTAATTTAACTACATGCAAATTTTGACGTGACAGTAAATTTGAAGTCCGAAATTTATTCGCCGGCCTTGTACATCTAATCGTTCATTTATATATTTGTTGTTCTGTTTTAGTATCAGTAAGAAGCTTGGAACGTAATAATAATGATTCACCTGCGACCTGTACGTAGATTACAATATCAAAACGTCGTACTTTAAGTTTTTAATTTTGTAGTATCGTTAGGTTCAGAAGTTAATACTTCTCCACAAGACTCCTTAATCATTACTGAACCATGTAATGTTGATGGTAAGTTTAAATAAAATTGAAACTGAAAATTACACATAGCTATTATATTTGTAGATCAAATTGTAGACAAACTAAATGAAATTATAAGAAAAACCACTCGGGTAGAAATTATGGTGAAAAGATTATTACAAAAAATTAGTAATGATCCTACACATACCCCATTACATAATACTGACAGTATTAGTAATACATGTATACAACCTTTTACAAAGTACCGGCTGTTATGTGAATACGAAGAAAGATTAAAATCTGGCGAGGACGCCAGAAAAGAACTGGTAAATATGCAATATCTAATGTGTTCATACGTATATATTTAAAATTTAAATCAAATAATTAGGACAACATTTTCCGCTTATGTGGAGGCAACTCCACTAAAGAAAATATAAAAAGGGGTTTGCGCCGCATATTTGATGATAAATTGGCTCGTAAATGCTCTTGGCTGGGTAGAAAAAATAATTTTCAAGTGTCTAACTTGATCATTATGGATGTACTAAAAAGTAATAATATGTATGTGTTTATTATTTTTATTGATTTAAAGTACATTTTAGATGCAGTTCGAAAAAATTTTCCGTTATTAACCGACAAAATATTTGAATTAACTGTTTCTACATGGCTGAGACAAGCAAATCTTCGCTTCACCAGAAAACTTGAGAAATAGTTGTATGTATAACTTTAACTTCCTGTCAGTATTTTTTTATATTTTTTGTATTTTGTTTTATTTTAACTGTGCACTTTGTAAGTTACTTTTGTTTAAAATTACCATATCATATATGTAATAAATACATATTCCAAAAAATTGAGTAGTATTATTCAGTGTTTATTTTATTTATTAAAAGAATTTTTTATTTAGTTATTTATGTATGTTTGTGGATTTAATGAATTCTACTAAAAGATATTAAAAAATAATATTTTGTTGAGGTCGTGATAAAAGAAGCCCGTATTTCGAACCCCAAACCAAATTTCAGTAGGTAAGTATATATGATAATATAATCCACATACACATATGTATATATGTCTAGTATTAAATTATAGCATAGCTATTAAAAATATACAGGTATTAATTTCTTGGTGAAACATTCTTGATACCTAAAAAGATGTTTTATACAAGATGTTTCAAAGCTGTTTTAAAAACGTTTCACATGAAATGTTTCAAAGAGGTTTCACATGAAACGTTTCAAATGAAACATAATAAGGGTAGGACATTTTTGGTTGCCGGGATGTTCCAGAAATGTGTCCAGGCTCTGTGAGAAACGTTTCATGTTTCTGAATGATTGTTTTTGACACATTTCAGACACATAAAAAGGTTTACTGGGATATTACTTTTGAAAACGCGGAGAGTGTTATAGATTCAGTGTTGATCAGTAACAGCTTCAATAACTCTAACAATAAAGAGTCTACTATTGGCAATTGTAACATTCTTGATAGCAATATTACTGCCACCCATATCAATGCAAATAATCACGATAATATGACTTTTAAAAATGTGGAAAGTGTTGCAGGTTCAGTGTTAAATAGTCACAGCACCTGTGACATTAATAATACTCGTAACAACGCAGTAAACTTTTCCTTTATAGAAAAACTTCGTAATTGGAAATTAAAGTTCAATATATCTCAGTCACCCTTAAATAGTTTGTTAAGCATATTAAAATCAATTAATGCTTTAGAACATTTACCTACAGACGCAAGATCATTCATGAAAACTTCAAGAAGCGTACGATACCAAAACTTAATAAAAAAAAGTAGATTCGGGTAAATTTGCTATATTTGGCTTTGCGAAGGGTCTTAGTAATTCATTGTCCGTATATTACGATAAACCTCCAACAAGTATCAAAGTAAACTTAAATATTGATGGTCTCCCTCTTGCAAAAAGTTCGGATAGTCAGTTTTAGCCTATATTAGGAGCAATTGTTTGCGATTTTTACACTAAACCATTTATAATAGGTATTTTTCATGGTTTTAGTAAACCTAAAAGTAGTCATGAGCTCCTTCAGGATTTTGTAAATGAAGTACTGTAAAACGGAATTTTTTTTCAAGGAAAAAATATACACGTTTCGATAAATGCTGTCATTTGCGACGCACCCGCAAAAGCTTTTGTTACAGAAACTGTACCTCATATGTCGTATTATGGTTGTTCTAAGTGCATACAAAAAGCAGTAAGAATAAACTATCGCATGACATTTCCCGAATTAAATGCACCATTACGTACTGACGACGATTTTAAAATGAAAACATTTCAAGAACACCATAAAAATACATCTCTTTTGGAAAATTTAAATTTAGGAATGGTTTCTCAAATACCTATAGATTATATGCATTTAATTTGTTTAGGAGTTACAAAAAGGCTTATTCGCTTCTGGATTTCCACGCCACCTATTCATAAAAAGAAATTAAAATTTAATTCAGTAACAGTTAACAAAATTGACAATTATTATTTTAATTCCATTAAATCCAAAATAATCTGAATTTTCTAGAAAACCACGAAGTATTCGAGAATTTGAACGTTGGAAAGCAACATAGTTCAGGCAGTTTCTTTTATATACAGGTCCAATTGTTTTAAAAGAGACTTTACCAAATACCTATTATGAACACTTTTTGCTTTTAAGTGTAGCCACGAGAATTTTATTGGATGCAAAGAAGTGCTTCACACATAACAATTACGCGAATTCTTTGCTTAGATGTTTTGTAAAGAATTTTTCGATTTTATATGGTAAAGAATATTTAGTTTATAATATCTTCACTTCATTATTTCAGTAAATTTTATTTTGTCTTACTTCAACTAATCTACTTCTTCTTACAGCACCCGCCGCACAATGTGATCGCCATATTCGCCATATGTCCGCTTCAAGTCGCAAACCGAAACCGAAACTCGAATTTAAAAACCGCTCCTCAACTTTAGCTCCCAAACCCGTCTACAATGCGGTCACCTACGATTCGATGGACTTGGACAACCAACAGAGTTCGATTTTCACCTCAGAAGATGGCTTGTTCTCGTCGGGGGCTCCTCCAACACCGTCTTTAGAAGAGGTCGCGACCCCGCCTCTCGAGATCCAGCTCAACCGCGTACCGGTGGAGAACTTAGAAGAAATTTGCGAGATAGTCGCAGGCATGGTACGGGCAAAATTGGAAGAGGAGAAACTCGAGGATAGTTTATGGCAGAGGGCCAGGAAGTGGTTGGGAAGAGTGAAGGGTTCTGTGACAATTTTGAAAAGCAAAACGGTATAGGCAATTCAAGAATGAATAATTTAGGTTAAGATTTTACTGTGTATTTTATGTAATTGTATACTTAGTTTTAGGCAAATACATAATTTTTTAATAACATAAACTTATTTTTAAAATTACAGTTTCTCTTTTTTTTTCTGAAACTGAACTTTAACTGAGCAAAAAAGATCGAACTGAAACAAAGCACCAGCTTTAAAAAAGGAAGATTCGTACACCGTAAGTATAGGAGTATATTATTGTACAACATTTAAATCATTTTATATAGAATCTTTGGAGATGGCATCATATTGTGTGGAATGATTTTAGCCGAATTTTGGTTAGCGTTTAGATTTTAGTTCCCATAACTTCAAATTGTTCATCAACTAAGTTCCCGTCCTGGATAAACACTGAGATCAGAATCAACATAAAAAATAAAGGAACCTACAGACGTAAATGGGCGAAAACTAACAACATAATATATTATAATGAATATAAAAGATTAAGAGTCCTTGTAAAAACTCAAATACACAACGCATATCAGGTTTATCTAAATCTTGTAGAGAACGAGCTACTAGTGAATCCTTCAGGAGTGTGGAATTTTGTTAATCAAAAAAGGGGAACATCTCGAATTCCCAGTTACATGACTGATGAAAAACATATTGAATTTACAGACCCACAGAAAATCGTCGATACATTTGCCAAAACATTCTCCAGCGTTTATACCAACAACAGAACACCATCGTTTACAACCAGTAATGGCATTTATTCGTCTTTTTCAGTAACATCAGTCAGTCCAGAAGAGCTAATCTTAATTATGGGAAAGTTCTCTAACAAGTTAACAGCTGGAGATGACTTAATCCCGAGTTTTATAATTCACGATTGTAGACATATTCTGGCTACACCATTAGCCTTGATTATAAACTTGGCCTTAAAAACAAATACCTATTCGGATCGTTGGAAGATTGCAAAAGTTATCCCCATTCACAAAAAAGGCAGCTCTCAAATGTTTAACAATCATATCTATTCTACCTAATTTTTCGAAAGTGATGGAACAAGTATTGTACAAACAAATTTATCGTAATGTCCACCCATATTTGTCTCCAAATCAGCACGGTTTTCTAAAAGGTAGATCTACCATCATAAATTTAGCAGTACTATGTCAGAGGTTAAGCGAAGAAATTGATAAACGAAGTCAAGTAGATGTTATTTACACAGACTTTACGAAAGCCTTTGATTGTATTCCCCATGATATTTTGCTTCTTAAACTTAGTGACTTTGGATTCTCAACGTCTCTTTTACAATTAATGCAATCTTATCTTAGTAACCGTAGCAATTATATTTTCTACAATGGATTCAAGTCTTTTCCGTTCCGACATAAAAATCTTTTCCACAATTACTTGCTTAGAAGATACTCAGTTGCTATAAGCTAATATTAATATCATCACAAAGTGGTCAAATGACAACATGTTCAAGATAAATAGAAGTAAATGTTTTTATATCTGCTTTACTCATAAAGACGCACACATAGACTCTGTATATTCAATTGAAGATGTTGTTATAGCAAGGGAAATGTCAAGCAGAGATCTTGGTGTAATTTTTGACAGCAACTTAAATTTCAATCTACACATTGACCACATGGCTACCGCTGCTAATAACTCGTTAGGTTTTATAATGAGGATATCTAAATCTTTTAAGAATTATGATTTAATCAAGACTTTGTTCTATGCCCTCGTTTTAAGTAAACTGGAATACGCATGTTTGATTTGGTATCCTTTGTATTTAAAACACACCACGGTATTAGACAAAATTCAAAGAAAGTTCCTAAAATTCCTTTCATTCAAATGTGATGGAACATATCCAGAACGATGGACAGATATGACAATCCTTCTTCAACGTCATCAGATGTCTTCACTTCCATATCGAAGAGATATACATTGTGCAAACTTTCTAGTGAAACTTCTGAATAACAAAATTGATTGTGGAAATATACTCGCCAATATAGGATTAAATGTACCTCGATTATCGTCGAGATACGTAAATACCTTCAATATCCCAAGAGCTCCGACCAATGTTCTACGTCGTGCACCAGTTACTACAATGAGTCGCTGTGCAAATAAACTCATACCAGATATATTTTTTATTAAAAGTTAATCTGTAACAAAGTATAACATTTGTATTCATTATTATTTTCGTTTGTTATTTCATTGGTGAGTGAAGTACTGTATTATTTTATTTTTATTGTTGTCCTGTAATTAGGAATAGAGGAATAGAGGAAAACAATATACCAAGGACTGGATTTACACATGCCTTCTAATAAAAATTAAAAATCCTACACTTGACAGTCATTTAAGAAGCAGGGAATTATTACCTTTACCGTCGCCCAGTACATTCTCAAATTATATCAGGAATTTTGATAGTTCCTATGGGTTTCAAACCCAGTTATTCAAAACTCTGAATGAAAAAAAATCTTGAGCGGGAATGTCATGAGACGTTAATGGTGGATGAGTGCCAAATTACTCCGTGCAAATATTTTGTCAAAAATCAGTTAGAAGTGTTGGGATTTGTAACCTTGGAGACTACACGCCTGAAACTCAGAAAGATCAACTTTGTGGCCATGCCCTTATATTGATGTTTCAATCATTCGCAGGAAAGCATGTGCAAGCAATTGGATGTTTTCTGCCCAAAGGCAATGTGTTAGGGGCAATTCAAGCGAAGCTTGTTTTGGAAGCGGTAAACTTCTGTGAAACAGCTGCGGTGTACGTTGATGTAGTCACTGCTGATGGTGCTACATGGAATAGGGCGATGTGGAAATCATTTAATGCTGGGAATCCAGAAGCCCCATGATGTCCCTGTAAGAGCAGCAGAATATGTTCCGATTTTCCGCATTTATTAAAATGCTTAGTAATCGTCTCGCGGCCCAAAAAGAATTCCATGTGCCTGAGGGACGTGTCCTGTTGGCCGATTTTGAGAATTTGTTAGAATATGATGCCAAGAAAAATTTTAAATACGTGTACAAATTTATGCGGACACATGTACATCCAGAACAGCACGAAAAGATGACCACCAAATATGATTTTCAATTATTTAGTGGTACTGTTGCAGATGCCTCACGGCGTTAAAAGACAAACAGATACCACAGTTTGTCAACTGCCAGTCGACAATACAATTTTGTAGACGCCTTAATTAGTTGTCCGATATTTTAAATTCATGTAATTGTTTTAATGGCCTAAGACAATGTTCTGGGCAACAACAGGCCTTAGTAGAGTTCTTAATTTATTTACAATTGTGGGAATCTTGCTGAACCTGACTACCTTTTAACAAAATCGACAGCTGAAGGGCTTAAAGCCACTATTAACACAACTTTGGATTTACTAGAATATTGTACCAACGAATTAAAATTTGAGTACCTAATGACTACCAGGATTAATCAGGATCTTCTTGAACATTTTTTTGGATTGTTATGTGTTAGTGGGGGAGCCAATAGCAGCCCTGAATCAGGACAAATGCGCAGGTTTTTCAGTTGTTGTCACTGTATTCGTTAATTAAACCCCCAAAAGGAAGCAACGTATCAGGTGGTAATAGGTTGGAGGCCCTCATAAGTCAAACATTAGCTTTATACTGCAATAAAGATAAAGCTATGTGTTAAGCACAAATTTGACCTAGAACTGGACAAAGCATTTCAAAATGATATTTATTTTGGGACTGCTCTCAGTTTCAAGGACAATGAAGAAGCATTTGCATATGTATGTGGCTCATTTGTTAGAAGGTAGGTATACATTAGAAGAATGTGCAAACTGTGTTCAAACTATTATAAGGGATGGCATTGAAGAATTTAATACCTTCATAATTCTTCGAAGTCGGGGTCATTTATCATATCCCTCTGATCAGTTAATTACTCTTCTATAAGATGTTGAATTGCTGATTGCAAAAACACTTGGTTAAGAAATAAAGCGAAACACCTTACTAATACAAATAATTGGTGAATATGGACTTACCAGTTTTGTGGTGTGTGATGAACACAAAATGAAAATGACAAAAAAAATGTCAAGACTGGTCTCAGTTAGTTGTATTCTTGAACCAATAAGTTAAAAACTATTGCTGTATACTCTGATCAAATACAAAATTACACCTTAATCTTAATTTTGCCACAATGATGGTCGTGAGTTTTCCATAAGAATTTGGTGTTCAATGGCAGCAATCTGATTGCAAACCATTACAAAGATAGTAATCGTGAATAATGTACGATTGCAATCAGAAAATCGCTTTTAATACGCATGCCTGACAGATTTGAGGTTAGATTGAAATACATTTGCCGGTAATTTCTGCCAGTAAGTTCCACAAATCTCATAACATGGCGCATACAAGTAGTATTGAAATTGTAGTTGATGAAAATAACCAAAAAATAACAAATACCAGTGGACAAGTACTAGTGCAGGATACCTGTAAGTGCAACTACAGAATTTCCACAACATCAGTAATAAATAATTAACGTTCAATGCGTCCCCGATCGATTGAGATCGTTTTGCATCGAACAATCTGTAATGGATTGTGAAGTTGAATACGCCTATTAAGTAACATAAATGTCATAAACATACTATTTGTTATTTCAAAATGAGAACTCCGAAGAATCAAGAGTTAGGCAAAAGAGTATGCCACTACTTCGAAAATTGTGCAAAAAGAATTAAGAAAGACGTCATCAGACACTTTGCACAAGAAGGAGTGGCTAAAAGAACTATATATAATGTTTTATCCCGCTATGAAGGACGTAATACAACAATTTATAAATCTTGAGGAGGGCGACCAGTATTTGATAAAAATAAGAAATTAATAACTCGTGTTAAAGTTAAAGTTAAAAAAGCTGGAATTAAATCCCATGTATGTAAGAGTGTTCCTCATTATGTTAATAATCAGGAACCACATGCAAAAACTGCTTGTAGAAAAATTGTCGAAAAATTGGCATCCGCCGGTAGTGGAAAAGTTATCATCATGGATGACAAAACGTATTGTGCTGTAGATCCCTACGATGTCCCTGGAAGAAAGTACCATCATTGCGCTTTAAATTCAGATATATCTCCTGAGAAAAAATTCAAACTTAAAAAAAAAATTTTTTTTAATTTTAATATGGCAGGCGATGGATGAAAATGAAGGTGTTTCAAAACCATATATTTTCACCGGTGCCATGAATTGGAAAATTTATTTGAATGAGTGTTTGCGTAAAAGACTTATTCCCTTTATCAAAAATAGGGATGTTCTCTCCTGGCCTGTCATGGCGACTTGTCACTACGCTGCCCAATGTATACAGTTTCTTCAACAAAATAAGGTGGATATTGTCTCCAAAGTTAATAACGCTCCAAATACTCCACAGGTTCGTCCTATTGAGAAGTATTGGGCACTATTGAAGAGAGAATACTCGAAACGAAAAACTCCTGCAAAAAGTTTGACATCTTTTCGGCGTATAATGACAGCTATAGCCCAAAAAGTTTCAAAAAATAGTGGCCCAGCTTTAATGACTAATGTAAGACGAAAACTTCGTCAAGTTGGTAGAATGGGAGTCTACGAACCTTACAAACGCTAAAAATTAATTTAAATTATCTGTTTATCACTTCAAATACATTACATTGTTTTTGAAACATTATGTTTTGTTTTAGTGTATTTTTAATTTTGTGCTATGAGTTACCGAACATACTCTACTTTACAATAACATGTAAAAGGAAAGGGCAATGTTGAAGAGAACTTTAGACACCGATCTTGTGGCTTGTTGGATTTGGCGAAAAACCTACTGTCGACATTCACCTACGCCAGATAAGCCTGAGAGACTCTCCCTCTTCCTTTTCCTTCTCGAGTTATTAGTGTTTTTTTTCTTTATCGGATCTTCGTAGTTCAGTTGTAAAGGTTAAAGCTTTAACTTCCTAGGTTCCCTTTTAAATTGTTTTGTATCCATTATTTTAATTGTTAATTTGTTTTAATTTGTTCCTCGCAATTTTGAATGTTAACTCGTAATTGATTAAAGTTTGAATTGGGTTAGGACATTTTCCAGTAGTTGTTAGTCCTTGCCCTGAATTTATTTAAACAATACTGGTGGCGCCCATATTAATGACAACCAAGAGCCCTCCCTCCTCTCTGGGTGAGTCGGCAAAAATGTCTGTTTAAACATCAAAAAACAGGTTTTTTGCAAATCACGTTGCAATATTTCTTTTCTCGTTCTCGCACCCTTTTTTCATTGTAGTCTTTGCCATTTCTGTTGAAACACCACTTGTTGATCGTAAATTTGGCAACGTTCATATTCACACAATTTTCTAACTAAAAGCCGTTGTCAATCAACCGAAAACTGTTAGCTGCTAAATTTTAGGCAAAATCAACAGGTGGTGTTTCAATAGAAATGGCAAATACTATATCTTTTTATTGAAATTGTAGTTGTGATTATTAAAAATCGCATCGTTACTTACGTGAAACGGGATTCTTTTCGCATCTAGGTAGCTTAACTTTGAAAGTAAATAATTTGTCTTGACAGCTGTCAACCTACCAATAATTTCATTTTGCTGTGTTAATTAAAATTGCGATTTTGTCGTTAAAATGCCTCTAACATCCTGAAAGAGGGAGAAAATACCGACGAAAATTAAAAGACGGACAATCAGAATACTTAAGATCCACTAATCGACAATATCAGCAGAAATATAGAAGAAAAAAAGACATTGCGCTAAAAAAAAGATACGATATGAAAATAAAAAGGAGAAAAGGGAGAAAAGCCAAAATAAAGACAAGGAAATTTCTAACGACGATAATGTCATCAAGTACATAAATTGTAAATTCGGTAAGTTTCCGTAATCGGGAAACTTTTGGCAAGGCGATGAAACGGGTTAGAAGTAGTCTCTCAGTATCACCCCAAAAAAGGAAGCCATTATTACACAACTAGCGTTAGAAGAAGGCTTGATTGTTAAATCTTCTGCCACATCCACTTCTAGTAACACGTTAAGTGAAGATGTAAAAAACAAAATTATAAATTTCTACTTGAATGACCAAATACCTTTGCAAAATCCAGGTATGAAAGACTTTGTGATTTTAAAAGAAAATGGAGAAAAAATAAAAGTGCAAAAACGATATACGAAAATGTTCTGGTTTATTTCAATAACGAAATAGGTGGAATATGTGTAAATTTAAAATTCAAAAAAATTACGAAGATTCCCTCTCGGGGTGAAATAATACAATATATAGAAGTTGAATGCGAGGAAAAATGTGTGATATCGCGGAAAGAAGTTTGAATGGGAGTTTTTGCTGCGAGTGCTATTGTAAAACCAGGAAGTACCTATTATAATTTTAAATACGTATGAAAGCGAGGTAGTTTTGAGAAACTTTAGACCAAAACTAGATAAAATTGTGACTTACTGAAATCGGAAGAAAAAATAGGAATTGAAAAGATTTGCGCGAAATATGCCAATGTGTTCTATTTAGAAAACGATCCTTGCGTTGTGCCAACGTAGATTAAAACTTATCGATTGCCGCATTCTCAAAAACCAAAGATATGCAGACAAGTTTATAAAATGCTAGAGCAGCAACTGATTAAGCCAGCTAGTTCAGAATAGTCAGCCCCACTTGTGATGGTACCGAAAAAATTCGATTCTTCCGGTAAGAAAAAATAGCGTATTGTTATCGATTACAGACAACTTAAAAAAAAAAATAGACCATGACAGAATTAGTCCAAATTCGTTTTCACGTGCTATGCCAATTGCTGTCATGACTGAATTACCAAAACTGCTTCATTTATCTAGACGATCTTATTTTCGGAAATAATCTTCAAAATCGTAACAAAATTTAGTCAAAGTTTTAAAGCGTTTGAGAAAAGTAATTTTAAAATTAGATCAGGAAAATGCGATTTCTTGGTAAAAAAAAATTGTATTTGGGTTAGTCTCTCCAGATCCTAAAAAGGTATGCGTGATTCGAGCGTATCCCTTACCAAAGGATTCCAGTGAAAGGAAACGATTCGTCCCGTTTGCAAATTATTATCGTAAATTCATCAAAAATTTTGGACAAATCACAAAGCCACTAAATTATTTATCAAACTTCACCCTCAAATTTGTAGCAATGCGAAAATTTAGTCTTGACATATGAGATAGAAGAAGCTGAATTAGTACTTCTTGAAGATCATACTGAGGATCCAGGCATGACAAAGCCAGAATTTATAAATAAACAGCATGGAACAAAACCGAAAAAAATACATAAAAAATATCCGAAAAAGTAGCCACAGGAATACTTTACAAAAAGCCATAACTGAATATAATGGAGTCGTTAATGGTTGAATCAAACACCGAAATCGTAAAAGCTATTGGGACACTCGCCAAAAGTGTACAAAAATTAACAAAAGTGTTAAATAATAAATTTAAATACATTATATATTGCCAAAATAATTTCTAACAACTTGTGTTCGAACCATTCTCCCCTCAGCTAACACATTAATGCCTCGAATAGGATGTTCGATGTAGGGTGCATTGTCATTATCGATTAAGTCTTCATCGTAGTCATTTTCTTCTTGTTGTTGTAAATCTCACGGCAAAATTATGAATAATTAAGTGATTTTTCCTGCACGAATTGGATGATAATGTATACATCTGGCTTTAGTTAAACATCTAAATCTCATTTTAAAAAATCCAATACAACATTCCACTGTATTTCTTATCCGGGCATGATGGCGCATGTACCGATATATTCTGCAGTACCTGGTACAGCACCTTCGATGGGTGTTAATAACCAGGGTTCAATAGGATATCCTGAGTCACCTAAAAGCCACATATTTCGTACACCTTGTTGATATTTACTAGACACATATCTTCTAATAACAAATGAGCCCCATATTGCCGAATCATGTGTTGCACCAGGGGAATCTTGCATTTGCTGATATTTTCATGTCAGAATCACAAATAATTTGTGTATTGATACTGTAAAATCCTTTTCTATTGTAATACACAACGGGGGATGTTCTTCATCTTGACTCGAGGGGACATTAATAGCAATGTGCGTTCCATCAATGGTGGCAACAATACCACCCATTTTAAGTTTTTCAAAGAAACTAACTTTTATCCGGTCAAATTCTTCATTATTTTGTGGAAATCTAATGTGTTCATGTAATAAGTGCTTAATAAATACATCAGCAACTTCTGCAATTGACCTACTTATCATTGGTTGACTCATACCAAAAGTAAAATCTTGACCACTCACTCTTTGATATGAACCATTAGCAAAAAAACTTGTTAATATTTTTAGTTCATCGGGTACAGCTGACGTATATCTGCGATTCTGCATAAAAGGTATAACTTCATTTATTATCTGTATTATCATATCTTTGGTAAATCTAAATAGTTGTTTAAAATGGTAATCTGGAATATCAAAAGGATTATAGCTATCTCAAATATTACGTCTTTGTACATTCATTCAATGTGCACCTGCAAAATAAATTTTATTTTTTATCTTGAATATTAGTCAATTTAGTTCAATAATTTTTGTTTACCTTCGTTCTCACGAATCTTCTGCAATATCTGCATTAACTAAAAGTGGAGTTGGGGACCAACAATTAATCGAATTAACAAGGCACTCAAATGCTCAGTCGTTAAAGCCCTACCTTTTGCTAGACAAAGATCATCATGGGAATCTAATTAAAAATTTGCGAGGAAACAAAAATGAATCAGTGAAACAAACGAATGCTTTCAACAAAGACAAATCTCAACAACCACAAAATGAACCACAAACTCAAGAAAACAAAAAAAAAATTTATTGCAACTGTACATTCCATATTAACGATGTTATAAAAAAAAATTTATAAAATATAATAGAATCGGTTATATTTCGTTTCATGAAATAGTCATGCCGAATACCATGCGTGACACACAAATTGATTTTTCTCTGTCGATGTCACTCTCAAAATTGCCGAAACCAACAAACTCGAATAAATGAATCATTAAATTTTGCCAGGAAAAATTGTAGGAGTATTTATTTTATACCGGTTAATAGTGACTGATCTGGTTCGCTAGTCAAAAATTTGCCAACAATAAAGAGGTGGAATCTGCGGCTAATGGCTATTTTGAGGTATTCGACGATTCTTTCTATAAACAGGGTATCGAAGCCATTGAACAACGCTGGGAAAAGTGTATAGAATTACAAGGGGACTACCTTGAAAAATAAAGAGTCCTTTTCCCAAATTTTTTTGTGTCTTCTATGTCACGTCGGGTATTTCTGGGACTATTCTCGTATATGATAATACATCCTCTGGCTACTCAATTCGAATACTTTATTTTAAGCAGACAATTATCGTTATCCGGTAGCTATTCTATTACTACCGTCTCCATATAGAGAAACAATAATCGTCAATATTTCATTTAGATGTGAATAACGTACACACCTTGTGCCGTTGCTACCTTTACTTCATATGTTGTACATTTATTTATATATTACGAAACCAACGCAGATTGCTAAATATACACCATGACTTTGAAATAGGGGCGGAAAAAAAAATCCAGTAAAGCTTACTGTAAATGAGGAAAATTGGCAGATTTCGTTTTTGAAATTGCTGCCTCAATTTCAAGAAAAAAATAAAACAAATTGAGTTCAATTTTCATGGGACGCCAATGATTATAATAATTTTTTTAACTTCCATAGTAACCTAACGATTTATGCTTTCCGAACATAAGCTAAGGAAGTTTATCAAGTTACCTACGTTTTTTCCACCTTTAATTTCAAACCGTCAGTTTGACATAAATGAATTAATTTTCATTTTAAAATGGCAATGTACACAAATATTGAACGAACCGATATGGTTCTCATTTATGGTGAAGCACGAGGAAATGCTGAAGAAGCCAGGCGGATTTACATGGAACGTTTTCCCCAGCGGCTTGCTCCTGCTGCCGGGACATTTAAAAAAACCTTCAGCATCTGAGGGATCATGGAACTTTTAAGCCACAAACCCAAGATCGGGGACGTGTTAGGACCAGGCGGATCCTAGACGTGGAACCCCAAGTTCTTCACACGGTTGAAGCTGAACCGGGTATTAGCACTAGGAGACTTGCGGTACGTCATGGTATTTCTCAGTTCATAGCGTGGCGAACATTAAAAGAACAGGGCTTACACCCGTACCACGTTCAGAAGGTGCAAGCGCTACAACCTGGTGATCCTGCGCGTCGGCAAGTGTTCTGTCGGTGGTTATTACACAAAGCTGAAGAACAACCAAATTTTGTAAATAATTTGTTAACAACTGACGAAGCAGGATTTACAAGAGATGGGGTGTTTAACATGCATAATACCCATGTTTGGGCTGATGAAAATCCTCACGCCATTTGGGAACACCGATTTCAACGAAAGTTTCACGTCAACGTATGGGCAGGACTTGTAGGTGGTCGTCTAATTGGACCTCACGTTTTACCACCTCGTTTAAATGGAGTTAGGTACTTACATTTTTTGGAAAATGTTCTGGTCGACCTTTTAGACGATATTCCCCTAGACGTAAGACAAAATGTGTGGTTTTTACATGATGGGGCACCCCCCCCATAATGCTCGTGAAGTGCGGGATTGGCTTGACCATAATTACAACCAACGTTGGATTGGTCGCGGTGGTCCTGTTTTGTGGCCTGCCCGGTCACCAGATTTAAATTCTTGCGATTTCTATTTGTGGGGCCATTTGAAACAACTAGTTTACGCCACACCGGTCGACAGTGTCGAAGAATTAGTGGATAGAATAGAAAATGCTGCTCAAACTATTCGACAAAACCCCGCCGTTTTATCAAGGGTTCAAGAATCGCTGATTCGACGAGCTAGAGCATGTCTCGATAATAACGGTTTACATTTTGAACAGTTTCTTTATAACTGTTTACGAAGTTTTATTTCTATGAACTATTAGCAATAATTGCAGCAACAAGTTTTAACAATCAGGTTGCTATGCATAATAATTTTTACCTGTAGGTTGTTGGTAAGGTAATTTTGTGCATATCAATGGCGCCGAGTGGGGTCAGGATTGTGGAGTTTTTACCTCTGCATTAAAATTAATAAAACAAAACGAAAACTTCTTCTACACATTTTCATGAAGCCGTGTTTTTTTTTCCACCTCTATTTCAAAGTCACCCTGTATGTAACGTCGTTTTCGTTAATTCACTATTAAAGTCTCTCCAATTGGTTACAATCGTCCGACTTGTCAAAAGGGAAAATATCAAAAGATGTCACTCCCTTCGGGAGTTACAGGAACCTGTAATTAATCCGTTTTGTCACGCGCCAAAACAGTTTGTGCTTGAATTGATATTATCAAAATGTCCAAAAAATATTGCTCTGCGCCTGCTTGTGGGATAATCAAGGATCCTAGAGACCACAAAATAATGCACAGATTCCCTTCAAACACTGTGAACATAAGGTTGTGGTGCAAAAAGGTTTTTAATGCTAGAAGTAGGTACCCCCACATGAATATTTTATAGAGATGTACCGACTACAGTCGGCCGACTAGTCGGCTTTGTCAAAACCGGTTAAAATTGGTTTAATCGACCGAAAATTGGTGTCAAAGTGTAAATAATCTTCCGCTAGTTACGATTCTGAAATCGCCGTCACGATATCTGGTCCAATAAAGACGCAAAGCGAATTCAAAATTTCCAAAAATTTTCCAAAAAAGTGGTTAAAATTGGTTAAGTATTGTATAAACTGCCCTAAATTGTGTTATTCTTTATTTTTGTACTGAGTTACTACAAAAAATTAAATGTTAAAATTATCCAAACAAATTTAACACATTTTTTGGAAAACAAAGAAATTTTAGTTATTCCTTTTATTAAAATAAAACAAGTTTTTAAGGTAGTCAGACAAATAGAAAAAAAAAACACACTGTCTGTTGCATTTATAAACCGGTTTTAGCAAAGCGGAACAGCGGCCCACTACAGTCGGTACATCTCTAATATTTTACCTAAGGGAATGTATACCCATTAAAACTATTTGTGCTATTTTTCTGGTTAAATGTCGCTTGATTTTTATTAAACTTTATCTACAGTGCTTGTGATCTCACCTATAATTCATTGTGTGTGTTTTTTTTTTGGTCTATTTAATTGAGGTGCTTTTTTTTATCTCCATTGCAGCAAGGTAGGATTTTTCCATACTTTTTCTTATCAGTTTGATACAAGTTTTTCTAATAGCAAGTCGTCGGTGTTAATAGTGTTCCCGCCTAAAATGAGTGCATGCGCTAACTGTCCGAAACCGCTCGGCAACGAAGCGAGCATCACCTGTGACAACTGCAATAGTCGCCTGCATGTTGTTTGCACCGGACTGCAAAACGATGATCGAATTACAAGGAATAAAGTACGCAATGTCAAAATTTATTGTAATAGATGTACAACTATTGCTGAACAACGTACAGCATTACCACAGCTATTTGATAACCTAGCCGAAGACCTTGTTAGCAAACTTGAGCAAAAAATTAATGATAAATTTGCCGCCATTAAAGAGAAAATAAACAATTTGCAGTCTTCGCCTTCTAACCCGGAATTGTTTGAAGAAGTTGCGAATGAGGCTGTTGAACGAATTATTCGCTCAAAAAATGTAATTATACGCGGTCTTCCTGAAAGTGTTGGAAACGTGGAAGCTAAAATACAAAACGATACAGTCAAAGTTAGTAACATCCTAAAAACAATATCTACAGATGCGATTCCTGAAAAGGTGATTCGTCTCGGTAAACCTAGCACGTCAGCACGTCCCATTAAAGTTGTTCTCCCTTGTGATGCTATTGCCAAGAATGTTCTTAAAAATAAAACAAAAATATCCAATTCTGGAATTATTGACAATATTTCTATCAGCGATGATAAGACACCAAAACAAGCTGCGTACCTGAAATCTCTCAATTCTCAACTGAAAAACAGGCGTGATAATGGTGAAATTAACCTTACCATAATAGTTATTTATGTTACAAGTGTTGAAAACGGTCCATTGCATTACGAACGGGAATACGGCGCGAGACGCAGTCGAGCGCTGTATGTAAGTGAGTAATGCAATGGAGTTTTCACACGAGTATCATACAATATTTTTTGCGCTGCCTTTTTGAAAAAATAACATTTTTCAATCGCTACAAGAATAAATATTACTGAACCGAAATTATGTTGGTATTGAATTTATCACCAAATACGTCAAATACCAATCTGTCAATTTGTCCGGGCTAGATTTTGAATTTCAAAGTTGAAATGGAAATTCGTGCACGTATTCAGAGAACTGCAGATAAAGCAACTGCAAATTTGTTGCCTGCAAAATCCGCAAATCCCTATGAAGCCGAATATCAAAAATGCATCAAGTGGTGCGAAGAAAATAAAATACGCGAATTTTCTGAAACGACGCTCTTGGTTTATTTCCAAATTAAGTCGGAAATTATTAAAGCATCCACACTGTGGACAATATATTCAGTTCTGAAAAGTACTCTTGGCATCAAACATAACATAAATCATTCAAAATTTTATAAATTAACAGCGTTTTTAAAGCGGCAGGATGACACAAGCCCAAGAAGTCTGAAATACTTACCAGTGGAAACATTTTTATATACGGCTCCAGATCAGAGAGAATCTTGTGATTATGATTCAGCGTGAGGTTGCGAATAACGTCAAGTTTAAACGGTTTTTTTAATTAACAAGAACTACTAACAAACAGTAATAACATGATAGTTGTCAACAACATAAACCAAACCACCGATTAGTGTCAACTGTCAAGTTACTACAAATCTAAATTTTGATCAACAAATTCCCCTATTTAAGATTACAACTTAAATTGCACTGTTTTTAAATTTCGGGCCACTTTTCGTTATAATAACTTTAGATACATGATTATCAATTAGTGGTAATTACTTTGTGATAATCAATTTATTTTTTCAAAGCTTAAATTCCTCGTTTGTATTTTGCAACACTATAGGGGCCGGTTTATAGAAAGCGAATTAAATATTTAACAACGTGTTAAAAGTTAACTCAGGATTAGTTTAATTTTTTGACGTCACCAACCATGATTAAACGTACAGTTAAATATTTAACACAGAGTTAAATTAACATTGTGTTAAATTGACATTTGGCGTAATTAACTCCAAAACGGGTTTACAGAAGCCGAATTAAGGTCTAAACGCGATTAACTTTTCGTTAATTGCTCGATTAACTTAATCGCACGCCGTACTTCAATTAAAAGTTAATTTGACGTTTCTGTTTTGCAAATAGCGCAAAAACAATTTTGTTATACAAAAATTACAAGCGGAGATAGGTAAGTAATAGATGCTAATTCATCAATAAGAATCTTTATTGGAAAAATAAAATACAAACTTACGCAATTATTGTCATAACATTATTACTAGGATGTTTGATTCGGATACATCGTTGTCATCTTCTTCGGATGAAGAAATCGAAAGAATTCCCAGAAGACGTAACCTAAAGAACAGAACGAATCCGTTCGAAATATTCGACGAGCAAGAATTCAAAATGCGTTTTAGGTTTCAAAAACAAACAGTTTTGTGGTTAACAGATCTGATTGGAGGGGATTTACGGCCTCAAACACGGAGGCGGCAGCCTATTTCCGAACTTAATCAAATTTTATTAACGCTGAGATTTTTGGCCACCGGGACATTTCAGCAAGTAATTGGCGATTTATTTGGTGTACATAAATCGACTGCTTGCGTGATTATCCAACGTGTTGTTCGGAAAATAGCGGAATTAAAACCGCATTACATTCAAATGCCAACTCCGGAAGAACTACAAAGCATAAAATTGAAGTTTTATCGCTTAAGGAGAATGCCTCGTGTAATAGGCGCTATCGATGGCACACACATACGCACACAGTCTCCTGGTGATCCACAAGCGGAAATATTTCGTAATAGGAAGGGCTACTTTTCCATAAATTGCCAGGCCGTATGTGATGCGGATCTAAAAATTAGAAATATTGTCGCTAGATGGCCAGGAAGTGTGCACGATAGCACAATTTTTAATGATTCATCTTTGTGTGCCCGCCTTGAAAATGGTGAATATGGCGAAGATTTTTTGGTAGGTGACAGTGGGTACGCATGTCGTCCATTTTTGTTAACATCATTGGTGAATCCAAGAACACCGGGAGAGCAAGCATACAATGATGCTCATAAGGCCACCAGGAATCCTATTGAAAGGTGTTTTGGTGTGCTGAAGCGACGATTTCCGTGCCTTTCTGTTGGATTGCGCACCAAAATGGATACAACACTTGCAACTATTGTGGCATGCGCTGTGCTACATAACATAGCAATTATGGCTAAAGACGACGAACCACCAGTGGATCCCGCAGTACACATACCTCAAGAAGTTGAAGTGGAACCTGCACATATTAGAGAAAACCACCATAACGAAAACACGGCTGTTCGTAATGTTTTAATTAGAACGCATTTTAATTAAAAAGGTTAACAACACTTACAACTGGTTTAGATTACACTTCTTAACTATAATAAAAGAACAAAAACTATAACTTTTAACTCAAAAAAAAAAAAAACAAATAATTGATTAACTGATTTTGGCCAGCTCTTTTTGCTTAACTTTAATTTCCAAGTTATAAATTTTTTTTTTGAAATTGATTTCCATATTGGCCAATTGAATTTTTTTTAAATAATAAAGCTTCTTCAATTGGGCCGTTGTTTTTTTGTTGGTGTTTATTTTCGGTCTTCCAGGCGGGATATATTTTTTTCTAGCGCGACGCTGAGGACTAGGAACGGTTGGGCTTGGTTCCAATGGGAGCTGTAATTGGGAATGGCTAGGTCCTGCCACTGGTTCTAAGGAGAGCTCTATGGTAGGACTGGGAGTTCGCGATATACTCTCGTGAGTTGGGATCAATATTACATCTAGAAATATAATAGCAAGTTATAAATAGATTCAATATTAAGACTTTAGTGTGAAAGATCTAAAAGTGGGTTTACATATACGATTCTTACTAAAATATATCCTACAAACATACACAATTGACTTAAGTTCATTTTTAAAAAAATTTAGAAATACCTACAGGTTTTTGGAAAACTTTTTTAGTACATGGTTATTAATTAAAACAAACTAACTAATAAGAGAATTATTACTTATTGCCATTGTTTTATAACGATAAATAATATTACAGACAAAAAAACCCAAATATTTTAATTTTTTTAAAGAAATATCCTTTAATTTAAAACGTGATCTTTAATAAAATCGGCAAAAGATGACCCAAATTACATCCGGTAAAAATTTCAACTTTGAATCTTTACTCACACATAAGCTAACACGGGCTATAAAATTTAACATGGGAATCCCTGGAGCCCCTTTTAAAAAAGATGCATTATATATACCTGTCCTATATACATATATATACAGGGTTTTTTTTAAATAGATGGAAACTTTTTTTAAGGTAATTGGTCATGATGTAGAGAATTTATGCATCAAATATTGATCTAATAAAAATCCTTTAGTTTTCGAGATAAAATTGATTGAAAATCTGTTAAAATTTGCGTATGCGCTACTGATTCCGAAAATGTTAAAGGTAAATTTGATCACTATAGTAATTTAAAGTAGGTAAAATTGTTGCTTGTTAACATGACAATACATTCATTAGCCCATCATTTTTTGACGTTTTTGCAATTTTTTGGAAGAACAAAATGAATTTTTCTAATTCTGAAATGACTGACATGGTTCTGATGTATGGACAAGCCTTAGGAAACTCCTTGGAAGCTCGACGTTTATACCAAGAAGCATTTCCCGAACGAAGATTGCCAAATCATAAAACATTTGTGAACGTTGTTCAGCGTCTACGAGAAAATGGGAAATTTCAACCTCGTTTTAGTGATCGTGGTCGTGAAAGGACAGAACGGACACTTGATGCCGAAGAAGAAATTTTGAATGTCGTTGAAAACGATCCAGGTACACATAAGCATTAGACGATTGTCTTACCGAGTGGGAGTTTCACCTTTTGTGGTGTGGAGAACTCTACATGAACAAGGCCTACACCCCTATCATGTACAACGAGTTCAGCATTTGAAACCAGAAGATCTGCCACGTAGAGTTCGCTTTTGTGAATGGCTATGCCAAAAAAATAGAGAGGACCCTCAACAGAATAACAGATATAGCTGCTGAAATTAGAGCACATCCCGAAATGATAACCAGAACCCAACAATCATTGATTAGACGTGCGGAAGCGTGTATACGAAATGGTGGTGGACATTTTGAAAACTTGCTCTAGTTGCATACGTTACGTTTTGTTTCATTTTATGGTTGATTAAATTATGATTTTGAAGTTTTAATTGTCAGTTCATTAATTATTGTCATTGTTTATTTGTTGCTAGCAATAAATTAATAGCAACAGTAGTTACACCTCGGCAGTTTTCAGTTACTAGGTTTCACATTTTTTCGTGAAACCATTATTTATCAGTGGAGGAATGAATGTTTGGATAGGGGTTAAATTTTCCTTTCAAAATTTTACTAAAACAACAAACGTTCATTTGACTTCTTAGGTTCCCTACATTCACCAGATTTTTTGTTTCCATGTATTTCAAAAACACCCTGTATATGTGTGTGTCTATATACTATTTATATGAAATTTGCTTCATATTGTTAATAATACAACTACTACTTCCTGAAAATTTTGAAATAATGCTCAAAAAAAAAACAAAATTATGTAACATTACGATAATTTATTATAGTTGTATTAATAAATATGAGCAAGAATAAAATCATAAGAATAAATTAATGTCATACCTCTGTGGTAGATATTGTCATCATCGTAGATGTTGGCTAAGGGTTTGGCTTGGGATTCTATCATAGCCAACAGTCGAGCATCTACCTCTGTCAACTCGGATGGCTGATATTTTCCTCCACCTGTTTTTGTTATGTGCTTCTAAAATAACAAAAACAAATTTATATTTAAAATAATTTTTTGTACGACCATTGCTTATTCGATCATTTACCGTACAAGTTTCCATAGCAGTAAGTTCAGTTTACGGGTTGCTACGACTAACAACCAAGAGGCGAACGGTAAGTAATCATGCATAAGATTTTTTTAATTTTAAATTCCATGTTTACTCGACTTCGATATTTTCGCTTTCAGAATTACTCATGATTGATATTTTACGCAAATAAATCACTCACTAATAGTCGCGGAAAGAAAATTAACTCCAAATAGAGCCAGATCAAATCTAAATCGACAGAGGTCAAAATGGAAATTGATTTTTAAAATTGTTGTTAATATTAAACGAAACCATAGTAACAAATTTTAAATTAAAAAAAGACCTTGTTGATGTTCAATATAAATTCTTTCAATTTATGGATTTGATAAAAAGACGCAAATCTTTTGATGGTCGTACAAAAAATAGTATAAGCATCACGAACGTTAAGGGGGTTTAGCTTCGCTCCGTCTCCAAACTTTTGTCTTCGACCAGTAAACACCCCTTACCGTTCTTAATACTTAATATACTATTGTGAAATAAACCTTCTCCTCTCTTCTTTTTTTTATTAATTGTTCCACATCCACGTCCTCGTCGCATTCTTCATCTATATATCTCCTTTTCTGAACATATAATTAAAGTGTGAACGTAATGCCAGCTTTCATTCATACATACATACATTCACCGCAGCAACTGTCTTCTTAGCCACCCTTTTCATGTTCGACCATAAAAATTTGAGCTGCTGGGTGGTTCTCGGTCCTGATGACGACATGGCGTTGAACTCTTCAACTGCTTGATCCCAAGCCTTCCTTTTCTCTTTCAGAGATGTCCCATCTGTTTTTTTGTCCTCCAGTACGGGGCGAAATCTGCAGGATAAGGTAATGATAGGACAAGTGTGGAATTGGGAATTGGGAGGGCGAAATAATGAAATTCAAATCAGGGTTCACAGTTGATGAAATTAAAGGGAGGGGAAGCTTGTTCTTCTAAAATTCATTAATTAATTTATGGTGACTAAAAATCAGTATATATATGAGAAACACATTATGTGATAAACCAGTGCAATACTGATATATAACTATATGTACAGGGTCATCAAAATTGATTGAGAGAGTTGGTACCCCCTGTTTTTGTCGTGAAGTTTGTCAACCTTATGACAGATTTGTTTAAGGTTATATGGCAATGAATTCAGTGGCGTGACAACAATTAGAAACTTCAAATCTGACAACTAATGTTTTTACCAAAAAAAAAGTCGAAAAAAGACGCCACTGAGTTTTGAAATTTGAAACTTCAAATCTGACAGCTAATATTTTGATACAACTTAATAAACCAAATTATTCAAGTTCAGGTTTACCAACTCTCTCAATCAATTTTGATGACTCTGTATAAACAAGAAAATTTAACCTAAAAAGAAATTAACACATGGACACATACCTACCAATTACACAAGTTTAATTTCAATGATACCCACCGTTCTAAAATGGTGAGGGCGATTTCTTTTTCTTGCTCCGTAAAGTTCTTGCCCCTTTCACGCTTCTGCTCCATTTTAAAACCCAGGAAACAAACTTCCACACAAATTTAACCTCTCGCACCGGTACAAGTTTTGACAGTAGTCAGACTTATTAATACAATGAACTTAGCCGTTGACAGCTGAGCCCGTTACACACGGCGCAAATGTCACTTTAATTCGAATTAGTTAATCACGCATTTAATTTCATCACAAAATGTTCTATAAACCACAGTTAGTTTAACAGCGTGTTAAAATTTAATCTAGGATTAATTTAACGCGGTGTTAAAGTGTTTTCTGTAAACCGGCTCTAGATCCTTGTTCATTGCCATTGCGACACGCCACGTGTCAACGTAAAATGTCAATTACAACTATGGCAGCGCAAAAAATATGTTAAAGGTATAGTCAGGATCACGAAGCAATGCGTCACGTCACGGACTCTGTATGACGTCATGCGTCTACCACGTTTATCATACAAATGAATCGGTTTGAAAACTGTCAACAAACATGTCGGCTTGTTATTGTTTTGGTTTGTTCTATTTATGATTATAGCATGAGAAGACCGTTAGTGTGAAGCAACAGTTAAGAAATAAGCTACACTTGCAGTCTTTCAGCACACAAGGGCATGCTGCAGGCTGCATAGATGCTATGAACTACAAACTCAGGCACAGGAAAGATCATGACTGTAACCCCTTTCACGTGTTCCTAGTCACTGAAGCCTGCCACTCACGTTCCAACGCCGCGGTACAATTGTGTAGGATATGACGAAATTGAAGTGTTTTTGAACGTCTGTGTATGCGACAAGCAAATCGGTTGGATGTGGACGGTTGGTGAACAAGTCTGTCTGCAGCAGTACAATCGTGTTGTATTGGATGGAAATTTGATCGTGTGGACAGTGTACGTTATACAAACCGTGAAAGCAGGTATAAAAGTCCATTCGGACATGTTGCCACCACGATCGCAAATTTTTAACTGCAAGGTCGCAACGTGTGTGTACTGCTGCTTGTCAGCAGAATTGTACACCAGTTGTATCCAATACAATCGTACCCCGGCGTTGGAATTTGAATGACTGGCTTTAAGAACGTTCATTTTTGCATTGACTGCTGGTAAAAACTGTTGACAATTGGGTGCTAAACACATACTTGGAGGGTGGTACAAGGCTTCATACTGTACTTAAAGCTACCAACGAGAATGTTAACATACGTCTCAAACAGACAGCACTGAACAGTTGTGACAGGCTTCAAGTTAGAGAAATATGCTTACCGTCTCCAATGCCACAATAGGCACGTCACATCTACAGAATAAGTTACTTTATTGACATGGAATAGATACAAAAGTAAAGTATAAACAATAATAAGTATGCATGTTGCACAACGTCGTCGTCTGACCAGTGATTTGTATATTTGGCCAGTGAAGTGATAGTGTGATTATAAAAGACATCAGCAGAACATGCCGCTAGTACAATCAATTAGGATGGTAATGGAAAATAACCTACATGTTACAGTGGCTGAATGCTCTCTGCAGTATTAGAATCTTCACTGTCATAATCACTAAAACTATAATCTGAATCTTCGTTAATGTCGATTATAAACGGCGCAATCTCTTCACGGTCAAATACTAATTCCCGTTCCCACCACTCCCGTATTATTTTATTCATATGGTCAACAGTATATTATTTATAGATCTGGAGGGTGTCGCTTTGATCTAGGGTAATCCAGCCTGTTCCTATGTTTTAAAAGATTAGTAAAGGCTTTAAATATTTTTGCCCCTGTGATAATAAAGTGGCCAAGTGAAGAAGAAAGACAACGTAATATTGCACGATTTGATGGTATGGCCGGAATGCCAGGTATTGTTGGAGCAATTGATGGAACCTACGTCCCCATTAAAGCCCCATCTGTAAACCCTGAAGTATATATTAATCGCAAGTGTTTTCACGGCATAACGTTGCAAGCAATATGTAACCATCAGCGGCGATTTATAAATGTATTTACTGGTTACCCAAGCTCTGTTAGTGATGTCAGAATTTTTCTCAATTCTGACATATACCAGCAAATACAAGCAAATTTGAACAATTATTTTGGAAATGGCACTTTTGTCATTGGAGACAAAGCGTATCCAGTGACGTCTTGGTGTGTGCCACCATATATTGATCGAGACAACCTTACAGCAGCTCAAAGATATTTTAATAGATGTCATGGGTGAAAGATGAAGGAAAGAACTGTTGTACAATGTGCATAGAACTGCTCAATGTAGAATTATCAAGATGAAAGAACAACTGGCCAAAGAACGAGATCAAGTAAAAAAGTTGAGAAAATTGTATGAAAGTAAACAACTTGAGGTCATTGACAGTGAATTAAATACAATTAATAAAACTTTTATTAATTGTCAATTGGAAAATCATTTGAAAATGTCAAGTGGCAAACGTTATACCAAAGAAATGAAGCTCTTCGCCTTGACAATATACAAGCGTAGCGCTCGTTTGTATAAATGCATGCAAGTTCATTTCGAGTTGCCGTCACCACGACTTTTAAAGCGGGTTCTCAATGTTAGTTATAATAGTTTTTCATACCGGGTTTAATAATAATTTGCTTCAGTGTTTGAAAGTATAAGTACTTAAAATGCAGGAGTTGGACCAATATTGTACATTAATGTTCGATGAAATAAAATTAAGTAGCATATTTCATTACGAAAAGTATCGTCAAATAATCATGGGATATAAAGACTTGGGTCATCTTGGACGATTCAATAAGAATGCCGATGATGCCTTAGTCTTTATGGCGCGTGGTGTTCGTAAACGTTGGAAACAGGCAATTGCGTATTTTTTTACTTGTAACACCATTCGAACTCCACATTTGAAACAAATTGTAGTAAGATGTGTTCAAGAGCTTCGTTCCATTGGTCTTAACGTTGTCACAACAGTGCTACGAACAGAGCTGCAATGTCTCAGTTGTGTGTGGGAACAGTTAATGATACCCCATGATACAATAAATACTAGGTATGATATTGCGCACGTACGGAGTGGGGGAGTGACGTCACTCGGTGAGTAAACACAGGCATTTCGCGCATATTCTGCAACGTTTTTCTATCTTACACGTATTTTTCAGAAGGTTTAGTGGATACACGTTATGTTTTAATAATTTGATAAAGTTACAACGATGCGTTGTGGCGTTTTTGGGTGTAATAGCGATAAACAATCAAAACATTTTCAAAAAGACATACAATTTTATTCGTTTCCAAGGGACAAGTATGGGTTATTTCTTGTCGTTTGGACTCTTTTATAGTAAAAAATGCAAGAGTGTGTTCACAGCATTTTAGTGAAGACGATTTCGAGCGAAATTTGCAACACGAACTTCTGAATTATCTTTCTAAAAAAGGAAAAAAAAAACACTAAAGTTTGGAGATCAGCCAAGTTAGTTAAAGACATTTGTTCTAGGGATGAAATCGCAGAAATTAAGTAGGTTATTTTACTTGAATATTGATATAAATCAAACAAATTCAATTAAAAAAAAAGTTCCCAAAGAACATCTTATAGTACATACTCTTTTTTAGCAATTATTTTATATTTTCATTTATTTTATAGCACTGAAACCAATGACGCAAATGCTACTTCGGATGATAAAACAGAATCTACAAGTGAATCTGTTGGGTATATTGAACATTTATTGTATTTTCAACAATTTTCACTCCAAGACAAATCATCGAAAAATTGTTAATTAACATGTAGATTACAGTTCAATAGTACATTGTACTTATTTTTAGTGGTTGCTTTTTCTTGTACTCAGTTTTTGAAAGTTTAGAACAGAATTTCTAAAGTAGATTTATATTTAAGATAATTATGTTCACGTTAAATGTGCACAATTACCATAACAACAACTCTGTTCATGATAATCAAATAAAAACCTAAAAAAGCAAAAAATCGATAATTCTGAAGCTCTTGGCATTTTCAGATAATCTGTGCGCTACTAACGAGAAAAATAGCACTTTTTTTTATAATTATCTCCAAATTAAACCTGCGCTTTTCTATTGAGTACACGAAAAATAATATGAAACGCGAAATTTTAATTTGATGCACACAATAGAAATACGTATCAAACTTCGTTAAATTCGTTTTTACAATTTAATTCAGATAATTCACGTAAATTTAGTTTTCAGGTTGTTTAATGCAGCATTACAATTATTATATTATAATATAAAGGTTGTACAACACATATTTTTAAATACATAATGAATTATAACAATAAAAATCAAAAATATTAGCGATTCTTCGTGCTTTTATGTTGAAATCCCAATAGTTCTACTCACCGAGTGACGTCACTGCGCGAACTGGTTTCATTTTGAGCCGCACGAGTATCATACCTAGAGAATTATTATATCATGTGATACCCCATCGATGACACATTTTGTTATTGATGAAGTTAAAGTTAACACAGTGTATGATCTTGGCCATTTAAGGAAGAATACCCACAATGCCATGCTTGTCAACGAAATTCGTTTTGAGGACCATAAATCAGCCAAATTTGAACATATTGTAACTGTTTTTGAATTAGATCAAAAGAATACATACAAAATTTTACCTAAACTTAAGTCTGAGCATTTCAATTTTAAAAATTCTTATTTAAAAATTAAAGTCAATGTTACTTGTCGTCAATTAAGTGCAAGTCTTGTAGCTGCAGCCATCAACGTTTATACTTTGACTGACTTTATTCATTTCATTGATCAGTTGTTCGATTCATTAAATGGATCACAGCAGTACGCTTCAGATGGAAAACCGTTGAGATGTGCCATAAGAACAGATTCTTCCCATTTGGCATTTCGGAACGAAAGTTTATCAAAAATCTCAAAGTGGAAAATTATTAACTTAAAAACGGGTAAAAATGTCACAAATATTTCATCAAGGGATGACAGGTCTCCATTAGAAGCGCGATTGTCGCGTGGAAAAATTTACAAAGGGTCGGTTTTCAGTATTTATGTCCACGAGTTTTAAATCAAGATCCGGTTGAAAATTTATTCAGCTGTATTAGGCAGCATGGTATAACAAACACCAATCCGACTTGTCAACGATTTGTTGCAGCTCTTTTAAAGCTTGTATTGTCAATAATTTAGTCACTCCAAAATATGTTTATGCAAATTGTGAAGATGATGGAGAATCTGGTCTTTCAACTCTGCATGCGTTATTGGAAGGTTCACGTTCTGACAATGATGTCAGTAATTTCAGTGATTATGATAATACTTTTAAATTCGCCGTTTCCGACGAGGAAATTTCGGAGAAAGAACTTACAATGGAAGACAGAGCATCACTTAAATACGTCTCGGGATTTATTTTGAAAAAAAAAAGAAAATGATAATCAAGAACGATTAACATATTCTTCTGATAATTTTGCGTATGAGGTTCATGACACAGTTGCTGACAGCGTTTTTATAAAGTCATTCACACGAAACTCGTTCTTTATTTTTAAATATGTAAAAGATATCAATAGACGCTCTCAACACAGGGTTACCAGACGTCCCGGAACCTGCGGGACAGTCCCGCAGCGGGGTGTTCGTGTCCCGCGTCCCGCATAAGTAGTCAAATGTCCCGCGCCCCATGCTTCCTGTGGTTCGAAATCGGATCGACCAATCGACACACAAAAGCGTACACAGCCGACGATCACGATCTTCGGAACAACGAATGTCGCAGCTAATGGCGAAAACAAATAACATGAACATTAATAAGTATAAGTATTAGGTTAGATAGAATCGAACAATTGAATGATGTGATGTGAGATCGTTAAATAAGAAATATTATATAGATCATTAGGTATGTATAATTTACTTCAACCTTAATCAGTGTTAACTTAGTAAACTTGTCATACAGAACCTGTGTGCAATATTAAAATGTCCAATTTTGGTTTTGGTGAAGGCTCTGCTGATTCTGATTTGAAAAATTGTAACGTTTAAAATGCGCGGCGCGCAACGAGGCGGAAGCGACGCGACGAGGGGGAGAAAAAAAAGGGAGGTGATAAATCGGTACGATAAACGACGCCATTTTGGTGAGGCGAGTTTCGTTCCACATTGACGGGCAAAAAGAAGAAAGAAGAAACAGCATTTGAACCATCATTTTGAGTGGAAAAGTGCAAAAATCTGCAAGGAAAGACAGAACTGTGCCTCTTGGTCCATTCTGTCTTATTCATTTGACAAGCAGCCAGTAATTAGCATTAAAAACCCAAATAGTTGGTACTTTTGTACCATAAAAGGAGGTTAATTGTTGTTCGGTACGGGCCTGATTCAGACCAGCGGGGCAAGCCCGGTCCTGTCCTAGGGTAAGCACCCCACCACACCACCCACCGGACGGAGGGCGCTTTCTCCCAAAAACATTCCATAACAACGAAGTACGACACGAACTACCGAACGCGACGGCGGTACGGGCGCGGCGCCCTCTAATACACACTACAACTTGCGATGTATATATAACTATTAATATAAGTGTTTAAACAATTGAGTATATCATTACGGTCCTTCGAAGAACGGCACGACGCCACAATTGCATTATTAATATAGTTTAAGAAAATATTATTTAACTATATTTGTCATTATTCTCATTTATATTAATCACTGTATTTTTATTGAGAACTCCACAGGGTGTTCTCTATGATAATCAATATTAATAATCCATATTATTGTAGAATAAGCTCTCAGCATGACACTATTAAGGTGGCAAAAGGAATAATTAAGATTCCTAACTGCAATGACACTGAGAGTGTGGAAAATTTGAATTCACATTCTATATACACACGTAGAGAAATAACCTCTTATAAATTTAAAGGCCCTATCACTATTCTATATAAAAACATAACATGCATGATGTGTGGATTAGAGGTTTGCACAATTGAGACTGGTAGTCTAGATCCACTTGATGATAACTGCAATCCTTATTATGCCAAAGAACATATAACTTCGAGTTGTCTACTCAATATTTCGCGACACGCTTCTTCCCTGAGGAGTTTTCGTCCCCTGTTCGCTTCTCTGATCTCCTCCATCTACGAAACGTTCGAACACCGCTTTAACCCGACGTTTTCTCGCACTCTCGACTATTACCAACCCCATTCGCCCTGAAAATGTAGGAGACGGAGGAGCGTCGAAATCGTCGTTTTCTTGCACATGTTTGATTGTTTGTTTTTTAGAACGTGTGGACAGACGGACAGGTTGATCGATACCGTGATACGGTTATCGTCTGCGAGCGCATCTGTTTGCAGATAATGATATCCCATTTCGCATTCCTTATTACTCACTTCTGAATCAAGTCATGCGATTAAACACTATCGCGGAATTTTGCCTCGCCTTGTTGTCATTGTTTTATCTGTATTGCCTCATCTACCCTATCATAACATATCCGTGTGAAAACAGAGCGAGGGTAGTGGTGGTGGTGGTTCTTCTTCTTCTAGTCAGTCGTCGTAATGGAACCCACCAACGAAGAAGTGAGCCATTTGATTAACTTGTTGGTCTTGGTCACCAGGTGGGGGTCCTTCTGCACCCGAGTGTACCACTACAAGAATAATTGGGGGGTCATGTTGGCCCCCCGTCTTGTTTGTGTGCCATCTGTAAGAGATAGTACAGAAACAGCGGTCCCGCTCTTGCGGGAGCCGCGTTAAAAATAAAAAACAAATAAATCAATAAAAAACGACAAAAAAAACAGTGTGCGTGTAACGCAGTTGAGGCGCATCGCAGCCAGGAAGGTCGTGCCCCGGGTAAGCATAATTTGTTCTCGTTTATCATGTATCGTAACACGGTGTTACTTTGGGACCGGTACCTAACTTTGGCCAAAAAACTCTCTGACACGAATAATTCCTGTGTTTCCACCATCACTTGGAGATCTGCGCCTGTAGGTTGGGTAACCGTCATCACCGGTTTGCGTTTCAGAAATAAAAGATCTAGGGTACTTTTTTGTACAAATGTTTTCTTCTTCTTTCATACATGGTGACGCAGGATTATGAAATCCGCAAGGACCATGTATCATATTTTTTATGACGATATTATGAAGTATGGGATCTTGTTGTTTGTCAGGTATTTCAGCCGATATTATGTCATCTATACAGGGTGCCGCATCCAAGTCTGGATATAGGGAATTAACATGCGAATTGGTTTTTATTTTATAATATCTCCCCAGATCACTTTAAAGCTATTATTGAGTGATGGCTTTGTGGAGGTCGAAGAGGGCTATCGGCCAGTATTTTTTTCAAATCGTTGCATCGCGCTTATTCACTGTAAAAAGGTTTTAAAAATCGTATTTTGAAATTCGCGCCCGATCCGAATTGTCGCGAAGTGTTCCGTCGTACTGTCGAAGTTCGGCGATCGCGTATTTTCATTACCCATGCAAAATTCAAATGTCAAAGTGAAATTAGAAATTATTCTCATCAGAAATCAACGAACAAGTCAAACTGAATTATTTTATCCAGTGTGATGATTATTGTAGGACAAATTAAACGGAATAAATGCACAAATTGATCCATTCATTCGTCATAGTGCGCGACCCCGTCAAACGAGCCATCTCGAACTACAATCAGACCGTATCCAAAAAGCCCAAGATGAAGACTTCAAGACTTCGAGCAGCTGGTCTTCCTCAAAACCCCATCAAAGCTCATCGGCAGCATTGCGACATTTTCTGGGAGCCCTCAAGCTAGGAATGTACTCGGGCTGCTTCACTCAGTAATCACTGAACGACTCAAATTGAATTATTTTATCCAATATGACGATTATTGTAGGTCAATTTAAACGGAATAAATGCACAAACTGCACAAAATATTTTATTAGGTTATGCTATGTTCTACTGCGATTAGATGAAAAAGCGGGGGCCTGCATGTTCTTCAACAGTTAATTTAATTAGTAGGTAATTTGGATAAATTTCACCCTTTTTTTTCCCATTCGTTAAGCAGGGATGGATTTTTTGCCTCCAGGAAGCATCTTCATTACAGGAAATTTTTGAGAGAGAAATGTAGAACATTGACTCATCAACATTTTAAAGTATTTTTCTCTATTACGAATGTGTTTTGGGATTCAGAAACTTTTGTATTACTGTTTTATTTGTTTATTGTGTTAACAACAACAAAAATAAAAATAATATTTCGCAAAATAAAGTTACATTTATTTTCAAAGGTGATAAAAATTACATAAAATCAGGTGGGCACGACGTTTTCTAGGGGTCTTAAACAGATGAGATAGAAGAATTTCAAAAAGCATCATGACAAAAAATTGAAGCCTGGGGACTACTACTCACATATAGAGTTTTACGAAGGAACGCTTGAGAGAATCTAGGCTGATGGAGAGTTTTTGAGGAAAATTTGTTTTACTGACGTTCATTTGGTCTTAAGGGAAGTTATAATCGTCAGAACGATCAAATTTGAGCATTACACAACCCTCACGTGGTCCATGACCTTCGTTATCAATGGCGTGCAATTGTCAGTGTATGACTGGGGCTTCTAGGACATCATGTCATTGCACCTTTTTTCATCGAATCCGGATTGAATGCTCAGAAGTAGGATAATATGCTAGCTCAGCAAATACTTCCTGGGACTCGAAGGGTGCGGCATCTGCAGCAGGTCTTTTACATCCAGGACCAAATCTCCAGCCATACAGTTCGCATAAATGTTGTTTATTTGAACCAGTATTTTTCCGCAATGTTGGAATAGAAAGTTTGCACCGCCCCATTGGCCTGTGCAATCGCCGGATATAAACCCCTGAGAATTTTTTCTTTGGAGATTTCTTCACGACCATCTGCATTCAAACAATACCAGCTATACAAACAGAGAAGCACTGAAACAAGCAATCCAGCAATATTGTCTTCAAATTTCAACTAAAGTGCTGATCAACACGCGTAGGAGTTTTGAAGATTGGCTTACTTACTGTACAGCTGCTGAGAGCAGTCTTTTTGAGCAATTCTTGAAAATAGTGCAATACTTCTCCAGATTCGTACAATATTTCATTACTTCATTCATCAACAATTGTTAAGTTTTGTTATTTGTAGTTATCTAAATGGTTCATTAAAAGGTCCTCTTCAAAAGCGCCAGCTATTTTGATGGTAAATCTTATCATCACACAATAAGAAAAGCGGGCCCTCGCTTTTTCATCTAATCGCAGTAGAACATGGCATTTTAATGAGATTTTAGTAATAAAGACTCGATCAGCACCAGCAACATAACCTAATAAAATATTTTGTGCAGTTTGTGCATTTATTCCGTTTAATTTGTCCTACAATAATCATCACACTGGATAAAATAATTCAGTTTGACTTGTTCGTTGATTTCTGATGAGAATAATTTCTAATTTCACTTTGACATTTGAATTTTGCATGGGTAATGAAAATACGCGATCGCCGAACTTCGACAGTACGACGGAACACTTCGCGACAATTCGGATCGGGCGCGAATTTCAAAATACGATTTTTAAAACCTTTTTACAGTGAATGAGCGCGATGCAACGATTTGAAAAAAATACTGGCCGATAGCCCTCTTCGACCTCCACAAAGCCATCACTCAATAATAGCTTTAAAGTGGTCTGGGGAGATATTATAAAATAAAAACCAATTCGCATGTTAATTCCCTATATCCAGACTTGGATGCGGCACCCTGTAGAATCTGGTTGTACTTTATTTGCCAGCCGTAATAAAATGTGGGCGTAAGGTAAACCTCTTTTTTGCCATTCTACGCTATAAACAAAGGCTTGAGTTGGTCCAAAGATATGTTTCCTCGTCAATAGGTCTATCATTTTCTTTAGTTTTAAATGGAATACTCTGGAAACCAAATCATGTCTATCGTAGGATTTTTGATTTGGTAATAACTCGTTTTTTATTTCGGACCATTCGGGGTTACATGTAAATGTAATAATAATGTCTTCCAAACTTTCTGACGTATGTCATGGCATCTTGACTTTTTTCATTCGTGTATCTTGGAAATCCTATAAATGACGATGCCAATATAACATACTGGCCAATATTAGAAGCATCTATATTGCCATCATTAGTCACGGCATCTCTTAAATGAATGCATTTTTCTGCTCTCATTTTTTTTTTTTATTTCTTTTGATAAAATTAAACCTCTCAAATATCATTTTTGCCGCCATATCAACACAATATTGGTTGAATAATCATTTGAAGTAATGTAAGCTTTTAAAGTAATCTATTCTCACCATTAGTCTAAAGGCATAAAACTGCATACATGATACAGTTTTAGATCTAGCAGCACCATTCCGTTGTAGAATATTTATGCAGTACCCGTCATTGCCATACGGAAACAGTACCGGATATTGGAGTGGATCATAAGATCTGTGAAGCTCAGAAACTCGTTGAAGTTGACCATCTCTCGCATTCAACACAATATCTGGGGGACCTGTATCCTCGTCTATCAAAAGAACAGCTACTTTGTCTACTATTGGCATATTATACCGACCTCGATGATCATTAGGAGGTTTTACATCAGCATGGATTATAAGTTTTAAATCACTTATAGGTCTATTTTCGAGATTGTATTTAAAACTTTGGATATACGTGTTATCATCGTGAAGATATTTGTGTAGAGCGTCGATAAGATCGATTTGCAAGGTCAGGTTTAAATTTGAGCGCAAGGATACCTGATCTGCATGAGAAACAAAATATATTTGCAAAAACTCTGGTTGTGCACCTTCAGCTGGAAGTAAATTACCGATCAAATGATAAACTTGCCCCTGCACTTTAAAAGTGGTCATAAAGTTCCCTTCTCGAATTTCTTTGGCACCAAATGAAGTCATCTGAAAAAGTGTATTATATTGTCTTGAATCATTCAAGAAATGTTTTGAGGAAGGATGTGTGCCTGATATCAGTTCTTTTACAACTGATGTTGGTTCGGGAACTTTAGGTATATCTACTTTGCCACCACTACAACATAACCCAGGAGCTTCATCCTTCCATTTTTTTGCTTGGCATTTGTTGCATATTTTATCCATTCTATCAATATCAACATCATTTAGCACATAATAGTCAAGAGGTTACAGTCATAAGCAAAGGCAAAATTCAATAAATTATATTGCCTGTGTGTTCTATTAATTATTATTGATCGTGCATTTTGTTGAGCTAATCGGTGGAAACGTTCAACGCTTGATTCCCGTGCACGGCTCGCCAAAGTACGGGAATGTTGTGAGGCCAAACGCTGAGAATGTTCAACACTTGATTCCTTAGCACGGTTTTGTTGATTAATTTCTCGTTGAGTAGCTAACTTATGCATATTTTCATCCGCTGTTTCACTGCTGCGCAAAAGTTGCAGCCGTTTTGCTGTAGCAGATTGCTAAGAAAGCTGAGTTGCTTTTCTAGGCAATTTGTTAATGTTACTATTGTTACGTTTGACCGGCGAATAATTAATCGGGCGTAGGTAACTCAACAATTTATTTCTTAATAACTGTTATTTACACGACGAACTATTGCAACGACTATGTACAGAAATTATTCCGGCGAATTTCACTGGACGCTCTTGACTGTCTCTACTGGCTGAATAATCCGTCCCCGACGGTCGCCTCTATTTAAACCCATACTTCTCCGGCCGAGATCTTTCTCGAGTATCCATCGCGACTCCGCTTCGAGGCTTCCGGTAACCGGCTGCAGACTTGTCTTTATGCGAGCGCTGCCTGGGTGACCTCATCCACGATGCGTCATTATCACCGTAAAAGAAAGCTCGGGAACCCCATGGGCGTCGTACCGGGGCGGCGTATGGGTTTATTTCGTAACAGTATTATCATATACGATGAGATATCGCAAAATATTTTTAAATATCAGTTCGCAAAACACAACCGTTCGATAGAAAGCCGACCACGCGTCTGAGCCGCACGGCACTAGAGGTGGGACGGGTAGTAACTATTCGTTACAAAGTATTCGGTACACGATGAGACCCGAACTACCGAGTATCGAAGTTGAAAAGTAATCGTTACTATTCGTCAATGATTACTGATCATTTCGTGATTTCGAGTATGCATTCTGGATTCAAATACTAAGGAATCAAGAACCGATTGCCGAAATACCGAGAACTACCGACCTCCTAAACCTATAAATCAAATACCCTTACTTTTATTTACTAACACTTCGCTTTCAAGTTGAGTTGAATGTTGAATATAGAAAACGGAATAAGTTAAAAACAATGCGGCCTTTTGTTAATTCGGGCCTTCGGGCCTAACTCTTGATTACTCTCTATCAAAAATTTGATGAAGTAACTAAAGTTACTAAATAATAATAGATTTTTAAAGTAAGTTTTTTGTTTTTGTTTTTTTTTTATTCTATGTAATATTATTTGATTTATTTTTGTATTTTTTTGCGATTTAAATATATTTTTCGTATTATTCCAGAAATTATTAGATATTTTCATACTGCAATAAAACCAAACCAAAGCGAGTTTCATTGAGTGAGTAATCAATACCCGAAGTAACGATTATAAATAACGATTACTTTTTTAAAAAGTAACGAATACGTACGAGTACACCAAAGTAACGATAGTTCCCATCCCTAATGACGGTACCTCGCAGAGCTACCGACCCGCACCCTCCCCACTCATGAGCGCCCGCACGCATTGCACATACTTGATCATAATTTTGTTGGGGAGTTATTTTAAAACTATGATATCTCCTAAGATATTCATTGAAATCAAATGATGTAAGGGCAATTTTGTTCAAAATTAAATACTTGTGATGAATAACGTATTTATTTGGATAAGGATTAATATCATGTTTATAAAAACACCTTCGCAAATTATGCATTATTTTAGAACAAATTTCATTACCATAAAAAAGGTTATACTGAGTCGACCTTAAAAGATTAGAACTTTTAGAGGGGAGCAATTTCACCATACATGATTTTTACGTAACTTTAACCGTTTAAGCAGCGTAAGCAACGGAATCTGTCAAAGGAGGAATAATTTTCCTGTTTTTCCGATATTTTTCAGTGCTACTTCGCTCCTATTGATCGTAGCGTGATGTTATATAGCCTATATGTAGATACGCTACATGGGCTATCCAACACAAAAAAAAATTTTGAATTCGAACCAGTAGTTTCTGAGATTAGCGCGTTCAACTAAACAAACACTTCAGCTTTATAATATAAGTATAGAAGTATAGATATGAAAAAAAATAGCTATTTATGCAGTAAGAGGCAAAAGTGACACATTTTATTACGCGACGTGAAATTTCTGCAACACGTCAAGTATTAAAAGACACTTTTGCCTCGCATAGCGTACAAGATTTTTTGTAATTTAGTGTTCATTAGTAGATATTTTTTCAAAAAATTTTGATTTAACTGTCAATCGTAACAAAGATCGTAGATCGCCGTGTTCCGGTGATACGGAAATAAAAGCGTTGCTATTTGCATAAAGATTCGTGTCAGCTGAAGAAAGTAAAAATTACGTCAGAAAACGCAATTCTTGCGTATTTTTCCGAAAAAGCAAAGCGCCAAAAAGCGTCTGTGAAGTCAATATACAATGTTGCGATCAACGATAGCAACAAAGAAAAATGTACACATAAGTAAATTTATACATTTGATTGCTGTTTTAAATCGAAACGCTGAAGGTTATAAACCGAAAAAATCAAAAATCTTTACAAGGAACGACATGAGCAGATTTTTAAGGGAAGCAGACGGCAATATTTATCTGGCAATTAAAGTATGTAGCGTCGCATCACCAGGGCTGCGGTAAAAAGTCATCGCCTCTATGGTGACGATAAAAACAATAATTTTTAAGTCGGTTTTTGGATTCAAAAGAAAATAAATAAAGTTTTCACTTGCTAAAGTTCATCGATTACATTCACGACTCTTCAACCGCATTGGTGACCCCGACGTGATAGAAGTACTTTGAAAGCAAGATTTGTAATATCAAATAGAAGAAATGACTTTTTACCGCATACTGTAGCGTCGCATCACCAGGGCTGCGGTAAAAAGTCATCGCCTCTATGGTGACGATAAAAACAATAATTTTTAAGTCTGTTTTTGGATTCAAAAGAAAATAAATAAAGTTTTCACTTCCTAAAGTTCATCGATTACATTCACGACCCTTCAACCACAGGCATTTTTGCAAAAATTTATCGAATTTGTTGCATAATCCCAATTTCTGTAGGTTACCTTAATACTTGGGGTGGCTGGTGGTAGTCGAAAAGATGAATTAGTCCACATGCTGATTGAAGCATCCTCTAACGTTAGCGGATTATCATCTACTATTAGTGGTGCAACATTTAAAAACTGTACTGTTAATAAGTATTTAAAATAAATAAATTTGCTTATCTTGAAGTTAACCGAACTTTTTGACAGATATTACTTTTTATCTAGTAATTAAAATAATGTCACTTTTTGTTACTAGTGATAAAAAGAGTGATATTTCGTAACAGAAAATGCATATGAAATGTCGATATTTGAAAACCAAATTACAAAAAAAAAACACGTTTGGTAGAAAATGCTGCAAAACTTACACTTCTAGAAGAAATAAAAAAAAAAGCGATTTTGTTCGGGGCATTTTCACCATCATTGACAAAAGCAACGAAACAAGAGCAGTGGAAAAACATTTTTCTACTCATTAAGGTTGAAGTTTGTCATTTTCCCATCGCTGGCAGTGGATGAAATTTCATTTCACCCTCTAGTGGAAAAATACTCGGCCGTCTACGATTTTAACGGGTCGTCCAGCCTGAGCGTTTCGCAGCTAGCGAAACGTGTCGCGTATCGCCTGCACCGACCGCACCGTCCGCTTCGCGCGCTTCGAAAATCATGACGCCTAGGCTGGACGACCCGTTAGTGTTTGACGTTTAATACTGCTAGTTTACACAAGTGAAAACAATGAACATGAGTGAGACTGACGAAGTTTCTGAAGAAATTTTGAATGCTGCCAATGCGGCATTTTCGAATCTGATACCCGAAAAGTCTAAAAAGTTTTATGAGCTAACATACCGAAAATTTATGAAGTGGAGAGAGAGAAAACAATGCCGTTCATTTAATGAAGACGTTTTTGGTGCATATTTTGGGGAGTTAGCTAAAGACAAGAAACCGTCCACACTGTGGGCACAATATTCGATGTTAAGGGCGATGCTTGTAAATAAAAACAACATAGATATTTCGAAATATTTAAACCTACGAGCATTTCTGAAAAGAAAATCCTAATTTCTTAGAAAAAATAGTATATGCAACTCGCGGATGAAGAAATTTCAACGGCTCGAGTTTCTTTTTCGCACTCGCTCGTTGCACTCGCTCGTGTGAAAAAATCACTCTCGCCGTTGAAATTCAACTTCATCCACTAGTTCCATAATGTACTATTATACCACTGTTCTTGGTTTACAATTAGTTCCGGCTGGAAAAGACTGTACATATGTCAGGGATACTACATGGCCCTACCTAAGAAAATGAGCTTTGGTAATTAGCTTCATTTAATTTTTAAAAATTTTATATGTATTTTAACTTTTAAGGAAAAAAAAGACAAAATTAAGAAAACCGAAACAGGAGGGAAGGAAAGCCGTTTAATAGATGTAGACAACAAAGTCCTAGATATACTAGACAAAGATTCGGCATTTGTGTGCGGCATGGGATTAATGATCTGATCGAAATGAATGAAAATGTTATTCCCAGCTGTTCTAAACAAAACGCGGAAAATTGTGCGCAAATAGAGACGACTCAAAATATGACTACTTTGCATAAAAAAGTATCCTAAATGGTCTCCTTCCATGGAGCTATAGAGACTGCTATTTCGCAGTACTCGAGCATCATGGACACTACCCGACCAGTTTGAGTTAATATAAAAGAAATTCTAGTCATGACCACACACACCCATAACGTTGATGGAATGATCCCCATATCGATCAACAAATCCTTCTTCATCTACGGTGGGTGCATCTATGTTTATTAGAATTCCATCAATAACACCAATGACCATGGGTAGTTCAGCAATGTGGTGAAATTTTCTGATCACACTGAATAAATTACGAGGCCAACGAATAATATTCGTTAGTCTTCGATTAAAGGCACTAGCAACATTTTTTATGCATCTGTGCACCGTGGCTTTTGAAAGGCCATGCATGTCACCAATAGCATGATACGGACACCCTGTTCCAAACCAGTGAAGGGGCACTTGTACTTGTTGTCGAGAGGACAGAGCATGATTTCTTCCTGTTTCATGTTGTAAGGAAGCACCAATAATATTTACCACTTCCTCTAATTTCAAAGATGTTAATCTAAATCTTTGATTAAATTCAAAAATTGTTTTGAAATTAAAATTAATTCCAGGCGTAAAAGTTCGTGGACGTCGACGCCGAATTCGTTGAACACGATTTTGTTCGTCTTCTTCACTTTCTGAGCTGGATTCTAAGATAAAATCCATATTTTTCTAATAATCTTAAATTTGGGTGGTGACAGTTGTCAGATCAATTTTGGTGCCCCATTTTTTGGGGATTCAAATTGGAAAGAAAATTTGCGTGAATCTAGGCCATCCTTGGAAAGTTTCGTCGTTGATTGGTTGATTCTTTCTCGATTTTTCGTTTGGTGAACAATATTGGCATTTTTCGTTTCTTGGGGCACGAATTCCTCCGACCACCGTTAACCACCACATTGTTGCGTTGGAAACCCTCAAAAACCACTTGAGGTAATAACTGAAATTCTTCTTCATCATCGTAAACCACCTCCAAATTTTAGGATTTTATGGAGTACTGGTCTGAATTTTTTGTCGACTACAAGCCGATTTTTGACCATTGCACTACGTTGATTTGATTTTGGGTACTGGGGCTTCCTATGCCATTTTGAGTCCACAACATTTTTGCCTGCACGCTCTCTGGTCGCCCAACTTCGGTTACTCCGGTGTCGTTCTCCTAGTCACCGCAATCTCTGGATGCGACAGCCAAATATCGAACGAACGTATAGTTGATTTTTCTCAGTCGACGTGGCTCCATTCAAATCTTATAGTTTTTAATATTTATGTATGCGCGGCCTTTAGCTGATGTTGTGTTGAGATAAGTACAATTATTTAGTTGACATTTAATTTTGTTAGTTTAGTTTGGCTTATTCGTATAGTATAGTTCGTGGTAATTTTTGACTTTTTGTTTGGACTTAAATTGATAGTTCATAGTTTCACACGAGATTTTTTTTAGTAATAACTACCTGGCGCCCAGTAATCTAGTCTCCTTTTCCTCCGCTTTTGACAAAGTCGGCTGCTGTGTTTGAAAATTCGCGACAGCCTGCGACCCGCCACCGAAAAAGACTGAGCGCCGTACGCAGTGGCCGTTTCAAGGGTTTCATAACGGTGCAAAATACGAACTTCTATTTTTCAGGAGAAAATAAAAAAACATTAATAATTTATATACAGCCTGTTATTGAAAGGTACCTACAAAATAAAATCGGCAATTGGTCTCGAAGTATGGGTGCTATAAGTTAAAAAAAGTTCAGGTAAAAGTGTTCTCCTTTTAGAGATAAAAATTATTCAAATTTATGTCCAAATCCGTTGTACGCCTCTGATAAAAAGATCATCTTTCGTTTCTATAGCAACATTTAGTTTTCACAAAAGTTTTATTGTTACAGTTGCTAGGATTTACTAAAATAAATTAATTTTACCTATTTATCCTTCAGTAGCGTCTAAAAAGGTTGGATAAGGGTTAATTTTCCCCTTATAATTTTGATAACACAAAATAAGTTTTTCCGACTTCTTAGACTTCGCGAAGAACTGTCCATTTTGTTGTACGTACCTTTCAATAACACCCTGTATTATTAATAATTCGTAAATAAAAATATGTGACGTTGATTTTGTTGTCAAGGCGATTCCATGATTATTTATTTGTTGTGTTTATTGTAAACATGGAGTCTGTTGAAGCGGTTTCAGCACGTACTCGTATGTTTTTGACCATAGATATAAATGACGAAAATTGTGAAATTCCATAACGCATTTTGAAGGAAGCGCAAAAGGCCAATAAAAGTGTGTTACCTGGGACATCAAGATCCATATACGAAAAAGAATACAAACTTTCTCTTAATTGGAAGATGGAAAATTCAGTAAATCGTATCAGCGAGACAGTTATAATGGCTTACTTCCAAGAATTGGTAATTCATCCAGTTTCTTATGGTCAAAATACTCGATGGTAAAGGCAACTTTAATAGTAAACGGCAACATACACCACGACCTTCTCTATTAACTACAGCCTGCTCAATCGTCTAGTATGCGTGTTCTCCGCGTAGCGCCACTTACCCGTTAAACGCCAAAAAAAACACGTGCCTACTACTAGATAATTTTCAAAAATTGTGACGGAGTCATTCCTCAACGTGTCGCTTGTGTCTAATCTGTTTCAGTTTATTTGTGGCTTAGATCCGAGATTTACAATTGCCGTTTCGTTTTGTTTTTGTTTACGTTTGTAAGTGCTTTGTGTTGTCTTTCGCATTTTAAAATGCCTTATTCGTTTTGTTGTTTTCCGTCATGTTTCTCCATAGATCCTTAACATACTTTCATGAGTTTCCCTCTAATTTTAAGCTAAGACAAGTATGGTTGGGAAAAATATATCCTAATACCGGTAAATCTTCAATAAATATTTTCATTAAGTACCTATTTTTGTTTGCATGAAGTTTGACATATTTTCTGAATAAGAAAAATTGTAGATGAGTGCCCAAGATTATCGGACAATACGGTTGTTTGCAGTTTACGTTTCCTGACATCATGTTTTAAAGCGTCTGAATCAGGAAGAAAATTGCTGAAACGTGATGCTATTCCCACGTTATTTATGATAGTTTCCATGTGCAATTTTTGCCAAACCTACAATTTTATATCCAAAAATCTCCATTCTAGACTAACTCATCTGGCGCTACTGATATTGTTAACAAGGACATCGTAATTAATCAAAATCATTATCCTATGAGTCCTACCTACTGTAGTGAATTTATTTGAATTCAAATGTGGCGCCGGATTGTTTGACATCTCGAGAGAGTGGAGCGCCCTCTAGAGAGACGCGCTGGAGAGGGGGAAAAAAAGAAACGGTTGTGTTAATGGCTTAAGAACGTGTAGCCATTTTTAGTCAATATAATTTATTAAATTAATTTATGGAAATTTTATGTGTACTGCCCTGCCATCGAGAATATTGAGACCCCCCCCTACAAATTTCAGAAGTGGGATCTGCACTTGTTTGTCCAAGAAAATCATTAGGAAGGACAAAAAGATTTGTGAAAAGAAGACAGAAAAACCACGCTATTCAGAACAAAGAAGATGACCAGTGAAAATCCATCTCGTGCGGAAATTACCATGGACGAGATAATATCCACGTCAGTACGAGCTATATTATTGCACGAAGAGGCCCAGAGACAACAAAGGACCCAACCAAGCATTCACATAAAAAATTCTGAACTCAGTGCATTGTTACCAAAATTTAAAGGGCAGGAGGACGACGGAGATCTATGGATTCAACGGGTGGATGCAATCCAAGAATCATACGAAGTTCGTGATGAGGTGATCAAGCTGGTGGCAGTAGGAAAACTTACTGGCCAAGCTCAAAGGTGGTATTATTCCAAAGTAGACTTTATACGCATGCCATGGGACGAACTGAAAACAGAATTCAAGTCTATGTTTGTATCACGACCCAATAAAGTGTTATTGATGAAGAAATTCGAAAGTCGGAGATGGCGTCGAACTGAGAAATGTTTTAATTATTTCTCAGACAAAGTTCTTCTAGGTAACCAAGCTGGTGTTGGTGGGGAACTAATGCTAGAATATATATTATCGATGGATTTGAAAATCCTACTTTGCAAAGTCAAGCAAGGATGCAGGAGTTTTCATCAACCGCGGACCTCTTGCGGGTTATGAAAAATGTGACCAATGAAGATCGGGCTACGGTAGCTTCAAACACCAATTATGCACCAAAGAGAGCAACAATGCCAAACAGAACAGAAGGAGCCGCGACGACTGCTGGAGTTAGTACAATGAGGTGTTTCAATTGTAATATTGTTGGACATCGAGCAGTAGAGTACCGAAAAGCGAAGAGGAACCCAGGTACCTGTTTCATTTGTGCTGGGAATGTCCCCAAAGGAAGAGACTAGCTGAGATTACCTCTGCTCCGGCAGACTCCACTACTCACCTGGTTGCCCATGGAACAGTTCTAAATCCTGCTCTTACCCTGCCAATTAGCCTGAAGCTTCGACCTGAGGATAAGTACAAGATTTTATTAGATGCATTGGTTGATGGTGGTTCCCCGATATCACTGCTACGTTGTGATATAGTACCGGATATTCAGTGTGAAAAGGCCAAACCGAACGAGTATTTTCAAGGGGTACATGCATCACCAATAGTAATTAAAGGAACAGTGACTCGAGCTGTTACTATTGCTGGCGTTGAAATGACCATAAAATTCTTTGTTGTTCCTGAAAATACTATAAATCAACCTTGCTTAATTGGTCGAGACGTCATATGCAGTGGCGACCTTGAGATTAATATTAAGAAAAATATTGTAGTTAGTCCAGTAGTAAGGGTAGAGGAAAGTAAGGGATTTCCGAAAGAAATACTGAATATTGATGTTATGAACTCTGAATCTGATTTCAATAGCAATAATGTTAACCTTAGTATTGATAGCTCAGTAGATTATGCAACACAAGCCAAATTAAAGAGTGATTTTGTTGAGTACTATGTCGAACCTGAAAGACTATCTCAGCCAATCTCAGATATTAAATGTAAAATTCGTGTAACCTCCGATCAACCATTTTCATCAAGGCCTCGTCGTCTTTCCCATGCAGATCGTGAAGAAGTTTCTAAGATTACACTGATCAACACTATGTTTGTCACACGAATTTTATAAAAAAATTCGAGTATCCTTATCTCACCTCATGACAAAAACAAATATTTTTTGTTCCTGTCACGCGTAGTTTTTCTGTAATGGTCACCTCTTTCGTTTCACCTTCTAAATGTGTTTGTAGTTAAAACTTCTTAGTCCTTACTAGCTTTAAGGACCTTATTCAAGAAAGTGTAGTTTCTTAAACTGAGTTTTGTTATGTGTGCGGTGAAGTAACTTTTCACTCCCAACGGTGAAATTTCACGCCGTTAGTCTCTAAATGTTACTTGGAGTATTTTGGTTTCCCTGTGAGGCATCAGGACAAGTCTTGGGCCCCACATATCTGCTGTTTAACATGTGTTAGGCTTCTACTGGGTTGGGCGAAAGGATCTAGACACATGCCGTTTGCTGTTCCGATGATTTGGTCGGAACCCAAGGATCACATCAGTGATTGTTATTTTTGTTTAACTGTTGTTAAGGGTATAACAACTAAGTCAAAACACACTCTAAAGTACCCCAACCTACCATCTGCAAGAAGACCAATTCCACACAGTGTCGAGTTTCCTGTTCCAACATGTCCAGATACTTTAGAAAATGAAGAACTTGTCTCTAGTGAAAATGATGACTTATTAGCTTGCGACCCACCTTATGAACCGAGTACTTCAAAAGAACCACATTTGTTAACGCAGGGTGATCTCAATGACTTGGTGCGTGATTTGAAGTTATCTAAAAAGCAGGCAGAACTGTTGGGCTCAAGATTAAGTGACTGGAATTTACTGTCTTGCAATACAAAAATTACCTATTTTCGAAATCGTAACGACGAATTAAAGCCTTATTTTTCCCAATCGGGCAATTTGGTCTACTGTAATGATGTTTGTGCAGTCATGAATTTGTTAAATTTTGAGTACGATTCAAGTCAGTGGCGACTCTTCATTGACTCCTCAAAGGCTACTTTGAAAGGAGTGTTGCTACACAATGGCAACAAACGTCCATCTATACCTGTAGCTCATGCCTCCAAGATGAAAGAGTCTTATGAAAACATGAAGTTTCTTCTAGAAAAGATTGAATATAACAAATATTCATGGAAAATTTGTGGAGACTTGAAAGTCATTGCTCTTTTGTTGGGAATGCAGCTTGGTTACACAAAATTTTGTTGTTTCATTTGGGAATGGGACAGTAGAGATTAAAAAAATCATTACGTAAGAAAAGAGTGGCCCAAACGAAGATCACTAACACCGGGAAAAATGAATGTTACTAATACACCTTTAGTAAATCCTGAAGATATATTTTGCCACCTCTTCACATAAAACTCGACCTTATGAAAAATTTTGTAAAAGCAACGGACAAAAGTGGTGTTGGATTTTTATACCTTAAAGAGAAATTTCCCACGATCAGTGATGCTAAGATTAAAGAGGAGGTATTTGTAGGTCCCCAAATAAGAGAGTTGATAAAGGATAAGATCTTTGAAGAAAGGTTAAACGATACTGAAAAGCTAGCTTGGAAATGTTTTGTCAATGTCGTACAAAACTTTCTAGGTAACTACAGGGCGGACAACTATAAGGACTTAATTAATGAACTTTTGGCGACATACAAAACTTTGGGGTGTAACATGTCTTTGAAGATACATTTCTTGGACTCTCATTTAGATTTTTTTCCAAGTAACTTAGGTGCAGTGAGTGATGAACACGGTGAAAGATGTTACCAAGACATTGCTTTGATTGAACGACGGTACCAAGGAAAATGGAGCTCTGGAATGCTGGCTGATTACTGCTGGGGTCTTAAAAAAGATTTACCTGAAGCCAAATACTCGCGCAAATCACAGTAATCAAAATTAACTATGTATATATATAAAGAAAGTTATATTTAATTGAGTTTTTGAGCATTGGATATAGAAATATATGTTTCAGTGTCACAAAAAAACGTGACGTTTTTATTAATAAATTCGTGTTAGGAGTCCATAGTACTATCATAATTAGACAAAAACTTTCGTGTGACAAAACAAAATTTTTATTTTGTAGACCAGTGTTATTAATGACTTGTCAGTTAGGGGTATTATTCGTAAAAGCACTTCAGAATATAGTTCACCTATCGTTCTAGTTAGTAATAAAAATAAAAAGCGCATGTGTGTTGACTATAGAGATTTAAATAAAGCTACTCTTCGGGATAATTATCCGTTACCTCTGATAGAACATCATATAGAACAGTTAAGAGATAAGTCTTGATTTACTTCTTTAGACTTAAAGGATGCGTTTCACCAAGTAGATGTTGATCAAGAATCCATTAAATTTACTAGCTTTGTAACATCTGTTGGTCAATTTGAATATTTAAAGATGCCATTTGGTCTTAAAAATTCACCCTCGTGTTTCATGAGATTTGTTAACTCTGCCTTTCGAGATCTGATTGATAGCAGAAAGATTCTTATTTATATTGATGATATTTTAATAGCAACATCCAGTGTTGAAGAAAATTTGGTAACTCTCAGAGATGTTTATGGAGTCCTTGTTGCAAACAAACTTGAGTTAAATATTGAGAAATGTCGCTTTCTCTGTAATCGGATTGTTTACCTTGGTTACGAAATAGATAAACTGGGTATCAGATCTAATGATGAAAATATCAGTGCTGTAACAAATTTTCCGATTCCCACAAATTTTAAAGCGTTGCACTCATTTCTAGGTCTAGCCTCATACTTTCGCCCTTTTATTGGGGGATTTTCGATTCTTGCAAAACCCCTGTACAATCTTCTTAAACAAGAAAGGAAGTGTACCATGGATTTTCGTTTCGGTTCTTTACAGATGGAATCTTTTGAGAAAATTAAGACAAAGCTTGTTAACAAACCTATGTTGAGAATCTATTCGCCGAGATTAGAGACTCAACTTCACTGTGATGCCAGTTCCCATGGTTTTGCTTCCATTCTTGTGCAGAAGCAAGCGGATGGCCATTTCCATCCTGTATTTTTCTTTAGCAAACGAACAAGCCCAGCAGAGGAGAAATTTCATAGTTTTGAGCTAGAAGCTCTTTCAATTGTTTATTCGTTGCAAAGATTTCGTGTTTATCTTCAAGGGATAAAATTTACCATAGTCACTGATTATAATAGCTTGAAACTTACACTGGAGAAAAGGGATATTAACCCTAGAATTTTGCGGTGGTCGTTAGTGCTCCATTATTTTGACTACCAGCTAGAGCATCGAAAAGGCGAACGAATGCAACATGTAGATGCACTGAGTCGCTGCATTAACATTCTTGAAGAGAATACGTTTGAAAGAAACCTATCTCTGATGCAGTGTCGTGACCCTTTAATTCAGAACCTTAGAGAAACCCTAGAAACCGAAGAATTGCCGCGGTTTGAATTAAGAAATGGTTTAGTTTATAAGAAAGTCGGTTCTAGATTATTATTTTATGTGCCACAGCGTATGGTTAGCAATGTAATAAAAACTTGTCACGATTATGTAGGACATGTTGGGCTACAGAAAACTCTCGATTTGATTATGAATCATTACTGGTTTCCGAATATGCATTCTATTGTGAAAGAACACCTTGGAAACTGTTTGAAGTGTATTACTTACTATTATTAATCGGTTTTCTCTGGTCTGCTGTTCCCCTACATGAAAAAAACCCGTTAATCAGAAAATCAGATAAGGAGGTTATCCATTTGATTGAGTTTATTGAACAATAAGAAGTACTTGATTATACTTATGCTCCGAAATCTGGAAAAGGGGAAGGTCTTCTTCATCCCATACCAAAAGGTGAGGTTCCCTTCATTACGTTACATGTTGACCATTATGGCCCATTGGAGAGGACATCTCGCCAGTATAAATATATTTTTGAAGTCATTGACGCGTTTTCAAATTTTGTCAAGTTTTATCCATGTAAAACTACTAATGCGAGCGAAACCATTAAGTACTTGAAGTCATATTTCCATAATTACAGTCGACCTAGGCGCATTATTGCTGATTGCGGTTCAAATTTTAGGGCTAACGAGTTTTCGGATTTTTTGAAAACTATGGACATCCAGCTAATCCTTATTGCGAAAAGTACGCCACGAGCTAATGGTCAAATTGAAAGGTTAAATAAAGATCTGACTCCTATAATTTCAAAATTGGCACCGTCAACCAATAAATGGGATACTGTTCTGGAAGATGTTGAGTATGCCATCAATAATACTCGTTGCCGATCTACAGGTCAATATCCCTCGGTATTACTTTTTGGTGTCAGACCTATATTTTATGTTTACGACCTTTTATGTTTGGTGACAGGTTGTACCTGTAGTTTTAGATTACGTTTTATGTTTTGTGTCTACTCCCTGTTGATTCCGCGCTATACTTTATAATTATAATTTATGATTAGGTTTGGCGACCAGTTTTATAATTTTGTATTTGCTTATGGTTAGTTTAGGCTTACAAGTTGGCATGGTATTTAAAATTCTCTCCTTGATCGAGACGACCAAATAGTCACGAATGGCCGAATTGTATGGAAATTTTATGTGTACTGCCCTACCATCGAGAATATTGAGACCCCCCCTACACTACTTATAATACTCCCTTGCCAAATTCTCTAATTTGTGTCCCCAGAATGAAATTACCACATTATCAAATCCTCGACAATCCTCAAATCCTTCATTTCAAAAAACTGTCAGTCTTTCAGGTAATGGAATTCTTACCGTTTTTCACATGTTTATCTATGAACGCTTTCTCAGACAAGATATAATGAGTACCAGACCGAAATCATTACACAAGACGAAATAGAACAGTATAAGAAGGAAATTAAAATGTTAAATTTGAAAATCAAACGTCTGATCCGCCAGAATGACAAAAAAACAAAAGCTAGGTACAACAAATGCAAGCAATAATTGATAAATACCAGTGCAATCCAGAAAATAACATCATAGAGAAAATTAGATCAGATGCTCATGAAAACAACCAATATGCAGTCTTCTTGTTGGATCAAGTATCAAATTATTGTAAGAAACGTCCACAGTGGTCTGCGCTGACAGTAATTATTCGAGCTCATTCACGTCACGTCCAACTCTGCAACGATACGCCGGCAGAAGCGGGGAAGATACGCCACACATAATTAAAAATAGACTTTTAGCGGACGCTCAGCTTTTATCACCCACTGCTAAAGTGTGCGGTATTTTAATTGATGACATGGCAATTAAGCCAAAATTAAATTATAACAAAGCAGAAGACAAGTTTTATGGGTTAGAGGTTTCAAGGAAGAAACTTCAATTGCTAAAGAAGTAATAGCAAATAAGATGGTGTGTTTTGCACTGCGGGGATTATCATATATAATTTCCCAAGTGCGAGGAAAATTATCAAATAATTTCGAAATGTCAAACACGAGTGCTTGCTGGGGCATTAAAAGTACGAGTGCACGTAGTGCACGAGTACTTTTTGTATGCCTCAGGAAGCACGAATGTGTGACTTTTCGAAATTATGTGATAATTTTTCGAGAAAGAGGGGAATTCGGTTAGAGAATTGCATGATGATATTTTTGTAATTGAATTGAAATTAAAAAGTTGGTTTTGATCCGCGGTTACCATGGCACTGATGCTGTTTACTTTTTTCCTGATTTTTCGCCGTATTGTCAACGGTAGAAATACGATAATGAATAAGCGATTTAGTGATAAATCTTTATCAGATATTGGAGATAGTATTGTAAGCAGTGTTCCGCAGAATACAAGAAAATCACATTCTTCTGTGTGGAGTCAGTTTGAAAACTTTTGCTCTGAACGGAATTATATTTTGCAAGCAAGTACTACACCTGAAGAAATCAGCAATATCTTAATGGATTATGCATATAACATGAAGAAAGTCGATGGATCAGACTACAAAGAAAGCTGTGTGAAAACGATGTGGAATGTGACTGCAAAACTTGTCCAGGAAAAGTTTTTCAACGAATATCAAATTTCTATTAATCCATTCAATGATTTATGTTTCAAAAAAGCCCGAAATGCTCGAGACTCCAAACGTAGAGAGCTGCAGGCACAAGCTGATAAAAGAAAAGTTAGTTCAGTAGCACTAACAGAAGAAGAATTAATGAAAATCAAGAATTTGTATTTAGAAGAAAATCCCGATGGATTGCAAAAAAAATTCTTTTTTTTAGCCTCTTATGAATTGGCATGGCGAGGTGGAGAGGCAACGAATTGTTTAATTATGAGACAGACAACAATGGAAAAAGAACAGGACGTATTGAGTACAATCCGATTTTTAGTAAAACAGCACAGGGAGGTAATCATCGTTTGGAAGATAGCAAGTGGTTAACAACAAATAAGGCTGATCTTCATATGTGTCCCGTACGTGTTCTAACTTTACTGTTGTCAAAGAGAACCCCGAATATAACCTGCGAGAGACTGTTTCTAACTGTGAATCCATATTGGAAAAAATCCAGTTCCTCTGCTTGGTACAAAAATACACCCATAGGACGTAACGAAATTAACAAGTGGACGAGATGTGCTACAGAAGAAATAGGTATAGACACGAAGAAAGTTAAAATAACCAACCACAGTACCAGATCGACAGTTGTTTCACATCTCGTCAAAGCCGGAATTAGTGAACATCAGCTCATTAAAATAACGGGTCATAAGAACACAACTTCGCTAAAACCTTATCTTAAAGTGGACCAGGAACATCATAAAAAAATTGTGGATCATATGCAGGGTCGCACTGCTACACAAAATGCTATTGTGACAAGCGGAACTTTTTCTTCTGAGGGTGCAAGATTGGAAAGTGAAGAGACAGCTAACGAAATTGTCTACAATAACTGCACATTTCAAGTGACGAGTTGTAATAATGTAAATTTTTAATAAAATTGTAATAAATGTTGTCTAAAACACTTGAAATTTCATTTTTGAAATTTGAATGTCAACTTTGACAGCACTGATAATTTTTTGAAGTTGTCAAAAAATTTCCACTTATTAATTTGAGCTACAAGCGTGTTATCGATGTCAAAAAGCAACCAGAACCTCAAAATTATCAAATAATTCAGTATCACGTGATCAAAATTCAGTGTTCTTATTGGATCAAAAATATCAAAATGCAATTCTCGTAAGTAATTACACGAGTGCTTTGAAATTATCGGTAATTTCGACCCGAAAGCTGAGATCAAGTGATGACGAGTGTCACTTTGACATTTCAAAGATGACACGAGTGATCACTTGCTCAGCTTGAGGGTCGCAATTACCTATAATTTCAAAGCACGAGCTATAATTCGGTAAGATTATTTACTGAATAAACTTGCCACAATAGATTTCTTTAATTTATTCATGCAAATAAAGATTAGTACAATTGAAAACACAGTTATTATAAATCGTTGCCGCTTGGCTTTTCGTAACTTTCATAACTTCATTGACTTCCACTTCTGAGGTGCCAGTTGACGTGGTTGTAGTGTTTCGCAGGCCACAAACAATGTTTTCGTGGTGTTATTCATCCATCTGCAGATATGGTTTAATAGAGTTAGCATGAGCGTGCCAAGTAATTTTTAACAATTGTTGCCCATTTACCCCTGCTTTAGACAAACTGGAAACTGCGGTAGCCCTGCTAGAATGGTTGGTGATTTTTCTGTTTTCAACATCCAAGCCTGCTCTTTTTGCTGATTGTGTCATCCACGTGGCCATTTCATTTTTTCCAACAGGAATCTTTTTGTACCATCCAACACTATTCGGTTTATTCCATGTCGGATTGACGGTGAGGAAGAGCCGGTCTGTCTTGATCCCATTTTGTCTTTTACCAATTACTTTTTCGAACAATCTAATGGGACAGTTTGCCCGATTTTCTGCGTTTTTTATTAACCACTTACTATCCGCACATTTCTGAGAGCCTCCTTGCGTGGTTTTAGTGAAAACCGGGTTGTATTCAATACGACCTGTCAAGGTCGTCATTTCCGCGTTCCCTTCTAAAGAAGTGTAACAAACAGTTAGTTGCTTCACCCCCTCTCCACGCAAGTTCCACTGAAGCTACCACGAAAATTTTTTTCTGCAAACCTTCTGGTGTATTTTCATCCCACAAACTTATTATTTTCTGATAGTCTTCAGTTGTCAGTGCTGCTGAGCTCTGCCTTCGTTTCTCCGGAAGAGCTTGTAGTTCCTTTCTTTTATAATTTTTGGCTTCTCTAGCTTCATGATAAATCAAACTTTTAAATGGATCAATTTCCTTGTGAAACTCATCGTGATATTTTTGCTGAAGTTGTTTTGCAGCTATGTTCCACATGGTTTTTACTGCAGATTCTTTATACTCCTCACCATTACATTTTCTCATGTTATAATCCCCGTCTTTGAGAATTCTGGCCAATTGTTCTTCGCTAGTGGTTGCTGTCAGTTCGTAATTTCTGTCAGTGCAAAACGTTATAAACTGTTTTCACACATTATTTTTGCACTTTACCGTGTTTAATGGTGTCTTCTGTTTAACTGATTTGCTAATTTCCGCTTCTGAATGATGACCAAAACGATTCATTTTGCGACATTCAAATTATTGACAGATAATGAAAAAATTATTGACTCGTTTTCAAAGCAACCAACAAAATGACAAGCTGCTTGAAAAATGATCGAAAATTACCGCTGTAATTTTTATCCTGTTGCTTTACTATTGGTCGAAATCTACAATGAAATAAATAATACCATGAGTAGGATGAATATTTGTGATAATTCAGACGATTTATAGCTAAACGAATTTTGTGTTGCGATGGAAATATCACGAGTTGCGCTGCAACGAGTGGTATTTGCTGACCGCAACACAAACTGAGTTTAGCTAATAAAAGTCTGAATTATAAAAATATTGATCCTACGAATTGTATTTTGCAAGACTATTCCATGTAGCTAGTACCAAAGCACAATAATTATAAACAATTTTCTTCTGCATTTTTAATTCACTTTCTACGAAAGAATTGTGGCTTGTCAATAGTAATAACATGAGTAGGACAGCCACAGTAGCTCAGCATCCGCATTGGGTCAAAAAACGGTGTTTTCAATCTAGCAAACCATAGTTACGATCATGTAAACAAATTAATTTTGTGACATTATTAAAAAATGGGTTCATTTGCCAACAATTCTTTCGTAGAAAGTGAATTAAAAATACAGAAGAAAATTGTTAAGACCTTTGTAATGCGCAAGCGCGGCGGTGGTGAACCCCCCCGTAACTATTTTTGAATTTATTTCTGATACTTGTAACAGAACCGTAACGAAAAGAGTCGGTATCGGTAGTGCCTCGTTAGTACAAAATAAATACATTTTTTATTATCAAACAGTGTTTGTGTTATATATGGTCCTTCTAAGTCACCACCAATTTGTTCTTGAGCTTTCGAACATTTGGTCCTTCGAGCCGGATTTGGAAACAGCGAACAGGAAACAAGTGTTAGATCTGCCGTCATGAAATTAGCGAACGCGAAGTTCCACCCCAGACCAGAAGTATAAATTTCGGCGACAGCAAATCAGCGAACCCAGGGGTTCCATTACCAAGAAGAGGCTACCGAGGGCACCGATACTAAGCAGCAGCGTCTACAAGGCAACCAACCAAGCATTGAAACACAGCGATTCCAGGAATCCATTTGAAGACAATATTATCGAAGGTTGGCGCTCACCATTCTAAGCACTATCATAATCTTAATCTTAATCCTAATCAATCGTGTTAAGTGGTGGGTATAGTTCTTTAAAGGTAATTAATAAAATTTATTGAGACAAATATGTCGAAAGAAGAACTTTTAGCAAAAAGAGCACAGATTCAGACTAAAGCATTGCGCATTGTTAACTTTGTAGATGAATTATCTGATGTAAATGCATTGGACGAACTAGTGCACAGAAAGGCAAAGAAACTTGTCTTGAGAAGTTTGATTAGTTTCAATTGAAGTTAGTACTAGCCAATAACTTTAAAAATCGAAATAATGAACAACGTGGCATATTAACGGTACCAGAATTACGACAAGTGCATAATATCATAATTAAAAATGTACAAAGGGAAGCGTTCTCCGAAGAAATTAATAATCTCTCGAAAGGAAAACTGTTAGGCCGTAATAGTAAATTAACGTCTTTAGACCCCTTCGTAAGTTCTGACGGTTTATTAAGAGTGGGGGGTAGATTAAAGAATGCTCCGATTGGGTACGATGTCAAACATCCGATTTTATTACCAAATAAACATCATGTGACTAATCTGTTAATTAATCAAGAGCATATCAGCCATTCCATAACGGAAACTATTTTGGGGCTACATTTTGACTTTGCGATTATTCGAATATCTGTAATGGATATTGTGCTTAAAGGTTTATATTTTACTGTACGTGTATTCAGTATGAAATATTTTAAAAAATAATTACGTTAAAATATCTTAAATATGACAAACATTGTATCAATGTTAAATCTTAAATAATTTATCCGAACTAAATGTGCTGTGATTTGATTTGATGTTGACACTTGCATAACCTTATAATAAGTTATTGAAAAGTGTCTCAGTTTAATCAGTTTTGTGTTAATAGTTATCACAAACAGTAAGTATTGGGGTGAAATACGTTAATTTTAGACTTTCAATGCATAGATGTCCCATCCGTTATCAAAAACGCGGATAAGTTGAGAACTTGAGTAAAACTCCGACTTTTAAATCAATTTGTTAATGCTTTTCTCTATTTAAGTACAAGTTCTTCTCAAAGTTTTAATCACTTAAAAATTAAATAACAAGTAAATAATTTGATTTTTTTAAATCTGTCCCGTCCATTATCATAATTCTGATCTTTAAAAACATTTTTCCTTAACTATTATTTTATCATGACGCTTCTTCATTTAATGTTATTCTAGGTATGAGTGTCGAGGTAGTACATAAAGAAAAAGTACGGCAAGCAATGCGTCGCTACCGGCAGAGTATTAACGCGGATCCTGTAAAAGCAAAGTGGTACCGCGAAAAAGATGCCCAAAGAAAACGCGCAGAAAGGGTTGTTGAAAGAAGTTTTCTTGTGAAAAATCCTACTCTACATAAAATTAAAAAACAAAAAGCAGCAGAACGTAAAAGAATCTACAGATTAAAACTAAAAGAAACAGCAAAACAAAAAAAAGAAGCAGTATTTCCATATAAGTGTCCTCAATCATTGGGAAAAGCTGTGAAGAAAGTAAAAAAATCGTCGACTTTTATCTTCGTGATGATATCAGCAGACAGGCGCCCGGAAAAGGAGACACGAAAAGTGTTAAAAACCTATCTTCCGGTAAAAGAGAAGTCTTTTAAAAACGTCATATGGTAATGGCAGTAAAAGAAGCATTTGTTTTATATAAAGACGAATATCCAGATTGCAAGATACATATAAGTAAGTTCTACAGCATGAGACCTCAACATGTGTTATTGTCTTCTGAAACGCCTCATAATGTGTGCGTATGCAAATATCACGCAAATTTTAATTTTATTGTTGAAACACTTCATGAATCAAATCCTTTAAAACCCATATTAAACGCGTTATCGGTGAAAATCATCTTACATACGAGGAAATGCACACCTTGTTAGTAAGAATTGAGGCCGTCTTGAATTCGCGTCCAGTGACGTCACTGTCGAACGATGTTAACGATATGACGCCTCTTACGCCCGGCCATTTTTTAATCGGGCATCTTTTAACCGCCCCCATGGAGAGGGACCACACCGCCATTCCCATCAACCGATTGTCTCGCTGGCAATTGATCGAGGCTTGTCGCCAACATTTTTGGAAACGGTGGTCTACGGAATACCTGACCACGTTGCAAAATCGAAGCAAGTGGCGAAACACATCTGCAAGGATTCCGGAAGTTGGCACCTTAATAGTGCTAGCAGAAGACAATTTACCACCGTTGCAGTGGCAGTTGGGTAGAATTACTCAATTACACCCCGGCAATGATGGGAACGTGCGGGTAGTGTCGGTGAAGTGCAAAAGTGGCTTGATAAAAAGAGCAATTTCGAAAGTGTGCGCTTTACCAATGGACTAATTGCGCTAAACTTAAAGATTGTGGTGGTGATCTTTCGAACTCTAACTAGTTTTACGGTTTCATATCTATAAGACACGATACTTTCAAAAACAAAAACTTTATTCAAATTAAGTCGGACAGCACTATACTTGACGAATGCTGAGACTCGAATGCTCCCCTCATGGCCCATATCCACAGTGGAGTACCATGACATTGTTTATTCAAAACTGCGTCCAGTGCTGATCGAATTCCTTCCATGTGACTCATGGTCCCTTTATGAGAGAAATTCCTTACATATCAATATTTCTTGCTTTTTTTTTTACCTTTCGTGTATACATATATTGTACATTCTTCTTTAGTGTAAACTGTAACGCATTTATTTATATTTTTTTATCTTAAAACAATGTAATTGTTTCAAGGCGGGGGGTTAAGTTAGCGCTCCTGGCGGGGACATCTGTTCCGTCCCCTCCACTTTGAAATAAGGGTGGTGAGAACCACCAGGTAGAAAAAAGGGAAATAGGCACTGACTCACACACTTCTAGACTGTGAGGTCAAATATTCTTATTCTTTTTTGTATATACACTTATTACTATCAATACACTTCTATCCTACAAGTTCGCTGGACTTATCATTATACAACTTTGACAATTATCATAACTAGGATGTAATCAAAGTCGTAACATCCATAGATGTCAGTTTGAAATTCAAGCCTGCTTACGAAACTAGGTATGTTAATAGCTATAAATCCGTTGCAAAAATTGGACTTTTCATCAGTAGTAGAAATAAAAATATTTAAGTAAAATCTAAATTCTCTTCAATTAACAATTATAAATATGTAAAGAACGTAATATATTCCTAGGTCGTCTTGTTGTGGTTCATGGGGGGTCTGTAGAAGGTTTTGTTCAGAGAGCAGCCTTAGTTTTTCGGGCACGCACGACCACGGGAAACTACCACGGGCAAAATGAATGCCGAAAATAACTCAATGACATAAACCAAGTCGTGAATACTAAGAACCACTATTGGGAATGAGATGGTGCAATCGAAAATGCTAATGATGAAAAAATATTTTAGAAGAATCTCTTTTACCGGTAATGGAGGCACACTTGATATCTGGGCAAGATTTTGTTTTCCAGCAGGATGGTGCAGCATGCTATACCTCAAAAAAAGTACGAAATGGATGAAAGACTATGATATACCTTTGTTAGGGTTGGTTGCTAACAGTCCTGACTTATCCCCAATCGAAACTTTGTGGCACGAGATGAAAAAGTTGCTTTGGAGACATCCTGTCGGAACAATTCCAGAATTGAAGCAAAGGCTTCAAGAAATATGGGATTGTTTTACACTAGAATTTTGTCAAGGCTTAGTTAAAACTATGCCTCGAAGAATTTTGGATGTTATAAAGAAAAAAGGCGATGTTACCCAGTGGTAAACTTTGAATTTGTTTTTGTACCGATGTTGGTATTTTTTGCAGTTTGCTTATTTGTTGTTATTTTGTTCTTGTTATCAGTTAAAGGTGTTTTAACAGATATTTCTTATGACTAAGAGGTTTTAAAAGGGCTGTTACATGGATTAAAAAATGTTAACTTGACGCAATACTTGTATTTTTCTTCACTAAAATCGATTTTTTTTTTAAATTCCGCTTTGGGCTAACTGAGTTGGGAAAGGGCTCGTAAATACGGAATAAAATTGTACATGCTAACCGACCCCAATGGAATTATTTTAGAATTCATGGTGTACACAGGATCATTTGATGATTGCGGCGGAAAAGGTCACACTGAAAAAGTCGTTCTGCATCTTTTAGATGGCAAATTAAATGTTGGACACTCTTTATACATGGACAACTTTCATAATAGTCCGGCTCTTGCCAAAACGTTGCTGAAGCAAATCACTCATTGCACAGGCACAGTCCGCATAGACCGAAAAGACTGTCCAACTGAAGTCAAACAAAAAAATTAAAGCGAGGCGAAACCATTGCAAGATCAATTATTATCATATTATCCGTGTGAACGAAAGACTATAAGGTGGACAACTAAAGTTTTCATTCATATTCTTCAAATGATGCTAATAAATGATCACGGTCTTTACAATAAATACTCGGGTAAAAAAATGAACTTATACGATTTTAGAATTGCGGTAATACGCAAAATGCTACCAACACAAACTGTAGTCCAAGAAAATCAGCCAAAACTTGATGCACATTATTTGGTCAAGCGTGAGGAGAAAACCTCGTCTGGGAAAAATAAAGAGAAACGCATGTAAGACGTGCTACAAAAAGAATAAGCGCACGGATACAACACACGTCTGCCAGAAATCTCCAGGTTTACCAGGCAACTGCCTCGATTGTGCAACCCTTACACACGAATAATAGATTTTGGGGTCTATTCTGTAACCCATCTGTTAAATTTTAAAGTCCTCTAAAAGTTAAAATTTTAGATGCCCGCTAAAAATATTTAGCAGATGCACTATTCTGTAACAACATTTTGAAGCGGTCCGTTAAAAATAAATTTCTTTAGAGGTATCCTCTAAAATATGACGCATAATATTTGGCAACATTGCATCACCCCATTGTTACCCTGGGGTGATTTAGGGTTTTTATTTGCGCGCCATTTGTTAGTTCGAAATCGCTCAAAATGTCACGTTCACCGCGAACGACAAAAATCCAGAAAAATTTTATAATCAGCTATCTAGAAGACAACAGTGTTCTTTTCGGGGGTAAAATTAATCCAGTCCATCTCCCAAAAATTAATAAACAATGGGAGACGCTCGCGAACGAGCTCAATAAGATTGGTCCCCCCAAAACCATTCGTCAATGGAAAGATGTAAGTGGCATTTCTACAAACACAAGATTCTAGTTAATACTTTTCATTTTAATCATACCTAGACCGTGAGTGAGATGAAAACAAATGTGAAACGCAGGGCTCGGGAGATTAAATACGGCTTCACAGGTACGGGGGGTGGTCCCTCTGTGAAGCCCCTGAGTGAATTGGAGGAAAGGCTGTTGGCGTTAATATCTAAAATAACCATTGAGGGGGTTGATTTAGTGGAGGCTCACGGTAGTTGTGAAGAAGTTACCCCCGAAGCTGCTCAGGTATTAGACCCTCCTTCACCACCAATAGAAGAGGAGGGCTTTAATTTAGACGACATTCCTGTGGTCATCGCTACGGTATAAACGTTGTACTCAAATATTATGTTAATCATTCATACAATGTTTTCTTAGGAACCTGAGACGACACCTGAGCCTAAGACGCCGACAGCCTCCAGAAAACGAAAAAGATCGAAAGCGCGAGCACATACTGCTCTCGAGGCCCACGATAGGCATTTAGTGACTCTAGCTAAGTCAAATTTTGCAATTGCAAGAGCATTAAATAACTTAGCTAGGGCTATTAACAACGTTGGGAAAAAAATGTGATGTTTTGTTTAATAAATTTTTATTTTAAATTTGAAAAATGTCTTATTTTCAAATTTGCGACTGCGTAGAATTACTTTTGGACAGTAAGCTTGCGTGCAGAAATTATCTTGTCTGTTTTTAAACATATGGGACAGGCGTAGGTCTGGGCTGGGCGCAGGCGCCTCCAGTTTCCAGTGGTAAATTGTGTGTTTGTTGAAACCGACATTAAATTTGATTATTTCATTGAAAAGTATTAACAGAAGATAAGGAAATTAAGCCGTAGTAATACTGACTATCCAATAAAACTACAAAGTTATCTTTCAATTCAACATGGGACAGGATTATTTGTAAGATGAGGCTTGAGTATGTGTTAAACGAATAATAAAACTGATTGTTCCACGTTTTGTTTTCAAGACCTGTGAATTACTGAGCTATTGATGCTATGTACGTATATCTAAGGTTCCAAGGATTATAACTTTTCTGTGATCATCTTACAACAGTGTATATTCACATGGAAAGAGAATCGAGGGAGAAATGAACTAGTTATTATTGTTAAAATAATGAACAATTTCGTTTCGTACTACTTCTCCTCTCATATGCCAATTCCCTTGATGTACAATGTTGACTGGAATATTGTTATCGTCGTTGTGTTGATCAACTTCTTCGAAGATTTCTTCATCAGGCAGTTCATCTTTGTAAAAGCGTGCTATGTTGTGTAGCACTCCGCAGCTATAAATAATTTTACCAGCTTTTATGGGATCATAATTCAATACACGATGTTTAAGTAAGCACCGAAACCTTGATTTTAGTACTCCATTCAATTTTTCAATAATATTTCTAGTTCTTACAAGGTGGTGATTATAATTACTTTCAGGTGTGTTTTCTGGAGCATTTTCAAATGGAGTTAATAGAAAGGGCTGTAAAGGGTATCCAGAGTCTCCAATTATAAATAAATTAGAGCCTTGAATATACTGATTTTCCATAATAGCTTTGACATGTGAAGCTTGCCATATAGCTGAATCGTGAGTAGAACCAGGGAAGCGAGCGTTCATGTTTAATATATTATAATCGCTGTCCACAATTATTTGGCAATTTATACTATAATATCCTTTCCTACAGAAGTATGGCTGGATAATTTTCTGGTGGTGATATAATTGCAATATGGGTGCAATCAATAACACCCAAACATCTTGGCATGTTAAATTTGTCCATGAACCCTTCTACAACTTTATTCTTTGCATTTTGAGTTTGGGGAAATTTTATCCAATTAGTTAGTAAATGGTCGTAAATCACATTTGTCACTTGATCCAAGCAGCGACTCATTGTAGGTTGGCTTATTGCAAAATTATAATCATGGGCACTAGTTAGTTGATACCCGCCAGTAGCATAAAAGTGGAGGCTTGCAAGGAACTTCAATTCTAGTGGTACAGCTGTAATTCTTGGTCCTTGCTGTAGATAAGGTCTAATCATATCAATTATTACTCTTGTGACATCTTTATTAAATCGGAAGATTGTTTTGAATGTTTTGTTAGGAAGTTGGAATGGATTATTCATATCTCTAATTAATCTCTGATGAAGCCTAAATTCAGCTCTGTAGAATTTTGAAACCAAATAGGAGTATAATAATGTAGATATTTATGCAAAAATATAATTATTTACCTTTCCTCATCTTCAATAAATTCATCCACCAATATTTCTCCGGCAATATCGAAAAAAGCCATTTTATGAGCGTTTTAAAGGTGTTTTTTACTAAATATAAAAATTTCGAATACGCTAAACGTCAAAAACTTATGGCCGCTAAAATTTAAAGGTGATTGTTCCGACCCCTCTAAAATTTTTCATTTTAGAGGGCGATTTTAAAGGAATCTGTTAAATTTTAACAGGTTTTGAAGTTGGTGAATACCAAATCAATTTTAAGGGCCGCTAAAATTTTAAAGGCCTCTAAATTTTAACGGGACGGTTACAGAATAGACCCCTTTTTCTATTTATGTTTCGAATTTTTGATTATTTGAAGTTGCTTTTAGAGTTTCCTTTTTGCAATATAAGATACTGGATATGTTTTTGTTAATTTTTGTTTCTTTCATTATTCATATGAAATGTTGAAGCAAACTAATTTCTAAAATAACACGCTCCTGCGCGTTAGGCGACATGGGGTATGCAGTTTTCATTCCCAGTGTCAGTAATGCTCGGCCGAGTTATTTTTCCAAAATTTCTAAAGCTTGTTTTTTTTTGTTCAGTACAATTACTTGTTCATATGTTTACATATTTCTACAAAATTTTGAAAATTAGTTCAAAAACTGATCTGCCCCTTGGGGCTGATTGTTCCTAAAAGGTGGCAACGAATGTGTTAAAACTGGACTGGATCTCGACAACGGTTGTAGATTGGTCGGTCGTCCTTCTGCAGGGAAGCGTGTGTTAACTGGGCCCTGTCAAACTCCAGGAAAACATAAATATAATCGCAGACGCCGAATCTTCAATTCGGCGTCTGCGATTGGATTTTTGGCGGTTTCGACCGCACAACCAAGAACGTTTTCGTAGTGCCTGTACTCAATCCGGACGCACCAACATTACTGGGAGTTATCCATGAGTGAATACATCCTGGCAGTGTTGTAGTATACCATAAACTTATTAGTCGGATTGCTTCCACAATTTTATATATATTTTTTATAACAATAAAAATTACATCAAAGACATAACCCGCCATTTGTTTCTGCGGAAGCCGCCAAGGCTTCTTAATGAGATATATCAATTTTATTAATTGTTGAAAATGGCGTGTGACGGTTGTTCGAATTCGCTACGACAACTGGCGGTGAGTTGTGAGGATCAGAGGCGGGTTGTGGATCTTCTCGTTTCGCACAACAACGGGGTTCCGCAACTGTCCAACGTGTGGAGTAGAAGTTGAGCTCAATATCAATAGCTACTTCCACACATGTGCCCTAGTGCAGTACACTGACGGTTCTGCACAGAAGAAGTCGAAGTGCAGCTTTAAGAGAAGTTATCGTGTGGACATCCTTTTCGAGCAAAGCCACCTACCTCTGGAGGATATCACCTATTTTATAGGTATGTGGTGTATTACTGGGTTCCCCAGGCAGGAATTGACACAGTTAGGACTGGGTTGGAGCTCGACAACGCTTGTAGATTGGTCGTTCTTTTTCAGGGAAGTGTGTGTCAACTGGGCCCTGTCAAACTCCATGAAGATCAAACGTCCTGGCGTTATAATGGAAATAAATGATGCTAAATTTGAGAGACACAAATATAATCGCGGACGCCGAATTGAAGGCCAGTGGATTTTTGCCAACATTACTGGGGGTTATTCGTGTGTGGATACATCCTGGTACTGTTGTTGTATCTGACCGCTGGAGGGTGTATAACACGCTGAAGGAAGAGGGCTTTCAGCACTTGAGTGTCAACCAATCCATCAACTTTGTAAACCCGACGGATTCAAAAGTTCACACTCAGAACATCGAGCGGACCTGGAGAGACGTGAGAAGAGGACTGTCCCGCTATGGGCGCAGAGCTGAACACTTCGTTGGATACCTCACGGATATTTTCCTTAAAAGAAGATTTGCACTGGGTGAACAAGTCCACGAGTTCTGCCTAGCAGCTGCAGTTCTCTATCCACTGCCATCTTAAATGGAGTTCGGGTGTTTTTCGACTTGGTTCAAAAGGATGTGCGGCATCATCATTAAAAATAGACTTCTAGATAACCGCAAATTTTATCACCGACTGGTAAGGTGTGCAAGATTTTAATTGAAGACAAGCACTTAAGCCAAAATTAAATTACAACAGAGCAGAAGATAAGCTTTATGGGTTAAAAGACAAGAAGAAACTCCAATTGCCAAGGGAGCAATAGTAAATAAGATGTTGTATTTTGTACTACGCGGATTAAGTATGAAATAAACAATACCAGTAGCACACTACTTCCATAAGCAGATAACAATTCGTGATATGTACAAACTCACACTCTACGTTCTATGACTGTTGCATGAATGTGGTTTCGTTACTATTCGTATTGTCGTCGTTTCAATTAAACGGTGCTCTCTTCACGATGCTTAGAAATGGAAATCTGACAACACATATAGACCATCCTACAGAACCCAACATCCCCGTTTCTGAGCTTTGATTACTGTCACGTTGTAAAAAAATGTTCGGAACAAATACTTATGTAGTCGTACAGTGTTTGGAATTACCATTTCATAACTTCTATTGCAACGATAGAATACATGGAAATGATGTACATTTTTTTCCAAATTCACAATGTCAATACATCAGGCAGCAAAATGGAGACTGTGCAACCTATGGAAGAGTGGATAATGAAAGATTAACATGGATGAGGTATACTTAGTTATCCACAACTCAACTCAGCGAAGATCTGCAGAACATCATGTTCCTGGTCTGACCAACAAAACAGCACATGCTTGAAAGCTCCCATGCAAAAGCGCTACCGAATGCGTAGAATCTTTGCTGCGTGATGTCCATTTTTATTTTTTTCTCACAAAAGCAAATTAGTTTCGATGCTATTCAGTCAGATCCAAATGCGAGCAGCTGATGCCAGAGCCGCGCATCGTGATATAGAAAGAATCTTATAGTCAAGTATAATAAAGACAATATTGCATGCCAAAAAGCAACAACAATGTGTTGCACAATCGAACATTGCAAAGAAATAACTACAATCACATATAAACATTATTCAAATTCCACAACACATTCAGATCAGACACGATTGATAAAAACCGTGAATTAAATAAAATTGAATATTGATTTATTGTTATAAGATATAAATTTGAGTGACTATGCTTAATCGCTTTCTTTGGAAAGCAAAGGTCGGTACTTGGAAAAAATTGAAATTATAGGGAGTGTATAGAGATCTATACACATTAAACGGACAATTCCAATTGCCACCGTTTATTAATCTAGGTAGCGAGGTGTCAGTTATTACTGATAACCTGGTACGTAAGCGGAGTTTGCAGACGATTCCGCTCACGGATCAGGTGACATTAAATGCTTTCGGTGGCGGTGAAATAATCACAAGATCAAAATTACAGGGTCGGATTGAGGTCGAGAACATCTCTATGGAACTCGATATCTATGTTGTCGATTTTTGTCTTCGTGATGTCGACCTAATTATTATTGGACAAGATTTTACGCAGAATGAAACTATGCTAACTCTCCAATGTTGCCATCAACAGGCGTCAACGTTATCTCGGTGGGCATCACTGGGAAGCCCGTTACCGCCCAAACTTCGAACTTAATTTCAAAATTTGGAGATTGCTTTTCAGATAGTCCGAGTGATTTAAAAACTATGCCTAATATTGAAATGAAATTGACCTTGACTGATAGTAAACCAATAGTCAGCAGACCGTACCGACTTTCCGAAAAAGAAAAGGGTGATGTCCGTGAATTATTTAATGATTTAATTTCAAATGGAATCGTGAGACCTTCCAATTCCCCGTTCGCCTATTAAAGTAGTAGTTTCATTATAATACGGAAATTACCAATAATCCGTTGCACAAACGTTAATCAAGGGCATGAATAGCATCAAAACGTATTTTGACTGACGATTAGTTTATTATTATCAGTAAAGCAATAAATAAAGTTTGACAGCTGCCAGTTGTACAGGAATTCGACTAATAAAAAACGAAAATAAATACAAAAAAGAAATTCAGTTAAATGTTATTTGGGTAACTTTAAATACACATGGATTTTTTTTGCAACACCTGCAAATTGTAGTTTACTGCAAAGTGTCCGTATCTTTAATGTTAACGTCGCCCATTCCGATGGTCGTGTCCTTGGAAGACCCCGAATTTTTCGAGACGCACCCGATCCTTTTGATAGATACGATGATATTGAAGCAAAGGTATGTGTTTTAAAAAAATAGCGTAACGGAAATTTTTAATCGAATTGGAGATCACTTAAATCCCTTAACAAATCGTAACAGGGCTGTTAACAGTAGAAAACAACTCCTCATTTGTCTGAGATCTTATGCAACAGGAGCATTACAAAAATTAATTGGGGACTCTCTGGAAAAACTGGGATTAAAGGCTGTTGTGCTACATTGCAAAAAATACCAAAAAATTTTTCTAAATTGGAGGATTTCCGTGTGTAATAGGAGCAACAGATGGTACTCTTATAGGTGCCAAAAAGGATTTTTTCTGTTAATGTCCAAGCAGTGTGTGACCCAGACCTTCAGATAGGGCATATTACAGCTCCCTGGTCGGGATATATCCACGTTTCGGCGAGTGCTATCATTGTTGTGACGAAAACCCTGAGTCAGCTACTATAAGTTGGACGCAAGAAAGGGAGAACGGGACAACCGTCAGTTAGGAGAAAGCGAGAGCAATGTGTTTTATACCGGGATTTTTTTTAACTGAACATTGGCCTATGTTCACTTTTAAAACGACGCAGTCAATTGCAACGGTAATGCAACCAACAACTCCATCGTTTAAAAAAGTAGAATACTTTGAAATGTCTTCTAATAAATGTAAAAACTGTTAGCACACAATGTATTCAACAGAAGAAAAAATTCAAATGCTGCACTGGTACCAAGCTAGTAGTAGCATGCAAATTGTAAGGGATTTATTTTCAATACAGTCCCCTATTAGGCCAATCCGTCTCTCGCAACAATTTGTAAAATAATTAAAAATTTTAATTCAAGAGGAAGTGTCGTCAGTAGTCATCAGAAATACAATTGAAAGATGCTTTGGAGTTCTAAATCGTCGATTTCCAGTTTTGTCAATGGGATTATTGCGATCACAAATGAAAATGTAATATGATGACTCGAGGAAATAGGAATATATATATATTAGTATAGGAAATTTAAAATTAGCGCGACAATTGAACTTTCTATGCCAACCACAAAATAAAGGCGCAGCGTTATTCTAACCAATCATGTGTTGTCATGCGTTTAGGCCGGCCTCACGGGTTGATCAAAATGTGGGACTAGGAGCCTCGAAGTTTTTACAACGCATAGTATTACCGCTACCGCTTACTAGGAGGATAAATAAATAGGAGAAGGGACTACGTAGTTCACATTGTGCCGCTGAGTTTCCGCGGCGCTAGTGGTACAGCGGCACCCGACTTTAACGTAGTTGGTACGTGTATTTGTGTTAATTTTTATGAAAAAAACGATTGTTGAGCTGCTATTTAACCATATAAACAATAGTTATCATATACAAAGCTAACAGCATATAGTGTAACGTGAGTAGTCAACGCAAATGATGAGTACAGTCCGATTTTTATAGGTTATATTTTGAAGATGAGCCCCAAAAACAATAAATGTTTCGCACCAAACTGTAGAAGTGGCTACAAAAGTAATAACGAAAAATGTAGTTTGTTCCGTGCCCCTAAAGATCCAGAATTATTAAAGAAATGGCAACATAATATTCCCCGGGCTGATAGGCAATTGTCAGTTCAAGATGTTTTATGTGAGAAACATTTCACATCGGATTGTATCTTGAGAGAATGGCAATCAGGCTCGGTGAGTTCATGAACAATGTCTTAGGGTGAATTTATGCAAACCAATATAACATTTAAAATATAATTTAACGAATATTTTTTTTATTTTTTTGAAGAGAACGCACGTGAAAATTGAGGGTTTTGTATTATTGGTGAATTTTAAGTTATTTTTTTTTATCTAAAGTCGTACTGATACAGTAAATTTTAGACTAAATTAAATCTTGAATGCTAAATTGATGTGTATAAATCCACCTTTATTGTTATTTGTGGCACCTAGCAGTTTCATCACTAAGTTTGTTTTAATAGGTAGTGATTCCGTATGTTAATCCAAAATTGAAACATAACTCGGTACCCACAATTTTTCCCAATTGCCCCAGCTATCTAACAAAAATTAAAAAAAAACAAACGGAAACTACCGACACGATTTAGAGTATGTGCTAGCTGAATAATGAGTCTGCCCGAAATTCAACGTCCAAAACTGTACCATGTTTTGTAATTTGTATGTCTACTGCAAGAATAAATGAATTTCCTAAAAATTTATTTCATTTCAAAAGAAGATATATTTTTTTCTTCACACAGGTACACACCAGCAAAAAATGCAACAACAAGGTAAGTCTTTTGATTAATAATTGATAATTAATTGATAATTTTGATACATTAAAAGTTAAAAGAAATATTTGTTAAGTAGTAATCAATAAACCTCTAGTATTACTCATCTACATTTTATATGAGTAAAAAAATAATATAGATGGATCTGCTGCACTCTTTCTCAATTTCAATTGATTTCTGTTGATATTATGTATATTAGTAGAATTTAATTTACTTTTTTCTTTGAATTACCTATTTAGGCTGTTTGAAAGTCGGGTGCCGATCACGCAGCGCCTCTAGCGGGCCGCCAAAACATGCGGAAAGTAACTGGCGTCAACACTTTACGTACAGCGCATACACAGTCGCTTCTCCTAAAATTCTATCCTCCTAGCCGCTTACTATGGAAATCAAATGCTTTAGGACAGATAGTTTTGAGGCCGGCCGCAGCTCTTATCTGATTGGTTCTCCTTCTTAGCTCAGTCCACATCATAGATCAACCTGCACGTGCGTTTTGCATTTTGCAGTGTGCATAAATTTTAAATTTCAGTCGTTGTCGTTAACAAGTTCGATACTTGGTTAACTAGTGGATTGTGGATACTCCGATTAATTTTATTTGTAATTAAATAATAATGACCATGGAAGTAGGCCCATCTGATACTCAGGTAATCTCCACTGTTCGAAATACAAGTGACATTGTTAAAGCAAAGCGAACGTCCATGTCCAGATCTAAGTTTAACATTAATTCAAAGAGAAAAACAAAAAACAGGGCGTCCAGTCTCAATTGGTATACAAAATATGATTGGCTTGTGGAGAATCGGTTTGGTGGAAAACTGGATATGCAAATTTGAAAAATTTGTCGCATCGACTTATCGACGTCAAACAAAAGGGAAACAACGACTAAAGAATGAACTAGACCGATTTCGTCATTTAGAATAATAGAACAACAATAGTGTGACTATTACAAATTGACACTGTAGGAACAACCGTTCCCACAAAATCATCTGATCGACCTAAGCGCATTCATAAATAATAATTTATGAATGCACTTAGGTCGATCAGATGTTTATAATTTATAATCTCTGTACAAATGTAAATACGTCCTATCGTCTACCTGCCCTATGCTCCTTTCTCTCGCAGTTTCTAGAATTTTCTAAACTCTTTCTTCACCGGCTTCCACCTCTCCACGACCGAACCTATCTGTCGAACATTCAAACACCCTTATTAAGTAGCATTCACAATGAGATAATTTGTACACATAATTTCAACACAAAATTAAAGCGTTGCGGTAACCAAATTTGAACATTCGCAATACGTGAAATTTGTAGCCAAAATTAACACGTATTGGGCAGTCCCGTCATTTTTGAGCATGCGCAATGCAATAAAAACAACGTCTGTTGACGAGCTGTCGAACGTCATCGTGTTTTCTCAAATTGCGAAGTGTGGTAGATAGATCTAATAAAAGTAAATTCATTTTCTAACAACATTGCAAAAAAATGTCAAAAACCACGAACTAAAAAAAAAAAAGAATCAAATAGGAGCTCAGTTTGGTATTTCTGGTGAGTTATTTCAACTATTAATTAAATACATTTTTAACGTATTAATTTTGTTAACAGGTGATGACGCACAACAGCTATTCAAAAGTATGCGTGAAAAATATTTTCGCATTAAAAAAACATGGCAAAACTGGAAAAAAGTGGTGCCAGAGCAAAGTACGTACAAAAGTGGCCCTTATTTGACGTTCTCCGATTTTTAGAAGAAGTCTCACGGCCCAGAAAAACTATTTCGTATGTGCTGTCAGTAAACCAACAAAGTGAAGAAGGTAGCCAGGAAGTGAGCCAGGAGATGACTGCTTCACAATGGCTGCAAATTGAAATTGACGATTCAATTTCAGACCAGGAATGGTCAGATGCCGGCCTGGTGTCACCATCTACTACAACTAACATAGGTTCTCCTTCACCTACATTTGTGGCACTACCAATGCCTCAAACATCATCAGCCCGAGACGAAGAATTGCCAGACGTTGGTGTTGTGTCACCAATTTCTGTGACCACTGAAGGTTCAGGTCCCTCGACAAGTTCTTCGTTATCATCTTCACAGGTGGGACGTCCACATTCACAAAAACTACTACCGTCTTCAAGACTATCAGTTAAAAAAAGGAAAGTCGACGACAGAGTGTGTAACTCTTTGGAAAACATTAGTAGGTTGTTGTCTGAACCAGAGAAGGGGACTATGCGACCTGACATAGACGCTTTTTGCCGATTTGTGGCAACGGAAATGGAGAAGCTTCCTGAAGCCGTTTTCCAGGATTTTAAGGACAATGTGCCACTTAATAATTCACGCTAAACAGCATTATGTATCCTCGAATTTTAAAGCTAAAATTTGTCTTTTTTCAATGGCAAGCAAAATAGACATTTGAATATCACGCCAGAATAAACCCTTGTCACGTGGTAACATCTTGACTTCAATGCTTATTAACGCTCGAATGCGAAATGCTCCATCCAGTAGTTATAAGATCTATGATTTCACTATGTCCAGGTACTTTGCTATGCGCCGAATTAATTTTATTCTAGTTCTTTTAACATTTATTAGCCGTAAGCCGTAATGCCATCCCAGTACCGGCAGAAATTTAGAACTGCGTGGACAAAATTACCCCAGTATGCCAATTGGCTACTACCGGTCGATGGGGATCCAACAAGAGCATGGTGCATATATTGTAAAAATGGTTTAAATGCAAAATTAACGGTCATCAACAATCATTTGAAAATTGGGAAATATGCCAAAGCAGCAGCTCCGTTTGCTCAATCATTTCGCCAAACAAAGCTGGATTTCAAAAAAGCCTCTTGAAAAACAGCATTTGCAGAAGGTAAATTGGCAAGGTATGTTGCAGTCCATTCTGCCATTCTATCCATTGACCATCTGGGAACACTATGTAAGAACACTTTTGATGATGCAGAGGCAGCGCGAGGACTTAAAATTCATCGTACTAAATGTAGTAATATAATCAAATGTGTCTTCGATCCTCATTATCAGAACAATATACTCCGGAGCGACCGGACCTTGGAATTTTACATCGCGACCGTTACGTCTGTTGTATATGACTATCGTGTAATCCGTCAAAAACGCTTGAAACCGTCGAATTTCGTCATCGGTAGCACCGCTCGTTAAATCCACGCCCGTTCTCTGGTACCTTTTGGATTACGAAATTACAGAGCCGCACAGTGGGACGAATAACGTAAAAACCGCGACATGGGTCAAAATTTTAAGCATTCACCATGGCTTTGCAATGCATTTAACTTGGTTGGAGATCACTATAAAAACAATGTTTAAGTGTCAAATATACGTAGTTCTTCCGTTAGAAAAAATCGGTAGCCAAAACTACGTCAAAATTGGCTGTTTTGAGTATCATGTTGGTACAAAATGTACAGCTTTCTTTTTGTGGATTATTTCTTCCAGTGTTGGAGTAAATTATGTGTGATAAAAAAATGTAAAAAAAAATATTGGAACACTTAGTAGCCGGTATGCTGCTTTATTCCAAAAAAAAATGTACTAGAAAAAAGCTCCAGAGTTCTCCAAAAAACGGGATTCACAGGTCTTACCATTAATATGTATTGAGAGAAATACAGTCCACTCAGTCCCATTTCGTCTGTTCTTCATGTTTGAAGAAGTCGCTTCGAGCGTCAGAGATTAGTTAGGTATTAAAAACCATGATAAAAACGATGGTTTAAACATCTAGTTAAATTCCGTTCTTGGCCGTGAAAAGTTCTATTATCGTTCCTACGAATACCTACCTACTTACAATGATCAAAACGAACCGCGAGTTGTTCTTAATCTTAGAAAGTCCCACTGAACCAAAGAACCCGTAAATTTTGAGGAATGAAACTGCTGAACTTTATGTTGAGCACTATGGGTGGTATTACATGCCTCCCTACTGTACATAAAGTGCTGATACATGGGGAAAAAATATTAGAACATTTCATCCTTCCGATTGGGAAATTCTCCGAGAAGGTCCAACAAGCTCTAAACAAAGTTTTCCGTCATTCCAGAGAGTTCATAGCAAGAAAAATGTCACGAACAGCAACGAACGAGGATATTCGGAATAATCTTATTAGCTCTGATCCTAGAATTTCAACCCTGAGGTCACACCTCAGTCCGTTTCAAAATTCAATGGCCAACGTTTTGTTCCCTGAAGCCCAAATATCGTTGCTTATTGCTAATACCCCTACGGAAGATGAACCTGACCCATAGTATTTGGACGTTTGGGAATCATTTGAAAACATGGAAACACAAGATCCAGTGATGGACTATTTTGAAGATAATGAATTCCTAGAAGATGCGAATAATACTCATATGGTGGATGTTGTCTGAAGAGGGAATTATATTTTGTATTCATTGTTGCTAATTATTTGTATTAGGTATGTATGTCAGTGTTTACCTGTTAATTAAATTCGAAGTTACATACATTGTTAAATATAGTTTTAATTTAAATAATTGTTTCTTATTTGTATCTAAAAAAGCATTATTTCATATTACGATAATAAATCGTTCAAAGATGGTATTTTATGGATTTAAACTTCTTCCCCATAACTTCCATCTCCATACTAACTATACCAATAATACATGCTTTAGTCAACCGATGGAATGTCAAGTGAAGAACGTATGTGTGCTTTAGGCATCGGACGGAATATTAAAATTAGCGTCTGCGTGTTGTAGATGTCTGTTGGTGGCTATAGAAAACTTAATCTGTTGTAGAGTTAGGGGGTAATTTCAAGTTGGATTTGCGAAATCGCAAGTGCCGTTGCTATAGTAATTTCGATGACAGTTGTTGTGATTCGCGATATGATTCGTCCTCGCGACTGCTGTCACTGCATCTTCCATGGCAACGAGGACTTGCGAAATTGTAAATCCAACTTGAAACTGGCCCGTTAGGAGGGCAAATTCGAGAGCGAAGTTCCCGTCAGGATGGACGTGTTAGATATTAGCGAATGTATGTTGGGCTGCCTACCCACCAATGCCTTGCCGCCACCTGTCAGCTGCTGAAGAGACATTCATGCAGAGATCGTCGCGGCTACCTGGTCGAGTTGGACTACAAGTTATTCATCAGTTCTGATTCTATTTTATATTGTAAAACAATCTTTACATTATCGACAAATAAACTAATAATACATTCTGCAGAAATGCTTTTCAGAAACTCAGCTATTAAACAGATGTACGAAGATTTGCGAGCACGATTTGAAATATATACATATTAATATACAGGTTAAACCAAGATGTGCTCGAAAACTTCTTTTCAGCAATACGGGCTCAGGGAGGAGTACATGATCATCCCGACCCATTAGAGTTGAAATATAGGCTACGGAATTCTATTGTAGGTTGAAATGAAGGGTATCTTTCAGAAAATGGGAACACTGAAAAAGACAATACACCAGCTCATCCAGTAAAGAATATTGCGAAGCGACTTCTTACTGAAACATGTTTTTCTCCATTAGCAGGGCCGGCAGAACCCACTGTACAAGACGAGGTCAATGAAGAAATAGAAGACCTCAAATACGATGCGTTAGAACATCTTGCAGATTATATTTGTCATAAGTTAAATCTTCAAGAGTATACAACAAATGCCAGTGAAAGATTCACTTAGACCGACCACTTGTCCGACGGTGGACTTATAAAAACCTTTGCAAGAACTTTTAGCGCATACTAATGAGCCAGAACAAATTTTTAATTTTGCGAATGGAGAAACACTCAAAATTACCAACAATTATATAACACAGTTGTTGCAAAAATCTACGATGATCTAATGTAGCGAGAATATAAAAATAGTATATTAAAATACAAGTTGCAGAAGACATTTATTCAAGCATAAATGTGAAAGTTCGAAACGAGCCGCAAAGCGGCAAGTTGAGGAACAAATGAGTGCTTAAAGGACCTTCTGTAACGAGTGTTTTATACTATTTTTCCTATTTTCCCACTTTGTACTATTTATATCGATTAAAAAATAAAAATTTTAAATCTGTGGAATTTTACCGTGGTTGGTGACATTTCTGTGGAATATAATTTTAGGCGGCTGTAAACAAAATTAAAACGTCATTATTGTGTTTGATTGTCACGTATAATGCTGAACTATGAATAGTGAAGAAAGTTTATCAGTAACGCCACCAAAAATTAGGCAAATTGCACAAAAAACGTTAGAAAATTTACTGCCGGATAAGTCGAAATCCCAGTATGAAAAATAATTTGAGAACAAAAATAAAACAACAAATAAGGTTACTAATACTGAAAAGGTTTGTTGTTATAAAATTGGGTTGTACTCAAATGAAGTGTGCTCTTATATTGATTAGGATGCAGCATGGAACCGTATTGTGCAGGGACACAACTCAGCAACGTTACAAGCTCGTATTGTGGACCAACTGAGGACCAAATATGACAATCTTAAGACGAAGACTCGAAAGATGTTTGCAGAGCAACGTAACTATAAAAAGGGAACTGATGGTGACAGTTCTTGCCAAGATAAATTTGATCCAGTTATTGAATGTATACTAAAAATTATTAATTCAAAAACTGTAAAAAGGTTTGATGGTGTAATGGACGGTGATAATGTGAAATACCTACATCCCATCATTGACTAGTAAGGCCCGTTATTTCAATCGCTTGTGAACCTCTAGTTTTGAAAACTACTAGTTAATTCTAACCACAAGTTAACTAGTGGTTAAAAAACAAATCGCGATTTCAATGAAAATGTTACTACTGTTAGTTTAGTTACCATGAGTTTAATAAAAGTTGGAAAGGCAACGCTGTAATTTCTACATCAGGATTGTCACAAAAGACATCAAATAATCAAACACCCAACTTTGCACGAACAGAGGAGCAATTTATTAGTTAGTTTAATCGAAAAAACGAACGTAACTGAAATAAGTGAAGCGGGGCTGTCCTATGGCGTGGCAAGAAATAGAAGCGGAATTTAATTCTAGGAATACATCAACAAATTTTCGTAGTTTTGAAATTTTAAAACAAAAATATAACAACTTAAAAAATGGATGAAAGCCAAGTTTTCACACAATGAAAAAGAAAAACTGGTGGAGGTAAAGCAGAATTTCAGGAAATTTCTGAGGTTGATAATACTGTCAAAGGACTATTGGGAGAAGTGATTTCTAGCTCAACACAGCTTTTTGATAGTGAAAATGAGGAGCTGATAGTAATGTATTTAGTTATCTTTTAAAGCTGTGATAATAATAAGGTCGACCCCCGCAGAATCAAGTACTTGGTCTGCCGACGAAACAGCTGAATTATTAATTAAGAAAATCATTAATTTAAAGAAAATGAACGTCAGAACCCGCATACCTCTCCGTAGGATGTCTTATAACGGTGTTCTTCTATTAAATTTTCTACTGTTCGCTTCAATATGCGAAAACGCTGAAAAAACGCTTTTCCTCCCATTTTTCAAAATGGTTTAAACTTTCCCCAACCACTTTTCTTTTCCTCAGAGGTAGTTCCTCATCGTCACTGAAGGCATTTACTTCGTAGACGTTCATTTCTTAAATTAAATATGACATCTGTCGTAGTATAATTGAAAACTTGTCGTAGTATAATTGAAAACTATCAGTTAACTCATACTACATGTGCTGGTAAAGTTAACTATGAGTAAACTTCAGGTTTGAATATAACCATCAATTGAAATAAGGAACTTTGCATTTAACTATAGGTTAACTGTTAACCATAAGTTAACTATGAATTGAAATAACGGGCCTAAGCGTCATTGTTTTATTTATTTTTAGGTTGATGATTTAACTGATGTGGAGAATGGCGACGTAAATATGCTTGCTGACAATGCCTGTGTACAACTGCCAGATCTACCTGAACTATGTCTTGAGACTGTGCCAGTATGTTGTACTTGCAATAATAATTATGCCTAATTCAGAGTTGTAGATAACGTTGGGGGAAACAAATTTAATGCGTGACGTGACAAATACTCCAGAAATAATACCCATTGCAAACACAAAAATAATTAATAACCTTTAACTAAACAAAATTGTATTACCAATTTTTACTCACAGGATAATGAGAATTTGCAGTCGTGGGGTACTTACAAGGCCCTGAAATTAAAGCAGCCTATTTCGAAAAGGTTGAGGCCACAGATATCTTATAATAATCCCTGGGTTGAAAAGAAGGTTGTTTACTATGCAGCTCGATAACGTTGGGGTGAACAAGAAGATAAAAGGCAAGAGGAGATCCATACCAAAAAAAAAAAAAAAAACACATTAGATTTGCACCATTTGTTAATAGCAGGTAGATACTGCATCGGCAATTCGGTATTTTCTTTAGACTTGTTGTTGACTTAACACATATTTTTAACCATTACATTAATGCATTATTATTATCTTTAAGATGTGTTAATTGCATTTGGAAAATACTTAACATTGAAAGAGAAACCAGTTTTTGACGAACAGTCTGGGCGACTTCTTACAGCACTCGTCCGCTATTGAAACAACGTAAGTTTTATAGTAACTCACATATAATTTTAATAATATATTTTTTCAAACGCCAACACCTGACACTGTTTCTATGGTGCATTTGAAGTCGATCTATCATTTGGCAATAAAATTTGGTGATTTCTATAAAATACATCATCAGTGACAACATGTATGCTAATGGAATTATAACCATAATTATTATTACTCAGGGAGTGAGATAACTACGAACTTCATTTTTAAACTATCTATAAAACACTTGTCTTAATAACTATCAATTTTTACATTTTTAACATTTCCACACCAACACAGCAACATCTTTAGATGAATTAGGTCCAAAACGACATTTTGACAACTTTCAAGACACTGCTGAATTCATTGAAATTATATGCACGTGGTGAGATGTGGTAAATGTAAAAACCATGTGGAAAGACAAGAGACTCCGTAATGAGCTCGCAGAACCAATCACAAAAACATCAGAGCATATCGTAAACTAAATATTTAAGCGAATTTTTAGAATGAATAAAAATATGGCGAAAATTTAACAACTCTTCATCTACACTGACAGCCGAAATACCGTGGACACTTGAAACTACAACAGATGGATTAATTAAACTAGTCCATTATTGTTTAAGTGAAAAAGACATGACATTCTTCCTTTGGGAAGAAGGTCCAGACAGATACACTGGAAGAACGATTTGGCAAATACCGGCAAATAGCAGGATCTCAATATAATATTTCAATCAGACAAGTGTTTGAATCTGAAAATAAATTACGAATGCAAAGTGTCACTCCACTTGTCTTAAAATCGGAAACTTCCAGCGAGTTTGAAGTAGCACCAATACCTGAAGATCATTGGAATAACGAATTTTTGCCGTCAAACGCAGTTGATATTGTAGGAAATGTAATTGTCTTGACGGGAGTAAATTTTATATTTCCGTTAAAGTGTCCACTTTTTAGGGATTGTTGATTCAAGCAAAGTTTAAATAGTGAATTTCTGCAGATGTAGGCAACCAACACTGTCTTTCTGGCGGGAAGCTTTTAATGGGGGGAGGGAATCCAGTATTGAGAAATTAGGTGTATTTTAAAGCATTGGCCTCAAAAGTTGAGGAAATATGCGAATTAGGTGATCGTTGCTGTCGCCACAAAACGTCTAGCTGCAGGCAATGAATAATTAAATTATGGTTACTGTTAGTGAAAATGTAACTATGAATTCACTATGAGAATAACCAGTAAATGGTTTTGTGTTTTGTGTGTGTATGTTTGTTTTTTGGCAAAACTGTCTAACTTGCTTCAACAGCTATAATTACTGTTGATCCCAGATAGGACAGAAGTTAGACGAGTTCAGAAATATTCAGCACCAATCACTGAAAAAAAAATAAATAAATAGTCCTTATATTATTAACCAAGGTTGTGACGACAATCATTCTAGACCGAGCGCAAATGAGAACCTGAGACGCGTAGCGTCGAGGGCTCTAGAGTGCGAGGTCTATGAATTGGCATCACAAATGTGGTCAATATACTATTTTTTCCATTAGTAGCCCATTTGAGCTTTGCGAATTTTCAAAATGTTTTTTCTGAAGTGCATCAATAAAACGTGTACTCACGTCATTTTAGTAAGCCTTGGAATTTTTAACTTTTTGACAGTCCAAAACTTTTGTTTTAATTTCCTCCATATTTCCCGTTTTTAATAATTTTTTGTGTGAAAAATGTTGTAAAGTGAACCATCATGTACCCCTCCTGATATAAAAGAGTCGGCACTCATTCCGTCGTACTTACGCGATCGCGACAATTTTGGCTGAAAAAGGTATCGACGTTTTATCGTTAAAGCGGCACAGGGAATGGAAATCATCCAGTGGAGAGCAGAGGATACATCGACGGCTCGATCTCAGATAAAAAAAAATCGCCGAAATGGTCCAATCTACGACAAATCAAGTCAAACCAAATTGTAACCATGAGGCAGTTTCACTCCCGTCAACTTAATTTTCACTCCCATCAACTTCATCAACTTACTATCACTAATTTATCCTCAGTTACACCAAGAATAATCAATCCAGGATTTGGAAATCATTCCAGGGCATAATTTAAAAGCAAAATTTCCAAAAATGATCGTTTTCAGGTTTTATCTCATTTTTTCTGACAGTTGTGGACAGTTGTCATATTAGGTGGCCAACTTCACGTGTACATTATTGACCAAGGTTCACAATTGTCCAAATTACAGACAAGTCGACAGTTAGCCATTGTGATGCTACTAGCGAAAAAAAGATCATTAGAAGCACATTATCGTATTGTACCTCTCTCAAGTGGATTCCATGTATAAGTAATATTCATTCTTATTGTATGGGGGCAAGTTGTCGTGAATTGCGATTCTCAGTTTATTGCCCATATTGTATAACTAATGCGAATCCACTTTAAACAATGTTAATTCTTTCAGGGCGGGGGGTTAAGTTAGTGCCTCTGGCGGGAACCTGTTAAACCCCTCTCCACCCGTAAGGGTGGGAGCCAGAGCCACCACCACCTTGGAACACAGGGTAGCATGATTCATTAAGAACTCAGGCATTCAATCATCATAACTCAATCAGTCAACATTCACTCTGTGGACCGAACGGTCATATTCTATTCTTATTCTGGACCTATTCATATCAAGAACACACTTGTTATTTGTTAATAAAACTTACAAAACGACTGTCCACTGTTCTAATTCATAATTATCAAACTTAACAATACCTATAGCTAAGAAAGGTACACAGCAAGTAGGAGGAATTACGTCTAGCGAAAGAGGAGTTCCTGTCACCGTCTGTGTAGCGGTAAATCCTATTGGAAATGCCGTACCCCCAAAATTCATATTTCCGAGAAAAGAATATACAGAATCTTTTATACGAGGTGCTGCAAAAGGATTGGGGTGGATGACTGATGATACATTTTATGATTTTATGGAACGCTTTGTAGCACACGTTCATCCCTCAAATCATCCTCTATTACTATTATTAGATAATCATGTCTCATCTCGCTATTAAACTAATCAACTATGCTAAGACTAATGGGGTGGTAATGCTTTCATTTCCACCCCATTGCTCCCATCGTTTGCAATCACTCGATGCGAATATCTATGGTCCATTTAAAAAGTCAACGACCACGTACGACGTTCCATCGTTGGTTAAAGGAGCATTACCACTGACAGCAAAACGGTAACAGGCCGGTTTCATAATTGAGTCTTTAAATTAAATTTAAATAAAGGAGAGTTAACTATAAAATAAACTTTAAAATAACAATTAAAGTACATGCGTTTCATAACATGATCGTTCGGACTTTTAACTAAACTTGCATTACTTCGAATAGTTCCGTTAGCCACAGCCAACTTTTAAATATTTTGAGGTTATATTCAGTGTGTTCCGTATTCGTGCGCAAGCAACAACGTGAACAGGTGAAAGTAAACAAAATAAAAAAATTATGGAGACCCCCAGAAAAAGATCTTCAAACTTTTCAAAGGAGGAAGAACTTCTTCTGAAAGAAATTTACCAATATCGGGGGGTATTAGAAAATAAAACAACAAACAACGTGACCGCATCAGAGAAAGTAAGTAACAGTTTTGCAGTAAATCGAAGTTTGATAATTTAAAAACGAGAGAAGGAAATGGGCTGCTACTCAGAAGTCATATGCGAAAAGAACTGGTGGAGGCACACCATTGGACTCCCCGAAGGATTCTGTTTTAGAGGCAGTATTGGCCATTATTAGTATAAAAACAGTGGTTGATTGGTGTTTTGCCAGGGCTCAAGAGTTCCTCCTTGGACGTAGGTCCTCAACATAGGCGTCGTGACGATTCCCGGCCACACGCTCCTGCTCCCGCGTTGCCAGCTCAGGCACCATTTAATCCTATCTCACTTCCTCCGCCCAACACTTCGGGAAACGCCAGGAGGACACGTTGGTGAGGCAAACGATTCCCGGCCACACGCTCCTGCTCCCGCGTTGCCAGCTCAGGCACCATTTAATCCTTTCTCACTTCCTCCGCCCAACACTTCGGGAAACGCCAGGAGGACACGTTGGTGAGGCAAACGTGTCTTGCAAAAATTTCCGAGTCCTCAAATAATTTCCCGCTAATCAAATTTGTTCCCGAAGGGTACACTTCGCTCGAAATCGCTAATGCCCCATCTATTCTAGGCTCCAGAAACCGAGGTGTTGTGGTGTCGTTTTCGCCCCCACTGGCAGCCCGCAAACTGAAAAGACGCTATGGTCGTGGGTATGTTGGGATCTGCCGTATGGACTGGGGCAGGCAAGCCAGAGGGCTAGGCCCAAATCAGGACGAATTTCTGGGACCACTTTTTCTTGCAAAACTCCAAGGGAAAAATCTATGGTGGAAGAATCGCTTCTATCGCCTGTTGAAAATCCATCAAAACGCTCTCATCTTTTTCCACCCGTCCGACGGCTGCCCCAAGCTACCACTTCCAGAAGTCTTAATCGACGATGTAATCCAAACTTTCCACGAGCAATATGGACATTTTGGCATTTCCAAGGTTCTCTCTCTCATCCGTCGCTATTTTTTTTCCCCGAAAATGCGAGCTCGAATTGAGAGGATTGTTAAATCTTGTGACCTCTGCCAAAGATCCAAATTTCCGAATAGAGCACTCTCCGGGGAAATGCACTCTGTGATTGCCGAGAAACCTGGCGACCTTGTCACCGTCGACTATTACGGACCCCTTCCGCAAAGTCGTTCTAGGGTCGCCTACGTTTTCGTGGACATTGATGCTTTCTCCAAATTTGTCAAGCTCTACCCGCTCCGCCGTGCTCAGGCGAAAATTTCTGCCAAAAAAATCATCGATGATTTCCATCGAACACTTCCTGTCAGAGTTGTCCTTAGTGACCATGGGACCCAGTTCCAGTCCAAACATTGGCAAGAAATACTCAAAGAGTGGGGTATACAACTCATATTCATGTCACACACAGTGGTTGGAACAATCGCTTTAGTTCGCATAACTGTAAACCGACCCTCTGACCCATGATTTTGACAGGCCATTTTCTCGTTTTGGTTCCGTTTTGGCAACTTTTACTGATGTGATTCAGTGGTGGTTATTTTTCAAGATGTCACGCAAATATTTCATTATCTGTTTAGTGGGTGTGTTTTGGACTGTTCTTCAGACGAGCTTTCACTTGGTTTTCGTCGTCTTTTCCTACTACCTGGCAATCTGCGAGAAACGCGCCACAGACGAAAACACCATATTTTTTTACCTCACTTATTTATACAATAGTGGTTGCTCCAAACCCGAGCTAATAAAAGACAATGGCAACGCTTCAATATCAGCTGGTTACCTGTTTAAATTTGTAAATAAATTTTACTTTGAGAGCGAAACTTCAACTACTCTTGAAGAGGTAGTGGAAGCATTGCTGAAAAATCTTGACGTTTTCCCAACTAGTGCACAGTTTTCTTCACGGACCACCGTATTCTTGTTGTGTTTTATTATCCTCGATGGAGCTTGGCTCGTGTCTGCAGTTTCTCTTTTAATGGGCACGTGTTTCGGCATAAAGGAGTCTCTGTCTTTGTGTTTTTATTTGCCATGGTTGATATTGACCATTTGTGTGTCAATATTTGACGCTACGGCCACTGTGTTTTTTACCTTCGACATTTTCGCAACCACGACCTTCTCAGACTGGTTAAAGTTTGTTGGTATCACCCAAGATCCGCCTCAACTCTCACATTTCTCAACCCTCCCTCTATCCATCACCGCCGCGCCATCGCTAACCCTCGGCTCAGTAAGCGCGCGCTTCATCGTCATCTGGATCACCAACTGGATCTGCGTTTTCTTCGTCGCCCGGGCCACAGTTTTCGCCTACCGAGAAAGCTACAAGAACGAAACCCTTAACCAACCTCGCGCTTTGACCGAATCGCCCAGTCGTCGAGCCCGGGTCGACGATCCTGATACCTCAGCAGCTCGAATAAGAAACTGGCAGATTTTCTACGGTTCTGTGGACGCAGCGAGTATCCGCAGCGGGAAATCTGTGGAATCAGAAAAACATAGAGGCTCGAATAGTAAAGAAGACGTAGAAGGGCAGAACGAGGTCGGTTCTCCCACTACTAATAATTTTTATTACGCGTATCCGGACGTGGCGAAGAATGTGGTGGAGATTGGGGCGTGTTTAGAGGAGTTGAGGGGGCAGTTGCCGTGGTCGTACACTCAACCTCAAGAGAAAAAAGAGGCTGGGGAAAAGAGGATTGAGCTTGACACACGGACGAAGAGGCACTTTAGGGTTAAGTCAGATTCGTCGGGTTCTGGGATGGAACTTTGAGGTCATGTGCTGGCTAGTGATTTATTTAACTCATATGAATGTACCTAGATGTATTTTTTTATACTTTTTTTATACCTGTAAATAAAGGCATTCTCTCCTCCATCCGCCATCGGCAGTCTAATCCCACAAAGCGTGTCATGAAAGAACTCAGCCGTCTGTTCCGTGCCTATTGTCATGACTCTCATACAAACTGGTACTCAATCCTTCCAAATATTGAGCTGCTTTTCAACGTGACACCTCATCTCAGTACTGGCTTCTCGCCATATGAGATCATTTCCGGCAAAAATCCTCCAAACGCCTTGACAAATCTCATCGAGCCTCTTCTTCCAGCCGTCGCAGCAAAACCTCTACAACAAATTCACAGCGAGGCACTTTCAAACCTCCGTCGTGCCGCAAACCAACGAAAGAATTCCAAGAGAAATCTGCGACGTATTCCAAGTGTGCGACTTTGTCCTGTTAAGGGAAAATCCTATCTCGGATGCTGCCAGCAAAATTTACGCCAAATTTTGTCTCCTATATTCTGGCCCGTACCTTCTCTAGGACAAACCCCATCCAAACGTCTATACCCTCAAAGACCCCGTCTCGAACTTCATCAGGGGCAACCACAACATCACCAATTTAAAACTGTATTCTTATCGCCATTGATACTGCGTTTGTTCTGTTCACAGGTACACTTGGAATCGGGGGACGTGTCCGGAAGAAAGAAGAAAAAAATTCGATTGTCCTTTTAGGTTAGCGTTTCCAGTCGCTACGCGAAGCTTCGCTCTGAAAACGCTGGGGGACGACTGTAAGGATCCAATTCGAATTTTTAAATTTCAAACGAATTCCGCGCGCACAGGAAACGGTTGGTAAGAGGAAGAAGTTGGCAACGAAAAACAACCAACAGAAGGGACATGCGCGGAAGGCGGGGGTGACATCATTCCTTGCGAAAGCGCGGCACTTCCTTTTGACCACTTCGAGCAACAGATTGTATTTTTAACTGTAGTATTCTGTGCCTTTGCTGTTGTTTTTTCGATTTTCCAGTGTCGACTTTGTTCCACTGGAAAGCCTAGCAGCCCCCTTGAGCCACCGGGTGTTCTAGTCTTCCCATCGTTTTCACGACAGGAGGGTTTTGTGTTCCTTTTGGCGGTAAGCCGTGACGAAATCTTCGAAGCTTTGGAGAGGTATGTCTTGACCACATGGTTTTTACTGGGTACTGTTCGCGACGTGTTTTCAAGTTTCCCGACGGCGTTTCTGACGTATGGGGGCTCACACGCTTTGGGAAACACATGGAAGATTCGGGCGAGCTCGTGACTAGGGTTGCCAGACGTCCGGTTTTGACCCGAACAGTACGGGTTTACTTCGTTAATGTCCGATGTCCGGGCGAACAACAAAAATGTTCGGGTATTATCGCGAGTCGACGATGCTAACCTCTTCTACAAAACCACCATTACTCCCAAGTAAAACCCACAAAAACGTGAAAATATGGATGCCAGTACCAGCAGTAATAAGTGTGACCATACCAATAACAGTTATAGTGATAGTGAGCTACTATCAACACCACCAAAGAAACAATCCAGACGTGAGTGCCGCTTTAATCAAGATTGGCTATCTAAATATCAATGGCTAAGCAAAGTTGACGACACCACCGGCCGATGTAAACTTTGTAGTGTCACGTTCACTATAAAATATGACGGTGAAAAAGCGGTCAAAACTCACTTGGCAACTAAAGCCCATCAAAACAAAAACAACTGCGCGAATACGAAGAAACTTATTGACATTTTTTTACAAAAAAGGACACGGAAGAGAGTTTAAAAGTAGCCGCAGTTGAGGTTACAAGTGTTTACCACACAATTATTCATCAGCAAAGTTATAATAGTAGTGATTCTTCCATGAAACTAAACCAACTGGATTTTACTGATTCGAAAATAGCCAGTAAATTGGCTTGCGGTCGTACCAAAGCAGTGATAGATATTAGAAACGGGCGACCCTGTAGGTTCGGCATGACAACAAACAAGAACATATGAACAATTATAAAAAAAGTAATGAGCTGTCGTTTTTTTGTATTCTGTATTTTTGCGTTGTATTTCCTAAAGTTCATTAAAGCTTCTACGAGCACGTACCTCTTTATTCGTAATAGGTGATGGGCCCAGACATGCCCGTAAAACAATTGGTTTTGTAAAAAGCAAGAATCTTAGTGCGCGGTGTGATAAACTCATCTCGTGGTGAAAGTCGTGTGTCGACAGTAGATCATCGCAATGAGTAACAATTTCGCCAGAATAGATAGTCTCTCTCGAGAAAACTAAATGCAAATGCAAGCACTCTTGGTCAAGAACGACGAATGGTCGTATGTCAACGGGGAGTACAAGAACCCGGATTTAGTAGAAGGAGATCCGAACTCCGCGAAGGCCGTGGCAGAATGGGTGAAAATGGACAGCAAGGCAAGATCAGACATAATATTGTGCATAGCACCAACCGAGTTAAAACAAATTAAGAACTGCACAACGTCACGGGAGTTATGGGTAAACTTAGAAAACATATATCAGAGTAAAGGAAACAAATCGCTACGCGGCCCAAAAACTAGTTCACAATTTGAACGTAATCTCTGAAGAGTGTAACATGAAAATGTTACAATATGGAAATAGAGGTTGCATAGTTTACCGGAGCCTATAAAGTTGCGGGTTGCAGCGCGCTAGGTGGGGAAGAGAGATTTGGGTTTCGCGATAAGGGTTTTTCGAGAACCTTGGTTTCTTTCTCTTGCCGTGACGCAAGTGATCAGGGTGTTTGGTGCAAGCCTCCGGTAAAATATTTCTCGTAAGGGTATTAATACCTTGTTTATACATACAACGTAGGTTCCCATTTGTTAGACGATCACAGCCAAGGCCAAATTTTGAATTTTTGAATTTTTCGCGGGCCTTTCAAACTTTTTCAAGGTCAATTTAAACGCGGGAAGTTTGGGTTATCACAGAATTTGGTGCCGTGACCAGGATACAATGTTTGCATACTGCGTTAGAGGAGTGCATTTAATGTTGCATAAATACTCATGTGTTTTGATTTAGAAAAGGCTAAGTGACCAACGGAAGCATAATGGCCGAAAGACGGGACCGCAGCAGTGACAACCGTGACGACCGCGACTTCCAAGTCACGGATGTGTGGACAGACCACACGCAAGTCACGACCTCCAATAGAAACCGAAGAAGCCCTAGCGGTGAACGGGAGCGATCCTTCGAAGGACGCTCGCGGAGCCCCAGCTGGGAACGCGGCAAACGCCGAGCCCGGCGCGAAAGGACCCCGAACGAACGACGCCACCGGTCCCAAGACCGGAGCCGACAGGCGCTGGCGGCTATACGCTTTGGACCTTCAGCGGCAATTGGCGGCGGCATCCGTGCCCCGCCCTTCCTTTTCAGGGACGCAGAAAAAGACGATCGAGTTCCTACGGGAATTCGAGGAGTACTGCACCGAGGCGCACAAGCCCTCCTCCAGCAAGCTGGGAGAGGTGCTAAAGTGCATCAAGAGAGACGCTAAAACATGGACGATGGCCAACCGGGACAGATGAAGCAGCTACGAGGACTACCACGATGACTTCGTAGAGTTCTATCGGCCCACACACCAACGCAGGGTCGTGGGTGAAGAGGTCCGGCTAGAACACTTTGACCCCCACCGAGACGGACTCATGGTGGACTACTTCATCAAGAAGTACGGGCTCCTGAAGTCGCTGATGCTACCTGACAGCGAGCTCGACACGTTAGACAACATCATGAGGGTGTTCCCAGACGACGTCCGGAGCTCATAGAGCTCCATCCCACGGCGAGAAAGGTGTTTTGCCAGGGCTCAAGAGTTCCTCCTTGGACCTAGGTCCGGACGAGAGCAGAGGGACTCTGGCAGGGGATCGTCCCACCGAAGGCGTGAGCGCCAGTCACCTCGACGCAGGCGTCGCACATAGGGGTATATCGCCAATTTAGCTGGCCAAAAGTCACTTTTGTCAAACATCTTTTAGTATAAAATAAACAACGTGTGCTATTGGCCCGATAGTTGCTACATATTAGGCAAACTGTTCCCCGGCCCCGCCCTATTACCCACGCCTGTAACAACCAGTTAAAACCTGACACTCATGCACTGCGAAAACGTCATTTATCGCTATTAATTGTGATCGTTAAGTTCGAGATCAAATACCATTTACTGGGTGTTTGTTACAGTGTAAACAATTATGGATCCTGAAAATACAGGTAAGATCGCATATTTTCCACGTAATTTTATACTATTTTTTGTAGAATGAGATTTATAAATAGCGTATTGAACTTACCTATCAAGTTGGTTAAATTTTGTTTATATTTTTAAATTCTGTAAGAGATTAGTCATACTTCAGGGTGCTTCCCGGTCATATGTTTTGTTTAGAGCCATTTAGTAAACCTCTTGTAATGTGATAGTAAGAAAATCAGCTGCTATTTTTTGCTCTTTTTCGATATATGTATGTACATTTTAATGGAGGTTGTCCTCAGAACCGAATTGAGCAACTTTAAAAGTTTTCAGTTTTAACACAATTCTCATTTCGTTTTAGGCATGCCAGGTTGTTCAAACTACAGAGTAATATCTAGACAAAGATTATACGATAAAATGCAAGAGCAGAAGTTACCGAATTTTGAAGCAAAAATCAATTATTTGGAAAACGAACTTTTAACCAATGAAGATTATAATCAAGACCAAATAAAAGAGTTGAAACATAAAATTTCTTATCTAAAAAGTGAATTTAGAAGATGGTCAAAAGCCAATAGACAACAAGACAAATTCTTGAAAGATAATGCTGATTGGCTGCAAGGAACATTCAAAATACCTAAATCTTCCCATAAACCTATTGGCCGGCCATTCAAATCTTTCAGTGAGTCATCTGAGCAAAGTAAGAGGAGAAAAACTGAGGACTACGAAAAAGCGTAAAGAAAGAGGTTTTGGTTCATTCTACAAAGATGAGTTTGCAAAGCTCTGGTAATAGAGATGCATCACGAGTTCTCACTGAATTAGTTAAGTCTCCAGCGTGCTACTAAATACAAAAAAGCTTATTCAACATCTTTGCAAGTCAACACAGTACAGCTGACACCTCTTCTCTCGTTATCAATGTTTGTGGAAGCCGATTTTTCCAGAAAACAATACGAAATAATAAGAAGTTCAAATAAGAAATATTATCCTTGCTAGAGTATATTGCAAAAAGAGAAAAGTAAATATTATCCGGAAAAAGAATCATATCATGTAACTGAAACTTGCGCCGAAATTAAACTACAGTATTTACTGAATAATACTGTTACTCGACTTTTGACATATTTGCAAGACATTTTAACTGACTTGACACAAAATGAACGTGATACATTAGAGCTAATAAGTAAATGGGGTTGCGATGGATCGCAGCAATCGCAGTTCAAACAAAAAATGCAAAACGATGCCACGGATTCCAACATTTTTCAAAGTTGCATGGTTCCTCTTCAGGTAGTGTGCGGCAAAAATACAAAAAAAATTATTTGGCAAAATCCGACCCCATCGTCACCACGATACTGTCGTCCGATCAGGATCAGATTTGTAAAAGAATCAACGGATACCACAAACGATGAAATTAGCTACATTCGAAATCAGATCGATTCTTTGGAAAACAATTTATTTACGAGAGAAGGCCTGTCTGCAAGCGTGAAACATTCCATGGCATTTACAATGGTAGATGGAAAAGTATGCAATGCTGCCACACAAACAAAGTCTACCATGAGATGTTATATCTGTGGAGCAACATCAAAGCTTTTTAACGACCTTACCATTAAAAAGGATGTGAATGATGAAGCCTTGTCATTTGGTTTATCCATTTTGCATGCGAGAATCAGATTATTCGAGAGTATATTACACCTGTCTTACAAACTACCGGCAATTAAGGTCCGAAGCTGACAAAACCGTTGTTATGGGAAGAAAGGCCGAAACACAAAAAGTATTCAGAGAAACAACAGGCTTAATAGTAGATGTACCTAAAGCGGGCTTTGGTAACACAAACGACGGAAATACCAGTAGACGATTTTTTGCCGATCCACAAAAGGCAAGTGAAATAACTGGCGTTGACTTCAATCTAATTTATAGGCTCAAAATTATTTTAGAAGTCATTTCAAGCGGACACAAGGTTAATTTAAAAATGTTCGAAAATTATTGTTTAGAAACTGCAAGACATTATGTTGCTTTATATCCATGGCATCCCATGACCCCAACCATGCACAAAATTCTTGTGCATGGTGCAATAGTTATGGAAAAAGCGTTATTACCTATTGGAATGTTGTCCGAAGAGGCCGCAGAAGCCCGAAATAAACATTTCAGGATGTACCGAAATAGCTTTGCAAGAAAATTTTCAAGGGTGGAATGCAATGTTGACGTCTTGAATAGACTTTTGTTAAGTTCCGATCCGTTAATAACTAGTTTAAGACCAAAACCGCCAAAATTCTCAAAACCTTTTTCAAAGGAAGCTGTCGAAATGTTGATTCCGGCTGATATAGACGAAAATGTTGATCATTCTGAATCTGAAGACTTAGTAGAAGAAGCAGATGAGTCAGAAGACGAACCTTGGTATTCAACGTCCAGTTGAATGGGTTATTTTAATTTAGTTTCAAAAATATTTAATTTTTCTTGCAAATAAAAAAAAGTATGTGTACACAGTTGTTTCTTTTTTATAATAAACTGTTAGAAATAACTTATCTTAATAGAAAATATTATAAGAAACGTTAAAATTAAATAATAACGAGATAACTAATTTTGGCCAGCCAGATTGGCGTCGTGACGATTCCCGGTCACACGCTCCTGCCCCCGCATTGTCAGCTCAGGCACCATTTAATCCTTTCTCACTTCCTACACCCAACACTTCGGGAAACGCCAGGAAGACACGTTGGTGAGGCAAACGTGTCTTGCAAAAATTTCCGAGTCCTCAAATAATTTCCCGCTAATCAAATTTGTTCCCGAAGGGTACACTTCGCTCGAAATCGCTAATGCTCCATCTATTCTAGGCTCCAGAAACCGAGGTGTTGTGGTGACGTTTTCGCCCCGACTGGCAGCCCGCAAACTGAAGAGATGCTATGGTCGTGGGTATGTTGGGATCTGCCGTATGGGCTGGGGCAGACAAGCCAGAGGGCTAGGCCGAAATCAGGACGAGTTTCTGGGACCACTCTTTCTTGCAAAACTCCAACGGAAAAATCTATGGTGGAAGAATCGCTTCTATCGCCTGTTGAAAATCCATCAAAACACTCTCATCTTTATCCAGCCGTCCGACGGCTGCCCCAAGCTACCACCCAGTGATTTTGTGTAAAATGGGATTTAAATGGCGTAGAACTCAGAATAATCGCACAATTCTCATCGAAAAAACTATATCAGAGCGTTGCGAATAGCATATTTACAGAACATTTTAATAATTTCGGGTCTAAATAGACCCATTGTATACCTGGATGAAACATACCTGCAGAGCTGTCATACTTCTTCCAAGAATTGGACAGACGACTCGGCAAAAGGATTATTTGCAAATTCATCCAAGGGACGGCGTTTAATTATGGTGCAGTAAGCGGAGCCATGGGATTTATACCAAATGCATTACTAATATTTAAATCAGGGACGGGTTCATTCGGAATCATTCGGAAATGAACGGGAACAACTATGGAAAGAAAAATTGCTTCCCAATTTATCGCCCAACTCAGTGGTGGTTACGGACAACGCAACATATCACAAGTTCAAAGAAAATCTTGCCCCTAAATCCAACTCTAAAAAGGCGGATATGGGTTAGTGGTTGACCGATAAGAAATTACCATTTCAGCCAACCATGTTGAAGCCTCAACCATAAAGTCGTATAAAAAACGCTATGTTACATATAAATTTGATAAAATACAATCAAACCATGGACAGACGGTAGTACCTCTGCCCCCATAGCATCCAGGTCTCAATCCTATTGAGATGATATGGGCAACAATTAAAATAATGTAGGCAGAAAAAATGTGACATTTAAATTGGACGACGTTCAAAAACTTGCACATCATGAATTTGCAAGTATCACTACTGACGAGTGATAAAAGCGGCGTAAACATGTAATAGAATTAGAAAACCAGTACCTTGAAAACTTAATTTTCATTGATACGCAGAGTAAAGTTAATGCCTTTATTAATTTGGAAGATAGCAGCGATAGTGGCCATAGTGACCTGTACTACGATAGTAATTAAACACTTTCAGCACTTGTAGGTTACACTAATTATATTTGTATATTTTATGAATCAATAATGAATATTATACGGATTCTACAATTTCAGTTTGCTATTCCCAATAAACACAAAACACAAACAGATATAAAATCTCTCAACTTTTTCTTTCGATGTTCTTAATTACTACTATAGCAATCCGTTGATGGCACTTAAGTCTGCAATTAGTTTTTTTGTCAACGTATTTAATTTCACGAATACTGAAGAACTGCATTGTGTAACTAAAAGTATCACGCCACTGGATCTACCCTTCAACAGCGCCCTTGTGACGCCATCTACGCACTTGTGCCGCTCGCCATCACATTCTGAGTCTGCTGTATTTAACACTTGTACTTGAAAATGCAACTATAACGATTAATGACTGATACAGACTTCAAACAAATAGTCGGGCTTCTGCAGAAACAAAAAAGGAATCTAGCTGAGACCTCTCAGCGTGACGACCAATACAAAAATGACGAAGGATGAGGTAGACAGTCAAAATTTGTCGCAGCTTTGAGGATCCACATCCAAAGACTAACCATAACTTGGTATCACTTTTGAATTACATTGTTATAGTTGCTTGTGGTGCAATAAATGTTCATGATCCGTTGAGAATTTGCAGTAAACAGTCTGCATTGTTTGACGAAAACTTTTAAAAGAGATGAAAACCTTAAACAAATGGAACCGGACCAGATAATAATAACCTGGATGAACAGTATTTTCTATGTCAGCATAGGGTAATAAAACAAACAAGTTTAGGGACCAAGATACGTGAGGTTTTCGATGGTAGCTGCAAATACTCAAACGGTACAAGGTTAAACAACCACTTATTAGTGGGACCTAATTTACAAAACGATTTGCAGCTGACAGCATCAATTTCTACTATTAAGGTCCGTTAACTCGCCAATACTAAGTTAATGAATATTGCTGAAAAACTCAAAAGGTTACCAGCTAGCACTATTAATGAAAAAGTTGCCATCGTGCCAATAGCTACTACACTTGCCACACATGTAAAGCAAATTTACACAAAAATGTGAACTGCCTTTGTTGAAGATGCAACAAGAATTTTATGTAGAGGGTATTACAAAACTGGGGTATTACAAAACTGGCGTCACGGAAACAGCCTCCTTAGAATCCATTGCAGAAAAATTGGGTAAGTAAAAATATTCAATCAAAGAAACGTCCACGAAGAAGTTGTTTGGAACCTGAGGGTGAATGAATTCATAAACAATTTACCAAAGGATCCAGATTTCGCACCATTGCTGCGAAATTGACATGTTGTACATCACGAACCATTAATAATAAATAATCGATTGTACACCTTAAGCAACACTTGTGAGTTCGATTCATTAATACAGTTGTTAACTTGTGCATGTTGTAACAGCTCAGTATTTCGTAATTATATTGAAAATATGTACCAAAATAATTTCCTGCACTGTTGGTAAAAAAACTTGTAAAAATTGGAGTCAATTCCCGTACTTACAAGTTAAGAGCCAAAAAGTTGATAGAATCTGGATGTTTGTCTACTTTGCCTCAAAATATAATAAATGTTAATTGTGAAAATAAGTACTAGCATCCATATCTGATGTAACCATAAATTTTGTACTCGCAAGTGGATACTTGCTTAACTTGTAAAAGTCAAACTATTATTAATTTCACCTGCCTTTCGTTGCCTCTAAATAACAGTCAGGAGAGAAGGCTAACAAATTATGTGGCGAACGTATGGTAAAACGAAAGGGTACTTCATGTAAAATCTCAAATTTACAGAGAATTATAGATTTAAAAGGTCCATATTTATTGATTGAACCACTAATGTACGTACCCACATAAATAAACTGACGTCACGCCTACAGCATATTCCCAAACAAATTACTGGTAAAAATGAAAATTGTAAAAGAACAGCGATGAGAAAACTCACATGGAAACGCGTGACTTTAAACAGTTGATACTTTTTCGGTGAGATTTCTCATTTTGAGAGAGATTTGTATATTTGTGTTTGCATTTTAACGTGTGCTATTACTATTTTGGTTCGTGTTTTTTTTTTTAAATGAATGATTTTGTAAACGAAGATTAAGTATTCATTTAAGTATGTTAGGTACTCTATAAAAAGTAAACATTTAAGAAGAATGTATGTTCTACTTAAAATTTTTAGGTTCTTGCAGCTTTGCGTTTTTATGCTGGTGGTAGCTATCAGGCAGATATAATGCTTATATCGATATCTCCCACCATGTGTAAGCCGAAGTGTCCGAGAAGTTACAGCATTACAAGCATTGAATAGACCAGAGATTTTAAATGCAATCATTAAGTTTCCCAGAAACTTCCAAAAGCTTCAATTATACCTGGAAGATTTTCTTATAGATTTCATAACTTTTTATATACTGTACCCATACAGCCATTGTACCTCCCCCCGTCGTTATGTATAGTTATAGAGTGTAAGAAGTTTGGTAGAGCGATGCAATGGTTTATTGAAAGGATGATTCAGATGTTGTTTAAAATATCGAGTGTTACATTATATGCCAGAAGTAGCCGGAAAAATTATAAACGCTTGTGTGGATTTGCACAATTTGTGCATTGAAAATAACATTCCTCCGCCTGAAGATTTGGGAGAAATTAATATTCGTGATAGTACTGAAATCGTCTACACAACAATTCAGAAAATTTTAACACTTATTTTAGGATTATTTGACAACGATGTGCATGGGCCTCAAAAAGAACAAGACGAAACACGCGCAACATTTTTCCACAACTCTTCTGTCTTTTTTTTGTAAAAGTTGGGGAAAACCTCCCAGACGTCAAATCTGGATTACTTTTGACAAATTTGACCAAGATGTCTTTCTGTATTTCCGTTATTTTCATTGTATTCAATAATTAAAAGTTTTTGCGCTCAAACTTGTCAATTATTCTTTTCTCGATTGTTCGATACATTTTAATTCGCACGGCGTTGCCATATATTTTGGTGAAATAACTCATTGGGTGAGATTTATCATCTCACAGTTTGTAAAGAGTAGACACTTATTCAAATTAGTGAAATTAAACACGTGACTTTTGTCACCAGTCAGAAAACTCAGCGAAGCCAAGAGTAGGGTCCCAGAACTAATGGATAGTCAGTGGATCCAAAATTTTATTTCATGACAGACGCTACTATCTATTTTTTAATTAAAAAACCGCCAACGTCGCAATTTTTTGACACAATAATATCGGAAACAACATTACAATACTACGAGTGCCTATATAACAATAAAAATAACTTCCACCATGAGGAGGTGGAATTATAATTAAATGTTTTCCATCTAAGGCTCCACAACAATAGGGAAAATTCCACGACTGTTCAAAATTTCTTTAAATTTGAAACCAATCTTCTTCCGAGTTTGGAAAATGAAAATAATTTTGTTTCAGGATATGTCAGAAAACAATAGCGGTTCAACAACTCGTAAGGACCCGAGTAACATTAAAAAACGAAAAACGCAATCTCTTTGTCCGGATACAGTGTTAAATATGGCACATAAAACTCTCAATGAACCAGAAGAATTGGCTGTTTTCGGTCGCCATGTCGCGAATAAATTGCACAATATGCCAGAACCTCAAAAATAGTACATTAAAGTGCCTTAATATTTGCCTTATTATTCATTATGAACGAGTTATTTATACTATTTTTCCTTCCTAATTTGAGTTTTTTTTTAATCTGGGGAATTTTGTCGTGGTTAGTGATGGGTTGGTATGACACGAACCACAAAACATTTGAAGTTCGAATTTTCACAACAATTGTAATTCGAATAAATTTTTTGTTAAAATTTAGTTAAAATTGGTTAAAATGTCTTGTGAAGAAGTTAGTGAAGTCCTTACGCGTTCCGAAATGCGGGAAATTGTACAGAATAGTATACAAAATTTATTGTCAAATAAATCTCGTTCTCTGTACGAGAAGCAATTTAAAAAATTTCAAGTGTGGCGCAGAGAAAACAAAACCCAGACGATCTCCGAAAACGTTTTGCTGGCATACTTTGAAATGCAAAAAAGAGTACAAACCATCGACTTTATAGGCAATATAGTCTAAGGTCCTGTTTGAGTATTAATCAAATTATTGACATATCGAAATACATGAAACTGCAGACTTTTTAAAGCGGACATCTGATGGCTACGTGCCTAAAAAGTCAAAGATTCGAGAAGAGGAAGATATTAACAGATTTATGAAAGATGCCGATAATAACAAATATCTGGCAATGAAGGTAAATCGAATTTTTATGCATTTTGTAATATTATATGCACCACATCCATTTTTTTAGGTCATTTTGTTGATGAAGTTCAATGGGGCATGCAAGCCGGAAGAATTGACCAAATGTCCCTTGATGACATTGGATATAGGGCCGATTCCATAATTGTGAAAAAACTGTTTGCGGTAAAAACTATAATCAAAATATTACAACCACCAACCTAGAACATAGCCACAACCTGGAACATCTGCAACAAAAGAGACACGACCTGGATCTTCTACTTTGAATGAGCCACAACCTGGAACATCTACCACAAAAGAAACACGACCTGCTTACCCTCTAATAACTCAGGAAGCCGTTCGACCATTTCCTAAAGCTTTACCTCGAAAACTTACTGGGAAGCAAAGTAAAGGTAAAACCACGATTATAACTGAAACCCCTGAAAACTGCATGGTAGAGTCTGGGCAGTGCTTATGTTACACAATCTCGCATAGGCAGAAATGGCACTTACACATTTCTTATACGTTCAAACCATGCTCAGTTATGTTCAGTGTGACGAAATGAGTAAGCATAAAAAATGTCTCTATTACTTGTTTTCTCTATTCCAAAAGGTGGAATAATTTTATATGTTTTTTCCCTTGGGTGGCTAGTTGCTCTGTGCCTTGTTTCCTATTTTTTTCTCCTACAGACTTCCACAGTCCATTCCCCCTCATCCGTGGCATTTTCGGAGGTTCTGGTGTCCCTTAGGAACACGAAGAACTGGAAACATCGCATGTATGGGTTTTTGTTGAGGATAATAGAAACCAATCTTTTCTTGGCATACAAATACGTTAAAGTAGACACTAAAATAAGTCGCATAGATTTCACAGAAAAACTGGAATGACAGACCACAATTTCAACAAAATCGTATTGTAATAGGGCAAAACAGTGGTAAGAAAACTCCTGACACCAATCATAACTTAGTGGCACTCAGTACGTCATCTGAGAGACAGAGGGTTCAACGCAAATGCGTTATTTGTTCAAGAGTACACAAAATTCAAAAGAAGGCAAGTTATTATTGTAAACAATGCGAACAGAAGGTAGTTTTATGTGCACCAGACCGTAACTGCTTTGCTTACCACGTGGTAAAAAAACAAGAGAATTGGTGTGTTGTAACCAATAAAGATGACCTGCTTATTTAATCTGTATTTTTTTACTGAATTAAAATACTTTTTTAGTTATTTTTTTCATCAGCAGTAAATTTCTTTCTAATACTGAAGTTAAAAAAATTATTATTATATCTCGCCCATGGTACTGCCGGAAGCAATTTACGCACTATCGGCAGGACCTACCTGTTTATATTTTAGATGCTTCCGGCAGGACCAAGACTTACTTATTATGACCAAAAACCTGCGGGAAGGGTATTCTGGCAGGACAAGTAGCTGGACGTTCTATCATTAAACAAAACAAGCAAACTGAGTCATAGAAATAAAGAAAACTCTCCTATGAGCCCTTCTCTCAGCTTAGAAATACGAATAGCAGCAAAAAAAATATTACAGCGATATAGGAGTAAATGTAAAACCGGCAACAAAAGGGAAAACGATTCAGTGCAAAAAATTGCGGCACAAGTAGACCTCATAGAGTATTTTGAAGAGGCTGTTCGCCTGCAGTTAAAGAAAAAGTTGCAAGTAAAATTATATTACAAACTCTTACGAAAAATAATTCTGAAACCATGTCTGCAATATCAACATCATTAAATAGCTCTACACCTGAAGACTATGTGCCACCATCATATATGATCACATCAGAAAGAGACGACTATGAAATGCATGATGCTCTAGTGCACCAGATGCACCACCATATTAATTAAATTGACGAATTTGGGGAAGAATTTTCTGTTAATTTCAATTAGAACCGCGTTTGGCTTGTTTGTCGAAAACTGTAAAACCCCCGGGCATCCAGGATCATATCTATGCATCGACGAGCTAAAGGAGGATCCACGGCCTGAAAAATATCAAGGAAAGACGGTTGTTATTGATCTTAGTCAACATTTATCAAGTGGCCACGGTATTACACGATAATTTTTTTTACAAGTATTGGCTTGGTTGATGAACTTTTGAATCGAGGACTAACACTTTGTGGCACAATGAGAAAAAACAAAAAGCAGTAAAATCGAGTGACTTTTGCTTTACTCAGAAACATAGTTTGGTTTATGTCCCAGCAAAGAATAGAGCTGTTATCTTGCTGTCTACAGAACATAATGACTCCAGAATTAATCCAGAGCCACCTGACCAAAAACCGGTGATAAAAAAGCATTACATTGCGACAAAAGGGGACGTTGACACAGTAGATAAGCAAGCAAAAGAATACACCACTAAAAGAAAAACACCGCGCTGGCCAGTGGCAATATTTTATAATATCTTGGATATTGCCGACACCAACTCTTTTTGTGCTTGGACACTGCAGCAACCCAAGCGGAAAAAAACACATAAAGACAGAAGAAGAAGAACATTTCTCTCGAATTTGGGGAAGGAATTGCTGCTTCCTCAAGTAAAGCGAAGAAACGAAAACATACATGGTTTACACATGCACTTGCATTCGTAATTATATCAACATTATTTTACCCAACGGCAACGTGGAGAATAGAATTGAAAACGAACCTGAAAATTTAGTACAACCTTAAAAAAAATGGTACTATATTTGCCCTCGAAACAGAGAAAGAAAAGTTCGTCAAAGATGTGACAACTGTGGCAAACTTATGTGTCCAGAACATTCAAAAATTGTTACAAAAAAGATAAATAATTGTAATATCTTAACTTTTTAATAAACTGTTATAATAGATTTTTGAATAAAATGTTTTATTTACAATAATTTATTAAAGAATTGTATAGTGAATTACAAGATTTGTTGCTACCACCCAGTGTATTCGCACAAATAGATGTTCTGAATTGTATTTGTACAAAAACGAAATATTATCATTATACCCGAACACTGCAATTGCCCTAAAACTTTTACTGACTGTCCCAGTTTCAGCCGCCTCAACAGAGCAAAGTTTTTCTAAATAAAAATAATAAAAAATTACCTTCCGTCAACAATGACACAAGATGCCGAAGAAATAAATACAAATTAATATTTCATAATTACATATTTATGTATATTTTTTTACTTTGTAAAAATAAAACCAATTTTAACTGTTTCATTTGCTTTATAATACCTTGTAACAAAGTTCGGTTCAACTGCTCCTTTTGGCACGCCCACACATCTGGCACCCCAGCCAGCTGTCTGTTTTCACCCGACAACACGAATGATAACCCCTGCGCCCTCTCGCGCATCCCTGCATTGCGCACCCCGCTAGTTGCCTGTTTTCATCTCGGCGACAAGAACAATACTCATAGCGTCCTCTAGCGCATCCACGCATCAGACATCCCCCCAGGCAGTACCATTTACCCTCAGGCATTACCTGAATTCACCCCAAGGCAGCGCTGTCGGCTAACACCCTCGCACCACGTTCGCCCATCTACCCAATAAAGAAGCTCTTTGAATTATCTGAAAACAACAAGAAGTACATGCTAGAGTAATCTAAAGCTCGATAGCATTTTGTTCATCCCAGCATCGCCTTGCATCCAGCTTCTTGGACGGGTTAAGCATCCAGTGGCGCATCCAGAGGGGTCCCACCGGATCGACGAGTCGCGTTAGTTTAGTGTCGGTGTGCAAAAGACTTTTCGTGTTCAAGGACTATTTTCGTGTTTTCGTGCTGAAGGAATACTTTCGTGTTTAAGGACTTTTCTTGTGTTTAAGGACTATTTTCATGTGCAACGACTTTTGTGTTTACGGATTATCTGTGTGCAATAACTTGTTAACCCCTGAGATATTGTCTATACATTGTTATTAATAAAAGAGTTTCGGCTCACTGAACCAGCTACAGTGGCGTCCCGAACGTGAGGCTCGAATTAACTTGTGTACATCAGAATCGTTCGCGAAGTGTCTTATCGGTCGACGAGTAACCGCGAATACGCCCGTTATCACACACAGGTAAGAAAGGATTAAGAAGAAGTCCTCGACACACCATGGCCGTCCAATTCTCACCAGAGCAATTTGACGCATTTATGGCCAGACTACCGACAGCAGCAGCACCCGTGCTAAACATAGCACCAACAAACCATCGACGTAGCATCACCGCGTGTCCCGCACACTACGACGGAACTCGCAACAGGGACAAAGTGGAAAAATTTGTCACCTCAGCCACCATATTTCGCACAGTTGAGGGGATCAACAACGAAGACACCTTGGAAGATCTTCCCCTCCTACTCACGGGAACGGCCCACACCTGGTTGAAAAGTGTCAAACACCAAATTAAAACATGGGATGAAGCCATGAACCGACTTCAGGAGGCTTTCGCTCCACAGAAAGCTGCCTACAAGATCTACTTGGAGATCTCCGAAAAGAAGCAGGTCGCAAACATGCCCAGAGACCTTTTCATCACTAGAAAACGGAGTCTGCTCTCACAAATCGAGCAACCCCTCGAAAAAGCTGTGCAGTTGGACATGGTGTTTGGCCTACTACCCGCCGAAATCCGTGACAAAATCTCCCGGAACAGTATCACTACGTTCGAAGAACTCTTGATCGGTGCCCGCAAGGACAAAGAGGACCTTGCTGAAAAAACTCATGCCACCCTGCACCACCGAATGGACCAAAGAAACTGCGCTGCAAATTTTGCCGTGCTGTTGGACTCAGCATAGCCGAATGTCAAAATAAAAAAAGAAGCTGTCCGCCCCAGGTCGCCCCTGCCAATAGAACGACTCCTGCAGCCAACAGTTCATCGACACTCCGATGCTATGGCTGCCAAAGGCCAGGGTTCAAGCGACGAAATTGCCCTACTTGCAATCCAAGCACCAGTGCTGACCGCCCAGTCGGATTCTGAGCTTAAACCTGTTGGAACCACCCACGCCACCCCCACGCCCTGCTGTGTCCATCTGCGCAAAAGGAATGTGGGTAACAGCATTCCTTGACTCCGGGTCTCGAGTCAGCGTCGCCAGTCCAGGACTCCGCGATCATCTGCGCGCTTCCGCTGCAACTTTTACCAAAGTTTCACTAACCATCGTGCTGGCCGATGGTCATCCGCAGCAACAGGAGGTCCTAACGACCAAAGTAAACATCCAGCTGCAAAACAAAACCGTCTCAACCCAGTTCGTGTGTTTGCCTAATGCTCCAGACGCGCGAACCTTTCTGGGCATTGACTTTAGTGAGGATGCCGCCATAGTGATCCACTTCGCCGCCCACCAATGGCATTTTTTCGAAAAACCGGAAGAAAGCTTCCAGTTCGTTCAAAAGGACATGCATCGAAGACCCGACTGCGCGCGGGTCACCACTCCCACGACGCCACGCCATGACATTCGCCATCCCCAAATCCCAGGAGGACGAGAACATACTTCCGCGCTTAATGCGGTGGTCCACGCTCCGACAGTGCCGACACCTGTCGACGACTCTCACGCACCTATGGAAGTAGAGGAAGCACACGCGCCAGCCCTCACACCAGAAGAACCCAGCGCCTATGGACCGCCTCCGACTGTTCCCGTACAACGAGGCCACTGGAAGATCTACCAAGCTCCAGGGGGAGCCGAGTATATGATGCGAGACGCCCAGGACACTCTCTTCCAGCAGGCCTTCGGCGAATTTGACGTCTGGAAGAGCCTCTGTCTCTTCAATCAATCCCCGAGACGCGTCGACATCGCTTCAATAAACGTGCTAAGAGCTCACGAAGCCGCCCAAGACCGCCGCAAGAATTACGCCGACTCCAAACGTCGCCCAGGTCCGGTGTACCAGCCCGGCGACTTAGTGCTAGTTGATCGCCACATCCTAAGTAAAAGAGCCCAAGGACTTACATCTTACCAGAGGGAACGCCCACGAAAGAAGCCCAATGTCCATAGGCGAGGACGCTTCTATGGTCCTGACGGGGAGTATGTAACAAACTTCGGTTCAACTGCTCCTTTTGGCAAGCCCACACATCTGGCACCCCAGCCAGCTGTCTGTTTTCACCCGACAACATCAATGATAACCCCTGCGCCCTCTCGCGCATCCCTGCATTGCGCACCCCGCTAGTTGACTGTTGCGACAAGAACAATACTCATAGCGCACTCTAGCGGACCCACACATCAGACATCCCCCCAAGCAGTACCATTTACCCTCAGGCACTACCTGAATTCACCCAAAGGCTAACACCCTCGCACCACTTTCGCCCATGGAGGAGTAAATAAACAACACTACACTTTATAAAAAATTAAAATTGGGAAACTTAAAATTACCGGACTCGTTAAATAATAGCGATAAAGTATTACCGTATGTATTTGTTGCCGATGACGCCTTCTCTTTAGGAACTAATTTGCTCACACCATTTCGAATTACGGTGAGAGTACATTGCCCCACAATGGACAGATACAAATGGAATGATCTTTAGTTAAGATCATATACTCAGATAGGGTACCTACCTTAAAGTAGCTGTCAGACGTTCATGAGGAGAAATTGCGTTACGCATATTAGTATCCCTTTTTAATTAATGGCGTAACTGCATTTAATAATTCTAGCTAGCTGTCTTCATCCATTCGAAGATAATTACGCCAATCATCTGGATATACGCGTAATTCTTCAAGTAGATTAACATATGAATATTGATTTCTTTTAAGAAACCACTCCTTAAACCACTGTCTTCGATTATTATATCTATTTTTTCGTTTTTGAATTTCCACTACACAAACTGCAGCTGCTGCTAATAACAAATCTTCGCAGTTCATCACCTTTACTTGAGCAGAAGCTAAATAATACTGCAGGGTTGGATCGTGAGTGGCCGCTCTACATTTGCGACAAAGTTGTACAATTTTGTTGTACGATTCAGGCCCAGTTTTTCAATCGTAAGTAAAAGTGTAGGTAAAGTTAACCAGCAATCTTCAGTTAAGTGTAGGTTAAAGACGCAAAGCGTTTTTCAACTGGAAAATAACCACAGGTTTCGTAACCCTTAGGTAGGCTTTAGTAGTGTGAGGTTGGTAGTATTGATAAACGAATATTTTCCATACTTGCAGACATTTTTTATGTAGAACTGTCTCTATTCGATAGAGATGGGCAAAATCATTCCACGCGTGGAGCGCTACAACCGCTACCGCTACAAGAAATTAGCGCTCCAAGTAACTAGTTACTTTGGAACGTATTCATCACAAGTGGCGTATGAGTACGACGCTTCCACTTGTCCGCTACATTGCAACTTGGAACAAATATTCCAATCGCAAGTACCAATATGTAGCGAACGGACATTCTGGACACAATAAATATTGACAACAACAATTAGGACGGGCACTCTACTTTTATTTTAATAAAAAAATAATAAAATAAACAAAACTATAGTGAACCAAGAGTTATAAGGTTATATGGCCATCATAAAATCATCCCATTGTGTCGAAGTTAAGTTGTTTACAATAGAAAAGGTTTTAGGGTCGTAAATAACGTGTCCACTGCAGCTCGACCGGCTCTGGTGGGTTCGTTCAGGGGCGGCTTTCACTAAATATGAAAATCCACCACTCCACTATTTCTTTACTACCTGCAGCCGCTGAGGGTTCCGAAATAATCACTCGCTTTGAAAGCCGGCCCTGTTAAATAGGAGCACGAAATGTTTAGAAGATGATTTATTGCCAACCGGTAAGCTTAGTGCGAACCACACAAAGGGGGTATTTATTTGCGGGCAACTACTTTTATGATGGCCATATAACCTTATAGGTCTTGGTTCACTATACAAATATTTTTATAGTCTTGTTTTCGCAACTTTCTGTATTAATTCCCAATCTTGGAAGCTTTTCTACTAGACTGAGATTTTACGAATTTTTTCGGTTCCTATTGAAATACATGTATTCAATTAAAACTTATTTATAAACTATTTTATACCTAAGCTTTTATATCTTTTCTGATAATGAGTCATTTATATCGACCGTCGCATTCTTACAAAAAATTATCGAAGATGCAGCGTCTTTGATACCGCCCTCAAACAAAATGCAACAATTGCTGAGTTTGCCGATTGCTTTATGATAAAACCGATTTGCTTTGTACTTCATTCTCTTAAAAGAAAATATCACATTTCATAACTTATCGTAAAAAAAAATGGTAAAAATACTATATCTCTACTCTACCCATTATTTCTGCGTCAGTTTCAATTTTGAATTTGGACTTGAACTGTTATAGCCATGTCGCCTAAAGTATCTTTCCTATGGAATTTCTTTGATCCAAAGCCTGATTTTAAAGCGTGCTGTAAATTGTGTAAACAAGTGTTAACATATAAATCTACAACAAATAATTTAAAAAAACACATGATGAGAAGATATCCAACAATTAATTTAGAAGAAGAGAGAGTTGACACTGTGAAGAGTGGTAATTCATTAGACCAACCCTCAACATCAGCAACCACTTCTAAAGAAGATTTGGTAACAATTGCAACACTGACGTCATCGACGACTACTTCTAAGGAGGATGAGATTACGAATCCGACTTTATCGCCAATATCGTCAACTAGAGCACCCGAAAATAAAAAAACAACACCAAGAGCGAAGCAAGCGACAATGGGTAGTTTTCTTCGGAAAAAAATGGGCTCTGCTGCCTGCAAAAAAATCAACGATTCTCTAATGCTGCTGTTCACCAAGGACATGCAACCGTTTAGTATGTTAGAGGATTTTGGATTTCGACAATATACCGCCGCTTTAAATCCCTCGTACAAATTACCCTCACGGAAGACAGTAACAAAGTCAATTTTACCAACAAAATTCGTAGTAACGACCCATCTCTACTATTCGACAAACATAACCTTACTTTAGTGTTTTTGTTTACTTATTGCTGTGGACGTGAGGTGAAAAGGTAAGTACTTATCTTGTAATTTAAACTTTCTTGTATAACATAAAGTAATAATTTAGTGAAGAACAAAAAGAAATGGATAAGATTGAAAACGGTATTAAGAAAAACAGTAATTTCACATATGATGAAGAACAAATACTGGTTTCTCTCGTGGATAAGTACAAAAACATTGTAGAATATAAGAAAAGTGGGAGCATGATGTGGAAGCAAAAAGATGCCTGGAAAAATATTGAAAAGGAATTTGCATGCACCAGTGGAAAATTTCGAAGCTCGAAAAATTTAAAGGAGAAGTATCTCAATTTGAAGAAACGTACAAAGAAAAAATTGTCGTTATTAGAAAAGTACTCACACCTACTCACTACCAGATACAAAGTTCCGGCGATAAAAACTGCTAGTCTAAACATACGACTCATCGATGACACATCGTCAATAGACACCTACGCGTCTTGCGGCATCTGAACAAGCAGCCGTACGTGAAATTGTTAAAAATCTTCTTGACAACGACATAATTCGGAAAGGCGCTTCACCGTATGCTAGTCCAGTGCTTTTGGTCCGGAAGAAGGATGGAACATTTTGCATGTGAGTGGATTTTCGTGAATTAAACTCGCATACTGTAAAAGATCGCTACCCCTTGCCGTTAATCGACGATCAGTTCGACCGATTGGGGAAGGGAAAATTTTTCACGTCACTAGACATGGCGTCGGGGTTCCACCAGATTCCGATAAGCGAGGACTCGATCGAGAAAACGGCTTTTGTCACACCTGAGGGCCACTATGACTACTAGAGGTGGTCAAAGTATCGATACGCCATCGATACTACCGATAGTTTAAAAGAAATTGGCAGATCGAAAACTATCGTTTCGTTGTTTCTCTTTGTTTTTTTCTAAAGGATACTTTTTTTAATAATATTAGTTGATACATTATATCCTTTAACCACTTCCATGTCACTAATTTCCCCTTGCGTTGAGGTTAGATTAGGAGGCAATAAGAAAAGACTGTGTAATGAAAATTATTAAGGTAAATGTATGCCACATGCATTACAATTATTAAACAATTAATAGTTTAAGCATGGTACGGAAAGGTTCATTTGTTTAGAAGTATTTTCAAAAAGACGAACGTGCATTAAATGTAAACACGTATACAAAACAAGTGGGAACACGTCAAACTTATTAGATCATTTAAAGAGGTCTCATAAAAGAGTTTGCGGTAGAGGATTTAACGTTATACTTATACGGCCATTTTGCGCTTATAACTAATGTAAGGTGGCGTTTAAAAAAATCATGTGCGGGGAGAAAGTTTATATTAACCCTCCGAGAACGTCAGTCACTTTACAATCAGACTGATTTCAACCTAAGCAATACACCTGACGAAAAATGTATCTATTTCGTTTTTCAAAACGTCACATGAAGCGCTAAGATTGCCCAACAAATTTGAAACGGATTTCAACACATTGTTGATGTAAATCTTGATCCAAGCAATCGAGCAATATACAGGGATTTTATAAATTATTCTAAATGAAATTCTTCGCTGAAATTATGCCTGACTATGACAGTTCTCACTTGTCATTAATGACATTTGTAACCTGTCATTTAAAGTCGTTTTTATTGTTTTTCCGGTGATCGTTTATTAATGAGGCGATTAATGCATGATTTATGTACGATAATCGTCATTAATAAGGGTTATTAAGACATGATTTTAGGCAACCAGATATACACGTCCTTACGTGAATGTCACATTTCTGAATGTCAAAAATTTCCCAAATCAAAATGGGAAATTGTATAGAAATGGATTCTTTAACTCTTCCGGAACTAGAAAACGCAAATGTGGGGTCACTAAATTTACTTCGAGAAAGAAGCAAAATGCTTTACCAAAAAACCTACGATGAGTCTGTTGCTTGGTGCGCCGGAAAACTGGTTGTTAGGTATTCGGAATCCGTATTACTTGCATCCTTCTCCGATATTTCCCAAAAAGGCTCATCAATAGCACGCTTGTGGCCAAAGTATTCTATGTTCGATCCACTTTATGCATCCGTCATGATTTGGACATATCCAACTGTTTATTCATAAAAAAAATTCACTTGTATGTTTGGTTGCATAACTCATATTTTGAATTTTCAGTATTTTTTTTTAAATTACGATCACCGGAAAAGTATTATAACTAACTCGACTGTTAACGCGCGAGGAACGAGCGCGTAAAAATATCTCGATTATTAATCGCCTTTACTAACAAACTTGTTCGTTAAATAACTATTAACGTTTGTCAAGTGTGAATTACAAATTCTCGTTTATCGAAGCTCAAAACAACAAAACAGTCGTTTTCAAAACTCTTGGTCGTTGCGTACGAAAAATTTTGTTTTGGTGCCAGGAAGCGAACACCGTGAAAATGATTTATTGTGTTGAACAAGGCATTTTCATTGTTATGTCTTGTTAACGCAATGGAAAAGTTTGTGTATTCTGTAACCGCTTGTAAGCAAGAATATATGGCCAAATACCGTGATTTAATAATTCAAGAAACATCGTTAAAGGCTCACATTAAAGATGTAATCAACAGACTTGTTCGAACTGGCAGTGTCAACAAAGAGACATCTTCGGGAAGACGTTGAGTATCTAAGGAAGTTGTTGATGATTTGAGACAACTTGAGCAGAATCCGCAAACATCTTTGACAAAATTTCCTCTGCAGTCAGGAGTTTCTGTTGCAACATGAAATTAAACAATGCGCCTTGAACAAAATGGTGAACACTTTCAACATTTACTGTGATGTTTAACCGCAATAAGTTTGTTTCTTTTTATTGTAATGAATTAGTTTTATCTTTTAAAAAGATATGAAACATTTAAGCAACCAATTATACAGATGCGCCTGGTCTTTGTCATGCGTCCTTGGGCATTTAGTACGATTCAAATCGAAGAGGCGGCACGTTTACATGACCTACTGCGACCCTATATAAACCTATCCAATAACATGGAGTTTTAGGGACCGAAGGTCTATGTCTTTTACTGCGAAGATTCTCATACCCAAATCGTTTGAAATTATCAACTGTGTGTAATTACTCAAGTGCAACTCCTACTAGTAAATGCTTTGTGGAAGGTGAAAATATTCTAGAGGCCGAGCATTTAATTTTATGTGGCACAACGCACAGAATGAATGAGTAATGGGACCTTAAAGCTTTCTGTCTGCAAAGTAGGGGCATAAAAAAAGAGCCGTATGAAATAACATGGGTCATAAAAGTAGGACAGCACGTAGAAATTGAAAATTGTATTTGCACGTGATAGTTCGATGAAAATCGGAACGGTTCCGACACATACATGGAGGGAAAAAAAGAGGAAGAAAAACTTAAGAAGTAATTCTATGGAAATTAGAATTGTACCTAAAAAGATAAAATTATTCACAGGTATGTCGCAGATACCCCCCTTGAAGTCCTTGCACTGCGACGATGAGCCAGCCTCGGTTGGGAAAAATGGAAACGAGCTCTAGAGTTGTTTCTGGCGGCATCAACTGTTTCTACACCAGAAGCAAAGAGAGCAACGCTTTTACATATGGGTGGGTTATCCCTACAAGAGATTTATTACAACATCCCAGGCGCACACGTGCAAACAGTGAAAAGTGCGGAATAGAATTCTAACTCTGGGGGACGACGTCACGCTTGACAAAATTATTTCTGAAGCGAATGCCTTGGAGACTGTTCATCGGCAACTTAATAGTTTCTTACCGCTGGGACTTAACAAGGATTTGTCAGTAAATCGGGTAGAAACAATTGCAGGCAAGAAATTTAGGTCTGGCCCGTGTTCTCGATGTGGAGGAGGTCATGCCAGCGACACTACGTTCTGCCTCTGCCCCGCATCATTTGCGCGCCCAACATGCGTAACTGCGTAACGTCACCTTCCCTCAACGCTTTATTAATTATGTTAGGTTCTTAGCCTTAGGTTAGCAACTTTTCTGTACCCCAAACAACGTTAGAAAGTGTAAAAAATTCAAGGAAGGCCATTCACAGCAAATTAAAAAACAGTTAGGCCCAAAAGCAACAGTCTTCACAGGATGTGAAAAAGAGCAATTTGTTGAATTTTTTAAGACAATGGAAGGACCTGAAATACCATCCCCGTCACGTTCTGCAAACCTTCCCTCAACAGAGTCAGCACCTCGTACATGATCCAATGATAACAGAAGGCCTAAAATCCGGATTTAACACATCTAACACGGACGAAGTTCAATCGATTCATGGAGATTTCCTTGCACCTATTTTCTCCGCAAATCAACGTACGCCAGTTCAACTATCCAATGCTGGTTCCCCCAACAAGATTATTCACAATTATTTGAATATTTGACCAATATAATGAAACCTCCAACTTCGACGAGTTGGGGTTGCGTCATCGTCGAGCACATCGGCACACACTAGAGGTGTCTGATAACAATCGCACGGGTACGTGTCCATTAGAGAGCAACTCTCACGAGAGTTCTGATTTTTATTTTATACCATCTTTAGTCTTAAGTTGTCATTTCAAATTTCAGAGGCCAATTACTGCAATTAACTCAGTTATTATCAAAAAAATACACATAAAACAGACTTATCGGAGATCGAAATCGTTTTCGTACTACGAAACGCGTTCGTATTGTGAGTCGCTCACAAACTCAGAAAAACCAGGTAAAAACGCTGGCTTGACGGGCTGATTTTGAAATTATTTCTAGCGAGCGCCCTCTCAAGTCCACCCAGAAAGTCGCGTGTGGTAAACCCACTAGAGTCAACAAATAAGAAAATCCGTAAACTTGAGGAAAAGGAATCGAGTCTGACGAAAGCGCTTGAAAATGTACATCACTATAATTCGCGCACCTTGGTATACCGCACGTCACCTGACTGGATCCCCGATCAAAAACTATCGCTAAATGGCTTGAAAAAATTGACCAGATGGCCGAGATAAATAAGTGGAGTGAAAAGGTTACTATAAAAAATATACAGAACCGACTCACTGGCGTCGCGACGAAGACATGGTATGATTACTTAACGTCATACAATTACACACCATGATTTCGCACACTTGTTGAGAGAAATGCTCAACAGAAAAAAAGGACATGAATCTTGGGCGAAATATTATTTTGATAAACTTGGACTGACGAGGGCTTACGAGATCAGCGAACGGAACGTCGTGTCGTGCCGAATTGACGGCATTGATGATGACGTTATCCAAAGGGGTGCCGCGCGGGCCACTATCAGTCGCCCAAAGAATTATATGCGGAGTTTTTGACGACCTTTCCTTCTGCCATCAAACCAGATAAGCCACACAACACCAAACTACGTTTAGGTACAAGGCCTAAATCTATTCGGTGGGGAGAATCTAGAAAGAGGGGCTCTCCATATGATGCTAAGGGTCAATATGGTAAGCCAGAATACAAGAGGAGGTGCTCAGAAATGGGGTATGTGGCAAATAAATGTTCAAAACCTAGAAAACAATGTGCAAACTGCAAACTTTTGGGACACATGGTCCTGGAGTGTAAGAAGACACTCACTAATCAAGTAATTTTGTAGTTAATAATCAAAATGTAAGGGGTACACACGACTATTATTTTATTTACTGCGAGATAAATGGGCATCGGGTACGTGCGTATGTAAAACGTTGACGTCATTTATATGGATATGAGTAAAGCGTTCGACAAAGTTGATCACCGTATTCTCATACATTGTTTAGATAAGTTCGGTTTTAGTCCTAATTTATTAAAATTATTTGACTCTATGTTACGTGGTAGGCATCAGTTTGTGGAATATTGTGATTTTCGATCTTGTCTGTACGCCGCTTCATCTGGTGTTACACAGGGATCTAATCTAGGTCCTTTACTTTTTAATATATTCATTAATGGAATTTTCGACGTCTTAGATCCTTCTTGCAAAGCCTACTTATATGCCGACGATCTAAAGATTGCAAAGATTATTAACACGCCCGAAGACTGCTTTATTCTACAAAATACTTTAAACAGAATCGTTGCCTGGTGTGTACAAAATAGACTTATGGTAAATAAAATAAAATGCTACACAATCAGTTTCTATCATAAGCTTAGCACAATATTATTTCATTACTCCATCGACAATCTAGTACTTAACAGATACACTGAAATACGCGACCTAGGTATAACACTCGACTCATCACTTTCTTTTATTCCGCATGTTTCCAATATCTGCAATGAAGCCATGAAATTACTGGGTTTTATTGTTCGCAACACTAAAAGTTTTACAAATGCAGATAGTTTGATCTGCCTTTACCAATCTTTGGTTCGGAGTAAATCAGAGTACTGTTCGAAAGTTTGGAATCCTTGTTATGCCGTTCATATCGATAAACTTGAACGTGTTCAAAGGCGATTTTGTAAATATCTCTATTTCGTTAAATTTGGTTCTTACCCAACTCAAGGATTTCCGCAATTTGATCTTTTGCGCATGACCAAGCTTACATCTCTCGTCAGTAAGCGTAACTTCAAAGATGTCTTATTTATCTATAAATTGTTCCATGGTTTTGTTGATTGCATGTCATTATTGTCACAGTTAAATATAAATGTACCTCGCATATCTTCACGACATTGTATCACTTTTCGTTGTCATAACTTTAAGAGCAATATTTATAAAAATTCAAGACAACTGCCAGTTCGACTTAACGACGTTTGACTGTAATAGTTATACGCGAACTAAATGACCGTTGTTATTGTGTTAATAAATCAAGCGTTTTTATAGTGGCATTGTTCAGTTTACAGCCTGTTTCGTTGGTTGTGGCAGTTTTTTTTTTTAGTTCTCAGTTTGATAACCCGTTGTTTAACTTTTTAAGTGAACACGTGCTAAATCTTGTGGTGCTAAAACTTCTGTGAAAACTTTATTAATTATAGCTATTATTGTTTTTTAAATTAAGTGTTCATTTCATACTATATACGGAGTGGTAACTTTATTTTATAATATTATACTGAGTTATTTTTTTTTTAATTATAGTAGTTATTCGTGAATATGGAATATTTAAGTTATTTAGAGGTATTTGTATATTTAGAAGCGACGCCGGCTTCACGAAATGTTTCTGAGGGCCAAGAAGTATTAAATGACAACCATATAATTCGAATTGGATTAAAAAGTAAGCAGCCAAACAAAGTGATGATATATGCACTTTGTTTACAAAGTAGTAGCCCACGAAATTGAAGGAAGTGTGGAAATTCAAGGGGATGTTGCAACAGTGACAGGATTTAACTGTAGTTGCAAAGCTGGCCTTTCCCAGGACTGCAAACTTGTAGCAGCTGTATTGTTACATTGCACAAGGTTGTATTGCGTTCTAAATTACCTACATGCATATCAAGCACAAGCACTTTTATTTTTGTTTTTTTTCTGCTGTTGTTTTTCTTTTGCAGATCAAATATCATGAACTTCGAACTTTTTTTTTGTACAGTGTTACTGGAAAAAGGAAAAAGTAAACATCCTAAAAGCAGTATGAACCAGCACCAATTACTCAAACCTCCAACATATTTAAAACTGCGTCAGAATGGTGCGATAAAAGCAACAAATGTATATTGGATGTACCGCCCTCACATGGGAAAAGAATCATCATATTACACGCGGGATCCGAAAATGGCTGGGTAGGTGATGCGCTGTTCTTATCTGCTATAAATATGAAACAGGCAATCGTCGATTACCACGAAAATATGACTGCCGATATACATATTTGGAAATTGGTTAAAAAAACAAACTTTTACCAAAATTGTCACCAAATTCATTGATTGTATTAGATAACGCTTCATACCATTCAGCACAGAAGCGAAAAATCCCAAATACTTCTTCAAATAAAGACGAAATAAAAAACTTTCTAATGGAAAATGATTTGTACTACGAAGAATCTTACACAAAAAACCTTGAGGTATTAAAAACCAAAGATCATAATAAAAGATTCAAATTTGACTGCATAGCTGAAGAACAAGGGCACAGGATATTACGACTACCTCTATATCATTGTGTTTTTAACCCGACAGAGTTAATTTAGTCGGAACTAAAAGCTCACATAAGGCGAAACAATACTGCACCGAAATTGTCTGCAAATACAATAAATATTATGAAGGAAGAGGTTTTCAAAATAACACCGGCTACTTGGTCTCTTGAGCTCTTATTGGATTTATTTCTCATAGCTTTTTTTTTTCAAATATAAGTTTTTTAAATCCGTCACTCTTCCCGCTCCGCAGTGCACCAATTCGTATGAACGAACGCCTCCCGCCAGTTTTCAAAACACAATGTTGGGTCCCACTTTTCTAGACGATCACAGCCAAGACCAAATTTCAAATTTTAGCGGGCCTTTTCAAATTTTGTTCAATGCCAAATAAAATGCGGGAGGTTTGGGTTATTACAGAATTGGTGCCGCGTGCCCAGCATGCAATGTCGACGCACTGCCCTGGAAGAGTGTATTTTGTGTTGCATGTGTACTTATTTATATTTTGTTTTCACAGCCAGCTAGAAGTGTACTTGTGTGAAGAAAATGGTCGGAAAGAAGAGACAGGTAATTAATACCAGTGGCGACAACTCAGCGAAGACCAGCGAAGCCAAAGACGACGCGTAGGAGGCGGCCTGACGTCGAGCGACCATCCAGCTCTCGACGAAGGGTCCAGAGGACCGTGGACCCCGTCCACGAGGAACCAACAACGAGCCGGGACGAGCAACTGCAGGCCGTGTCCCGTCCGGAGCAGATGGACTGGAAAAGCATTGCACTCCACTTGCTGGGGCAGAGTCGGCAACCGGAGAAGACTCCAGCACCGGCACCAGCTGCACCGCTGCCTCGTCCGTTTTATTCAGGGGGGACCCTTGAAAACCCCAACAAATTTTTGGAAGATTTCGAGGCGTTTTACCTGAGGACACGGAGGAGAAGTTCTAGCAAACTCGAGGAAGTCCGTCTGTGTTTCAGGTAAGGCGCAGAGTCCTGGTACGATATCAATAAGTCCGACTGGGACACCTTTGAGGACTTTCGGGTGGAGTTCTTGGGGAACTTCTGGACGACTACGCACCGGGAGGACCGGTACAAGGAGATCACGTCGGACCACTTTGACCCAAGCCAGGACGTTAGCATGGTCGACTTCTTCTTGGGACGGCTGAGTATCGCGCGGTCACTGATACTACCGCGAGAGGAGTCAAATATAATGTCAGACCTAATGAGACTTTTTCCAGGCGAGATCCAAAGGGCTTGGAACGCTGTTCCCCGCACAATGAGAACTAAAGCAACCCAACAATTCTTAATTGACATGCAGGCCACGAGAGATCTCGAGCCCTGTGGAAGATCGGTCATCCGACCAAAGCGTGCACCGGGAGCTCCGGCGTCTCAACGCCGCGAGGCCCGGGACACCCAATTTCCTGCCCCCACTGTTTCGCCTTTGATGGCATTCAACCCTTTTTCTATTCCCCCACCAAACGTTTCGGGAAATGCCGACCGGACATGTTAGTGAGGCAAGCATGTCCGTCCACCAGCTCCAAGCCCTCGAATTTTCCATTAATTAAATTCGTACCCGCAGGGTACATTCCGCCCGAGCCCATTAACACCCAATCTTGGGGTCGTGGTGGCACCTTCTGCCCCTCTCTCTCTCTTCGGAGATTGAAGGGAAGGTATCCTCGTGGGTTTTCTCAGGTCTGTCGGATGGGGTGGAAAAGGCTTTTGGGAGGCCTAGGTTCCAATCAGGAAGGGATTTCAACACCACTCTGTGTGAAATTTCACCCCGTAATCTCCATCCTGGAGCGCACGAAAATTGTGGGGGATGTTTTCGAGCATAGCATCTCCACGCTTCAGCAACGCCCTTCAAATCCCCCACCAGATTTCGGAAGCTGCTCTCTTCTGCCCCACATTTCCATCTCAATTTTTGGTAGGGAACTTCTGGCTATGCTCGATTCGGGAAGCGAGGTGACTTGCATGAACGAGGAGGAATTTTCCGCACTTTCGAGTGGGCGCAGAATCGCGTTTCTTCCACCTTCATCCGAGGCGCCACGGGTCATCAAAGCCACCGGATCAAAACGCAGGCATGGTTGCAATTTTCAATTGGTAGCAATTTTCTCTCTTCTGCTGTGTTTTTAGTTGTGAAGAACCTAGTTCGGCCAGTAATTCTGGGAATGGATTGGTTGAATAGCGCCAATGCTTCCCTGCATTTTCAAAGTGGCCAACTTCGGATCCATTCGGGCGGCCCCCACAGAACTTCCCGTTTCATGTGGATTCCGCCATGTCCGATTCAGAACCCACTGTGAACGTTTGCCACAGCTTCACCACAACGAATTCCGGTCCCCCGAATTTAGGCCGAACCATCACCCCATTTTTTGTTCTTGAAGAAAAGGTCCGCTCCATCGCTTCTTTGGACCCCTCACAACAACGCCTTCTCCTGACAATGTTTTCACGACACCAGACCGTTTTTAATGAACTTCCCGGTCGCAGCGATAAATACGTGCACGTCATCCAAATGCACGACACCACCCCTTTTGTCAGGAAAGCGTATCCAATCGCCTTCAGCCTGCGACCCGAAGTTGAAAAGGTCATCAATCAGATGCTTGAGTTGGGGGTAATCAAACGCGAGGCATCACCGTTCGCGAGCCCCATGACTGTTGTTCGTAAGAAAGATGGTTCTGTGAGAATTTGTTTGGATGCCCGTTGGGCAAATAAGCAGATGGTAACAGATTGCGAAGCGCCCCGCCCTCCTGAAGATCTTCTCCAGTCATTCCAGTCCATCAGGTTCATGTCCACGATTGACTTGAGAGCTTCGTATTGGCAAATCCCGCTGTGTCCCGAGAGTACCCAGTACACCGCCTTTCTTTTCAACGGTCAATCGTACACTTGTCAAGTTTTGCCCTTCGGCCTTAAAACAGCCGTAGGTTCCTTCAGCCGTGCCATGGACATCATTCTGGGCCCCGAAGTTCGCCAGTTCACTGTCAATTATATTGACGATCTGTTGATTGTTTCCGATTCCTTCGACCAACACTTGCTTCATCTTGACATGGTTTTAACCCGACTGCGTGACGCCAAGTTGACCATCAACCAGTGGCGGCTGGTGTATAGGAGCACGTGAGCACGTGAACCCCCAGTACCAAAAACTCATAAAATTTTAGAAAAATTAATTGAAATATTTTTATTTATAAACAATAACATAAAAACTCATTATGGTGGTTATTCTGTTTTCCAGCTTTAAAAAATCCGGCAGCGGTAAGTCATTTTCTTGGTTTTTACCCTAGCCGGAGCACGTAGTGGATTGTGCGATCGAATTCAGCAATTTGCAGACGGACGCGGAAGACAAGAGGTGCGGGAATGTTAAGAACTGTAAAGGACTCAAGGCGTGCGACATTTGGTCACGTGGTATTTCCTTGCATTTCAGTGCAATAGCACTTGGGAAAACAAAGAAATGTATGATCAAATTTCATAGTCAGCGTCCTGTCGTTGTGTTTATCGTCCCACTGAAATTGTCCTAGTGGAAATTGGCCAGTTGGAAATTGTTAAAAATGGAAAGCAGTTCTCGTAATATAGACAATGACAATTACAACGTCGAGTACTTAAAAAAAGTCGTGTGGTCAAATTTAACCTTAGAGAACAAAATTGCCATTAAAACAAAAGGCCGACCAACACCACAAATTGAAATAACCCAAGTGACTAAAACTAGTTCTCGCGTTTTTAAACGAGTGTTTAAAAATGACATTTACGATAAAACTGAGTGGATTTGCGGGTGTAATGTGAAAAATCGTTTATTCTGTTTTCCTTGCTTAATTTTTGAGCGAAATCATACTAAAGCAGATCAGGGTTGGGTAAAAAACGGAATAGCAGATTTGTCACATCTATCACAAAAAATTAAAAAACATGAACATTCGGAACTACATCTCAGATGTAAATTGGAATTGAAATTATTGGGTAAACACGATATTCGACAGCAACTGGACAGTGCGTATAGAAAAAACATTGAAAATCACAACGCTCAAGTAAAAAAAAATCGATACGTTTTATCCAAAATTATTGACTGCATAAAATTTTGTGGAGCATTTGAACTGGCACTTCGCGGGCACAACGAAACGGAAGATTCATTAAATCCTGATGTCTTCAAAGGACTAGTCAATTTTAGCAGCGAACTGGATCAAGTTCTGAAAGACCACCTTCAAACTGCCAGTTTTTAAAGGGACTTCCAAAACCATCCAGAATGAGTTATTGCAGTGCATGTTTGAAGTTCTTCAAGAGCACATTAAAGCGAAATCTGTTCGGCTAACTTTGTCTCTGTTATTTCTGATGAAACCACCGACGTGTCATCAATGTTCCAGATGATGGTAGTATTTAGGTATTTACTGCCGGATGGTAGCCCAGTGGAACGTTTCTGGACGTTTATTAGTCCGGAAAATCAAGTTGCATCAAGTTTAGCTAACAATCTAAAAACAATATTAGAACAAGTGATAGACAAAAAAGAAAAACTGATTTCTCAGAGCTACGATGGAGCTAGTGTAATGAGTGGTCGTTATTCCGGAGTTCAACATTTGATTAGAATGGATTATGAACACGCGTATTACGTTCATTGTTACGCTCACCAATTAAACTTAATTTTAGCGCAATCTACAAGTCAAATTCAGCCAGTACGAATATTCTTTTCTAATTTAAGTGACATTACAAATTTTTTTCACATCATCCACAGCGGGTGACGGACTTAGATGATATTGTTAAACAAAGAGTTCCACGCGCTTGAAATACAAGATTGAACTTTAAAAGTAAGAGTGTTAACACCGTGTATAAAAACAGAGATCTTCTGATAGAATGTATGGAAAAACTGGCTACAATTTCTAAACAAACTAATACAATAAACCAAGCTACAGCGATATCAAGAATGTTACAAGACTCCACTTTTATTTTTTGGTTAGCAGTTTTTCACAAAATAATGCCACAGCGAACATATTATACAACCAGTTACAAAAGACCAAAACTGATTCAGTCGAAATTCAGCGAGCAATCCAAGTCTTTGAAGAATGTATACAAAAAGAAAGAAGTAACATTGATAACATTGAAATTGTGGAAGATTCTGTACCAAAACAAAGACGTCCAAATGAAGATTATCTTGCTACACGAAGAGCAGCTGCCAAAGTTTGTGATATAATAATTACTCAAGTGGGAGATAGATTTAAGTTTACCAATCATTTGATTGCATCTAAATTATTAATGTCAGAAAACTTTCTGCACTTTACCAAAAACTTTCCTTTGGCCTATCTCGAATCTACCATTGAATCATCCATTTTTAAACAAAGCTAGCTTGCAAACTGAATTAAAAATTATATATGACCGGCCTGATTTTAGAAGTATGTCTGGTGCTTTAGTTTTCCTCAAATTTATTATTGAAAATTCTCTTCAAGACGTTTTTACACAGACATACATTTTGTTACAAATTTTAATAACAATGCCGATGACCACAGCAGAAGCCGAGAGATGTTTCTCGACGTTAAAGCGCATCAAAACTTTTCTACGAAGTAGGTACCTTCAATCTGTACAACTTCGAGGTTTAGATAAAAATTTGGAAAATGTGAACATTACGGCACCCGAGCCACCGGCGATATGCTCAACTGAAACAAATGACAACAAGCGTCACAAAAATGTTTCTGCGACCGACACTAAAAACAAAGAAGAAATAAGTTGTACCAGCAAAGTGCAAGATACAGTTCAGCATAATAAAATGGAGAGTATTCTAACACAGTCATTCGAAGAAAACTTATTCTGGCCGAAAACTCCAGAAAGGAAAAACAAAAGAAATGTGGAACGAATGCCTTACGTTTTAACTTCAACTGGTTGGAAAAACTTAAAAGATAAGAAGGAACAAGAAAAGCAATCTAAAATAGAAGAAAAAAACAACAGGAAACGTGCTAGAGAACTTAAAAAAGCACTTAAAGATGATGTTCAAAACAAGAAGAAAAACAAACTAGAAACAAAAGTAAAAAAAACAAGTGCAAAAACTAAACAACCGCGAAAAAAACAGAACATTGAAACAAATATTTCTGACAGGCAAGAAAAAATCATCGTAGAAACAAAAACAATCAACGAAGAGAAGAAGTTTGAAAAACCCAAAGTTAACATCATATCATGCGTTTCAATTCCGCAGCAAATTAATCTTGTCGAAATATCTCCAGTTGAGCGATGCAAAAAGCACCTGTTTTTAGAGTCAAAAACCTCAATTTTGAAACGATTAAATTCTGGGATGTGTTTCGTATGTGCTGATAAAATCAGCGTTTATAGAGATGGTGTCAAATGTAAAACTTGTACGAGAACGTTTCATGTAAACTGCTTAAAGAAAAAAGATCCAGGTCTAGATTTAATGTTGGACTATTTGTGTAACACTTGTTTAAATAAAAAGCAATAAATTATTCGTATTATTTTTCCAAATTACGTAATTAGTGATTTTATGTGTGCCTACAGTGTCATTATTTCTGATATGTTTTCAAAATACGGTGCCAATAACTGTAGTAATCTGGCCAATAACCGTACATATTCAAAGATTTATGTTCACAAATAAAAATAGTGTGAATTGCTCAAAGTATGACAAAACGGCTATATGCGTTTCAAAGAAGCAAGTTTCAGCTACTTGTTAATACCTATAAGTTCTAAGAAATTTGTTCGTATTAAAAAATATGGCTAATAATTCACCCACAAATCCTTAAAGGGCCAATAACTGTACCGCTTACCCTATTTGTATTACACAAAAACCCAAAAATTCACGATGTAGCTTGGACAACAAGGTATCCGGCAATACATAATCGCAAAACATTAAATCAATGGCTTATTTTTAGAATGGAACCAAAGTTAAAAGAGCCCTTATTGGTGCCAATAACTAGGTAGTTTACCCTATATTATTTGCAACTAAAGCCTTTAATGGCCAATCATACCTTGTACTTACCCTGTTGTGGAGAATCCGTTTTTCAATCGCCAAATTTTGTTTACGAACTGAATCACTTACCTTTGTCCAACGATCCATCCCTTTATTTCGAACGCCTACCTCTTCGACTTCGATGAGGCATTGAATTAAACTACGCATTGTTTTTGCGGCTAGAACTAGGAACTGTCACAAAACAACGAACTGTTTTAAAAATACAACCCGAACAAACACACAAAATACGAACAATTCACTACAGTCAAAAATTTATCACATTAAAATAATGGTAGATAATCGAAAAATATATATTGCCACCGTCTTGGCCCAAACTTTACCGACAAACACTTGCACACATTTTCTGCCATGCCAGTTCGTAACTGTTTTAATGGACGCCACGCGAAAACGAAACTACTACGACGCACCACATGGTTTTCAAATGCGCGCAAGCGCAATGGCACATACCGTACGATCGAGAACCTTTTGAGTTACAGTTGGCCACAATAAACTTCAAACGATTAGCATCATTAATCTGGAAGTTAAATTGTCTCACATATCTAAGACTACTATATTTCTAATGCAGAGATCGCATAGAGTGGTTGTTCACATTCAAAAAGTGAGAGACATAAGTGAGGGAAGTTTCTGCTTTCTGTCTCTATGACAACCAATTGTTTTGCACATGAACTGTTGATGTGATGTCGTCCCACTGTATAGTACGGTTACCGAAGCTCTGGAGTTGTAAAAGTGCGTGATCTTCACGTAATTTTTCAGAGCTGCAATACTACTGGTCAAGGGATGTTTGCCGAGAACCTGCACTCGGTCGGATTAGTTAGTCATCACGCGAGGGGCACGTGATCATTATAGAGCTTGGGTAACCGTACTATAGCTCACGAGTACACGAAAATTGTATTTCAAATTCATTGAAAACGAAAAAATCTGACGGCAAAATAGACAATGCACAAAAGTGGTTACATCAGTCGATAATGTGCAGCTGGTTTCAAAAAAAGCGGGGAAAATGACAGTGACATGAACGTCATATTCCCATTGCTTTTCATTGATCTATGAGAACCTGACTTGCTCATCTTTTCCCGTTTTTTGTGAAACCAGTTGTCCATAACGTTTAAACTGATTTGATAAGTGTTGATTTCAGAATCTTTTGATATCCATAATATACATTTTCCTCAGACGTTATCCGTGATTAGTTGAATAAAATACATATAATCTGAAAAATTTAATGATGATCAGTTTAAATTTAGTGTCAATAATAATTTACACAAAATTTCATACTTCAATTTTGTGCAAACGTTGGGCAGCTGTTAAAGGTTTTTTAATAAATAGATTTTTTTGTTCTAGAAAGCTTTTTGTTTGTTTTTACAAACATTTAACAGTTTTAATTTAATAGCCAGTTAAAATATACTTTTCTGCGTAAATTAGCAGGTATTTGTTATTTTGAGAGAGTCAAGATTTCTTTAAAAATCTAAAAAAAAATTAAAATTGCAGTAGTGCCATCTTTTGGTTTAAATTTGAACGCTTCAACATGCCGTCATAACCTTAAAATTTTGAATACAAATTAGAACGAACAATTTTGTTGATACATACGTTTTATGGTACGGTAAAGAAATTTATAAAAAATAAGTTTATTTGATTAATGTGTATAATGTTCTAAAATTTCAAAATTTCTGCTCTTCCTAACAAAATCTAACATCAGTCGCATCAGACATCTGAAAGACGTAATTAAAAAAATATTTGAAATAAAAAAAACACGTCTCATGTTTTAATACAAAAGAAGTATGTGTTTTAAAACAATTAAACAAACCATTTTTATTCACTAAGATCTCTAGCACCTGTGCTTCAAAGCAATCAAAGCGCAAAACAAGACCGAGTTAGTATTGAAATCACTTGCTTCATTTACTTTGTAGATTATTCTGATTTGGTCAAAAGTTTCCGGTTATTAATACCGAATAAATCAACGTAATTATTTAAAAGTTCAAACACAACAGTCCAAAAAGAAGAGATAAGTGATAAGAAATAAGAAATACAAATTTTCCGCACGTACAAATGGGTGTAACAACGCTTAATACTGAAATAGGGAAAAGAAATACAAGAAAACATATTTATTTTCTTATCGCTTATTCTTTATTTCGTATTTCTTGCATTGTGTTTGGGCATTTAGTCCGATAAATAAGATGTACACGTATGTCAGCACTATTCTAGTGCTAAGTAGTATAAACGGTAAACGTTATTAAAACTTATTGCATATCGTCAACTACATATAAAGCGGATCCAGACTGTCGACGCACACTAATGTGGTCTGTATCTCAGTCTGATTTGCGTAAGGAATAAACACGCTTAAAATTATGTAATGTCATTATTAAACCAACACTGTCAACTAGACGATATGTGCCATATAGCTTACTGTAAGTAAAAAAGTTTTCGGTCACTCGATATTTGTATCCAAATATCTGAAACATGAACGATCTGAAACTACATAGGTACTGGGATTTGAAATAAAAAAAAAATAACCAAAAATGGAAGAAAATTATTTTATTCGAGCAATAACAGTAATTATATTGAAGGTTTAGCAATCACAGAATGTTGAATGGATTTGATTTATTTATTAAATCATTATTTATCTATACTTGTCGAATCTATGTGACTGTATGATAGTGCTTGTAGTTTGATTATAAGCTACTAATAAGATATGAATTTATTTTATCGATTATTCTGATCACAGTTTATGTAATTTCCAGAAAATCCGTATAAAAAATATAATAATTCATGTTATACTGATTATCCCTCTAAAGCGTTCATAGCATCACCACAAAAAATTTTAAACGAATAGTTGATGTGACGGTATTATTCAAAATTTTTTCAGATCTTAGTAGATATCTAAAGGTTTTAAAAATTGCTAAATAAAAAAACATGAATGCTTTTTAAATATTTTTTTAAATTAGTTTTATAAACAGAATATTTTTATCAAAATGATTTATTTACTTAACCCAAAAACTCACACATTTCATGCTTTAACAACTGCTGTGATTTTTCTTTATCTAGCTGCACCCATATTTTATCAACCTTACTATATCTTATCACCCCTTTTATAAAATTACAAGGATATAATTGTTTTTAAATGAGTAGTTAGTTTTTATAAAACAGATGGTAACACCACGATAAGGAATTATTGTGTAAACGACTTTTCTACAGTGTGTAACACATACATCATTTATCATGTTTACAATATATTTCTATGTATGTTTAATGTATGTGATAAATTATACAGAATCTGCAAAAATTCTTGGTGCTGTGTTTACACCCTCATATAGTCATCAACTGGCATTCCAACCCATATGGAAAGAACTTGCTTTAAGAGGTCATGAAGTTACCGTGTTAACAACAAACCCTGTACACGATCGTTCATTAAAAAATCTAAAAGAAATTGACTTAAGTATGTCATATGACGTGATGAAGTCCTACCAAGCTGACAATTTATTGTCGGTAACAAACGAAAGTATCGTCATACGGTACAGAAAATATATGGATGCGTTACACGAAGTAGCAGATAGACAACTATCTCACCCACAAGTGCAAGATCTGATTGTGAACAAGAGAAATCATTTTGATTTATTGATGGTAGAAGCTATTTATCCTACTCAAATGGCTCTCTCATGGTGGTTTCAAATTCCTTTCATAGGGATGATATCGCTAGATGCCCCATCTAGAATTCACGCAGCTGTTGGTAATCCAGTACATCCAGTTTTGTATCCCGACTACGACCTTCCATTTGACAAAAACTTAACGTTTTGGGAACGACTTATTAGTACGATATTTCAGTGCTTCATGATGTGGTACACGGAGTACAGACTCCATCCAAGAGAAGAAGCAACAATCAGAAAGCATTTTGGAAACAACACACCGTCGATTAACGAAATACAAAAGAATATGAGCATGTTATTTATTAACGTTAATCCTATATTTCATAACATCAGACCGATGGTACCAGCCACTGTGCAAATAGGTGGAGGTTTACATTTAAATGATCCCAAACCTCTTCCTGAAGATATTCAAGAATTCTTAGATAGCTCTCACAATGGATTCATATATTTTAGTTTAGGCACGAATGTTAAAAGTGCTGCACTTCAAAATGATACAAAGGAGACTTTAATAGAAACTCTGTCTGAGTTGCCATTTAACGTGTTATGGAAATTTGAGGATAAAAATATAATAACTAAATCCAATGTAAAGGTGACACCATGGGTACCACAGACGGCTGTTTTAGGTAATATATTTAATTTATAGAAAACAAAACGATCATATTACTTTTAGCGCAGAGAAATATTAAGTTATTTATCACGCAATGTGGCTTACAATCAATGGAAGAGGCGATTATGTACAACGTGCCCATGATAGGGTTGCCTTTTTATGGCGATCAAGGTAACAACGCTAAAGTTCTAGAAAGAAAAGGACTTGGTATTACTTTGGATCCCAAACATTTAAAAAACGATGAGCTTATAGCTGCTATTCAGACAGTTACCTCAGATCCGATGTAAGAATATAGCCGTTTTTTCTTCTTAAGCTCGACTAAATCTGTTACAGGTATAAACAAAATCTTAAGGAAACGGCCCAGTTATACAAAGACGAGGCAATGTCGGGCTTAGAAAAAGCAGTTTGGTGGACTGAATATGTAATACGCCATAAAGGAGCAAAGCATTTAAAATCTCCGGCTGTCGATGTACCTTTATATCAATACCTTCTTCTTGATGTTATTGGTTTCACTGTTGGTGTTATCCTTTTTGCTGGGTACCTCATCAAATTTTCTTTTACGTTACTTTTTGGACTTCTTAAATTTATTTACACAAGTATTTTTACGACAAAAAGTAAAACGAAAAAAGATTAAAACTATACGTTTTTGAAAAATCTTTTAATCAATAAAAATTATTTTGTCGATATAAATTGAATTTTTTTGTTCAGTCTACTCGTGATGTAAGTTGGATAATACAGATTTAGAATCACTTTAGCTTCTTTTATCATGTATTCAACATTTCGTAGAAAAGCCCTGAAAATTTCACACTTGTATTATACGAATTATCATTTACACTGGCTTACTTGAGATTTGTGCAGTTTTTGTGCTGTCCATTCTGCAGGCAATGAAGGATGGCAAGTGCAGCTTCGTAAAGTTTTGTCCCAATACCTCTAGAGTTATTGCCGCGACGAGCTTTCTCATTCTCTAACCACAGATGAAAATATTTAAACATATTTTCGGCGTCTCCTACAAAAAATTAACAAAGTCGTCTCAAACAATCTGTTTGCAGTTGCATACCGTGGTCAACATAGAAACTGTACAACCTATAATAGACTTCCTCAAAATCCTTATGATGTTTATACAAGATTTTTTCCCGGATTTTCAAACTTTTTATTAAAAGTTCCAGTTGGTTGGTGGAATCAGCTGCAACGAAAATTTCAAACTGACATCAACCCTGCATGAACTACACTCACTTTCCAAATATTTTTGAGCTTCATTGTTAATCTTCCTGAAAGGTTTCAAATCATACTTTTCACCACAATTAATGCAGAAACTTAGGCCGGTGTTATTAATTTCAGGAACCATTCCCTTACACTTTGGACACAAGTAGCTATCAAGCATGTCCTTGAAACGAATTGTCACATATGTCATTACTACTACTAAGAATTACTTACCAACTCGTGTGCTGGATCAGAACAAATGACGCATTTACATTCAAAATGGTAGAGTTTTCTACACGCATATTGTCGTTGTTCCCTGACCATACCCCTATAATCTATTCCGTAACAGTTGAAAATTTCTTCATTTTGAGGAATATCCTCTAATGCTTTAACAACTATAGTATCACAGATGAAACTAAAACAATTTATTGTATAAACTGTAACACATATACAAAAACTTATGTCCATAAAGATAATATCAATGTAATTTTGAACTCTAAAAGGTTCATTAATATTTACATTCTATTATCCGTATGTATTTTCGGTAAAATAATTACTTACTAATTCGTTACATTTGGCCTGCATGAATGATTCATAATGCTAACAGAAGGAAATATTCCACAAGCTATAGTTATAAGAACATCTGGAAACAATAAATCCGACGAAGAACAACTCCAATGTTCTATGGTACTTGAATTGCACGCAAGTTGAGCGATGTGTTTGGTTATAAGGCCACCAATATATTTGATCAAACTATCTAAATCTTTCTTAGGACAGTTTGACTGTTTCAAAAACCACGTGAAAAAATCCGTATACTTTTCCAAATACGAAATAACGATAGCAGCCATAACAATATAGGGTGCTACATTCTTATTCTTATAAATGTTAGACAATAGTCGGTTAAAATAACGATAGTTGTCTTCCTTGTCCCCAAAGCATTTCACGTCATCCTCAAAACTGCATTCCAAAGTGCGAAATCCCGATAAAGTACCTTGCAACATTGCTTTAAACGCGGGGAAAGCAATACCTAAGTCAAACCAAATATTAGCTTGCATTCCATAGCATTCCCAACGATGGCAGTTTTTCCATGATAAATCCCGGCAGTTTTCGTCGCAGTATACGCAAATTGTGCAATATTTACAAGGAACGCTACTTATTATATCTTTTAAACAATTGTAGCATTTAAACGAATAGAATTCTTTGTTTTCTTTGAAAACGGGTGCAAAAATAAATGCTTTTTCTACAAAAAGTATATCTCCTCTTCGTATGTTGGTGCTAGCAATGATATGCCGGCCACTATCTTTGTTATACCTAAAAATGAAGCAAGTTCCAAAAACAAGTCACACTAGTGTGCTGATAAATATACCTCATCTTTACTTTATTGGATGCATAAGTTAAACAATTGTTTTCTCCATCTGGAAATTCTGGAATTTCTGGAATATTATCTTGATAATTTTCCAAGTTGCTTGGACTGCTTTCTAGCTTTTCAATATGATTCAACCTCATTGTGAATTTTTCTACAAAAATGAATGAACCAAATGAATAAAGTCCTAGCAAGGTAAATAAAAAAATCAAGTTTTTTGACGTGACTTAACTAAACAGGAGCACCGGGGATAATTTCGTAACTGTTGACAGCACCAAAATACTATTATACAATTACTTGTTTAGAAAACAAAACTCCACATAACGGGTGATCAAAAAGTTTTCAGACTAGAGTTGCCAATGTAAATATTTGTCATGTCTTTGATTAAACTGTAAAAGTCATGCATAACCTTTTTTTATTGACATGAAAGGTTATGTATGACTTTTACAATTTAATCAAAGACATGACAAATATTTCCATGGCTAACTCTAATCTGAAAACTTTTTGATCACCCTTTATCTACAACATGTATTTATTTTGATACTGAAAAAACGCCAACTGTAAAAACACCCTGCTTCTAAAATTCACTCAGCATTGATATGGTTAAAAATGGGATAAATATGTAAACATGTTAACATTAAAGTGGCAGAGAAAACAGAAAAAGTAATTCGCATTTTTACAAATATCTGTAACAATTATGTTTGATTTATAAAAAACCTAATTTGCTTATGCAGCTTGCATTGACATTTGATGGCCTTGAGTTATAGAAACACAACAATAATCCACCAATGCCTGTAAATAGACAAAACAAAAGACCTTGGAGATAACAGGTAATTGCTTAAAAAACTTCTAACTCTTACTCATCGTAAAAAATGTTTTTATAAACTTGCAGTTGTTAACATTAATACTAATCACATGATAATTAGCCAGCCTTTCATGCTAGTTTCTTAAAACGAATTACTTAATAAACAATCAATATCATACCTTTGTCTGGAATATTTTCAGACTCCAGAAAATTGAACACTTCTGATATGCATTTATTTAATGATTCTCTCTCATTCAATTCAAAGTAACACTCAGCTTTCCTGATGTAAATTTTAGGTTTCAAATCGGTTGGATAATTGGTTTTAAAACATAATTCAATATCTTTTAAACAATTATGAAACTCTTTCATTTCAAATGAAACTGCTGATCGATTAGCTAAAGCCAGTCCGTATTCTTTACTATAAGGTGTGGCATAGCACAAACTTTTTGTGTAAAACTCCAGACTCTTCACCAAATCCTTCTTAGCATAAAATGCATTGCCTTCTCTTCGATGCAACGTTGACACAGCATTGTTTTTTACAACTTTCTTTTTGAACTGGTTTTCTAGCCATAACTTTATGGGAGTCCTAAAAATAATGAGGTTTAATGTTATTTTTCCGTTGAGTAATTGTTAAACCACATACAAATCTGTATCGTAAAATTTCGCAAACACTTCAAATACGTTGCCGTCGATCTTCTTAAATATTTCTGTGTAATTTGCAACTAGGCAATCCATTTTTTGGTTAGCAGGTTATCTTATTTGTACACACCTGGCACACCTAAATGTATAAATACGCGTAATGTTCGAATATTATCATAAAATTCACTCCTGTTTAACAGGAATATACTTTGTAAACACTAATCTCTTATTTAGGTTAAACGGCAGAAGCAGATCACATTTTTAACTCATCTTTAACACCCATCTCGCCACTTCGTCGTACAAAAGAACTACCCGTTGAGGACATGTGAACTATCTAGAGTGAGATAGCCTGCCACAGAATATCAAAATAGAAAATAACGAGAGCTATGAGCCAAATTAGACACAAATGTTATTATTTTGTTTTAAAGATGATTATACGTATATTTGTGTTTTGTATATGTAAATAATGACTTGTTTTACCTATACGGGCATTACCTGTTAATAAATAGGTGATATCTGATATATCTAAGTTTGTAATGAGAGACAAATGATATTTTTGTTTCCTTTCTGTATCCCACGGTGATTCTATCCCAAGCAATCGTCTTTAGCCAGAAAGTTGTAAGGATCCAATTCGAATTTTTAAATTTCAAATGAATTTCGCGCGCGCAAGAAACAGTTGGTAAGAAGAAGAAAAGGAGGTTGGCAATCAACCACACCAAGAAAGAGAGGCATGCGCAAATGTTAGGGTGGTTTTGTCTCGTGTAAAATCGGGCACTTCCTTTTGATCGCTTGGAGAGAACAGACCACTTCTTTTCGAGCGCTTCGAGCAACAGGTTGTACTTTTAATTGTGAATTATTCTGTGCCTTTTGCTGTTGTGTTTTGTTTTTCCAGTGTTGATCTGTTCCATTGGAAAACGTGGCAGCCCCCGTTGAGCCATTGGGTGTTCCTGATTTCTCATCGTTCTTACGACGAGGTTTTTGCGTTCCTTTTGGCGGTAAGCCGTGTCGAAATCTTCGCATCTTTGGAGAGGTATGTTTTGAACACCTGTTTCGCGGCGAGTTTCAAGCCCCGACGATGCTTCTGACCTCGTGACACTTCGACGCGTGCGCTTTTTTTTCCACTAATCTCGTTTTTTTATCTTTCATTTAAAATCCATCGCAGTAGGGCTTTACAGGAAGTGATTTCTAGTTCGGGCCATGCTTTATTTAGCTATATTTGTGAAATCTGTATTTTGGATGGCGGCAAACGAGTTGTTATTTTCACCGTTCTTTGTTCAGGCAGCAGCCATTTTGAGGCGTCCATTTTCTTTCTTTTAAACGAGCACATGTTTTAACTGAATCTATTGAACAAATTAACAAACATTGTGGGTCATGGGGGGACGTGCCTTCTATTCCTTTTATTTAGCCCATCGTTTATACAACGCCACAGGATTCATCGTATTTTTGCATCGCATATTTTCGACGCCTATTATTTGGAATGACGAATTCGTCCAACGCCATTTTGCAACTGCAGCTTGTCTGCCATGTTTGTTTATGTGTTTTGTTTGGGGAAATGTATGTGTAATAATGGCTCACAATGCAGCTAAATAATTTCACGTTTGAATTTTAACCAATAACTTGACTGGACACTAATTAATATTAATCACATGTAAATCTGTTAACTTTACAATCTTTCACCTCATGCAATTTGTCTTTGTCTCACAATTTTAGCTACAGTAATTTTCTTTGCTGTATAATTTGAATTGAACGTAAATTTCCATGCTCTACAGTTTTGACCTAACATGATATTTTGTTTGCACAAGTTTATTTCACACCAGATCTTTGTTTTATAAATCTTTGCTAAGTTTTGATCATGTAAGTGTTTTGTTGATGAATGTTTCTCTCATATAAATTATCGGATGTCCAAATTTGATCTCAATTAAGAATTATTTGTTGTTGAATTTCCGTAAGAGTGTGTGGCGAATTTAAATGTTGTTGATTGCTCTTTGTTGAAACTTTAACATTTGTTCGGTTGTAATGTCATATTAGGGTTATAGAGTTTGAACATTTAAATAGAATTGAAGGTAAATAACACAATAACACGTAGTGTCGGCGATGGGCGCAGTTCCTAGTTGCGGTAGCGGAATGTGTCGCGCTCTCTGCACATATGTGCAGGCTTTGAACTAGATTTCAGTGGGAACGGTCTTGACGACGAGGTAGTAGTTGACCAGACTTCACCGCTAGTTTTAGGCCGAAACGGCCTGCTTGGACGGCATGCTCGTCATGGAGGGGTGCTGTCTGGCAGGCTTGGTGTAGATAGAATCACCGTCGCGGGGGAAACCAGCCCAGACCGGGAGCTCCAAACTTCGCTCACGCTACGACGCCCCCTCTGGGTATTTTGCTGTGCTCATAAATGAAATTGTTATATTTTGTTCTATGTTTGTTCGATCGCCACACTCTCATAATGATTCGGTTTCTGCCATCCAATTTACATATGTGTAGGTCTTGTGTTTGTTCGGTTTTCATATGTGTAGGTCTGTCAATTCGCGAGTGTTTTTCTTTCACATATCTTAAGGGTTTTGAAATGTAATAAAATGTCGTCCGGGAATAAAACCAAGGGGGTTTTTGCGCTGAGGGGTAAATCTTCGCAGCGTATTTCCCCCTGTGAGGGTGGTGCCGTTTCCCCCCCTCCAAAACAATTTCTGTTAATTATTTCTTGCGCTCTCGACAGTGTATGCACTTGTATGAAAGAACTTCTTCCCGCCATTTTTCAAAAGCAAAAAAAAAAAAACACAACGTAGGTTCTCATTTGTTAGACGATCACAGCCAAGGCCAAACTTTGAATTTTTAAATTTTTCGCGGGCCTTTCAAACTGTTTCAAGGTCAAAATTTTAAGGCGGGAAGTTTGGGTTATCACAAAGTTTTAGTGCGTTTACGACTTTGACTTCATAGCTTCATAATAAGCATTTTACACATTTTTAGTCGATCCTCAAAATTCAATAAATGCAAGCAATAACATGTTACATTACACAGATGGTTAGACCAAATATCATATTGAACTATTTTTTTGTTTACTCTTACAACAGGAGAGACCCAGACAAGCAGTTCTAGTGCAATCCACTGTGACACACTAGAGCTTATTTGAAATCAGAAGTACACAGCAATAAAAGAGCGCAGATACCAGTATTTGAAACACTATTTAGTGCGCATGAGCACTACTTTCACAGAATCAGCGGCGTCGAGAACGAACTTCCTTTACTTTTTGGACCTGTTTTGTACATTCTGGTGCTAACGCGTGCAACGTGCAAACCCCAACAACAACACTAATGGTCCGCCACTGACTCGTCCATACTATTCGCCCATCTTGGCGCTTTGCGCCATGGAAAAATAACTCTCATTGCGCATTCATCCCTCCCACTCGGTGTACTTCTGATTTCAGATAAACTCTAGCTATGTACAGTTCCATCACTTGAACAGCATCTAATAAAATTTTATTGGTATTTCAAAGTTAACCATGAAGGTTGGACCCACAATACCATAAATCACAAATTCAATGCAACCATGGATGTTTCTAGCCCACTATACACTGGCGGCACGCTCCTTTTATTGGCGTCATTATCCCCCTGCATTGTCCAACAATCCCTCAAAGTAACGGTTGTAAAATTTTACTAGGTCCTAATGTAGTGTAGGAACTGTACATAGATACGTGATCAAGATATTCAAATATCTTGTAGGTACTTCATTCAAATGTTTTTACTTTTACCCTCCGAAAATTTGTCACTGGTTAACGTAACATATAAGTAAAGCTGTGTTGTAGGAGAAAAATTAGTTCAAATTTCATCAAGACCCTCTTTTATTTTTACAGTTTTTAAATATTTCCAATTTTATACATCTTGTTAATCTGTTCATGTCAATAATTTGGCACATCAAACCATTCGTAAATTTTATCTTTAGTTTTGTCGAATTCATACTCCTTGCATTTTTTTCTTCTAGAATTATAAATGTAGTTCAGTAGAAGCATAACTAGAGCAAAATACTTACGGGATATAGGAGTATTTCTTACATGATACAATTGGATAGTCTAGACTATAGCACTGAGTTCCCAAGGCAGTAAAGTATAAATGTCCAACTTGCGTTGAAATTTGACTGTCTACCGACTTTAAGCACTTATGAAACTCTTCGTCACATTCGCAGTTTAATCTGTATCAATAACATGAGTTTTTTTAATGATGAAAACAAATAGCTACAATATATGTATACGAATCCGGAGTATTGTTATTTAGTTTTTCTTATTATTTTAAAAATTGTAATAATTTCACTCAACTCTTTTTAAACTTTACCTTGTGAAAAACGATGGATTGGTGAGGTTGTGCTTAGTTTGATAGCCTTCAATTATATCAGGACATAAATCATGATTTCGGCAACACTTGTCTGTGTCCCTAAATTCACCAAAATCATTTTCATCGTCTGCTATGTTTCCAGCTCCACACCACTTGGTACCTTATGGAAAAAAGTAAGGTAGAAGTCAAATTTACAAAGTTTTGACTACAAAATGTTACCGGGAAAAATCAGAAACCAATTAGGCATCCGTACTTGACCGGATCGACTTAACTCTTCATCTTCGATACTGTCAAAGTCAATGTTATTATCCCATACGATCTGAAATAATTCTGCACATTGCTGGTTCGCAAAGAAAAATAGAATTACAAGAAAATAAATCATGTTGTACCAAGTTTAATGGAAACTGCCACTGCTTAAGCTATAGTTTTTTTATATATATATTTTTGGAGATTATTTTGCATAATTTAATGTATCTTGTACTTTTGATTTGCTCAATCAGTTGATTACGACACATTGTGTAGAGAATGCATATCTGGATAGGTAGCTAATTTCAATAGATAATAAAACTATCTACATGTTTAAGTTTGAAACTGAATGTTTAATTTTATTTTGTTTTGATTTAAGGCAAGTTTCGTGTACCTTTGTTTTAAATTTACTTCAGTGATTATCTAATTACTCATGGTTTATTTATTGTTAAGTACTAAGTGTTTACATAAAATATTCTTTATCTTCCAATTGGATTATTAAATAGCTACATACATTATTAATGAAACAGTTTTCGTTGCATGTTGTTATCCATGTTGTGGATAAATAACAGCGAATGGCGTCAGTAATTATGATAATTATATCTCCTATTATTTATGATTATTATTTTTACTTCCGAAGCGTAAGCTGAGAATAAAGTATTGAGTCTATCCGACGAATGGCTACTTTCATGTTTTCTCGACGTTTCATGACTTTTAGCGGCTTTTGTCAGTGAGGAAACACGCTCAGTCTAGTTAAAAGTCAGTAATATATTTTTTTGGATGTAGATGAAAGAGTGATACCTACACGTAAAATGAATGATAGTTGATTTGTATAATCCAACTAGAGTAAAATATTCGAATAGAAAATCTACTTTGGATCAGTTATAAATATTAGGTGACTGGAATATTTTGTACTCAATATAACTGAGTAGTTCCCAAAATGTAGAGTAACATATATTTAGAGGTTTTTTTGTTGTGTCCAATTATGACTGATTGTAGTATAGTTAATAAGCTACAATATTGCAGAATCGGAAGTAATTTTCCTTATTGGTTATCTGCTTTTGAACAAACGTACCTATTTATCATAACAAAAATTTTACATTCAATTTATCTTCAGATTTGGACTTTGATTTAACGTTCACACATATCGAGGCTAGGGCGACCCGTGCGCTAGTTAAATCAAAAGAGTTTATGTCCACAAAATCTGAATCCAATTCAAGTCTGTACACATAGATATATATCTGAAGAAACATATATTTCCTAAGAAGAGTAAAACTAAATTTAAACAGCATAGGTACCTCTAAATCTATTTAACACCAAAATAATGTATATCACACACAGAGACGCACCCACACCAGAAGACATTTTAACTGGTTAAGACAAAAACAGTTGTTACGGAAAATTTTTGAAAGATTTAGACGAAGATTATGTCATTGACTAAGTTGAAAAACTCCAGTTTATATACAGAAACACGTTTTGGTTTGTCATTTAAATCAACTAATTAATACAAAAGGTTACAGAAAATGTATCATTAGGCAGAGGTCCAACAGTAAGAAACGACTATTGTGGATTTCGTGAAGAACAAGTTTTAATATCATCCTGATTAAACTGGCTTTCACAAAAAAAAAATAAAAACGCGTTGAAATCGGGACATTCGTTTGAGAATTACAGTACCATAGACAAAGGCTTCAAAGTTATCATACTACCTTTATATCACTTTGTACAGATTTGAATACCTACGTCGCTTTTAAATTATAAAATAAAGCAATACAATTACAAAATGTTTAAAAGTAATACTAATACTATACGTTTGTACTTGGTCCAAAAACGAAAACAATGCTTGGACGAGTTGCAAAATCTGCATCGCCTCTAAGATTGATTCAAGCAAAACCACTACTAAAATACAGGAAGAATAATCACGTCACAAATGACGCCAGTTAAACCCGGGCAGAAAAGGTCTGCCTTTCCCAAGTGACGAAGAAAAATAAAAGTATAAATCGAGAGTACAAAAAGAATTTTGGGACAACGAAGAATCGAAGCATTGTTTTCACTTGTACTTTTGCAGTAAGTGCAGGAGGTTTCACTAAGTATATCATCCGATTGGAAGATCCAGTAGACTTGTTTTCGAAAAATTGGCATGATATTCCAGTTTATTTCTGTGCTAACGATCTTGGTATGTAGTCACAGCTTTGGTATCCTTGTCGACTCCATCGTTATGAACTGTAAAGTGAAGATCGTTTTAAACTATCAGTCTAAGGTTTCTCTAAGGTGTAAATTATGTTCTACATTATCGGTAATGATATAAAACGCGTTTATTTACAATTTATGCAAACAAACTTCTTTTTCAATTTCTATTTATACTCGTATATGTCGTATGGGCTGACACAATATTTTATATTACTTTTAATAACTCGTTATTAATTATTTACACTACTAGTGGAAAAGTTTAGTTATATTTTTTCAACAGTTGAACGAGTGGGTTAAAAATATATGCAGCTTCATTCCGTACTAAATTAATTAATGTAACTGGTACACCGTGAGGGAGCTTAAATTAGAAAACACAGAAATCTCCTGCGTGAAAATTCTGTTTTAAAAATAAAATCAATCTGGAAGTTTTACCTTGTCGACTTTCGATTTTTCTTCATTGTTTTGTGGATGGGCAGACCTTTTCTGCCCGAGTTTGGCTGAAATTATTTTTGACGTGCCATTCTTCCTGTTGTTGCTGGTTTCAGCTGAACAAACGGTAAACCTAATGCAGATTTCGAAAGCTCGTCAGAGCAATATTTTTATGTGTGGGTACTTTTGTTGGGGCAAGTACAGACAATTTTACATTCGTTGTGGAAAATCCGGTTGACTTATTTTCAAAAGCGGTTGGCAAAATTTACAGTTCATTTCGGCTTTTTTTAGCGATCTTCTATGCTTTTCTTGTCGACCCCCTCGTTACAAACTGTAAAAGTTAAGATATTTTTTGTAAAAACCTACACGCACAACGATAATAATAGGAATGGATTAACAAATCGCAGGTCTATAGTTACTTAAAAAAAATTAGTGGAGATGCTCAGGCAAATTTTGTTCAACCATTTACAAGATATTCTTAAAATACATCTTTAATTTCAGAACAATCAGTCCAGAAGTTCGGACATTATCTGTCTAATTAAATCGTTTACGGAAGACAGATTGGCTGAAACAAACGATCTACTTTTTCATATTGTGGAAGGTGTGGAAGGTATTTTTATGTTGAAGGTGATATTATCTAGAAATTTAGGCTAAAACTGCAAAAATTAATTACTTTGAACTAGATACTTGTCTATTTATCATAACATCAACAATTTGGATTAAACACGCAATTTTCAGAGAGATAAAACCGATTCCACTAGCAAGACTTTTTAGTTCCGTTTTTCCCCAAGGCAAAAGTGATAACTGTTTCTCGTCCAATCTGAGGAAGTTTTTTCGTTTTCTGTAATCAACTTTTGATAAAATTACAAAAAACAGAGTTCTCTTCACATGATAGCTTAGTATCAGCCGACACCAATTTATAGTGATATAATACTTATAATAGGTATAATAATTTGCAAATAGACAGTTTTCCAAATTATGTAAGATCATATAATATATGGCACCACTAAAAACAAAAATGGGCAACAGCCATATAATTTTAGAGAATTTGGAAAACTATACAAGCAATGATAATCCAAGTTAATAATCGTCACTTACCTACGGACATGACTTTAAAATAACAATAAAACAATTGTTCACACAAATAACAATTAAAACACAATTTATCACGACGAATACAACTTATCATCCACTCTGTCTGAAATTTAATTAAATTGTTACAAAAACTTAAATTTAAAATCTTGAATTACTATTGGTTGACCGCGGTACGCGCCTGCTCTGTTTAACTAATAGTCTAACATGTAATATTGATTGCATATGTAGATCATCTGAGTAAATATTTTTGAAAGAAAACAGTTGACTGTTGCTGGGTTCAACTTATTTTTACATACAACGTGTCCATAAATGATTCTGGTATTCAAGGATGGATCTGGCATTTCTTTTCTTAATTAGATTGACGTCTTACTAACATACTCTTAAATATGACTAATCATGTAGTTGGATGATTGGGGATGACCATGTCAATTACAACCGGCTCATCAAGAGTGGCACAATTTTTTGAATTTCAGTGTCGCCCTGATCATGTAGATATTGTGGTGACCGAATTTAAATCAAAATTTTCGCGCTGAAATTAATAAACAGCGGCGCGAAATCACATTTGAATAATTTGAATTTTAAAGAGAAAAAATTCAACCACAAAAAAGAAATCGTTAAACATAGGCAACCAGGTGCACGGTAACGCTCGCTAGATAGTTGGACAATTAGTAGCGCTAGGGGATTTTAGTTGGAGGGTTGGTGGTTAGACAGAGGGCGACATGCCGGAGCGTCAGTCTGAATGTGTTTTTGTGAATGTAAACACGTGGTAAGAGCTAGTTTAAATTAGTTGGTTTGGTCGTTAATAAAAGTGAGGAGGCCTTTGTTTAACGACAATCAATCGTAACTTCTATAATGACACAGTTTACCCCAAACCGCGCGGCTAATTCTTGCGGAAAAAAGTGCGGGCTTTCGTCCAACGTGGAACACGTGCTGGAAATTTGTTTATTGTTTGTAAATTCACCAATCAAGTTAGTTTTTCTTAATCGTTAGCTAGTACAAACACAATTTAACAATCAGGATTATTTAAATAAACCACTTGCTAGAAAATTTCATGAAATTCACTTAGTCAGGAAAACACCTTTGTTGTTTAATTACGAATAGGTTTCTGGATGCACATACGTAAGTGTTACATTATAACACTTCTTAATTCTTCACACAAGATTGCTAATAGTTCATTTACGGCAGTTAAACAAAATTCATTATACTGCGAACTGGCGGGGGGTTAAAATAATTTCTTCCCTTAGGCGGTTATCGTCGTTATCATGATTACATCACTGAGGCATGTCCTTGTAACGCTAAAGATTGATTACATCATCGAAGCTTGCTCTCACAACGCTACAGATTGATTACTTCATCGAGGCATGTCCTCGCGACGCTAGGGATTAATAACACCATCGAGGTATTCCCTCGCAACGATAAAAACATTACATCACCGAGACGCTTTTTCCTCGCAACGATGATTGGATATTTTTGTGTCTGTTTATCATGTGTTTTGTTGGGGTAACCAGTTCGCGGTATTCTAAACTCTCAAAGTAAATTGTTTTTTTGAAGTAACCAATCACTTGGATCATGATATAATTTAACATAATCTAAACTCTTTGTTTGAATCGTTGATAAAATGTGGCAAGTATTAATCTCATGTCAATTTTGTTAACTTTGCAATTTTTCACCTCATACAATATTTCTCTATCTCACAATTTTAACTTCAGTAATTTTCTTTGTTGTATAACTTTAATTGAACGTAAATTCCATGCTCTGCAGTTTTAACCTCACATAATATTTTTATTTGCACAAGCTTATTTCACACCAGATCTTTTGTTTCACCGTAAAATTATTTGATGTCCAATTTTAATCTCACATAAGAATTAGTTGTTGTTTAAAATTTCACAAAATTGTATGGAGAATTTAAATATTGTCTATTGTTCTTTTGAAACTTTAACACTTGTTCAGTTGTTGTTAATAGCAGAGTTAAAGGAAATTGAACATTTAAAAATGGAATCGAGGTTAAATTACACCGAAACACGTAGCAGAAGCGTAGGGCGCGGCTCCTCGTGGCGGCTAGCGGGATTTATCGCGCCATCTGCACAAGGGTTGCAGGCTTTGAATAGATTCAGTGGGAACGGTCTGGGCGATGGTGTGTTGTCGGCTTGACTTCACCCCCAGTTTTCGACCGAAACGACCTGGTCAGGACGGCATGTTCGTAATGGAGAGATGCTGTGCGGTAGGCTTGCTGATAGATAGAATCACCGTCGCGGGGGAGACCAGCCCGAACCGGTAGCCCCAAACTCCGCTTGTGCTAAAACGCCCCAGGGGTACTTTTATTGTGCTCCTATTAACTGCCGTAACTTTAAAATCTGCCACCACACGCCCGTAATAACTTGTGTATTTGCATCCAGTTACTTTAATTCAGATTTTGCTTTGTTTTATTAAATTTGTGATATTCAAATATTTGCATTGATTCCAAACATTTGTATAGGATTTTGTGTTTGTTCATATTTTCAAGGTGTTTCATCTGAAATGTAATATGTCTGTGAATATACGATAGGGGGATTTGGGGCTGAGGAGTGAATGCGAGATGGCAACTCCGTGGCGCCTTCGCTCGCAGCTTCTTTCCTCCTAAAGAGGGGGCGCAATTTTTTGCCTCCTCCTAAAAATTGTATCTATTATTTCTTGCGCTCTCGACGCACGTAGTATATGCTCACTTGTATGAAAGAACGTCTTCCCGCCACTTTTCAAAGAAAAAAACACACAACGTAGGTTTCCATTTTGTTACACCATGGCCGACTAGTATAAAGATTATGGCCTGTCCAAGAGGTACATAGATAAAATAAAACCATAATATAGAACGCAAAGTCCCTAAGAAATTTTGGGTACAGAGCCACCTATCGGCGTGGTGACGGTGCAAAACCACGGCCTCCCAGGACTTTACATTTATTTTATTTTTTTTAATTTTTTCGCACTTTTACAGAAAAGAAAATGCTACGAATGTTACGGACCTCCCATTTTTATTAAAAATATGTTACAATATAATCAATTAATGTTAAATCAATGTAAATCGAGTTCACAAGTTTCCACTGTTTGCATCTAGTATTTGTATTTGATAGCTGTAGTTCTCCGTAACTCATGTGACTGTTATCAGAGATCAAGTATTGTACTTTCTTTGTTTTCAAGACATATAAATTGGTGATCAGTGTGAAGACATTCAGAATATAAATAATTAAAAGTTAATTACTGTCGGTGCTGTTTTTGGTACGCCTGATCTTTGCGATCATAACTTGTCGACTCGTTCCTGAATAAAAGTAGTATTGGTGAAGAAGCTGTCTTAATTACTAAATTTTCCCTACGCGAATAAAAGTAACGTGGTGAATAAAAGTGTCTTCTAACAAATTGGAAGAACCCTTTTGTTGTGACCGAGGTCTACAACATCTTTCTGGTGGCAGCGGTGGGATCGCTTGATTGGTTGTTCGCAATTAATCAGTCCCAAAAGAAAAAAAGGAAGACACCTGGTAGCTGACGAAAAGTTCACCTTGGCTCTTTATTCTCGAGAGAAAGAAAGGTCCGGTACTACAAGAGTCACCCTACAAGGAATGAAGATCACGGCATTCTTACTGTAAGAATATTTTTTCCATTTTTCTATTTCCTTTGGGCATCTGTTTTTTACGAAATAACTCCACTGACTTCATCATGGCAGAAATTGAATTACCGTTTGCTGAAGCACTTCGATTAGTTCCGGAATTTGACGGTCAAAATCTAGATTTGCATGCATTTTTAAATAAGTGTGATTTTGCGATAACCAGTGTTAAAGAAACTGTTAAACCTAGTCTTTTGAAAGGCATTATCACTAAGCTGTCAGGCAGGGCGTTAGATGTAATTAAATATCGGGAGATAACACAGTGGAATGAACTTAAGTTTATGCTAGAGGAAAGTTTTGGTGGGAAGAAAACTATTTCTTATTTACAAATGCAATTGAACTCGTGTGTGCAAAGTCGTAATGAGGATGTAAGGTCGTACAGTTTAAGATTAGAAGAATTACAGTACAAATTAATTAATGCAAGTTGTGAAAATAAGACTGAAGCTGAAAGCAAAACCATTTCTACATACATTAAATCCTTGGCTTTAAATATTTTTCTGGAAGGTTTAGATAACTCTATAAAAAATATTGTAAAAGCGCGAAATAATCAATCGTTAGCTGAGGCTCTCCAAAGTGCTATTGAGGAAGAACGAATTACTTTATTTAGACCTAACCCGCGGAATACTACTTCTAATAATAATTTTTCTAATTCTAACAGTAATAAAACGTGTCACTTTTGCAACAAAAATGGACACATAGCCAAAGATTGTCGTAAGAAAAATCAAGGTCATAATTCGAATAATAACTTTAGCTACTCCAGAAATTTTTCTCAAAATTTTCCTAATCGAAATAATAATTATGTTCCAAAATTTGAATCGCCCAGAAATAATATTTTAATTTGTAATTATTGTAAAAAGCCCGGACATCACATTAATGATTGCAGAAAACGAAAATATAATATGAACAAGCCACAAAGCCATGAAGGTACCTCTAATTCGCAAAATTTCCATAACAGACCGCAATCTTCAAGTTCAGGAGCTCAAAATACCGCGCAAAACATTAAGCCAAACGTTTTATATTTGCAAACTCTAACAAATGATCATTTACGTTTAAATTCCGACTCTTTTGAAAGACCTTGTGATTTTTTAATTGATTCTGGCGCTGATCTCAATATCATAAAAATTAATGTTGTAACAGACCCTACTGTTGTTTACAGTGAAACCACATTTTTAGCAGGTATAAGTAATGAACCCGTACCGACTTTAGGTTATATCAAAGTAAAAGTTAATGATCAGTCAGATATTGTAAAATTCCATGTAGTAAAACCATCGTTCCCAATTCCAAAGGATGGTATTGTAGGAAAAAACTTTCTCAAGGATAATGATTTAAATTTAAATTTAAAAAGGCAAATTCTTTTTGATAGTAAAAGTCTAGATAAATTGGTCACAAGCAATAATCCTTCTACAATGAATTTTGAAAATGCTGCAGTAAATGAATCGTTTGATGTACCACCCAGATGTGAAAAAGTTTTTAAAATTAACATAGATTTGCCAAATGGTGATTACGTACTAAGTAATAATAATCATGAAAAATCGGTTTTAAATGCAGCCTCAATTGTAAATGTAAAAAATAAAGTTTCATACGTAATTTTATTAAATCCAACGGAACATGAGGTAAAAATTAATGCATTAAATCTACAAGTGGATCCTCTTAATTTATACAGTTGTTTTCCTTTAGCTACTACCGGTAACTCTCATCATAATGACGATAATTTAATTTCCAAAAAGCAAAAAGTCATGGAAAATTTGCGGCTAGATCATTTGAATTCAGAGGAACAGAGACAGATAAGAAATATTTGTACAGACTATTTAGATTTATTCACATTTAAAACGGAGCCATTATCACAAACAGATAGCGTGAGTCATACAATCCCTATGTCAATCACACAAACTCCCATTAAGGTCAAACCCTATCGTCTACCCCATTCTCAGCAATGTGAAATTAACACTCAGGTACAAACAATGTTAAAACAAGGTGTAATCGAACCTAGCTCAAGCGCTTGGAATTCCCCAATTCTGTTAGTACCTAAAAAGGCCGATTCTTCAGGCGAAAAGAAATTTCGAATTGTTGTGGATTTTCGTAAGATTAATGATGCTACCTTAGGCGATGCCTATCCTTTACCAAACATTACTGATATTTTAGACCAACTTGGCAGAAGTCGTTATTTTACCGTACTCGATCTAGCTTCTGGTTTCCATCAAATTCCCATGGACCCCACTGATGCTGAAAAAACTGCATTCAGTACCCCTTTCGGTCATTATCAGTACAAAAGATTACCAATGGGTTTAAAGGGTGCTCCTGCGTGTTTTCAGAGATTAATGGACAGAGTTTTGATTGGGATACAAGGCGTTAAGTGTTTTGTTTACTTAGATGATATAGTAATTTACGCTGAGAATTTGAAAGAACACGAAATTAAACTAAAAGAAGTTTTTAATAGACTTAGAGAGCACAACCTAAAATTACAACCTGACAAATGTGAATTTCTCAGAAAAGAAGTTAGTTATCTAGGTCATCTAGTTACAGATAAAGGCATTCGACCAGACCCGGCAAAAGTTAAAGCTGTTCAAGATTTTCCTGTTCCAACTAATGCAAAACAAATTAAAATGTTCTTAGGGCTAGCAGGATATTACAGACGTTTTATTCCGAAATTTAGTCACATTGCAAAGCCTCTCAATGACCTACTAAAGAAAGACGTTAGTTTTCAATGGACCTCTACTCAGCAATTAGCTTTTGAGGAACTAAAAAACATTTTAACGAATGACATAATTTTGCAGTACCCAGATTTTACTAAAGATTTTATTTTAACTACAGACGCTTCCGGTACAGCGATTGGCTCTATTTTATCACAGAAAACTGCTAATGGTGACCAACCTGTGGCATATGCTTCACACACTCTTAATAAGGCTGAATTAAATTATAGTACCACGGAAAAAGAACTTCTTGCAATTGTGTGGTCAGTTAATCACTTCCGACCCTATTTATTTGGTAGAAAATTTAAAATTGTAACAGATCATAAACCGTTAGTTTGGCTTTTTAATGTTAAAGATCCTGGGTCAAGATTAATGAGATGGCGTTTAAAATTAGAAGAATATCAGTATGAAATAGTTCATAAGGCAGGTAAATTGAACAATAATGCAGACGCTTTGAGTAGAATGTATCCCGTAACGCGTAACGGTAATAATTCAATTTTTAATTTGAGTCCTGATATTGCTATAGTTGATTTCATTTGTGTAAATAATGTTAAAACACCATTATCAAAACAAATATTTGAAAGATATCCGGAAGTTAAATTTCTTTTACATGAATCCTTATCTGCTAATAACAACGACGACATAATTCACTTCATTGAAAACGAAGATTTTAAATTTTTGTATGTTCTTATCAAGAAAAATGAGACGGATAATATCGAAACCGATGCATTAACAAATATTGCTATAAAACTTCAGCAGTACTGTATTAAAAATCGCATCTACAACCTTAGACTTTCCGAAAATAACCTCTTTGCATCAGAGCAATGGCAAATATTTAAAACCAAACTTAATGATGTTTTCCGTAGTCGTTCTTTTACATTGCAATTTTGTGAAAATAATAGGGAATTCTCTAATGAAGAAAAATTGGAAATAATTAGAGAAAATCATTGTTCGTTAATAGGGGGACACAAAGGTATTAAACAAACAATTAGGCGAATTCGTGAAAATTTTAATTGGGTAAATTTAAAAGTTGATGTGAGAAATTTTATTAAAACGTGTGATGTGTGTCAGAAAGTCAAAACAAGGAATAAAACTGTTAAACAGCCAATGATCATTACAACAACTTCAGATAAACCATTCGATAAGATCTTTTTGGATATTGTAGGTCCCTTGCCATTAACACACAATAACAATAAATACATTCTCACTATTCAAGATGATTTAACAAAGTTTTCGTTTGCAATTCCACTACCAAATCAAGAAACCGAATCAGTAGCGAAAGCATTTGTAGAAAATGTAATTTGTTATTTTGGGATACCAAAATCTATTTTAACAGATCAAGGAGCTAATTTCACTAGTCAGTTATTCAAAAACATTTGCAAATTACTCAAAATTAAACAATTACAGACCACGGCTTATCACCCTCAAACAAACGGAGCATTGGAAAGGTCACATCGAACATTAGTTGATTATATAAGATCGTTCATTGATAAAGACACACAAGCTTGGGATATGTTAATAGCGCAATCTATGCTTTGTTACAATACATCCGTACATAGTTCAACAAAATTTACGCCTTTCGAATTAATGTTTTGTCGAAAATTTATAACTCCTTCATCTTTTTCAAAAATTGAACCTGTTTACAATTACGATGATTATTTGTACGAAATGAAAAACACGTTTCAGAGAACTTGGGATATCGCGCAACAAAAAATTCTAGAATCCAAACAAAAGAGCAAACTGCAATATGATAAAAATGTCTATTCTGAAAACATACATGTTGGAGATCAAGTCTTACTAAAAAATAATGCCAGTAAGAATAAACTAGACACCAGATGGTTGGGTCCCTATGTTGTTCAATCCGTAGAAGATAACGATAACTTAATCATCGACAAGAACGGTAAACCATATCGTACTCACATTAATCAAACCCATAAATTCTTTTGATTCACTTTCACCAAACAAGTGAATCCCCTCTTTTTCCCCCATCATTTCAAAACACTTCCCACGTCACAAACAAACTCCACAAGCTCACTTCAAAGTTTTCATAAATTCGGTCGATTTACATTTTGACTCTTTCTGTTTTCGGAATAACCCTTTCTTGGTGTCCAAAGCGAATAACAAAATTCCATTTGTGACCACCCCTTTATACCTTTCGTTAATCTCATTTTTCATTTGCAGGGCCATCGGCCTTGTCATGGGCAATCACTATTATCAAGACGAGCCGTTTGCTTTTCAACCCGGCGTTTATTTTGAAGCCCGTGAAGAAGTTTACATTAGTAACGATAATTGGCAACTAATAATGTATACCAACATTTCTGAACTTCTAACAAACACAAATTTGGATAATCAATGGCACACTATCTCTGCAGTCGCATGCTCTAAAGTCCGTGATAACGTAGCTCTTAATATTTGTCAAACATATGAAAAAATTATTTCTCCTACATTTGATAGATTAAAAGAAAAGGTTAAAAATTTAATGGAACTCCTGGGAGAGAACAATGAACCATCTAGATTTAAGAGAGGTCTTGCAAATTTTGTTGGTGAAGCTAGTAAATTTTTGTTTGGTACTTTAGATAATGATGATGCTGAATATTATAACGAACAAATACGTAAATTTTCGCAACGCGAAGAAACCATAATGCAACTACTAAAACGTGAAACTCACATTGTACAATCAACTTTATCAAATTTTAATGACACTTTGACTCAAGTTTTAAAAAATGAACAAATCTTACATGAAACGTTAGTAGCCACTGTAAGTCAATCAAATAAACAACGGAAGGAAATAGATCAGTTAAAAGTAATCGAAAAACTAAATAGTTATTATAATTCTTTTTCGACCTTGTTATCAATTTATCAGTCAGAAGTAGAAAATTTAATGCAATCTGTTTTTGCTGCAAAATCTGGCCAGTTACATCCATCAGTAATAACACCTACCAAATTAATTGCGGAGTTAAATAAGGTAGTTCCATTTCTTCCTCCAGGTACACAATTTTGTGGATCCCTTGATGCTAACGACATTCATAAAATCGTGAATGTGGTTGACATGCATGTGTACTACAGTAAACGCACTTTAGTCTACATTATTGATATTCCTTTAGTTTCTCCAAATTCTTTTAGGCTATACCATCTAATACCTTTACCTTCAAAACAGACTGATAATCTTTTCTTATACATAGAACCAACTCATGACTATCTCTTAATTGATCAGGCTAAACAACACTATTTGCCAATTACTGAAAATCAAATAAACTATTGTAAGAGATTCGAAAATAACAAGATTTGTAAGCAAGAACAAGCTATATTTTCCTCGCACATGCATGAGTCATGTGAAATGAAATTGTTTTCTTACACCATAAGTATTCCAAAAAATTGTCAAACAAAACTTGTCCATTTAAATTCTAACTTATGGTATAAACTTTATAAACAAAATGTTTGGTTGTATACCACATTATCTCCTGAATATCTAATAATTAACTGTAAGAATCATAGCACCCCATTTAACATCAAATTGCAAGGCAGCGGATTGTTCAAATTAGATTCAAGTTGTAAAGCTTTCACGAGTCAATCAGTTTTAGAACCTAAGGAATCTTTATTGTCTACTGTCAACTTTAATTATTTACCACCTTTTACCTTAGATTTTAATTTGTGTTTAAATGAGACCAATAATGTTAGCAATAGTACAGACTTTTCCCTGTATGTACCTAGATTGTATAATATTCACAATTATCATCAGTTAAATTTAGCTAGCAAAAGTTTACAAGAAGTTTCCAGTTTAATTGAACAAACTGAACGAGAATCCAATTATGTAAATACCTTGTCTCATTACTCATTGTTATTTTATATATTTATACTCATTATAATTGTTTACATATCTTATAGATTTATTTATTGTTACTACAAGAATTGTAAAGAGGATAGGATCTCTAATCAAAATTCCGTTATAAATAATATTGTATCACACTGTTGTAGACGAAAGAGACCAAGCAAAATTCCAACCCAATTCCAGATGACAGAGTTGATGCACCATCAGTCTGGAGAATTGACGACTGATGACGATGACAATGAAAATGGCTGTCAGTCGCATTGTCAGCCACCCTCTACTCCAACTGGACACAGTGGACGGAAACAGCAAGAATTCAGCCCGCAATATAAATAGGATGAATTCTTTTCTAAGGGAGGAGGTGTTACGGACCTCCCATTTTTATTAAAAATATGTTACAATATAATCAATTAATGTTAAATCAATGTAAATCGAGTTCACAAGTTTCCACTGTTTGCATCTAGTATTTGTATTTGATAGCTGTAGTTCTCCGTAACTCATGTGACTGTTATCAGAGATCAAGTATTGTACTTTCTTTGTTTTCAAGACATATAAATTGGTGATCAGTGTGAAGACATTCAGAATATAAATAATTAAAAGTTAATTACTGTCGGTGCTGTTTTTGGTACGCCTGATCTTTGCGATCATAACTTGTCGACTCGTTCCTGAATAAAAGTAGTATTGGTGAAGAAGCTGTCTTAATTACTAAATTTTCCCTACGCGAATAAAAGTAACGTGGTGAATAAAAGTGTCTTCTAACAAATTGGAAGAACCCTTTTGTTGTGACCGAGGTCTACAACACGAATACTTTCGATTTTTTATTTTTAACCTTTTGTTATACAATTCCGAGGCTTTTTTATAAACATTATTAGTAAATATTTTTGTTCGCGTATCTTTACCGCTTAAAATTAAATTCAACCCTTTAACATAAGTAAATATTGTTAAAGAAACCATTTTGTCTATAATTTCTTCTTCAATTTTGTTTTTGTGCTCACAGGTGAATGAAAAATTAATGTGATATCGAAGGACAGTTAAAATTTTTATTTTAATATTATTTGCCGAGGTAATGTTACTTAAAATGATTTTGGAAATATTATATATTTTGTTGAGGTTTTTTATAAACTCTAAATTGCAATATGTTAATTTTCGACGTGTTGGGTTATATTCTCTTGTACTGATCAATTCATGGCATGGCTCATTTTCGGAATATTGACCAACTATGTGAGATTTACATACTGAACACTCTAAATTTTTTTAAGTTTTACAGATCCAACCGGACACATATCCAATAACGCTTTGGTGTAAATTTTTTTCTAATTCAAATGCCGAAAGATTTGATATGTACCTGTTGACATTAAAGGTTTCATAAAGAATTTCGTTGTTTTGATCATTATTATACACTGACTAATTTTATCTATTATTCCACGTACATTAAATAAATCGGGAATATTTGTACTTTCACAATTTGTACCTATTGATTTTGATCCACAAAAATTTCGAATTAAAAGTGATTTAAAATTGTCTATAAATTGTAAAGCTGTTGGATTTGTGGCTCGGCTTCTTTGACTTCGAATTTTTCCAAAATAATTTTCAATGACATCCTGATTTAGAGCACGAGGTCATCAAAATCTTATATAAATTTAAAAATCCTTCCAACGTTTTGATTCAATTCTTTAGAGAAGGGGGTAATGTTTTCTGTCCATTACTATCTACAAAATACATATTGCCCAAGTGTTGAATAGCTTCTTTCCAAAATTTTGTATGTCCCGAATTTCTGTAAACCCCACCAGAAAAAGGCTTTCCACAGCGTGGACGAAGTGTTCCTCCATTTATGCTATCGAATAGTTGGTCAAAAAATTTTATAATCCTTGCAGTTCCCAGGGCTTCTCGACTTAATTTGGTATTACCTATTAAATATATATATATTATACATCAGGTTATTACCTACAGTGATTTTACCAATTACCACTCTCAACTAATAGTTTTATAGTTGACGCCATCGAATGACTCAACACTTGAGTTGCATATGACACTTTCATTTTTGGAATTTTGTCTGGTATTACATGCAGGTCCGTAATTTTATACAGTGCTCTTAATTCGCCACACGCTGAATCATTGACATAAGCTTCCACAATATCATTTTGCTACTAAAATTTCGTCATTTACTTCCCAAACCAAATTCTTCGTTAACATATTGTTTCTTATCCCCTTTATCAAATGAGGCCCGTCATACAATGGTATAATTTCTTGTTCTTGTACTATAATTTTTCTTTCTAATTGCCGACTAGATTCTTCGTTAATTTTGAATGTTTCCTTTATTAACATATTTACACCTGCTTGGTTTGTTGGTCCCTGGTCACAAACTGTAGCGATAACGGTTAACCCACAATTTTGAACTTTTTGAATCAAAAATTTCAATAAACTGGCTATACGCGTAGATTTGGTTGTAGATGACGAAAATCCGCAATAAATAGGTTGCTGCCATTTCTTAAAAAGCCCAGCGAGAAAAAATACAAGAGCGTGATCCGCAATTTCTAAACTTTGTTCCTCACCAAAATCTTGAAATCCATAAAATTTATGACTACTTTTTTCGTAATCAATATGAGGCATTATGGCCATTTCATCAAAAATCATGCTACAAATTTTATCTCTTTCTTTCAATTTTAACACAGCTTCCCTCAAGTTATCAAACACTAATTTATTAAATCCAGGATTAATTGGGACCTTATTCAACATCGACATAACTGTTTGTCTAGTTGGAAGAGGAAAAAACTGTCTTAATTTTGAATAATCCCGCCCTGTGTATTTGTGTAAGCACAGTGCAAAAATTTTCTCTTCAGTGGTGTACCTGCGTCCTCTTGGTTTTACATTTCTTTTTCTCAACTGACTCAAACAAAAATTTATAGCGTCCTGTCCTAATACTTTGCTGTTCAGTTTCATTTCAAATTTCGAAAATATTTTCAAACGTTGGCGGTAAGATGCTGCTCTAATTTTATCTCTGCGATTTGGAGGTTTAAAGTGGGACGAACATGTGGATGAAGTGGCAGGAATCTTTCTTAGTTCAGGAGAAGTCCTGTTTTCTAAATCTAAATTCGGTATTATACTGTCTTCCAATATATTGACTTGTTCACCCGAATGCGTGGGCAAATCGCTTAGTGTATTATTAGCAATTTCTAAAAAAATAATTGTTTTGTATTTAACTACTTGGTTAAATACTTAAAGTTACCATTTGGAATCAGTATACTAGGCACAGCAATGTTCCGTAGTTGTTTACCGTTTAGAAAATCAGATGCGGTAAAGTGCAGACTACAAACCCGGTGTGATTTATAAACCTGCGTTGGATCTAGTGTTTGGAGCGCAGGATTTTGGATCCGTTTCAGCCATTCCCTGAACCGTGTTTGGTCTTTTAAGGGATTAGGAAACCTGTGCCCCTTAGCACCAACACTGTAGCACTTGTGGACGCTACACAGCCTCATTTTAAACAGCTAGTTACTCAAATAATAAATAGACAGAAGCACTGACAATGACAGTATTCAAACATTTTTTTGAATAAAAGTCAAATTCCCGGTTGCGCCAGCTATTGGCGTGGTGACGGTGCGCAAAAAAATTTCTTAGGGACTTTGCGTTCTATATTATGGTTTTATTTTATCTATGTACCTCTGCATAGATAAATAATACTACGTAAATAGAATGCAAACTCCCACTTGATTTTTGGTCCCAATAAACGCCCCCTGGTGCCTTGTGGCCGGTGCTAAAGCATGAACTACTAGATGCCTCATTGCTGCATATTTTATAATTAATATTTTATTTTTATTATCACTAATAATATCAAAAACACAGAGTAGAATAATATACAATTTATTAGTATTGTCTACGATTTTTTGACTTTAATTTTTTTTGGTACATTATACAAGCATTTTGATATAATGCATTTTTATGTGTGGAAACTCTTGTATCGCGACCGCTTAAAATTAAATTCAAACCTTTTACAAACGTAAAAATTGTTAAATATATAATTTTATTACATATTTCACTTTCAATTAATTCCTTATGTTCACAATGAAACGAAAATTTGACATGATGAGATACTATAAACGAAATTTTGTTTTTGATGTTGTCGAAAGATGTACAATTGTTTAAAATGATTCTTGAAATATTATAAATTCTGTTAATGTTTTTTATAAAATCTAACTTACAATATTGCAATTTTCTGTTATTACAATTGTATTCTCTTATACGTATTAATTTGTAACATTATTCGTCTTCCGAAAAATTGTTTAAAATTTGGGTTTTACAATATTCACACTTCAAATTTCTTAATGTTTTCGCAACCCAGCCAGACACATAACCAACAATACTTTTATGAAGATCTTTTTCTAAATTATATGGAGACAGTTTTGAAATGTACATATTCACGTTTAAAATTTCGTAACTCGTTTCATTTACTGAAGGTTGATTTATGTTTTTATCCACAAGTCCTTTAATATGAAATAAATCCGGTATGTTCGTTTTCTCGCAGTTTGCGCCCACTGAATTTGAACTATAAAAATTCCGTAATAATAGAGATTTGAAACTTTCCTTAAATTGGGCTGCCGTTAGATTAGTTGCTCGATTTCTTTGACTTCTGATTTTGCCAAAATAGTTTTCAATAACATCTTGATTTAAACATCTAGGTAAAAAATATTTGCACCTGCCCTGTTCTACTCAAATTGTATGTAAATCCACAAAACCTTCTAACGTTGCAATCCAGTTTTTTATACACGGAGGTACTACCATTTTTCCGGCCTCATCGACGAAATACATATCACCCAAAATTTTGATAGCTTCCTTCCAAAAATGTTTATGACCAGAAGATTTAAATACGCCCCCAGAAAATGGTTTTCCGCACCGTGGTTGAAAAGTACTGCCATTTACACTGTCGAAGAGCTTGTCAAAAAATTTTATAATTCGTGCTGTTCCCATTGCCTCCTGTGTTAAACTGCATTCGGCTGTAAAATTAAATTGTAAATGAATCTGTTAATTATTTTTAAATTTGTATTTACTAGATTTAACCAATAGCGTAATAGTCGATGCCATTGAGTGACTCAAAACTTGTGTCGCATAGCACACCTTCATCTTCTGAATTTTTTCCGGAATTACGTGGAGATCCGTAATTTTGTGTAGAGCCCGTAATTCTCCACCTGTTTGATCACTGTAGTACGCATCGATTATATGTTTCCAATTTGCAACCAAAATTTCCTCGCTTGTTTTCCACACTAAATTTTTAGTAAGCAGATTGTTCCTAATACATTTAATTAAATGAGGCGTGTCATATAATGGAATAATTTCTTGATCCCCTAATAAAATTCTTCTTTTAGGTTCCATCCCTTTATGTATATAACGTTGTTTCGACTCATTTAGCAGAGAATTTATAGCTGCTTGGTTTGGTTGGCCTTGATCACAAATTGTAACCAGAATTTTGAATCCACAATTTTGTATTTTTTCAACCAGAGTTTTTATAATAGTTGTCAATATGTAAGATTTTGTAGACGAAAAAGAAAATGCAAAGTATATTGGCTGTTGCCATTTTTTAAACACTCCGCGAATGAAAAAAACAAGAACATGATCTGCTATCTGTAAATTTTGTTCAAATCCAAAATTTTGAAATCCGAAAAATGTATCCCTATATTTGTCACAGTCTATGTGGGGCATTATGGACATTTCATCAAAAATTAATGCACATATTCTATCTTGGTTATTTAATTTTGAAGCAGATTCTTTAAGATTGTCGAAAATTATTTTGTTTATACCAACGTCTACTGGAATTTTGTTCAACATAGACATAATTGTTTGACGTGAAGGCAGTGCAAAAATCTGTCTCATTTTTCTATAACATCTCCCAGACTGTTTATAAAACATTAATGCAAATAATTTATCTTCAGTGGTAAACCTGCGACCCTTTGGTTTGACATTTCGTCTTTTTAATTGTGATAAACAAAAATTTATAGCATTCTGACTTAAAATTTTGCTTTCTAATTTTACTTCAAATTTGGAGTATAATTTCAATCGTTGGCGATACGAAGCTACCTTAATTTTGTTTCTACGGGCTGTACGCGCAATATTCCTAGAATTTGAATGTAAATTTAGTATTCGAGAAGATTCTTGGTTTAAAGTTTCGTTTAGGGTTTCTCTGGAATTTCGAGATACTTCAGTACAAAATTTTTGAGAATCCAGTATAGAAATAGGGTTTACGGGATCATGGGTGTGTCTTTCGGGGTCGTTCATATTATCTGAAATTATTGTAAAGATTATCTATGGCATTCACTTGCACACAAATATTTACCATGCATAATTTGAATTGTAGGAATAGCAGTATTTTTAAGTTTTTGATTGGGGCCAAAATCCGTTTCTTTAAAATGTACATCGCAAAGAAAATATCCATTTTTATATATTTTCATGGGATCTAATTTGCCTAAATTTGGATTCCCTGTCCGTTCCAACCAAATTTTAAAACGCTCGTTGTATTTGTAGGGGTTGGGAAAACGATGGCGTTTAATAATTTTAGTGTTTAGACATTTCAAAACACTGCATAGTTTCATATTTTACGCTTTGTTATCACGTATAATCACACAAATGACACTTTTATACTAATCATAAATGACATTAGTTTTTTTATTGTTTCTTAAAATTGGCTGTGGAAGTTGTCGCCAAGTAATTTTTGGAAAAAAATACTTTACTGCTATCAGTGCTATCTCTTATTATGTGGCCGGTACATAAGACACAAACCTGGGACACGCATTACAGCCGACTTTGCATTCTATTTTACGTAGTATTATTTATCTATGTACCTCTGGACAGGCCATAATCTTTATATGTACTAGTCGGCCATGGTTACACGATCACAGTCAAGGCCAAATTTTGAATTTTTAAATTTTTCGCGGGCCTTTCAAACTTTTTCAAGGTCAATTAGAGGCGGGAAGATTGGGTTATCACAATATGTTGCATAAAACACACAAAAGTAAAAAAAAGTTAAGAACACCACTTTAAATGTTAGCACATTTATTTCTTAAGTTTACAATACAATCTTCGTGATCAGCCCAGCAGCTATTGTCACGCCGCCTACCCTCAACATGAATCTTCCCAACTCCTTACAGTCACTGTATAATTCAAGCGCAATTGGTCTTGAAACTTGAATTTCGACTATGGCACTTGTATTGTTGCTCAAAAATCTTGGATGTTTTTTGACTACTTCTCCCGTGCTGCGATTCAATTGAGATATCAACTTCCTGACAACAGCGGGTTCCACCAAAGATTGATGATGCAAAATCACCTAAGAGGAAGGCTGCATTTTCATTATCCAATAAATTAAATTTAACTTACCGAAAATCCCTTGGTTATCGGGATAGTCAAATTGAAAACAACAATTCGTGCCTGGAATTTGGATGAAACTTGAACAGGATTTTGCGGGTCACATAGGACGTTTCCGATAGAAACATTTTGCATTTCTATGCCGGACAATGTAACCGTTGCTTGATCGCCAGCAAAAACAACTGTTTGAGATAAATCTTCGATAAAGAGTGATTTTACTACGGAAAGTTCTCGGTTTGGACACACCATAATTCGATCTCCAACGTTTAAGCTGCCGGTTTCTACTCTACCTGAGACACAAAAGCCAGAACCCGTACCCTAAACAAAGATCATTTATTAATAATTATTTCATCACTGTTAAAGCTTCACTTTACCTTAAATATGTCGTTGACAGATAGTCTAAATGGTTTAGATACAGGGCGATCGGGTGTGCGAAAATTATCTAAAAAGAATTTTATTAAGTATACCCTCATTGGAAATATTAATTTTTTTTTTCATTTTGCAAGAGACAAATTAATTAGAACTTAGTAAAATATATAGATAAATATCAGCAAACACAAACTATTTAATATTATTAAAGTTTTCTCTTAATTTGGTAGCGTAGCATTAACACTAGTTTTCTAACGATTCAGTTAAACGAAAATTGTTGAGACAACTTAAAATTTAACAAACTATATACCGTGCGATCAAAAAACAACTTAGAGTTGGCTGTGAGACACTACCTGTACAGTTACAAAAGGTATTTACTGTATAACTGACACATCGCGTCACAGTGTCAAAAATTAAATAATTACAGCATAGATCCATGCATTTATATTATTTCCACACCCTGTGACAAAAAGTAGTTCCTAAAGTTTATACTGACTTTAATTTACGACAAATTGAGGACAGCAGTCCCATCCAAACATTGACAGACAACGCCAACAAAGGTATTCAACTACAGGTAAAGAAGCATGTTATCCGTATGTTTCAAGTGAGTTTTCCATAACAAACCTTTGTTATGATGTCATCAACCGTTCTTAATTTGGTAAATAAAAAAAAGTTGCGGCCCGGCATTGATCCGAGGACTTGTCATCTTCGAAGCGGACACGCCACCGGTTGTGATTATGGACGTTCATATTCTACGTTTAACGAACAAGACGTGTTACATATGACAGAATTAGTGAAAAAATAGTTAAATTGCTCAGGAAGTAGCAAACTGGTTTTAGAAAAGGCAGGTCAATGTATTGATCAAATATTAACACCATGAATAATCTTGGAGGAGAGACTCAATTGTAATACTTTTCGTCAACTTTGCAAAAACATTTAATAGCATAAACCAAGATGCTCTCTGGGAGATACTTAGGAAATTGTGTTAAAATGCCACAAAAAATTATCCAGACAATAAAAGCATTATATGTATATTAGGGTAACGTGCCTTATCTTACACTCGGAAAGTAAAAATGAAGAATTATTGCTAATTTCAGAAAATAATTTATATAGTTAGGCAAGAAAGAGGCGAGATTTTGAAGTACAATTAAACAAATTCAATTTTTTAGAAAAACTTGGGACTTTCGCGTAATTATTAGCACTTTAACCTCTAAGACTATGACCGGTTGCTGTACTATAAAATGTCGTAATACAATTCTGATTTACTTGTGAAATTCTGGATGCCCAAGGTTAAAAACTTAAAGCGGATTCGTAACCCACAAGTACAGGAGGATGTTATTTTATAAAATTTAAATAGCATTTACTATGCAAAATTATGAGGTGACATCATCAAATTATTGATGTGAATGATTAGGCTAATTCTGGTTAGTGTTTTACCATCTACTCTACACCATAATATGTGACAACAATTGAAGTGCCTAAAATTATTCGTTAATAGAAATCAACACAGACGATAAACAGACAGACTGAAACGGGAGACCTATTTTTTTATTCTCTAGGGGATCATGGAAGGTCGAGAAAGTATGGACCCTAGTGCAATACCTCTGTAAGTTATGATTTATGAAATAATGTAAGACGATGACGGAACCAAATATTTTGAAAATTAGTGTAGATTCAAAAAAATTCAAAGATTGACAGAAGATATTGTGGGGACCCTGATGCCTCTGTTCTAAATTTTGTTCATTTACTAAGTGCCCCAATTTTTTTCCGATTTCGTTCAAAATCTACCCCTTAGGTCCCGGACCTGTGAAGAGCCTCTTCGAAAGGTGAGAAGCGTAAATTACAACATGAGAGATGATTTTCCATAGGGATTGTGGTGACCGAATTTGAATCAAAATTTCGCGCTGAAATTAATTAACAGCGGCGCGAAATCGCATTTGAATAATTTGAATTTGAGAAAAAAAACTCAATAAAAAAATCGTTAAACATAGGCAACCATGTGCACTTTAGCGCTTTTGGGTAGTGTGTAGTCCGCTTGAGATTTTAGTTAGAGGGTTGGTTAGAAGAGGGCGGTTTGGTAGAAGATGGCGTCTTCGTAGCGAGGTGAAAGCGTCTCTGTGTGGGAGCATGGTGAAAAAGACGCTGTAAGTTAGCTAGGTTAAGTTAATTGGCTTGGTAGTTAAAAAAAGGGAGAAAGCCTTTGTTTAACGACAATTAATCGTAACGACGACAACACCACCATTTTTCCCAACACGCGCAGCTAATTCTTGCGGCTTTCTAATCGGAAAAAATGCTAATTTTCGACCGACACTACACGTATTGTAAATTTGTTTTATTGGTTGTAAATTCACCGATCAGGTTAGGATTTTAATCGTTAACTCGTTCTAGCACAATTTAACAGACATCAGATTTGTTTAGACAAACACTTGCTAGGAGATTTCATGAAATTCACTGAGTCAGGACTCGTTTGATTTTGTATGTCTAATTACGAATAACGTTTCTAGATGCCAATACTGAAGTGTTACATTATAACACTTTTTAAATACTTCACACAAGATTGCTAATAGTTCATTAATGGCAGTTAAATCAACAAAATTCATAATATCGTGCACTGAAGGAGGAATATCACCATCACATCACCGAGAACTATTTCCTCGCTACGTCATATCAGCGAGGCATTTCCTCGCAACGTGGAACATCGCCAAGGCATTTCCTCGCATCGTTAAAAATTACATCACCGAGACGCTTACTCCTCGCAACGCTGACTGGATATTTTTGTGTTTATTTATCATGTGTTTTGTTGCTTTGTTTGAGGTAAACAGTTCACAATATAAACCGTCAAAACAAATTGTTATAAGTAACCAATCACTTGGATCAAGGCATCATTGAACATAATGTAAACTATTTGTTTGAATCGTTGATAAAGTGTGGCAAATATTAATCTCATGTGTTTTTTTTTTTTTTTTTTTTTTCCTAATAATAATAATAATAATAATTTTGTTAGCTTTGCAATTTTTCACCTCATACAATTTCTCTATCTCACAATTTTAACTTCAGTAATTTTCTTTGTTGTCTAATTTAAATTGAACGTAAACTTTCATGCTCTGTAGTTTCTAAACTCACGCAATATTTTATCTGTACAAGTTTATTTCACACCAGATCTTTTGTTTTTATAAATCTTTGGTAGTTTTTTTTATTTTGTAAATATTTTGTTGATTCATGTTTGCATCATATAAATTGTCTGATGTCCAATTTTTAATCTCAGATAAGAATTATTTGTTGTTTACAATTTTACAAGATTGTATGGCGAATTTAAATGTTGTTTATTGCTCTTTTTGAAACTTTAACACTTGTTCAGTTGTCGTTAATATCAGAGTTATCAGAATTGAACATATAAATGGAATTGAGGTTAAATAACACAAAAACACGTGGTGGAAGCGGAGTGCGCGGTTCCTAGTCGAGCTGGCGGATTTATCGCGCCATCTACACAAAGATGCAGGTTAGATGAGAATTCAGGGGGCCTTTCAATTTTTTTTCACAGGATCTATTAATACGCCAGTAATACATACAAGTTAAACGAGTCATACCGAGTTAACTTATTTTCTCCTAAAGTTGCGTCATGATTACGCCCACACCATAGTAAATGATAATATACATGAAGATTAAGCTAGCTTAAGAAAACAAACATGGTTGTTACCATTGCAATATGTACAAAATATAACAGAAGGTCAATGGGGGTTGATTGAGCGAGAAAAAATGAGGCCAGCACCGCAAAGAACAGACTCTTCCAGTACGGTACGGAGGGCCCGAATATAGCAGGAAAATGAACCGATACGGAGGATCGATGATCTGTTGGATTAGTTGCATTAGTCACAACAGTAAACGATCTTGGACACCAGTGGCGGCTGGTGGGTCAAAATTCCGGGTCGGCCAAATATTTTGAGTCTACACCTTGGTGTTATATATTTTCGTAATGTATGGCTGCTACTCATTAACCACTGACATTTTACGTGCCAGGATGTACAAAACATCTCAAATGTTTCGACCTGTTAAAATAATTTTTTATAGGAAATTGACAATGTCAGTTTGATTCCAAATACTATTAATCCTTAATTCTACTTGTTCTGCTTTATCATTAATTGAGAACCACCGAAAACATTATTTTTACTGAGTTCCGCGTCGACCGGCGGCTATACGGCTTGCCGACCCCGGACATCCACAATTAAATAATAATAATTAAATAATGACATGCAGTTAAAAAATATAAAAAAAGTAATAATAAAAGTACCAACTGTTAACTATCTTCATTTACATTTATTTTTTTTTAATGTATATGACAAATTGTCAAATAAATTAATTGAATAATTGAAAAATTAAAACGATTTAAAACTTTAAATTCGTTTCTGAAATATCTGAAAACGCTTAGATGCTAAAAATACAGAAAAAGCGCATTTATGTTGTAGCTAAGTTATGTTCGAAAAATAAAATTTTAGATAATTTAATGTAATTTTTTTCGTTTATTATTCATACACAGGAAAATGTATTATTAAATCGACAATTATTATTATTAAAAAAAAATAGGATGCACTGAAGAACATCGAAGCCGTTATTGTTTTGTAATTTGGTTAGCTATCTTAAATATTAAGCGTTTTAAAAACTAAATTCGCGTTGCTGGGTACGGCGAAGGAGGATTTCGCCGGACCTGGCACAACATACGTTCCGCCAGGTCTTTGTCTACTACAGTGTACTAGACAAAGGGAACGATGAAACCGTAAGCTGCTACGAAGTCGAAACATCGAGCATAATGCATTCCTGGGTACGGCGTGCCGAAATCTCGCCGGCAAAGCGTGTTTATCAGCATTTAAAATTAGCGACAAATGCTTTATTTTGTACCTACAATATAATAAAATATATTTTTAATATATATGATCTATCCTAACGTACATTCAAACTTTATTTCTTTTTTTATTTTCTAATTTCAACGCTTACTAAGTATTTTAAAATGACTGGTACGGCGTGGCCGACCCTGCCGCCCCTGACCAGCCGCCCCTGTTGGACACACTCCGCCACTGTTTAGCGATAGTTTCAAACCTAGAGGAGTGGTAACTCGAGTGCTTAGTCGTAAACGGTCTTTAGGTTTACATTTAGAGATTAACTAACCCTACTAGCAACAAGAATGATCTTAGACACACACTCACTGGATGGCCGAGCCTACTGAATTGAACTGATAAAGTCCAATTTCGTATCCTAGGGATTTGGTCAGTGGGAATGGTGTGAAGAATGCATAAAAATGCATTTCCAATTAATTTGTTGCCGCCAGATCAGTAATGAACGAAAATGCGAACACTGCACATTAATTGCTATTGCTATGAGTTGATTGGCTCGAAGATCCTCATATTTGGTAAGGCAATTTTCGTCTATATTTGGGGAACAAAATCTAGACAAAGAGATTAGTGCGATGTGATTATGCGGGGGCGTGAAAAGTAATACATGGTTTTGGTAGCTAGGCCACTTGAGCATGATTCCCGAGCTCAGATTTTTGACAAGAGTGTGAGGCACTTTTACGAGAGGCGAAGTTATTTAAAAACCGAATTTCCGATCCGAAACAATATGCTTCTTTGGAGTACCCATTCTATGCTCAAATTAATGTTATCGCTCAAAAAAATACTGACATTAGCAAAATCGATAAGTTAAATTCGTGTTTAAAGAGAAAACTTACCAGAAGGCAAAGATCAAAGATAATGGGATTTCTTAGTGTTGAAGTATTATTATTATTATTCTATAACGATCATTTTTACTTTTTTTGTATTGAAAGTTTGTCAATATGCCGAACTGACAAAAATGTTAATACTGAATTGTTGTCTATTGTGCAAAACAAAAAAAAATCCAAGTACTGCATGGAAATTGAAGAATCAAAACTTACCAATCACTTCCAATAGGCATGGTCCACTATACCACGTAAGCAACTCATTTTCAGTCGGCTTCTGCGTTAAATTTTGTCCAGTCAGTCCACTACAAGGAACAAAAGTCACGTCTCCTTCTCTGAATCCAGCTTGTCTGAGAAAAGTTTTAAGTTTTTGGGAAATCTCATCAAACCGTTCTTTCGACCACGACACTGTATCCAGTTTATTGATGGCCACGGCTAATTGAATAACGCCCAAAGATCTGACAAGAAGAGCATGTTCTCTTGTTTGGCCTCCAAAGTCAAAGCCAGTTTCAAATTCCCCTCTAGTCGCATCAACTACTAATAATGCCACATCAGCTTGTCCTGCCCCTGATATCATATTAGGTATAAAATCTTTATGACCAGGAGCGTCCAATAGAGTTACGTGTTTGGTCTTTGTCTCGAATTGAGAGCGACCAACATCCATTGTAATACCTCTATTCCTCTCTTCTCCAGTTTCATCCAGAACCCAGGCATACATGAAACTTTGCTTTCCCAGCTTTCTGCTTTCCTGTTCGTACTTATGCATTGTTTTTTGGTTGACCTAAGTAATGTAAAGTTACTAAATTTATTTTTAAGTCATTTCACGAACCTGTCCTAAGTCGTATAACAGATGTCCCATTAGCGTTGATTTTCCAGCATCCACATGTCCTATCACCACCATGTATAAGTGTTCTTTTGATTCTCCTCGTTCTTTCTTATACTGAGTTTCGATGTCGATTTTATTTTCTTTGGTCTTGCCAACTTTCGAATCTTCCGAAACTGCTTCAGTTTGAGAAATTACGGGTGTGCCTCTACCAGAAGCAGGTGATTGAGAACGTGGGGTTGTGTTGAGTTTTACAGTGTCTTTCTGACTTATATCGAAACCCTTCGTTACGTTTGTAGTTGTCTTTCCACCAGATGCCACCACTTTTATGCTGGGTACTTTAAAACCGACGAATAAAACTTAAGATTTTCGTGTGCAATTAATTTACAAGAGATTGATATAAAAGAAGTATGTCGGTGAATTACACGTTTTTACTTTTTCTTAAAGTTAAAATATTATGTACCCTATCCAATAATATTACCAACCATTTACTTAATTATAATTTTCAGAAATATGCACAACATTGTTTAACAATTTTCGTTTTAAACACTGAACAACTTACCATTCACCAAGTTATAATTAAAAAACTTTACTAATCATTAAAGTCTAGGTCAAAATTGATGTACAAGTTGTTTATAAAAACGATTTGCTTGTGACCCAATCATGTTTATGATTTCTAATGAACATAATTTCAAACGGTAAATATGTTAAACCTCTTACATTAAAAATTTCAAAAACAATACGAACATTGTTCTAAATCGACATTTTACAAACCAATATTCTTGAAGACATAATCATCTTTTCTGGAGATCAAATAACAATTTTTATTTAACTGAATATATACGACTTTGTTACGTATACGGCAGTATGTACAGTTATATCATTATAATCAAAATATACTAAAAACCGTGATGTGTTTAACTAGTTTTTACAATCATAGGCAAGCCAAAAAAATGTATTATCAATGAAGTCATATTTTAGCATTGCCCTAGTCATAAGTTATGTACGAGTCGGTACATTCACTATTAAATAATTTGTACATTTCAAGATGAGCGAAGAGATCGTGGAATTTAATTGACTAAATCTACACAAAACCTGAATTACCCTAATTATAAAAATATGTAATTACTTATTTCCATACCCTTTAAATTTGTACAAATAATTCTTATTAATGTAATATTATTACCTACCACAAAATTTACACCGTGAATTGTCATTTTGAACATTTACTATGCAATAATTACATGTAAAGATGATTTGTCAAATTTTCAAATGTTTCATAATATTGTCGTCAGGTGAAGGAGTAGAAAAATTAAATCTCGACAAACTTCTCCTAACAGCATGACTAGTTTTAATTTTTATCTTGCAACGTCTTCTGTACTTTAGGCACAAAACTTTTCCAAAGTGTGAAACTGGTTTCACGTTGTTTAGATACACATTTAAAACATCTTTGATATCAAAACAAGACTTGAGAACAGTTTTGGTCTCTAATTCAACATCACAATCAACAAAAGGAATTTCGAATTTTTCTTCTTTCAATTCGTGTTTGCTTTTACTTGGTAAACTCTGTGCACTAGGTGATTGTTTCAAAGCCACTGATAAATCTATCTGATATTGGTTTGATACAGAATCTACTTCTGATGCGGCAGGTTGAACAATTTTTAAATTATCAACGTTATGAGTTATTTTATCGATTTGGTTAGTACAGTCAAAAGAAAGCTTATGTTTTAGAGATTTACTTAAGTGACTTGATACCAAATCAGAAAGATTATTAAATTTTTTGCTTTCACCAGCAGATGAATCAGTTGGTTTTTTCTCAGAAAAATCTCCTATTTTAGGTACTGTGAATGTTTTTGACGATGTGTTGTCACTAGACGCAAATTTACTTAAAGAAGGGATATTAAATCGTTTTGCGGAAAATTTATCATGTCTCAATACAGGTGACTCGAAATTTGAATTTACACCATTCAATCTTGGCACAAAAAATTTTGAAGAACCGTGTGTAACACCTTACCTTCCAGAAAAAGAAAAAGAAAAAATAAATAAGATATTTAAAATATATTGTAGCAATCTTCACCTTTCTCCTTACGTTCTGTCTGCACATTTTTCATGTCAAGTATAGTATTGGTGGCCTTCTCAACGTCATAACTGTTTGAAATTACAATGTTTGCCAATTCGTTTTTTGAAATAGTTAGTGGTCCTAAAGTATTTTTAATTTGTTCTATGCACGATTCTAATCTCGCTTTATCTAAATCTGATAAATCGGTCGCCTGCAATTGATATTAATTAGCAAAGACAAATGGTTAAAATCAACCATTCATACCAACTCTGACTCATCTTCCTCTTGAATATCTTGTTCAGTACGAATAAATTCTCCTATTTTCGGCTGATCTCTTGAATTTTCTCGATTAAAAATAAACTGCCTGTTACTTGGTGAAATATAGTAATCATCATCAACAGAATGTCCATAAACATCATCGTAACCGTCGTAATCTACAAAATAAATCATAACATGAGCTAAGCATGATTATTGACGAACATCTGTACCTTCTGTGTAGTCCATATTTCGGACATCGCGGTGTCGTGACATTTTTGCCGAAATTAATGTGAATATTTACACTTTTAAATATAATACATGCTCAAATATACACTATAATGAAATAACGAGTTGTTTTATTCTACACCGTCTTCTCAGAGCGACATTTTGACGGATTTTTTTGTAGTGTTGTTGACGTTACGTCAGTACAAGTGAACTACTTGTCTTTTATGGGATAAAGAATCTACACACAATTCGTGAGATAATGCAACGCGGTATACAGAATAAACTAGAAACGACACTTCAATTCTCTGTAAACTTCCATAACCCCTCTACAAACATACAGGTGGTTTTAAAGCAAAATTTTAAATTACCTATTGGGTATTTGGATGAATATCTAAAAATAAAACAACCTAACTATGTATAGTTTATTTACAAAAAAACGCTAATTTTCACATATTTACAAGTAGTACAGTCGGAGACCGACAAAACAGGAAAACATGGGCAAGAAAAAGTTCACTTGATGGCTTTCACAACAATAATATCATCATGTTTATCTCTAGTCGCTTGATAAACGTCACGTTCTTTATCTGGGTACTTCGTAGGTAATATTGGTGAGTGAATATTAACTTTAGCATTATACCTGAAAAAAAAAGGATATTAATTTATCATGGTATCTTGAACTTGAAGTTTAAATTTCACAGTGAGAGCAAAAAAAAAACAACCCGTGGAACCGCATTTGAAAAATTAAAAATATGAAAAATCATTCAATAACTTATAGAATTGCGCATGCATGTTCTAGAATCTAGCGCGTTTAGAGAATTAGTGGATCATTTCTTGTTTAGTGAGTGTAGTGAAAACACTTATTATTAAAGATACGTCTAATTTGGTTAGGAATTTCAAAAAAGGGGAATTGTTTAAACAAAAATTAATCACATTCGAGGCCACAGTCCTCCTCACCGAGCGTAATTGGTGCAATATCGGTTTATGAATGATTTTTTAATCTCAAATATGTAGAACTTTGATTATTTGTGTATCACATGTTATTTTGGTTTTATTTTTTGTAAATTCACAGTACATTTTAAGATTTTTTTCTGTTCATGGTTTTAGTCTAGTAGGTACAATTTAACTACAATTAAGTAGATATGTATATAAAACACCTGGCAGAAAGTTCACTTATTCGAGTTTAATCCAGTTTAAATGTAAAGTTATTACATTATAACACACTTTATAACTTCTCACTCGAAATTTATTTTTAGAGAAATGACCTTGAAAATTTTCATCAGTCAAATTAATAACGTCGTGGACTGGTCATGTGGTGTTTAATTGGCGCATGCTATTTTTACTTCCCGAGCTAACGAAGTACAGTAATCGAGTCCATCGGACGAATTGCCACTTTCATATTTTCTCAACGACTCTTGAAGTCTTGACCTCTAGAAAAAAGTGGTCTCCCGTTTTCGTCCGTCTGTCTGTCTGGTGTCTGTATCCATTTTTATTAGACAAGTAATCTCCGAAACTACTGCAACGATTGTTGTCACATTTTGTATGTGTAATACGAATATCATATATAGTCTTTGCCATTTCTATTGAAACACCACTTGTTAATCGTAAATTTGGCAACGTTCATATTCAGACAATTTTCTAACTAAAAGCCGTTGTCAATCAACCGAAACCTGTTACCAATTGCTAAATTTTAAGCAAAATCAACAGGTGGTGTTTCAATAGAAATGGCAAAGACAATAGATGATTAAACGCTAACTAAAATTTGGCGAATCAACCCCACCACCTGACGTCATCTCCAAAATTTATATATTTTTTTAATTTGATAAAATAAAATGTGTGGTGTGTGAATCCGTGTCGAATTTTCACCCTAGACATCCCGAATTTTCGGAAACAATTTAAAACTGAATAATAATATTTTGCAATATAACTTTGAAACTGTTATCGTAATTATGGTAAATCGTTAAGCAAAATTTATTCCTTTAGCCCCTCCCAAAAGATTGATGACATCTCAAAATTTTGCTGAATAAATTTTTAGCATTTCGAAATTTTCGATTTCTCCTTTTCTCAATTTCTCTATAAATCGATTCTTTGCTCTTTCGATTTCTCGATTTCTCAGTTTTTCAATTTCTCAAGTTGTCGATGTTTTAGCATTTTTCAATTTTGGGATTTTTCAATATTTCGATTTTTTGATTTCTTCATTCAATTTTTCGACATGTTAATTTTAAGTTTTTTAAATATTAGATTTTTCACTTTTTTAATGTTTCGATATCTCCATCTTTCGATATTTCGACTTCTTGCTTTTAGATTTTTCGATCTGTTGATTCTTCAAATTCTCGATTTTTTATTTTTCGATTTCTCAATTTTCCGATATTTCAGTTTTTCGATTTTTTGATGTATTGATTTTTCACTTTTTTGATGTTTCGGTATCTCTATCTTTCGATTTTTCGACTTCTCGCTTTTAGATTTTTCGGCTTTTCAATTTTTCGACATTTTAGTTTGAGAATTTTAAATTTTGTCGATTCTTCAAATTTTCGATTTTCCGATATTTCAGTTTTTCGAATCTTAAAATTTTTCGATTTTTCAATAATTCAATTTTTGGCGTTTCGAACTTTTCGATTTCTCAATTTTTCGATTTTTTGATTTCTAGATTTTTCAAGTTTTCGATGTTTCAGTTTAAGGATTTTTCAATTTTTCGGTTCTTCAACTTTTCGACATCACGCTTTTAGATTTTTCGCTTTTTCAATTGTTTGATTTTTAAAATTTTTGATTTTTCAATTTTAAGTTTTCCGATTTTCCAATTTATCGAGATTTCGATGTATCGATTTTTTAATTTTTCGATTTATCTGGTTTTTTAAGTTCAATGCTTCAATTTCAAATTTTTCATTTTCGATTGTTCGATTTCTGGGCTTATCATTTTCTCAATCTTTTCATGTTTCGATTTCTATGTTTCAATTTTTCGACATTTTAGTTTTGGGATTTTTCAATTTTTCGATTTCTAGTTTTTTGGTCTTTCTTTTTAAATTTTGTATTGACGATTTTTTTTTTCATTTTTCGAGTTTACGATTTTTTTTCTGTTTCGAATGCTCGATTTTAAACTTTTTAGTATGTATGTATGCAAAGTCATTTAATAGACTATTAACTAACCTTGGTATGTATGTATGTAGAAGATACTTATTTCAATTTTTCGAATTTTAAAATTTTTCAACTTTTCATTTTTTTGATTTCTTTCATTTTTAAATGTTGGAAATAAGTTCCTCAACAGCTTATTTCAACAGTTTTTTCTTCTCAATAATGGAGGATTAAACAATTTGTCCTCCATATTTTGCACTTTGATTTAGAGATTCCTTTCCAACCTTATGATTCACCATTTTTTAATTTTTCGCGGGTTTTAAAATCTAACACATGTATAATTTTGGCGGGATGTTTGGGTTCATAAATCATATTTCAATAAAAAAAGTAATGTTCTTGCAAGGGTGTTCCATCGCCTTATAATTTTTAATAACTACTCTTAATACTGAAGCAAAATAATAGTAGTTCTAAACGTGTTCAAGGTTAAAAATAATCTTTTTGGTTAACTTTGCTTGTTTTACTCTGTACCATATATGTATGTTAACTTAATAAAGTTTTACATCAAAAACAGTTTGTGTTAAATTCAATTAAAGCCGATGTAACTCTTTAAAAATATCCAAAACAAGCATGGTACCTACTTGCTTTGACAAACAATTATTATTTGTTTATGAATTTTTATACAACGCGTTCCACAATAATAAGTATCGTAATCTTCTGAACACTAGTTTTTCGGTTGTCTTTTATTGTATCCAAATTTATATGTTTGTAATTTAGTTTATAAAAATACAGACCTTATTCCAGCTATATCCACTTCATAATCCCCATTCTGAACATACTCATTTGGTACTCTCATTAATTCTCCATTTTCGTCTGGATTTTCAACAAAACCTAAACAAACCTGAAAACCACCAAAAATCCAAGTCCAATTTAACTATTATATTATTGAAGCTATAAACATTACTTGTTTTTTAAATGTAAATCCATAACCAGTTGTGGTACACATTCCAACGTATCTCCCATCTCTATAAACTGGTTCGCCACCCCAAGGCCAAAGATCAGTCTCATGGCAATGATCATTTAATATCAATTGTATATACATTCTTTTAATGCCTTCCTCGCGTTGCTTCAATAAAGCATCTCTACCAATAAAATCAACTTTTTTCTGTAAAGCGTATAAATAATAAAATATATTAAATTATAAAGTGATCACAGAAATTACTTACATCAAATTTGACTCTCCACACTCGACCACACTCTAGAGGTGTCGTTCTTGTGTCTAAATCTTGTCCCCAAAAAGCGTAGAATTTTTCAACTCTCAATGCCCTCGTAGCATAATATCCTGCGTGTTTAATGCCATACTTCTCTCCAGCTTGAATTAATCTGGAGTATACGTGTAACGCAAACTCATTTGGTATATACAAAACGTAGCCCAATTCACCAGTATGTGTCAAATTCATTGTTCTTATACCATTTGCCAAACCAACATCCAACATTTTAAAGGTAAAAAATGGGAAATTTTTGGGACTTAAATCAGTATCAGTTAGTTCAGAGAGCAGAGTTCGTGTAAAAGGACCCATTATAGCTAAGGCTGTAAACATACTAGTAACATCAGATAACGTTACAGATGGAGGAAGATGTTTTTGTAACCATACTTTACATCTCGTTTGTTGGATTGTGGGTGCTATCATCATATAACTAAAAATGTGGATTAATGGAAATCAAAAGGTACCTAGACACCATTTACTGATTTTCGGATAGTCGCGCCAAGGAGCAATCATTTTCATATCCACCGTATTTGTTTTGCATTCCCGTGTGAATAATACTACCAATTGGCACATCTACATCATTTGAGCAAAGATATTGTAAAGCGTCAACAACTTCGTTTCCTTTAGACTAAATAAATATTCAAAAATTACGTAGCATGAGAAGACTTCGTTTCATACCCATAAATCAATTTTTGTGAAGGATGAATAGTCACTAATTCCTATTCTTTCTCTACACGCTGCGTATTCTTCGGCAACATTATCGAACCAAGGAGGTTTTCCAAATGTGTTTGTGTACGCCATTCGATTCGGGGTTGACCAATCTTGAGATTCTCCTTCTAAAAGAAAAACACAATGATATAGTTTTCATCAATATTATCTGCACGTCTGCATAAAAAAAGTAAAGCCTGCCACAATATTACAAAATATCAGATTTTTTCATCTCTAAATAATAAACTTGCCTGAAGATTGTCTTCTATCAAACCAAGCTGGTCTTTCATACCCCATGACTTGTCCAAAAACAGCGCCCGCTTCACGTAGCTTTGGATAAACGGGCGACATTCTCAAATTTCGACCAGTTTGAAATTCGTGGAAAGGATAACAAAGCCCATAATGCATTCCAGGCACCTCTTTAACTCGATCGCGCAAAAATTTTCTGTTATTATGCAAACCGAGAAAGCGGGAGACTTCTAATTCATACATGTCAAATGAAGTTTCTCCGTTGACTATAATTTCTGCAGTCAGTTTACCGACACCTCCTGCTGCAGAAATTCCTACCGTTTTCATTCCAGCGGCTACTAAATAATTTCTTATCTAAAATTGGAATTAATTATTGTTAGATCATAGTCCCTTGGTATGAATTACTTCAGGAGCTTCACCAACAATCCATTTGCAATCTGGACTAAAAGCTTCGGGACCATTACATAAACGGTCTAATATTGCCGACCCCAAGTGCGGAACTCTGTGAAGAAGTTGTTCAAGTAATATATGAAAATGATCCCAGTCTTCTGGCAGATATCTCTCTTTACTGCTTGCTGAAGTATTTAATCAATTATTAATTGTTAGATTGTCAATTTCAATTTAATTGCAGAAGACACACAAAACAACTACGATTATCTTCAGTTAAATGGTTGGAGCTTGGTACTTTTCCGTATCGAATTAAACGCACCAAAAATGACGGTATTTAATTTAGCAAATCAAAATATGTTTAATTCTGTTAATTTCAAACTTTCGTAAAATTACTGATTATGGTCACAATTATGCATTAATGTTTTGCGCAATTTCAGAACACTGATTCCCCTTAAACTGCAAGCTACTGCATTTTTGTTACAGACAAATAGAAAGAAATGATTCAATTTATAATGGAAGTAAGTATAACAATTAATTTTAATATTGATTATGTAAGGCTAATCACAAAGCGTAATGTACTACTAACTTTTAGATGACGTGATCAATTTTCCAGAAAGATAAATAAATACATTTTATTGATATTAGGGCAGAAAATAGGAAAGGGGTTTTTGACACGAAATTTTTTTAGTTTTGTAGGGTTGGTACCAATGTTTCGAATTTAATCAATGATTACACCTTTAATTTTTGCAGTATAATAGTTAAGCAGATATGCAATACGCTCAAAGCAATTTTTTTCTCCATTTGTAACTTAATTATATCGTGGCTATCATAGATGTCCCTCATCGGATGTCTAAAAAAAGATTTTTAACTGTTCATGGCTCTAATACAATTTAACAACAATCATGGAGAGTATTCCTATATAAAACACATGGCGGAAATTCACTCATTCAGTCTTCACTTCACAAAGTTCTAGATGTCTTCAATTAAGTGATTACATTATCCACAACTTATAACTTCTCACTCGAGATTTAATAATAGTTCCTTTATGGAATTTAAACTAATCTTTGATACACTTTGAAAGGACCTTGAAAATTTTCAGCAGTTAAATTAATAACATCGTGGATCGGGGAGACCTGAGGTTAATTTGTTTTTTTTTTTTTTTTGTTATTACTCGTGTATCATCGTTCGACAATCTGAATTTGGAGATTTTATTGTTGAGAGATTCTCGCAAACATGGGACGCGTACCAAACCCGCTTGATTTTTATTTTAACCGAATTTAGTATTTTTCTCTTGTGTTTATCTCCATATGCGCTTTGTTTTATGTAATGTTTGGTTCACTTTCGGTCCACCACGATGTGAACAGATATTTGATTTAATCATTAACTTTAATTAATGCATAATTTTAATTTAACCTCAGGTAAATTCTTGATATAGTGTGGCATAATTACACTTTGCTTATTCCTTCATCTGTAATTATAATACTCATTTTGCTATCGTCAAAATTCGGTAACTTTTTAACTGCGAAATAAACGCATAGGATCGAATGGCGAACACACACTCAAATTGAGAGTTTTTCTCTCCTAGTCGTTTTCACGTGAATATTTATCTGCAATACCGGATTTCCGACTGTTATATACTTGAATAGTCCATGAATTAAAATGGAACTTTATTTTTAACATGTTCAAACACACAACAAAATTAATTTATAAAAAAAATATGTTTAGTAGTTCCGGTGAGAGATTGGGATTTCTTGACAGTTGACATGTAAGTTGGCAGCAACCTAACACTACAAAATGCGCTGAAATTCCTACGCTATCGCTGTCTCTGTTACAAATGTAAAACTACTGAAGTTCCCTTACTGAGGTTGCCTTTTTTTCTTAATATGTATAGTCATCTTTTCACAACAATACACTTAAAACATGTTTAAAATGGTAAATTTGTATAGGGAAATATTGATTTTGCAATTACGGTCCGCCCCTCGGTCTGACAACCAATGAAAAATTCATCACGATTGAGATCGAGACGGATGGGTGGGGCTTCTCTTTTGGTTTTCTTTTTTAATTAATATTAATACATCTAGGGCCGGTTTATTGAAAAGCGAATTAAATATTTAATTCTCGATTAATTTAGCACAGGATTAAAATGAGGAATATGAGCCCATGATACGTTAAAACATGCACTTTGCGTATGAACAGACTTCAATTAAAAGTTAATCGCGAATTAACTTTAATTTCGCTTTCTATAAACCGGGTCTTAGTTTTCTTTGTATATCACGATTACTTAAGAACAATTTCACAAGGTAATTTCTGGTAGAAAAGTAAGGATTTTACAATTAAGCTCCGCCCCTCGGTTTACGACGAATAAAAAAAATCATCAGAATTTTGATGGGGCGGATGGGCGGGGCTTATATTTTGCCTATGTGTTAATAGTTATATGTACCCATCTTTTCACAACATGGTTAAAATGATACATTTTTGCAAGAAAATATGGATTTTGCAATTATGGGTCGGAGCCTAATTGCATATATCGATATTTCTTTGTACAAATTTTCTATTTTAAACATGTTTTAAGTTTCAGGTTGTGAAAATAACTCTACACATATTGAAACAAAAAGGCAAAATGTAAGCCCGCCCACCCGCCCTATCTCAATTCTGATAATTTTTTTTATTCACCGTGAACCAAGGGGGTGGAGCTTAACTGTAAAATACTTATTTCTTTACAAGAAATTAACAACATATTTTTAAATATCGTGTTGTTCAAAGAATTCTATGTATATTAAGAAAAAAAAGGCAAAATATAAACACCGCCCACCCACCCCATCTCAATTGTGATGATTTTTTTTATTCTTAGAAACTTAAAACACGTTTAAAATGGTAAATATTTGTAAGAAAATACGGATTTTGCAATTAGACTTCGCCACCCCTACGTCTTGCCAACGAATGAAAACTTCATTGCTATTCAGATCAGGGCGGGTATGGGTAGGACTTAAATCTTTGGCTTTAATTTTTTCTTAATATATGTACACAGTATTCTTTGAATAACATCATATTCAAAAACATGATTTACATGGTAATTTCTTGTAGAAGATAATAAAGGTTTTGCAATTAAATTCCGCTCCTTTGGCTTTCGACGATTAAAAAAAAAATCATCACAATTGAGATAGGGTGGGTGGGCGGGGCTTATATTTTGCCTTTTTTCTTAATATACGTAGTCGTCTTTTCAGAACAAGAAACTTAAAACATGTTTGAAATGGTACATTCTTGTAGACAAATATGGATCTTGCAATTAAGCTCCGCCCTTCGAACTGACAACGAATGAAAAATTCGTCACAATTTAGAATTGAGATCGGGGTGGGTATGGGCGGAGCTACATTTTGCCTTTTTTTTCTTAATATGTGTAGACTTATTTCGACAACAAGAAAAAAGTAATCCTCCACTTTTTTTCTACAACCCCTTTAAATACGGCAAAAGTTGACCATCAAAGTTACTATCAACGGCAACTTGGCAACGGTTCTAGGAGATATTTCCAATAATTGTCAGGGGAATACAAAGGTATAATGATAATAGATCGTTTTCTGTTATTAAGAGACATTTTTGTAGCAAAAAACATCAACTCGATGGAATTCATTTTCGTATCGTAAAGTTATGGCTCCTAAACGAAACTCACTACAAACATTCTCGAGTAATGTAAAACTTATTTTTCGTAGCGCTTGAGATTGCATTCAGTTTGAAATTTCAAATTTCGCGCGGATGGTACGCTTTTCTTCGCGCAGATTTTTAGTGACTTTTCTGTCACCCAATTTCTCATCGTACGTAGTATATCACCTATCACCATTTCTTTGAAAACACAATGATTTAACCAATCAATACTACTACTAAATTCTTCAAGTACTACTTTAACATTCTGAACGTATCTTTTCCAGACCATACTGTTTAAATTTGAATATAAGTAAGTCCGATCACCTGGAGACGCCTTTCGTGCCGTTGTCGCTATACATCCTCACGCTGCGTGATTTGTTTTCGCTCAAGTTTGCTTTCTCTGCTCGACTGCCACAGTTTAAATTTGCCGTCATACCATAATAATTTGAGTATTACCACAGGTATTACCATCCAATTATTTTAATGACGATTTCTCATTTTTTGCGTGTTTAAATTTGTAATATTAAAATATTTTTATCGATTTTTTATTTGATTTCACTTCTTAAAGCTGGACAGGTTTTTGTAGCTGATTTCCACAACAGGGTTCAATTTTGTTGACGATCACAGTTCAAGGCCAAATTTGGAATTTTTCCCGGGTTTTCAAATTTTATTGGCATGTCTAATTTTGTTGGGATGTTTGGGTTGGCCCAATTGAATGGTAATAACATGGATTAAGTAATTTTTTCATATAATTTGTAGAAACTGGGGTGTAGGTACTTATTTAGTAAATAATTTCCATTGTCCATAAAAAAATGACTATGCCTGCTTGGTAGTAACCTTGAACTGGGCTGGTTGTGAAACCATGTGAACTCCTATTAAAACCCTTACATTTTTTGGGGTTTGTGAAGAATTTTTGTCTACGTTTTATTCGAAAGATTTACATCTACAATTTTTTTTACAGGCAGTAGGTACTTTTAGATCAATTATTTATGTGTCTAATAATTTACATCAAAAATGTTTAGACAAAAAGACGTTCGTATAAATAATATAGTGACAATAAAAAAGGCCAAGTACGTACATCTGTTCTACATGGAAAATTGGTATTAAAATTTTTGAAAAATTTTTTTTATAAAGATGTAACTAATTATTACTGAGAAAGGAATAAAAAACACGATTACAACAGCCATGACTTTTTGAAACTTTGTCTTTGATAGAATTTTTTCTTAGATTGCCGTCGTGGAGTTTAACGGTATATCTCTATTTATATAACCTTATTTACCCGGGGGTTACCCTAAGAAGAAATTAGATTTGAACTATCTCAGGGTTATGCACTGAACTCCTTCGAAATTTTGACAAGAGGTTAACATTAACTCAAGTATTACAAAATATTATTACATTAACAGAACTTTATCATTTCTTTGACAAAATTGATGAAATCATCTGGAAAAATTATTGTACTTTAGTGACTTAATTTCATTAAAAAGAAGTTATACCAAATGTTTTTGCAAGATTAAGTTAATAATGTTTCATTTGCTTTCATGAAATAATTTTGGAAAAAAAGGAAAAATTAACAATCAAAAGTGTTAACTTCTTAGTAGGTTATCTAAAGCAATTTTTGTTATTAAATAACATTTGTAATTATTTTCTCCAAGGGTTTTTTACATCGGCACACAACAGTTTTACAAACAATGATAACAAATTCAAAAACTCACCTGGTATTTTTCCATCTTCAAAAGCAGGTTTAGCAACAGGTTCAAAACCGCCTGCTAACAACCTGCCCTTGTTTTCTCTAAAATAAATATAACCATCTTGATCTCGAACAACTGTAATTGATTTCATTTGAATAGTTATTTTTTTACCTTAAGTTGTTAAGCAAATACCTGGAGTCATCGAGTCCAAACCAGGAATTGGTTTAGTATGTAAATAATAGTGTTCAACAGCATGTAGAGGTACTTTGACATAAGGTTCAGAAAGTTGACCCACACCTCGAGCCCAGAACCCAGCACAATTAACAAAATATTCACAACTGATAGGACCTAAATCAGTTTCCACACCAGACACTTTCCCATCAGTTTGATGAATTTTTGTTATAGTACAATTCTCAACAACTTTCACCCCTTTAATAAAAAATATCAATAATAATTTTAATAAGTCAGTAAATAATATACCCATTTTTGATGCTTCCCCTACAACTGATATGCATGTTTCATAGGGATCACCTACTCCATCACCAGGAATCCAAAGGCCTCCAACTAGATCATCTACATTTAAAAGTGGACACTTTTCACGGCACTCTTGTGGTGTTAATAATTCACAGTCAATTTTCCAAGACCTGTAAGTGACTTATAAACAAATATAATAATGAGTGAATTATTTTCTTTTACACTGATTGTGCTTTCATTCGCCTAAAAACAGTCATTCGATCTCTAGTTCTTGCCAAATTAAGACTTCCACATTGCTTCCAACCAGTCGACAATCCTTTAGATTCAAGGTGCTTATATAATTCAACACTAGATTTAGTTAGTTTCACTTGTGACAAGCTTGGCTTAAACACTCCTACAAGACCTGATGAATGCCATGTTGTGCCTCCGCCAACCCTATAAAATAATAGCAAAATAATAAGAGCAATAATTTTTAGTTAACTAACCTATTTTGTTCTATTAATACAGTTTCGGAACCCCAACCTAACTTGGCTAAATGGTATGCTACAGATGCACCCATGACTCCTCCACCACACACGACCACTTTTGCATGTCGTGGGGGTACAATGGTTTCCAGAGGCCCACCCTCAACGTCGTAAACATTTTCTGTTTTTAAAACTGCAGTTGAAGATATAAGACGTCCACTTGGTGTTTTTAAATGATAAATATTTCTTTGGAACATACGCCACATTATGTGTTCGGTTTCTGAATGCTTTTAGCTGAGTTTCATTAGAATTTAGGAGGAAATCTTATGATCAACAGGAAATTATACTTAAATTATTGTCATTTGCGTAGGTTCTCACAGCTTGGTTTTTGAGGTTATATTTAGGTTTGTCTAATCAAGGTCGCATAGAGTATACAGTAGCATTTTCATTTTTCGTGCAAAAAATAAATACAGTCGACGTGACATTCATTGATCCGTACGCATACGCGTGAGTGTAATACATATGCTAATAACAATAACTAAAGGTCGGATCATGGTCGGATATGGCCTAATCCCTAATAAATAAGACTCCTTTATTAAAAAAAGTCAATTTGTTTGAACTGTCATAGAATATTAAAAAAAAATTAAACAAAGTTTACCTACACTGTGTAAAATCAAAAACAACAAATTATGGTTTAACTGAAAAAGAGAAGTTAAATATCTTATGCTACTCAGAAGAAAACCCAATGGTTACCCAATGTCTTCATAAACTTCATGATTCCAACTACATATTTTGGAACTTCAGGTGTGCATTTTTTTACATAACATTAGTTACATAATTATTTCCAATGCATTGACGCAATATAAATGAAATGAAATCAAATGTTCCGAACCAATGCAAATATGTATTTCAACATTACAAAAAAAAAACTAAGAAAAAAGAAATCTCAATTAAAGTAACTGGGTGCAAATATACAAGTTATTACGAATGTGTGGCAGCAAATTTAAATATGAACGAAACCAAAGTCTAAATCGGGAGTCAAAATCATAGATCAAAGAACTCCTCAATTTTCAGCTTTTCTGTGTGTTACGATATTCACGAACCACAACACATAATCAACCTCGCAACGCAAGATCTGTTACGTATTGACCGCATCTTCCACCAGTCCTGCGTACTGCCGGATCACCGATCAGCATATTTCGCAAGGGGGTAAGTACCCCAGCGAGAATGTAAAAACAAACGACCAGACAAACTCGCCCTAAAAACCCTTCTGCTAACATTGGCGCAATTAGCCGAGCAACTCCACCTCGTTCCTCGCTGCTCTTAAAAATAAATTAATTCAAGCGCAAAAATATTATTAAACGTCCAAGACAATTGTTAGACCCAAAACAAATGTAATACTTAAGTATAAACATCCAGAAACTTTAATTATATATAACTTGATAAACAGAAGAGCGAACCCTGAATAAGTGAACTCCTTAACACGTTATTTATCTGAACAATTTTATGACTTAATACGGTCTATTTGGCGAATTACTAATTTCATCTTTTTATGACTGGTAAGAGTATTATGTTACAACTTTAATTCCTCGAGTGTAAGTTACAACCCTTAGAATATGAACTGGTAGTTTATTAACATGTTTTTAATTAGACGTTGAGATTTTTGAAAAAAAAAAAAAATGTAAAACAACATTTTGTAATTTACCTTAATAGTAACTATAAAAACAACTGTTCTGAATATTGCAAACGATTTAACTTTAACTAAACATAATAAATCCCCAATTAACGTTTTTTTGTTTAGGGATTCCCTCTAAAATCTTGATGACATCATCTCAAAATTTTGCTGGATAAATTCTGTTTAAAATATACCTGTAAAATATGATGGGTCTTCATTTGCAGTTTGCCAGTGCGTTCATAACTTTTAGAATTGTTTATACAGCAGTTGCAAAAAATTGAATAAAAACAGTTTACTCTATTGATTAAATCTAAAACGGCTTAAGCACTTCATTTTCCGGAAACTCTGAAAGCAAAGCGTTGTTGTTATGAACAGGTATTTATTGTACGAGGCCAAACTTCCTCGGTATTATACTGTACCTATCCAAACGGATATAAGTGATATATTGTCCCAATTAAAGGATTTATTAAAAGAACTTACTTGAAATATACGCTTGTTTATTTGTAAGTACGTAGCCAACACCTATTCTCATTTCAGCATATAAGAGTTACCATTAAAAATAAAGTTCCTAGAATTAAATTTTAGGAGTATAATTTATCTAAAAAACTGGATTTGTTTGAATATCCTTCAAGGGCGAGGTAAGTTCTCCGATTTATAATATTGCAACCAGTGGCGGCTGGTGGGTCAAAATTTCGGGTCGGCCAAATATTTTGAGTCTACACCTTGGTGTTATATATTTTCGTAATGTATGGCTGCTACTCATTAACCACTGACATTTTACGTGCCAGGATGTACAAAACATCTCAAATGTTTCGACCTGTTAAAATAATTTTTTATAGGAAATTGACAATGTCAGTTTGATTCCAAATACTATTAATCCTTAATTCTACTTGTTCTGCTTTATCATTAATTGAGAACTACCGAAAACATTATTTTTACTGAGTTCCGGGTCGACCGGCGGCTATACGGCTTGCCGACCCCGGACATCCACAATTAAATAATAATTATTAAATAATGACATGCAGTTAAAAAATATAAAAAAAAGTAATAATAAAAGTACCAACTGTTAACTATCTTCATTTACATTTATTTATTTTTTTTAATGTATATGACAAATTGTCAAATAAATTAATTGAATAATTGAAAAATTAAAATGATTTAAAACTTTAAATTCGTTTCTGAAATGTCTGAAAACGCTTAGATGCTAAAAATACAGAAAAAGCGCATTTATGTTATAGCTAAGTTATGTACGAAAAATAAAATTTTAGATAATTTAATGTAATTTTTTTCGTTTATTATTCATACACAGGAAAATGTATTAAATCGACAATTATTATTAAAAAAAAATAGTATGCACTGAAGAACATCGAAGCCGTTATTGTTTTGTAATTTGGTTAGCTATCTTAAATATTAACCGTTTTAAAAACTAAATTCGCGTTGCTGGATACGGCGAAGGAGGATTTCGCCGGACCTGGCACAACATACGTTCCGCCAGGTCTTTGTCTACTACAGTGTACTAGACAAAGAGAACGATGAAACCCTAAGCTGCTACGAAGTCGAAACATCGAGCATAATGCATTCCTGGATACGGCGTGCCGAAATCTCGCCGGCAAAGCGTGTTTATCAGCATTTAAAATTAGCAACAAATGCTTTATTTTGTACCTACAATATAATAAAATATATTTTTAATATATATGATCTATCCTAACGTACATTCAAACTTTATTTCTTTTTTTATTTTCTAATTTCAACGCTTACTAAGTATTTTAAAATGACTGGTACGGCGTGGCCGACCCTGCCGCCCCTAACCAGCCGCCCCTGATTGCAACTAGTGTGTCACTGTGTCAAGTATCGTCAGAGATAATAAGTATGTATTAGAAATCCACATTATTTGAGTATGATTGTTGTATGAATTCTTTATCTATATATCATCTCAAATTCAGAAGATTTCACTTCTCTGGTAGCAGATAAAAATATTCGTGAAGCTTTCAACTGCATGACTCATAGGTATTCAAGAAAATATGTACCATTTTTAACTAGACTACAGTAAATTCATTTGACATGCACCTTGTAAAACTTTTATTACTTAAGCGGCTTAAGCCAAAGCACCCTTATAATAAGTCAAACCGACTATTGTTAGCTTTATGGAACCGAACCGCAAGGATTATTACTGTCCATTGATGCTATAATGGAGCTGTGAACTGAGTTAAGTTATACATATAATAGCCAGTTTGAGTTATAAGGATGCTTTGGCTTAAACCGCTTAAGTCATAAAAGTTTTACAAGGTGTATATCAAATGAGTTTACTGTATTATTTTACAATTTTTATTTATTTATTTTTTTTGGGTAAAACTGTAAATATCAATCCAAATTGTCTCATTTTTACATTTGGTTGTTAGAATTAAATGATTATCATTATACTTAGCAGTCAAGAATGTTTGTTCATATTAAGTGAGTTTGCAAATTTTAATTATATTTGAATACATTTAAATTTAATCTTAAATAATCTTCATACACTATTTTTTGATACTGTCAGCGTAGGTATCACAAGTGGTTTTTTAAATTTTTTTATTGTACCGATTTTGTGATCACATCTGGAAATATGGTATATTATCAAAAAAATAAATAAATAAATAAATAAAAAAATAAAAATGAAGTAACAGATAAGTTAATGCAAATTCTCAACCTTCTGCATTTATTAAATTAGTTCAATCTAGATTAAGTTGACAATTACAAAACGTAGTATCATGCTTATCAGCACGTATCGCTTATTAAGTGCACATCATTGGATGTAGGATTTTTTAGAAGTACATACATCTAATTTGGCACCAGTCTGATCCGATAAATACTGCACAATGAATGACTTAATGATATTAACAATGAGTTAATGATTTTGGAGCATTTAGTATATTGAGAAGTATTTACTATAAAATTACCCAACTTTTAGTTGCTATCTATATTGTTGATACAAATACATGAGAATTCTCGTTGTGTTCAAACTGCGAAAATTATTATAAAAAAGCAAGTGCAGCTGTGATTAAAAAATTAAAACCTCCAGTAATTATAAGTTGTTGATCCCTAAAAACCAACATTTTTAATATTTCATTACAATTATTATAAAATTACAGCATGCCATACATATTATTTGATTTATTTGTAACATATGGTCGACAAAAACACTTCTCTAGTGATTTTTTACTGTCACGACTGTATCGTTCTTGAGGTTATTGAAAATTATTCTACAATTCTATGCATTGCATTAGAGCGTAAGACCACTCATCCTTTTCTTGCTTGACGCCATTTTGGTAATAACTGTGGATAATAAAAATTGTATGTTCTGGCTTCTGTTTCAAACAATTTTTTTTATTATACTGAAAAATACAACTGCCACCATAGTTTTTTTTTTTTTTGGATCATTCTATTTTGGCGATAAATAGAGACAACCACCATATTAGTATTTGCTATTTTGACACTCTTAAATTTGTGGTGGGTTGTGGGTATGTTCCAAGTTTTGATTTCAACCTAAGAATTACTGCTTACTTAATGCCTTATCTGATTTCCCGCTAGTAGATCCAAATGTGCTGAGTTGTAATTAATTTTAAATAACGTGACAGTGAAACTTCGATTTTAGAACATTTTTGGTTAAAAAAAAAATAGTTTTAGAGCATAGTTCTTAAAACACCGTACAACTTCGGTCTTTGACTTTTTGTTGTATCTCTAATAATGAATGAGATATCGAGCACTCCGCGCTTGGTGACTCAGCATGTACATATATCGATATTTCTTGTATAATATGAAAATATTGGCTTCCAGTTTCCGTCTGTTGGAGCTTTTATTAGATAAGAAATTTCCCAAACTATTAACCTGGTTACTGTGAAATGTTAAGTGTACTTTATTTAAGGTTGCCATATAGATGGGAAAAGTACTAATAAACACTTGCCCATTCTTCCCTACCACAAATCTGATGACGTCATCTTAAAATTTTGCAAAGTAAATTTCTCTCTAAACATCCAGTCAGTTTTTGGAAGATTCAATAAAGAAATTTTAGTTAAAATTCCACAGCTAATAGTGTCTTACTGTCTTATCACGAAAAAAGCCGGCGTTATACAGCACATCTAACCTGAGATTTACTTGACAATATTTTGAAATTAAATCATCAGTTTTTTTAAAGTAGATGAATAAGCAACATTCAATTAGTGTTTTATCGCTTCATAATATTACAAATTACAATTCTGAAATAATCAGAGAGATGATTGTTAAAAAAGTTTATAACAAATAAGAGATTAGAAACCTGCATTTCTTACCGAAAAAACCATTTATGCAGTCTGAGAGAAAAAATAACACTTTTACAATGCTAAGGCGACAGGCTAGTAATAAAGTAACACATCAGCCAGCCGTATTCTTAGTAAATGGAGTAATTATTATGATCAAAATTATTATCTACTGCAAGTCATGTCAAGGAGTTCAAGCTACTTTGAAATTTAATCAGTCTGGTGCATCTGTGCGCATATAGTCGTTTATAAAGGTAAATCTGTATTATTTCGAATGGTTCTAATTTTTAACGAAGACAACAATGACAGTTGAAACTGGTTAACTTGCTATCAATTTAGCAAATATGGATGTTAGTTTTATGTGTTACATGAAATAAAATGTTACCATATGTGTTCAATAAAAACATCTCTACATATTCAACCAAAAGGGACTATTTAATGGGGCAAGGATTTTTTATTAGTAAAATTCAATTCCTTTCTATTCAAATTACTCTTGTGTGTTAACTAATTTATTTTTTCGTAGTGGAAATTAATAAGTCACTGTTATCATTTCTGGGATTACGAAAGTAACAATAATAAAAAAAAGAAACTACCTGTATACTGAACTAAGTATATTTTACACCGAAAATTTTAAAATTTGAATTTTAATTTTGTAGCAAAATATCATTATAACTTTACTGCAATACAGTTGTCAGAACTAAAAATCTAATAAAAACTGAATTTTCGTTCTTATTTCACTTGGAAACTTCAGAAAATTAGAGCTTTTTTTCAACTCGCGAGGAAGATAAAACTGACTTCAACTAAAAGATTTTGAATTTTATAGACAACATCATTAATAAGAGTCATTCATTCAATACGAGCACAAAATATTTGCGTATGTTATTATTTATTAATCATCGCACATTTCGAACATTAGATGACCATGAATCAAGTGTGGAACATTGAAGGCTAATTACAATAAAAAAATCCCACTTTGGCTTCTACACACGTAATAAATAACATACTTATTAGTTTTTTATTAAAAAATATAAGTTTATATTTGATTTACTATGATAAAAAGACGTTTGTGTAAATTTTAAATTCATAATGTAAATATTTATTCAGATTTCATAAAAATTTACAGCAGTGAGTATAAATATCAAATAATTATGTAGTGACTGCTGGTACTATTTTTGCAGTTGCTATTGTTTATTTTCATTTTCAATTTATTTAAATTTTTTGCTTCTAGTCTTTTAGATATTTAATGTTACTATGTATTATGACTTATGAGATGAGTCAACAGAAAATCTTTACAGATATTAGTTATCAGTACTAACACTACTCGTATTAATAACAGCAACAATATATACATGTATTAAAAATTTACTTGCTCACTTCAGTGTGGTTGAAGACTGTAGAGTTAGTATCACATTCCTAAATAAATTTTACTTTAGAGTTTTCTGTATATTTTAATTTAATTCGAAAGTAATTTCACTGATCAGTTGACCGCATATCAAACATTTATAAATCCAGTAGTTGTATAAAATATCTCTAATAAAATATGTAAAAATCATCGCCGGATAACTATGTGTATTGTTTGTTTATTTATGCACTAAAGATGCATATATGGGAATATTTCTATATGTCATGGTTGCAACTTAAATTTCAATTTTATGTTGTCCATAAATTTTTTATTTTGGGTTGCACCTTGAGGTGTACAAATGTTTTCATTATTAAACTTTACACCCTTGATCTGTTAAACGAATTTAAAATTTTTCAGCATTTTTAATGGCATACAGAAATATTAGTCCTTATGGTAATTCATTAAAGTTTTGATATTATGAATTTATGATTTACAAAGAATAATAATTTATCACAGTTAATGATGCGTGTATATACCAGTCATAGTTTTACACTTTAGCAAAAAATGTTATCGAAAAGTTCAAATTATTATCACATTTGAGTTACTTTTGAAGCTTATAATCCAATGTTTTATGAAGAAAATAACATTTGTCTCCGTTCATCAACGAAATTAATGAAAAATTAACTTCATTTGTTATCAAGATGTACTGCGAAAATAATACGGTCTGTGCTCATATATTTAACCATATACCAAGGTTAATGTTATTTGATGATTAAAATCATGAAAAATGACAATAATTTTCTGATGTTTCTAATTCGGTCAATCAGATATATACACTATGGTAATACATTTTTGATGATTGTGCTAGTGGAACTGGCAAGTGAATAACGCATAGTGACGATTAAGGTAGATTTATATAGGTAAAGTTAAGGACAAGCGACGATTCAGCCTTGAAAATTTGAGAAAACACATTCCAACATTATGAAGATTATAGTTAGCACAAAAGTATTAATTTATTGCGCTCTGTTTGGAGTTGCACTAGTGGTAGCGGGGGTAATTCTCGGTTACAGAATTTTCCCAATGATCGTAAGCAAAAAAGTTTGGGAGGTACGTATTCTTTTCTACAGTTTTTTGTAAACATCATCTTAAACTTAAAGCAACAAATATATCGCTAATTTATTAACAGCGTGGTAACAAAGTAAAACAGAAATTTACACATTTTTTTCTGTCCAAACGTAGAGGCAAATCAATCGAAAACATTAGTTTTTGATTACATGCTGTATGGCAACAAATATATGTAATTTTGATGAAAAAAATCTAGGACCACATTATTTTATTTTTCAATTTCGCATATCCGAAATATTTTGTGTTTCTTCGTATTCTTAAGTTCAGTATCTTGGTTGATCGTGCACATTACGTATTTATTACAATAAAAGAAAAATATATTTTGCTTGTTTTAACAACTAAATTACGTTATGTGTTTCATCTCCACTGATCGTTAAAATTGCTACCAAGTTACTTTGATATATATCAACAGAAAATATTATTAAAGCAAGAGGTTCTACAAAGTAAATCATCCAAGGTATGTCATTCTAAAAATTCATCGCGAGTTTGTGCTTTCTCTGTAAATGGACTACTTTTTTTATACAAAGTTATTAGTTTGTATTATTTTTAATTATTATTTTCTTAACGCAGTGATACGTAATTACAGCAAATTCCATATTGCAATTTTTTTTAAAAATTTGAATGTCAAAATAACACAAAGCACAATCTTACTGTTACGTTTAGAGACATATTTTTATATCTTACCTATATATATCGTATTGTAGAATGCTGTACTGAAGGAAGATACTCAGCAGTGGAAACTTTTTACAAAAATTCCGTTTCCATTTCAAGTGAAAATTCATTTTTTTGATGTACAAAATTCAAATGAAATATTACAAGGTGCTAAACCAATTGTTAAAGAAGTTGGACCTTACGTTTACAAGTAAGTATTAAAATCATTAAAGAAGAAACTGATTTTCTAAAGTTGAAATATACGCAAGTACAGAATTATGATTCTACAAACTGTCAAAGTGTCTAAAAGAAACTTGAGATACCTAGTTTCCATTTAAAAAGTCATCATTAACTCCAAAAATATCTTTTATTTTCAAATGTTTTACAATATGTAAGACTTATGTGATTTGGTTAACACGGTATGTGTTCTTTCTGCCACACCATTCTTAAGCAGCATGTAAAACTACTTATTCTCCTTATAAAACATGACTATCTACCTTTAATTATATACCTATAACAATAGTTGAAACATCAACAAACACAACGTTAAAAGATTGGATTGCAGTTTGACCTTTGACGAAATCAGTGCATAATGGGATTAAATATTGATTAAGTTCGTGAATAAATAAACCTAAATCGTCGATAAAATTTCTTCTTTTTATGAACCTTATTGAGTTCAGTATTAAAACTATAATTATGTTAGGAGCTTCTTCAGCTTAATAAATACGGATATAAATTTGTAAGTACATTTTCTTGAAGTGGAAAATAAAAGTACAATTGTGTAAAGTTTCGTTTGCTCTTATGCTGCTGCTGGCTGTACCGTTTGTGTGGAAAAGGACCCTATGGACATTTTTTTTTGTTCTGCATGAATTCCACAATATCCTTGCCGTTGCAGTGTCCCATTTCCAGTGCCATAGGTGTCCACTATTGCTGAAATTCTTCTTAACTAGTGTCCACTGTATTCTTTGTAACTGGGAAATTCGAAGTATAATACAGTTTCCTTTCCCACATTTCTTTTCTTACCTTATCTGTACATGCTACACTTTTAAGTCGATATATTGTAAAACATTTTTTTTTACTATATTAACTCTTCGTTACTAACTCTGTAAATTTCCCCGATGCCAAATAATAGAACAATCTTTGACTGACTCCTTGGGATGTTAAAACTAGTATACTACTAGTACAAACCATTATTTACAGAAAGCGTTCATTTCTTGAGCTGAGTTTTTTTTAAAGATGGAGATCCAGAAACTTAGTTATCTTCACCTTGTGTCTAACTGTTTTCTGTATTTGCAACATTCACCAACTAGGTAAAATATCCCAGTAAAACACATGGTGATTCAACAGTCTTTGATAAAGCAAATCTAAATTTAGTCGCCGTTTACTGCTTTCTAGCCACATTTGGTACTGTTCGATATCATCTTCATTGGCTTTAATTAAAAAATCTTGATAGAGACACGGCAAAAGTGTCTTTTTCCCAATTCCCTTGTGGCAATTTAGTAAATAGGAATAAAAAATAGATTTTCTATTCCGTGTCGATGCTACAAAATTACAAAGTTTTTAAAAGTAGAACGAATCAGTAATAAATAAGTAATCTATTTTGTTTAACTGTATTTTTCAGATTGAATAGATGGAAAGATGACATTGAGTGGAATGCAGACGAAATATCATATTATGATTGTATGAAATTTGAATTTGATAAAGAAGCGTCGGGTAGACTATCAGATGAAGATTATGTTACAATTTTAAATTCACCTTTTAACGTAAGTAATATACTCCTGCAAGAAATACCAACTCACACCGCTTCTCGGGAGGCAATAAACTCTTTTGCTCGATTTAAATGAGTGGGCATGGATGAGATTTTTGCAAGAATCTTGCAAAATGAATTAGAATGCCTTACTAAACCTCTGCTTCATCTTTGCGGAGCTTACCTCGTTCTGGGCTACATCCCTAGTGGCTGGAGTGACGTAAGATGTATCTTTATCCCTCAATCTGAGCGTAGTACTTATGGTTTAAACTTTAGACCCATCAGTCTAATGTTGTTTCCTCTAAAAGTAAAAGAAAAACTAATTGACAGGCAAGTTCGGGAGGAGTTTTCAGGTAATATGCATTTGAACCCAAACCAACATGCTTACTAGATGGTCTACTGAGGCAGCCCTGCATCAAATCGTTACGCCGATAGAGGTGGGCCAGGAAGGTGGATTTTACTCACTTGGAACATTCTTGGATATAGCGGAGGCATTTGTCAATGCAATTTTTGAGTCCACGTCTTCATCTTTGACCAAGTGTGGTGAGGATGTGACACTTGTTAGGTGGGTTCGTGCGATGCTTACCTAAAGATCAATCAGTGCGCATCCCCACTTTTATGGAATCTGATAGTAGATGACTCCGTAAAAAATCTTGAGGCTTAACACCTAGAGTCGTGCATTGGCTATACATCAGTGTGGTAATGCCGATAATCTCCTATGATGACGTTATCTGGTGGAGCTAGAGGTGAAAATCTAAGTTAAAATTCGTTTGGCCCCAACACAACGTCTGACCTGTCTAATGGCAACAGGTGCAATGAGAATCACTACAACGGCTGCCATAGAAAAAAATACTAGTCAGGTTGTCTCCTTTTCCTCCTCTTCGTCTGATTAGTAGAAAAACACGACAATGAAAACTGACCATGAGACTATTGCCAAAAAATCAACTCTGTCTTCATAATGATTGCAAAATTCCCGTTATAGTAACAAATCACTCACACGATATCTCCACCAGAAAAGTGGAAGGAACGTACTCAAGTCATGACCCAAGGAGGCTGGATCACTAGCTGTGCAGATGGTCTGATCTCCAGTAAGGGACCAAGTTCCGGCGTGTACTCTACCTAGGCAAATCTCAAAGACTTGATATCAGTGAGTAAGCACACCAGTGTCGTGTCTTCTCATGTAGAAATTTTTGCTTTGAATGTGTGACAGAATGTATGCACAGGGCTTTCTCTGAAAGGCGAATCTGCATTTTGTTTGGGAATGTCATTATCGAATACAGGATTTAGCGGAGCACAAAAAAAGTGGTGTTCAGCTGGATACCTGGACACATGGGCCATAAGGAAAATGAAAGAGCCAATGCTTTAACAAGGCAGAGCTCTAAGAGGAGCTTTGTAGGTGCGGAGCTGCCTTTACCAGTTCTTAAATGCGCCCAAAAGAGTGCATAAGATTGCCATCTTCGAGAATGGGACACCTCAAACCTCATGGTTGTTTATAAAAGAGGCAGTGAAGGGTTACTGAGACTGTAGAAAACATCTTAGAATTATATTGGGGATATTCAGCAGACACTGTCCCCTAAACAACCACATGTGCAGCATGCAGAATTAGACTCCAGAGCACATTTTGTGTTCTTGTCCGGCACTTACTGGCATCAGGAAAGAACACATGGTCTTCCAAATTTTGGAGTCACATGATATTCGAGCTTCGATTATTAATTGTATCCTGGATTTCATGAAAGGTGTAAGGTTCTTTTAGGACTCTATACTATGGGGGATAGCACATAATCGACCAGAAAGTCTTCGCATCCTATAAAAAAAAATACTCCTGCTTGTCGTCCAAAAAATGTTTATTGACCGCGGTCGAGCATTTGGACACTAACAAAATTATTTATTTGGGTGTAGGCCCATTTTCTGGAAAATGGAAAGCTGAACTACATGTTGGGGAAGAGGTAATAATTAAACACTCCTAACATTATATATTATATTACTAGCTGACCCGGCCACGCGTTGCTGTGGCTTAAGTAAATAGATAATTGTCAAATTTACCGGTATTTGGATCATACTGTTTGATATTAAGGTGATATTCATCTTGTCCTTGCCAAAATATCAATGGATATTGTAGTGCGTCATATGAACGGTGTAGATCCGAAATCGTACTGACAGCTGACAGTGTTGTCTCGCCGTGTAATTTTTATAGATCTTTTGTCAACTGGATCACCAACCATGATAACAGCAACCTCATCAACAGTTGGAGCGTTGAATCTACCAGCATGTTCACCTAATGGTACTTTGTCGGCTTTTATGACGATTTGATAATTGTCATTTTGCAGTCGTGGCGAAACTCTTTTGATCAATTGAATTAGTTGATTGTGATTTTCTAAAAAATTTTCCAATAATATCACAATTGCTCTTTCCTCTGCTTATACAGGCACCGAGTCGTCACGCGCTCTTCACAATCGCCCATAAAATAAATTTGAAGAAATTTCGGATTGTTATCAGGCATTGGCATCAGTGATCCGATTTTACCTGGCCTTGAATTTTGAATGTAGTTTCAAAATTACGTCCATCGGATGCACGATCGCAAATTTTAGTTGCCCCAAATGACGTCATTTGGAAGCAAGAATTAAATTTGCGTATCTTACGCAAAAATAATTTGGAATCATCTGAATTGCCATTTGCCAGTAAGAAGGGATAATAAAGGCTCCGGGGGAGCGGGTAGAGGTGACAGCACAACTTTTCCTGATGCGCAGCACATGCCGGCTGCTTCATTCCGAAATTTCAATGCCTGACAATATTGACATACTTTATCCATTCCACCGATAGCAATTTTTGAATGCGCTGAGTAGTTAATATCTGGTGCATATTCAAAGGCAAGCCGAACGAATGATGCACGTGTTAATGAGCGGCTGATCCGTTGCCTTTGTCGATCTAGTACTCGTACTGGAGCTATGTTTCGTTCTCGTGCCGCTCTTGTTCTCGTAATATTCTGTTGCCGACGTTCGTCACGCTGTTCTTGAGATTCTTGTGCACGACTTTCTGCAGTCCTGATTCTTTCAGCTGCATTTCTTGTTTCGATTTGTTCTGGTAATTGCTGAGCTCTTTCAACACGTTTGCGTCGTGACCCTTTGCTGCTCGCGTTGTTGAGGTTAGATTTTTTCGGTGGCATTTGACTGACAATAATAATTTAATCGTTTAAATATTAGAAACCCAGTCGAAAGGTATCGACATCTGTTAGAATCATTTGGAGTTAACAGATAATTGTGACTGTCAAATAATAGCAGACAAATAATTAGCAATAAATTAAAATTGCGACTATAATTTGAGATTTAAACTATCCTATTTCTCAAGTTGGATCGAACTGCACATGGTGTGCGAATTTTATTATAATCGGTTAAGTGGTTTAGGAGTCCATTGAGGACCAACATTGTGACACGAGATTTATATATATTAAGATTATATTGAAATATAAAACTACAATCATGATTATTGAAAAATGATTAAATATATATGTACCAGCCAAAAAAATAAAATAAAACATAGGGGTAAACTTACATACTAAAACATATATAAATGTGATACAAGCGCAATGCAATTGCTTTCTACTACCTCACTCTTATAATTTACGAAAATAATTTACTAAACCTAATAAAACTAATTCCAAAATTAAGCTCGCATGAAGTGCGAGGTTTCCGAGAACTACAGAAAAAGAATCAGAGAACGAGAACATGATCAAAATATTTTAAACTCAAAACAAAACAACAAATGTATAATCTATGCCAAAGAAATCAGATCAAAAACGAATTTGGTTCGAACATCTCTCAAAGTTCACCTAAAATATCCCTATTCCGAACTCTGAGCGTCGAATTCGGAAATTAATGAAACGTTGGATTAATATTCATTAAACGTTCGGTAATTTATCGGAAGAGCTCCTCCAACGACTTAAAAGCTGACACAAGACCAAGAATACCGCTCGAAAACGAGAACATCTGTTAAGGCTAAAAATTCATTCAAACCCGGCGCTATCTGTTCACACGAAGCGCATTGGAGACCACTGACAAAAATACATGAATTAGATACTTAATATGGCCGAAGTCAAAAATACATTGGGTTTTAGCACGAGAGTGAAGATAGAATCAAGCATCACTGAAGGTGGACTTATACAGACTCAACATGGAATTTTTCCAAGTCCAGCCTTCTTCAGAATCCAGCAGAAATTCGGGCAGCGATTCAAGTTGGAAGATTTGTGCAGTTCATATTATCAGCGCGACCAGTAGCACTTCAGACTTGACTGAATTTTCAGGGTCTGCCATCTCGCGCTTGATTTACGACTCAGAAATACTTGCGATTTAGACCGTAGTAGTTCCATAAGGGTTACGAAATTTTAGCGCTCGTAAATCAACCGAATTTACGAGAGTTCTTGGCGGTTAGTGATATTTGATATCTGCAAATTTGCGAAATATGATCTTACGTTCGGAGGTTTAATGAATGCGATTCCCCATTTAGATGATACACTCGTTTCCAAAAAAATTCGGACAAGATGAGGAAATCAGGTTCTCATAGATCAATGAAAAGTAATGGGAATATGACTTTCATGTCAATGTCATTTGCCCGAAATTTTTTGGAAATGACGAATTTCATTCTCACGGTCTGGGATTTTGTACAACGTGCTTTTATTGTGTTTTGCTCCTGAACTGTCTTTCTGACAACCTGTCACATGACAGTACGGAATATTTGATATATTTAGAATTGCCGATTAGTATTTAGGTGCTGTAACTGCTCTTACACTTTTATTTTACTTACTAATTTTTAGGCTCTCATTTTGGCTGTCGAAGAATTGTCAGCTTCAGCCTTAGAAACAGTTAACGACGCACTTCCAGATGTTTTTAATAAATACAACAGTCTTTTTGTAAAGGCAACAGTGAAAGAGTTACTGTTTGAAGGAAGCATATTCTGCGAAAACGGAGGTGAAGATGATTTTGCAACTAAAATGATTTGCCAACAGTTTAAAGCTAAAGCAAAAGTAGCGAAAGGAATGACTGTTATTGGTAAAGCTATAAACTATTCTTATCTGAATTTCGTGAGTTATTCGAAGTTACACAAGGTGCTTAGTTTCCGACGATCAAATAATTTGAAAATTATAACTCCTTTAAAAAACTATTATTGCAAAAGGAATTTGAAACAAAAAGCTGCAAATTTTATTAGTATTTTAATCACTTACATTACATTAAAATATACAGGGTGTTATTGAAAGGTACGGTACGTACAACAAAATGGACAGTTCTTCGCGAAGTCTAAGAAGTCGGAAAAACTTATTTTATGTTATCAAAATTATAAGGGGAAAATTAACCCTTATCCAACCTTTTTAGACGCTACTGAAGGATAATTAGGTAAAATTAATTTATTTTAGTAAATCCTAGCAACTGTAACAATAAAACTTTTGTGAAGACTAAATGTTGCTATAGAAACGAAAGATGATCTTTTTATCAGAGGCGTACAATGAATTTGGTCATAATTTTGAATAATTTTTATCTCTAAAAGGAGAACACTTTTACCTGAACTTTTTTTAACTTTTAGCACCCAGACTTCGAGACCAATTGCCGATTTTATTTTGTACGTACCTTTCAATAACAGGCTGTATTTAATATTTTCAAATTATTTCTTCGTTGATGGAAACCAAACAACAATATCTGCATTATGTCACAGATTAACACTATTTCCAGAAAAATAATTCACATCTTGGGCGGCTTACTATTAAAAGTGGTTTAAAGAATCAGGAAGAAACATCCAATTTAGTTCGATTTGACAACAGAACGCGTGTTTCTGTATGGGTTAATGAAAGTTCTGCTTGTAATGAAATTAAAAGTACCACAACATTTCGTCCGTATTTAACACCTGAGATGACATTTGACGTGTTTTCAGAGGATATTTGCAGGTTATTTTATTGATTTATTATTCCGAAGAACTTTACCTCGACTCGTTTTAAAGTTCATTGTCAAGGAATTTATAAATTTAAGAAAATGTCACCAGATTTAAATTATTAGAACCAGAGAAAAGTTATGCCGTGAATAATAATTAATGTTTTTGTTCGTATGGGATTAAAATTTTATACAGAGTGTCTACAAATGATTCATCTAGCATTCATTGGAAAATTTTATTTTTTTTAAACGTGATTGATGTTTATAAAATTAAGTTTGTTGTATAGATATAAGAATTAGTAGTAATATATTTCTGTGAGAATTAATATAGGTATAAATTTACATACATATACTTATTATCAGTGACATTGCACGAATTGAACTGCGAAAAATACATATAATTTTTATGTTTCAAATATTTTACTCTAAAAGTTTATTTGAATCAATTTTAGACGTTTAAAAATGGCGTATCAGAAAATTGAGACTGTAAAAGAAATACAAGGTTACAAATATGTTGTAACTAATGATTCATTTAATGCACCACAAGAAAATCAAGAAAATTATTGTTTTTGTGTGAATAGAAGCAGAACATTGCATGGTGATTTTGGATGTTTAAAAGATGGACTATTAGATTTGACAACTTGTGTAGGTAAGTTGTTAGAAATATGTATGAGCACATACGTAGAGTAGCATTTTGCACATAAGGACAAAATTTTAATGTTAAAGTCTACAAAAAATATTGTCAATTTATTTTCATTTTTAACATGTACCATATTACGATCTGAGGTCCACTTGCCTTTTATAGATACTGAGTCGTAACGCTTTACATTATGTATACAACCGGTAATTCAATTGATTTTTTATATTTATCTCTGGAGCTGCTACCAGCACAATGTGACTTTGTGGCACTGTAAATGAAATGATTTCAATATGTGGGGTCCCCCCTTGTAACTTTGGAACCTCTTCAGGTACAGCATTGAAATTTAAAATTTATGGATGAATTCTCAAATGATGCTGATTGTCATCACAGTACACGTTTTAATCTTGAAATGTCAAAATTATGACATAGATAAAAAAATTTAAATGGCATGGAGAATCGAATGATCCCTCTTTTTAAGAGCTTGTTTAATTCTACTCATGATATCAAAGTTAAAAAAAATATCGATACAAAAAAAACAAATATTTATTGGACACTTGTGTTATCTTAATAAATGCTCCACATGAACCTCGTCGACCCCTTGGTAGCATTAGCAGCTGTTTTTCTGTTTTATTTTAACAACAGTGTTGGAGAAACCCATTTGGAAGATAATAACATCGTCTAATTAGTGTATCGATTTTGTCAAGAACCAAGAAATAATGTGTAGAATTTTTACATGTGTGCACTTTGATGTCATCATTTGATTAGTTATTCACATGTTTTAAATTTTAATGATGTAATTGATGGTTAAATTTTATGATAAAATAGAATATAACACAATAACTATAATTATCCTAGATTTCCGGGAACGATTAATATCAGTTTCTATTTTTTGAATGGAATGTACATATTTTTATGTGCACTTGGTAGACATTTTTCTTGACTTGATTATAGTTCCTGATAAAATGTAATTAATCAAATAACGACTTAACATATATATCAGCCTCTAAACATAATAGAATACTGTTTATAATCCCCGGAATATCTGCTCTTAAAAAAACGTTTTCATTTAAACGTTTTCTTTGTCCCTGGGATAATTCCATTTGATTTTTCGAATCTTCTCTGTTTTTAAGTGAGGCTAAGTAAGATGTTAGCTGGTGTAGAATAGTACCGGTCGTCGAATGCAAACTATTAAAATCTATGTTATTCAAGCATAGTCATAAATAAGGTCAATTAGATTTAAGAGCTAATGAAAATCTCTTTGAATATTTGATTAAACAGGATTTATCATCAAGTACTGGTAAATTTCATATTTAAAGTAAGCAAAATCTTCGTCTTCTTTCATTGTAATATTTTAATATTTTTTCTTATTTTATTACCCAGGAAATTGTCAACCCTATCCATAATTAAATAAACGCACACATCAAACTGTATCACACAAAATGAATATTATTTAATCACCTTTATTACTTTTGTGTGAATAAATTAAAGTTCTAGTTTTCAATCCATTTTAATGAATGATTAATTTCGTGTTTTTTGGAGATTTTCAAACCAAAAAGAATACGAAAATTCTTGTTTTACTTTTTCCCCATGTTTATTTGTCTATAATCTGCCCGTGTTTTTCGATGTTCTTCGCGGTGGTGCAATGTTATAGCCACCCACTCCAGCCACAATAATAAGGTGTGTGCTTATTTGGAACGGCGACTGATTAAAAAACAATGGTCGAATCACAATAACAAATACCTAAACTCGTACTGGGAAATAAGGGGTATTCCCATTAGCATTACCACATATAACAAAGGCATAGATGACCAGAGCAAGCCATAGTCAAAATTCTTAATATGACAGTAATCATAATTAATTTAATTATTTTTCAATAAAAACTACTTTTGTTTAAACAGTTAGTTATTATTTATTTCTTTTTTATTAATTTAATGATTTTGCTTCATTATACTATCCACACTATATATTTAACGTTGCCGTTGGTGAGTATTTTTGTGGGATGTTTTATTTAATAAAAATATCTTAAATGTTTGTCTCATCCCAAAAATAAATTATTATCAACAAATAACTTGCAAATGAAGACCAAAAAAACTTGAATGTAACAGCTTAGGTTTGCATGTTTAATAGAGCCTTGCAGGTGTTAATTATTATTTCAAAACTTCTTTGCTTAGCAAACATTTATTTGCATATGCGTAGACAGTCGACTGTAATATGTACAGGATAACGACTTTTGCATTCCTCAGTATGAACATGAATGTATAAATTCTGTGTAAATGGTATCTCTAAAGTACGTTTTTGGTATACTAAAGTAGATAGAATGTATATAGACACTTTATATTTAACTATTAGTTATTAAACCTTTTGAAACTGATGCATAATAACTAAATATGATCAACGCGACTGCATTATTTATTCGCGAATAGTAAATCATACAATATTTTGTATGAACGAGACGGCAAAACATCATCTATATGTATGACTACTTTGAAATAAAATTAATTAATAAAATACCCGATTAAATTTGCCCTACGACCGAGCTCACGAATCTATAAATTCTGCCTTACCTATCTATACGCTATGGAAACCATTTATTTAACATCCATATATGTCAAATTAACTTTTATTTTGAGGAATTTTTTTAACTACCTACTTTATCTGATTATGTTTGGTGGTTGTTTATTGCTAATCTAAATTATAGTTTTCATATATTTTTTTCTAGCCGTGATATAGTCGCTAATTAAAGAAAGGGATTATTTGATGTTTCGGATACCGCTTTTCCATCTTCAGAAAATGTTTTCTGATAAAATTAGAAATGCTGCAAATTTAAAAGTTTATTTAAAACAATGTAAAGTGTAATAGTAACGAAGAATAAACGTTTTCTGAAGATGGAAACGGTGATAAAAACTGTTTTTTAAATTACGATCCCTCAAAATCACTCCAAATGACAACTACTAAACGCAAGCGCAATGGTCTTGAGTTAGATTTAGATATGCGAATATGAAGTAGAAGTAGGTAGGTAAAAATATTTGCTTATGAAGAACATTGTCCACCAATTTAAGTAATAATAACGAACAGCCTACTTTAAAAGATTTGAATTTAAAATAAAATATGTTGTTAATTATTATTATTATACATTTGTTGTGATCAAGTTTAAACAAGAATCCATGTGGTTAAGTATCTGTTCATGTGGCAGATATCAAGCTGTGTGAAAAAAAAAGTTTCTTTATTAGTATTATTTTCCTCATAAATAAATTTTTAATTGTGGCATTATGAAAAGAAGTGCCCTTCAATTGTGTAATGCTGTTTTGAAAAAACATTTCTAAATATTTAGTATAAAAATTATTGTTGCGAATTAAAATTATGTCTTTTATATAAAAAAATTAGTTTCTCATGATGCGACTCAAAAAAATCAAAATTATTGTTATTTCAACAGAATTTTCTTCGCTCCTGAAGTACAATCAAGCAAATCCATTTTCTAAGATAACTATAAAATTTGGGTTTGCAATTTTTTTTATTGTTCAGTCTCTCTAAGTTACAAATATGCTTGCAGTGCTTTATAGCAAGTATTAAACACTGGACTTTTCGGTGCTTTCAGGCAACTGTGTTGATATTGTTTGGCCTAATAACCCTAGATGTAAGTCATTGTAAGACTGGCTAACCTACTGCTCTCTCTCTTCCCTCTCTCTTTAGTTTTTTAAATTTCAGTGTGTTACAGTTTCTATACAAAATTCGGCTTGCATTTGAAAAACAATACTTTCTTAATTTGTATTCATATTATTTGTTATCGAAGAAATAGTCTTACAACGGTTACTAAATTCTTCAAAATGTTGATTACAAGTAAATTGTAATCCGATAAAAAATACCTCATTCTGTACATGGTTGTTTGCTTTGACTGACTCTTGTTGCGGCTATAGGAAGCAGTAAAATAACCATAAAAAAGATGCTTTAGTTGACCAATATAACCAGACATTTAACCCCATTCCCTACTTTAGTTGTCTACCAAGTATTCCAAACAAACTCATTATTTTCTATATATAGTAGTATGCAGTAATAATACTGCAACTCGCTACATTCCAATGGAGGAGGAATATTTTCCAATAATTTGAAAAATGAACTAATTAATCACAATCATAAACAACCAATAAAGTTTAAATGTTTCGATAATTTCTTAAATTTTAAGTAAATTGGTACCAATTACGAATGCAAGTTTTTAATAATTTAAAAAATAATGATGTAATAAATTTGTATTACCTACTTTTTATTCGTGAGTCCATTATACTTCCACCATAAAACACAACAATGGTTTACTTTGAGTGGATAAATTCCTGATAAATATATAAATAATTGTTTTGCTCATTTATCATAACCACTTAAATTACTTGTACATGTACTCGAACAATAATGCATATAAATTATATCTGAATAAAATCATCCAGATAAATACAAATAGTAATAAGTCAATACTACTTGCATGTAATGTAAATACTATCAAATACGTGTTTTTACGTATTATGAAGAGAGTGTAACCAAACAATACAACATAAACTGTAGTTTATGTTTTGTACCTATCCTTGAACAATAGAATAAAACAAACAATAGAGTCAATAAAATAAGATAACGCATTATTTTAATATAATTTTATCAGTATTAATAGTCATGTAAAATTCATAAGTTTTTATGTTCCATTAAGGAAGGAAATATCACATGAATTTATACATTTATTTGCGAATCTAACACATAATAAAATTGTTCGTGTCAAAAGTGAAGGTTATCCACTGTTTTTCAGTTTTAATTGTATGATTGAAAATTGAATTGTTTTACAGCTTTGGTCACTTAATCCAGTTTGATCTTAACTTTGAAAAGTTATTTTAGATGAGATTATTAAAAATTAAATTGGTTTCAACAACTTTGTTTACTTAACTGCGAGTAATCACTACAATTGTTCGTACTCAGCCGCATGATTTCGTAATACAATCACTAATAAACTGAAAGCAATGCCGCAAAAAATAAATAAATATTCTTTTACGAGCGTTAACTTAAATACAATTTATCATAAATAGTAAATTATTAATAATCACATAACTTATGAATTTGCATAGAAAAGATCACACCTTCTACTGGCAACTGAGAACATCTAATTGAATTCTCCGCTTACTTAATTACCTATAATTAATTTTTTCAATCGATAACTTCGGAGCGTTTCCGTAATGTAAATGAGTCTTCTTTTCGACTTGATAATCAGTGTCAGTAATCTTTAAGAGGAACAGGTCTGGGTCACTGCAAGATTTCACTATAAAACGCACGTTTACCTTCAACAGTTCTCAGTTAATAATGGCATTACTTTTAATACTTTTCGCGTTGGCCTTTAGCAGCTTCATTGCTTATTGCAAAGTGTACGATCGGTGTGAATTAGCACTCGAATTAAAAAATGTTCATAAATTCCCCGACGACCAACTAGCTACTTGGGTATGCATCGCAAAACATGAATCAACCTTTAACACATCAGCTGTTAATCAAGGTAGTGGAGACCATGGTTTGTTTCAAATCAGCGATCTATATTGGTGTTCACCTCCTGGTAACGGTCATGCTTGCAATGCACCGTGTTCAGCGTTTGAGGACGACGACATAACCGACGACATTGCTTGCATCAGAAGAATATTTAGGGAGCATTCAATCCTATCTGGAAATGGATTTAATGCATGGGTCGTTTATTCGTTGTATTGTAAACATGATGTTTCAAAATATGTTGAAGGATGCTTTGATAATGAAATCTATGGTAGTCAGACGACTACCTCTACTACAGCGGAACCTGAAGACGAAGACGATGTTTATGAATTTCCACCTTTGCCAACACCTCCCAAAAAGACGAAAATACAAAAAGAACCTTTCAAAGCTGTTGTATCTTCTACTGGACGACCGAAAACGGTATCTGCACAATACCAAGAAGCTTCTAAACTGTCTACATATTCGAAATATTCATCAGTGACGACAATCAGGCCAACAGCTAAGCCTTTTGTAACCCTTAAACCAACGAAAGAAGCAAAAGTGTTGAGAAACTACAAACAAAAACCGTTTTCTACTTTTAAAGAAGATTTGTTTCTGAAAAATAATAATAGATTATCGACTTTACGGCCTCCTGTAAAATTCAGTGATTCGACTCGATTACGTTCCACTGCTAAGCCATATTCATTTACTACTAAATTAAATGGTTTTCGAGGTTCAACTACACTTAAACCGTTGTCATTTATTTACGAAAATATTCATTCGGATCGCAAACGAGAGCAAAATATAGTGGGAAAAGAAACTGCCCAATATTCATTTTTATGGACAGCAAATGGTTTCCGAATGGTTAAAAATTAGTTTTTTAGACACATTATAATTAATTTTTACGTATTACTAAGAACTGCCAAATAATTTTAATTGTGAATTAGTTTTAAGTATTAATTTTAAGGTGCTCCAGTTTTGTTATCATTCCCTCATTTACTGTATGGTGCTAAGGAATACATGGATACTGTGGAGGGCTTGGATCCTAATCCAGAACTGCATGAAACATTCGTCATACTTGAACCGGTAAGTCAAATTCGTTTGTGTTTAATTGTCCTGAAATAGTGAAAATACTTAGTAAACTGTAGGCAGAATTTTTACTACAATTTCATGGCAGGTTATCTGTTAAAAATTTAGACTAAACTGGTTTACCAAACAAAAGTACAAATACTTGTAAACTAAACTTTTATACGATATTACTATCATTGAAGTAAACATTACCCTCTATAGATAATAACTTTCGAACTTATCAAACTAATATTTTTAAATATGTTGTCATGTGAACTATACGGTTGTAGTTATAAAGTATTTATAATTTTTTTTATTTCGATAACTTTATTTTAACGTTTTTTTCCTAGGATAAAAATATATTTTAATTTTACCTTAATTACTTTCGTAGAAGAATTAAGAGAAAGAAAATAAAGACAATATACCTGTCCTATAAAGCATTTTTTTGCACTCATGTACATGTATTTTTTTTTTTAGATCTCTGGAGCTCCCTTAAAACTTGCAAAAAGAGTCCAATTCAATATGTTCATTAGGGCAGTACCAGATATTATTAGCATTGAAAATGTCACCAACTCTGTGGTACCAATCTTTTGGATAGAGGAGGTAAGAATTAATAAGTGCCAAAATTCATTTCTTTACATTTTAAACGGTAAACAACGTCTTTATATGTCATGAATGACTTTTTATAATAATTGTTAACTGAAATATAGTATGGTTTTAATCGCCATTTATCAAATATATAAAATGATTTAAAACTGTTTCTCAAACGATTTCAGTTAATGATAAAAATATTGGTAGTATCGTTAATAGGTTGTTAATACTAGATATATTTTTTTACAGTCAATGATTCTTGATGACCGTTATATTGCTATAATAAAAGATACTCTGTTGAAAAATTTAAAAATTTTGGATATGATTAAGTGGGGAATAATCGGACTTGGAGGCGTTGCTCTTGTAGCTCCAACAGCTTTGATGATTTACAAAAATTAAATTAGGTCAATGTTTAGGAAATGAAGTTTCTGTGTGTACAAGATTTATTAATGTGTAATTGTAATATAGGTTATTATCTATGAAATGACAAACAGATGTTTATGTATTAACTATAATGTATTTTGTATGTTCAAGTGATTTATTTATATGCACCTCAAATGAAGTCAATTGTATTCATAATACGTTTTATATCATCTAATCTAATGGATGAGTTCATACCTAGTACAGGAGTTTGTACACTTCACAAGGAACATATACTTGCTTGGTACATGCTTAATTTAATGTTACTTAAATTTTGTATGGTAGTAGAACTAATTTGTAAATAGATCTTTACTTGCTTTCACTACCTCTTGTGTTTGGTACACTTGTATCTGAGTTCTCAACCATTATCTTTTTTCAAAGTTTACTATATGTAATATGAAGATATAACAAAGTATGTTTGTTTTGTCAAAGAAAGCACCTTTTAATAGTTGTTCAGGTTATTACAGAGTTATGAACCACCGTACATGTTAACTAAGAAACATTATATCCAAAAGTCCTTATTCATAATTAATTAAGATCTTATGTATAGATAATTTATTTAATATATTTTTCAAGTTGTTAAATGAAATAATGTAATAAATAACATTCTAATTGTAAGTGTGCATATGTGTATGGTAAAATAAAATTTTAAAGTATACTTTTATTAATTTTTCCATTTATTGCATATAAACATGGCTATGTTTCTAATATCATCGACATAATTGTCCTATTTCCTATCTTGTAAGAACAGTGTTCTGAACTTGCTATTAACAATGGGAAATAAGAAACCCAAGAAAAGCAGCTGCCACTGGATGATCAATTGAAATATAGGATGTTCAAAAAATGGCCGAAGTTCGAGGAAAATCATAAAAATTCTTTACGTCAATTTGACATTTATTTAGAAAAACAAAATGTCGATTTAGACAGATCGATCAAAAAACCTGAAAATTTAGCCAGTGATCAGATTCGTCCTAAAATTTTTTTTTTGTAAAGCTATGAAATGAAGAAATCTATGGATAAAAACATGATTAGATAGATATTTTGAATATTAAAATATAGTGAAATTTCAAAAAATATATTTGTATAATAGCTACATAAACTTTGAAGGGCTATCTGCTACGTTTAAACAAAAATTTTTTTTTAAATTATTTTTTCTCTGCTCTATAAATGGTCCTGAGCAATGTGTCATAGAGTTGGTGTCCCATTTTTTGAACATCCTGTGTAAGATAATATGTCGAAGTATCAAATTCACACGAATCGCGAAGTTTCCGAAAACAAGCAAAATAATTAGAGAACGAGAACAAAATATAAAATATTAATATAATTAAAGCAAAAACTATGTATTACAAAGGAATCGGATTAACAGTGGTTCGGGTTCGGAAGCCTCCCAAGACCCAAAGTCCACCTGAAATATCTACACGTTGCGATCTTAAACTACGCTTCCAAAGTTAGGTATATTGTTGAAAGATATTTTTTTCTGATTTTCAAAATTTTTGAGCAGTTTAATTTGAATTAATTAAAATATCCCAACATTTTTTAGCGCAGTCTATATATTTCAATACAAGATTAAAAAAAATATAAGAAAAAAAAATTCGCATTACTGAAATTGACATACCTAATAAAAAGAAAACTAGCTTTCTCCGGTAAGTACTTAAATCAACTGAAACAAAAAAATGTTTTCGTCTTTGTATTGTAATACTGCTAAGTAAAAAGAGTAATCTATTACACAAGAGAACAAAGAAAAATTGTATGCGGCATTAGTTTGATTGTACTTTTAGTTAATGCTTTTGTTATAAGTAGATAGTAGTATGATGTGAAGTCAAAATATTTGAAAGGCCCTAGTTCTTTCCAGGTATTGGTTGGTAATCCATCATCAACCCTACAGGAAAAAGTTTGCGGTATTAGGTCGGATTTTTTTCCCAGACAGTTCTTAATTTCAAATAAAATTAAAAGTAGGTGATTATTTTTTATTTAGAAAAAATCGTAAATTTATAGATAAGTAAAAATTTCCGGACTTCTCGTAGTTCCTTGACCTCGTTTACCGCCTCGGTTGGAATTTCTATCAACATCCGGAAATATTTAACTGTTCCGATTAATTATATTACAGAATTTACTATTCTTGCATAGGCATTTGGACATATTTCCTGACGATATCAGCGAATACAGCGAAGAATAGGGAGAACGTTTCCACCAAGACCGGTGAAAAAGCAATAGGATTACTCTTGGACTTTACAAAGAGATTATTATGATCAGAAATACATATGTATTGCTGAAAAATCCTACAAAAACCGTGTTTCTCAGTTTTTAAAATTAATTAATTAATAACAATGCATGTCTAACATTGCAGTTTAGTTTTAAAATAACAGTGTTCGTACATTTATTATAGACTTTTGTTCGTATAAGCAAGTTGCACTTACATGTCTTAAAAACTAGAACCAGTTGAGCAAATTTAATATTTTTTTCATATTCAGCAGACTTAAATACTTGGTTGCCTCAGGTTCACTGTTCCCCGGTGTTATCACATTTTTTTTTGCATCGACGAAGGACTGATGACTTCGGGAAATTAAAGTGATATATTTTTTTATTAATTAATTAATTAACTGGTTGGATGTGGTGTGAACTTCAGTAATTATTGTTGTTTCGTTTAATCGTTAAATATATACAATTCAAGCGGTGACATGTAGATAAAAACTTAAAAACACAAATTCCAAATATTATTAGCAGAGTGAACTTTATATCTATATCTTAAAACAACGTTCTCAACTTGAGGAGCGTGACCCCTTAGGGGGGCGCAAAATAATAAATTCTCAGCTATGAATTTAAAACTATTCTGATTTTAGACAAAATTAAAAAGACTGTAAAGACATGAGATGCGAAGAAAAAAACAATTTCGGTTCAATACTAAAAGGAAACACTTAACTTTAGCAAAATGTAAAGTTGCAGAAGTAAAAAACTTCAATTGTCTGTAAGTATAAGGCCGTACCGAAAACATCTTTGTAATTCTCTGTGTAAATAAATTAGACACATAAATTTAGTACCGAAACGAAATTGGGTTATCCTCGATCTAAATAAGAATTATTTTTAAAATGTTATTTCTCTTGACGTTTTTTCGTGATTTCTCAGGAAATTGTGACACAGTAATGCAACGTAAACATAATTTCCAACTCTTGGTTAAAAGAACGATGCCGAGGCAAAAAACCCGAATGATGTAACTTATTTACTCAGTAAACTTTTTCACTTCAAAAATTTGTGGAAGGTTATTTCGACAGAAATTCCTTCGCGTCTGAAGTACAACAAAACATATCCATTTTATATTTTTAAAGGAACCTCTATAAGTTAAAATAAAGATTTGTATGTAACGTTAAAGTAAATAAAAGAAGCGTGCTACCCGCATGTTTCAAATGAATATTTCTTTTACAAAATTTTGTGTTGACGTTATCAACATTTTGCACATGTATCAATTTGACTAGATGTAGTGTAATAATAACAGTACTGTAATCCCAAATTTTCGGGAAAATTAGTGAGTCGTTTTTTATTTAATCAGTACAATTAATTTTTTTTTTTTGGGTCACTTGTATAATTAATCTTTAATTTTTAAAACGATGAGTGCACTGATAAACCGCAAGTCTAGTCATAATCTTTTGCATATTTCAGGAAGGATTTATTCGTCAAAATTTTGAGATGACGTCATCCATTTTTTGGAAGCGAATAAACGAATAAATTTTAATTAACGATTTAGCATGATTACGATAACCTTACAACGTGTGCAAGATTTCAATGCATTCAGTTTTACAGTTTGAAAGTTAAATTACAAAATGTTACATAATTTTAATTTTTTCCCCAAAAATCTGCATTTATATTTTAAAATTAAAAACAAATTTACTATTGTAAATTTTGGAGATGACGCCATCCCATTGACGGTGGGGATGATTAGCTAAATTTTGGTTAACATTGTACAATCTGTATGATAGTCCTATATACCTATGCATATAAAATTTGACAACAACGGTAGTTTTAAAGATTTATCTATCTAACAAAAATTGACATAGACAAACAGACGACAGACAGACAAAAACGGGGGACCACTTTTTTTCTTACTCTAGGGGTCATTACACAAAATATAAAATTGGCAAGTGGCTCGATGAGCTCGATTACTATACTACCCTAGCAGGAAGTAAAATTGCTTGGTAAATTAAATACTTCAATAAAATCAAACATTAAAAAAAACTGTTGCTTATACATCAATTATTTGCATTAATTTTGTTCCGTTATAGAGAAGTGTTTCAAATGTTTATCGAAACTATACCGTGGAAGTGTCGTTAAATACAAACAATGTGTATTTGTTGAAATTTTCACTACCCCTAATTCTCATTAAGTTTAACATCAACTGTAGCATGTTATTTAACGTGAATTAACTATTAAATGTATCAAATAAGCAACAAAAATGTGACTAAGATTTCTAACATTTCTTCAAACATAGGTGTGAATACTTAATATAATATCTTAATGTTCAAATAGTAAAGGCAAAATATCGTCATTTCGTTCTTGGAAAATTTTCATTAGCTTCCTTGTTTCCAAATTCTAAGAAAAACACGACTTCGTAATTATGATAAGTGTAACTTTGTCTTCAGTACTAAAAATAATTTTATTATCTTTGCATAAACACACAATTTAAATAACAATTTGTAGCCATAAATAAAATATATAAGTATATGCATAAACTGCATTTATTACCGTACAATATTTTCAACTTAGATATTACTGTAACAAATAAATATTTTATGACTGGAAAATACCACCACGAGGAAAAAATAATGTAGAAAGGACAAATCGTGGTTCCTCGAAAAGAGCAATAACCGCGCATAAAAAAAACACGTATGTTTGTATTATCAGATAATGGCGGGAACTCCGACCACTATCTCTTTTATTTAGCTTGACACTTCTGCACATGGAAACCACTACAAAAAAAAAACCAAATGAAACGCATATAAAAAGCCTATTTCTTTTCGAATTTACACAATTAAGTTTTAGACATGAATCAGATTACAACATTGTTCGTGCTGGTGGTAGTTTTGCTGTGTGGCAGCAAACTAGAAGCAAAAATTTTCGAAAGATGTGAACTTGCAAGAGCTTTGAAATATAACTACCACATTCCTGCTCATCAGCTGGCGACCTGGGTGTGCATAGCAAACTACGAATCGCACTTCAATACTGGTGCTATTAACACTCAGTCTGGGGACCACGGAATATTTCAGATTAGTCAAATCTACTGGTGTTCAAATAGCAACTCGCCTGGAAAGGGTTGTAACAGTGTGTGTTCAAGATACAGGGATGATGATATACGAGATGATGTGGCCTGTATTAAGAAGGTTTTCGCTGAACATCAAAGACTGTTTGGAAATGGTTTCCACGCATGGACAACGTATAAATATTGTCAATCTAACGTTAATCAATTTATTGCAGGGTGTTTTTAAGTAATGTAATTTAAGAATAAGTCTATTTATTGCATTGATATTATGTACGTTTTATTCTTGCTTAGTGCATCAAATAAATACTTCTCCTTTTGTATACAAAATTAATATTTTTACGTAGATAACAATAGCAAGGTACTTTGTCATAGTCAAAAATAAGCTCTGATAAGAATATGAAGATGTTCTACATTCATAAGTGTTGCCTATTTTCGTAATATTATCAAAGGCAAGGATTTTGATTTGCTTGTCGTAAACACTTCATCTTTATATTGTTTAAAATAGATAAACAAAAGGCACTTAATAGTTTCTCGACAGTATAAAAGCTGCTGAATGTAATTCAGCAAATTAGTAGTATTTGGCTACCTTGATCAAAATGAAACTTCTCCTAGCTTCTGTTCTATTAGTCGCTTTTTTGTCTCTCAGCGAGGCGAAAATTTTCGGTAAATGTGAATTTGCCAACACCATAAGGGGCTTTGGTTTCCCTGAGGGTGAAATTTCGACCTGGGTATGTATTGCCAACTACGAATCTGCTTTCAACACTGATGCCACTAATACCGTGACTGGTGACCATGGAATTTTCCAAATAAGCCAAATTTACTGGTGCTCTACTGGTGACAGTCCCGGAGGTGGATGCAACAAAAGATGCGCTGATTTCCACGACGATGACATTAGCGACGATGCTGTCTGCGTTAGGGTGATCTTTAATGAATTCGTGGGTATGACTGGAAATGGTTTCGATGCTTGGACTACATACGCAGCATACTGTAACGGAGATAACTCTGGATGGCTGGATGGCTGTTAAAGTTTAAATAAATTTTCTATAGAAAAAACTCCCTAAAATGATTTCCTGATTTTTGTAACCCATTAAGACCGACTAGTAACAACTTTTCTTCTTGCTCCATATTGCAGATTTCTGCATTTTTAGTTTATTTTAACTGTCTTTCTGAACCTTATACCTATTTTTGAGCCAGGTGTCAGTTTACTAAACCCTTACGCCGCCCCCATACAACGCCAATGGGTTTTCTCGAGGGCATTCTAGTATGTACGGCGATGATGGGTGACTCATCATCGGTGACTGCGGCCGGGCAGCGTTCGCATAAAGAAAAGCCTGGAGCGAGTCGTCGGTGGTCTTTATTGCGGGGTCCAGAAAAACCTGGAAGCGACGTTTACGTACCATCCAGAGGAAAGTATGGGTTTAAATAGAGGCCACCTTCGGGGACGGATTATTCAGTCTGTTCAGTCAAGACATAGTTCAGTCAAGTAGTGCCGGAATTATTTTGTACATGGTCGCTGTATAATTAGTCATGTAAATTTGGAGAAATAAATTCTTGAGTTTTACCCACGACGATTTTAAATACCCTTCCAACGTAACAATATTTTCTATTAAGGATTTATTACTACGAAACTAGTGTTCCTATCAAGATCAACTCAGTCCTTGTTTGAAATATAATTTCGGAAAAGGAATTTCGAAGATCGTTATCAGAGATTTTTCAGGTTCGTTTATCGATGGTAAAGTCTCTCAGCGCCAGTGCCCACGTGTTCATCGGTTTAATGAACACGATTCTGACGGTAACTTTAGATACATTTGGCAAGCTCCCGTTATACTGTGACAATCTGGACCTGACGGTGGAACAAGATATGAAATTTGTATTCAAAGATTTAAACACTCCGAACATCCCCAAAGCCCTCTCAACTGAGAATTTTGGTTTACACATATTGAATGGTTCGCAGTGTCATTGCTGGACAAAATTACTCAGAAATTAAAGTGCAGCTAAAAAAATGACTTCGGAAGTTGTCTAAGATATGATCGCTAGGGTCAAAGTCGGTTAAGAAAAGTGGAATAAAGAAAACCTTTTGCTATATTGTAAATATTTTTTAAAAAGCTCAATACATTCGTTAGCTGAATGTTTATAAACTAAAAAAGTCCCATCATGTACTTTAGTTAAACCTACCCATTAATAAGAGTCATAAACTTATAGTAATAGGACAAACGTCTTCTTTCTTTGAATACATAGATAAATTAACTCTGATTTTCGAGAAATTTCTTTGCCAGAAAAATTGTGTTGCCACAACCCAGGTATTCTAACCTTCTAGCACGGAATCGGTTGTGTAGTAAGTGTCTATGTTAAATTATAATATTTTGAATAAAAACATAACGTACATACATAAGGTAAAAATACATGTAAAAATCGCCAAAAAAAGACAGACATTCAGAAATAGAAAATCAATTTTTTATATTCTAAAAGTTATCTAATTAAAAAAATTGTTATTTTGTACTAATACGTCTGATTATTTGGAAGTCCAAACCAGAAGTTACTTCCACCAGTTAATCCACTGAACATAATAATATCGATAAAAAACAACAACAGAAAAAACAACGACTGTAGAATTCATAGACACTGATGAAGTTTAGAAATGCTTGGGCTTGAATACAACTTCAAGAATTATAATAAGAGAAAAGGCTACAAAAGTTTCAAAAATGCCGCAATAAGGACATAGTCGTATACGCGAACCCACTTATTATATTCATTTGAGATTATCAATTATTATAGCTCTAATGTACCCGAAGAATTAACGAATATGATTCAATATAATATAGCGTTTATCTCCACTACACCGAAAATACACTAAATGTTTGTTGACACGTTTCGCCAACAACATTGGCATTATCTAGACAAAGCTAAATTAAAGTTATCAAAAAGGCTCCTGAATATGATTCAAACAAAGTGTCCAAACTTTAGAAAAAAGCATCACACACCCATAAAGAACATTTTAATTTAAAAAGAAGAGGCTAAATGTCCCCTCTTACTTTTGATGTAGACGACTTATCTAATGAGATAAGCCGTCTATTTCGAAAATACCTATTTATTTATCGTAAGTGGAGGATTAACAAGACTGCACGTTTCACATCCAAAATTTTTCACTTGAAAATATGCAGCCAATATTACTAGAATCTGTAAGTTCCAATAGATTGATCAAAGTTGCTTATGATATGTATAATGTATTGCTTACACGAAAGTATTCAGGCGTGAAAAGATAAAATAAGCACCCTGTACGTTTTTTAATAAAATTTCAATAACAGTTACTATGCCCACTTTTGAGGTGACGTGATCAGTCTTGGCAGGAATAATGAGACATGGAGGTAGAATTATATATATCAACTTTTTAGACCGTAGCAAGCCATGAAAAACTAGTAACTGAGTTCATGTTCAACATTAGAAAGCTAAAGTTTTTTGTGAAAGACATTTTTTATGTTGATCTGAGTTGCCACCTTAAATATCATCAAGAAACATTAAACTAATTAATTAAACACTCAGAACTTGATAACTTGAAAATAAAGAACTTTAGTCTATGATCAAAATTAATATGTATGTACAATGATAATATCCCAAGCAAAAAAGGTATTTATTCAAAAAAATATAAAATAAATCTTGATTGCAAAATATACTTTTAGGTTGATGTTATGCATGTAGGTTGTGCTCCTGAGTCAAGGAGAGTTAATTGCAATTAAAATGGCAACTAATATAATAATAAAAATAGTAACATAAAATTGATAATTACATATCCTTTTTACTTGCCAAGCGCCTTGTATAATTTTATGCTTTTCTACAGCGTGTACCTTTGTACAAACGAAAGTCTCAGACCACACACCTGGGACTAAAGTGTAGACCTTCTGTCTCAGCTTTTCTGTTGGCAAAAGTATTAGAAATTTGTTAGATCACCCCAATAAAAATTTGATGACATCATTTCAAAATTTTGTTAAATAAATCGAACTTGAAATTTGCACTATAACTGGTTTGTTTATTTGTGGTTTAATAATGTGTCCACATTTTTATTTTTAACTACAGTGGCGTGGTAATAAAAATATAAAATATGGTGACAACTGTAAAAACGATTATATAATTACGGTGATTTAGTAGTCAGTATCGCCGTATATCATGCGAAGATCAGTGTTGGATTTACCACTAGATTTTTTTTAAGTACAATAAATTTCAAATCACTACTATTATTATTGTATTCTTTTTGCCAGGCACATTTTATAATGACGTTATAACTTACATGGGTGTTGCAGGTCAACATAAAGTACTATATTCAAAATAAAGGTTTGAATTTTATTTTAATTAACATTTTCTGAAATAATATCATCGTTTTGGAGAGGACGAATAGTCTTATTAAATATTTTGGAATTACTGAAACAATGTTGGTAACCCTTCAAGAAATAGGACTCATCCAGTTTGTTGAACAACTTGTAAAATTTGATTCTACAAGTTTAATTTTTTTAAACAAAATATCCTGTAAGATATGCAACTTGTACATTAGAATTGTATTCAGGTGTGAATACTTGACAACAAGTATAAACAGCGTATTTTCTACTTTTTGTAGTCATTTTGTACAGATTTCACCAATAGAGTGCGCTCATTTTACAGTTCTGCTAATTTAACTACTGTCAGTGACTATGTATTTAACATCTATACTCACTGCTACTGTCTTGTTTTAAAACATTGTGGACCAGTGACGTGGCAGACTGGCCATTCTTAAAATAATACTGCTAACTTATAATTTCTATACGACAATATGGTTCAAAAATTTTTTGGCAGATTTTGTCTCGATCGTGGACATAAAAACTCAATTTCAGTGAAATTATTTTTTCTTTTCATCATTTATGTTTGAATTCCACCATTCTCTGTTTTTTCTAAGAGCTACGATAAAGGCGTTAATGATTCAATTAAAATTATATTGTCAAAAATGACAAGTCACAATGATAAGTCAAAACCTTCTATGATGTATCTAAACTTTTTAACCAAAATAACTTTTACTTTTTAAACCACAAATTAGCAATTTATTGCAAAACGTGGTAGTGGAAATTAAAGTAGAACCCTAAGGCTATTTCCCACGCAAAAATCATCTCCGGGTTTTCAGCGGAACAAAAGTTAACATGGGGTATAAAATTTAACAGGAGAATCCTTATTCGTTATGGCTACTTTTAAAAAAGATGCACTGTACATGTATTTTCTATGTTAATTAATTATTACTGTAGAAAACAAAATGATAATGAACCGTTAATAAAATATGTCCAGAAAGCAATTAAATACACGCTGCTTTGAAATGTTTGCAATAAAAAAATGGGCAATAGCTTACAATAACATTTATTGCACTGTGTAAAGTTCACGTTCCTAAGTGGTAACAATGTCTAGAAAAAAATATTAGAAATTAAATATAAATTGTTATACACGCCACTGGTAGTGTTTCTTGACCTACCATAACTACTACAACAAATGCCACCCCGAACGATTAGTATTAAGAACCAAAAAAGCGGCGCACTGATAAACAACGTGCAAAAACACATTAATTGCCAGTCATGTTTCAATTGGTTGCTGTCGTGTGCTCGGTTAACATCTTTAACAATGCTGAATTTTTCCAATTCAGAGCGTGTCGACATGGTAATGCTTTATGGTGCGGCTCATGGAAACGCCAGGTTGGCCCGTGAATCGAGCGCTTTCCAAATTGCACAATTCCGTGTGCGCGAACATTTACATCAGTGGTACTGCAAGCTGAAGAACAAATTTTGGAACGCGTGGAAGAAGAGCCCGACATCAGCACTCGCCGACTTGCAGCTGAAGTTGGAGTTTCACAGTTTTTAGTGCGTCTTACATTAAAAGAACAAGGCCTACATCCATACCAAGTTCAAAATGTGCAAGCTTTGGAGCCTGCTGATTTCCACTGCGAATGGTTGTTGCAGCAATGTCGTGAACGCCCTAATTTTTTAAGTTGCATTCTGATTACTGATGAAGCAGGATTCACTCGCAATACTGTTTTCAACAGTCACAACACTCACACGCTCGTCAAGAAGTACTATTTCAACGAAGGTTTTCCGTAAATGTGTGGGCCGGTATCGTAAATGACCACTTAGTTGGACCTTATGTTTTACCAAACAGATTAAACGCGGCACAGTACCTCGAGTGTTTAAACAATGTGTTGGAAGAGCAACTAGATGTGGAAGGGCCTCTAGATGAACCAGTTCGCATGTGGTATTTGCATGATAGAGCACCACCACATTTTGCTAGGTCAGTAACTGAATGGTTAAACAATCATTTTCCTAACCATGTTCACCCGATCTCAGTCCGTGTGATTTTTGCCTGTGGGCTTGGATGAAACAGTTAATTTATGGAAATCAATAGTGTCCAGAAACTACCGAAGAGCTTCAACAACTAGTGGAAGTGCCAGCTGCTGCAGTCCGTGGAACTCCCGGAGTTTTTTCCGTGTAAACATGTTGCGACGTACTCAAGCCTGTATTGGTAGTCAAGCATACCATAAAGCTTTACCAAAAATCTGTCCTTCGCAGAACCACTATTTGTTTCTACAACTAATAAACTTTCGCATTGACCTTCAACGATGAACGAATACGCGAATGAAAGAATGATAACTAGGAAAAAGTGGGTTTTACCTACTTTTAACTGAAACTGTACATCGTTTTTATTTCAAAGTTTTTCCAGCTACTGTTTAAAAAGTGGATCATTGACATTGCATCACCTCGTGGCTCATTTTGCCCCTTTTTTGTTTTTTCTATATTTCCACATTACTACGGTACGTGATGCCGCGGTTACAATTATTGCATATATGTATTTCTAAATCACCCTGCATATTAAACTCTATGATGATTTTTAAGCCAATGTAATATTGTTACGAAATAAACCCATACGCCGCCCGGAACGACGCCTATGGGTTTTCTAGTATGTGCGGTGATGATGAATGACCCAAGCCTGGAGCGGGTTGCCGGAAATCTCGATTGCAGGGTCCAGAAAAACCTCGAAGCGGCGTTCACGAACTACCCAGGGGAATGTCATAGTTTAAATAGAAGCCACCTTCGGGGACGAGTCAGTCTTAGTCAACGAGTGGAGTCCAGGCAATGGGAGAAGTAGAGTCTAGTAAAATCCATTCCGAGTCGGACTTATTCTGTACATAATCGATGTATAGTTAGTCGTGTAAATTAGGATAACTGAGAAATAAATTGTTGAGTTTTACCAACGCCGATTTTTAATCACCGATTATCGTAACATTGATGTCGGAAGTGAGATTTGAAATTAATAACTGGGTTTAGAACGATTTCCTGGCACTTTGGATAAGAATTTTGAAAATTTATGCCTGTCGAGACCAGAGCTCGGACTGCTGCAATGGCAGAACAGATTATGGCTATGCTCGTACAGATGGACAAAAGAAACAAAAATAAAATATAAGAGATGAATGAAAAAAATGGACGCAAAAATGGAAAAGAAGGATGAAGGAACAGATAAGCAGATCAGCCTCACTGAAGAATTCCATCGTAACTATATAATCACCTTCATGATCTTCATAAAAATTATCATTACATGTTTTTTTTGAATTGTTGAACTGATTCATAGAATATTATGATATTTAATGACGATTTTCCCCAATTTTACAAATAGTGGACCCTTTGAATGAAAAAGGAAAAATGAAAAAAAAAAGAAAAATCAGCTAGATGCACTGGTGGGTGATATATTATATTAAAGTTTGTCTAGAATTATAAGAATTTTATGGACTCCCAAAGTTAATTCGTTTTACAGCCCTGTTGTCAATTTTATTGTACAGCTGAAGAGCGGGACGAACTCAGATACAGTAAGCATCGGCTTTCCCCTGACAGGCTCTTTACCTGTACAACAGAATTGATGCCTGGGCTGTAAAACGAATTAACGTTGGGAAAAATTCTTATAATTCTGAACAAACTTCTACCTCCGTCCACGTGTCGAATACAACCTGTGAGAATAGTCAGCCAGCTAAACGTCCAAAGCTACATTCTTCGCCTCTTTTTGAAATCTGAAGATAACCAGTGGAAGGAATGATTCAGTTGTAAGCTGACCAAGTTTTTACTTACAGATAGATGCAAATCAATCCTGGTTTGGACAGGTTAAAAAGATTTTTAGAAATAGTTGTAGATATAAAGGCAAATTCCATCTACAACGCAATGAAAACATTTTTTTAGTTTGTGGAGAACTCTGACCATCAGCTAACAGCGATGTTTTTAAGCAACATTGCGGACGTTAGTCAGTAATTTATGTGGACTTTAAGCCCGTACATGGCTCTGTATGAGTACATTTTGGAAAGTGGAAGGTTGAATAAAGGAAAAAACTATTATTTGCTTATTTATTGAACAAATCGCGACATGGGAAACTGAAGGAAGTGCAAAAGGAGCCCAATAGAAATTTACACGATTGTTGTATACATGCATTTTGAAAATAAACAAGTTATACAGTTGATTGATAAGTACGAAAGTTCAATCAACCAGGCACTATTTAAGATGGAAGCGCGGTTAAGCTAATCAATTTCATTGCCTGTTAATATCTAATTTATTGTAGAGTAACCAATTTTGTGAATCGATAAACGCTTGCGTACGACTGACTGGTCATGCAAACAATATCGTGAATCTGCAATTTTTGGATTTAATAGTTTTATGAGTTTAACAAGAAAGGAATTAATAGCTTTTTTAAAAGTGTGGGATTTTTGGAGAGATTCAGTAAGGTATGAAAGTTATGTGATTTCCTGTCAAAAAGTAAAGTATAATCGCTGGTCTACCGGGTTGAAACAACCAGCACGTCCTGCTTGCCAAATATATTGTAATTTCATAGAAAAAAGTGACACATTTTTTAAACAAAAGAAAAAATTCGGTACAGTATAATTTTCAAGCAACAGTTAATTTTTCAGATTCATAGTGTTATCGACATTTGTAGTACTATAAATTTCTACTTATCGCAAATGCTTCGGACACAAGTGGCTTCATACGTCTTTAAGATAAAAATTAAATGCCTAAGGAAAATAAAAACGTGTAAAAGAAACTGAGTTATATCTGAGTGGAATGCTAAAAGTTCTTGTCAGTCCTGACTCTAACTATGAGATACAGGGTTATTAGAAATGTTTCTATCGTAGGCTTAAACAAAAGCGGAAAGGGACAGATCGATAGATATAAAAGAACTAAACATTTTTTAAGCCACCTACAGATAAGAAATATTTATAATAATCTATATATTTACCACACTATATTTACGCTACTTATTACTTCAAAGTGGCCAATACCCGCGTGAAAAAGTATACCCATATGGTTCTGTGAAGAAAAGACATTCAATACTTTCAGGTAGCCCTAATTTGCAAGGGTAAAAATTCTTATGAACAATGCCCGATAAACTGTTAAAAATAACAACACGCGATAAGATAACTGCGATTGACAACCAACTAATAGTTGATCGAATTTTTTTATTTCACCAATCTCAACCTGAATTAGGACGATATGAGAACATACACCGGATTAACCTTGTTTACAAAGCACAATTCACCGCACTGTGCATCAATATGATAATATGAGAAACGAAAGCAAAATGCGAAACACTGTTTACGTTCTGTTCAAATTTTTTACTTCACATTAAAAAAAAGCGTTTTTTTTTAAATACAGATACGCGTATTTACCAATATTATAACAAACGTGTAATGCGTAATTACATAATGTCAGAGTAAAATTATTAGCAGAAATAGATAACGTTCATTCATTTTACTGACTTACTTAAAACGAAACCGCAACAGACTAAAAAATGTGTTTTCATTTCCATTAAAGTGCACTTTCCATTATAAAAATGTTTCAGATAAAATTATCTACATTTGGTTCATCATTCCAAACTTCAATTTATTATTTCATATCTTCGGAACGTGTTTCTAGCTGCCACTTCGATAGTACTTTATGACTTTAATAATAACATTACATTGATGGTTCTTGATACATCTTTAACCAATTTCGCTTTTAAATTTAAAGATCTACTTCTAAACCATTACATTAACTGAACCGGGAACAAAATGTCAGTCATCATAAGACTCTATTCTGTAAAAAATTTGAGATTATTCGCAAACATAAGAAAATACACATCAATTACATCATCTATGTTAATAATAAATATAGCTAACAATAACAGTCGCAAACTGGACCCATGAGGAACTCCAGTTTCTTGAATAAAATAGAAAACCTTTAAGCATTACAAATATCTATGTACAATTTCATTAAGGTTATCAATTTATCTGAAAAACTAGAGGACATCATCAATTTTGTCAAAAAATGTCTCTGAAAAATTATCATAAATGACATCAACTTGGCAATGAAACTTATCACATTAAATTTGTTCCGGTGGAAAATCCTTTAATGAAACCTTGTTGAATAAGGAATATCATTTGCGAAATATAACTGTAAAACACCTTCTAGTATCTTTGCAAAACTGCAATTTAAAAGCATACTTTATTTCATGTAAGGATAAGTTAAATTCAATTCATTTTTAATTTGAGTCTTCAGACTTTTAAATTGTTTGTAATCATTAAGTGATTTGGTTCTTCTATAAAGTCCCCAAGCAGCCTTTTTACGTTTTTGGAAGATTTCGTTTAAAGCAGAATAAAAATGCGACGAGGCAGCAGTATAACATCAGAGTAAACTTGAAGAAAAGGTCAGTCCAACAACAAAAGCGATTCATCAAGTAGATTAAAATTACATTTTCTAAAGTTATATACTGATGACGATGCTACTGGAAATCCTTTCTGAGACGAACTTCCAAACATGACTCTTCAATATCAAGGGCAGGGTGATAACTGTGTTCTGCTAATTAAATCCAAAAGGTTAATAGGTGCAATTCTCTTTATCCTTTCCAAAAACTTAAACTTTTAGTAGAATATTCATTTTCCTGAAATTCTAGGAACGTACTGCTTTTACTGTTTGTATTAAAGTATACCTATTCAAAATAGGTGTGGAAATGACTAACACCAGGTAGGGTTTCTCTATAGTTTATTTACACATTCGAATATCTTACACGTGGAACAGGAGACGATGCCAGTCTTCTTCGTTTCGATGTCGGCGGCAGAAGAGAGTACTTGCCGTACTCGCGCCTCCTTGTGTCCCCAGTTGGTCTCTGCGTCGGCGCCAGGTTCACCAATCACGAGTGGTGTTCGGTGAGCATATTGAGTTGCCTACTCGTAGGCGAGAGGAAGTAGTACGTGTGCGTTGTGTTGCCTACATCAACATCACAGCAACGCCACATACCCCCCCCCAAGTAACGGGTGACAGCTGTCAAAACGGCTGTCAGTTGTCATTCTCTGAAACGTGCGGGGAGTGTTGACCTGCGGCCTGACCTGGTAGTTTGAGTAACTTCCTGTGTTCGTACTGGGGATGGAGCCGGTGGTGGTTCTGGTTTTTGGAGAATAAAAGCGGGTTTTACTCTGTCGATATTCACTGTTGTTTCCCTACCGCCTACATTGACCTTTATTATCTTAGCAGTACGAGACAGAACAAGGTGTGGACCGGTGTAGGGCTGTTGGAGCGGTCTTCGCACGGTGTCGTCTCTTAGGAAAACATGGCTACATTTACTGAGCTCTGTGTGGACGAAGGTGCTTTGCCTAATGTGGTGCGACGCTGGAGTTGGGCGAAGTTTCCTCATGTGGTCCCGTAGTTTTTCTACAAAAGTAGTGGGTTCTACGGATCTGTCGATACTGCTGAAAAAGAATTCGCCTGGGACTTTCAGTTGCGTTCCGTAGGTCAGCTCTGCTGGTGAGTGTCCGATGTCTTCTTTGATGGCTGTACGTAACCCTAATAATACTGTAGGTAGAACGTCTAGCCAACTTTCCGCTTCATGGCACATGATGGCTGCCTTCATGGTTCGATGCCATCTCTCGATAAGGCCGTTGCTCTGGGGCCTATATGGCGTCGTCCGAGAGCGCTGAATGCCCAAAATTTTCGCCAAGGCATTCATGGTGGATGCTTCAAATTGTCGCCCTTGGTCGGTTGTAATTTGTCTTGGGCAACCGAATCTTGAAATCCATGTTTCGTAGAATGTCTTGGCGACTGTCTCTGCGGTCATGTCGGTCATGGGTGCGATCTCTGGCCACCTGGTGAAACGGTCAGACATAGTGAGGCAATACCTGTAGCTTTGAGAGGGAGGTAGCGGACCTACTATGTCGATGTGCACATGTTGGAACCGTTCTGTGACGTCATCGAAATGCTGTAATGGGGCTTTGGTGTGTCGGCCAACTTTGGATCGCTGGCAAGGGATGCAGCTTCGTGCCCACTTCATTATGTGACTCTCCATAAATGGCCACACAAATCGCTTCTTGATGAGCTTACTGGTCGCTCGGCCGCTGGGGTGTGAGAGGTTGTGAAATCCTTCAAAAATTACTTTTCTCGAATCTTGTGGAACGTATGGTCTGACCACCCCCGTTGACGTGTCACACCAGATAGCCTTCTGGCCGGCCTGTGGGGTGAGTTTTTCTAACTGCAGGCTTGTTGTATCAGAGTTTAAAAGTGTTTTTAGTTCGGCGTCTTTTTCTTGTTCCTTGGCTAAGTCGTCGGTGTCAATGAACGTAGGAATTGTGATTTCATTGACCCTTGAAAGTGTGTCTGCAACTGTGTTTTGTTCACCTGAAATGTGGATAATGTTGGTAGAAAACTGGCCGATGAAATCTAGCTGCCTGACTTGTCTTGGGGATGCTTTGCCTGCTTTCTGCTGAAACGCGTAGACGAGGGGTTTGTGGTCGGTGAGTATGCAAAAGTCTCTGCCTTCCACCATGTGCCTGAAGAATTTTATGGTTTCGTAGACTGCAAGCAGCTCACGATCGTATGCGCTGTAGTTGCGCTGCTCCTTGCTAAGTTTTCTGGAGAAGAAACCTAAAGGTTGCCAGGTCCCATTGGAGTGCTGCTCTAGTACGCCCCCGATTGCGTAATCAGAAGCATCGGTGATAATTCTGAGCGGCAGATTTTCGGCGGGATGTGCCAGAAGCGCGGCGTTGGCTAACTCTGTCTTGCACGTTTCAAAAGCAGCTTCAGCTTCCTCTGTCCATTCGACTATTGTTTTGTCATTCTTCCGCGCGCTGTTCAGATATTGGTGAAGTGGTGTTTGGGTCTGGGCTGCGTGGGGAATGAAACGTCGGTAGAAGTTGATCATGCCAAGGAACCGTCGCAGATCTTGAACTGTCTTTGGTTTGGGGAATTCGCGGATTGCACTGACCGACGTCTCAAGTGGTTTGGTTCCACTCCCGGAAATCGTATGTCCTAAATATTTCACTTCGGCTTCACCAAACACGCACTTGGTCGGGTTAATCACTATGTGATGCTCCCGTAACCGAGAAAATAACATTTTTAGATGTTCGACGTGCTCTGCTTCATCTCGGGAGAACACTAAGATGTCGTCTATATACACATAGCAGAAATCAAGGTCACTTATTAGAGAGTTCAGGTGTCTTTGGAAAGTCTGCGCGGCATTACGTAGTCCGAACGTCATAACTGTAAACTCGAAGAGCCCAAACGGAGTGCACACGGCTGTTTTAGGAATGTCTTCTTCAGCCACGGGAATTTGATGGTATGCGCGCACTAGGTCTATGGTGGAGAACACACTCTTACCCTCGAGTCTGTAGGTGAAGTCCTGTATATGAGGGATGGGGTAGCTGTCAGGCACTGTCACGTTGTTTAGGCGCCTATAGTCGCCACATGGACGCCATTCACCAGGGAGTTTCTTTGGGACAAGGTGAAGCGGACTAGCCCAGGGGCTCTTGGATGGTCGGCACCAGCCCTGTTCCATCATGTATTGGAATTCGGCTTTCGCCACTCTCAACTTCTCGGGTGCAAGCCTGCGGGGAGCTTCTGCGACCGGGGGACCTCTGGTGATGATGTGGTGGAACACGTTTCCCCTGTGCTTCGTTCCAGGTGGCGGTGGGCGTGTAATTTCTGCGAAATCCGCTAGCAGTGCGTGATATGGCGTCGTCTTGGCCACTGTCGTGATCTGAGGCGATTTGCATATAGCGAGGGTTCCGCGAGTTGATAAGAGGGTGGCTGCGTCTACGAGGCGTCGGTTGCGGAGATCAGGTAGGAGGTTGTGATGCCTCAGGAAGTCTGCTCCGATGATGGGTTTGCCTACGTCTGCCACTATAAATACCCACTTGAACGGACGTTTCAACTTGAGATCAAGGAACATTAGCTTTTGGCCGTAGGTTCTGATCGCGCTGTCGTTGGCCGCGAAGAGCGTTGTCTCAGCTGGGCTGAGATGTTGTCTGCCTGAGAACAATCTCTTGGGTAACACGGAAACTTCTGCCCCCGTGTCGATTAAATATCGGGTACCTGATTTTGGGTCGGTGATGAAGAGGCGTTGTGTTTGCGCTGCGTCGTGGACCACCTCAATCGTCGACGGCGCCTCTAGTTTGACGGCCTTTTGTAGTCACAGGGTTTGGCGCATCTTCTGGCGTTTGCTCCAAACCGATTGTGATAATAGCAGATATTATCGTCCTGCGGATTCGACCTTGACCTAAATTTGGCGCGATTCCAGTTTTCGCCTTGCCCATGGCGCCTTCTGTCGTCTGCGAGTTGGTTTACTGTGGTCGATAAAGTTACGAACTGCTTCTGCAGTGCCGTAATGGCGGCAGCCATTCCATCTTCTTGCGCCGGTGTAACGGTTTGAGAGGCGTGCGCGGAGGTACCGCGATTTAGGGCACCAATATTTGCTGTGATGGCGCTGGTATGGTGGATTTCGGTCAATTTGTCCGCTATGGTCGCCATTTTGTCCAGCGTTTCTTTATCGTTTGCGGCGAGGATCATCTGTAGTTGTGGGGGTAAACGCTGCAACCACAGAGTCTTGAGGACGTCACCGCTGATCCCCTTACCCGCTAGGGCTTCCATTTCTCTTAGTAGTTGTGACGGCTGCTTGTCCTCTAACTCTATTTCGTACATGAGCTTCCGTAGTCGTTTTTCGGGGGTGTCTGCATAGGCGGCGATCAATCTGGATTTTATGCTTTCGTACTTTGTCTCTTCTGTTGGGGGGTTGGCGACCAAATCGGCAACCGGTTGGAGCGTCGCGCAGTCTAAGGCGGTTACTACGGTCCAGTACTTGGTCTGGTCGGACCTGATTCTCGCGCAATTAAATTGGGCTTCGACTTGTGCAAACCAAAGCACCGGGTCTCGCTGCCAGAATGTCGGTAGCTTCAGATTTGAACCACTTCTTACCTCATCAAGGGCTTGTTTGTTGGAGATGGTAGCCAGTTGTGTCTGGAACTGGCAAATTACTTCTTGTTGTTCCTGCAGTTTCTTTTGCATTTCTTCCATGGTGCTAGCTCTTTCTATTTTCTTTCCGGGGTCACCAATGTGGAAATGACTAACACCAGGTAGGGTTTCTCTATAGTTTATTTACACATTCGAATATCTTACACGTGGAACAGGAGACGATGCCAGTCTTCTTCGTTTCGATGTCGGCGGCAGAAGAGAGTACTTGCCGTACTCGCGCCTCCTTGTGTCCCCAGTTGGTCTCTGCGTCGGCGCCAGGTTCACCAATCACGAGTGGTGTTCGGTGAGCATATTGAGTTGCCTACTCGTAGGCGAGAGGAAGTAGTACGTGTGCGTTGTGTTGCCTACATCAACATCACAGCAACGCCACATAGGTATTCAAAATAAATCCCCTACAACCTCACTTTCGGCATGGATACAAATTCAGATTGTCATCTGTATGGGATTTATGTGAATATGCCTACTAGATAGATAGTTGATGACGTCGTAATATTATTGCGAGAAATCACTTTAAAGATATCTACGTATAACATGCTCCTTTACCTGTAGTTCAATAGTTCACCTGTATTTTTTATTTTAACATATATGAGTTATCATAAAAAAAGAATTCACAGAATCAGGTTTTATAATTTATCTAAGAAAGTGAATGTGTTTATTATGCCTCAAGAGTGAAAGAAATTCTATTTAAATCTTTAGAATCATTTTTTCTATTCTATTTAATTATTTAAAGTTATAAACAATTTTTAAACACCCGTCCGAGAATTTGTATCGTTTGCATTTTTGACTTCATATCTAGTTTTCTATACATTGTGAAAACCACACTAACTGTGTATATAATGTGCCTTGTTCAAAGTTTCAACAGGCACAAAAGTCATTTTTTTGTATATTTCCGTTTCTTATCCACCATAACTACACCAATTAGAACAGGAGAATATGGAATCTGTGCTTATCTCTTTTACGGTATGCGATAAGACTTACTTCAGGTGTTGCTTGGTACTTGAACTATACTGTAGAGTGTAGATGAACTTTGAATGGTTGAAGGGTCGACATAATTACCAATTGTATCTGTGTTGAAAGGTTATATCGATAACGAAATTTTTATTTCTTATCTCTTAATCTTTTTTAATCTCCTGATGGTAAATCCAGCTTTCTAAAACATTTGGGAGATTAAAATTAAGAAGACTAATAAAAATTGATTTCGATGGGAAAATATGGTCATATTTAAAATCATCTTGAAGTACAGAATATAAATTAATTACAACAAAATAGAAACATCACTTAAAATTAAAGTTGCAAACAAAATTTGGTTAATATAGTGTCCGAAAAAGGCCATTTATGGTCAGAGTGTGGAACGATTTGTTTATTGATGAGCCATGCTCAAAAACGTGCGTTTATCCAGATTCTAATTTACATAAACAATATCCTCTATACTGTCGCATCTATCAAGAATTTTAAATAACTTTTAGAGCACACATCCTATAAAAAACTGTCTGACAGCTCCTTTTATAATTTTGGGATTCGTGCTCTAAAAGAACTCTTAACCCATTGTAGGTATCGTTAAGTTTCTCCGCAGTTTTTCTTATTTTTAGTGGTAAAAACAGTGCATTAAATGGTATAGTTCGAATCAAATTTAAAACTTACTAATTATTTCTTCGATAGGTATTGAATCAATTAATTATGCATAATATGCTGTTAGTTGTTTTTTCTCAAGTTCACAATAATTCGTAAACTGCAAATTAAATGTTATCACAGGTGCATTATTTTACTGCTTTGTTGTTTCATTGTTTTATCTATTCGCGATTTTCCTGTATCGTTTCCTTAGGCACATTGATAGCACCCAAGGGTGTGAAGACTGTCTGTTTAATGCTTATATGTGATCATAAATTAATTGCCTCTAATCAATCTTAAATCGGATACAATTTATAATTTTTTTGACAAAGTAAATGCGGAAACTGCAGTGCTATTTTGAAACGAAATATTCCCGGTACACAGTGCGATGCTTGCCAATTGTCGATTTACACACTTTATATGGGGGGTGGTTTATCAGAACAAGATATACAAATTCCAAGATACAAATGTAAATCAATTAAAGTAGTTTGTTTCCACTTCTTGTGAAGAAAATATGTTGTCTTTCGCCATCTTAAAGCATTAATACAGTTAAGAACTGCGTAATAAATTCGCTACGTCTGTTGATAACTTAAACCCAGAACTACAATAAAAAATGGACAATCTAAAAACTTCCATTACTCAACAGAATGTCCCATCAACAACGAATGTGAAGAAATAGTTGTGACTTTGATGAAACTTTTTTTTAAATGTTTAGTTTATAATTTAAAGTCAGAAAAATTGGTCGAAGGTTGTTTCGGCAGAACTGAAGAACAAAAAAAAAACATATCCAACTTTTTCGAAAAATTACAAAATTAAAGAACCCCTATAAGTTAACATAAATGTATGTATGTAATGTTAGAGTAGATATAAAGAAGGGTGCCACGCATATGTTTCAAATGAGTTTTTTCTTTACAAAATTTTGTGAAGGTGCCATCAAGACGTACCTTTCTAAGTGTACGGTGTAAGTTAAGTTAGAGTTGCGCGACAGCAGTGGTCAAACGAGCCATACTTACCATGATACATTTTTTTAGCGTTCAAGAAAAAAATCGCTTTCCTTAAAACGAGGATAGATAACATTTAAATTACATTCAATTCTTATTTTAACAACTCTTGGGCTAAATCATTATTCCTTCTTGTTGTTATTTTAACTTCTGTCACTCAATATATAAAGCACAAAATTTTTGCAATTGTTTCTATTATTATTAATAATAATAGTAATAATGATATTTATTTTCTACAGGTGTTATCACCCAATTACAAAAAATAACTTCATATTCATTCCCATATTAAAACCTACCTTTTACACAAATAAAGTAAAATAATTACATTCCATAAACCTAAAAATTTTTTTGTTTTATAACATTAACTCTATCAAAATTAATATCACACAAATGAGATATACCATGAAATGTGTTACCCATGACAAAAATTCAGATGAAAACAGGTTTTATATCGCGAATTAATTCTTTTCTATCTTTGACATATCTCATTTTTTAAGGACAGGACATATAAGTGATTTTTTCTAAATTGATGGCAATTGTTTACTACTAATAACAAGATTAAACAGATATCTTAAGGGTTCAGTCAGTACAGTAGCACAGTCTCTTAAAAAAAACTTGGAAGTCCATCTGGTTCAGATGTAAAACTGTTCTTGGATCGTTTAAGTGCTTAATAAACTTCATCACTAGTGGTATTTGATATAGCCACAGTAATATCGTGGTCAATATCTGCTGTAATATTATCAGGAGGAATAGTATTAGCAGACATATAGACTGATTTAAAGAAGTGACTAAATCCGTTAACAATATCAGTTGGTGTTTGTAGCGTGATATCCTTGTAGTGCATAATTCCAAGGGCTGCGACCAGGGGCGGCTTGTCCTATGAGGCAGGTGAGGCAGTGCCTCACCAATGAATTTTACGCCTTATTAGGATTTTTACTATTTTTTAACGACACATTTCGGCCAATAATATGTGTCTTTTTTCTAAAATTTAAAAAATAAATATGGAAAATTATATTCTTATTTTTATCTCAGTAGGTACTCGTTGCTCCCTTAATTAAACAGCGCGCTGAAACACTCGACACAACATGTATTTTGTGACGCGAATGAGGCAAACTCGAAGCTTGCCTCTACATCAGATATAGAAATCATATCGTTAATAGGCAAGCAACCTGCAATACACTCATAAGCGGTATAAGTTGAAAAAAGACAAAATTGAGGCTAGCCTCATTTCCGTGCTTGCAAAAGAGATAGACAACAATATTTGCGCGCGGAGAACGTGGGATTACAATGCAGTCTGCATTTGCAGAAGTATTCAAAATTAGGCCGTTGATTGTTTTGCCACAAATCTGTGTGTGCATAAATTGATTCAAAATTGCGGTAACAGAATTTTGTCTTAAAAGTGCCTACGTTTGCGTGTGTCGCGTTAGTGCTTTGTGCTTGTCATAATTTGATTTCGGTAATCGTTATTTAAGATTACGAGTAAGTCGGAATTTTTCTCTACTAACGTTAAATGACAATAGCAGTTCTGTTTTTTCTACTTTCACGTATGATGATAAATTGTATGTAGTTAAGGAATTAAAACGGCCGGTGCCTGATTTGAGTAAATCGTTAATTGATCTATAAAAAAGTTTAAAATAAATCCAGAGTATTTATGTTTTATATGTTTTTCGTTTTGTTTTTTGTTATAAATCAAATTAGGTTTATTTTATGTTGTATTTGATTTTTTTCGATATGTTTTCTTCAAAGTTTATTTTAATTTTGTTTTTTTTTAAGTTATATTAGTTTTTTCTGACCACGTTTCCCTTTCCTTTTGTCCTGTCATTCCCATCCTTTCCTTACAAGAGTTCCTTACACCTTCACGTTGGTTCTTGGTGGACAGTTAAATGAGTTTACAAATTTGTTTATTTGACTAAGTAGAAAATATTTAAGTAATCTTGATTTATTTATATTTTGGAGCGTATTGTGCTTTGCCTCATCAACTTTTCAAGTCATGAGCCGCCCCTGGCTGCGACCCTTCTTTTGTTGAATGAAGTTCCAAAACTTCTTTGGATCAGTTGACAATGTAGCTTACATGTTATTAATGTATAGGCGAAATCTTTTATCTATCAGTGTTTTCGATCTAGATAAATGTTGATTAAACATGTTACGGTAGGATTAGTGCCATATTTTTTTAATTTTTTAAGATAAGTTGATTTACTACGTAGGCAAGTAATTAAGTTTGATTTGTACAATAAAGTAACATTTGTTGTTGTTTTATAATTTCTATTTTATCATAAGTTTTAAAATTAACAAAGTGTAAATTAAAACAGTAAATTTTTGCATAAAAATTATGTACCCACGCAACTAAATAAAACTTTTATTAATCTCGTACAAATCATTTTTTATTACTAGCATGTTGTTAAAAGCAAAAATAGATTCTAATAATCCTGCAAGCCTTGATAAAAAATAAAAAGTCAATAGGTGCTGAAAGTTGTTGTATTTATCTAATCTAAAATTATTAGCTGTTGTAATAACTAATAACATTATTTTATTTCTTACCACTGTTCTCAGTATTTACCCATATAATTCATCAAAATGACAGTAACTGACATCATGGATTCACTTTATCTACAAGTTAGAATTATTACTGAAAAAAAAATACCGCTAATACTGATTCAAGTGCTATTACAAAAAAAATAAATTACCAAAGCAAATCACACAGTTTAATACCTGAATTCTAGTACAATCGTAATTTTATCTTATCTCTTCAATAATAATAAGATACTAGTCAAACTCAAATTTAAAAAAAAGACAATATTCATGCATGCACTGATTTTAAAAAATAGTAAGTCATGAAACTGGCGTCATTCACATAATAGTTTTGTGTCAAAACATCAAGATGACAGTTCAGTGTAGTTTGCAATGTATAGATTAATCTATAGATAACGATTTTTATCTTGTAAACACTTACTTGACGAATAAATTATCGATTTATTTGAAAACAATCAAATATATTTTATAGATTGTTAATCGATGATGGTGATAATAATAATGTTTTATCTGCAACGTTTTCATTAATTTTAGACCACATCACTTTGATTTTCAACGTCCATCTAACAAGTCCAAAAATGGCCTGTTCCTGCTGTAGTATCAAAGTGCTGTTTATTGTGTTGATATGTAGTGTCGTCTTTTTTATTGTGTCTCTTCTACTCGCGTTTGTGGCGTTTCCAGACATTCTTTACTCGGAAGTCAATAAAGTAAGTAAAGAAAATAAAGTAAAAATAAATTGCCAAAAATAGCGCAAAGTAAAAAATATATATCTATTAACCGTGTTCATAAACTGTATAGAGGTTAAAATTATATTTTTATAAACCATCTCGACTAGTGTGCAGAAATCCTTTACAATTTCTAATCATAATATTGAATATAAGTAAGAAAGTTACATATTTTGTCCATTTTTGAATCTGTGAAATTACTAAGTGGAACATGGAGGAACAACTAAAACTCCTAAGAGATGTTAACTAATATTAATACTTTAAAGATGATTTATGCACATTCTTTTTGAGTATGATTTTTTTGTTATCACATACAACTAGTGATGCGGCATCGACCCAAATGTGCCTCTGACATATCACTTGGTTAGCTGACAGTTATTGTCATGGTTAACCAAACCATGGCCGACTAGTATAAAGATTATGGCCTGTCCAAGAGTTACCATACGTGTTGCCATCTATTAATAATTACACTTAATAATTTAGCAAAATTTTAATTTTACTTGACATTATGGGACTTCAAAACGTGTAATGGTGGTTTGTTTCGGTTTGAATGCCTTTGTACCTTTCAAAAAGTGTTAATAATTCTTTTGTCGTTTTTGTATTATTAATAGATGGCAGCACGTATGGTACCTTTGGCATTCCTTTGGACAGGCCATAATCTTTATACTAGTCGGCCATGACCAAACAAGCCATCAATGTAAGGTCACTTTTATTTATCGTAACGTATACTATGGAAAATGGTTTTCGATAGTACGTTTCTAAAAAGTAGTACAACAGATAAAGTAAATTGTAGATATTACCAGGCTGGCCCTGTTACACCATTCATTTTGCAACCTTGCACTTTGCACATTTGACTTTCCAAACTAACGGTATATTCCACGATGTGAATTTAATTTCGTAAATACAAAACTTCTAAGAACTTTGCACTTTACTTTTAATTTTTATTCCACCATTATAAATTGTCGCTAAGCCGGTTTGAAAAGTCAAAAGTAGAAAATGCAAAATTGCAAAGTGAATGGTAGAAGGTTAAGTTTTTTAATAACTACAACGTAAGCCTTCTCTTTTTAATGTTTTAAGCTATCAGTGTTCTTGTATCAGCAACAAGCATGTTAGTATGATCATCAAGCAATATCACATGTTGTACAGATCAAATATTCATGAAGTCTGTATGTCCATGCATTGTTTATTCCCTAAACAAAAAACTGGCATGTTTTATTTGGGGAATTAAATTAATTACAGATGTTAAAAATATTTGTAACTAATTTGTTGATTTTAAATAATTCTTTATTTCCTCTTGTGTACACAAAAATTTTCAAAAACTAATTTCAATTTAAACACTAAAAACCTACAGATTATTATCTGAAGAGCGAACGGAAAGTTACTACTATAGATTTAGATAACCATTCAAAGGTGTTGCACCTGCGTTGACAGTATAGATAAAGAACAAAACACGTGACAAACCATGAAAAGTAAATTTTCAAACGCTTTATTTATGGCAGCTTTTTTGACCATTTTGATGATGGAGACAACTTAGTTAAATAAACGCATTGTCTCAGTTACATCTTCACATTTTTGATCAATAATGATGTTTTATATTAACATTTATTTTCAAAATGACTAAATAAATATTTGTCCTATTATACATAGTTTCACTACAGAAGTAGGTATATTAAATAATCTTTTAAGTGGTCTATTTACATATTGTTATCGGGCAACTTCTACATTCTTTTCCAGATTATCAAAACGAATCAGTAGTATTGTTCTTTATTTTATCACACAGCTTTTAGCATGTGTGAGAAAGAATTATACAACTGAGTAATATGGGGTCATCACTCAAAAATTCTACCAAATTTATAACCAACGTAAAATTAAAATAAGTTTAGATTTTTATTATATTTACTTTACAGTAAATCGACAAATTATACAGTAAAAGCGAAATTTATTTTAGAAATATACTAATACAGTGCTATTGTTGGCAATGAAAAAGTTTTATCTCGCTTCCAGGAATATAACGGTAAAGGAGTATAAGGGACATCACACGCTACAATTTTCTATTATGAAAACAAATATCTGCCCTTTTTATCTCCGGAAATTGGTTGCCTTTTTTAACTTCATTAACTTTTTTGTGTTGTCTATATCCACGAAATTTTGTTTAACATTGAAAAGGTTCCCATTTTTAAAAATTGTAAAAACCCTGAATCAGCATCTCCTGTAACTTCCTCTCTTATTTAACTTTATCCACCTGATGCCTTCGTTTAGATTTATCCTCGGTCTTCATTTATGTATACTAAATCGCAAAAAAATTAAATTCGGTACATATATTGAGAGCAGGTCCTTCAATAATTGTGACAATTGAACCCTAGTTACATCAGTTTAGGGATATGTAACCTTAATAATGTCAAGGACTACCACCTAAAGCTACACAATCTGCTACCCATCGTAGCATCAAACTGACTAAGTAGGCGATACCCCTTTATTCATACTAACCTTGCCTACTTGAACGACTTGCCCAAAATGTGGTAGGGTCTGCGGAGGATAAAGCAAATGTGAGATTGTACGACTCAGCATATTTCATTCATGTTCTATTGAGGATAAATCAGGGACGCTTGGAGGCCAAGGAAGGAAAGCTATTTCTGGCTTTGGTACATCTGCTGAAAAGTCTCGTGATATTGCTCTCTTTATTCTGCTGTACGTATCAAGAGTTTATTGGTTCCAGCACCTCTTGGAGGTAAGCTAGGCAACTGAATAACAATTAATGGAGACCCACTCTTAAAACATCTACCTTCACACATCATTATGACGATAATTCGTGTGATAACAGAAAAAGCAAAATTGCACCTTGTTCCAAATAAAACCGGAATTGATCCAAAAAGATGACATTGTTCCACTGATCACCCCAGTACAACCATTTGTCACTACACCGTTAATGGGAGGACTAACTGGGAACGTACGATTGCAACCGAAAGAACCTGATCTGGAGATTTACTGGTGTAATGTTAATTTGCCAACCCTCTACACTACATTAGACATCAGTTACTGCAAGCGTTGTGACTCGTAGTACGGAACATCAACTGGCGCGGTCTTGACTTTCACAAGTGCTCTTAAATGGTGTTACGGTGTTATTCTTGGATATTTAAACCAAGTTCACCACACTGTACTATGTACTAAGATTCCTGACAGAGCTGTTCAAAGTACTCAAAAAAAGTACTTGAAGTACCAAGTACAAAGTACTACTTGAAATAGTGTTCAAGTAAAGTACCAAGTACTTACTTTCAGCAAGAGTATTTCAAGTATCAAGTACTTTTCAGATGTACTTGAAGTACAAGCCAAGTACATTACTTCAAGTACTTACGAGTACTTGAAGTACTGGAGGTATACTTCAAGTACTTACAAATACTTGAAGTACTGAAAATGCTTCAAGTACCTACTTTCTAATTAATTGAAATACTGTAGAATTAGATAACTTTTCCTGTTTTTTTAAAAAAGCTTAATATATTTTAGAACTGAATTTTTTAATACTCAGAATTTAAGTATACAATAGTACATATTTCGCCACATAAAAAATTGCATAAGCATCAACTTAAATGCAGAATGGTACCTCACTTATTAATAATACTATGTTATTTATAAACAATATTCTTTTGAAATACTTTTACATCTTTTTGTTGACACAATGCCTTCGACAAAATTAACGTATATTTCTAATTTAAAATTTAAAATAAAATACAGGACGGCGTTGTCTGTGTATGCTTACTATTAATTTATAACAAAAACATCGGCGCTGTATGATATTTTCTCAGGCTTCTGTTGCCTTTTTTAATATTTTGAATTTTGGTTCACCACCAAAACATTCTGATTTTTTAATAAAGTTGTGTTAAAAATATATGAATTTTATGAACCGGTTCCGTGTTTAAGTTTGTGGGTAGTTTACAGCACCCTTAATCATTACCCATTGTGAAAGTGCACAGGGCCGGATTTGTGAAACTGAAATTTTTCAGAAAAACATTTTGAGAGCAGTGCGATACATGTACATGCTCGTGACATAAAAATGTTTAAGTCACTATGTTGCATTTTCAAAAAAAACGTATGAATTTTTTAAATAAAAAATAAAATGCCTAAAACGAGAGTCCATTTTCAGCGAAAACTATAACTCTTGAAAAATATCAAGGTGATCAAAGTAATTAGTCGTTTTTTACTTTTGCGGTTACCAAAAATGCTGAGAATTTTCTTGGAATGAATGCCCCATATTCCTGAATATATCTGTTTGCCACTTACGTATTTACTATTCTAAAAATTATTAAATTAACCTAAATACTACAGTGACTAAATAGTAAACACTAATCACTACGATGTTTGTCTAACTAAGTATGTAACTTTACACTGACAAATCACAAATAATAGGTTGGTAATGCTGTTCCGTGCATTTATACAAAATTTTGTTCCTCTAATGCCACAATACTTTCAGAATTTTCCTTTACATTTTCGATTGGCTTATTTTTTATTTTTACCTGAAAACCCAAAGAAGATGACATTAGTAACTGATAACTACAATGACTTCAGGGAATGCCTAACAACGGCTTTTGCGAAAATTCAGGTAAATATGTACTAAATTTATTATTGTTAAAATATTTCGTAGGGGTGTATTTATCTAGGCAATTATACTAACTAATCGCGAATTTATTTTATTATTTTGGATACGATTAATTGTCCTATAATTGGATATTATTCTGTTGGGCAAATATATCATTATTATTATTAATTTCATTAACTTTGTATTTTTTTATAATGTGAATATGTATTTTGTTCCATTTACGGAAGCGGCCACTGACCCTTTTGGGTATCTTTACCTGATATTGTAAATACAAATGTAAATTCAGTACTTCTGTAACCGTCCTGTATTTAAACATCGAAACCGAACGCTGTCTATTATTTCGCACACAACAAAACAAAGGTCCTTCGAGCAATATCAAAGTACAATTCGGTACTCATCAAAACCATACAATCATGGTCGTATCAACTGGATTACAAAAAACATTAGTACTACGAGCCGAGTTTCACAAAACATATTTCATTTTGAACAATATTGGGTTTATGTAATAAGCAATGCAATGTAATAGGTAAAGTTGTTGTACGGTAATAAATAAAATCCGCACAGGAAAGATAAATGACACTAATTAGTGTGACTTTTAAAATCATTGTTTTTCTGCATTACGTCCTTTTAAATTGTTGGTGTTCAAATAATTCATACAAATTAACAGATTATTTGAAACTGTAATGTGAGAAAATATAAGTAGTAATAACAAACTAAGTTTATATGGCTGAACCATGTATAAACAAAAAAAGAAAATTAGTTCTAGACCAAAATACAAAAAAGACAAAATTCATATATTCACAACTTTATATCGCTGAAAATTTTACACAGATCTCCGACCCTTCTGCTATCGTCATCCACTCTCAAATGACATATTTATGACATTAATTTTCTTACTTACCTATCTATCGGCATTATGCAAGTACCTATGAAATTGTACGTCATATTGTGGATAAGATATCCACAATCACAGATCAAAATATAACCTCACAGGAAACAAACACGATTTTACTATAAAAATACATCTAATCAAATAATTGAATTAATAACTTCAAGTATTTAATAGACCCTATTTTGAGATGTGAAAATTTCGTAAAATAGAGACTAAAGTATTTGAAATTTCCACTTTCATACTTCAAGTAATTCAAGAGTATTTAAAATACTGAGTGAAGTACTTGGAGTAAAGTACTTGGCAAAATCAAGTACTAAACTCAAGTACATTTTAGAAATACTCCAAGTACCAAGTACCAAGTACCTAAATATAAAAGTACTTCAAGTAAAGTACTTGAAGTACTTAAAGTACTTGAAGTATTACTTCAAGTACTTTTACTTGAAGTACTGAACAGCTCTGATTCCTGATAATCTGTTTTGAAGTATCACAATAGGACAAATTGACTTCTTGGAGTGCAATAATTAGTCCTCCCTAAAATGGGTTCAGTTGTGTTTGTTTTCTTACTAGAAGTGTAAATACACCATTTTGGAGTTTTACGGACGTACAATTTGTACTAACCACACACACGTGATCAGTTGGTACCCTCATAACCAGAGTTAGGCAGAGCCAAAGTGAATCAACCTTAATGGCTTTTGATTCCGTTAAGGGTTTATCTGATCAAAATCATCACGAAAATTGTGATGTTGAACAGTCATTTTTAATTTTTAAAGCATTTTAACATATAGGAGAACTTGTATAACTGAGGAAAACATAAAAAAAGTAGTCATTAAAAATTCCCGAAGTTGTAGGCCACGACTGCAATAGCGCTGGCGATCGGACGACAATGAGCATCACTTCCGTATGACTGAAGTCGGCTCATAACAGTATTCAGAAACAGCACTCAAAGAGCTCGGTTTTTGCTCAAATTATTCCATATGGTGATGAAACCATTAGCATACACGAATGAAGTTGTATACAACTTTTAGTTAAAAAAGCACTTTTTCCAGGTGTTCGTTTTTTCTTCATTTAATATACAGGGTGTCTCAGAAATAAGTACATTAATTTTAATCAGATATAAGCTCATCAAAATCAACAAGGTTTTCTCGGAAACTTTTTAATTATCAAGTTAAAAATTGTTAAAGTTTTATCCCAATTAAGGTTACCCGCCCATGGATCCTCAGTCACCCATGGAGACTGATAATTATTATAATTAACAATTTATGGTCAAAAACAGTTACTAGGATACGTATTTTTCTAGTCATGTCAATGTGACAAACATTTAGAGAGAAATTGTGAGTGCTGCTCCCTAATGGCGTATGGAATTTCATCGGCCCAAATGTGGGTGTTGATTACACCTTCCCTGGTGTATCCGGCATCATCAGTTGATGGTACAAGAAATACAAAATTTGCTTGTTCGTTTATTTTTCTATTAACCCACTCACAAAAGTTTTGCCTACGTGGTAGGTCTATTGGTTTCAATAACTGAATTTTCTGGTCCTCAAAGGGGTACAGTTGCTCTGAGTATCCTCCAAATACTACTCTCCGATACATCACACTAGACAGTGATGCGTGCTAGTGCCCGGTCGAGCTACGACACTCTCCAAAACAGCCTCTTCAATATTAGCAATTCTATTACTACATAACCTACCCCGATCCTGAGCTGCAAGTTCTAAAGATCCGTACTCTCTAATGAGATGCTGCAACGTTCTTAAAAGTGCACACATTGGGCAGATGACGATTTGGGAGGTTTTCTGAAAAAATTCTTTGGGCGCGAGCGCCGTTTCCCCGAGCCTCACCGTAGGTTAAAACGATATCGGTGGATTCAAGATTTGAAAACAAAGCCATTTCAACACATTTCGTCTATAAATTAGAAATCTGTGCCAAAAAAAAATTTAAAGAGACGACGTTTAAAAACATACACTTGACATAAAAATGATTGTCAGTGTCAAAAGGGTTGCTACGGTACCTTCTTATTTAAGACCCACCACTGACCCGGAAATGACCGGCATTCAGGCAAGACTTCTATCATTACGGGTACTAAGACCAAGTAATGATATGCTTTGATTAGATTAACAGAACAACTTTCGAGATTCTAGAATTACAGCATACAAATTAGTCTGCTATTATTCTCTAATCTCACCCCATCCCCAAAAGTCAAGCGTAACTACCGATCATTTATCCGCGCATCACATGAAAAGTGACCTACACTACTCTGACCTACTGGTGCTAATCTAATCTGACTGACATGATCAGACTGTTCAAGAAACTTACGAACAATATGACATGTTCCTAACAAAACAGCTTTTTGAATTTTGACAATTATTGAATCATTCAAGTGCAAAGACTTTAAATTCTCAACTAAACTATTTGGAACTACACCTACATTAGAGATAACTAGGGGTAGAATTGAAATTTTTTTAAGATTTAACATGGATTTCATTTCTATCGATAATTGTAGATATTTGGAAATCTTGGTGTCGTATGTTTGAATAATGTTGTTTGTGTTGGGAATAGCAATGTCAATGAGAATGGCTTCGTTCGTGTGTTTTTTGATAAGTATGATGTCTGGTCTGTTAGCTGTAATGTTTAAGTCTGTAAGTATTGTGCGATCCCAGTATAATTTGTATTTGTTATTTTCAAGGAATGGAGACGGAATGTAAGTGTAATAGGGTGTCGTATCTTCGATTAAGTTCATAAGTGTTGCTAATTCTTTGTGAATGATTTTGGCTGCGTTGTCGTGTCTAGCTTTGTAATCAGTTTGTGCTAGGATGCTGCAAGAAGAGATTATGTGCTGGATCGTTTCAGGTTTTGCTTTGCATAGGCGACAGCAGTCGTTTTTTATGTTCGGATCTTTGATGATGTATTTTCTATAATTCTTGGTATTGATTACTTGGTCTTGAATAGCAAACACAAATCCTTCTGTTTCGGCATACAAACTTGATTTTTTTAACCAAATCAATGACATCTTCTTATTGACATGATTTTCTTCTAAGTCTTTGTAGAATTTTCCATGTAGTTGTTTTTGTTTTAGCCCACTTATTATTTTATCTATTGTGTGGGGGGTGTGGATTTCTTCGGTGTTCGACAGATTTAAGGGTGTGTGGTTCAAATCTGCTCTTGTGATGGTGCGAAACATTTCATTTCTTTCCGCTCGTTTCAAGAAATACTTCTTCAAATCTGAGATTTGTCTCTGATATAAGTTTTCTAAGTTCTGGAAACCCCTTCCTCCATTCTGTCTTGGTAATGAGAATCTTTCAATCGATGATTTTGGGTGATGTCTTCTATACTGTGTGAAGATTTTCCTTGTTGCGATGTTTAAATTTTCAAGATCAGTTTTGGACCATTTAATGACTCCAAAAGAATATGTTAGCAGTGGAACGCAGAATGTATTTACTGCTTTCATTAAATTTTTTCCATTTAACTGTGTCTTCAATATTAATTTTAATCTCGCTACGTATTGATCTTTCAACTGTGTTTTCGTTTTGGTATGATTGATGTGGGAGGATTGACAGAAACCCAGATATTTGTATGTATCGTTTCGTTCTTGGGCTTCAATTATTTCCTTATTCTGTGTTATATGTGGTACTTGGTGAAACACGCCTTTTCTGATTGCTTGGGTCTTACATTTCTCAATACCAAAGGACATACCAATATCACCGGAAAATTGTTCAGTCAGATTTAATAGGTTTGTTAACTGATTTTGTGTACTTGCATATATTTTTATGTCATCCATATACAGCAAGTGACTTATTCTGTTTTCTCTTTGTTTGTTAATTCTTATATTGAACCCATAATTGCAGCTGTTCAGGATATCGGAGAGGGGATTTATTGCTAAGCAGAACCATAACGGGCTAAGAGAATCGCCTTGAAAAATTCCTCTTCGGATCATTATTGGGTCTGACTGAATTGTTTGTTCATTTAAGGTTATTTGGAGGGTGGTCTTCCAAAATTCCATGGAACATTTGAGAAAAGTGCAGATTTTAGTATCAATCTTGTATAATTCCAGAATTTTGCATAACCAGGAATGAGGGACAGAATCGTAAGCTTTCTTATAATCAATAAAAGCAGTATATATGTTTCGGTTTTCTTTTCTAGCTTGTTCACAGATGATGGAATCTATGATTAATTGCTCTTTGCAGCCAAAGGATCCTTTAATACATCCTTTCTGTTCTTCATTAATGATGTCAGAGTTAAAACAGTGTTGATATATTTTTTGTGTAATGCATGAGGTTAATATTTTATAGATTGTCGGTAAACATGTGATAGGTCTGTATTTTGATGGATTTTTTGTGTCGTTATCTTTAGGTTTTAAGTATGTTACACCATGACATAAGAATGTTGGAAAAGATGATGGGTCAAGAAGGAACTGATTTAAGTGATGTAGTAAATGAATATGTACACAATTTAATTTTTTTATCCAAAAATTATGGATTTTGTCTGGTCCTGGTGATTTCCAGTTGTGTGTCTTATTGATGGTATTTATTAATTCGGCAAGTGTTATCTGATGATCATTCATTGGTGTAACTGTGGATAGTTTATTATATATATGAGGAATCCATTTGGCAGATTGGTTAAATTCAAATTCTTGAGACCAAAGTTTTGACCAAAATGTTGTTACATCTTGTGAACTTGGTAGTTCACCGGATAATTGAGTTTTGCTTGAATTAGTTAAATGTTGATAGAATAGTTTTTCGTTGTTTAAAAATTTAGTGTTATGAATTTTTCTGAGATGTGATTGTTTGTATCTTTTAAGTCTTTTGCTATATAAGGAAAGCTTTTGTAATAGTGTATCTTTAATTTCGGATAGTGTTGTGTTGTACTCATCGTAATCAGTTTGATGAAAATTATTGTTGGTCAGTATCGAATGCATACATGTCATGATGTGTGGTGTTTTAACTCCTCTAAGGTACTGTGTTATTTGACCTAGTTGTTTTCTAATGTTATTAATTTTATAATTTAACCGTGTTTCCCAATGAGGGGTGGAGGGTATGCGATTGTTGTTTGTATTTATTATGTTATCTTTACATGTGTTAATTTGAATACAAGTTAAAGCTGCACAGTAGATAATTGTATGAAGTTTTTCAAAAGAGATCGAGTTTGTGAGATATTTTGGTAAAATGAAGGAGTTCATTATTTCTACAATTGCCAGAAACTTTTTAGAATAACACTGGCGGGGAAGTGATTGTCTATCATTTGGTTTTAATTTAGAACATGTTTCGAAAGTTAATTTAAATTGGTCTTCAATTTCATTTTGGAAATTAATGTGAAATTTAAAATTTTTGTTGACAGTTTTGATTAATGTGTCTTCTGTGTTGTAGTACGTGTTTTGTAGATTATCTGTGATGTTAATTTGGTTTTGGATTGTTCTTGATGAATTGTTAAGTGATTTGTCAGTTAATGTGTTGGTAATTTGTGTTACGGTTGTGATCTTATTTTGAGGTGTTTTGTTTAATAAATCTTTAGTAAATCTGTCAGTTCGTGTCTCTGGTGTATTTAATATACTACTATTACTATTTTGTGGTATAATTGGGATCTTATTTTGAGATGTTGTTTTTGATAAATTGGTGACAGATGTGTCAGTCAGTAATGTATTTGGTACTGTGTTGTTGATATCTTCAGGAAGTGGATTAATGGTTTTAGAAAGTTCATTTTTTAATTGTTCTAGAGTAAGTTGAGGTATGTAGTTATTTTTAACTATAGCTCTACGTTGATCTGCTAAATTTTGAATGGTAACTGGAAAATTTGGGTACTCACGGCTGAAGGCTTCGTGTAGAGCTGTACGATAATTACTTACATCAGTTTCATTGTTTGTAATTTTATAATATAAGCGCATAATATGTAAATTCATGTCTAGAGACCATTTTTTACGCTTTTTCGGTTCTTCTCGTCTTCTAATGGTCTGAGGCTGATTTGTCTGAGAAACATTAGAGACTAATACGTTGTTAATTGTCCTTGTGGTAGTGTTTCCCGAGGTGATGCCACTTGCTCCATCGACCTCTTCGGAGACTGCAGTAATAGGTGTTCGTCGGATTTCGAGTTGAAAATTCTCCGTTGTAGGCGAAACAATTTGGTTTAGACTCATTTTTTAGTTGGAAATGTCAGCGTTGACAGTTGATTATGAAAAAAGGAAATTAAGTGCAAATATCGAGTTAAATAGGTGGTTTTAATAGTAAATACAGTACCTTGCACTATTATGAGTCCTTTTGAGTCAAATAAAGGTATTGAATCGAGTTTTATCCAAAGATTCCGCCTTGTTAAGAAATTTACGAACAACCAAAGGTCACTTTTTTTTTTTTTTTTTTTTTTTTTTTTTATTGTTGTAATGTTGTTATTATTTAAGTTATTATTTAAGGTGAAGATAGACCGCTCGTGAATATATGGGTGGGAAAATTCTAAATTCGACTTGAGTTTCCGAAAAAATGCTATATAAAAAAGTTATTTCGTTTCCCATGTTCTGTTAGAGGTTAAAATTAATGCACTTATTTCTGAGGCACCCTGTATTTAGGAATTTTCAATTTTGGTAAAACTATTTTGTATAACCCTTTTCTGCTAATAAACGCTCTCTACAATTTAGAATAGGATAACATTCATTTTACATGGATTGTTCTGATACATTCACTGATTTTTTTTTTTATTTTTGCGTTTATACTCGTAGTAAGTGATGCGTCTAGAAAACATTGCAAATTGTCCTGTTTGGGTCGACCTACAATTTTTATACACCTGATATATGGATGTAAACCCTAGAAATGGTTCATAGAAAATCTACTAGATCTTAATCGAGATCAAATACAGATCATTAAATTTTCTTACAATAAACAATTCATAAGTGATGATAACGCTAATGTGTCGGGAATTATGCTAAAGGAATAAAAATTATAAATCGTAGTACTCTGATTACGAATGTATACAATTATACATACCTCAGTCTCCATTCTCATTTAAATTATAGAGTAACATTGTCATGGTGTTGTCACGTTTATACATATACGGGGCATTTCAAGAGAAGGAATCACCCTAATGAACTATTAACTTTTTATTTTGAAAAAAATCTAAAAACAACTCAACTTTAATTTAGGAGGAGAATTTAAGAGTTTGTTTTTTCATTTATTCGAAAACTCAAGGAAATTCTTTCATGTTTAAAATTAAAAAAGTTTATTTGCTTTGCTGCTACATGAACGAGGCACGCAAAAGTTTTTAGATAAAGGGACTCTGTAACTAATACACGTAAGCTAGTCCAACACATTAATTCTCTATATTAGGTCATGGTCATACTGTATTACTGTTCTGGTAAAATAATATTACCAACATGTGTTTTACGGTTTTGATAATAATAATTAACCATAGAAAGTGGATACCTCTCTTTAACTATTAATGAATTTGTCAGTAGTCAACTAACATTTTAAGTTTATTATATGGGTTATTAATTAACTGTAATCTTATAAGATGTTCAAAATGAGCTCTACTGACTTCATCTAGTGTTTGAGCTTGAATTCAAATTAAAAAAATATATCTAGACCTATGTATATTGCGCAAAACTGCCAAAATTATTACCTACTTTGATGCTCCCAAATGATCCTTTCCCTTAATTCATTCAAAGATTCTAGTCATGACTGACTTAAGATAGCAAAAAAATAAAGTGAGATCTGGTGATCTGGCCGACCTGGAGAACTTCTCTTCTGGCAATCTACTGTCTCGGAAATTGCTTTTGAATTTTTTTCAAAATAATCCAACCAATGGATAAATTACTTATTTAAGGTGACAACTTTTCATTGAAATGCTCTGTATTTAACATTTGTGTGAATACATACAATGGTCAATGCAGTCACCACAAATTTTCAATTTTACAACTAAAACACAAAGTTTGCAAATACTCTGTGGCGGCACAATAACACGTCGGTAAGCGAAGAAAGATAAGTCGGCTCGTGATCTAGTGGTCTGGATGCTTGCCTGGAAAGCGAGAGGCTCGAGTTCGATTCCCACCGAGGTAACAACATTTTTCTTCGCTTACGTACACATCTATACTTCTATACTTATATAATAAAGCTGAAGCTTTTGTTTATTTGAACACGCATATCTCAGAAACTACTGGTTCAAATTCAAAAAATCTTTTTGTGTTGGATAGTCCATGTATCATATCTACATATAGGCTATATAACATCACGCTACGATCATTAGGAGCGAAGTAGCAATGAAAAATTCGGAAAAACGGGAAAATTATTCCTCCTTTGACAGCTTCCGTTGCTTACGCTGCTTAAACGGTTAAAGTTACGTAAAAATCATGTATGACGAAATTGTTCCCCTCTAAAAGTTCTAAAGAAAAGTCCGCGACAGCATATGTCTATCTTTTAAGGTCGAGTCAGTATAACCTTTTTTATGGTAATGAAATTTGTTCTAAAATAATAATGCATTATGTATAAAATTCTCGCGTCACAGTGTTTGTAACCGAACTTCTCCGAAATGGGTTGACCGATTTGTATGAAATTTTTTATGTATATTCAGTAGGTCTGATAATAAGTTGTAAACTATTTTTAAACCCCTAAGTGATAAGGGTGGCCCACCCTAAAAAATGCTTGTCTATTTTTTGGACAAAATTTTTTATTTTTATTTTTTTAAGATTTGGCATCAAAAAATACAGATAACCCTAAATTTTCACCTTTCTACCACCAACCCCCATTTTTTAATCGTCTATAAAGTAAAAATCAATTGTTGTTCCTGTTAGTCTCGCTAAAACTCAAAAACGGCTTGACCGATTTGAAATTTTTTTTTATATTACGGGGATGGTTTATAAATAAAAAAAATAAGGATATACTTAAAAGAACAGTTAAAAAATAAAAAAATTCTAAACATTTTGTATGGGAATCGCCACTTCGAATTAATTTCAATAGTTGGCGTTTCTGACGGACCTGTCGTCTAACTGACGTGTCATACAAAACTAATTCTTCCGTGCGATTGTGAAAAGTATATTGCATTTCAAATCGTTCTTTGTTTTTTCGTAAAAAAAAACGTCGTTTATTTTAAGAAAAGTCTTGGTTAAAGTGAATTTAATTACACATTGCGAAAGTTTCTTATTCATTTTGATCTGCCATTCTTTTTACCTATATTCACTTTGTTGGTTTCGACAAAACCTCAAATTTTACCGTTATTCGAGGATTTAATTTGAAGTTTTCAATATTTTAAAATTCTCAAGACAAAATTTACAGATTTGATTGACTGTGAAAATAATTCTGTGTCGTTTTATGAAGTTCATTAGAGAAGACGACAAGCTGACATAGGTCCACGAAGTCAATCAAATGTGCGACGAACTACCTCAGGTGCAAACCGCAATGATTTATTTCATAGGTAATTCGGATACGGAAGTTGATCAGCGTTGTGCTCATAATCAACATAATCAAACATTGAACTGATTGAAGCGAGACATTGGGTGGTATGAATAAAACTGAGTAGATACTCATATTCGAAGTACGAAGTACCTACTTCATTATTACTCTTATATACCTGAGCATCTACTCTATGTACTGAGTACCTACTTGGAAACATTGTATCTCCCCGGACACAAACTGAACATCTACGCGTTTTGTGAGCATTTAATCTAGAAATGAGCATCGGCGTGGCAAATAACTGAGCTGTCTGTAAAGCAGCTTAGAAAACCAGTAAGAACTTTGTAAGAGTGAATTTTAACTAAACATGGTGACTTTCATGAACGTGGAACGTCGTCAAAAGGTGCATTCAGTTTGAAAAACACATTAGGAGCAGGAATATCGAAAACTTTTCATTTTATTTATGCACAAATTGTGCAGTGCGTTTTTATACACTTTTAACACTGGCCATAGAGATTCCCATCTCAAGGTGTCTACCCCATGCTAACTTATATTTTGGTGACTCGATTTTTGCCTTGATGGTTGAACACTGCCACTGTTGTCCTTTTTTGTTGTATCGAGATGCTACTTGGGCATCAACTGTTACTTACGTATTAGTATCATCTAGAAAAACTAGAAATATTTTGATTTGATGTTCGAGTAGATACTTCGTATTTCGAGTATGAGCATCTACTGAGTTTTATTTATATCAACCATTGTACCACCAAAAGTATAATGAAACCTATTCAGCATTTTCGAGTTGAGTCTGTTCTTCACACAATTTTGTGATGACCTCATCAACATTTACTATCAACACGTATACCACCTTGGATTGGTGCAGTGTAATACTAAAAATAACTGTATTGTATTCCCAAAATTATATGCGAAAATCGAGTGAGCCATTCCATCAATTTTTTGGGGGGAATAAATAAATATTCTTAACAATTTACCATGCTTACAATAACTTTAAAATGTCTGCAAGATCTCAATGTATTCATTTTTGCAACTCTTGAGTTATTCACTAAAATAAATTGACTGATCCATATATTTTTTTGAGTCACTGTAAAAGCAAATCTAAAAAATATGAATGCAATGATAAATTATGAAAATATACTGATGATGTTTTCCACATTTTAGATAGGATTTATTCGGCAAAATCTTGAAATGACGTCTTCAAGTTTTTGGGCTTGATAAACAGATATATTTTGATTGAAAACCTACCATGTCAAACAGTAACTTCAAAACGTCTGCAATATTTCAAAATTCAGTTTTGCAATTCTTGATTCAATCAATAAAATAAATTGACTCAGTGATTAATTTTTTTGAGATAAGCAAAATTAAAAAATATGAATGGAATGATAAATCACAAGTATAGTCTCATCCTATTTTGGACATTTTAGATAGGATTCATTTGGCAAAATTTTGGGCTGACGTCATCAGTTTTTTGGAGGGGATAAGTAAATATATTTTGAATAAAAATTTATTATGCTTATCATATGTTTAAAACATCTGCAAGATTTCAAAGCATTCGATTTTGCAGATTCAAAATTAAATTGTAGGTGAAACGAAGTTCACGGGGTCAGCTAGTTTTTAATAACAAGGCTTAAATTGAGTAGGTATGGTAATAAAGGAATATCTCCAAAAAACTTCACGCTCTCGCCGAAACCTTCCCTTTAATTAAATGGAAAAAGATGCTCACGAAGTGTTTAGTAGATCATGCCTTTTTTAGTATATTCGAATTTATAGACATGAATCTTGCCATTTTTTGTCAATTACATTTTAACTTGTTACCTTCTGTTGTTTAGTTATATTGTCTGTACTGTGATGAATTGTTTTTCCTTTTTCTTGTAAATAACAAAGTGATGAGTAAAATGCAAAAACATGTGTAAAAAATATTCACAATGAAAGTCTTTATTTTTACCTACCTCTATTTTAATTTCTAGGCTACGAGGCTTGACGAAGGTACGGAGCAGTATGACCGGTTTCTTGATCTACCATTTCCACTCACATTCAAAGTTTATCTTTTTAATGTTGAAAATCCAGATGAAATTTTAAAGGGTACTGCCAAACCGAAATTAAGTGAAAAAGGACCTTATATTTACAAGTAAGTATGTAGCAAAGCTGTGTCCTGCTTATTTTTATAAAATGTATTATGGCCTACAATTATATTAGGTACAAGCAACCAAGATTTTAACACTGAAAGTAATGAGGTATATTTAACATTAATTGTTTACAAAATTAAAGAAAACTATACGCTTCGAATTAAATTTTACAAATCTCAGCTTCCCTGAGTAAATTCAGTTAACTTTATTATTTGGATTCCTTTTAAATTTAAACATGCTTCTAACTCATGGCAGTTTTTATGTATTATGTTGCTGCTTTTTATTTGTATAAATTAAAAAATTGTACACTTAAGGAGATTTTTTTAAAGCAATTATAAATTAGTCATTTTAATATTTTCGTGATTTATAATTATAAATTATAAGTTTTAAAATAACGCATCAAAACTAATAACCAACTTACTGTCACATACCATCCCAGAAGAAACTATTGTTTATTAATTGTTATTAATTATTGTTAGTAATTTAAAAAAAAATTATATGTAATCGCTTGCAAGTTTTATTTTTTACTGTAATGATTTCTCCTGCATGTAGGTCATTTTCATTACAGGCAATACAGACACAAAAAAATATTAGAAATAGATGAGGACGAAGATACAATTTCATATACCCAAATGGAAACATTTGAATTCGATGCTGAATCGTCGGCACCTTTGACAGAGGATGATATGATAACTGTTTTAAATCCTCCTCTGATGGTAAAATATTTTGAATTTCTTATCGAAATGAATGTTGTATTATGTTTGTGCGAAATCTTTAAGTGTAAATATTGCACCAGAGGTACTTTGCTGTTTTTTAATTAATGAAGAGTTTTAGGCCTTGCCATATATCAAGTACCTACCATTTTATTTCAAGAAATGAAAACATTTTAACGGTTTGGTAAGTCAGGGAACTGTCGTTCATTCACTGTATAAATGAAAAATTAATCAACTAATATCCTAGATATAAATAAACATTTTCTCGAATCATAAGTTTGTTGTTTGTAAACAGAAAGCGAAGTCGGTCGCGAAAAATAGCACAGATAACCTCTAATTTTCCCATATTTCAAATTCGTTATTGTTAACGGGCATAAAAATCATGCCAGTCAATTAGATTATCTCTGAACAAATAAATTATTATCAAGGTAGCTGAGTACTACAAATATTTGATGTCAGTTTCTTATCAAAGCAAAAGTAGCTATACCTATATTTTTTTTTCTAATAAATTACATCTAACAATAAGCAAAACTGACTTTTCACAGTTCTTACAAATCTGTATCGAATTTTTAAAACAGACTTGTTTGGAAGAGCGCTGCCATAATCTAACATTCATTAACTTGAACACTATGTAAACCAGTCAGTAATCTTTAATGTTGTAGTCAGTTTACCACCTTGCAGAAGGCTTCATGTTAGCAGGAGCAGTAGATAAATGTATAAGGCCCACGTTTCCAGCGGGTTATGACGAAATTTTTATTAAGGTGCCTGTAAGACATCTGATGTTCGAAGGCTTCAATTTTTGCAGAAATAAGGGTAGTGACTTGTGTTCTCTTGTCAACGACATTGTGTGTACAATAGCATCAACAAAACGAAACTCTGATATTTTGGCTGATTATTCGCTACAATTTTCATTCCTCAATTATGTTAGTAGTTTATAGTTCCTCGTAAAAATCCATTTAATTTTTTAAGTTTATAGAAAGTGAGAGAACCCGACGGCAAGTATACTGTAAAACGAGGTCTCGATGACATCGATCGTTTAGGTTATATATCGGCCTGGAACGGCATGAAATATACCAGCTACTGGGGGGACGGTACTACATGTAGTGAAGTCAGAGGAACTGATTCAACACTTTATCCTCCGAGAATTACTAAAGACAATGAATTTTATATCTTTGCCACAGATATTTGCAGGTGTGTAAAATATACTTCTACAAAATATATAATTAACTTACTTTCCAATATATACGACATTTTATTTTAGCTAATTTGTTGAAATTATTTCAAAACTACTACCTGTGTGGATAGGATTTACAAAATATATCCTATTTAGTAACTTTGTAAAACTGGCGTAATTCTTTCAGTTTGAAAGTAACTGAAGGTAATTTTTGTTTTTTTAACAGAACTTTCAAGCTGTTTTCAAAGATTTTCATTTTCATGTTTCTATTGTTAAATTAATTTTATTATTAGAATTAAATTACATACCTATTTCCAAACCATAATGTCTACATTTTCCACCGCAGAATTTGTTTCTTGCACGTGTAGCAGTTTTGAAATCATTTGTAATCAATTGATGTGTAACACCCTCCATATTTTTAAATCTATTCTAAATTATTTTTTAGGTCCGTAAAAATTAATTATATACGAGAAGAAACTTATAGAGATGTAGATGGCTACATGTTTGGTACAGATAAGAACACACTGCAGCCCTCTACTAATAATTCAGAAGCTGACTGCTTTTGTACGAAGCAAAGTAAAGATGTCGATGGTCAAAATAGCTGCTTTTTAGACGGTGTTATAGATATGCAAAGTTGTTTTGGTAAAATTAATATAAACTCACATATATATTTTTTAATATGTAACGTTATTTTTTAGGTGTTCCAGTACTGTTTTCCTTCCCACACTTTTTGTGGGCTGATGAAAAATATTTAAATGGTGTAGATGGACTAAGTCCTAATGAAGAAGCACACAGGACTTATCTTTTAGTTGAACCAGTTAGTATTTATATACATATAGAGCTCATAAATATTTTATGTAATTATTTTTAGAACACAGGAACTCCCTTAAAGGGAGTTAAAAGAATTCAGCTAAATGCGGTTATTAGACCCATTGCTGGGATAAAATCTTTGATTGATACCACAAAGGCTGTTTTACCTTTGCTATGGATAGAAGAAGTACGTAAATATATTCTTCATATAAGTAAAACCAACATATTTTAATTTACTCATTTCTACATTTCTACAGGGGGTTGCATTGACTGAAGAATATACAGATGAACTACATTCAAAATACTTTGATAAAGTTCAAATACTAGATGGGTTCAAGTGGGCACTGATTGCAGTATCTGCATTGCTCGTAGTCATATTTGGAGTACTAGTGGTTAGAAAGAGGTTTTTCAATAATACTGGCCAACCTGATGGGTTGTAATATATTTATTTGTTGAGTGTATATAAATAAATATTTTTTATTAACTCAAATCTTCCAATACCTATGCGATGATTTTTGCTTTTACCTATGACTCTAGATAATGTTTCAGACAAAAAGTGCACTAATTAAAAGTGAAAGTAGGCGTTTTACAATCAGCAGCAAGTTTTAGAATTCTTTTGAAAATATGGTATTTGTATTAACAATGCCTTTTTGCAGCTTAGCACAGTATACTTTATATTGTGCTGAACATTAAAATCTTTCATTTCGAGGTACAACTTCTCTGATTTTTGGTAAGTATGATGCGAATGGATGTGTCTTGGGTTGCTGTAAGGTAAAAAAAAAACAGTACCATACACAAGAAATTAACTTTATAACGCAAATGATAAGAATAATTTAATTTGGGTAATTTTTTAAAATAGCTTTGTAAAAAACGTAGTTGCAGTTATGGAAACACATATCCATTTTCACCTTGTTTTATAATACCGAACTCGAAGAGGTAAATATGAAGAAACATGTTTTCTAAATTTTGTTGATTTACTTTAGTGCATACAAAATATAATAGAAGGTTCTTGGGGGTTCTTTGCGTTTCGATGCATGATCGAAGAGTACCACTAAAATGGAAGAGGGAGTATTTTATTAATCTATCCACTCGTAATGAATGGAGATATCGGCGATGAAGATGCGCGCTTTTGGGATAAAAGACTGTCCAGTTCCCCAGTTAAGCGTGTGGGTCAGATAAACACGGGGGCAGAAATCGAACTGATAATATGGCCGAAATTGATGAGGGTTATAGTTATGATAATCAGACCGCAGATGTCCGTTCAGTTACGGACTACCCTTCGGTTTAATTTTAGAATAACACAACGCTGCTTCATTGCACTCTGCTTTCCCGTTCTCCTTTCTTAGCCGTTTTACTAATCAAGATTTCAGTTAATTTTATTTTTGTGATTATAAATTTCAAAAATAAGTGAACTTCCTGACGGGTAAGTTGAAAATTACGGTCAGAATTTACAATGTGCGGGTACTTTTTCTTGTATATAACAGTCATTAACGAATTTATTACAACTTGCAATTGCCTCGACCAATATGTACAAAACTTACGGCCTAAAACTTGCGTTACGTTTCTAGCTGTGGTAAACCTCCAAATTTGTGTTCTAATGGCTCTTCTTGTAACTTAATGCTCTCTAAATGATATTATCTAGTGATATTCTTCATAGAGAACTCTTTCCCACCACATGCGCCGTATAGATTATACGAGTTTATCTAGAGAGGATGCAATTATTTTTGCTGCTAAAAACTTGCTATTGCACTGAAATTGATCTTTCATCAATAACCAACATTGTTTTTCTATTGATATTGTGATTATTGATAATTGGCATACTTTCTTTACTTTTGTTTTATATATTCCACTATGTATTTTTTCGGAAAATAATCACTTTTTAATAATCGCTGATTTTGATAATGCAAATAGTGACAGGATTCTGTGACTCATCAAATAGTTTCAGATCATTCTAGGGCTTCACCCAATTTAAGTCAATTATATCATAAATATTAGCAAGATTTCCTTTCGCTCTTCTCAAGCTATTCAAATTCTGTGTTAACAACCGTTAACACAGAATTTGAATGAACCGTGTATCGTTACGTGGACATCATGCTTTCGTGCCTCTACTTTCTACTACATAAGCATAAGATACAATGACATTATGAGATGATGTCAGCAAGTTTAAAGTGGCAAAAATGTGTCAATGTTGATACGTTAGATAAGAATTAGAGTGCAATTACAATAAAATTACTATTATTGCGTCCCAAGAAATTTGACCAAGAAAGTGATTTATAGTTTTTTTAAACATTCTATATAAACGATTCTGAAAAATATAAATGTTATAAGCACCACTAAAGCTTAAATTTGCTTGTAAAAGTTTATTTTTTTTTACGATGATTCGCATAGGTACGTATCGTTAAAAATATAGACACATTATTGAACCACATCATTTCTACTCTATAAATTTTAACTCAGATTTACTTTTACAAATTTTGGGAACACATTCTAAAATATAAAAATTTTTCCATTTTGAAACATATTAAAAAAATCATATGGAAGTAGTTATAACTTTAACATCTTACTTTTGAGGTCGAACCCATTTTCAGTAAAAACATAAACCACTTCACGACTCTGAAGCAAAATTGTCGTCGGAACCAGTCTAACTTTAAATATTTAAATGATTTTTGTTATTTACTGTACAAATTCTGTGTTTACGATTCCCCTTTTTGGCAACATGAGTAATTTTTAGTTAGTTTTTATCTAAGCCAAAATTATATTTTTTGATGGGTCGAATAATTAACTTTTAGTTTTATTGTCGAAAACTGACACATATTACTATCCATGTTTTCTGACGGTAACTAGTAAGTTTACTTGACTGATATTTTTCTCAGCATATACGTTCAAATTTGTGGCTATGGATTCAAGTTGCGACGAAGAAATCAGAAGATTAGAAAAGGAATTAAAACGTAAGACGAAGAAAACAAGAAAACTTGCTACACACTCCTCAACCCGAAGACAATATGTGTTCTTCATTAAAGGTACATATTATAAATCTGGATCGGTCAAAACTGTCTTCAAAATCATTTTGAATATTAATTTGTACTTTTAATTTACTTGTTACATTTTTACAAAGACAAATACCTAAACTTCAATATTCAACATAGGCAACATAGTATAGACTCCTATATTTTATTACAGTATACCATGTGTTCAGATCAATTTCTTGCCAGATGATGTCATCATCTCAAAAATATCAATCTTGTTCACGGTCCATTATTTCAGCTCTAACAAAAATCATGAAAGTTTTGAAACTTTAGTTAGGTAATTGTTACAGTAATCGAAAATAATTTCAACAATTTTATTGCGAGAAACAAGCAAGTTGCTCTATTTGAAGACAGTCATCAAATTGAGGGAAATCCTACTGAAAAAAATACACTTCGAAAGAACCGGACTGGAAAAAAAACTTTGTCGGAAAAGGTAAATTTATTTATGAAGAAATATACTTTTTGGTTGTTATTTTGAACCAGAAAAACAATTCAAACAAGACTTGCCTTGTTGTTTCTTAAAAAAAAACAAAAAAAAAAAACGGAGAACTATTTCAAAGTCTAATTTTTGTATGATTTACAACTGTTCTCGATATATTCACATTGTTGATTTCTTTTACAGTCTTTTGAAAAACGAGAAGGAACCACCGACAAGGGTAAAAAATACGAAGACTTGGTTACCGCTAACGTCACAAAACAAATGCTAAGCGACAGTAATATAAAAGATTTCCACATTTCTTCGAACGACAAAAATTTTGGTGCTTTTAATGACGTCGTTATAGAAATTGAGACAGATAGTGGAACAAAAACAAAAGCACTGCAGTTAAAACACAGTAATGAAAAAAGACTATTAAGTATAAAGCAGTTGGCAAGTAAAACGGGAAACTTCAGTATAACAAAATATTTCAAATCTGCTGAAGAGATGCAGGGCGAAGTGCAAAAATTTATTTTATTCACCACAAACACTTTTACAACTTCAAAGGAAACAAAATTTAAAGTCAACGGAGAAGAGTTTTACCTGAAAGCGATCCAAAAGACAGTTTCAGAAGACGATTTTTCACATTTTGGAGTTTGTTCGTGGTGGTCGAAGTGTGTAGCTGTGTCGTGAATTGCTCTACATTTTACATCTGCAAAATTGTATCTATATTACATTTATTGTTAATCGCTGGTATAACGAAGTATCTTTAAATGAAGAATGGTGTGATTACACCACTTTGGTTTTCGTTTACTAACTTCAATTGCGATTCTTGTACTTTCTCTACGTTCGGTACAGGTGTACCTAAGCGGTTATCTTTAGATAAGTTTTTGTGAGCTAGAATGCCGGTCTGTAAACCTTGTGATGTTAATATAAAAAATTTTGATAAGTGCCAACAATGCTTTACCTGTTGCAATAAAGGTCATAACAAATGTCTGAAAGTTGAAGATACTCAACTAAAAATTTTGGGTAAGAATAAAAATTTTCGTTTTATCTGTGATTCTTGTCTTGTGTATGAAGGTACATCAAAATTAGATGTACTTAAGAGCATTCCTTCCAGAGTTCGTCCTTGAGACCGGACAATTTGCCCTTGCTGTCAACACCGACTCACTTCTAATCGCATGTCATAAAAACGTCCAGCTTACCACCCCTATAGTAAGAATAATTTATGGATCCAACCCATTGAAAGACACTCATTTCTCTCGGTATCGGATTCTGTATAAATTCTTAACTAATAATTTGTATTTTGCCGTTATTTAATTTTTTTCTACCAGTGATATTATATAAGTAAAGTCGTTCGGTAATTAATAATTTAACTGTTAATAATGGTATTAAAATGTTTTATTTTAATTTACTTTTTACATAAATAGTTATTTATGCAACTACTGAGTAAAGTGTATCTTTTTTTTACGAGAAGGAAAATTTGTTGCACGAGCCGAAGGCGAGTGCATAAATCCGCCGAGTAAAAAAAAGCCACTTTACTCACGAGTCGCATACAAAATTTTTTTCGCGTTCGTAACAAAACTCAACACCCACCAACTTCAAAAACTTTTTATTTTGGAACATAGATATTAAATGTAGCCGTATTTGCTGTCTCGACAATTTTTTGTGTTTATGAATTATCATAGCAACGGCAGGCTTGTTTTATTCCGTTAAAAAATGACACGCTACGACACTTTTTTTCACTCAAATGCGTGAAAAAATGAACCGCTATGACACTTTTTTTCACGCTTCTATACCGCACTGTATAACACAAATCATACTGTCAAAACAAATTTTTTAAGTGTCTTAAGTTCGATAACTTACCTCACTCTAATAAAAAGCAAGTTAGTTGTAGTCTTAAAAAATTGGTCTAAAGAGTTTAGACAGTACTTCCCTCGCTGTCGGAAACGTGACGACTGCATGCCTATTATGGTTTTTTTCGCATTAGATTTCAAACAATTCGGTTTTATAGTTCTTGATTAAATCAATAAAATAAATTCACGCATACATTATTTTTTTTGGATTACCCTGTATATGCATATCCAAAAAATATGAATGTAATGATAAATTACAAGAAGAGACTCATCAAATTTTGTACATTTTAGATAGGATTATTCGGCAAACTTTTGAGGTGACGTCATCAATTTTTTGGAAGGGATAAGTAAATATCTGTTGACTAAAAATCTGTGGATAAATGTGTATCTGCTATAGCTAAGCAGGGTGAATCACTTCAACCTCATAATGAATTTATTCACAAGTTAATTGACAAAGAAGCATCAAATACTGTAAGTGTTAAATAACCAACTAGTAAACCTTCTTACTCTAATGCTGTTAGTAAAAAATCTTCTTCTATTCTTCAACCAAAAAACGACAAACAATCAGTGTCCATCACAAAAAAGATTTAATAAATAAAGTTGATCCGGTGAAATCTAAACTTGATATAGCTGCGGTGAGGACAAGTAGAAATGGAAGTCTCATTATAAGTTGTAACACAAATGATGAAACTGAAAAAATAAAAAATTTAATTTCTGAAAACCTAGTGGATTACAGTGTAAAAACATTACCAACTCCTAACCCTAGAGTAAGAGTTTCTGGTATTGATAATGATATTTCAGAGGGATCAATCGTAGATTACCTTGTATGTGGTAATAAAAATTTGTTTGGTGGTAACTCTATATATATATATACTGTTGAAACAGTATAAGCCTCTGCGTAATCATAATAAACTAAAGCAAGTTATAATAGAAGTTGATAAATTAACGTAGCACAAACTTATTGAAGCTGGTAAAGTATTAATTGGTTATGATTATTGCAGTGTGGGACGCTGTTGATATCCGTCGGTGTTTTAAATGTTCAGGTTTAACCATACTTCGCATCAGTGTAGTCAGACAAATCCCACATGTCCCAAATGTTCTGGTAATCATCTTTTAAAGGAATGTACAACTGATTTTCTAAAGTGAGTACATTGTGATAAATTCTACCTCTCACGAACGAATGAGTGAATGTTCATCTACTGTTTTGTGTGATTCATCGTCCTTATTATGTTATTATCAAAATGTTAGAGGCCTATGTACAAAAACACGTAACTTTTATTTATCTTCTATATCTGAATCTCATATTAATTTAATTGCTCTCTTCGAACTTGATTAAATGATGAAGAATTATTTGATCTAACAAGGTATAACGTTTTTCGGAAAGATCGCAATTATATGATAGCATGTGATAGCAATGATTACATAATTTTTTTCGATCTTTTAATGTCTATGTCTTATCTATATGGATCTGTTATTTATTGTTGGTGACTAACTGTGCTGATTTTGTCTTATCAACGTTAAATATAAGGTCATCTTCTAGTTCGTATAGATGCATCAACAGTTTTATATCCTTCTTTGACTTAAATCAATACAATAATGTATTAAACGGCAATAATAGACTCTTAGATCTAGTTTTAATTAACAACGAAATTCAATGTACTGTCTCAAAATCAGATGATCCATTCAGAAGAGAAGATGAACAACACCCTGCTTTAGAAATTGATTTGTTTTTGTCAAAAGCTCGCATTAAGAAATTTCGCACCTCATTTCATTCAGATTATAACTTCAAAAGATGCAACTTTATTTCGCTTTATGAAGCACTACTATCAGTAAATTGGTCTTTTCTTAATGGCTACTCCAACGTTGATGATGCACTTTCCTATCTCTACCTTATTATGGATCAAATTTTTCAGAAACACGTACCAAAGAAAAAAAATCCTACTGGTAATTACCCCATTTGGTTCAACAGTGATGTCATTAAGGATTTGAAATATAAAAACAAGGCCTGGAAAAAAATACAACAAATCTAAATCACAAAATGATTATTTAATATTTAAAACCATCAGAGCTCAGTTGAAATCCAAAATACGGGAAGCATACAATATTTATTTACAGCAAATGAATAATTATGTAAAATCGGATCTTAAAAATTTCTGGTAATTTATAAATGCAAAAAGAAATTCTAACTGTATTCCATCTAATATGACTCATAATGACAGAAATATATCCGATCCGGGCGATATTGTTGATAGCTTCGCAGAGCACTTTGCTCAATCATTTATAAAACATAACTCTTCTAGTCACCTTGGCTGTTCAAGTTTGATTAAAAATGTGTTAAATATTAAAATGTGTCAGCCAGGAATGTGTGTATAATGCCATAAAAAAACTTAAACCAAAAATGACTAATGGACCCGATCGAATGCCAGCTTTTATTATACGTGATTGCGCAAGTGTATTTGTGGAACCGTTAACCACTCTATTCAATCTAATTCTTAAAACTTTCACGTTCCCTCAAAAATGGAAAAGACAAAAATCTTATTTAAATTTATCAGGCTTTCAAACCCTCCAAATGGATTTTTATTTCTGGATAAGGAGCACTTTAAAATATTATATAGGTACACCAAAATGGCTTTTCATTAATGGGTCAGGATAAATAACTGGTAAAATAAAATAAAAAATTACCAAAATTCTTGTCTGAATAGGTTTCAAATTAGAATAAAAAATATTGTTAAACAAAAAAATTTAAACTATACATCTCTGACTATATTACCAAGTTTATCATCTAATAAGATTTGGTAAAATCTCTTAACATCTGTAACATATTCTGGTTTCCCCAAATTTACCCCATAAAAGAATATACCTTAATCCAGATTCATTAATGAATATTGTTTATTTTTCCATACTTTGTCTTCTTCGTCTACATGGATTCTGATAGCTTTATCTGTTTTTTCATAATATTCTAGTTTCGACCAGGACAATTAAACACTTTAAAAACCTATTCAAACCCCTCAGTTTTCAACATCCCAATACATATTTACAGAGTTAATAAAAAAAGTGAAAAATATTCCCCGTTTTCGTTCCGACTACAATCCGATCTATTCTTACAGCATCTACAGTTTTCATTAATCAAATCATCTACAGAATTAGAAGAAATATATTATATTTAATGTCTTTATTTCAATCACTTTATAAGTACGTTATTTATTTATTTATTATACAATTTTAATAATTATTTACTAAAACATTTTTTTCTGTCATAGAAAGTCTTCTTATTTTCATTCGTTTTCATTGGTGAAGAAAATTTAAAAAATCTGCAAGTACCCCATTCCTGTTCTGCTTATCTGTTCGTCTTTCAGAGAGGATTTAAATTTACTCCTAACTCTTGGTTAGGTAGAGCAATAACTCATATTATTGCTTGTTCATTCATTTAAATTCATAACATATACCAATTAGAATATGACAAATAAAATCTGAATGCAAATTTGAAAATGATGAATTTAAAATCTATTGATTTGAAAACTCGAAAATCAATAATTAAAATATATCGACTATTGAAATGTTGACTTTATTATATCCAAATATACATACAAATGTGACATATACAGTACAACATAAATTTAAAAAAGTTTGCAAAACATATATCTTTCTTTGTCAATTGTCAATCAAAAAAAGTCTCTAAATTACCTTTTTACCACCAATTTTCCTTTTCACTACCAATTTTCCCTTATTCAGGGGCGATAGTTCCCAAACCGCTGCTAATAATTTTAGTTCATTGTTACTGAACGCATTTTCACCTTCCCCGACACTGTCTTCAATGGAATGACACTTCTGTACGCTTGTATTCAGTTTGAGGAATAAATTCTTAACACACGGTGCGGTGTTAGGTGGAAGATCTATGTTCTTTATGGATTTTAAAAAATCGGAATATAGTTCACCTCTTTTTGATGGGTGAAACTCAGGAATTTTCGTTTCTTCAAATTTTGTTAATCCACTCGTACTAGTGCCATTTGGTTAAGCAAGAGGAGGTTCTTATATTTTTCTTCATTTTTGTCCTAAAAGGTGAAATTAAATAAAAAAAATGCATTAAAAGAAAAACATTACAATACTTACCAACTTATTTCGAAGATCACAGACTTCGACAGATTTTTCAAAAAGTGCTGCATTACATTTAGCGAGTTCTTCGTGTTGAAATATTAGCTGTCTATGTATACTATGCATCTCTTCGTGTTTATTATCTAGCATTTCGTGTATATTAATTAGCTTTGCTTGTGTATTTATGAGCTCTTTTTGCACAACGGTATGTTGTAATCGATTCTCTTCGAATTTATTATCGTAGTCTTGAATTTGCGCTTTATATTTTTTTATTTTGTCCTCAAGTTGATGTATTTTGTCTTTTGTCGTCGCAGATAAACATTTATAATCTTCTGTGCATTGGTTTCTCTGTTGCTGCAAGGCGTCAATTGTGTTTTTCACTTTATCTTCTCTTCTGGTCATTAAATCAAATTGTAGCTGGTGTTTGCTAATTATTTCTCTTAGAAATTCGTTTTCAATCTCCAAGAGCCTGATGTTACTGTCCGCCATTTTTCTCCTATATAATTATAATTAGAGTGCATATATAAATTACTGTAGTGATGATAATACTTAAACTTAAATGGACAATATATCATACTCGTAAGTTTTACATTGGTATATCTAATTATAAAATTTATGTTAAATAAAACAAATGCAACTATGTATCTATTTTTATTACTTCCTGTTATTGACCATGACATAGTTGTTTTTTTACATTCTTACAAACGTATAATACATATGATACTCTTCCAATGAAAACAAATCGACTGACACCTCAATCGTCAAAATTGGCTCGATAAAAACGATTCTGTTGTAAGATTACATACAAATAAGTGTTCATTAAAAAGGATAATGGTCAAATCTGGGTTAATTATAAAAGAGCCGCCTTATAGAAGTTTTGAAAACATAATATACCCTATGACCCTTTTGGGATGACCTAATTCGTCAAAATTGGTTCCCTAAAACACGTCGGGGAAAAGCACGAGTGCTGGAAAGTCAAATTCCCACATCCTGGTGAGTTCGGGAATGTGATAAAAAAAATCCGAGTGCAAAAAATTAAAAACACGAAATAGCATGTCATGTTGATGATGATATACCTATGTACTTATAACATACAAGTTTTTCCGAGATGCAATCCAAATTGAACAAATTTATTGCAATCATTGAATTTGCTATTTTGATCACATTGATAGATGACACTACAAAACATTATGCCTATTTTCCAATTGTGAGTCCATTACACCATTGGCATATGTCGGTAGAAATGTTTTAAAACGACCAATAAGAAATGAGTATCCAATCACACAGTTCTTCCAGTTAGAACAGTATCGCCTAAAATAGTACAGTGCAGTTCTTATTAATTATACTGAGCTTAATTAAGCTGCTATTTACGTAGAAACAAACGAAAGGTCGAAATATTTCCAAGTATTTCGGGAATCGTATGATATGTATTAGCGATTTCTGCAAACTTTATATTAACTAACTAGCTAACCCGGTGAACTTCGTTTCACCTACAATTTAATTTTGAATCTGCAAAACCGAATGCTTTGAAAACTTGCAGATGTTTTAAACATATGATAAGCATAATAAATTTTTATTCAAAATATATTTACTTATGCTCTCCAAAAAATTGATGACGTCAGCCCAAAATTTGTCAAATGAATCCTATCTAAAATATCCAAAATAGGATGAGTCTGTACTTGTGATTTATTATTCCATTCATATTTTTTAGATTTGCTTATATAGGGTGACTCAAAAAAATTAATGAATGGGTGAATTAATTTTATTGATTTAATCAGGAACTGCAAAACCGAATGTTCTGAAATCTTGGAGATGCTTTAATGTTATCATAAGCATGGTAATTTTTTGACTAAAATGTATTTGTTCATTCCCCCTAAAAAATTGGTGACGTCACTTGAAAATTTTGCTGAATAAATCCTATCTGAAATGTGCAAAATATGATGAGTTTTTACTTGTGATTTATCACTGCATTTATATTTTTTTAGTTTTGCTTAAACGGGGTGTCCCAAAACAATTAATCACTGGGTCAATTTATTTTATTGACTGAATCAAGAATTGCAAAACTGAAAATTTTGAAATATTGCAGACGTTTTGAAGTTACTGTAAGCATGGTAGCTTTTTAAACAAAATATATCTGTTTATCAAACCCAAAAACTTGATGACATCATCTCAAAATTTTGCCGAATAAATCCTATCTCAAATGTGCAAAAAATCTTCAGTATATATTCGTAATTTATCATTGCATTCATATTTTTATTTCCCGAGCGTAAGCAAAGGAAGTATTGTAATCGAGTCCGTCGGCCGACTCTCTACTTTTACCTTTTCTTGATCTTTCATGATCCCTAGAAGACGAAGAAATAGGTCTCCTATTTCCATCTGTCTGTCCGTCTGTCCGTCTGTCTGCCATCCCGGATTTTTATTAGACAGATAATCTCCGAAAGTACTCGACCGATTGTTGTGAAATTTTGTACTTATATTAGGAATAACATGTAGATGGTAAAACGCTAACCAAAATTTGTCTAATCATACCGACCACTAATGAGATGACGTCACTTCAAAATTATACATAGTAAATCGGTTTTAAATTGTATAAAATAACATAGTGTTTTACGACTCCGAATTGAGTTTCTACCCGAAACGCCCAGATTATTGGAAAAAAATCAAAATTATAAAACAACATTTTGAAATTTAATTTTGAATCGGCTAACCGGAATGTTTTGAAATGTTGCAGATATTTTAAGGCTATAAAGAGCATCATAAATCTTTAGTTAAAATATATTTGGTTATCCCCTCCAAAAACTTGATGACGTCAGTTCAAAAGTTTGCCGAATAAATCCTATCTAGAATGTGCAAAATATGATGAGTATGTACTTGTGATATATCACTCCATTAATATTTTTTGGATTTGCATATACAGGGTAATTAAAAAAAATAATTAATGAGTAAATGTATTTTACTGATTTACTCAGGAATTACAAAACCGAATGCTTTGAAATCTTAAAGATGTTTTAAAATTATCATAAGCATGGTAAATGTTTTATCAAAATGTATTTGGTCGTCCCCCCTAAAATAATTTATGACGTCACCACAAAATTGTGTTGAATAAATTCTACCTAAAATGTACAAAATATGGTGAGTTTCTTCTTGTGATTTATTATTCCATTCAAATTTTTTCGTTTTCCATATACAGGGTGACTCAAAAAAATTAATGAATGCGTAAATTTATTTTATTGAGTTAATCAGGAACAACAAAACCGAATGCTTTGAAATCTTGCAGATGTTTTAAGGTTGTAAAGAGCATAATAAATGTTTAGTCAAAATATATTTGCTTATCCCCTCAAAAAAATTGTTGACGTCAGATCGAAAGTTTGCCGAATAAATCCTATCTAAACTGTACAAAATATGATGAGTCTGTACTTGTTATTTATCACTCCATTTATATTTTTGTGATTTGTATATACAGGGTAACTCAAAAAAATTAATGAATGCGTAAATTTATTTTATTGATTTACTCAGGAACCACAAAACCGAATGCTTTGAAATCTTGATGATTCTTTAAAGTTGTCATAAGCCTGGTAAGTTTTTGATCAAAATGTATTTGCTCATCTCCCCTAAAAAATTTATAACATCACCACAAAATTTCGCTGAATAAATCCTATCTAAAATGTACAAAATATGATGAGTCTCTCCTTGTGATTTATCACTCCATTCATATTTTTTGGATTTGCATATACAGGGTAACCCAAAAAAATTAATGAATGCGTAAATATATTTTATTGATTTAATCAGGAACTACAGAACCGAATGTTTTGAAATCTTGCAAATGTTTTAAGGTTATAAAGAGCATAATAAATTTTTAGTCAAAATATATGTGGTTATCTTCTCCAAAAAACTGATGACGTCAGCTCAAAAGTTTGCCGAATAAATCCTGTCTAGAATATACAAAATATTATGAGTCTGTACTTGTAGTTTATCATTCCATTCACATTTTTTGAATTTGCATATACCGAGTGACTCAAAAAAATAATGAATGCGTAAATTTATTTTATTGGTTTACTCATGAACTACAAAACCGAATGCTTTGAAATCCACTGCGAAAAAAAAAACATAATAGTCGTCACGTTTCCGACAGCGAGGAAAGTACTGTCTAAACTCTTTAGACCAATTTTTTAGATTTGCTTTTACAGTGACTTAAAAAAATATATGGATCAGTCAATTTATTTTATTGAATAACTCAAGAGTTGCAGAAATGAATACTTTGAGATCTTGCAGACGTTTTAAAGTTATTGTAAGCATGGTAAATTGTTAATCATTAAAAATTGGTGGGACGGCTCACTTGATTTACGCAGATAATTTTGGAGATACAATACAGTTATTTTTAGTATTAGTTACACTGCACCAATCCAAGGTGATATACGTGTTGATTGTAAATGTTGATTTGGTCATCACAAAATTGTGTGAAGAAAAGACGCAACTCGAAAATGCTGAATATGTTTCATTATACTTTTGGTGCGAAGGAAGTTCTATCGAAAAAACGTTCGATCAGTTGTTTGACAATGGTTGATATAAATAAAACTCAGTAGATGCTCAAATATCAAATCAAAATATTTCTAGTTTTTCTAGATGATGCTAATACTTCAGTAAGTAAAACTTGATGCTCAAGTAGCATCTCGATACAACAAAAAAGGAAAACAGTGACAGTGGTTAACCATCAAGGCAAAAATCGGGTCCCCAAAATATAAGTCAGTATGGGGTAGACACCTTGAGATGGGAATCTCTATGGCCAGTGTTAGAAAAAACGTACTGCACAATTTATGCATAAATAAAAGTTAATTACCTGAAAAGTTTTCGATATTCCCGCTGCTAATGTGTTTTTCAAACTGAATGCACCTTTTGATGACGTTCCACGTTCATGAAAGTCCCCGTATTTAGTCAAAACTCACTCTTACAACGATCCTGCTCGTTTTCTAAGCTGCTTTACAGACAGCTCAGTTATTTGCCACGCCGATGCTCATTTTTAGATTAAATGCTCACAAAACGCGTAGATGTTCAATATGTGTCCGGGGAGATACAATGTTTCCAAGTAGGTACTCAGTACATAGAGTAATAATAAAGTAGGTACTTCGTACTTCGAATACTATCGAATCTACTCAGTTGTATTCATACCACCCAATGTCTCGCTTCAATGTTTGACTATTATGTTGATTATGAGCACGACGCTGATCAATTTCCGTATCCGAATTACCCATGAAATAAATCATTGCGATTTGTACCTGAGGTAGTTCGTCGCACATTTCATTGACTTCGTGGACCTATGTCAGCTTGTCGTCTTCTCGGCGTTGTAATGAACTTCATAAAACGACACAGAATTATTTTCGCAGTCAATCAAATCTGTAAATTTTGTCTTGAGAATTTTAAAATACTGAAAACTTCAAATCAAATCCTCGAATAACGGTAAAGTTTGAGGTTTTGTCGAAACCAACAAAGTGAACATAGGTAAATAGAATGGCAGATCAAAATTAATAAGAAACTTTCGCAATGCGTAACTGAATTCACTTTAACGAACACTTTTCTTGAAATAAACGACGTTTTTTGTTACGAAAAAACAAACAACGACTTGAAATGCAATAATACTTTTCACAATCGCACGGAAGAAATAGTTTTGTGTGACACGTCAGTCAGGCGACAGGTCCGTCAGGCATGGCCAACTATTCAAATTTTTTCGAAGTGGCGATTCCCGTGCAAAAGAAATTATTTTCCCTGTTTTCCTGCTTTTCTCTTGAAATTTTTCCAGAATTTTCTTTGCTATAAACCTAGCGGAGCCCGAGACCTTTCCAACGAATGCAAAACCGTGGAAATCGGTTCGTGCGTTCTGGAGTTATAGCGTCAGGAAGGAAAACCCGACTTATTTTTATATATGTATTAGATATGGATTAAATAAATTTTTTTTAATAAATAAAAAAATGACAAATACTAAAAAAAGTAAAATTGTAGCAGAGTATTATACATCATTAAAGACAAGACAACCATATGAAACCCAACAATTTAAAAATAGTTACAAGTCTTTTAGTCTTGATAAAAAACTAAATATACCAAAAAATATCAATGAAGTAACTCAAATGAGAAATCGTAATTTTGCTATTGAATATCTCAATTCGACTGTAAATAAAAAACTAACAAAGACGGAATTTTGCAAATCTAAAAATATTTCCAGAAATTCCCTCAACATGGGGCTAAATTCAGATATATTGGGAATCCCTCTTCAAATATTTATGCTTTTATTATTAAATAATAAATTTCTCCTGACTGACATGTATAGTTACTTTATTGAAGGAAAATTTAAGTTTTTCTACGGAGGCAAAGTGCCCGTAAACAGTGATTATTGGGAAGAAGAAGTAAAGACGAAAAAGGAAGAAAAATTGAAACAGTATGAAAAGTTGGCGCTCAAAGTAATATTTCCTGAAGATGTTTTGAAAAATTAAAGATAGATTGTTCGCAAGAAATAGATTCTGTTTATGAAGATTTCGCAACTGTTGGTATCGTGACTGGAGTGCAAAACGGCATTCCGCAATTTGCACATACATCCTTTGCCGTCCGTAATAATGTACGTCTCTTCTTTGACATGTTAACTGCCAAAAATTCACCGGTTCATATCGCGATTTTATACAGAAATTTTGATGAAATGGAGAAATATAGATATTTTCTTCCTAGTTTCTTCTGAAGTAACATTTTCGGATTCATAACTTTTACGAAATTTACTTTCTTCTATGACACAAAATTTCATCTAATGACACAAAATTTAAATTTTCGAAAAATTATTTTAACATTGTCCCAAATTTTAATTAGTTGATGGTCAGATAAATGCAAACTCGATTAGTCATTTTTTTATAATAAATTTGTATCTGCATTTCTTGAAAAGGTGGAGATGTTCTAAAAAAAGATTTAGGTAAATTTCTGGACCAAAGTACTTATTTTTATTTGTAACATATTGGATTATAGACTCTTTCCTGCACATCAGAACAACGAATTTAAACAGCAACCTGGCGTTGTAATTTCCAACCTCCACAAAGTATATCTGAGGGGAATCATGTTTTTAACCACAAATTTTAAGACATGGATGAATACCGCCAGCTCACCTGGACAACATCAACATAGGAGTATTTTAAGGTACTTTTAAACTTTAATATTTCACAATATCGTAAAATATTTGAAATTGCAGGAAAACACACCTACGCTAAACGAATTCCAAAGAATATCTAGGCAATCAATAGGAACTTCATCGTATCAGTAGCTACAAACGGTCCCTAGAATCTGAAATAACTATAGAAAACAGTATGATGTCATTGAAAATTATCTTGATCAAAGTGATCTTTGGATGGCCAAACCATCTACAGGTAACGTCTGTTAATACATTAACACATTTCAGTCAAAGGACACTTTAATTAAGATAGTTTTCCATTGCACAGTTAATTTTAGTGTCGTACTTAAAAATTTTGAAATGTGAAGTGCCATGATACTTTGTAATTTAATTATATATCAAAATTAGCAAGAAACGACGCAAGGATCTTGTCCATCGTCGAATGTTTTTCTCTCTTCGTTTACGTAAGTTTTGTACTAAGCTGTATTTCTCTACGAGAGTCAAAGTGACCGTTCGTTTATATTTGTTCAGTGTTTTGAGCATTTCGTAATGACTTCCCCAAAATGCACTCTTTTGACAAACTGGCAAAGTTTGGTTCAAAGGAAAACTGGGAAATTAATTGTGAGCAAATGCTAAAGATGCTACAAGCATCGCATCTACGGATGTTAGTTGTCTTAATGAAAATTGGCACACAGGTGACAAAATATTTAACAAAACTAATGCACATAAATGAAATAAATTCATTTTGGGAAAATGATTGTTGATATAAGGTACATACAAGTACTACAAGTTACGTCTTAAGTTGAGCAAAAATATCGAATACTGACGCCAACCTTACCCCAAACAACTGATTATAATAACCCTATGTTTTCCAAGAGTAATCAAATGTGTACTCGTACATTGTAAATATGTAAATAATGCAGTTATTTTGTATATAATAAAATAAATTGTTAAATTGTTTTAATTTATTTGGTTTTTATTTTGTTAAAAAAAAAAGAAAAATATATAGGAGTATATAATAACTGCAGAGCAAGAATTTTTATAGCAGAATGCATAGTGGTGGACCTCAAATTTGGAAAAACACCCTTAAAACAAAATATGGAGGACAAAAATCGTTTATTCCGTATTGTTACGTTTTGCGTTCGGCGTGGATGAAACTCAACAATTTATTTCTTTACAAGACTAATTACTAGAAATCATATTTTGGTAAAATTCTCAGGGGCGGCTGGTGAAGGCACCCCCCCCCCCCCCCCCCAATTACAACGTCTACAAATACACTGGACATCGCAAAATATTGAAATTAATTAGCACTTTGATTGATATAATTTTATTTATTGAAATGTGGTATCTAACGTTCATTTCACCTCATTTCAAAAAATTGGAAATGCAGTCCTACTGTTATTATTAATTAGTATGCACATCTATTCTTTTTTAATAATGTTAATAATGTTAACACTCCCACACTCCGACTGTTTTTAATAGCTGGAAAAATTTTAATCTAAATGTTTACAATGTTGACAAATAGAAAGAGAGACCAATACAATAAACGAATTGTTTACTTATCGCCTGACTTGGGTAAAGTGCGGTATGTTGAAAAAACATACCGCACCAAACCCATGATGTCATTTATTAATTCCCCACCCAAAAACGAAATGTTTACCGTGGCTACGATTATCTGTGGTTATATGCCCAGGGAAAATTCCTATAATGTAAGGGTACATATTTACATATTTAAAAATATAATTGCAGCACTTAATTCAGATGTGAAAATCTGAGGAAAACGCGAAATTTATCATTTTCCACAATTACGGTTTGATAAATAAAAATCGTTTTTTGGGTCATATTTATGTTAAAAGCATTACCTACCTACGTTGCAATTTCCACGTTTGTGTCACGCTACATATGCACATGAATGGGTATTTCAAATAGACTTTATATGTACTTCAAAAATTTAAAAATTCTACCAAAATTTATGAGTGTAATATCAAAATTCGTAAAAAAAATTTCACAATATTGTTTATGCAGAGCAACGTCCATACACTGCGGACGTGGACGTTGCTCTTCACACTCATCTCATCATATAAACAATTAGCTAAACTATTTTCAACCTTTGAAGGTTTTTAGAAGGTGTTGTAAGATTTTAGAATAGACAATTTCATTATTTGTATCCTCCACTTATGTTATTTGTGTGTAGATCTGAATAAAAATAAATAACTAACAATACTTTTAAAATATTGAAGACTATTCACATTTCGTTGAACCTAAGACTAAATTCTTACGATATTTTTTTTACGTGTATCTATATTTTTATAAATTACTTTATTCTTCTTTTCACTGTACACTCAGTTATTGCATATTGATGTTTGACTTTTTTTTAATGCACAATCAAGGGGTTTCTTTGGATGAAAAAAATTGTTCATAATTAACTAAATACCTAAATTTATACAGTGTGAAACAGTGAAAGTGACCAAAAGTAACGAAACTATTACGAATCCTGAACGTGCCTTATACTGGCACTAGTTAGGCAACCCATTTTACCAATACGTTGTTATCGTCTGTATCAATTTTTATGTCATATCATTGTACACCAACGCAACCCTACTATTTGCTGACTTTTATTTTTGTACTTCAAACTCTTGATATTGCTCCTGCGTACTTTGCTCGTGCAATTAAATTAAGTTACTGGAATAATTTGAGTGAGTGTGCGCATAGCAGCGTTGGTGTGTAAACTAACCATAAAGTAATGTGCTTGTCATGTTGATACCCGGCTTTCATTTGTTTAGTGTCGCAACAACCATTTTGAGAGTGTTTACAACAGTTGCACCGATTACACCAATTACACCGATTGCTTCCCGAAAAATGTCTAACCCCGAAAATTTTAAAGAGGCCAAATCAATCTACGATTTTAGTGCGAAGGATATTAAAGGGGAAGTGATTTCGCTGGAAAAATACAAAGATCATGTGTGCATCATCGTAAACGTTGCATCGCAGTGTGGTTACACGAAAAATAATTATGCAGAACTTGTGGATCTTTACAACGAGTATGGAGAGACCAAAGGGTTAAGGATTTTGGCATTTCCGTGCAACCAGTTTGCCGGTCAAGAGCCTGGAAGTAATGAAGAAATTTGTCAATTCGTTTCAAGTAAAAATGTTACTTTTGACGTTTTTGAAAAAGTAAATGTCAATGGGAATGATGCACATCCTCTTTGGAAGTACTTGAAACATAAACAAGGGGGAACTTTGGGAGATTTTATTAAATGGAATTTCACCAAGTTTATCATTGACAAGAATGGGCAACCAGTGGAGAGACATGGACCAAGCACTAATCCCAAAGATTTGGTCAAGTCCCTAGAAAAGTACTGGTGATTTTTATACTTTGGGATGTACTCATAAAATATTCAGATAATTGTTAAAAATGCTATGTTTTATTATTTATGTATGGCAGCAATATTAATAAATCGTTTACAATAGAAAGTTGATTGTTATTCATTTCGATGTACTGAATACATGTAAGCAATTACTTGATTTTTGTGGAATCATTGAGTTACACAATATGTTATCATAAAAAATCTCTAGTCGTAAATTTAATTTTAGTAACAGAGATAGTAAATACACTCAATAAAGTGAAAAAATGTGAAAGTATCTAAAACGCTATTTATTTACACTAAATAATTTAAACCACAATATTTTTACGTTGTATATAGTGTGATTCACGTATAATCTGTGGTGTAATAATGAGCCCAACAGGATTGGAAACGCAACCCAGAATACATCTCAATGCATTCACCTTTTTAAACCGCAGCAAGTTATGTTTAATAACTTGGTAGGTAATTAATATATATGGATGGTCAGCATGTCACCTATTTCAAGTTGTGTCAGAAACCTAAACATTATTCCCAGCTTAAATATACGATCAAGAAATATATTACATATTAAACTAAGTAATTAATTAAACATTCAGAACTTTACTGAATATTTATATAAAACTTAAAAATAAATTTACCAGATTTCCGACAGTGTCTGGAATTGCATCGTCGCCTTGGTTAGGTTTATTATGTCTCGCGAATCACCTTGCATAATGTACTTAAACACTATGTAATAATTTATTATCTTTGAAGGTAAACCACGTCTCGCCTAGTTATGTTTAATTTTAGATACCTACACCAATCAAGACATAGTTGTTCCACAACATAATTAAAACGTTATTAGAACTGCTTTTAGAAACGCAAAAGAAAAGTCAGGTAAAAACTTGTATGTGCACTTTTCATTGCCACATAAACATGCATGCAAGATTGCAACTTTTGAGGCAATATGATAAAAAAAAAAGTGATACACTGGAAGCTTTTATTTGATTCATACAAATGTTGATAAGATGTGTATTATATAACTACCACAATTTTTCCAGAGAATCAACGAGAGTCAGGGGTTTAACACTGGATAAGTGTCTTTCGACTGGAACACCTTCATCATCAATAATAAATTTAGTAAAGTTCCACTTGATGTCCTTTCCTTTTGGTCCAGGTACTTTTTCTTTTAAAAACTTCCACAAAGGATGCGCATCTTTACCATTAACTTTGATTTTTTCAAACATATCAAATTTCACATTTCTTGTTTCAGCAAATTGGCAGATTTTTTCTGAATCACCAGGCTCTTGTCCACCAAATTGATTACAAGGAAATGCCAAAATTTTTAATCCTTTTTCGTCCGCATACTTGTCATGTAATTCAACGAACTGTTCATAGTTGGATTTTGTATGCCCACATTTAGACGCAACGTTTACTATTATGCATACATGTCCTTTATATTTTTCTAATGAGACGTCTTCACCTTTAATTGTTTTGACGTTAAACTCATAAATAGTAGATGCAGCGTTTGTTGACTCTGGTTCAGGAATGTCGTCACTTTGACTTGATGATGCATTCCTTTTGGCAGTGGTCTTTTTCCGTGGCATTTTTCTGAAAAAAGTGTGAGACAAAAACACTATTCAATATTAAACTGTATAGTGCACGCTGTACACTCTGCAAATCTACAGATCTACAGGTTAATAGTCTTGTTATTTGTGGTTATGTACACCACCTCGCTTTGCGCGGGCAAATCGCGGAAACCTTTGACCTTTCTCGTAAATATCTAAACTGCGCACATTTACGCCGCTCAAGCTCAAGCTCCCTAAATTCGAAATAGGCAACACTCAATTCACCTACTTTTGATTTTACTCAGAAAATTCGACTCTGCGTTTAGACTCAGATTATTTTAAATAAATGTAAACAAAAGCAAATACTCTTAGCACTTTTCATGTGAAATCGTATGAGAGATAAACTTAGACCTTGAGGAAATTTAATGGAAGCTCGGGGCTTCGTCATTCCACTCGTCAGGCAAAAAGAAGGTGAAAATTACTGAACCATCGTTACTGTCTATAGTTTATTTAAAATTTAAAGTTTATTATCAAAAATAACACACGACCAACAAAAAAGTTATGTAAGGTATCCAGTCCATCGTTGAATATTCAGTCCGTACTTATTTTACAGCTTATTTACTCCACCTAAGTCTTTGGGCAGATGCATGTTTCTGGAAAAAAAAAACTCTAGAACGAAAATCTGACAAAAATGTGTTAGTATGAAGATTTTTAGAGAAAATATAGACGTTAGAAAGAAAACCTGTTCATAAACTACCTATACCTATATGTATATGTATACTGATTTCCATTTCCATAAAAACCGAACACCTAGAAGGAGTTGAGCCATTTTGTTCATATTATCGGATCCGATATGGGGACAGTCAGGGAAGAAATGATTAAAATTTCAACAGAAACCATTAACGTTATCTTACTCTTTTTACCTTTTGAAAACAACGTTTCTTCTAGCTGAATTTTGCTTTGCTAGTTGATTTATTTGCGTTGGTTCAAATTTTTTTGACGTTTTTCATCAAGTGTTTTCAAAGAAGTTTTAATAAAAAATGCAAGGTTATACAAATGGCGAAATGACCGACGTGGTCTTAATGAACGGCAGAGCCTTTGGAAATAGTCTTGAAGCTCGACGTCTCTACGGTGAAGCTTTCCCCGGTCGGAATTTACCAGACCATAGAATAGAACTTTCAATCCCGTTGTTCAGCGTCTCCGAGGGATTTCGTCCATGTGCGTCGGATTAGGGTCGCAAAGAACCAACCAAAATACTAAATGCGGAACCCAAAATTTTACGTGTCGTAGAAGAAAATCTAGGCATAAGCGTACGAAAATTAGTTTAATGGGAGCTTTAAACCATTGTCTCAACAATGTGTTTCCATGGTAAAAATCTAACTTTAATTTTAAAGCTCCTTTGACTTGATTATGAAATCGGTCCTAAGTTAATAAGTGATCACAGATTCCTATGAGGCTCATGACTTGAAAAATTGATGAGGCAAAGCACAAAACGCTCTAAAATATAAATAAATCAAGATTACTTAAATATTTTCTATTTAGTCAAATAAACAAATTTGTAAACTCATTTAACTGTCCACAAAGAACCAACGTGAAGGTGTAAGGAGGTCTTGCAAGGAAAGGATGAGAATGACAGGACAAAAGGAAAGGGAAGCGTGGTCAGAAAAAACTAATATAACTTCTAACAAAAAACAAAATTAAAATAAACTTTAAAGAAAACATATCGAAAAAGATCAAATACAACATAAAATAAAGCTAATTTGATTTATAACAAAAAACAAAATGAAAAAAATATAAAATATAAATACGGATTTATTTTAAATTTTTTTTATGGATCAATTAACGATTTACTCAAATCAGGAACCGGCGGTTTTAATTCCTTAACTACATACAATTTATCATCATACGTGAGAGTAGAAAAAACAGAACTGCCATTGTCATTTAACGTTAGTAGAGAAAAATTCCGATTTACTCGTAATCTTAAATAACGATTACCGAAATCAAATTATGACAAGCACAAAGCACTAACGCGACCCACGCAAACGTAGGCACTTTTAAGACAAAATTCTGTTACCGAAATTTTGAATCAATTTATACACACACAGATTTGTGGCAAAACAATCAACGGCCTAATTTTGAATACTCCTGCGAATGCAGACTGCATTGTAATCGCACGTTCTCCGCGTGCAAATATTATAGTTGTCCATCTCTTTTGCAAGCACGGAAATGAGGCTAGCCTCAATTTTGTCTTTTTTCAACTCATACCGCTTATGAGTGTATTGCAGGTTGCTTGCCTATTAACGACATGATTTCTATATATGCTGTAGAGGCAAGCTTCGAGTCTGCCTCATTCGCGTCACAAAATACATGTTGTGCCCTTAGATCATATAATAAATAGATACCACCATGCCGTGTTCTTTCGCTAGCAGAGCCTGTGACGACATCCTCCTGTCACACATCTCTCTCGTGCATGGAGGGATGACAATGAAGCTATCCTTGCCTGATCACTATTTGAATTTTGCGCGCCTAAATTTTAGGAAGTATGTCTGAACTAACTTCGTACGAAAGATGTTGACAGCTTGATTTTATAAATAATTCACAGTAGATAATGAAAGGAATAGTAAATTATTGGGCACCAATTGTGATCCTTTATGATTACATGACTTAAAATAGGATCTTTGTTCTAAATTCTAAAATTGTTTTTTGTACAACAACTCGAAAGAGAGGTTAGAAGAAACATCTGTCAAAAGCGATTTGTTGCGCTGGTGCGGTACAAGGATGGAAGTGAAATAGACATATACAGATGAAATGCATATAACAAAGATGAAGATGTTGTGATCACACAAGGATAGCATTATACTACTCTTCTTGACGTAGAAAACGGCAACAGATAGCTTCATGTCTAGTCACAGCTTTCAGTTTGAGTATTGGTATCTATTTATTATATGATCTAAGGTTGTGCCGAGTGTTTAAGCGCGCTGTTTAATTAAGGGAGCAACGAGTACCTACCGAGATAAAAATAACAATATAATTTTCTATATTTATTTTTAAAATTTTAGAAAAAAGACACAAATTATTGGCCGAAATGTGTCCGTATAAAATAATAAAAATCCTAATAAGGCGTAAAATTCATTGGTGAGGCACTGTCTCACCTGCCTCATAGGACAAGCCGCTCCTGATGATAACGTATAACCAAACTGTTTAAAAAGCTAAACATACGTTTTCAACAGAATTAATTTTGATTGTCGAGATAATTTTGTAAATCTAATAGTTGAAATAGGATCCTTAAAAAGTGATTTTAACAACTTCACATGAAACGTCCCTTCTATCCTTAATTTTCTTATTTTCCTGCTTGTTGTCGCTTCCTGGAAAAATAATATTTGCCTTAAACACAGTTTCTTTCAGAACTTTTCATTGGAGCAGAAAGCATTTATGATTGAGTGGTATTTTCGAAATAGATAGAAGGCGTGTGGGAGTACTCGATTCAAGCCGTTTGGAATGAAATACAGGAAGAATTTCCAACATCGTCGGGTATGCTCATTTTGGCAACACATTGCAACGATGTGTGACGAAATTCCGAGAAACATCGTCTCTATAAAGAAAGGAAGAGGAATATGAGATATATTCAAAGTAAATAACCAACGGAAAAGAGTGTATTATTATCAATCTACATGCTTAATTTCGATTGTTTATGTTTATACACGGAAAGAATATTACGTCGAAATTTGTGTGATTTGAATGAGTTGTCTCCTCTAAACAGAGGATTAAAATTACCTTATTAATTAATCCACGATGGAACAAAATGTTTTGATTATTATTATTATTATTAAATAAATTAAATGAAGAAAAATAAAGTCGGTATTCTTACATTTTCTATAAAATGAGGTGACTCGTTTTTAATTTGATCAATAACAAATTAGAGAGTAATTAAATTTATTTCATCTAAAAAAAAAAGAAATTGTACTTGTTTTATTTTTATTATAAACAAAATCAATAGTACTTCCTGTAGTACCAATAGAAGTGTCGTCTGCATTAAGGATCACATTTGCTTTAGGTTACTATTGATCAAGTACTTATAAATCCTTGAAGAACTCCATAATTGATATAAGAAATACCTGGTGTAATATTATTAATATTATTTTAAAGCTTACACACTAAGCTATATTCTTAAGTAGCTCATGAGGAGATTTACAAATGAAACTGCTAAAAGTACAATTTTCTTAGCAATAAAATCATGTGTTACTCAATCGAACGCCTTACTAATGTCCAAGAAATTCCACACAATTCTTCAAAGAATTTGGATAATGTTGGCAGTAACGATATTATCCTGTAATTGCCTGTATAGGTTCTGCGCTACCTTTCTTGTGTGTAGGGTAGGCACTACAATGGCTGTCTTAAGACAGCAGGGAAAATACTTACTATAATGCGATGCGATGTAAGTGAGTCGTAAGACAGGGTACGATTTTTTATTAACTATTCAACTGAATTAATTATTTTTATTTAAAATCAGACAATTTCACTCGCGCAGAATGAAAATGAACTGCCGTAGTTGAATTACTGCTAGCGATCACTATTTCTAATGTTTTTTTTTTTTAATAATAACGAAAAAACTTTCAGAGTTTAAATAATATATTTGTAGTCACTGCTACACGTGTTTCGGTACACAGTACCGTCTTCAGGCAGAAGAGAAACTGGGGTTTTTACAGAGCTATTCCTGAATTTATACCTGATTTAACAATAGTGTTTACAAATTTATGTTAAGTAAGGGAGATTTGTTTATTTCGGTTTGGTCGTTCATTAGTGTATTTAATCTATTGTACCTATTTATTTCCAGACATTCTAACGCGTTTAATTTTGCGCCTTTATTTTCTATGTGTAAAATTTTGAATTCGTCGTTGAAATTATGCTGTTCTTGGATAAGGTGGTTCGCGTACGTAGAATTTGATTTTTTATTGACAAATGCTGATTTATGTTCTTTTATCCTTTCCTCAAATTTTCTCCCTGTTTGTCCGATGTATACTAAGGGGCAGTCAATACAACTTAGCATGTAAACTCCAGAATTCGATTTCTTAGGTGACTTGTCTTTACTATTGTTTATTAATTTATGTAAAGAATAATAATAATAAACAATAGTAAAGACAAGTGTACCGAAACACGTGTAGCAGTGACTACAAATATATTATTTAAACTCTGAAAGTTTTTTCATTATTATTAAAATTAATATGGAGTTTAAACACGTATCAGCCTCATCAATACAAACATTTCTAATGTGACCCGATTCCAACCAAATACAGCGACTAGAGACGCGGTTTCCATGGTAACGAAATAAACAAAACATCTATATGAGTTATGATTTGGCCTCCGCTTTTATAGAGACCTTACCTACGATATAACCAAGACATAACATCTTTAGATGTAAGTTTTGATACATTTCATACAAATGGAGAGAGATAAAAAAATTAGTTTGAATATCTAATTATGACATAAACTTCAGGACAATTTTTTAAATATTGAAAATTACTATTTTGCTATGTCCAGTGTGTTTGTAGAGATGGGAATTTGGGGGTGGGGGGACAAGGGCACGTGCCGCCCCTGAAAAAAATATAGTGTGAAAGGCACAACTTACAACAAGTACATAGTTTTCCTCAGCAAACGTGATAAAAATTGTTAACGATTAAGAGCACGCCTTTACGAGGCTGTTCAAGATAAAACACGATTTATTTGCATTTGTGTACCGATTGTTCAATCGGTAAATTAAGAGCAATATACCTACATTTAGAAACAACAGAAAAATATTGATAACGAAAAACTATACTTTTAATTGCTGCAAAACTAGTTTTCTGCGCACAAGTGTCGCTGTTAGTCGGTGTATTTTCATTCTCACTTACTGAATTCCTGTTGGTTTATATCAAAAATTCTATTTAAAAAATTTAGAATCACTATATAAATTTATAAAAAAAAAAAAACAAAATACACATTTTATCTAACTATTCACTAAAATTAATTTACACTCTAAAGACATGATAGATCTATGTGGAAAAATGTCAATTGTTAAAGCATACTGATAACATTACAAGTTTATACACAGCACCGAATGCATAGATTTTCTAGGTAAGTACTGACCCCATAAACAAATGTGTTGCCGTGAAGGTTATTTTTACATATAGTCAGAATTTTACGGAACTCTTATCAAAATTGAGTCATTTGGTGTACATACCCACTTCAGTTCGTTAAATTTCTTTAACAGATATATTATGTCATTTATAGTTTTTATATATTTGTTTATTCCCATCCAACTTATTAAAAAGTGAAACTTTTAATGGATCTTTTTCGGTGTCACACGAAAGTTTAATATTGTAATTAAAATAAATAAACCGAAGACTACAATGGTACGCAAGTATTGTTCCAATAACAATAGGTTTTCAAGGTAAATCAATTTAGAATACAAACACTAATTCTTTATAATAAGTACCTTATCATTTTTTCTTGCTTGTTTCAGAAAACAATTCAGTCTTTGGCATCAATGAACGGCAGTGTAGGAACATAGTACAATGTTTTTTCCACGCATCAGATCAAAAACCGTTTTAATATCTTTAACAATTTCGATAGTTTTAACAGTATTGTCGGTTATTTTAATAATTCGTGTATTTCCTGACCTTATTAAGAACGAAATTTTTAAGGTATGAACTTTTTTATCATGTGACGTTATGGTTTCTTGAATTTTCAGAACGTTAGACTAATTAGAGGAACCGAACAGTATGACCGCTTTTTAGAAATACCGTTTCCAGTTAGTTTTAAAGTATTTGTATTTAACGTAGAAAATCCAAATGAAATTATTAGTGGACAAAAGCCGGTAGTTAAAGAAATTGGGCCATTTGTTTACAAGTAGGAATATGTTCATGTATGTATTTCATGTAAGTAACTCATATTTTTATCAGACTACACTGGACAAAACTTGTACATGGTACGAATGAAGATGACGATACCATATCTTACATTGACCAACAAATATATGAGTTTGATTCCGAAGCTTCCGGAAACCTATCGGACACGAATTACGTAACGGTAGCTAATCCTGTCATGCTGGTAAGTACATTTTACTGTTATACTAAAACTAGGTTTTATAAAGACTACTGTCAATAATAGTATTTTAATATTCACTACAATTTTCAGGGTATTTTACAACTTTCTGAAAAATTTGGGCAGGCACACACTGTATCTAATTGTTTAACTGACATTCTGGATAACATAAACACCCTTTTTATCAATGTAAAAGTTAAAGATCTCCTATTCGATGGGTTGAAATTTTGTCCTCGGCATTTATCTCTATGTGAACTTCCCAAAAATATAGTTTGCAAAATGGCAGCACAGAAGAAAAATATGGATAAACTAGAAGATGATTCACTGCAATTTTCATTTTTTAATTACGTAAGATTTCTAATTTTTAGTGAGCGGAAATATAATTTAAAGAATTATAGAAAAATAAGTCTCATGAAACATTATATACGATCACGAGAGGAATTAAAGATGTGTTAACATTAGGGCAAACAGTTACAATAGACAACTCTCCATATACACAGTTTTGGAATAAATTACATAAAAACAGTACATGCGACTTAGTTAAAGGATCCTATATTAGTTTGTATCCACCTCAAATTAGCGAAGAATCGACCTTTAAGATTTATTCTACCGATGTTTGCAGGTGAGCAATATATTTAAATTTTAAAAATTGTTTATGTATTCGTAATGCGTCACTTGAAACAAGTATGACTCACACATTTTTATTAATATTACAAGTTTCCATTTACATGTGTTTTATTTTAAAAAAGTAATAGTACAAGTTACACATTTTGTCAGTAATACATTGTTTGAGACGCTAACTCTATTACAAACCACTTACACAGGCTGACACTCTTTACATATTCTCGGTATTATGATTTCGGAAAATGTAAAATATAAAACAGGTCAATTCAGAAAAAAGTTATACCAAGAAAGCAATAAATGGATTTTTGAAAACTGAATTGATCGTGACTGTCTTTGATCGTGTTTTTTCTTACTATACATATTGATATAATATAATATGGATAAAATACTGTGAAACTGTACTCATTCTCATTGGTACATAATTTTTTTATGTTTACTGAATTGTTTTAGCATAGTGAAGTCAAACCTGCTGTGAACATGCATACAGTAGGCCACAGACAACGTCTTTTTTTTCATACATTTTAAATCCTTACACCCAAGTAAAACTTCTAGAATGATGTTATTTAATCTCTTTTGTTGACAAAGTACATTCGCCTAAATGTAAACATTCGATTCATGTATCAATTCGAGCCATAGAACTTATGGAATTCTGAAAAAATTATCCATATCGCTTGCAGAGCAACTGTTCTTCAGCAATTGGATCGTAATTATCTTTCTTCCTTCCACCTGTTTATTGTGCTGCCACAAGCTTATAAAAACATCATACAAAACTAGAAAGATATAACTAATTGTAACTTTGCTTACTAATTGAAATATTATATATATACATATATATACATTCAGAAAAATGTAATTGGAAAAACCGAACAAATTTGAGTATACCAATTCTTAGGTATAAGCCAAAACGAAAAATGTAAAATATGAACCAAAAAAATAAAACATTGACAATTTTGTGTTCTAGAAAATCTTTGGAAAAATTTACCTTACTTGTAAAATTACCATAGCTTCAATACGCTATGGGTTACATTAAAGAGTTAATTTTTTTACCATCTCTCAGATATGTTAAAATATACAGCCATATCTTTAAAGAAAACCAGTACAATTAATGGATAGTTGCAATTGAAAATGAGTTACCTTTAGATTTCTTCTAAAATTACATATTTTCTGAATTCTCTACATGATTATTTAAAATTAAAATTTCGAAAGTATTTTATTTTTTAAAATCTTTGATATTAATTCTTATTAATTAATATCTCAAAACTGATGCAAATTTTTAAACATCCAGCCGAAGTTTCTTTCTACGTTTAGTTTTGATGTTATCGTGTAAGCTTGGACGAGACATTGTGAAAAATTTTTCCTCAATGCACAATAAAATTTTCTACAAGACTATTAATTTTTCAAATCGAAATATTTACTTTATAGCCTTCACTGATTGCATATCTACAGCTTAAGTGATATTCTCAAATTCGAATTTCAGATCAGTTGAAATTAATTTTTTGAAAGAAAAATACTACAAAGGCATTAAGGGATATATGTTTGCGCCTAATAATTCATCATTAAGATCCAAATTCGCCAACAAAGTGGAAGACTGTTTTTGTGCGGAACAAACGCTGGGTACACATGGAGAAAATACTTGCTTCTTAGATGGTGTACTTGACATGCAACCATGTTCTGGTAAGTTATATTTGGACAAAATACAAAATATCTAACTATAAACGTATATTATATAGGAGCTCCAGCTTTACTGTCGTTTCCACACTTCTTGTGGGCTGATAAGATTTACCTAGATGGCGTCAACGGATTATCACCAAATGAAGCAATACACAAAACCTATTTATTGGTGGAGCCGGTAATTTACACTTTTTTTATGTCAATCTAGGTTCTGCAAGATATACAAAATTTATTACGCGATGATTTTCCATAGAGCAGTTAAAAATGTTTTTGAAATTTTATTTATTTTTGTTAAATTAGTATTAGCACAAAACAAAGTTTATCATGTAAAATCTTGATACCATAAACCATAACAGTCTAATACAATTTAATTCTTGCCAACTGAAATCGTAAATTCATCGTCTACCACTTATGATTTTTCCTTGAGTCATCATTCAATGTGACCGCAAGTAAAAACAATCAGTGTTAAGCGTGCATTTTTAAAAGAGACGCTGATGCTTCCGATGCAAGAGGTTGACATTGTATGAATATCTAATATTTTTATTTCGCAAGCGTAAGCGAAGTCCGTCGGCCGACTCTCTACTTTTACGTTTCCTCGACCTTTCATGACCCCAAGACTACGAAGAGATAAGTCTCCCGTTTCCGTCTGCCTGTCTGCCTATCTGCCGTCCTGGATTTTTATCAGAACGATAATGTCCGAAAGTACTGGGCCGACTATTTAAGCTGGCAATAATGGTTAAGTTTCTGACATAATTCATAACTTTAAATAGGTGACTTGATGACAAATCATATCGACATAAAGAATGTCAACCTTTCTCCAAAAAATTTACCTAATATTGATTACCGACCAAGCTACTACATAATTTGCTGTGGACTGAAAAGGTCGTGAAAGCATTACTATACGTTTAATGTTCTACGAATCCTTTAAAAATGTATTCTGGGTTGCGTCTCCATCACTGCATATGACGTAGAAATAATATTTAGGCACTTTTACTTTTTTTTTAATTTATTGAGTGTAATTATGCCTATATCTATAACGAAAATTAAATTTACAACTGGAAATTATTTTAAGGTAACATATTGTGGAACTCACTAAAAAAAATCAACAAACTGACTATATTCACTACACCGAAATCAATAACAAATAACTTTCTATTGTAAACGATTTATTAATATTGCTAACCTACATAAATAATAAAAGATAGCATTTTTAACAATTATCTGAATATTTTATGAGTACATCCCAACGCATAAAAATCACCAGTACTTTTCTAGCGACTTGACCAAATCTTTAGGATTAGTGCTTGGTCCATGTCTCTCCACGGGTTGCCCATTCTTGTCAATGATAAACTTGGTGAAATTCCACTTAATAAAATCTCCCAAAGTTCCCCCTTGCTTATGTTTCAAGTAGTTCCAAAGAGGATGTGCATCGTTTCCATTAACATTTACCTTTTCAAAAACATCAAAAGTGACATTTTTACTTGAAATGAATTGACAAATTTCTTCATTACTTCCTGGCTCTTCACCGGCAAACTGGTTGCACGGAAACGCCAAAATCCTTAACCCTTTGGTCTCTCCATACTCGTTGTAAAGATCCACGAGTTCTGCATAATTATTTTTCGTGTAACCACACTGCGATGCAACGTTTACGATGATGCACACATGATCCTTGTATTTTTCCAGTGATATCACTTCCCCTTTAATACCCTTCGCACTAAAATCGTAAATTGATTTGGCTTCTTTAAAATTTTCGGGGTTAGACATTTTTCGGGACACAATCGGTGTAATCGGTGCAACTGTTGTAAACACTCTCAAAACGGTTTTTGCTTGTTGCAACACTAAACAATTGAAAGCCCGGTAACGTGACAAGCACATTACTTTATGGTACAGAGTTTATGGTTAGTTTACACACGACCGCTGACTTGCGCACACTCAGTGACTCACTCAAATTATTCCAATAAGTTAATTTAATTACAAGAGCAAAATACGCAGAAGCATTATCAGGAGTTTGGAGTACAAAAATAAAAGCCAGCAAATAGATGCGTTGCGTTGGTGCACAATGATTTCACATAAAAATGACGAAATCCAAGAGTCTTGAATATTTTAAAAGTATTGTTGTCAAATTTTGTAGATATTTATATCATGTAGATGGTAAAACGCCAACCAAAATTTCTCCAACCATCTCCACCAATAATGTGATGACGTCACTTCCAAATTGTACATAATTAATGGGTTTTAAATTGTATGAAATAGCATAGTCCTCCACATGTAGTTTATGACTCCGTGTTGAGTTTTTACCCAAAACGTCCAGATTTTTGAAAAAAAAAAAAAATAAAAATTATAAAACAACATTTTGCAATTTAATTTTGAATCAATCTACAAAACTGATTGCTTTGAAATCTTGCACACGTTTTAAAGTTGTGTTAAGCATGATAAACTTTTATTCAAAATCTATTAACTTATCCCCTCCAAAAAATTGTTGACGTCAGCTCAACATTTTGCTGAATAAATCCTACCTAAAATGTACAAAGTGTAAATGAGTTTGTAGTTGTGATTTACAATTCCATTCGTATTTTTTGGATTTGCTGACTCAAAAAAATTAATGAATGCCTGAATTTATTTTATTGATTTCATCAGAAACCACGAAACCGAATGCTTCAAAATCGTGGAGGTATTTGAAAGTTATTATAAGAGTGGTAAATTTTTGATCGAAATGCATTTGCCCATCCCCTAAAAAAATAATGTCACCTCAAAATTTTGTTGAATAAATCCTATCTGAAATGTGAAAAATATGATCAGTCTATACATGTAATTTATCACTGCATTCATATTTTTGGGATTTGCTTATACAGGTGGCTCAAAAAATTTATGAATGAGTCAATTTATTTTATTGATTAAATTAGGAACGGCTCACTCCATTTTCCCAGAAAATTTTGGGGATACAATATTGTGATTTTCAGTATTACAATCCACCAATCCAAGTTGATATACGTGTCCTTGCAAAAATGTTGATGACCTCATCACCAAATTGTGTAAAGAAAAAACTCAACTCGAAAATGCTGGATGTTTCATTGTACTTTAGGTGCGAGGGAAGTTGTGTCGAAACAAGTTGCGACCAATTGTTTAAAACATTTTGTATACTAACAAAAAAATGTGTCATAACGTGAAGAAAGTGTTACCTCAGTTTTTGCATGTGCTTACCACAACAGTTCATACATAAATTACAAAGTACCGTCTAACCATTTATTTTACGTCTACTATTCTAGATTATTGATTGTCGATGATATACATTTCAGGAAACGGGAACACCGCTTGAAGGACGTACTAGAATGCAAATAAATTTTATTTTGCGCCCAATTGAGCACATCAAATTCATGCAATCGCTTCCCCGAGTTGTACTACCGGTTTTATGGGTAGAAGAGGTAAGTGGAAAAATATAAAGATAGTTTTTTATGTCAGAAAATATACATATGATAAATATGATACAAAAATATTTAATCAAAATTCACAAAAACATTTAGACAAATCATTAGTATGCTGTCAACGTCCTTAGTAAGTTTTTTTTTTTTTAAATGGGAACAAAGTTGCTAAACATTGAGAGAGACCCCTGACAACTGCAATTTTAAAACCATATGGTCAATATGCATTATTTCTTCGAATTCGTAATGAAGATTACGTACGCACTCTCTATTATTTTAAGAACATCTGTATCTCACATAATTTTTGTCCTCAGGGTGTAAATTTAACCGATGAATATGTCACGAAACTACAAGAGTCGTTTTTTGACACTGTGAAGATAGTGAACATAGTCCAGTGGGTACTTTTGGCAGGAAGTTTAATTTTGACAATAGCATTTGGTGTTTACTTCTTTCGTAAACAATTTTCAGATCAACCTTAAAGAAATATGATATTTTTGTTCAGTCTGCCCGAACTGAGTTTTTGTATTTGCTGTTTTTTTTTTTTTAATATAATAAAAGTATCTGCAGTATTTTTGTAAGCTTTCATTGTTAATAAAAATAAATCTAATGTTATGTTTGGTATCGTAATCGTGTTATGGAATCCATGCTTCTTTCAAATTCGTAAACATGAATTACATGTTATTATAATTATCTCAATTTTAGATTGCGCTTGAGCTGAGTTTCACAGTTGGATCGTTGGAAGTATGGATCTTACTAGTGAAACCAAATCTTTAAAGAGAGAGTGGTTACTGTTTGATTTGTGTTGATTTCTGGTTATAAGGGCAGCAGCACACTCTCATCGTATACCAAGTAGTAGTAATAGAAGTACTAAAACTAATGCTACATATAATGCCAACGACAACAATAAAGACGGTGGATTCTGAATTCTGATTATATGAGGGCTGACCGTAGCCAACGGGCACTTAGGCCTCGCCTTTGGGCCCACTGTGCCTTCCCCAAATCCATATTAGGGTGTCTTCCTACTTCTCTACTCGTCAAGCCACCCAACTGTTTGAATGTACTTGAGTAATAGGTACAGAGGGTGGGGACTCTCTAATTTTTCCTGTAGGAGGCTAGCGCTGGACACTCACGAAGAATGTGCTCAGCTTTTTCTTCTTCTTCACTGCATGCACGACAGACTGGGTCTGTTGCTACTCCTGTCGTATGCAGATGTTTGTTAAACTGGTAATGTCCCGTAAGGAATCCTACCAGGTTACGTAGTTTGTCCCTTGAAAGTGAGAGATAAAATTTCGTCAACTTACGGTCTGGTGTTGCTATACAAGCTCTACTCTGCCAACAGCTGCTCAACGTCGTCCAGATTTGCTCATGGCGTCTATGGGTATATTGCTTTACGAGTTCGTTCGAGAAGACGACCGAAGGCGTGATTGCCGGTTCGGGTCCCCAAAAGGACATGCCCGCGAGTTTGATCGAACAAAGTTCTACACTATTCCTCTGCATTATATACCTTAGCGTTTATCTGCACTCCTAAACCAGCCCAGGTCGAATCACGCAGCTGTCCAGGGCTAGTAGTGCCGACCTGCTGACAGTAAGTATGCAGCAACTATTCTAACTCCCAGCATTATTCCCATCAGTTCTGTTTGTAAAACAAACGTATGGGTGACGAGAGGTATACTGATTTGTTTGTTCAGTTGTTCGGACATAGATATCGATGTAGCCTTCTTCTTCTGAATTATCTTTCCTTGATATTCTATATGTCTTGTCCTATGTTAATTTTGTGCCCATTCAGTCATCACCCATCGTTAACAGAGGTATTCTGTTGAACGCCTCCGTCAAGAGCCGAGTGTGCTTCGTTACACGGCCTTACTTGTTCATACTTCCAGAGAGTGAAATCTTACAGACAGCCTCATTGCCGCTTCCTCTATGTAAAGGTTAAGGAGTGCTAAGCAAAGAATGTCTCCAGAGCTGCTGCGGGAATGGTTCTCTTTCCTCCTGTAACACTAAAACACCCCATCCTCTGAACGTGTTTAAGTTGCAGGGCTGTTGTTTTCTGTTTGGTCACCATACTAAAGCTCCTCAACACAGCATCGGTCTGACTATTACCGTGTAGATCCAGAAGGCGATTTTGGGGTTTAAACCCCAAGACTTTCCCACCACCCTACGACATTGCCGAAGAGCCGAGCGTGCTTTTTCCACTTTATCATCTCCATGCTTCTTCCAGTTCATTAGCCAGTCCAATACAACTCTCAGGTATGTCACTTCCTCCGAAGTTGAATGAAGCGTTGTGTTAAATATTTTTGGCATCTGTAGTGTGCCAATTTTCCTTCTTCTAGTGAATAGGATTAGTTTCGTCTTCTCTCCATTTACGGAGAGAGTGTGGTTGCTACATCATTCCTCGACTATTGTTATTGCAGCTTGCATTATTTCACATAATGTGTCTGCATTTTTTCCTGTTAGCAAAACGACTAGATCGTCTGCGTATCCAATTGTGCGGTAGCCAAGGTCATTGAAGCGTCGTATCAGGCAGTCAACGACAGTGTTCCACAGTACAGAAGAAAAACAGCCTCGATCTCAGTGCCACCTACATTAATCAGTACTTCCCTATTCCTCAGCATACCAGTCACCCACCTACTCAGGGTGGGGTTCACGTCGTGCCCCTGTAGGGTTAGTTCTATGCTTTTGAAGGTCGTTTTATCCTCCATCAATATCCAAGAACATTCCTAAGGTAAAGAGTTTGTTCTCCATCGCCCACTCTATACGGTTTACAACTGTGTGTAAGACCTTATCTATGGACCTTCCTGGGATGTAGGCATGTTAGTTTAGATGTAGAGGTTGCTTGTTTAAGGCGGTATCCAGAATCTTTTTTTCGCTTATTCTTTCTAGCGTTTTCAGCAAGAATGATGTTAAACTAATTGGTCTATAGGATTTAGCCAAGGTGTAATCTTGTCGTCCTAGCTTAGGTATAAAAATAACCTTTACTTTTCGCCATGAAATCGGTATGTATCTGAAAGCCACACACGTCCGAAGCATTGGCACAAAGATAGGGCGTAGTCTGATACTCATTCCGCTCTGCAGGAGGGCAGAATAGATACCGTCCACTCCCGGCGATTTATATGGGGAAAAGCTGTCAACTACCCACTCTAGTCTTGCCGCCATGACTACCTTTGCCCCCAGCTCCCAGTCCTTCGGGGGTTGAGTACTGGCTACATCCCTTTTAGATGGGAGGTAGTTCTTGTGCTGCCTAGAAACATAGTCTGCAGCAAAAGTTCTGCGGACTCTTCGGAGGTGGCTGTAAAAGTAGCATCTTCTTTCTTTAAGAAACCTGATTGATGTGCATAATCCTTCGAAAGAACTCTCTTCAGCCTTGCGGCCGAAGCAGTCGGCGTTATGTCGCTGCAGAAGCTTACCAGTCTTGAGTTTTCTTAGCCCCGATTGAAGTAGGCTGAGCTTTCGGGTCCACCATGGTGTACCTTTGCCCAGGCCTTCTTTCTTTAGGGAGCAACTTTTCTCATAAGTTGACATTAGAGAGTTAATGGTCAAAGTTTTCTCTATGTCTTCTGTCGATTTATATTCTATTGGTATCGACTATACGGAGAGCCCCAGTCGGCCTTCCAGTTCTTCATTGTGTGTATAAAGCCCAGTTTGTCAGCCTAGGGTTCTTTGTCTCTACGTCTATACATTTTAACGTATGCATCATCCATCTATAATCTGACACTCTTTAGAGGCGTCAGTGTCAGACCATATTTCCCTTATATATTGTGAGATATCCCATGTAACCAGTGTTATATCTATTACCATTAATTTAATTTAATTTAACATTTACCGCAGTCACGTCCCTAGAGCTGACCTGAGGTAGGAGGATGGTTTTAATATTCCTGGAAATGTAAATACATGTCCTTGGACATTCTATTGTGGTACCTAAAACAACAGTGCCGTTTAAATTGCTCAACCCCGCGATCCTAGATTTTACGATCCATGGTTCTTGGATAACTTGGATTATTGTTATAATGTTCTGCATCTTGTCTAGGCGAGGACACAAAACAGTCGTCGCCGTACAACAATGCTGCAGGTTAATATGGATGAAATTTATCTACTGAAGCGCCATCTCTGCAACCAAAAATCTCATTCCTATCTTAGGAGTCACGAGACTTATGCCTCATCCCCTGGGATTTCTGCCTCTTCTATAGGGGTCTACCCTTCCTGAGTCGACGCCTCGTTCTCCATAACTTTCAGTATGGAGGAGTAGGACAGCATACAGTTGATCCTGCCCTCTCTCTCCATGATTGTTTTGGCCTCATCCATCCCAAGACCAAACACACGTTTTGCCTACAAGTAAAAACGTTTACTGACGCTGATAATAATCGATGTGATTTCTCTAGTCTGGCACTGCAGATAACCAGATTTATTAATAGTAGGTGCTGTATGCGAAGTAATGATTCGCCAACTGTGGCACATAAACGCATGCTTGGGTCGAACTTGAAGGTACCTATTTCTATTTCATATAACGAAATACCATATTTCATACCGAAAATCGTCTAACCTAAATGAAGCACTTCCTGGTACTCGGTGAATACTCCAACAACCGCTCAGTTTGTCGACTACTAAAGTTTACTACATATTTGGCGACTCGAAACACCAAGTATTACCATGTTTGTCAAAAAAAGTGGTTATCGATATTTTAACTTTGATGTAATCGTCTCGCTTTAAATTTGACGATTACGTTGCGATGCTGATAGTTCTATTCCATTAGTGCTTCATGTTAACTTGGTGACATACAAAATGCAATACACATTGTTACATACAAGAAAGATGTGTTGTCAGTTATTAAAAACCTACCGATTTTCTGAAGAAGTCGGTACACGGACCCTATGCAATTTAATTTTCCATGTTTTGAAATTTTCAGCAACGAGTTTATTTTTTATTAAGTAATGAAAATTTTCAAACTGACCATCATCAATAGAGACTTCTTCCTTGTAAGAAGCAAGAATCTTTAAACTCGACTAATGAGAATAACTCATCGCTTAGGAGACACCGTGATTACGTGCACTAGAGATAGCCCGAGTTTTAAATGTTTACCTCAAAGACAAAGGTTGGTGGCAAAATAATGTAGCTTCCTTTTAAATACAGTTTTAAAATACAACTAATCTACGTCTCTAATACTAGCTGACTTAAAACAAACCTTGTTTTTCGAAAATTAAAACACGTTTTTTGAGAAAATTTAAAATGTTAATGCAATGAAAATTAGATTCCAAGAACTGCCACTAAGTGTATTTCTGTTGAAAACTAAATCAAAATTTCAAATAAAATCTGAAATAACAGAAAAATGTGGTTTAAAAAATTCAAAATCATCTAAAAGAAAAATGTAGATGTACCGATTGATGTACCAGCAAACTCGCCATCAGTGTGCAAATAGCCATTTAATATAATAAAATAACATTGACGGTTGTTGGCTGGAGACCTCTGTTTGTCGACCAAAATATATGGTAAAGTTACATTCAACATTAAACTATATGCTATATGTAACAAAGTTCATCGGTTTTTCCACCGGCCGGTCGAACTGCCGATGGTATGTAAGGGGCCATTATAAAATCGTTAACTTTTATGTAAAAGCTAAACGTAGAAACATGTTTCCCTACTCCTTTTCCTGAATTTTGTGTGACCTAGGTCAGGTGTGCAAATTCTTGTCTAATATTAGCATATGTTTGTTCTAGAGCAGCTTGAAGCCAATTTCGTACAAGATCGAAGGCAAGTAAATTTTAAAATTTAAAACTCTTTAAATAAGATATCAGCTCCAAAATCGCCCACCCATTATTTAAAATTTGTCGCAACTACTTATAAAAACTGTTTCACCGATTTTCACGAAAAACTTAATAAAACGTTCGATTTATATGACAAATTTAACATACTTGTGCTTTAATGCGGTGCGAAACGATTAAAAAAAAGCTATCATCAAGAATGGCGAAGAATTCAAGAAATGTATTCAGAGTTGCCTATTCGTCGGGTGGTAATAGTTCATGGAATACCTTGGTTCATGGTACATAACTGTGGTACATACGTACTAGACAACCTAGTATAAAAACTACAGTTACTTACATTTATCACACGGGTAAATGTCTAACAAACCTTCAGCCAGCTTGAGCGATGTATGGATCCTCGTCATATTTTTGAAAAACGTCCCCTCGCAACTGGTAAATACATTTAAGTTTAAGTCAATGAAACAGGTTATAAACATCGCACGTAAAGTCAGTGTAGGTAATATGAGCATTCAGAGGCTAATCTAAATAAAATAAAGTTACACCCAATAAAACTCTGCATCCTGTATTATATCCAACATCATATCGCTTTAGTCCGATAGACGCTAAAGGAAAAATATAGCAACTGTAATCATTGTTTAAGTATATACATAATAAATAATTTTTCTGTAACTATTTGAATTGTGATTTTATTCTTCTTCCCCTAGAATCATTACATCATTAACAATCATCACAACAAAAGGACAAAATATGGGTAACATGCAGATCGAGGACATTTGTAATTAATTCGATGTAGAACAAAGATTTTCTTTAAGTAAGTACCTAATTCACATATTAAATTATCTACACGTACACCTTAAATTATGATGACGATGACACCAAGGCCGTTATATTATAGTACACAACGTCCTTAAATGGTACAGATTATTTATTACTTTCCTAAAACGACGTTCACAATTTTGTAATACTGAATACAAAAATAATAAAACAAAAAATCGAAACTGCAACGTTTATGTAGCTGCAATTATTACAATTCCAAATATTGAAACTTCAATAAAAAATCTAAGTACTTAAACTTTAATTTCAACACTAGTGAACTGATTATTTTAATTAGTAAGTACAGGAAATTACAAAGTCCCGCCTAGTCGACTGATTCGAAATAATTTGCAATGAGATCATTATGTATCTTATCTATAACAGATAAACTAATAATTAAGAGATTAATTCACAGAAAACGATTCACAATAAAATACGTCTTCCGTTTGTGGGTACTTATTGTTGCAAAATTTCAAACGAAAACTATTTGTAACATAAAAGTTTAAAAGGAAAGCACCACTATGGAAAATTATCAAACCTGGTGAGTAACACTGTGCACAGTAATGCATTTATAATTTATACACAAACATCTCGCCAGTAAAACAAGATTCTTCATACGAGGTGCAATAAAGACTTATACAGACTAGACACTACAGCAGGGGAAAATCCATTAAAACACAACATAATCAAAAACCACGACTTTACTGTTACTCAATATCAAGATAATAAAAGTAAATGGGAACTCCTGACTTAATTCGATTTATTACTTAAATTTATGTATTAAACATCAATTATGTATTAAACATATATTTATTTAAAACAAAATAACGTCACAAGAATCAGATCTTAGTTGAAGTGCTTAAATTAAAGATTAAAAAACTGGGAAAAATAATAGAACGGGTGATCAAAATGCTTAATACATAAACTTGGTAATATGGAAACTGTACCTGTAAAAAATCTAAAATTAAAATTTTACATTCGTGAACGATATATACGATTTAACACTTCAACTTTAAGGAACATAAAATATTATACCTAAAATACACCTTTTAACAACATTCTTTGTTTACTGTGCTCCTCTTCTGGAAAAAACCAGATGAGGAAGTTTATATAAGGCACCATCAAGTCACAGTTCCTTTGGAACTAAATACTGCTTTTATTATAATAAACTGCAATTATTTCATTGTGAGCCTTCACTGGAGTCTATTTCATTTGTATAACAAAAACTCACAAAAAATATTACAGCTTAAGCGGTTAGTCAACTTATTTTCTAAGAAAATCACAATGATACATATAAATAACTGAATGATTATGAATGTCTCACTATATAAACAAAAAAGAAAAAACAAAAACAAACTTTAAAAAGGAATCAATGCGAAAAAATCGAGGGTCATGAAATAAACATTATGTTACTTGGCAATCACAGATTGTACTTGCAGTCTACATTTTTAACACTATATAATAAAGCGTTTTCTAACCGTCCCCTTCAGTGCTTTGCTTAATTCAAATCTAAACCTATAACGTAGACAATCCAAAAAGTAAAGGTCTTTTTACTTGTATAATTAATTTTGAAAATAATCGGTTTCCAGCCGATTATTAAACTCCTGGAGTGGTATTATAGAAACAAGGCTTGTTAGATTGTTAAAAAATATACCTACACGATAAAGGTTGAAGATTGTTAACAGGCCCTTGAAGAGTAATAACTTATGCAATGACCCTTTGCACTAGAGACGATAGAAAACCGCCAAATTATGAACTCGAGGACGATTTTTCAATGATTCCTTGAATACTAACGTATGTTCCTGTTACGAATCCTACAAACCCAAACAAGATTAGGAAAATATTTTTCGGTAACCGCCACTTAAGGCCAGGTTTTTCATAAAACGTGATCAAATCAATAATGGCAGGGAAAATCAGTCCTAACATGGAAAGGCATAAAGCTCCTACTAGAGATATAAAACCTTCTAAATCTGGCACAAGAATGGCAATGATTACAGTTAAGATAACTAACGAAATTCTAATTGAATATTCTGACAAGTTTGGTCTCTTGACAAACAAACTCTTCAAACTCTTCCAAATAATTTCCATTGGCACGTAAAATTGTAAGGCATACGTGAAAAACACAGCTACAGCGATCATCAGTTTCACAGACTGGCCCAATCTAAAATTAATATTTATGAAAAAACTATATCAAAAATCAGTTTCCAAATTTCTTACATTTCATCCTGGGGAAGATTCAACGTAATGCTACCCATCGTATCTTGTCCATATCTAAGATATCCAAGGAACCCAGTGGTGGCATAAAGCATAACTACAACACTCATTCCAGTGTTTAAGACACCGGGACACCCGATAAAGTGGGTAGGAGTTTTCATGTTGTTTTCCAATGGCATTACTACACCAATACCTTCTAAAGCGAATATAGCGGTACCAAAAAATTTAGGAAGTTTTGTGATATCAACTATAAATGGCCTTTCATCAAGGGCAGGCATTTCCGATATGAGATAGTAAAAGGTGATGCCCATGCCTGTCGCAACTAGAATATTGGCAATCATTGATAACGGTGATAAATATTTCAAATTTCTTATGAGATTGACAAGTATCAAAAGCGGAAGCAGAGCAGCCATATATATTTTTATATCTTGATGTGTATCTTTCTCAGTATAATTATCGACGACCTGTTTGATGTTTTCTGCGACAAACAGTACATATACGCAGCAACAGCCCAAAAGATCTATTACAAGAAAAAGGTTAATCATGGCTTTGGCAAATTTGGCCCATTGTCGGACAGCTCGTGGACCTGCTAAGAAAGCAGCTTCAGCTACTTCTGCGTAACCTAAAGCTGGTACTCGATTCCTTCGGCATAAAGCATGTGCACTTTTTACCAGTACATGTACGCAGTATGTACAAATTAAACCAATCGCGAATGTACAAAACAATCCAAAGAATAATCCAGCGTTGGCAAAAGCCATTGGCATAGCTAATATTCCACTGCCTAAGCTTCCCTTTAGTAAATGAATCAAGGTATCCAAATCCCTATAAAACAGAATTTGTTACAATTTATATGGCTCTTATTGAAATTATAACACTTACGATGTGGGATGATCCAGTTTACGATTTGCAAACGGGTCATAATCCCCCAATTCTTCATCTCTTCGTGCAGAATCAACCAAAGGTACTGTAGAGCCATTAGCAGAGGGCACAGTTACCTCATTTTTGTCACATTTATAACTGAAAATGTCTTGAATTAGATATGTACACCCGACTTGTTTGCATTCAAGTTAACAAAGATGTTAGATATATTAGTGTCATACATAAAGAAAAGTGAAATGGAAGGTGGATAACAGGATATCCATAATGTTTTAGCCAACATTTTCAATTATCTCTATGCATATAAACCACACGAGTGGAATTTGATATAGATAAGAAATCAATACAAAAATTGGCTAAAACCTTGGAATTTGGACAAGAACACTGACGGATGAGTTTGAAAGAATGTAAAAATGTAAAAAAAATATTTACGTTCAACAACTGAAGGAAGGAATAAAACTTGAATTTGTAAGTCTACAATACTTTTCTGTACAAATTGTACTTTTAAACTTAAGAAATATAGGTAATTGTACCGTTGATCGTCCTTCTAATTCCGTAGCTCCCCAGCACAACCACATCGCAACAGGTGCGGTAGCAGCACTTCTAGCAGCTCCGGTATATGCCAATAATCTTACAAAACTTACAAAATGTAATCAAAACAACACTATGATTAAACCATGTATATACGCAAGAGAACCTAATGTATCATTTCACGAATGATTCGCTCTGATTTTTTTTAGCAGTTATTAGTAAAAAACCGAGCTATTGCAAATAAATACTACTACGCCCAATTCCTGAAATATGACCAGTTCTAACAATTTTCAAATATCGGCTGTAATTCTATGTAGCAGTAAATTATGCCATGAAATTATATATATATGCATGAAGAAAATTACATAACAGATAAGAGAACCAATATTTAGTTATCGTGATAACACACGAATATGGGGTAAAGCAATATTGTAGGTGTCTCTGTATCAGACTAAAACAAATATACCCAAATATCACGTTGCAAATATCCTGCATACGTCAGATTTGTGCGTAGTAGTCACAGTAAAAAGCAACCTAACGTATGGCTGCAAATATACATGGTTTCTAAATCATTCAAGTCCAATCACCAGTACTAGTCTGTAATTAAATAATTTGATTTTTGTTGAAATAAGTAAAAAATTTGATACCTTCAAAAAGAAGCTTTGTGATGTCGGTGAATGAATGTATAGTTAAGACATGGAGCTTTTGTACTTACTTAGTCATTACTACTGTGTTAACACCACCCTTTTTCTGGTCAACTTGAGCTATAAGTTTAGGCTGGAACAATAAGACAAAAATTAGTCGCAAATAAGTACTTCCAACAATACAGTGTTTAGTGTCAAATTTCATCAAAACAATAAAAAAACTGATACTAAAAAGTGTAACTAAACCTAAAACTAGTGAATCGTAGCAAATTGCAACACTAGCAAAATATTACTTACACCTCATACTATAAAATTTATGAAAACACAAGCTGAATGACTATTCCTAAACATTTTTATTTCGTAAACTCCGGACAAATTACACATTTTTTGCACCCTACTAATATGAAGAACATTCAAATTTTGGACACATAGTTTTTTCCTGCTTCCTTGAATATGAAGTCAGTTGAACAATTTATCAAAGTTTAGAGTTGAAAATGACAACGAAAGTTACGACTGCTAATTAAACTCATTCGAAATCCATAAATGATTTATTGCTTGCCTCAGTTTAGACCTTACTTGTCTCACTGAAGTGATCTTGTATAACCTTAAGACGTAATTGGTCGAGATGATTCAGATGTGCCCACGGAGTACCTAGCTTTGAATTTGCATCAAACTCAAGGTGGATATTTTAAAAATTAATGTTTTATTGTAAATTAGAAATAACTAAACTTTTTCATGTATTTAAACCAACAGCCGTTGATAAAATATCCTAACAGTATAATGAGGTTTTCTGGAGAGCAGAAAGAAAACAAAAGCTAATCAACTGTGTTACTTTCTTACTTTTCACTCTATATACGTAAATATGTAGAATTTTATTATAGCTTGTTAAATTAAAAATTCAAGCAGCAGAGGCTAGTGTTACGAACTACATTAAGATAACGGAGTGTTTAAAATGTGTTAACCTGATAACTAAGTCAAAATTACGAGTACTGAATCGTTACAACTGCCGACAGTTTTGTTATTTGTTGCGAATTACCTAAACTTTGACGAACCGCAGTTATAATTGGGAGAAAAGTACTTACAATTTACAAAAACCCTTGACACTGCAAATAGCAAATGCTTACCTGACCTTATCAAGTTTCGTGAACTACCCCCAAGACAATTGCACTAAATTTTATCAACGAATTAAATTTTTGGTGGGTCGGTGCTCATTTACAGATTGACAAATATTGTACTAAGTATTTAAGATTAACCTTATATATCAACTAATCACAACCCTAAAATTAAAGACTTCATGAAACAAGGAGTGCTTGAAATTCTCTCATTGGTTAAAATGACTGATGTAAATGAAATAAATTAATAATAATAATAAAAATATGTAGTAAGTGTTAAAGGTGACTATAGAGTCAATATTCACAATAAATTTGCTAACGATGCTATATTTTGCTTACACCGTGGAAATAAGATAGGTACCATACAAGGGTATGACGTGTACATTATGGTAAAAGTCGGATGAGATGATGCAGAAGCAGCAGTATATAAAATGCTTTATTTTAGAAAAACACTCAACACTACCATTAGCTGCTAAAAAATTGAAAAATCCTCACTGAACAAAAATTTGTTATTTACTTCTAACTGTATTCCTTTACTTCCAAAACTTTCGTAATTAAAAGACTGAAGATAAAAAGTCTCAGTTTTTTTTTCAAGAACAAACAATTGAAAATAGATTTAAAAAATCCACCCTTCCAAAAACCGAATAAAATTTAATTTCTCTTGTACACAATGCATCGTTATGGATGAACTCACACCTATTATAAAGTGCAGAGTGGAATAGAAATCGTTTTATGAGTACTCTTAACTTGTTAACATTCCGAAGTTTTCTATTCTGCTGCACTAGCTCTGAATTTATAAATTGCGCAGTTTTAGTTACAGGTAAATGACCTTCTCCGTAATCCTCAGGTTACCTTTCCAATAACGCTAGTAAGTCGTTTCGTCTGCCTTTTTATTTCATGCTCTATTTACAAAACAATGGCAGGGGGTCTTATTTTAATACGAAAATTGAAAATTAGCTCAGTTTGAAATTCATAAACACTAAACACGGCCACGAGGAAGATAGTTGACCTAAATACCACCTCGTTATGAATCCTCTGTTTCTCTTATAATCAAAAATTGCTAATTTTCAAGAAAACATGCGTCCTTGCGAATTTTCCTTGATCTATAAAAGCAAGTGCCAACAAATAAATATGTTTGTACTTGCTAAAAAGAAATTTAAACTTCATTCATATAAAACAACGTTAAACTTTTAGTGTCACACCCACGTATCTATATGATTGAATTGTGCATTGGAGAGTGAACACAATAGAACTTAATGTGGGACTACAAAGAGGAACTGAGTTTTGGCATTGATATAACAGAACTTCCGATTTATGATGCAGTTTATTGAGGCAAGGTTATTTTTTCTGAAAGAGAGAGCATTTAGTGTACAACATAGCTGCAAGCCATATCAATAAATCAGTTTGGAAAAGGGAAACAATATTTTTTTACACTCAGTACATCTTTCCCTTTATTTAATCTACTAATTAAGAAGTGAAACATAAAGTGCTAATTGAGCACGAAGGCAACGGTCTGTTCTACCAGAACAGCCACGTTATGTTAAACACTGTGAAGGATTACTACACCGAATGCTGCACAGTTTGCAGACTGTTTTAGCGACATATGGCATGCTGTTAATATTATTACCTACGCACATAGATAAAAGGCATTAAATTTATCGACAATCCAATAACAATCATTTGACTTTAGTACAGTTCTTTTCCACTGAAAACGTTTGCAGCTATTTCTAGAAGTTTCTTAGAGCAGTAGGGTGCAAAACAAGACCTACAAGGGGTTAAACAAACATTTCCCCTACATAAGTCGATCAAAATGTTAAGTGTTTCTTAATTTTTACTGTAAAATAATGTACAATAAATATAGCGAGAATTTTATGTAGGTACATAATGTAACCATGAAAAATGAGCAACACACTTGATAAGGTAAATAATAAATCAATCTGTAAGCGGCGAAATACGAAACCGGTCGATAAAGTAGAAATTGTAACCTTTTAAGACCAAATTTTTTGAATTTCAAAATACATTGGATCAATTCCAGAAAACGTGCTCATTTTATCACGTGCATTCTAAACTGTCTAATGACAGATGGCGCAGCATCTTTTGTTGGCAAACGCTTGATAAATACACTAGGGATGACTTTCCGTCAAAATTAATATAATTTGCCAAAAATAATAGAACTGTCGAACTTCAGCAAAATTATTTACGTTAAGTGTTAAAATCTATTGTCTGAGGTGCCACTGTTTTGCCGAAAACTAATTTTAACCTATTGTAGAATGACGGACTAACAACAGCTCCGCCACTGACATAGTCCCAAGGTTGTTCTAGACCATGCAACTTTTAACAATGATAAATATTTATGACCGACAAAAATGACGAAATAAATAAACAATTGAGCCCTAACTGAAAACTTGCGTTTAAACAGTGTCAGTATCAAAACCAAGTTAACCTAAAATTGCTAAAATTCCTACACACACCTTAGTATAACGTTACGAGAAAGCTGTGAATTTTTATGATTCTGTTCATTAAAATTCTGAATAACATTAAACGTCTATTATTTTATCAAGTGTTAGAAGTATTAGGTACCAAAGACCTTGAACACCGTGCCATATAATTTTGCATTTGAATAACGAAAAAAGTTGAAAGAACTAATAAGTTGTCGCCGTCGACGTCTAGTTGTGAAAGTTGTCGAGTTTTGAGTGAAGTACCTACGTACAAGGCGACAACTGCCAACGGTGCAGCTTTATCATAGTCGTACAGCCAATACGAAGTAATCAATCAACTTTTTTTACAAAAATTGTGTGGTATAAAGTCGATTATTGAACGATTTGTGCAAAGTCCTTCATAAATTGTTGTTTATTTCACCAATTAGAGTAAAAATGTAAAAAAAAAGAGTTTCACTGCGGTTCGAAACCGCTTCGCGGCTGGGAATTTTCCACTGCTTTATAACGAACAGATGCCGCTCTGAATGTCGGTTTACGTATTTGGTAAGACTGTTGCTTTTTTTCTGACAGATCGATGAAAACAAAATTTTGAAAACAACTAGTTTTAAATGCGGCTTTTACATTTTTCGGATTGTAATTCTAAACGTAAAATCATACTCTGTATATCAGGAACGTCGACGTCACCAAAATACCCGCAAAAGCAAACATTTGCAACTTATAACAGCGGAAGTTATTTGCGCAAGTTATCGTAAAATTTGATATGATTTCCTTTGGTAATGTTTCCCGTCGTTAAAACGTACCTAGAAAAAGTTGATTCAATATGAAAAGTAAACCGGCTTTAAATGAAAAAAAATATTTGCATCATATGAATTATAAACTAACATTAACGGAAGCATTTGGCAATGATTCAAAAATTATTTTATTGCGTTATTTTGGCGCCTAATTATAGCCCGCTCAATTTAAAAAAAAACTGAAATATATTGAATTACATACCTTGCAGGCCTCATGTAGAGGTACAGTTCCAGATTTGTGCGACATTTTTTTCTTCTTACAAATAACACTAACAGACACACGTGTAGGTACCCCCACAGCTTGTTGCAATTTGATTATATAAAGAGCTTTACCGTAACTATAAGTATAAGAGGGAGGCCCCGCACATGCGTCGTGCTTGAATATATAACAAGCATGCTCCTCCTAAAATGTGCGCGTTTAAATATTGTGACGGTATTCACGTCTGGGGGCTTGTTATTCTAAAAAATTCAAAAACGACGAATTTTCACCTGACTTGTTTTTTCTGTTATTATCGTCATTGTGTTTACATTATGCTCGACATGACCATGAGTTTTTACAACAAAAATCTATCCCCAGACTTGCCGATTTATACTTATAAAAAATAGTAATACTTAGTATTTCAAAAATTCATTAAAAAAGTTTAATTCAAAATTCATCCTTAAAAGAAAAATTAAAATCAGAATAGTACACTTCTAAAATACGGTAAAATGACTGAGCTAAGAAATAACTGAGGCTCTAGATGACGCAACATGCATACCTGTTTTATCAACTTATTCATGAAAATAATGAAAGAAATTATTTAAAAATAGCTAATTCGTTATTGTTTTATACAATATAAGGAAAGGTCGGCAAGACGGAGTATTTAAGCTTCCACGTAAAATAAAACAGAGATTTTCAAAGGCGAACAAAAGTAATCAGTGATTTTAATTAATTCTCGAAAAATAATCTTCATTTATGAATCATAAAACTGCAAATTCTAATGAACTTTACAAAAAAGGATACATGGAAAGTAATTTATTTCCAGTTTCCATAGGTTGTGTATTGTCCCACCATTTTTTCTTGAGATCTTTACTTTCTACCAAAAACAGTGTTTGAAGCGAAACAATTTTTGTATGAAATCTAAGTGAGTAACATCCTATATATTTTTTCACAATAGTTCTAACATCAGTGTTCATAGCCTTCGCAAGTTATTCTTTCATGCCCTTTTTCAAACGTACTTAGTCACCAGATTCAAAATATAAAATAACAGCGTAAAATGAAATGTTATAAAGTCAAAATCTGTAAAAATCAAATCAAGCACCATTTATTAGTATTATATTAGAGGGACGCGCGTATTTTTAGATACGCCACTGCCATTATCATAGACCTGATAAATCGTTAATCAAAAATTTAACTGTTCATGACTTCCAGAAACTCAAAGGCACATCTCATCTCAGTTTTCAAAATATTATACACTAAACTTGTGATTTAATAACACAGTGCGTCCACATTTTTCAGTACTGCATATACAGGATGTCTCAAAAAATGTATGCAACAATCTATTTTATTGATTGAATTGAATTAAAAATTGTTGTTATTAATTATATCACTTGAAATATATCCCTATTTTTATTTTAACTCGTCATGTTCGGCACTAACATCGCCCGTAGGTAGTCAGTCTGAGGGTAGAAATCCAAATGAGAATGTAAGATGTGCACTTTCAGAGACAAAACTTTGTAATTATCTCCTTTTTTGTTCCCCAAAAAGTTGGTGAAAACTTGTACCTTCGATAACCATGCTATTTTTTCCAGTGACGCTAATCTCTGACTAGAGGATATCAACCAATGAGAAGATGGCAATCGTCTCGCACCGTGAATCGCATTGTGCTGAAACAAGTTTCAACTTGTGCCTTGTGTCCGTAACTTGAACTGAGCCAAGTCCCAAGTCTGTTAATTTTCCAATAGCTTAGATTTTATATCAGTTAATTAATTTTATCAGTCAATGATTTTGGGTAAACACTGTGTGTAAAAATATTAAAAATGAAAGTTATGCGGTTCTTTGCGAACCGTACACTCAAAATACTTTCAACTGTGCATACAGGGTGTTCTGTTTTTAAGGCATAACACACATCTTACTTTTTTCAAATAGAAAACCTACATATTTTTACATATTCTAATTTACCTCTTCTAACCCCAATTTATTTTTAAAATCTGTGTTACAATATTTTGTAGAAAAATAAATAAAGGTATGCACTTTTGTTGTTGTATATCTAAATAAAATTAAGTCTTAATATACAGAGTGTTTGCAAAGACAATATTATTGCAATTTTCAAATATCGATATTTTTTGTTCTCTTTCTTTTTTTCTTAAGTATTTTCTGTATTTAACGTTGATAGTTACTGCGATTTTAATTTTTTTTAAGAGACACGCTGACATAACGCAAACAAGAGAACGAAAAACAGACTAAGGGGGCAATTTCAAGTTGGATTTGCGAAATCGCAAGTGCCGTTGCTATGGTAATTTCGATGACAGTTGTTGCAATTCGCGATATGATTCGTCCTCGCGACTGCTGTCATCGCATCTTCCATGGCAACGAGGACTTGCGAAATTGTAAATCCAACTTGAAATTGGCCCGTAAGATACAGTAATAAAATACACAGTGATCTATCTGGAAAAACTGAAATATCATTATATGAAAATTGTAACCTTTTAGATTTTTTTTGCAAATAAAAATCTTAAAAATAACATTATTGCGATTTTTTGTGAACCCTTGCATTGCTAAAAATTCCGGGACGGCAGACAAACGGAGTCGGTCAACGGACTCGATTACAATACTTCCTGAGCGTAAACGAAAAAATTAAAGCGACCCATAAAACACAAAAACATTATAAAATTGTACACTCTTAAAAAACTGTTAGGTACAATTCTTATTTTAGCTATACCCCGAGAAATAAAAGAATTGATGGATTGTTTTAAAGGCGTAACACAGTTAAATGAAATAATTTTGTTTATCTTTATTGTAGTGTCAACAAAAATAACGTAAAATAAACAATAAAGGTAAAAGTTAATACAAACGACTAACTAATTGAAGTCTAACTAATAAGATGTATGTAGCTTGACGTTTAATTAGTAAGTTAGTGGTTTGTTCAAGAAGTGAATTTCATTATTTACAAGATTTTTGTGATAATAATTAATTAAATTAAATTATACTTTCGAAAAGAATTAATAGATTAAAAAGTAACCCACTTTACAAAATTTTAAGTCACTTGTTACTGTAACCACTTGGTCAGTTGTGTCTCATGTGAAATAACAGTAACCAATTCGATCAGTTATGTAAGACGATTTTCTGCACATTTTGGACCTTATGAATCAGAACAACAAAACATTATTGCTTTGTACTAGTTGCCACATAAATTTGAATTGAACACCAGATTATTCCATGCCTCATATCTTGAATGTACACAGTAAAAATTTTCCATACCTTATGTGTACATCAAACGCTACTGTAAATGGTTAAATAAATTACCATCATCTACTCCCCGCACCTATTTCACAGCTGTATGTATTCGTATGGAGGTTTTGTAAAAAAAAAATAAACACGATGACAAATTTTCTTACTTGTTTTTTCAGTTGCGGAAAATTTAATAGTTTAGAAAAATGGTTTAGTGAAAATTATTTTTGAACTAAGTTATTATTATTGAAATAATAAAATTTTATTCCACACACAAACTAACGCCTGCAATTAACCCTAGAGGTCGAAAACTTTTAACGAATTGAAAAATATTTTTCACTCATTGATATCATCATGTGTTTTATGTATTTACATTATATTTCACTCAATACAATATCTGAAACGTAAACAGTGAACTAAATCGCAGCGTGTAAAGAACTGATGGGAAATATTAACATTTGATGCTAAATGTCTTTCTCTGAAAATATCTCAGTTAAAAAATGAATTTCTTAAAAAATTCTGTAAAATTATTTAAACAGAATTTCCCTCACCTTTTCAAAAGTTTATCTATAAAAAATAGTTTTAGTTTATTAAACATAATATACAGGTTAGTATAAAGTCCGGAACGATTGAATAACTTTGTTATTTGAAAAGCTTTTTTTTGGAAATTTGGTGTGGATATATAATTGAACATGGTGACTTGATTTTTCCTTTTTTTGTCGCTTTCGTTAGGCACACCTACTTTTTTTTAATGCAACGCACAGATTTTTTTTGACATTTTCTGATGCAGAATAAAAAACTAATTTAAAAAATTATCAACATGTTTATTTTTTCTGATACAAAAAATAGAAAAAAATTCACAAAAAATACCTAATATTGTAAAATCACGTCATCTTTGATAATACTAATAAATAAGATACTAAGTGGGACTACAATAATTTAACAGTGATGTAATTGATCAACAAAATGTCTCAATGAATTATGTATGATTTTACGATATTAGATGTTTTTTTTTTGTGAATTTTTTTCTGTTTTTTTCTATCAGTAGAAATAAACAAACATATTGATAATTTCTGAAAGTAGTTTTTTATTAGGAAATGTCAAAAAAAAGTGGGCGACCCTGTCTGTTACACCGAGAGCGATAAAAAAAGGAAAAATTTTGTAATCACGTCGCCATGTTTAACTATGTGTATATTTAAAGCAAATTTCAGAAAAAAAACTTTTCAAATAACAACGTTATTCGATGGTTCCGGAATTTTATTCTAACCTGTATATAGGTACGATAAATATACAAGTATATACATTTAAGACTAATCATAACGTGACTGTATTTCGAATATCTAAAAAAAAATTAAAACAGCTGTTTCTGAGATAATAGATAAAATAAATTTATTGATACAGTCATGTTTTTAACACATTCACTATAAGCATTGTTAAATAATCACAAGTATTGATATTACGTACATTTCAGGTGAGAATTACTTATCAAAGTTTTGTGATAACGTCATGAAGTTTTGTATCAATAGACACATCCTGATTAGTGATTTACAACATTCACAAAAATCCTAAAGCAGATGCAAAATTTCAGAGAAATGGGATAAGATAGATTGTAAAACTTTATTGTAAAATTCTACTATCAGAAGTTTAGAAACATATTATTTTGCAGAACTGAAACACGTTTTTGGGTCCCAAAATTGTGGGATGACGTCGTCAGATTTTTGGTAGAGATGAGCAAACAATAATTGTCACTAGCGTTTCATCATCTAGCATTTAGCAGTAATGTATATAATATAGTGATTTCGGAAACTATGGCTCTAATAAAAGCAGAAAAATAGTCAGGCGGAAGAGATAGAAGAGATCGGCCACTCGTCAAATGGACCCTTTTACAATACTTCCCTACCTTCCCATCTCTGTACAGTTTAACTTTTCTGAAGTTCTGAAATAATAACAGAGATAGTTTTCAAATGCAAAAAAAAAACAATCATAACCAAAGTATATTAAAAATATTTCTAGTTGTAATCCTAACATACTCCTGCAGCATTAAAAATCTATTGTTATTTACATTCATACTGTAGTGATTTCTAATAAAAGTAGGTGCTCAAACATTTTTTTTTTTCGATATTTTCCTGTCGCTGATAATGTGTAATGCATAAATACTTATTTCAGAAAAACTCTTCATAAGAACATATTATTTAATTTTTGGTAACAATCTAGCCTAATTTCAATTATATTCAATCTTTGCTAGAACCAGTTGGGTTTCACTGTTCAACTATCGTAATTTAATATTTATTTAATTCTAGTAGGATGCCTTTTTAGTTTGGTTAAGAAGTTGCGTCATATATGTATTTGCTATCGACAATGTGTGAACAGCTTCGGCTAGAGTGAACATTCTAAGATTGGTACATCATCAATTACCAACGAAAGCAGTTGACACACAACACCACGTTGAGTTTTCGTCGATGTCAAGAGTGCAAACCAATTGTCAAGTTCTATTTTAAGCATTTAAATAGATCACTTATTACCATACTTGCCAATAATGAATGGCGTTTATTCTGACCGACCTTTGTACGTCCCATCTTTAGATGAACCAAAGTAGAGTGTTACAAACGAATATGATATGTAAACATTCAACTGGCTGCCTTCCAAAAAATCGACGCCAAAGACGCCCATCTTCACTAAACGTGTCGAACGTTACGTCACCATTTCAAACTCCCACGTCTTTTGGTGTATTTTGAGGTGATTTGTTAACTTGTGGCGACGAGCGAAATGTTTGTTTACTATTTCTATTAGTACCAAGTGGTCGTACCTATTTGGTTTTAGATCAAATTATCTAATTATGTTAAAATTTTACAAAAGGATTTGCTCGTTAACATTCAGTCATTTTCCTATCGCACCAAATATACCTAACTGCCACACCACAATGGGTTTTCTGTTTGTGTAACTCAGTCTACCCGGTATATAAGCTTTTAACACTAATTTAATTAAGTGACTTACTAGATCTTCAAAATTCCGATGACGAATTCGGTGAACAGCACAATTTATTAAGAATATATATTTTTTTGCATCTTTTTCTTGTAAGCTTTTCTCTCTATAAAGAAAACAACATATACACATTTACAACTGCCCATAAAAAATTACTTACGATTTTACTGAACACTTGTACATCGTGTAAAATAAACTGCACTTCGTAAAACGAGATTATAATTCGAATAACTTGATTCATTCTAAATATAAAGTGAAGTAATTAGATGTTATTAAATATTTCTACAGATTTTTATGGCACTGACCCTCATTGTTGCTTATTATATAATGATTACTCGTCATGCTGATAAGCAATACGATTATTGGCCAGTTGATAATCCAGCATTCTTTGTCGCACGTGTTTGCTTGGATAGTTCAAATTTCTACGCAGCGTATTATTGTCCTTGAAATTTTACCCTAGACGGAATAATTATGCAGATATATAAAATAACAGAATATATGAACTTTTGCTAAAGAGTTATTTACAGCGAAATATTATTCCTTGTATTTTTTTTTGCACATGGAGCAACTGAACTATATTCATTTCTACATGCAGGATAAAGAATTGTTTTCAGTGGAGTATGGAAAAATAGTGTTTAAACATTTTCTACTATCACTTAATAGATGTTAAACGATGTGTACAGGAGCCTCAGTGTTAATTTTTTTGCAGGTTATTATTAATTGATAAATAGAACAGTACTAAATTTGCATGTTTTTCAAATAACTGATGTATACATACATATTTTTACATAACTATGTAGACCTCTTATTAAAATATTTATAGGTGGCCAAAATTTTGAACTTTTATTTGAAACAATTTCACTGTAAAATGCTATAAATTGCAGAGATGCCTATCTTTTTTTACGTAACCCTAAACTCTCAAGTAATGATAAAGATAAAAACAGTGAAAATAATGTTGAAATTGGTTCCACATTCACACAATTTTTTACCTCTAAAACGGCATAACTAATCGTAACGCTACATAAGTTGACGATCCAAATTTCGGGACCACTGCTATACGGTATTCGTCAGACGAAGCAGACCAGTAAATAATCCAAAATTTTTGAAAATCATCATATGCAGAGATTTTGTTAAGAAAATTTCGTATATCTTCAATTTTTTCATGGGGACAAATCAATTTTGAAGTATAGGTGCATACATCAGTGCAACAAGTGTTACAACAGTACTCTGTTTCCAGAATCAGGGAAAAATAGATATGTTGTCTTTAATTATTATTAATTAATCAACAAAGTATTCATTCATTTTTTAAGTATCCTGTATAAACAGTTTAAAAAAATTAAAATGTATTACCTCGAAATTAAACAATGTTGTTGATAACATAACCTGCTTACAAACTTCAAAAATTATTGCAAACATTCTGAAAAATTCAGCATTTTGGACACCTCATTTTTATTTCGCAAGCATAACTTAAGAAAGTATTGTAATAGAGTCCATCCGACGAATGATTACTTTTACGTTTTCTGTTTCTGTAATGTTTAATAGTAAATGTTACTTAAATTTTATAAAATAACATACTCCTGCAAGTACAGTTTATGAATCCGTCTCGATTTTTTAACCTACACATCCAAATTTTTGGAAAAAAAAATCTCAATTATTGTATAATAATAATCTTTATTCATACCCAAGAGACAAGTCCCCTTAGAAGGTACAAAGTAAAATTAAACATAAAAATGGTGACAATAAAATATAACAATAGTAGTAAATAAGATTGTGAGTGTGATGAAAGAAGACTGCAATCAGTATAACGTTTTGCAATTTAACTTGAATCTTGCTAATATTTTAAGGTTATCGTAAATATTGCAGGTAAATTGTTATTTAACCAAAATTTATCTGTTTATCTTCTTCCAAAAAATAGATGACATCATCTTAAAATTTTACCGAATAAATCCTATCTAAAATATACAAAATTTTGTTATGGAAAAATGCACTTGACACAACGCCTAGCATGGTACTTTACATGTACTTTAACAGTCCACACATATTTTTATTTTAACATATAGTTCATCGTAAAAAATAATTTTCCATTTTTTTCTCTTTAAATAACATTAGACCTTGTCATTTCCATCGCTTTGCTAAAAATTGTTAAAATATTATGATCTGAATTGGGTATTAGAATTATACTTGAAATATAAATAAAACTTAACATTTAATGAAAATGAGGATTTAAAATGCTGCAGATTTCCTTGTTGTAAAGGCAGTGAAACTTAAGAATGTTAAAACTACTAAACACATTAAAGCAACAGCTTTAAAACAGATGTATTATATGATTTTTTAAATTTTTTCCCCTATATTTAGTTTACAAATGACACTATTCAATAATTTACTACGAAAATTAAAAAAAAAAAAGTTGTGTCGGTTTTTAAATTGAAATTTTACAATTTGATTATATATATATATATATATACATATATATATCATATTGGGTGTTCAGACATCAAGTTGGTATTGATCTTGTAAAAATTGTAAAGTATATTTACAATAAACCTATAACATTTAATCGGTGACACGATGACAGATGACAGCTTAACCTCACTTTTTCGATAATAACTTTGTCAAATGTAAATACTACACGCCAACTTGATGACTTTTTCAGCTGTACACTCGTTATTAACCTATATTCCGAAATCATTAAATCACTGCCAAAAAACATTTAGTCACTGTCTGAAAAAAAAATCTTAGGATAAATTGTAAAATATCATTCTACAAAGTTCTATTTTTTCCAACCCACGTAAATTTAAAAACAGAAACCACAATATAAATTTTACCAATGATTTAGTTAGCAAAATTTTGAAATGACGTAAAATTTTTATATGATTATTTTAGTGGGAATGAAGACATTTTACTTAGGGTTTTACTATTTATACGATATTCCTAAAGTACGTCTAAAATTTCAGAATAATTTGTCGAGTAGCTGTGGAGATAATCTGCCTAATAAAATCGTCAATAAACAGACGATAATTTAAAATCGTTACTGTCATAGACGCTTAGATATAAAATCTGACGCAGTTGTTTTGTCAGATCGTGAATTTGTAGAATGTCTGTGATTAATCAGCAAACAATTCACCGGCGCAATTTTTTTGAATTAAGTATATTATCGACAAAAATTCCTTTGCAACAATGTTTCGTAATCATGTCAATCATTACTGTTAGACGAAATCCATAGATGTCAAGCCGTACATTCATAATAACTGTTGCACCAAATGCTGAATAAACAACTGTAGTTCAAATTTACTCGAAGAACTTGGTATGGAATTCCATTTATCGTAAAAGACAAAAGTTGGTTTTATTTCCGGCGACACTTCAAGGGTTACGATAATATGATTACGATAATATGATCATAATATTCCTAAACAGTAAATTATCCATCCTAACACTCGACTCCTCTACACCACCTTGTATATTGGATATTCAAGCAGGGAATTTCGAATACACTATTACAACGTATACCCTACATGTAAATTTTTTGTTACTGTGTTAAATTTTAAAGTAAACGTTATTTTTCTAAAAAGTAATTAATTTTACTTCGGTTCAGTTATCTGAGACACTTATTCAAACACTTTTTTAATTCCGCTTAATTGCTCCACTTGTGTTTTTAATACTTTAATGTGTTATTCAACACACGTGAAAAATATTTATGAAAAACTGAAAACATCATTTAGCAACATAATATTTTTTCGTTAAATTACAACAAAATATAACGATATGTATAATAACAGCTTCACTTAACAACTGATCACGTGAATGCAGGCGTAAATTTATTACTGGTGTCTTACGAACTTTCAAAGAAATTCTCACCAACTTGAATGAAATTCTTTTGAATCACTTAAACTTTTAAGTATTTTTCAAACAAATGAAACAATCTATGAAGTAAAAAAAATATTTTTGACAAAGTAAGACAGTCAGTTTTATTAATTTCTAGGTATATTAACCTAAATTTCCTCAAAATGTGTTTTTTTTTTCTAATAAAACAACAGTTTTTTACTATAACGTACCATAAATAAACAATCGTCTTTCTGGCTTCTTGAGTTAGTGATAGACTAGACTAGCAAGCTATTTTTTGGATAGAAAGCTAAGAACCCAGAAGCAAACAGGAGAATGGACTTTTTGTTGATTGCACGTTTTATTTACTCTTAGTAACAGTGTTAATTTAAGAGAAAAAAGGTGATATATTTAATTAGTTTGCGTAAAATAAAATATAATATGTATATGTACATTCATTTTCGTTCCCCTTATTTCTGTTATAATTATTTAAACGTTTCGGCAAGGACGCAGTTTATTGCACGAGAGGTCCTTTATGAAAAATAAAACTGTATTTCTATTTGCAGGTATAACTGTATTGTATATATATTTTTGAGTATGTAATGATTTTGACACAACTACACACAGCGAAACTCATGTTAACCGAGGATGACCTAGGTGATTAAATTGTATGTAGAAGAGTTACGAGTGTCAATGTCAATATGCTCGTTAACAATTGAACATAAAACTTTTCTTTACGCATTTTTTTCTGAACCTAACACAGCAGTCAATTGATTTTTTCACAACTTCGGTCTAATCACCTGAAGTCAATCTTTATTACGTTTTTTGCAAAAAAATTTAGTCTACTAGTCCCACGTGAAATTAACACGCAGAATATTTAAACATTTAACAATCAACAAAAAAATCAGTAAGAGACTATTTATTAGTTGCAATAATTTTTAGATTAAAAAATGCTATACATAAAACTTTACTATAATTATTACGGTATAAGACTATTGTTTATATATTAATTAGTATTTGTGAGGAATAGAATAACAGGATAATTTCAGTTAGGTGTGTCAAGATAACTAAGAACTAATAGACCCGGTTTCATCAACGACCACGAATTTTGACGAATGTTCCACACCACGTCGACCATTCTTTTACGATAATTTCCATTTAAAATAAATACAAAATGCAACCAAAGGATTTCAATGAATTGGACGTCATCGCAGTGGTGGAAAAATCGTTTCATATTTCTGTTACGCAGAAAATACTTGTAATGTATATGTGCATAATACTCATATACGATACAGTAGGTATAGGTTAACAACTCACCGGAAATCGCAATTGTTGATTTTTATTTGCGGATTTTGTGGATTTTGTGTAACACGCAAACTAAGATTATACTCAACTGACATAACAAGAGAAAACTTAGAAAAGAGGTGAGCAAGTTTTCTCTCACACTAAGTTGTCGACCATGATTTTTCTGTTTACAGTAGGTAAGGAGTGTTCATTTTATTAAACGGACACCTTTAAAGTAACGCCAATTTTCTAATTTTTAATCTAAATTATTCTAATTGATATATATGAAAGCTTGAAGTTATGTCTATTAAATGCCATTTTTGTTTTCAAAATAACGTTTTTTCTTTTTAAAATGAAGCGAATCACAATTGGGGCAAGAAAATTATTTTTGCAAAAGTGATGCTACGAAAAATTTCCTTTGAGGGGACTGGCTAAAATAACTGAATGTTCAAAATCAGCAGTGTTCCAAATGATCAAAAAGTTTGGGGCGTTTAATACTTTAGAAGATGTGCTCAAATCCAGACCGAGAAAAGGCCTGCTTCACGAAAATATTGAGGAAAACATCATTAAGCTGCTAAAATTAACGAAATGTATGTCTGTGGGGGAAATACCGAAGAAGCAAGGTGTTACCGTAGGTACTGTACAAAATATAAAGACTCGGAATAACATTAGAACGTATTAAAGCAAAAAACCCCAAAAAGAAGCGAAAAGCAGCGCATACAGTTTCAAAAAAAAAGCGGGAAGTTATAAACAATTTTGGTCAGGAACAAAAATCGTTGGGTTTTGATGGACAACGAAACAAAGGTTAAAATGGACTGCAATACACTACCCGGCCCCTAGTTTTATAATGCAATCGTAGGGGAAGATGTCCTCGATGACAAGAAAACAAAAAAAAAAATGAAAACTTTGGGAAAAAAGTCTTAGTGTGGCAAGCCATTTGTTCTTGTGAGCTAAAAAGCTTTTAGTTTTTTTTACGATTGGAATAATTGGGGGCGATGATTACAGGAAAGAATGTATAAAAACGCGATTATCGCCTGTTTATCGCAAACATCATATCCCTCCATCGTTTTGGCCAAATTTGGCTTCGAATCACTACGCTGGTGCCACTCAGGAGCTTCTTAATGTCAATAATGCACAGTTTTTAAAAAAGAAAGATAAACCACCCAACTGTCCTGAGCTTCGTTCAGTTGAGGGATAATGGGCAAATATGAAAGCAGTGTTAAGAAAAGATGGCCGAACAGCATCATGACTTGGAGAATTTAAAAAATTGTGGCCTCCTGCTACGAACAAAATCACAAACAAACCTGTGCAAACAGCGATTCGCGGTATTCGCGCAATAGTTAGAAAATTTTATAGTTTCTGTATATAATTGATTGATAATAAGAATAATTATTTCATATAACATTGTTAAACATTTTTATAAAAAAAAAATTAAATTGGCCCAAAGTACTCAAATTAGTAGCAATTTTTCAGTGTCCGCTTTATAAAATGAACATTCCTTAAATCTTAATTCGTCGTTTAGAATTACGTCACTCTGGACAGCTTAAACGATTCCAAGAGTCTTCAATCTGCGTTTTGTAAAGCTCTACCTGAAATAGTTTCAGCTAGAACTTAATCGATTGCCAAAATGTTTTTCGCACAGTGACGTCATTACGGGGGCGTACAAACGAAAAACAAGACTGTTATGGACTTAGACCAACTTTTTGCAGAGTCGAAACATTAATAACTTATCTGTTAAACACAAAGGGCGTAGGGGTATGTTACCACATAATCATAATAATATAATTCCGCTCTGTAGATCGATGGGGAGAACTATTAAAAGGTTTTTTAATTTTTTCATTTTAACTGTAATTTAAAATTCGTATACAATTGTTATTCAGCGACATTATGTACTTAGTTGTTTTATTTTGGAATTGTCAAAAAACGATGCGTTCATAGATTTAACTTATTTTTTGGAAAGTTGAAGCGTAAACACGTTTTCGAAAATTAAAAAATAATAAAATTCGTAGTCTTATTTCTAATACCCAATTTCGTAAAGCAAATTCTTTCTGAAAGAAAATAACATTAGAAATAATTTTTTTCCTACTTTTTGACTTTTATCTAAAATAAAAAGATTTTGTGTGCAATTCACAAAAAAATAATAATGTTTATTTGCTACAACAAGCGAATACCACGTATCTGATTAGTTTCATCTTCCAATAATTATGTTCAGGTTACAAATTGACGAGATTTAATTAAAAAATAGCTATTTAAAAAAAAATATTTTCCAACAATCACCATTATTTTCTAGGTGTAAATAGTTCTGTTAATAGATTGGAGCATTGACGTCCCATCTTAAAGCAGCAATCATTGTTCAAAAGCTTGCCAGAAACTATTTTTTCAAATTTAGTTACTCTTAAAAGATGAGCGCCGCTTGACATTGCAGTGTTAGAAGCAGTGGCGTAACAGACATTCTTACATTAACAAATTAACAGGTTTCTGAGTAGGAACAAGTACACAGAAATTTCAGAAAGAAATTAGTGATGACATTGGGTGGAAAATTAACCAAAAACGAATCATTTTGTATACAGTTATTTGTGATTCAATATAAATATGTTAAAAAATATGTTTATTGACACAATTTAGTCACCTTTGTATCGGTACGAAATGATTATGATAATTTAAGAAAGACGATTTTTAATTTGGGTGAGATGAGCATTAATATCACTAAAAGGGTATTGGTATACAATTAAAATATATTCCTATCTAAAATACATTTCCTTTAAGGTTGCATAAAACTTACAAAATACGATAATTAGTTGCATAAAAACTTAAGGTTCTAATATATTGATCTCATTAGTGCCTTGAGCATCCTTAATGAAGTGTGCGTTCTTTCTGGAAAGTGAGTAATTGATGATTACATTTTATTATATTTAGGTATGCGTTAAACTGTTAAGGTGTCGTCTTTTTCGATTCTCCAGTAAAAAGTACTGATAGCACAAGTTGTTTGTATTTTTTCTACACGTATATACATGGGAATGAAAATAGTTTTAAAGAAATAAAATAATTGTCATGAGTAATGAAAATGTCTTTATTATACTCATATGTCTCACTAAAATTTTTCCATTTATTACTTTTAAAGACCATTTAAATTATAATTAATAATATTTATAACAACAGTTACTCTGAGATATTTGTAAATACGAATAAGTATTCATAAAAATAGAATTGGAAGTGCGGTTGTTATTTTCTTGATTTTTATTTGAACATGTAATAAAACGGTGAAACTGATCTTACAACAACGTTGTTGTGTCAAGCTCCAAAATACGAATAAGTGTTTTTCCACTGTCAACGTTATTAGTGAAAGTGTTTAATCAATAAAGTGTTGATATATAAACTACACTTTGATAAAAGAATGTATACTTTAGAGTAATTTGAAAAAAAAACATTAAAAAATTGTCTCAGGTTTTCCAAATTCAGCTCGGAAAATATGTGGAATAAACATAAAAAGAGATTTTTTATTAGTTGTTACAAAAAGGACTGACTAAGTGATCAGTTATTTTTTCCTATAATACATGCCAAAGGTCAGAAAAATTTCCGATTTTTTTTTATCTCGAGAATGTAATCATTTTTATTGGTTATAAAATTTATATACCTGAATTTTGTACTGAATTCATCCGATGTAAATCTTTCCAAAAAGAAATTTTTATTTTATTTTAGACAAGTTGTTTTCCCAAGTTAATGCAAATTTATTACAGTTAACTTTCTGAAGGTCTCTAGGATTTAAATTCAGTGAGGACACTCGTAATTTGTTACGTCACTGGTTACAAGGTCAATGGCGACGCTTATAGTAACTAACCACTAACCTGAAAGTGAAATTTGTATAGATTATCATAATTTAACCTACATGACATGTCAAACAAAAGTCTTGTTGCAGTAGTTAATTTTTCTTTTTTGTCTTGAACACAACTACAGAACTTTCTGGGTGTAATGGGTCGATACGTTTTACAGAAATCTTTTATCGTCTAAGATTGTAGTATTAAAATAAGTGGTACAATCTTATTATTTTTACCTGCAACATTTAAAATGATATGTGGCAAATTTTTATGGAAATAAGAATCAAAATAATAAAATAGACACATAAAAAAGTATATATTGAAGTCAATATTTATCACAAAAGATATTAAATACTCCATAATGATTAACAATTAGATTTTTTAACATCTGCATTAACTTGCAAGAATATCAAAAATTTGCCTTTGCGAATCATACTCATAACTTACATCATCAATATTTTTTGACAATCAAATTTTTTTGGTATAATTATAAGAATAGGTATGCAGACTAAGTTATATGAATTATAGAATTTTTAAAAATTTAACAAATATAGTCCGCATAAAAAACATTCGAAACATTTTGTCAAAACTAAATACATAATAGATAGTTTTTCGTAATTTTGTTCATACATTCAAGCATTATTACAATTCGGTCCTAATACCATCTGTATATAAGTCCAACAGAATAATGAATGAATTTTACGATCACGATCAATAATATCTCCATATTATCAAGGAAACGAGATCAAGAACACCGAATTTATTACCAGAGTATAAAAAGATGTAACATTATTTTTATTAGAGCTTCCCTAAACGACGCAGTGATTGTTTAATGACTAATAATAATAAACAACATTACGCTGAAATTATTATTAATCCTAACAGTCGATAAAAAATAATGAACTGCGTGTTCGGCGCCGCGCCATTGTCACAAATGTTTTCTCACGAAATTGTCCACATGATTCTTAATTGTTATAACTTTTATGTAATGACGACAAAACAATAATGACTATGTTTCGGAAATCAACATTTCCACGCAATGGATTGAGCAATTAGAGGATTCCGCAAAACCGTTATTTGTTTTTAAGCAGATATAATGCACTTTGGTATTTTTAATTATTATCGATTTGGGTTGTAATCTATTTCAGGTTATGAATTGTGTCTGTTACTGACTATTTCTTTCAGAAAATTTCAACCACGATCGATCGAACCTTGCTTGAACCAATGATAGTAAGATTCAAAAGCGACAATTTTCCTGCATGAACCAATCAAAAAATAGATAATATTTAATAATGAAAGCAATAATAATGGTGGAGTAATTAATTTTCTTTATTGTAATAATTATTTATAAAAGTTTTTCGCTTTTCGGGATTCATGCAAATCTTTTCTCTTGGCGTCACGAGCTTTTCGAGCGCTTGCAAATCTACGTCTTAAAATGGATTGAACACGACATCGATTTCTTCCTTATATTTTTCCTGCGAAGTCTTTGCAGTATTCTATTCCAATGGTTTTAATCACATTTTCCTTATAATCTTCCCCATTCTTTTTCATGTTAAATCCAAAATCCTTTATCATGAATGCAAGTTCAACCACCGATCTTTCCTGTATCACATAACCATTTCACCGCAGAAACTTTCGAGCAATCTCCACATGTACGGTTTAGATTTTTTCGCGTTGATTGGCATTAAATTGAGAATATTTTTCTCAATTTCCTCTAAAAAATCTTGCCCAAAGCGCGGGCACATTTTCGAAAAACTGAGATTTTCTGACTTGTTTACTACGTATGGTGATAAAAATACAATGAAGGAGTGATTTTGCGTTTAAATTTTATTTAAAAATTTGGTTTTAGCAATGAAAATTCAACGAAGAGGTGAAATTTTCTTCAGGAAATAGTCTGCCAAAAGACCTCTCAACGACGGGGGAAATTGGCGATAATTTTTCAAATCGATTCATAAAAAATTATCGCCAGTTTCCCTTGGTCCCGGCATCTCACTATTGAATATTTATATAAAACTTAGAAATATTTTTTTTAGCTGAAGGATGTAATCATTAATCATTAACGGAAGGCATAGGTACTGCTAGAAAATTGATGCTAGGTGCATTTCGGTTATAAAAAAATAATGTACAATTTACACAATTTAAATTTTGTAAAGTTTGTTTTTATTGACAAAAAGTTGCAGGAATTGACAAATTGTTCCATAATTTTCTAGAGTATTTTCACAAGGATCGTGCATCTTTTTTTCATGGGTGTTCTGCAAGCCTAAAATCTTTTCCAAGTCACGTCACGTTACGTCAGGTCACGTCAGGTCAGGCCAGGTTGTGTGTGAGTCGAATTTTCACCCTAGGCATCCAGAATTTTTGGAAAAAATTCAAAACTGAATAGCAATATTTTGCAACATAACTTTGAAACTGCAAAGCTGAATGCTCCAAAATCTTGTAAATATTTTAGGGTAATCAAGGTAAATCGTTTAGCAACATTTATTCGCCTATCCCTTCCCAAAAAATTGATGACGTCATCTCAAAGTTTTCCCAAATAAATCTTATCCCAAATGCGCAAAATATTATATATATATCTATACTTGCTATTTATCAATGCATTAACAGTTTTTAAATTTCGTATACTTACAGGGTGACTCATAAAAATTAATGAACGAGTCAATTTATTTTATTGATTAAATCGGGAATTACTTTCAGCGCAGGAAATTAGAAAAAAAAAATTTTGTTATAATTAATGATAATAATCTATACAGGGTTGCTAAAAAATGTGGAAGCAGTTGAATATCTCGGGAACGAGTTCTTGAAATTTGGGCTACATCTAAAAATACGCCAGCTCTATTTTTTGTAATTTTTTGATACTTTAAACTTCATTTGTTTTCAAGATGCAAAGCTACCTTGGTATTTTTTAAATGGCACCACTTGTCAAATCTTCAATTTTTAAATAGAATAATTTTTTCTGAATTCAGAACTCTAACACATGCATACACTTTTTAACTAAAACGGCAAATAAACTGATAAATTATTTATTATGAATAAATTCTAAGAAAGAAAATTGTCGTTAATTTTGAAAATACTGTCATTGAGTTGTGAATTATAATGAAAAGCAAACTTCTACATCCAGGTTTAAAAATATTTCAATAAAACACTAATAAAATGGCACCATTACTAGAAACTGTAGGAATAGAAATCTTGAATATTGCACAGATCTAACGAAATTGGCAATGTTAGAAATCGTCAAAGAACCGGAAGACCAAAAATTTGAATGTTACAAATAATGAGATCTTTTTTAATATCATTTTCGATGTAACAGAAAATCCAAACATTTCAATGCAGCAATTGCCATTAAACCACAATATGACTAGAGGTTCAGTTCAAAAAATGCCCAAACGGGAAAAATATCATTCATACAAAATTCATTTACTACAAGAATTGACTGCAGAATCGAATTTTGCGAAGTAATGGCAGACAGACTAGATGAGGATAGCAACTTCAATTATTATTTTCTGATGAGTCTACTTTTTCTTTGAATGGGTAATTGGGTATGTTAATGTTAATCGCCATAATTGTAGATACTGGTCCAATACAAATCCACAATGGATGGAGGTTCACACATAGTCCCCCAAAAAATTAATGTTTAATGTAGCATTATTGGTCGCCACATTGTGGACCCCTTCTTCATTAATGTTTAACGTCTGACAAATACCTCCCACTTTTTATTATTTCCCAACTATTAAAACCCAAATTTACCTGTAGAGTCCATATGGTTTCAACAAGATTGAGCACCACCTCATTTCGGACAAGTACGGCATTACTTGAATGAAACTTTTCCTGGAAGGTGGATAGAACGAAGAGGAACAGTTGAGTGGCCAGCTAGGGCACCAGATTTAACCCCACTTGACTTTTGTCTGCGAGGTTATGTAAAAAACTGAGTTTATGTTAATAGACCACAAAGCATCGAAGAACTCCAAGAAAGAATATTAAATGTGATTGCTGATATTCCTCCTAATATTCTAACAGATTCATGTAAAAACTTTGTGCAACGTATTTACTGTTGCCAGGAAGTAAATGGAGAACATTTCGAAAACTTATTGTAAAATTATTGCTTTTACTTCCCGAGCGTAAGCTAAAGGAGTATAGTAATCGAGTGCATCGGACGAATAGCCACTTTTATGTTTTCTCGATGTTTCATGACCTCTACAGTACGAAAAAAATAATCTTCCGTTTCCGTATGTCTATCTGTCTGGTGTCTGTATCCATTTTTGTTAGACACGTATTCTCCAATTGTTGTCAAATTTTGTATTTAACCATCTGCAATATCCTGCAGATGCTTAAATGATAATCAAAATTTGACAAATCATCCCCACCAACAATTTGATGACGACATCTCAATGAATTGTATTTTAAAATAATTTGAGTGCTATACAAAAATATACTCCTATATTTGTAGTGTATGTAGTGTATCCGCTTTCAATTTTTTCGCTAAGCATTTAAATTTTAGAAAAACATTTGCAAGGTATAACAACGTTATATTACCTATATCAGATGTAATCCCCGTGTCGCAATGGGTTTCTAGCAAAGACTTCAAATATATATAGACTGGCTGTCACCCTAAATTCTATTGTATTTCTTGAAGCAGTTGTGTCAACAGAAATCGCCGCCATTGCTGTTACTTTTCTGTCACTAATAACACCGCAACAACCCATACCCATAACCTATTTCTTTCTTATGTATCGCTTTCAGTTGTGACGTGGATGTGATCACAGTTTCTTTGGTTCTTTTGATCTTGTTTCCGTGCATTTAAGATTCAGCAATTATAGTATTGTTGAAGTTTATTAGTTTGTGTGTGTATGGTGTGCAAACTCACTATTCATATGAAGTCGATTGTATACGATTTTAAACTTCCCGCGGTTTCGGTCACATCCAAAATGGCGACTGGTTAGCTTCAGCTTTTTCGTTCTATCGCCGGTCTATATATTTGAAGTCTTTGGTTTCTAGACAAACGGCAACCTGTGAGTCGTGGCTTCGATTCCGAACTTGGCGCTCTCTTTTTTTTTTTCTTATATTGGTGATGCGCGGTGACCACTTTTCTTTTATGCTATGACTAGTATTATACATGTTGATGACGTCATCACAAATTTTTTATTAGTTAAATTAAGAACGAGTCACCCCATTTTTTACAAAAGGTGAGAATACGCACGTTTTTATATAATATTCAGAACATTTTGTTCGATTGTGTTTTAATTAATAATTTTAGTTCTGTGTTTTAAGAAGACAAACTCATTCAAATCAAACTAATTTCTACGTGACATTCTTTCGATGAATAAACATAAATAAACACTTGAGCTCCAGGTTGCTATTACCTAGTGCTGAAAGATATTTTATCCCGTTAGTTATGTGCCTTAAATATATTTTACATTGTCCGTACAGCGCAGGGGCTGTGGAGGTGTTATTCATATTCCTCTGGTTTTTACTTTACAGAGGTCACAAAACGGAAATCGTAATGAAAATTTAAAGAGCTGGATTTTTCGAATTATACTTCAAGGCCGAGGGAAGTTCTGAGGAAATAAGATTTGATCAATTTTTCAAATGTTAATTTGATCTTTTATCAATAAAGTAATTTTTTATTTAAATTTTTCAAAAAGATTTCATAACAATGTATTTACTATTTACAACCCTTAAATGAATATGTCACCTTTATTCCAGTTTATGTACCGTTCTATCATTTTTTCAATAATCGGGCAGTAGTATAATTTCTGAATAAAGTGTCCTACGCCAGGACTATGATAGGTGATAGTATTGTCAAGGCTAGCTACGATTTTCTGATTTGTAATATTTTTATTTTAACATTTTATTTACCATGTTCGGAAAAAAAATACATGCGTTACATTTCTGAATTCAAAAAAAAATGCACAATTTTAAAAACAAAACATTTGACTACTAGTGCGAGTAAAAAAAATCAAGTTATCCCTGAATCTCAAAAACAAATGAAGTATAAAATTTGAAAAAATTGCAGAAAATAGAAATTGAGTATTCCTAGAGACAGCTTAAATTTCAAAAAGATTCAACAAACCGTTCTCGCGATATTCAACTGCTTCCATACTTTTTACCGACCCTGTATAATAAGATTTTATAACATTTCTCCAATTATTAGTTAACGAATTAAAATTATTTTTTGCCATGCAATTTATGAAACTTAATAGAACTCACATTATCTATGAATATTACTAAAATTTTGATTTCAACGATTTAATTAATCAATAATTCATTTAATTGGTATAGGTATTGATAAAAAATGAAACATAACAAATATAGACCATCGGTTGACAGATTTGTATTTTGTACTTCAACAAACGAGATACATTCCATACAAATGGAGCTTAATCACTTAGAAATGATCGAAAAATTATGGAGAAGTTACGTTCTTACACTAATGATCCTTGAAAAACCCATGCTGTGTTTGGGTTTTTCTTTTTCACTGCATTAAAGAGAGCTTTCAAAATTTGAAAGTGTGGTATGTGTGCTTGTCAGCCTTTTTTGTTCTATTTTCGATTTTTGAACGATGAACTAACCCCACAAAATTAAATTTCAGAGCAGTTTGTGTTTTTTTCGGGGGGAGGGGGGAGGGGGATAATTTTCTGTACTTGCTGTAACTGCTAACTGTGTGACACCCATGTATAATAAAAATTGTAAAAAATAGATTATGGCTGGTTTAATACAAACAACTCATGGTAAAATTTCTACACATTTAACGTGGAACAAGATGAAATATTTTTTTAGGTGTGGATATTTTATACACAATTTTAAAACGAGCCTTACGTGCTTGAATAAGAAAACGTGTTTAAACCGTTTAGTGAATAATTTTTATATCTTAACTGCTACCCCAGAGAACAACTAGAAATGGCATTCAAATTCAGTTTTAAAAATCACGGATAGCTTTTTAAACTACTACCGGTCCTATCGCCCAGTTGCCTAGTACTCCCATCAATACTACACAGAAGCTTTTTATATTGTATGAGATAAGCAAGGCTTATCTCATACAATGGTATAAAATTTATCTCAATAATAAAACCGATTCAGTCTAATAATTGACCTAAGTCGGATGTGACGCCACAATCATAAAATCTTTTAAATCGTCACTGTATTAGTATTTAGTAATTATTGATACATTTTACGACAAAAATCATAACATGACTGGCGTTCTGTATCTTTCTGTTAAGCCATAAAAACAAGTACTTACATAGATTTATTAAAGAATCGCCAACACCACAGTCTATCTGGAAAACAGAAGCGGCAAAGGTAGGTTAACTGTTATTGAAGATGTTATCAAAATCAAAAGCTAAAGTTGAAAAGCATGCAGTATGGTCTTATAACGTACGACCAACAAAAACGATGTCCCATTGTTATTCAGTTCTCGAACATTTTTCACGTCAATTCTCGGAACTCAAACAAAGTAACCTTTATAGTTAATTTAAAACAAAAGACACCAGTGGATGACCATAGCAGTGGTTAACAGCTGGTAATTAAAGTTACATTTTCTCTATTAGGACATTTCTTTATTTTCGGGAATTTTAAGCTAACACGTTTTATGTAATACATACGTTTCTTTTAACATGATGTTTTTTGTGAATCCTGGTTTCCTACTTGTGCAGCGAATTACAAGTCTAACAAAACGAGTCAATTGATCAAAACATGTGTACTCTCAAGATCCAAAAATTAAATAAACAACATCGTGTCGATAACCAGTAATAAAATGCTTGTAAATACAGTCGGTAACATGGTACTACCATCATCAATAGGTTATAATAAAATTTTAATGATATCAACAAATAGTTAAAATCTATAAAGAGAGGTATTATAATTGAATTAATCAATAAACGATTATACGCAATGTTATAATTTAATATAATTTATACGTCATTAATATTTGCAAATGAAGAGGCCTGTTTGTTTAATTTTGTACTTGGCAAATCTGTGCTAAAATTAAAACGACATTCTAGTCAATATGACTGTCAAACAATCAAATTGTTCAATAATGCTCATAGTATGGATCATCCGGTTAATGGTCTGAGTTAATAATAGTTATTATCCTTGAAATTCCCCGGTAACAATCACTACAATGAATTTAAAAGTTCATAAATAAAAATTTATTTTTATCGTAAAAATGTAAATATTTTGGGCTGTTTTTTACGCTAGCGTAACTTACTTAAATATAAGTTTATTATAACCCATTCTGTCTTTTACAGCACAGTCACGAGAAAGCCAAAAATTCCAATAACATTTAAAATCTGCAAAAGAAGGACTCTTTTTGTAAATGCATTAATAAAATTATGAAATTTTAACGTATAGAAATACATCTGCCAGGTGTCTAATTACCTTATCTACACCACGTGGGCATAAGGTAAACATATTTTTTCATGTTGTCAAAAGAACTTTTATCACACTTCAAGTATCATAAACTACGTCATAAATTGCAACATACAGAGTGTTATTCATCGAAAAAAATAAGCAAAGAATTTATGGCTACTAAAGTCTTATTAAATAATTAAATCTGCACTAAGTTAGAAATGTTATAGTTACATAAAAATAAAACTCCTCCCCGTTATATTAGTGCAGGAAAATTCCTGCAACAAACTGCTGTCACATGATTTATTATTAAGTCTATCATGCCAAAAATTTCGCATAGTTAAGCAGCAATTAATTACTGATGTCAGTGTTTCTTTCTTAATCTTCCTGCCTTAATTCGGTTGTATACGGATGGAAAATTTTATTTAATTTTTTTGTGTTTGTTATCAAGAAAAGTTATGTGAATAATAAAAATATTTTATTATAGGCAAAATATCGTAAATAATATAACTCTAAGAACATGTAAACATTTCCCAATTTTTTTCTAGGATTATTTTGCACCATATGAAATGACATCATCTAAAGGGTTTTATTGTCGATCTATGATAACTTCCTGGGAAAATTTACGAACGCCAAAAATAGAATACATCCAAATGTTTTAGTAGTTAATGCACGTAATTCGCAATTTTATTTTTACTAGTTAATGTTATGTTCTTCCCGTTACTAGCCTTAAATTAATGGGACAATAAATATTTCAATGTCACAAGTTTAATCATTGTGTACCCAAATTTCTTTCCATCGGAAAATTATGGCTATGTTGATTATAGTATTATCTCTTCACGTGAAATGGAAACCTCTCTGACAATGTATAACCGAAGGCAACTACCAACAACGAAAAACTATCGGATTTTCCGGGAAATATGAGATGAAATCATTCGATCGTAAATCATTTGAAAATAATCTTGAAACGGTTAGTAAATTACCTACGTACCTCAAAAGTGGAATCCACGTATCAACAAATTCTGTAGCAGGTGTAAAATCATTAATAAATATTTTCAATGAAGGATACAAATTTTCTAAAATTCCGTAATCGATACAACAAAATATTAGTTACCACAGCTAAATTAACTGAAAACATGATGAGATAAGGCAATTGCTCAATTTTATTGTAAGTTACTTATGAACGGAGTATGCTTAAGAATCTGATTTGGTTTTGTTAAATAAAGTGAAAAATCGAAGTATTAAAGCATTAAATAACGTAATAATTTTAACTGGAACTAAAATACACGGTTAACAAAAGTTAGTAAAGTCATTAAAAGTGCTTTTATCTCGGTTACAAGATCTCGATTCTGTGTCACTTGAGCAACTTTATGAAAGCATTAACCAGTAGATTTAAAAAACCAAAAAAATATTAATAGAAATTGCGTAATTTTTACTAAAATATTTTATCCTATAGATACTCCGAAAATGTCGTACCTGTCTACCCTGCTAAGTACCTACATCACTTATTAATCTTGAAATAAGCGTAGGTATCTTCACTTCACTCGACGATTTTATCTTTTAAAATTAAGTGTACTTTTAAGTCAATAATTAATACAAGGCAAGGCGAGAGAAGTTGGAGAAATCCTTATGATGTACGATTTCAAAAAGTAGACGTAAGTATTCTGCAAACATAAACCTTGAACTGAAGAAGGACGAAATAATGCATATCCTGTTTAGAAACAATCAGATTTACTTCCGTTAGCTCCGTGTGACCTGATTTAAAACAATCAATGTTAATAAATCATCATAATTTGTGAGTGTGCATATTAGCAATTGAAAGATAACAACTGCCGAATTTATCCAATGAAAGACCAAACAAGTTGTTTGGACGTCGTTTTACTATTGGTTTGTACGTCATAAGACGGTGATCAACAACGTCATAAACATCGTACGAAATACTCCTAATTAACAACACTACTATCTTGCATGTGAGTGAAATGATTCCTGTGTGGTTAGTAAACAAAAGAGTATGAAATAATAAACGAATATTAAACCATACCCAGTTTAAAAAGTATAATTTTTACTTGCTTTTTTAATATGTTACGTGATCGTTCAAACAACGATAATAATTAATTACAGATTTATTGGTCGAACTGGTTATAACCAGTCGTAAAACTTAATAGATTAAGTGACCGGCTTGGTGTAATAATCGAAGCTGCCAATATTTGAAAAGCAATAAGTCAAGAGCCATTCGATGTATCACATTTCTACTTAAGTGAATCAAGGTTGTTAAAATCGCGATAGTATATCAAGACTGAGATAAGATACACGCATCTGTCTAATAATCCTACAATTACAAATAAAACATTACATGCAGATAAAACACATGACAGGATATGGCTGTGAATGACGTCATCCACCCCATTCTCACCCTATGTTTCAATTTTAAAGTCGTTGACAATTTTTCTTTATTTAAATTTTTTTTTTTTGAAGAATTTTCCAAGATTCATGATTAACTCCATGAATCTTTTTTCAGACAAAAATTATTCGAACTAAGATAAATAACAGTCACATCGATTGATTTTATTTATAACACAATTTATTTTTACGGGGATGCTGTACTTGTTAACAAGAATAATTGTTCGACAGTACAGCAGTATGTAATGTTATTGTATTCCGTGTTATATTTAGTAAAAGGTAAATACATTTTTTTAGCTTTTAACTACAATTAAACTAAACATTTTCCAATACAAAGAAATTAATTCGATAACGTACCAAATACGTCATCTCATAATCGGCGTTGTTTCAATTAAAATGGCAAAACCATTATTACGTAGATGTATTGTGGACAACAATAGCAGTAATAAATATATTATGATTATGATAAAGACATGTTAGTCTATTAATCGCATTGTCGACGTAGTAATTTAATTAGTGAGATATATATTAAGAGTGCAGTTTAATATAAATTTTCCAGAGATGTATTAAATTAACATTTATATTGTGTGGCATTTCATAAATTTATTGTAATAATTATAAACTGCAGTTGTTTAAATTACATACATCAGAACATACAACCGCAAATCATTATCAAATAATATTTATAAAATTTGTAAAGGGTAGTTAACATTCATATACATTAAGAATTGATAAAAAAATATAAGCAATATTTAAAACTAAAATTTGCAATTAAACTTTTTAAGTAATTATGCATAAGACAAAATAAATTTAAAAAATTACCTTAGTCAGTTCCTTAAGCTCCATATTATCGAACTACAAACGAAATAGTTACCCTAATGAACATGCAGTTTGTTTATATCATAACTATGTGATGATTTATTGCCGGAACAGATTTACCGAAAATGTAACAGCAACCGTTAGGATTAGAACTCTAACACTGGGAGATTGGCATAGTCAACCATTTATTTTCAACTTTGGCAACATGCTAAATATAATTGGATACGGGTGTGTAGCCCCACTACGTCATAAATTCTATTTTGAATTCTTGTATAAGCTAAATCTGGCCCAATTTTCAGTATGGCCGATGCAGTCACGTGCTTGTTGCATCAAATTCACAATTTTTGAATCAACAAACCACAAAGAGCAAGACAAACTTTTACTTTCTATAAACAAATCGAAAACACGTAACGTCACAAGTTGTCGATCATGAGATGCAGACGTAGGTTCTAATTAGATTAGCGTCAAAATGAATCCGATAAATTATATAGATATTAATTATTATACCCATTTATTCACGGTTTGCTCTGTCTGAAATGCCGGGAGAAATACAATTTTATAGTTACGATCCTTGATTTAACTGGTGAGGTACTAAGTCAATAAGAGCACAGGAGTACCTTGCCTTAGCAACAAGTTAGATAAAAAGGAATTCTTCTATACATGGCGAATGAAATCAGTGTTAGAACAACGTCGACCCTTCAAAATGTCTAATAAATAGCGTTGTAACAATGTCAAATATTTATGAAAATTTTTTATGCTCTCTTATGGGTACAAGATTACCTTGTATTTAAAATAACTTGTATTTACTTATTAGATGAAGTGAGAAAAAAAGTTAGCAACCATAATGAATTCATTCTCATTACCATCCGGAAACTAGTGTCGGAAGTTGCTTACATTGAATATGTGTACACGGTACCATTAAAAGTTCACTGATACTTCATTCTGACCATTTTCTGTTAAAAATTACAATTACAGCGATAAATTAAACAGACAGAACTGATAAATGTATAGTGTTTCTGACATGCTTTCTAACAAGGATTAAATTTGTTCTGTGAGTTGGAACGATCAGCTTGTAAAATCAGAATACACGTAAGTAGCAAATAACGATAACAAATAGAAAAATAAATCAAATACTATTTTTTTTAAAACAAAGTAATTGAATTGCATTTAAAAAAGCACACTATACACAAACCTGATAAAGTGAAACGTTATGTTGGCATAATTACTAACTTCACCTAGTTTATTACTGAGTAAATTATCGTGTGTTGGTGTTCATATAAAAGCATAATCAGTTCAATAACTCAAAAGTAGATTAAGTTATTGTTGGATATATCTACCTTAAACAATGACAACAGTTTTCTTTAGAACAAGTAGAACAAAAATATTAAAAATAAACCCATAAATGTGTTACATTATCGAAGCTCTTCTCTAAGATAAATCTGAAAAAAATATCCTCAAATTTCTCTAAATGTTTTACTATACAAACCTAAAATACAGATACATATTTTATATTATTTTCAAATCTTTGCTACTTAAGGCCAGGCTTAACCTTTTTTTTTACTTCATAAACTAAATTTGTCGGCCTAGGTCCCAATTTCAATATAATTTAGCGTCGTCGCAAACACAACTTGCAGCAATTAAATTCCTTGTAACCAACAACTGTGGCAAATTTGCGTTAATGGAATAACTTGAAACTGAGTCGTTAGCTGATCACATCATGACACATTTTTTGTTTGGCAAAAACAAAGGAAATTATACACTTTTCATGGACGTTAAAATTGCCCGGTATTGCTATTACAAAAATACAGTGACGTTGAGCTGAATCTCATAAACAAATTAAGGTAAACTTTTGAAAAATTACATACTGTCGAACTTAAATTTTGCAAAATTATTACACATTTTTGCCGTACTCTGTATTATGTACAAGGAAGGACTTATCACTGATGTAGAAAGGACACTAATACAAACTTCCAACTAAGTCGACGACTAGTTTCGTTTATTTACCATAAACTTCATCAGGTCTACAAACAATTCACGATATGACACATCAGGAGTGACTTCACGATAATTCATTCATAAAATACATGTCTAATATCTCCTTACCTAGACTTTCATCCTTATTAAATTTGATTTAAGAGTGAAATATTCTATGTTGATCCATTAAATTAATGACATTTTTAAAATCGGTTAGTGTGGGTTCCACATTCTGTTATTACATTTTTGAAATTCTATTCATCAAAATTTCTTGAAAATTAATCCAAAAACACGATATTGAAAGTTCAACTAAATTGACCTAAAACGTAGATAAATTTTAAAAAGGATGAAAGTCTAGGTAAGGACATATCAGATATGTATTTTATAAATGAACCATTGTGAAGTTACTCCTGATGTGTCCTATCATGTATTCTTTATAAGACCTAATGAAGTTTATGGTAAATAAACGAAACTAATCGTCGATCTGGTTGGAAGTTTGTATGAGTGTCCGTTCTACACCAGTAAAAAGTCCTTCCTGATTATATTTTCACATAGGACAAGATAGCCTTGGTAGTACTCATGTACTGTATGTTTTTCTATTTCTAGTGTAAGTAAAAGCACAGAATAAAGTTTATGCATGAATGACTTC